>NC_069072.1:9674707-14474707 GCF_025698485.1 Gossypium arboreum | reverse complement strand
GACTTATCAATATCAAACATTTTATTAACCAAACATGGCCATATCATAAAACTATTTACACAAAATAAGTATATTGCTATACATGCCATACTTAAGTAGTTGTACAAGCCATTTACCAAGATAAAAGTCCTTTGGATAGTGTGATAGAACTTTCGACCTGTCCCGATTCCTGAGCCGGCTTGTTCAAAACTACAGTGAATGAAAAGGAAGGAGTAAGCATAAATGCTTAGTAATTTCATATGTAAATAACAAGTAACATAACAATACAAATATACCAAACAACTTTAGCATGGTACCACCAAAACATATATCACATCTTTAAACATCATTCATCATCTTACCACCTTATCGTTGTTGTATCTATTTTCAACCCGAGGTTTAAGAACATACCTGTCCAAAGTGTCCATTTCACAACACTTACCCAAAACGTCACTTATATCTTAAGTGCTCTTCTATTAAACTAGAAATTTCACCCGTTGAACACATCGGAATATAACTCAGATACATGGATAATTTGCACATAAGTGCCACATATGTAATCAAGAAATCATGTAACCCGCCCTTAAGTGAACTCGGACTCAACTCAACGAGCTCGGGCATTCGCATCCATAAATGAACTCGGACTCAACTCAACGAGTTCGAATGCCTAGTTACATCTCACGAACTCGGACTCAACTCAACGAGTTCGGACATTTGCATCCATAAGTGAACTCGGACTCAACTCAACGAGTTCGGATGCTCAACCATCCTAGTGACATGTCACTTGTATCCTAATCTATTCCTAAGGTTCAAACGGGCTTTTTCCCTCGATCTCGCATTTGTCGTCTTCCATGGAATATCGGAACCGATACTCGGTAGCAATTCATATTTATCAAGTAGTAAACATAATTTGCATATTACTCAACATTAACCACAAAGCATAATATTTCATGATTAAAAATCAGCATATCATATAATTAACATTAATAACTTAAAAATAACAATTACGCTACATTATTTACACATGAACTTACCTTGGTACCAAAATATAAAGATTTTGCAATTTAGTCCACAATCTTTTCTTTTCCTCGATCACAACTTGAATCTTGTTTTTCTTGATCTATAATACCAAATTAGTCTTATTTAATACATACATTCATCAAAACAGCATTTAATACGAACTTTAAAAAATTACACTTTTACCCCTAAACTTTTGCATAATTACACTTTTTCCCCTAGGCTCGGGAATTAAACTTTATTCCTTATTCTTATGTTTTAAAACATGCTGATCACGTTTCCCTTCTATGGCAACATCAAATTCTCTCTCTAACATATACTTGTGACTATTAGGTATTTTTGCCGATTAAGCCCTTTTACTCGCTTTCACTAAAAACCGAAAGCAAAGACAAGTTGTCTAACATAATTTAAAACCCATATTCTATCATAAAACATCAAAATACACAAATTTCACCTATGGGTATTTTTCCAAATATAAACCCTAGGTTGAATTATTGCTAGCATAAGCTTAATCGAGCTTCCGGATTCCAAAACGTAAAGAACATTAAAAACGGGCTTGGAATCACTTATTATGGAGCTTGGAAGCTTGAAACAAACCCTAGCTATAGAGAACCCTTGAAATTTCGGCCTAATGAAGAAGATGGACAAAATTGGCTTTTAATTTTGTTTTTAATTCATTTTAATAACTAAATGACCAAAATACCCTTACTACTAAACTTTCCAAAAATTCCTTCCATGTCCTAATTTTGTCCATGAACTTAAAATTGGTCAAATTGATATTTAAGACCTCCTCATTAATATTCCAAAACAATTTCATACTAAAAACTTCTAGAATGTAAGTTTTGCAACTTATTCGATTTAGTCCCTACTTTCAATTTAAGCACTTTAGGCATAGAATTTCATCACGAAATTTTCACACAATCATGCAATCATATCATAATCATCAAAATAATTATAAAATTATTATTTCTATCTCGGATTTGTGGTCACAAAACCACTATTCCGATTAAGCCCTAATTCAGGATATTACAGGTCTAGTACGTAGCTTGTTTTTGATAGTTAGACTGGCGTATTAGTAACTCGATTGTAGGAAACTCGTGTGTGGATCTCGCCAACGTATCGTTACAAATCGTGTGTGTAAACGACAGCCACTCATAGACTAGATCGGCAAAATCCGAAAAGCCGAAAAGTCGAAAAGCCGACATTTGTGAACTTGCGAGCGTGCAAGCGCTCGTGAGGTGGTTTGGTTGTTAATTTTGGTAATCGCAAGCAGTATAATTGTAGAGCTTGCAATTTCGTGCACTTCGGTATATTTGGGCTTAATGGCCGAAAACGAGTTAGTAGGCCAAAGGGCCTAATTCGGTAAAAACGCTCGATAAGTGCTTCTGTTAATGTGTTAATAGTTAGAATATGTATGTAAACTCTAGAATAGTAAATTTTATTAAACTACCCCTAAGTATGAAAATTACCGTTTTACCCCTAGGTGCAAAATGACCGTTATACCCCTAGGGTTAATTTTGACTGAAATGCATGATATTCTGATTATGTTTGTTGTATGCCATGACATGTATATCTGTTGCATGGGATCTGGGTTATGTTATGGAGGAAGAACCCGTTTTGGTGGTTGTGCCACATATTCTGATATAAGCAGCTTTATTGCGGATTATAGTTAGTGCCGCAACCGGTGCTAACACTATAAGTGTAGGGATGGAGTGGGTGATTTATTCCCCACAGGAAGTGTAGGGATGGACGGAGGCAAGTGCAGGGTTGGATGGGTTTATCATGCATTAATCATATGAGACTATATTGGAATGGGCCCAACTGTGTTAATATGGTCAAGGCCAAATATATCTCGACTTGTAATTGGGCTACGACCCAGGTTAATACTGATATGGGCTACGCCCAATCTACTCTGATACTGTAAGGGGTTATGGCCCAGATTAATATTGATATGGGCTAAGGCCCAATTAACACTGATTCCTGAATAGGGCTTAGGCCCAGTAAAGCTTGAACTGATTTGGGCTCTGGTTGGGATGCTTTACACACTGAGTTTTCCAAACTCACCCCCATTTTTCTTCTATCCTTGCAGGTGAGCCCTAGTTGGTAGACTTAGAGCTGGGCGGGATTCAAAGTGGCCACGAAGATTAAATTTCTGGTTTTTAAATAAGTTTCAATTAACTTCCTTTTAAATTTCGCATTTGTTTTTGATTTTTTCTATTTTGGTTAAAGTTGTAATAAGGCCGCTCTATTATTTTTATTTTGGGTTTTTAAATTACTTAAATCGTTTTCAACTTGAGATTCACATCACTTAAATTGGTTCCTTAAAATTAGTTAGCTCTAGGGCGCGTTTTATAAAAGTTACTTATTTTCAAAATATCACGATAACCGAGCAAAGCTTCCGCAACGTAAATGTTTTCAAGGGAAATAAATATTTTAAATAGACTTAAACTTAATTTGTTGTGCGTGGACAAGTAATAAGCTTAAAGTGTGGCAATGGATGTGTGCATGTCTAGGATTGGATCATGGAAGAGCTAGGTACTTAAGCAGTCTAATTGACTCACCTCCTCTTTTCTTGAATCTTACCTGGTGCGCAGCTTCCATTCACTTTAATCTTTAACGAAGATATTCTTTAAACACTAAGAAAGACTTTAGATAAAACATGACTTTTCTAGTAACGCTTCAATGTGACACGCTGGATTCAGTCGTAACATCTAGGCCCGGTTTGGGGTGTTACATTTACTGGTATCAGAGCCCGTTTGCAACAACTCGGCTGTGGATCGGGTCTGGAAAGCTTTTCGAAATATTTTGCTAAACTTAGGGTATTTTGGAAACGGTTTTGGGAATTTATTTTCAAAGATATTTTACAAGGTATACATGTTTTAAGGATTCAACCTTAAAATGGTTTAAGTTTTTCTAGGTTTCTGAAATTTGATAACCGAAGAAGTGGCACACTGAATCCCCGGCACCAAGTCTGTAAGTATTTTTATTTTGTACTGTACTGAAATATTGTTATACTACTATAGATAGTACTGAGACCCTACTATGATTCTTGTAGTTAGGTAATATCTGAAATCAGAGAAACCGAGAGAAGAGGGAAAACTGAAAACTTTAGAAGACTGAGACTGTAGCTAGGATACGATATTGTGAAAACAAGAACTTTGAAATACTCTTTATGCATAGGACATCTGTATAAATACTGAAATTTTTGAATCGAGATCTTGGTAGTTATTGTTATGCATGTTGATAGTGTAGAGTGTTGATATGGATACTGAGGTTAAGCAAAGTCTGCCAACTTTGGGTAGCGGTAACTCAGAGATTGGGACTGAGGCACTAGCCGAGTTAGTAAGGAAAATGGTAGAAGAAGTATTGGAGACCACAGTTAAGGAAATTAGGGAAACACTTCAAGCGGGGTGCTTGGAATGTAAGAAGAGGAAGGATTCTAGTTCTCAGAAGACCGAGCTTCGTTCTGTGAAACATGTTAAGAAATGACCAAACTTTCTAGCCTGCAAGAATTGCAACGGGTGTCATACGGGTGAATGCCTTAGGAAGACATGTATTTATAATGCCAAATGTGGGTATTATTGTAACACCCCTAACCCGTATTCGTCGCCGGACTTGGGTTACGAGGTATTACCGATCTTGTCACAGTTCATACTTTTAAGCATTTCATTTTAACAATTCAAAATTTTAAACACATCATTGCTCGCGAAATTATCAAATATCAATCATAAAAAAATTCGCGTCATTTAAATGATAACATATTTAAAACATATTCCAGCATATAATATAACGAGATTAAGTCAAAGCATATTAAGCAAATTCACACATATATATATATATATATATATTATCTTAGTATGAAACACCTCCAAACTAATTAAACATACTTATGACCGATTCAATCATGACACATACAAAGTCATAAAACAACCTTAATGTACCATCACATAATACAACTTGTAATTATTCATAGCACACGACATCATGTCCAAAATAGACTTAAACCATAACTAAACCGAAACCAATCAAGCAAGGTAGTTAAGCCATTTTCACATGGCCAATATACATACATTTTCAAAATAACTAACTCCAAAGCCAGCCTATACATGCCATAATTTGAGTTTAGCTTATAAGGTACCAAAATAGTAGATAGTGTGAGGAACTTGCTGATGATCCCCGAGCTCGTAACTTGATCCAAAATCTATAAAATAAAAACACACATATACACAAAGTAAGCTTTTTGTAGCCTAGTAAGTCATAACCAAATAAACAATTCAACGATGTTATCAACTTATTTAAACTGAACCACATTATATTATCATTACACTTTTAAATCCAAGCACATATAAGTTCATATTATACATATATACATATATATATATTCATTTTAAATATCACCTTGACCAAATGTCTATATAGCCAAATTAACATATTAGCATTTAATTTCCAAAGCCAAATAGTAATTACAAATCTAATTCACATACACACAATTACATAAGCTCACGTGTCACCATATAATTTCATATAAATATGTTGATTATGTGACCGAATACATAAATTCCCATTCATATAATTAAGACTTATTCCAATAATATTCACGAGGTTGAATACACATACCTAGTTCACATATAATCCTCATTTCTCGTACACACTATTTGTAATGAGTATCAAATTCCACACTTACCTTATTTTAAGTAAACATCAAGTAAATTCATACCTGGTCATTTAGCTCATTTTACACACTCGAACACAACTTATCTTTACCCGATGAACCATTCAAAATTGGATGGGACACTCGGATAGTCACATATATATATATATATATATATCATACAATGCCAACGTCCAAGACGTGGTTTTACATGTAATCATAAATCGATGCCACTGTCTCAGACAGGGTCTTACTCACACACATATATTGGAGTCACATATTGATGCCATGGTCTTAATCACACACATAAATCGGAATCCTATGTCATGACATATGTATCCTAACTATTCCTAAGGTTTATACGACGCTTTCGGACGTCATAACTTGGTCGAAACAAATTTGAAAATATAGCAGGCAAACTTATTCACATTCGGCCATAGCATACATAATTTCATATATTTCATTCCAGCATATATACTTAGCATTTAACTTAAATTTAGTACATCTATTTACTTATTAACTTACCTCGGACGATACAGAGCGGAACAGGGCAGCTAGTCGACAACTTTCGTTTTCCCACGATCCAAATCTGATTTCTTTGGTTCTTGATCTAAACATATTCAAATTAAGCTCATTCAAACATATTTTCATTCAATTTAGTCCAAAAACACATAAATGGGTAAATTACCATTATACCCCTAACATTTACACTTTTTACAATTTAGTCCCTATTACACAAAACACAAAATATACAGAATTTCAATATACCCATGTTGGGTTGAATTTTACCCATACCCATACAAATCCATATATTTCATTTGTTTCACATTTTAGTCCCTCAAATTGTTATATTTTCAATTTAGTCCTAATTACTCAAAATCATCAAAAAATCCAATACAAAACATGTTAATCTAAAACATATCTTTCATATTTCTTCATCAAACAACAAAAATCCTGTAACATCCCAAAATATGGCCTAGTCAGAACAGTGGTTTCGGGACCACAAATTTGACGTTGAAATATTTGTTTTATGACTATTATGAGGTCTAGAATATGAAAATATGCATGTGCTAAAGTTTCATGAAGAAGTTCTATGAGTAAGGTGTCCAATTGGAAAATAAGGACCAAATTGAATAAATTGCAAAACTTGGATTCTAGAAGAAATTTGTAAGAAATTGCTTTAGATTATTAATTAGAAGGTCTTAAAGAACAATTTTCCCAATTTCAAAATTTTTGGACAAAAATGGGCATGTATGGATAAAATTTTAAAGAAAAGGCTTAAGGGCATTTTGGTCATTTAGCGAATTAATGAAATAAAATGGGAAAATAAGCCAGAAACAAACCCATTCTCTCCATGTTGCTGTCGAAAATTTGGGGTTCTCTATAGCTAGGGTTTTCAAGCTTTCCAAGCTCAATAGTAAGTGCTCTTTAGTCCCGTTTTTAATGTTCTTCGTATTTTTAAAATCTTGGTAACTTACTCTCTCCATTTCTACCCATATTTTTAGTTAGGGTTCATGAATGTAAAGTGACCCATGTGTGACATGTTTATTCTTTGAAGATTTATGGAGGAATATGAAAGTTGGATGTGTGTTAAACATCTTTTCCTAGGTGATTTTCATGAAAAACCCCTAAAAGGACTTTTTTGCAAAAGGTGTAAAATATGTGGTAGAAATGTGAAATAATGTAAAAATATGGGCTGCCATAAGAGGAAAGAACATTCGGCTAGGCTTGGTTAATATAGAAATTTCATGCATTTCATTATACAAGCCTAGGGACTAAATCGTAAATAATGTGAAATATTAGGGGCAAAACGGTTATTTTTCCCAGTGTGAAATTTAGACTTGAAAAGAATAATTTGAGGTATTAATGATTCATTTTTATTGTTATAGACCTCGAGGAATAAATTTTGGAGGTTAATCGAGGAAAATGAAAAGTTTCGAAATAACCAAAATGCAAAATCGAAACGAGTACCAGGTAAGTTCGAATGACTTTAAGTAAACTATTAATATGTTTAATTGCATGTTTTATGAATGTATGATAATTGGTTATAGTGATGGCATGAAAATCCATGAAATGTGTTAATGATAAGATATGATAATAAATGTCCTGGTTGAAGTCAAAAGGGAAATTCGATGGATAAACCATGGCTTACATGACTTGAGATCCTGCATGTGTTACAGAAAGGGATTTATCCTGGACAGGTGTTCCTTGAGTGATCGAGCCTCTTGAAAAATATGTGTGCATTGTGGATTTAGCCCAGACGGGTAATCTGATTAGGGTCAAAATTTAGCCTGGACTGGTAATTCAGATCCGAGCTCATTAAGGGTTTTTGTTGCTATAATGGATTTAGCCTAGACTGGTAATCTCGACATTACCCTATGAGTTTACATTATGGGGGATTTAGCCTGGACTGGTAATCTCTCCGTAAGATGACAGGTTTGCGGAAGTGCATACTTGAGATGATCGCTCTTATGACTTGACGGTAAATGGATAATCCATCGAGATTTTCGGGAAACTCCACGGGGCTAACATGAGATATAAAAATGAAAATGTTGAATGATGAGCTCATCTAAGACAAATTACATGGTGTATTGTTATGG
Organism: Gossypium arboreum; assembly: GCF_025698485.1. Lineage (NCBI taxonomy): Eukaryota > Viridiplantae > Streptophyta > Magnoliopsida > Malvales > Malvaceae > Gossypium > Gossypium arboreum. The sequence goes on along the minus strand of NC_069072.1, from coordinate 14,466,460 downwards.
GACTAACTTGTCGATTGAGTGCATGTGATAGGGAAACTATTTCTTGCTTGTTGGTTTTATTGCCTAATATGGATGCATGCTAATTAACCGGTAAGTTTACTTTCCAGTTATTCGGGCTTACTAAGCATGTAAATTCTTACCCCTCTCTTTTCCCTATCTTACAGAGCTCGAGAACTCGTAGAGGTTGGAAGACAGTTGGAGAATCAACACACTATCATCTTGTCTAGATTTGGTATATAGATACTCTTATTTTGTTCAATGGCATGTATAGGGCTTTTGTTATTTTGTTATATGTGCCATTTGATTAGCCAATATGAAGGCTTATAAAAGTATACATATTCACTTGTATATGGCCAGGGGAATTGGCTCCTACCAAATTATGCATGTTATGTTCCAATGTTCTTGTGATGATTAAATATGGTGTGTTACAATTAGTCGTCTATAATATGACCAAATCACATGGGGTGGTTAGGCCACAAGTTGGCAATGAGTTAAGATAACGAACCAAGCTTGACTGGGTTACAAGTCATGGAAATCCGTAACATAAAGGGGATAACCTAACATGTATAAAAACCAATGAGATGAGGTTTACATGCAATAAGGTATATTAAGGGCATTTAAGAGTATAATTAGACCACGTTAAGTGTTATTGAAAACTATAAGTGGATATGAATATTAGAGGGTGACCAAAGGCATGAAAAATAGCCCAATAAGGTCCACACGGGTAGACACACGGGTGCCTGTCTAGGCCGTGTGTAACACATGGATAGCCCTATGGGCGTGTAGTCCATCCGTGTGTCCACTGCACCTAAAATTTTTAAGTCAGAATGCATGGTAGTAAAAACACGGGTAGAGGCACGGCCGTGTGTCTCAACTGTGTGGAGGGCACGACCTAGCACACGAGCGTGTGTCTTGGCCGTGTGCCCTTAAATGCATGCTGACGTCATAACTAGAATACTTGAGTTTTTGGACATGAGTGACTACACGGGCGTGTCTAGGCCGTGTGAAGGACACGGGCCAGAGACACGGGCGTGTGCTTGGCCGTGTGAAAACCCCTGTAGGTTCGATATGAGAAATAAATTTAATAAATTCCACACGGGTAGGAGACATGGGCGTGTCCCAAAGCACACGGGTGTGTGCATTGCATCCACACGGACGTGTGAGGCTTAACCCAGCATATTTTCCAGGAACGTTCTCAAGTTCTCGGTTTGATTCCAGACCATTCTCAATGTATGTTTAGGGTCTCGTAGGCCCATAATAAGGACACTAAGATGTTACCTGATTGGTTTTAAATTTGGAACGAAATTTTATGACCGATATTTCCCAAAAATATTTAAGTATATGTCTGGTAATGCCTCGTGCCTCGTGCCTAGTCCCGGTCTCGGGAATGGGTAAGGGGTGTTACACATCACTAGATCTCAACAATGGCATAACTCAAAATATTCACCAAAATAAAAAATTCAAGCATGGGTTTTATTGTACTCGAAGCAACGATCTCAAAAACGTAAAAATTATCAAAAACTGAGCTAAACACATACCTTGATTGAGCTTGTAAGTAGCCGAACCCTAAGTTCTTTTTCTTTTCTTCTTATGTTGTTATTTCGGCAATGTATAGAAAGTATGAACACAAAGGTTTTTTTATGATATATTTTATATTATATTAGTTTACTAAATTAACCTTAATGAATTTATATCAAAACCTTATAATATAAGCCTAATGCCGTCCATTTAATAAGTGAATGGGCTAATTGCAACATAAAGGCTTCCATTTAAAAGCCAATAGCATTTCGGCCCTTTATACATTAAACTACCAAATTTTCAATTTACGCGATTAAGTCCTTTTATTTAATCAGACACTCAAACGATAAAATTAAATCACGAAAATTTTACAGATATAAATTCATACAAAATAAACACCGAAAATAATTTTAAAATATTTTTCTGACTCGGATTTGTGGTCCTAAAACTACCATTCCAATTAGGGTCTAAATCGGGTTGTTACAATTATTGATTGTTCTCTTTCATTGATAATTGCACCATTATAGGTACAAGTTAACAAACTAATTGTGTCAGTATGGACTGTTCTAGTATTTAGAATCTCAAAACATTTCTCAAGATTTGAGCTATTTTTTGGAAAGCTTTCTAGGATGCCATTACCTTGAATGAAATTTGGCAAAAAGACATCACTCCTAGTTATTGAGTTGTTTAATCTGACATGGAATCATTAGAACACATCTTCTTTTGCCAAATGTCTCAAGCTATTTGGAAAGCCTCGACTTTTCATTACTTTTTGTCTTTTATAGGCTTTGGATCTTTTACCGATTGGTGGATTGAGATTCAAATTTTAATTTCATATTTTGGTTCTTTCTTAGGCCTTTGTTTAATGGCATGGATTATTTTGGGAATTTAAAAAGTTAGAAATAATTTGATCTTTGAAGGATCAAGAGAAAACCTTATCTGATTATGGAAGAAAATCTTTATGAAATTTCAAGAATTCATGGAACAAACTAAGAATCCACCTACCATGAGCTTGAACAACGTCAAAATGGTTTCTTGGGCCCTTCCACCGATTAATGTTATTAAAACTAATTGTGATGTTTTTTTTAGTAATAGTAATATTGATGGCATTGCCACCATTGCACGAAACCATAATGGAACTTGTTTAATGGCATGGATTTTTTGGGAATTCAGAAAGTTAGAAATAATTTTGTTTTCAAAGGAACAAGAGAAGAGCTTAAACAATTTTGCAACAAGACCTATGTGGAATTTTAATAAATCATGGAACAATCTAAGAATCCACATACTATGACCTTGAACAATGTCTAAATCATTTCTTGGACCCTTCCACCGATTAATGTCATCAAAATTAATTGTTAAGCCTTGTATCTTAGCAACGATAACATTACCGGAATTGCCACCATTGCACATAACCATAATGGGTTTTCTATTAATGGAACCAATTTACAAATGTGTTCCTCTAAAGCATTTGTGGTTGAAGTCTTAGCAATTAGACTTGGCAAATCTATCATCGAAAGACATAGATTGTAACGACCTAGTTTTCAATATTATTGGAAAACATGGTTTTGAGACCTCTTTTCCATAAACTGAGTTCATAAATATTAAATAGGGATATTTATAGAGTTATTATATTGATAAATTAAAATTTGGTTAAGCAATTTAGTTGAAAATGTGGTAAATTAAGGTTTAGAGACTAAATTGTAAAAGTTTAATTGCTAAAGGTTTTTAATTAGGAAAAAACTTGGGGACTTAAATGACAATTATCCCTAGAACTAAAATGGTTAATAAACCTATTTCAAAAAGGTGATAGTGGGATGGAATGTTAATTTTCATTTGCTTAAATAATTAAAAATTAAGGCATAATTAAATAAGATTAATAAAACTTAATCATGTTTAACTAAACTAATCATACTATATAAATGAAATAAGTGGGAAAAGATGAAAAAAGGTCATCATCTTCCCCAAACTCATCGTCCACCATTGAAGAGAGCTTGAAAATCTAGTTTGAACTTTCGGTCATCTTTACAAGTAAGTCTGTAGCCCCTTTTTTCTTTGAGTTTTATGTTTTTTATTCATCATGGGAGCTTGATTAAGCTAACCCATGGATCAATTGGTAAAATTCTGGTAAGTTTCCATTTTTTGGGAAATGAATAAAGTTTGTATGAAATTGTTAGAAATTAAGCTTAGTTTATGAAAAGGACTAAATTGTAAAGCTTAATTGTTAGTTTCATACATTAGGGGCAAAATTGAATAAAATGTAAAATTTTTATGAAATTTCGGATGTAAATTTTTTGAGTAGTATGAGTATTGTGGCCTCAGTGTAGTTCAGTTCAGACATGTGTATTGATTTTCATTTTTCACATAATCTTGATATATATATCAGTGAGTTAAAGACCGAATGCTATGTTCTTTCGAGTTATGCAGTAATAATGATTTGTGATTAGCTCTTTGAAGAAATCACGATAGAATGTATGTTTGAGATATCATGACAGCACAGAGAAGAATAGTTTTTGAAAAGTTATTGTCTTTTAGTTGAGACTGATTCAGTTGAGCAGTTGATTGAGTTATATGTATGTTTGAATTATTCATGGCTTCAGAGGTAAATGCTGATTTTTCATGTATAAATAGAAAAATGACCTGAGTAAATAGTACATATTCTAGAGGTTATGGTATAGAGTTGTATATGCATATCAGAATGGTTGCATCAGAGGTATATTTTTGCAAATCCAAGTTGTCTGATTGTTAAAGTTCTCATTGTATGAAGTTTAGTTTGGCTTGAATTCATGCTAATAAAGTATAAACAGTTGAAGGTATTGACAATTGAAGTATCCATTAAGATTTAGCTTGGTTTGAATAAAGAGTTTATGGTTTCTAGAAATGTGTTAATGAGAAATCAAGAGATTTTGCAACAGTTATGATGCCTAGCACAGTGATAATTATTTAATTATTTGAGAAGTGCAGAGATGGATGATAACTTGATTTAGTTATACTAGTAAGAGTGTGAAATGTTATATACCAGACTTTGAATCCGGTTCCTGAACTTTTAGAGAGTTAAAGTTGATTTTCAAGTATCTCAGAAGTTATTATAGTTAGTATTGATATTTGTGTGAAAATGTAAGGGTATTTCGAAGAATTGTGAAACAGAATTAGCATTATCATCAAAAGGTTAAATGAGCTATGGTTGATTGCTCGAAGAAGTTTGTGTATTCTTCTCAGTACGAATGAGTTTTTCTACTGAAGGATTGTCTGAGTTATTCATTTTGAGGTTGTCAATTCATTCAGAGTGTAAATTTTAGTTGTTATGATTGGAAATCTAGGGTTGCACCGTGACTTCAGAGGAAAGCTACAGTAAGTTTTGACTATGAGATTGCTAAATGTTACTGCATGTCACCTTTGTACTGATAGTTGAATTGAGGAAGAGAAATTCGCAGAATTAAATTGAGCAGAAAGGATTAGAGGAAAATGAAAATTAATTACAGAAATCAGAGACAGATTATCAAAAATTGTGTACAGAATTGAAAGGTAAGAATATTGACACTCAAAAGAGAAACAAGTATCTTTTTTTTTGAAAGTACCTTAGTAGCAGAGAATTTCCATTTTGGTAAGAAAAGAAGAGTTAGTTGCATTTCATCAGAGAGTATGAGGTTAAGGATAAAATAAGGTCAGTTACTTATCAGTAGGTATTCCAGTTTGGAGCCTTAGTTTAAGAAGTAAAATGTTGGGTATGCCAAGGCTGAATGAGAATTTGAAAGTGTTGCTGGAAATCAATTTCGAATCTTTTTGTAGGTAAGATTTTCGGGGACGAAAATCCCTAAATGGGGGAGAAATGTAACATCCCGAAATAGGGCCAAAACAGAATAGTGGTTGCGAAACCATGAATTTGAGGTCAAAAAAATTTATTCCGATTAAGTTTTAAGGTTTATTCATTGATTGAATAATTGTGTGAAAATTTCGTGAAGAAATTTTATGTATAAGTGCCTAATTTGATAATTAGGACTAAATTGTAAAATTAGCAAAATGTGTGTTCTAGATAATAAAGGGGATTTAATTGAAATGGGTTCTTAAGTGGAGGTCGTTATTTAGTAATTAGACGATTATATTTAAGTTTGGACAAAAATGGGCAAGAATAGGACAAATTTGAAAGAAAAGCCTTTAAGGGCATTTTGGTCATTTAGTAATTAAAAGAATTAAAAAAGGAAAATAAAGCCAAAATTGGTCCATCTTCTTCATGGATGCCGAATATAGCATGGGGGAAGCCATGGTTAGGGTTTCCAAGCTTTCCAAGCTCAATAGTAAGTCTGTTCTAGCCTCGTTTTTAATGTTCATTAGGTTATTAGAGTCCCAGTAACTTGATTTAGCTTGTTCTAGCAATAATTCATGCTAGGCTTCACATTTGGAAAAATAACCATAGGTTAAATGTGTTTATTTTGATGTTTTATGGTAGAATATGAAGCTTGAAATTATGTTAAACAATTTTTGCTAAGCTATTTTAAGTGAAAACGAGTAAAACGACATAATCGGTAAAAATACCTAATGTTCATAAGTACATGATAAAGTGGGAATTTGATGTTGCCACAGAAGGGAAAAATGTTCATCGTGTCATAAATCATAAGAAAAATGGATAAATTTTAATTTTCGAGCCTAGGAGCAAAATCGTAATTTTGTAAAGGTTTAGGGGCAAAATTGTAATTTTTCCAAAGTTTGAGTTAGGGAATGTTTTGAATAGTAAATTAATTAAATAAGCGAAATATGATGTTTTAGATCCCGAAAATTGAGATTTGGACCTAGAATGGGAGAAAAACCAAAAATCGAGAAAGTTGGTAAAATGATCGTTTTGGTATCGAGGTAAGTTCATATGTTTAATAAGCATTTAATTATGCATATTTGAATGATAAATTGATATTTTGGCCATAAATACTTTAGTATTGAGTTTAAGATATAATGATTAATGTTCGATAATAATTCGATATTGGAAAGAGAACTTGTATAATTTATATGTAAGACCATATTTTGTATTATGGCTTTTTATGATAGCAAGAAAGTATTGACTAGCATAGTTTGATGAGAATAAGTTAAGTTGATGATATGATGAGATTGAGAATGTAAGTATGTAAGTTGAGTAGCATTTTATTATTATGCAATTATTGTTATTTGTAACACCCCGAACCCGAGACCATTGCCGGTGTCGGACACGAGGGGTTAACAAGCCAAGTCCACATATTTTGCCCACCAATTTGACATTTCCAGTCAGGCTGGAAAACTGCGTCACCGTCGCCTTAAAAATCATATCTCGAGGTTCAAAACTCAGAAACTAGTTTCGTAAATTTTCCCTGAATTTAGACTCATATATCCATCCATGGACTTATTTCTAGAATTTTTGGTCAGGCCAATTGGTACAGTTTATTAGTTAAAGTCACCCATGTTACAGGGATCGACTGCTCTGACCTTCGCGCGTTACAACTTGAATATCTCTCTTCAAAGGGCTTTAATACTGGTGCCGTTTGTTTCTAATGAAACTAGACTCAAAATGGAATCTTTACATATAAGGCACGACTCCTAATTCTTTCTGGATAATTTATAGTAAATTTTTAAAGTTGCGATAGGGGACCCAGAAACTGTTCTGGCCCTGTCTCACAATAGCTTTAATATCTCTTAACATGTAACTTCTATGACCGTTTCGTTTCTTCCATATGAAAATAGACTCATCAAGGTTCATTTACATAGCTTATTCACTATTTAATACCATTCCTACAAATTTTGGTGATTTTTCACATTCATGTCACTGCAGCTGGCAGCATCTGTTTTTAAGGTAGGTCTTACCTAGTTTGTAGTCTCCATGAACCAACTAGTCTTGCCATACATAGGTTCACATATGATCATTTTAACCATACCAATGGCTGATCATGTGACCAACATTCCCATTTCCAATCCATAATCACATCATGACATCATATATATATATATACAAACCGCAAATAGTCTAAGTTCAGACTTCACTTTTACGAGCCATTTTCGCATGGCCGTATACATATACATCACAACATATTTAAACCAGCAAGGGTAGTCCTATACATGCCATTTCAAAGTTCAACCAAAAATTTATACCAAAATGGAGGCTTTGATAGTGTGGATGACTTCGACTTTAATGATCCCGAATCCGATTGCTATCGAGCACAATCTATAAACAGAGAGCCAAAGCAACGGGTAAGCATTTTTATGCTTAGTAAGTCTCAAGGAATAAAATCAGCTTTAATTAAAGCAATACATTCACATGGCCAAATGCATCATTTCATTAATACACATTCACATAATCATTCTTACTTCACACTTCATCATTATATACTTTCACAAGGTATCAACCAATTCAATAGCTGAAATTCGTTAGTCGATCGAGCGAATGTTGCTCAAACATGTCGACTTTCCAATGCACATATAAACATACCTTATTCTTTGGGCTTTTCGAGCGTACCAATTGAATTCATTACAGCAACCAACACTCACCTCCAGCCCAAGCTTCTTCGGAATACAACCGGATATAACCACGTGCACGAATGCCTTTGGGTCTTAGCCCGGATAGAACAACTCGCACGAATGCCTTCGGGTCTTAGCCCAGATGTAGCCACTAGCACAATTGCCTTGGTCTTAACCGGATATAATTTCCAGCATAAATGTCGCGGGACTTAGCCGGATATCATTCAATTGCTCATGCACACATACATCAATAATCATTAGACATTCATGTTTCATTTTCGTTACTAAGGCTCAAACACAAATGTAATCACTAGCATAATCGCCTTCGGGACTTAGCCTGGGTATCATTCAAATACTCATACGCACATAAATCAATAATCATTACACATCCATATTTCATTTCACATAATTCAAGTAGGGTCACTTCTTGAGGACTTACCTCGGATGTTGTCGAACGGCTTTTACGGCTATTCGATCACTTTTCCTTCCCTTGTCCAATTGTGGCCCTCTAAGCTCTTGAGCTAATTCAAACAAATTCAATTTATTAAAACCTCATTATGCTAGCTTATGGCTGAATATGACAAGGAGTTTAAATGGTCATATGGCCACCCTTTAGCTTGAATACACAATGGTCATGCACATTTTATACTACATCAAGCAATTCAATACAATTCATTCAAGCATCAAGGAAAAGCTAAGGCCATCAATAGGCTACCTAAGGCCGAATATACTTAGTCATACTTGCACCAATTCAACAATAAATTCCAAGATTTCCACATCATATGTGTACTAGGCCGAATGTACTTGCAATTTCACAAGCATTCTTCAACATTTTCTTCTTTAAACAAACATATTCATCACTTACTTCATAGCCAAAACATCATGTGCAAACATATATACATATATGTGCATGGCCGAATTTCAAGGTGTCCCTAGCCATCCAAAACACAAATTTTAACTAACATGCAAGAAACATGAACCATGCTCATGAATGCATCATGGCCGAATACATCACAATCATGCCCCTTTCAACTTCAATCATGGTTAAACAAAAAGAAAACTCAATGTCTTACTCAAGATGGCTACAAAGAAATTTCAAGAGTAGACAATCCATCATTGCATGCATCATCATCAAGCTTCACACTTAGCATGCAATGGCTTTATCACAATATCAACTTTGACCAAATACCACTTCCATGGCATAACAAGGATTTGAACCATGGCTAACATGAACATCAAGTTGGCAACTAAAACATGCATGAATCTCATGACACAACCTCATACATACCTTAATCTTGGTGCAAGTTTAGCCAAATCTCCTTCTAGATCTCTTCTAAACAAATAAAATGAAGCAAAAATCTCTTCTTCCCCCTTAGTTTTGGCTCAAAGAAAGGATGAACAAATTTTTTTCTTTCTTCCTTTACAACTCACGGCAATGGGGGAGATACCACACTCACACACACATTTTTTTTCATTCTTTTCTTACCCATGCTTATTTGTTTATTATTTCTCCCTAATGCCCAACAAAACATGTTTCATGACATGTTTAGCCCATATTTCTTGGTCATGGCCGGCCACCACCTATAAAAAGGGGAATTTGACATGCAAGTCCATTGTTTTGCATGCATGCTTTAATTAGTCATCACACATTTCCCTATCGTACTTTCAAAGTTCACTACTAAGTCCTTTCTAGTGAAATTCACCTTTATAACACTAAATCAATCATCAAAAAATGTCATACATGAGCATACACATATTTTAGGCATCAAAATAAATTTCAAATTATTTTTATGCCTCGGTTTTGTGGTCCCGAAACCACATTCCGACTAGGGTCAATTTTGGGCTGTCACATTACTAGTATTGTTATTATTGAGTTATGCGACTAACCTTGAGAATTTGAGCAAGTATGTTTCAGCTATGACTTGACAATGCATTGATATCTCAAAGTCCATGGTTGTACCAAGGAAATTAAGGAAGAATTGACGGAAAAGTCCATGGTTGTACCATGGAAATTAAGGAAGAATTGACGGAAAAGTCCATGTTCATAACATGGCATTTAAGAAGGAATTGACGGTTAAGGATACCATTTAAGACCATGTCAAGACATGGCATTGGTAAGGCAAGGATCCTGTGTAAGACCATTTCAAGACATGGCATCGACATTGATTAAGGACTCCATGTAAGACCACATCAAGATGTGGCATTGACATTAAGACAAGGATACCATGTAAGACCATGTTTGGAACATGGCATTTGGTAAGATAAGGATATCATGTAAGACCATGCCAAGGCATGGCATTGATAAGTTCTATAAGGCAAGGAAATCATGTAAGACCATGTCAAGACATGGCATTGATGAGTTACTATAAGGCAAAGGTCCCATGTAAGACCATGCCAAGGCATGGCATTGGTGAGTTCATAAGGCAAGGATACCACGTAAGACCATGTCAAGACATGGCAATGGTAAGTTCAAAAAGGAAAAGGTTCCTGAGTAATCCAAAGAGTAAGTCAAAGAAACGACAAGGTGAGAACATGAAAAAAGAGCACATGTATGCAATTAAGGATTCTTTAATTTTGAGATTGTAAGTAATTGAGATTATCAAGTATTAAGTAAGTGATGAGTTTTCAGTTATGCTTGTGACACTTTATGACATGATTGGCAATATGCCTATATTATGAAAGAGTATTCTTGTGTTAAGTAAGATGTTACAGGTATACAAGCAAGCTATTAAGTAAGGTGCCTTTTGTATTTTGAGCCTTTGGTAAGGTTACCGATGAGTAAGATGGGAAAGTAAGAACTAAACATTATTTAAGGAAATTATGACAGCATAGTAATAAGCTAAATTGATTGCTAATGCTTATTATTTTACATGTGAACTTACTAAGCTTTATAAGCTTACTTCTTTCACTTTTCCATGTTTTAGAGTACTTAAAAGCAAGCTCGGGTTGGAGGTCGTCGGAGATCACTTCACACTATCGACTATCAAGTTACCAAATGGGTATCTTCATTTACAAACGTTCTAGTTTATGCATGTATAGGGACCTAGCCATTTTGTGTGTTTGATATGGCTAAGGAATGGTATGTAAATATTTGATAATGATTAGCTTTTGAAATAGCTAATGAAGAACATGTTTCGGCGTTAGGTATGCCTAAATGGTAGTTAATACAAAGAAATCATGAAAAAAACGAAATTAGCATTAAAACAGTATTGAATAGTAGCAATGACGTGATCTTGAAAAATCACCAATAATAGAAGAAATGGAATTAGGTGATGAATGAGATATATAATTAAATCTTATTGAGTCTATTTTCATATGAAAGAAACATAGTAAGCAAACAAAGTGTATATTAAGAGATATTTGAATTTTAGTGAGACAGGGTCAGAGCGATTTCTAAATCCCCTATTCTAACTTTATAAATTCACTAAAAATTGTACAAAAATAATTAGGAGTTATAATTTATATTTATAGATTCCTTAGTGAATTTAATTTCAAGAGAAACAAACAGCATGTGATTTGAATTCTGTACAGGGAGAAAATTGATTCGTAGTGAGGAGAGGTTAGAGTAGTCAAACAGTGCAATAGGGGAAGCTTTAACTAATAAACTCTACGAATTGGCTAGACCAAAAATTTTGGAAAAACATTAGTAAGAAGAAATATGAGTCTAATTTTATAAAAAATTCACGAATTTAAATTTTGAGTTTTGTGACTCGATTTGTGATTTATTTAGTAACTATGACGCAGGTGGGCAGTTTTATAAGGAATAATGAAATACATTGTTTTGATTTGTCTAAGTATTCGAAAAATTTTTAATGTTCCCAGTTTGGTCCCGAACTATTTCAATTGCATGTTTTAAGGTCTCGAGGCCCCTTTTTAGGGACATATTTAATGAATGTAAATAAATTAATTTTAAAAGCAAATTTTATGCCCCGAATTAGTAAGTTAAGTCAGGTAACGCCAAGTGCTCGACTCCGGCGACGATCTCGGGTAAGGGGCGTTACAGTTTATGGAGGTGAGTGATTCATTAAAGATAGCCGGTATGACTGAAGATGCACTGAGGTTGAAGTTATTTCTGTACGCATTGCAAGATCGAGCACGAGCATGGCTCAATTCATTTCCACCAAGTTCCATATCTACATGGCAAGAATTAGCAGAGAGATTTTTGGTTAAGTATTTCCCTCCTAGCAAAAGCGCTAAGTTGAGGAACGAGATCATAAATTTCCAATTAGATGACGAGTCTTTGTATGAGGCTTAGGAACGATTCAAGGAGTTACTTTGTAAGTGTCCTTATCATGGGATTCTTCGTTGTATCCAGTTGGAGACATTCTATAATGGTCTCAATGCACATACAAGATTGATGGTAAATGTTTCTGCGAATAGTACAATTTTGTCTAAGTCTTATAATGAGGCTTATGTGATTTTCGAGAGGATCGTAAGTAATAACTATCAATGGCCAACAAATCAAACAGCTTCAGGAAGACGTGTAGCCGGAGTTCATGAAGTTGACACCCTCACTTCGTTGTCAGCTCAGGTATCATCTATTTCTTTTATGTTAAAATAGTTTATCGCTAATAGTGCTAATAATTTTGCAGCTCAGCCACCAAGTCCATTTGAAGTAGTTTCCTGTGTGTACTGTGGGGAATGTCATTCTTTTGTGAATTGTCCATCAAATCTCGAGTCAGTGTACTATGTAGGGAACCAATATCAAAATAAGAGTGGACAAGGACCCTAGTCCAACTTCTACAATCCTTCATGGCATAATCATCCTAACTTTTCTTGGAGTAACCATGGGAATAGACCGGACAACAACTTATTACAGCATAGACCCAACCAATCTCAAGGGTTTAATCAGCAAGCTCCAAAACCACCTCAAGCTGAGACATCAAATAGTTTGGAGAATTTGTTGAAAGCATACATGGAAGAGAATGAAGCTTTGGTCCAAAGCCAAGTAGCAATATTGAAAAATTTGGAAAACCAAATGGGTCAGTTAGCTACAGAGCTTCCTAATAGACAGCAAGGAAACTTACCGAGCGATACTGAGAATCCAAAAAATTTGGGTAAAGAACACATCAAGGTAGTGGCATTGCGAAGTGGTAAAATTTTGGAACCCCGATTGATTGATGTCGAAGATAAGCCTGTTGAGAAGAATCAACCAGCTATTGAAATTCCTACACCAAAAGAGTCAGAATCTGCAAAGACTGACAAGGTAAATCCTAACTTAGTGAATTTAGATACTTTAACATCTTCTTTGGATGCAAATTTACTTACTCAGAAGAGTTACCCGATTGAACCATCACCTCCATATCCACAAATGTTGCAGCAACACAAGCAGAAACATGAGATGCAATTTAAGAAATTTTTGGATGTTCTGAAGCAGTTACACATCAATATTCCATTGGTGGAGGCTTTAAAACAAATGTCGAATTATGTGAAGTTTATGAATGATATACTGTCCAAGAAAAAATAACTGAGTGAGTATGAGACTATTGCCTTTACAAAGGAGTGCAGTGTGTTCCTGCAGAGCAAACTGCCACCGAAATTGAAAGACCCAGGAAGCTTTACAATACCCTGTAATATTGGTGAATCTTACTATGGTAAAGCTTTGCGTGATTTAGGAGCGAGTATCAACTCGATGCCTAAGTCTATTTTGAAGGTGCTAGGGATAGGTGAAGTAAGACCTACAACTGTGATGCTTCAACTAGCGGATCGATCTTTAACATATCCTGAGGGAAAGATCGAGGATGTTTTGGTAAGAGTCGATAAATTTAAGTTTCTTGCTGATTTTATTATCTTAGATTTTGAAGTGGATAAGAAAGTGTCGGTTATCCTTGGGAAACCTTTCCTAGCCACGAGAAGAACGTTAATTGATTTGCAGAAAGGTGAACTCACCATGCGAGTTCAAGACACTCAGGTAACCTTTAACATTTTTAAAGCAATGAAATTTCTCGATCCGGTAAAATAGTGTTCAGTTATGGAAAAGATAGAAACCTTGGTTTCTATGGAAAGCAATTTTGAAAAAGATCCATTGGAGAAAGCCTTAGATCTTGACCTTTTGGAGGATGAATAAGGTGAAGAAAACATGGCTTTGATGGAAGCCAATTCAAGAATTTTTTTTCAATCTACACGGTTTGAACAGTTGGAGTTAGAAGTCAGAGAATTGGTGCAACCCATGTTGTCAATTGAAGAACCACCTAAACTCGAACTAAAGGTATTTCCTTCCCATTTGAAATACGTTTATTTTGGTGACTATTCTACTTTTTCGGTGATTATTTTAGCAGAACTGATGAATGATCAAGAGGAGCAACTAATTGCTGTTCTAAAGAAATTTAAGAAAGCAATTGGTTGGACCATAGCTGATATTCGAGGTATAAGCCTTTTTTTTTTGCTTGCATAAAATTATTTTAGAAGAAGGTGAAAGATCTCGAATTGATGGGAAAAGGAGGCTCAATCCTATTATGAAAGAGGTTGTGAGAAAGGAAGTGATCAGATGGTTAGATGTAGAATCATCTATCCTATTTCAGATAGTTTGTGGGTAAGTCCGTTGCAGTGTGTACCGAAGAAAGGTGGAATACAATTGTTGAAAATGTGCGTAATGAGTTGATTCCAAATGAGAATTGTTACTGGTTGGAGAATCTATATTGATTGTAGAAAGTTGAATAAAGCAACTCGAAAGGACCATTTTCTGTTGCCTTTTATAAATCAGATGTTAGATCGACTGGCAGATAATGAATTCTATTATTTTTTAGATGGTTGTTTGGGATATAACCAAATATTTATAGCTCTGGAGGACCAACATAAAACAACCTTTACTTGTTCATACGGTACGTTTGCTTTTAGGCGAATGCCTTTTGGTTTATCCAATGTACCTGCAATATTTCAACGATGCATGATGGCAATATTCACTGATATGGTTGAAAATTTTGTTGAGGTTTTCATGGATGATTTTTATGTTTTTGGTAACACTTATGATATTTTTTTGAGTAATTTGGCTAAAGTACTAAAGAGTTGCGAAGATAAGAATCTTGCCTTTAATTGGGAAAAATGTCATTTTATGGTTAAGAAAGGGATTGTCTTAAGGCATAAAATCTCAAAGAGAGGAATTGAAGTCAATAAAGAAAAGATGGATGTAATTGAAAGATTACTGGCCCCAATTAATGTGAAAGGAGTTAGAAGTTTCTTAGGCCATGTTAGAAAGTTTATCAAAAATTTCTCAAAAATTTCTAAACCGTTGTGTTTGTTGTTAGAGAAAGATACACTATTTGATCTCAACAAAGCATGTTTGGAAGCTTTTGAAAATCTAGAAAAATGATTAATCTCAGCCCCAATAATCGTTACACCTGATTGGAGCTCACCTTTTGAGTTGATGTGCAATGCAAGTGATTATGCCATTGGAGCTATGATGGGTTAAAGCAGAAACAAAGTATTTCACCCTATTTCCTATGCAAGTAGAACTTTGATGGGAGCCCAACTCAATTATACGATAACTGAAAAGGAACTCTTTGCCATAGTTTTTGCTTTTGACAAATTCCACTCATATCTTATATGTACCAAAGTTACAGTATTTACTGACTATGCGGCCATTAAATACTTGCTCATAAAGAAAGATGCGAAACCGAGGCTAATTCACTGGATACTTTTACTCCAAGAATTTGACCTTGAGATCTAAGACAAAAAAGGTGTCGAAAATTAAATAGCTGATCATCTGTCGAGGTTGGAACAATACGAGGTAACTCGATCATGTGTGCCTATCAACGAGAATTTTCCAGATGAACACTTATTTGAGGTAAATCGAATTCATTAAACACCTTGGTTTGCTGATTTTGCTTGTTATCTTGCATGTGGAATAATTCCTCAAGAAATGACATACCAACAAAGGAAAAAAATTCCTTCATGATAGTCGGGAAATAGTGTGCAGATAACATAACCCAAAAGTGTGTAGCTGAAACTGAGATTGCTAAGATCTTCTATCATTTTCATTGATCTCCAAGTGGGGGACACTTTGGTGGTTCACGTACTGCAGCTAAGATTTTTCAAGCAAGTTTTTTTTGGCCTACACTATTTAAAGATGCTTATGTGAAGAACTCTGATAAATGCAAAAAGACTGGAAATATATCAAGGAGGAATGAGATGCCCTTGACAAACATTTTGGAGATTGAATTATTCGACGTATGGGGCATTGACTTCTTAGGCCCGTTTCCTTCTTCGTATGGGAACAAATACATCTTAGTTGCCGTGGACTATGTATCCAAATGGGTTGAAGCTGAAGCATACCCTACAAATGATGCTAAGGTAGTCATGCAATTCCTACATAAGCATGTGTTTACACGATTTGGGACACCAATAGCTGTTATTAGTGATGAAAGTTCTCACTTTGTGAACAAATGGCTTAAGTGGTTGCTTGACAAATATGATGTGAAGTACAAGATTGCTACTGCTTATCACCCCCAGTCTAACGGGCAAGTTGAAAGAGTGAACCGTGAAATCAAAGGTATCCTTGAAAGGGTAGTACGCCCTAGTAGAAAAGATTGGTTTCGAAGGCTCGATGATGCATTATGGGCCTATAGAACAACATTCAAAACACCGTTAAGAATGACTCCTTATCGGTTAGTCTTTGGCAAGGCACATCATTTGCCATTAGAGTTGGAGAATAGAGCTCACTGGGCTTTAAAGTTTTGAACTTTGATCTTAAGCAAGCCAGTGAGAGAAGGATGTTACAACTTGATGAGTTGGAAGAGCTCAGGTTGTACAGAAAGATCAAAGAGATGGCATGATATTCATATACAACCTCGCAAGTTTAAAGAAGGTTAGAAGGTTTTGTTGTTTAATTTAAGGTTGAAGTTATTTCCTGGGAAGCTTAAATCCCGATGGAAAGGACCCTATACCATCTACCGAGTTTATCTTTATGGAGCTATTGAATAATAAGACAATTATGAAGGTACGTTTAAATTTAATGGTCAATGTCTCAAACACTATTGGGATGGTGAAGTTGAGCGAGTTGAATCCTCGTTCAAATTAACAGACCCTTGATTTTTCATGAATTCATTTTGTAAATAAATAAATAATTTGAACTTATTTTCTTAACTTATTACATTTAATCAATTCTGTTTAAGGAGATTGGAACTTAAGCGGGACCGCTGTGACCCCTTCAACCTTTCTTGGGAATTAATTTAATGTAATTTATTAAAAAGAAATTTTCTAATTAAGAGTTAAAATTTTTAAGTTTTAGTTGTTTTGTTTAAATTTTAAATTTTTATGTTAATAAAAGGGGTCAAATTTGGCCCAAGTACTAATCAATTTTTTTCTCTTGAGTAAGTTTGTAAATACAGTTTGAGTTTGAGGCTTAAGATAGCAAAAAAGAGGGAAAATCCCACACTTTGCCACCACTCCTATTACTTGCTGACTAAGTAACCCTAATGTAGCTAAATTTTTGCTACATGTTGCCCTAATTCTTCCCTATATAAACCCCTCTCCATTCTATTAATTTTCATATCTCTCAAAGCAATTTGCTTAACCCCTAAAAAAATCCCTAAATCTCTCTTTTTTATCGTCAACCTTAAATCTTGAAAGAAACCCTAGTTCTCTTCCCTTTTTGCCGAAACCATCTACTGCCACTGTAAGAAGATTTCCGAAGCGCCGTCATTACTACTGCAGAATCACCGTTGCTATCACAAGTTGTTGTCACCGTCACACCATTCTTGTCATCGCAAGATTATTGCCGTAGTAAGTCTTCACCACTTTGCCGATTTCTTTTCCCCCTTGTGCAGAAACTTTTCCATATTCTCAAGAGAAGATACCATGTCTTGCAAAATAACTAGATCTTCAAAGACTACTCTTGAAAACCTGATTTTGATCGATGAAGAAGTGAAAGAGAGATTTGATTCAATCTTCAAGCATCAACCTATGATGTCGGAAAAATGTTTTGACTTGAAGAGTAATGATTTGATGGTTGTTCCTATACCGATTAGAAAGAAAATCAATGCTCTCAAGTGGGAATAATTTTGTGATGCTTGTTCACTTCCTTTTGATGAACTAGTTCAAGAATTCTATGCTAGTTTGACCATGCAAAATGCTACTGAGGTCATCGTTTGAAAGAAAAAGGTACCTCTTACTTCTAAGTCCATCAATGATTTGTTTAACTTACTTGATGTTGAAGAAGATTAGTATTACCCCATGATGAACAATATCAATTAGGATTTTCTTCAACAAGTTCTTGATGTTGTGACAAATCTGGTATCCTAATGGATTATAAGATAGTATGGGAGCCATTCTTGTCAAAGGGAATACCTAAAACTAGTAGCGAAGGTATGGTTTTATTTCGTTTGCTACAGTTTTATGCCTATCTCACATAGTTCCATCATCTCAATGGAATAGATGCTCTTGTTATATGCAATCTTGACAGAAAAGTCCATTAATGTTGGGAAAATTATTCTCAAGGAGATTCATGATTGTGCTAAAAAGAAGACGGGAAGCGCTTATTTCCCATCATTAATCACTTCACTTTGCTTAAGGGCCCATGTTAAAACACAAGCAAATTTGAAGGGGCGATATGTTCAAGGGTGCATTACAAATCATGATCTTGAAAGGTTAGTAGAAGAGATGCATGAGTTGAATCAAGGCGAGCAAGAAGAGCTAATTGAGCTAGATACCAAGGAGTCAACAAAGGAAACTAAAATTGAAGCTAATTCAGTTACAGACACTGAAGAAGAAGAATTTGACAAGGAATTGAACAGTGCTAAACCAATTGATAGGTCTGCAGCCCCTGAACCAAGGGTTGACCTTGAAGAAGAACCAGTCAAGCTAAGTGTTGAACCTAAATCTGCAACTCCTATGCCGACCTCTGCAAGTGTTTTAAAGAAACTGAAGTTATCAATTTTGATGGATATGTGCAAGTTCATGCACAATCAACAACAAACTTACTGGAAAGATGCAAAAATTATAAATGACTCAATTCGAAATACTTTTGTTTTGAGTTCCCAGATGCTATCTTTGTGACAGGGATGGAAGGTACTGACTATGTAAGCGGAGATGGAGCTAAAAAAGACAAGGGAAATGAATTAGAAAAATAAAAGGGGGGGATTCTTGTCTTGTTATTTATTTAATTATTTTTAGGTCTTTAGGAATTTATTTCTTTCGTAATTAGGATTTACTTTCTGCAGAATAAAACATAGCAAACATGAATAAACTTAACACTTCTTTAGAAAGAAAAAGACTAAGTGATGTGGTAATGGTAATGCACATGTCTAGGATTGGGTTATTAGGAAAGACTTGGTATTTAAGCAGTCTTAATGACTCGCCTCTCTTTCTTTACAACTGTACCTAGTGTTCAGGTTTCATTCATTACTTTGTTCTTGCAATGAGAACATTGCTTCTTTTTAAAGGGGGGTAAGGCAAATAAATTGCTCAAATTTTTAAAATTTTCAAGTATGTTTCAATCATTTCTTTCATAAGTATGTTTTAATAAATGAATAGAGTCATTTTTTGTTAATGAGATAGTTTGTATGCAAGTATGAATGATGATTTTATCTGAGTGAAAGTATGTTATCATGAAGAATGGAATGCTTATATGATCTTAATCTTTGTAATATTAGCCATGAAAACTTAGTTTCTCTTGAGATTAGACATGCATGAAGGTTTATATCTTTAGAATTGACTTAGTAATTTTCTTGAGGCAAAATCCTAGGGGACATAAAAATCTAAAATGATATCGACACTATTTCTTTGTTTCGTTTGAGCCTTTCAAGCCAACCCTATGATATTAGACCCTTGAAACTATAATTTTGAGATTAAAGACTTGTTTATTGCAATGAACCTACATTATAAGCCACATTACCATCTTTTATAGTTATCCTAATTTTGTGCACCCATCTTAACTAAAGTTGTTTTGGTAACCAACATTTGAGGAAATTTTCAAAAAGATGTATCTGCTCATTCTTAAAAAAAAAAAAGACGAAGGAAGAGCAAAGAAAAGTTTGTTCAGTCTCCAAAAAAGAAAAGTGTATGAGCTTGAGCTCAAAATAAGTTTGGGGTGTTCCAAAGGTTCACTTAAAGAAAAAGGTTGTATTTTGAGAAATCCAAGACAAAGTTAAAGGTTAAGATTTTGAAACTGAAATGTCTCATCTCTTAAAATCTCTACCTTTAACCGAGCCCCATTACAACCTTATAAAAGACCTATTGATTTGATGATTATATCACCTACATTAGTAGAGAGGAAGTACTAAGTTCAACATATGAAGATCATAAATAAGCCTTATGATTGTTTGCCTGATTGATAAGAAATTATGTTGAATGAAGAATGTTATCTGTGGTTGTGACATACATACAAACTATGATTCATGTCGGCATATTTTGAAACTTGGTATAAAATTCAATAATTTGCATATGAATTACTTGTTAATAAAGAATATCTATGAACATGAAGCTATTAATGCATGATTATGGGGCAAAGGTTGATGCTGCTTACATAGTTAGAAATTTTGTCTTAGCAAGACCTTTTTGCTGTGCATAAACATTATTCGGGACGAGCAATGATTTAAGTTTGGGAGTGTGTAAACTAAAATATATATAGGATTTTTCCCATGTAATTTATCGCCTTTTTACTTAAATTCGTTGTTAAAACTAAGTAATTGTTTAATAAATTAATGAAATATGTGAAAATATGAAATTAGGACATAGAAATTATTAAAATGTGATTTTATGCTTTATTATATAGTTTGATGCATAAAATGGCTTATTTTATACTTATTTGGACATATTATATTTTTAAGACATAAAATGGGTCATGCATGATAAAATTAAATAATTAAATATAAAATTATATTTAATAAATCATTTTAAATATTTCATTAATAATTTGGGTTGTAATTAATTATTTAAATTGGATAAATTTTATTCCTTGGTCCTTTAACTTATTAATTTGTGTTGGACAGGTCTGATAGCTTTGTTGGATTACAAAAACCGTCCAAATTGAAGACCAAGTCAACCCAAATTTGGCTACACATGGTTGTCCACTTAAACACTTTTTGGTTTAATTAAAAAAGGTAGAAATTAGAGATTTGCCTGAAGATTTACATTGGACTGAGCCTCAATCCTGAGTTATTATGGCATTTAAATTGCTTAAAAATTAAGCAAAAATCAGTTCAAATTCCTCTAATTGTGGCCGGCCACTCATGGAAGAAGTGTGAAGAGACTAAACCCAGCTATTTTTAGCAAACTACCCACCTCTCTTCACCTATAAATAAGGTCCTTTCATTCCCTCATTCATCATCCCTCATCCATCATCATTCTCTCTTCTCTCTCAATTCTCTTAGCATTTTCCATTTCCCATGCCTAGCATCATCTCTTCATAGAGATTTTAGCAATTAAATCCTCTTACAGAGCCCTTGGTCGGCCAACTTGGAGAGCCATCAGGAAAGGAGCAAAGTGAAGAAGCGAAGGAGCCTCATCAGTCAGAGTCTTGGGTGACAGCCACTTTGATTTGGGTTTAATCTTTCTTTTCTTTAATTTAATCTAAAAATGTTTGCTATGCATTATTTGCTCTTGTTTTCAACAATGTTAGCTTAATTTTATTTAAGCTAGGATGATTTCTTTGATTAAATAATATTTATTTGATTCATGCTTATAATGTTTATGCCTCAATCGATCATATTTTCAATTAAAAGCAAGTCTATATTTCGTTCATATGTGATTGAAATGCACCTGAATTAGCTGAGCTATCCTAACCGGACGACGGCTAGAGGACGCATAATTGAAATGTACTCAATTTAGATGCTAACTCGATTTAATTGCAGGTTGCATAACAACTCTAACCAAGCTTTGTTATCTACATAGTTTTTAGATTTGTGTGATTAAACTGTTTCAAACCTAACACATCCTTGTTACCTCACACGAATGCTAAGAAACCCTTAGTAAGTAAGGATCAGTAAAATGTGTATTTACTAAGTAAAGGATTCCGAAATGACCTAATGTGGTTTTCAAACTCATGAAAAATCGAGTTGCCATGGAATGCTTTTCCGAATGTTATTAAGAATGTTGATAATAAATGGATTTTAATTAAAGTAACTGTCCTAGTTTATTTATGTTATAATTGTTGCAAATTGTGTTTAATTTTGCTAAATCTATTTCATTCATATAATTTGCATACGTAGGATAATTTGAATTAGGGATCATTGTATTTAGTTTAATATATTTAATTTTAATCATCACTTCTCAACCATAGTGTATTTTTATTTACTAAGTTGTTAGTATAATTTTACAATTAAGTGATTTAACACAAATACAATCCCTATGGAGACGATAACTCGATACTTACTTATTACTTGATAACGATTGTGTACATTTGCACAAACTTACGCGTTACACCAGCCTATGTCGATATCGAACTCTGCTTCTCTTTACACAGAAAAACCTAATTTTTAGGGTTTCTAAGCATTCTAAAGTTTATAAATACATATTAGAAGAGGATTAAAGGGAGAACGCGAAGTAGAACGAAGAAATTACTCGAAGAACACCGCCGAAATCAACTCAAAAGTAGATCTCCTTCAAGATTGAATATCTCTATTCAAATTTCCTTCGAATTTTTATTAGGTTTCTTATGTCTTGTTGTTATTCTAATTTTGAGATGTTTGCATCCCAGATTATGAACTAAATTCCCTAGATACCTAGGGAAGATGGAACCTATGATAGATCTTATTATTTGATTTTTTGAATTATATGCTAAATACTTGATTCTTGTTCTCAATTATGTATGCTTATTTATTGCTTTAATATTTTCAGGATATTAATTCAAGTGTGATATGCTTATTTTAGTGGAGCAAATGTCCTTGTTTGAGAGTAGACCTGGCACAATTGAGTGGGGTTGCATACAATTCTAGAAATAAAATGACATAAATCTACCGGATTAGAGTCAAATCTAATAGGAGAATCCATAGATCGAGTTAATGCGACAATAGGAGTTTTAATTAGAAAGAGATTTCAATTAATCAACCTAGAGTCAGTTGTTAAGGATTTCTACGGATCAAGGCACAAGTGAATAAATTATTTAATTTAGATTCAGAATAATAAGTGAAGTCTAAGTGGATTCTTTCCTGGGTATTGTCTATCTCATTGGTTTTCTTCAAATGTTTTCCTAACTCGCTCTCTGTCGCGTTCTTAGTAGATTAAAAATATCCTCTTTAATTTATAGGCTAGATAATAAAAAGATAATAATTACTAGTACTTTTAGTTCTCGTGGATACGATATTCCCGACTCACCATAGCTATACTACTATTCGATAGGTGCACTTGCCTTTGTCGTAATTTTAGTTAGTTTAGTGACTTATCAAGTTTTTGGTGCCGTTGTCGGGGACTAAAATATTAGGAACACTGAATTTTTATTAACTTAGTCATTTTTATCTTTATTGCATTTTATTTTTATTTTTAGTTTAATTTTTATTTTCTAATTTTTCTTTTGTTTGCTTCTGGCAGGTCCCTTTAGTTTATGACTAGAAGAAACCCGTCAGGACCTTTAATATTCGACAGTGAGATTGAAAGAACAGCTAGCAGAAATCGTTGAGAAGCAAGACAGAGTCAACAAAGTATAGTGGAAGAGCAAGAGGACGTGATAATTATTACTAAGGAGATGGCTGAAGATCAAAATAATCAACTACCTCCTGTGGTTGCTGCGAATCTGGCAAATCTGAATCCTGCTCATCTTACTATGTATGATTATTCCAAGCCCACTCTAACTGGGGCTGAATCAAGTATTGTGAGACTTGCTATTGTTGCGAATAACTTCAAACTGAAGCCGAACACCATTCAGATGATCCAACAATTTGTTCAGTTCGATGGTTTGCAAGACGAAGATCCAAATACTCATTTGACCAACTTTCTGGAATTTTTTGACACCTTCAAGATTAATGGCATTTCTAACGAGACCATTCGCCTACGGTTGTTTCCCTTCTCATTGAGAAATAGGGCTAAACAGTGGTTGAACTCCCTATCACGAGGTTCTATCACTACATGGGATCAAATGACCGAAAGTTCTTATTGAATTATTTTCCATTGGGTAAGACAACTAAGTTGAGGAGTGATATCTCTTCCTTCGTGCAAATGGATTTAGAGACCCTCTATGATGCATGGGAGAGGTATAATGATTTATTGAGAAGGTGCCCTCACCATGGGTTACCTCTGTGGTTACAAGTTCAAACTTTCTACAACAGTTTGAATCCCTCAACTAGGCAACTGATCGATGCAGCTGTCGGTGGGACTATAAATAACAAAACACCTAAAGAGGCTTATGATTTTATAGAGAAAATGTCACTGAATAATTATCAGTGGCAAGTCGTGAGAACGAAGCCGATGAAAGCAGCTGATGTTTTTAACGTAGATGCGGTCACCATGTTATCGAATCAGGTAGAACTTTTGAATAAAAAGATTAATAGCTTATATGGTTCTACGCAGGTACATCCGGTAATGCATTGCGATACGAATGGAGGAGGGATGAACAATCCAAAATGTCTATCCTACAGCCTTAGCACAGAGAATGAACAAATCAGCTATATGTGTAATAATTTCTAGACCTCAGAATAATCCCTATAGTAACACTTACAATGCAGGTT
Source organism: Gossypium arboreum (assembly GCF_025698485.1). Classification (NCBI taxonomy): domain Eukaryota; kingdom Viridiplantae; phylum Streptophyta; class Magnoliopsida; order Malvales; family Malvaceae; genus Gossypium; species Gossypium arboreum. Next base: position 14,441,876 of record NC_069072.1, on the reverse strand, counting down.
GGAGAAACCAGCCCAATTTCTCTTGAGGTGGTCAAGGAAATTAAAGACCACAACCCCCTCCAAGCTTTAAACAACAACCTTACCAGCAATAGAAAAAGCTGAACCTTGAGGAAATGCTGACAAAATTTATTTTGGTTTCAGAAACCCACTTGCAAAACATTGAAACCCCACTTAAAAATCAATAAGCGTCAATTCAAGGGCTCGAGAACTAAATAGGTCAGCTTGCTAAGTAAATTTCAGAAAGACCACAAGGTAGCTTGCCTTGCAACACCAAAACTAACCTAAGAGAGCAGCTTCATGCAATTACTGTTCGAGATGAATAAGGGTTAGTTGAATCTGAACCAGAATCGAGGCAAGAAAGTGTGGTAAGTCAAGGTAAGGTTGAGGTAAGCCAAAACGAGCAACAACCGGTTGGTAAGGAGTATAAACCTCATGTACCATATCCCAACGCGATGAAGAAAGACCACACAAACGAACAATTTGGTAAATTTCTTAGACTTCTGAAAAAGTTGCATATTAACTTACTGTTTATTGAAGCTCTTTCGCAGATGCCCAATTCCGTTAAATTTTTAAAGGAGCTTTTGGCAAACAAATGGAAATTAGATGATTCGTAGCATGTGGAGCTAAACGTAGTGTGTTCAGCCATTTTGTAGAATAAACTACCCAACAAATTGAAAGATTTAGGGAGTTTTACTATTCCTTGTTTAATTGGTAGTTTAAATATTAATAACGCGTTGGATGATTTAAGGGCAAGTATTAATGTCATGCCCTATAAAATGTTTAAACAACTAGGTCTTGGGAAACCTAAAAAACTAGGGTGAGTATTCAATTGGCAGATAGAACCATTAGATTTCCTAAGGGTATTGTTGAAGATGTTCTTGTCAAAATTGACAAATTTATATTCCAAGCTGATTTTGTTGTCTTAGACATGGGTGATGATAGTGACGTACCTTTAATTCTAGGTCTGCTATTTTTAGCAACTACTAGAACTATCATTGATGTTGGTGCATGTAAATTGATACTTTGTGTAGGTGATGATACGATTAAACTCCAAGCTCGTGATTCTATTAGGACATCTAATGATTGAGATGAATATACGAGTTCTGTCAATATAAGTAACCCTGTGGCTCAACATTTTTTGCAGGAAACACCTCGGAAAAATGTGATAGAGCCACGTTCCAATTCATGCAAAAAACTAGAACAATTTATGAAGAGCGAAGGTTGCAGATTGATGAACTAGACGAATGGTGGACAAATGTCAAGGAAAAACCAAGAATACATGATGAAAAGCATAAGGAAGCAACGAACCACTTTAAGGTTGGGGATCAGGTGTTATTAGATAAAACGGACCCTTGAATTGCCACTGCAGAGTTTAATACAAACGAAGAAACTCCTTTAATGGTACTGACAGCATGTTTGGTTGGGGGGCTTATGAATAGATTCCAGCCCAATTCGGCGGGCCCACCACCAAACATTAGTTTGGTTGGCTGTAATGCTATTACAGCCTAAATCTATTCAGGGTGTATTACAGGAAAATACTGAATAGCCATTCCCTTCCCTCACCACTGAATACTTATTCATTCTCATGCAAAGTAAAAAAAAATTTTCCTTTTCAATTTTTGCCCTCACCACTACCTAAAGAATAAAGAAGCATTACAACCATCATCTTCTCCCTCGATTCACGGGTAAATTTTTTTTTTCAAGCTCAGCTCTTGTTTTTCCATTTTGTGTTAGTGCCGGCGCCATTTGTGGTTTCATTTTCTCACAAATTACAATTCTTGTGTTAGTGCCGATGCCATTTATGGTTTCATTTTCAAGCTAAGCTCTTGTTTTTCCATTTTGCATAGATTCAAGATATGGGTAAGCTTCCTTCTTCTTTTATTCTTCGTTCAGTTGTTAATGGTGGAAGTCATCTTTCTAATTTCCACTCTTTTTCTTCTTCTTCAAACAACATTGCTACCCACATCAAAGCCTTAAGTAAGAAACCCATGCCTGTTAGAGGAAAGGGAAAAAAAGATGATCGCTTCGATATTGTTGATGATGCTTTAATTTTGTTCAATAAGATGATAGTCAGGTACCCAAAACCTTCAATTGTGTAATTTAATAAATTATTAGTAGCCATTTTTAGGATGAAACATTATGCCATTGTTGTTTTTATGTATAGACAGATCGATTTATTGGGCGTTTCCTATAATTTGTATTCTTTGAACATCTTGATTAATTTCTTTTGTCAATTAGGTCGAATTGATTTTGGGTTTTTTCGCTTTGGGGAAAATATGAAGTTAGGTGTTGAACCTAGTGTCAGAACTTTTTCAACTTTGATTAATGGGTTTTGTAATCAAAGTAAGATTTTTGAGGCCATTAGTATATTCGATGAAATGACTGAAAGAGGGTATCAACCTGATTTGATTGTTTACAAGACAATACTTAAGGGTTGTGTAAGAGCGGTAACACCGATAGAGTGTTGGGTTTCTAAGGTCGATGGAAGGCGAGAGGTTTTGAACCCAATATTGTAGCATATAGTACCATCCTTGACTGTTTGTAAGAATGGGTTGTTAAAGGAGGCTCTTGATCTCTTATCTGAAATGAAGGTTAAAGGCATTAAACCAAATATCATTACTTACAGTTGCTTAATTCACGGTATGTGTGATTCGGGCCAACAGGAAAAGGCAACAACGCTTTTGAATGAAATGTTGGATAACAATATTTCACTTAATATTGTCACATATACTATATTGATTGATATACTTTGCAAGGAAGGAATGATTTCTAAAGCTGTAGAGACCATTGACATGATGAGAAAGCAAGGTTTACCAACGCAATGAAAAGAGATTTTTCCACCAGTCTTTTAGGCCGGGCATCCTCTTTCTATCCATTTCATTTCAGGAAGAGGCATTGAGTCTAATGTTGTTACCTATGATGCATTAGTTAATGGTCACTGCTTGCAGAACGAAATGGATAAAGCTAGAAGAGTTTTACAGTTGATGATTGAAAAGGGTTGTGCACCGAATATAGTTACCTACAGCACGATGATCAATAGATATTGCAAAAGTAAAAGGTTAGATGAAGCAATGGAACTCTTTCATGAAATATCTCAAAATACGCCTTTCTGAATATAGTCACACAAAACACTCTAATGCAAAGTATGTTTCAATTAGGGAGAGCTTCAAATGCATGTGAACTGTTTAGAAAGATACTTACTTCTGGACAAGTTCCAAATCAAGTGACCTGTTTGATTTTGCTAGATGGTTTATTTAAAACAGGTAATCTCAAAGAGGCATTGAAATTTTTTCAAACAATGCAAAATGGTGGGTTGGAACTTGATATTGTCCCATATACTATCCTAATTGATGGGCTGTGCAAAGCTGGGCATATTGAAGTTGCCAAGGAATTATTTCGTCAACTCTCAGACAGTGGTTTAAAACCGAATGTTTACAAATATGGTGTAATGATTAATGGACTGTGTAAAGAGGGATTGCCAGATGAGCAGACATGTTTTTTGGGAGCATGGGAGATAATGACTGTTTGCCTAATAGTTGCTGTTATAATGTAATGATTCGAGGGTTACTTCGAAACAGCTATACCTCAAAGGCACTTCTTATGAAAATGGTTGGTAAGGACTTTTCTGCCGATGTATTCACTACCAACTTATTTATGGATCTTATCGTACATTCTAATAAATCAATCTTGCTTTGAAATGTTTCACAAATTGTGTAAAGATCATCACTTGTAAATATGAATCAGTTTTTACATAACCATTATATAGTTATAAAAGATTCTGGAAACTAGAATGAGTTTAGTGTCTATTTTCAATATTGTTGATTTTGTTCTGACTTGTGTAGTAAGTGAGAATGGTAATGTTAAGAAATTAGGAGAAAACCAATATTGCTTGCAGATTTTTTTTTTTTGCAGGATAAAGTAAAAAAAATTTATTGGCGGAAAACATACGGACCATTGGCATTGAAATCCGTAGGAGTATTGTCTCCGAAGTGTTAATTCAACAATTCAACAAAAGTTAGAAATGACCATTCAAGAAAGTGCTCTAAAATTATATCCAACATTATGTGAAGTAGAAGGTTTAACTGAGGATAAGCGTTGTTGCGCATTGAGCAAAATTCCAGATCATCCAATGCAAATGCAAATTCTAGATCATCTAAAATTATATCCAGCATTAAATTATTTGTTTCACTAATGATATTTTAGCAGGTTAAATATGTATTGCGTTTAAAAATAATAAAGTAGATTATATATTATTTTATAGTATTATATATTATCATTTTTTAATTCATATAATAATTATTATATTAAGAATTTTATTAAATTATATTTAATAAGAATTATGTTAAAATCGGTTATACTATTTATTATTTTTATTAAATTATTTTTAATAATAATCTTATTAAATCTTAATAACAATAACAATAACAATAATCATCCACCTAAAAAATTTCTGTTAAGGGTATTTTGGTCATTTTAGTTTTTTTCCTTATGCTATTACAACATCATTCCATTTAACCAAACACAAGAATACTATTACAGTTCTATTCCATTCTATTCAACCAAACAGTTGAATTACTGATTACAGCTCTATTCCATTATAGCTCTATTCAATTACAGCTCTATTCAATTACAGCCCTATTCTATTACAGTGAACCAAACGTACCCTGAATGTCTTTCCATACGGTACAGTCAAAGTAACTCATTCTAAATTCAGCACTTTTATGGTAAATATTACTCGACTCAAACCTTATTTTAATAAAAGAATTGGCAGCGAGAAAAAGGAGTCTCAACTCCGTGAACCACCGTGACCATGCGAATACGAAGTAAGTCGAGCTTAGACTTTAAATAAGCACTTCTGGGGAGGCAACCTGAGCGTTAACATTGCTAATTTCTTAATTTTATCTCATGATATTTTTTTAAAAAAAATTAATTGAAAAAGAAATGTGTTTTTGGTCCACACGGCCTAGACACACGGGCGTGTCCCTAGCCGTGTGGATAAAAAAGGGTATGACAGTGAGTTACACGGCCTAGCGACATGGCCTTGTGACTCACACGGCTTGGACACACAGGCGTGTCCTTAGCCGTATGGAGCCTGAGACTTAATTTTTCCAAAAATTGACAGAGACACAGCCTAAAATAGTCCACACAAGCGTGTGACACAACCGTGTGGACCACACATCTTGGACACACGGGCATGTCCTTGGCCGTGTGAAATTTTAAAACAAGTCAGTAAGTTACACGGGCAAGGCACATGGCCGTGTGCAAGATACGACCGAGCCACACGGGCATGTAGGAAGTCACACGGGCATGGGAGAAGTGAAAGAGTTTGCACACGACTATGCCAAATGGCTGTGTATGCCACACGCCCTAGACACATGGGCGTGTCCAAGGTCGTGTGAGGACTGGGCTTGAATTTTTATTAATACGTGCTAAACATAAGTCACATGGGCGTGTGACACGGCGGTGTGGCTTAACATGGGCCTCACACGACCGTGTCCTTAAAATCCCTAAATTATATTATTTTTGTTTTGTATTTTTCTCTGATCTTCCTAGCAAGCCCCAGCTGACATTCCCTCCAACCACCTTCGTTCCGGCCACCGTTCCCTTCCCTCCAACCTAGTTTTCCCGCATTCCCTCTGCTCTCCTTTTATTTCCTCTCAAGCCCTAAACCGCTACCTTCCAACCACGTGCTTCAGCCCAACCCGCTCCCTCGGCCACCTTCCCCTGTTCACGCACCCTTCGCGCAAACCCATTCCCACCACCGCACCTCATCGGGCCAAACCCTCACCACCGCGTAACCACCACCATTTTTCTTCCCTTTCTTTTCCTTTTTCCCCATCACACCTAGCCGCAAACAACCCTTCCCCTATCTTCTTCTTCTTCTTTTCTTCCCTCTTTTTTACCCTTCAGACCATGCACGACCCGACTTGAGTCGACCCAACCCTCCACCATCTGGCCACCGTCCTTCGTCGTGCAACTCTGGCTATACCAACCACCGTATACCATGATAATCTCTTACGGCAAGTCAAAGTTCGTCGTCCCTGCTTCGAAAAATCAGAAGACCCATGGTGGGACCTCCTCCTCTAGTGCTTCCGCCGAGGCCTGTCACCTTTATCTCTGATTTTTAGAGGGCCCTCAGGAGGATTTATAGCAGCTCCTTTGAGTCTGACCACTCAGTCTAGGCCGCTGTATCGATTGGGCCACGTTGGAGCAGGTCCAACTAGCTGATGATGTTCGCACTTATGACAGCCCAAAATTGACCCTAGTCGGAATGTGGTTTCGGGACCACAAAACCGAGGCATAAAAATAATTAAAAATTTAATTTGATGCCTATGATATGTGTTAAATTGTGTATGACATTTTGATGTTTCAATTTAGAATTATAAATGTGAATTTCACTAGAAAGGACCTAGTAGTAAACTTTGAAAGTATGATGGGGAAATGTGTGATGACTAGTTGAGCATGCATGCAAAAATAAGGGATTTGCATGTCAAATTTCCCCAAGGATGGTATAGTGGCCGGCCATGACAAGGGAATATGGGCAAGGAAGACATGTTATGACATGTTTTGTTAATGCATGATGTGATAAATGATAAAAAATTAAGCATGTAGGAAGAGAAACAAAAAATCAAAATTTGCTCATCCTTCCCCCTTTTGCCATGAGTGAAAGAGAAGCAAAGAAAAAATTTTGTTCACCTATTTTCTCTTCTTTGGCCGAAAATACTAAGGAAGAAGGAAGGATTTTTGCTTCATTTTCTTTGTTTAGAAGAGATCTAGAAGGAAATTTGGCTAAACTTGCAACAAGAGTAAGGTATGTATGAGGTTGTGTTGGGAGTTTCATGCATGTTTTGGTTGCTAATTTGATGTGCATGTTAGCCATGGCTCAAATCTTTGTTATGCCATGGAAATGGCATTTGGCCAAAGTTGTTATGGTGATAAAGCCATTGCATGCTAAGTGTGAAGCTTGATGATGATGCATGCAATGATGGATTGTCTACTCATGAGTAAGATTTTGAGCTTTCTTTTTGTTTTATCATGATTGAAGTTGAAAAGGAGCATGATTGTCATATTCGCCATGATGCATTCTTGAGCATGATTCATGCTTCTTGCATGTTAGTTAAAATTTGTGTTTTGGATGGCTATGGACACCTTGAAATTGCCACGCTCATATATGCATATATATGATTGCACATTATGTTTTGGTTATGAACTAAGTGATGAATAAATTGGTTTAAAGAAGAAGATGTGGAAGAATGCTTGTGAAATTGCAAGCACAATTCGCCTAGCACACATATAAGTGCTTGATGCTATATTATAAGTTTTAATACAATGTGCAAAGCATTAATTAGTAAATTGCATGCTGTTTTTGTGAGGTATTATGCAAAATTGACCTCAACATGTACATGAATATTCGCCTTGGGTAGCCTATTGAAGGCCTTAGCATTTCCTTGATGCTCGAATAAATTGTATTGAATTGCTTGATGTAGTATAAAATGTGCATGACCGTTGTGTATTCAAGCTAAAGGGTGGCCATATGACCATTTAAACTCCTTGTCATATTCGCCATAAGCTAGCACAATGAGGTTTTAATAAATTGAATTTGTTTGAATTAGCTCAAGAGCTTAGAGGGCCACAATTGGACAAGGGAAGGAGAAAGTGATCGAATAGCCAAAAAGCCGTTCGACAACATCCGAGGTAAGTCCTCAAGAAGTGACCCTACTTGAATTATGTGAAATAAAGTATGGATGTGTATTGATTATTGATTATGTATGCATGAGTATTTGAATTCTACCCGGCTAAGTCCCAAGGCGAATATGCTTGTGACTATAATTGCGTTTGAGCCTTAGTAACGAAAATGAATTATGTATGTCCAATGATAATTGATGTATGTGTTCATGGAAATTGAATGATATCCGGCTAAACTCAAGACAATTATGCTGGAAATTATATCCGGTTAAGACCCAAGGCAATTGTGCTAGTGGCTACATCCGGCTAAGACCAAGGCATTCGTGCGAGACATTCTATCCGGGCTAAGACCAAGGCATTTGTGCACATGGTTATATCCGGTTATATTCAAGAATCTTGGGCTGGAGGTGAGTGTTGGTTGCTGTAATAAATTCAATGAGTACACTCAAAAAGCCCAAAGAATGAGGTACGCTTATATGTGCATTGGAAAGTCGACATGTTTGAGCAACATTCGCTCAATCGACTAATGAATTTCAGTTATTGAATTGATTGATACTTTGTGAAATTATATAATGATGAAGTGTGAAGTAAGAATGTGTATTAATGAAATGATGCATTTGGTTATGTGAATGTATTGCTGTAATTAGAGTTGATTATATTCCTTGAGACTTACTAAGCATAAAAATGCTTACCCCGCTGTTGTGGCTCTCGGTTTTCTAGATTTCGCTCAAGCAATCGGATTTGGGATCGTTGAAGTCAAGTCATCCACACTATCAAGCCTCCATTTTGGTATAAATTTTGGTTGAACTTGAGATGGCATGTATAGGACTACCCTTGTTTGTTAAATATGTTGTGATGTAAGTATGTACGGCCATGCGAAAATGGCTCGAAAAGGAAACATGAACTTAGAATAATTGTGGTTTGTATGTATATATTTGGTGTCATGATGTGGCTATGGCTTGGAAATGGGAATGTTGGTCATATGATCAGCCATTGGCATGGTTAAAATGATCATATATGAACCTATGTATGGCAAGACTAGTTGGTTCATGGAGACTACCAAATAGGTAAGACCTACCTTAAAACAGATGCTGCCAGCTGCAGTGACGTGAATGTGAAAAATCACCAAAATTCGTAGGAATGGAATTAAATAGTGAATAAGCTATGTAAATGAACCTTGATGAGTCTATTTTCATATGGAAGAAACGAAATGGTCATAGGAGTTACATATTAAGAGATATTAAAGCTATTGTGAGACAGGGCCAGAACAGTTTCTGGGTTCCCTGTCGCAACTTTAAAAATTTACTATAAATTATCCAAAAAGAATTAGGAGACATACCTTATATGTACAGATTCCATTTTGAGTCTAGTTTCATTAGTAACAAACGACACCAGCATTAAAGCCCTGTACATAGAGATATTCAAGTTATACCGCGCGAAGGTCAGAGCAGTCGATCCCTGTAACATGGGTGACTTTAACTAATAAACTGTACCAATTGGCCCGACCAAAAATCCTAGAAATAAATCCATGGATGGATATATGAGTCTAAATTCAGGGAAAATTTACGAAACCAGTTTCCGAGTTTTGAAACTCGAGATATGATTTTTAAGGCGACAGTGACGCAGTTTTCCAGCCTGACTGGAAATGTCAAATTGGTGGGCAAAACATGTGAACTTGGCTTGTTAACCCCTCGTGTCCGACACCGGCGATGGTCTCGGGTTTGGGGTGTTACAGCACCTTCATTACCACAGCTCCATAGGACAGCTTCTTCGCCATCATCGAGCCCATCTATATGGAGCTTACTTTGGAGTTCTGAGCGACGTTTCTTGTACAGCAAGTCATGACGACTCATGATGAGCCAGGCACTATCACTTTTCGACATGGTGGTTTGGTGCGCCACATGAGCGTCCCCAAGTTCAGTGCTACTATGGGACTTTATAGAGAGGAATTTATGAGCACCGAGAACTTCCTTCGACTTCATTGGCACATCCATTACTCTCCATCTCATTGTGGCACTAAGCTTACAGTGAGTCTGATAAACCGTAATTTATACATATTTTTATCCCATACTTAGCACATTTATGGATGATTTCTCCTTATAATTGGTAAATTCGATGCTCCTAATCCTTTAATTTCATGTTTTATACTTAGGTGAGCATAGGAGAATAAAAAGAGTGAGAAACGGGCCGAAAATGGAGAAAATGGACCAACATGGGAAATCAAAACAGCCTTGACCACGGTCTGAAGCAATCGCACACGGGTGTGTCCCTTTCAAGCCCAAGTATAGTCCTATTCAGAAAAGGCCACTTTTGAGGGTTCTTAGGCATTCTTAAGCCTATTTAAACACCTGAGAAGGTACTTAGGAGGACACAGGGAGTAGCAGGCAAGGAATTACTCAAGGAAAGCCGATTGATACATCTCAGAAGCCGGATTCATCGTCAAGACTGAAGATCTCCCTTTAATTTCCTTCAGGAGTTTTGGGTTTTCTTTATGTTTTGTTATCTTCATTCTTTTGAGATGTTTTCTTTCATAATTATGAACTAAAACCCCTAAATACCTAAAGGGAATGAAACCTAAGACGGATCTTGTTATTATTATCTGAATTGTATGATAAATATTTAACTTGTTCTTAATTATGTCTTCTTAATTCTTGTTTTAATATTCCAGGATATTGATTCAAGTTTATGCGCTTATTCAGAGGAGCAAAAGTCCCTGTCTAAGAGTAAATTTGTCATAATTAAGTGGAGTTGATTGCACGCCTAGAGATAGGGTGACAAGATTTTGCCGGATTAGGGTGAAACCTAATAAGGGAGTCCATAGATTGAGTTAATGCAACACTAAGGTGTTAATTAAATAGAGATTTCAATTAACCAACTTAGTGTTAGACGTTATTAGTCTCGAGAGAGATAATAATATAACTTAGGGATTTCTACGGATCAAGTCAAATGAATAAATCGTCTAATTTAGAGTCAAATAACAAGTGAAGTCTAGGTGGATTTTTCCTTGGGTATTGTCTTAATCAATCGAGTTTTCCCAAAAGCTTTTCCCCAATTTTCTCTTTGTGCACCTTTAGTTTAATTAATTAGTTTAGATAAACAAATCCCTTAATTTTTATGCTAGATAATAAAAAGAAAGTAATTACTAGTACTATTGGTTCCTTTGGGTTCGACAATCCGGTCTTACTAAAGCTATACTATTGTTCGATAGGTACACTTGCCTTCATCGTGATAATAGTTTGTTTCAAGAGCGATTAATTATAAATTTTTAAAACCTGTTACAAATATCATGTATCAGAGTCAGACACCATATGACGCGACTCACTCAAAAGCGACCTCTCTTCCTCCAGCCTTACGGTACCTTCATGCACTTTTAGCTCACACTCTAACTAGTAGGAGTGAGAGCACCGGAGTCGTTAGTACTCATGACGCATATTTTTTATGGAGCATGGCCACCGGGCGTGTCTTTGACTTGGCGTACTTCATTGCTTAGCCTTCCACCATCAGATTGACCGGCACAAGAAGGGGCCTATTTGTTTAGGCCCTTATATGACTCATCTCGCTCGACACTTTGGTCTCCTAGACACACCGGAGTAGTCCTCTACACTCACAATAGTTGGCTAGATGTCCTCTCAAGGGATCTCGAGTATGATACATATGAGGATGATCGAGTGGCGTCTTGGAGTGGATCCCCCTCAGTATCGATTGTTTCATTCTGATGCTCAGAATGAACCCAAGGACTTCACTAATGATGTTCCTCTCCATCATGAGGATCCACCACACCATCCACCTTCGATTCACCACCGTATTCCTACTGTTCCTACTTCAGAGGATGTCTTAGAGTGGCTCACTCGCTTTAAGCAGTACTGTGCTCAGAGGTTTGACAGCCTTGACGCAACATTACAGAAGATCTGTCAGCATTTCCATATCTCCTCTCCAGCGCCGACGACTCAGGACACAGATGTGTTTGACGATGAGGACCATTAAGTCAATTTATTTTATTTTTATTTCTATTTTTATGTTTATTGTTATTTTCTTAGACTTCTTTTATTTTTATATTTTAAACTATATTTTTATTTATTATGATTGTTTTTAGTTGAGTAACCCTTTGATCTTCTTCACCACTTGTGTTTATTTTTTTATTAGTTGCTCAGAATCGTGCACTACATTTAAGATTTGTCTACAATTCCACTTTTCACTATTTTGGGGATTTTATCTAATATTTAGGGCCGTTTCAATTCTCTCCCTCTCTTATGATATTCTTTTTCTACTGTGATTATTTTTATTTGTAAATTAAGGACAATGTACATATTAAGTGTGCGGAGGTTATTTATATGATTATTAGAAAATCCCTGAATTATGTCTTGTGTTCAAGTAATTTTCTCATATTACTATTAGAATTAATTCTTATCGCTTTGTGATTATCATTGATATGTTTTAGATTAAATTCATAAATATTTGTGCATTGATTGTTTAAACTTTAAGACATGAGATAACCAAGCATGATAAGTCTATTTTTAGAATTAAAAATTTTAGGTTGTTTCCCTGAATTGAGGTATTACCTTGAAATTTGACATTTGCAAGATTGATATCAACAACCATAATTTTTTTTGTGAGATTTTGAGCTTTTATAGCAACACTTTTCTTGCTCATTTTATTATTGGTTATGAGTGTAACACCCCTGACCCGTATCCGTCGCCGGAATAGGGTTACGGAGCATTATCGAAACATTCAGAAACATTTACAAATAACTTATGTAAATTACTATTTATTTACCGAGATCATTCATAACGTCCCTTGATTGGGCCCTTGAGGCCCAATATGAGCGTTAGAATCGAGTCGGGACTTGATCGGGAACTTTAAGAATTTTTTTATGACTTTTCAAAATTTTTCCAATGTGCAGGGCTCACACGCCCGTGTGGTTTGAGGGACACACCCGTGTGACCTTAGAACACGCCCGTGCTAGAGGTCGTGTTCTACCTCGTGTAACTCTCTGACTTGCACACACAACCATGCTACACGCCCATGTGCTAGGCTGTGTGGTTAGTTAATTCAATTCGAAATTAGGTGCAGGTTTCACACGGCCAAGACACACGCTCGTGTCTCTGCCTGTGTGCTCAATTTTGAGCATTCTGTTTCTCAAAATTAATGTGCATGGGACACACGGCCTAACAACATGCCCATGTTACTAGGCCGTGTGTTACACATGGCCTAGACACAAGCCCAAAATTTCACCCAAGACCTGCACTTGAAACATTCAACCAATACCAGTCATTCCAAGCATTCAACTTAAGCAAATTTCATCATTCACAAGGCATACCACTACGAGCATACATGATCACAACCTTACTTTAGTTTAACTTAGGTATCCACAACATTGATCACATATTCATAACATAACACATGTGTATATGTAATCATAATAATCTACTTAGTTATACCAAAATGAAACCATTATAAGCCATTCCAATGGCTAGGTTACAAAATAACATTTCGAATCACTATTGGCCAAGTTGTCCTATACATGCCATTATACCAAAATGATTTTACTAAGTATACCCAAAACGACTAGTTGATAGTGTGACGATACTCTAGTGATCTCCAACCTTCACGAGCTTCCGAACACTATAAAACAGGGAAAAATAAACGGAGTAAGCGTTACATGCTTAGTAAGTTCGTATAAAGGAAACTAAACTTACTAATCTCGTTTATTAAATCTAAGCATACAATAACAAGTTTTCCATCCATTTGGCTAAATTGCCTAAACACATACATTCAATCAAACATGTTAGTCACAAAGTTTACATATACATCAAGTAAGAATAGATGAGCTCATCATGCAATACACTTTCAAGACATTATCATTTCATCTCATAATTTTCATGCCATTCTAGAGTAATATGACCGTTGAATCATTGAATTCCAATGGATGCTTAGGTAATACACTCGAAGTCTACAATTTAATAATTCGTAAATTTCTTATTCAAGGGTACCCATTAGGGCACTTAACCAAGAAACACTCTCTCGAGCCACATATCGTATAACAGGATTACCAGTCTAGGCTAAATCCTAATCATAACGTATGCTCAAGAGGTATTCTATAGGGATTACTCGTCCGGGCTAAATCCTTTATATAACAAGGTCAATGGGATTACTCGTCCGAGCTAAATCTTGTCCGCAACAAATGTAGGACCTTATTAATTTCGGGAAAGTGCATATAATAATTGGAATTCAGTATTCAATCGGGACTTACCCCTTTATCATCATTTCAAGCATGTAGTCAAATATTCGTCATAACAATCAAATAAATCATATCAATATAAGTCACATTACATACAAACACAACATTCAATTAAATATATTTACAAGTTTGGTTAAGTTACACGAACTTACCTCGACACTTGTTCACGTAAAAAGTCTACTAATCCAAAACCTTTTATTTTCCTCAATCTAACGTCGCATTAATGTTTTCCGGATCTATATTTATGAATTTAACCATCAATTTAAAACATTTCATATTTAAATGAACTCAATTTACGTCCTAGACAAAATTGTCTTTTCACTAAATTCTAATTTTGTCCTTAGGCTCAGAAAATGAAACTTGTGCAAATTACACCCTATTCCAAGCCTAACCAAAGCCTCATTAAAAATTTCATAGCACATGTATTCATAAAATTTTAGAATTTTTCATCAAATTTTACAACTTTTCATTTTAGTCCCTAAATCATGTTTTCAGCAAAAATCACTTTGTAAAAGTTGTTTATCTATTAATGATCTTTATTTTATACCATAAATTTCTAATTTATAGCATATACATCCATGAACCATTTTTTATACGTTGATAACTTTTCAAATTAATCCCTCAAATAGAGAGATTAAGCTATCTCAGTTTCAAAAATACCAAAATTACTAAAAACGGGATAAGGAAACTTACCCAATAGGCCTTGAAAGTTTCTTTTCTATCACCTAGGGTTTCCATGTGTTTTTAGGCTAAAGATGATGAAAATAAGATGATATATTTTCTTTTCATCTTTTAATTAATTAAGTATTTTGTTATTTCCAATTTAGTCATTGCCCTTTTTCTATATTTCCATGGATGAGTCACCAAGAAAAATCTACATACATTTCTTGATGGTCTAATTACCATATAAGGACCTCTGGATTTGAATCCATAGTTATTTAACCCTTATAGCTATTAGAATTCAACTTTTGCATTTTATACAATTTAGTGCTTCTCGTAATTAAGCACTTAATCGATAAAATTTTCGTTTCAAAATTTTCACACGACATGTCTATTATAATACGGACCATATAATGAAATAAAAATAAACCTTATTTTTGAGTCGAATTTGTGGTCCCGAAACCACTGTTCCGATTTTACTGAAAAATGGGTTGTTACAATGAGTGTATCAGTATTGATTTGTTATTCTAGAACTTGCTTCAATTATACATGTCAAAACCTCACCTTTGATTTGATATGCTGAGATGATAAAGGCACTTAGGTTTTAACTCACTTATCCCATAAAAAGCCTACCTTCATAATTAACCCTTAGTGAACCCCTTTGAGCCTAACACACCGTTTCTTAATTTACCCATGTATGATAACCCATAACTCATTTTTTGTTCATTGAGAATTTTTCCCTTTTATTGACTCTATTTTTTTTATCGAGATTGGATTTGTTTAATTGCCTGATTAAGCCTTTTGATTAAGTTGCTGAATTATTTCTTTTTATTTAAATAAAAAAAGAGGAAAAAAAAGAAAAAAAAACATATATAGTTATTTAGTTCTTTGTTAATTAAGCTTGAGCAGTTAAATTCATATTTGATAAGAAGCTCGTGTTATTCTTGAATAGATTCGATTATTGTAATTATTTGTAATTCAGTATTTGTTATTTTTCTAGTTGGGTAATTTATCAATTCAATCTCGATTCTAACCCTCTTTTTCAGCCTTTCTCCACACCTTGAACCTAAGCCCCATTACAACCTTTTAAAGACCTTTTGATTTGTGTATCATCTCATTTTATAGTGGTGGAGATTTGATTTTCATGTAAGCCTATGGTAATAACTTTCCATATTTGACTTTTGAGTGCTTAATTTTTGAACCTTAAACACTTTGAGTGATTTGAGTGAATCTCTAGTGAGGATGTCGATTCTTGTAGATTTTGAATTAAAGATAATCACTTAGATAAGGGGAAATACCTTTGTTTTCACGCTTTAAAATGTTTGACTTGGATTGTTTGAATCTTTAGTGCTCTTTTATTTGAATTATCAATGTATGATTATTTTTGAATTATGACAAAACATTATTGATGAGAATTATTAGTTGAGAAAGTTTAATTTTAATTGTGAATTGAAGATTTTGCTTGAGGACAAGCAAACGCTTAAGTGTGGGGATATTTGATAAACCACGCTTAAGTGTGGGGATATTTGATATACCATAAAAGTAACATGTTTTAATCTCATATTTGGCATGTTTTTGGATGATTTATTATGTGAATTAGTGAATTTGATGCTCCTAATCCTTTAAATTTATGTTTTTATACTTAGGTGAGCATAGGGAAGTGAAAGGAGCGAAAAAGAGGCCAAAATCAAACAAAATGAGCTACTTTCAGGGACCACACGGCTTGGGCATTTTCACACGGCCTAGGCACATGGGCTAGCCACATGCCCATGTGCCAACTCATGTCAATTTCGAACCCTGCTTCTCTTTTACACAGAAAAACCCAATTTTTAGAGTTTCTGAGCATTCTAAAGTTTATAAATACATATTAGAATAGGACTAAAGGGAGTACGCGGAGTAGAACGAAGAAATTACTCAAAGAACGCTGCTGAAATCAACTTAGAAGCAAATCTCCTTCAAGATTGAAGATCTCCATTCAAATTTCCTTTAGAGTTTTATTAGGTTTCTTATGTCTTATTGTTATTCTAATTTTGAGATGTTTCCCTCCTAGATTATAAACTAAATTTCCTAGACACCTAGGGAAGATGAAAC
This sequence comes from Gossypium arboreum, assembly GCF_025698485.1. Taxonomy (NCBI): domain Eukaryota; kingdom Viridiplantae; phylum Streptophyta; class Magnoliopsida; order Malvales; family Malvaceae; genus Gossypium; species Gossypium arboreum. The sequence continues at coordinate 14,425,201 of NC_069072.1, read as the reverse complement.
CTATGATGTATCTTATTATTTGATTTTCTGAATTATATGATAAATACTTGATTCTTGTTCTCAATTATGTATGCTTATTTATTGCTTTAATATTTTTAGGATATTAATTCAAGTGTGATGTGCTTATTTCAGTGGAGCAAAAGTTCTTATTTAAGAGTAGATCTGGCATAACTGAGTGGAGTTGCATGTAATCCTAGAAATAGAATGACATAAATCTACCAGATTAGAGTCAAATCTAATAAGGGAATCCATAGATCGAGTTAATGCGACAATGGGGGTTTTAGTTAGAAAGAGATTTCAATTAATCAACCTAGAGTCAGTTGTTCTTACTCTCGAAAAAGATATCAACATAATTTAGGGATTTCTACGGATCAAGGCACAAGTGAATAAATTTTTTAATTCAGATTCAGAATAATAAGTGAAGTCTAAATGGATTCTTTCCTGGGTATTGTCTATCTCATTGGTTTTCTTCAAATATTTTCTCAATTCGCTCTCTGTCGCGTTCTTAGTAATTAGTTTAGTTAATTTTTGATTAAAAACATCCTCTTTAATTTATAGGCTAGATAAGAAAAAGATAGTAATTACTAGTACTTTTAGTCCTCGTAGATACGATATTCTCGACTCACCATAGCTATACTACTATTCGATAGGTGCGTTTGCCTTTATCGTAATTTTAGTTAGTTTAGTGACTCATCAACAAGGAAGTTCTTCGAGGATCGTACCTAAAGGAGGACAAATTAAATCATAAATATTAAAAAATTATATTATGATAAACAATAAAAGAGATAACAAGCGTAAACTAAATCAAATGAATTAAATAAACAGAAAATAACCAAATAACTAAATCATAATAACAAGTAGAAGATTAACTCGTTTCAGTGGTTGTAATTAACTTCAAAATTTCAGTTTAAATGAAATTAGCTATTAATTAACTAGTATTACCTCTTCGCATCTACTAATTAACTAATCGATAGGTACTCGCTTATCTCTTGACCTCACTTTTCCCACCGGGATAAATTATGATTTACTCGACAAACTTATCTCCCGGCCTCATTTAACCTAAATTATTTCTTAGAGTCATCAATCTAGGGTTTAGGCATACATAATTTAAAACCAGCTAATCTTTATGGGAAACCCACATTCCTCCGTTAACTACTCTCATATCCACTCGTTAATCTCCCTAGAGACTTTGCCTTTCATGGATTTGGACACCATAACTCTTAGATTTAATTTAACATGGAAAAGAACACAAATAAATTAAAGTAAGAGAAAGGGTAAGAAATTGCTTAGTTGATTGAAGCGGATGTGCTCGGAGTTGCAAAATCTTTCGATAGTTAACTAATCTTGATGTTTGCAAAAGAACAATGAAATAAAACTGCTGAATACTTTAATAGAAAAGACTTAGGTTCGGTTGAACCTAGTCAAAAAGAAAAAAGTATGTCGAAATGGAAAATAAAATGAACTAAAACCTAAATTTACTAACTACAGCTCCTAAAGGCTTGTTTACATATTAGCAATAACCTAACCCTAATTAGGTCAATTACTGGCCATAATCTCGGAAAATATTGATTACACGAACGATTTTAGCCTTTTCGATTCTTGCCTTCCACGTTTAAACCTGTGTCACGACACAACACCGTTATTTTTAACTTGGAGTTTTAGTTTCATGTGTTACGTCTCAAGAAACTTGTGCTACCCTCAGGTGTCGTCCATAAGGCTGTTGGATTGCTAAATACACATCCTGCACACTCAATTAAACATACAAAACTATCTAAGGCTTGAATTGGCGTAATAGGTTAACTAACATCAATTCTTTCATAAAAATGTTTATTTTGCACATAATTAAATCTAAACTACGAAAGCTAAAAATGCTATAATTAAACATAAAACTACAAAATAAATAAAGCTCTTTAAGTGCTGAAATGTACTAAAACTACCACTATGTTTGGCGGTAGGTCAAGGGCCGATATAGATAAATGATGAATGAATGAATTCGGTTCGGAAATGAAATGTGTTTTGATCAAATGTTCAACATTGAATAGATTTGTAGCTTTAATGACATTGATATGCTGGCATGATAAGTTCATTTAGCTTTGTTAATTGAACTATATTTAGATAGGTTAAATGATGCATTGGTACTTTGGTAGCATATTTATTTATATACATAAATGTTATTACATTGAATGAGATTTAGCATGAGTTGTATATATACATTGGTTGACATTAGAATTCAAATTAATTGTATGCATATGATTGTAACCTATGTTATATTTACTTGAATCATGGAAATACCATAGAGCATTATTGCTTAGCGTATGGTTTGTTTTTCCCCTGTGTAGGTATAGGTACATTTAGAGGTCCCAAGTAGTAACTCCGGCATCCAGCCAAGTGTCCTTGACTCATCAATGTTTGTAAAGTCTTTTTGTTTGTTAAACAGAATGTACTTAGGCTAAATCAGATTGTTGATATAATAGATAGTTATGTTTATATTTGAAGCTTAAAATGGTAATGTAGAAATGGCTAAATAGTTTATTTGCATATGTGAATATAATACCTTGATGAATTGTATGAAAAGTTGGCATACTTATGGTTTATAAGGGAAATGCATATGCCAATTGTGTAAATGAATGTTGAATGGCACAAGTGCCTATGTTAGCAAATAAGTTTAAGTAATGTATACATATATATATGATGAGATATGTTGAGAATGTATGTTGGAAATGGTATTAATGGTTTTGAAGATTGGTATTGAGCATATTGAATTGTATTGACAAGTTAAATAGGTACCAAATTGTAGTTTGTTGTAAAACAAGGGTCATGTCGTGATATCAGTCCTTTAATGTTGTGATGAGATCAAGTTAGTATGTTGCGTCGCGACAAGGAACCCTCAACTCCGCTACATCAACCTGATATTTTAAATTTTTTATAATTTGGTCTTAATTCTACCTCGGGTTTGAAATAAAGCTTCCATAAGCTCATATACGACTCAAAAACGAATGTATATCATATCATATGTATGTATTGTTTGAAATTTAACCATTTATTGGTATAAATCAACTGTAGTTTGATCGTAGTTGCTCCGACAATGAATGTGACACCTTGTAGCTTGGACCTAACAATCGGATTGGGTATCAGGGTGTTACATGGATGGCAACATGTCATCATTGAATCAAATTGCTTTTATACAATCAAAATGCTTAATGGAAAGATCTCAACGTCTTTGGAAGTTTCAACATTTATCTCCAATATCCTCTTGATGGTTTCTTGAGTTTCAAATGTTCTTTTTAGCCGAGTGATTTGACCTAATAATCAAATAGCTGATTGGATTGCTAAGAAACAATATTTTATTCTTGTCGGATAAATTGGGTATTTCGTATTACAACTGAATTTATTTATTTTTTGTAATTCCTTTACTTTCAATGATTTTTCATAGTTTGAACAACAACAAGAAGAAAAAAAACCCTTAAAAATATAACATTTGATACATGAACTTGACATTTTTTTTAAAAATTTGATACCTAAGTTCTTTTGGCCCAATTTGATATTAAACGTGACTCTTTTTCTTAAGTGGTTACCTAGCTTTTTTGACCCAAATCAGTACTTGAACGTCAATGCATTTTCCTAATTTGGTATCTAAACTTGTAAAATGTTATACAAATTACCCTAATGTTAGTTTTTCATGAGGTAACAAAAATAGCTAATGTATGATTGACATGTGATAGATGACAACGAGTTTAATGGTAAGAGTTATTACATTTATTTGGAGTTTCTTCTGTTGCATTAAACAATATGCTCAAAGTTTAGTTTTTGTTGAGGTTGAGATTACTTTGATTGTTATTGGTAAGAATGATTCAGAATCGATTACATGCTTAAAGAATGTCTTAATCTTTACAAAGTCCTTAATTCCCTAAAAATATCGGCACTATAAGAGGTAATTCATGTTACAAATTGTGCTCTGAATTGTTCTTCACAAATTAATATGAAGAAGAAAATAAGAGTTTTAAAAATAAAATAAAAGAAATTCATTAGGTTAAATGTAAAATTTTAAAATAAAGTAATTAAACATTTAAAATATAAAAAATTCTGCCATTTATCACATATCGATCATACATTTTGAATATTATTGCTACTTCATAGAAAAATATTGTTAATATATTGATGTAATTTTATATATTGTTTGACAAGTTTAAGTACTAAATTAGACAAAAACAAGTTAAGTATGAAATAAGAAAAAAACTAAATTAAACAAAGAGAATTAGTTACCAAATTAAGAAAAAAATTGATGTTGATACACCAAATTAAAAGAATATTTCAAGTTAATATTATATTAAACAAAATTAAACAGCGAAGCCTAGTTGTAATGGTGGGGCTTTAAACTTGGCTGCAGAGCCGTTACTTAATTACTACAAACAAATCTCTATAACTGCCCAATGAAATCCTGCCATGTCACGTCCAACCAATAAATAAGCCGAATATCCTCCTTGCAAATTTAACCCAATATTTACGACTGACTGGACTTACAAATGCCAATTTGACCGCTCTGCTCTCATTTTTATCAAGTAGAAAAAGAGACTCCGTTTTCTCGGTCTCTCAGATCCAATTCTCCGTTTCTTCCTCTTTCTTAGATCTCCGAATTCCAGCATTTGGATCTTCTCTTTCACATTCTTTAAGCTTGCTAAAAGAGAAAAAAAGAAAAACAGTACGGTTTAATTCTGAATAGTGCTATTTTGGTGATCGATTTAATTGCAGCATTTGGTTTAGTTTCTATTCCATCTGTTTCGACCTCTCTACTAGAGTTTCCTACCTTAATACGATCATGAATCCTTTTTCTTCCGGTACTTGTCTAAGGTGAGCACCAATTCCTACTGTTACCCGTTTCTTATTTTACTTCTCCTTTTTCCTTTTAATTGGAAGATCAGATCAACAACTCATGAGTTTGTTTATTTGAGTGGACTGGAGTTGTGACTAAAATTTAAAAGAGCTGTATTTTTTAATACCGTGATTGGAATTTCGGGAGTTCAGTTGTGGTTCGTGCAACTTAAAAGATGATTGGGTATGTATTTAGAGCTAAGTGTAATCTGTTAGCCTGTTTGGGGTTTTCATAATTTGGTTCTTCTGATTATCTTTTGTTTTCCTTTTTATTATCTCGAGTTAGTTGCAACTTGCATCTATTAATGAAATTGTAGAAATGTGTCATACCCATTTAATAATTGGTTTGAAAGTAGCTTGATCTTCTTTTTTTGAAATGTTGATAATATTAAATGATTCACTAAATAGCATTGTTGTTAGGAGGTACCATTATATAGATGGCAACTAAAACGTTGACTGGTTTGGTCACGCAAGTCTTACTGTCTCTAGTCTTGCATTTTATGTAGCATCGTTAAGGCATCTACAAGGGTGCGCATGCACCCTGCGCCTTAACACTAGATAGCAAACAAAAGTGCCTCGAACCCTTTTAGGTGAGATGCATGCCTGGTGCACCTAGACACACTTTTTGTAAAATGGCAGGCATAGAAAATGCACATGTAGTTTATATACATATTAATTGAAAATGGTTTAAACTTACTTCTCCAATGCAGGGACATGATACGGGCTATACGTGCATGCAAAACTGCAGCAGAAGAACGTGCTGTTGTAAGGAAAGAGTGTGCTGCTATTCGTTCTTCAATTAATGAAGATGATCAAGATTATAGGCACCGTAACCTGGCAAAACTCATGTTCATTCAGATGCTTGGATATCCCACTCATTTTGGCCAAATGGAGTGCTTGAAGTTGATTGCATCTGCTGGATTTCCAGAGAAGAGGATAGGATATCTTGGTCTTATGTTGCTTCTTGATGAAAGACAAGAAGTTCTCATGTTGGTCACAAACTCATTAAAGCAGTATCTTTTGCGTGGATTCTTCTCAAGCTTATTTTGTTCCCATTTCCTTTTCCCTTTTATCAGTTCTCTTCTGGGTTAATATTGTTGTGCCTGATAGGGTTGTATTACAAGTGTAAAAAGAAGAAAATGGAGAGATTTGCTTTACTTGCAGGAACCTTAATTTATATGCAGAGATCTGAACTATTCAAACCAGTACATTGTAGGACTTGCTCTTTGTGCACTGGGTAATATTTGTTCAGCAGAAATGGCCCGTGATCTTGCACCTGAAGTAGAAAGATTGCTGCAGTTTCGAGATCCAAATATCAGGAAGAAAGTAAGTGTGTCCTATTCTTAACTCAAAGATATGTTCATCACATATAGATGTGAAGTAAAGAAGGAAAATGGAGGCCACTGGACTCCAGACTTTTTGAATTTCTTATGCTTAATGCTGAGTATCCCTCTTAAATGATAACTTCTCTGTCCTCTTCTGCAGGAGTAGGAAAGTTTTGGGTTTTTCTGTTGAGCACTTCAAATATTTCTGTTTGTGCCCTTTATTTCTTTGCAACAATGCGTTTGTAATTTTGTCAATTAAAAGGTTAAAAGTGTAAACTGATTGTTAAGTACTGGATACTGCATAACTGAGATGCCATCTGTATAGTGTGATATTCGTTCAATGATATTCTGCACCATTCATATGGCAGCTACTTTTATCAAATCTGGATTTTTTTCTGCCTATATTTCTTAACCAGAAGAATTTGCAGCATACAATCATTCAAGGGAAAAATGCTAAGGTATTGAAACTATTAAGTCCAATGTGTGACTCCAAGAAAGACAACTTAAGTTTTCTTGTTTGATGGGGAGGGAAAGGCATCTAATGATCATTGCCAACCATTCTATGATGGCATTTTTCAATGTTCTAAATTGGTTCAACTGCAATATCACTTTTCTATTGGAGGACTGATTCAATTAAACAGGCCTCCCACTTCCACATCTCTCCCCTTCTGCCCGTGTGTGCAAAGTGGCTTTGGTTATGAATTCTCATAATTTGTATTTGTTGATAATTTTTAGGTTATATATATGTCAATTTCTTCAGTGATCTGCCTGCAATCTTTAAGAGCTCTTTACTCTTGTCGTAGGCAGCATTGTGCTCCATACGGATCATAAAGAAAGTTCCAGACCTGGCTGAAAACTTTATCAATTGTGCTGCTTCCCTACTTAAAGAAAAGCATCATGGGGTCCTGATAACAGGAGTTCAACTTTGTGCAGATCTATGTAAAGTCAGTTCAGAAGCCCTTGAATACTTTAGAAAGGTAAACTGGTCTTGACCTTATGAGCACAACAGCTCATAGCTATAGCATTTGAAAGACACTCTATGGAGTTCATGAATTATTTGCTTTACTTGTCTGCTCCTGTATAAAATTGTAAATATTTAGTACCTGCTTTGGTATTTTTTGGAGCACCCAATGCGAGCAGAGCTGTCTACTTTACCACCAGTCCTTTTGTTCTGTTTCTGGAAGAAGAGTAGTTATGATAAAAAGGATCAAGCTTACTGGTGTTTTTTTCTAAACAGTTGGTTATTATTTCCTTCAATTTATACTAAGATCTTCAGGCTCATTTTGCAGTTTGTTTTCTATAGGATTTATGAACTATTTAGATCTTTGGAGTTGAGCAAAAATAGGTGCTCCTTTATCATGTAAATATTGGGTTGAACCATATTTTTAATTTTTGAGGGAAGAAATTTTTCAAAAATGGATAATGCAGTCAGTTTTGTAATTTTGATGGTAGCTTATTTTATAATTATTACAGAAGTGCACAGAAGGTTTGGTCAGAACTCTGAGGGATATAGTAAACAGTCCCTATTCACCTGAGTATGACATTTCTGGCATCACTGATCCTTACCTTCATATAAGATTACTCAAGCTTTTGCGGATATTGGGCCAGGGAGATGCTGATGCCAGTGACCGTATGACTGACATACTTGCCCAGGTCAGTTGTGATGTTTTTTCCATGACCTATCATTTTTCTTAATATGTCCAAAGTCCTAAAAAAAAAGTTTTCTGCAAAATAAATCTGACATTCCACTCTATTATTGCTTCTGCTCGTTAATAAATCTTAATGAAATTATTCGAAGTATGTTAGTTGACAAAATGGTATACTATATTGGGTATTTTGGATATTGCTTCTAAAGCTGATTTCTGCCAGTGAAATTAGAAACTGAAAATGTTTTGGATAACTCCTTTCATGGTTTACGGTAATGTTTCATTGCTTAATGTGGTTAAGATTTCTTTTATTTTACTTTTCTTGTATTTTCTTTCCATAGGTGGCAACAAAAACCGAGTCAAATAAAAATGCAGGAAATGCTATTCTTTATGAATGTGTTGAAACCATCATGAGCATTGAAGATGATGGTGGCTTACGTGTGCTTGCTATAAATATCTTGGGGAAGTTCTTGTCTAATCGTGACAATAATATCAGGTATTTTCTTTGAAATCTTATTTTGATTTTTTCATATCCCTTTCTACATATTTCTTGGTCTACTATATTGTGCAATTGAACCTCGCCTGTATTCCAGATATGTTGCATTGAACATGCTTATGAGGGCTACAACGTTGGATGCTCAAGCAGTGCAGAGGCACAGGGCAACAATTTTGGACTGCGTAAAGGTATCTGAAGATATTTAAATTTGTTTCTGATAATTCTCAATTGGCTTCTGATAGAAGTTCTTGCTCAAGCAGTACGCAAGGGGTTTGCTTTTGCTTTCCTTTTGTCTATCCAAAGTATCTGGTTCTGGTATTTATTTGTTCTTGGCTAACACCATACGGGAGGGAATTAAAAACTCTTTTATCACTTGCTAAAGCAGCGATAACAATTTCTCTCTTTTGGTATCACTCAATCTCTTATTTTTTCCCTTACGGATAAAGGCCCTGTTGTCGTCTCTCTCTCTTCTCCTTATTTTTTATTTAGGGAACCCTCTGGTTGGCTTACTTGTGATGTGACTGTTATGATTTTTTGTGGTTGGTTGTTCTTCTTGCCTTTTGCTTGATAATTATTAGACAGATTCGTTGTGCTTTTATTTTAGGAGATATAAGAATTCTCACAACCATCCCTTGGGCTTGGGTCAGGGTTAGGTTGGATGATGAACTGGGTAGATACCCTTGGTACTCTGAACAATAAAAATAGTTTCCAGCATTTTTTTCATTGCTTTTGATGTGGAATCTGATCTGATTCTGAAGTGCCGTTGTCAAAAAGTGAGTTTTCTCATGTGCAACTGAAAAGTTTTTGATTTGACATTTCCTTGTCCAGGATTCAGATGCTTCAATTCGGAAAAGGGCACTTGACCTCTTGTACTTGCTGGTGAATGATAACAATGTAAAGCCCTTGATAAAAGAGCTAATTGAATATTTGGAAGTAAGCGATCAAGAATTTAAGGGAGATCTTACTGCCAAGATTTGCTCCCTTGTTGAAAAGTATGTTATACTATTTGTTAGTTACATGAGAAGTGCTACTTCAACATTTCTTTTGTATTCTATATCTTCTGTAATTGTCATCTTTATGCTTTCTCCTCTTGCCTCAGTAATTTCATGTATGCATGTGTGCTTGTATGTTGCTGTATATGCTGTGTATACTCCTTTGTCCAACCCAAATTTTTAGGACCGTTTAAAATGATTGGTTATTTCCACTGCAGAAAGCAGTTATTGCACACAACCCATTTGATATAGTAAATTTTAATGAATTGCTTAGATTAATAGATGCTCCTTCTATCATTTCATTATATTGGATGGTATGTTCTTCTGGTATATCAGAGAATTTTTCTGTTGACCGAGGATATGCTGAAAGACTAATTTGGAATTACTTTGTAACATTCTGTTGTCAATTAACAATTATATTTATCCCTCAGGTTTTCCTCAGAGAAGATTTGGTACATTGATCAAATGCTCAAGGTTCTTTCTGAGGTATGTGTTGTCTTTCATAGAATCACCATATGATTGGGATAAAGATGTTTCATTTGTCATATTCCACTTAATTCATTGATGTCCAAGTTTCTCTTTTGCTACTATATTGTTTATTCTTTGAGTCTCATCCATCTCAGTCTTTGCTCCTAGTAGGTGTTGCTGAACATTACGTTTTCTAAAAACTTCTTTATCACATTACCCATGTCATTTCAATCTTTGATTAATGATCATGCAATGTTTTGTGTGTGAATACACGACATAATGTTGTAAGACTTCAAGCCACCACAGCCAGTAACTTGTTAAGGACGACTGTTGGATCCAGAAAAGTGGTCAATGGTTTTTAGACCTGAAGCATAATAGAAAAGCTAACACTTTCCTGAGACAAATTGGTATTTAGTCACTGTTTACTGCATGTAGAAACCATATGAAGGCAACAATTTACCAAAAAGTGTGGAATTGAGGTGTTTAGTCAGTAATGGTTCATCTTACTGTGCACTATACTTGCACTTCGCTATGTGTCAATGTTTTTGCATTTTATTGATGAATTTCAATAAAAAAAATAGGATAATGGCCACAAACATTCAAGCAACTAATCAAATGCTTGTTCTTTTACCTTTACCTGGTGCATGAATCTCCTTGATCTGCTGGATGTGTACTCCTTTTTTATATCACATAATATTTAGTAGTGAAAAAGGGAGGTTAGTTTTTTCCCTTTTTTGGGTATAATGGTACTTTTGTTTTTCTTTATCTTCTTGGCTCTTTCAACGTTTCTATTAAATTATTTTGTTCCAAGAGTACTAACATTTATCCTTTGCTTAATAGGCTGGAAATTTTGTGAAAGATGAAGTCTGGCATGCCCTTATTGTTGTCATATCTAATGCTTCTGACCTCCATGGATATACAGTCAGGGCACTGTACAGAGCATTCCTAACATCAACTGAACAGGTATTCTTTGTTTTTCTCATGGTGGATTTTATATATCTAAATTTAATATGCTTATCTACTTAATTATTCAAATGCACATTGATATTTTATCAGGAAACTCTTGTTCGAGTGGCAGTTTGGTGTATTGGTGAATATGGTGATATGTTGGTGAATAATGTTGGGATGCTTGATATTGAAGACCCAATAACTGTAAGTGTATCCTTATTCATGAATTGTTTACATGCTAGTCTTTAGTCATGTTGCACTTCTATATCTCAAGAAAAAAGGGGAAAATAGCCAGGCTGGGGGAAGCTTCTAATTGAAGAATGTTGATTAGGACCTTTTCTTCAAAGATTTTCATTACTTCGATGCTTATCCTGTGTGCTATCAAATTGAATTCAAGTAATTTGTTAACTGTTAGTAAAGAAGATGCAACTATTTTCCCCTTTTGGCTTTCATCAAATAGTGAATTTTCTAGGTTTTTCTTGTGGAATTTCAATTTTAGTGGTAATTTATGACAATCAAATAAATTTTAGCTAGCTAGATATAAATCTATTTTACAGATTAATCAAAGTAATCTTGACCAAGTATGGCATTGATTTTGGGTTACGGGTAATGTGATTTTGCAGATGTAGAAATAGGCAAGGAATCATTCAATTCCCCTTTTGACAAGGCATTGTAAAGTACCTTCTAATTTTATTCAAAGCATCTTGTCTAGGTATTTTTATGTTTGTTCCTGTTGAAATATTCTGAGTTTGCTTTTAATCATATGTATTAATGGGTGTTAAGCAATGTAGTTCTTTGTCACTCTGGGTCTTTTCCTTGTAATCAAATAATTCGTTAACATTCTCAAACTAGTTAGATTCTTAACATGATATATGCTGAGCTGAAAGTTCTCCAGGTCTGGATCCTTTTCTCTTTTCAGTGTCTGCATTAATGAATGCTTTTCAAAAGTTCAGTTAAATTTATTTCCTAAGCAGGTAACAGAGTGTGATGCTGTGGATGCCGTAGAGGTTGCTATTAAGCGTCATACTTCAGATCTCACTACTAAAGCAATGGCCCTGATTGCTCTGTTAAAGCTCTCTTCTCGTTTTCCTTCTTATTCAGAGTATGTTGATGCTTGCCAACCTGCATATTATCATTTATCTCACTCATCTTCGCACAGTTATATGTTTCTACCTGCTTCTTACCTCGTCCTATGGGTTAAAAAGAACCTTTTATATGCATAACACAATCTCAGTTGAATTTATTTCTTGGCAAATTAGTTTGACGTTCTAATTATTGTGGAGTTCCTTCATGAAGTAATTGAAAATTTTCATATTTGTTTATATGACATGAAAAAGATAATAAATTTTCATGGATTGCTATCTCAGGAGGATTAAGGGTATAATTGTCCAAAATAAAGGAAACGTTGTGCTTGAGCTGCAGCAGCGATCTATAGAATTTAATCGTATTCTTCAGAAGCATCAAAAATTTAGGTATATGATTAAAAAGTTGTGTTGTATTTTTACCTCATTACTTTCGTTAGAGGGTTTCCTCAATCATAGCATAGTTATAAATTACAAGGCTGATGAATGAATTTGTACAGATCTGCATTGGTTGAAAGGATGCCAGTTTTGGATGAGGCGACTTTCAGTGGAAGGAGGGCTGGCTCCTTGCCAACAGCTATTTCAACCTCTTCTGGAGCACCGTCTAATCTTCCAAATGGAATTGCTAAACCCGCTACAGCTCCTATTCCAGATTTACTTGACCTGAGTTCAGACGATGTCCCTGCACCTAGCTCTTCTGGTGGTGATTTTCTACAGGATCTTCTCGGTGTTGATTTGTCACCAACTCCTGCACCATCAGGTTAGTCGGTGTTGATTTGAGGAGTGAAATTAGTTTTTCAAGCATGCACTTGTGTTTTGAAATACCTTGATATTCCACCTTAATTTTTTTGGCAGCGTGATGCTAACAGTATTATTTTCACAATAATAAGTCAGTTGAATCCAAATGTTTATTTTATCTCTTTAATTTATCTTTACTTGTTGAGAGTTAATTATTTCTATTTGACAAAAACCATAGTGGACAATAGTTCAGGCAAACACCTGTTGGTTGAAATTAGTTGTTTCTGAACATTTGGACTCAAACCAACTTCTTGAATTGTTCGATAGAAGTACATAATAGTCGCTTTTAAATTTGATTTCTTTAATCATAAGTATAAATCTAGATTGGTTTGCAAGTATATTTGCAAGTATACTGGGTGTCATGATATGGTTATGTTGCATAGTCAATTAATTTGGCAGTTTCTAGAGTGTAACAATGTTAAAGAAAAATAAGTATCTCCTTGTCATTGCTTTTACTGCCTTCCTTCTCCAATAGTGAACTCTGTATTGCATAGGCATAAAAATGTTTTAATGTTTCATTCGCGATTAAAAGTGTACTATTTTCAGTTTCTAATCTCTTCTTTCCTGTAGTTGAAAACGTTTGATTTTATTTTTGAATTGTTAGGCGCTGATATGCCTCCAAAAGCTAGTACAGATGTTCTGTTGGATCTTTTGTCAATCGGAATGCCGCTTCCTGTGCAAACCGGCTTGTCTGCATCTGACATATTATCCTCCAGTCAAGATGACAAAGCCCCATTTGTAAATTTTAATGGGCTTGCATCACTTTCCTCACTTTCTGCAAATGCCACTTCTCCTGCAAACGCTGCTCCAATGATGGATTTATTGGATGGGCGTGGCCCTGGTCCTCAAAAGTCTGGTAAGTTTTAATAGGTTTGGGGATCTGTTCGGCTGATTTGGTATCCTTTTAGTTGCCAAAGGTGTTATAGTCTTCTTTTCTGTGGGCAGAGGAAAATGGTCAAGCTTATCCATCTTTAGTTGCATACGAGAGCAGCTCCTTAAGAGTGATGTTCAACTTTTCAAAGCAACGAGGGAGCCCTCAAACAACGTTGATCCAGGCTACTTTTACAAATTTGTCATCTAATGTTTACAATGATTTTCTTTTCCAGGCAGCAGTTCCAAAGGTAACTCAAGATGTTTGCTTACCGAGTTTGCTTTTACACTCTATACTTCTAGTAAAAAAAATAATTGGGTTTCAGTGCAATCTGTTAGAGGTATAATTTGCATTCTTATATTGTTCGCTCCTGCTGCTTTTTATTTATCATAGGTTCATGTGAAAATAAAAAAAGACTGCAGTTTGTGAACTAAAGCCTGTCATCACTTATAGTTCTTTATTTTCTGGGGATACTTGAACTTTTTTAACTGCATTTGGCGGGTTTCTAAAATCTAGGCTTCACTATTTTCACAAAATATATGAAGTTGCTATGTTTACTAAAAATAACCATTGAATTTCTATTTGTTACATTGGGTTTTGCATGCTTCTCCTTTTAATATGTACTTTGCTGCTTTTATGCAGTTTCTTCAGTTGCACTTGGATCCAGCTAGCAGCAACACTTTGCCTGCAAGCGGTGATGGATCCATCACACAAAATTTGAAGGTCACTAATAGCCAACATGGGAAGGTATGTATACTGAGTCTTATTAATGTTTATGTTATGGATTCTGAATCTGAGAACTTAGCAAGAGAAAGCTTTAGTATACTATCTAATTTTAGTTGTTCTAGTTAATTAAAGTTGCTCTAGGGAACTGATATGTTGCTCTCTGATCTAACTTCCATACTGAAGCAGCCATCCTTCACTTAAAGATTTTTGGGTTGCTATTCTTCCATTTTATACTTTAAAGTATTTTTGAACTTCTAAGTAGCAGCTGCAGATTTTGTTTCCTGCATCATGCTAAATGATGCTTGCATGTAGTAGTTCCATTATAGCCAAGAATTTAAATGCATGTGCAATTTATTTTTCGCGTCTTTATGGAGGAGTCAGGTGGTTTTTAGGCTTTGGGTGACAATTTATTTCCATGGATTTTAGGTTGTCTGTAACCTCTTAACAATTAATTTACCCTTGGCCATGCTACCTGTGTTTGGAAAGAAATTCTTAGTGTTGTATGCAACCATTTTGCTTATTTATTTTTAGGTTAAATCAGTCATTTATGTATTTTATTTCCAGAAATCGTTGGTCATGCGCGTAAGGATAGCGTACAAGACGAACAACAAAGATGTTTTGGAAGAAAGACAAATAAACAATTTCCCCCAAAATTTGTGAGGTTGGTTCATCCACGGATATGTGCACCATATAGTCATGTTTTTCCTTTTCTTTCGTATCTTGTTTTACCTCTGAGAAGCTTCATCCCACCATTTGTAGTATGCTAGTGCAATCATTTGTTAACAAATTCTCTCAGTTTTAGGTGATCTTATGTATATTACTATAAACCCCTTTCAGTGCGGAATTGTCGGGAATAGAATTTTTGGCTTAAAATACAGAAGAAACTGAAATGTGTTATATTTGGAATTACAAGGTGAACGTATGCTGTTCCTGCAATTTGAGCACGGAATTATTTATGGAACTCATTCTTACCTTGTTATTATCCGAGGGAACATTATCTTTACTCCAATTTTGTAGTGCTAAATTTTGGTTTTGCGCCTTTTTTATCTGTTTCATTAGGTTTTAATCTTAATTGCTAATACGATGTTTCTCATTTTATTCTTAGAGCTTGGTTATCAAACTCTAAAAAGAGGAAATCTGGAATTTAATCTTTGATTCTTGTATTATCTTCAAAGTAGAGTACAATATATTTGATTTCAGATTATAGTATGTGCAATTTTTACTAATTGCAACTTGGACTTCCTCTTGAGAAAAGGGAATATAGGAAAGCTATTGTGTATTTGCCCATATATAAATATATAAACTTTCTTATGTAAATATCAAAGTATTTCTAATTAGTTGTATAACATGGCAGCTCTCGAGCTGGCAAAAGTTTTTTGTTTTGAATTACTAGACTTTAACATTGATTTTCCTAGAGTTCTGTGATTTTTTCTCGATCTCAAATGAATACTAGTACAAATAAAATATGGGACAGAGGTGTTTTATTATAAATATAAAATTTATTAGAGGAGAGAAGAATGCAATGAGCATTTCAAAATGTAAAACCCCCATGCAATATTGTTATTTTTAAATGCACATGGGATGCCTTTTATCTCCCCAAAGTATGTGCCAGATGCTGCTACTCTTAAAGAACGCGAGCTTGAGCTTCAAGTCTCAAATGGGGTTGGCTCACCAGATGGTTAAAATAATGTGTAAATTGAAATGAGGGTGAGCAGGGTGGTTAAAAATGTGACAGAAGAGACCTTGGATTCTTCTATCAATATCTCAATAATGCATGCTGTCGGTTTGTCTTTGTAACTGTAACTTAGAGCATGTAAAAAGATTGATTTGGATTGCTATGTACTTTTGACTTACGTGCTTCTCTCTCATGGAGTTGGTACTACTATGATCACTTAGCTTACCAAATTCCGCGTCATGCCTGCCACTCTAGCATTGCTCATGCCATCACTTTTGTTTTGACTTTGGGCTCAATCAAATAGCTTTCAACTTTGGCTCCAGCTCCTGCACTTCTTCATCTAGTCTAAGTCAATTCTCGCATGCCTATCTAATAATGTTTGTGATGAACAAGACAACATTCAGGGACTCCAGCAGTTTTGTCTTCTCTCATTATATCACTATTGTGCCTATACAGTTTTGTCTTCTCTAACATATCATATGAAGGGTGAAAAGGAAAATAAGTGCTAGAAAAAATTTTCCCTCTTTTAAAATCCCACCGGATTCAACTTCAAAATAATCAAAACCCAATCCGAATACCAAAATGTTAGAAAACAAAAATAAAAAAGAATCCATGCTTTTTAACCTTTACAGTAAAAGTATGAGGAGGGAGGAGTAAAAAACAATTTCAAGTTTCAAGAAAGGTTCAACCCAGGCCTGTGCTATCAGCTTATCAACATATGGGGTGGGTTAAATGAAGTTTCTACTCTTAAGGAAATTTAATTATGGGGTAAGCTTGGGATCTGAACTTTAATTAGAGTAAGATAAAACACTGTTAAGACCCCACCATCCACTGACTTATGTCTGATGTCAACTTTTCATATAATGGTTACACTCACTAGCGTCCTTCAAACCACTTTTTTGGGATCCCACCGTCCTCATCATTCATACCAAGCAAAAAGGGTTCCTCTTACAACTTCAATTTAATGGACTTCATCATTCATTGTAAATAAATAAAAATTAAAAAGCCTCTCATAGAAAGAGCACCAGATTATTTGACCTCAAATTAAATACTTTTTTGTTCGTTTCTCTTTATTATTCTCTTCTGGTATACAGTGCTGGCAGAGGGAGAAGAAAAAGGCATCACTTTATCAACAATTGAATGTGTGCATTTCACAGGATGAAAGCAAATGTTTTTAAGATTAGGCACCACATGGAATTTTACCTCAAAGACGGAGTACATTGCCATTTGCCATAAAGTAAGAACATAAAGAAGCATAAATCACAGAAGTTGCATTGCACTTGCAGTTGCACTAGTAAAGAATCAAATTTCTTTGAAAGGAAAGTGAAAGTAAAAGCTAAAAGGAAAGGGCTTTAAATAAAAAGATTCGTTGAATATATATTACTATGGTGAAGTACAAAAGGAACAGTAACTACCTTAGGACATGAGCTCTACTACCAGTCCATGGCAAACCAACAGTAACTGAGGAAGAGCCTACTGTATCTGAAGATCTTAGGAATTTACCTTTCTTAGACGATTGCCAGATCTTGGATACAGAAAAGCTTTCACCTTTACTTGTAAAGTTAATCCTTTTTCCCTTAACATCACCATCATTTGATGAATTCCCAGTTTGTCCAATTCTTCCCTTCACAAGCTTCATACTAGCAGTACCATTGCCACCTCTAGAAGGGCAAAGAGCTACTTGCAACTTATCAGCAACCACATATTGGAATGACCCCATTGAGTAACATCTCCTTGCATCCAAATTACTGCTACTGGTCTCCCCTTCTCTTAATACACCTTCTCCACCTTCTATTTCTCCTCCACTTCCATCATTTGAACTTCTAAATTTGCCTAGTCTCACAGAAAACACCCTCTTTCCAATGTCACTCTCTGCGGGTTTTGGGCCAAGAGACACCCCACTTCCTCCATTGCTTGATAACATGTTTTCTTCCCTTGGATATTCCAAATCAAAAATTGGGTTTTCAATTGGAAGCCCAGGTGTGAAAAGGGTCCCTCTACAAAGAGGGCAAGTAGAGTTAGACATCAACCATGTGTCTATACAGTCTATATGGAAAGCATGACTACACATAGGAAGCAATCTCAACTTATCTTGTTCCAAGAATTCACAAAGACAAACCGCACAATCAAATGGCTCTTTCAACCCCATTATTTCCTTATATAGAAACACAGGTAGAGCATCTATGAAAGCTTGATCCAGACCCGAATCATGAAGATGGAAGAGTTGTTGCAACTGCCTTTGGAAAGCATCAGATCCTGACATTTCTGGGTATCTGTTGGATTCTGATACAGATGAGGGAGACCTATGCTTCATAAGAAATCTGACAAGCAAGTGAAGAAGGCCAGATATGAAAAATATAACAGCCAGAATAACAATGATGAACAAAACAGCAGGGCTTATTTTACTAGCTGAAGATGATGACGAAAGGGAGTTTGGCTGCTTTTGGTTATCATTACTGTAGGACAATGGAGGAGAGGAGAAAGAAGAAGAAGGAGGCGAAGAAAGTAGAGAGTGAGGATGGTAACTCAAACCACCATCTTTTAGCTTGATTTGAGATTGTATCCAAGACATTTTAGGAAATGGGCATGCTAGAAGCACCTGTTTCTTCAACTTTCTTGAACCAAAACTAACTACAGTCACCTATATGGAACCCAGGAAACTAAAATGAACAAGCAATGGGCACATTATTTCTTGCACCTCCAACAAAACCCCAGCTCAGTTCACCCAATGAGGTTTGGCAAAAATCTAATCTTAGACTGAAGATTTACAAGTAAGAGGATTGCTTAGGTAGAAGACTTGGTAATAATGAATAAAAAAACAGCGAACTAGCTCGTAATTGGTGTAACAAGAACAAGAACAAGAACAACAACAGGTACTCTTCTAAGTTTGTAACACTTGTAACCGAGTCAAGGTTTTAGTTGACCTACCTCAGGAATTAGAAACTCTGGCATTACGGAACCCCATATTTAATAAGTTGATCCGTTGATTGTTGCAGTGAACACCATTTTAGTCCTGTTGGAGTTTCCAATTCCCTTCACATTTGCTATGTTTTAGAGAAGGATGGGGCGAAGGTGCGGCAGGTAAGCTTCTAAAAAAGTGAAAGGATTAGAGGACAAAAGTATCAAGGGCCGTTTTGTCATTTAGTCTGATTTGGGATTTTTGTTTTTTACTTTTCTTTAAGATATTTTAATCTACCCTTTAATCTCTGAATATTACGTAATTATGCTCTCTTGAATCCGCAATTTTGAAAAATCATTTAACAATATTGGTATTAGAGGTGTTCATGGGTCGGGTTGGGTCGAGCCCATACAAATTTTTAGGCCCGTCTACTAGGTTCGGGTTTGGCCCGACTCAAAATATGGGCCTAAAATTTTGCCCAAGCCCGGCCCAAAATAAAATTATATAATAAATCAAATATATTTAAAAACATAAAAACAAATATTAAAACAAATAAAAATAATACTAAAACAATTCTTAAAACAATACACAAATTAATAATATAAAAAAATGGTTATATTAAAATTTAAAATAATTAAAATAAAATAAAAAAATTATTAATATATAATTTAGGCGGGCCCGGCCAAAAACTCTTACCGAGGCCGGCCCGTTTTCTAAACAGGTCTCGTTTTTACCCAAGCCCATTTTTGGGTCTATATTTTTACCCAAACCTCCCATTTTTCTAAGGCGGGCCTTGGTAGGCCGCCGCCAAACCCATGATCGGCTATTGGTATTAGGGATGACAAGAAAATGTTTTTACTTGCACTGATCCATAGATCCCTCGGGGATAGAGATCCATGGGCCTTGGCTCCTACTCTACTTTTTTTTTTATTTCTTTTTGTGCAAATTATACTTAAAATTGTTAAATTATTAATAAATTTATATTTTGATCATTTAATTTTAAAAAGTTACAAAATGTTATTAAATTATTTGAAAGTTTTTATTTAAGTCACTAGATTATTAAATTGTTGATGTATGACATTCTTTGTTCACATCTTCTATACCAATCGAAAGCTCTTTTTTCCCATCTCTTTTATAATTTAATTTTCTTTTCATGAAATAGCTTTAAACGACATGAACTTGCGAACCAAAATTCAAATAACCTTCTTCTTTGGTCTTCGACATTAATCGTTAGATCAACTTGGAACTAAGGTAGATTCTCCTACTCATTTATGAGGACTGATTCACCATACTGATCGTCAATTAGAACTCACTAGTTGGACTTTTTTTATATAAAAAACTTAAAACCCAGTGAGTAAATAAAAATATTTGAATAGTTCAATGACCATTTTATAACTTTTTTTGAAGTTGAGTGATCAAAACATAAACTTACTAATAATTTAGTGACCTTGGTGTAGTTTACCCTTAAAATTAATATAAGATTTTTACACAAATTTTACTTTTGACCCCAACAATTTATAATTTTATCTCAACTCTTCTAATAAAAGATTCTTGTGTTAATATTGATCCAACTTTTATACCTTCTATGTTGACCTTGATCTGGCTCAATTATATTTAAAAATTTAAAATTCAAAACTGACCTCCTAAAAAAAAATTACTCAGTTTCAACTCATTCGACCTAGAGATATTCAATAATTCTTGTTGAGACAAGGTGTGTTGCAATGTGTAACACCTTAGTTTTGGTGGGTTTAAAGTTTTGGTGCATAGCAGTAAAAAGTTTTTCTGGCGTATACATGTGGATGTATAGTAACCGCCACAAGAGTAAGTACGAATTTAATTTCCTGATATTCTGCCATATATTATGGAGAAGTCCGTATTAAGTGGTTAAGAGTATACAACAGCCCGCTCGACGAGGTCCTAGTATCCAATTATTGTTTAATGAGATAACAACCTGATGGAGAGATGATTTTGAAAGGAGTGCTCGCCTAAGGCATAGTATGCCATGTTATTATAGTAACAATGCTAGTTGTATTATGATATAGTAATTAGGACCCCTCTGGTTAGGTTAACCAGGTATTGTCCATATTGGATTCTTATTTATATTTGTATTTACAACTATAGACCATTAATGAAAATATTTTGAAAGAGTGACACGTGTTAAGTTTCCATGGGAACGTGGGTCCTATCTGTAAATAAATATTAGTTAAATGGGCTAGAGAGATGGAGACGTTTTATCTTCTTCTTTCCTTTGACAATGTTGTTGTGGCTTTCTTTAGAAGCCGTCTAGGGTTTGCTACCCTTGGGCTGGAACTAAATATCAAATCTAAAATAGAAGATTACTTTGTATTCCAATGAGTATTTCAGTTATGTAGGTGGAATTCTGAAGAATAAGTTGTTAATTTTGGTTGAACGTTAAGATTAAAGAAAAATGGGCTTTGTTGTAACAGCCCGATTTTGGGCCTAGTTGGAACAGTGGTTTTGGAACCACTATTCTGGAGCCAGGGAAATTATTTATAATGTTATTTTATGTGTTATAGCATGATTATGTGAGTGCATGAAAATTTTGGTGAAATAATTTTAGCGATTCCATGCTTAATTGCGAAAAAGGGCTAAATCGCATAAAGGACAAAAGTTTTGTTTTGCTAGCTAAATATGTTAAATAGCAAACAAAATTTGGGATGTTCAAAGTGAAAATAGACCCTAAAAAATATGCTTGGCCAGCCATAAAGAGAAAGAAAGTAGAAAAGTCAAAATTTGGTGTGGTTGGTGACTTAATTTTGACTAGAAATAGAATAAAATAAAACAAAAGGTATCATCTTTTTATCTTTCTTCTTCCCCACCAAAAATGGCAACAAACAAGGGGGTTTTAAGAGCTTAAGCTTTCAGCCACTTAGTTTTCTTGCAAGTAAGTGATTTTGATGACATTTCTTGATGATTTCTACACTTTTGGGACCCTTGTAGCATGAGCTAGCTAATGTGGGGGCTATTTTACAAAATGGTTGAAAGTATAGGGTTTTTACATGAGAGCACTTATGTTTTTTTTTGAATTTTTATGGAAGAAAATGAGTCTTGGTTGTGTAATAAACAACTTTCGTGAAAGAAGTTTGCATGAAAACACCTAAAAAAGGCTATTTTATAAAGTTGTAAAATAAGTTGTAAATGTGTGAAATAATTAAAATTGTGAGTTTATATAGTTATAAAAAGAATTCGGATAGGCTTGGTAAAGGAGGAAATTCAATAAAAATCAATTTACGAGCCTAAGGGCAAAATTGTAATTTTTGTAAAGTCTAAGGACAAAACTATCATTTTGCCAAATTGTGAATTATAGAATGTTTTAATTAATGTAATAATTAAATGAGTGAATTTAATCATGTTAGATTAAGAAAATCAAGATTTGGGCTTAAATCGAAAAGTACGAGGTAATGGACTAAAATGGAGTAATTAGCTGAAATTGCATTCGAGGTAAGTGTGTATGACTAAATAAGCATGTTATCCATATTATTGTTAATATACTTGAAATCTATTTTGTTATAATTGTATTGAATTATATGTTGATGGAGTTATGTATGAGAAAGTGATGCCAAAAGTTAATAACACTCACGTGATGATAGAATACATTATAAATTTGATGGAGTATGATATTCCATTGAAACGAGTAAGTTGTACATAAATAATGCAAATATAATGTTACCATGTATTGTACAATTAGTATGGTCTGAATTGTTGACTTGCGTTGTGAATGTAAATTATGAGAATTTACGTAGCAATAACTCCCAGTTGAACCTTAGGAATAGATTGTGATATTCATGCCATGACATTGGGTGATATGTGTGCTAGTGTAAGACATGTCTGGGACATGCATCGGCCACATTATGAGAGGCAATGTAAGAAATGTCTGGGACATGCATCGGGCTCGAGATATACAAGCCAGTGTAAGACATGTCTGGGACATGCATCGGTATTGAGATGAGAGCTAGTGTAAGACATGTCTGGGACATGCATCAGCCTCGAGATATACAAGCCAATGTAAGACCTGTCTGGGACAGGCATCGACTTTGATGTGCTACCCAGTGTAAGACTATGTCTGGGACATGGCGTCGGCATCTTATCCCATGTTTGGGGCTATTGAATATCCTATAGCATTCCAAATAGTTCAACAGGAGATTTATGGTATATATCGAAATGAGAGAACTTATGACCATATTGTAAGTGGTACAGGTACTTACATGAAATTGATGAGATGTGAATTCAATTCATGTTGTATGATTAATAAGGAATGAATATGAGTAAGTATATGAGCATGTTGAGTAACCCAGGTATGTATGCTAAACTCATGAGAAATGATTTCGGTTTATGATGTACATTTGGTGAGGATGTAAATAGGTAAGTCATGCCTATGAGAATGATTTTGTGATGACCTTGTGATTATAGGTCTATACTTATGATGTATAAACATGTATTTTTACCAATGTGGTGAAAATGAATTAATAAGGTGTGATAAACTTAGTATCATAAATTTACACTAAAACAATTTTGGACAGTAGCAGTAGTCTGACTTTGAAAATCCACCCAAAATTGTGGAAATTGAGTTAAAGGCTGAATAAAATATGAAATTAAAGATAATGAGTCTATTTTCACATATAAGAAACGGTGTAAGCAAAGGAGTTTCATACTATGAAATATTTAAATTGTTGTGAGACAGAGTCAAAATGATTTCGAAATCCCCTGTTCTGATTTGAGAAAATCATTGGAAATTGTAAAAAAATAATTATAGGTTATAATTTATATGCTTAGAATTCTTAATGAGTCTATTTTCAATAAAAATAGACGGAAATGTCATCCGAGTCCCGTATTATGAGATAATTAATTTTTAGAGAAGAGGGGTCGGAATAGTTAGATAGCAAAAAAGGGGTAACTTTAAGGAATAAACTGTACTTATTGGCTAGACCAAAAACTTTAAAAATTTTATGGTAAGAATATATGTGAGTCTACTTTCAGGAAAAATTAGTGGATCTTAATTTGGAGTTCTGTAGATCTAGATATAAATAATTTAGTAACTATGACTCGAGAAAATAGCTTGACTGGAACATAAGTAAAAATGCAAATAGGGTTGTATTACCTTGAAAAGCAAGTTGATAAATTGCTTATTATTTTCATACGGTCTTACTAAGCTATAAAGCTTACCCTCTCCTTTCCATTTCTTTAGTGTTGCTAGGTTAGCTCGAGGTTGGAGATCGTCGGAGGCATCATCACACTATCAAGCCATCATCTTTGGAGTATTGACATACGTGTATTAAGCACCTTCAAGTGAGTGGCATGTATAGGGACTTATTTTTTATGATAGATGTTGTTATGATTAATCAAATGTATTGGCTTATATTGATTCATTGTATATAGCCATGAGATGTAGCTTATAATGATTGTGGCTTGTAAGCCTAGTTATTCATGATAAGTTCTAATGCTTGCGATGTGATGATGTTTTTATGCTTGTGGGACATGCATGATTGGTGTTAAGATATGTGTGTATGATAAATGCTTCATGACCAATCAAAATGGTTATAGCCATGAAGTAATTGTATGATATGGAAATAAGACGGTGATGATTGAACATGAATGCTTAATGTTTAAATAAGGTCACTTGACAAGGTCAATGAATATGGATTAATGTGTCTAGACTTGATATTATATGAGTATGTGAAACTTGTGAACGATAGCATGTTAAAGTTAAGAATACACCTTAGTGAAGTATCCTAAATCATTAAAATGATGCCTTGATGTATAACTTTGATGTGTGTAAAGATGTGAGGGATTAATGGTAACAAAAGGCTTGGAAAATAGCCTAAGTGTTAGCCACACGGGTAGAAACACGGCCGTGTGTCTCAGTCATGTGGATGACACGGCCTAGCACAGGGGTGTGTGGTTTGGCCGTGTGGTTAAATTTTGTTTGTTGACGTCATAGTCAGAGAGTTACACGGCTTGAGGACACGGGCGTGTCCTTGTGCCCACATGGGCGTGTGACCCTGTTTCATGGAAAGAAATTTTTTAAGTTTTCTAAAAACTTTCTAAGGTTCTCGGTTTAGTCCCTAACTACTTTCAATGCATGTTTAGGGCATCGTAGGCCTGTGTATGGGACATTATGCATGTGTATGAAAAGTTTTGAATTAAAAAGAAATTTTATGGCCCGATTTTTACATGTATGTGTATGTTTAAGTCCGGTAATGCCTCGTACCTTGTCCCGATGTAAGACATGGTAAGGGGTGTTACATTTGTAGGGGTTGTCCATGTTTGAGAAATATTTAAAGGTATGTGAATAGGTTTTGATGAAGTTTTTATGTTCCTTGAGCAGTGATTTCTAGTCAGATGGTTGGATCTGAAGTTTTGAACCATAATAGGTGCAGATTAGGTGAGCTTCTACACTGATCCTTTATATATATATATATTTTCATATTGAAATATATCTATATGAAATTAATTAAACGATAAATCTACAATCATGAATAGCATGGAAATCATACTTATACGAATAATGGGATGAAAGTATGTGTATGGGATATGAATTCTAGAGATTTCAAATTTGTAAAGGAATGAGATTGAGTTAAGATTAAGTTAAAGAATAAGTAGTCTGGTGTAATGTGAGTTCTTTCATGAGGACTTTTGTAAATCTTTTAGATAAGTCTTTTATAATCTAAGTTTCGGAAGAAATGAATGAGTGCATGAATGATCATTGAGGATAACATGAACATTTGATAAGAATTTGTGGAGTCTAAGTATGTGATGAATTGTGCATGAGTGTTGTGATATTTAATCACAAATACGTATGTGTTTATTTGGAATGTATACTGTAAAATGTGATCTTGTTGATATGGTTGAAATATGAATTGAAGTATATTTTGATTAAAGAATTGAGTTAGTCAACTTGAATGTGAGTCACTACTCTGACTTTTACATGTAAATTGTGGGTATAAATGATTAAATAATGAAAAAACTTGAGTATCGACTAGATGAGTAAAACATAAGAGAATTGTGCAAAGTAAAGTTATTACATGAAAAATTACAGGAATGAAAAGTAGAATGATGCATATGTAGGTAAGGTCTGATCAAGAAAAAGGATATAAACTGGACTTGTAATTTAATGAAAGGTTAGTCGAGCCTGGGTGCATGAGTAATTGTGATGATGAATTATATCCATGAATGAATGAATGTTTGTTGAGTATAATATGTGTTTCTGACAGTGAATCTAATAAGTTTAGGTATACATCAAGTGTTGTATTAGTATTAAAACATTGAAGTATAGTTGTAACAGTATGTCTGGAATGTATGATGTAAGACGTGTGATATGTTGCTTGTTTGTTGGTAACCTAAGATGATTATGTTAGTTTGTTTCAGAGGATGATGCAATTTTGGTTAAAAATCGAGCTCTAGCATTTGTTGTGGACTTAAAGATACTTGTGACACAAATTTAGCTTGGACTGCTAATCTATTGTTGTTTTAAAGGTTTAGCATGGACAAGTAACCTTACATGTATGGTACCCTTTGAAAAGGAATTATGAGTGACAATTTGTAACATCCCGAATTAGGGCTTACTCGGAACAGTGGTTTCGAGACCACAAATCTAAAGTAGAAATAATTATTTTATGATTCTTAGGAAGTTTATGATATGATTGCATGCTTGTGTGAAAATTTCATGAAGAAATTTCATTGATAAAGCGTCCAATTTGACATTTAGGACTAAATTACAAAAGTTACAAAATTTGAGTTCTAGAAGCCTTAAGCATGAAATTGCCATGGATTATTAATTAGAGGCTCTTAAATAGCAATTTGCTTAATTTCTATAATTATGGACAAAAATAGGCATGAATAGGAAAAATTTGAAAGAAATGCCTTAAGGGCATTTTTGTCATTTGGTTAATAAATGAATAAAAAGGGAAAATAAAGCCAAAATTTGACCATCATCTCCAACCCTTGGCCGAAATTCTCAAGCTCTCCATAGCTACGGTTTTGTCATCTTTCAAGCTTGACTGTAAGTACATCCTAGCCCCGTTTTTAATGCTTTTTAAATTTTTAAAGTCCTCGTAACTCGATTTACCTATTTCTACCATTATTTTGAAGTAGGGTTCATGTTTGAAATTTGACCCATGTATGACATGCATGTGTTTTGATGTTTAATGGAGGAATATGAATGTTTGCTGTTGATAAACATCTTTTACCAAGTGATTTCTAGTGAAAATGGCTAAAAAAGGACTTATTTGTAAAGTTTGTAAAATGGGTAGTTAGATGTATGATTTAGTGAGAAATGTGGGCTTCTATGAGTATGTTATAAGTTCGACTAGGCTTGGATAATAAAGAAAATGACCACATTTCATTTTATGAGCCTAGGGATTAATTTGCAAATATGTAAAAGTTTAGGGGTAAAATTGTAATTTTTTCTAAATATAGTTTTTGGACTGATTAGAATAATGTGATGATTAAATGAGCTGAATTTGCTATTATTGATAAAGAAAAACGAAGTCCGGACCTAGACTAGGGAAAGAACAAGATTTTGGACTAAATCGAATTAATTGTCCATATTTTGTACCGAGGTAAGTTTATGTGTAAATAATGAAATGACATATCATGTTTGAATGTTTTATTGATGTATGAATATCTATGTTTAATTATTATGACAAGTGTATGAATGACTTTATTGTCTATGAGCATAACATTGTGAACGAGTTTGACGAATATGCGTTATCGAGAAAATCCCGTTTGAACCTTAGGAATAATGTAGGATACAATGTGACATGTCACTAGAAACTATGTGATTATGAGCTCATGAGATTATGCGTATATGTGACTATGTGAATCTAGGTGCTAGTCTTGTATGTTCTACCGGTGGCTGGGTAGCCCGGCATATGTTGTGGGTACCTATCATTTTGTGTGAGTAGCCCAAGTAGTTACGTCCTGGCTGTCAGCTTGTGTGAGAAGGCACGTGATTGGCTCGAGAGCGAGCAATATGTGATTGTGATATGAGGTAGCATGTGGCTACGTTTGAAGCACTATGTACAAGTCTTCCGTGTATCCGATAGTATTTCGAGTGTTCATCGGGTAAACCAGTGAGTTATTTGACAAGTAAGTCAACGATGAGGAAATATGATAATGTGTTACGAGTTAGTATAAGTATGTACGAAGAACTCATATAAATGAGCTCGGTATGTGGTGAACTTTTGGTAAGATTGAAAATGTGTAAGTTATGTCTACAAATTTAAGTTATGCCTATGAATTTATGATGACACATATGTAAACTATGTTATGTCAATAGTATATATATATATATATATATATATATATGATTATGTTGCTATTTATTTTCATGTGAACTTACTAAGCTTTATGCTTACTCCCTTCCCTTTTCTATTTTCTTATAGTATCGCCAAGCTAGCTCAGGGATTGAAGGACATCGAAGGCTCGAACACACTATCAACTGGACATTTGGGTATAGTTAGTCTCAACATTTTGAATATGGCATGTATAGGGACTTGGTTTTTTTGTTATATGTCATATTGGTCTAGCCAAATATATTGGCTTATGGTAATATTTGATTCATTTTGTATATGGCCATGTAATATGGTTCATATTGATTATTTGGGTTGTAACCCTAATTAATTATGCATGCATGCAATGTGTTATGCTTGATGTGGTGGCTTGTGGGTGATATGTGTGATGAATGGTATATGTGCTAAATGAATGAATCGTGGCTAATAAGTATGACCAAAGCTATGGTATAATTGAATAAATTGGAAGTAGGTTTACCATGATGAATAAATATCAAATTGGTGTGGAATGCTATATGAAAGCATGATGGTTTGGATAGGTGATATGTTGACATTACAAAGTCATGGATTAATCATGTTTATGAGTATTTGAATGACTAAATATACTATGTTGCATGCCATAAAAAATGTATGAGTGACTGAGCATTTAAGGGTGACAAATGGCTTGGAAAATAGCCTCAAAATTGTCTACATGGGTAGACACACGGTCTGCCCCATTTGTGTGCGATTCGACCGTGTGTCCCCTGCACCTTAATTAATGGAAAACAGAATGCCCAGCAGCAAACACATGGGCAGAGACACGGACGTGTGTCTCTGCCATGTAAAGGGCACGGCCTTAGGAGATGGGCGTGTGCCCAAGCCGTGTGCCCAGGCCGTGTGAAGTCTGCACCTGATTTTGGAATTTAATTCGCCACACGGCCTGAGCACATAGGCGTGTGACTTGGTCGTGTGACCCTATTTATGTTGATGACGTCATAAATAGAGAGTTACACGGGCTGAGGACACAGACGTGTCCCAAGCCGCACGGGCGTGTGTGACTACACGTCCTACCCACACGGGAGTGTGACCCTATTTCATGAAAATATTTCTAAGGTTTTTCTAAAATTCTCTGATTAGTCCCGAACTACTCCCGATGTATGTTTTGGGTCTCGTAGGCCTATATAAGGGACAATTTTCATATGTATGAATGAATTTATGTTGAACGAAATTTTATGGCCGGTTGTATATGTTTGCTGGTATTTAGGTCTGGTAATACCTCGTATCCTGTCTAGGTGTCGGACACAGGTAAGGGGTGTTACATTTAGTGGTATCAAAGCTACAGTTTAGTCGATTCTCAGACTAACGTCTCATGTGTATGAGTCTAGCTATATATGCCATACATATATTATGATAGTGTGAGGACTCCTGATGATTTTGACATGTGATTTCATATGGTAAATGGATCCCGATAGACCAGTGGCGGATGATGTTAAAAGTAACATGCCTGCACCCACTGAAAAGGCAGAGCTGTTTGATAGTAGACCCCCTACAGTTAGTCTAGGGGAAGGAGGCAGGGAAGCCTTTCTCCATATGATGGATGCCTGGTATACGGAGTTTGTTCGAAAGAACTCGAACGCTCAACCCCCTCCACCCCCACCTATTCCTTAGCCTATTCCTGTAGCACCCCAAGGTATAGGTTTTATGAGACTAAATAGACCTTCAGTGGACAAAATTCAAAAGCAAGGGGTCGAAGAATTTCGAGCTAGTAAAGATGATGACCCTAAGAGGGCAGAGTTTTAGCTCAAGAATACCATTAGGGTGTTTGATGAGTTATCATGCACACATAAGGAATACATGAAGTGTGTTGTGTCCCTCCTGAGAGACTCAACTTATCAATGGTGGAACATCCTCGTGTCGGTGGTACCAAGGGAAAGAATTAGCTGGGAATTCTTCCAAGAAGAATTCCGTAAAAAGTACATTAGCCAGAGATTTATTAATCAGAAAAGGAAGGAATTCCTCGAGTTAAAACAGGGCCGAATGACGGTAACGGAATATGAACGTGAATTTGTGAGACTGAGCAAATACGCTCGAGAATGTGTATCGACTGAGGCCATCATGTGCAAAAGATTTGAAGATGGATTAAACGAAGACATTCGACTATTGGTGGTGTCCTTGAACTGAGAGAATTTGTTGTACTCGTAGAGAGAGCTTGTAAAGCCAAGGAATTGGCTAAAGAGAAGAGAAAAGCCGAGTTAGATTCTCGAGATTCGAATAAGAGATAGATGGGTAAATCATTTCAGTCCTCAACTAAGAAACCGAGAGAGTTTAATACTTGATCGTGTAATAACCCAAAATTTACGGGCATCATCCGTCTTAACAAAATGGGTTCGTAAATATTTATTAGGAGTAATTGTGAGTCTAGTAATGTGTCTAATTAAGTTTTAATTAGATGTATTTAGTTTAATTAAGAGAAATTAGGAAAAAAGGACTAATTGAGTAAAGGGTAAAAGTTTAATTATAGATTAAAAGAAAATAGTAGGGATCAAATGGGCAATTAAGCCTATTCTAATAAATGAGGCAGCAAAGCATAAAATCTTTGATTTTTATGATTGTTTAATTATAAAATATATTATTATTATTATTATTATTATTATTATTTTATTATATTATAGATTAAATTGATTATATTATTATATTATGAAATAAATTAAGAAAAGACAAGTGTAAGGTAAAAATAAAATACAACTGTATTAATTTAAATGAGTACATTTATATTATTTATATATAATTAGTAAAAAATATTTTATTATTTGTTATTAATTAGTAAAATATTTTTATATGATAAATAAATTGAAATTATGATAAGTGGATGGTGATAATAAAATACAAATGTAAAATATATATGTGTACATTTGTAATATTTATGTTTTTATTAAATAAATATTTAATAATAATAATTATTATTGATATTATATTATTAGATTAATGAATAAATTAATAAGTTGACAAATGTATGGTGATAATAAAGTACAAGTGTAATAAATCATATACATACAATTGTAAAATACATATTTATTTACTTATTATTTAAGAAATAATAATTATTATTAAGTTAATATAATAATATAATAAACTAAAGTAAAAATAAAAGATAAAACAAACAAAATAAAACATAAAAGGAAACAGAACCATTCGAAAATAGAGAAGGGAAAGCAGAAAAGGAAGAAAAAGGGGAAATAGGGAATTTGAATCTTGGAGTTTAATTGGTAAGCTTAATTAAGTCATTTTTTCTTAATTTTGATGTTTTAGAAGTTTAAAACAAGGTTTTGATAAAATTAAGTTGACAGTTTAGAAGTTTATAGGTTTTCAAGTATAATTTATGTTGGACAAAAAGATGAATTAGGGATTTAATTGAAAGAATTTCAAGTTAGAATTAATAAAGGGATTAAATTGTGAAGTAAGCTATAAGTTTTATGTTGTAGGGACTAAATTGAGAAAAATTCAAAATTAGTGAAATATGCTGAAAATTTAGTAGTTAAATTTGAGTTTGAATGAAATTTGAATATAAATAGAGTGTGAATTAAATTAGAAAAGTAGATAAATTTAGTTAGGACTAAATTGGAACTAAAATATAAATTGGATAGAAATTCAATTATTATTATAAATTAATGCTGTAATTTATGGTATAATTATTTTAATTTCCGTAGCTAACATAATACGGAGACCTCGACAAAGAAAGGAAAGGAGAAAATTGACGAAGAGTAATTCAAGAATTACAGTTTGTATTTCTATAAACTGAACTTAACATTTAAATTGTTATTATTATTATTATATGTGTTTTTATTATTATATGTGTATGGAAAGATATTATGGTAAGTATTAATGTTTTGATATTGAATTGAATTTATATGAGTATGTAATTATTGTGAAATGGATATTGAAATGATTAATTATTGTGAATTGAGAAATAAATTGAATACCCTATTAACTGTATCGGACTGAGTCGGATATAATTGACATACTAAAAGTGTTTAGGGATTAAT
Organism: Gossypium arboreum; assembly: GCF_025698485.1. Lineage (NCBI taxonomy): Eukaryota > Viridiplantae > Streptophyta > Magnoliopsida > Malvales > Malvaceae > Gossypium > Gossypium arboreum. The sequence continues at coordinate 14,393,073 of NC_069072.1, read as the reverse complement.
ACCGCATCTTTATTCTTGTTTATATCAATTATTAGGTATTTATATTCATGGGCAATAGAAATTAATATTTAGGAATAGATATTACCTTTCTTTTTCTCCTTTCAAATAAATTGAAATGATTGAAGTTTTTCTATTTGGAATCGTCTTAGGTCTAATTCCTATTACTTTGGTTGGATTATTCAGTAACGCATATTTACAATCTGACGTGGTGATCAGTTGGACCTTTGATTAATTAACATACCTTTTTTGGATTAATTAACATACCTTTTTTTGACTGACCCCTTCAATTCTTAATTTTTTTAATTTCAATTTATTTAATAATTTTAATTTAATAATTTAATCCATGGAGGTCAAATTCAAATTGCTGTTCAATTTTTTTTCAGTTCGGTGTAATTTTCGACCTAACAAGAGCGGAATCATGCTCTGTAGGATTTGAACCTATGACATTGGGTTTTGGAGACCCACGTTCTACCGAATTGAACTAAGAGTGCTTTCTTATCATAATAAATAAGAATGTAAAAAAGAGGATTCTTTTATTTTATAACCCTAATACATCACGCACAACTATACTATCATATATCATATATAATATGAGAAAACAATAGATTATGTGCCGTACTGGTGTGTTGGTTGGATCCATGTATCCGTCTAAGTCCGAGTTATATTAATAGGGGTAAATTATTGCACTGAATAACTGAATGACTGTATTCTTCGATGAAGAATCGATTGTTATTAAATAACAATAAATAAATAATTGTTATTGAAAAATAATGATTGATACTGAGTTTGAAATAAAATAGAACACTAGATTGAAAGGTGAATATTTGAATAGTTATTGAATTTGAGTAGTGTTATATATGTATTTTATAATTATTAAAATGTTGGTTTATAGAAATATCACTGAGTGCATACTCAGCGTACAATTTGTTTCTGTGCACAGGTTAGGTACAAAAGTGACTAACGACTCAGCATCCAAGCCAATCCCGAATTCAAATACGTGGTGATGTACTTTTCTCTTTTGAAAATGACATGTACCTAGGTTGTAATTTGTTGTTATTTTGATACATAAATATTAATGATAAATGATGGTAATGGTTGTTGCATACAATTACATATCTTAAACATAGTCTATATCATAGCTTTGGCCAATTTTGTTGAATGATAATTTAAATGAATCAATTAAACATCTTATGTTAGATTGTTATAAACATAAAAATGTTAGAACTTTATATTATTAGTTTGTTACAATTAGAGATTTACAAATTCATGAATTGATTTGTTTGGATTGGTCTTGATTTGAATTTGCAGGGAAGGTTAGATATTTATAAAGGGGTTATATTGAGTTCGCATAAAAAAAATTTAGAGTATCCGAACAAGTCCCGAATCGATTCTAACGTGTGATTTGGACCTTGAGGGTCCATTAAAGGGACTTTATAATTAAATCACGATATGTATGCCATTCATTTTTAATTAATTGTAAATTGTCCGATAAGCTTGGTAATGCTCCGTAACCCTATTCTGGCAACGGTTTGGGGTTAGGGGGTGTTACAGATCGAGTGTTCCAGCTGGGTTTTTCCAACAAAAACCATGGAAAATAGTATACGGGTTATAAGGCTAAAACCACTTCGATAGCGAGTGTGGCTAACGCTCGACCTAATAGACCTGAGTGCCAACATTGTGGCAGACGTCACCTCGGTGAATGCTGGATGAATAGCCAGGTTCACATGATCATTTTATCAAGGATTGTCCTGAGACGATTGAAAAGGAAAAATTTTAGAGTGCAAGATCGAGCAATGCCACTTCTAGAGGGAGACCACACAAGAATCCGGGAAATGGAACGAGTAGTAAGAGTGCACCTAGGGAACCAGCTGTGAGACCCAAGGGTAGAGCACCTGCAAGGACTTATGCCATTCACGCTTGCGAAGAGGCTTCATGCCCTGATGTGATTACGGGTACTTTTTCTCTCTATGATGCTTTTGTTGTTGCTTTGATTAATTCAGGATTTACCCATTCGTATGTATGTGTGAAATTGCTGTCTAGCATGAATATGCTCGTTGAGTCTACAAAATTTGTGATAAAAGTGTCAAACCTCTAGGCAAGCATGTGATAGTTGACAAAGTATGTAAGAAGTGCCCTTTAATGATTAGAGGTCATTGTTTTTGGCTAATCTCATGCTTTTGCCATTTGATGAATTTGATATAATACTTGGTATGGATTGGTTGACCATGCATGATGTAGTTGTAAACTATGGAAGGAAAATCATTGAATTGAAATGTGAAAGTGGTGATATTCTTCAGGTTGAATCAGATGAACCGGATAGCTTGCATGTAGTGATTTCTTCTATGACTGCTCAGAGATGTATGAGAAAGGGTTATGAAGCTTATCTTGCCTTTGTGTTGAATTCGAAGGAGTATGAGTTGAAATTTGAGTCAGTACCAGTAGTATGCGAATATCCAGATGTGTTTCCAGAAGAGTTGCCCAGATTGCCTCCAATTAGGGAAGTTGAGTTTGGCATTGAATTAGTTCCGGGTACTGCACCTATTTTGATTACTCCGTATAGGATGGCTCTGATGGAGTTAAAGGAGTTAAAAGTCTAGTTACAAGAGTTAACGAATAAAGGTTTCGCTAGACCTAGTTATTCTCCGTGGGGCACACTGGTGCTATTTGTAAAAAAGAAAGATAGTTCAATGAGATGGTGCATTGACTACCGACAGCTCAATAGGGTAACCATAATGAACAAGTAGCCTTTACCAAGAATCGATGACTTATTTGACCAATTGAAGGGAGCCACAGTATTTTCAAAGATAGACTTGAGGTCCGGTTACTACTAGTTGAGAGTTAAAGATTTGGACGTACTGAAGACTGCATTTTGGACGAGGTATGGTCACTATGAATTTTTGGTTATGCCTTTTGGTTTAACGAATGCTCCCACGATATTTATGGATTTAATGAACTGTATTTTTTTACCATACTTAGATAAATTTGTAGTTGTTTTTATTGACAATATACTGATTTATTCTCGTGATGAGACCGAGCATGCCGAACACTTGAGAACAGTTTTGCAAACCTTGAGAGACGATCAGTTGTATGCTAAGTTTAGTAAAAGTGAGTTTTGGTTTCGAGAAGTCGAATTCTTAGGGCACATTGTTTCGGGTGATGGCATTCGAGTAGATCCAAGTAAGATTTCGGCTATTGTTGAATGGAAATCGCCGAGGAATGTGTCAGATGTTATAAGCTTACTAGGCTTAGCAGGTTATTACATACGGTTTGTTAAAGGATTTTCCATGATTGCTACCCTGATGACGAGATTGTTACAAAAGGATGTCAAGTTCGAATGGACGGAAAAATGTCAACAGAGTTTTGAGAAACTAAAGACATTATTGACTGAGGCTCCAATTTTAGTACAACTTGAATCGGGAAAAGAATTTGTGGTTTATAGTGATGCATCCTTGAATGGATTGGGTTGTGTGCTTATGCAAGAAAGCAAGGTGATAGCTTATGCCTCGAGGCAGCGGAAACTGCATGAGAAGAATTATCTGACATAGATTTGGAATTGGCTACCATTGTGTTTGCGTTGAAGATTTGGAGACATCATTTGTATGGTGAGAAATGTCGTGTATATACTAACCATAAAAGTCTAAAGTACTTGATGACTCAAAAGGATTTGAACCTATGACAATGGAGATGGCTAGAGTTGATAAAAGATTATGAGATAGTTATTGATTATCATCCGAGAAAGGCCAATGCGGTCGCCGATGCCTTGAGTAGGAAATCTTTGTTTGCATTGAAGGCTATGAACACTCAGCTGGCCTTATCAAATGATGGTTTGATTCTAGCTGAGTTAAGAGCTAGACTAATGTTTCTCCAAGAGATTTGTGAAGCTCAGCAGAGTGACAGTGATTTGCAAGCCAAAAGAGTCCAATGTGAATCGAGTATGGAATCAGATTTTTGGATTAGTTCTGATGGTTGCTTGATGTTCCGAGATAGGATTTGTATTCCTAAGAATACTGAGTTGATTTAGAAGATTTTGCTTGAGGCCCTTGTGGTCGTTTGTCTATGCATCCGAGTAGTACGAAAATGTACAATGACTTGAAGAAATTGTATTGGTGCTGTGTACGAAAAGAGATATTTTCGAGTTTGTTTCGAGATGCCTAATTTGTCAACAAGTGAAAGTTGAACACCAAGTACCTTTAGGCTTACTTCAGCCTGTGATGGTTCCCTAGTGGAAATGAAACCGTATTACTATGGATTTCGTGATGGGTTTGCCTTTGACACCAAGAAAACAAGATGCTGTATGGGTTGTTGTTGATCGATTGACAAAGTCAGCTCATTTTATACTGGTACGTATCTACTATTCAATTGATAAGTTATCCGAGTTATATATTTCTGAAATAGTGAGGTTGCACGAAGTGCCTTTATCGATTATATCAGATAGAGATCCGAGACTCACTTCGTGATTTTGGAAGAAGTTTTAGGAGGCTTTAGGTACAAAGTTGAATTTTAGTACCACTTTCCATCCGTAAACCGATGGTCAGTCTGAGTGAATAATTCAAATTCTTGAAGATATGCTGTGGTGTTGTGCCCTTGAGTTCCAAGGTAATTGGGAGAAGTATTTACTGTTGGTAGAACTTGCCTACAACAACATTTTAAGTCGAGTTTGAAAATGGTGCCTTATGAGGTATTGTACAGGCATAAATGCCAAATGCCTTTGTATTGGACTGAGCTCAGAGTGAAATAGATTCATGGAGTTGATTTAGTAGGAGAAACCAAAGAAAAAGTAAAGATAATACGTGATTGTTTGAAAGCCGTTTCGGATAGAAAGAGATCGTATGTGGATCTGAAACAGAAAGAGATTGAGTTTTAGACATTTGGGTATAGTTAGTCTCAACATTTTGAGTATGGCATGTATAGGGACTTGGTCTTTTTGTTATATGTCATATTGGTCTAGCCAAATATATTAGTTTATGGTAATATTTGATTCATTTTTGGATATTGTAACACCCCTATAACTCGTATCCGTCGCCGGAGTGGGTTATGAAGTGTTACCAATTTAAAACACTACATTTGCACATTCACATTTACATAAGTTCATTAGCAATTATATGCATAGCCAAACACAATCAAAGATCGAAATTCAGACTTATACCGACATTCAAAAGTTGCCATATTCACATGGCTTATATACAACAACATCTCAAAATATCATTCACTTAAGTCTATTCTATACATGCCATACTAGCTCCAAAACATAATAGTACCAAAATGATAGATAGTGTGACGAGTTGCTGACGATCCCCTCCCGAGCAGGTGACTGCAACAATCTATAAAACAGAGAAACGTAACAAGCGAAGTAAGCTTTCATAAGCTTAGTAAGTTTTAAACAATGCAAACAAATAAACTCAATCATACTTTGATCATTGAATTTCTCAAGAGGCTATTTTCTAGGTATATTGCCATGTGGCCGAATATACATAGCACATCATACACATTTAGCATTCTTATTTCACTTAATCTAAATTCATATAACATAAATAAATCAAATACTTTCACATACTTTCACACCTTGACCGATTGTATCATGATCATAGATATAGTTATAACATTTATTCACATATGTATCACATTATACACTTATAATTCAATTCAAATCAAACTCACAAATAAATACATAATACGTACCTGGCCAACTTAACGTATTGAATGTATTCATTTGTCATTCTAATACGAGGTATCTTAGTCTTAGACTTTTATCAAATCACCGGCATTTAGCCTACTAGGTTTTAAACCCGAATTCATCCACCGGCATTTCGCCTGCTAGGCTCGAAGCCCGATATCATTTCACCGGCATTATAGCCTTCTAGGCTCGAGGGCCCGAATAGGATCTCATCGGCATTATAGCCTGTTAGGCTCAAAGGCCCGATATCATTTCACCAGAATTATAGCCTGCTAGGCTCAAAGGCCCGATTAGTACCGTACAGTATTCAAATCAACAAGTTTCATATAACACAATCACACCAAATTAGGTACTAGCATCATTCGAATATATCATCCTACATTTTATTCACTTTTATTTCATTTCATCATTCATACTTATCATTTGATAGTTTATACATAACATCTCACTCATATTCATCTAACACTTATCATTTGATCATAAAAGCATATCACATTTAACTTCCATATTATATTTGCCATTTGGCCATACACATACATTATAAGTAATACTGAATTCTCATAATATGTCATGTCATTATTGAATATTATTTATGTTTAACTACTTAAAACTTACCTCGAATATTTTCTAACAGTCTCGGATCGGCTATTCAACTACTTTCTCTTTTCCCCTGTCCAACCTTGGTTCTCTATGCTCTTGAGCTAATTCAATCAAATTTAACTTATTAAAGTCCCATCATGCTAGCTTATGGCCAAATATGACAAGAAATTTAATAGGTCATAAAGTTACTTTTAGCTCAAATACAAAATGGTCATACACATTTTTAATCACATTAAGCAATTTAATACAATTAATTTAATATTTCCTTATGTACACCTTTATGACCGAATACACATATCAAATAAGTAACTTACCTTAACACATAACCCACATAGCCAAAGTACATATAACCCTAATGACTGAATATGTATATCACCAAAATTCCTATGACTTAACCTTTAACCTTCATAGTCAAATATTCATTGAATACCTAGTTCACGTACACAAACACAAAACTCATATGGCTTATCATATTTTCATATACATATCTCAACCATATAGCCGAATATATAGTTCATCAAATAGATATTTATTCTCGTTCCCATATCACATATTGCTCAACTAGACCATGCATTAGCCTTTGGCACATTCGGTCATTAAAGTAATAACCTATTTAACATTCAAGCATTTTATACTAAAATTCCTCCCAAGGCCAAATTCATATATAACCTTTAATGCTCATACAAAGTTTATATTTTAAATAATTTATACACACACCATTAACCTAATATCAATTAACTAAGCACTTTAACAAATTTTCTTTAACTAAACACACATTAAAGCGTTGACAAAGACAATTTAAAAACCTTAAATTCAACTTATAACAATATATACTCAATATTCAAAGCATTTAGCATCACTTCATCAAAATTTTACATCAATGGCCGAATGCTCCTTTTTAAACCATTTATCCTCACAAAGCATAAATTTCACCATTAAACTTACAAACCAAGTTATCTAAATAGACCATCTATACATAAGTACCAAGCCTCAAACTTAATTTATAACTATCTAAATCATTTAAAACATCCAACACCAAATTTTCTTTGCATTTCATACTATAGCCGAAAGCCCATTCCAAACAATTTAGCCACACATAATTCAAATTTCAAAATTTAAACTTATAAACTTACAATCACATGGATTTTAACATTATAGTCCATCAAACTTTCATTCATCAATTTCTATCATCAAATACAAAATTTTTGCAATTTCCTATCATGATCGATTGCACAATTGACCAACATTTAACAAATTAATTCATGGGTTTAAAGTAGAACCAAGAGAGTAACTCAAAAACATGAAATTTCAACCAAACTACCATGAACTTACCTTGAATTTATCTCTCCCAAATGACCGAATATTCAAGAGCTTCTCTTATTCTTTTTGTTTTCTTTAGTTTCGGCCAAGTGATAAAAAAAAATAAAGCTTAACTTTGTTTTTATCACCTTATTTTATGTTATAAAATAACATATATTATTTTATACCATAATTTAAGTTTATAATTTATTATTATTATTAAGCACATGATGCATTAAACCAACCCCACCACCGTACACTTAAATAAAGTGGTAAAATAGACATGCAAATCCTCTACTTTAGTAATTTACAAAATTAATCACTTGGACATTCACCTACCACATATTCAAAGTTTCTCAAACAAGTCCTTTTTAGCTAATTCCACATTCAAATGACAAAATTAAGACATGATACTTTCACACATGCACTTCCACATATAATAAACACAGAATATAACATTTAATTATTTTCGTGACTCGGTTTTGTGGTCCCGAAACCACTTCCCGAATAGGGTCAAATTAGGGCTGTCACAGATATGGCCATGTAATATGGTTCATATTGATTATTTGGGTTGTAACCCTAATTAATTATGCATGCATGCAATGTGTTATGCTTGATGTTGTGGCTTGTGGATGATATGTATGATGAATGGCATATGTGCTAAATGAATGAATCGTGGCTAATAAGTATGACCAAAGCTATGGTATAATTGAGTAAATTGGAAGTAGATTTACCATGATGAAAAAATATGAAATTGATGTGGAATGCTATAAGAAAGCATGACGGTTTGGATATGTGATATGTTGACATTACAAAGTCATGGATTAATCATGTTTATGACTATTTGAGTGACTAAATATACTATGTTGCATGCCATAAAAAATGTATGAGTGAGTGAGCATTTAAGGGTGACAAATGGCTTGGAAAATAGCCTCAAAGTTGTCCACACGAGTAGACACATGGGCGTGTGTCTAGGCCGTGTGTGACATATGGGCGTGTGTCTAGGCCGTGTGTGACACACGGTCTGCCCCATAGGCGTGCGATTCAACCGTGTGTCCCCTGCACCCTAATTAATGCAAAACAGAATGCCTAGTAGTAAACACACGAGCAGAGACACGGATGTGCGTCTTTGCCGTGTGAAGGGCACTGCCTTAGGACATCGGCGTGTGCTCAGGCCGTGTGAAGTCTGCACCTGATTTTGGAATTCAATTTTCCATACAGCCTGAGCACACGAGCGTGTGACTTGGCTGTGTAACCCTATTTGTGTTGATGACGTCATAAAAAGAGAGTTACACGGGCTGAGGACACGAGTGTGTCCCAAGCCACACAAGCGTGTGTGACTACTACAAGACCTACCCACACGGGCGTGTATGTAACACTTCTTACCCGTGTCCAACGCCGGGACATGATACTAGACATTACCGAACTTAAACATGCACATACATGTAAAATTGGGCCATAAAATTTCAATCATATCAGAATCATTCAATTATATGAAAAATTTCCCATACACGAGCCTTCGAGGCTCTAAACAAGCATTAAAAGTGGTTTGGGACCAAACCGAGAACTCACGAACATTTTTACAAAACTTAGAAAATTTTCATGTTTGGAGAGTCACACGCCCGTGTGGGTAGGCCGGGTGGTCTCACACGCCTGTGTCCTTAGCCCGTGTAAGTCTCTGTTTATGACGTCAGCAAACATTTAGGGTCACACGGCCAAGTCAGACGCCCGTGTGCTAAGGCTGTGTCCTCCACATGGCTGAGACACACGGTCGTGTCTCTGCCCGTGTGGTCAACACTTAGGCTATCTTCCAAGCCTTTTTGTAACCCTTTACATGCACACACACAAACATGGATCCAAGAGCATTCAACATCCTCAATTATGATGCAAACATTTCATTTACCTATCAACGTTCATGTGTTACACATTATCACATTAAACCAAGTCTAGACACACCATATCTTATTCATTTGGATTTGCCAAATACCTTACTACTTGTACTTTTATACCATAATTATCTTCATGTCCATTTAATTCTAACTTATCATCAAGCATACACCTTCTAGCCAAATCATATCTTTATAGAGTATCCGCATTTCACATGCATAAGACAACATGCTTGACTAAGACATTCTACACCAATCCCATATTCAGTTTAACATTATTACTTTTTGTCACTTTATACCATTGTACCATGGTTACCCAACTATCCATCAAACATCCATGTTCAAGGCATTATCATTTTATTTCGAGATTACACATTTACTTCATGGTCATGACCACCTCGATTGGTCATAAAACATGCATTCAACACACATGACATATTACCAACCATGCATGACAAACAAGCATATTCACATCAAAATTATTAGACACAACATGAATAGCTAGATTTACAAGTCGTAATCAATAGCTCAATATAGGCCAATACATTTGGCCAAATTATAATAACACATGTTATAAAACTAGGTCCCTATACATGCCACTCACTTGATATTTCTAACTTTATCCCTATACATGCCACTCACTTGATGTTTCTAACTTTATAAATACTCCAAAGGTATTGGCTTGATAGTGTGATGTTGCCTCTGACGATCTCCAATCCCGAGTCGACCTGGGAATGCTAAGGAATGGAAATGAGGGAGTAAGCTTTACACTTAGTAAGCTCGCATGAAAAATAATAAGCAATGTATTAACATGCTATTTTCAAATTCTTTCTATTTATTCAAAGTCCAGTCAAGCTATTTTCTCAAGTCATAGTGATTAAATTATTTATATCCAGAGCTACGGAACTCTAAATTAAGAACCGTTAATTTTACCTGAATCTAGAGTCACATATCTTCTTACAATAAAATTTTAATAATTTTTTGTCTAGCCAATAAGTACAGTTTATTATTCAAAATCTCCCCTATTTCGCTGTTTGACAGCTTCGACCTTTCTTCACTAAAATTTATTTATCTCTTAGTATGGGGTTCAGATAATGTTCCCATTTGTTTCTATTGAAAATAGACTCATTAAGGACTTATTAATATTAATTTTAACCTATATTTATTTTTTTAAAATTTCTAGTGATTTTCCCAAGTCAGAATAGGGGATTCCAAACTCATTCTAACACTGTCTCACAAAAATTCAAATATCTCATAATATGAAATTCTTTTGCTTAAACTCTTTATTTTATATGAAAATAGACTTAATAAGCTTTTATTTCTTGTCTTATTAAACTTATAATTCAATTTCCACCATTTTTGGTGATTTTTCAAAGTCACACAACTACTGTTGTCTAAAACTGTTTTATTACTAAATTTCACTCTTTCATGTTTTCATTGTAGTAACTTTCATTATAATACTTACTCCATATCAATCTTACCAAAGTTCGATCACATATCGAGCACGTTGCTCATAAGTTTACACACACGAACCTTCACTTAATCATTACATAGTCATGTTCATATGTATTTTCACTTAGTAAATTTCCCGTTGAACTCATCGAAATAATAACAGATACCCGGTGGCCTGTACATATTACCACCCTTGTAACCGAAGCTCTTTGGTACTCATAGTAGCTTGCACTTGGTGCTACACATGCGACCTAATAATCTAGTACGCGTAGTAGCCTGCACTTAGTACTACACACATGACCTAACCATCTGATACACGTAGTAGCCTGCATTTAGTACTACACACATGATCGAAGCTATCGGGTACGCATAGTAGCCTGCACTTAGTACTACACATGTGACCTAACAAACTGGTACACATAGTAGCCTGTACTTAATACTACACACATGATCGAAGCTATCGGGTATGCATAGTAGCCCGCACTTAGTACTACACATGCGACCTAACAATCTGGTACACGTAGTAGCCTGTACTTAGTACTACACATGTGTTCTCACAATGGATCATTCGTATCTTTTCTATTCCGAAGGTCCAACTGGGAAATTCTTCACTTTTCAACATTTTACTACTTCATTCTTAGTCAATTTCGATTCGTAATTTGCATCAAATGATCATTCTATAGGCCGCTACATCTCATATAATAACAAAAGATAATAACATAAAAAAAAAAGAATTGATATATTATTTACATACATACTTACTCGTTTCAAAGAAATATCATGTTTCATCAAATTTCCATTATATTCAATCATCCAATCACATGTTATCGACATTTGAGCTATCGATTACTTCATGGGTACATTACGTTCCCATACACAATATCATTAACATATAAATCAATACAACCATAGCAAAATAGATTTCAAGTGTAACAACAATCACATGAATATCATGCTTATTTAATCACGTGAACTTACTTTCAAAATCTCGTCGGGTACAACCGTGTAGCAATTCACACAACTCATGTAATAGTAATTTAACATTCATCACATTTTCCACATCATATTCATCATCCATAAATTCTTCTAATATATTAAATCATACATTTTATGCCATAATAATAGATAATTACAATTCAAGCATGATATTGCATTATTATTACCATACGAACTTACCTCGGGACCAAAATAGCAAAAATGAACCTAACCGTTGATTTTCCATTTTTCACTCGATCTAGGTCCAATCCTCATTTTCCTTGATCTATAATATCAAATTTAGTCTAATTATTAGTCACATTATTTAATGTGATCCAAAAATATATTTTGGAAAAATTACATTTTTGCCCCTAAACTTTGTCAAAATTACACTTTTGCCTCTAGGCTTGTAAAGTGATTTTTATTCAATTTTCTCACTCTATAGACCTAGCCGAACCATTTTCATAACTATATCAAACTACAATTCTCATCAAAACACTCTATTATACCACTTTTACAACTTTTACAAAATGGTCCTTTCGGACATTTTCATCGAAAATCGCTTAGTAAAAGTCGTTTATTTAACACCCAACACTCATTTTCTACCATTAGACATCAAAATGCATGCATGTCACACATGGGTCAATTTTTAACCATGAACCCTAGCTCAAATTAATGGTAGGAATAGATAGATCTTGTTATGGGGATTGCAAAAACGTAAAAATTATTAAAAACGAGGCTAGAACGGACTTACAATCGAGCTTGGAAGCTTGAAAAACCCTAGCCATGGTTTCTCCATGCAAGTTTCAGTCAAGAGGTTGAAGATGGACAAAAATTGGCTTTTAATTTTGTTTTTAATTCATTTTAATAACTAAATGACTAAAATGCCCTTAATGAAAAACTTTGGAAACATGCCTAACCATGTCCATTTTTGTCCACCAACTTAACCAATGGTCTAATTACCATATAAGGACCTCCAATTTAAAATTTCATAACAATTGGACACCTTTAGCATGTAGAACTCAACTTTTATAGTTTTTACAATTTAGTCCTTTTGACAAATTGAGCGCCCAAACGTCAAAATTTTTGAACGAAAATTTCAAGAAATCATTCCGTGAAGTTTCAGAGCATAAAAATATAATAAAAATAAAATTTTTCTCATCGAATTTGTGGTCCCGAAACTACTGTTTCAAGTAGGCCCAAAATCGGGATGTTACAGTGTGACCCTGTTTCATGAAAGTTTTTCTAAGTTTTCCTAAAGTTCTTAGATTAGTCCCGAACTACTCCCGATGTATGTTTTGGGTCTCGTAGGCCCATATAAGGGACAATTTTCATATGCATGAATGAATTTATTTTGAACGAAATTTTATGGTCAGTTGTGTATGTTTACTGGTATTTAAGTTCGGTAATGCCTCGTATCTTGTCCCGGTGTCGGACACGGGTAAGGGATGTTACACAGTTACCTAAACGGGTTCTCTGCGTGTCCTAGGACGATGATGGGAAACCCCCACAAAAAATGAGTTTAGGCAAATCCATATCGTAAACACGCTAGGAAAGGAATGCCTTTGTGGCAATATATGAAAGGAATGACTTTGTGACAATATATGGAAGGAATGCCTTTGTGGCAATATACGAAATGAATGCCTTCGTGGCAGACTTTGAAGAGAATGCCTTGACAGTGTACTCTATATGGTGGCCCATGTGGCAGGTTCTGTGTAACCCTTGTGGCGTGTTCCGCCAAGACTTTCTGGTAAAATATGCTTATCCACCCTTATGGTAAGCTTTGAATAATTTCTGATAGTTCTGTAATAATTACTAATAAGAGAAGGTTATGATATATCCAAGGTTAGGGGTTGAATAACATCCATGATATAATTGAATACGCCTTAAAGGGGATTTCTTGAAAAGAAATATGTATCTTTAGGTTAAGAAGGGTATCCGCCATGATGATATGCTAGTGTTGAATATGAATGTGTTCGTAGCTATGTGTGACCTAAGAAGTAGTCAATGCAAGTTCATCTATGTTATGTAATGGTTGAATCAGATTTACCTGGAATCTGCCATATCTGGTTGTATAATGATTTCTATTGAATTCATATTGAATCTAAGTTTCAGTTATCCTGAGTATCTGGGGTCTTGAAATAAAGTGATGTGAAATTTATCTAAAGGATCTATGTAGCACAATAGCAGTATGGGTTTGTGTGTTATTGAACCAAAGTATGAATTGATTAGTTGTTAGCGGTATTATTTCTATATAAGTATTCGCTAACATGTATGAGTATCTGCCCATGATAAATATTAGTGAACAACTATTTGAAATAAGAACATGAGTTAAGACATGGATAGCTGGAATGGTTTTTTGAGGGAATGTTCTGTTAAGAAAGTATTATGGGACGAAAGATTTATGAAACAATGGAAGGGATTTCCTCAGTTTACTAAATATGAAAGATTAATCATATCAAGGGTTTGACAACTGACATATATAAGAGTGGTAAAACTGTAATGGTATCAACTAGAGTAAATGATCCAGAGTAATAGTTGACTTATAGAAATTTATAAAAGATTTGCAAAGTATCATTAAAAGGTATGGTTATAGAGCTCACTAAGTACTCTTGTACTTACAAGGTTTGTTGTTTCATTTCAGGTATTTGAGGAAAACTCGCGCTTGGAGGGACAACACTAAGAGTTTGCCAAGATAGTGGAGAAGTTGGATATTATGGACACAATGGAGATTTTGGCGTGGTCTAGGAATACACCCCTTTTTGGTCTATTTTGTTAAACTTCTTTTCGTAAAGATTTGTATCTAGATTCACATGATTAACTATTGTAAGGCATTTTCTTTGCTCTAATTTATTAATCATTTCAATTGGAATGCCACAAGAAATGTTTTAAAGAAGTAAGAAATTGTGAACTAATTTTGATTAAATAATTAAGTTTTATGTGGTAACACCCAAAATCTAGATCCAGTGAATCGGGTTGGGTTGAGGGCATTACACAATGAGTTGAGTGGCATTTGACAGTGCCTACTACAATCTGCCACTGAGATGGGGAAGTTACTTGCCATATTTGAGTTGGCAATTTAATGAAGCAAAATCTTTGGACTAATTATTGTGTTGATATTTTGAAGATACTATAGTCCATCTATGAAAACCAATCTATGTCTATTGAAGATTGGATTGAATTTGAGTGAATGAAGATAACCCTTGTTTTGTGGGGAATTGGTCAGGATTGTGATGTTGATTTTGAAAGGTTACATATTCATCAGATTATGCTTTTATTGAATGTTTTGTAATAACTATTTTTAACAAGTTGCTTTGTATTCATTCGATTTGTATGCTAGCAAGTCAGTATGGATAAAGGTTGAGAGGCTTGCGTAGGTTATGTATGAGAGCATATTGAGAGCACTTAAATTTGTTCATTAATGAACCTAGATGTTACGGTCCGATCTAAGCAATTACATGGGCCATAGATATGTCAAAAATATTAGTTGGAGTGATTTCATTCATCTTTGAAAATGTGTTATTATTTATTTTAAAAATGATTGAGTTTAAGTTAAAAAACTTTTGATAGAAATCCTTTGTCATTATTTGAAAAAAAAAACAACTTTAGAGATTTTTAAATTCAAATTCGATAAAGTGAGTTTGCAAAAGAAACAAATTTTTTTTTTAGTTGTTCAAAACTTTAATTAATAGAAAAATTCCAACTTATTCAATCCATAAGTATAATCCATGCAAAATGTCCAAATGTCCAAAGTTAAAAATCCCATGCCACAATACCATAATTTAACATAAAAAGTCCCAAATAACAATAAAGTCTATAAAAATCCAAATCATAAATGAGAGTCCATATTTATTTAAAAATAATTTTTGAGAGCATCACCGACGACCAGATCCGATCCTAACCACAAGGATTATTTGAAACACATAAGTAAAGTGGGTGAGCTTTAAAGAACCCAGTGTGAGATCAACACAAATTTAATCACATACATATCAAAATATCAATCTCAACATATCAATCATCATATTAATCACAAGTTCCAACACTTATACTTATGCATGAACATGTCGATGCATATTTTAAACCGATGCGCATTTTATAAAATTTCCTACCCATCTCTACTACACACTAGTACCGAGTTCCCCATAACTCATCCATTTGAAACACAATTTCTGGACAAACCACCACTGATTTGCAGATAAACTGCCATTGATAACACTTTGTGGACGAGCCACTACATATATAGATATACTTCCATTGCAACACTTTGTGGACAAGCCACCACTGATTTACAGTTAAACTGCCACATACTTCCACCTTTCACAAAACCCACCCATGCATACAATATGGAAATTTCACTTTTTAACACATATTATTCACTTTTACATTTAGGCATGTAAACATGCTCTCATAATCACGTATCACTTATTGATCACTTATAATCACTTTAACATGTTTTAGCATGCTTTTCACATTAGATCATGGATCTCAAATTTACACATACACATATATAAATATCATATGCTTTAAATCATCAAAAGCATCACACATGCCATGTATCACATATCATAAGGATGAGATTTACTCATATATCACAATCACAGTTATCACCACATCATATATCATGCTTTCATAGAATCATTTGGTTAGGTTTACTTGATATTTTTTCTCAATCAATTTTTCAACTCTCCTTTGAACTATTTAATGTACTTGCATTTGATTATAGTTTTATTACTAATATACTTATTTAACACACATTATATTTAATCTAATAGTATTGAACCACCACACCTTTTTCGTAGATCCAATAAGCCACAATCCC
This sequence comes from Gossypium arboreum, assembly GCF_025698485.1. NCBI lineage: Eukaryota > Viridiplantae > Streptophyta > Magnoliopsida > Malvales > Malvaceae > Gossypium > Gossypium arboreum. The sequence continues at coordinate 14,376,368 of NC_069072.1, read as the reverse complement.
CTAGTATTGGTTTCACTTGGATCTAAACCCAAAAGATGTATCTAATGGGAAAATAACATATTCTGGTTAGGATCCATCGAATATGTTTTATTACTAAAGATTAATCACTAAAAATCTCACTACACTTACTCCATGATTTGCATACGAATTGATGATCTCCGATCCAAAGTTAAGGATTTCTCCTATTGTTATCAATTGGACCTTCAAAGAGCATAAGGAATAATATTAACACGTAAATAAATAAAAATAACTTCTATGGCCAATATACCATTTGGCCAAGAGAGGAAATCACTAAGAGGAGAAGTTGATGATCGGATAACCCACACGTACACAACTTAATCAATACGGAATGGTCGGTTGGTCAACATAGATACGAGATTAGGGAGTTGGGTGATCTAAAAGAATTATTAAAGCAAATATGGTATAAGATCAGCCATGATAAAAAGGATGACAAAGAAATGAGAAGAAAAAGAGGAAAAACTCAACCACCCGCGGCGGTCTAGCGACAAGAAGAGAGGTAGTTTAGTGAAGGGTGAAGGAAAAATGATGAGGGTTCAGCAAAAACAAAGGTGAAATAATGAGATGAAAGGAAGAGTGATGGAAGAGAAGGGAAATTCGTGGTGGATCGTGGTGGTGGTCAAGGCGACAATGGGCGACGACGATGGGAGGGGACGGGGAAGAGAAAGATGAAAATGAGGAGAAATGATGACTAAGAGGTACGGTGGTTGGTGGTGTTAGGGTCGGTCACAGTGGAGGAAGGAATCCTCCTACCATGGTAACAAGAGGGGTGGACGGTAAGCATATAATACACATGGGAAAATGTGTTAAAAAATTATATAATAAGATGAAAACAAGGGAACTTGAACTTAGGACCTCTAGGTAGCTTAGGAGCACTTAACCACTTGACCACTTCACTTCCTTGTTTATATTTTTGTGCCACTAATAATAAAAATGTGGGATGTGACATGTTTTGTGTGAGAGTGCAAACCGAATTGTAAACCTTTAGTGTTTACTATCTAAATTCAAGAGGACGATTTAGAGGTGAGTGTTCTAGTCTTTAGGTACAAAGTTGAGATCTCTATAATTTTGGAATGGTAGAGTGTGATTAACTTGTTGTATTGTAGATTACAGATAGTGGAACTACTCATTGAGCTAGGCTTTGTAGACATAGGAAACCAAATTGCATAAACAAACCTTGGTGTTCTTTGTGTTATTGTTTGCATAGTTATTCGCAATGCCAAGCCATAGTGGTCACTGCAGTCAAACACTTCTATTAACTATTGTGTTATTCAGTAGACAACAACTATAGGTAAAGTCTTTGTTATCCTCAAACCACAAATAGCCTCAAGTGTGGATAATCACCTTTGGATGTACTAATGTCTAGAGTGTGAATATTGCAACCAAATATAAGAGTTAGGTGATTTTCACAAGTATACAAATTAAGTTGTAATATAGTTACAACGAAGTAAGTAAGTACTCCGAGGATTGTGCCTAAGGGATTACAATTTGGAGAAAACTACTGTTAAGCCAATTAAAAAAAAACTACTAGTTACTTGAGACATGAATTAGTAGTGTTAATCTAGAAGTAAGATGATAACAATAGTAACAATAAACTAAACGAATTGAACTCAACCTAAATCTACTCTTAAGTTCATGTATCAGTTTCTCTTATTCCTTATTTCGACTATGCGAGTTCCTTTAGCCAAGATTCAATTGTTTTTACCTGATTAATTATTAATTAGGGTTCAAAATAGTTGGTTACTAATTAACCTTGCAGGGCTTCTCAACCTTCTACTAACTTAACTAGTCGGCAAGAACTACTCACCTCTCGATGACACAGTTCAAATTGTAGTAGTGTAAGGTTTTCATGGATACTCAATCATATGCTTATATGCAAAATGTACCCCTTCATATGACAACAGGGGGTACATATAATTCATGATAACAACAAACCTTTCATATGCTCAATCATATGCTTATATGCAAATTCACATTTTCTTCTATTTGAATTTCATACTTTACATGTACATACCTATACAATTTCGTAATGAACTCATACCTTTTCGGAATACTGTCGAATACTCGATATCTCATACACTAAGTGCCAATACATAGTTGAAGCTATTATAATCTCACACACTAAGTGCCTTACATAGCTGAAGCTATCTCGATCTCGCGCACTAAGTGCCATGTATAGTCGAAGCTATTCCGAATTGCACACTAAGTGCCAAATATAGCGGAAGCTTTCTTGAATCGCACACTAAGTGCCATATATATATCCGAATATTTTTCAAACATGACTATAAGTTCATAAACACAATTTATGCAATATCAAAACATTTAAATTATAATTGTAACAATGCTTATCACATATGAACTTACCTGGGATATGAAAACAGCGAATCGAGTTCATTAGTCAATAACTTTATCTATTCCCCGATCCAAGTCTGTATTTCACTTTTCTGGATCTAAATATATTCAAAATTAACTTATTTAATCATCTATTCATTCAATTTAGTCCAAAACACTCTTTAAGGCACATTTATACTTTTGCCTCTAAACTTTCATAGTTTTCACAATTTAGTCCTTATCACATAAAATTGCAAATTCATGCAATTTAGTACAAACCCATGCTTACCTGAATTTAATATATGTTACTAGCAGCCCATATTTTCAATTTATTCACACTTTAATAGTTTACAAAACTAGTAAATCTATCAATAAACTTTCATAATCTATCATCAACATCAAATTACTCAAGCATTCAATAATGGCAACATGATAAATCTTTAATAGTTTTGAAAATTAAGGTATGGGCTAACTAGAATATGAAGCAACGATCTAAAAAACATAAAAATCATTAAAAATGGATCAAAACACATACCTAATTTTGCTTAGCTGAATGAAGAACCCTATTTTTCTTCTTGTTCTTTTTTAATTTTGGTTATAAGATGATAATGAGGACTTTTAATTAACTTTGTTTTATTTATTTAACTTTTAATTATCAAATACCAAAATTAACCTTAAGTTAAAACATTTAAAGTTACTTAAATGATGTTCATAAAAGTCCACTAACATTTAAAATGGTCTAATTATCATTAAAGACCACCATAATTAACAACCAAAGCTATTTGACACCTTAAACTAATAGAACGACACTTTTTCCCTTTACACGATTTGGTCGTTTTTACCAAATTAAGCATTCAAACCGTAATTTTTTTTACAAAACTTTCACACAATAATTCTATGAGGCTGTAAACTTTAATAAAATAATAAAATAAATATTTTGACCTTAGATTTTTGGTCCCGAAACTAATTTTTCATTTTGACCAAAAATGGGTTGTTCCAACTCTCCCCCTTAGGTATTTTTGTCCTCGAAAATATTACCAATGAATAGGTTAGGGTAATATTTTCTCATAGCTTCCTCGAGTTCCCACGTAGCTTCCTTGATCCCATGTTTATGCCAAAGAACCTTCACTAGGGCTATGCAGTCATTTCACAATTCTTTGATTTCACGAGCTAAAATTCTAATCGGTTCTTCGCTATACGTCAAATCAGTCTGTATCTCAACATTTACTGGAGAAATTACATGTGACGGATCAGATCTGTATCGAGGTAGCATGGAAATGTGAAAGACATTATGAATTTTTTCAAGTTCTGACGGTAAAGCTAGTCGGTACGCTACAGGCCGTATTCTTTCGACGATCTCATATAGTTCGATAATTCGCGGACTCAACTTTCCTTTACAGCCGAATCGAAGAACTTTTTTCCAGGGTGACACTTTTAGAAACACTCGGTCCCTGACTTGAAACTCAATTTCTTTACATTTCAAATCTGCGTATGATTTCTGTCGATCTGAAGCTGCCTTTAAATTGTCGCGAATCATTTTCACTTTTTCTTTAGTTTCTTTGATCAATTCAACCTCGTGAATCTTTTTCACTTAGTTTAGTCCAGTATAGCGGAGTTCGACATTTACGACCATATAAAGCTTCGTACAATGCCATCTTTATATTCGTTTGAAAACTGTTGCTATATGCAAATTCAATCAACGGTAAGTATTTTTCCCAACTGCCCTCAAACTCTAAAATACAACATCGCAACAAGTCTTCGAGAATCTGAGGATGAATAGTTGTACTAAAATTCAACTTTGTTCCCAAAGCTTCTTGTAGTTTCTTCCAAAATCGCGAGTAAATCTCGGATCTCTATCAGAAATAATAGATGTGGCACCTCATGAAATCGAACAATTTCAGAAATGTCCAAGTCAGCTAATCTATCAAGTGAGAAATCTATATGTACCGGTATGAAATGAGCAGATTTAGTTAGTCGATCAATGTTAACCCACATAGAATTTTTCTTTTTCAGAGTTAGGGGCAATCCCAATACAAAGTCCATTGTAGCTCTATCCCATTTCTACTCGGGAATCATCACAAGCTGCAGTAAACCAGATGGTACTTGATGTTCAACTTTGACTAGCTGAAAAATCAAACATTTAGAAACAAACTCCGAGATATCTCATTTCATGCCTTGCCACTAGTAAAATTGTTTCAAATCGTTGTACATTTTGGTACTCTCCGAATGAACAGATAAGAAACTATTGTGCGCTTCGTGCAAAATCTTCTGAATGAGCTCTAAATTTCTCGGTATGCAAATTCTATTCTAAAACTTTAAATAATCATCTGTTCTAATCTGGAAGTCTGAATTAGGGATAGTCTCACATTGAATTCGTTTAACTTGCAATTCAAGTTCATCTTTCTCAGCTTCGTGGATCTGTTGAAGAAATACCGGTTTCACTTTTAATTCAGCTAAATAGACCCATCATCACAAATCATCAACTGGGTATTCATAGCTTGTAATGCAAACAAAGATTTTCGGCTCAGGGCATCAGTAACAACATTAGCTTTTCCCGGGTGATAATCAATCACAAATTCATAATCTTTCAATAACTCAAACCATCTTTATTGTCGCAGATTCAAATCTTTCTATGTCATCAAATATTTTAAGCTTTTGTGATCTATATAAACGTGGCATTTTTCACTATATAAGTAGTGTCGCCAAATTTTCAATGTGAAAAAATTGCAGCCAACTCTAAGTTGTGTATCGGATAATTCTTTTCATGCAGTTTCAATTGTCGGGAAGCATAAGCTATAACATTTCCTTCTTGCATCAAAACACATTCCAGACCATTTAATGACACGTCACTATAAATCACAAACTCTTCCCCCGATTCAGGTTGAACCAAAACTAGGGCTTCAGTTAACAGTACTTTCAACTGTTCGAAACTCTATTGACATTTTTCTGACCAATCAAATTTCATGTCTTTTTGAAGCAATTGTGTCATTGATGTCGCAATCATCGAAAATCCTTTCACAAATCTTTGATAATAGCCCGTTAAACCCAGAAATCTACGGGCTTTACTGTAACATCCTGATTTTCGGATTTATTCGCGGTTTTCAATATTTTGTAAAGATTTTAAAATTTTGTATTTGGATGTGGAATTAATATTTTGAGTAGGTAAATGGGCTTATGGAAGGCCCATGTGTTGGCCAAAACCGGTTGAATTTTTGAATTTTGGACTTAGGAGTTAGGGGTTCGGCTAAGTGGCCCTTAAGTGGAGTGATGGGCAAATTGCATCACAAAAGAGCCTTGGTAAAGTGGCGGTGGTGGCGCCACTAGGCTCCTAAAAGGTGGCGTGTGGAGCTTTGAGGAGGCATGGGATCGATTCCTGTGTTGACAAATAGATGCATTTTTTTAAGTGCGGGAGGGTAAGTGTTGGAGTCCAAGTGGATTACGCTAAAGGAAAGTTTGAATCAGTCCAAATGCTTGAATTAAGGAGTGATAAGGGGAGAGATTTAAGGGATTGGGTGAGAGACTGGGAGTTGGCCGAATTTAGGGAATTGGAGAGGGAAAATTTGGCAGAGGGTTTAGGTTAATATTTCGGCACCTAGGGCTTTGTGAAGTGCCGTTTTCTTCTGCTCAGGCACCACAAGGGTTTTCTTTTTCTCTCTTTTCCTCTCTAGCCGAAACTTTCACCAATCCTGTTCTTCTTTCTCTACATTCTTCTCCAAAGCTGTCCATCAAACCTGCTATTCATCAGCACCTTTGCCGAAGTCGCAAAAGTCAAAATCCTATGATCACTGCTTGTGCCGATTTCTTCAAAGCCAGGTCCTTCTATGTTCTTTTGTTTTTATTAAATCTACGATTATCTTTTCTTAATCCTAGATACCTGGCGGCAATTCTACTTCAAGGTCATAGCCTCATATCGTCATCTCCTTCACCACCCAAAAGCCAAAAGTACCATTGGTTTAGGGGCTTATAGCCGAAACTTCTTCAACTCTTGGATTCGGGTTTTACCATTGTTCTAAGGATAAATCTGCACTGGATTGCATGGAAATCAAGTAGGAGTAAGGGGTAAGTACTTATCATCTCAGATCTGTTCTTATTTTACGATGTTAGGAAAAGCCGAAATCCCTAAATATTAGGGAGGTCATCGATTTGAGCATAAGGCTTTAAGGGTTTATGGCGATGTTTTCTTTCGGTGATTAGAGTCTTCTTAAGCGTTGGATCAAAAGCGTGAATCATTGGAACAATCGGATTCGGAGCTAGCTATCGATTTTGACAAAAAGGTAAGGGTTCAAAGGCTTTTTAGGAACATGGTTCGACTTTGGTTGAGCAAGTTTTGGGTTTAGTGATTACGATTTGTAAATAAGAACTGTACTAATCAATTGTAGGACATCGAAAGGGATCTCGGTAGCAGTCGTCGCGAATCAGGTGTGTACCGAACACCCTTCCTTGTTCAATTCGGCAAAAGCCGAAATGCCGAAATTTCGGCATTCCATGGGCTTGTGAGTATGCGAATGCTCTCAAGACATAGAGAAATTGTTAGATCTAGCACCGCAAGGTGGTAAGTAAGTTCGTGCGACATTTTAGCGTACTTCGGAAAAAAGGGGTCTCGATGGGCCAAAACTGGGCCCAATGGGCTTATGGACCAATATGGGTAAGAGATGGGCAAATTAGCCTGTTAGTTAGATGGTGGAACCAAATTGCATAAAACTGCTAAAAATTACTAAAGTAGCTTGTGTAGTTGCGTAAGTTACGAAATTACCCCTAAAGAGCATAATTACCGAAATACCCCTAGGGTTTAAATTGGCTAAACGGCATGATTGATTAATACTGTATTTTACATTATATGCTTGTATTAATATCATTGCATGGGATTGGGGTATTGATGGAGGAAGTATTGAAAGTGGTTCATCCACGTCTTGGAGGCTTTGCCTCAACTTATCGATATTTGAGCGGCGTTGTTGCAACTGTGTGGAGTGTAATTTGGGTGGGTTGAGATATTCCCACATGGAGTGTAGAAATTTGATGCAGGCGGTGTAGCGGTTGGTGGGTTGAGTAGTCTCCCAGTTGGGCTTGCATTCATTACTACTATTGTTACTTATGTTCTCGAATCGGGCCTATGGGCCACTTGTTATGTAAAAAGGGCTAAGGCCTTGCTCTTGTGATTCGAAAGGGCTTAGGTCCATTGTGTCTTGTGATCTGAGTGGGGCTTAGGCCCAATGGGCTCGAGTGATTTGGGCTTTGGATGGGTTTCTGTATACACTGAGTTTTCCCAAACTCACCCTTCTTCCTTCCATCCTTGCGGGTGAGCCTTAGTTGGTGGACTTGGAGCTGGGCGGGATTCGGAGTGGCCACACGTTTTCTGCAAATTCATTTTCTTCTGGTGAACTAGATTTTCCATATTTTTCGTTTATGGTTTTGGTTTTTTTTGTAATAAGGCTGCTAATTATTTTTATGGTTTGAGTTGTTTCTTTATTATTTAATTCTATTATGATAAAACTGAACTATGATAACTAACGAAATAGATTAGCTTTAGGACGCGTTTTCAAAAACATTAAGTGATTTCAAAATAACATGAATACAAGTAAGACTTCCACTAAGCAAACGTTTTCAACCTTAATCATTTTCTTAAGATGGACATAACCAAACGGTTTTCTCAAAATTACACGAGATGTTAGAGTGTGGCAATGGCGGTGTGCATGTCTAGGATTTGGATCCGAAGGAGCTTGGTACTTAAGCGGTCGACGGACTCACCTCCTCTTCTTCCTGGTTTCCTACCTGGTGCACAGCTTCCATTCACTTTAACCTACTTTTAAAAGTGTCTTTTACAACACCAGCTAAGTTTTCCAACTAAGTAATACGGAATGTTTTAAACGCTTCGATGTGGCGCATCAGATCCGGTTATAACGTCTAGGCCAGGTTTGGGGTGTTACATTTAGTGGTATCAGAGCCTGGTTGCAACAACTCGGTTGTGGCTCGGGTTCGAAAATCTTTTAAAAAAAAGAGTTTTTTTTATAAGTTTTTCAAAGATGTTCAAAGTTTTTCTATTGAACGAGGTTAAATCAATAGTTTTAAAATGAAAGTGTTTTCAAATGAAATCTTTTTATTTTTGGTAAACAAAAACATGGGTTTTTTATGGACTGATAAGGAAGTGGCACACTGAATCCCCGGCACCAAGTCTGTAAGTGTTCTTTTTTTGCTTTAAATATTTATTTGGAACTGGACTGGAAATAATACTGTAGATAGTACTGAGCCTTAGAGATAGTGCTATTGATAATGTAGTATTAGGGCTACAAAACTGGGATCGTAGCTAAATTGTGATTGCGCGAAAATAACTCTGAAACTCTATCTGTTCATAAGACATTCTGTAATAAACAGTGGAACCAGTAAACTAATGTCATAAAATTCGTAATCAGATAAATCGTTATGAGTACAAGGGTTACTCGGGGAAGAGGCCGTGGTCGAGGTGAGGTAGCACTCAATTTGGATCTGCGTCATCGAACACATGCCGGTGGCGAGGTCGTCCACCCGGTTAATGAAAATGGGCCGTATGGACAAGACCCACGTGGGATGACGCTTTGTCTCGAGGCCATGTTGAGGGTTTTGGAAAGGGTGGCCGAGCTAACGTCGGGCCCATGAATAGGGGTCCATTTCGAACGACTTGCCAACTGAATGAGATTTTTAAGGCGTGTCTGAGTGGCCCCAAATGTGGTCGAAATCTTGGTTGGAAGCCACAGGCGGATCATGGATGACTGGGACCTCGAGAGACGAAGTTGAAAGGGCGGTGTCGTTCTTCTTTGGATGAAGCGTGTCGGTGGTGGATTCTTGTGAGAGAGGGTACCCCAACGGAGAGAGTAACATGGGAGCTGTTCAAATGGACCTTTAAGGCGAAATATTTTGGAGCTAGCTATGTGGATGCACGCAGAAGGAGTTCTTGAATCGACTCAAGGAAATAAGACCATTTTTGAATATGAGGCGGAGTTTCTACGATTGAGTCGGTATGCTAATGGCATCGTTTCCCTTGAATCTGAGCCTGCGTTCGTTTTGAGGATGGCCTCGGAGATGAGTTAAGGGTGCTCATAGCTCATGCAGAGAGCGAGATTTTGCACTAGTAGAGAAGGCTAAGATAGCCGAGGAAGTGAAACAAACCTGAGCGGAAGAATCGTGATAGGGATCGGAATAGGTTCGGGAGGGATCTTTGGACCAGTGGTCTTGCAAATCGAAATGCTAAGAGAGCTAGGATGGAGGAACCGGTTGAGCGATTCCGATGAACATAGGTAGACCGCAAGCTTGTGGGGATTGCGGCGAGAATGCATCAAGGAGAGTCTTTGGAAGCGTTAAGGGCTTGTCTTTGTTGTGGGTCTAAGGAGCATAGGATTAAGGATTGTCCTAGGAGGGCCACTCAGCTCGTGTGGCGAACAAGGGGTCTGTGTGACCGGCTCAACTTGTGAGGATGGACCGCATGCGCCAAGAGGTCATGGACAAGGTCGCGGTGGTAATGGCCGTGGTCGTGGGGCTCCTGGCAGGGGTATTGGTAACGCGGATGCTCGCCAGCCAACTTTGGTGTATCTTTGCTCGTCGCCATGAGAAGGGTGGCCTTTTGATGTCATAAGCGGTACGTTTTTATATATGGTGTACCTTATCTCGCTCGATTGATGTGGGATCAACCCATTCATATGTGGCATATAACATTTACGGGGCACTTTGGGTGTACACTTCGAGGAGACCGTATGTGGGGTGTCTGTGATAAGTCCTTTAGGTCATTCGGTTAAGGTAGAGAAACTCTTCAAGGAGGTGCCTTTGGAGATTCAAGGCGGGGTTTTCTGTGGGGATTTGATGGAGTTACCGCTTGAAGAATTCGATTTGATACTAGGGATGGATTGGTTGACCAAGCATAAGGCAACTTTAGATTGTGCAGCTAAGAGGATGGTGTTAAGGACTGTTAATGATGAGGAGGTAATGATTATTGGAGAACGAAGGATTACTTATCCAATGTAGTATCGGCGTTGAAATTGAGAAACCGATGCGCAAGGGGTGCGAGGCATATCTGGCTTTGGTAAGCCAAGCTGAAACTGAGGATCTGACTGTGGAGACCATCAGAACTATTAGGGAATTTCGGGATGTTTTTCCGGAGGAGCTTCCTAGATTACCTCCGAATCGGGAAGTCGAGTTTGGAATCGATTTGTTGCCTGGAACAGCTCCAGTATCTATTGCACCCTATAGGATGGCACCGAAGGAGTTAGTGGAACTGAAAGCTCAAATTCAAGAGTTGTTAGATAGAGGCTTCATTAGGCCTAGTGTGTCTCCTTGGGGAGCACCGGTCCTGTTTGTGAAGAAAAAGGATGGAACGATGCGCATGTGCATCGATTATCGCCATTGAACAAAGCGGCGATTAAGAATAAGTATCCACTACCAAGGATTGACGATCATTCGATCAACTTAGGGAGCTTCGGTATTCTCCAAAATCGATCTTCGTTCTGGATACCATCAGCTAAGGGTAAAAGAAGGGGATATTCATAAGACAACATTTCAAACTTGATATGGACATTATGAGTTTGTGGTCATGCCGTTTGGGTGATTTAACGCACTCGCAGACTTTTATGGATCTGATGAATCGAGTATTCCAACCTTACTTGGATCGGTTCGTAGTCGTCTTTATCGATGATATCCTGGTATACTCTGAAACGGAGGCGAAGCATGATAAGCATCTCCGTACTATGCCGCAAGTGTTAAGGGAAAAGGAGCTCTATGCGAAATTCAGCAAGTGTGAATTCTGGTTGAGGGAGGTAACCTTCCTAGGGCATGTGGTCTCTGCTGAGGGGATTAAGGTGGATCCTCGTAAAATTGAAGCGATTCTGGAATGGAAGCCACCTAGGTCAGTATCAGAAATTCGGAGTTTCCTAGGGTTGGCAGGTTACTACAGAAGGTTTGTGGAGGGTTTCTCGATAATGGCGGCACCCTTGACAAAACTCATAAGGAAAGGAATACCATTTGTGCGGACCGAGAAAGCAAACAAAAGGCTTTTGATCGGTTGAAAAAGTATTGACCAAGCGCCGGTGTTGATTCAACCGGTGTGTCGAGAAGGACTTTCTCAGATATCTGACGATGCGTCGCATGTGGGGTTAGGTTGCATACTGATGCAAGAGGGCAAGCTGGTCGCTTATGCATCGCGACAGCTTAAGGCTCATGAGGTGAATTACCCTACGCATGATTTGGAGCTAGCAGCGGTGATTTTTGCGTTAAAAATTTGGAGACACTACTTATATGGGGAAAAGTGCATCATATACACAGATCATAAAAGCCTAAAGTATCTGTTGACTCAGAAGGAGTTGAACCTTAGGCAACGTAGATGGGTGGAGTTGCTTAAAGATTACGACAGTTCGATAGAGTACCACCCAGGAAAAGCTAATGTGGTGGTGGATGTGTTGAGTCGAAGGGTTGTTACTGACTTGAGAGCCTTATTCGCACGTTTAAGTCTGTACGACGATGGAAGCTTGTTGGCAGAACTGCAAGTAAGGCCTACTTGGACTGAGCAGGTTAGGGAAAAACAGTTGAAGGACGATTCATTAGCTCTTCGGTTCCAGCAAGTTAAGAATGGTGAGAACGAGGATTTTGGGTTGAACACTGAAGGAGTTCTTTGCTTTCGTGGAAGGGTTTGTATTCCAAAGGACCACGAATTGAGGCGAGATAATTCGAAAGAGGCTCATGGTGGACTCGTGCCATGCATCTGGAGGGAATAAGTTATATCGAGACTTGCGAGAGGTGTCTTGGTGGCGGATTAAAACGAGAGGTGGTGAAATTCTTTGGGAAATGTCGGCGTGCCAGAGTTAAAGTGAGCACCAATTGCCTTCGGGATTACTGCAACCGGTGAAAATTCTGCTATGGAAGTGGGAAAGAGTAACAATGGACTTTGTGAGTGGGTTACCTTTAACACCCACCAAGAAAGTTTCGGTGTGGGTGGTTGTGGATAGGTTAAGAAAATCTGCTCATTTCATACCTGTTCGTACCGACTACTCACTGCAAAAGTTGGCCAAGTTATATGTGGTGGAAGTAGTGCAATTGCATGGGGTGCCAGTGTCGATAATTTCTGATCGAGACCCTAGGTTTACATCTCGATTTTGGCGGAAGTTGCAGGAAGCGTTGGGTACACAATTGGATTTTAGTACCGCTTTTCACCCACAGACAGATGGACAGTCGGAAAGGGTTATTCAGGTTCTGGAGGATATGTTGAGAGGTTGTATCATTGATTTTCGTGGAAGTTGGGAGGACTACTTGCCATTGGCGGAGTTTGATTACAATAACAGCTATCAAGCAAGTATTCAGATGGCACCATATAAAGCGCTTTATGGGCGAAGATGTAAATGCGCCGACGTGTTGGACGAGTTGGGTGAGCGACGAGTGCTTGGACCGGAATTGGTGGTAGACACTAAAAGCAAGGTTAGGCTGATAAGAGATCGGTTAAAGGAGGCAACCGATAGCGTAAGTCGTATCACGGATCTGAAGCGCAAGGAGATTGAGTTATTTGTTGGGGATATGGTTTTCTTGAAGGTTTCCCTTGGAAGAAAATTTTGAGATTTGGTAAGAAGCGTAAGTTGAGCCCACGGTTTATTGGGCCTTACCGAATTGTTAAGCGGGTTGGACCGATGGCTTATCACTAGAGTTACCACGAAGCGCATCGTATCCACGACGTTTTTATGTATCCATCTTTGGCGATGTCGATCGACACAACTCATATCATACCGATTGCGTAAATCGAGGTGCAGATCAGATTTAACTTTCGAAGAGGAACCTGTACAAATACTTGATCGTGACGTCAAGGTGTTGAGAAGGAAATCAGTTCCACTAGTGAAAGTACTTTGGAGAAACCATGGCAAAGAAGAAGCTACTTGGGAGACTGAGGAGGCTATGCGTCAACAGTACCCTCAACTGTTCTAATAAGGTAAAATTTCGAGGTCGAAATTTCTTTAAGGAGGGTAGAGTTGTAACATCCTGATTTTCGGATTTATTCGCGGTTTTCAATATTTTGTAAAGATTTTAAAATTTTGTATTTGGATGTGGAATTAATATTTTGAGTAGGTAAATGGGCTTATGGAAGGCCCATGTGTTGGCCAAAACCCGGTTGAATTTTTGAATTTTTGGACTTAGGAGTTAGGGGTTCTGGCTAAGTGGCCCTTAAGTGGAGTGATGGGCAAATTGCATCACAAAAAGAGCCTTGGTAAAGTGGCCAGGGTGACGCCACTAGGCTCCTAAAAAGGTGGCGTGTGGAGCTTTGAGGGAGGCATGGGATCGATTCCCCGTGTTGACAAATAGATGCATTTTTTTTAAGTGCAGGAGGGGTAAGTGTTGGAGTCCAAGTGGATTCTGCTAAAGGAAAGTTTGAATCAGTCCAAATGCTTGAATTAAGGAGTGATAAGGGGAGAGATTTAAGGGATTGGGTGAGAGACTGGGAGTTGGCCGAATTTAGGGAATTGGAGAGGGAAAATTTGGCAGAGGGTTTAGGTTAATATTTCGGCACCTAGGGCTTTGTGAGGTGCCGTTTTTTTCGCTTCGAGGCACCACATGGGTTTCTTTTCTCTCTTTTCCTCTCTAGCAAAACTTTCACCAATCCTGTTCTTCTTTCTCTACATTCTTCTCCAAAGCTGTCCATCAAACCTGCTATTCATCAGCACCTTTGCCGAAGTCGCAAAAGTCAAAATCCTATGATCACTGCTTGTGCCGATTTCTTCAAAGCCAGGTCCTTCTATGTTCTTTTGTTTTTATTAAATCTACGATTATCTTTTCTTAATCCTAGATACCTGGCGGCAATTCTACTTCAAGGTCATAGCCTCATATCGTCATCTCCTTCACCACCCAAAAGCCAAAAGTACCATTGGTTTAGGGGCTTATAGCCGAAACTTCTTCAACTCTTGGATTCGGGTTTTACCATTGTTCTAAGGATAAATGCACCGGATTGCATGGAAATCAAGTAGGAGTAAGGGTAAGTACTTATCATCTCGGATCTGTTCTTATTTTACGATGTTAGAAAAGCAAATCCCTAAAAATTAGGGAGGTGTCGATTTGAGCATAAGGCTTTAAGGGTTTGTATGGCGATGTTTTCTTTCGGTGATTAGAGTCTTCTTAAGCGTTGGATCAAAAGCGTGAATCATTGGAACAATCGGATTCGGAGCTAGCTATCGATTTTGGCAAAATGTAAGGGTTCAAAGGCTTTTAGGAACATGGTTCGACTTTGGTTGAGCAAGTTTTGGGTTTAGTGATTACGGTTTGTAAATAAGAACTGTACTAATCAATTGTAGGACATCGAAAGGGATCTAGGTAGCAGTCGTCGCGAATCAGGTGTGTACCGAACACCCTTCCTTAGTTCAATTTGGTAAAAGCCGAAATGCCGAAATTTCAGCATTCCATGGGCTTGTGAGTATGCGAATGCTCTCAAGACATAGAGAAATTGTTAGATCTAGCACCGCAAGGTGGTAAGTAAGTTCGTGCGACATTTTAGCGTACTTCGGAAAAAAAAAAGGGTCTCGATGGGCCAAAACTGGGCCCAATGGGCTTACGGACAATATGGGTAAGAGATGGGAAAATTAGCCTGTTAGTTAGATGGTGGAACCAAATTGCATAAAAGCGCTAAAATTATCAAGTAGCTTGTGTAGTTACGTAAGTTACTGAAATTACCCTAAAGAGCATAATTACCGAAATACCCTAGGGTTTAAATTGGCTAAGCGGCATGATTGATTAATCTTGTATTTTACATTATATGCTTGTATTAATATCATTGCATGGGATTGAGGTATTGATGGAGGAAGTATTGAAAGTGGTTCATCCACGTCTTGGAGGCTTTGCCTCAACTTATCGATATTTGAGTGCGTTCTTTGCAACTGTGGAGTGTAGAAATTTGGGTGGGTTGAGATATTCCCACATGGAGTGTAGGGTGTGCAGGCGGTGTAGTAGGTTGGTGGGTTGAGTAGTCTCCCAGTTGGGTGCATTCATTACTACTATTGTTACTTATGTTACTGAACTGGGCCTATGGGCCACACCGTTATGTAAAAAGGGGCTAAGGCCTTGCTACTGTATTCTGAAAAGGGCTTCGGTCCATTGTGTACTGTGATCTGAGTGGGGCTTAGGCCTAATGGGCTCAAGCTGATTTGGGCTTTGGATGGGTTTCTGTATACACTGAGTTTTCCCAAACTCACCCTTTCTTCCTTCCATCCTTGCAGGTGAGCCTTAGTTGGTGGACTTGGAGCTGGGCGGGATTCGGAGTGGCCACACGTTTTCTGCAAATTCGTTTTCTTCTGGTGAACTAGATTTTCCATATTTTTCGTTTATGGTTTTGGGTTTTTTGTAATAAGGCCGCTAATTATTTTTATGGTTTGGGTTGTTTCTTTATTATTTAATTCTATTATGATAAAACTGAACTATGATAACTAACGAAATAGATTAGCTCTAGGACGCATTTTCAAAAACATTAAGTGATTTCAAAATAACACGAATACAAGTAAGACTTCCGCTAAGCAAACGTTTTCAACCTTAATCATTTTCTTAAGATGGACATAACCAAACGGTTTTCTCAAAATTTCACGAGATGTTAGAGTGTGGCAATGGCGGTGTGTATGTCTAGGACTGGATCCGAAGGGAGCTTGGTACTTAAGCAGTCCGACGGACTCACATCCTCTTCTTCCTGGTTTCCTACCTGGTGCACAGCTTCCATTCACTTTAACCTACTTTTAAAAGTGTCTTTTACAACACCAGCTAAGTTTTCCAACTAAGTAATACGAAATGTTTTGAACGCTTCGATGTGGCGCATAAGATCCGGTCATAATGTCTAGGCCGGGTTTGGGGTGTTACATTCACACACATTTCTCAGAGGTTTCTAATCAACAATAGCAGAAATCTTATTTGGGTCAACTCTAATACCTTCAGCTGAAACAATATGCCCTAGAAATCTAACCTCTTGAAGCCAAAACTCATATTTGCTGAACTTTGCTAATAATTTCTTATCACGTAGAGTTTGTAACACAACTCTCAAGTGCTCGATATGTTCAGATTCATCTTACGAATAGGTCAGAATGTCGTCAATAAATACAACAACAAATCTGTCTAAATATGGTCTGAATCTCCAGTTCATCAAGTCCATGAAAACTGTAGGGGCATTAGTTAATCTGAAAGGCATAACAAGGAATAAATAATGCCTGTACCTCGTTCTGAATGCAAGTTTTGGCACATCCAACTCTTTAACTCGCAACTGATAATAACCCGATCTTAAATCAATCTTTGAAAATACTGTAGCCCCTTTCAAACTGATCAAATAAATCATCAATCCAAGGTAGAGGGTATTTGTTATTTATAGTCACTTTATTCAATTGTTTGTAATAGATACACATTCTTATCGTGCCATCTTTCTTCTTTACAAACAATACCGGTGCACCCTAGGACGAATAACTTGGTCGTGCAAAACCTCTGTCTGTCAATTCTTGCAACTGAGCTTTCAACTCTTTTAATTCTGTTGGAGCCATTCTGTACAGAGCTATTGATATCGGTGTTGTTCCTGGTATTAATTCAATACCAAATTCAACCTCTCTGATCGGTGGCAAACCCAGTAATTCTTCTAGAAATACATCCAAAAACTCACAAACAACATGTATATATTCAATGTTTGATTCAGACACTTTTGTATCCAATACGTATGCAAGATATGTATCACAAGCCTTTTTCATACATTTCTGAGCTAACATAGACGATATCACAGTAGGTAACTCACTCGAATCATCAGACTCAATCTGAAGAATTTCACCATTTTAACTTTTCAATTTGATAATCTTTCGTCTACAATTCACAACTGTATCATGCATAATCAGCCAGTCCATACCCAAAATCATGTCAAACTCATCGAATGGTAGAAGCATCAAGTCAGCCAGAAAACAGTAACCCCGAGTCATCAAAGGAAAATTCTTACAAAGTTTATAAACTAAAATAGACTTGTCTAAGGGGTTAGATACTTTAATTACAAATTCTGTAGACTCGACATGTAAACTCTTCTTAAATACTAAATTCATACAGATATATGAATGGGTTGATCCAAGATCTATCAACTCAACTATATCAGTATCGAAAAGAGAAAAAATACCAGTAATAACGTCTGGTGATGATGCCTCCTCCCGTGCACGAATAGCATAAGCTTAGGCAGGTGCTCGTGCCTCAGATCTCGTAGCAAAATCTCTCATCACACCTCCACCACTAGATACCTTTCCCGTATTTCTTAGTGGTCTCCCTCTCGTTGTCGTATTGCTTGATCTCGCATGCCGAGATTTATCTTTTTCATTTAATTCAGGATAATCACGGATAAAATGATCTGGCAAACCACAACTGTAACAAGCTCTATTATTATTTTTCATCCAACAATCTCCAAAATGCCCTTTTTCATACTGTTGACATTCAGGTGTAACATCTTTTGTAATAGCCTGGTTTTAGCTAAATCAGAATAGTGGTTTTGGGATCACAAATCTGATGTTGTAAATTATTTTAATATTATTTTTGGTGTTTACAGCATGTGAATATAAATTTGTGAAAATTTTGTGAGCTAATTTTATCGTTTAAGTGGTTAATTTGAGAAAAGGACTTAATCGCGTAAAATGCAAAAGTTGCATTCTATATGATAAAGGTGTCTATTTGCTATGGCTTATTAAATGTGAAATCCTTATGTTACAAATATACCATTGATTGTGAAAATGGACATAAATGGGCATAAATTTTATGTTTATTAATATTTTAAATCAAGGTCAAATTTGTAAATTAGTAATTAATATATGTTTTAATTAAAACAAAACAAAATGTTCATCATTTCATGCATTCATCAACCGAAATATCAAAGAAGAAGAAGAACATTTAGGACTTGAACTTTTGGCACCTTTAATCCTTGATTAAGGTATGATTTTTGATTAGTTTTTAATGATTTCTATGTTCTTGTGATCATTTCTTTGAGTACTAGCTAGCCTGTACCTTGATTTTTGGGTTTGTTAGTGATTTTGAAAAATGACATTGATGAATCCATTAGTTTTATGATGTTTGATGATGAATTATGCAAGCTTGGTTTTTAATATACATGTTTTGTAAAGTGATTTTTGACAAAAATGTCAATTAGGAATTAAATTGAGAAAACTATAAATTGAGGGGTTAAATTGTGAGATAAATGAAAATTTTGGGCTGTTAAGGTCCTATAGAGAATTCGACTAAGCATGGGTCATATTAAATTTTGTGTATTTATGAAATAGGGACTAAATTGAATAAATGTGTAACTTTAGGGGCTAAAGTGCAAAAATCCGCAAATATGTGGTTGTGGATGAAATTGAATGTGTTGATGAATAAAATAGTTAATTTTGAATGTATATAGATGAAGAACGAAAGAAATCAAATTTAGATTGGGGAAAGTCGAAAGTTATTGAATAGTCGATCTGGCTCCTCTATTCTGATTACGAGGTAAGTTCATATGCAAATAAATGTTTTCAAATTGAATTATATGTGTTTATTTGTCATTGAAATGTTATGAATGTTGAATGAGAAATTACGAGCAAGAATCGATAGAGTTACGATATCCGAAAGTCTCGTACGAATCTTAGGAATAATATAGGATACGAATGTCATGACATTTGAATTACCGAGATGTGATTACATGTAAGACCATGTCTGGGACATTGGCATTGTATTGTGATTACGTGTAAGACCATGTCTGAGACGTGGGCATCGTTATATGATTTCGTGTAAGACCATGTTTGGGACATTGGTATCCATATGTAAGAACATGTAAGACCATATCTAGGATATGGTCTTGTACGAGCTATATGTGATTTTTGAGTATCCTTAACGATTTTGAAAGGTTCAACAGGAAAAGTCAAGTCGAGAAAGAATATGTGAATAAACTAAGTGATTCAGTTACATATAAAATTCATACGAGCATTGAAAGGGGAAAGTAATTGATGAATTTAATTAAGACATTGAATTCATGTTTAATAAGAAAGGTTTGTATATTTTGAATGTGATTAGCTATGTTTAGCATATTTGAATTGATATGCAAAGGTTTATATGATAGCTTTATTTTTATATGGCTTACTAAGCTTTTAAAGCTTACTTTATGTGTTCTTTCCATGTTTTATAGATTATCGAAGGTAGCTTAGACTCGAGGATCGTTAGAAAACGTCATCACACTATCAATCATCTCGTTGATACTTTTCAAGCTTTGTATATTGTACATGGCATGTATAGGCTAGTGTTATTTTGGTATATTTTGAGTTGCGATTATAGCCATGAGATTTGGCTTGTAAATGTTGGAATATGGCCATTTATGTTGGCTTGAATTATGTGTTTGACAAGTGACATATGTGATGTATATAAGTTATCATGTGCTTTGGCATGTTTGTCATGGTTGTTGATATGACTAAATGGTTGCTCATTTGATTATTTATTAGTTGATGTATTAATGCTTGAGGAATGGTATAATTTGGCATAATTTGTGGATAAAGAATTGGTATGTTTGAGAAACATGATTTGGTTGATAGAAAGGTGAGAAAATTCATTTAGGAATTATGTGAGTTTGATGATCGTGGCATGTTGATTTGGTATGTTTTGAATATGGAATTTAGTAGTTGAATCAGTTGATGATAGATAGCATGATATGTGATTGAATTGGCATATTTTGACTATCTATATATATGTGTTGAATTGATACCATTTGATGGCTAGGTGTGTATGAGATGAGGGTGGCAAAGTGGCTTTACAAATAGCCTATTTTTGTCCACACAGGCAGAGACACGGGCGTGTGTCTCAGCTGTGTGCGACACATGGTCATGTTACATGGCCATGTGTCCCTTGGGGTACCCTTTCGAATTAAGGCAGTATACCCTATAGTTTTGACACGGCCTAGACACATGGGCGTGCCTACTGGTAGTGTGAGACACACAGCATTGGCACATGGGTGTGTGTGGCCATTTCGAAAGGTACACGGGTTTGACACACGGGCGTGTGGACGACCGTGTGGCCAAGTCAGTAACTCCCCTTAGATTTCACACAGCCTGGCACATGGGCGTGTCCTTGGCCGTGTGGTGCAAATCAGTATGTATGCCTTGTTTTCATATGGCCTATGACACGGGCGTGTATGGTAGCCGTGTGAGGCACACGGCATGTTCACACGAGCATCTGACCCTTAAATGTTTAAAAATTTTCTAAGTTTCAAAAAGTTTGCAAATGTTATCGGTTTAGTCTCGAACCACTTCTAATCATGTTTTAAGGTCTCATAGAGCCTTATAAGGGACATTGTGAATAATTTGAATGGATTTTGATTATGAATGTATAAATGTATGTGAATGAGGTGTATAATCTGGTAATGCCTCCTAACTCTATTCAAGCGTCAGATACGGGTTAGGGGTGTTATATCTTTCACGTTGCCAACACTAGATACCGATGTATCTTGAGCTTTAGGAATGGTGTATTGCTTTCCACGATCTCTATTCGAATATCCCGTTGAAGTGATCTCTATAATCCGGTAATGCCTCGTAACTTTATTCCAGCGTCAGATACGGGTTAGGTGTAATATCCTGATTTTGGGCCTAGTCGGAATAGTGGTTTCGTGACCACAAAATCCGAGATAGAAATAATTATTTTATGATTATTTTAAGGTCTATGATATGATTGCATGATTGTGTGAAAATTTCGTGAAGAAATTTTATGCATAAAGTGCTTAATTTGAAATTTGGGACTAAATTGAATAAATTGCAAAACTTGTGTTCTAGAAGTATTTTGCATAAAATTGAATTAGATTATTAATTAGAGGTCCTTAAAGAGTAATTTTACCAATTTCTAAGTCTATGGACAAAAATTGGACATGGATGGAATTTTGAAAAGTTTAGTAGTAAGGGCATTTTGGTCATTTAGGGTAAAATGAATTAAAATACACAATTAAAAGCCAATTTTGCTCATCTTCAACCCCATGGCCGAATATAGCAAGGAGAAACCATGGCTAGGGTTTTCAAGCTTCCAAGCTCGATTGTAAGTTTGTTCTAGCCTCGTTTTAATGATTTTTACGTTTTGGAGTCCCTAGCTCGATTTAGCTTATGCTAGCAATAATTTAACCTAGGGCTTATATTTGGAAAAATACCCATAGGTGAAATTTGTGTATTTTGGTGTTTTATGATAGAATATGAAGTTTTAAATTATGTTAGACAACTTGTGCTACTCGGTTTTAAGTGAAAAGCGAGTAAAGGGCTTAATCGGTAAAAATACCTAATTGTCATAAGTACATGTTAGAGTGAGAATTTGATGTTGCCATAGAAGGGAAAAATGATCAGCATGTCATAAAACATAAGAAAATAGGCTGAATTTTAATTTACGAGCTTTGGGGCAAAAGTGTAAATATGCAAAAGTTTAGGGGCAAAATTGTAATTCTTCCAAAATATGATTTTGGGTCAATTTGAATAATGTGAGTCCTAATTAGACTATATTTTAAATGATAGAGCAAGGAAAACTGAAATTCGGGCTAAAATAGGAAAATACCAAGTTGTGGACGAAATGGTAAAATAGCCATTTTAGCATACGAGGTAAGTTCATATGTAAATGTTGGTAACATAGTTATTATTTTAAATGTTTTAATGTTTTTAAATGATATGATAATTATTATGAAATATTATACTTGTGATAATTGTTTGATAATATGTCAAATTATGTGATATACTTGGAAAATGTGAAATACTACCGAGTATCAGTATCGGCATTCCGTAGAAGATGGTTGAGACACATGATTGGGAAAAAGGTCCGTTGAACCTCGTGAATGGATTAGGATACAAGTGACATGTCACTGGGATATTTGGGCATCCGAACTCGTTGAGTTGAGTCTGAGTTCACTTATGGATGCGAATGTCCGAACTCGTTGAGTTGAGTCCGAGTTCGTGAGATGTAACTAGGCATCCGAACTCGTTGAGTTGAGTCCGAGTTCACTTATGGATGTGAACGCCCGAGCTCGTTGAGTTGAGTCTGAGTTCGCTTATGGGCGGGTTACATGATTGCTTGATTGAATATGTGGCACTTATGTGCAAGTTATCCATGTATCCGAATTATATTCCGATGTGTTCAATGGGTAAAGTTCTACTCAAATGGAGGAATACTCAAGATGAAAGGGACGTATTGGTAAGTGTTGTGAAATGGATACTTTGAACAGGTATGTACTTAACCCTCGGGTTGAAAACTCGATATAACAACAATATGGTAAGATGATAAATGAAAAGGTGATATGAATGTCTTGGTGATGATTATGCAAATGATGTTTTATGTTTGCTTATATGGTTATGTTACTTGCTATTTGCATGTGAGCTTACTAAGCATTTATGCTTACTCCCTCCTTTTCATTCCTTGTAGTGTTGACAAGCCAGCTCGAAATCGGAAGCGGTCTGAGGCACGCTCACACTATCCGTATACCATCTTGGCATAATGGCTTGTATATTTTGAGTATGGCATGTATAGCATTATAATCATTTTGTATATATGGTCTTATGATATGGTTATTGAGTGGTATGGAAATAGAAATGCTTGGTAATGATTAGCCATTGGAATGGCTAATCATGATCATATTTGGTATTATGTATGTCAAATTGCTAGCTAATCCATGGAAACCATGAAATAGGTAAAATTTACCATAAAATAGATTCAGACAGCAGCAGTGACGTGAGTTTAAAAAATCACTAAAAATAGTAGAAATGGAATTAAATAATGAATAAGTTATGGAATCAAAGTTTGATGAGTCTATTTTCATATGGAATAAGCGAAACAGGTATATGAGCTATATTTTATGAGATGTTTAAATTTTTGTGAAACAGGGCCAGAGCGATTTCTGGATCCCCTGTTCTGAATTTGGAAATTCACCATAAATTTTACAAAGATAATTAGAAGTCATTCTTTATATGTAAAGATTCCTTATTGAGTCTAGTTTTATTAGAGATAAACGGCATAGTCATTGAAGCTCTGTACAGGGAGATATCTGATTCGTAATACACTGAGGTCAGAGTAGTTGAACCCTGAAACAGGGGAGACTTTAACTAATAAACTGTACTAATTGGCCCAACCAAAAATTCTAGAAAAAAATTAGTAGATATATATATGAGTCTAGTTTCAGGAAAAATTTACGGAATTGGATTTCGAGTTTCGTAACTCGAGATATGATTTTTAAAGCGACTGTGATGCAGTTAGCCAACTTGTCTGGAAATTTTAAAATGAATTGTATGAATTTGTTTAATTAATGAATTAAGTCCGTTAACACCTTGTTTTCGACTCCAACAACGGTCTCGAGTACGGGTGTTACATTTAGTGGTATCGAGCAGGTTTAGTCGGTTCTCGGACTAACCTAGCATGTGTAAAAGTTTAGCTATACATGCCAGCGATGCGTGATAGTGTGATGTCTTCCGACGCGTATAAGTACCGTCTTATTTAGGCAGGTACTCTCCAACCGAAATGTGCCGACCATGTTCAATGTTATGTGAAGATATTTGAGTAAAATTATGATTATGATAAGTCTCGGTTCAAAAAGTACGAATAAAAGTTTATGATACATATGTGATAATATGTGAGATGAAAGTTCATGTTGTGATAAATATCTATATTTGCTTAATGCTCATACGATGTAGTGTATGTAGCTTACTTGATAAGATGAACGGAATAAATTAAAAGTAGTAGAGGTATGAATAAAGGTCATAATATCATAATCTGAATGAAAATGTCCTTATCTTGATTGGACGTTGAATGTTGATGAATGTTAATGATATACAATTTTTTATGAGATAAAGGATTATAATGAAATGAACTTATCTATGTTAAATTGTTGGGTGAATTGTATGATTGTAATGATATGTACATGATGATGCACGAAATGAAAGTTGTGATTGTGATGCAAATATTTATGTTTGTTTGGCCTTATATAATGTCATGAGCATGAATTAATTTAATTAAATGAATGGATAAGTAAAGCTATCTAGAAAACATAGAATGTATGCATAAGTATATTGTCTAAATGGGACAATAGGAAAATTGGTGTAAGCCAACATGAATGAATGACATGATTTTGATGATGTTACTATGATGATGGAAGTTGTGTCATATGTGTATGTATAAGAAAGTCGAGTCAGAGGTCCTACAACCCCTCCCCCTTACCAAAGTGGTACTTATAATGGAATTTCATGAGATTTGTATTGAATAAGTTTCTGTTGAAAACCCAAAGAGTTCGGTGATAGAATAATTATAAGTATGATCCGAGATTGAAAATGAGCTGATAAGTAAAGTCGAGCAGAAAGTATCGATTGATATAAAGATTATTGGAATTATACCTTCGTCCCGATTAGAGAAGGAATTCTCTTTGGTAAATCGAATTACTCAAGTGCAAGGTCGAGAAAAGTGTAAATCGAAATTTATTCGAGCGACATTCTTTAGTGAATGATTTAATATGAAATTTGTGTGGCAGAACTAGTTGGGGAAATGATATTTCAAATGTGAATTATCCGAGTGTGATGATTATGACCTAGACAGATTTAGCGATCTCTTTTAGATGTTCTATGTGTTCACCCGTTCTCGTAAATATTTCTATGGCTATTGATCTTGAAGAAATTCTTGTTATATGGGAATGTCTTCTAATTTGGTGTTGGATGAAAGCATTGGTAGTCTGATTGGTTTATAATTTATATTGCTCTATTTCATCGGGTATTCTATTTCATTTAAATCGATAAGAATTGATGAGAGAATTCATATGATATTATGATTCTTTCTTCTACTTGATGCTTCATCCGATATATATGTATGGGAAGATATATTGATCTTGTTATATTTGATTTCAGTGGGATTAAATAATGTTTTCTTTTGGACTTTCTTTCTTTGAAGAATTATCGAGGTATTCTGTATTTTCTCTATGAATTTGGTTTTCGATTCTCGGCATAGTATCGTATCTTGGGTTTCTTTATCCCGGATCTCTTTATTCGGATTTCTTTATTCGGGTTTCTATCTTGGATTTCTTTATTCGGTTTTCTTGTTATCTTTGTTCCATAATTTGTCAATTATGACTCATGTTCAAATCGTTCTTCATTCGTGATAATCATGTCAAATATGACTATACTTCTAATTTGATCTTGGTAATGTGGTGATTTTAGTATTGGGATTTTTCTAATTTTGTGTAAGGATTTGACATCGATAAAGGCATAGGTGATAAAAGCGCGAGTTTTAGTCGGTATGGTAAATTATTTATTTGAAAGATTTCATGTGACAATTATGTCAGGATTATATTTCCCAAGTTTGATAATAGAATTTCATTTTGTACAGATCAAAGAGTAAATAGTTTGAACGAGAAGTGTATATTTAATAGAAAGAGTTGAATATTAGTTTAAGTCACTACGAATGATAAGGTTTCCATCTTGTGAAAGCTGAAAAGTTCATTACATGTTGATGAGTTCGGATAGATGAGAATATTGGTAACCGAAGCGTCTAAACTAGACTAGTCTACATTGAGCAAAGACTTCCTGACTTTCAGTAATGTATTGTTGTATGAATTGTGATGTGTTTCAAGACAGTGAGGTAATGTGATAGTTTAGAGCATCCGATGTTACATAAAATCGGAGTTGTTAAAGGGTTAAAGCCGAGCATTGGGATCTATCAAACTTATCCTTGTCAATGTTGATATTGGGATGGAAATGAGAAGGATTATTCTTGAGGCCATATCGAATTATTTCTATGGCGGAAAGAGGAAAATGTGATGTATCTTATTGTTAAATGTTTGGCGAGATCTATAAATCACATCGTATTGAATGAATTCCTACTCATCGATTCATGGAATTTCAGGTTTCTTTGATTGTCGGATTTCTTGGAATTAGGTCTCCATTAAATCAAGTTGAGATCCGGGTTTTATGTCATGATATCATGGGAAATTGAGAAGGGTTGAAAATTTAAGAACGTTGAGAGTTGAGGCGTAAGCTTTTAGATCATATGAGAAATTGAAGAGATGTATTGGAGGTACAGTCTAAGTGCAAGTTCTTGACACCAAATATGAGATTAAAAGTGAAGACCACTTTTACGGTAAGATTTTGGGACGAAAATCACGAAGGGGAGAGTTGTAATATCCCGATTTTGGGCCTAGTCGGAATAGTGGTTTCGTGACCACAAAATCCGAGATAGAAATAATTATTTTATGATTATTTTAAGGTCTATGATATGATTGCATGATTGTGTGAAAATTTCGTGAAGAAATTTTATGCATAAAGTGCTTAATTTGAAATTTGGGACTAAATTGAATAAATTGCAAAACTTGTGTTCTAGAAGTATTTTGCATAAAATTGAATTAGATTATTAATTAGAGGTCCTTAAAGAGTAATTTTACCAATTTCTAAGTCTATGGACAAAATTGGACATGGATGGAATTTTGAAAAGTTTAGTAGTAAGGGCATTTTGGTCATTTAGGGGTAAAATGAATTAAAATACACAATTAAAAGCCAATTTTGCTCATCTTCAACCCCATGGCCGAATATAGCAAGGAGAAACCATGGCTAGGGTTTTTCAAGCTTCCAAGCTCGATTGTAAGTTTGTTCTAGCCTCGTTTTTAATGATTTTTACGTTTTTGGAGTCCCGATAGCTCGATTTAGCTTATGCTAGCAATAATTTAACCTAGGGTTTATATTTGGAAAAATACCCATAGGTGAAATTTGTGTATTTTGGTGTTTTATGATAGAATATGAAGTTTTAAATTATGTTAGACAACTTGTGCTACTCGGTTTTAAGTGAAAACGAGTAAAAGGGCTTAATCGGTAAAAATACCTAATAGTCATAAGTACATGTTAGAGTGAGAATTTGATGTTGCCATAGAAGGAAAAATGATCAGCATGTCATAAAACATAAGAAAATAGGCTGAATTTTAATTTACGAGCTTTGGGGCAAAAGTGTAAATATGCAAAAGTTTAGGGGTAAATTGTAATTCTTCCAAAATATGATTTTGGGTCAATTTGAATAATGTGAGTCCTAATTAGACTATATTTTAAATGATAGAGCAAGGAAAACTGAAATTCGGGCTAAAATAGGAAAATACCAAGTTGTGGACGAAATGGTAAAATAGCCATTTTCGCATACGAGGTAAGTTCATATGTAAATGTTGGTAACATAGTTATTATTTTAAATGTTTTAATGTTTTTTAAATGATATGATAATTATTATGAAATATTATACTTGTGATAATTGTTTGATAATATGTCAAATTATGTGATATACTTGGAAAATGTGAAATACTACCGAGTATCAGTATCGGCATTCCGTAGAAGATGGTTGAGACACATGATTGGGAAAAAGGTCCGTTGAACCTCGGGAATGGATTAGGATACAAGTGACATGTCACTGGGATATTTGGGCATCCGAACTCGTTGAGTTGAGTGCGAGTTCACTTATGGATGCGAATGTCCGAACTCGTTGAGTTGAGTCCGAGTTCGTGAGATGTAACTAGGCATCCGAACTCGTTGAGTTGAGTCCGAGTTCACTTATGGATGCGAACGCCCGAGCTCGTTGAGTTGAGTCTGAGTTCGCTTATGGGCGGGTTACATGATTGCTTGATTGAATATGTGGCACTTATGTGCAAGTTATCCATGTATCCAATTATATTCGATGTGTTCAATGGGTAAAGTTCTACTCAAATGGAGGAATACTCAAGATGAAAGGGACGTATTGGTAAGTGTTGTGAAATGGATACTTTGAACAGGTATGTACTTAACCCTCGGGTTGAAAACTCGATATAACAACAATATGGTAAGATGATAAATGAAAAGGTGATATGAATGTCTTGGTGATGATTATGCAAATGATGTTTTATGTTTGCTTATATGGTTATGTTACTTGCTATTTTCATGTGAGCTTACTAAGCATTTATGCTTACTCCTC
Organism: Gossypium arboreum; assembly: GCF_025698485.1. Lineage (NCBI taxonomy): Eukaryota > Viridiplantae > Streptophyta > Magnoliopsida > Malvales > Malvaceae > Gossypium > Gossypium arboreum. The sequence goes on along the minus strand of NC_069072.1, from coordinate 14,348,105 downwards.
CTTTTCATTCCTTGTAGTGTTGACAAGCCAGCTCGGAAATCGGAAGCGGTCGGAGGCACGCTCACACTATCCAGTATACCATCTTGGCATAATGGCTTGTATATTTTGAGTATGGCATGTATAGCATTATAATCATTTTGTATATATGGTCTTATGATATGGTTATTGAGTGGTATGGAAATAGAAATGCTTGGTAATGATTAGCCATTGGAATGGCTAATCATGATCATATTTGGTATTATGTATGTCAAATTGATAGCTAATCCATGGAAACCATGAAATAGGTAAAATTTACCATAAAATAGATTCAGACAGCAGCAGTGACGTGAGTTTAAAAAATCACTAAAAATAGTAGAAATGGAATTAAATAATGAATAAGTTATGGAATCAAAGTTTGATGAGTCTATTTTCATATGGAATAAGCGAAACAGGTATATGAGCTATATTTTATGAGATGTTTAAATTTTTGTGAAACAGGGCCAGAGCGATTTCTGGATCCCCTGTTCTGAATTTGGAAATTCACCATAAATTTTACAAAGATAATTAGAAGTCATTATTTATATGTAAAGATTCCTTATTGAGTCTAGTTTTATTAGAGATAAACGGCATAGTCATTGAAGCTCTGTACAGGGAGATATCTGATTCGTAATACACTGAGGTCAGAGTAGTTGAACCCTGAAACAGGGAGACTTTAACTAATAAACTGTACTAATTGGCCCAACCAAAATTCTAGAAAAAATTAGTAGATATATATATGAGTCTAGTTTCAGGAAAAATTTACGGAATTGGATTTCGAGTTTCGTAACTCGAGATATGATTTTTAAAGCGACTGTGATGCAGTTAGCCAGCTTGTCTGGAAATTTTAAAATGAATTGTATGAGCTGTTTAATTAATGAATTAAGTCCGTTAACACCTTGTGTTCGACTCCGGCAACGGTCTCGGGTACGGGGTGTTACATTATGGGGTGTTACATCTTTCACGTTCCCAACACTAGATACCGATGTATCATGAGCTTTAGGAATGGTGTATTGCTTTCCACGATCTCTATTCGAATATCCCGTTGAAGTGATCTGCCGGTTAAAATAATCTCTAGGTCGAATCTCTTGCCTCTGAATCAGCCTTTCTCTTTTCTTTGCTAAGTTCCTAGGCTTTCCAAGCTCTGTCTACTAAAACAAAAAATTCCTTCAGTTCGAAAATTCCAGCAAGAAGTTTAATGTCTTCATTCAACCCATCTACAAATTTCTTGCACATGATTTCTTTAGTGGAAACATATTCCTAAGCATACTTGCTCAACCGTTCAAATCTCTTTCATACTCTGTCACGTTTATTCGGCCCTGTTTCAACTTTAGAAACTCTTTATGCTTTTGATAAAGGAACCACTGACTTATATATTTCTTTCGGAACTCTGTCTGAAAGAATTCCCAAGTCACTCACTCTCTCGGTACTACTGAAGAAGGTATTCCACCGGATATGTCAGATCTCTCAACAAAGGAAACGACACACTTTAAACATTCAACTGGCATGCACAAAAGTTCATCAAACACTCGGATCGTATTTTCAAGCCAAAAACTTAGCTTTCTCAGGGTCATTGTTAACAGTGGCTCTGAATTCTTCAGCCTCGTGCTTCCGTATCTTATCAACAGATGGTTTATTCAATTGCAAAGAATCCATACCTTGAGGAACTACAGGGATTGGGTGGGGAATAGGTGGGGGTGGAGGTTATTAAGCAGCCGGATTCATATGAATGTATTGAGTGAACCACTCATTCATCAATTGAAAGAAGGTTTCTTTAGCCTCTCCTTCCTAGCTGTCGTTACGGGTCTAGAATCAGAAGGCGTTGTCCCTTGAGTGGGAGCAGGTACATTACTCTCAACCTCATCAACTACATCTCGATCAGGATCCATTTACTATATAAAACACATTTGAAAATGTTAGGAGTCATCACACTATCTCAATTTATATATATGTCATGTAAAGCTAGACTCACATACACTACATCAGTCCTAGAATCGACTAAACCGTAGCTCTGATACCAATAAATGTAACACTCCTTACCTATAGTCAACACTGGAATAGGGTTACAGAGCATTGCTAGACTTATAACACATATAACCGTACTTTTCTTATTTATTCAATCAATTTATACAATCATCATTCATTCTCAATTATAATAGCCTACGAGGCCTTAAATATGCTTTAGAAATGGTTCAGGACTAAACTAATAATTCAGAATAAGTTGGCAAAACTTAGAAAATTTTGCTTCAAATAGGGGACACGCACCTATGTTGGCAGACCATGTGTCTCACACGACCACCAGACACGCTCGTGTCACAAGCCGTGTTAAAATAGGGGGTACATACTGACTCGGGTCACACGGCCAACTACATGCTCGTGTGTCTAGCCCGTGTACCCTTCGAAGTGGCCAAACACGCTTGTCTGCTAAGCCGTGTACTAGGCCATGCCAAACTTGTAGGATATACTGACTTTTGCAACACGGCCAAGTCACACGCCCGTGAGCTAGGCCATTTGCAATTTAGGGGGTATACTGACTTGTACCACACGACCGGTCACATGCCCATGTGTGAGACTGTGTGGAGCATACTGACTTCATTTTAATTTTAACACCAGGGGACACACAGCCATGCAACATAACCATGTGTTGCGCACGTCTGAGACACATGCCCATGTCTTTGTCTGTGTGTAAAAACATTAGGCCATTTACCAAGCCATTGTGCCACCCATTTTCACATACTCATACAAGCCCAATTGGTACCATTTAAAGACACAAATATGCAGCCAAATGTCATCAACCAATACAAAATCATACTATATCCATTTCAACAATTTCAATATGATTTACCTATTCAAGTACCTATCAACTCAACTTGTTTTACTAGACATAATTCACATATATAATTCATATGGTTAAACCATTCCAACATGTATTATCAATTCAACTTCATTCAATCAATATAGGTCAATTTCCTAACTCAAAACAAAGCCATTTACACAACTTAATATATTAACAAATTCATTATCACAAGCTAACTCAAATGGCCTATAATCACATGTTCATCAAACAAACTCAAAATGAATCAAGCTTATACATGCCATATACCATATATACATAACTTCAAAAGCACCAAAATAGATGTTCGATAGTGCGATGAAGTCTCTGACGATCCCCGAACCCGAGCTAGCTTTGAAAGACTATAAAATATAGAAAAATAAACAAAGTAAGCTATAAAGCTTAGTAAGCTCGTAAGAAATATACTCAACAAATCATAATACACAAATCATCAATTTGAAACATATAACATATAATTCATGATAGCAACAAACCTTCTATATACTCAATCATATGCTTATATGCAAATTCATAATTTCTTCTATTTGAATTTCATACTTTACATGTACATACCTGTACAATTTCATAATGAACTTATACCTTTTTGGAATACTGTCGAATACTCAATATCTTGCGCACTAAGTGCCAATACATAGCCGAAGCTATTATAATCTCACACACTAAGTGCCTTACATAGCCAAAGCTATCTCGGTCTTGCACACTAAGTGCCATATATATATCCGAATCGTCTTCCAACATGACTATAAGTTCATAAACACAATTTATGCAATATCAAAACATTTAAATCATAATTGTAACAATGCTTATCACATATGAACTTACCTAGGATGTGAAAACAGCAAATCGAGTCTATTAGTCAATAATTTTATCTTTTCCTCGATCCAAGTCCGTATTTCAATTTTTTGGATCAAAATATATTCAAAATTAACTTATTTAGTCATCTATTCATTCAATTTAATCTAAAACACTCTTTAAGGCACATTTATACTTTTGCCTCTAAACTTTCACATTTTTTACAATTTAGTCTTTATCACATAAAATTGCAAATTCATGAAATTTAGTACAAACCCATGCTTAGCCTAATTTAATACATGTTACTAGCAGCCCATATTTTCAATTTATTCATGCTTTTACCCACATAATTTTACATTTTAACAAATTAATCCCTTTTTCACATTTTTGTCAAAAATCACTTTACAAAACTAGTAAATCTATCAATAAACTTTCATAATCTATCATCAACATCAAATTACTCAAACATTCAACAATGACAACATGATAAATCTTTAACAGTTTTGAAAATTAAGGTATGGGCTAACTAGAATATGAAGCAACGATCTCAAAAACATAAAAATAATTAAAAACGGATCAAAATACATACCTAATTGCTTGAATTTGCTTAGCCGAATTAAGAACCCTATTTTTCTTCTTGTTCTTTTTTAATTTCGGTTATAAGAGGATAATGGGGACTTTTAATTAACTTTGTTTTATTTATTTAACTTTTAATTATCAAATACCAAAATTAACCTTAAGTTAAAACATTTAAAATCACTTAAATGATGTCCATAAAAGTCCTATAACATTTAAAATGGTCTAATTACCATTTAAGGCCACCATAATTAACAACCAAAGCTATTTGACACCTTAAACTAATAGAACGGCACTTTTGCACTTTACGTGACTTAGTCCTTTTTACCAAATTAAGCATTCAATCAGTAAAATTTCTTTACAAAACTTTCACACAATAATTCTATCAAGCTATAAACTTTCATAAAATAATAAAATAAATATTTTAACCTGGGATTTGTGGTCCCGAAAGCACTGTTCTGTTTTGACTAAAAATGGGGCTGTTACACGCACACTTAATCAACATGTTTGTATTCCCTTAGGCCTAGATTGGCCTAGAATGTCGTAAAACACATAAAAATGCTCTTTTTATTCACTAGGTCCTAAGAAGGGAAACTTAATAAAAACTATATCAATTTGCTATAAGACCAGCTCGTTAAGTATAGAATTGGGCCTAATCTGCTACAACGAATTATGGTAGATCAGTGGGCTTGAGCAACGCAAACCAAGTCACAAAATGAAAATTGTTATTTACTTTCAATACGAAAATAAGTCTTTTCAATAAACAGGTAACTATTTGATATTCCTAGAAAATATAATTTATTCCTATAAATAAATTACCACTACTTTCTGGCAGAACAACAATGTATGTGATGTGTGTAATTTGCGTAAACAACAGTCTCTATTTATAGTGAAAAGTACAAGAATCTTGTTTGAATTAGACCTGATTAAATAATAACATTTTTATTAAAAAAAATAATAACATTTTAATAGAAAATACAACTCCTATTCTAATTGTAAGAGTGAGGAGTAGAAACACCCTTGTAGAAATACTAGGGTTGTCGCCCCATTGTGTTTACAATAGGCCATATTGGGCCTTTCTTGTATTGATTCTAATTATATGTGTTTCTTAGACTTTTTCCCAACACTTATAATTTTTCCAACCCAACATTTATTTTCTATTACCCAAAATATTATTTTATTTAATCTATCAATTAAATTATCTAAATTAGTTTCTCAATTAAATAATTTCCTCACTCAATTCTAATTTCGTTAAAGTTATAACAACTTTATCGTAATGTAATCTATGAGAAAAATATATTTAATTTCTGATTCAACAAATTCATAATGAATAATTAATTTAATTCCATCTTCAAACTTCAATTATTTAAGTACAATTAATAAAATAATATTTTGAAGAACCTTAAGTTAATTCTAATGTCAGTTTTCTACTTAGTGAGAAAATGCATTCACTATGGATAATGATACATGTGACCTGTTTCTCTTATTTCATTGTTTTCATTCATTTCACATTTATTGGATCTACATGCAATTCGTTTCTAGTTATCTCGCGCTAATGTAAGGATCAATTAGACATATATAATTAAGGCTTTAATATTTTGTAATTAAGTTCCAGCTTTATGCCCATTAATTACAATATTGTTTAATCATGAAGTCATTCCACTAAAGTATCATGATTGAGTTCTCCTTTATTATATACCATTATGAAAGCTACTTAATAAGTACTCGTCTAATGACTTTGTCATAAGTGTGTTACCTCATTGGATATCCTTAATCTCTTTAGGAAAAATTCATTTTATGACAATCTTGAGCATCTTTTAGATTATTGCAGATGATATAAACTTTTTCTTTCGTTTCTCGAACTAACTCATGACCTACCAATTTCTTTTCATTAAGTTCCAACCAGCAGGTAGGTGATCTACACCTTCTTCCATATAGAGCTTCAAATGATGACATACCCAAACTAGCGTGATGGCTATTATTATATGCAAATTCAGCCAAAGGAAGATATCTTTTCCAATTCAGCCCAAAATCAATCACACAACTTCTTAGCACGTCTTTGAGGACCTAGATTATTCTTTTAGTTTAACCATCTGATTGAGGATGAAAGGCAATATTGAATTGCAGTTTGGTCCCTAACGATCCTTGTAGTTACTTTCAAAACCTCGATATAAATCTTAGATCTCGATCTAAAACTATAGATGATGAAATTCTGTGAAGACGTACTATTTCATAGACATAGAGCTAAACTAAATTTTCCAATGAATAAGTGATGTGTACTGGTAGAAAATGAGTTGATTTAATGAGTTGGCCTACCATCACCCAAACTACAGCCTTCTTTGAAGAAGTAAGGGGAAGACCAGATACTAAATCCATAGTAATCATATCCCATTCTACTCAAGCGTATTTAAAGGATACAGCTTACCTGAAGGAACTTGATGCTCTGCCTTCACTCGTTGGCAAGTCAAACAAGTCGAAATGTATTATGCTATTTCTTTCTTCATTCTAGGCCACTAATACAAATTTCTCAAATCTTGATACATCTTGACACTTCTTAGATGAATTAAGAAGGGTCCTTGAAGATTTAGAGGTGGAAACAAATTTGTCATATGAAGAAGAGTCTATTTGTATCTTGGCAAGAGAGGTGAATGAGCTAAGGAATAAGGGGATTCCATTGGTGAAAGAATTATTAAGAAATCATAATTCAAAAGAAACTACTAGGGAAAGAGAAAGTTTAATGGAAGAGCAATATCCTTAGCTATTCATTGGTATGAATTTTGAGGGCGAAATTTTCTAAGTGGAGGAGAATTGAAATAGCTTACCCGAAGAAGTCTCAGTATTTGTTTACTGTTTGGCGTATAGATGGTAAATTAAAGATATACTTGAGTAACTAAAGTATTTGTTTTGGCTAAGTATAGAATTCTGTGTAATATGTCATTAGAAGAACTTTTAGTTTAGGTGAGCTCTAAGGTTTGACGGACTCTTTTGTTAAGTATTCGCCCAACCCAGATGCTTTGGGTGAATTTGTTAAGTTCATAGTTGTTTAGATTTATTTATTATTTTAGTATAGTGATTTGGTTAGTCAAGTTGAGGTCTAGTTAGAACAGAACTAGACTATTGTAGATTATAAGACCTAAATTTTGTTAAGTGCACTTAATCACGTGAATCAAGAGAGTCAGTAGAATTATTTGATTTTTCCACTAATCCTTGTCTCGTGCTTAAGTATATAAGGATAGCGGTTGTCTTTCTGAACACCTTTAAATCTTCTTCTTCTTTCTTGATTTCCTCTAAAAGTTTCTAAAAAACATAAGTTTAGAGAACTTCTTCAAAGTGAAGGTTTGCAATATCTAGCTAACTTATATGTTTGTAGCAAATCACTGGTAATTACTAATGAACCCTTAAAGTTATCATTGAATTCATTTACGTGTTTTTTGTATTGCATGTATAGATGTTAGAATGGTGTGTAAGGAAGGAAACTTCCTGATTCTAGATTAAGTATTGTTTATTCTTGCATGCATGTTCAGATTTGATAGATTGATGATCTGATATGTATAAATATCTTTCTTTTAGTTAAAGAAGCTAATAAGGGTCCAAATGACAAAGGCAAATGACCTACTTTATAGATTGAGCTAGAATTTCTGTTGAATTCATTCTTACTTTTATGTGTTGTAAATTTTTTATTTATATAATTCATGTAAGGTAAGTAATCCTTCTCTATAATGGATGAAAGGTGTATATATGGATAATGGTTATCCAAAGTCATCAGTTTGAGTTCAATCAGTTTGTGATGTGAAGTAAGTGCCACCCTTCATGCTTAAACCACTACCATCTTCTTATGATACGTTTGATATGATCTGACCTGTGGGAATGGTGAAGAGGAGATATGTTTGTGTAGCCTCTGGTAGGACAGGTATTTTGCAAACTGGATTGGCAGGTCATGGTAAAACATGCTATTCTGAATGAAAATGATATGAGGTATTAAAGGGGTTGAATGTATGAAAATGAGAATGTATGATATGCTTCTGATTCTGAATTCTGGGTACGTGGCTGTCATGAAGATGGATTGTCTAAGTTATGTTAAGTTGGCATACAGTATACACCCATGTTTAAGAAAGTTGGCGTACTCAATCTGTCTATGTTCTGCATACGCCATTGGGCGTACTATATTCATTGTATGTAAGTGTCCCTGAAAGGTTCGGTTGTGTTATAAGTAATGATATGTATGATTTCTTCTTGGAACTCTCTAAGTTCTTATGAAGTTACTCTGCTACCTTTTCCTTCTCAGGCTTACTGACTGAAGGAAGACTTTATTTGAAGGACTATGCCAGAGTGTTGTTGCTATTATGAGCTAATTATTTTGTTCTGCATCATGAATGACTCTTGGGGGTGGCGTGTAAATGTATTTTGGAAATGATCTGTATAAAGAACTTCTATTTTAACAATATTCCACTTTTACAAGATTTCTATTAAGTATTAATTTCTGGATTTGAATATTTGAATTTTGTTGAATGAAATTATATTTGAACTAATACGTCAAATGACTTGAACATTATTTCAAAATGTTAATGATTTCATTCAAAATTCAGCAAAACCACAACTATCATATAATTATATGTAAAACTTTGTAATAATTTTATAAAGCTTCTGCCAAATTGTTTTGCTATAAGCTAGTTTGATATTGATTATTAACACATCAAACTTAAATCCTATCATAGGGCCGGGTTTGATGTGTTACAAGTTTGGTATCGGAGCCAAGGTTGAGCTGATTCTTGGAAAATCGAAGGTTGTGTCACACCTTATCATGCATGATACAACTTTGGCTTAGTCCTTTTGTTTTAAACTAATTTGGACTTTCTTGTAATGTTGATAACAATGTCTAAAGCATCCAAATAAGTGACCGGTGAAGAAATTGAAAGTCATGTACCCCCTGTTCTAGGACAAGCACTTGTAGCTGCTTTGGGAGCAGTTGGAAATACTTTTAGAAATATCTTCTTTATAATGATAGGGCAAATGTTTGACCAATTTATCTGGAATACTCAAGTGCCCCAACCTCAACAGCCTTAGCAAGCACAACCAGAAGTGGTTCACCTAGCACTACTTACACCATCAGTACCGACTGTAACTCCACTTAAAGGAGACCTTGTGAAAGAAATATGTAAGAGGGGTGCTAAGAAATTTCTAGGTGACAAAGGTGATGATCCCACTATGGTTGAATAGTGGTTGTCTTGAGTTTGCAGAGTGATAAAGGAACTGAAAAGCAAGCCAGAAGATAGTCTCTTGTGTGCCATATCGTTGCTGGAAGGAGAAGCCTACTAGTGGTGGGAAACATTGACTAGTGTGACCCCTAACAAGATGATTGATTGAGAGTTCTTTCATGAGAAGTTTAGAGACAGTATGTGAACCGAATGAATGTAGAGCATATGAAGAAAGAATTTATGTATCTCAGACAAGGAAGGATGTCAGTGATGGAATATGAACGAGAGTCTCTTAGACTCAGTCGTTATGCTAAGAACATGTTCCAGTAAGAGGAAGAAATGTGTGATAAGTTCGAGTGGGGCTTGAGAAATGAAATTCATGCTCTAGTAGCGGCTTTAGAATGTAAAAGTTTAGCAGTTATGATAGCCAAAGCTCATAAAATGGAAACAATTATTTGAGACAGGAGCAGGAATTTTAATAGGGAAAGAATAAAGTGTGGATTGTCTAGCCCTCCACCTCCAACATGTTTTAGGAAGCCCAAAGATCAAAATTTCCAACATCAAGAAGAGATTCATAGCCTATGAGTTCAGGCGTGAAGGATATAGTAGACCAACTATTTCAATGGCAAGCTTTGGTCGATTTAAAGTAATGAGAAATGTTAATTGTGAGCATTATGGAAGAAACCATAAAGGGGAATGTCGGAGACGTTCTGGAGCATGTTTTGGATGTGGATTCCAGGATCATCTGGCTAAGGATTATCCCTTTAGAATAGAGGTAAGTATAGAACAATTAGTTCATGGGCCTCGAAAGTTTCAACAAGAGGCTAGGTCTTGAGTTGCAACAAAGTCTGGCTTAGTACAGGGAACACCAAGGAAATGTTTTACTAAGCCAAGTTCTGGAGTATCCGCCTAAGCATATGTAATGAAGGCAAAAGAAGACGCTGATCTACTAGAAGTTATAACAGGTAAATTTTCTTTCCTCAAAAACAATATTTATGCATTGATTGATCCGAGATTAACTCATTCTTACATTTGTACTAATGACTAATTAATTTAATGCCATCTTTGAACTTTAATTTTTTAATTATAATTAAAAAAAATAATTTAAGGAACCTTAAATTAATTCTAATGTCAGTTTTCTACTTAGCGATATATGTGATCAGTTTCTCTGATTTCATTATTTTCATTCATTTCACATTTATTGTTTCGCATGCAATTCATTTCTAGTTATCTCAAGATAACATAATGATCAATTAAATATATATAATTAAGTGTTTAATAATTTGTAATTAAGTTCCACTTTATACCTTTTAATTAAAACATTGTTTAGTCATGAAGTCATTCCACTAAAGTATCATGATTGAGTTTTCCCTTATGATATACCATTACAAAAGCTACTTAATAAGTGCTCATCTAATGATCTTTTCATATGTGTGTTACCCTCATTGGATATCCGTAATCTCTTTGGGATAAATCTGTTCTCCCAATATGATCCTATTTTATCTCATCATAACCATTGCATCTTTCTGCATGAAAAGTCAATTATTATATAATAGTAATTATATAATTTATCACAAAGATATATGACCCCTGACCATGTTTACTTTTCATTTATCATGTAATGCCAATGAGAGGATATCATTTACCCTTTATTAGGCTATGAATTGTAGTATTGTAAAATGATGTTACATACAGCAGATGTCATAGACTCAACACACCAACTTTCGATTCCTTATCTATTTGAACTTAAGCTTTCATTTACATCAAAGTATACGATTCACAGATACATAGTCTATCATCCACTCAGGATTAAGGTATGCCACACTATGCAAATCAAAAATGAATAAATCCATAAACAAATTTAAGATATATCCTACTTAGGTCTTGTCCAATATACTGTCAGTCTAGTAAGTTACATTTATATCTCTATCTTCTAAGTGTCATGTTACACTTGGATTCCAAAATACCCGAATTCAAGGAGGAGTTGGGGAGCTGATTAAATAGTAATGGAAAGTTGGGGGTACTAGCAAGAAATTTAGAGAGTTAAGTGGTTGGTTAGGAGAAGGTTACAATCCAAATCTGGTTTGGTTAGATTGAGATCGACTAATTACATATCGGGAAACATTATAATTAGGACTGTGTGGTGATGACGATCTGTGAAGATTACGCCATGAGGGTATATATGTAGGTAGAAGGATGAGAGAAACGAGGGATTCCTTAATCCTGTTTACACATTCTTCCCTTCAAAATCATCATGTTCTTTTTGAGTCATATTGAAGAAGAAGAGGCTGTAACCGTGGAAGGTTCTACATGCTGCAATAGTTGTTGGAATAAGCAAAATAGTGGCCCAACTTCAAGTAGTTGAACTAATCCTCTGTGGCCTCATTATCTAGCTGTTACATGCGGCTACAAACATGCTCTGAAGGAATAGGCCATTGGGTTGGGAACCCAAACCCATCCCTTAGTTTACATCTCACCTGAATAAATTTGTTTCTATTGAGGTGAAGGTTGGAGGCTCGGTTTGTAATAGCTCGGTTTCAGCTAAATCAGAATAGTGGTTTTGAAACCAAAAATCCGATATTGGAAAATTGTTTTAATATTATTTTATACTTTTACAGCATGATAGTATGTATGTGTGAAAATTTCGTAAACTAATTTTATTATTTAATTGCTCAATTTGAGAAAAAGGACTAAATCACATAAAATGCAAAAGTTGCATTCTATTAGTTAAAGGTGTCAAATTGCTTTGGCTTTTTAATATGATGACCTTAAATGGTAATTAGACCATTTTAAAGGTTAATGGACATTAATGGACATCCATTATATGTTTTATATGTTTATAATAAAGGTTATATTAGTTAATTGATTAATTATGTAGTAATAAATAAAAAACAAAATTAGGCTTCATTATCATCATTTTTGGCCGAACGAAGCTTGAAGAAAAGTTAAAATAGGGTTTTACATTCGAATAGGAAAATTTAAGTAATTAAGCTACGATTTTTGATCCATTTTTTATGATTTTACGTTTTTGAGATCGTTGCTTTCTATTCTAGCTAGCCCGTACCTTAGATTTTGAAATTGTTAAAGGTTTAACAAGTCTCCATTTTTGACTTCTTGAGTAATTTGATGATTGATGACAAATTATGAAGGTTTATGGATAGATTAAATAGTTTCGTAAAGTGATTTTTGACAAAAATGTCAAATTGGGATTAAATTGTGAAATATACAAATTTAGTGATTGAAATGTGAAATAAATTGAAAATATAGGCTGCTAGTAATGCATATTAAATTCATCCAAGCATGGGTCTTATTGAATTATGTGAATTTTTTGTATTTACGAAATAGGGATTAAATTGTAAAAATGTATAAGTTTAGGGGCTATAATGCAAATTTGCTTAAATGCGTGTTATGGACTAAATTGAAAGAATATGTGATTGAATAAGTTAATTTTGAATATATTTAGATCAAGAAAAGAGGAATCCGGAATTAGATAGGGGGAAAGGAAAGATTATCGAGTAATTGACTCATTTTGCCGTTTTCATACTCGAGGTAAGTTTGTATGTAATGAGCTCTATTATAATCGTATTTAAATGTTTTGATATTGCATAAATTGTAAATTCTAGACTATGATCTTGTTCCACCATGATTATGCAATGATTCGACAGTGATTCGAAATGATTCGACTTGATTTGGTATTGGAAATTCCCGGTTGAACCTTAGGAATATGATATTAATGACATGTCATTAGGGTATTAAGTTGGCTTCGGGCCATGATATCGGTACTTCGGGTGTGAGTTATACCTTGATTTGGCTACAGGCCATGGTATAGGTATTTTGGAAAGGAGTTACCTTGATTTGGCTATGGGCCATGGTATAGGTACTCCGGGATAAGTTACCTTGATTTGGCTACGTGCCATGGTATAGGTACTTATCGATTGAGATCCTTAAATATCTGACTCCTATTCCAGATGGTTCAATGGGAAATTGAAAGATGTGGACTAGAATGAGATTGGTACAAGTTGGTACACGTACGTACGTAAAGTTTATAAACATTGAATCCATGAAATGGATGAATTCTTTGTAAGCTATTGAATGAAAGATTGAATGGTTTAAAATTTAATGTATTTGTGTTATCTTGCATTTATATTGATTGAATTGTGAATGAATGGTGAAGTTGCTCATTACATTAATACGAACTTACTAAGCTGTGAAGCTTATTTTGTGCTATTTTCCTCTATTTTATAGAGAATCAAGGCTAGCTCGGATTTGGGAGCCATCGGGAACATCATCGTACTATCGAACATCTTATTTTAGTACTTTTAAAGTTATGTATATATGGTATATGGCATGTATAGGCTAGTTTTGGTATTTTGGTTGTGATTATAGCCATGAAAGTTGGCTTGTAAATGATGTTAATGATGTGTGTTTGGCTATTAGAAATGGCTCACAAATATATATGTTTTGGTTGTAATTATGTAGCCATAAGTGTTGGTTTATCTTGGCATGTGGGTATGAATATGATTATGGTTTTATAGTAGTAAATGTTGGATTGATTCATGGAGTATAATGATTGAGAAATGCTTTGATTAAGTATGATTTTAGAAATTGAGTTAATAAGTATTTTAATAGGTAACTGGCATTGAATTGAATATTGAATTTTGTTGAAATGGATATAGTATGATTGTGTATTGGTTGATGAAAGTTGGCTGCATATCTGTGTCTTGAAATGGTACCAAATGAACTTATATAGGTATATGCATAAAGGGTGACAAATTGGTCTTGCAAATAACCTATTTTTGTCCACAAGGGTAGAGACACGGGCATGTCTGTTAGCCATGTGCGACACACAGTCAGGTTATACGGCCGTGTGTCCCCTGGTGTTGATATTAAAATGAAGTTAGTATACTTCACACGGTCTCACACACGGGCGTGTGATTGTCTATATGGTACAAATCAGTATACCCCCTAATTGACACATGGTAGCACACAGGCGTGTGACTTGGCCATGTTGATAAGTCAGTATACCCTATAGTTTGGGCACGGGCTAGAGACATGGGCGTGTGGTTGGCCATGTGACCTAAGTTAGTATGTATGCCTTATTTCCACGCGGCCAGAGACACGAGCGTGTCTGGAGCCGTGTGAGGCACACGGCTTGTTCACACAGGCGTGTGACCCCTGTATGAATGAAAAATTTCTAAGTTTTCCTAAATTTTCGTATGCTTTTGATTTAGTCCTGACCCACTTCTAAAGCATGTTTAAGGCCTCGTAAGCCTTTATAAGGGACAAAGTGATTGTGTTGAATGGTTTATGAAATTGTATGTTTTATGTTGTGAATTGATTAGTAATGCCTCGTAGCCCTATTCCGGCGACGGATACAGTTAGGGATGTTACATTTTATTTACAGTTCTTCCCCATTAGGGATTTTCATCCCCGAAAATCTTACCAGTGAATAGGTTCGACTATTGTTTTCTCATAGCATCCTCAGGTTCCCACATAGCTTCTTCTACCCTGTGTCGATGCCATAATACTTTCACTAATGCGATTTTCTTATTTCTCAACTCTATGATCTCACTAGCTAAAATTCTAATCGATTCTTCAGCATATGACATATCAGACTGAATTTCAACCTCATCGGTGAAATGACATGTGAAGGGTCGGATTGGTATTGCCTAAGCATCGTTACATAAAACACATTATGTATTTTCTCTAACTCAGACCGTAAAGACAATCGATAAGCAACTAGACCGATTTTCTCGATAATCTCATATGTCCAATGAATCACGGACTCAATTTCCCTTTCTGACCAAACTGTAATATCTTTTTCCACGTGACACTTTCAAAAATACTTTATCCCTGATCTGGAACTCAATACCTTTCCGTTTCAAGTCTGCGTATGATTTTTGTCGATCCGAAGCTGCTTTCAAACTATTGCGAATTACTTTCACTATCTCTTCTGTTTCTCTGACTAGATCGACCCCGTGAAATTTATTCTCACTAAGCCCAGTCCCAAAAAATGATGTTCTACATTTACGACTGTATAGAGCTTCGTACGGTGCCATTTTTATACTTGATCAGAAGCTATTATCGTAAGAAAATTCAATCAGTGATAAATATTTCTCCCAGCTACCTTCAAAATCAAGAATGTAACAACACAACATATCCTCAAGTATCTGAATAACTTATTCGGATTGACCATCCGTTTGGGGGTGAAATGCAGTGTTAAAATGTAGCTTTGTACCTAAAGCTTGTAATTTCTTCCAAAATGGTGAAGTGAATGTTGGATCTCTATCCAAAAAAATAGATAAGGGACAACATATAATCTCACAATTTTAGAAATGTACAACTCAGCTAATTTATCAAGCGAGAAATCTATACGTACCAGAATAAAATGAGCTACTTTTGTCAATCTGTCAACAACAACCCAGATCGCATCTTTCATTTTTGGAGATAAGGGCAAACCCGATACGAAATCCATTGTTACTCTATCTCACTTCCACTCAGGAATCATAATAGGCTGTAATAAACCTGACGACACTTGATGCTCAACTTTGACTTGCTGACAAATCAAACATTTCGAAACAAATTCTGAGATATCTCGTTTCATGCCATGCCACCAATAAAGTTGTTTCAAATCGTTATACATTTTCGTGCTTCCCGGATGTACTGATAAACAACCACTATGTGCTTCGTTTAGAATCTTCTGAATAAGGTTAGAATTTTTTGGTACACATATTCTATCATGAAACATCAAACAGTCATCAGGCCCTATCCGAAACTCTGAATCAGAAGTCGGTTCGCATTGAGCTCATTTTGCTTGCATTTCATTATCAAATTTTTGAGCCTTACAAATCTGCTGTAGAAATAATGGTCTAGCTTTTAACTTGGCTACTATAAAAACTGTTGTCAGGCAAGGATAATTGTGTGTTCAAAGCGCGTAAAGAAAATACGACTTTCGGCTCAATGCATCAACAACTACGTTCGCTTTCCCCGGATGATAGTCAATTACTAATTCATAGTCTTTTAACAATTCTCACCATCTCCGCTGTCGTAAATTTAATTCTTTCTGAGTCATCAGATATTTCAAGCTTTTATGATCAATATAAATATGACATTTCTCACCAAACAAGTAATTACGCCAAATTTTCAATGCGAACACTATCGCTGCTAACTCTAGATCGTGTGTCAGATAATTCTTTTTGTGCAGTTTTAACTGTCTCGAGGCATAAGCTACAACTTTTCCTTCCTGCATCAAAATACAACCCAGGCTTTTTAATAATGCATCACTGAAAACTATGAATTCTTTCCCTGACTCAGGCTGAACTAACACTGGTGCCTCTGTCAATAATTCTTTCAACTGTTCGAAGCTCTGCTGACACTTTTCTGACCACTCAAAATTTAACATCTTTCTGAAGCAATCGTGTCATCAGTGTCGGAATCATCGAGAAGCCTTTCACAAACTGTCTATAATAACTGGCTAGTCCCAGAAAACTATGGACTTTGGATACATTTCTTAGAGGCTTCCAATCTATAATCGCAAAGATTTTGCTCGGGTCAACTCAAATACCCTTAGCTAAAACTATATGTCCTAGAAAACCAACCTCTCATAGTCAAAACTCACATTTACTAAACTTTGCAAACAACTGTTTATCTCTCAAAGTTTGTAACACGATTCTCAAATGCTCAGCATGCTCAGATTCATCACGAGAGTAAATCAAAATGTCATCAATAAACACAACTACGATCGGTCTAAATACGGCCTGAAAATCTGGTTCATCAAATCCACAAAAATAGCAGGTGCATTCGTTAGTCCGAAAGGCATAATAAAAAATCCGTAGTGTCCGTACCTTGTTCTAAAGGCAGTCTTTGGCACATCTGAATCTTTAACTAGCAACTGGTAATAACCCGATCTCAAATCAATTTTTGAAAACACGGTTGCGCCTTTTAACTAATCAAACAAATCATCTATTCTTGGCAAAGGGTATTTATTCTTGATTGTCACTTTGCTAAGCTGTCGATAATCTATACACATTCTCATTGTGCCATCTTTCTTTTTCACAAATAACACTGGTGCACCCAAGGGAGAGAAACTCGGTCTAGCAAAACCTCTATCTGTCAAATCTTGCAATTAAGCTTTCAATTCTTTTAACTCTGTCGGAGCCATTCTGTACGGAGCTATTGATATCGGTGTTGTACCTGGCACTAATTCAATACCAAACTCCACCTCTCTGATAGGTGGTAAACCTGGTAACTCTTCAGGAAATACATCTGGATACTCGCACACAATTGGTAGTAATTCAATCTTTGTTTATGTCACTTTCGTATAAAGTACATAAGCAAGATAAGCTTCACATCCCTTTCTCACAAATCTCTATAGCATTTCAGTTCTAATTATCTCATCATTTTGACATTTTAGTTCAATTTTCTTTTGTCTACAATCCACTATAGCATTATGCATCGTTAACCAATCCATACCCAAAATCACATCAAATTCATCGAACGAAAATGGCATCAAATTAGCCGGAAAATAGAAATCTCGACGCATTAACGGAAAATTCTTGCAAACTTTGTCAACCAACTCACATTTGCCTAAGGGGTTCGATACTCTAATCACAAATTCAGTAGACTCTACAGACAAAGTCTTACTAGATGCTAAATTAATACATATATAAGAATGAGTTGATCCTGGATCTATCAATGCAATCACATTAGTATCATAAAGAGTGAAAGTACCGGTGATAACATCTGGAGATGATGCTTCTTCACGAGCGCAAATAGCGTAGGCTCTGGCAGGTGCTCTAGCCTTAGATCTCACTGCAAAGTCCTTTGTCGCCCCTCAACTACCACTCACATTTCCAACATTTCTTTATGGTCTTTCTCTAGTCGACATGTTACTCGATCTCAAATTTTGTGGTCTATCTTTTTCAACCGTCTCAGGACAATCTTTAATAAAATGATCCGGTGAGCCACATTTGAAACAAGCTTTATTAAACTTATTCCAACATTCTTCGAAATGTCGTCTCCCACAATGTTGGCACTCAGGTTCGTTATTTCTAACACTGCCCACACTTGAAACAGAAGTAGCTTGAGTTTTAGGACTCACATACTGATTTCCAAGATCTCCACTCTGATATCCCACAGATGCATTAGATTGGCTATGCGAATCTCGAAATTTCTTTGGTGAAGATTGATAAGGCTTACTAATTGATCTTTTTCTCGAGTCTCTAGCTTCAGAATATGCTTTTCTCTTTTCTTTGCTGAGATCTTCAGCTTTACAAGCCCTTTTAACTAGAACAACAAATCCTTTAAATTCTAGAATTTCGACTAATAGTTTTGTATCTTCATTTAACTCGTCCACGAACTGCTTGCACATTATTTCTTCAGTAGACACATACTCTCAGGCATACTTGCTTAACCGTATGAATTCTCTTTCATACTCAGTGGCAGTCATTTGACCTTGTTTTAATTCTAGGAATTCTTTGTGCTTTTGATCAAGGAATCGCTGACCTATATATTTCTTTCAGAATTTCGTCTGAAAGAATTCCCAGGTCACTTGTTCTCTTGGAACCACATGTAACACCCCTAGCCCGTGTCCATCACCGGACTAAGGTTAAGAAGTGTTACCGAATATATCACAGTTCTTACTAACATGCATTACATTTTATAATTCAATTTTTATTATTTCACATCAATGCTTATAATAATATTGCCTAATGTCAAATCTTAAATTTCATATCATTCATATGATATCATAGTTAAAACATAAGTCAGCGTATATTAAAAACATATTATATGTATAAAACATAATAAATCATCCACTTCTTTAATGATAGTTGAATGCCTAAAAAAAAAAAGCATTTCATTTCACATTTGTGCACGAGCATATATGTATATATAGTCATTTAAGTTATTTCATATGGTATTATCAAATAGCATATGCGGCTTTAATAATTTCATTTTTAAAAAGATGAAAATCAAGGATATTTCATACAACAATATAAACTTTATACATGTTTATCTATATCAAAATTTGAGTCATTATCGAGCATTATTATAACATTTTTTTATACTTACTCATATATATTATCATTTTACAACGGAAATTACTCTTACATTATTATAACATTTTTTTATACTTACACATATTATAAATCATACTACACAAAAAATAAGACATTAACCCCAAATAGGCATTTAATCAAAATACGACTCTCACATGTCATGTAATAACCATATCAAACAAAATTATATCATGTTCGAGTTAACAACCTATAATACCAAGTCACATATAATACGTTGACCACATTTATATATACTTTACCCTATACATACCTTAACCGAATCAACCATATATATATATTAATCCAAAATCATTAACCATTCCTAAAACATAAAACTCCTTCTGCGAACACGATTCATGCATAGCACATAATACTATAACCAAAACGAATTTTAACCACAACCAAGCAAAATAGAATTCAAGTATAAAGGTCAAGCCATTTTTGCATGACCTTTATACAAAACTAAGGTTCATCATTTAAAACATATTCCAACCTATACATGCCATCGTACGAGTTTAACTTATAAAGGTACCGAAATGATTGGATAGTGTGATGGTCTTGCTGACGACCCCACGAGCTTATAACTTGATTTAAAATCTATAAAACAGAAACACATATAAACACAAAGTAAGCTTTTTATAGATTAGTAAGTCATAAGCAAATTTACAACACGATAACATTATCAACTGGATCAAACCAAGACAAGTTATAATATTATGATACAATTTAAATCCAAACATATAAAGTTCATATTACATATATATTCGATCTTAAATATCACTTTGGCCGAATGCTCTTATAACCAAATTATCATTATTACCATTTAACTTCCACAATCAAATAATCATACAAACCTAGTTCATATATCATAAACACATAAGTTCATGTGCCACAACATAGTTTTATATACACATATTAAATATGTGGCCGAATATACAAAACCACACATACATATAATTGAAACTCATTCAATATTTTTCACAAGGTCAAATATACTTTCTACATTTTAAATAATAACAAGCTAATTCATACCTATCTATTTAGCTCATTTACACACTCGAACATAACTTATCTTTGGCCGATGAACCATTCGAAATTGGATAGGACACTCAGATAATCACACATATATCGTACAATGCCAACGCCCTAGACATGGTCTTACATGTAATCATATATCGAAGTCACTATTCTAGACAGGGTCTTACTTGAACACATATATCAAAATCACATATCGATGCCATGGTCTTACTCACACACGTATATCGGAATCCTATGTCATGACATATGTATCCTAACTATTCCTAAGGTTCATACGGGGCTTTTAGACGTCGTAACTCGGTCGAAACGAATGCTTGAACATGGTTACCAAGCTTATACACATTCAGAAATAGCATGTATAAAACATTACTTACCAGCATATATAATTAGCATTTAACTACAACTAGGCATGTCTATTTGCTTATAAACTTACCTCGGACGATACAGAACGGAAAAGGGCAAGTAGTCGACAAATTTCGTTTTCCCCCGATCCAAATCCGATTTCTTTGGTTCTTGATCTAAACATATTCAAATTAAGCTCATTCAAATATATTTTCATTCAATTTAGTCCAAAACATATGAATGGGAAAATTACTATTTTACCCCTGACATTTATACTTTTTTACAATTTAGTCCCTATTGCACAAAACACAAAATATGCAAAATTTCCTTATACCCATGTTTGGTCGAATATTCCTAGTGTTCATTCAAGTCAATATGTTTCATTTATTTGACATTTTAATCCCTTAAATTATTATTTTTGCAATTTAGTCCTAATTACTCAAAATCATCAAAAACTCAAATACAGAACATGTTAATCTAAAACATATCTTTCATTTTTCATCATCAAACAACAAAAATCACAAACTCTCATCAATGGCATAACCCAAAATATTCATCAAAATCAAAAATTAAAGCATGGGTCTTGAAGATTACTTAGCAACGATCTCAAAAAACGTAAAAATTATCAAAAACCGAGTAAGAGCAAACCTTGAATTAAGCTCAACAATGACCGAATACCTAGCTTCCTATTCTTTTCTTTATTCTTTTATTTCGGCAATGTAAAGAAAATATGAATTTGGTTTTATTATTGTATGCTTTATGATATAATATAACTTAACATTTGATTTACCTATTTACCCTTTATAATTAAATAATTAAATCACATAAATCAAGGATTCAACTGTCCATTACCTACCCAAATGTGTTATTTACAACATAAAAGATCCTACTTAGAAAGCCATTAACAATTTAGCCCTTATGCTTTTAACTATCAAGTTTTCAATTCATGCAATTAAGTTCTTTTATTTAATCGGACACTAAAACAATAAAATTAAATCACGAAAACTTCACAGATATAAATTTATACA
Source organism: Gossypium arboreum (assembly GCF_025698485.1). Classification (NCBI taxonomy): domain Eukaryota; kingdom Viridiplantae; phylum Streptophyta; class Magnoliopsida; order Malvales; family Malvaceae; genus Gossypium; species Gossypium arboreum. The sequence goes on along the minus strand of NC_069072.1, from coordinate 14,326,207 downwards.
CAATAAACACAATAAATATTTTTTAAATATTTTACTAACTAGGATTCGTGGTCTCGAAACCACCATTCCAATTAGGGTCTAAATCGAGCTATTACAACGCTCCCCCCTTAGGGATTTTCGTCCCCAAAAATCTTACCAGTAAATAGGTTTGGATAACGTTCTCTCATTGCATCCTCGGGCTCCCACGTTGCTTCCTAAACTCCGTTTTTATGCCACAGTACTTTAACCAACGGAATTTTCTTCTAAGCAACCGGCCCGATACGCTCTATAACCTCATATGGGCCAATAAACCTCGGATTCAATTTGCCTTTACGACCGAATCTAAGTATTTTGTTCCACCGTGAGACTTTCAAAAAGACTTTATCTTTGATCTGAAACTTTATTTCTTTTCGTTTCAAGTCCACATATGATTTTTGACGATCTGATGCTGCTTTCAAACTTTCATGGATCACTTTCACTTTTTGTTCAGTTTCTCTGATCAAATCGACCCCGTGGATCTTATTTTCACTGAGCTCAATCCAATACAATGGTGTACGGCATTTACAACCATACAAAGCCTTGTAAGGTGCCATTTTGATACTCGATTGAAAACTGTTATTATACGCAAATTTAATCAGAGGTAGGTATCATTCCCACATACCTTCAAACTTGAGAATGCAACATCTCAACATATCCTCAAGTATTTGAATGATTCATTCAAACTGACCATCTATTTACAGATGGAAAGCAATACTGAAATGTAATTTCGTACCTAGTGCATCTTGCAGATTCTTCCAAAACCGCGACGTAAACCTCAGATCTCTATCCGAAACAATAGATATAGGCATACTATGTAACTTCACAATCTGAGAAACATACAATTTAGCCCCCTTATCAAGCGAGTAATCTGTACGTATGGGAACAAAGTGAGCCGATTTAGTCAATCTATCCATAACAACCCAAATTGTATCCTTCTTGCTCGGTGTCAACGGTTAACTAGATACAAAATCCATCGTGACTCTGTCCCACTTCCACTCAGGTATCATAATTGGTTGGAATAATCCTGAAGGTACCTGATGTTCAGCTTTTACTTGTTGATAGATTAAACACCTTGCAACAAAGTCAGAAATGTCTCGTTTCATACCATGCCACCAGTAAAGCTGTTTCAAATCATTATACATCTTGGTATTACCTGGGTGAATAGATAACCGACTGCTGTGCGCTTCATTTAAAATCATTTGAATCAATTCTGAATTTCTTGGGACACATATCCGGTTTCTGAACCTCAAACAACCCTCAGCATCACACCGAGCTTGTTTCGCTAACAATTCATTATCAACCTTCTGGGCATCACAAATTTGTTCAAAAAATAGCAGTCTTGCTTTCAATTCAGCTATTATCAAACCATCATCAGACATAGCCATATGCGCTTTTGATAAATCGTAATTTATATATATTTTTACCCTATGTTTAACGCATTTTAGGGATGATTTTTCATTAGAATTGGTGAATTCGATGCTCCTAATGCTTTAATTTCATGTTTTATACTTAGAAGAGCATAAGAGAGCGAAAGGAACGAGAAATGGGCCAAAACGGAGAAAATGGGCCAAAGTACGAACTCAACACGACCTGGACTTCCTCACACGGGAAGCCCACACGGCCGTGTCAATCTGGCAGAATCGAAGCACGACTCACACGGGTATAGCACTCGGGCGTGTCTCTGCCGAGCCCAAGTTGAGTCCAATTCGGAAAAGGCTAATTTTGAGGGCTAAAAGGCATTCCAAAGCCTATAAATACACCCTAGAAGAGGAGAAAAGAGGACACACAGAATAGGGAGTATGGAATTACTCCAAGGAAGCCGATTGATTCATCTCAGAAGCCGGATTCATCATCAAGACTGAAGATCTCTCCTCAATTCCCCTTCAGGAGTTTTGGGTTTTCTTTATGTTTTCTATTCTTTATTTTTCTGAGATGTTTTCTTATTTAGTTATGAACTATATCCCCTAAATACCTAAGGGGAATGAAACCTAAGACGAATCTTGTTATCATTTTCTGAATTGTATGATAAATATTTAACTTGTTCTGAGTTATGTGCTCTTAATTCTTGTTTTGATATCCCAGGATACTGATTCAAGATAAGCTCTTATTCAGAGGAGGAATAGACCCTGTCTAAGAGTATATTTATCATAATTACGCGGAGTTGATTGCGTGCCTAGACATAGGGTGACAAGATTTTTCTAGATTAGGGTGAAACCTAATAAGGGGATCCATAGATCAAGTTAATGCAACCCTAGAGTGTTAATTAGAGAAAATTCTCAGTTATTCAATCTAGGGATTAGACATTACTAGTCTTGAATAGGGATAATAACATAACTTAGGGATCTCTACGGAATAAGTTGAATGAATAAATCGTCCGATTCGAAGCCAGAATAACAAGTAAAGTCTATGTGGATTTTTCCTTAGGTATTGTCTTCATTCAATCGATTTTCCCAAAAGAAATTCCCCAATTCTATTCTCTGTGAGTTCTTAGTTTAGATAATTAGTTAGTTAAAAACAAAACTCCATTATTCTTAGGCTAGATAATAAAAAAACAGTCATTACTAGTACTTTTAGTTCCCTTGGGTTCGACAATCCAGTCTTGCTAAAACTATACTACTGTTCGATAGGTACACTTGCCTACATCGCGATAATAGTTAGTTTAAGAATGAGTAATTATAAATATTTAAAACCTATCACGAAATAACGTGATCAAGTTTTTGGAGCCGTTGCTGGGGAACTAAGATATTAGGAACGCTTAATTTTTATTACTTTAGCCATTTATTTTTCTTGCAATTTAATTTAATTTAATTATTATTTATTAACTTACTTTTACTTCTCTTGGTAGGTTTTCATAGTTTATGACTAGAAGAATCCCGTCGGGACCATTACTTTTTGACGAAGAAATCGATCTCACAATAAATGGAAACCAAAGAGAAATAAGGCAAAGCTTAAGATACACGGAGAACAAGCAAGAAGATGATACTCAACCCCCAACCGAAGAGATGGCTGAAAACCAAGGCAATCAGCTACCTCCTGCAATTGCGGTTAATCAAAATCCTGCTCCACGCACTATGTATGATTATGCTAAACCCTCTTTAACAGGAACTGAATCAAGCATAGTTAGACCTGCTGCAGCTGCAAATACTTTTGAATTAAAACCTAACACTATTCAAATGATACAATAATTTGTTCAGATTGATGGTTTGTAGGATGAGGATCCCAACGCTCATTTAGCCAACTTTTTAGAATTATGCTGTGACAGCCCAAAATTGACCCTAGTCGGGAAGTGGTTTCGGGACCGCTAAACCGAGTCACCAAAATGTTCTAACGTAATATTTATTGTCTAGAATATGTGAATATGAATGTGTGAAAAATTGAATGTTTGGATTTTGTTAATTGTAAGTGAATTTTATCAAATAGGACTTATGTGAGAAAATTTAAAAATGTGCTAGGCAAATGTAAGGTGGCCTATTAATACATGTGGGAAAATGGTTGTCCTTGCATGTCAAATAACCCCTTTCCTAAGGTGAGTGGCCGCCATGACAAGATTATGGGCAAAGGAAACATGTTTCCAACATGTTTTGCTAGTGGTGTATGTAGGAAGCCATAAAATAAAAACTAGCATTAAAGAAATGAAAAAAAAATGAGCATGGATGCCCCCCATTGTGCCGTAGCTAGAGAGAAAGAAAAGAAAAAAAAAAGGTTTTGTTCATTCATTGTTCATTCTTTTGGTTGTTCTTGAGAAAAAAAAATGAAAGGAAGGAAGATTACCTAGGTCAATTCGGCAAGCATCTTCGGCTACTAGGAGGTAAGCATTGAATTTGTTGATTTGGTTTTGTAATATGCTAAGTTGAATGGTGGATGCACTCTTGGTAAGGTCAAGGAAGTTGAGATTTCTTGTGTGTGTCTAGGCAAAATGCCAAATGATTAAGTGTTGGAGATAGGAGCTTACTTAGAATGATAAATTCTTCTCCTATAATTATTTTTCTTGCATGTTAAATGGCTTCTACTTAGCCATGCAAAAATTTGTAATTTGTATGGATGATTGGAGCATTCGGCTAGGGTATAAAGGAAGGATTTTGGTTGTTTCATCTAAGTATGGATGATGAATGTGCTATGGAAAGAAATTGGTCTTCCTATGAATATGATTCGTGAATGTTTATATTAGTAAAATAATTTATGTTCAAACACTTGAGGATTCACATTGTCCATGACTATTGTGTTTAAGATGTGATTTTGAATATTTGAATATTGAAAAGTAAGAATAGGTGTGATCGGTCATGGGAATTTGAGATGTTGTACATTAGAATTGAAAATACTTGAGACTAGATTACCTTAATAGTGATAATACATTCGGCCTTGATGCATTAATTGAATGTTGGCTAAGGTTTTGATATTTTGAACAAGGATAGTTGTGAATGGAGTGAAAACCATTAAATTATACACATAAGTATCCAGCAAGAATTTTAACTACTAAATGTATTTATACTAGGAAATCAAGACATCAAAAGGGGAGAATCAAACAAAGGCAAAACAAAGATAATCGAGTAGTCGATTGGAAATCGTTTCATCCAATATAAGGTAAGTCATTAAGCATATATTTGGTATTGATTTAAATGATCATAATATATATGCAATTGTGTTTAACGAATTGATGTGTAAATGAAAATGTATGTGTATGGAATGATGCCATTGTTGAATGTATAAAGGCAGCAAAATGCATAAGGTATTGGTCACGGCACTAAGTGTGCGGGTATAAATGGACACGGTGACAAGATTGGCACTAAGTGTGCGGGTTTAAAATTGTACAGCACTAAGTGTGCGAGTTTGATTCTATAGCACTAAGTGTGCGAGCTGAAAATATATAGCACTAAGTGTGCGGATTCACTATATGCTCTTGTATTACAATTGGCACTGAGTGTGCGACATTATCGAGTTAATCCCGGACAGCGAATCGGGTAAGTACCTTGAGCTCATGACGAATAGAAAATACGTTCATGCTCGGGGTTGAACTTGGTAAGCCTTAAATCTATGTGATGATTGAAATTGTATGATTATGGTGGAAATGAGTTAGTGTGTGAAAATGCCTCAAATATCTTGTTGTATAGAATATGAAATGTGGATGTATGACTTGGTATGAGATTGAACCGAAAGGTCCGAGGATTTATGGTATAGCTTCAATATGGATGAGTACCTAGCCTCGTCTATTGTTCGTGTTGTGATAACTTTATCAATGGATGATTGTTGAATGCTTATGACTTCTGAGTTATAAACTCACTCGGTGTTTTCTTGTCACCCATTTTAGGTCTCTCGGACTTGTATTGTTCGCGTGATCGGAACCGTCGTTGAAGTCATCACACCGGCTGAAATCTTTTGGTATTGTCTTCGTTGTTGAAGAACATTTGGCATGTATAGGCTATTATATTTTGTCGAATTGTGGGTTGTAAACTTTAAGCCATGTGAAAATGGCCTATGTGGTCGCCGAGTGGGATGCTAGAACCTATAGCCACGAGTCTTAGAAACTCTAATTTTGATAAGGTGGCCATAATTTGTGTCATGTATGATGGAGGATTAAGGCCAAGGAAAGATTCATGAAATTGGCATAGTCTCTCGCAGTAACTGTTGCGGACAGCAGCAGTGAGATGAGATTGAAAAATCATTAAAAATAGTAGAAGTAGAATTAAATAGTGAGTAAATTATTGAATTGAACCTTGATGAATCTATTTTTATATGGACGAAATGAAAAGACCATATGAGCAGTATACTGAGAAATATTAAAGTTCTCGTGAGACAGGGCCAGAACGGTTTCTGGGTCCCCTGTCACGACTTTAAAAATTTACCATAAATTATCCAGAAATAATTAGGAGTCATTCCTTATATGTACTGATTCCATTTTGAGTCTAGTTTCATTAGAAACAAACGGCACCAGTATTAAAGCCCTGTACAGAGAGATATTCAAGTTGTAACGCGCGAAGGTCAGAGCAGTCGATCCCTGTAATATGGGTGACTTTAACTAATAAACTGTACCAATTGGCCCGACCAAAAATTCTAAAAATAAATCCATGGATGGGTATGTGAGTCTAAATTCAGGAAAAATTTACGAAACCAGTTTCCGAGTTTTGAAAATCGAGATATGATTTTTAAGGCGACGGTGATGCAGTTTTCCAGCCTGACTGGTAATGTCAAATTGGTTGGTACCTTGAGAGGATTTGGCCGTTAACCCCTCGTGTCCAACACCGGCGACGGTCACGAGTTAGGGGTGTTACAATTTTATTGGTATCAGAGCTATGGTTTAGTCGGTTCTAGGACTACCATAGAGCGTGTGAGTCTAGCTATACATGCCAAATTGTTAGTGCTTAAAAATGTGATGACTTCTGACGGTTGAAATTTTTGTTGTGATTAGCAAATGGAACCCGAGGTAGAGAGACCCTTGGCGGATGACGTTGAAGGTGTAGCGGCTGCTCCCGCGCAAGGGACACCGCCTGTTGAGCCTCAGTCATCCGCGAATAATCAAAATGAAGGGGCGAAACAAGCCTTCTTCACCATGATGAATGAGTGGGTCGCGCAATATGCCCGAACCAATCCGGCTGTCCAACCATTCCCGAATTTAAATAATCCACCCCAAGAGCCCGTAATGCCATCGCCATCGATCCTGTGAGGCTGAGTAAACCACCTGTGGACTTGATTAGGAAGCGTGGGGCCGAGGAGTTTAAGGCCATAGTTACCGATGATGCCGAAAGGGCCGAGTTCTGGCTTGATAACACCATTAGAGTGTTTGATGAACTGTCATGCACACCCGATGAATGTCTTAAGTGTGCTATTTCTTTGTTGAGACTCACCTACTATTGGTGGAGGACCTTGATTTCCATAGTCCCAAAGGAACAAGTTACTTGGGATTTCTTTCAAAGTAATTTTGGAAGAAATATATTAGTCAACGGTTCATCGATCGAAGCGTAAGGAATTTTTAGAGCTCAAGCAAGGCGGATGATCAGATCTCGAATACGAACATGAGTTCGTAAGACTTAGTCGGTATGCTCGGAGTGTGTGGCTGATGAGGTTGCTATGTGCAAAAGATTTGAAGAAGGATTGAATGAAGAGTTAAAGTTACTAGTGGGAATTTTGGAGATAAAGGAGTTCGTGACACTAGTCGAACGAGCACGCAAGGCGGAAGAACTTGGGAAGGAGAAGAAGAAGGCTGAATTTGAAGCAAGAGATTACCGTAAAAGATCAACGAGTAAAGCTCCGTTCTCGACCGTAAAGAAATTCAGGGAGGACACTAGTAAATCGAGGGCGATCGGGAATTTCCATCGAGCCCGACCATCGACGGACCCCGAGCTACTTGGTAGCTAGTGTGGGCAATAATCGTCAAGAGAAACCCGAATGCCCCAATGTGGAAGACGACACCTAGGTGAATGTTGGGGTAAGTCTGTTAACCTGCTCATACGGATGTGGTTCAAGGACCACTTCATTAGAGATTGCACGAGCTAGATGAGAAGAATAAGATGCAAGGTGCAAGATCTAGTGGGGCGACGACTAGAGGTAGACCCCGAGGGTTTCGGGAGGTAGGGGTGGTAATCGAGGGAGCCACCGATACGGCTGTTCGATCCGAGACCCGAGCTCTGCTAGAGCATATGCCATCCGCAGACGAGAGGAGGCATCCTCCCGACGTTATCATCGTATCCAATAATACTCTACTGTTGAGTCTCGAGTTCGTAATTGAGTGTCAAACCCTTTGGGTCAATACGTACTTTCGTTGATAAAGTGTGCAAGAGATGCCCCTAATAATTCGAGAATCTGTTTTCGGCCGATCGATGCTTCTACCATTTCATGAATTGATGTTATTCTTGGTATGGATTGGTGACCGTACATGATGTAGTGGTGGACTGCAAAGGAAAACCATTGATTTGAGGAGTGCAAATAATGAGGTAGTCCGAGTCGAGTCTCATCGATTTAAAAGGAGTGCCAACGATAATATCTTCTATGACCGCCGGAGATATGTGAAAAGGGTGTGAAACATACCTTGCGTATGTGTTGGAAAGTAAAGAGACGGAAAAGAAACTCGAATCGGTATCGATTGGTTTGTGAGTATTCGAGATGTTTTTCCGGAGGAGTTACCGGATTGCCACCGGTTCGAGAAGTGGAATTCGCATCGGTTGTACCGGTACTACGCCGATCTCAATAGCTCCGATCGTATGGCATTAACGGAGTTAAAGGAATTGAAGGTCCAATTGCAAGAATTGACGGATAGAGGTTTCGCTCGACCGAGTTTTTTCTCCATGGGGCGCACCAGTATTGTTGGTGAAAAAGAAGGACGGAAGCATGAGGTTGTGCATCGACTATCATCAACTCAATAAAATGACGATAAAGAATAAATATCCGTTGCCACGAATTGACGATTTGTTTGATCAATTAAAGGGAGCCTCGGTGTTTTCAAAGATAGATTTGAGGTCGGGGTACTATCAGTTGAGGGTCCGAGAATCGGACATACCCAAAACCGCTTTTAGAACGAGGTACGGTCACTACGAATTCTTGGTGATGCCGTTTGGGCTCACTAATGCCCTCACGGTATTTATGGATTTAATGAATAGAATTTTCAGGCCATACTTGGATCGGTTCGTAGTTGTATTTATCAATGACATTTTGGTCTATTCGAGAGATGAAATCGAACATCTTTGAACACCGAGGCTAGTGTTGCAAATTTTACGAGATAAGCGATTATACGCAAAGTTCAATAAATGTGAATTTTGGTTGAGAGAGGTTAGCTTTTGGGGCACGTGGTGTCCGTGATCGAGTGTCGTGGTGGACCCGAACAAAATTCGGCCATAGTCGATTGAAACCTCCAAGGAATGTTACCGAAGTTAGGAGCTTTTGGGGCTTACGGATACTATCGACGATTTGTGAAGGGTTTTTCGATGATAGCTGCATCGATGACGAAACTACTCCAAAAGATGTTAAGTTCGAGTGGTCGAACGCTGTCAAGAAAGTTTCGATCGACTAAAAACTGTTAACCGAGGCCCCGGTACTAGTGCAATTTGAGTCCCAGAAAGAGTTAAATCATATCTGATGACGCATCCTTGCTTGGGTTAGGTTGTGTGTTGATGCAAGAAGGTCGAGTTGTGGCTTACGCGTCGAGACAACTAAAGCCGCATGAGAGAAACTATCCGACCCATGACCTTGAACTAGCGACCATAGTGTTCGCCTTGAAAATATGGCGGCATTGCTTGTTTGGAGAAAGGTGTCATATTTATTCGGACCACAAGAGTTTCAAATATTTGATGACTCAAGGAGATTTAAACCACGACAAAGACGTTGGCTTGAGTTGTTGAAAGACTATGAACTCATCATTGAGTATCACGGGAAAGGCCAACGTGGTGGCCGATGCTTTAAGTCGCAAGGCACCTATGCGCCTTGAGAGCGATGGATGCTCATTTATCCGTTTCACCCGAGGAGGTGCTAGTAGTCGAATTAGGGCCAAACCGTTATTGATTCATCAAATACTTGAATCTCGGAAGGTCGACGCTGAATTGGTCGCTAAGCGAGCGAATGTGTTCGGATGAAGAATCGAATTTCAGATTGACGACAATGACCGCTTGACGTTCAAGGGTCGATTATGTATTCCAAGGAATTGAACTTATTTCGATGATTTTGAGCGAGGCTCACAGAGTCGAATGTCAATCCACCCGGGTAGTACTAGAATGTACAATGACCAAACGCCAATTTTGGTGGCCCCAAGATGAAACGAGACATTTCGAATTTGTTTCAAGGTGTCCGATATGTCAACAAGTGAAAGCGGAACATTAAGTGCCATCGGAATACTTGACCAATCATGATACGAATGGAAATGGGATCGAGTGACAATGGATTTTATATCCGGATTACCGGTGTCGGCAAGTAAGAAAGATGCGATTTGGGTCATTGTTGATAGATGACCAAGTCGCTCATTTTATCCTCGTCGCACGGATTTTTCGCTCGATAAATTGGCGTAATTATCGTCTCCCAAATTGTTCGATTGCATGGGGTACCTGTTTCTATCGTATTTGATAGAGACCTAAGATTTACATCGCGATTTTGGAAGAAATTGCAAGAGGCTTTGGGTACCAAGTGCATTTTAGCACTTTTCATCCCCAAACCGATGGTCAATCCGAACGGATAATTCAAATCCTTGAGGATATGTTAAGATGTTGCATCCTTGAGTTTAGTGGTTCATGGGAAGGATATTTGCCTTTGATTGAATTAAACACAACAATAGCTTTCAATCAAGTATTAAGATGGCGCCTTATGAGGCTTTATACGATCGTAAATGCCGTACCCATTATTCTCGGTGAACTTCATCAAGGTAAAATCTTGAGGTTGATTTGATTAAGGATGCCGAGCGAAAGTTCGAGTAATTCGTGAAAGTTTGAAAGTCGCCGGATCGCCAAAAGTCATATGCGGACTTGAGAAGAAAAGACATTGAATATCGGGTTGGAGACAAGGTATTTCTCAAAGTCTCACCCTGGAAGAAGGTGCTTAGATTTGGCCGTAAGGGCAAATTGAGTCCGAGGTTCATCGGTCCGTATGAAGTGTCCGAACGAGTTGGGCCAGTAGCGTATCGATTAATGTTACCCCCGAGCTTGAAAAGATTCACAACGTTTTCCATGTCTCGATGCTTGACGATATAGGTCCGACGGACACGTAATTACTCCATCTGAGGTCGAGGTTCAGCCTAATTTGAGTTATGAAGAAGAGCCGATTCGCATTCTGATGCGCGAAGTAAAAGAGTTGCGCAATAAGAAAATCCCATTAGTGAAGGTGTGTGGCATAAACACGGAATTGAAGAAGCCACTTGGGAACTTGAGGACTCTATGAGAGAGCGACACCCGATCCTATTTACCGGTAAGATTTTCGGGACGAAAATTTCTTAAGTGGGGAGAGTTATGACACCCAAAATTGACCCTAGTCGGGAAGTGGTTTCGGGACCGCTAAACCGAGTCACCGAAATGTTCTAACGTAATATTTATTGTCTAGAATATGTGAATATGAATGTGTGAAAAATTGAATGTTTGGATTTTGTTAATTGTAAGTGAATTTTATCAAATAGGACTTATGTGAGAAAATTTAAAAATGTGCTAGGCAAATGTAAGGTGGCCTATTAATACATGTGGGAAAATGGTTGTCCTTGCATGTCAAATAACCCCTTTCCTAAGGTGAGTGGCCGCCATGACAAGATTATGGGCAAAGGAAACATGTTTCCAACATGTTTTGCTAGTGGTGTATGTAGGAAGCCATAAAATAAAAACTAGCATTAAAGAAATGAAAAAAAATGAGCATGGATGCCCCCCATTGTGCCGTAGCTAGCTAGAGAAAGAAAAGAAAAAAAAAGGTTTTGTTCATTCATTGTTCATTCTTTTGGTTGTTCTTGAGAAAAAAAACGAAAGGAAGGAAGATTACCTAGGTCAATTCGGCAAGCATCTTGGCTACTAGGAGGTAAGCATTGAATTTGTTGATTTGGTTTTGTAATATGCTAAGTTGAATGGTGGATGCACTCTTGGTAAGGTCAAGGAAGTTGAGATTTCTTGTGTGTGTCTAGGCAAAATGCCAAATGATTAAGTGTTGGAGATAGGAGCTTACTTAGAATGATAAATTCTTCTCCTATAATTATTTTTCTTGCATGTTAAATGGCTTCTACTTAGCCATGCAAAAATTTGTAATTTGTATGGATGATTGGAGCATTCGGCTAGGGTATAAAGGAAGGGATTTTGGTTGTTTCATCTAAGTATGGATGATGAATGTGCTATGGAAAGAAATTGGTCTTCCTATGAATATGATTCGTGAATGTTTATATTAGTAAAATAATTTATGTTCAAACACTTGAGGATTCAAACATTGTCCATGACTATTGTGTTTAAGATGTGATTTTGAATATTTCAAATATTGAAAAGTAAGAATAGGTGTGATCGGTCATGGGAATTTGAGATGTTGTACATTAGAATTGAAAATACTTGAGACTAGATTACCTTAATAGTGATAATACATTCGCCTTGATGCATTAATTGAATGTTGGCTAAGGTTTTGATATTTTGAACAAGGATAGTTGTGAATGGAGTGAAAACCATTAAATTATACACATAAGTATCCAGCAAGAATTTTAACTACTAAATGTATTTATACTAGGAAATCAAGACATCAAAAGGGGAGAATCAAACAAAGGCAAAACAAAGATAATCGAGTAGTCGATTGGAAATCGTTTCATCCAATATAAGGTAAGTCATTAAGCATATATTTGGTATTGATTTAAATGATCATAATATATATGCAATTGTGTTTAACGAATTGATGTGTAAATGAAAATGTATGTGTATGGAATGATGCCATTGTTGAATGTATAAAGGCAGCAAAATGCATAAGGTATTGGTCACGGCACTAAGTGTGCGGGTATAAATGGACACGGTGACAAGATTGGCACTAAGTGTGCGGGTTTAAATTGTACAGCACTAAGTGTGCGAGTTTGATTCTATAGCACTAAGTGTGCGAGCTGAAAATATATAGCACTAAGTGTGCGGATTCACTATATGCTCTTGTATTACAATTGGCACTGAGTGTGCGACATTATCGAGTTAATCCCGGACAGCGAATCGGGTAAGTACCTTGAGCTCATGACGAATAGAAAATACGTTCATGCTCGGGGTTGAACTTGGTAAGCCTTAAATCTATGTGATGATTGAAATTGTATGATTATGGTGGAAATGAGTTAGTGTGTGAAAATGCCTCAAATATCTTGTTGTATAGAATATGAAATGTGGATGTATGACTTGGTATGAGATTGAACCGAAAGGTCCGAGGATTTATGGTATAGCTTCAATATGGATGAGTACCTAGCCTCGTCTATTGTTCGTGTTGTGATAACTTTATCAATGGATGATTGTTGAATGCTTATGACTTACTGAGTTATAAACTCACTCGGTGTTTTCTTGTCACCCATTTTAGGTCTCTCGGACTCGTATTGTTCGCGTGATCGGAACCGTCGTTGAAGTCATCACACCGGCTGAAATCTTTTGGTATTGTCTTCGTTGTTGAAGAACATTTGGCATGTATAGGCTATTATATTTTGTCGAATTGTGGGTTGTAAACTTTAAGCCATGTGAAAATGGCCTATGTGGTCGTCGAGTGGGATGCTAGAACCTATAGCCACGAGTCTTAGAAACTCTAATTTTGATAAGGTGGCCATAATTTGTGTCATGTATGATGGAGGATTAAGGCCAAGGAAAGATTCATGAAATTGGCATAGTCTCTGCAGTAACTGTTGCAGACAGCAGCAGTGAGATGAGATTGAAAAATCATTAAAAATAGTAGAAGTAGAATTAAATAGTGAGTAAATTATTGAATTGAACCTTGATGAATCTATTTTTATATGGACGAAACAAAAAGACCATATGAGCAGTATACTGAGAAATATTAAAGTTCTCGTGAGACAGGGCCAGAACGGTTTCTGGGTCCCCTGTCGCGACTTTGAAAATTTACCATAAATTATCCAGAAATAATTAGGAGTCATGCCTTATATGTACAGATTCCGTTTTGAGTCTAGTTTCATTAGAAACAAACGGCACCAGTATTAAAGCCCTGTACAGAGAGATATTCAAGTTGTAACGCGCGAAGGTCAGAGCAGTCGATCCCTGTAATATGGGTGACTTTAACTAATAAACTGTACCAATTGCCCCGACCAAAAATTCTAAAAATAAATCCATGGATGGGTATGTGAGTCTAAATTCAGGGAAAATTTACGAAACTAGTTTCCGAGTTTTGAAACTCGAGATATGATTTTTAAGGCGACGGTGACGCAGTTTTCCAGCCTGACTGGTAATGTCAAATTGGTTGGTACCTTGAGAGGATTTGGCCGTTAACCCCTCGTGTCCGACACCGGCGACGGTCACGAGTTAGGGGTGTTACATATGCGATACATTTAAAATCAATGGTGTTTCTAATGATTCCATTCGTCTTCAGTTGTTTCCCTTTTCATTGAGGAACAAAGCTAAACAGTGGTTGAACTCGTTACCACGAGGGTTAATTACTACTTGGGAACAAATGACCGAAAAATTTTTACTAAAATATTTTCCGCTAGCTAAAATGACTAAATTACGTAATGGTATCTCTTCTTTTGTGCAGATGGATTTAGAAACACTCTACGATGAATGGGAGAGATACAATGACCTTCTGAGAAGGTGCCCTCACCATGGGTTACCGCTTTGGCTCCAAGTACAAACATTCTACGATGGTCTGAATCCTTCGGCTAGGCAAATGGTTGACGCAGCGGCGGGCGGAACCATCAATAATAAAACACCGGAAGATGCCTATAAGTTTACAGAAGAGATGTCACTGAATAACTATCAGTAACAAGTCATGGGGACAAAGCCAACGAAAACAGTCGGCGTTTATAACGTCGATTCGGTCACCATGCTCTCTAATCAGGTAGAAGTCTTAAATAAAAAGATTGCTGGTTTTCTTAATTCTTCACAGGTTCACCCATTAATGCAGTGCAAAGCAAGTAGCTATGGAACAAACCATTCGGAATACCAACCTTATGGCCACAACATGGATAATGAGCAATTAAATTACATGAGTAATAATCCTCGACCTCAAAACAATCCATACCATAACACTTATAATGCATGTTGGAGGAACCACCCTAATTTCTCATGGGGCGGTCAAGGAAATCAAAGACCATAACATCCTCCAGGGTACCAACAACCACCCTACCAACAGGAAAAGAAGCCAAATCTTGAAGAGATGCTCTCAAAGTTTATTTCAGTGTTAGAAACTCGTTTTCAGAATACTGAGACAACACTTAAAAATCAACAAGCGTCAATCCAAGGGCTTCAAACTCAGATAGGCCAACTGTCCAAACTAATCTCCGAACGACCACAAGGTAGCTTGCCAAGTAATACTGCACCCAACCCAAGGGAACAGCTCAACGCAATTAATATTCAAGATAACGAAGAAATCGTTGAGCCTGGACCAGAACCGAGGAAAGAAACTGTGGTAAGCAAAGGTCAAGGTGAGGTAGATTATAATAAAAACAAACCAGTGACTGTCGAATATAAACCTCGTGTGCCATACCCCAACGCGACAAGAAAAGACTGCTCAGATGAACAATTTGGTAGATTCCTTAAACTCCTAAAAAAATTACATATTAACTTACCATTTATTGAAGCTCTATCGCAGATGCCAAACGCAATGAAATTTTTAAAGGAGCTTTTAGCAAATAAGCAAAAGTTGGACGACACGTCGCATGTGGAGCTAAACGCAGTTTGCTCGGCCATTCTCCAAAATAAACTACCCAGCAAACTAAAAGATCCAGGGAGTTTTATGATTCCTTGCTTAATTGGTAGTTTAGATGTTAATTATGCATTGGCTGATCTAGGGGCTAGTATCAACGTCATGCCTTACAAAATGTTTAAGCAACTAGGTCTCAGGAAACCCAAATAGACTAGGATGAGCATTCAATTTGCAGATAAAACTATAAGATTCCCTAAAGGTATTGTTGAAGATGTGCTAGTTAAAATTGATAAATTTATATTTCCCATTGACTTTATTGTTCTAGACATAGAAGAGGATAGCAACACTCCCTTAATCCTAGGAAGGCCCTTTTTAGCAATTACTAAAACCATCATTGATGTTGGCACAGGTGAACTCACACTCCGGTATCACCCTTCAAGCTCGAAATTCTGGCAACACATCAAGGATTGAAGGTAATTATTTAAACCATCCTACTAAAACTAACAATATGGTGCAACCTACTTTGCATAAAATGAGTCTGAAGGAAGCACACGAGTCATTCTCAAGCAATAGTAGAGGACCTGTTCATGAAGTTCGAAGACTAGAAATCGAGGAACTTGATGAATGGAAAACACACAAACCAAGAACACCCGACAAACCGAAACTACGCCAAAACGATCTCGATACATCTCCAAATCTACTTAAGGTTGGTGATAAGGCCTTATTAGATGTCGCGGATCCCCACATTGTCACTACCACACCGAATGAGGAAATCCCTCTTACGGTACTCAGTATTTTTTCATTCGGTACAGTGGAGGTGAGTCATCCCAAGTTCGGCACTTTTAAGATAAACAACACCCGATTAAAACCCTATTTTGATGAGATTAATAGCAGGAATCAGGAGTATAAACTCCTCAAACCACCATGACCATTCACTGGAGAGGTAAGTCGAGCTTAGACTATAAATAAGTGCTTCTCGAGAGGCAAACCGAGCACTAACAATATTAATTTCTTTAAATTTTTGTATTTAACTCCTAACTTACTAATAGAAATCTTGAAAACAGATGTTTTCACAGAGACACAGCCAAGCGCACAGGCGTGCTTAAGGCTGTTTGAAAATAGGGGAAAAGATTTCCCCAACACGGGTTATGATTAAACACCATGACCGTGTGATATGGCCGTGGTCAAGCCTGCCAAAACAACACGGGCGTACCACATGCCCGTGTGGAAGAACCGTGGTCGAACCTGTTAAAACAGCACAGGCATGCGACACACCCGTGTCTAACACTCGTGGTCGAACCTGTCAAATTAACATGGGCGTGGAGATTGAACACATGGGCGTGGGAGAAGTGAACAAAGCGAGACACGACCGTGCAACATGGCCGTGTGAACTCATATGCCCGAGGAACACGGGTGTGTACTAAATGTCAGACGCGCCCAAATTTGAAATTCACGAATCACATGGGCTGAAATTTGGGAACATGGGCGTGTGCCATGGCCGTGTGCCCCAAAATCTATAAATACCCTGTATGATTCACTTTCTTCCCCTATTTAAAAACCCTAACCTTAGCCGCTGCAACTCCACACGGCCCCTCTGCTACGCCCGTGCGCCGCCTACAACTCAATTCTTGATGCCCACTCTCTTCCCTTAGCGTTTGTTTACTCTTTTTTCTTTTTATTTCACTTATTTATAATGCTATCTATCATATAATCTATGTTTTTCATGTTATTTTCATATTGATAATCACATAAATTTCATTTATCAAACAAGTTATCATCTTTCTCATGTTTAAAATCCTCCTCATTACATGATTCCTACATTTCATGTAATTAGTTAGAAGTAAATATTAATGGCTAGGATAGTTGAAATAATCATGCATATTGTGTTTAAATCTTTTTTCATTCATATAGTATTTTGCATTCCATTCCTTGCCATTTTTTTTACTTATATCACCATGCTCATGCCACATCATTAAACTTATTGTTTTAATTTAGTAATTGTGGCTGAATATATTCATGCATTTTCCTTTTGGACTTTAGTCTCATTCCTTTTATATATTATAAATTATCCACTCATCAAAAAGACGAATTGACGTTTCTGCTTGCAGGTACACAATGTCGTCTTCAAGAGGAAAGAAAACCGCCGTACCATCCTCGAAGAAGAGGAAGGGAGCATCATCTTTCGCGGGTCCAATCGCAGAAATTTATCACCCTCTCCTACAGTTCCCCCGAGGGCCCCAAGAAGAACTACAAGCCCGACCCTTAATTGCGGGCCCCTGCATCGACTGGGCTGCCATAGAACAAGTTCAAATGGCTGACGCGATTCGGGCTCTCCTAACCACCGACCCTTGGGAGCTGTTTTTCAGGATTATCGAGCCGACATACCTCGATCTCACAATAAAACTCTGCTCAACGTTCCATCTTCAGACCGTAATGACAAGGTACGATGATCCCGGCACGGCCCAGTTTCGCTTAAGTGGGTTAATCCGCCAGCTAAGCGTCCTAGAGTTTGGTGCTGCACTAGGCCTATATACGGAGGAGTTCAAAGAGGAGAATGAACTACATGCTCTCAGTCACCACATACATTTCTCTCCCTCGAAATGCTGGCACACGTTGGCCCCTAGTCGCTCTAAGGCATCAGTTCTCCACCATCCCTGAGGTATTTACACGCTATTTTAGGTCACACGATTACAGGGAGGCAAGAGAGCACTGGCGTCGTCAACACCCACGACGTCTACTTCTTATGGTACATGTTGCAAGGGCACATCATCTACCTTGCCTATTTCATCGCCCTTGTGATTCAGCACCAGACGGAGCGACATCGGAAGGGGGTTATCTCCATTGGCCCCTACGTGACCCGGCAAGCGCGAAACTTCGGGCTCCTCAACACCGCAGCCCAAGAATCATCCCTCACCCTCATCGGCTAGATGTCTCCACAAGGCATCTCGAGCATGCTTAGCATGAGGATAATCGAAAGGCGCTGAGGAACCTACCCTCCCCAGTACCATCTCACCCAATCTACCAAAGTGGAGGCCTACGAGGACATTCCTGATGATGTCCCTCCATAGCACGAGGACCCATCGACTCAGCCACCACCACCCTCTCGTCCAGTTCATGCAGCGGCTTTATATGTTGACATATCTGAGCGCCTCACCCGATTTGAGCAGCAGTGTTTTCAACGATTTGAAAACATTGACGCTACTCTACAGCAGATTTGTCAGCACCTCCACATCTCATCGTCAGTCCCACCTCGCGAACCATCCATCGATGAAGATGTTTAGACATATTTATTTCTTATTTTATGTTTTTAATTTTTATTGAAACTACTTTTTATTTTTATTAGATTTTAGAAATTTTATTTTTAATTATTAAATTTGGTTATTTCTTTTTGAGTAATTATTCTTCCTAATATCCCCTAAAAAGGTCCTGATTTTATCACAGTTATATAGAACTCTTAAGCTCATTGTCACATAGGAACTAAAACTCCATCGGGAAAGGTTCTCCACGATTGCCATGTCCTGATCGACCACGACCATATCTACCACTAGATATAATATTCTTTTGGCGCAGGACTTATGGCCTAATGAACCTCTACGACCGTCGGAGTATCCTCCTCCACTCTCGAACCGATTACTCTCCAAAACTCTAGTTCGAGGAATTCATCATACAGGAAGTTTCACTTCTCTCTCTATCTTATTTTTATATTATATAATACCTATCTTTGTACATTGAGGGCAATGTACATCTTAAGTGTGGGGGGCATTCATTTCATTATCAAAAAAATCCCTGAATGATTACCTTATTCTCTTGAAAAACTCTCATATCATATTTAGGAAAAATTTTAATTGATTTAGGATTTTGATTGATATATCTTGAATTAAAACATAGGGATTTATGCATTGATGGTTTAAACTTTAAGACATTAAAGAATCAAGCATGATAAGTTGATTTTTAAGAATTTAAAATTATAGGTTCTTTCCCCAAGTCTAGGTATTACTTTAAATTGGAATTCACGAGTCTAAACATCAAAAAGCCATAATTTTTGTTAGATTTTTGAGCCTTTTGAGTATCTGTTAATCCTTTCATGCTCACTTTTATTATTGCTTTGAGTGCGCCAGTATTGAACTGTTATTCTAGAATTTGCTTGATTATGCATGTCGAGACTACACCATTTGATTTGATATATTAAAATGATTAAGGCACTTAGGATTAACCCACTCATACCATGAAAAGCCTACCTCCACGATTAACTCTTAGTAAACCCCTTTGAACCTAACAAGCCATTCTTTGTATCAACCTCAATATTAACCCTTAACCCATTATTGTTGAAATCCCCTAAATTTGATCCCTATTTTTGTCGAGATTTGAGTTGAAAAAATTGCTTAGCTATTTCTTGATTGTAATAAGTTAGTCTATGAATATTTAACTTGTTCTTAAAAAAAAAACACTATGTATACATACCTGTAATTTCATATTCTGAGAGAAGCTTTGTTGTACGCAAGTGAAGATTAACTCTTTTTCTAGTTAGGCATTTTTCAATTCAATCTTGATTCTAACCCTTTCTTTCAGCTTGTGACCACACCCCCTAACCAAGCCTCACTACAACCCTCTAAAGACCTTTTGATTGATGTATCATCTTAAATTCTAGTGGTGGAGATTTGATTTTCATGCAAGCCTATGGTAATGACTTTTCATTATTGACTATTGAGTGCTTCACTTATTGTCCTTAAACACCTCGAGTGATTTGAGTGAATCTTTAGTGAGGATGTGAAACTCTGTGATATTCTGAATCAAAGGTAATTACTTAGATGCGGAGAGACACCTATGTTTGCATGATTAAATACTCAACTTGGAATGTTTGAAACTCTTATGTTCTTTTAGTTGAATTCTCAATATATGATTACCTATGGATTATTTTGAGACATTATCGATAAGAATTATAAGTTGAGGAGAATTTATTTTGATTATGAGTTGAGGATTTTGCTTGAGGACAAGCAAATACTTAAGTGTGGGGGTATTTGATAAACCGTAATTTATACATATTTTTACCCTATGTTTAACGCATTTTAGGGATGATTTTCCATTATAATTGGTGAATTCGATGCTCCTAATGCTTTAATTTCATGTTTTATACTTAGGAGAGCATAGGAGAGAGAAATGAACGAGAAACGGGCCAAAAATGGAGAAAATGGGCCAAAGTACGAACTCAACACGGCCTGGACTTCCTCACACAGGTAGCCCACACAGCCGTGTCAATTTAGCAGAATCGAAGCATGACTCACATGGGTATAGCACACGCCCGTGCCATTCTAACAGGCTCGAACATGACCTGAAGTAATCGCACACTGGAGTGTCCCTTCTGAACCCAAGTTGAGTCCAATTCGGAAAAGGCTAATTTTGAGGGCTAAAAGACATTCCAAAGCCTATAAATATACCCTAAAAGAGGAGAAAAGAGGACACATAGAATAGGAGTAAGGAATTAGTCCAAGGAAGCCGATTGATTCATCTTAGAAGCCGGATTCATCATCAAGATTGAAGATCTCTCCTCAATTCCCCTTCAGGAGTTTTGGGTTTTCTTTATGTTTTCTATTCTTTATTTTTCTGAGATGTTTTCTTATTTAGTTATGAACTAAATCCCCTAAATACCTAAGGGAAATGAAACCTAAGATGAATCTTGTTATCATTTTCTGAATTGTATGATAAATATTTAACTTGTTCTTAATTATGTGTTCTTAATTATGTGTTCTTAATTCTTGTTTTGATATCCCAAGATACTAATTCAAGATAAGCTCTTATTCAGAGGAGGAATTGACCTTGTCTAAGAGTACATTTATAATAATTAAGTGGAGTTGATTGCGCGCCTAGACATAGGGTGACAAGATTTTGCCGGATTAGGGTGAAACCTAATAAGGGGATCCATAGATCGAGTTAATGCAACCCTAGAGTGTTAATTAGAGAAAGGTCTCGGTTATTCAATCTAGGGATTAGACGTTATTAGTCTTGAATAGGGATAATAACATAACTTAGGGATCTCTACGGAACAAGTTGAATGAATAAATCGTCCGATTCGGAGCCAGAATAACAAGTAAAGTCTAGGTGGATTTTTCTTTAGGTATTGTCTTCATTCAATCGATTTTCGCAAAAGCAATTCCCCAATTCTATTCTCTATGAGTACTTAGTTTAGATAATTAGTTAGTTAAAAAAAAAACCCCATTATTCTTAGGCTAGATAATAAAAACACCGTCATTACTAATACTTTTAGTTCATTTGGGTTCGACAATCCGGTATTGCTAAAACTATACTACTGTTCGATAGGTACACTTGCCTACATCATGATAATAGTTAGTTTAAGAATGAGTAACTATAAATATTTAAAACCTATCACGAAATAAGGCGATCAGCTTCCATTGCATGCAATGCAAACAGTGATTTTCGACTTAGAGCATCAGCAACAACATTAGCCTTTCCCGGTTGATAGTCAATCACAAGCTCATAGTCTTTTAACAATTCTAACCATCGGCGTTGTTGCAAATTTAGATATTTCTGAGTCATTAAGTATTTCAAACTTTTTTGATCAGAATAAACATGACATTTCTCTCCGAACAGATAGTGGCGCCATATCTTCAATGCAAACATAATAGCTGCCAATTTTAAGTCGTGTGTCAGATAGTTCTTTTCATGAGGCTTCAACTGTCGCGAGGCATAAGTTATAACTCTGCCTTCCTGCATCAAAACACAGCCTAAACCATTTAAATATGCATCACTATAGATAACAAATTCTTTACCCGATTCTGGCTGAACTAATACTGGAGCTTCGATTAAAAGGGCTTTCAACTGATCAAAGCTTTTCTAGCACTTTTTTGACCACTCAAACTTAACATCTTTCTACAATAGCTTCATCATTGGAGCTGCAATCATAGAGAAACCTTTTACGAACCGTCTATAATAACCAGCAAGTCCCAGAAAACTTCAGACTTTAGAAACATTCCTCAGAGTTTTCCAATCAATTATAGCTAAGATTTTACTCGGATCGACTCGTATACCCGATGCTGATACAACATGACCCAGAAAACTGACTTCGCTTAACCAGAACTCACATTTGCTGAACTTTGCATACAACTACTTATCTCGCAAAGTCTATAACACTAGTCTCAGATGTTCGGCATGCTCGGTTTTATCACGGGAATAAATCAATATGTCATCTATGAACACAACCACAAACTAATCTAGATATAGCCTGAAGATCCGATTCATCAAATCCATAAAAACAGCAGGTGCATAGTAAGTCCGAAAGGCATAACCAAAAACTCATAGTGTCCGTACCTCGTTCAAAAACCAGTCTTTGGTACATCAGAGTCTTTAACTCGCAACTAACAGTAGCCTGATATCAAATCTATCTTCGAAAACACTGTAGCCCCTTTCAGTTGGTCAAACAGATCGTTACTCCGTGGCAACAGATGCTTATTCTTTATAGTCACCTTATTGAGCTATCTATAAGTAATGCACATTCTCATAGTTTCATCTTTGTTTTTCACAAACAACACTGGTGCACCCCAAGGAGAGAAACTCGGTCGTGCGAAACCCCTATCTGTCAATTCTTGCAACTGAGCTTTCAATTCTTTTAATTCGATAGGTGTCATTCTGTACGGAGTTATGGATATCGGAGTCATCCCGGGCATTAATTCGATACCAAAATCTGCCTCCCGAATAGGTGGCAAACCCAGTAATTCTTCAGGAAACACATCTGGATACTCACATACAACTGATACTGATTCAATGTTTCTTTCGGCCACTTTACAGTCAAGCACATATGCAAAGTAAGCTTCGCAGCCTTTTCTCATATATTTCTGAGCTAACATCGAAGAAATCACTGTTGGTAACCCATTCAAATTATTAGATTCAATTCGAATAATCTCATCATTCTGGCACCGTAAATCAATAGTCTTTCTTTTTGCAGTTTACAACAACATCATACAAAGTCAACCAGTCCATACCCAGAATTATGTCGAACTCATCAAATGGTAGCAACATCAAATCAGCCGGAAAGTATGAATCTCGAACCATCAAGGGCCAATTCTTACACACTTTGTCACCCATAACACACCGGCCCAAGGGGTTTGACACTCTAATCACAAACTTAGTAGACTTAACAGGTAAAGTCTTACTGAATACTAATGTCTCACACACATAAGAATGAGTAGAACCAGGATCAATCAATGCAATTACATTAGTATCATAAAGAGTGAATGTACCAATAATGACATCTAGGGATGAAGCCTCCTTATGTGCGTGAATAACATAGGCTCTGGCAGGGGCACGAGCCTCAGATCTGACTGTTGTATCTTTGGTCCCTCTCTGATTTCCACTCGTATTACCCATATTTCTGGGTGGTCTACCCCGAGCTACTGTATTACCCGATCTCATATTCTACACTAGATTTTCTTCAACTAACACTAGGCAATCACGAATATAATGATCTGTCGATTCGTATTTAAAATAGACCTGATCATGCAATCTGCAATTGCCAGGATGTCATTTACCATAGTGTCTACATTCGGGTTGATTTGATCTGACATTCCCCACACTAGCTACTCAGGTAGCTTTCGATCTCATAGGTGGTCTACTCTGATCTCATCTAAAATAACCCAAAGTGGCTTTGGAACGGCTGAAATCAACTCGGAACTTCTTTGGTGCCGAATGGAATGACTTACTAAACGTTCTTTTACGTGCATCTCTAGGCTCGCTCAACTAGTACTACAAACTCTTTTATCTCAAGTATGCCAACTAACAGTTTAATGCCTTCATTCAGCCCATCTTTGAATCTTTTACACATTATGGCTTCGGTAGAAACACACTCTAGGGCATACCAACTGAGTCTCACAAATTTCCGCTCATACTCAGTCACGGTCATCTGATCCTGTTTCAGCTCCAGAAATTCTTTTCGCTTCTGATCAATAAATCTCTGGCTGATATACTTCTTACGAAACTCAGTCTGAAAGAATTCCCAGGTCACCCATTCTTTCAGAACCACTGATACTAGGGTATTCCACTAGTGATATGCTGTGTCTCAAAGCAAAGATATAGCACATTTCAAACATTCATCTGGGGTACAGGATAGCTCATCAAACACACGGATAGTATTGTCAAGCCAGAACTCAGCCCGCTCATCATTATCATCATCAGTAGCTTTAAATTCTTCAGCCCCGTGTTCTCTGATTTTATCGACATGTGGCTTATATAATATCTGCGGATCACTTACTTGAGGTACAGTAGGCATCGAAGGTGGATTAGTCGGAGGTGGAGGTTGTTGTACAACCGAGTTAGTCCGGATACACTGAGTAAACTAGTCATTCATCATTTGGTAAAAGACTTGTCTAGCCTCTCCTTCCTGGTTACTCGAAATCAGTCGAGAATCAACCGGCGTTGTCCCTTACGCCGGAACAGGCGCTACACTCTTGACATCATCAACTATAGCTCTATCAGGATCCATTTACTATATGAAAACACATTTTCAAATGTCAGATGTCATCACACTATCAAAGTATATAATATGGCATGTATAGCTAGACTCACACGTGCTACGTTAGTCCTACAACCGACTAAACTGTAGCTCTGATACCAATAAAATGTAACACCCCTAGCCCGTGTCCATCGTCGGACTAAGGTTAAGAAGTGTTACCGAATATATCACAGTTCTTACTAACATGGATTACATTTTATAATTGAATTTTTATTATTTCACATTAATGCACATAATAATATTGCCTAATGTCAAATCTTAAATTTCATATCATTCATATGATATCATAGTTAAAACATAAGTCAGCGTATATTAAAAACATATTATATGTATAAAACATAATAAATCATCCACTTCTTTAATGATATTCGAATGCCTAACAAAAAAAAAACATTTCATTTCACATTTGTGCACGAGCATATATGTATATATAGTCATTTAAGTTATTTCATATGGTATTATCAAATAGCATATGCACTTTAATAATTTCATTTTTAAAAAATGAAAATCAAGGATATTTCATACAACAATATAAAATTTATACATGTTTATCTACATCAAAATTTGAGTCATTATCGAGCATTGACAACTAAACATAATAAGCCCCAACCAAACATATCAACAACTATTTTTACTCCATTCAAATCAAGTTAATATATTCAGCACCATTTATTTATATATATATCATAGGATATGATATAAATATATATATCACTCAATTTATCAAATCCGCTATACAATTATACAAGTAAATGCCGAAATACAAGTTGGTTGTAACTACCTCATATATATTATCATTTTACAACCAAAATTACTAATATATTATTATAACATTTTTTATACTTACTCATATTATAAATCATACTGCACAAAAAATAATACATTAACCCCCAAATAGGCATTTAATCAAAATACGAATCTCACATGTCATGTAATAACCATATCAAACAAAATTATATCATGTTCGAGTTTAACTAAACAACCTACAATACCAAGTCACATATAATAGTTGACCGAATACAACCACCACATTTATATATACTTTACCCTATACATACCTTAACCGAATCAACCATATATATATTAATCCAAAATCATTAACCATTCCTAAAACACTAAACTCCTTCCACGAACACCGTTCATGCATAGCACATAATACTATAACCAAAACGAATTTTAACCATAGCCAAGCAAAACAGAATTCAAGTATAAAGGTTAAGCCATTTTCGCATGGCCTTTATACAAAACTAAGGTTCATTATTTAAAACATATTCCAACCTATACATGCCATAGTACGAGTTTAACTTATAAAGGTACTGAAATGATTGGATAGTGTGATGATCTTGCTGACGACCCCACGAGCTTGTAACTGGATTTAAAATCTATAAAACAGAAACAAATACAAACACGAAGTAAGCTTTTTATAGCTTAGTAAGTCTTAAGCAAATATACAACACGATAACATTATCAACCAGATTAAACTAAGACAAGTTATAATATTATGACATAATTTAAATCCAAACATAAAAAGTTCATATTACATATATATTTGTTCTTAAATTTCACTTTGGTCGAATGCTCTTATAACCAAATTATCATTATTACCATTTAACTTCCACAACCATATAATCATTACAAATCTAGTTCACATATCATAAACACATAAGTTCATGTGCCACAACATAGTTTCATATACACATATTAAATATGTGGCCGAATATACAAAACCACACATACATATAATTGAAACTCATTCAACATTTTTCACAAGGTCAAATATACTTTCTACGTTTTAAATAGTAACAAGCTAATTCATAGCTGTCTATTTAGCTCGTGTACACACTCGAACATAACTTATCTTTGCCCGATGAACCATTCGAAATTGGGTGTACAATGCCAACGTCCCAGACGTGGTCTTACATGTAATCATATATCGATGCCACTATCGCAGACAGGGTCTTACTCGCACACATATATCAGAATCACATATCGATGCCATGGTCTTACTCACACACATATATCGGAATCCTATGTCATGACATATGTATCCTAACTATTCCTAAGGTTCATATGGGGCTTTCGGACATCGTAACTCGGTCAAAACGAATGCTTGAACATGGTTACCAAGCTTATACACATTCGAAAATAGCATGTGTAAATTCATATATTACTTACCAGCATATATAATTAGCATTTAACTACAACTAGACATGTCTATTTGCTTATAAACTTACCTCGGAGGATACAGAACAGAACAACGCAGCTAGTCGACAACTTTCGTTTTCCCTTGATCCAAATCCGATTTCTTTGGTTCTTGACCTAAACATATTCAAATTAAGCTCATTCAAATATATTTTCATTCAATTTAGTCCAAAAACATATGAATGGACAAATTACCATTTTACCCCTAACATTTACACTTTTTTACAATTTAGTCCCTATTGCACAAAACACAAAATATGCAAAATTTCCTTATACCCATGTTTGGCCGAATATTCCTAGTGTTCATTCAAGTCCATATGTTTCATTTATTTCACATTTTAGTCCCTTAAATTATTATTTTTGCAATTTATTCCTAATTACTCAAAATCATCAAAAACTCTAGTACAAAACATGTTAATCTAAAACATATCTTTCATTTTTCATCATCAAACAACAAAAATCACAAACTCTTATCAATGTCATAACCCAAAATATTCATCAAAATAAAAAAACTTAAAGCATGGGTCTTAAAGATTACTTAGCAACGATCTCAAAAACGTAAAAATTATCAAAAACCGAGTAAGAACGAACCTTGAATTAAGCTCAACAATGATCGAATACCTAGCTTCCTATTCTTTTCTTTCTTCTTTTATTTTGGCAATGTAAAGAAAATATGAATTTGGTTTTATTATTTTATGCTTTATGATATAATATAACTTAACATTTGATTTACCTATTTACCCTTTATAATTAAATAACTAAATCATATATAACAAGGATTCAACTGTCCATTGCTAACCAAAAATAGACGTTTGATAGTGTGATGATGTTCTTGATGGCTCCCAGATCTAAGCTAGCCTTAATTCTCTATAAAACATAGGAAAGTAACATAAAGTAAGCTTCACAACTTAGTAAGTTCGTATTAACGTAATGAGCAACTTCACTATTCATTTACAATTCAATCAATATAAATGCAAGATAATACAAATACATTAAATCTTAAACCATTCAATCATTCATTCAATAGCTTACCAAGAATTCATCCATTTCATGGATTTAATGTTTATAAACTTTATGTACGTACTGGTACCAAATTGTACCAATCTCATTCTAGTCCACATCTTTCAACTTCCTGTTGAACCATCAGGATTAGAAGTCAGATATTTAAGGATCTCAATCGATAAGTACCTATACTATGGCCCGTAGCCAAATCAAGGTAACTCCTCTCCAAAATGCCTATACCATGGCCTATAGCCAAATGAAGGTATAACTATCACCCGAAGTGTGGCCCGAAGCCAACTTAATACCCTAATGACATGTCATTAATATCCTAGACTATTCCTAAGGTTCAACTGGGAATTTCCAATACCAAATCATAGTCGAATCACTGTTGAATCATTGTGGAATCATGGTCGAACAAGTTCATAGTCTAGAATTTACAATTTATGCAATATCAAAACATTTAAATACGATTAAAAAGAGCTCGTTACATACAAACTTACCTCGAGTATGAAAATGGTAAAATGAGTCAATTACTCGATAATCTTTCCTTTCCCCCAATCTAATTCCGGATTCCTTTTTTCTTGATCTAAATATATTCAAAATCAACTTATTCAATCACATATTATTTCAATTTAGTCAATAACACGCATTTAAGCAATTTTGCATATTAGCCCCTAAACTTCTACATATTTACAATATAGTCCCTATTTCATAAATACACAAAATTCACATAATTCAATAAGACCCATGCTTGGCCGAATTTAATATGCATTACTAGCATCCCATGTTTTCAATTTATTTCACATTTCAACAACTCAATTTGTATATTTCACAATTTAATCCCAATTTGACATTTTTGTCAAAAATCACTTTACAAAACTATTTAATCTATCCATAAACCTTCATAATTTGTCATCAATCATCAAATTACTCAAGCATTCATCAATGGAAACTTTTTAAACCTTTAACAATTTGAAAATCTAAGGTACGGGCTAGCTAGAATATAAAGAACGATCTCAAAAACGTAAAAATTATCAAAAATGGATAAAAATCGTACCTTAATTACTTGAATTTGCCTAGCAGAATGAAACACCCTATTTTAGCTTTTCTTCAAGCTTCATTCGACCAAAAATGATGATAATGAAGCCTAATTTTTATTTTGTTTTATTTATTACTACTTAATTAATTAATTTACTAGTATAACCTTTATTATAAACATATAAAACATATAATTGATGTCTATTAATGTCCATTAACCTTTAAAATGGTCTAATTACCATTTAAGGCCATCATATTAAAAATCCAAAGCAATTTGACACCATTAACTAATAGAATGCAACTTTTGCATTTTACGCGATTTAGTCTTTTTTCTCAAATTGGGCAATTAAACAATAAAATTAGTTCATGAAATTTTCACTCATACATACTATCATGCAATAAACACATAAAATAATATTAAAATAATTTTTTGACATTGAATTTGTGGTTCTGAAACCGCTATTCTGATTTAGCTGAAACCGGGCTGTTACCCAGTTTTTAATTATGGGCTTATACCCTTGATGAACACTAAAATGGGCCAACCCAATTGAGGCCTGTAACATACCTTACCTAACCCAATAAAAGGATCTGAGTATGATGTGTCACAAGTTAAAATCAAAAGAATTTAAATAAAGAATTTTTAATACAATTTATTCAATAGAGGCTCTGTAAAACTTTGCAGGTTTATAAGTATAAATTGTGAAAAGGCTTATTACTTTACAAAAGTTTCAATATACATCATTGGTAGTTAAAATTATAATTAAACCATTTGGCGTAAAGGTTCAATATGGTAATCATAGAGAAAAATATATTAACTTAAATCCAATCATTGAAGTTATAAAGATCCTTATAAAATAGTATCCTATCAAAACAGTAGATCATTATACAAGTTGATTTCTAAATAAAAATTACACGCGACCCCCAGAAGATCATGTATGATACAAGACCAAACAAATGACTCACAATATCAATAGTGCTTTGGTATAGTCATTTCAGAGAAATCCTTCCTTTAATTAACAAGCTTGAGAAGGAAGAGATAACAAAGTAAGTTCATACGAACTTAGTGAGTTCCAAAACATAAATGGGTACATATAAGTCTTACTCTTAATTCCCAATTCAGTATCAAATCTTTTAAAAGTTGCATAGGATGAACATAATACACCCAATTGCGTACTAGAACACAGACAGACTTAATACGCTAATATACATAACACATGGGTAGTTAATGCATGCCACCTTAACACGACATAGTCAACTCATCCTCATGCCAACCTTGTCCCCAAGATTCAAAATTAGAAGCATATCTTACAGTCTTCTTCACATACATACTCCCCATTAACTGCTCATATCATTTTCATTCAGAATAGCATGTTTTCTCATGATCTGTCAGTCCGATTTACAATATAGCTACACTACCGGGGGTATCACAAACATATCTCCTCTTCTATCACCACCTATCACATCTCATATATCACAAACCAATGGTACTAACTTGAGAATGAAGGATGGTTTTTACTTCATAACACAGATAGACTGAACTTAGACTGCTGACACTATTTATCATTACCCACACATATACTTTTCATACGTTACTGAGATAGAATACTTACCGTTCATAATTTATATAATAGTGGAATTAAAACACATGGAAGTAAGATGGAACTCACTATAAAACTCTAATATAGTGATCTACATAGCAGGTCCTTTGCCCTTGTCGCTAGGATCCTCATTAGTTTCTTGAGCTAAAATAAAGATAATTACTCCTATCAGATCATTAAACTATCAAAACTTAACATGTATGCAAGAATCAGTAACTCATGGCCCAAAATCAGGAAGTTTCCTTCCTCGCAAACAAATATAATGTCTATGCATACCATTCAATAAACACATGCATTACATCAGTAATAACCCAAAGGCTGACCAAAAATAACCAATAAGTTGGTACTAACGTGGGTGCTATCTGAACTCTATGAACTATCTTCAAATAAGCTCTCTATACTAAGGTTTTCTCAAAAACTTACAGAAAAATTCAAGAAAGAAGAAGATGCAATGGTCACTAATGTTGGCCAACTATAACCTTATATACTCATGCATGGAGATAATGTTTAATGGAAAAATTAGATAATTCCACTAACACCCTTGATTCCCGTGATTAAACGCACTTAACAAGTTTTAGGTCAAATCATGTACAGTATTCTGGTTCGGTTCTAACTAAGTCTCAATTAAATCCCAACATGATTAACTAAGTCCTTAAGCACTAAATAAAATAAGCTTATAAAAACTGTGAACATAACGAGTTCACCCAAAACATCTAGGGTGGACAAATACTTAACAGAAGAGTCCGCCAAACCTTAGTGTTAGCCAAATCTAGAAGTTTGCTAAATGGCGAGTCCCACAGAATACTTAGCCTAAAAAAAATACTTCACTTACTCAATTTTACCTTTACCTTTACCAACTATATGCCAAGCAGTAACAGAATATTGAGTCTCCACCAGGAGGGCTATTATAGGCCTCCAAAAAGTTACCTTTAACTGGTATAATTGCTTGAAAATCCAAGAAGAGGTGACTTACCCCTCACGCTGCAACCGATGAAATAGGCAACCAAGGTCCACCAATAAAAGTCGGTAAGGTGCCTAGATGCGATCCCATACTCATTAAGAACAAAGATGAAGAAATAATTAAGGGGGAGATAAAACCCAACCTCAAACACATGAAGTGGAAGAAGAATTTCTTTGGAAGAGTCATTCAATCAACACTCGCCTTGAGCAAGGCTACAATCATAGAAAAAATTGGGAAGTTGAATTCCTCAGATGATCAAATAACATCCCATTTCCCTATGGGATGTAGTACAATAGAAGGGGACAATCTCCACATTGGGCCTAACATTATTGCCCTTATCATTACCAATATGGCCCTTCTTACTACTACTGCTATGATGGCTAACCCCCTTGCGATGACTATGCTTAATCCTAACCATTTGGCGATAACAAAAAAAAAGGAAAAAGAAAAAAAATGCCTTGAGAAATTACTTGAAAAACTTGCGAAAGATGATCAAGGAGAGAAGGAAGTGAATCTAAAACTGGGAAACATAGAAGTATAAGTAAAGGGAAAAACTCAGAATAACTTAATTAACAAAGAAGAGAGGGAGAATTTCAAGCAAGACACCTTCTTACTTCATGCCTTGATTTAAATATGCAAATGTACAAAGGAAGTTTGGTTGAATTAAATTATATGATTCAAATTCCTCAAATCTATGGTTGACACTTGTACAAGATGAAATAATTTCTTCCTAGAGCTAAACATTTATTAAGTATTCGTCAAAAGTAATACACGCTCAAATAGGCTTTGTCCCGTGACTTTGCCATATTATACACTAAATGCTCTATTAGGCAGTCGAGAAATCACTTGTTGATGGATGACCACTACTTATGGAAAGTCTAGATCTGCCACTCGAGTGAAGCGGTTTAAAATGTTGGGAACATGCTAGACTACCAGGTGAATAGGGATGTACGCTTGTAAGTAAGAGTGGGTTGTCCAAGGAATGACAATTTTTCCTAAAGACTAAGATTCACCTATGAAGTGAAAATTTTGAGGGCAAAATTTTCTTTATGGGTAGGCTACTTGTGACACTCGAATTTCTAAAATACTTGAATTTAGGAAGGATTTTGGGAGCTGATTGAATAGTAATGGAAAGTTTGGGGTTATTAGTGATAATTTTAGAGAGTTAAGTGGCTGGTTAGGAGAAAGTTAGATTCCAAATTTGGTTTGGTTAGATTAAGACTGACTAGTTACATAGTTGGAAACATAATAATTAGGACTGTGTCGTGATGACGGTCTGTGAAGATTGCGCCATAAAGGTATATATATGTAGGTAGGAGGACGAGAGAAAGGAGGGATTCCTTAATCCTGTTTACACATTCTTTTCATCAAAATCATCTTCTTCTTTAGTCATCTTGAAGAAGAAGATGTTGTAATCGTGAGAGGCTTTGCATGTTGCAGCAGTCGTAAGCATGGATGTCCAGGAAGGAGAAATATTGAAGGACTATTTCCAAATCTAATGATAAACTAGCATTCGGGCGAGCTATTGTGACAAGTATAAGGAAATAATATGAGTTTCTACATCCTAGTTATGGGTGATAGATGATGATATACTGCTTGCATGAATTAGGTAATGCATGAGTAATCTGTGCATGGGCAAGGTTGTTGTGTCATGATAAGCTGATTACTGTTGCTTTAAGATGGATGATGATTTGATGCATGTATTACATAGTAATTGAGGATAAACCTTAATGGGGTAGATGAAGTTAGGATGGGAAATGGGGAGTGAACCTATTAAATACTGCCTCAGGTGAAGCTCTGGGCCTTGCAGAGGGAACACTACGGTGTTTGAGCATCAAAGTTAGATGGTGTAAAAGAGATAATGGGATGAGGATTCGATAAATTGAAATCATGGAAAGGTATTTACTGCAACGGTGGTATCAGCTGGTCCTTCAGGGCGACACCGTGACAATGATATATGGCGTAAGACCATAGATGAAAGACACTATGGTGGTCTGGTATGAGGTACGTAGCATAAGACCCTAGATGAAAGACACCATGACAACTTGGTACAATATAAAATGTATACAGTGTAAGACCATAGATGAAAGATTCTATTATAGCAAGTATAATGAGTGAGAACATGGATGAAAGGCTCAATTGCATCATATTATAGTACACTGGGATGACAAATCGGAGTAAACACAAAATAGAGATAGTTCACTAGAACAGTAAAAATAGAACAGAGATAGTCCTCTAGGACAATAAACACAAAACAAAGATAGTCTATTAGGACAATAAGTACAAGTGATACTGATAGAAAATAGTCTTGAAACTGATATATTTTAAGCTTAGATTATGTAAAGGACTAGATTGTAAAGTTAACTTAGCTTGTTTGTTAACTCTGTTACATTAGGGACCAAATTGAATAAATGTAAAAAATTTCATGAAATTATGTCAGTAATAGAAAATATAAGGTCTCTAATGAGAATATGTAAAATCAAATTTTAATTTGAAGCTAGGAATCGAGAGTTATGCTTATCCCTATTTTAGGGACTAAATTGACTAAAATGTAAAATATGGTTGACTTTATGTTTGGATGTGAATTGGATGGGAATTAATAATTTTTTATCTGTTGTATGATTGTACGTCGCTAAAGATGATGTTAAGCCGTCGAGGGAGAAAGGAAAAATGAGAGTTGCTGATAAGTGACACAGGATTTTCGATTTGTACTTTTATGATTCGGGATAGAAATAATTTTTTTCATATACTTGTTTATTGAATGATTAATCATCGATGTGAGTATATCATTTTCGTATAAATTGATTTTCTGTGATTGAAGTTGAATATTAAGGTGAATACATAATTTTTTCATATACTTGTTTATTGAATGATTAATAGTATGATTTAATTAGAATATGATATGTGACATGGAAAAATGAATTGAAATATGTTATATAATGTGAGATATTACGTGTTGATGATTAACTGAATTGTGGTTCTGAAATTGAATGTAAAATTATATATATATGACTTAGATTAATTTGAAATGAAATGAGATTGATAAAGAATGGGTGCAGAACAAGATCGTAAGTTTGTCCAAGTCATAGATTTTGACTTAAGGCTCTAGACGATAAAAAAAAACTTGGATTTTGACATAACTTGAGCTCCCAAACTCGAAATCAAGTGATTTGAAGTGTGTTTCAAAGTTAAGAGATAGCTATGAAAATGTTCTACAGACATCTAAGCCCATAAATGCATGGATCTCATCCAAAATTTGTCGCAAGTTGACTAACCTTTTTAGCTTGAAAATTGGCAACTTGGTTGAATTGACTTTAATAAATTTCATCCATTTCGTGCATGTATGATTCACCCTTTCCTAAAAAAGATTCATCCTCACATATTGTATTTGACTGAATCTTAGTTTGATTGGCTTGGCCTTTGACCTTGTTATTGGGCCTTGAGGTAGTGTAAGACAATCACATCCATGGACCTGAAATTGGGCATTGAGACTTGCATCACTTCTCCTTCTTAAAAAAGATTTTTTCCTTGAATCTTTAGTTGTAGAAAAAGTAAAGGGATTAGAATTAATAAAAAAATACTTATCTAAGCTTTCCTATGTACCGAAATTATCTCCAGAATCAAATACATGATTTTGATCCCCCAAATCAACATGGATCAAGTACCTCTCCTTCAAAAACAAACAATTAACACTGAACAAAAAAATGTTAGGCA
Organism: Gossypium arboreum; assembly: GCF_025698485.1. Classification (NCBI taxonomy): domain Eukaryota; kingdom Viridiplantae; phylum Streptophyta; class Magnoliopsida; order Malvales; family Malvaceae; genus Gossypium; species Gossypium arboreum. The sequence continues at coordinate 14,290,902 of NC_069072.1, read as the reverse complement.
GATGAGTGTTCAAGTAAAAAATAACCTGTAACTTTCTTTGAATATTTGTGGTCATCCATAACAATTTCCAACGATGAATCAAGAATCACATATAACAATAAAATCAAGAAGGTTAAGATTATTATGTAAAAATTCATCGTTAAAGTTTAAGGTAGAAAATGTTTTTGCAAGACCAAATGCAAAGGATTCTTTAATAAACCTATCAAATGCAACAAAAGCAACATTTATAAACCTAGATAAATATATCAAATCAATTGAACTTTCAAACCAAGTTTTAATGGAACTTGACCAACGAGAAAACCTGTCGTAAGGAAAAATAAAATCAGTAGCATACTTATCGAAAACATTCAAGGTATGCCTACATATTTTAATGTCTAATGTGTCTTTCATTTGCTTACTTTTTATCACTTGTGGAGAATTTTCAATGTTCAACTTACTTCTCTCCCACAAGTAGAATCTTCTATCAATGATAGAGTAATGTAACTAGGCTCCCAGATTTAATAAAATAATAAATAATAAAACTTAATAAATACAATATTGGAATCATATATAATAAAATTTAAGCTTGAAAATCGAAAAAAAAGCCCGAAATTCGTAATTTCCGTAATAATCCCGTCCAGAAATTTTGACCGCGCAATCTTCACTAAAATAGTCATAACATGAGCTCTCAAACTCTAAATCAAGTGATTCAAAGTATGTTTCAAAGCTAAGAGATAGCTATTCAAACTTTATGCTTGTTTGTTTAGTCTCACGCTGAGCTTTTTAAGCTCACCCCATTACCTTAACTTCTCAAGTAATGAATGAATTTAGGATCGAAATTGGCATGCAGACGTACGATGGACTTCAAACTCAATTTTGTCATATTAGTTTGCTATTATTATTATTTTATTTTCTCATAATTATTATTTGGTTTTGGACTACAAAATTATTGAAACTGTGGTTTGAGACTGTTTTTTGTTTTGTTTAGGGGATTTTCATGCATACATGTTTTTCATTCTTAGGATAGACTGACAGATTTATATACATTTATATTGGACTATGCATGCTATTGGGCTAAGTTAATAATAATTTGTTTAGTAACGATAATTTTCTGCTGCGAAGAAGTTGATAAAATTATTTTTCAAAGGCAATGTCGAGTATTGTCTTTTTACAAAAACTACGTCTAATTTGCTAATTTGATCTAAACATGGTTGGGTTAATAGAATGAATTTTTATTTTCCAGAATGAACAATAGACACCACGTTTTTTTTTACAAAAAGAGAGTACTAGAAGGTTTTTAACTATCGTTAGATTAGGTTCAACTCTTGGGTGTCCAATGTGACTTTCACGATTCGACCATGACGTCTGGGCTAGGTTTGGAAGGTTACATTTAGTGGTATCAGAGCCTAGGTTCAAAACCTCAGACTAAGTTTTCAAATCTTTTTAAAATGGGTCTGCATGCATACATACATAAAAGGGGTGTTTTTGAGGAAAGAAAAAGAACAAAATTTTGAAAGCACTTTTTTTATAGGTAATAACGGAGTCCGAAGGTCTAATGCCAAGTCCATAGAAACAATAATGAAAATTAGTAAGACTATAGAGACTATTGCATAAAATGTTAATGGAAGAAATATAAGTTGAAAGTTCATTAAACGATTAAAAAAAGTACTAAAGATACCTTACTTTTAAATTGTAGATTCATAAAACACTGAAATGAATACTCGTGAAATGATCACTCATGGTAGGAGGGGCCATACGGGTGAACTATAAGGGCTCCGGTTGAGTTGACTGCATCACTAGATCTAGAACAGAATAATGAAAAGAATGAGGTCAATAATGAACCCACTACTGAGGGTGGGAATTTGGAAAATGGAGGTAATGATGATTTGATGAAAATGATCCTGTTACACTAGCTTTATTAAGGGCTTTGAATCGGGTTGCTAGGGCTCCGATGGGTGGTGTTAGTTATGGGATGATTGCTAAGGGGCTCCATTTTAATGGGGCAGAGTTGTTTAGGGGTATTGTTGAAAGTATTCCTATAGTGGCTGAGTACTAGATGGAAATCATTAAACAAAATTTGGAGGATTTGGACTGCACTCCTGAGTAGAAACATAAGGATGTCTTGTCTTTGTTAAGGAAAGAGGCTTATCGGTGGTGGCAATCAATGGCTAGGGATACTTTACTAAAGTGTATTAATTGAGCTTATTTTTAGGAGGCCTTTAAGGGTAAATTTGTGGGCCCTCACTATGTGGAGGCCCGATGGTTGGAATTTATTGAGCTTAAATAGGGTGATAAGAATGTTTCTGAGTATGAGGTGGAATTTCTAAGGTTGAGCCGCTATGCACCTAGTATGGTGGCATTTGAGCAAGAAAAGAGTTTTCATTTTTAAGAGGGTCTAAGGTATGACCTTAAGGTTCAAGTAGCTTTACACCAAGAGCATATATTTAAGGCTTTGTTCAAGAATACCAATATTATTGAGGAGATTAAGAGCGTGAAGTGCATAAAGAAAGGGAAATAAAGGGATCAACCCAAAAGAGAAATGGGCCCTACTGGCGCAAACCCACGACCTGTTAAGTGGGCCAAAGTGGTTAGACCATTGCAGAATAGGGAAGCAGTGGACCCTAGGGTAGGGAAAATTCAAGTTTGCAAGTATTGTCAGAGGCGCCACCAGAGCAAGTGTCAGAGAAGAATGGGTGCTTGCTTAGTTTGTGGATCGATGGAGCATAAGGTCAAAGATTGTCCTCGTCGAAAGGATCATTTGCAAGCTCTGACCCAGAATTAGGGTCCAATTAAAGGTCAAAATTAGAGGGCTAATCAAGGTGCTCAGAGGGGCTGTAATTAGAACAGAAATAGGAATGGTAATCAGGTTTAGAGAGCACCAGTTCAGGGTGTAAATCGGGTTAAGGCTAGGCAACTTGCCTTGGTTTATGTAGCTAGACACCGAGATGACAAATATGCAACAGACATCATTGCAGGTACCTTCACTATTTACTCATTACCTTACTTTTCTTTAATTGATATAGGATCTACTCATTCGTATATTGCTTGTAATGTGGCTGTAAAACTAGTGATTGGGGTAGAGAAAACTGTAACATCCCGAAATAGGGCTTAAACGGAACAGTGGTTGCGAAACCACAAATCCGAGGCACAAAAATTTTATTTTATTATTATTTTGAGGTTCATGATATGATTGCATGATTGTGTGAAAATTTCGTGATGAAATTCTATGCATAAAGTGCTTAAGTTGAGATTAGGGACTAAATCGAATAATTTGCAAAACTTGCATTCTAGAAGTTTTTAGTATGAAATTGCTTTGGAATATTAATGAGGAGGTCTTAAATAGAAATTTGACCAGTTTCTAAGTCTACGGACAAAATTGGACATGGATGGAATTTTTGGAAAGTTTAGTAGTAAGGGCATTTTGGTCATTTAGTTATTAAAATGAATTAAAAACAAAATTAAAAGCCAATTTTTGTCCATCTTCTTCATTAGGCTGAAATTTCAAGGGTTATCCATAGCTAGGGTTTGTTTCAAGCTTTCAAGCTCCATAGTAAGTGATTCCAAGCCCCGTTTTTAATGATCTTTACGTTTTTGGAGTCCCGATAACTTGATTAAGCTTATTCTAGCAATAATTCAACCTAGGGTTCATATTTGGAAAAATACCCATAGGTGAAATTTTTGTATTTTGGTGTTTTATGATAGAATATGAGGTTTTAAATTATGTTAGACAACTTGTGCTACTCGGTTTTAAGTGAAAATGAGTAAAAGGGCTTAATCGGTAAAAATACCTAATAGTCATAAGTACATGTTAGAGTGTGAATTTGATGTTTTCATAGAAGGGAAAAATGATCACCATGTCATAAAACATAAGAAAATAAGATGAAGTTTAATTTACGAGCCTTGGGGCAAAAGTGCAAATATGTGAAAGTTTAAGGGCAAAAATGTAATTTTGCCAAAGTTTGGGTCAAGGACTGTTTTAATAAATGTGAGTATTAAATAAGCTAAATTTTTTTATTATAGATCAAGAAGAACAAAATCTGGAGTTAGACCGGGGAAAGAAAAAGATAGTGGACTAAATCGATATAGTTGATCGTATTTTGTTTCAAGGTAAGTTTGCGGTAAATAAATGCAATATTCTATTATTTTATGTTAATTTTGTTAATTTCCAGCATGTGTATATTTATTTTATGAAATTATTCAAAGAAGACTCAAGCATGAATTGACGGAGAAGAAATTTCAGAAAGTCCCGGTTGAACCTTAGGAATGTGTAGGATACAAATGTCATGACATTAGGGTTCAAGGATACCATGTAAGACCATGCCAAGGCATGGCAGTTGTTAAGGTCTCTAAGGCAAGGAAATCATGTAAGACCATGTCAAGACATGGCATTGATAAGTTACTACAAGGCAAAGGTCCCATGTAAGACCATGCCAAGGCATGGCATTGGTGAGTTCATAAGGCAAGGCTACCATGTAAGACCATGTCAAGACATGGCAATGGTAAGTTTCAAAAGGATACCATGTAAGACCATGACAAGCCATGGCAATGGTAAGGTACCCGTGTATCCTTAGTATTCCAAGTGGTTCAACGGGAAAATTTAAAGAGAATATCAAGGTAAGGTAAGATAAGACGAGTTATACTAAAAAGGTAAGACAAGTTCATGCTAGAAGAGTAAAGGTAAGTACATAATGTTCATGTATGCTTGATAAGGAAAAAGGTAAGTAAAATGTATTAATAAATTTGATTAAGTAAGTAAGTATTTAAGTAAGTGAGTAAGTGAAGAAGTTTAAAATATGTCTATGACAATTAATGAAGTTGCATTATGTAGTATCATGCCAAGTAGTAAGAAAGTTCTTATGAATGTTGTTATTTATTTGCATGCAAACTTACTAAGCTTAATGCTTACCCCCTTTATTTTCCTTCTTTTTATAGTTTTATCAAGCTAACTCGGGGATCGTAAAGTACGTCGGAGGTCCGGGCACACTATCACGAGGATTATTTTGGTATAGCTAGACGTTTCATTTTGAGTATGGCATGTATAACATCGTAGCCATTTTGTGTGTATGATCTTATGATATGGCTAATGATTGGTATGTAAATGCTTGATAATGATTAGCTGTTGGAATGGCTAATCAAAGACATGTTTGGTGTTATGTATGCCTAAATGCTAGTTATTCCATGGAAATTATGAAAAAGGTGAATTTGAATAAGTTATGACATCAAATATTATTATGTCTATTTTCAAATGGAAGAAACAAAATAGGTAAATGAGATATATTTTATGAGATATTTAAATTTTTGTGAAACAGGGCCAGAGCGATTTCTGGATCCCCTATTCTGACTTTAAAAATTCATTATAAATTGTAAAAATATAATTAGAAGTCATTCTTTACATGTAAAGATTCCTTATTGAGTCTAGTTTTATGAGAAATAAACTTCATAGTAATTGGAACTCTGTATAGGGAGATATTTGATTCGTAATACACAGAGGTCAGAGCAGTCAAACCCTGAAACAAGGGAGACTTTAACTAATAAACTGTACCAGTTGGCCTGACCAAAAATTTTAGAAAAAAATTAATTGATAGATATATGAATCTAGTTTTAGGGAAAATTTACGGAATTGGATTTCGAGTTTCTTAACTCGAGATATGAATTTTTAAGCGACTGTGATGCAGATTACCAGCTTCTCTGGAAGTTTTAAAAATAAATTGTTTGAGCTGTTTAAGTAATGAATTAAGTCCGTTAACACCTCGTGTTCGACTCTGGCGACGGTCTCGGATACGGGGCGTTACAAAAACTGAAAACACTGTAACTATAGTTAGCCCATTAGGGTCCTTCATACTTATAAATAAAATTTATAAAAGATGTCCTTTAGAGGTTCAAGGATAGGTGCTTCTTGCTAATTTGATGGAGCTTCCTTTTAATGAGTTTGACCTAATTTTGGGGATAGACCAGTTGGTTGAGCATCAAGTTCGATTGGATTGTGCACTAAAGAGGTTGACTTTAGTAACTGAGGTTGGGAAAGAAATTGTTATGGTTGGGGAACATCGAAATTATTTGTCCCATGTGATTTCTGCTATGGTAGCGAAAAAGATAGTGCGAAAGGGGTGTGAAGCATATCTGGCTTATGTCTGAGATGCAAGCACAAATGATCCTTCAATTGATAGATTCATATAGTAAGGGAATTTCTTGATGTTTTTCCTGAGGAATTGCCGGGGTTACCTCCAAATCGAGAAGTGGAATTTTGTATTGAATTGTTGCCAGGAATGACACCGGTGTCCATCGCTTCCTACCGCATGGCACCTAAAAAACTTTAGGAGTTTAAGGTGTAGTTGCAAGAACTATTGGATAGAGGTTTTATTATGTAACACCCCTTACCCATATTCAACGCCGAAATAGGGTTATGGAGCATTACTAAAGTTATAGCACAGAAAATCATACATTTCACATACATTTTTCAAATCCAATAGATCATCATTCAAAATCATTCACATTGTCCCTAATACGAGCCCACGAGGCCCAAAACATGCATTCGGGAAGGTTCAATACTAAATTGACAACTCAGGAAACTTTTGGAACTCTTAAAAAATTTACTAAATAGAGGGGACAAATGCCTTTGTGGCCCGGCCATGTGTCTTACACAGCCAAAGACATGCCAGTGTCACAGGCCATTTGGACATTCAAAATGGGATCACATGGCCGTGTCTGACCCCGTGTAACTCTATGACTTAGGTCACACAGCCAACACACGCGCTCGTGTCCCTAAAAATGGCCACACACGCCCGTGTGCCAGGCTGTATGCTAGGGAGTGCCAAACTTGTAAGGTATACTGACCTATGTCACACACGTCCATGTGCTGTGCCATGTGGAGTATACTGACTTGATTTTAATTCCAACTCCAAGGGACACACGGTCATGTAACATAACCATGTGTCACACAAGGCTGAAACACACACCCGTGTCTCTGCCCGTGTGGACAAAATAAGCTATTTACCAAGCCATTTTGCCACCTGATTTGCATGTACCTACACCGAAACTTAAATGCCACAAAACATAGCATGAAATAGTCATTCAATCAACCTCAATCAAGCATATTTCATACATTTTCAACACCAACTAATCTAAGATATACACTCTCACAATATGCCATTCAATTTCATGCCAAATTTCACTTTACCAAAACATCAATATGGTCATTTTCTAAACATGCATTATTTTACCTAATTTCACATATATAACAAACTCAAATCTCAACCATTTGCTATCCATAATACCTATTATCAACAAGCATCATATAACCATATCCAAACACATAATAAGTGTCATATGTACAATTATATACACAACAAAACTAACCAAGTTAAGCCAACTTTCATGGCTATATACAAAACCAAATATTAAACACTTATAAGCCAACTCAAATGGCTAAATTCATAGTTAACATATATGTACCAAAATGACCAAACTCTTATACATGCCATATACTCAAAATATTTAAGTTCAAAAGTACCAAAGTGATAGTAGGATAGTGTAATGAAGTCTCCAATGGTCCTTGAATCTGAGCTAGCTTTGAAATCACTATAAAATACAAAAAATAAACAAAGTAAGATATAAAGCTTAGTAAGCTCGTATGAATTAATAAGCAAACTCACCATTTATTCACAATTAAATAATATAAACATAATATTCTACAAAACATTCAAATCAAAATGTTAACCTATATTCAATCACAAATATAGCCATGAATTTATAACTTCCATAAATTCGATACTCACATAGTTTTCGTACATAACTGAACTATTACATATCAATTTCTCACTATTTTGTATCTTCGATATACTCGTTGAACCATTTGAAATAATATCGGATACCCGAGAATCTCGCACAATAAGTGCCAATAAAAATATAGCCGAAGCTATCTCAATGATCTTGCACCCGAAATGCTAATATATATAGCCCAAGCTATCTCAATAACGCATACGAAATGCTGATACATAGCCGAAGCTATCTCAATAACTACCGCTAATGACATGTTATTTGTATCTTAATCTATTCCTAAGGTTCAACTGGGATTTCCAATGCCGAATCATTGTCGAATATATCTGCAATGTCGTATTTCACAATTTATTCAATATTAAAGCATTTAAAATGCAATAAAAAAAATGCTTAATACATACGAACTTACCTCGGGTGTAAAAACGGCAAAACAAGTCGATTAATCTAAAACCTTGTTCTTTCGTCAATCTAAGTTTGTATTTCGCTTTTCTTGATCTATATAATATCAAATTTAGGTTATTTAATAATCTCTCTATTCAATTTAATCCAAAATACACTTTAAAGCCACTTTACACCTTTGCCCCTAATATTTCACATTTTTACAATTTACTCCATATTTCATAAAATCACAAATTCATGAAATTCAACCATAAACCATGCTAGTCGGTTTTCAATTTGGTCCCTATTAGCCCATATTTTTCATTATTTCATATTTTAACCACAAAGGCTCCACATTTCAGAATTTAATCCCTAATTTGCATTTTCACTAAAAATCACTGAACAAAACTCGTATAACTATCATCAAACATTCATAATCTATCATCAATCATTAAATCTCATACATATTCATCAATGGTAACATCCTAAACCTTTAACAATTTTGCAAATTAGTCCCTGGGCTAGCTAGATTAAGCTGTAACGATATCAAAAAACATAGAAATCAATAAAAACTGAGTCAAAATCACTTACCAATTTATCCATGCAATTGCTAAACCCTAAATAGCATCCATGGATGTTTTTCTTTTCTTAAATTCAGCTAGAATGAGAAAGATGGTTTTTGTTTTATTTAATTTACTTTAATTAAACAAATTACTTATTTAACCTTACTTATAAACTATTAATAACACTTAAATGATGTCCAAGATTGTCCACTCATAATAATAATGGTATATTTACCACATAAGGACCTCCACTATTTAATTTCATAGCCATTTAATACCTTTAACTATTAGAACATATATTTTACACTTTACGCGATTTAGTCCTTTTTATCAAATTAAGCATTCAAACGATAACATTTCTTAGCAAAACTTTCACACAATCATTTTATCATGTTGTAAAAATTAAAATAATAATAAAATAATTATTTTGATTTTAAATTTGTGGTCTCGAAACCACTGTTCTGATTTGACTAAAAATGGGCTGTTACAACTCTCCCCTCTCAGGAATTTTCGTCCTCGAAAATATTACCAGAAAATAGGTTAGGGTACTATTTTCTCATAGCTTCCTCTGACTCCCACGTAGCCTCTTCGACCTCGTGACGTTGCCACAACACTTTCACCAAAGCTATGATTTAAAATTCTGATCAGTTCTTCGTTATACATCATATCGGGTTGAATTTCAATCTTTGTCGGGGAAATTACATGTGATGGATATGATCCATATCGGTGCAACATCGACACATGAAATACATTGTGGATCTTTTCTAATTCTGACGGTAATGCTAATGAATCTGCCACTGGCCCTATTCATTCAATAATCTCATACAGCTCGATGAATCGCAGACTCAATTTGCCTTTGCGACTAAAACGAAGTATTTTCTTCCACGGAGATACTTTTAGAAATATTTTGTCACTAATTTGAAATTCAATATCTTTACATGTTGAATCCGTGTACAATTTATGTCGATTCGAAGCTATTTTCAAACTATCACAAATTACTTTCACTTTCTCTTTGGTCTCTCTAATCAAATCGACCCCGTGAATCTTTTTCTCACTAAGCTCAGTCCAATACAATGGAGTTCAGCATTTGCTACCATACAATGCTTCATACAGAGCCATTTTAATACTTGATTGAAAACTGTTGTTATACATGAATTCAACCAATGACAAATATCTATCCTAATTGCCTTCAAATTCTAAAACACAAAAACGAAGCATATCTTCGAGAATCTTATTACTTTCTCAGACTGACCGTCAGTTTACAGATGAAATATGGTACTAAAGTTCAATCTCGTACCCAAAGGTTCTTGCAATTTCTTTCAAAATTGCAATGTAAACCTCGGATCTCTATCCGGTATAATCGAAGCTGGTACCCCGTGTAATCTAACTATCTCAGCAATGTACAACTCAGCCAATTTATCAAGTGAATAATCTGTACGTATTGGAATGAAATGTGTTGATTTTGTTAGTCGATAAACGACGACCCAAATAGCATCTTTCTTCTATGGAGATAAGGGTAATCCCGATATGTAATCCATCATAACTCTATCCCATTTCCATTTTGGTATCATCACAGGTTGTAACAATCTAGAAGGCACCTGATGTTCAGCTTTAACATGCTGACAAACCAAACATCTCGATACAAATTCTGAAATATCTATTTTCATGCTTGACCACCAATACAATTGTTTTAGATCATTATACATTTTTGTACTCCCCAGGTGAACAGATAAACAACTACTGTGTGCTTCATGTAGAATTTTCTGAATAAGTTCAAAATTATTAGGTACTCAAATTCTATCTCAGAACATTAAACAATCATTAGATCCGATAAAATAGTTTGTATCACTAGTTGACTCACATTGCACTCTTTTAGCTTCTAATTCATTATCATACTTCTGAGCTTCACAAATTTGCTGAAGAAATATCAGTTTAGCTTTCAAATCTGCTTGAATAAAATCATAATCAAACAAGGTTAACTGAGTATTCATCGCTCTCAAAGTAAATAATGATTTCCTACTCAAAGCATCTGCGACTACATTCGCTTTCCCCGGATGATAATCAATCACTAACTCATAGTCTTTCAACAACTCGAGCCATCTTTGTTGTTGCAAATTTAAATATTTCTGAGTCATTATAAACTTCAAGCTCTTATGATCAGTAAAGATGTGGCACTTTTCACCGTATAAATGATGTCGCCAAATTTTTAATGCAAACACAATAGCGGCCAACTCTAAATCGTGCATCGGATAGTTCTTTTCATGCAGCTTCAACTGTCTGGAGGCATAAGCTATTACTTTACCTTCTTACATTAAAACACAACCCAAACTTTTAAATGACACGTTGCTGAAACTTACAAACTCTTTACCCGACTCAGGTTGAACCAAAACTGGTGCCTCAGTTAGTAATGATTTCAACTGATCAATAGCCCGATCTCAAATCAATCTTCGAGAACATTGTTGCCACTTTCAACTGATCGAACAAATTATTGATTCTCGACAACAGATACTTATTCTTTATTGTAATGTTGTTGACCTGACAATAATCAATACAAAGTCTCATTGATCTGTCTTTCTTTTTTACGAATAACACTGGTGCACCCCAGGACGAAAAACTAGGTCATGCAAAACCTCTATCCGTTAACTCTTGCAACTGAGCTTTCAGTTCTTTCAACTCTGTTGGAGCTATTCTATATGGAGCTATAGATATCGGTGATGTTCCTAGCACTAATTGAATGGCAGACTCAACTTCTCTGATTGGTAGTAACACTGGTAACTCTTCTAGAAACACATCCGGATACTCACAGACTATTGTCACAAATTCAATTTTTGATTCAGACACTTTTGTATCTAAAACATATGTAAGATAAGCATTGTAACCATTTCTTACATATTTTTGAGTTAGCAGCAACAATATTATAACAGGCAATCCACATGACTCATCAGATTCAATTCGAAGGATTTCACTATTCTGACATTTCAATTCAATAGTCTTTCATCTACAATTCACTACAGCATCATGCAGAGTCAACCAATCTATACCCAGAATTACATTGAACTCATCAAACGGTAAAAGCATCAGATTTTCCAAAAAATAGTAACCCCGAATCATCAAAGGATTTGCCTATGGGGTTCAACACTTTAACCACAAACTTAGTAGACTTTAACCATAAATGAGTCAACTCAGGATCAATCAATGCAATAACATTAGTGTCATATAGAGAAAATATACCAGTGATAACATCGGGTGACGATGCCTCTTCGCGAGTGCGAATTGCGTAATCTCTAGCAGGTGCTCTGGCCTCAGATCTCACCGTAGAGTCTCTTTTAATTCCTCTACCACTAATCACATTCCTCGCATTTCTCAGTTGCCTCCTTCTAGTGGTAGGATTGCTCAGTTTTGAAGTCTGAAGATTATTTTTCTTGGATAACAAGGGACAATCACGAATAAAGTGTTCTTGCGAACCACATCTAAAACAGACTTTATATTACTATTCATCCAACAATCTCCAAAATGTCATCGATGACACTATTGACACTTGGGCTTATTGTTTCTCACGTTACCAACACTTGATACTGATGTAGCTTATGTTTTAGGACTTGAGTATTGTTTTCCATGATCTCTGTTTGGATACCCAGTTGAAGCATTCGAATGAATATATGAATCCTGTGATTTCTTTGAAGAAAATTGGTATGGCTTTCTCATCAATCTCTTTCTTGATTCTCTAGCCTCAAAATTAACTTTTCTCTTTTCTTTGCCAATTCTTCAACTTTGCAAGCTCGGTCAACTAAAATAACAAATTCTTTCAATTTTAGAATCCTGAACAACAGTCTAATGTCTTTGTTCAATCCACCTTCAAACTTTTTACACATAATTACTTCAGCTGAAACACATTTCCGAGCATATTTATTGAGTCACACGAACTCCCGCTCATACTCTGTCAAAGACATATGGCCCTGTTTCAACTCTAAAAACTTTTGTTTGTTTTTGATCAATAAATCGTTGACTGATGTATTTCTTTCTAAACTCAGCTTGAAAGAATTCTTAGGTAACTCTTTCTCTCGGTACCACAGATACCAAAGTATTCCACCATTGATACGCAGTGTCCCTCAAATGCGATACGACACATTTTACACATTCTGTCGGTGTGCAAGAAAGTTTATCAAATACTTTGATAGTGTTTTCAAGCCAAAACTCGACTCTCTCGGGATCATCGTCAACATTAGCTCTAAACTCTTAAGGCTTCGTGTTTTCAAATTTTATCAACTGGTGACTTATTCAGTCGTAGAAATTCTACCTTGAGGAACTACGGGAACCGGTTGGGATTAAGTGGGGGTGTTGGTTGTTAAGCAGCTGGATTTGATCGAACAAACTCTGTAAACCACTCATTCATCACCTAGAAGAAGGTTTCTTTAGCCTCTCCTCCCTGGCTACCCGATATGGGTCTCGATTCTGATTGCGCTACTTCGTGAACAGAAGCAGGCGCATTACTTTCGACATCTTGAGCTACAGCTCGATTGGGATCCATTTACTATACGAAAACACGATTTAAACTGTCAAGAGATATCACAATATCACGGGTTATATATGGCATGTATAGCTAGACTCTCACACACTCAACGTTAGTCCGAGAATTGACTAAACCCTAGCTTTGATACAAATAAATGTAACACCCCTCACAATTATTCAACACTGAAATAGGGTTACGAAGCATTACCGAGCTTATAGCACAAAAAATCATACATTTCAAATACATTTCTCAAATTCAATAGATCATCAATTAAAATCATTCACATTGTCCCTAATTTGAGCCTACAAGGCCCAAAACATACATACGGGAAAGGTCGGGACTAAATCGACAACTCAGGAAACTTTTGGAACACTTACAAAAATTTACAAAATACAGAGGAAACATGCCGTGTGTCTCACACAGCCAAAGACACGCTCGTGTCAAAGGCCGTGTGGACATTCGAAATGGGATCAAATGGTCATGTCCCAGCCTGTGTTCAACCCCGTCTAACTTTTTAACTTGGGTCACACTGCCAAGACACACGCCTGTGTGACTAGCCCGTGTGTCAGGCCGTGTGCTAGGCCGTGCCAAACTTGTAGGGTATACTGACTTATGCGGCACGGCCATGTCACATGCCCGTGTGCTGGGTTGTGTGGAACATACTGACTTGGTTTGAATTCCAACACCAGCGGACACATGGCCGTGTAACATAACCGTGTGTCACACATGGTTGAGATACACGTCCGTATCTCTGCCCGTGTGGACAAAATAGGCTATTTACCAAGCCATTTTGCCACCCAATTTGCATGTACCTACACCGAAACTCAAATGGCACGTAATAGCCTGATTTAGACCCTATTCGGTATGGTGGCTTTGGGACCACGAATTTGAGTCAGAAAAATATTTTAAAATTAGTTTCTGTGTTTACCAGTGTGAATTTATATCTGTGAAATTTTCTTGTTTTAATTTTTCCGTTTCAGTGTCGATTTAATAAAAAGGGCATAATCGTGTAAAATGAAAATTTGATGGTTAAATGTGAAAGGGGCCGAATTGATGTTGTCGTTATTGCATGAGGTATTTAAGTTGCAATTAGACCATAAGTATATGATGGATGGTTGTGACCTTATACTATAATGGTTTTATATTTTTAGTTAAAGGTTAAATATGTAATATGTGTAATAATATGTTTATAATAAAATATAAAATTAAAATAAGCATGCATATTATTTTTTCTATTGCCGAAACTTGAGAAAGAAAGAAAGAATATAAGGCTTAGGGTATTCGACACTTTGGAAGCTTGATTCAAGGTTAGTTTTTGTTCAGTTTTTGATAATTTTTATGTTTTTGATATCGTTGCAGTGTAATGTACAAAGCACATGCTTGAATTTATAATTTTAATGAATATTTTGAGTTATTCCATTAATAAATAATTGAACTTTGTGATGTTAGTTGATGAATTATGAAAGATATATTTTGGATTAATATGTTTTGTATTGGAATTTTTGATGATTTTGAGAAATTAGGACTAAATTTCAAAAATAATAAATTGAGGGACTAAAATCTAAAATAAATGAAATGTATGGACTTGTATGAACATGAATAGCATTCGGCCTAAGCATGGTGTGTGCAAATTTTGCATGTTCTATGTTTTGAGCAATTTGGACTAAATTGTAAAAAGTGTAAAATGTTAGGGGTAAAATGGTAATTTGCCCATTTATATGTTTTTGGACTAAAGTGAGTGAAATTATGTTTGAATTAGTTTCATTTGAATATGTTTAAATCAAGAACTAAAGAAATCAGATTTGGATCGGGGGAAACTAAATTTGTCGATTAGTCATTCAGTTCCGATTATCGTTGTCTGAGGTAAGTTTATAAGCAAATAGATGTTATTTAATTGATTAAATACGAACTATATATGCCGAAATGTATAATGTGGTAGTATATATGTGAAAGCAGAATATGTATAAGCTTGGAATCTATGTGTACGAGTTCGGTTCGATTGAGTTACGACGTCTGAAAGCCCTGTACGAACCTTAGGAATAGCTAAGATACATATGTCATGACAGAGGATTTTTGATATGTGTTCTCGTGTAAGACCACGTCTAGGACGTTGGCATCGATATATGTGGTTACGTGTAAGACCATGTCTGGGACGTCGGCATCATATTTGATTCGTGTAAGACCCTATCTGGGACAGTGGCATCGATATGTGATAGCATGGAAGACCACGTCTGAGACGTTGGCATTGTACGATATATGTGATTATCCGAGTATCCTATTCAATTTCGAATGGTTCAACGGGAAATGATAATTTGTGATTGAATGTGTAAAACGAGCTAAAGTGATCAGGTATGTGATAGCTTAATACCTATTTGAAATAAGGTAAGTAGGTTACTTGATATGTGTTGCAAATCATATATGATGTAAATGAAAAATATATGTGTATATGAAAATGCATTCGGCCAAAGGTTAAGTATAGTGATATCATATTTCTAATCCATGTGCAAACATATATAAATGATTATATTCAGCGTTATGAAGATAATATGTGAATATTTATGAAATGATTCATGAATATATCTATATGAGTTTATGTATATTCAATTAAATAATGATATTATGGCTTTGAGATTGAATGATATTTTGGTATTAGATAAATGTATATTCACTAAATGAGAGTATATGTTGTATATGAAATTGTAAGTTAAAAATTAAATGTGATTATGATAGTATGAATTGATTTGGTTAAATTGAATTGATATTAACATTGAGTTAGTTATATTGCTTATGACTTACTAAGCTATTATAGCTTACTTTGTGTGTTTATGTTTGCCTCTGTTTTATAGATTTTGGAGACTACTTACAAGCTCGGGGATCGTCAGCGAAGTCTATCACACTATCAACTGTTTTTGGTATTTTATAAGTTTGAACTTGAATCTATGGCATGTATAAGCTAGATTATATTTGGTTAAGTTTGAAGTTGTGTATATATTAAGCCATGCAAAAATGGCTAATATGTTATGTAAATATATCAAACTTTAGTCAAGTTTATTGAAAATGGTTGGTGATTTTGGATGTGTGTTTGGTTGATTCAGCTATTGTTCATGCATAGATAAAAATATATGTTAACTTGGTTGCTATGTTTTGTTAAGGTATCACAAATAGCCTATGATTAGCTCACTTTCGGTAAGTTTGATGTATGGTATGTTTTGTCTTTGTGAATAGTTTATTAAGTTGGCTTATTAATGGAGTAAAATGATAATGATATATATATTCGAATGTGTAATAGTTATTTTGATTCGGTTTGTAATGGCAATGCATGTATATATAATATGCTTGAATGGTTGGTTAATTAAGTACGGTTGATGAAGACAAATAATGAGTATGTTATATGATTGTTTTGGTTAATATGCTTTGTTTGAGGTATGGTAATGAAAGATCAAAATGTTAGGTTTAATATTGAATTGAAAATGTGCCATATATGGGTTAAATGAATATGTTTGTTTATCCGTATTGTATACACATGCCTATGATGCCGTGTGAATGTTTAAAATCTAGACAAACATGCATAATATATGAATTGGTATAGTCATAAATTTATTAATGGAAGAGGTTAAAATGCGTATACTATAATAACATCAAAGGTATGTATGGTCTTATAGTAATATTGCTAATGTCGTATATATATATGATTGGACATTAAGTTATATACATATTGGTTTGATTGGTTTCATCATATACATATACTGATAATTAGAAAATTGAAATGTTTGATACTTAGCTAATGAAATTATGTCTTGAGATTTTTCTATATATGAAAAGTGAGATTATATGCTTGAATATGGTTTAATTATAAAAATTTCATTAATGTAAGGTATATAGGAAACGAATAATGAAAGTGTTATATATATGTACACATTACTTTGATGTATAAAAGTTTGATAATGTTATAAATGTATCATTATTCTATAGTACATGAAGAATGTTAAATGACAGTGCTGAATTGTGTTTTGAACAGTAATGCCTCATAACCCTAATTCGGTGACGGATAAGGGTTAGGGGTGTTACATTTGATTGGTATTAGAGCTACGGTTTAGTGGATTCTAGGACTAACGTAGTGCGTGTGAGTCTAGCTATACATGCCATATTATATACTGTGATAGTGTGATGACTTTTGACATTTGAAAATGTGTTTTCGTATAGTAAATGGATCCCGATACAGCGTAGCTGATGATGTCGAGAATATAGCGCCTGCTCCCGTACAAAGGACAGTGTCGATTGATTCTTGACCGACTTCGAGTAACCAAGAGGGAGAGGCTCAACAAGCCTTTCACCAAATGATGAATGACTGGTTTACTCAGTATATCCAGACAAATCCAGCTACACAACAACCTCCACCCCCGAAAAATCCTTTTTCGATACATGTTATATCTCAAGCGATTGATCCGTTGAGATTACATAATCCCCCTGATCCGTTGAGATTACATAATCCCCTTGTTAATAAAATCAAAAAACATGAGGCTGAAGAATTTAGAGCCACTGATGATGATGATGCTAAGCGAGCTGAATTTTGGCTTGATAATACTATCTGTGTGTTTGATGAGCTACCTTGTACCCCTGATGAGTGTTTAAAATGTGCCATATCATTGCTACGAGACACCGCATATCACTGGTGGAATACACTAGTATCGGTAGTTCCGAAAGAACAAGTGACTTGGGAGTTTCCGTAAGAAATACATCAGCCAAAGATTTATCTACCAGAAGCGCAAAGAATTTTTGGAGTTGAAACAGGGTCGCATGACTGTGACAGAATATGAACAGAAATTCGTGAGACTCAGTCGATATGCTCGAGAGTGTATTTCGACCGAAGCCATAACGTGTAAAAGATTTGAAGACGGGTTGAACAAAGATATTAAACTACTAGTTGGCATACTTGAAATAAAAGAGGTCGTAATACTAGTTGAGCGAGAATGCAAAGCCGAAGAGTTCGGGAAAAAGAAAAGAAAAGCTGACTTTGAAGCTAAAGATTCATGTTAGATATCATCGAGTAAGTCATTCCAATTGGCATCAAAGAAATTCCATGATTCTAGCCGTTAAAAGGCTACCACGGCTTATATTAGACGTGATCGAGATAGACCACCTATGAGCTCGAGAGCTACCTCAATAGCTAGTGTTGGTAATATCTGATCGAACCAACTTGAGTGTAAACATTGTGGTAAGCGACATACTAACAGTTGTAGATTGCATGATTGGGCTTGGTTTAAATGTGGATCGATGGATCATTTTGTTCGAGAATTCCCTAAGTTAGCTGAACAAAACACAGTATAGAATACGAGACTGAGTA
Organism: Gossypium arboreum; assembly: GCF_025698485.1. Classification (NCBI taxonomy): domain Eukaryota; kingdom Viridiplantae; phylum Streptophyta; class Magnoliopsida; order Malvales; family Malvaceae; genus Gossypium; species Gossypium arboreum. The sequence continues at coordinate 14,272,352 of NC_069072.1, read as the reverse complement.
ACATGTCAGCTTGAGGTAGACTACCTAGAAATACAGTTAATGTGAGTAGCAGTCAAAGAGGAACTAAAGACATAGCAGTTCAATCTGAGGCTTGCGCACCTGCCAGAGCTTATGCCATTCGCGCACGCAAGCAGGCTTCATCCCCGATGTTATTACTAGTACATTCACTCTCTATGATACTAGTGTAATTGCATTGATTGATCCTAGTTTGACTCATCCTTATGTGTGTGAGACCTTAGTATTCAGTAAGAATTTTTCTGTTAAGTCAATATCGAACCCCTTGGGCCGGTGTGTTCTGGTTGACAAAGTGTGTAAGAATTGTCCTTTGATGATTTGAGATTCGTGTTTTTCAGCCAATTTGATGTTGTTACCATTTGACGAGTTCGATATAATTCTGGGTATGGACTGGTTGACTTTGTACGATGCTATCGTAAATTGCAAAAGAAAGACTATTAATTTATGATGCCAGAATGATGAGATTATTCAGATTGAATCGAATGATCTAAATGGTTTACCGATAGTGATATCTTCGATGTTAGCTCAAAAGTATGTGAGAAAGGGTTGTAAAGCTTACTTTGCGTATGTGCTCGATAGTAAAGTGGCTGAAAGAAAGATTGAATCAGTAACAGTTATGTGCGAGTATCCGGGTGTGTTTCTTGAAGAATTTTTTGGTTTGCCACCTATTCGAGAAGTAGAGTTTGGTATTGAGTTAGTGCTGGGAATGACTCCAATATCGATAGCTCCGTACAGAATGGCACCTACTGAATTAAAAGAATTGAAAGCTCAATTGCAAAAGTTGATAGATAGAGGTTTCGTACGACCGAGTTTCTCTCCCTGGGGTGCACCAGTTTTATTTGTGAAAAAGAAAGACGGAACTATGAGAATGTGTATCGACTATAGATAGCTTAATAAGGTGACTATAAAGAATAAATATCAGTTGCCATGGATTGACGACCTATTCGATCAGCTGAAAGGGGCTATATTGTTTTCAAAGATAGATTTAAGATCAGGCTAATATCAGTTGCGAGTTAAAGACTCCGATGTGCCAAAGATTGCTTTCCGAACGAGGTACGGACACTATGGGTTTTTAGTTATGCCTTTTGGACTCACTAATGCACCTGCTGTTTTTTATGGATTTGATGAACCAAATCTTCAGACAGTATTTGGATTGATTTGTAGTTGTGTTCATAAATGACATTTTGATCTATTCCTGTGATGAAATCGAGCATGCCGAAAATCTGAGACTTGTGTTGCAGACTTTACGAGATAAACAATTGTCTGCAAAGTTCAGTAAATGTGAATTCTGGTTACATGAAGTCAGTTTTTCTGGGACATGTTGTATCAGCATCGGGTGTTCGGGTTGATCCGAGTAAAATTTCAGCTATACTTGATTGGAAACCTTCGAGAAACGTTTCTGAAGGCCGAAGTTTTCTAGAACTTGCTGGTTACTATAGACGGTTCATGTAAGGTTTCTCTATGATTGCAACCTCGATGACAAAGCTATTATAGAAAGATGTTAAGTTCGAGTGGTCAGAAAAGTGCAAGAAAAGTTTTGATCAGTTGGAAGCCCTTTTGACCGAAGCTCCCGTACTAGTTCAGCCAAAATCGGGTAAAGAATATGTTATCGATAGTGATGTATCTTTAAATGGTTTGGGCTGTGTTTTGATGCAGGAAGGCAAAGTTGTAGCTTATGCCTCGAGACAGTTAAAGCCGCATGAAAATAATTATTCGACACACGACCTAGAATTGGCAACTATTGTATTTGCATTGAATATATGGCGTCACTATTTGTTCGGTGAAAAATGTCACTTTTATTCTGATCACAAAAGCCTGAAAGATTTGATGACTTAGAAAGATCTGAATTTGAGATAGTGTCGATGGTTAGAGCTGTTAAAAGACTACGAAATTGTGATTGACTACCATCCGGGAAAGGCTAATGTTGTTGCTGATGCTCTAAGCTGAAAATCATTGTTTGCTTTGCGTTCAATGAATGCATATATGGCTTTGTCTGATGATGGTTCGATTATGGCAGAGTTAAAAGCAAGACCGTTATATATTCAACAAATTTGTAATGCTCAAAAATTTGATAACGAATTGTTAGCAAAGCAGAGTCAATTTGATTCGAATGTTGATTTAGAGTTCCGAGTTGATGCAAAAGGTTGTCTGAGGTTTAGAAACTGAATATGTGTTCTGAGAAATTCAGAGTTGATTCAGATGATTTTGAATGAAGCTCACAGCAGTTGGTTATTTGTTCACCCGGGTAGTACGAAAATGTATAATAATCTGAAACAGCTTTACTGGTGGCATGGTATGAAACGAGACATTTTTTACTTTGTTTCGAAATGTTTAGTCTGTCAACAAGTAAAAGCCGAGCATCAGGTACCTTCTGGATTGCTTCAGCCGATCATGATACCTGAGTGGAAATGGGAAAGAGTCACGATGGATTTTGTATCCGGTTTACCGTTGTCACCGAGCAAGAAAGATGCAATCTAGGTTATTGTGGATAGATTGACTAAATCGGCTCATTTTGTTCCAGTTCGCACAGATTACTCGCTTGATAAGCTAGCTAAATTATATGTTTCTCAGATTGTGAGATTACACGGAGTACCTATTTCTATTGTTTCAGATAGAGATCCGAGGTTTACATAATAGTTTTGGAAGAAACTGCAAGATGCTTTAGGTACGAAATTATATTTCAGCACTGCTTTTCATCCGCAAACAGATGGTCAGTCTGAATGAATCATTTAGATACTTGAGGATATGTTGAGATGTTGGATTCTTGAGTTTGAAGGTACGTGGGAACAATATTTACCTTTGATTGAATTTGCATACAAATGGCACCCTACGAGGCTTTGTACTACCGTAAAGGTCGAAAACCATTATAATGTACCGAGCTTAGTGAAAACAAGATGCACTGAGTTGATTTAATCAGAGAGACTGAACAGAAAGTAAAAGTAATCTGTTAAAGTCTGAAAACAGTGTTAGATCATCAGAAATCGTATGTAGACTTGATACGAAAAGATATAGAGTTTCAGATCGGGGACAAAGTATTTTTGAAAGTTTCACCGTGGAAGAAAATACTCAGATTTAGTCGTAAAGGGAAATTGAGTCCGAGATTTATTGGGTCGTATGAGATTATGGAGTGTATCTGGCCAGTTGCGTATAGACTATTGTTGCCACCTGAGTTAGAAAAGACCCATAATGTATTCCATGTTTCGATACTTTGCAGATATCGATCTGATCCCTCACATATGATTAATTCATCAGAGATCGAGATTAAGTCTGATATGACATATAAGGAAGAACCGATTCGTATTCTGGCTCGCGAAGTTAAAGAATTGTGAAATAAGAAAATTCTGTTAGTGAAAATACTGTACCATAAACACGGAGTTGAAGAGGCAATGTGGGAACCAGAGGATGCAATGAAAGAACGCTATCCGAACCTATTCACGAGTAAGATTTTCAGGGACTAAAATGTGAAATAAATGAAATGTATGGACTTGCATGGACATGGGTAGCATTCGTCCTACGTATGGTGTGTGTAAATTTTGCATGTTTTGTGTTTTGAGCAATTTGGACTAAATTATAAAAACTGTAAAATGTTAGGGGTAAAATGATAATTTGCCCATTTCTGTGTTTTTGGACTAAAGTGAGTGAAATTATGTTTGAATGAGTTTAATTTGAATAGGTTTAGATCAAGAACCAAAGAAATCGAATTTGAATTGGGGGAAATCAAAGTTATCGATTAGTCGTCTCGTTCCCATTATCGTTGTCCGAGGTAATTTTATAAGCAAATAGATATTATTTATTTGATTAAATACGAACTATATATGCTGAAATGTATAATGTGATAGTATATATGTGAAAGCCAAATATGTATAAGCTTGGAATCTATGTGTATGATAAACAGTAATTTATACATATTTTTATCCCATGCTTGGCACATTTCATGGATGATTTTTCCTTAGATTTGGTGAATTCGATGCTCTAATGCCTCAATTTCATGTTTTATACTTAGGAGAGCATAGAAGAGTGAAAAGAATGAGAAACGGGCCAAAAACAGAGAAAATGGGCCAATGTACGAAATCAACACGGCTTGGACTTCCTCACACGAGCAGACCACATGGTCGTGTCTATTTGACAGAATCGAAGCACGACTCACACGGGTGGACCACACGCCCATGCCTATTTAGCAGGCTTGACCACGTCCTTAAGTAATCACACACGGGCATGTCACACAGGCATGTCCCTGTCAAGCCCAAGTTGAGTCCAATGCGAAAAAGGCCAATTTTGAGGGTTCTTAGGCATTCCAAAGCCTATAAATACACCCTAAAGGAGGAGGAAAAGGAAACACAGAGGAAAGGAGGCAGGGAACTGCTCAAGGAAAGCCGATTGATCCATCTCAGAAGCCGGATTCATCATCAAGACTGAAGATCTCCCCTCAATTTCCTTTCAAGAGTTTTGGGTTTTTCTTTATGTTTTGAATTCATTATTCTTCTGAAATGTTTACCTTTTTAGTTATGAACTAAAACCCCTAAATACCTAAGGGGAATGAAACCTAAGACAGATCTTGTTATTATTATCTGAATTGTATGATAAATATTTGACTTATTCTTAATTATGTGTTCTCCTTTAACTCTGTTGGAGCCATCCTATACGGAGTAATAGAAATAGGTGCAGTACTCAAAACTAAATCAATGCCAAGCTCAACTTTCGTAATTGGAGACAATTCGGGCAACTTGTAACACCTCAAACCCAGCCCAGACGTTATGGCCAGATCTGACGTGTCACATGGACTTACAAATTAGTATGCATTTGTTGGTTTAAGTAATTAGAGTGGTCTTTGCCAAAAACAGCGGTTGAATGAAAAGTCAGTTTATCAATCTTTAGGCTATCCATTTGTTATGCTTGTTGAGTTTTGAAAATGTTCCTTAATTTTGAAAACCTGCGCAGCCTAACACTAGCAGTTTCAACATAGTACAAATATAATCAGTAAATAAAAACCATAGCGGAAGAAGAAATTTAAATAGTGGCCTTATTACAACTTAAAACCCAAAATTAAATCAGAATATAAAAATACTAAAAATAAACTAGCTTAGAAAAACCAACTTTGCAGATGATGTGGCCACTCCGAATCCCTCACAACTCCAAGCCCACTATGGTTGAGGATTTCCTGCAGAGATGAAAATAAAGGGTGAGTTTGGTAAACTCAGTGTGTAACATAACCCAACCATAGCCCAAAACAAATCAAGCCTAAGAGTCAGACTTATCTGGGCCTTGGCCCAATACAGAAATCAGAATGAAACCCATAGGCCCATAGCAGAAACAGAACAAATATATATCATGAATGCAGAAATCCCAACCCAGACCCATCCGTAACACCCTCATACCAGCCTTACACCATGTGGGGAGACTACTCGATCCACCCAACTGCTATACACCACGTAAATTACAAGCGAGGTGCGGATATTGTGACGAAGTCACCAGATCTGAATATTGTGGCTAGGCCACGGGCGAGATATATACATATGTGGCGGCCACCGATTGCAGCGAGGTCGCGGATATTGTGACAAAGTCACGATCAGATATATGTGGCGAGGCCACAGTTAAACAAAGTCGCCGAATGCTTCCTCCATCAATATAACCCATAACCCATGCAACAGATATAAATGTCATCGCATACATTAAGCAGAATCAGAATATCATGCATCTCAGATAAAGTTAACCCTAAGGGTATATTGGTTATTTTGTACCTAGGGGTATAATGGAAATTTTCCCTACTTAGGGGTATTTTAGTCATTTCAACAATTTTCAGAGTTTTTATGCATATCAAAGTTACTATTAATCCATTTTTCGTTACAGAAGTCCATTTTAACTCAGTTACCAGTTTTTCCCTTCTAGGCCCAAAAACCCCTAATGGGCCTTACGATGTCTAATAGTGATTTAAGCCCATTAATCCAAGTTTTACGGTTAGATTACAGATTTCAACAGTTTTGATTACTATAGTTTTCCAAAATGTCCTTAATGATTATTTTTACCCAAATGGGCTTGGAAGGCCATTGGGCCCCTGTTCGGCCCATCGAGGCCCAACTTACCAAAATGCACGGAATTTCACACTTTGCAATTCCATCATCAACAAACCCAAATCCAACTATCGGAGAGTAATCGGTTACTCACAGATCCTCACAGTGCCGACCTTTCGGTCACTCTTCGGTTATTATAGCCTTAACCGTTCTAGACTTTAATAAGGGTATGATACACACTTGTTAACTGTCGAAGCATTGGCAAAACTCCTCGCACAAAAAGCCTACAAACGGTTACCACCATATCAGGTTACGAGTCGATAGTAATCTTGTAAAAAGAACCCTTACCATATTCGGCCAACACCTTCCTAAGCCCTAAGCATCCAAAGTCCTTACCTTTCTGCCAAACATAGACTAGTCTCGATGCCCAACTGTGCTAGCCTTTAAGATCCTTAGTTGCACAACCCATTGATCACACTAACACACAAAAGAAGAGAAAGAGGCCAATAAGCCCTTAGTCCAAAACGATAGCCACCCCTAAGGGGTTCGACTAAAACCCTTAACATAAGTACTAACGAAAGTTGCTTGAGTACTTACCCACGTGATATTCTGCCCACGAAGAGTCCTAGAGAGCGGTACAATCCCGATCTACAACAACTCCTTCCATAAACCCAAAGCAAGACAGGTTTGATCTCAAATTCGGCCTGAACACCACTAGGTATGAAGGTTTCAGTTTTGAAGAAAAGAATGAAGTGTTTGGCCCCAAAAAGGTATTCGGCTAGCTAGGTTTCTAAGAGATTGATAAAGAAAAAGAGAAATAGGAAAGGTATGAGTAAGGTAGGTTCGGCTAAGAAGAAATCGACAAGGTGTAATCAAGGCTTCGGCCAACAAGAGGAATCAGTTCAAAAGGTTTTGGTCAAGAGAAGAATCGGCAATGATGAGCTTGCTTTCGACTTTTATGACTATCTAAAAGAGAAGAAAAATGAAGAGGGAGAGATATGGATGGCAGTAGAAGAAGATGGAAGGAAACAAAAGAAAATAAAAAATTAGAGAAGAAGAAAAAAAGTAGGCAATCGGTTTGACAGAGGAAAACGACACATGGAGGTGCTTTGAAAGACCTATATTCGGCTTCTAGCAAAAGAACGAGTAAAGAGAATGAACCCTAAGGCACCCTACCCTATTTCAGCTCACCAAAAGAAAAACAAAATGAAATCCCGAAGGAAAAATCAAAGAGAATTCGGCACATCTACCCCCTATTGCCGAAACTACACATACCTCAACTCCCTAGCAGATTACCCAATTAGAACCCCTTGGCCGGCCAACTCCTGCTCCTCAAAAGTCCACCATTCGGCCAACTCTATCCTCCTTGATCAGCTCCTCCTTTTTCTCCCCTTATCCCTCCTCAACTTACTCCTTTGACTCATTCAAACTCTACCTTAATTACTTACCTGTGGCTTGAACCCTGGACCTCCAAACCCTCCTAGGTGCCACTTTTATAACTCCTTAGTGGCGTCACATTGCCACTCCACCACCAGGCTTTCTTGTGTCACATTTCACACACAATTTCTTACGACATCTTTTATCCAAAGCCCCCTATCTCCTAAGTCCAAAATCCAATATTTTACCCGGGTTTGACCAACCCTTGGTCCTTCCATAGGCCCATTACCACACCCCTAACATGAATTACACACCCAAATACCAGAATTCAAAAATTTTATCAACCTAACAACAACCCAAGAAAGACTCAAAAATTTAGGGCGTTACAATTCTACCCTCCTTAAAGAAATTTTGTCCTCGAAATTTAGATAATCCGAACAGATGTGTGTATTGCTGACGTATCGCCTCCTCTGGCTCCCAAGTAGCTTCCTCTCTGCCATGATTACGCCAAAGTACCTTTATTAATGGGACTGACTTCCTTCTTAAAACCTTCACCTTTCGATCCAGAATCTGTACAGGTTCTTCTTCGAAAGTCAAGTCAGGCTGTACCTCAACCTCTGCAACCGGTAGGATGTGAGTAGGGTCAGAACGATATCGCCTTAACATGGATACGTGGAAAACATCATGAATCGTGTATAGCTCTGGAGGCAATTCCAACTGATAAGCCACTGGTCCTACTCACTTAAGAACTCGATAAGGCTCAATGAACCGCAGACTCAACTTGCCTGTCTTCCCAAATCTTAGTATCTTCTTCCACGGTGAAACCTTCAAAAAGACCATGTCACCCACTGAGTACTCAATCTCCTTATGCTTTAAATCTGCGTAAGACTTCTGCCGATCAGATGCTTCTTTTAACCGATCCCTAATCACTTTGACCTTCTCTTCAGTCTCTGCTACCAATTCAAGTCAAAGAGCTTGCCGCTCGCCCAATTCGGTCCAACAACTAGGTGTACGACACTTACATCTATATAGAGCTTCATAAGGTACCATACGAATACTAGCCTAATAGCTGTTATTGTATGCAAATTCTGCCAATGGTAGATAATCCTCCCAACTGCCTCGAAAGTTGATAACGCATCCCCTCAACACGTCTTCCAGAATCTGAATAACCCTTTTCGACTGACCATCAGTCTGAGGATGAAAGGCGGTACTAAAGTTCAACCGCGTACCCAACGCCTTACGCAAATTTTGCCAAAACCGAGATGTGAATCTAGGATCTCAATCTGAAATAATCGACACTGACTGTAACACCCCGAACCCGAGACCGTTGCCGGTGTCGGACACGAGGGGTTAACAAGCCAAAACCACTTATGGCACCGACCAATTTGACATTCCCAGGCAAGCTGGAAAACTGCATCGCTGTCGCCTTAAAAAGCATATCTCGAGTTTCACAACTCAGAAACTGATTCCGTAAATTTTCCATGAATTTAGACTCATATATCCATCCATGGATTTATTTCTAGAATTTTTGGTCGGGCCAATTGGTACAGTTTATTAGTTAAAGTCACCCATGTTACAGGGGTCGACTACACTGACCTTCACGCGTTACAACTTGAATATCTCTCTGTACAGGGTTTCAATACTGATGTCGTTTGTTTCTAATGAAAATATACTCAAAAAAGAATCGGCACATATAAGAAATTACTTCTAATTCATTCTGGATAATTTATGGTAAATTTTCAAAGTCGCGACAGGGGACCCAGAAACCGTTCTGGCCCTGTCTCACGAGAACTTTAATATCTCTCGGTATACTGTTCATATGATCGTTTCGTTACTTTCATATGAAAATAGACTCGTCAAGGTTCGATCACATAATTTATTCACTATTTAACACCGTTCCTACAAATTTTGGTGATTTTCCACATCCACGTCACTGCAGCTGGCAGCATCTGTTTTTAAGGTAGGCTTTACCTATATTGTAGTTCCCATGAACCAACTATAGTCTAGTCATACTTAGGTCCACATATGATCATATTTAGCCATTCCAATGGCTGATCACGTGACCAACTCTCTCATTCCAAACCATAATCACATCATGAAACCAAATATAATTACAAACCACAAATGGTCTAATTCCATACTCCACTATTACGAACCATTTTCGCATGGCCGTACACATATACATCACAAGTACTTAAAAACAACCGAGGTAGTCCTATACATGCCATATCCAAAACTCAACTAAAGGAGTACCAAAAGGGCTTTGATAGTGTGGTTGACTTCAACTTCTATGATCCCGAATCCGATCGCTAACGAGCAAAATCTATAAACAGAGAAACAAAGAAACGGAGTAAGCAATTTATGCTTAGTAAGTTTGAGCCATAATATACACACAACCAAAGCATAGCATTCAAGTAGCTAAACAATAATTCATATGCACAATTTCTCAAAGACATGCTTACTTCACAATCCCAACTCTTATATTCATACACAAATAACGGCCTAGTTAATGCCGATAGCTCATTTATCATTAGAGCGAATATTCATACGCACTTACTCATAGTGTGCAAAGCACACACAAAACATACCTTGTTGTTGGGAATTTCACAAGTGCATTAACTGAAAATTTTCCAGCAGCTTATAAATTTCAAATCACATACCTTCGGAGTTTATCCGGATATAGCTACTCGTTCAAAACACCTTGGGACATAGCCCGGTTATGGTAACCCGCACAAATGCCTTGGGACTTAACCGGATATCACAACTCGCACAATTGCCTTGGGCTTAGCCGGATATCATAACTTCGCACAATTGCCTTCGGCTTAGCCCGGATATCTGGTCGCACAATTGCCTTGGGCTTAGCCCGGATATCACAATTCGCACATTCATTCACATCTTTGTTTCAATTTCATAACAAACTTTTATGCACATTTTACTTAATCAAAATATCATTTCGGCTCAATGGCCATATACAAGGGCACAATTTCGATTGCTTATTACTTCATTCAATCGAATCAAAATCTAAGTTTCGATACTCGAAAACTTACCTCGGATGTTGTCGAACGATTAGATGGCTATTCGACTACTTTTTCCTTCCCTTTATAGGATTTGGTCCCCCTTTGCTCTTGAGCTTAATTTAACAAATAGTTTGATTCAATCATTTGAGTATCGAAAAGAAGAACTCAAGGCACTTAGCCCACATATATTCACTAGACATTAAAGTCACATAAGTACGAATTCATGAATCGACTCAACACACAAAGCCTTCAACATGCTTACTCATGGCGAACAACACAACCTCTTAGGCACTCATTCATGGCCGATTATGCATGTTGATGTTGAGGCCAATTACATGTTTAACACCACACATGAATGGCACACATTTTACTAGCTAATGCTTTACATATTGTAGCTCAATACTTATAATATAGCATCAAGCACTCATATGGCCGATTATACTTAGTCATACTTGCACCAATCAACAATAAATTCCAAGATTTTCACATCATATGAGTACTAGGCCGAATGTACTTGCAATTTCACAACCATTCTTCAACATTTTCTTCTTTAAACAAACATATTTATCACTTACTTCATAACCAAAACATCATGTGCAAACATATACACACATATAGGTGCAAGGTCAATTCTCAAGGTGTTCACAACCATCTAAAACACAAATTTTACCAATCAAGTAACAAGCATAAATCATGCTCATGAATGCATCATGGCCGAATACATCACATTCATACCCCTTTCAACTTCGGTCATGGTTAAACAAAGAACTCAATGTCCTACTCAAGAATACTAAAAGGAAATTTCAAGAGTAGTCAATCCTTCATTACATGCATCATCAACAAGCTTCACATTTAGCATGCAATGGCTTTAACACAATATCAACCTTGGCCAAACACCATTTTCATGGCATAACAAGGATTTGAACCATGGCTAACATGCACATCAAGTTAGCAACCAAAACAAGCATGAAACTCATGACACAACCTCAAACATACCTTAATCTTGATGCAAGTATGACCAAATCTCCTTCTAGTTCTCTTCCAAGCCAAGCATGAAGCAAAACTCCTATCTTCTCCCTTAGTATTTTCGGCCAAGAAGGAAAGAACAAGGATGAACAAATTTTTCTTGTTTTTCTTTCACATACACGGCAATGGGGGAAATGCCACACTCACACACATTTTTTTCTCTTCTCTTCCCACAACTTAATTATTAAATCATTTCCCTCATCATCCATTAATAAAACATGTTTCAACATGTTTTCTTTGCCCATAACCCTTGTCATGGCCGCCACTAAGCTTCCTTTTGGGGAAATTTGACATGCAAATCCTTATTTTTGCATGCATGATTAACTAGTCATCACACATTTCCCCATCATACTTTCAAAGTTTACTACTAGGTCCTTTCTAGTGAAATTCACCTTTATAACACTAAATCGAATCATCAAAATGCCACACACAAATTAACACATATCATAGGCATCAAAATAAATTTTAAATTATTTTTATGCCTCGATTTTGTGGTCCCGAAACCACATCCCGACTAGGGTCAATTTTGGGTGTCACAACTCTCCCCACTTAAGAAATTTTCGTCCCGAAAATCTTACCAGTAAATAGGTTTGGGTAACGCTCTTTCATAGGGCTCTTGGGTTCCCAAGTAGCTTCTTCCATCCGTGTTTGAGCCATAACACTTTTACTAACGGAACCCTTTTGTTTCGCAACTCCTTCACTTCACGAGCTAGGATACGAATCGGTTCTTCTTCATAACTCACATCGATTGAATTTCAACCTCGATGGACTAATTACGCAACGGATCAGATCTATAGCGTCGAAGCATCGAAACATGAAAGACATCGTGAATCTTTTCAAGTTCGGGGCAAAATCAAACGATATGCAATCTGGACCGACTCGCTCGGATATCTCATATGGCCCAATGAACCTCGGGCTCAATTTGCCCTTACGGCCGAATCGAGTATCTTTTTCCAAGGCGAAACCTTGAGAAACACTTTATCTCCCACGATGCTCGATGTCTTTACGCTTCAGATCCGCGTCGACTTCGACGATCGAGGCTATCTTGATTTTCACGGATCACTATCACTTTCATTCAGCATCTTTAATTAAGTCCACCCGAAAATTTTGCTTTCACCGAGCTCAGTCCAACACAATGGTGTACGGCATTTACGCCCGTACAAGGCCTCGTAAGGTGCCATCTTAATACTTGATTGAAAACTATTGTTGTAAGCGAATTCAATCAAAGGCAAATACCATTCCCATGAACCATCGAACTCGAGGATGCAACATCTTAACATATCCTCAAGTATCCGAATCATCCGCTCGGATTGACCATCGGTTTGGGGTGAAAGGCGGTCTTTGAAATGCAACCGTACCCGAGCCTCTCGCAACTTCTTCCAAAATCGCGAGGTAAATCTCGGATCTCTATCCGACACGATGGAAATAGGCACCCGTGTAATCTCACAATCCGAGAAACGTATAATTCGGCTAGTTTGTCCATTGAAAATCCGAACGTCGGGACAAAGTGAGCCGACTTAGTCAATCTATCTACAACGACCCAAATCGCATCTTTCTTACTCACGACAATGGCGGTTCGGATACAAAGTCCATTGTGACTCGATCCCATTTCCACTCGGGTATCGTGATCGGCTGAAGTAATCCTCAAGGCACTTGATGTTTTGCTTTCACTTGTTGACATATTAAACACCTCGAAATGACGTCGGAGATGTCTCGTTTCATACCATGCCACCAAAACCGACGTTTCAAATCATTGTACATTTCCGTACTCCCCGGGTGGATTGCCATTCGGCTACAATGGGCTTCTTTCGAATTATCGAAATATGTTCAATTCTTTGGAACACAGACGATTCTCAACCTCAAACAATCGTCATCATGATTTGAAACTCCGATTCCTTGTTTGGAACACACTCGGCCGTTTTGCAACCAGCTCATCGTCGACTTTCTTGAGCTTCACGAATTTGACGTATCAATAATGGTTTGGCTTTCAATTCAGCTACTAACACATTGTCGGATCGAACGGACAAGTGCACGTTCATCACTCGTAAAGCTAATAATGATTTACGACTCAAGGCATCCGCAACCACATTCGCCTTTCCCGGGTGATAGTCAAAGACCAGCTCATAATCCTTTAACAACTCGAGCCAACGTCTTTATCGCAGATTTAAGTCTCTTTGAGTCATCAAATATTTGAGACTTTTATGATCCGAATACACATGGCACTTCTCACCAAATAAGTAATGTCGCTATATCTTTAAAGGCGAATACGATGGCGACCAATTCGAGACCATGGGTGGGATAATTTTTCTCATGTGGCTTTAATTGCCTTGACGATAGGCCACAACTCGACCTTCTTGCATCAATACGCAACCTAACCCAAGTAGGGAGGCGTCACTATAGATGACAAACTCTTTGCCGATTCGGGTTGCACTAGAATTGGGGCTTGGTCAAATAAGTTTTCAGTTGATCGAAACTTTTCGACATTTCTCCGTCCATTCGAACTTAACATCCTTTTGGAGTAGCCGTCATTGGCGTGGCTATCGTTGAGAAACCTTTTACAAATCGTCGGTAATAACCGCAAGCCCCAAAAAGCTCGAACCTCGGTAATATTTCTCGGAGGCTTCCTATTAAGTATGGCTGAAATTTTGTTGGTCGACTCGAATACCGTCGAGATACCACATGTCCCAAGAAGCTAACCTCTCTTAACCGAACTCACACTTTCTTGAACTTAGCATATAATTGCTTATCCCATAAGATTCGCAAAGACTAACCTCGGTGTTCAGCATGTTCGGCCTCATTTCTTGAATAGACCAAGATGTCATCAATGAACACGACTACGAACCGATCCAAATATGGTCCGAAGATCCGATTCATCAAATCCATTTTCGAGAACACCGAGGTCCCTTCATTGATCGAACAAATCATCGCTACTGTGATAACGAATATTTGTTCTTTATCGTTGCTTTATTGTCGACGATAGTCGATGCACAACCTTATGGTTCCACCCTTCTTTTCACAAACAACACCGGTACACCCCAAGGTGAAAAACTCGGCGAGCAAAACCTCTATTCACCAATTCTTGCAACCGAGCTTTCAACTCCTTTAATTCCGTTGGTGCCATACGACACGGAGCTATCGAATTGGAGTGGTACCGGTACCAATTCAATGCCAAACTCTATTTCCGAGCAATGTGGTAAACCCGACAATTCTTGAGGAAAACATCCGGGTATTCACAAACCACTGACACAAATTCGGGTTTCTTTTCTAACTCCTTGTCATCTAGAACATACGCAAGGTATGCTTCGCACCCCTTTCTTACGTATTTCTGGGCCAACATTGCTGATATTACAGCTGGTAACCCCTTTAAGTCCGTAGACTCATCCCGAATTATCTCGTTATTTGCGCACCTCAGATCAATAGTCTTGCTTTTGCAATTTACAACCGCATCGTGCATGGTCAACCAATCCAAACCAAGAATAACGTCGAATTCGTCGAATGGCAAAAGCATCAAGTCCGCCGGAAAACAAGAACCTCGAAATACTAGGGGACTTTTCTTACACACTGTGTTGACAAGCACGTAATGACCCAAGGGTTTAACACGAATTACAAACTCGATGAGACTCAATGGGCAAAGTCTTCTTGGATGCTAAGGTTTCGTATATATAAGAATGAGTAGGACCAGGTCAATCAAAGCAATCACATTAGTGTAAAGGAGAGTAAGAGTACGGTAATAACATCTCGGCGAGGAAGCATCCTCACGCGGCGTATGGCATAAGTCTTAGCAGGAGCACGAGCCTTGGATCTGATGGTAGCATCTCTAGATCCTCTCTGACCGCCACTAGCATTGCCCATATTTCTAGGTGGCCTACCTCGAGTTGTGGTAGCATCCGGGTTCCCACTTTGATTTATGTTTTGTTCGAGATAAACTCGGGCAATCCTTAATGAAATGATCGGTCGATCCGCACTTGTAACAGAGCGGTCACGGAATCTACAACTCCTAGAATGCCACTTGCCACAAGATTGGCACTCCGTTACATCTCGACGATCATTGCCAACACCGGCGATCGAAGTGACTTGCGTGCCCATAGGGGGTCGATCGCGGTCTCGTCTAGAAAAGGCCGAAATGTCTCTAGACCGCCTAAGCCATCTCTAAATTTCTTTGATGAGTGTGGGAAGGGCTTCCCAAGACCTCTTCTGAAACTCCTTGCTCCCACTTCACTTTTCTTTTCTCCATCTTGAGCTCCTCGGCTTTGCCTTTCGCTCGACAAGAGCCACAAACTCTCGATTTCCAAAATGCCAACATACAGCTTATATCATCGTTCAGTCCATCTTCAAAGCGTTTACACATCACAGCTTCTGAAGAAATGCATTCGCGCGCGTACCGGCTAAGCCTCACAAATTTTCATTCGTAGTCGGTAATCGACATGGAACCTTGCTTAAGATCAAGGAATTCCTTCCGTTTTTGGTCCATAAATCTCTAACAGATATACTTCTTTCGGAATTCAGTTTGGAAGAACTCCCAAGTTACTTGCTCTCTAGACACCACAGAAGTCAGAGTACTCCACCAATAGTAGGCGGAATCGCGTAGCAAGGAGATAGTACACTTTAACCATTCATCGGGTGTACATGATAGCTCATCGAGCACCCGGATAGTGTTGTCCAACCAAAATTCAGCTTGCTCGGCATCGTCATTATCCGTAGCTTTAAATTCAGTGGCCCCATGTTTTGAATCTCATCCGATCGGGGCTTACTTGACCTTATTTGGTCGATTCGGAGGTATTGTAGGTCTTGGGGTTGCATTAGTCGGGAATGGAGGTTGTGGAACAACCATGTTAGTTCGAATGTATTGGTTGAACCAATCATTCATCACACTATAAAAGGCTTGCCTAGCCTCATCATCCGGATTGCTAGCCATAAGTTGAGAGTCCCGGTCTTTGTCCCCTTGCGGGGAGCAAAGCGCCGACTCTCTACATCATCAGCTATTGCTCGGTTGGGATCGGGATCCATTGCTATAAACAAACACAAATTCAGATTGTCAGAAATCACCACACTATCAATTTATCACTTAATGGCATGTATAGCTAGACCCCAAACATATCACGGTAGTCCTAGGATCGACTAAACCGTAGCTCTGATACCAATAAAATTGTAACACCCCGAAGCCGAGACCGTTTCCGGTGTCGGAACGAGGGGTTAACAAGCCAAAACCACTTATGGCACTGAACAATTTGACATTCCCAGGCAAGCTGGAAAACTGCATCGCTGTCGTCTTAAAAAGCATATCTCGAGTTTCACAACTCGAAAACTGATTCCGTAAATTTTCCCTGAATTTAGACTCATATATCCATCCATGGATTTATTTATAGAATTTTTGGTCGGGCCAATTGGTACAGTTTATTAGTTAAAGTCACCCATGTTACAGGGGTCGACTACACTGACCTTCGCACGTTACAACTTGAATATCTCTCTGTAAAGGGTTTCAATACTGATGCCGTTTGTTTCTAATGAAACTAGACTCAAAAAGGAATCGGCACATATAAGAAATTACTTCTAATTCATTCTGGATAATTTATGGTAAATTTTCAAAGTTGCGACAGGGGACCCAGAAACCGTTCTGGCCCTGTCTCACGAGAACTTTAATATCTCTCAGTATACTGTTCATATGATCGTTTCATTACTTTCATATGAAAATAGACTCGTCAAGGTTCGATCACATAATTTATTCACTATTTAACACCGTTCCTACAAATTTTGGTGATTTTCCACATCCACGTCACTGCAGCTGGCAGCATCTGTTTTTAAGGTAGGCTTTACCTATATTGTAGTTCCCATGAACCAACTATAGTCTAGTCATACTTAGGTCCACATATGATCATATTTAGCCATTCCAATGGCTGATCATGTGACCAACTCTCTCATTCCAAACCATAATCACATCATGAAACCAAATATAATTACAAACCACAAATGGTCTAATTCCATACTCCACTATTACGAACCATTTTCGCATGGCCGTACACATATACATCACAAGTACTTAAAACAACCGAGGGTAGTCCTATACATGCCATATCCAAAACTCAACTAAAGGAGTACCAAAAGGGCTTTGATAGTGTGGTTGACTTCAACTTCTATGATCCCGAATCCGATCGCTAACGAGCAAAATCTATAAACAGAGAAACAAAGAAACGGAGTAAGCAATTTATGCTTAGTAAGTTTTGAGCCATAATATACACACAACCAAAGCATAGCATTCAAGTAGCTAAACAATAATTCATATGCACAATTTCTCAAAGACATGCTTACTTCACAATCCCAACTCTTATATTCATACACAAATAACGGCCTAGTTAATGCCGATAGCTCATTTATCATTAGAGCGAATATTCATACGACTTACTCATAGTGTGCAAAGCACACACAAAACATACCTTGTTGTTGGGAATTTCACAAGTGCATTAACTGAAAATTTTCCAGCAGCTTATAAATTTCAAATCACATACCTTTGAGTTTATCCGGATATAGCTACTGTTCAAAACACCTTGGGACATAGCCGGTTATGGTAACCCGCACAAATGCCTTGGGACTTAACCGGATATCACAACTCGCACAATTGCCTTGGGCTTAGCCCGATATCATAGTCGCACAATTGCCTTCCGGCTTAGCCCGGATATCTGGTCGCACAATTGCCTTGGGCTTAGCCCGATATCTGGTCGCACATTCATTCACATCTTTGTTTCAATTTCATAACAAACTTTTATGCACATTTTACTTAATCAAAATATCATTTCGGCTCAATGGCCATATACAAGGGCACAATTTCGATTGCTTATTACTTCATTCAATCGAATCAAAATCTAAGTTTCGATACTCAAAACTTACCTCGGATGTTGTCGAACGATTCGATGGCTATTCGACTACTTTTTCCTTCCCTTTATCGGATTTGGTCCCCTTTGCTCTTGAGCTTAATTTAACAAATAGTTTGATTCAATCATTTGAGTATCGAAAAGAAGAACTCAAGGCACTTAGCCCACATATATTCACTAGACATTAAAGTCACATAAGTACGAATTCATGAATCGACTCAACACACAAAGCCTTCAACATGCTTACTCATGGCGAACAACACAACCTCTTAGGCACTCATTCATGGCCGATTATGCATGTTGATGTTGAGGCCAATTACATGTTTAACACCACACATGAATGGCACACATTTTACTAGCTAATGCTTTACATATTGTAGCTCAATACTTATAATATAGCATCAAGCACTCATATGGCCGATTATACTTAGTCATACTTGCACCAATCAACAATAAATTCCAAGATTTTCACATCATATGAGTACTAGGCCGAATGTACTTGCAATTTCACAACCATTCTTCAACATTTTCTTCTTTAAACAAACATATTTATCACTTACTTCATAACCAAAACATCATGTGCAAACATATACACACATATAGGTGCAAGGTCAATTCTCAAGGTGTTCACAACCATCTAAAACACAAATTTTTACCAATCAAGTAACAAGCATAAATCATGCTCATGAATGCATCATGGCGAATACATCACATTCATACCCCTTTCAACTTCGGTCATGGTTAAACAAAGAACTCAATGTCCTACTCAAGAATACTAAAAGAAATTTCAAGAGTAGTCAATCCTTCATTACATGCATCATCAACAAGCTTCACATTTAGCATGCAATGGCTTTAACACAATATCAACCTTGGCCAAACACCATTTTCATGGCATAACAAGGATTTGAACCATGGCTAACATGCACATCAAGTTAGCAACCAAAACAAGCATGAAACTCATGACACAACCTCAAACATACCTTAATCTTGATGCAAGTATGACCAAATCTCCTTCTAGTTCTCTTCCAAGCCAAGCATGAAGCAAAACTCCTATCTTCTCCCTTAGTATTTTCGGCCAAGAAGGAAAGAACAAGGATGAACAAATTTTTCTTGTTTTTCTTTCACATACACGGCAATGGGGGAAATGCCACACTCACACACATTTTTTTTCTTCTCTTCCCACAACTTAATTATTAAATCATTTCCTCATCATCCATTAACAAAACATGTTTCAACATGTTTTCTTTGCCCATAACCCTTGTCATGGCCGGCCACTAAGCTTCCTTTTGGGGAAATTTGACATGCAAATCCCTTATTTTTGCATGCATGATTAACTAGTCATCACACATTTCCCCATCATACTTTCAAAGTTTACTACTAGGTCCTTTCTAGTGAAATTCACCTTTATAACACTAAATCGAATCATCAAAAATGCCACACACAAATTAACACATATCATAGGCATCAAAATAAATTTTAAATTATTTTTATGCCTCAATTTTGTGGTCCCGAAACCACATCCCGACTAGGGTCAATTTTGGGCTGTCACACTGACATTCCGTGAAGTCATACTATTTCTGCCAAATACAATTTGGCTAACTTCTGAAGTGAATAATCAGTGCGGACAGGCATGAAATGAGCAGATTTGGTCAACCTATCCACAATTACCCAAATCGAGTCCTTCTTCGATGGTGTCAAGGGTAACCCACTCACAAAATCCATGGTTACCCTCTCCCACTTCCAAAGTGGTACTTTCACTAGCTGCAAAAGTCCGAAAGGTAATTGATGTTCAGCTTTCACTTACTGACAAGTCAGACATTTTCCCACAAATTTCGTTACCTCTCGCTTCAATCCAGGCCACCAATACAATTCCTTTAAGTCGCGATACATTTTATTCCCTCCAGGATGCATAGCACACAGACCTTCATGAGCTTCTTTCAGAATTTCTAGCCTCAAGTCAGAGTCCTTCAAAATACAAACTCTACCTCGGTAACACAGAACTCCCTCACTGTTCAGTCCGAACTCAGAAGTATCCCCATTCTTAACCTACCAGAATCAAGAAACCAGGGACTCATCCCTCGACTGCTTTTCCTTAATCTCATCCACCCAGGTCAGCCTAACTTACAGTTCTGCTAACAGACTACCGTCGTCATACAGACTCAAACGAAAGCGGACATGGCTATCGATCGAATCTGCTTCTACGACTTAGGGCATCACCACCATATTAGCTTTGCTCGGTGATACTCAATCGCTGATCATAATCCTTAAGCAACTCTATCCATCTTTGTCGCCTAAGGTTCACTCCTTCTAAGTCGCAAGCATCAAGACTTTATGATCTGTGTATATAATACACCTTTCTCCGTACAGGTAATGTCTCCAAATCTTAAGTGTAAAGATTACCGTTGCCAACTCCAGATCATGAGTAGGATAGTTTCCTTCGTAAGGCTTAAGCTGTCGTGATGCATAAGCAACCACCTTACCTTCTTGCATCAACACACAACCCAATCCCACATGTGAATCGTCACTGTACACAGTAAAATCCTTCCCAGACTCCGGCTGAATTAACACAGGTGCTTCAGTCAAAACTTTCTTTAACTTCTCAAAAGCTTCCTGCTGCTTCTCTGTCCAAACAAACGGTACTCCTTTCCTTATGAGTTTTGTCAAAGGCGCTGCCATCACAGAAAAACCTTCCACAAACCTCCTGTAGTATCCTGCCAACCTTAGGAAACTCTGAATTTTCGACACTGACCTAGGTGGCTTCCATTCCAAAATTGCTTCAATCTTTTGAGGGTCCACCTTAATCCCCTCAGCAGAGACAACATGTCCTAAGAAGGTTACCTCCTTCAACCAGAATTCACATTTGCTGAATTTTGCATAAAGTTCCTTCTCCCTTAGCACTTGCAGCACAATGCGGAGATGCTCATCATGTTTCGCTTCAGTTTCAGAATATACTAGAATATCTTCAATAAAGACAACTACAAACCGATCCAAAAATGGTTGGAATATACGATTCATCAGATCCATAAATGCTGCAGGAGCATTCGTTAGTCCAAATGGCATAACTAAGAACTCATAATGACCATACCGAGTTCTGAATGCCGTCTTATGAATATCCACCTCCTTAACCCTCAACTGATGATACCTAGATCGAAGGTCAATTTTGGAAAATACTGAAGCTCCTTTAAGTTAGTCGAATAAATCATCGATTCTCGGTAGTGGGTACTTGTTCTTAATTGTCAGTTTGTTCAACTGCCGATAATCGATGCACAACTGCATTGACCCATCTTTCTTCTTTACGAACAACACTGGTGCTCCCCACAGAGACACACTTGGTCTAATTAAACCTCTATCTAATAACTCTTGAATTGGGGCTTTTAGCTCCACCAACTCCTTTGGTGCCATCCTATAAGGTGCAATGGACACCGGTGCCGTTCCAGGCAACAAGTCGATTCCAAACTCAACCTCTCGGTTTGGAGGCAGTCCCGAAAACTCCTCCGAAAAACATCTTGGAACTCCTTAACGGTTCTAACCTTATTTACCGTCAGTCCCTCTGATTTCGACTAACTTACAAATGTGAAATAGGCCTCACAACCTTTACGAATCCATTTTTCGGCTCTTAATGCCGATGCCACATTGGACAAATAATCCATTTGCTTACCTATCACCATAACCTCTTCTCCCTCCGTGGTCCTTAACACCATTCATTTAGCAGCACAATCCAGAGTTGCCCCATGCTTAACAAGCCAGTCCATTCCCAGAATGAGGTCAAATTCTCCGAACGGTAACTCCATCAAGTCTCCAGAGAAAATATTGCCTTGGGTTTCTAAAGGCACATCCCTATACAATTTGTCTACCTTAACCGAGTGCCCCAAAGGACTTAGTACAGTTACCCCCTCACTATCTCCTCAGAGTGCACACCCAACGACCCAGATATAAAACATGCAACATAAGAATGAGTAGATCCAATATCCACTAAAGCAGTATACGGCAAGCTAGAAACCAAGAACGTACCAGTTATGACGTCAAGTGCATCACCCTCCTCTCGACGATGAGCTGCATACACCAATGTTGGCTGTTGAGCCTCAACATTTCCGGCACCCCTTCCAGGTGCCCCTCTACCTCGACCATTACCATTTTCGCCCCTTCCTTGTCTCGTCCTCTCAGTGGTTGTGCAACTCTCTGTTCAGCAACTTGAACCTGATCTGTTTTCTGAGGATAGTTTTTGACTCTATGCTCCATAGATCCACACCGAAAACAAGCACCAGAACGTTTCCAACACTCGCCCATATGTTTCTTCCAACAATTCCTACAACCCTATGGTCTAACAGCATTCATCGGTACTGCTCGAACTAGCTCTATTACCCTTGCTCTCTTAACATTCCTGTTTATACCACTTGAAAGTCCTGAATCTCTCCTAAAACAGTTTCGATCCTTCTCACGATTCTATCTTTCTGTACGCTTCACTTCCTCAGCTATCCTAGCTTTCTCCACTAAAGCAGCGAAGTTATGCCCTCTCTGCGGAGCAATCAACACCCTAAGTTCATCTCTCAGACCATCCTCGAAGCGTACGCTATGCTCATACTCTGTAGCGACAATCTCAGAAGCATACTGGCTTAGTCTCAAAAACTCAGACTCATACTCAGCCACTAACTTACTCCCTTGAACCAGGTTCAGAAATTCTTTCCAGCGAACATCCATGTAACTAGCCCTAACATGCTTTCCTTTGAAGGCCATCTTAAACAGCTCCCAAGTCACACTGTCAGCAGGAGTTCCATCTCTCACCGTGAGCCACCATTGATAA
Source organism: Gossypium arboreum (assembly GCF_025698485.1). Classification (NCBI taxonomy): domain Eukaryota; kingdom Viridiplantae; phylum Streptophyta; class Magnoliopsida; order Malvales; family Malvaceae; genus Gossypium; species Gossypium arboreum. Next base: position 14,249,242 of record NC_069072.1, on the reverse strand, counting down.
GCCTCATCCCTGAGTAACGATATGGTTCCCTTCAGCTTCTGCTCCATAGAGCAGTCCAGATCATCCATAATCCGTTCTGTGGCTTCTAACCAATACTCAGCCACATTCGAAGCTACATCAGATACACCCCTAAAGATCTCTGCTCTGTTAGCCTAGAGTCGCTCAGAAATAGATCCTCGAATTCCGTTACCCGAACTTGACCCGACAACCCTTTCTAGAATACGAAGCATTGCCTGGGATAGGGCGTCATCCCCGGCACCACAATCATGAGACTCCACTTCTGTTGCCGATGGTACCGGTGCTTCTATCGTCGGCATATGCCCCAAAGACCAAGTTCCTACTCGAGCACTACCTCGGTCACGCCCACGGCCTCTTCCCCGAGCTGCTGTCGTACTCATATCGTATCATCTGATTAAGAATTTTATGAATCAGTTTAATGTTTCAATGTTTATTACAGATGTCTTATGAATAACAGTAATTCAGAGTTTGAGTTTGTTTTCTTGCGCGGTAGCCTATCTACAGTCTCAGTCTACTTATCAAAGTTCTTATAGTTCCAGTGTTACCCTAACTAAAGTATCATGATAAGGTTTTGTTCAAGCATATAACAGATATTTCAGAAACAATCAGAAAGGCTCAAAAAACTTACAGACTTGGGTCAGAGATTCGATGTGCCACCTTCTAAAAAACCAATTTTAGAAAACTAATTTTAATCTTTAAAATCATCTATTTGTTAAGAGAAAATACTGGAAACATTCTCGAAAACAATTTATAATCAAGTTCCTACAAAAAATGATTTTCGAAACCTTTATTCAATGTTTCTTTAAAAACTCCAGTTTTTAGACCCGTTCCACAACAGAGTTGTTGCAACTAGGCTCTGATACCACTAAATGTAACACCCCAAACCCGAACTAGATGTTATGGCCAGATCTGACGTGTCACATGGACTTACAACTTAGTATGCATTCGTTGGTTTAAGTGATTAGAGTGGTCTTTGCCAAAAACAGCGGTTGAATGAAAAACCGGTTTATCAATCTTTAGGCTCTACGCTTGTTAAGTTTTGAAAACGTTCCTTAATTTTGAAAACCCGCCCAGCCTAACACTAGTAGTTTCGACATAATACAAATATAATCAGTAAATAAAAACCATAGCAGAAGAAGAAATTTAAATAGCGGCCTTATTACAACTTAAAACCCAAGATTAAATCAGAATATAAAAATACTAAAAATAAACTAGCTTAGAAAAACCAACTTTGCAGATGATGTGGCCACTCCGAATCCCTCACATCTCCAAGCCCACTATGGTTGGGGATTTCCTCCAGAGATGAAAATAAAGGGTGAGTTTGGTAAACTCAGTGTGTAACATAACCCAACCATAGCCCAAAACAGATCAAGCCTCAGAGTCAGACTTATCTGGGCCTTGGCCTAGTACAGAAATCAGAATGAAACCCATAGGCCCATAGCAGATACAGAACAAATATATATCATGAATGCAGAAATCCCAACCTAGACCCATCCGTAACACCCCCGTACTAGCCTTACACCATGTGGGGAGACTACTCACCCACCCAACCGCTACACACCACAGAAATTGCAGCGAGGCTGCCAGATATTGTGACGAAGTTACCAAATATAGATATTGTGGCTAGGCCACCGGAGCAGATATATACATATGTGGCGAAGCCACCAGATTGCAACGAGGCTGCCAGATATTATGACGAAGTCACCAGAACAGATATATGTGGCGAGGCCACCAGATTGCAGCGAGGCTGCCAGGACGCTTCCTCCATCAATATAACCCATAACCCATGCAACAGATATAAATGTCATGGCATACATTAAGCAGAATCAGAATATCATGCATCTCAAATAAAGTTAACCCTAAGGGTATATTGGTCATTTTGTACCTAAGGGTATAATGGAAACTTTCCCTACTTAGGGTATTTTAGTCATTTCAACAATTTTTAGAGTTTTTATACATATCAAAGTTACTATTAATCCATTTGTCATTACAGAAGTCCATTTAACTCAGTTACTAGTTTTGCCCTTCTAGGTCCCAAAACCCCTAATGGGCCTTACGATGTCTAACAGTGATTTAAGCCCATTAATCTAAGTTTTACAGTTAGATTACAGATTTCAACAGTTTTGATTACTATAGTTTTCCAAAACGTCATTAATGATTATTTTTACCCAAATGGGCTCAGACCCATTGGGCCCCTGTTCGGCCCATCGTGGCCCAACTTACCAAAACTCACGGAATTGCACACTTATTAAAAAACCCAAATCCAACCATCAGAGAGTAATCGGTTACTCACAGATCCTCACAGTGCCGACCTTTCGGTCACTCTTCGGTCATTACGGCCTTAACCGTTCTAGCCTTTAGTAAGGGTATGATACACACCTATTAACTGTCGAAGCGTTGACAAAACTCCTCGTACAAAAAGCCTACAAACGGTTACCACCATATCAGGTTAGGAGTCAATATTAATCTTGTAAAAAGAACCCTTACCATATTCGGCCAACACCTACCTAGGCCCTAAGCATCCAAAGTTCTTACCTTTCTGCCAAATATAAACTAGTCTCGATACCCAACTGTGCTAGCCTTTAAGATCCTTAGTTGCACAACCCCTTGATCACACTAACACACAAAACAAGAGAAAGAGGCCAATAAGCCCTTAGTTCAAAACGATAGCCACCCCTAAAGGGTTCGACTAAAACCCTTAACATAAGTACTAACGAAAGTTGCTTGAGTACTTACCCACGTGATATTCTGCCCACGAAGAGTCCTAGATAGCGGTACAATCCCGATCTACAACAACTCCTTCCACAAACCCAAAGCAAGACAGGTTTGATCTCAGATTCGGCCCTGAACACCACTAGGTATGAAGGTTTTGGTTTTGAAGAAAAGAATGAAGTGTTTGGCCAAAAAAAGGTATTCGGCTAACTGGGTTTCTAAGAGATTTACAAAGAAAAGGAGAAATAGGAAAGGTATGAGCAAGGTAGGTTCTGCTAAGTAGAAATCGACAAGGTGTAATCAAGGTTTCAGCCAACAAGAAGAATCGGTTCAAAAGGTTTTGGTCAAGAGAAGAATCGTCAATGATTAGCTTGCTTTCGAATTTTATGACTATCTAAAAGAGAAGAAAAATGAAGAGGGAGAGATATGGATGGTAGTAGAAGAAGATGGAAGGAAAGAAAAGAAGAGAAGAAATTAGAGAAGAAGAAGAAAAGTAGGCCATCGATTTGATAGAGGAAAACGACACAAAGAGGTGCTTTGGGAGACCTATATTCGGCTTCTAGCAAAAGAACGAGTAAAGAGAATGAACCCTAAGGTACCCTACCCTATTTCGGCTCACCAAAAGAAAAACAAAATGAAATCTCGAAGGAAAAATCAAAGAGAATTCGGCACAACTACCCCCTATTGCCAAAACTACACTTACCTCAACTCCCTAGCCGATTGTCCAATTAGAACCCCTTGGCCGGCCAACTCTTGCTCCTTAAGAGTCCACCATTCAGCCAACTCTATCCTCCTTGATCAGCTCCTCCTTTTTCTCCCCTTATCCCTCCTCAACTTATTCCTTTGACTCATTCAAACTCTACCTGATAGAATTTATTTGAAGTCCACCACTTACCTTCCTACTCATAAAAATAAAATACCTTAATTACTTACCTGTGACTTGAACCCTGGACCTTCAAACCCTCTTAGGTGCCACTTTTATAACTCCTTAGTGGTGTCATATTGCCATTCCACCACCAGGCTTTCTTGTGTCACATTTCACACACAATTTCTTACGACACCTTCTAACCAAAGCCCCCTATCTCCTAAGTCCAAAATCCAATATTTTACCCGGGTTTGACCAACCCTTGCGCCTTCGATAGGCCCATTACCACACCCCTAACATGAATTACACACCCAAATACCAGAATTCAAAAATTTTATCAACCTTAACAGCAACCCAAGAAAGACCCGAAAATTTAAGGCGTTACACATCTCTTCCAGAAACACATCTGGATATTCGCATACCACCAGTACTGACTCAATTTTCAACTCAAACTCTTTCGTATTCAACACAAAGGCAAGGTAAGTTTCATAACATTTTCTCATACATCTCTGAGCAGTCATAGATGAAATCACTACACGCAAGCTATCTGATTCATCAAATTCAACCCGAAGAATATCACACTTTCACATTTCAATTCAATGGTTTTCCTTCCACAATTTACTACTACATCATGCATGGTCAACCAATCCATTCCAAGTATTATATCAAATTCATCAAACAGCAAAAGCATGAGATTAGCCGGAGAATAATAACCTCTAATCATTAAAGGGCACTTTTTACATACTTTGTCAACTATCACATGATTGCCTAGAAGGTTTGACACTTTTATCACAAATTCTATAGACTCAACGGGCATATTCATGCTAGACACCAATTTCACACATACATATGAATGGGTAGATCCCGGATCAATCCAAGCAACAACAGAAGTATCATAGAGAGAAAAAGTACCCGTAATCACGTCAGGGGATGAAGCCTCTTCACGAGCGCAAATGGCATAAGTCCTTGCAGGGGCTTTACCCTCAGGCCTCACAGCTAATTCTCTGGGTGCACTCTTACTACTCATTCCATTTCCAAGATTCTTTTATGGTCTCCCTCTAAAGTAGCATTGCCCGATCTTGCACTCTGAAATTTTTCCTTTACAACCGTCTCAGGACAATCCTTGATAAAATGATCATGTGAACCACACTTGAAACATGCCTGGCTATTCATCCAGCATTCATCGGGGTGACGTCTGCCACAATGTTGACACTTAGGTCTATTAGGTCGAGCATTACCCACACCTGCTATCGAAGTAGTTTGAACCTTATGACCCGAATATTGTTTCCCATGGTTCCTGTTCAAAAACCCAGCTGAAACACTCGATCGAGTATTAAACACTCTTTGTTTCTTAGTTAAAGACTAAAATGATTTACCCATCTATTTCTTCTTGGAATCTCGAGACTCTAACTCAGCTTTTCTCTTCTCTTTAGCCAATTCCTCAGCCTTACAAACTCTCTCTACGAACACAACAAATTTTCTCAATTCAAGGACACCCATCAATAATTGGATGTCTTCGTTTAATCCATCTTCAAATCTTTTGCACATGATGGCCTCAGTCGATACACATTCTCTAGTGTATTTGTTCAGTCTCACAAACTCACACTCATATTTCGTCACCATCATTCGGCCCTATTTTAACTTAAGGAATTCCATTCTTTTTTTATCAATAAATCTCTGGCTAATGTACTTCTTATGGAATTCTTCTTGGAAAAATTCCTAGTTAATTCTTTCCCTTAATACCACCGACACAAGGGTGTTCCACCATTAATAAGCCGAGTCTCTCAGGAAGGACACGACACACTTCATGCATTCCTCAAGTGTGCATGATAACTCATCAAACACCCTAATGGTATTCTCGAGCCAGAACTCTGCCCTCTCAAGGTCATCATCTTTACTGGCTCGAAACTCTTCGACCCCTTTGTAACAGTACAGTTCTGACCCTAGTCGGAATAGTGATTTTGGGACCACAAATTAGAGTCTAAAAAATATTTTAATATTATTTTCTGTGTCTGTGATATGTGAATTTATATCTACAAAATTTCTGTGATTTAATTTTTCTGTTTCTGTGCTTAATTATTAAAAAGGATTAAATAGTGTAAAGTGAAAAAAAAATGAGTGCTAAATGTTAAAGCACCTATTTGGCTTGGCTTTTAAAATAAAGGTCCTTGCATGTCAAATGTACTATTTGTTTTAATGGTGGACACATATGGACATTAGTGGTTGAAAATTTATGTTATATAGTCAAGGGAAAAATGGGAAAAAAAGTGATTAATATGTAATAAAATAAAATAAACATGAAATGGCCATGCATTAGTGTTTATCCTTAGTCGAAAATTTCAAAAGAAAAAAGAAAGAAAAAGAACAAGCTAGGTTTAGCCTTGTACAAGCTTGTTCAAGGTTCGTTTTTGTTCTCTTTTTGATAATTTCTATGTTTATGTGATCGTTGCTTTGTGTTCTTCAAAGCCCATATTTGAATTTCTATTTTTGTTAAAGATTTCATGAAATTCCATTGTTGATATCATAAGTTTTGAAATGTTTTTGGGTGAATTATAAAGGCTTGGTAAATGATTTATAAGTTTTGTCTTTGAATTTTGATGAAATAGAGCTATTTGGGCTAATTTGTGAAAATGAGGTTTTGAAGGACTAAATTGTGAATTAAATATGTTATTTGGGTTGGTATGGAAGGCATGTATATTTGGCCAAGATATAGTTTTGGTGAATTTTGCATATTTGTGATTTTGTGAAAAATGGACTAAATTGTAAAAGTGTGAAAATGTAAGGGCTAAAATGCAAAGTGCCCTAAATATGTGTTCATGGATTATTTTGAATGAAATGAATGGTTGAGTTTGAATTGTATTAGATCAAGAACAAAGAAAATCGGACTTAGATCGAGAGAAGTCCAAAATAGTTGAATAGTCGACTCATTTCATCCAAAATCCGTCCAAGGTAAGTCAAATTACAATTATGTGTTAAATTGACTAATTTCCACATATATAAACTGTAATCTGTATTGGATAGCCTTGAGAGCCTGATGAATATCTTTTGAGTAAAGTGTGGTAATATGTTAGTATCCGAAAAGCTTTGTATACTTCTAAAGGTACGTTGACATCTATCTGAGATATCGTGTAAGACCGTGTCCGGGACACAAGCCTCGATTGAGATTTACGTATAAAACCATGTCTCGAACATTGTTATCGTATTTGATTTCGTTTAAGACCCTGTCTGGGACAGAGGCATCGATATTGAATTACATGTAAGACCACGTCCGGGACGTCGGCATTGTACGCATTTGTGAGTACCAGCATCATTTCTGAACTGTCTGATGATAGAGTATGAAATATGAGAATGAGTATATAAAATGTATAACTTATATAGGTACGTTTGTATCATACTAAATTTCTAAATGTGAAAGACTCTGTCTTTGTGAAATATGTATGGAAGTTGGAAATAAAGCATGACATATAAGAAAATAAAGGAGCATGGTTAAGCTTATGAATTATTCAATGAAATGGCTATGAATCTTTATGGTTGAATTGTACTTATAAGCTTTAGTAGTTAGACCAATTGTATTTGGCTTACTATGCTCTTTGTAGCGTACTCTGTGTGGTTTCTGTCTGCTTTACAGTTATCGTAGCTACTGAAGGCTCGGGGATAGTCGAGGATCGTCACCACACTATTGAACTCATTTTGGTACTTTTAAAAGTGTAAATATTTTAAAATATGGCATTGATAGGCTAAAAGGCCTATGTAGTAAGTTTTGATTTGTAAATATATGTTATGCCATGAGAGTTGGCTAGCAAATGGTATAAGTTTTGGTATGATTTTGAATGGGTTGTTGAATGATGATGATTTAGTTGTAATGAAGCATGTTTTGAGCATGATATTGGTTGAAAATTGTTCTATGAATGTTCTTTAACGTTGCTAGTAGGAAAGACCTATATAGAGGTGGCAAGTTGGCTTAAACCAAGCCTGCACTGTGCCACATGGTCAGGGGACACGAGCTTGCCTTGTGGCCGTGTAAGAAAATTAGTAACCTCTTAAGATCCACACGGCTATAGCACATGTGCGTGTCATATGGCCGTGGGCTCAAGTCAATAGCTAGCTAAGCATCACATGGCCATGGCACACGGGCGTGTCTACTGGCCGTGGGTGAAAGTCAGTATGGGTGCCTTGTTTTTGCATGACTGGTTCACATAGGTGTGTCTGATGGCCGTGTAAGGCACACTGCCTGGTCACACGGGTGTGTGACCTTAACAGAATTGAAAGATTTTTCTGAGTTCTGAAATTTATGAATGGGTTTGGTTTAGTTCTGTAACACCCCTCGCCCGTATCCCTCGCCGGAACAGGGTTCGAGGTGTTGCCTGACTTAAACTCAGTCAATCACACAAAAACAGTGCCGAAAAATTTCAATCAATTTAAAACTTTTCTTTTCACATGCAATCTATCCCATATATGGGCTTACGAGGCCCAAAACAACACTAGCCAACACCTTTGGCTAAATTATAATATCACATACTCAACATTAAAACCCTATACATGCCATAGACTCGAAATACTAGGATTTACTTACACCAATAGCGTGAGCTCGATAGTGTGATAATATCTCCGTGAACTCCGGCCGAAAAGTGTAATCAAGTCAACAATCTATAAAATAGAGGAATGTAACAACGGAGAAAGCTTTCATAAGCTTAGTAAGTCTTAAGCAATGCAAACAAATAAACGCAATTATACTTCGATTATTCAATTTCTTAAGTGGCCATATTCTAGGTATATTGCCATCCGCGAATACACACAAACACATAATGCACGTTCAAAGCATTCTTATCACACTTAATCTGAATTCGTATAACATAATTAAATTGAATACTTTCACATACTTTCACACCCTGACCCGGTGTATCATGATCATAGATATAGTTATAACATTTATTCACATATGTATCATAATGCACGCTTATGATTCATTGCAGATCAAACTCACATATGAGTACATAATGTGACAGCCCTAAAACGACCCTAGTCGAAATGTGGTTTCGGGACCACAAAACCAAGGCATAAAAATAATTTAATATTTATTTTATTGCCTATAATGTGTGTTAACTCATGTGTGATGTTTTTTATGCTTTGATTTAGAATTATAGATGTGAATTTCACTAGAAAGGACCTAGTAATAAACTTTGAAAGTATGAGGGGAAAATGTGTGATGACTAATTAAAGGATGCATGCAAAACAATGGACTTGCATGTCAAATTTCCCCATAGCTAGTGGCGGCCATGACAAGGATTTATGGGCAAAAATCATGTCATGAAACATGTTTGGTAAATGGGTTATGATGGAAAGAATAAAATAAGGGGTATGGAATAAACAATTAATGTTAGTAGATGAGAAACAAAAAAAAAGTGTCCATCTTCTTCCTCCATAGCTTGGCCGAATGTCCAAAAGGAAGAAAGAAAAAATTTGTTCATCTCTTTTCACTCTCTTGTTGGCCGAAAATACTAAGGATAAGGAAGGAGTTTTGCTTCATACTTGGTTTGGAAGAGGATTAGGAAGAGGTTGGCTAAACTTGCATCAAGATTAAGGTATGTTTGAGGTTCATGCATGTTTTTAGTTGCTAGCTTAATGTTCTTGTTAGCCCATGGTTCAAATCCTTGTTATGTCATGGGAATGAAATTCGGCCAAAGTGAATGTGGTGTTAATGCCATTGCATGTTAAATAACAAGCTTGAAAGTGATACATGTGATGGAGGATTGAAGATTCTTAGATTTTCTTTTAGCATTCTTTTTTTGAATGAGATACTAAGTTCTTTGTTTCACCATGACCAAATTGAAATGGTGTGGTGTTGTGGTATTCGCCATGATATATCCATAAGTATAATTCATGCATGTTGCATGGTGAGTAAGATTTAAGCTTTGGAAATGTGTATATATTTGGATATAAGCCACTTGAGAATTCGCCCTTGCACTTACATGAATATATGTTTGCACATGATGGATTGGTATGACATATATACTAATTCAAAGTGTATATTTGCTTGTGATGATGTGTTGATTATGAAGTAAATAAGAGATGTGCAATGAATTATGATATGTAATGTGTTAGTAGTAAAATGTATGCTGTTTTTTTGTGGTATTAAGTGTATATTCGCCACATGAGGAGTAATTAGTGTGCATGCATTCGGTTTGAGGCAAGCATATTGATGCCTATTCTTGGCTTAGAAATTCGCTAAGAGGAATATTAACTAATGTGTTGAGTTCGATTTATGATTTCGTACATATGCAACTTTGATGCCTAATGTATATAAGGGCCAAGTACTTTGAACTTCACGTTGATGTTTGAATGTATTGAATTGCTTGTTGTGATGTAAAATGTGCATGACCATTGTGTATTTGAGCTAAAGGATGGCCATATGACCATTTACACTCCTTGTCATATTCGCCATAAGCTATCATGATGAGATTTTAATAAGTTAAATTTGTGTGAATTAGCTCAAGAGCAAAGGGAGCTAAATCCGATAAAGGGAAGGAAAAAGTAGTTGAATAGTCGTCGAAATCGCTCGACAACATCCGAGGTAAGTCTTCGAGTGATGACCCTACTTGAATTATATCAAAATTATGCTCCTTGTTTGTGTGGCCATTGAGCCGAAATAGTAAAGGTTGATAGATATTTTGTGTTAGAGCTTTAGTAACGAAAATGAACTATGGACGTGTCTTGAATATTGATATATATGTAAGTGAACATTGGAAATATATCCGGCTAAGACCAAGGCATTCGTATGCGAGTTGATATATCCGGCTAAGACCCAAGGCATTCGTGCGAGATGATATATCCGGCTAAGACCCAAGGCATTCATGCGAGTTGATATATCCGGGCTAAGACCAAGGCATTCGTATGCGAAGTTGATATATCCGGCTAAGACCAAGGCCTTTGTGCAAGTCACCAAATCCGGATTATGACCAAGGAAATCGTATGAGTCGCTATATCCGGTTAAATCTCAAGGTATGTGATTCGAAGTGAGCAATCTTGCTGTGAAAATTTCAGCTTATACACTTGTGAAAATTCCAGCAATGAGGTATGTTTGTATGTGCTTGTACTAATTGAATTCTTACAAGTAAGTATGCGCCAAGTTGATAAACGAGCTACCGGCCTTGGGCCAAGTTGTTCCTTTGTGTATGAACATAAGGGTCGGTGATGTGAAATAAGTATGAGTGTGGGAATGTGAATTAGTAAAGTGGTTTAATTAGCCTTGTGAATAAAATACCTTAGTCAAAGCTGATTTCATTGCTTGAGACTTACTAAGCATTAAAATGCTTACCCCGTTGCTTTGGCTCTCTGTTTTATAGGTTTCGCTCGTTAGCTGTCGGATTCGGGATCAAAGAAGTCGAAGTCATCCACACTATCGAAGCCCCATTTTGGTACAAATTTTGGTTGAACTTTGAAATGGCATGTATAGGACCATCCTTTGTTGAAGGTCATGTACCTTCCGGTTCGTGTAAACTTAGATAGCCATGCGAAAATGGCTTATATACGTTTTAGCATAGAACTATAATCGTTTGTATGTTGACCCTTATGAGGTATGGAATTATTTTGAAACGATTAGCCATTGGAATGGTTAATCATGATCACGCTTTGTGCTATGTATGTAAAAAGGGCCAATTGAATCATGGAAAGTATGAAATAGGTAAAGCCCACTAAAGGCAGATGCTGACAGCAGCAGTGACGTGGATGTGAAAATCACTAAAAATAGTAGGAATGGTATTAAATAGCAAATAAATTATGTAAGTGTACCTTGATGAATCTACTTTCATATGGAAGAAACGAAATGGTCATATGAGTTATAAGTTAACAGATTTTAAAGTTCTTGTGGAATAGGGCCAGAATGGTTTCTGGATCCCCTGTTCCAACTTTGGAAAATCATTGTAAATTAACCAGAGATAATTAGGAGTCATTCCATATATGTGTAGATTCCTCTCTGAGTCTAGTTTCTACAGAAACAAACGGCATTAGTATTGAAGCCCTGTACAGGAGATATCCAATTCGTAACGCACAAAGGTCAGTGTAGTCGATCCCTACAACAGGCGAGACTTTAACTAATAAACTGTACTAATTGGCTCGACCAAAATTCTAGAAAAAATATGTAGATGGACATATGAGTCTAGTTTCAGGAAAAATTTACGGAACTGATTTTCGAGTTGTAAAACTCAAGTTATGAATTTTGGAGCGACTAGTACTCAGATTGGCAGCTTGTCTGAAAATTGTCAATAAGTGGGTTGAAGTCTGTTAACACCTCGCGTTCGACTCCGGCGACGGTCTCGGGTTCGGGGTGTTACACATAATGCGTACCTGACCCGGTGTACTTTCACATACTTTCGAATACTTTCACATACTTTCACACCCTGACCCGGTGTATCATGATCATAGATATAGTTATAACATTTATTCACATATGTATCACAATGCACGCTTATGATTCATTGAAGATCAAACTCATATATGAGTACATAATGCGTACCTGGCCCACTTAACGTACTGAATATATTCATTTGTCAACCTAACACGAGGTACCTTAGTCATGGACTTTTCTCAAATCACCGGCATTTCGCCTGTTAGGCTCGAGGCCCGATATCAGTTCACCAAGCATTATAGCTCGCTAGGCTCGAAGGCGAATAGTATCTCACCGGCATTATAGCTTGCTAAGCTCAAAGGCCCGAATAATCAAGTCAACAAGTTCCATATAACATATTCATATCAATTAAGTACTAACATCATTCGAACATATATAATTATACATCTCAAACACTTTTCTTTCATCTCATTTTCACACTTAGCATTTGTTAGCTTATGCATAACATTTCACTCACGTTCATTTCAAACTTATCATTCGATTATAAAAGCATATTGCATTTTTACCAACATGTTATACTTGCCATTAGGCCATATAAGCATGAGACAATACACTATCATTTCATCTTTAACATTCGGCTAAACCCTTATCTTACAAGGAACACCGAATTCACATAACATATCATTTCACTGGCATTACGCCTGCTAGGCACGAAGGCCCGAATACACATCACCGGCACGAAGCCTGCTAGGCATGAAGCCTGCTAGGCACGAAGGCCCGAATGCATATCACCGGCACTAAGCTTGCTAGGCTCGAAGGCCCGAATACACATCACCGGCAATAAGCCTGCTAGGCACGAAGGCCTGAATATAATACCAGCACTAGGCCTGCGGGATTTATCCTGAATATAATACCAGCACGAAGCCTGTGGGATTTAACCCGAATACACATCAAATATCATGCATATTTAATCATATATTAATACATCTCATTCAACATATCACATTCGTAGTCATTTGCAAAATTCGGGTATAAGCTCCATATGAACACCATCGTTTACATTTCGGTTCAAAAGTCATTCATAAATATCACATATCCATTTCACCATTCAAACTTAACCCATAGTGACCATTCGACTATAAGTCATATACATAAATTATTTATCGCACAACTTAATTCAAGTAGAACCAAAAGGTCGTGATTCATCTAATATATACATATTGCTCACTGATTCACACACAACCTTTCAAATTAGCAATTATAAGATGGTTCCGCACATAGCCCATCCTTATCGATAATTTACGATGGTTTTACCCTTACTCACATATATGTCATGGGCATTTTTACCTATGCTTCGCACTTCACATTCATGATTCAATTCCAATCGATTTAACATGCATAAGTACATATCACATACCTTAATAATTTACTTTACGGAACGAATCCACATATCGTATTAGCCCATAGTCTTATAGCACCACACTTTTAATAGTTTACCTCATCGAAGTTCACATTTAATCACTTTAGTGCCAAGCCATATTCGGCTACCACAAAGGACTAATAATAATAATTTTATACACATCATGGTTTCCTTTAGGTATTTAATAATCACAAATCGTGATATCTCCACCAGCACATATACGGCACAGTTTATTCATTGTAACACTCATTTAGTGCATCAAATTTCCAAATCCAATTCATCTTAAGCATAATAGCCATAATCGGCTTATAGCCTTAAATCATTACATATTCGGCACATTAACTAAATAAAATTTACATTCCCTTTTCCATATTAATTTAACTCTTGGGATATAAAAAGGAATCAAGCTTAAACACTTAAGAACTTACCTTGAATGTTGCCAAATGATTACAACGGCTATTCGATTACTTTCTCTTTTCCCTTATCCGAATTTTGCCCCTCTATGCTCTTGAGCTTAAATTCAAAGATTTTAAACTAGTCATTATTCAACTATTCGAGCATCACTTTCAAAATATAATATATACATATATATATTCGAATTTCACACCTACTGATCATAGTAAGCTTATAAGAAATCAATAAGCAACTCATTAACAAATTTTTGTCAATGTTTACCACATAATCATAATTTCACTGCAAGTTGTCTTCCTGAGCAACAGTCACTAAATCATTTATAACTGGAGCTAAAAAACTCCAAATCAAGTGCTGTTAATTTTCTCTGAAGATAGACTCATATATCTTTCATCCATAAAATTTTTAGAATTTTTAGTTTGGCCAATCAATACCATATTTTTCTTAAATTTTCCCCTGTTTCACTATTTGACTAATCTGACCACTCCTCACTATGAATCAAATTTATCATTGTACAAAATTCAAAATATGTTCTCGTTTATTTAATTTGAAACTATACTTATTAAGGAGTCCAAGAATATAAATTTCATCTTATGAACACTTTTGTACAATTTATAATGATTTTATAAAGACAGAACAGAGGATCTAGAAGTCATTCTGACCCTGTTCCACATCACTTCAAATATCTCATTATTTGAAATTCTTTTGCTTACATGGTTTATTTTATAAGAAACTAGACTCATTAAGCTTTAATTACATAATTTATTCAGCTTCTAAATCATCTCCCACAATTTATGGTGATTTTCCAAAATCACATTACTGCTGCTGTCCCAAACAGATTTATTACCAAATCACTCTTTCACACATACCTTGCATGTATGTTATTTAAACATGAATATCACCAATCAATCATCACATATCTATAATTTTACTTAAGCATAATCTTCATTTCATCATTTTAAAGCACAACATGTTAGCCGATTTTTCCCTTAGCATCTAAGGCACATGCATGCTCATTTGCTTGGCTCAACTTCACCTATCTTCCATTTTTCATCAAAAGGACATGAAACAACAACCATTTCCTTCATTTTAATTCATGACCGAATGCTCACAACACAACCAAAAATCAAAATATGCTTCATGAGTTAGGGTAGATTCAAGAAGAACTCATGAACATCAAGATAGAAGCAAACTACCATGAACTTACCTTGGATTTTTCTTCCCCAAGTGATCGAACATTCAAGAGCTCTTTTCCTCTCCTTTCTCTTCTATTTTCATCTTTCATGAACAAGAATGAACAAAAACCTTCCTTTTCTTCCTTTTTGTTATTCTATTACTAAACATTTTATGACACAAAATAACATATATTATTTGTGCCATACTTATGCCATAACTTCAATAAAAAAATTTGCACAAGTTGTCTACCATTAACACCATGGCCGGCCACTACACATAAAATGGGGAGTTTGACATGCAAATCCTCCTATTTTTGCACTACTATTTATTAGGCCACTACATATTAGCCTATAGCATTTTCAAAAATTTTCACATAGGTCCTATTTCATAATTTCACTCACAAATGGCAGAATCAAAGCATGGGATTTTCACACATGCACTTTCACATGAAATAAACACATAATATAACATTTGATTATTTTTGGGACTCGATTTCGTGATCCCAAAATCACTTTTCGACTAGGGCCAAATTAGGGCTGTCACAAGTTCTAACTGTTCCCAAAAGTATATTTTAGGTCTCGTAGACCATCTTAAGAGATGATTACTTATGAAATGATGTTATATGATATCTGTGATTCTGAATTGGTCTGAAATGTTCTGTTTGTCTGGTAATGCCACTTACCTATTTCGGCGATGGATACGGGATAGGGGTGTTATATTTTATTGGCATCAGAGCTATGGTTTAGTCGGATCTAGGACTACCATAGCATATGTGAGTCTAGCTATACATGCCATATATCTGAATCTGTGATAGTGTGATGACCCTTGACATTGAAATGTGCTTTTATATAGCAAATGGATCCTGATAGAGATGTAGCTAACGATGTAGAAAGTAATGTGCCTGCTCTCGCGCAAGGGACGGTGTAGGCTCATTCTAGATCGGCTACGAGTAGCCGTGATGGTGAGGCTAAGCAAGCCTTCTATCAGATGATGAATGAATGGTTCATCCAATACATTAGAACCAATCCAACTGTACAACAACCTCCACCCCCGGTTAATCTTTCTCAAGTTTTTGTCATGCCCTCTGTGAATCCGGTTCAGTCTAGCAAACCACCAGTTGATATGATTAGAAAGTATGGGGCTGAAGAGTTCCGAGCTACAACAAACGATGATGCTGAAAGAGCCAAATTCTTGTTAGAGAATACAATACGAGTGTTTGATGACATGTCTCTGAATCCTGAGGAATGTGTAAAGTGTGTTGTTTCACTTCTAAGAGATACGGCGTAACATTGGTGGAAAACTTTAATATCTGTGGTTCCGAGTGAACGAGTTACGTAGGATTTCTTTCAATCTGAATTCTGGAAGAAATATATTAGTCAGAGATTCATTGATCAGAAATGTAAAGAGTTTCTTGAGCTTAAACAAGGTCGTATGTCTGTTACTGAATACGAATGTGAATTTGTGAGATTGAGCCAGTATGCTCGTGAATGTGTATCAAATGAAGTAATAATGTGCAAAAGGTTTGAAGATGGACTAAACAAAGATATCTGTCTGTTAGTTGGGATTATGGAGATTAAAGAAATGTTAGTGCTCGTTGAGCGAGATTGTAAAGCTGAAGAATTAAGTAAAGAGAAAAGAAAAGCTGATTCTGAAGCTAGAGATGCTAAAAAGAGATCTTCGAGTAGATAATTTCAGTCTGTGTCAAAGAAATTCCAAGATGATCAAAGCCGTCCAAATGCTAAAATGGGGCATTCAAATCGAGATCGAGCTAGATCGCATTTGAACTTTAGAGTCGCTGCTACTTTTGTTGCAAGTGTCGGGAATGTCTGATCTGAGAGACCTGAATGTAAACACTGTGGTAAAAGACATCCGGGAAATTGTAGATTGAATGACCGAGTCTGTTTCTGATGTGGATCTCTAGACCATTTTGTAAGAGATTGTTCTGAACCTGATGAGCAAGAGAATGTAAAGAATCTGAGACCGAGCAACACCTCAGCTAGAGGTAGACCTTCCAGAAATACGGGAAATGTTAGCGGTGGTCAAAGAGCTACAAGAGATACTGCTGTTAGATCTAAGGCCAGAGCACCTGCCAGAGCCTATGCTATCCGAGCTCGTGAGGAAGTCTCGTCTCCAGATGTGATTACTGGTACTTTTACTCTTTATGATACTTCTGTGATTGCTTTGATAGACCCTGGATCAATGCATTCTTATATTTGTATGAATTTAGTGCACAGTAAGACTTTGCCTATAGAGTATACTGAATTCGTAATTAGAGTATCGAACCCCTCAGGAAAAAGTGTCTTGATTGATAAAGTCTGCAAGAACTGCTCGTTAATGATTCGAGATGTCTATTTTCCTACTGATCTGATGCTTTTGCCTTTTGACGAATTTGATATAATTTTGGGAATGGATTGGTTAACTCTGCATGATGCTATTGTGAATTGTAAATGAAATGTCATTGATTTAAGGTGTAAGAATGATGAGATAATTCGAATTGAATCTAGCGATCTAAATGGATTACTAGCTGTAATATCTGCAATGAAAGCACGAAAATTTGAGAAGAAAGGCTGTGAAGCCTACTTAGCTCATGTGTTAGACTCGAAAGTGGATGATAGGAAAGTTGAACCAGTGTCTGTTGTCTGCGAATTTTCTGATGTGTTTCCTGAAGAACTACCGGGTTTGCCTCCGATTCGAGAAGTTGAGTTTGGCATTGAATTAGCACCTAGTACTACTCCGATTTCGATAGCTCCGTATAGAATGGCTCCGTCTGAGTTAAAGAAACTAAAATCTTAGTTGCAAGAATTGACCGATTGAGGGTTTGCTAGATCGAGTTTTTCACCATGGGGTGCTCCTATTATGTTTGTGAAAAAGAAAGATGGCAGAATGAGAATGTGTATTGATTACTGTCAGCTTAACAAAGTGACTATAAAGAATAAATATCCTCTGCCCAGAATTGATGAGTTATTCGATCAGTTGAAAGATGCTACTATATTTTCAAAGATAGATCTGAGATTGGTTACTATCAGTTGCGGGTAAAGGACTCTGACATTCCGAAAACTGCTTTCAGAACGAGGTATGAGCATTATGAATTTTTAGTTATGCCTTTTGGATTAACGAATGCACCTGTTGTATTTATGCATTTAATGAATAGAATTTTTAGATCATATCTAGATCAATTTGTTTTTGTATTCATTGATGATATATTGATTTATTCACGTGATGAATCTGAGCATGCCGAGCATCTGAGAGTAGTGCTACAAACTCTGCGAGATAAACAATTGTATGCAAAGTTCAGTAAATGTGAATTTTGGTTGCGAGAAGTTGGTTTCTTGGATCATATTGTATCAGCATCTGGTATCTGAGTTGATCCAAGCAAAATTTTAACTATTCTGGATTGGAAGCCTCCGAGGAATATATCCGGAGTCTGCAGTTTTCTGGGACTTTCCGGTTACTATAGACGATTTGTAAAATATTTCTCTGTGATAGCAACTCCGTTGAAAAAATTGCTTCAGAAAGATGTGAAATTTGAATGGTCTGAGAAATGTCAGAAAAGTTTTCATTGGTTAAAAGCTCTGTTAACTGAAGCTCCGATGTTGGTACAACCTGAGTCAGGTAAAGAATTCGTTGTTTACAGCGATGCTTCGTTGAATGGACTAGGTTGTGTTTTAATGTAAGAAGGAAAAGTTGTTGCTTACGCTTCGAGACAACTAAAGCCGCATGAGAAGAACTATTCGACACACGACCTCGAGTTAGCTGCTATTGTGTTTGCTTTGAAGATCTGGTGTCACTATCTGTTTGGTGAGAAATGTCATGTATTTTCTGATCATAAAAGTCTGAAGTATTTAATGACGCCAAAAGATTTGAATTTACGACCGAGAAGATGGTTAGAACTGCTAAAAGACTACGAACTTGTGATTGATTATCACCCGAGAAAAGAAAATGTTGTTGTTGATGCTTTGAGTTGAAAATCGTTACTTTCTTTGAGTGTAATGAATGCTCATTTAGTTTTGTCTAATGATGGTTCAGTTTTAGCTGAATTAAAAGTAAGGCCCTTGTTTTTACAACAGATCTGTGAGGCTCAGACAATGAGATTATGGTTAAAAGAACTCAGTGTAATTCTGATTCTGATTCTGAATTCTGAATAGATGTTGAATATTGTCTGAGATTCAGAAATAGACATTGTGTTCCGAGAAATCTGGAGTTGATTCAAACGATTTTGAGTGAAGCTCACAGTAGTAGATTTTCTGTACATCCGGGGAGTACGAAAATATATAATGATCTGAAGAAGCATTATTGGTGGTCTGGAATGAAAAGAGATATCTCTGATTATATTTCTAAATGTTTAATTTGTCAGCAAGTTAAGGCTGAACATTAGGTGCCATCTGGGTTATTACAACCAATTATGATTCCGGAATGGAAATGGGATTGAGTGACCATGGATTTTGTTTCGGGTTTGCCCTTGTCCCCGAGAAAGAAAGATTCGATCTGGGTTGTAGTTGACAGATTAACGAAGTCAGCTCATTTTATTCCAGTACGATCTGATTACTCACTCGATAAATTGGCTGAGTTATATATTTCTGATATTCTGAGATTGCATGGTGTGCCATTATCGATAGTGTCAGATAGAGACCCGAGATTTACATCACGATTTTGGAAGAAGTTGCAAGATGCTCTGGGTACTAAATTGCATTTTAGCACTTCTTTTCATCCGCAAACCAATGGTCAATCTAAACAGATTATTCAAATACTCGAGGATATGTTGAGATGTTGCATTCTTGAGTTTGAAGGTGCGTGGGAACAATATCTACCTTTGATTGAATTCGCTTATAATAATAGCTTTCAATCGAGCATTAAAATGGCATCGTACAAAGCCTTATATGGTAGAAAGTGTAGAACTCCGTTATACTGAACTGAACTCAATGAGAATAAGATTTACGGTATTGATCTGATAAAAGAAACAGATCAGAAAGTGAAAGTAATACAAGATAGTCTGAAAGCTTCATCTGATAATTAGAAATCTTATGCGGATTTAAAACGAAAAGATATCGAATTTGAGATCGGTGATAGAGTGTTTCTGAAAGTATCTCCGTGGAAGAAACTATTCCGATTTGGTAAAAAGGGGAAGTTGAATCTGAGGTTCATTGGACTGTATGAAATCATCGAGCGAGTTGGGCCGGTTGCTTATAGATTGAGGCTACCATCTGAGTTAGAAAAGATTCATAATGTATTTCATGTATCGATGCTTCGACGGTACAGATCTGATCTCTCACATGTAATTTCACCGCCTGATATTTAGATTCAATCTGATATGGCTTATGAAGAAAAGTTGATCCGTATTTTAGCCCGTGAGGTCAAAGAGTTACGAAATAAGAAAATTCCTCTAGTTAAAGTTGTAGAGGCCCAATTTAGTCCGGGCCCATAAACCAGAAACCTAATAACAATAATACAAAGTCCACAAGTCCAAATTACATAACCTAATTTTAAACCTAAAACATTACAAACCCAAACCTAAATTTAAAACCCAAAACCGAATTAACCCTAGCCCAATACTCAAGGGCCCAAAAATCTAAACACTCAGCCAAATAGAAACCCTAGGGTTTCTGCTAGGCACCACAACAGCCCTCAGCACTACCATCGCTCGCGCCTCCACGTCGACACACCTAGTACCTTCGTATGATGCCAGCAAACTTTGTACCTGCAAGCAAATGCAAAAACAACAGCAAAACAGAGACAAAAAATGAGCAAATTTTTGTATTTTTTCTTTATTTTGCTTTCGGCTACAAAAGCCAAAGAAAAGACAATGTAATGTTTACACAGACACACACAACAAAAAAAAAATCAATACAAAAAAGCTTGAAAAGAAAAAAGTTTCCACAAGGTGATTTTAATCTCATTTTTCTTTCGATTTAGTTTCTATTTTCTTTGATTTATCTACTGCATAAAAAACGAATAAAGGGGAGGAGACTTACCTTTGAGTGGCTTCGAATCCTTGTCCGCTTCATTGAAATCGAAGCTCAGATGGGATTCAAATGAAGTCAATGGTGAAAGGGCGTTTGGGAATGGAATGTTTGGGGATTCGGCTAAATGAGGGAGATGGAGGCTAAGGATTTTGTTGTTTAGATTTTCAGAGCATCTAGATGCTTTATTCTAGGGTTTTTTTTTTTAAAATTTTTGAGTCATGAATAGCATGAAACGGCACTGTTTTGTGCTTGGGGTCCTAACGTTTAAACGACATCGCTTTAAGCCCCTAGATCCGCGCGTTGACCCGACCAAGGGAGGCTCCGTGCATTTTCCATTAACGGGAAATTTGCGCGATTGGTCCCTCTTTTTTGCACTAACATTTGATTCGGCCTCATTCAATTCTTTTTATTATTCTTTTAATTTTTCCCTGGAATTTCTGTGTTGTTTTAATTTAGTCCACGCTTAAGCGCCGCATTTTGGGACTCGGGATATTTTCATTTTCAATCCCTGCTTGTTTGGGCGCATTTAATTATAATCCTAAATTCTGTTTTAATAATTGGATTTATTTATAAATTAACCTCTGGATTTTGTTTTTGCTTCGATTGTGTTTTTTTAGTTTATGTGATTCTTTTATTTTATTATTATTATTTTTTAAATTCGTTTATCACTCATTTTTATATTAATGTGTTATTTCATTGATTTTTGCATTAAATTAATTTATTATTTGCATATTTCAGTGTTTTTTTTTTAAATTGTTTTACCTTGTAATTGGTCTATTTTAAAATTCCTCTTTGGTATTTTTTATGTTTTAAAGATTTACATAATATTTAATTTAATATTATTATATATACTTATATTAAATTATTTTCACTCTAAGTATACATTATTGATTTCGTGTTATTTTATATAAATATTTTCTTTTTAATCTATTATGTATATGTATATATTTTCTTTTAAATTTATTTATGTATAACTTTTTTCCTTTAGGGATCCTATTTAAAATTGTATATTTTATTTATTCTAAATACTTTCATGTATTAGTATCTTTTATATATATATATATATATATATATATATATATATGTTATTTGTATATATAACTAATTAAATCAGTCTATTTTATTTGAAATCATGTTATATATTATTCATTTTAATTTCTTTTTTCCATAACATATACTTTAATAACCATTTATATTCTATTAGTTTTTATATACATATAAGTTATTTATAATTCCAGATGCATTATTCATTTGTAAATTTTTTCCATATGATTTTTTTTTGCTTTGTATTATATTGGTTCAAGTGGTTTCCATATTGTTTGGTATGTTATGTGTTGTTTTAGTTTTCATGTATTATTGTTTTATATTGTTTATTAGTCTTTTATGCTATTATTTAAATTTTTGTTCATCTATGTTCAAACTTGTTATATTTTCTTCTAATTTGTTTCTTGGATGTGAGCTCACCGCTATTGTGCATATGTTAATTTGTTCTTTTTTGTTCACTTGTATAATATTTCATCTATGTATATTAATCCATGTTTATAACTTTGATTTTTCTATATTATTGTATCGTAATTCAAATTTCAATGTTTTAATTGATATTAGTCGTCAAGTTTTTAATTCAAGTGATTAATACGTTTTGAGCTAGTTCTACAATTGTTTATTTGAAAATTTACTAAAATAAAGGTAATGATTGATGTTTGGGAACTCGAGGAATTGTGCCCTAACGTGCTGGGTTTTGATTTTTCGTTTGTCCAAAATAATCAAATATTCCTTTGAAATTTCATCCGTATTTTCTAAATTCTAAAATAAGGCAATGTTCAATGTTTGGAAATTCGAGAAATCGTGCCCTACCGTGCTGGGTTTTGTTTTTTTTTCGTTGGACCAAATAAGCAAACATCCTTTTGTAATTTTCAAGTGTATAGGCTTTTAGATATCGAAATTGATCGTAGTTTTGAGAGTTTAAAGGATCGTGTCATAACGTGCTGGATGTAATACTGTATTCCTTTAGAATAAGCGAATCTTGATGTCCAATTCGAGTCATTCAAGTGTTTTAAAAGAAATCGTATTTCAAAATAGTTTTTTAGACATAAGGACATTATTTAATCAATTCGGTACGAATTTTGGGCGTAGCAAGGGTGCTAATCCTTCCTCGTACTTAACCGACTCCCAAACCCGTTTTCTCAAATTTTGTAGGCTAAAATTGATTTAAACGGAATAAAATATTTTATTAAGGTGATCCAATCACACCAAAACAAAAGATTGGTGGTGACTCCACATTTTGCTTTAAAGTTGACCCCTTTTTTTTTCAAACACTACAAAAATGGTTTCGACAGCTTGGCGACTCCACTGGGGATAGAACAAGAGAGTCAAGCCATAAAATTGATTAATTTCTGTCCTTTTGTTTGAAATTGAAATTTTGATTTGATTCTTTGTTGCATTCGTTTGCATGATTGCTGTTGTTTGAGTTTTGTAGTGTACTCTTGCATTGCATTACATGACCGGTATGGTCACACCCTCTAAGTGGGAGTGAGAAACTACGCCTTCGCGAGGTTTTCATCTCCGCATGGGCTAGTGGATTACTTCCGGGATACATCCATACCTATGATTTCATGAGATTTTCATCTCTGCATGGTCAGAGGGAAATGTATTCCCCTGAATTGAACTTGATCCATATGAGCCTATAATAGGTGAGGATTGAGGAATCTGCTGGTTTGGGTACCTTTTCTCTAGAACTAAGCCACATATAGTAAACCTTAAGAGTCCACCGTAGGTAGAACCTTGCCCAAGTTTAGTGGTCACCGGAATAGGTACTTTATTTATTATTTATTTCTGTACTAACGTGTTTTGTTTTTGTTTGTTTATGACTACATTGCATTACATCATCATAGAAAGGAGGTGTTGATTCATATTTGATTGCTAAATAGAACAGTTTTTCATAAGAAGACGAATTTTTTGATAAAGTGGATTACAACACGATTGTCTAAATATGGTCCAAGTAAACACGACAGAAGAAGGTTGACAGTTCGCGGAGGAAAATAAGACTTTACCTAAGGATTCAAGCCGATAAAGATTATTCAAGAGCCATTGCGTCCCGACTTTCTTAAAGGAGCTAATCAACATTGCAAGGATAGTGAACCGTGGCCTGGATCAAGCAAAAAGGAGCTAGTAGAGGTATTTATTGGAAGCTTGCGAGATTTGACTTTCATGAAGAAATGGGATCAATGTCTTCGCCTGGAATATGAAAGCAAGGCCGTATACGTAATCTGTTTTGTCTAAAGGAATTTGTTTTCTAGAAAAGCTGTTCTAATGGAATTGAATTCAAAATCAACGCCTTTCTTTCCTTTGCATTCATCCCATGCATTTGCATTACATTGCATCATTGCATCATTTGCATTAGATTTTCATAAAAGGGTCCCTAATTAGTTGAAATCATTTTAGTTAATCGGGAAACCGATAAAAACTTACTAACCAAGCGTTGTTACAGTACCCGTGCTAAGACAAAAGATATGGACCAAAGATTGGAAAGGCTTGAACAACTTCAAAGAGAGATGCAATGCCAGTTACAAATGCAAATGCAAGAGCAACTGGCGAAGATTCGGCAGGATATGAGAGACCAGGTGCTAGAGTCTCAAAGGAATATGTTGAACCAGTTGTCCCAATTGTTAACTAAGGGCTTGAAGAAAGGAAAAGTTCCATGATTAATGTTGGGGAAAACAATGAGGAGTCTCTCTACCCTCCAGGTTTCACCTTGAAGAATGTTCAGACATGTCCGCAAGGTGTACCTATTATCAGATCCCAGTAATACCAGGCCAGTACCTTGGCACTAGTGGATTGCCCGATAGGCTCAGACTTCAATTCGGGGGGAAACCCAACCAATCTTGAAGTTCCTGGTTTGGATGAAATGGAAAAAGCAAAGAGGGAATTGCCAAGACAACTTGAGGATCGGTATAGGCGGTTGGAGGAAAATTTTAGGGCAATGGAGAATGTTGACTTTTACTGTGGGATTGACGCCAAGGATCTGAGTTTGGTTCCCAATCTAGTACTCCCACCAAAATTTAAGAGTCCAGAGTTTGAAAAGTACAATGGGACTAGTTGTCCTGAAGTTCACATCACAATGTTCTGTTGAAGGATGACAGGATATGTCAATAACGATCAACTATTAATCCATTGCTTCCAAGACAGTTTGATCGGGTCAGTAGCTAAATGGTACAATCAATTGAGTCATGCTACAATCAATTCATGGAAGGACTTAGCACAGGCTTTTATGAAGCAGTATAGCCATGTAACAGACATGGCACCCAATAGAATTACCTTGCAGAATATGGAAAAGAAGCAAAATGAGAGCTTCAGGCAATATGCCCAAAGATGGAGAGAGGTAGCAACGCAAGCCAGCTGCCTCTTTTGGAAAAAGAGACCGCGATGCTTTTCATCAATACTCTGAAAGCCCCGTTCATTAATTATATGTTGGGAAGCGCTACTCTGAGCTTTTCAGATATAGTAATGTTTGGTGAGATGATAGAAAATACAGTAAGAAGTGGGCAGATGGATGCGGGAGAAAGTGCTAAAAGGTCAACCTCGAGGAACAAGGAAAATGAAGTGAACATCGTGAGCATGCCTTCCAAATTTGTCAATGTAGACTAGTCAGGGGCTGTAACTATTAGTTTTCCAGACTCTTCAAGGCAAGAATCCAACTCGAGGTCACATACAGAAAGGCTCCGGTTTACACCCATTCCGATGTCATATAAGGAATTGTATCAGAATCTTTTTGATGTGCATGTAGTGTCTCCGTTCTATTCAGAACTTGTGCAACCTCTATTCCCAAAATGGTATAATGAGAATGCTCGATGCGAGTACCATGCGGGAATAACGGGGCACTCAATTGAAAACTGCACCACATTTAAAAAGTTAGTCGAAAGGTTCATTGAAATGGGAATTGTGAAGTTTGACGATTCTTTAGAACCTAATTACTCTGACAATAAAGTAAATGCAATATTTGAAAGTAGGGGCAAGAGAGTTGCGATGCCTTAAATAAGTCAAAAGCTTGGAAGGAATATCGGGGAATCTGAATGACATATCTGAAAAGGGAACCGGGGAGTAAAAGTTGCCAAACCCTTGAATACTTGGGAATATTTTGAACAATAGGACTATGGAAGAAATTCCTGTATTTTTAGAATTAATCTAGAGTAATATTCAAAACATACTTGTTGCTTTAAGCCTAGAAGCAATGTGAATCCTTTTGTGAAATAGGCTTGTGTCCAAAATCTTTATTTCAATAAGATGCATCTTTTTGAGCAAATATTCTTTTATTCTTCCTATTTATAGATTCTATTGTTCTTTGAATTTTCTTTCAAATATTCTTTCATTTTTCATTCATGATCATACCACACAAATAATCATCCTTAGAATCATTTGGAGCTTGCCTTCGTGCTTACAACGGGCTCCTAGATATCAATGACATAAGCAATACTGTAACTAATTCCCTTTTAGGGTGGGATATGTGTTTAAGTGGATCTCAGGACTTTAAAGATGACAAATATCGTAAATTATCTCCTGATTTGTTAATAATGGTAGAATAAGAGCTTACTCTACGAAGAGTCAGTGGACATTGTGAGCAAGAGGCAAAGATCAGAGCCTGAGTCACTGCAAAGACAAAGCGAATCGTCATTGAGTTATTCCAAGAATTCAAAAATGTTTTCGTATAACCATGTAACACCCCAAACCCGGCCCAGACGTTATGGCCAAATTTGACGTGCCACATCGGAGTTAAAAATCTGAGTTTCGTTTTAGAGTTTATAAAAGCCATATGTTTTCTTTGAGTTAACAAAGTGTATGGAAGCTAAGCACCGTGTAGGTATCCGAGGCGGAGGAGGTGAGCCATGAAGGTCGCTTAAGTACCAAGCTCTTTAATTGGATCCAATCCTAGACATGCCCACAACCATAGCCACACTTTGTCATTTCGAGTTTAAATTCGTTTAAGTGGACGTCTTTGATTAACCGATGAATCGTGGTGTTGAGATAATTTGAAAACAAGTATCATTTTGAAAACACGTCCTAAGTCTAGCCCATTTGAATAATTATTAACCAATTTTAAAGTTATTAAAATTAAAATAATCCCGAAAAGAAGTAAAAGAAAAGTTAAAATTGGCCTTATTACAACCCAAAAATAAATAATAGTTAAAGGAAATTGAATGGAAACCAACACTTTATTTAAAGCCCAAGACGATCACCGTGGCCACTCTGAATCCCCTCCGGCCCAAGTCCCCACATCAAGGCTCACCTGCAAGGTTAAGGAAAGGGGGGTGAGTTTGGAAACTCAGTGTGCAACAAGCCCCTTTCAGAGCCCAAAACAATAACGGCCTGTTGGGTCTAAGCCCAAATCCAATCTCAATCATGCACTGGGCCGTAGCCCTTTTCATATTTCATATTTCATAATACTGGGCCGAAGCCTTTTCATATTTCATGTTACTGGGCCGAAGCCTTTACTGTAAACGGTATGGCCCTTAGGCCCATTTCAATGTCACATATAATTTCAATGAAAGAATGCAACCCATTTGGGGAGACTACTCAACCCACCATCCGCTACTCTCCACCCGTACCAACCAACACACCATGTGGGGATTAACTCGACCCACCCCGCCAAACTCTCCACTAGCAGCATAGCTGCTTTATCATATAACTGGAGGCCTAGCCTCTTTTAATAACTGGGGCAAAAGCCCTTTTGATAACTGGGGCATAAGCCCTTTTGATAACTGGGGCATAAGCCCTTTTTCACTTCCTCCATCCATATAAAAACCCAACCCAATGCATTTATGATTACCTCATGTGCATATCATACATATCATGTGCATAGCATACATTTCATGTGCATATCATACATACCATATTTATCAAAATCCCATGTATTAAAATCATACATAAACCCTAGGGGTATAATGGTCATTTTGACCTAGGGGCAAAACGGTCATTTTCATATTATAAGGGTAATCTCGTAATTTTACCAAAATTAGGGTTTCCATGTTCATTAACGATTACTAACAATCCATGGATGCAAACAGTGATTCGGCCCATTTTAGCGAAATCGAGTTATTGGGCCTAAAACCCTAATGGGCCCTACTTAGCCAATTTCGTCATCTAGGCCCATTTAGCCTATATTCCATAACGGTTTTAACGGTCTTATCATGCCATATAATGATTTCCGTTTTCTACCAATTTTACCCAAATGGGCCGAAAGCCCAATGAGCCCCACTTGGCCCTCGAGGCCCAACTTACCAAGAACGCCAAAATCACATTCTTACCGTTTTCATCGTTCTCGATCATCGTCTCATCGATTCTAGCTAACTAGTGAGCGTTCGCTTGCTCACAAGTCCTCGAAATGCCAGAATTTCGGCATTTCGGCTTTTCGGCATTTTATCGCTTTAAGCTATGAAAGGGTTCGTTACACACCTGATTTGCGATATTCCTTGACGAGATCTCCTACATGATTTCTCCTATAATCAATTGTTAAATAGATCAGCTCGCAATAATTGAACCAAATTAAGAACTTTCCAATATTAGCACTTACACATTCGGCCACCATCCATAACGGCCTTAGGCACCTTACCTTTGTCGCGATTGACGACTAGGCCTAGCTACTCCGGCGATCCAAGCTACTCCAAATCGACACTACACCTTGCTGCTCCTTCAATAAATAAACCAAAAATATTAAAAGAAGACCCCATAGAGTCTATGCCCATATTCGGCCATCTCCCTAAACTTGGAGTTTCGGCTTTTGACCAAAGCTACACTAGGAATTGTTTAGAGTTTGAACACTTACCACAGTCTTTCTCCTCTTGAATCCGGATGCCTAAAAGGTAAGGGAATCGAACGCCAACTATTGAGAAGGAAGAAAAAGGTTGCTGGTCACAAAGAATCGGCACCCCCTATCTTCACTAATTTGGCTTTTTGCGGCACTTCGGCAAAATAGAGATAAGGGAAAATAATGGTGAATGAAAGGAAATAGTGGGCTGATTTGAAAGAAAGAAAAAGGAAGAAAATTGAGTAGAAGGGAGGTAGATTCGGCTGGAAAAGAAAGAGAGAAAAAGCTACACCCCAAAGAACAAAATCGGCACAACTAAGACCCTAATGCCAAATTACTAACCTAATACCCTCTGCCGAAAATCCTCTCCAAACTCCCTTATTCGGCCAACTCTATCTCCATATCACATCCCTAAAATCTCTCCCCTTATCCCTCCTTAATTTATGCATTTGACTTGATCCAACTCTCTCCTCTTACAGAATCCACTCAGGTTCCAACACTTACCCTTCCTGCACAAAAATAAATACTCCTATTTGCCAACACAGGGAATCGATGCCAAGTCTTCCCCCAACACTTACACGCCACCTTTAAAGCTCCCTAGTGGCATCACTTAGCCACTTTGCCAGAGGATCTTTTTGTGATACACTTTACCCACAACTTAATATAAGGGCACCTAGCCAGAATCCCTAACTCCTAAGTCCAAAATTTAAAAATTCCACCGGGTTTTGGCCAACTCATGGGCCTTCCATAAGCCCATTTACATTCCCAAATTATGAATTCCATCATCACATACCAAATTTTAGAAATTTACTTAAAATATCGAGAATCGCGAAAACCCGAAAATCGGATGTTACAACTCTACCCTCCTTAAAGAAATTTCGACCTCGAAATTTACTCGTCCAAACAGTTGAGGGTATCACGACGATTGCCTCTTCGTCTCCTGTAGCTTCTTCCTTGCCATGGTTCCTCCAAAGTACCTTCACCAACGGATGACCTCCTTCTCAACACCTTGACATCATGATCAAGTATTTGCACAGTTCCCTTCAAAGGTCAAATCCGATTGTACCTCAATTTCGCAGAATCGCACGATATGAGTTGGGTCGAACGATATCGCCTTAGCATGGACACATGGAAGACATCGTGACTACGATCCGATTCGAGGTAACTCTAGTGATAAGCCACCGCCCTATCCGCTAATGATTCGGTAAGGCCCAATAAACCGTGGGCTCAACTTACCCTTCTTACCAAATCTCAAGATCTTCTTCCAAGGCAAAACTTTCAAAAGACCATGTCTCCTACCGCATATTCAATATCCTTACGCTTCAGATCGGCATAAGACTTTTGTCGATCCGCCGCCTCTTTAACCTCTTCCGATTACCTTAATCTTGTCTTGATTCTGCTACCAACTCGGTCCAAGTATTTGCCTTTCCCCAATTCGCCCAACAAGTAGGCGGCGACACCTTCGCCCATATAGTGCCTCATATGGAGCCATCTGAATACTTGCTTGATAACTGTTGTTATACGCGAACTCCGCTAAGGGCAAATGGTCCTCCCAGATGCCTTTAAACTCAATAGCACAACCCCTCAACATATCCTCTAAAATCTGAATAACCCTCTCGATCGCCCATCCGATCGAGGGTGAAAAGCCGATCTTGAAATCCAATCGCGTTCCCAATGCCTCATGCGACTTACGCCAAAACCGAGATGTAAACCTTGGGTCTCGATGCGAAATTATCGATCTTGGCACACCATGCAACCGTACTATTTCCGCCACATACAATTTGGCCAACTTCTGAAGTGAGTAATCGGTTCGGACAGGTATGAAATGAGCAGATTTCGTGAGTCTATCCACAATCACCCAAACCGAATCCTTCTTAGAAGGTGTCAACGGCAACCCACTTACAAAGTCCATAGTTACCCTTTCCCACTTCCAAAGTGGTATCTTTACCGGCTGTAACAATCCCGAAGGTAGTTGATGCTCGGCCTTCACTTGTTGACATGTCAAACATCTCCCAACAAATTCGGTCACTTCGCTAAGCCCAAAGCCACCAATATTGCTCTCGCAAGTCTCGATACAACTTACTCCCTCCCGGATGCATAGCACAAGGTCCATTATGTGCCTCTTTCAAAATCATCAATCTCAAGTCGAGTCTTTCGGCATACAAATTCTTCCTCGAAAACAAAGAACTCCTCACTATTTAACCCAAAGTCGATTCTCCCCTTCTCAACTTGCGAAACCGAGCAACCAACGACTCGTCCTCCAACTGTTGCTTTTAACTGTTCTACCCAAGTCGGTCTCACCGTAACTCGCCAACAAACTCCCGTCGGTATACAAACTTAGACAAGCAAACATCGCCTTTAATTCCGCCACGACTCTTCGACTTAGCGCATCACCACGACATTCGCCTTACAGGTGGTACTCAATCGAGCAGTCATAGTCCTTTAACAACTCTATCCACCTTCACGCCTAAGATTCAGCTCCTTTTGAGTCGCAAGTACTTAAGACTCTTGTGATCCGTATAGATGATGCATTTCTCTCCATACAGGTAATGCCTCCATATCTTAAGTGCAAAGATTACCGCTGCCAATTCCAAGTCATGCGTAGGGTAGTTCACCTCATGTGGCTTAAGCTGTCGTGAAGCATAAGCGACCACTTTACCCTCTTGCATCAACACGCAGCCCAAACCTACATGTGACGCATCGCTGTACACCGTGAAATCCTTACCAGACTCTGGCTGAATCAAAACTGGCGCTTCCGTCAAAACCTTCTTCAACTTTTCAAAAGCCTCTTCGCTTATCCGTCCAAACAAAAGGTGCTCCCTTCCTTATAAGTTTAGATTAATCGGTCTTGCCATCACAGAAAATCCTTCCACGAATCTCCGATAATAACCTGCCAACCCCAGAAAACTTCGAATCTCTGTTACCGACTTCGGTGGCTTCCATTCCAAGATTGCTTCAATCTTTCGAGGGTCCACCTTGATCCCTTCAGCAGACACAACATGCCCCAAGAAGGTAACTTCCTTCAGCCAAAACTCGCACTTACTAAACTTTGCATAAAGTTGCTTCTCCCTTAACACTTGCAGTACTACACGAAGATGCTCATCATGCTTCTCTTCCGTTTCCGAATACACCAAGATATCATCAATAAAAATGACTACAAACTGATCCAAGTATGGCTGGAATACCCGATTCATCAAATCCATGAATGCTGCCGGTGCATTAGTCAACCCAAATGGCATTACCAGAAACTCGTAATGACCGTATCGAATCCTGAACGTCGTCTTATAAATATCCCCCTCTTTAACTCTTAATTGATGATATCCCGACCGAAGGTCGATCTTAGAAAACACCGAGGCTCCTTTTAATTGGTCGAACAGATCATCGATTCTTGGTAACGGATACTTGTTCTTGATAGTCAGCTTATTCAACTGCCGATAGTCAATACACATTCGCATAGTCCCATCTTTCTTCTTTACGAACAGCACCGGTGCACCCCACGGAGAAACACTTGGTCTTATAAACCCTCTATCCAGCAGCTCTTGAATCTGAGCTTTCAATTCTACTAACTCCTTTGGTGCCATCCGATAAGGCGCAATGGACACAGGAGCTGTTCCAGGTAGTAAGTCGATTCCAAACTCGACTTCTCTGTTCGGGGGTAATCCAGGAAGTTCATCTGAGAATACATCCTGAAATTCCTTAATAGTCCTAACCGACTCCACCGTTATCTCCTCAAGTCCCGTTTGACTTACAAAGGCCAAGTACGCCTCACAACCTTTCCGGATCAACTTCTCGGCTCTTAATGCCGAAACAACATTGGATAAATAATCCCTTCGTTCCCCTATAACCATTATCTCCTCATCTTCGACAGTTCTTAGTACCATCCTCTTTGCAGCACAATCCAACGTCGCCTTGTGCTTAGCTAACCAATCCATTCCCAAAATAAGATCAAAATCCCGAAATGGCAGCTCCATCAAATCTCCTTCAAAGATTTTATCTTGTGTCACTAACGGTACTGCCCTAAAAATTTTATCTACCTTAACCGAATGTCCCAATGGACTTATTACTGATACCCCACTCACAATCTTCTAAGGAAGCACATCCAAAGCCCCAGATACATCACAAGCAACATACGAGTGGGTGGAACCCACATCAATCAAAGCAGTGTAAGGCATGCTATGAATAAAGAACGTAGCAGTTATAACATCGAGGCGTCACCCTCCTCACGACGTCGCAAAGCATAAACCAACGCCGGTTGTCGAGCTTCAGCATGTCCAGCACCTCTGCCAGGTGCCCCACGTCCTCGTCCATTACCATTGCCACCTCTACCTTGCCCACGACCCCTCTGTGGTGGTGGTCCTCCTCGCCGTGGTTGGACATCCCTTTGCTCTGCCGCTAGCTCTGAGATGTCCTCCGAGGACACTCTCGAACTTGTGCTCCTTTGACCCACATCGAAAACATGCTCCATTCGTTTCAAGACTCCCCATATGCACCCTACCACAGTCCCTCGCAAACTGCGGTCTATAAGTATTTATGGAACTACTCGAACCGGTTCCTCCATCCTTGCTCTTTTAACACTTTGATTCGTGGCACTCGAGGGTCCAAATCCCTCTTGAACTGGTCGATCCTTCTCACGATTCATCGCTCACTCAGCTTCACCTCCTCGGCTATCTTAGCCTTTTCTACCAATGCAGCAAAACCACGCTCCTCCGTGGAGCTATCAATATCCTAAGCTCATCGCGGAGACCATCTTGAAGCGGACCATTTGCGCTCATATTCATTGCCACTATACCACTAGCATATCGACTCGGCCTCAAAATTCGCCTCATACTACTGCTATGATCTTATCACCTTGAGTCGATTCAAGAATTCCTTTCGACGAGCATCCACATAGCTTGCTCCAACATACCTCCCTTTAAAGGTAATTTTGAACAATTCCCAGGTTACTTGCTCAATTGGGGTACTCTCCCTTACGGTGATCCACCATCGGTATGCCTCGTCACGTAGCAAATGACACGACTCCTTTCACTTTTGCTCTCTCGAGCGGTCTAGGTCGTCCATGATCCGTTCATTGCCTCCAGCCAATATTCGCCACATTCGGGGTCACTCCAGATGTAACACCCCTTACCCGTTACCGTCGCCGGAACAGGATACAAGGTATTACCAGAACATAACACATATCATTAAACATAACAGAAATATAAACATGTCATCCAATTTGATAGTGCATCGTATAATATATGTCTTGAACAATATTAGCCAACTTTAATGGCTTGTACAAATTAGCTGGTCGAAATCTTGTAACTAATATTTTAAACCTAGACAAATATGACACGTAACAAAATAATTAAGCCTACTATACATGCCATAATTCAAAACGTTTAGTTCAAATACCCTAAAGTATGATAGTGCGGGTAGATCTTCACGATCCTTAACTCCCTGAGCAAGTCAAGAACACTATAAGACAAAAGAGAGAAACAAAGTAAGCTTATAGCTTAGTAAGTAAGTATGTAAATACTAATTAAAAAAATCTAACATGTTTACACAACAATTCAAGTATATCTACTTTAACTTCACTATTCATTCCACTTTGATTAAGCTTGTCTCGCTGCGTCATATTCACTAAATAAATCATAACTCGAGTTACAAAACTCGAAATTCAAATCCGTAAAATTTCCCTGAATCTAGACTCATAAAGCTTTTTTCTAATTTTTTTCTATAATTTTTGGTTCAGCCGATTAGTACAGTTTATTAGTTAAAGTTTCCCTGTTACACAGCTCGACTGATCTGACCTCTGTTCACTACAAATTGAATTTATCTCAGTACACAATTCAAAAACCCTGAAGTCTGTTTCATTTAAAACTAGTCTCAATAAGGAATTTAGGCATGTAAACTATATTTCTTAATTTGCTTTGTACAATTTTTAATGATTTTTCAAAGTTGGAACAGGGGATCACGTATTCATCCTGAGCAAGTCACATACAATTGTAAATATCTCAAAATATAGAATTCCTTTGCTTGCTCTGTTTCTTTTATATGAAAGTAGACTCATTAAACTTTAATTTCACATCTCATTCAACCTCTAATTATATTCCTCCTATTTTTGGTGATTTTTCAAAATCACGTCACTGCTACCATCTAAAAACAGTTTTAATGCTAATTTCACTCTTTCACACATTCTTTATGCTAACCTCATTTTATCTTATATATGTATATACCACAAATCATTTTCACCACATTTCATTCACCATAAGTGTAGGTCCAAACCACAATATCACCACAAAACCACCCCGTTGAACAATTCGGATCAATCCTCGATATTTAATGGTTTCAAAGACACACCCCACCATCATACTTCGTTTAGTTCGGCTCTCTTGTACACATGGTGAACACTTAGTACCACTCATGCGACCCAACCGATTTGTCTCGTAGCTCTCTTGTCTACATGGTGTCCTTCACTTGGAATCACGCATGCGACCTAGCTACATTTATCTTCCACGTAGCTCTCTTGTCTACATGGTGTCCTTCACTTGGAATCACGCATGCGACCTAGCTACATTTATCTTTCACGTAGCTCTCTTGTCTACATGGGATACATCTCGTATCACACATGTGACCTAGCTACTACAGGTGTCTCGTAGCTTTCTTGTACACATGATGTGCACTCAGCATCATACATGTGACCTAGCTACGCTCCCTCTATTTCATTCGATCTCTCGAATGTTCAACCGGATCTCTCTCTATATTTATTTCCATTCTTCCAATAGTCGATTTATATTTTAACATCAGCTAGTATATTTATATAATAGGCTGAAATATAAGAATGTACATGAAATTATTGTAATATTTACATACAAACTTACCTTGGTGCAAAATGTGGAAATTTTGCAATTTAGTCCAAAACTTTTTCCTTCCCTGCTCGAGATCAATTCGCGTCTTTCTTGATCTATAATAACACATTTAGCTCATTTAATACTCATACTATTTATTTCAATCCAAAAATCACATCATGGAAAAATTACATTTTGCCCCTAACTTTTCAAAATTACAATTTTGCCCTAGGCTCGGAATTTAATTTCAGCCCTTATTCTTATATTTTATGATATGCTGAACATTTTCTCTTCTACAACAACATCAAATTCTCACTCTATCATATAGTTATGAACAATAGGTATTTTTACCGATTATGCTGCTTTTACTCGTTTTCACTTAAAACCGAGTAGCACAAGTTATTTAACATAATTTAAAACCTCATATTCTATCATAAAACATCAAAATACACAAATTTCACCTATGGGTATTTTTCTAAATGTGAACCCTAGGTTAAATTATTACTAGCATAAGCTTAATCGAGCTTCCGGATTCCAAAACGTAAAGAACATTAAAAGCGGGCTTGGAATCACTTACTATGGAGCTTGAAAATTGAAGAAACCCTAGCTATGGAGAGAGGGAGAATTCGGCAGCAACTAAGGAGGATGATGATCAATTTTGTGTTATTTTTCCCATTTTATTTCATTTAATATCCAAATGACCAAAATGCCCTCCTTACTAAACTTTCAAAAATTCCTTCCATGTCCTAATTTTGTCCATGAACTTAAAATTGGTCAAATTGCTATTTAAGACCTCCTAATTAATATTCCAAAACAATTTCATACTAAAACTTCGGGATGCAAATTTTGCAACTTATTCGATTTAGTCCCTACTTTCAATTTAAGCACTTTAGGCATAGAATTTCATCACGAAATTTTCACACAATCATGCAATCATATCATAAACCCCAAAATAATTATAAAACAATTATTTCTATCTCGGATTTGTGGTCACGAAACCACTATTTCGATTAGGCCCTAATTCGGGTTGTCACAATTCTCCCCTCTTTGAGATTTTCGTCCCGAAAATCTTACCCAGAAAGAGGTTTGGGTACTGCTTCCTCATAGCTTCCTCAGTTCCCACGTAGCCTCTTCTATCCCATGTCCGTGCCACAATACTTTCACTAAAGCTATACTTTTATTTCTTAACTGCTTAACCTCTCGAGCCAAAATCTTTATTGGTTTCTCCTCATAGGTCATATCCGATCGAATCTCAATTTCGTTGGGAAATCACATGTGAAGGATCGAACGATAACGTCGCAACATTGATACATGAAACACGTTATGAATTCTTTCTAACTCTCGCCGGTAAGGCCAACCGATATGCCATCGGTCCAATTTTCTCAAGAATCTCGCACGCCCAATAAAACGCGGACTCAACTTGCCTTTTCGACTAAATCTCGAATCTTTTTCCATGGTGACACCTTCAAGAACACTTTATCACCCACCGAAATTCAATCTCTTTTCTTTTTAAATCGCATATGACTTTTGTCGATCTGAAGCGACTTTCAAGCAATCCCGAATTACTTTTATTTTCTCTTGGTTTCTTTAACTAGATCAACTCCATGAATCTGTTTCTCACTAAGCTCGGTTCAATATAAAGGAGTTCGACACTTACGACCATACAAGGCTTCATGCGGTGCCATTTGTATACTTGATTGATAACTGTTATTGTAGGCAAACTCAATCAAAGATAGATATTTCTCCCAACTACCTCCAAATTCTAAAACACAAGATCTAAGCATATCTTCGAGTACCGGATTACTCTTTCCGCTTGACCATCTGTTTGTGGATGAAATGCGGTACTAAAGTTCAATTTTGTACCCAAAGCTTCTTGTAACTTTTTCCAAAATCTCGAGGTAAATCTTGGATCTCTATCGATATTATAGACATAGGTACTCGTGCAACTTCACAATTTCAGCAATATATAATTCGCTAATTTATCAAGTGAGTAATCGGTGCGTCATTGGTATAAAGTGGGCTGACTTTGTTAATCTATCAACCACTACCCAAACAAAGATCCTTCTTTTTAGGAGTTAAAGGCAAACCGATTACAAAATCTATGGTAATCTTGTCCCATTTCCACTCGAGCACCATTACGGTTGAAGTAATCTCGAAGGCACTTGATGTTCAAACTTTTACTTGTTGATGATCAAACACTTGGTTACAAATTCGAAATGTCCTTTTCATACCGCCACCAATCTGACTTCTTTAAATCATTATACATTTTTGTGCTACCGGGATGAACCGATAAACGACCATTGTGCGCCTCATGTAATATTTTTCGAATCAATTTATCGTTTTTGGCACACATATCCTGTCTCGAAACATCAAGCAGTCATCCGTCCAACTCGAAAATCGAGTCGAACTCGATTCGCATTGAGTTCTCTTGATCCGCAACTCACTATCATTCTTTTGAGCATCACAAATCAACTGGAGAAATAACGGTTTAGCTCTCATCTCTCGCTAAGATTGACCCATCATCGACAATGCTAACCCCGTGTTCATGGCTCTCAAAGTAAAAAGAAATTTTCGCTCAAGGCCAAGAACTACATTTGCTTTTCCGGATGATAATCAATCACTAAATCATAATCCTTTAATAATTCAAGCCATCTTCATTGTCGCAGATTCAGATCCTTTGATTCATCAAGTACTTCAAACTTTTGTGATCGGTAAAAATTCGGCATTTTTCACCGTACAAATAATGTCGCCAAATCTTCAAGGCAAAAACAACAATGCCGCCCAAATCATGTGTAGGATAGTTCTTCTCATGCGGTTTTAAGCGTCTCAAGCATAAGCTACCACTTTACCCTCTTGCATCAACACACATCCAAGGCACATCAATGATGCATCACTATAAATTACGAACTCCTTTCCGACTCGGGTTGTACTAAAATTGGTGCTTCATCAATCGTGCTTTCAATTTTTCAAAACTTTGTTGACATTTATCAGTCCATTCAAACTTAACATTCTTTTGCAACAACTTAGTCATAGGAGAGGCAATCATCGAAAATCCTTCAACAAAACGTCTATAATACGGCTAAGCCTAAAAGCTTCTAACCTCGGATACATTCTTGGCGGTTTCCAATCAACGATCGCAGAAATCTTGCTTGGATCCACCGAATACCATCACCGAGACTATATGCCCCAAAATCCGACTTCACGAAGCGAACTCACTTTTACTAAACTTGGCAACAGTTTCTTTTCTCTCAAGATCGCAATATAGTTCTCAAGTGTTCGCATGTTC
The DNA here is from genome assembly GCF_025698485.1 of Gossypium arboreum. Classification (NCBI taxonomy): domain Eukaryota; kingdom Viridiplantae; phylum Streptophyta; class Magnoliopsida; order Malvales; family Malvaceae; genus Gossypium; species Gossypium arboreum. Next base: position 14,210,425 of record NC_069072.1, on the reverse strand, counting down.
AGACTCATCTCGAGAATAAATTAAAATGTCATCTATAAACACTACTACAAACTTATCCAAATATGGCGGAAGATCCGATTCATTAAGTCCATAAATATAGTGGAGCATTTGTTGTCGAAAGGCATCACAAGAAACTCATAATGTCCATACCTTGTCCTAAAGGCGGTTTCGACACATCGACTCCTTAACTCTCAATTTGGTAGTAACCGGACCTCAAATCAATCTTTGAAAACACTTTGTGGCCCCTTTAACCGATCGAATAAATCATCAATCCTCGACAGCGGTACTTGTTCTTTATAGTCACCTTATTAAGTCGACGGTAATTAATGCAAAGTCTCATTGAACCATCCTTCTTCTTTACGAATAATCTGAAGCACCCAGGGAGAGAAACTCGGTCTCACAAATCCCTTGTCTGTTAACTCCTGCAATCGAGCCTTCAATTCTTTTAATTCATGAGCCATTCTATATGGAGCAATCGAGATCGGTGCAAGACCAAGCAACAAATCAATGGCAAAATCTATCTCTCGTTCGGAGGCAACCCGGGCAATTCCTCGGAAATACATCCGAAACTCACAGACTATCCAGATCGATTCAAATTTCAGTTGAGGCAACTCAATATTCATTACATAAGCGGATAAGCTTCACACCCTTTTCTCATGTATTTACGTGCGGACATGTGCGAAATCACCATAGGCAATTTATTTGATTCATCTGTTTCAACCCACGAATTTCTCCATTTTCACATTTCAACTCTAGTGTCTTTTGTTTACAATCTACCTTAGCATCATACAATGTTAACCGGTCCATTCCCAAGATAACGTCAAACTCACCAAATGGTAACAAAGATCAAGTTGGCGAAAACAGTGACCTTGAATCATTAATGGGCAATTCTTGCAAACCTTGTCAACTAGCACATATTGGCCTAAGGGTTCGACACTTTAATCGTAAACTCATAAATTCAACAGCAACTTTTTATTGGATACTAAATTCATGCAAATATAGGAATGAGTGGACCCGGATCAACCAATGCAATAACAATAGTATCATAGAGAGAAAATGTACCAAGAATAACATCGGAGATGATACATCTTCGGCACGTATAGCATAAGCTCTAGCAGTGCTCTAGCTTCGATCTTGCCGTTAAATCTTTCATCACAGCTTTTACTACTAGTCCCACCTCCAGATTTCTCGGTGGTCTACCTCTACTAGCGGTGGTATTCATCTAGCACTCAAATCTTTCTTCTTTAACTTTCTTGGACAATCTCTAATAAAATGCTCATGAGAACCGCAGACCAAACAAGCTCGCTCGGTCCCCAACACTCACCATAATGTTGCTCGCCACATTGTCGACACTCGGGCTTTCTAGGTCGCACATTACCCACACTTGCCATCAAGTAGCTTGAGCTTTAGACCCGAATATGCTCTACCACGATCTCGTGTGAATCCCCAATTGAAACTGTCATTCGAGGGTTTGTCTCTTTGGACCTCTTTGGTTGAGATTGAAATGGCTTGCTTATCTGTCTTTTTCGACATCTCGGGCCTCAATAGCGACTTTTCTTCTTTCTTTGTTCAATTCTTGGCTTTAAGAGCTCGATCAACCAATACTACAAATTCTTTCAACTCCAAAATTCCTACAAGCACTTTAATGTCCTCATTCAGCCCATCTTCAAATCTTCTACACATAATGGTCTCGGTGGACACACATTCCTGGGCATACTTGCTAAGTCTTACAAATTCGCGTTCATACTCGCATGCAGACATTTTCCCCTGCTTCAATTCAAGGAACTCCTTCCGTTTTTGATCAATAAATCGCCGACTTATGTATTTCTTTCTAAATTCTTCTGGAAGAAATCCCAAGTAACTTTTTCTTTTGGCACCACTGCAACCAAAGTCTTCCACCGGTGGTAAGCGAATCTCTCAAAAGTGATACAAAGACACTTTAAGCATTCCTCGGTGTACATGAGAGCTCATCAAATACACGGTAGAATTTTCAAGCCGAATTCCGCTTTCTCGGGATCATCATCGACCTTTGCTCTAAACTCTTCGCCCCTTGTTTTCGAATCTTGTCAACCGGAGGCTTGTTCATTCTTACCAAATCTATACCTTGAGCAGCCTACAGAATCGTCGAGGTATAGGAGGGGTGGAGGAGGTTGAGCATTTGGATTTGCTCGAATAAATTCAAGATACCAATTGTTCATCATTTGGAGAAAGGCATCCCGAGCCTCATCTCCTTGTCTCAATGTCTCGGTCTACTTTCCACAGTAGCGGTCCCTTGTGCGGAGCCGGCGCATTACTAAAGATCATCACCGCAGTTCCTTCGGGATCCATTACTATATTAAAACAAAACACGCTTTAGAATAATCAGAGTCACCACACTATCACAATATTTTTATGGCATGTATAGCTAGACTTTTACACACACTTTATTAGTCCGAGAACCGACTAAACCATAGCTCGATACCACTAAATGTAACACCCTTACCCGCTACTCGTCAGGAACAGATACAAGGTATTACCGAACATAACACATATCATTAAACATAATGAAATATAAATATGTCATCCAATTTGATAGTGCATCGTATAATATATGTCTTGAACAATATTAGCCAACTTTAATGGCTTGTACAAATTAGCTGGTCGAAAGCATCGTAACTAATATTTTAAACCTAGACAAATATGACACGTAACAAAATAATTAAGCCTACTATACATGCCATAATTCAAAACGTTTAGTTCAAATACCCTAAAGTATGATAGTGCGGGTAGATCTTCAAGATCCTTAACTCTGAGCAAGCGAAGAACACTATAAGACAAAAGAGAGAAACAAAGTAAGCTTATAGCTTAGTAAGTAAGTATGTAAATACTAATTAAAAAAAATCTAACATGTTTACACAACAATTCAAGTATATCTACTTTAACTTCACTATTCATTCCACTTTGATTAAGCTGTCTCTCGCTGCGTCATATTCACTAAATAAATCATAACTCGAGTTACAAAACTCGAAATTCAAATCCGTAAAATTTCCCTGAATCTAGACTCATAAAGATTTTTTCTAATTTTTTCTATAATTTTGGTTCAGCCGATTAGTACAGTTTATTAGTTAAAGTTTCCCTGTTACACAGCTCGACTGATCTGACCTCTGTTCACTACAAATTGAATTTATCTCAGTACACAATTCAAACAACCCTGAAGTCTGTTTCATTTAAAACTAGTCTCAATAAGGAATTTATGCATGTAAACTATATTTCTTAATTTGCTTTGTACAATTTTTAATGATTTTTCAAAGTTGGAACAGGGGATCACGTATTCATCCTGAGCAAGTCACATACAATTGTAAATATCTCAAAATATAGAATTCCTTTGCTTGCTCTGTTTCTTTTATATGAAAGTAGACTCATTAAACTTTAATTTCACATCTCATTCAACCTCTAATTATATTCCTCCTATTTTTGGTGATTTTTCAAAATCACGTCACTGCTACCATCTAAAAACAGTTTTAATGCTAATTTCACTCTTTCACACATTCTTTATGCTAACCTCATTTTATCTTATATATGTATATACCACAAATCATTTTCACCACATTTCATTCACCATAAGTGTAGGTCCAAACCACAATATCACCACAAAACCATCCCGTTGAACAATTCGGATCAATCCTCGATATTTAATGGTTTCAGCACACAGCCCCACCATCATACTTCGTTTAGTTCGGCTCTCTTGTACACATGGTGAACACTTAGTACCACTCATGTGACCCAACCGATTTGTCTCGTAGCTCTCTTGTCTACATGGTGTCCTTCACTTGGAATCACGCATGCACCTAGCTACATTTATCTTCCACGTAGCTCTCTTGTCTACATGGTGTCCTTCACTTGGAATCACGCATGCGACCTAGCTACATTTATCTTTCACGTAGCTCTCTTGTCTACATGGGATACATCTCGTATCACACATGTGACCTAGCTACTACAGGGTGTCTCGTAGCTTTCTTGTACACATGATGTGCACTCAGCATCATACATGTGACCTAGCTACTCCCTCTAGTTCATTCGATCTCTCCAATGTTCAACCGGATCTCTCTCTATATTTATTTCCATTCTTCCAATAGTCGATTTATATTTTAACATCAGCTAGTATATTTATATAATAGGCTGAAATATAAGAATGTACATGAAATTATTGTAATATTTACATACAAACTTACCTTGGTGCAAAATGTGGAAATTTTGCAATTTAGTCCAAAACTTTTTCCTTCCCTGTTCGAGATCAATTCGCGTCTTTCTTGATCTATAATAACACATTTAGCTCATTTAATACTCATACTATTTATTTCAATCCAAAAATCACATCATGGAAAAATTACATTTTGCCCCTAACTTTTCAAAATTACAATTTTGCCCCTAGGCTCGGAATTTAATTTCAGCCCTTATTCTTATATTTTATGATATGATGAACATTTTCTCTTCTACAACAACATCAAATTCTCACTCTATCATATAGTTATGAACAATAGGTATTTTTACCGATTATCTTGCTTTTACTCGTTTTCACTTAAAACCGAGTAGCACAAGTTATTTAACATAATTTAAAACCTCATATTCTATCATAAAACATCAAAATACACAAATTTCACCTATGGGTATTTTTCCAAATGTGAACCCTAGGTTAAATTATTACTAGCATAAGCTTAATCGAGCTTCCGGATTCCAAAACGTAAAGAACATTAAAAGCGGGCTTGGAATCACTTACTATGGAGCTTGAAAATTGAAGAAACCCTAGCTATGGAGAGAGGGAGAATTCGGCAGCAACTAAGGAGGATGATGATCAATTTTGTGTTATTTTTCCCATTTTATTTCATTTAATATCCAAATGACCAAAATGCCCTCCTTACTAAACTTTCAAAATTCCTTCCATGTCCTAATTTTGTCCATGAACTTAAAATTGGTCAAATTGCTATTTAAGACCTCCTAATTAATATTCCAAAACAATTTCATACTAAAACTTACGGGATGCAAATTTTGCAACTTATTCGATTTAGTCCCTACTTTCAATTTAAGCACTTTAGGCATAGAATTTCATCACGAAATTTTCACACAATCATGCAATCATATCATAAACCCCAAAATAATTATAAAACAATTATTTCTATCTCGGATTTGTGGTCACGAAACCACTATTCCGATTAGGCCCTAATTCGGGTTGTCACACCAGATACACCCCAAAATACCTCTGCTCCGTTGGCCCGGAGTCGCTCCGATATAGACCCCCTATTCACCGTCCCAGTACTAGCTCCAGCCACTCTTTCTAAAACCCTTAACATGGCTTGGGATAAAGCGTCATCCCCATGACCCGATCATAAGACCCAGTCTCCGTTGCTTATGACACGGTGGCTCCTCGGTGGCCTATGCCCCGAGGATGAAGATTCACTTGCACCCTTTCGCGACCACGTCCGCGGCCTCGCCCACTGAGCTCCTCTAGTACTCATATCGAATTATCTCGATTTACGAATTTTATGAAATTAGTATAACGTTCCACTGTTTATTAAGAAAATGTCTTATGTAGATATAGCAGTTCAAGGATTGTTTTCGTATCATCATAGCCTAGTTACTGTCTCATTCATACCGTTTACAGCTCTACCCTAGCTAAAGTCTCATAGTAGGGTCTCAGCACTATTCATAATATCATATCAATATCATATATTGTAAGGAAAATATACTTACAGACTTGGTGCCGGGGATTCAGTACGCCACTTCTTTCTCCAAAAAAAACCATGTTTTTTATTAACGAAAATAGAAATTCGAAAACTTTGATTTGAAAACTCCCTTTATTTTGAACTCTTGATTAAAACAGAAAGACTGGTACCTTTTTAACATATATTTTCCGCAAAACATCTTTAAAATGAACTTTTGAAACCATTTCCAAAAATACCCTTCTTAGGCCTAAGTTTTCAAATAGATTTTGGACCGATCCACAGTAGAGTTGTTTCAACCTAGGCTCGATACCACTAAATGTAACACCCCAAACCCGCCCAGACGTTATGGCCAAATTTGACGTGCCACATCGGAGTTAAAAATCTGAGTTTCGTTTTAGAGTTTTTAAAAGCCATATGTTTCTTTGAGTTAACAAAGTGTATGGAAGCTAAGCACCGTGTAGGTATCCGAGGCAGAGGAGGTGAGCCATGAAGGTCGCTAAGTACCAAGCTCTTTAATTGGATCCAATCCTAGACATGCCCACAACCATAGCCACACTTTGTCATTTCGAGTTTAAATTCGTTTAAGTGGACGTCTTTGATTAACCGATGAATCGTGGTGTTGAGATAATTTGAAAACAAGTATCATTTTGAAAACATGTCCTAAGTCTAGCCCATTTGAATAATTATTAACCAATTTTAAAGTTATTAAAATTAAAATAATCCCGAAAAGAAATAAAAGAAAAGTTAAAATTGGCCTTATTACAACCCAAAAATAAATAATAGTTAAAGGAAATTGAATGGAAACTAACACTTTATTTAAAGCCCAAGGCGATCACCGTGGCCACTCAATCCCCTCCGCCCAAGTCCCCACATCAAGGCTCACCGCAAGGTTAAGGAAAGGGGGGTGAGTTTGGAAATTCAGTGTGCAACAAGCCCTTTCGAGCCCAAAACAATAACGGCTGTTGGGTCTAAGCCCAAATCCAATCTCAATCATGCATCGGGTCAGTAGCCCTTTTCATATTTCATATTTCATAATCTTGGGCAAGCCTTTTCATATTTCATGTTCTTGGGTCAAGCCTTTATCAGAAACGGTATGGCCCTTAGGCCCATTTCAATGTCACATATAATTTCAATGAAAGAATGCAACCCATTTGGGAGACTACTCAACCCACCATCCGCTACTCTCCACCGTACCAACCAACACACCATGTGGGGATTAACTCGACCCACCCCGCCAACTCTCTTTGGCGGCAAGATAGTGCTTTATCATATAACCGAGGCCTAGCCTCTTTTAATAATCAGGGCAAAAGCCCTTTTGATAATCGGGGCATAAGCCCTTTTGATAAGCGGGGCATAAGCCCTTTTGATAACGGGGCATAAGCCCTTTTCACTTCCTCCATCCATATAAAACCCAACCCAATGCATTTATGATTACCTCATGTGCATATCATACATATCATGTGCATAGCATACATTTCATGTGCATATCATACATACCATATTTATCAAAATCCCATATATTAAAATCATACATAAACCCTAGGGGTATAATGGTCATTTTTACCTAGGGGCAAAACGGTCATTTTCATATTATAAGGGTAATCTCGTAATTTTACCAAAAATTAGGGTTTCCATGTTCATTAACGATTACTAACAATCCATGGGTGCAAACAGTGATTCTGGCCCATTTTTAGTGAAATCGAGTTATTGGGCCTAAAACCCCTAATGGGCCCTACTTAGCCAATTTCGTCATCTAGGCCCATTTAGCCTATATTCCATAACGGTTTTAATAGTCTTATCATGCCATATAACAGATTTTCGTTTTCTACCAATTTTTACCCAAATGGGCCCGAAAGCCCAATGGGCCCCACTTCGGCCCCTCGAGGCCCAACTTACCAAGAACGCCAAAAATCACATTCTTACCGTTTTCATCATTCTCGATCACCGTCCCATCGATTCTAACTAACTAGTGAGCAAATGCCAGAATTTCGGTATTTCGGCTTTTCGGCATTTTATCGCTTTAAGCTATAAAAGGGTTCGTTACACACCTGATTTTTGATATTCCTTGACGAGATCTCCTACACGATTTCTCCTATAATCAATTGTTAAATAGATCATTCGCAATAATTGAACCAAATTAAGAACTTTCCAATATTAGCACTTACACATTCGCCACCATCCATAATGGCCTTAGGCACCTTACCTTTGTCGCGATTGACGACTAGGCCTAGCTACTCCGTGATCCAAGCTACTCCAAATCGACACTACACCTTGCTGCTCCTTCAATAAATAAACCAAAAATATTAAAAGAAGACCCCATAGAGTCTATGCCCATATTCGCTATCTCCCTAAACTTGGAGTTTGACTTTTGACCAAAGCTACACTAGGAATTGTTTAGAGTTTGAACACTTACCACAGTCTTTCTCCTCTTGAATCCAGATGCCTAAAAGGTAAGGGAATCGAACGCCAACTATTGAGAAGGAAGAAAAAGGTTGCTAGTCACAAAGAATCGGCACCCCCTATCTTCACTAATTCGCTTTTTAAAGACTTGACAAAAATAGAGATAAGGAAAACAATGGTGAATGAAAGGAAGTAGTGGGCTGATTTGAAAGAAAGAAAAGGAAGAAAATTGAGTAGAAGGGAGGTAGATTCGGCTGGAAAAGAAAGAGAAAAAGCTACACCCCAAAGAACAAAATCGGCACAACTAAGACCCTAATGCCGAAATTACTAACCTAATACCCCTCCGAAAATCCCTCTCCAAACTCCCTTATTCGCCAACTCTATCTCCATATCACATCCCTAAAATCTCTCCCTTATCCCTCCTTAATTTATGCATTTGACTTGATCCAACTCTCTCCTCTTACAGAATCCACTCAAGTTCCAACACTTACCCTTCCTGCACAAAAATAAATACTCCTATTTGCCAACACAGGGAATCGATCCTGTGTCTTCCCCCAACACTTACACGCCACCTTTAAAGCTCCCTAGTGGCGTCACTTAGCCACTTTGCCAGAGGATCTTTTTGTGATACACTTTACCCACAACTTAATATAAGGGCACCTAGCCAGAACCCCTAACTCCTAAGTCCAAAATTTAAAAATTCCACCGGGTTTTGGCCAACTCATGGGCCTTCTATAAGCCCATTTACATACCCAAATTATGAATTCCATCATCACATACCAAATTTTAGAAAATTACTTAAAATATCAGGAATCGTGAAAAACCCGAAAATCAGGATGTTACAAACCATGTCAAGATATACCTGGGATACTGAGATTTGTGGACCAAAAAAATGTCTATACAGGTGTCAGAAGGACACATGTTACTGGTTTCACGGTAGTCATGCTAATCACGAGGTTTGGATACTGTTGATCCACCATGGAAGGGGATTGCATCAGTTAGGCCGTATTTAGGGAGACAAGATTCATATACCTCATTCATTTCTTCACAAACTTTCTCTATGTGGGGCATGGGTGTTATAAGGCCATTCTCATACATCGATTCATCTCGGCATTCGTCGATTACTTCATAAAGAGGGTGAAGGTCGCTTCATTTGCCAATGTTACAAAGTCAACAGTCATCAAACCTCCCCCCCCAAAAAAAGGAGAAAAAAATCATATGCGGACAAGGAATGACAGAAAGGATCATACAACTACACAATGTCAAAAGATTGCAGTCTACTCAAAGATCAGACATCATATCACAGTGCAGCAAAGGCAGCCAAAAAGAAAATTAAAAGTACAAAAAAAAGAGAGAAAAATAATAAAACAGAGGTCATACTGAAAGGCGACCGAGACTTGTAAAGATTGGCATAAAGAAGTTACTATTTACCCTCTATGCTTATCAAACATTGGCCGGGCCCTCCACCGGGGCAACACATTGGTTTATGGGATAGAAACAGTTTTTGAAAGTGAGATTCCTTTTCTCCGAGCCTTGTCAAAGCTGAAGTTAGATGAGGCAGAATGAATCCAATCTCGATATGATTAGTCAAATTTGAAGGATGCCCGTCACATTCAGATGATGCGGGCTTATGCCAGAGAGGTTAATCCTAAGGGGAACTTGATATTAAAGAAGATCCTTCCTATAAAAAAGGATTTCAGAACTAGGAAGGACCTTATGTAGCAAAGAAGGCCTGTTCTGGAAGAGCATTGATATTGATCGAAAGGGTTTGCCCAATCCAGGGAATTCAAAATTCAGTCAAGAAAGTATTTTATCTAAAAAGGGAGAGGTCAAGGTGAAAACTTACAAAAGGCGCCTCTAGACCTTAAAAAATAAAATAATCAAAAATCAAAAAGAGAGAAAAATAATAATAACAAAAATATTCAAAAAAATCAAAAAGAAAAGAAAGAAAAATGAGAGGCTAAGGCAAAAACCCGCAAAGGGCGTCTTGAGACCAAAGGGGATTTGAGTTAAAAACCAAAAAAGGGCGGCTCAAATTTTAGATCGAAGTGGGGCACTTAGTAGTCTTGCTATGCTTGAATTAACAATAAAGAATTATGCTACGTCTTGGGGCATCGAAAAAGTACTCTAGACCCCCTAAACACAGATTGAGCTCAAAATGGTCCTTAAGAAGTTGGTACAGAGAAGCTCAAGCTGTGATAACTAGGGCACCTAGTTTTCCATTTTACCCATTTTTTGAATTTTCTATCTTTGATTACCCTATTCTTTTCAAAATACATCTAATAAATTTCCTTCTTAATTCCATTTGCTATCTTGGATTAACTTGTTTCTTTCGAGTTATGCTCTCAATTAATTCCTTTCTTGTCCATTACTATGATTTGTTGCAAGCATGTTGCATTGAAATAATGATTAATGGACTAATAATACTTTCATAAAAGGAGTTTCGCATATTACTTTGGAAGCTTCTAAATAATACAAGAATCTGAAATAGGACTATTATTTAAAACTCACCAAGCACAAGGGTTGGAAATATTTAAGCCCGAATTGAGATTATCTCCTTGGATTTTCTGCCAAAAAAATTGATTGAACCAAAAAGAAATTACATTGGTGTTGTAATCCCAATGAAGAGCGAGTAATTGGATTATTCTCGAGAAGAGGAAAAATGGTATTCTGTATCCATGTTGATTCTAGACATATACATCTAGTCATTACACCCAGGGAATGGTGTAACGGATTAAATTGATTGAAGATAATGCAAATCCTATACCTCTAAATTGTAGCAGGATGGATAGAAGAAACCAAATATTATTCCCCTGAAGTTGCAGTGGGAAGTACAACCTTTATGCCCCAGAAGGTACAGGGGAAGGGGCTCTGAAATTACAGCGGGGCAAGCTTCCTGAGTAGAATGTGATTGTTTCTTTGGGTTTTTTGTCAAGAATGCCAGCTGAACAAGATGGCAGCATAATACGTCAATGATAAGGCTCTGATGAACAACGAGCAATGATACATTAAGCCTTTAAAAAAAAAAGGGGATCATTTTCATTTCTGTATTCATAACACATCTAGTTAGGAGCATTTGATTCATGTCAATCATAGCATCCTAATTATTTGACATAAGCATCAGATCTAGTTAGGAGCATTTGATTCATTTCGATCATAACATCCTAACTATTTGGCATAAGCATAGATACATGAAACTAATTCTACAGATCACGTCTCTAGAAGACGGCGTAGCAACATCGGTGAATTCACAGCCTTATCTCTCTGAGGTAGCAAGAGAGCAGGTTGAAGAGTGAAGCCTTATCTTCCTGAAGTAGCAAGGAAGCAGACTGAGGATGGACCATCCTATCTCCCTAAGCAATAGGGGAGTAGGCTGAAGATTGCAGATCTTGCCTCCCTGAAGTTGCAATGGAGCAGATCGAAGACGATGAGCCTTAACCCCCTAAGCAGTAGGGTAACAGGCTGAAAATAACAGATCTTGTCTCCCTAAGCAGTAGCGGAGTAGATCGAGGACGGTGAGCCTTAACCCCCTAAGTAGTAGGTTAATAGGCAGGACATTTTAGATCTTATCTCCCTAAGCAGTAGTGGAGCAAATCAAAGACAGTGAGCCTTAACCCCCTAAGTAGTAGGGTAGCAGGCCGAAGATTGTAGATCTTGTCTCCCTAAGCAGTAGTGGAGCAAATCAAAGACGGTGAGCTTTAACCCCCTAAGCAGTAGCGTAACAGGCTGGAAATTTTAGATTATCTCCCTAAGGAGTAGTGGAGTTGATCGAAGACGGTGAATCTTGTCTCTTTAACTAGTAGTGGAGCAGATTTAAGCCACCATCCTATCTCCCTAAGCAGTAGTGGAGTAGGCTGAAGATTGTAGATCTTGTCTCTCTGAAGTTGCAGTGGAACAGATCGAAGGCGGTGAATCTTGTCTCCCTAACCAATAGTGGAGTAGTGGAGTAGTAGTGGAGTAGGCCGAAGATTGCAGATCTCATATCTCTTTGAAGTTTCGGTGGAGTAGATTGAGGCTACAAATATCTTCTCCCTGAAATGGCGTTGGAGCGACTTGAAGCCACAATCCTTATCTCTCTAAAATTACAGTAGAGCGGTTGAAGTAACAAGTCTTATCTCCCTGAAGTTACAGTGGAGTAGACTAAAGTTAGCAGATCTTATCTCCCTGAAGTTGTAGTGGAGCAGATCGAAGTCACAATCCTTATCTCTCTAAAGTTGCAGTAAAGCAGGATAAAAACACACTAATCTCCTCTCCTTGAAATTACGTCGGAGCAGGTTAAAGCACCAATTCCTATACCTCTAAAGATACACTGGATTGGCGCGAGGTTATTTGGAGAAGAAGAAATGAAGCGCCAAGAATTAGCGGGTCCAGGTAAAATTCACCCTTTTATAGTCTTTGCTCTATTCTCGTTACACGACAATGAGCAAAGAAGGGCAGTTGTAGAGGCCCAATTTAGCCTGGGCCCATAAACCAGAAACCTAATAACAATAATATAAAGTCCACAAGTCCAAATTACATAACCCAATTTTAAACCCAAAACATTACAAACCCAAACCCAAATTTAAAACCCAAAACCGAATTAACCCTAGCCCAATACTTAAGGGCCCAAAAATCAAAACACTCAGCCAAACAGAGTTTCTGCTAGGCACCACAATAGCCCTCAGCGATACCATCGCTCACGCCTCCATGTTGACACACCTAATACCTCCGTATAATGCCAGCAAACTCCGTACCTACAAGCAAATGCAAAAACAACAGCAAAACAGAGACAAAAAACAAGCAGATTTTTGTATTTTTGTATTTTTTCTTTGTTTTGCTTTCGGCTACAAAAGCCAAAGAAAAGACTGTAATGTTTACAAAAACACACACCACAAAAAAAAAATCAATACAAAAAAGCTTGAAAAGAAAAAAGTTTCCACAAGGTGATTTTAATCTCGTTTTTCTTTCGATTTAATTTCTATTTTCTTTGATTTATCTACTGCATAAAAAACGAATAAAGGGGAGGAGACTTACCTTTGAGTGGCTTCGAATCCTTGTTCGCTTCATTGAAATCGAAGCTCGGATGGGGATTCAAATGAAGTCGATGGTGAAAGGGCTTTTGGGAACGGAATGTTTGGGGATTCGGCTGAATGAGGGAGATGGAGGCTTAGGATTTTGTTGTTTAGATTTTTAGAGCATCTAGATGCTTTATTCTAGTTTTTTTTTTAAAAATTTTTGAGTCATGAATAGCATGAAACAACACCGTTTTGTGCTTTGGGTCCTAACGTCTAAACGACGTCGCTTTAAGCCCCTAGATCTGCGCGTTGACCCGACCCAGGAAGGATTCGCGCATTTTCCATTAACGAGAAATTTGCGCGATTGGTCCCTCTTTTTTGCACTAACATTTGATTCGGCCTCATTCAATTCTTTTTATTATTCTTTTAATTTTGCCCTGGAATTTGTGCGTTGTTTTAATTTAGTCCACGCCTAAGTGCCACGTTTTGGGACTCGGGATATTTTCATTTTAGTCCCTGCTTGTTTGGGCGCATTTAATTGTAATCCTAAATTATGTTTTAATAATTGGATTTATTTATAAATTAACCTCTGGATTTTGTTTTTGTTTCGATTGTGTTTTTTTAGTTTATGTGATTCTTTTATTTTATTATTTTTTTTAAATTCGTTTATCACTCTTTTTTATATTAATGTGTTATTTCATTGATTTTTGCATTAAATTAATTTATTATTTGCATATTTCCAAGTGTTTTTTTAAATTGTTTTACCTTGTAATTGGTCTATTTTAAAATTCCTCTTTGATATTTTTTATGTTTTAAAGATTTACATGATATTTAATTTAATATTATTATACATACTTATATTAAATTATTTTCACTCTAAGTATACATTATTGATTTCGTATTATTTTATATAAATATTTTCTTTTTAATCTATTATATATATATATATATATATATATGTATATATTTTCTTTTAAATTTATTTATGTATAACTTGTTTCCTTTAAGGATCCTATTTAAAATTGTATATTTTATTTATTCTAAATACTTTTATGTATTAGTATCTTTATATATATATATGTTATTTGTATATATCACTAATTAAATCAATCTATTTTATTTGAAATCATGTTATATATTATTCATTTAGACTTTCTTTTTCCATAACATATACTTTAATAATCATTTATATTCTATTAGTTTTTATATACATATAAGTTATTTCAATTCCAAGATGCATTATTCATTTGTAATTTTTTCCATATGATTTTTTTTGCTTTGTATTATATTGGTTCAAGTGGTTTCCATATTGTTTGGTATGTTATGTGTTGTTTTAGTTTTCATGTATTATTGTTTTATATTGTTTATTAGTCTTTTATGCTATTATTTAAATTTTTGTTCATCTATGTTTGAAACTTGTTATATTTTCTTCTAATTTGTTTCTTGGATGTGAGCTCATTACTATTGTGCATATGTTAATTTGTTCTTTTTGTTCACTTGTATAATATTTCATCTATGTATATTAATCTATGTTCATAACTTTTATTTTTCTATATTATTGCATCATAATTCAAATTTCAATGTTTTGATTGATATTAGTCGTCTAGTTTTTATTTCAAGTGATTAATACATTTTGAGCTAGTTCTACAATTGTTTATTTGAAAATTTACTAAAACAAAGGTAATGATTGATGTTTGGGAACTCGAGGAATCGTGCCTTACCGTGCTGGGTTTCGATTTTCCGTTTGTCCAAAATAATCAAATATTCCTTTGAAATTTCATCCGTATTTTCTAAATTCTAAAATAAGGCAATGTTCAATGTTTGGAAATTCGAGAAATCATGCCCTACCGTGCTGGGTTTCATTTTTTTTTAGTTGGACCAAATAAGCGAACATCCTTTTGTAATTTTCAAGTGTATAGGCTTTTAGATATCAGAATTGATCATAGTTTCGAGAGTTTAAAGGATCGTGTCCTAACGTGCTGGATGTAATACTGATTCCTTTGGAACAAGCAAATCTTGACGTCCAATTTGAGTCATTCAAGTGTTTTAAAAGAAATCATATTTCAAAATATTTTTTTAGACATAAGGACATTATTTAATGAATTCGGTACCAATTTTGGGCGTAGCAAGGGTGCTAATCCTTCCTCGTATGTAACCGACTCCCGAACCCATTTTCTCAAATTTCGTAGGCTAAAATTGATTTAAACAGAATAAAATATTTTATTAAGGTGATCCAATGACACCAAAACAAAAGATTGGTGGCGACCTACATTTTGGTTTAAAAGTCGACCCCCGTTTTTTTTCAAACACTACAAAAATGGTTTCGATAAAAGTGATGTGGCATCGTCACGATGTTGAAGAGGCTACATGGGAGCCTGAAGATTCAATGAGACAATAATATCTGAATCTGTTTAATGGTAAGATTTTCGGGGATGAAAATCCCTAAGGGGGGAGCATTGTAACAGTTCGGTTCTGACCCTAGTCGAAATAGTGGTTTCGGGACCACAAATCTGGGTTTGAAAAATATTTTAATATTATTTTATGTGTCTGTGATATGTGAATTTATATCTGCGAAATTTCTGTGATTTAATTTGTCTGTTTCTGTGCTTAATTATGGAAAATGATTAAATCGCGTAAAGTGAACAAAAAAATTGAGTGCTAAATGTTAAAGCACCTATTTGGCTTGGCTTTTAAAATAAAGGTCCTTGCATGTCAAATGTACCATTTATTTTAATAGTGGACACATATGGACATTAATGGTTGAAAATTTATGTTATCTAGTCAAGGGAAAAATGGGAAAAAAAGTGATTAATATGTAATAAAATAAAATAAACATGTAATGGCCATGCATTAGTGTTCATCCTTAGCCGAAAATTTCAAAAGAAAAAGAAAGAAAAAGAGCAAGCTAGGTTCGACCTTGTAAAATCTTGATTCAAGGTTCGTTTTTTTCTGTTTTTGATAATTTCTACGTTTCTGTGATCGTTGCTTCGTGTTCTTCAAAGCCCATGTCTGAATTTCTATTTTTGTTAAAGATTTCATGAAATGCCATTGTTGATATCATAAGTTTTGAAATGTTTTTGGATGGGTTATAAAGGCTTGGTAGATGATTTATAAGTTTTCTCTTTGAATTTTGATGAAATGGAGCTATTTGGGCTAATTTGTGAAAATGAGGTTTTGAAGGACTAAATTGTGAATTAAATATGTTATTTGGGCTGGTATGGAAGCCATGTATATTCGGCCAAGCTATAGTCTTGGTGAATTTTGCATATTTGTGACTTTGTGAAAAATAAACTAAATTGTCAAAGTGTGAAAATGTAAGGGCTAAAATGCAAAGTGCCCTAAATATGTGTTCATGGATTATTTTGAATGAAATGAATGATTGAATGGTTGAATTTGAAATGTATTAGATCAAGAACAAAGAAAATCGAACTTAGATTGAGGGAAGTCTAAAATAGTTGAATAGTCGACTCGTTTCATCCGAAATCCATCCAAGGTAAGTCAAATTACAATTGTGTTAAATTGACTAATTTCCACATATATAAGTTGTAATCTGCATTGGATGGCCTTGAGAGCCTGATGAATATCTTTTGAGTAAAGTCTGGTAATATGTTAGTATCCGAAAAGCTCTGTATACTTCTAAAGGTACGTTGACATCTATTTGAGATATCGTGTAAGACCGTGTCTAGGACACAGGGCTCGATTGAGATTTACATATAAGACCATGTCTGGGACATCAGCATCGTATCGGATTTCGTGTAAGACCATGTCTAGGACAGAGGCATTGATATTGAATCACATGTAAGACCACGTCTGGGACGTCAGCGTTGTACGTGTTTGTAAGTATCGGCATCGTTTCTGAACTGTCTGATGATAGAGTACTAAATATGAGAATGAGTATATGAAATGTATAACCTATACAGGTACGTTTGTATCGTACTAAATTTCTGAATGTGAAAGACTCTGTCTCTGTGAAATATGTATGGAAGTTGGAAATAAAGCATGACATATGAGCAAATAAAGGAGCATGGTTAAGCTTATGAATTATTCTATGAAATGGCTATGAATCTTTATGGTTGAGTTGTACTTATAAGCTTTACTAGTTAGACTAATTGTATTTGGCTTACTAAGCTCTTTGTAGCTTACTCTATGTGATTTCTGTCTGATTTACAGTTATCATAGCTACTAAAGGCTCAAGGATAGTCGAGGATCGTCACCACACTATCGAACTCATTTTGGTACTTTTGAAAGTGTAAATATTATAAAATATGGCATGTATAGGCTAGAAGGTCTATGTATTAAGTTTTGATTTGTAAATATATGTTATGCCATGAGAGTTGGCTAGCAAATGGTATAAGTTTTGGTACAGTTTTGAATGGGTTGTTGAATGATGATGATTTAGTTGTAATAAAGCACGTTTTGAGCAATATATTGGTTGAAAATTGTTGTATGAATGTTGTTTAACCTTACTAGTAGGAAATACCCATATAGAGGTGGCAAGTTTGCTTAAACCAAGCCTGCATTGTGCCACACGGTCAGAGGACACAGGTTTGCCTTATGGCCGTGTAAGAAAATCAGTAACCTCTTAAGATCCACACGGCTATAGCACATAGGCGTGTCATATGGCCGTGGGCTCAGGTCAGTAGCTAGCTAAGTATCACACAACCATAGCACACGGGCGTGCCTATTGGCCATGGGTGAAAGTCAGTATGGGTGCCTTATTTTAGCATGGCTGGTTCACATGAGTGTGTCTGATCCCGTGTAAGGCACACGGCCTGGTCACACGGGCGTGTGACCTCAACAGAATTGAAAGATTTTTCTGAGTTCTGAAATTTATGCATGGGTTTGGTTTAGTTCTGACTATTCTTAAAAGTATATTTTAGGTCTCGTAGACCATCTTAAGAGATGATTGCTTATGAAATGATGTTATATGATATTTATGATTTTGAATTGGCCTGAAATATTCTATTTGTCTGGTAATGCCCCTTCCCTATTTCGGCGACGGATATGGAATAGGGGTATTTTACCCTTGCTTTCAGATTTTATCCACTAGAGTTCTATTCAGTCTCATAAAACCTATACCTTGTGGTAATACAAGAATAGGCTGAGGAATAGGCGGGGTTAGAGGGGGTCGAGCATTCAAGTTCGTTCGAACGAACTCTGTATACCAGGTGTCCATCATATAGAGAAAGGTTTCCCTGCCTCATTCTTCTCGACTAACTATAGGGGATCTACTATCAGATAGGTTGCCCCTTCAGCGGGCACAGGCATGTTACTTTAAAATCATCCGCCACTACTCTGTCGGATCCATTTACCATATGAAAACACATTTCAAAATCATCAGGAGTCATCACACTATCATAATATATATATGGCAAGTATAGATAGAGTCAAACACATGCTATGTTAGTCCAAGAATCGACTAAACCATAGCTCTGATACCACTAAATATAACACCCATTACCCGTATCTGATGCCAGGACAGGGTTCGAGGCATTACCGGACTTAAACATAAACAACATACAAAAATCGAACCATTAAAATTTCATCCAAATTTGAAACATTTCAATCACATGCAAATTGTCCCTTAAAAGGGCCTATGAGGCCCAAAACATACACTGGGAGCGGTTTGGGACTAAACCGAGAACTTTTAGAACCTTCTTTGAAACTTAGAAAATTTTCTTATTTTGGAGAGTCACACGCCCCTGTGGGTAGGCTGTGTGGTCACACACGCCCGTGTGGATTGGGACACGCCCATGTCCTTAGCCCGTGTAACTCTCTGACTATGACGTCATCAGATAAAATGAGGTCACACAGCTATAGTGCACGTCAATGTGCTTAGGCCATGTGGTGAATTAAATTCTCGAATTTAAGTGCAAACTTTACAAGGCCTAGGTACACGCCCATGCCCTAAGGTCGTTTCCTCCACACGACTGAGATACATGTCCGTGTCTGCCCGTGTATTTACTACCGGGCATTTTGTTTTACATTAATTAAGGTACAGGGGACAAACGGCCAGACCACACGCCCATGGGGCGAACCATGTGTCACACACAGCCTAGGCACATGCTCGTATGTCCAACTGTGTGGACAATTTCTAGGCTATTTTCCAAGCCATTTGTCACCATTGAACACTCACCTACCTACACTATCATCATGCCATGCAACATGGCACCTGTAGTTACTCAAGCATTCAAATACATTGTTAATTTATAACTTGGTAGTGTCAACATATCACATACTTAAACCATTAGGCTTTCATATGGTATTCCACACCAACTTCATATCTATTCATCATGGTAAACCTACTTCCAATTTACTCAATTTTACCATAGCTTTAGTCATACTTATTAGCCACGATGTATTCATTTAGCACATACGCCATTCATCACACATATCATCCACAAGCAACCATATCAAACATAACACATTGCATGCACGTATAATTAATAAGGGTTACAACCCAAATAACCAATATGAACCATATCACATGGCCATACTCAAAATGTTGACACTAACTATACCCAAATGTCCAGTTGATAGTGTGATCGAGTCCCCGACGTCTTTCGATCTCCGAGCTAGCTTGGCGATACTATAAGAAAATTGAAAAGAGAGGGAAGTAGGCATAAAGCTTAGTAAGTTCACATGCAAATAAATAGCAACATAATCATATATATATAAATA
This sequence comes from Gossypium arboreum, assembly GCF_025698485.1. Lineage (NCBI taxonomy): Eukaryota > Viridiplantae > Streptophyta > Magnoliopsida > Malvales > Malvaceae > Gossypium > Gossypium arboreum. Next base: position 14,190,651 of record NC_069072.1, on the reverse strand, counting down.
CCATTGACATAACATAGTTTACTTATGTGTCATCATAAATTCATAGACATAACTTAAATTTGTAGATATAACTTACACATTTTCAATTTTACCAAAAGTTCATCACATACTGAGCTCATTCATATGAGTTTTTCGTACATACCTGTACCAACTCGTAACACATTGCCATATTTCCTCATCATTGACTTACTTGTCGAATAACTCACATGTTTACCCGTTGAACACTCGAAATACTATTGAATACACGGAAGATTTGCACATAGTGCTTCAAACGTAGCCACATGCTACCTCATATCACAATCACACATTGCTTGCTCTAGATCCAATCACTGGTCTGCTCACACAAGTTGACAGTCAGGATGTAACTGCTGGGCTGCTCACACAAGTTGACAGGTACCCGCAACACATGCCGAGCTACCTAGCCACCGGTAGAACGTACAAGACTAGCCCCCGGATTCACATAATCACATATACACATAATATCATGGGCTTATAATCACACAGTTCCTAGTGACATGTCACATTGTATCCTACATTATTCCTAAGGTTCAAATGGGATTTTCTCGATAACGCGTATTTGTCGAACTCGTTCACAATGTCATGCCCATAGACAATAAAGTCGATCATACACTCGTCATAATAGTTAATCATAGAGACTCATACATTAATAAAATATTAAAACATGATATATCATTTCATTATTTACACATGAACTTACCTCGATACAAAATATGGACAATTAATTCGATTTAGTCCAAAATATTGTTCTTTCCTCGGTCTAGGTCTAAACTCCTTTTTTCTTGATCTATAATAGCAAATTCAGCTCATTTAATCATCACATTATCAGTCCAAAAACTATATTTAGGTAAAATTATAGTTTTTCCTCTAAACTTTCATATATTTACAAATTAGTCCTTGGGCTCATAAAATGAAATGTGTCCATTTTCTTTGTTACCCAAGCCTAACCGAACTTAACCCATACTCATATCAGCCCACATTTCCCATTAAAACACACATCTTACTACTCATTTTAGACCTTTTACAAAAAGGTCATTTTTAGGTGTTTTCAAGAAAAACCACTTAGTAAAAGATGTTTATCATACATCAAACTTTCATATTCCTCCATTAAACATCAAAACACATGCATGTCTCATATGGGTCACTTTTTTAACATGAGCCCTAACTCAAAATAAAGCTAGAAATAGGTAGGTCATGCTTCAATGATCTCAAAAACATAAAGAACATTATAAATGGGGCTAGGGAGTACTTACAATCGAGCTTGGAAGTTGAAGGAAAAAACTTAGCTATGGCTCTTCAAATTTTCAGCTCACATATAAATAAGATGAACACAATTTTGACTTATTTTTCCCTTTTTATTCTTTTATTAATCAGATGACAAAAATGCCCTTAAAGCCTTTCTTTCAAATGTTTACTATTCATGCCCATTTTTGTCAATAAAAATAGAAATTGGGTAAAGTGTTATTTAAGGACATCTAATTAATAATCCATGGCAATTTCATGCTTAGGGCTTCTAGAACTCACATTTTGTAACTTTTGCAATTTAGTCTTAAATGTCAAATTGGACACTTTATCAATGAAATTTCTTCATGTAAGTTTCACACAAGCATGCAATCATATTATAGACCTTCTAATAATCATAAAATAATTATTTCTACCTCAAATTTGTGATCTCAAAACCACTATTCCGACTAGGCCCTAATTCAGGATGTTACATATACTGACCCAAATAGCTTGCTTGGCTGATTATTTGGCTTGCAAAATGGCCCTTGAAGACTCCTCAAAATTGTATTCAAGCCTCTCCAGTATTTATGCCTTTCTAGATTTGCCTCGACCTTAAAATAGTATGTTTGAAATATTCACATGTGTGGCCGGCCATGGGGGGAGTCTTTGGCTGCTGATTTTGGCTATTTTTAGCAGTTTTCTCAACCTAGAAATACCCCCTTGGCTGCTCACTTTAAACACATCTCAACCCTTTCATCTCTTCACTTCTCTCTTATTTTTCTCTCTTCATTCCCTTCCATTGTTTTTCATTTTCTTCCCTTATTCCCTTGCCAATTTCAGCTCTTTAAAAAGAGTCAACCAACCATCATTTGGAGCAGCATTCAAGTGTTCGTAAAAGCCTCGGTTCGATAAGAACAAGCGAAGAAGAAGGAGTGGAGCAAATTATTCAAGCCACGGAGAAAACACTAGATTTGATTCTTGTTCCCTATCCTTTTAATTTTGTTGTTGTTATGATGAACATTTCTATGAATATTTGTGATGATGAATTGTTTAACTTAATTAATATGGCTTGAATTTAATTCGTGTTAGGTTGATTGCATTTCGTCTACTTGAGTTATTAAAATTGTGTTGGTGCTGTTATAGGTCTTGGTAAGATGTTTGATTAAGTAAAACCATGACTAAGTTATTCTTGCATTACAATTGTAAGGTAACTAATGAATTAATTATTTAAATGGATTGAAATTGTAATTAATTGGCACAATACTTAAATAGTGCATGTTTAATCATCTAAGGTAGCTGACTGTTAAATTAGCAACGGTATCTAACGATACATTAGCCTTGCATAACTTGCAAAATTATTGTGATTAAACTATTTCAAGGTATAAATACATTGTTACCTCACGTAATCTTCTATGTGCTTATGAGATTGAATTAATTGTTTGAATTGGCATAAAGATATGTACAAGAGATTATTTTAATTTCATAAGTATGTATGTGCATTAACACATTTGCTTATTAAAATTTGTTTAATTGGTTGAATTGATGTAGAGATATAGTCAAGAGATAAATGGATTTTGGTAGGTAAGTATGTTCACAATTTAGCAAATTACCGAGTTGTCGTAAACTTATTCGTAACAACATGAACATGAGTTTAACAATTCTAAGTTAAGAAATGTAATTAATCTAACACAATTATGTCTTCTTGATTAAAATCATATTTTGAAATCGTGCATTGGGACTTTTATTTTATTTTTATTTATTTTACTTTGTTAAAATCCTAGTTTTTAATCACTTCTTCAAATCAAAATATTTTTCTTCACCAAAGTGCTTTTAAAATTGCATTCATAAAGAATTCTTTTCGTAGTCCCTGTGGGTACAATAACTTAACATTTACTTATTACTTTATTACTTGTTGCGATTGTGTACACTTGCACATTTCTGTCATTCCAGTTGTGATGGTTCAATCACTAGGCAAGCGAAGACTTGGTAAGGACTTTCTCTCTCCATGGCATATTGTTAGTGGTGGTGGAAATTTGTCTTAGCAAAATTTGTTCCTATCCTACTTGGATCTAAAACGAAATTCATTAGTCTTTCGGTTGATCAAATGAAACAAAAGATTAAAAAAAATGATATTATATGTCACGACTCGAAATGAGGTTTCAAGACTTCATTTTTGTAAACCAAGTCTGTAAATATTATATAAGGATATTGACAGAGTTAGTATATTGATGAATTGAAATTTGGTTAAGCTATTTAGCTTAAATTGTGAGTAATTAAGGCTTAAGGACTAAATAGTAAATTTTTAATTGATGTAGATTTTTAATTAGAATAAGGCTTGTTAACTTAAATTGCAATTAGCTAAAGGTTCAAAACAAAAATTAGACCATGTTTAAGTAAGAAATAGTGGATGGTAATAATGTTAATTAATTAGTTAAACAAATTGTGATTAATTAAGATAAAATATGATTAAATTAAGTTAACTAAACCACAATCTAAGTATAAAAGAAAAATTGGTGGATAGAGAGATGATATCATTTTCTCCAATCGACCAAAACAAATAAAATAGCTGAGGGAGATGCCATTTTAGGTTTTCAAGCTTTTTTTCTTGTAATTACAAGTAAATCCCTAGCTATTTTTCTTTGATTTTTATGGAAATTGAATCATGGTAGCTTAATTTAGCTAGACCATGTACTAATTTCTAAAACTGTTAAAGTTTGGAAAGTTTCCATTTTTGAAAATTTGATGAATTGGTATGGATTTGTGAGAAATTAAGCTTAGATTAAGAAAAAGACTAAATTGTAAAGCTTAGTTGTTAGTTTCGTACATTAAAGACCAAATTGAATAAAATGAAAAACTATTGTGAAATGTTGGTAGGAATAGAAAGTAAGAGGTCCCTAATGAAGATATGTGAAATCGAATTTCAATTCGAAGCTTTAAATTGAAAGTTATGTTTGTCACGGATTCAAGGGCTAAATTGAATAAATTAAAAAATATGTATGACTTTGAATTTCAATGTGATTTTATATGGAACGTTGAGAAGGTAAGGAAAGGTGAAAGCCGATGATAAGAGACGCAAGCTTTTTGTTTGCATCTTAATGACTAGAGATCAATCTAATTACTGCATATTCATGAAATTTTGCATTATATAATGCTGAGGTAAGTTGTTAATGGTTAGTAAGTTGAAATAATATGGTTGAAATTGAATATCGAGACAGGGGCTAAATTGAATAGAATAGAAAGTTGTATGACTTAACTAATATAGGAAATTGGTATGAAATTGAGCTGAATTATGTTACATTATATGATGAAATGATGTTAAATTGAGAATGATGGGATGTGAATTGAACTATGTGATGAAATTGAAAATTGGTTACTATATTAACTGTATAGGTTTATACTTTGGTTTAGTTGATGATGCACTTATGTGCCAGTATATTTGCATCGATTTCCTTGATGATGCACTTATATGCCAATATAATTACTTTGGTACATCTGATGATGCAGTTACGTGGAAGCATGATTGCTTCAGTTTATCCAATTATGCATTATGCATGCCAATATAATTGTTTCGGTTCGTCCAATGATGCACTATGTGTGCCAGTAACTTTCCTTCAATATATCCGATGACATACTACGGTGCCAGATTGAGACACAGGTTATCTATTTCGTGTATCCATCTTAAAATTTGAGTTAGGTTAATAGGGTCATTAATAATAAGTTTGGTAACATATATCGCATTGAACTAACATGATGCTTGAGATTTTGAATATGTTCATATATGAATTATAAATGAGAAGTATGCATCTTATTATGCAAAGTAAATAGAATTGAGCCTTAGTGGCTAAAACGAATATGAACAAGTCGGTGGACTCCAGAAACGGATTGACTGGTAAGTTTAATGTAAGTAATGGAATAGATCATGACAAGTTGATTAAATTGATGCATTTGTTATGTATGGAATTGAAAGGTGAGTAGCAAAAGTATAACTTTAATGAAAAAGTTGAAATCCTAAGCAAAATGGCTTACCTAATGGGATTTGCACACTTTCATGTGTATATATATGAACTTATACAAGTTACAATTTGAGTTCATATACTTATTGCCATGCTTTTATACTAATTTATAATCTCTTGATTCATAAAGGTACCACTGAGCTTTATTGTTTAGTATACGGGTTGTTTCCTCTACGCGTAAGTCCAAGTATTCCTTGAAGTCAGCATCTAGACTACCGTTTCTGACTCAACAAAGTTTGTAAAGTGTATTTCATTTTGGTCTTATAGCATGTACCTAGGGATATTTTGTTTAATGCAAATGGTTAAGTTGTAAATGCATATGTGATAATTTTATGAATTGATGAGTTTTAATGTTTGAACTTTGTATTTTAGGCTCATTTTAATAGTCAATGGTTGAAATTGAAGTCCTAAGATTAATGTATATGTTGTTGGTGAAGTTTTGGTTAGGTACCAAATCAAGTTCTTAAATTAAAGAGAGCACGTCGCGACAACGTACCCCCAACATTACGATGAGAATCAATTCAGGGCTTAAATTGCAACAACATAGCCTCAAGGTCACAATGAACCCTAGTTAGAAAGTTACATCGTGATGAGGAAATCCATGAAGTCGTGACATCAATTTGAAATTTTGTATGCTTTACAATTTTATCCAATTTGACTCCAAGTTAATAAAAGAGCTTTCATAGGCTCGTATTGCCACGCTCTAAGTATGGTGGATTTGAAATTTAGGCGTGTTGTAGTGAAATTATCTGTTTAGCAAAGTTGAATCTGCCCATTTGCTTCTTTTGGCAAACTGGGCATTTAGTAATCATTGTATAAGTAAGTGAATATTTTATTTCAGGTTATTCTGTTATTTAAAGTAAAAGGTTTTGTTAAGCAAAAAAGTAATTATGGTATGAGTTGCTGCCAAATGTATAGTATGCCTTGTTTGTCTGAGTACTGTGCTAGTTGGGTTGTAAAGTGTCTTGGTTAGGAACAAACTGGATTGACTGGTCTAATATCCATTATGCAGGATTCTCATTTATGTTTATCTCGAAATCTATAAGTTATTAAGAAGGAAAAATTTTGAACTAAGTGACACTTGTTTAAGTTTAAATAGTATTTCTTCCTCATTAAGCTAAAAGTTTAGGTTCCTAAGTTAATCAATAGATGTTCCACCTCCTGGAAAGTTTGATAACTCCGCATGTTAAGCTTTTGAAAGAATAAGTCTGTTAAGAAGTTTATGAGCAGTAAATTATGAATACAAGGCTTTGCATGGGGGTTATTTATGATTTTGATGTTAATAGATTGTATGTAAATAGGTTTTAATGGTGGGTATATGTTCTTTAAGCAGTTGTTGCTGTCGGGTCGAGATGGATGTCTAAGCCTTGAACTTTGAGCTACAGGTTAAATGAGTCTCTATCTTGACTCTTGCATATGAACAGTTCAAGCAGAAGTATATACAAAATGATGATGACATATTTAATAATTGATAAGTGTATGAAGTATAGTAATGATGATATGTACGAAGTTCTATTTGAATAGATTGTTAATTGGTAAGTATGCAAGTAAAGTCTGATATAGGAAAAGTACGAATTGATCAACTATGCGTGAACAAACCTAGGAAAGTAAATTCTGGGTAAAATGTCCCTTGTGATGCCTCTAGTAGGGTAGGTATATTGCTAGCCAGACTGACAGATGATGATAAGAAAATAAGTGTATGACCATGTGGTTGAAACCCATGGCAATATATGATATGAAAGCATTCATGGTGTAGCCTCCAATAAGATGAAGGCTGGACTGGCAGGTCATGACATAAGAATGTGTAAGTCCATGTGGTTGAAACCCATGGAAATAAATGACTATATGAATGTTCATGGTGATGCCTTGGATAATGTGTAGATCAAATTGGCAAATCATGACATGAACTTCTGTATAAGTCTATGAGGGAGAAACCCATGACACCTTCTGTAAAATTTTGTCGGGATAGTAAACATGTGAATCTATATATTTGATTGTGTGATGTGATCTGCTAAGCCTTTTAGGCAAGTTTTGTATTATCTTATTGGCGTATTCGATGATATCTATATGGTAGTATGTGGTTATTCACCCTTGAGGTAAGTTCTTGGTAAGTTTTAAAGATTCTCTGATGGATAAGTCTATGATAAGGTTATGATATGTTTGCAGTTATTTTGGTTTGAATAGTTCTTTGATGTAATCAAATGAGTCTTAAGGGAAATCTCTTGAAAGGATGTATGAATTTGTATGTTCAAAGAGGGTATCTGCCGAGATCATCTATCTGTTTGGAATATAGGCGTATTCTTAGTTACAAGAGGTATATAATGTTCCATTGGTTTGATTTCATCTATGTTATGTAGGGTTGTAAATCAGAGTTATCTGGTATCCGCCATATTTGAATAGCATCTTATTTTGTTTCTGGAATTATATGGTATTTGCGCTATTTGTTAACGTGGGTATTATTGTGCTTTGTAACAAGAGTTGTGAGAAACGTTTCTGAATGATTTGGTTAGTTCATCATCAATATGAGTTTGTGTTGGGTATTGAAATAGAATATGATTTGATTAGTAAAGTGATGGTATTCAACTCATTGTGGGACTTTGCCAAATTTGTAAATATTCGCCAATAAATAGTGTCTGTAAACAACAATTTTGGAATAAGTGTTTGTGTAAAGAGATGGTTTGTATAAAGTGGGCCTTGAAGAGATATTCTTTCGAGAAGTATTTTGGTTGTTCTAAGAGAAAGAAGATACTAATATATTGTCTGGAAAGATTTGAAGTCAATCTAGCAGTGAAGTGAGAATCAATATGATAAGTGTAATAGTTGGCATGTAGTTGCAAGCCCAAGATGATGAAGGTGTTTGCCCAAACAAAGATGAAATCAAATCTTAGAGATGAGAAATTCAACAAAGAAGATTTCGGGGTATTCTGTATTAAAGCTCACTAAGTTTGTGTAACTTACAAGCGTTATGTTTATGTTTTAGGTATTGTCGAAAAGTGAGTTTGCCAAGAAAGACCAAGCTAGGAATGTGCTAGAGAAGCGACGATCCGGGTTATTATGCATATAACGGGCTATTTGGAAAATAAGCATATGGTAGGATTACGCCTTATCGTGTTTGTTTTCAGTAAATTTTTTTATTATATTAAATTATGATAAATCTGATGTATTATATTATTTTTAAATAATTTTCTTTGTTCCATTGAAATTGAGTCTTTAAGTAAAATATCCTGTTTTAAAATTTTACTAAGTTATGCGTAGTAACACCCGAGATTCGGACCTGGTGAATCAGGTCCGGTTGAAGGTGTTACAAGTATAAGGTCCGAAAATGATATTACATTGTTTAATTTGTATGAATTACTTGTACTTAAATGTATATTGACATTGAATTGGATGTTATCGATTGTAGTTACTCTGACAACAAAGGTGACATCTTGTAACTCAGTCGTGGTAATCAGGTCAGGTATCGAGATGTTACATTATATATTATACAAGTATGACTTATTATCCATTATTTATATAGAGAAAATATTTAAGCAAAATCAAATAAGAACATAACAAATGACAATTGTTTGTATATGCATTGTTTAATTAAAAAGGATAAATTACAAGCTAATCACTTAAGTTTGTTGAAGTTTATGTTTTGATTACCAAACTTTAAAAAATTATTATATAGTCATTAGTGTCGTCTATTTATCATGTTGTGGTCACTCAGTTGTTAACTTTCACTAAATGTGTCATCTTTTCAGATATTTTAAATCAAATTGTATAGTTAGTCACTACACTTTTTCTTTTGAGCGATTTTAATTATATCTCCTTCATCAAATAAGGGGTTAGAAAATTTTAAAATTCTTGGCTGTTGAATTTGATGAATTGAGTTAACTTTATGTGGAAATTTTGAGCTTTGTGGGGTAAAAAAAAAATTTCTTATTGTCAGCTCCAATTTTTATTGTCAGCTCCAATATTGAAGAAAAATGAAGGATAATATATTTTAAAAACCACTTAAAGTACTACATTTTATTTAAATAAATCTTTATATTATTTTTGTAATTAAGTAAACTACTGGCCTATTATTTTTACTCATGATAATATTTGGTTTTATTATTAAAATGATAATATTTTTGAATTTTTAAATTAATTTTCATTTAATACTATGTGAATTTAATGAGAATTAATTAAAATAATAAAATAATAATTTTAAACGTAAAATAAAATAATATTTCTGGATCTTTTTGAAAACACACAATTAAATATTCTTTTGAAAATTTTAAATACTCTTTAGTATATTAACTAAAAATGATCTTAATTCAAATATACAGTGAGAGAGATCAAAATGAATAGAAAATGAGAAAAAAAAAAGAAAAGAAAAGATTACAATAAACAATTGTCAGAATGAAGCAATTCAGACCAAAAAAAAAAAACACTTCCTAAAACCCAGCTCGAAACTAAAAGAGAAAGAAGGTTACGTTTTATTTTGAACGTCAGCAGTAAAAATAATAGAAATCAACCTCGTTGCAAATAAAATCCAATTAGCTTAAAATATACCAAACAAGCAAACATAGAACTCTGTTATTAGAAAATAGAAATTTCAATTACTCATCGATGTAGTGGCATCTAAGAAAATATGTCAAAAATAAAACTAAACATAGTTAAGAATTGCATTTAGCAGAGAATCCTTTAAGCAGATAAAGAAAATGAAAAGAACACTTCGTATCAGTGAAGAAAGAGAAATTTATACATTTCCATGAATAATAAATAATGGGTTTACTTTTCTTCTTGTTGAGATTGAATTTAAGAATGAGTTTTGATGTTTTATATTTCGTTTTAGGGAGGGGATTTTGGTTATTTACGTTCTGGAAAGCTAAAAGAAAAAGAAAAAGGAAAGTTAAAAGAAAAGAAAAATTAAAATTATTGGGACTAATTAAAAAAATTCGACATCTACTTATTGTTACACACTTAACAGAAGTTAATGGCTCAATAATTTTGATGTCCACAATGTACTTAAACAAACATAAGTGTAATTTAGTCAACAAACGAGAAAGAAAGAAGGAGCAAAGGCTGGAAATTCCAGCAGATGGGTAGCCCACATGCATGAATTCCAGAGGAAATTAAAACCACCAATATTAACAAACTAAAAGGGAAGAATAAACCAACTTCTTAGGAGAAAACCTTAACATTCAAATATAATTACTATAAGGAAAAAAAAAAAGGAGGAAGAGAGTACATTTGTATATGGCAAGGCAGCAAATGCCATCTAAATTCTATATTATATATAATCTACATAAATATTTGAATATTAATGTCGACTGAATTATTGGAGTCTTTAGTTAACATCGTTCAATCTTTAAATAACTTTTACCTTTACCCTTATAAAAAGAAAAGGAGAGATTAAATTGAGGGTTGGTAAATCTTCGAAAGAGCTTGCAGAAGATTAAGTTGTAAGCGCAAATGCAGTATATAATCTACCGTCCTCAAGAACAGGCGATCCGGTTGCATCAATTGCCCTCCCGGAATTAGCTTTTGCAACCTTTTGATCTTCATTCTAACTGATCGACCACCGGTGCTGCCTCCGCCACTGCAAGCAGTCCGCCTCCTCCTCATCCTCCATTTCACCATAGAAAACTCTTTGCAGCTCCTTGGCTCCGTATGTTTCATAAGAAAATGTGTATAAATTTCTTAAGCTAAATAGAGAACAAAAACGCAGGGAGGAAGGAAGGAAGTCACTCTTTATTTTCTTGGGTTTGTGTTCAAAGGAATGAAAAGTTATGATTGATGTAACAAAAAAAAAATGGAAGGGGAGAGAGAGGCATGAATGATGGGAAGAAGAGATATAGAAGGGACCATGTGAGCCGAGTCTTGATGTTCCTTTCGGCTCTTACGACATGAATTAAATATTCATATGTTCCTGTTTTAGTCACACGTTCTCTCTAGTTTGTCGTCTTATGGACGTGGGCTTGCGGTGGGGCCCAATAAATCCCAACCCCATTTTTGCAGATACCATCATACTATGCACCACTAATCTTTTATTGAGAATTTAGTTAAACAATCCAACTTTTTGCTTTAATAAAGACATTATTGTCTATGAAATGGAAATTCTCTAATAAGTAGAGTTACCCTCAAAACTTTTATTAAAAATATTGGCCCGATAAATCTTTAAGTTCTGAAGTTTTATATTATGAATTTTTAACATAAAGAAAAACAACATTTGTTAATTCAACTTAATAACTCATAAATTGGTTAATTGAACTCAATAATTATATGTACTTGTATGAATGTACATTATTCTATCATTTAACAAAATAGTGTAGTTGAGTTGAGCGAAACTTAAATAGTGGAAAACACAAGTTCAAGCTTAAGTTTGGCCCGAAATTTAAGGCTCGATATTCGATTCAAGTTTAATCAGACATCAATTTTTAAACTTGAGCTTTATTAGGCTTGTTTCTTAATTTTTGTACTCAACATCAAACTTTAACTTGAACTTCAACTCAATTAAGCTCGTTCATACTTAAGCTATTTTTATATAATAAGAGTAAAAATGTGATTTCATATATAATATATTAAAATGAAAAGCTCAATTAGAGTCAGAACCATTCAAATTGAATATTACGATGCTCAAATTCAACTTGATTAATAGCTTAAGTTGCTTGAGTGCAAACTCAACTCGATAATTACCGAATCAAATTTGAGCATTTTATTTGGAGTCAAGCACAAATAGCTTGTGAACATTGGTGTTTTATTTATACCACTACTTCCGCACATTCAACCTGCCATTATTTCCCTATTTCTTTATCATCATATGTGCCATATAGGGTCTAAATGTCAATCTATCTCAAAAAAAAAAGTAAAAAATAGTAATGACAATATGTTAAGGGGGAGCTAAGGTTATTTGATGTTATAGCTTCCTCCATTGTGTATGTTTTGTTCAAAAAATTGCTAAAAGGGAAGATTGTTGAAAAATATAGAAATGGCAATAGAGTGCCAAGGGAGTTCTCACTCCTTTACCATTGGAGTTGTTTGAGATAGTTTTCATATTTGAAATGTTGGCAATTTATTGAATGATATTTATAGGTTCTGTTGAGTATATGGATGATATCTAGTCCATCAAAGAAGATCATAACAATTGGAGAAACATAGTTTGGAGATTGGATCGAATTGGTTCACCTTATTTAATCCTTTAGATCGTGGATATCATATTGAATTGGAACACTACACTCTTAGCTGTCAAAAGTCCATTTTTTTTATTCATTATTATTATATTGTATTCAACGTATAATGTGGTTGTTTTTATAGGGATTGATATAGATCTTATCTATGTTAGCAAGTCTCAAACAACTCCATATAATTGAGAGATTTGTATAGGTTTATGTACCAAGAATTGAGAGCACTTAATTTGTACATGTGAATAATTATATTTTGTGAGTGCAATGTGATTATAAAACTTGTTGTGTTGTGGTTTTACAAGATAAACTCACAGGGGTGAATTTAGTGCTGAGGGTTCTAGTCTTCAAAGATACAAGTGAAGAAATTATCATGGATGTGTGATAGATTTAGGATCACTGTGTAAGAGTTTAAAGATAGTGGATACTTCTCATTAAGCTAGGCTTCGCAGATGTAAGGAAAATGAACTAAGTAAACAATCTTTGTGTCTTCTATTTTATTTTTTGTTCATGTAGTGCTTGAAGGAGTACCCACTCCCTTAGCCGTTCCTTCCAAACACTTAGTTTGTTTCTCAACGATTGTTCGAACTAACACCACCCATTAACATTAAGTAAAAAAATGGACTACCTAATTATAAAATTGTCATTGATATCTTTTTTTCGATAAGTACATTAATGCAACTAAATAAGAAGAATCCACTCAAAGAAATTTGTAGAGCAAGAAATTGCAAGAACGTGAATAACTAGAGCTATATTACAAGGGCATAACAACCAAATATAATCTAAATGCTAAATGTTGTTGTAGGATCATAACATCGGCCTCTCTACAATAGTTAAAATATTGGTAGACAAATAAAAGAGGTTATTATATCGAGGATTGTATATATAATATAATATAATATAATATAATATAAGCATGAGTTTAGACAAATTTTGAACTGATGAGAATACTTTTTATTTCCATCATATTACTAAATTTACATTTAAAAATAATTATAATATTTAATTTAGAATTCTTAGTTTAAAAGTTGAAATAAAATAGTTGTGATAATTATACATTTAAAATAATTATAATTTAATAGAAGTTATGGTAATAATATATTTACAAATAATTAGAATGAAATAAAAGTTATTCTAATTTTATTAATATAAAACAAAGTTATTATTTGAATAGAATTCTAAGTATCTTTATTGTCACTTAATTAATATTAAAGTTAGTTATGTTAATTAATTATTATTTTGAATAATATTACTTTGCATTAATTACATAAAGCAAAACCATGTTATATGTTAAATATGTTTTAATTATTATTTGAAAATTTTCTATTATATTTTTGAATTGATAAGTTAGTATATTTTAATTATATTCAATAATTTAAATAAGAAATATTATTTTATGTTAATTACTGTAATTAAAAATAGAATATTTGTATGTATTTGTATTTGTATGTATGTAAACTACTTTATCCTTCAACAAAATGGTGTAATCAAGCTGAGTCGAACTCAAATGGTGGAAAACACAAGCTCGAGCTTACTTGAAATTTATGGCTCGATATTTGGCTCAAGTTCAATCAGACATCAATTTCCAAACTCAAGCTTTATTAAGCTTGTTTCTCAATTTTTGTATTCGAGATCGAAATCCAGTTCCAACTCATTTAAGCTCGTTCATACTTAAACCATTTTATATAATAAGGGTAAAAATGTAATTCCATATATATCAAAATGAAAAGCTTGATTAGATTCAAAATCGTATGAATCAAGAATACGGTGTTCAAATTCTACTTGATTAATAGCTTGAGCTACTTGAGTGCAAGCTCAACTTGATAATTAATGAATAAAATTTGAGTTGTTTTTTTTTTTGAAGTCAAACACAAATAACTTATGAGCACCAATGTCTTATTTACACTACTTCCACACATTCAACCTTTTATTATTTCCCTATTTCTTCATTATCATTCGTGCCGTATAGGTTTTAAATGTCAAAATATCTCTTTAGTAAAAAAAAAGCATCGTGTCAATGCAAAGAGAAAAATCTTAAAAACCACACGATGGCATTGATCAAATTCTTCAAAACGTCTCTTTGGGTCTGTAAGCTATGTATAGCCATATGTCAAAAATATTTTTTATGAGTTCTATGCCAATTTGAACAAAGGAATTGTGGTTCAGAACAACAAATTCTACCACAAAGTGTCCATAAAAGGAGAATTTCTCAAGTTTGGCCCTTAACCGATTCGAAAGGTGATAAACTGATATATAACCAACATGATACAACTTGATGAATAGCAATTGACCGTGATATGAACTTATCCTAGAACTTGACTTCTTAAAGCCCTATGAATCAAAATTCACATAATTCAAAATCTACCTTTTCGAAATAAATTTTCTTAATAAAAAAACATTTTAGAGTGTTTGATCGAATCGAGTGAAAAAATTTCGAGTTGACGAGTTCTATTTTATCATCCTATTTTAGTATGGGTGAGACTCTAATCTCAATCTCTTCAACAATCAAGTCTAAAAACAACTTTAAGGTTACGAATTGAAGCTTTCTCACTTTAAAAAAAAAATACCTTCAAAAATTGAGAAAAATAGAAAATAATTTGAAAAAACATGTTTAATGATAAAAAAAAAATCAAAATTTGGTGTTAGAAAACACTTACCGATATTGAAATGATGCTTAAAGAAATCCTTGAGAGAAACTTGTGGAAAATTTTGAGAAATTTCTCTATAATTTTTGTGAAAAATAGGGATGAGATGTCGTTCCTTCCGTTTAGTTTTAGAAAAAGGAAATTTTGCTTAAACGCCGTTGGTAAAATTGCCACATAAGGACCTCGTTAATTCAAAATAATATTTTTTGAAAATCCTTGTAACCTCCCCAACTCGGCCTAAAAGTTAAGATCGAATTTTAAACGTCACATCAGCCACTAAAATGGCGTAGAAGAATCCAACGGACTCTCAGAAACTTTTCTTCAAAGCATTCGCTTATTTTTTGTAAAACCATAGTGGGCACCACTTTTTTCCAAGTTTAAAATAAGTTCCAATTTTAAAGATTCTCATTAAACTAAAAAATATATATTTAACCATTAATTGTGATTTAGAGCTTCCAAATTTTTTTTTCAATTTTTAATTCAGCCAGTTATTTAAAAACCAATTATTTGTTAATAAAATCATAGTACTAACTTTAAAAACCAATTATTAATTCAGCCAGTTATTTAGTTTATCCACTTTTTAACTTTCATGCATGCAATAACTAAATATATTCTAAAATCCTAACTCATGCCACATTTCGCAAGATTAATTATTACAAACCAAATAAATAAAAATATAAAGTTAAATACTTTATTTAATAAAAATCAAGACGAGACCTCCAAATTGCCGAATCTAAGCCCCTAACCTTGTGGATTAATTGAAAAATGTTAAACTAATGGGATGAGCTTAAAAAGGCTAGTGTGAATATTAATCAAAGGCAAATAAAGTATGTAGAACTTACAAATCATGCAAGAAACCCGTTTAACAATGAGCAAAAAAACTAACAGATTATCGGTAATCACAATAGTACACAAAATTCACAGAATCATGGTGCTTTCAACAGTTATGCATATGCATGCTCAAGAATGACAATGCAATAAGGTCTTACCCATTAATCTGCTACACACCGTGCGTCCCTCATAACACATCTACTGAATCACCAAAACAATAAGGGCCTAAGTCCGACGTGGTTAAAACCACCAATAACAGTATGCAGATAAAATTGCTATTAAAATGTGATAAATCACTCAATCTCCTCGGTACTTCGATGCAATGCACTGAAAACAATATCGCGGAATTTAAATGTCACCAAAACTCTATGGAACTCTTCCATCCCCATCAATCCCAATTCTTGTAACACCCCTAACCTGTCTCCGTCGTCAGATTAGGGTTACGGAGCATTACCATACAATCAGAAACATTTAACGTCTTAACATTTAAATAAACTAAACATATTATAGTCCATTCAATTACATGCATTTTGTTCGTAAATCGAGCCTTCAAGGCCCTAAAAATAACTTTGAGGCAATTCAGGACTAATTTGAAACAATTTGAAAAGTTTAGGAAAAAGCTACAAAATTTGAAAACAGAGGTCACTCGGCCATGTGGCCAGGCCATGTGGAACCACCCCAAGGCGTGTAACTTTCAAACTAGGGACACGCGGCCATGTCCTAGCCCGTGTCCTCACCCGTGTAACTCACTGAGTAGGGTCACACGCCCGTGTGCCAAGCAGTGTAACTCTCTAAATTACCCCACACGCCTGTGTGCCAGCCCGTGTGCTAGGCCATGTAACTCACTGACTTGTACCCTTTGAAATCATCAGATGACATACGACCGTGTCCAGGCCGTATGCGTCACATGGCTGAGTCACCTGCTCGTGTCTCAGGCTATGTGAACCCAAAATTTACCTATAATCAAGCCATTTCAATCCATTTCATGCATAACCTTTCAGCCCATTTAAGCACTATAACGCCCCTAACCCGTACTCGAGACTGAGACAAGGTATATGGCGTTACTGTGCACGAACATGACATTTTTGGGAAAATTTTGGGCTATAAAATTTTGTTCCAAATTAAAACCAATCAATCATATTCATAATGTCCCTATTATGGACCTACGAGGCCCAAGACATATATTAAGAATGGTCCGGGATTAAACCGAGAACTTAAGAAAGTTTTTTGGAAAATTTCCTAGGTTAAGCCTCACACGCCCATGTGGAGGCAATGCACACACCTATGTGCTTTGGGACACACCCATGTCACTTACCCGTGTGGAATTAATCGAATTATTTTTCATTTCGAACCTATAGGGGTTCTCACACGGCCGAGCACACACTCGTGTCCTTGGCCCGTGTCCTTCACATGGCTTAGACATGCCCGTGTTGTCTCTCGTGCCTAAAAACTCAAGCATTCTGTTTATAACATCAACATGCATTTAGGGAAACATGGCCAAGATACACGACCGTGTGCTAGGCCGTGTCCTCCACACGGTTGAGACACACAGTCGTGTCTCTACCCGTGTTATTACTACCATGCATTCTAACCTAAAGATTTTAGGTGCAGGGGACAAATGACCATACCACACGCCCATGGGGCTGATCGTGTGTTATACACGGCCTAGACACACGGGTGTGGACCCTTTTGGAGGCTACAAATCTAAGCCAATGGTCACCTTCTATAACAACTCATATTCGTGAACCTCAATGATGATTAACATGGCCTAAATATGTCTGAGTACTACCATATATTGTCTATTGCATGTTAACCTCATCTCATCGGTTACGTACATGGTAATTTATCCTCTTTGTATTTAGGATTTCCATCCCAAGTGATTTGGCCACATTTCGTCAATTATGACCTAACCATTGCCATAACTTAGACTTGGCTCATTGTTATAACTTATTGTCAATTATGACCTAACCATCCCAAGTGATTTGGCCACATTTCGTATGTCTATTTATAATATACCACAAACAAGCACAATTAGTAGGCCATAGCATACTTCAAAATGAGCCATGTTTTATGGCCCTATACAAAAAGAATAAGTTTAATATTTAAGCCTTTACATAGGCTAACCAATGACATATATCACAAAATAACCAAAACCTATACATTTCATTGAAACAAAATAAAGTATCTATATACCAACGCAAGACAAGTTGATAGTGTTGACAATACTATAATCGTCTTCCAATCTTCACGAGTCCACGAGCTTAGTAAAATAGGGAAAAGAGAGAGGGTAAGCATTAACGTGCATAGTAAGTCTAGATAACGGGAAAGTAAACTTACCGGTTATTTAGCATGCAACCATATAAGACATTCAGGCCAAACATTCATAGTAAAATTACCTATCACATGTACTCAACCATCAAGTTAGTCTCATGCCAGTACAATGTAACATCTTTCATAGATGAGCTCATAAATTCAAACATGTCTATTCCCATTTAATATTTTAATACCGTCGAATTTCTTGGAATCTTGATGGATATCTTGTTTACCATCAAATCATGCAAGTGATCTTTTACATACTCACTCCCGTGAACCTCACTTTTATGGTGGGATTACCAGTCCAGGCTAAATCCCCTTCAATGACATATACTCCTATGAGTTTAGGTCTGAATTACGAGTCCAGGCTAAATTCAGATCCTATTCGGATTACCCGTCCTGCCTAAATCTGTTAAAGCACACATATTCTTCGAGATGCTAGATCACTATAGGATCACCCGCCTGGGCTAGATCCTTTATACCATTATTTTATTTTCGAGTAATCTATCAGACATTCCTTTTTATTCAACCGGGACATTTCATCATAACATTAATAATTCATGAATTCTCATACGATAAATATTACTATTATAATTCATACATGTACATACATCTTTAATGTATTTAAAGATAGTTTACATTTGAGTTACACGAACTTACCTGGCAATTGTTTAGGTTTCGTATTTCAGTTATTCCGAAACCATTCATTTTCCACAATCGATCTCCTGAATCGGTTCTTCGGGGTCTATATTAATACCTCAGGCTATTTATTTCGGACCTAAAATTTACCCCCGGGCAAAATGACCATTTTTCTCCTAACATTTAAAAATTTTACAACTTAGTCCCTAGGCTCGTAAAATGAAATACATGCAATTCCTTGGTTACCCAAGCCTAGCCGAATGTATTATAAACTCATACTAGCCCACATTTTCCTTTATTTCACATTTCTACCATATATTTTGTACCTTTTGCAAAAAGGTCCTTTTAGGGTTTTTCATGAAAATCATTTAGGAAAAGATGTTTAACACACATCTAACTTTCATATTCCCCCATAAATCATCAAAGAACAAACATGTCACACATGGGTCATTTTGCATACATGAACCCTAGCTTAAAATATGGGTAGAAATGGAGAGAACATGTTTCAAATATCTCAAAAATATGAAGAACATAAAAAACGGGGCTAGGAGTCACTTACTATTGAGCTTGGAAAGTGAAGAAACCCTAGCTATGGTGTCCCTTGGAATTTCGGAAGCAAGAGGGAGAAGAATGGCTGATTTTTTCTTTCATTTCCCCTTTTTATTGATTTTATTACCAAATGACCAAAATGCCCTTCCTTACTAAACTTTCAAAATTTTCCATGCATGCCCATTTTTGTCCAAAAACTTAAAAATTGGAAAAATTAATCTTTAAGACCTTCTAATTAATAATATAAAGCAATTTCATGCAAATTGCTTCTAAAATCCAAGTTTTACAATTTATTCAATTTGGTCCCTAATTTCCAATTGGACACCTTACACTAAGAATTTCTTCATGAAACTTTAACACACACTTACTTTCATATTCTAGGCCTCATAATAATCATAAAATAAAATTTTGACATCGAATTTGTGGTCCCGAAACCACTATTCCGACTAGACCCAATTTTGGGATGTTACATTTCTCCCTCCCTTAGGGACTTTCGTCCTCAAAAGTCTTACCATTAAACATGTTCGGATATTGACTTCTCATGGTTTCTTCAGGTTCCTGTAACACCCCTAACCCATAATTGACATCGGATTAGGGTTATGAGGCATTACCAGACAGACAGAACATTTCAAACCAATTCAGAATTACCGATATCATATAACATCATTTCATAAGCAATCATCTCCTAAGATGGTCTACGAGGCCTAAAACGTACTTTTAAGACACATTCGGGACTAAACCGAACACATTCTTAAAGTTTAGAACTTTTAAAAATTTTCAATTCTATAGAGGTCACACGCCCGTGCGTCCAGGCCATGTGCCTCACACGGGCATCAGACACACCCATGCTAACCAACCGTGCCAAAATAGAGCATGTATACTGACTTTCACCCACGGCCAACAAACATGCTCGTGTACTGTAGCCGTGTGATACTTAGCTAGCTACTGACTTTAGCCTACGGCCACATGACACGCCCGTGTCTTCTGACCGTGTGGCACCATGCAGACTTGATTTAAGCCAAATTGCCACCCCTTTTTAAAGGTCATCCCTACAAGCCATAATAAACAACATTTGTACCTAAAATTTTCAACCAATTCCATACTCATAACATGCTTCATTATAACAAAAACATATTAGCTCATAAAACACTACAACCATACACCATTTGGCATCATCAATCAAATACCAAAACTATATACAACATTTCATTTGTTAGCCAACTCTCATGGCATAATATATACACATCAAAACTTATATACATAGACCTTCTAGCCTATACATGCCATACTTTAAAATATTTACACTTTCAAAAGTACCAAAATAAGATGATAGTGTGGTGACAATCCTCGACTATCCCCAAGCCTTTAGTAACTACGATAACTGTAAAACAGATAGTAAACACACAGAATAAGCTACAAAGAGCTTAGTAAGCCAAATACAATTGGTCTAACTACTAAACCATATATATACAATTCACCCATATAGATTCATAACCATTTCATAGAATAATTCATAAACTTAACCACGCTTCATTGTTTGCATATATGTCATGCTTAATTTCCATACATATTTCACAGAGACAGAGTTTTTCATATTCAGAAATTTAGTACGATAAAAACGTACCTGCATAGGTTATACATTTCATATACACAAACTCAGATTTCGTATTCTATCATTAGACGGGTCAAAAATGATATAGATGCTCATAAACAAGTACAACGGCGACGTCCCGGACGTGGTCTTACATGTAATTCAATATCGATGCCTCTGTCCCAGACAGGGTCTTACACGAAATTAGATACGATGCTGATGTCCCAGACATGGTCTTCTACGTAAATCTCAATCGAGGCCTGTGTCCCAGATACGGTCTTACACGATGTCTCAGACAGATGTCAACTTTTCCTAGAAACATACAGAGCTTTTCAGATATTAACATATTATCATACTTTACTCCAAAGATATTCATCAGGCACTTAAGGCCATCCAATACAGATTACAGTTTATATGTGCAAAATTTATTTCAATTAACACGTAATTGTAATTTGACTTACCTCGGACGGGTTTTCGAATAAAACGAGTCGACTATTCAACTATTTTAGACTTCCCCGATCTAAGTCTGATTTTCTTTGTTCTTGATCTAATACAATACAAATTTATCCATTCAATCATTCATTTCATTCAATATAATCCATATACACATATTTAGGGCACTTTGCATTTTAGCCCTTACATTTTCACACTTTGACAATTTAGTCTATTTTTCATAAAATCACAAATATGCAAAATTTCTTTGCAACAAGGGCTAGTCGAATTTTCATGGCTTCTATATAAGCCCATACAACATTTTCAATTCACAATTTAGTCCCCAAAACATTATTTTCACAATTTAGCCCAAATAACTCAATTTCATCAAAAACTTAAAGACAAAACGTATGAACCATCTACCAAGCCTTTATAATTCATTCAAAAACATCACAAAACTCATGATATCAACAATGGCATTTCATGAAATCTTTAACAGAAACAGAAATTTAGACATGGGCTTTGAAGAACACTAAGCAACGATCACAAAATCGTAGAAATTATCAAAAACGGATGAAAATCCATACCTTAATTGAGCTTTAATCAAGTCGAACCCTAAATGCTTTTATTTCTTTTCTTTCTCTTTGAATTTCGGCAAGTGTGGATGAACATTACATCCATTAACATGTTTTATTTTATTATATCACTAATTATTTTACTTTTTCCCATTTTGCCCTTGAATAATAAACATTAAACTTACCAACTATATGTCCATGTTTGTCCACCACTAACATAAATGGGCAATTTGACATGCAAGAACCTTTATTTTAAAAGCCAAGCCAAAAAGGTGCTTTAGCATCTAGCACTCAACTTTTACACTTTACGCGATTTACTCATTTTTCATAATTAAACACAGAAACAGACAAATTAAATCACAGAAATTTCACAGATGTAAATTCACATATCACAGACACAGAAAATAATATTAAAATATTTTTTGGACTTTGATTTGTGGTCCCAAAACCACTATTCTGACTAGGGTCAAAACTGGACTGTTATAATTCTCCCCCTTAGGGATTTTCGTCCCCGAAAATCTTCCCGTTAAACAGATTCAGATATTGTTGTCTCATTACATCCTCAGGCTCCCACATAGCCTCTTCTACTCCGTGTCGATGCCACATCACTTTAACTAATGGAATTTTCTTATTTCGTAACGCTTTAATCTCATGAGCTAAAATATGGATCGGCTTTTCTTCGTAAGTCATATTAGATTGAATCTCAATTTCAGAAGGGGATATCACATGAGACGGATTAGATTTATACCATCGAAGCATCGATACATGAAATACATTATGAATCTTTTCTAACTCAGATGGTAGCCTCAATCTATAAGCAATCGGCCCAACTCACTCGGTGATTTCATACGGTCCAATGAACCCTGGACTCAACTTCCCTTTTTTACCAAATCAAAACAGTTTCTTCCACAAAGATACTTTCAGAAACACTTTATCACCAATCTCAAATTCAATATCTTTTCGTTTTAAATCTGTATAAGAGTTTTGACGATCAGAGGCAGCTTTCAAACTATCTCGGATTACTTTCAGTTTCACTTTTTGTTCTGTTTCTTTTATCAAATCAATATCGTAAATCTTATTCTCACTGAGTTCAAACTACTATAATGGAGTTCTACACTTTATACCATATAAGGCTTCATACGGTGCCATTTTGATGCTCGATTGAAAACTATTATTATAAGCGAATTCAATCAAAGGTAAATATTGTTCCTACACACCTTCAAACTCGAGAATGCAACATCTCAACATATCCTCGAGTATATGAATAATCCGTTCTGATTGACCATCTGTTTGTGGATGAAAAGCTGTGCTAAAATGTAATTTAGTACCCAGAGAATCTTGCAATTTCTTCCAGAATCGCGATGTAAATCTCAGGTCTCTATCAGACACTATTGACAATGGCACACCATGCAATCTCATAATATCATAAATATACAACTCAGCTAGCTTATCGAGCGAATAACCAAACTGAATCAGAATAAAATGAGCTGATTTCATCAAACGATCAACTATAACCCAAATTACGTTTTTCTTTTTCGGAGACAGAGGCAAACCCGAAACAAAATCCATGGTCACTCGATCCCATTTCCATTCCAGAATCAAAATCAGTTGTAATAACCTAGATGCAAAGGATGCTTAGCTTTAACTTGCTGATAGATTAAACATCTCGAAACAATTCAGAAATATCTCTTTTCATTCCCGGCCACCAATATAGTTGTTTCAAACCGTTATACATTTTCGTACTTCCTGAATGTACAGAAAATCTACTACTGTGAGCTTCATTCAAAATCGTTTGAATCAAATCTGGATTTCTTGGAACACAAAGTCTATTTCTGAACCTCAGACAGTCATCATCATCTATTCGAAATTTAGAATCAGAATCAAAATTACCCTGAGTTTGTTTAGCCATAATCTCATTATCAATCTTCTGAGCTTCAATAATCAGTTATAAAAAAAAAAGGTCTTGCTTTTAATTCAGCTAAAACTGAACCATTATCAGACAGAACTAAATGGGCATTCATTACAAATAATGATTTTCGACTTAAAGCATCAGCAACCACATTTGCTTTTCCCGGGTGATAATCAATCACAAGTTCGTAGTTTTTTAGCAGTTCTAACCATCTTCTCTGTCGTAAATTCAAATATTTTTGCGTCATTAAATATTTCAGACTTTTATGATTAGAAAACACGTGACATGTTTCACCAAACAGATAGTAACGCTAGATCTTCAAATCAAACACGATGGCAGCTAACTCAAGGTCATGTGTCGGATAGTTCTTCTCATGCGGCTTCAACTATCTCGAAGCATAAGCAACAACTTTTCCTTCTTGCATTAAAACACAACCTAATCTATTCAACGAAGCATCGCTGTAAACAACGAATTCTTTACCTGACTCAGGTTGTACCAATACCGGAGCTTCAGTTAACAGAGTTTTTAACCGATCAAAACTTTTCTGACATTTCTCAGACCATTCAAATTTCACATCTTTCTAAAGCAATTTTTTCAATGGAGTTGCTACCACAGAGAAATTTTATACAAATCGTCTGTAGGAACCGACAAGTCCCAGAAAACTGCGGACTTCAGATACATTCCTCAGAGGCTTCCAATCCAGAATAGCTGAAATATTACTCGGATAAACTCAGATACCGGATGCTGATACAATATGACCCAGAAAACCAACTTCTCGCAACCAGAATTCACATGTACTAAACTTTGCATACAACTGTTTATCTCGTAGAGTCTGTAGCACTATTTTCATATGTTCAGCATGCTTAGATTCATCACATGAATAAATCAAAATATCATCAATGAATACAACAACAAATTGATCAAGATACGTTCTGAAAATTCTATTCATTAAATCCATAAATATAGCAGGTGCATTCGTTAAACCAAAAGGCATAACTAAAAATTCATAATGCCCATACCTTGTTCTAAAAGCAGTTTTTGTAATGTCAGAGTCCTTTACCCGCAACTGATAGTAACCCGATCTCAGATCTATCTTAGAAAACACAGTAGCACCTTTCAACTGATTGAATAAATCATCAATTCTAGGAAGAGGGTATTTGTTCTTTACAGTCACTTTATTAAGTTGACGGTAATCAATACACATTCTCATTGTGCTATCTTTCTTTTTCACAAATAGAACAGGAGCACCCCATGGTGAAAAGCTCGGTCTAACAAATCCTCGATCGGTCAATTCTTGCAACTGAGATTTCAATTCCTTTAATTTGGTCGGAGCCATTCTATAAGGAGCTATCAATATCGAAGTAGTACCAGGTACTAATTCAACGCCAAACTCAACTTCTTGAATCGGAGGCAAACCAGGTAGTTCTTCAGGAAATACATCAGAGAATTCACAGACAACAGGCATTGATTCAACTTTCTTATCGTTCACTTTTGAATCTAACACATAAGCTAAGTAGGCTTCATAACCTTTCTTCACATATTTTCGTATTTTCATTGTAGATACCACAGCTGGCAATCCATTCAGATCACTAGACTCAATTCGGATTATCTCATCATTCTTACACCTTAAATCAATGACTTTTCGTTTGTAATTCACAATAGCATCATGCAAAGTTAACCAATCCATTCCCAGAATTATGTCAAATTCGTCAAAAGGTAAAAACATCAGATCAGCAGGAAAACAAACATCTCGAATCATTAACGGGCAATTCTTGCAGACTTTATCAACCAGGACACTTTTGCCTAAGGGGTTTGATACTCTAATTACGAATTCAGTAGACTCTACAGGCAAAGTCTTACTGTGCACTAAATTCATACAGATATAAGAATGCGTTGATCCAGGATCTATCAATGCAATCATAGAAATATCATAAAGAGTAAAAGTACCAGTAATCACATTTGGAGACGAGGCTTCCTCACGAGCTTGGATAGCATAGGCTTTGGCAGGTGCTCTAGCCTCAGATCTAACAATAGTATCTCCAGTAGCTCTTTGAGCACTACTTGCATTTCTTGCACTTCTGGAAGGTTTACCTCTAGCTGAGGTGTTGCTCAATCTCAGATTCTGTACATTCTCTTACTCAACAGGTTCAAAATAATCTCTTACAAAATGGTCCAGAGATCCACATCGGAAACAGGCTCGGTTATTCAATTTATAATTTCCCAGATGTCTTTTACCATAGTATTTACATTCAGATCTCTCAGATTGGACATTCCCAACACTTGCAACAGAAGTAGCAGGGACTTTGAAGTTTGAATGTGATCTAGCTCGATCTCGGTTTGAATGTCCCACATTATCATTTGTATGACTTTGATCATCTCAGAATTTCTTTGACATAGACTGAAATGATCTACTCAAAGATCTCTTTCTAGCATTTCTAGCTTCGGAATCAGCTTTTCTTTTCTCTTTACTTAATTCTTCAGCTTTACATGCTCGTTCAACAAGCACTACCATTTCTTTAATCTCCAAAATCCCAACTAACAGACGGATATCTTCGTTTAGTCCATCTTCAAACCTTTTGCACATTATTGCTTCATTCAATACACATTCCTGAGCATACTGGCTCAATCTCACAAATTCACGTCAGATTCAAGAATGACATACGACCCTGTTTAAGCTCGAGAAACTCTTTACGTTTCTGATCAACGAATCTCTGACTGATATATTTCTTTCGAAATTTAGATTGAAAGAAATCCCAAGTAACCCGTTCACTCGGGACTACAAATATTAAAGTTTTCCACCAATGATACGCCGTATCTCTCAGAAGTGAAACGACACATTTAACACATTCCTCTGGACTCAGAGACATTTCATCAAACACTCGTATTGTATTTTCTAACTAGAATTCAGCTTCTTCAGCATCATCATTCGTTGTAGCTCAGAATTCTTCAGCCCCATACTTTCTAATCTTATCAACCGGTGGTCTACTCAACTGTACCAGATTCACTTGTGGCATATCAAGAGTTTGAGAAGGATTAATCGGGGGTGAAGGTTGTTGTATAGTCGGATTAGTTCTAATGTATTGAGTGAACCAATCATTCATCATCTGATAGAAGGCTTGCTTAGCCTCGCTATCACGGCTACTCATAGTCGGTTGTGAATTATCTTTGCACCGTCCCTTATGCGAGGGCAGGCGCATTGCTTTCAACATCGTCAACTACGGCTCTATTGGGATCCATTGCTATATATAAAAGCACATTTCAATGTCAGGATTCATCACACTATCACAGTTTCAGATATATGGCATGTATAGCTAGACTCACATACACTATGATAGTCCTAGAACCGACTAAACCATAGCTCTGATACCAATAAAATTGTAACACCCTTAACCCGTAACTGACATCGGATTAAGGTTACGAGGCATTACCAGACAGACAGAACATTTCAAACCAATTTAGAATTACAGATATCATATAACATCATTTCATAAGCAATCATCTCCTAAGATAGTCTGCGAGACCTAAAATGTACTTTTAAGAGGCATTCGGGACTAAACCGAACACATTAATAAAGTTCAGAACTTTTAAAAATTTTCACTTCTATAGAGATCACATGCCCGTGCGTCCAGGCTGTGTGCCTCACATGGGCATTAGACACACTCATGTGAACCAACCATGCCAAAACAGAGCATGCATACTGACTTTCTCCCATGACCAACAAACATGCCTGTGTACTGCAACCGTATGATACTTAGCTAGCTACTGACTTTAGCCCACGGCCACATGACATGCCCGTATCTCCTGACCGTGTGGCACCATGCAAGCTGGATTTAAGCCAAATTGCCACCCCTTTTTAAAGGTCATCCCTACAAGCCATAGTAAACAACATTTGTACCTAAAATTTTCAACCAATTCCATACTCATAACATGCTTCATTATAACAAAAACATATTAGCTCATAAAACACTACAACCATACACCATTTGGCATCATCAGTTAAATACTAAAACTATATACAACATTTCATTTGTTAGCCAACTCTCATGGCATAATATATACACATCAAAACTTAAATACATAGACCTTCTAGCCTATACATGGCATACTTTAAAATATTTACACTTTCAAAAGTACTAAAATGAGATCGATAGTGTGGTGACAATCCTCGACTATCCCCAAGCCTTCAGTAGCTACGATAACTGTAAAACAGACAGTAAACACACAGAGTAAGCTACAAAGAGCTTAGTAAGCCAAATACAATTGGTCTAACTACTAAAGCATATATATACAGTTCACCCATATAGATTCATAACCATTTCATAGAATAATTCATAAACTTAACCATGCTCCTTTGTTTGCATATATGTCATGCTTCATTTCCATACATATTTCACAGAGATAGAGTTTTTCATATTTAGAAATTTAGTACGATAAAAACGTACCTGCATAGGTTATACATTTCATATACACAAACTCAGATTTCGTACGCTATCATCAGATGGGTCAGAAACGATATAGATGCTCATAAACAAGTACAACGGTGAAGTCCCGGACATGGTCTTACATGTAATTCAATATCGATGCCTCTGTCCCAGACAGGGTCTTACACGGAATCAGATATGATGCTGATGTCCCAGACATGGTCTTATACATAAATCTCAATCGAGGCCTGTGTCCCAGACACAGTCTTACACGATGTCTCAGACAAATGTCAACTTTTCTTAGAAACATACAGAGCTTTTTAGATATTAACATATTATCATACTTTACTCCAAAGATATTCATCAGGCACTCAAGGCCATCCAATACAGATTACAGTTCATATGTGCAGAATTTATTTCAATTAACACATAATTGTAATTTGACTTACCTCGGACGGATTTTCGGATAAAACGAGTCGACTATTCAACTATTTTGGACTTCCCCTGATCTAAGTCTGATTTTCTTTGTTCTTGATCTAATACAATACAAATTCATCCATTCAATCATTCATTTCATTCAATACAATCCATATACACATATTTAGGGCACTTTGCATTTTAGCCTTTACATTTTCACACTTTGACAATTTAGTCCATTTTTCATAAAATCACAAATATGTAAAATTTCTTTGCAACAAGGGCTAGCCGAATTTTCATGGCTTCTACACAAGCCCATATTGCAACAAGGGCTAGCCGAATTTTCATGGCTTCTATACAAGCCCATACAATATTATTTTCACAATTTAGCCCAAATAACTCAATTTCATCAAAAACTCAAAGATAAAACTTATGAACCATCTACCAAGCCTTCATAATTCATTCAAAAACATCAAAAAACTCATGATATCAACAATGGCATTTCATGAAATCTTTAACAGAAACAAAAATTCAGACATGGGCTTTGAAGAACACTAAGCGACGATCACAGAAACATAGAAATTATCAAAAACGGACGAAAATCCATACCTTAATTGAGCTTTAATCAAGCCGAACCCTAAATGCTTTTATTTCTTTTCTTTCTCTTTGAATTTCGGCAAGTTTGGATGAACATTACATCCATTAACATGTTTTATTTTATTATATCACTAATTATTTTACTTTTTCCTATTTTGCCCTTGAATAATAAACATTAAACTTACCAACTATATGTCCATGTTTGTCCACCACTAACATAAATAGGCAATTTGACATGCAAGGACCTTTATTTTAAAAGCCAAGACAAAAAGTTTCTTTAGCATCTAGCACTCAACTTTTACACTTTACGCGATTTAATCCTTTTTCATAATTAAGCACAGAAATAGACAAATTAAATCACAGAAATTTCACAGATATAAATTCACATATCACAGACAGAGAAAATAATATTAAAATATTTTTTAGACTCGAATTTGTGGTCCCGAAACCACTATTTTGACTAGGGTCAATACTGGACTGTTACAGTTCCCATGTGGCTTCTTCCACTCCGTGTCTGTGCCCATAGAAATTTTACCAAGGCTATATTCTTGTTTCTTAATTGTTTGACTTCTCGAGCCAAAATTTTGACCGGTTCTTCACCATAGGTCATGCTCAGTCTAATCTCAACTTCTATTAGTGAAATCACATGTGAGGGATCTGATCTATATCTACACAACATGGACACATGGAAAACATTGTGAATCTTTTCTAATTCGGATGGCAGTGCTAAGTAGTAGGCTAACGGTCCAATTTTCTTAGTAATCTCGTAGGGTCCAAAAAACCTTGGACTCAATTTTCCTTTCCGGCCAAATCTCAAAACTTTTTTTCCAAAGAACACTTTCAAGAATACTTTATCTCTGACTTGAAACTAAATCTCTTTCCTTTTAAAATCAGCATATGACTTTTGCCTATCCGATGCCGCTTTCAAATAGTTGTGGATCACTTTAACCTTTTCTTTAGTTTCCTTGATTAAATCAACCCTGTGAATCTGATGTTCCTTGAGTTCTGTCCAATACAATGGAGTCCGGCACTTCTAGCCATATAACACCTCATAAGGTGCCATCTTTAAACTCATCTGAAAAACTGTTGTTGTAGGCGAACTCTGCCAATGGTAAATATTTTTCCCAACTACCCTAAAATTCAAGGAAATAGCACCGTAACATATCCTCAAGGGCCTGAATTGTCCGCTCAGACTGACCATCAGTTTGTGGGTGGAACACCATACTAGAAATCAACTTTGTACCCAAGGCTTCTTGTAGTTTCTTCCAAAATCTCGAAGTGAATCTCGGGTCTCTATCTGAAATGATCGACAACGGTACCCTGTGCAATCTCACAATCTCGGATATGTATAAGTTGGCCAATCTATCAAGAGAGTAATCTATCCGTACAAGAATAAAGTGAGCTGACTTCATTAGTCTATCCACTACAACCCAAACAACATCTTTCTTTTTTAGGGTTATCGGTAGTCTAGTTACGAAGTCCATGGTGGTCCTGTCCCATTTCCATTTGGGAACCATTACAAGCTTTCAGCCTTGACTTGTTGACATATCAAGCATTTCGACACAAATTCAGAGATATCTCTTTTCATACCATTCCACTAGTACATGGTCTTTAAATCATTGTACATCTTGGTACTTTCCGGGTGAATTGACAGACGACTATCATGTGCCTCTTGCAAAATCTTCAAAATAAGCTCATCATCTTTGGGTACACAGACCCTATCTTAAAGCATTAACCAATCATTAGAATCCATCTGAAAATCTGATTCGACCCCCATTTCACATTGTGCTCTTTTGATTTGCAAGTCACTATTATTGGTCTGAGCTGAGCAAACCTCTTGGAGAAATGTCGGTCTGGCTCTCAACTCCTCCAAAGTTGAACCATCATCGGATAATGCCAAATGCATGTTCATAACCTTCAGAGCAAACAAGGACTTTCTACTCAACGTGTCGGTGACTACATTTGCCTTACCAGGATGGTAATCGATCACAAGCTCATAATCCTTAATCAACTCTAGCCACCTTCGCTGTCTCAGATTCAATTCTTTTTGAGTCATCAAGTACTTCAAACTCTTGTGATCAATGAATACAAGCAAGTTTCACCATACAAATGGTGTCTCCAAATTTTTAAGGAAAAGACAATAGCAGCTAGCTCTAGGTCATGAGTCGGATAATTTTTCTAATGTGGCTTCAGTTGCCTCAAGTTATAAGCTATCACTTTGCCCTCTTGCATAAGCACACAACCCAGTCCATTTAAGGATGCATCGCTGTAAATCACAAATTCTTTTCTCGGTTCGGGTTGTACCAAAACTGGAGCTTCTGTTAGTAATGTCTTCAATTTATCGAAACTTTGCTGACATTTTTTCAACCATTCAAACTTAACATCTTTTTATAGTAACCTCATCAAGGGAGTTGCAATCATCGAAAATCCTTTCACAAAGCATCGGTAATAATCAGTATAGCCTAAAAAGCTTCTAACCTCTACTACGTTCTTTGGCGGCTTCCATCGACAATAGTAGAAATTTTATTCGGATAAACTCAGATGCCATCAGCCGAAAAAATATGACCGAGAAATCCGACTTCTTGAAGCCAAAACTCGCTCTTGCCAAACTTAGCATAGAGTTGCCTATCCCGTAAAGTCTGTAAAACAGTTCTCAAATGTTCAGCATGTTCAGACTCATTCTGGAAATAGATCAAAATATCATCTATGAATAATACTACAAAGTTGTCCAAGTACGGTCAGAATACACGATTCATTAAATCCATAAACGCAACTGGGGCATTCATTAGACCAAAAGGCATGACGAGGAACTCGTAGTGACCATACCTCGTCTTGAAGGCGGTCTTAGGCACATTTGCCTCCATAACTCGTAACTGGTAGTAGCCGAATCTCAAATCTATTTTTGAAAATTCGGTGGCTCCCCTAAAATGATCGAACAAGTCGTCAATCCTAAGCAAAGGATACTTATTCTTAATAGTCACCTTATTGAGTTGCCGGTAGTCTATGCACAACCTCATCGATCCATCTTTCTTTTTCATGAATAAAATGGGAGCACCCAAGGTGAAGAGCTCGGTCTTGCAAAACCTTTGTCAGTCAATTCTTGCAACTGTGATTTTAACTCCTTCAACTCAGTAGGGGTTATTCTGTATGGAGCAATAGAAATGGGCATCGTTCCCAGTACTAGCTCAATACCGAATTCCACCTCTCTAATAGGAGGTAACCCTGGTAACTCTTCTGGGAACATGTTCGGATATTCACGGACTATCAGTACCGACTCAATCTTCAATTCAGATTCTTTAGTATTCAATATGAACTCAAGGTAAGCTTCATATCCTTTCCTCATATACCTTTGAGCCATCATTGAAGTAATCACAGCTGGCGGTGCATTCAACTCATTTGAATCAACCCGGAGAATGTCACCATCTGAACATTTTAATTCCATGTACTTGCTACTGCAGTTTACTATCACATCATGGATGGTCAACCAATCCATACCAAGTATTACATCAAATTCGTCAAATAGCAAAAGCATAAGATTTGCCGAAAAATAATGTCCTTGAATCGTCAAAGGATAATTCTTACAAACTTTGTCTACTAATACTGAGTTGCCTAGAGGGTTCGACACCTTAATTACAAATTCCGTTGATTCCGTAAACATGTTCATGCTAGACACTAATTTCATACATACGTAGGAATAGGTCAATCCCGGATCAATTAAGGCAATGACATAAGTATTATGAAGAGAAAATGTACCCATAATGACATTGGAAGTTGAAGCTTCCTCTCTGGTACGTATCGCATAAGCCCTTGCCGGGGCATGAGCCTCTAATTTTACAGTCGTATCCTTGACAGCAGTTCGACTACCACTTGCACTTCCAGGATGTCGTGGTGGTCTACCTCGAGGATTAGGAACATTAGATATCGGCTCGTTTCGGGTAGTCTTTAAGGAAGTGGTCAAGGGAACCACATCTAAAACATGCCCCACTCTTCATTTAGCATTCCCCAAAATGGAACTTGTTGTAGCTCTTACATCTAGGCTTTTTATCATCTACACTCCCCAAACTAGTTACCTTAGGGGAGGAAGCCCTTGGGTTATGTCGTTTAGAGCTTCTTGTTTTGCTTGAATATCCCACCGATACAGTGGAGTGTTCTTGTTGACTCTTCGATTTGTTCGTAAGAAAGGAGTGCATTTTGCCGCTAGACCTCTTACTCGAAGCTCTAGCTTCTGTATTTGCTTGTTTTTTTTCATTATTAAGTTCCTCCGCTTTCTTGGCTTGATCGGCTAACGTAGCCAACTCCCTTATTTCAAGAATCCCAATTAACAGTTTGATTTCTTCATTCAGACCTTCGGAGTGCTTACACATCTCCGCCTCCGATTGGACCCACTCACTTGCATACTGACTTAGTCTCACGAACTCTCTTTCGTATTCTGACACGGTTCTGTTTCCTTGTTTGAGTTCCAGGAACTCCTTCCGCTTCTGGTCCAAGAACCTTTGACTGATATACTTCTTCCTAAATTCCACTTGGAAGAATTCCCATGTGATACTCTCTCTTGGTGCTACTGAGGATACGGTCTTCCACCAATGGTATGCAGTGTCCTTTAATAGCGACACCGCACATTTCAAACTTTCCTCAAGAGTATAAGACAATTCGTCAAGAACTCTCATGGTATTCTCAAGCTAAAATTTAGGACATTCCGTATTGTCATAAATTGTGGCCTTAAACTCTTCAGCTCCATATTTCCTATGTTTGTCCACAGGGGCCTTACCAATTCTCACGGGTACCACACCTTGTGGCACTTCTCCTTCAGGTCGAGCAGAGGGTGGAGGAAGTCGTGGTATATTGGGGCGGTTTCTCAAATCATCTCCAAACCATTCATCCATCATCTTAAAGAAGGGAGCTCTTGCTCTTCTCGGCCTTCAGATACATGCCTTCTACTACTACTAGTAGTAGCTCATTGAACAGAAGCTGGAGCATTGCTCTCGGCTCCCTCGGACTCATAATGAGCTTGATTGGAAGACATTTACTATATTCAAATACAATTAAAAATGGTTAGGAGATGTCACACTATCATAACCTGTATAATGGCATGTATAGATATACTCGACATATGCTACATTAGTCCTAGAATCGACTAAACCGTAGCTCTGATACTGTTAAATGTAACGCCCCTTACTCGTACCCGAGACCAGGACAAGGTACAAGGTATTACTGTGCACGAACATAACATTTCCGGGAAAATTTTGGGCTATAAAATTTTGTTCCAAATTAAAACCGATCAATCATATTCATAATGTCCCTATTATGGACCTACGAGACCCAAGACAACATTAAGAATGGTCCGGGACTAAACCGATAACTTAAGAAAGTTTTTTGGAAAATTTCCTAGGTTAAGCCTCACACGCCTGTGTGGAGGCAATGCACATGCCCGTGTGCTTTGGGACACACCCATGTCCCTTACTCGTGTGGGATTAATTGAATTTATTTTTCATTTCGAACCTACAGGGGTTCTCACACGGCCGAGCACACATCCGTGTTCTTCACACGGCATAAACATGCCCGTGTTGTCGCCCATGCCCAAAAACTCGAGCATTCTATTTATGACTTCATCATGCATTTAGGGAAACACGGCCAAGACACACGCCTGTGTGCTAGGCTGTGTCCTCCATACAGTAGAGAAGCACGGCCATGTCTCTACCTGTGTTTTTATTGCCATGCATTCTGACTTAAAAATTTTAGGTGTAGGGGACACATGGCCACACCACACACCCATGGAGCTGACCGTGTGTCACACATGGCCTAGACACACTTCTGTGAGTCTATCTGTGTGGACCCTTTTAGAGGCTACAAATCTAAGCCAATGGTCACCTTCTATAACCACTCATATTCGTGAACCTTAATGATGATTAACATGGCCTAAATATGTCCGAGTACTACCATAAATGGTCTATTGCATGTTAACCTCATCTCATTGGTTATGTACATGGTAATTTATCCTCTTTGTATTTAGGATTTCCATCTCATTCAAAAACACACTTAGACTTGGCTCATTGTTATAACTTATTGTCAATTATGACCTAACCATCCCAAGTGATTTGGCCACATTTCGTATGTCTATTTATAAGATACCACAAACAAGCACAATTAGTAGGTCATAGCATACATCAAAATGAGCCATGTCTTATGACCATATACAAAAAGAATATTAAACCTTTACATAGGCCAACCAATGACACATATCACAAAATAACCAAAACCTATACATGCCATTGAAACAAAATAAAGTATCTATATACCAACGCAAGACAAGTTGATAGTGTTGACAATGCTTTAATCATCTTCCAATCTTCACGAGTCCACAAGGTCTGTAAAACAGAGAAAAGAGAGGGGGTAAGCATTAACGTGCTTAGTAAGTCCGGATAACAGGAAAGTAAACTTACTGGTTATTTAGAATGCAACCATATAAGACATTCAGGCCAAACATTCATAGTAAAATTACCTATCACATGTACTCAACCATCAAGTTAGTCTCATGCCAGTACAAAGTAACATCCTTCATAGATGAGCTCATCAATTCAAACATCTCTATTCCCATTTAATAATTTAATCCTGTCGAATTTCTTGGAATCTCGATGGATATCTCGTTTACCATCAAACTAGTCCAGGCTAAATCCCCCATAACGTAACTCACGGAGAAATGTCGGGATTACCATTCCAGGCTAAATCCCCTTCAATGATATATACTCCTATGAGTTTAGGTCTAAATTACCAGTCCAGGCTAAATTCAGATCCTATTTGGATTAGCCGTCAGGGGTAAATCCGTCAAAGTACACATATTCTTCGGGATGCTAGATCACTATAGGATCACCTGTCCGGGCTAGATCATTTATACCATTATTTCATTTTCGAGTAATCCATCAGACATCCCTTTTTATTCAACCGGTACATTTCATCATAACATTAATAATTCATTAGTTGTCATGCAATAAATATTACTATTATAATTCATACATGTACATACATCTTTAATTTATTTAAAGATAGTTTACCTTCGAGTTACACGAACTTACCTGGTAATTGCTTAGGTTTCGTATTTCAGTTATTCCGAAACCTTTCGTTTTCCACGATTGATCTCCAGAACCGGTTCCTTGAGGTCTATATCAGTAAAAATAAATTATTAATACCTCAGGCTATTTATTTCGGACCTAAAATTCACCCCCAGGCAAAATGACCATTTTGCCCCTAACATTTGAAAAATTTACAACTTAGTCCTTAGGCTCGTAAAATGAAATACGTGCAATTCCTTTGTAACGCCCCAATTTTTGAGAATCATGTGAATGTTGGCGTAGGTTTAATTATGTTAGTGGGCCTCTAGAAAGCCCAAGCTTAAGATAGAACCCGTCAATTTTAGTTAATTTTTGTTCCATAACAAAAAGGGGGTGAAATCAAGAAATAGAACCTATGTGAAAATGTTTGAAAATGCTATAGGCTAAATTGAAGTGGCCAAATAAATAGGAGTGCAAAATAGGAGGATTTGCATGACAAACCTCCCATTTTACATGAAGTGGCCAGCCATCATGTTGTTGTAGACAAAATGTACACTTGATAGCCATAATTTATGGTACAAATTGATACAAATTGATAATAGGTTAGGTAAATATTCCATGATAATAGGTTAGGTAAATGTTCCATGATAATAGGTTAGGTAAATGTTCCATGATAATAGGTTAGGTAAATGTTTCATGATAATGGGTTAGGTAAATGTTTCATGATAAGAATTTCATGTCTTTTGTATTAAAGAATTAAATGGATGAAATATGAAGTTTTATTAAAAGAAAAAGGGGTGAAAAGAACAAAGTTTTGTCCATCTTTGTTCATCATAGCTGAAGTTAGAGAAGAGAAAGGAGAGGAGAAAGCTCTTGAGTATTTGGTCATTAGGAGGAGGAAAATTGAAGGTAAGTTCTTGGTACCTTGCTTCTATTTTGAGGTTCATGAGTTCTTCTTGATTCTACCTTAACTCTTGAAGTATATTTTGATTTTTAGTTGTGTTGTGAGCATTTAGTCATGAATTAAAATGAAGGTAATGGTTGAAAATGGAAGATAGGTGAAGTTGAGCCAAACAAATAAGCATGCATGTGCCTTAGATGTTAAAGGGAAAAATCAGCTAACATGTTGTGCTTTAAAATGATGAAATGGAGATTATACTTAAGTAAAATCATAGATATGTGATGATTGATTGGTGATATACATGTTTAAATAACAAGCATGCAAGTTAGGTGTGAAAGAGTGATTTGGTAATAAATCTGCTTGGGACAGCAGTAGTAATGTGACTTTGGAAAATCACCATAAATTGTGGAAGATGAGTTAGAAGCTGCATAAATTATGTAATTAAAGATTATTGAGTCTAGTTTCTAATGAAATAAACAAGAACATATTTTGAATTCTGTACAATGAGAAATTTGATTCGTAATGAAAGGTGGTCAGATTAGTCAAACAGAGAAACATGGGAAACTTTGAGAAAATTCTGGTATTGATTGGCTAAACAAAAAATTCTGAAAATTTTATGGATAGAAGATATATGAGTCTATTTTCAGGGAAAATTAACGGAACTTGATTTGGAGTTTCGTAGCTCCAGTTATAAATGATTTAGTGACTGTTGCTCAGGAAGACAGCTTTCAGTAAAATTATGATTATGTGGTAAACATTGACAAAAATTTGTTAATGAGTTGCTTACTGATTTCTTATAAGCTTACTATGATCTGTAGGTGTGGTTGGCCGAATATTGTAAGGGGTTAATACGTAGTTTGTATTTGAATAGTTAGATTAACGTGTTAGTAATCCAATTGTAGGCGGTTCGTGTGTGGATCTCACAAGATATCGTCGCAAAATGTGTGTAATGGCGACACCCTCTCATAGACTAGATTGGCAAAAGCGAAAAGCGAAAAGTCGGTATTTTGGGAATTTATGAGTGTGTGAATGCTCGTAAGATAGTTGGGTTTGTATATTTGGTAATCTAAAGTAATAAACTACGATGCGCGATTTAGTACATTTTGATAATTTGGGCTTAATGGGCCAAAGATCGGGTTCATGGGCCAATGGGCCCAATTCAAGAAGTATGTGCGGTAAGTGTTCTGATAGTACGTAAATAGTTAGGATATGCATGAAAACCCTAAAAGTAGCTAAATTACTATAATACCCCTATGTATGGAAAATTATTGTTATACCCCTAGGTGCAAAATTACCGTTATACCCCTAGGGTTAATTTTGACTGAAAAGCATGATATCTGATTCTGTATGATGTATGCCATGAATATATATCTGTTGCATGGGGACATGGGTTATATTATGGAGGAAGCGTTCTGGTGGCTATGCCACAAATATTTGATCTGGTGGCTCTGCCACATATATCTGTTCTTGTGGCTCTGCCACGATTATCTGTATCTGGTGACTCTGTCACATTATCTGTTCTGGCAGCCATGCTGCAAATTCTGTGGTGTGTAGCATTTGGGTGGGTCGAGTTGTCGCCCCACACGGTGTAAGGTTGGTACGGGGGTGTATACGGTTGGATATGGTTGGGTTTCTGCATAAACATGTAATATCTGTTATGTTCTGTTATGGGCCTATGGGCTTTATTTTGAATTCTGTTCTGGGCTAAGGCCAACTTATTCTATTTCTGTGGTTTAAGCTGATATAGGCTGTGGTTGGGTTAATTTACACACTAAGTTTCTCCAAACTCACCCCTTTTATTTTCATCCACGCAGGTAATCCCCAACCATAGTGGGCTTGGAGCTGTGAGGGAATTTGAGTGGCCAATTGCTCGAAAGTTTGATTTTCTTCCGTGAACTGGACATCCTTTTATTTACATTTGAAGTTTTGGGTTTTTAAATGTAATAAGGCCGCTTATTTATTTTTGATGGTTTTTTTTATATGTATTACTAAGATAGGTAATACTTATTTTAATTATTGAAATTGGATAGCTTTAGGGTGCGTTTTCAAAAACAACAGTTGATTTCAAAATAACACGACAACAAGCAAAGCTTCCGCA
Source organism: Gossypium arboreum (assembly GCF_025698485.1). Taxonomy (NCBI): domain Eukaryota; kingdom Viridiplantae; phylum Streptophyta; class Magnoliopsida; order Malvales; family Malvaceae; genus Gossypium; species Gossypium arboreum. The sequence goes on along the minus strand of NC_069072.1, from coordinate 14,151,281 downwards.
ATGAAAGTATTTTCCAAAATTAATCACTTTTCCTAAAATGACTTAATCAAATCGGTTTCCTAGAAATATCCATGACGTTAAAGTGTGGCAATGGCGGTATGCATGTCTAGGATTGGATCCGAAGGAGCTTGGTACTTAGCAAATCCGATGGACTCACCACCTCTTTTCCGGTTTCCTACGGTGCATGACTTCCATTCACTTTAACCTTTAATGAACTAATCTTTTGAACATCAAGTACGATTTTCTGGACTTAGAATGGAAATTTTTTTTTTACGTTTTTGATGTGGCATGCCGGATCCAGCCATAACTTCTGGGCCGGGTTTGGGGTGCTACATCCTTGGTTACCCAAGCCTAGCCGAATGTATTATAAACTCATACTAGCCACATTTTCCTCTATTTCACATTTCTACCACATATTTTGTACCTTTTGCAAAGATATCCTTTTAGGGATTTTTCATGAAAATCACTTAGGAAAAGATATTTAACACACATCTAACTTCATATTCCCCCATAAATAATCAAAGAACAAACATGTCGCACATGAGTCATTTTGCATACATGAACCCTAGCTTAAAATATGGGTAGAAATGGAGAGAACATGTTCTTACCCTAGCTTAAAATATGGGTAGAAATGGAGAGAACATGTTCCAAGGATCTAAAAAATATAAAGAACATGAAAAACGGGGCTAGGAGTCACTTACTATTGAGCTTGGGAAGTGAAGAAACCCTAGCTATGGTGTCCCTTTGAATTTTAGTAGCAAGAGGGAGAAGAATGGCCAGTTTTTGCCTTCATTTCCCCTTTTTATTGATTTTATTACCAAATGTCCAAAATGCCCTTCTTTACTGAACTTTCAAAATTTTCCATGCATGCCCATTTTTGTCCAAAAACTTAGAAATTGGAAAAATTACTCTTTAAGACCTTCTAATTAATAATCTAAAGCAATTTCATGCAAATTGCTTCTAAAATCCAAGTTGTGCAATTTATTCATTTTGGTCCTTAATTTCCAATTAGACACCTTACACTAAGAATTTCTTCATGAAACTTTAGCACATGCTTACTTTCATATTATAGGCCTCATAATAATCATAAGATAAATATTTTGACATCAGATTTGTGGTCCCGAAACCACTATTCCGACTAGACCCAATTTTGGGATGTTACAAGCACACTTTAAAGGGACTTAAACATGATCCAAACAGAACATACCAAAACAAACAACTCCTTATTTCAAGCATCATAACCTAGTTCAATTTCCTACCAAAACATGCCAAAAAGTGACCAAATCAAACCTTTCCAAACATACCATAAAGAGCCTTATAAACATGCATAATAAAGTTACCAAACTTACATAGTTTGACAAAGCATCAAATGGTACCAAACCAACATAAGTTTCTAAAATTATACATGCCAAAACTATTAACTCATTCATCAAAATACCATTACAAACACCTTATACATGCCATTATAAATCTTGGCCAAAATGCTTAAGAACTACCAAATTAACTGTTGGATAGTGTGATAGGTCTTCGATGAGCTTCCAACCGATTGAGCTTCCGAAAATCTATAAAGCAAGGAAAATAACTATGTAAGCAATGAGTGTTTAGTAAGCTCGTATAAACCTTAAACATAACTTACCATTTTTATAATCAATCATAGAATAGGTATAAACCAAAACATATGCCATAAGCTTAGTATGAGCCTATACAATATCATCAAACTCACAAAATAATAAGTTCATCAACATCACATATGAATTCATTTATAGCATAAGTGGATTTCATAAGATACATCACATATTCATCAACCTTTTCATAAGATTATGAACAATTCCATTTACTTACTTACCATTCCATTCCAAATGCTTAGTATAAGCCTAAACAACATCATTAATTCAAAAGTTAGTGCACTTGTCCACGATATAAATGAGTTCATCCATAGCATAAGTAGAATTACATATTTAACCACATCATTTAGATCATAAATCGTTTTCACAGATTCATGATTCCTTCCATTTGAATACTTACCATTACGTTCCCTTTTCATACCCGTTGAACCATCTAGAATTTCATCGGATACTCGGGAAAGCTCACACAATGTGTGTCTTTACATATAACCATAACCTTTCATTTACATCATTGCTCACACGAGCTGTGGGTCGGAATGTAAGCTACATGGTGCTACTTACACGAGCTGTAGAGTATCTGCAACAAATGCAGGACCTCAGTCATTGGTAGGACATTCAAGACTAGCACTCGAAATATGAAATCACTAATGACATGCCATTTGTATCCTAAGAATTCCTAAAGTTCAAACGAGACTTTATAACCGTCAATTCATCATAGTATGGATACATTTATAGATATTGATTCATTTATATTACATCATAGCATAGGTTTAATTAACTAACATTAAAACGAACACAGTTCATACGAACTTACCTCGATAACTAGGGCTTAGATGTAGAATCAAATTAGTTTGAAGCTTTAACTTTTCCTCGATTTAAGACCAAACATGGTTTATCTTGATCATAAATAGGTAATTTAAATCAATTATACACTTCTAGTATTCAATTTAATACACATCTCATATTTATGCAAAATTACCATTTTACCCCTAACATTTTAACTTTTTTACAATTTTGTCCTTAAGCTTATAACTTAAAGTCTAACCATTTTAATCTAAATCCATATTAATAAAAAATACAAGAGACCTTGAAACAACCCATATTTACCATCAGTTCACAATAAAACCCTAGAATTTATACCTTTAACAATTTAATCCCAATTCCATAAAATTTATCAAAACCACATAACAAAACTTGTTTATTTTTCAACAAGAATTCATAATCTATCAATTAACATAAAAACTCATTCTAAAGCATTCATGGCAAGTCCCTCAACCTTTAACAGTTTTACAAATTAACCCTCAGGCTAGCTAGATTAAGCTAAAATGATCTTAAAACATAAAAATTATTAAAAAGGGACTGAAATCATATACCGTGAAAGCACCTTAGCTAGTCGAACTTCAAGCCCTAAAATGGCTATTCCATTGCTATCAAAATCAATGGAAAAGACAACAATGAAGATGATACCATCTTTTAGTTTCTTTTATTTTAATTTATTTATTAAATTACCATTTTAACCTTGGTTGTTAACTATACAAAACATCAAATTCATGTCGATATTGGTCCACTAATTCATTAAATGGTGTAATTACCACATAAATCCACTAGTTTAAAATTTCATAGTTATTTGACCCTTTTAACTAATAGAATTAAACTTTTATACATTTAACAATTTAGTCCTTTTTTCTTAATTAACCATTTAAACATCAAAATTTCTTAACAAAATTTTAATACAACCCTAATATAATCCCGTAAACATTAAATCAACATTAAAATAATAATTTACTCGTCGAAACTGTGGTCCCAAAACCATAGTTTTTTATACCACTAAAAACGAGCTGTTACAATTCCCATGCAATGCAATATGATATGCTATGAATAAAACACAATCATGCATGACAAAAAAAAAATATAGTGCTAAACAATGGAATGCTTAACATGCTTTTAGTAATAGTTTCAGTGTATGACTTGCATACTTTCAATCAATCAATCAATGGAATCAATGGTATGTAACAAACAACAATAGACAATATACTCAGGGTATACTTAATATGCAATTCGAGCAAAGTCACAGAGATTCGCATGTTATACATGCATCCAAAGAAACATTAACAATTTTCATAATATACAATACAATGCACGTCACAAACACACAAATAATCAACCTTAATAATGGCAAACTATTTGAAAAACATGTTAATGAATTTGCATTCAGACAATCCCAAAAAGTGCTTTTAACATTTAGCCAAATCAAACAAGAATTACTCACATACACAATTCACATTTAATTAAGTCCCATACCGGAATTACGCAAGTCTGCAGTGCCAATTATAAATTCACAATTTCCCACGACTCTAAAATCGAACGAATCTAAACACACACATGGACAAATCAAGGTTAGAATCAACCTAAAATGGTGTTCGGCCAATCAATACTACATAGTGACACTTCATATCCAACTTTAGTAGATCAACTTACATTATTTTGTTACTAAACGAAAATGCGAATTAGGTTTGTCGTCACTGCTGATCCTTGGAGTTTAGATTCGATCTTTCAACATAAAAATCATTAAAAATCGGTAAGGTAATACAACTATGACTCTAATGACAATCGACCAAAATAGAACATAATAGAGGAGAAAAACGACATAAGATTTAACTGAAAAATAACACTTATGCTTCCAGAAGACTAGATCCGTGACGGTGATTTAAATGAAATCAAATGTAAACTAAAACGACAAAGTGAGGGGTTGTTTAAACAAGTAAAAAGTGAAGAAAATGATAGGAAGGATTTGTAGGAAATAGAAAGAAAAACAACAACCAAAAAATGGTGTTTCAAGGGCGACAACATCTTCAATGGTGGTAACAAAGGGATCGGTTTAAGATCTACACAAGGAAGGATTTTTGGCAGCAAACAAGACAAATTTTAGAGTGTAACACCCTAAACCCAACCTAAACGTCTAGACCAAGTCCAGAAGGTTACATCAAGGACACTAAAGACACCATATTTATAACGCAGTCAAAATGAACCATTCATCATGTAATATCCACACAATAATTAACTAATCATGAAGTCTTTCCAACATTACAATATCACAAGATACCGAATTTCCTACCAGCAGTAATTTAAAGAAAGATAAAAGCTTGACCGAGCTCTCGCGGCGCCGTCCCCTTCAAGTTTAAGTACCATCTGAAATCCAATCAATAATAAAATGAGTTATGAACTCAATGCGTAAAAGAAGTTTGTTCAACTAGAACACATTTATAAAATAGTTCTGAATTCAAAGATTCGGTTTGGTATAGAAGTAATTTCAGTTCAGGTTCAGAAATAGATTAGTTATATATATATATATAAGCAATCTCGGTTTCATATACACTACAGATCAGATTCAGATGGAATATTCCTACCCCCGTCTGCTACCTACCGTCTTTAGCCATCCCAATACACTGTTAAGGACATTCAATGCCCAACCAACCCTACACACCTTAGAGTGTCCATTTGACACTTGTACAGAGGCACAACTTAGTTGCTAGATCGAAATGAGACAAAGCACCAGAACCAGATTTATACGCATTGTGGCTTAGCCACTAATTCAGAGCAGATTACTTCATTCTTCACAATATCCCAACTCATGCAAATGTAGAGTTCAAATATCTATAAAATGCATTGTCGTTCTAATTTATTTCAAAAGTAGATAAGACAGTTCAACATCAGAATAAGTATCACAGTACACATACAATTATGTTATTCATACATCAGTCTCAGAGTACCAGGCAGTTCTTATATAATCAAATCCAATCATTCATACATTGGGGACGGCAGTATCAGTGTTGAGCAACACTCACGGCCTCAAAAATAGGTTTCAGACCCCATTAACATGCCACACGGACTGGACACACGCCTGTGTGACTTACACGGCCTGGGCACACGCCCATGTCCCTGGCCGTGTGGCCTTAAGCCATAACCAGTGAGTTATATAGTCCAAACACATGCCTGTGTCCATTGCCCATGTGAACCTTGCACTAATATGGCCATATGGCCTAGACATATGCTTGAGTGCCTTGCCTGTGTAACGCCAAATCAATAAACAGTGAGTTACATGGCCAACTACATAGCCTAGCATACAGCCATGTGGCTCATACGGCCTAGCACACATGCCTGTGTGCCTGGCCATGTGGCGTCGACAACCATATTTTTTGGCATGCATCTAGAGAGATTTCAAAGCAACAACAACTAAGAGAGTCTCTGAAGCCTAAAACGACCATCCAATAACTCAATCAACCAACTTTATCGACAATAACGCACAGTTTACACGAAATACTTTATGTCAAAGGTTTTGACACGAAACCTTCTACGAAATCAAACTTACCGGAAAGTCAACAATGATTACTCAATTTGTCAAGTTGAGGTTTGCTACACCCGACACCCCCGCCTAAGAGGAAACCAAATGACTAATTATCAGAGATTACACAATACGCTTGGGATGCCCAATTCAGAACATAAACCTCATAATTTAACTAATTGATAATGAAACTTACTTACTAACTTTTCAATCAATGCAATTAACAGTGTATAACTTCTTCTAGACCCATACTTACTTACGACCGTGATCAAAATGAAGAAGAAAATTAAAGAATAAAAAAGAATAGGAAGCAGGAAAAAGGAAAAAAAAATAAAGAACAGTGACTAGAAGAAACGAATGGAAGATGACGAAAATTTTAATTCCTAATAACTTCTAGTCAGATACTAGCACTTAGCAAAAAGAATGTTCCCTATCACATACCTTGGGATTCGAACTCAAAACTAGACAGAATACTGACAAATGCTTAACCAGTGAACTAGTAGGCTCATTCTTGTCATAGGTTTACACTAAATTAAACTTAATTATATAATATATGGACAAGGGTTGTTTTAAAAAATAATAAAAGTGTTAACAATGTGACTTGAACTCCAAACCCTAATCACATAAGTAGAGCACACAACCACAAATATAGAGAATTAATTACTGCAAATTCTCACAATTAAATTCTCAAAATTTTTGGGGTGTTACAACTCTCTTCGCCTAAAAGAAATTTAAACCTCGAAATTTACCTGACCCAAATAGATACAAATACTGTCGTCTGATCGATTCTTTAGGTTATCACGCGGCCTTCTCAATACCATGGTTTCGCCATAAAACTTTTACTAGATGAACAAATTTCTTTATCAGTACCTTAACATCACATTCCAAGATTTGGAGAGGTTCTTTTTCAAATGTTAAATCCGGTCGCAATTTGATCACGTTGACTGGAACAATATGCGACGGATCCAACCGATACCGTCTCAGCATCAAGAAATGAAACACATCATTAATTTATTCTAGCTTTGGCAATAATTTTAATTGATACGGAACTAGTCCAACACACTTCAAGATATGGTAAGGCCTAATAAACCTCGGGCTTAGCTTGCCCTTGCGTTGAAATCATAAGGCTTTTTTCCACGGCGATACCCTCAAAAATACCTGATCACCTACAGAAAACTCGATGTTCTTTCTTTTTAAATTAGCATAAGATTTCTGCCGATCAGATGTGACTTTTAAATGGTCTCAAATTACTTTCACAGTGTTTTTAGTTTCAAAAACTATCTCAGGACTTAAAACCAGACGAGTGACGCATCACTGTATACAGTAGACTTCTGACCCAATTTAGGTTGAACTAAGACAGGAGCTTGTGTCAGAATAGACTTGAGCTTACCGAAACTAGACTGTTGTGCCTCAGACCACACTAATGGAGCATTCTTATGCAGCAGCTTTGTTAGAAGTGATGCAATTAGAGAAAATCCCTCGACAAACCTATGATAGTAACTGACTAAAGCTAGGAAGCTACGAAGCTCAAATTCATTTTTTGGTTGTTTCCACTCAACAATAGCTTCTATTTTCTTGGGATCGACTCGGATCCCTTCCACAGTTACCACATGACCCAGAAAAGTGACTTCCTGTAACCAAAACTCGCACTTACTAAACTTGGCATACAACTGTTTTTCTAAGAGTATCTGAAGTACAATGCGAAGATGATTATCATGCTTACTTTTAGTTTTAGAGTAGATTAGGATATCATCGATAAAAAACACTACTAATTGGTCCAAGTACGGTTGAAACACCCAATTTATTAAATTCATAAACACCATGGGGCATTCGTCAAATCGAAACGCATCACCAAGAACTCGTAATGACCGTAACGAGTCCTAAAGGCAGTTTTGTACACATTATTCTCTTTGAACTTGAGCTAATGGTAACTAGAACGTAAATCAATTTTGAAGAAGACGGATGCTCCTTGAAACTGGTCAAACAAGTTTTCAATCCTCAGTAACGTGTAACTTGTTCAACTATCTATTGTCTATGCACATTCTCATCGACTCGTATTTTTCTTAACAAACAGTACCGATGCCCCCTACGGAGACATGCTCAGTTGGATAAACCTTCTGTCGAGAAGTTCCTGAAGCTGAGGTTTTAGCTCGATCAGCTCCTTCGGTGCCATGCGATAGGGTGCAATGCACACCGGAGCCATACCTAGTAACATATCAATATCAAATTCCACCTCCTGATCTGAAGGTACCCCGGGTATTCCTTAGGAAAAACATCTGGGAATTCCCTTATAGTACAGAAAGTTCCTACAGAAAGCTTTGCGGGAACAGAATCAGATATGTAGGCAAGGTATGCATCGTACCCTTTTCGGACTAACTTATTTGCTACAAGAGCGGAGATTACATTAGAGAGGTAATCTCGACGCTCACCAACAATGACCACCTCGTCATTCTCATCTGTTCTCAAAGTAACTCTCCTAGTTAAACAATCTAGATTGACCTGATATTCTACAAGCCAATGCATTCCCAGAATCAAATCAAACTCATTAAAGGGTAACTCTATCAGATCAACTAGAAATACCATAGAGCTCTAAGGGTACCCGCCTATATATTCTATTAACCTGTACTGACTGTCCCAAAGGACAAATCATAGAAAACTCTCTAGTATTATTTTCAGCAGTTAAACCCAGATTTGCAGAAACAACACTAGCTATATACGAGTGAGTACAACCAATATATATGAGAGCATAGTACGATACAAAATGAATAAAGAAAATACCTGCAATGACATCAGTATCAGCGCAGTCCTCGCGGCGTCTTGCCGTATATACTAGAGCCTGTTGATGAGCCTCAGTCTGACCTGCACCTCTACCCAGTGCTCTCTGTCCTCTCCTAGATCCATTACCACCTCTACTAGCACTACGACCTCTAAGTGGTTGTTGAACCACTCTCGGAGGCTGAATAGAATCCAGAGTTGGAGTTTGTGCTGCAACTGGCACTTGATCTGTTCTACGGGGGTGATCCCTAACCTAGTGCTTCACCGACCCACAATAGAGGCATGCTCCTAACTTCCTCTAGCATTTTCCCAGATGGTGTTTCCCACAATCACTGCACAGCTGAATCTCAGTACCTACAGCTGGTGTCTCGGCTCTCGGGTCCTGTTAAATCTCACCCATTTCTTGTGGCGCTGACTAGGACCAGAAGGACCAGAATCTCTCTTAATTTCGCTCTGATCCCTCTCACGATCACGCCGTTTGTGTTCAGTGTGCTTCACTTCTTCCACTATCTTTACTTTGTCAACTAGAACTAGAAAAACCCGCTCCCACTAAGGAGGTATCAGAACTCGCAGATCATATCTCAATCCCTCCTTAAACCTCACTGTGACAGCCCAAAATTGACCCTAGTCGGAAGGTGGTCTCGGGACCACAAAACCGAGGCATAAAAATAATTTAAAATTTATTTCGATGCCTATAATATGTGTGTATTCATGTATGACATTTTTTGATGATTGATTTAGTGTTATAAAGGTGAATTTCACTAGAAAGGACCTAGTAGTGAACTTTGAAAGTATGATGGGGAAATGTGTGATGACTAATTAAAGCATGCATGCAAAATAATGGACTTGCATGTCAAATTCCCTTTGTACAAGTGATGGCCGCCATGACAAAGAGATATGGGCTAAACATGTCATGAAACATGTTTTGTTGGGCATTAGGGAGAAATAATAAACAAATAAACATGGGTAAGAAAAGAATGAAAAAAAAATGTGTGTGAGTGTGGTAATCCCCCTTGCCGTGAGTTGAGAAAGAAGGAAGAAAAAAATTTGTTGTGTTCATCCTTTCTCATCTTTTGGCCGAAAATCATAAGGAGGAAGAAAGAGGATTTTTGCTTCATGCTTGGTTTAGAAGAGATCTAGAAGGTGATTTGGCTAAATTGGCATCAAGATTAAGGTATGTATGAGGTTGTGTTAGGAGTTTCATGCATGTTTTGGTTGCTAACTTGATGTGCATGTTAGCCATGGCTCAAATCTTTGTTATGCCATGGAAATGGTATTTGGCCAAAGTTGTTATGGTGATAAAGCCATTGCATGCTAAGTGTGAAGCTTGATGATGATGCATGCAATGATGGATTGTCTACTCATGAGTAAGATTTTGAGTTTTCTTTTGTTTAACCATGATTGAAGTTGAAAAGGGCATGATTGTCATATTCGCCATGATGCATTCATGAGCATGGTTCATGCTTCTTGCATGTTAGTTAAAATTTGTGTTTTGGATGGCTATGGCCACCTTGAAATTCGGCCATGCTCATATATGTATATATATGTTTGCACATGATGTTTTGGTTGTGAACTAAGTGATGAATATGTTTGTTTAAAGAAGAAGATGTTGAAGAATGATTGTGAAATTGCAAGCACATTCGGCCTAGCACACATATGAGTGCTTGATGCTATAATATAAGTTTTGAGCTACAATATGCAAAGCATTAACTAGTAAAATGCATGCTGTTTTGTGAGGTATTAAGTGCATAATTGGCCTCAACATGGACATGAATATTCGGCCTTAGGTAGCCTATTGAAGGCCTTAGCTTTTCCTTGATGCTCGAATGAATTGTATTGAATTGCTTGATGTAGTATAAAATGTGCATGACCATTGTGTATTCAAGCTAAAGGGTGGCCATATGACCATTTAAACTCCTTGTCATATTCGCCATAAGCTAGCACAATGAGGTTTTAATAAATTGAATTTGTTTGAATTAGCTCAAGAGCTTAGAGGGCCACAATTGGACAAGGGAAGGAAAAAGTGATCGAATAGCCGTAAAAGCCGTTCGACAACATCCGAGGTAAGTCCTCAAGAAGTGACCTTAATTGAATTATGTGGAATGAAATATGGATGTATTGATTATTGATTTATGTGTGTATGAGTATTCGAATGATACCCGGGCTAAGTCCCAAAGGCGATTATGCTAATGATTATAATTGTGTTTGAGCCTTAGTAACGAAAATGAAATATGTATGTCCAATGATTATTGATGTATGTGTGCATGAGAAATTGAATAATATCTGGGCTAAGCCCCGAAGACAATTATGCTGGAAATTATAACCGGGTTAAGACCCGAAGGCAATGGTGCTAGTGGCTATATCCGGCTAAGACCAAGGCATTCGTGCGAGTCATTCTATCCGGCTAAGACCGAAGGCATTTGTGCAATCGTGATATCCGGGTTAAGTCCCGTAGGCCTTGGTGCGGGTTACCATATCCGGGCTATGTCCCGAAGGCGTTTGAACGAGTAGCTATATCCGGTTAAGCTCCGAAGGTATGTGATTTGAAAATTATAAGCTTGCTGGAAAATTTCAGCTAATACACTTGTGAAATTTCCCAATAACAAGGTAAGTGTGGTGTGTGCTTTGCGCGCAAGGAGTAAGAGCGTATGCATATCCGCTCCTATGATGGAACGAGTTATCGGCCTTAACGAAGCCGTTAATTGTGTATGAACCTAAGAGTTGGGATGGTGAAGTAAGTATGATTATGTGAATGTGTATTAGTGAAATGATGTATTTGGTTATGTGAATGTAATGCTTTAATTAAAGCTGATTTTATTCCTTGAGACTTACTAAGCATAAAAATGCTTACCCCGTTGCTTTGGCTCTCTGTCTTATAGATTTTGCTCGATAGCAATCGGATTCGGGATCATTAAAGTCGAAGTCATCCACACTATCAACGCCTCTATTTTGGTATAAATTTTGGTTGAACTTTGAAATGGCATGTATAGGACTACCCCTTGTTGGTTTAAAAATGTGGTGATGTATATGTGTACGGCCATGCGAAAATGGCTCGTAAAAGTGAAGAATGAACTTAGACTATTTGCGTTTGTATATATATATATGGTGTCATGATGTGACTATGAATTGGAAATGGAATGTTCGTCACATGATCAGCCATTGGCATGGTTAAAATGATCATATGTGGACCTATGTATGGCAAGACTAGTTGGTTCATGGAGACTACAAAATAGGTAAGACCTACCTTAAAAAACAGATGCTGCCAGCTGCAGTAACGTGAATGTGAAAAATCACCAAAATTTGTAGGAATGGTATTAAATAGTGAATCAGCTATATAAATGAATCTTGATGAGTCTATTTTCATATGGAAGAAACGAAATGGTCATAGGAGTTACTTGTTAAGAGATATTAAAGCTATTGTGAGACAGGGCCAGAATGGTTTCTGGGTCCCCTGTCACAAATTTAAAAATTTACTATAAATTATCCAGAAATAATTATGAGTCATGCCTTATATGTGCAGATTCCATTTTGAGTCTAGTTTCATTAGAAATAAAGGGTACCAGTATTAAAGCCCTGTACAGAGAGATATTCAAGTTGTAACGCGCGAAGGTCAGAGCAGTCGATCCCTGTAACATGGGTGACTTTAACTAATAAACTGTACCAATTGGCCCGACCAAAAATTCTAGAAATAAATCCATGGATGGATATATGAGTCTAAATTCATGGAAAATTTACGAAACCAGTTTCCAAGTTTTGAAACTCGAGATATGATTTTTAAGGCGACAGTGACGCAGTTTTCCAGCCCGACTGGAAATGTCAAATTGGTGGGCAAAATATGTGGACTTGGCTTGTTAACCCCTTGTGTCCGACACCGGTGATGGTCTCGGGATCGGGGTGTTACACTCACGCACTTGCTGTAGTCAAACTCTACCAAAGTCCGTGCATACCTACTTAGTCGTAGAAACTCAGCTTCATATTCAGCCACAGATCGTTCGCCCTGAACTAGGCTCATAAACTCATGTCGGTGAGCCTCAACATAACTCGCCCCTTCATACTTACCTTGGAAGGCGTTCTTGAAATAATCCCAGTTAACCTGTTCAGGCTGAGTACCTTGCTCAATTGTCAACCACCACTGGTAAGCTTCGTCCCGGAGTAGGGATACAGGACCCTTCAATTCCTGAGTGGGAGTTCAGTCAAGATCAGTCATAATACGCTCAGTAACCTTGAGCCAATATTCAGCAACAATAGGAGCGACTCCTATGACGCCCCTGAACAATTCAGCCCTATTCGACTGGAGTCGTTCAGTAACTGACCCTCAGGCTTTTGATCCTAAATGGGCCCCTGTGACCTTCTTCAATGCTTGAATCATTGCTAGGGACAATGCGTCGTCCCCAGTCGTCGAGGTCTGGGACTCTGTCTCACCAGTAGGAGTACCAATTGTTTCACTGGCCTCCAAGTTAGGCATACTACCCACAGAGGATGTCTCCGCTCAAGTTCCTCATCAGCGTCCTCGACACCCTCGAATACATCATCCACGACTACCGTGCAAACTCATTATGGCAATCTAGTTACAATGTCAAAGTGCACATATCAGTTCAAACATCCAACGGGATAATTTCACTAATTCACGTAAAAACATTTAAACTGACAACAATTTAGGTAACACAATCATTCAACATAATAAAAATACTTACAGGATTAGCGCGGAGGCTCAGTTATTCATTAAAGTCTTAGTTTCAAGATTAATTCAGATAGTAACTTATAACCTAATTACTTTATCACACATTATGAGCCCCAAACACAGTCCTAGTGTTGACAAATCTAGCTTTGATACCACTAAATGTAAAACCCTAAACCCGGCCTAAACGTCTAGACCAAGTCCAGAGGGTTACATCAAGGACACTAAAGACACCACATTTATAACGCAGTCAAAATGAACCATTCATCACGTAATATCCACACAAAAATTAACTAAACATGAAGTGTTTCCAACATTAGAATATCACAGAATACCAAATTTCATACTAGTAGTAATTTAAAAAAGATAAAAGCTTGACTGGGCTCCCGCGGCGCCATCTTGTTGAAGTTTGAGTACCACTTGAAATCCAATCGATAATAAAATGAGTTGTGAACTTCATATGTAAAAGAAGTTTATTCAACTAGACCACATTTATAAAATAGTTCCAAATTCGAAGATTCAGTTTGGTACAGAAGTAATTTCAGTTCAAATTCAAAACTGATTAGTTATATATATAACCATTATCGGTTTCATATATGCTACAGATCAAATTCAAATACAATATTCTTACCCCCATTACTACACACCGTAATTGGCCATCCCAACAGACCTCTAAAGACATTCAATGCCCAACAAACCTTGCATTTCTTAGAATATCCGTTTGACACTTTTACAAAGACACAACTTAGCTGCTAGATCGAAATACGACAAAGCGCCAGAATCAGATTTATATGCATTATGGCTTAGCCACTAATTTAGAATAGATTACTTCCTTCATCACAATATTCCAACCCATGCAAATGCAAAGTTCAAATATCTATAACATGTATTCAGTCATTCTAAATTGTTTCAAAAGTAGATAAGATAATTCAACATTAAAATAAGTATCACAGTACACATATAATTATGTTATTCATACATCATTCTTAGAGTATCAGACGGTTCTCATATAATCAAATTCAATCATTCATACATTGGGGAGGCCAATATCAGTGTTGAGCAACACTCACAAGCTCAAAAATAGATTTCGAGCCTCATTAACATGCCACACGACCTGGACACAAGCCGTGTGACTCACAGGGTTTGGGCACAAGCCCATGTCCCTGGCCGTGTGGTATTAAACCATAAATAGTGAGTTACACAGCTAAGACACATGCCCATGTTCGTTGCCCGTGTGAACCCTGCACTACTATGGCCACACATGGCCTGGACACACTCCCGTTTGCCTTGCCCGTGTGGCCCCAAGTAGATAAATAGTAAGTTACACGACCAACTAGACGACCTGGCACACGGTTGTATGGCTCACACGGCCTAGACACATGCCTATGTGCCTGGCCGTGTGGCACCAATAGCCATATTTTTCGGCAATTGAAACTTGTAAAGTTTAAGGTTTTCGGCATGTACCTGGAGAGATTTCAAAGCAACTACAATGAGAAGAGTCTCCGAAGCCTAAAACGATCATCCAAGAACTTAATCAACCAACTTTATCGACAATAATGCACATTTTACACATAATACTTTATGTCGAAGGTTTCGATACGAAACCTTCAACGTAATCAAACTTATCAAAAATTCAACAATGGTCACTTGATTTTTCGAGTTGAGGTTTGCTACTCCCAACACCCTCTCCTAAGAGGAAACCAAGCAACTAATTATCAGAGATTACACAATATGCTCAAGATGCCCAATTTAGAACATAAACCCCAAAATTTAACGAATTGATAGTGAAACTTACTTACTAACCTTTCGATCAATGCAATTAACGGTGTATAACTTCGTCTAGACCCGTACTTACTTACGACCGTGATCAAAATGAAAAAGAAAATTAAAGAATAAAAAAGAAAAGGAAAGGAAAGTAGGAAAAAGGAAAAAAAATAATAGTGACTAAAAGAAATGAATGGAAAATGATGAAAATTTTAATTCCTAATAACTTCTAGTCAGATACCAGCACTTAGCAAAATGAATGTTTCCTATTGCATACCCAAGGATTCAAACTCGGAACCAGATAGAATACAGATAGATGTTTAATTATTGAACTAGCAGGCTCATTCTTGTCACAGGTTTACACTGAATTGAACTTAACTATATAACACATGGACAATGGTTGTCTTAAAAAATAATGAAATTGTTAACAACATGACTCGAAGTCCAAACACTAATCACAAAAGTAGAGCACATAACCACAGAAATAGAGACTTAATTACTGCAAATTCTCACAATTAAATTCTCAAAATTTTTGGGGTGTTACATAGAGGTTGGAAATAGTGATAAAATGGCTATAAAAATAGCAGCAATAATAGACAATAGAAGAAAAATAAAAGAGAAGTAAAAGAGAAGAAATTAGCACCATTACGAGTGGAGAACAGGGAGAGATAATGGAGGTTTAATGGCAGCAAGGAGAGGCTGATTTTGGCATCTCAAAGGACGATTTTAGGGTAGCAAAGAGGATGATTTTGTGATTAAAAATACTAGCAATAAGGATTGAATAATGGTAACATGATAATAGAGCAATAATGCAGCATAATAATGGTGAGAATCACACTATTTGGGATGACACAATGAAGAAGAAAGGGGAAAATTGAGAAAGAATAAGAGAGGGAAAGGAGAGGGATGAAAAAGAGAGGAAAAAGAGTGAAAAAAGAAGAAAAGAAAACTTCAAAAAAAATTTAGTTTTAATATATTTTTCTTAAAAAAACTGATAGTATTTTTGTTAAACTAGATAAAATATGTTATTTTTTTCAAACTTATCAGGAGATCTTTAGTGTTTGAGTTAGACTGAAATTGGAACAAATATGGATGGCTAAAGCTCAACTGAAAAAGAAATGTGAGTGAGGGGAATCAAACTCGAGTATCAAGGAAATACACTATTTAACCACTAGGTCAGTTCTCATTTTTGTTTAAACTCTTACAACATTTATTTTTAAAATAGGGTGTTACACCTACTAGAGTTCGGAGAAAAATTGCACAAAATAAGAATAATGCAAAGTAAGGAATTTGAACTTAGGTTTCAAAGATGAACTCACTAACTCTTAACTGCTAGGCCAATTTTTCTATAATTGCTCAAAAATAACTTTAAAAGTTAGAACAAAAAAACTTCCAGCTCACTAACCCAATTTTTGGGATGTGATAATCCCACATTAATCCCACTACTTTTATTGACCTTAGAATTTGATCCTTAGGTCACAATTGCTAATTCTATGAACAAAACTCTTTACAACTAATTTTACAGAATTAAACTCTCTACTATTATCTTAGCCACCATACTTTTCATTGCTTACGTTACTCATGGCTTCACCCTTATAGTTTTCACAAATCGACTCATAAATCTACCTATTGTGTTTTCCTAAGCTATTGAGTCAAATATCATTGTTGAAAGTGTCTTGACCCAACCACAAATTGACTTTATTTTTCTCATCATATTGTTTTTGTTAAAACCATATTTATATTTAAAAATATTTCACCTAGCCTTCAAAGCCCAAATGACGTTGATTTATCTTAGTGGTTAGACCTTATTCCAACAAATCAAGCCAACTCATTCAATTGGTGTCTTCTCATGATCAGACAACCACTTGATCATCAGTTAAGCCCATGACATCGCAAACTCTAATCCCCACAGGCGACACCGTTAGAGTTTGTTGCAAGATGGTCATTTATGTAACAACTCACATATATGGTGGATAAGCAAAGTGAGGACTATAATGTGAACAAATCAAGAACGGGTAGTCCCGTAGACAACAATGATGGGATTCATCTGGTGGATAGGCCAAATTCAAGAAGATTAGTAGATTGTCAATTAGCGAACTATTTAGCAGACATCCATTGTCAGAATATTTGGTGGATTGTCCAAATGCAAACAAGATTCGTAGATACACAATACGTGGGCTACCTTGTGAATTGACATGCTCTAAGCTATAGAAGAATAAACCATCAAGAAGCTAACCAACTATGGAAAGTTAAGATGTTACAGAATATCTCGATGTTTTGATGCACATTGGTAAGTTACCAACTTCTTTAGAAAAGTTGTTAGCTAATTTTATTTATCTTAAATTTTATAGGATAATTTTAGCGGTGCTGATTGGATAGAAAATAAAAAAATGAGCAGGTTGTATATTTCAAGTTCCTAAGCTTGGCAACTTGTTAAGTTGTAGTTGGTAATATTTTTCCTATTTAAGGCTATATTTTGTTTGTAAATTATGTATGAAAAAGAAAAATATAGCAAGTCAAATTTGATTGCTAAATTTGGTTTGTCTTCCATTTCTTCCTTTACGAGAAGAACCAATAGTTGGTATCTAAATCCAGTCGTCTTTGAGGGTCATTTTTATTTTATTGTTGTTGTTAGAATGTCTTCAACTAGTTTTACACTTATTTAACCACCAGCTTTTAACGGTGAAAACTATTATATTTTGGTAGTTAAGATGAAGACCTACCTACAAGCTTACGAGATATGGAAGGTTGTGAATGTGTATGTCAAGCCACCACCGTTGAAAGCTAATTCATTAATAGCACATATCAGAAAACATAGTGATGATCGTGCTAAAAAGTTCAAGGTGATGTCATGTATTCAGAATGATGTTTCTGATGTGATCATTACTAGGATCATGACCTGTAAAACTCCAAAGCAAGCTTGAGACAAGTTGAAGGAAGAGTTCCAAGGTACAAAGAAGACAAGGCAGTAGCAATTTATCAACGTGAGGAGGGATTTTGAGAACCTGAAGATGAATGAGTCTAAGACTGTCAAGTAGTATTATGACAGAATCGTGGTTGTTTTAAACAATATCAAATTGCTTGGAGATCAGTTTGTTGATTGCAGGGTAGTAGAGAAAGTAATGACAAAACTTTCAGAGAGGTATGAGTAAAAAATATCATCTCTTGAAGACTTGAGAGACCTATTTATGATCTCTCTACCAGAGCTAATAAATGCCCTATACGTGTAAGAATAAAGGAGAGTAGCCAGGTAGGACGAGCATGCTTAGGGAGCCTTTAAAGCAAGAAATAAGGAAGGCTCGAGCTCTTTGAATTACAAAGAAAAGAAAGGCTAGATAGACAAGAAAGAAAAGCCAATTAGAGATGGTGGAAAAAAGAAGTATCCACCATGCTCTTACTACAAAAAGACCACTCATCTGGAGAAATATTGTTGGTTCAGACTAGACATACAGTGCAGAGCTTGTAAGCTGCTTGGTCACATGGAGAAGGTATGCAATAAAAAAATGTAGACACAACAACACAATGTTCAAGCTCAGACTGTTGATGGGAACCATGCTCAAGAGGAGCAAGTGTTTGTAGCTTCATGTTTTGCATCAAGAAGTAGAGGTACAAAAGGATGGTTGATTGATAGTATTTAGAAAGATTAATAGAAGTTGCATTTCAAAAGTGAGGATTAAAAATGGTGAACTCATTCAAGCTAAGGGCAAAGGTGATGTGTTGATCAACATGCCATTAGGTACTAAAGTAATTTCAGATGTTCTTTTAGTACCTGAAATAGATTATAATCTCTGTAGCATTGGTCAATTTCTTGAGAATAAATACTTTGCTATTTTTAAAGATAGTGTGCAAGTTATCATAGTTTCAATGAAAGGAAAAAGTTTTATGTTGGACTAGAACTTGGTAACCTCAAATGCCTATACCTATTCAATATATGAAACAAATCTTTCGCACAAAATTTTGGGACATGTGAACTTTAAGTCCCTTAGTCAAATGTGCAAGTTAAATTTCAGTTGAGAATATGGCCAGAATCAAAGATTAAAATGACAATTGCAAAGTGTGTCAACTTGGGAAGCAAGCGAGGCTTCCTTTTCCAGCGAATAAAATCTAGCGTGCCAATGAAAAACTAAATTTGGTCCATTTTGATGTATGTGAACCAATGAAAACACCTTATTTGAATGTCGGTAGATACTTTATTTTGTTTATTGATGATTACACAAGGTATTGTTGGATTTAATTTTTGAAACAAAAAACATATGTAGCTAAAGTTTTTTGGAGGTTTAAAGTACAAGCTGAAAAATAAGATAGACAGCAAACTGAAGATGATAACGTTTGGTAATGGAACCAAATACACTTCAAACAAATTCAAAACTTAAAAAGCTAAGATACATCACCAGTTCACTAGCAATTACACTCCACAGTAAAATGAAGTGTGTGAGAGGAAAAATAGGACTATGATGGAGATGGTGAGGTATTTGTTTTTTGAAGGCAAGGTACCAAAAATGTTTTGGGCTGAGGCAATAAACACTTCAGTTTATTTGTCGAATAGATTGCCAACCAAGGCTATCAAGGAAATGAATCCATTTTAAGCTTGGTTCAGGTACAAACCTTCAGTTTCTCACTTAAAAGTATTTGGTTGTATATGTTTTATTTATGTTCCACAGGTGAAAAGAAGCAAACTTGAGAGATGATTGTAGCCTGGGATATTCCTTGGATACAAGAACAATAAAAAAGGGTACAGGATCTATGACCTTTTTTCTAAGAAAATTATGGTGAGTAGGGATGTTGTGTTTGATGAAGAGAAAACATGGAGATGGGATGCTATTGAAGTTAAGATGCTTGAATAAAGAGAGCTTGAACAAAGGTTACAACCTGCAAATGAACAAATTAAAGAAGAAGTCTTTGATGACATACCCGTAAAAGGAACACGATTAATTGTAGAAATCTATCAGAGGACTGATGTATCAAATCTTGAACCAGTGAATTTCAAATAGGTGAAAGCAATAGAAGGCTGGATGGATGTAATGAAAGCTGAGTTGAGCATGGTTTGCAAGAACCAAACATGAGAGCTTGTTGATAGGCCATCACATAAAAAAGTTATTGGTGTTAAATGGGTAATCAGAACCAAGCTGAATTTTGATGGTTCACTCAACAAGTTAAAGGAAAAGTTGGTTGTGAACGGTTTCTGACAGTAGTTTGGTGTTGATCACATGGAGATATTTGCTCCAGTAGCAAGGTTGGGTACAACTAAACTGCTGTTAGCTTTCTTGTCTCAAATGGGGTAGAAGATTCATTAGCTAGTTGTGAAGTCAACCTTTTTAAATGGCTACTTATAAAAAGAAATCTATGTGAAACAGCCTCCTAGTTTTATTGTTAAAGGAAGTTAATGCAAGGTATGTAAGAATTGAAAAATACTTGCAAAGTTTGGGATTTGACAAAAGCCTCAGTGAGCCAACTCTCTATGTGAAGAACGTTGAAAAGGTCACAACATTAATAGTTTTTTTTTTTGTATGTTGATAACTTGCTTGTAATTAAGAGTTGTGATGATTTGGTGAAGGAATTCAAGTTGTAGATGGAGAAGATGTTTAGGATGCTAGATCTTGGAGAAATAAGATATATCTTTGGCATGGAAGTACAACAAGTGTAACGTCCTGAATTAGGGCCTAGTTCGAATAGTGGTTTTGAGACCACAAATCTGAGATGGTAATAATTATTTAATGATTATTATAAGGTCTATGATATGTCTCTATGCTTGTGTGAAAATTTCATGAGGAAATTTTATGTGAAAAGTGCTTGATTAGACTTTAAGGACTAAATCGAATAATTTGTAAAACTTGTGTTCTAGAAGCAATTTGCATGAAATTGAATTAGATTATTAATTAGAGGCCCTTAAAGAGTAATTTGACCAAGTTCTAAAAATTTGGACAAAAATGGGCTTGGAAAGGTAAAATTTCAAAGAATGGTAAAAATGGCATTTTGGTCATTTAGGGGTAAAATGAATTAAAAGACAAAAATTAAAAGCAAAATGTGTCCATCTTCCTCCCCTGTCCGTGTGAATCAAGAGTGGAGCCATGGCTAGGGTTTCCAAGCTTCCAAGCTCAATAGTAAGTGATCCCGACCCCGTTTTTAACGTTCTATGCATTTTTGAAATCCCGGTAACATGCTCTACTCATTTCTACCATTATTTTGAGTTAGGTTTT
The DNA here is from genome assembly GCF_025698485.1 of Gossypium arboreum. Classification (NCBI taxonomy): domain Eukaryota; kingdom Viridiplantae; phylum Streptophyta; class Magnoliopsida; order Malvales; family Malvaceae; genus Gossypium; species Gossypium arboreum. The sequence continues at coordinate 14,129,900 of NC_069072.1, read as the reverse complement.
ATGTTTAAAAATTTACCCATGCATGACATGCTAGTATTTTGATGTTTAATGGTAGAATATGAAAGATTGGAGTGTATTTAACACCTTTTACTAAGTGATTTTTCATGAAAAAGCCTAAAAAGGACTAAATTGAAAAAGGCGTAAAATAGGTAACTAAAAATCTATTTTAATGAGAAATGTGGACTGCCATAAGCTTGAAAATGGTTCGGCTAGGCTTGGGTAATCAAGAAATTGAACATATTTCATTTTACGAGCCTAGGGACTAAATTGCAAATATGTGAAAGTTTAGAGGCAAAATTGTAAATTTTCCAAAATTGTAAATTTGAATAATGTGAGTCCTAAATAGGCTATTTTTTCGGGCTTAAATTGGGAAAATACAAGTTTTAGACTAAAATGGTAAATTTGTCGTTTTCATATTCGAGGTAAGTTTACGTGATTTAATGAGCATATTATTCATGTTATTATTTTTATACATGAAATATATCTTGTTATGATTGTATTGAGTTTGATGTTAATGGAAATTTGATGGAAATTGACATTTTAAATGAAATGAATAAGTTTGTATGAAAACTAGGTGATATGTTATTTTTATTGTATGGATTAATGCTCAAATAAACATTACAATGTGTATTCATGCATGAATTATAATGTTAATAGACATTCTGAAATAATACATGGGAAAGGTTGTACTAATGAAAAGTTGATAAAGTGTCCCAGTTGAATAAAAAGGGATATCCGATGGATATATCACTTCTTACATGATATGAGATCCTACATGTGTTACAGTAAAGGATTTAGCCCGGACAGGTAATCCATAGATCTCAGTATAGAAAGGATCTAAGCCTGGACGGATGTTTCTATGTTTGCATTATGGATTTAGCCGGGTAATCCGATTGAGGACTGAATTTAGCCTGGACAAGTAATTCAGATCCAAGCTTATGAGAGCAATTGTTGTTGAAAGGGATTTAGCTTGGACTGGTAATCCCAACATTGCTCTATGAATTTATTCTACGGGGGATTTAGCCTAGACTGGTAATCCCACTGTAAGATGTAAGGTTCGTGAGAGTGCGTATTGAGATGATCACTTGTATGAATTGACGGTAAATGGGCTATCCATCGAGATCCTTAAGAAATTTAACGGGATTAACATGAGAAATAGAAATAGAAATACTTGAAATGATAAACTCATCTATGCTTAGATGATACTAGTATGATGCATATGATTGTCATGTTTGGATGAGTGGTTGTGCTAAAAGATAGCACCGGTACGTACTCGAAACCATGAACATGTGTTTGACATGTGAAATGAAATGGACTTGCGGTAAGAATGCAAATAGTTGAATGATACATATGAGAATAATATTTTTATGGTAATCTTATGATGAACATCATTTTGTTGCTCTAAAACTGTTTGGACAACAGTAATAGTCTAACTTTGAAAATCCACTAAAAATTGTGAAAGTTGAATTAAATGCTGAATTAAATATGAAAAGAAAGCTTGTTTAGTCTAGTTTCACATAGAAGAAACAATATAAGCAAAAGGATTTAATATTGATATTCAAATTCTTGTGAGGCAGAGTCAGAATGAGTTCGGAATCCCCTATTCTGACTTGGGAAAATCACTATAAATTGTACAAAAATAATTATGGGTTAGAATTAATATTAATAATTCCTTAATCAGTATATTTTAATAGAAATAGATGGGAAAATTATCCAAATCCTGTACTAAGAGATAATTAAGTTTTAGTGAAGAGAGGTCGGAATTGTTGGACAGCGAAACAGGGGAGACTTTAAAGAATTAACTGTACTTATTGGCTGGATAAAAAATTATGAAAATTTTATGATAAAAATATATGTGAGTTTAGTTTCTGGGAAAAGTAATGGACCTTAATTTGGAGTTTTGTAGCTCCAGATATAAATGATTTAGTGGCTGTGACTCAAGAAAACAGCTTGGCTCGATTTTTAATAAATAGAGAGAAATTGAAATAGCATATTAATTCCTTGCTTATTATTTTCATGCGAGCTTACTAAGAGTAAAGCTTACTCCCTCCTTTCCATTTCTTTTAGTGTTGTCAGGTCAGCTCGGGGTTGGAGAATGTCGGAGGCAACATCACACTACCAAGCTATCACTTTGGGATATTGATACATAGGTTGTGAAGTTTCAAGTGAGTGGCATATATAGGGATTAGATTTTATGATATGTGTTCTATGATTTGGCCAAATGTATTGGCTTATTTTGATTTATTGTATATGGCCATAGGGTGTGGCTCATATTAAGTATGGTTTGTAAATCTATCTATCTATGCTATGTTATAATGTTTTTGATGAAATGACGTGAGCATGATGGTTGGCCATGCATGATTGGTGTTATGACATGCATGTGTGATGAATGCTTCATGACCATTCGAAGTGGTCATGACCATGGTTAATATATAATAGGGCTAGTAAGATAATAATGCCTTGAACATGAATGCTGGATGGATAAGTTGATAATCATGGTATAAGAGAATAAGTGGTAAAGTATTTTACTTGGTCAAATAAATGAGATATGGTATGCCTAGAATCGATATAATGTGAGAATATGTAAAACGTGAATGATGCCTTGAAAATGTCATGTTGTGTCTCAATAAAGAGTGTTTTAATCACTAAAAATGTTGCTATGAATTGTGATTATGACATGTATAAAGTTGTAAGAGATTTTGGGTAACATGAAGACTTGAAAAATGGCCTAAGTGTTGGCCACACGGCATGGTGACATGGGCGTGTGGCCCGACCGTGTGGTTCAAATTGTGTGATGACGTCATAAACAGAGAGTTACACGGCTTGAGGACATGGGCGTGCTCTTATGTCCACACGGGCGTGTGATCCTCTTTTATGAGAAAAATTTCTAAGTTTTCCCAGAACATTCCAAAATTCTCAATTTAGCCCCGGACTATATTTAATGCTTGTTTTAGGCCTTGTAGGCCCATAATAGGAACATTATGAATATATTTGATTGTTATTAATTTGGAAAAAAAATTTATGGCTCGGATTGCATGATCATTTACGTTTAAGTCTGGTAATGCCTCGTATCCTGTCCCGGCATTGGACACGAGTAGGGGGTGTTACAAAAAGTATAGGAAGGGATATTTATCCATTAACAAATATTTTCCTTGAAGATATTGGAATGGTTTTGCATGTAAAGGTGCAAATTAACAAGCATGCCTATGGCACTTGGAGAAAAGCTTTGCAGCAATGAAGATTTTGAGAAGGTCAATGTGAAGAATTGTAGAAGTCTCATTGGTTGCTTGTTGTATTTAACAACGCAACTAGATATTATGTATGCAGTAGGTTTGTTATCAAGGTTCATGCACTGCTACAATATATCACATTTTAAGGCTTCTAAGAGGGTGTTGAGATATATCAAATGAACTGCCAACTCTAGTGTTTGGTTCATGAAGGCGAATATATTGAAGCCTGTTGGCTACACTGACAGTGATTGGGCAGGATCAGTGGATAATATGCGAAGCACCTTTAGATATCTCTTTTCACTTGGTTCTGGTGTGTTCACCTGAAGTTCCAAGAAGTAACAAATTATTGCTCATTGCACGGCTGAGGTGGAGAACATGGTTGCAGAAGCAACGGTCAACCAAACAATTTAGTTCTGAAAACTTCTAAGTGACTTGAATCTTGTACAAGATGAAGCAATACAGATTTTATGTGATAATCAATTCGTTGTTGCAATTGCAAAGAACCATGTCTTTCATAGAAAAACAAAGCACTTTAAGATCAAATATCATTTTATGAAGAAAATTGAACAGAGCAAGGAAGTGAATCTAGTTCATTGTAATATAGAGAGTCAGTTGGCGGACATTCTGACCAAGCTTCTTGGAAAAGAAAGTTTTGAGAAGTTGAGGAATGTAATTGGCGTTCGCAGCATAAAGGCCAAGGAAGAGTGTTGTGAGATGGTCATTCATGCAATAGCTCGCATATATGGCAAACAAGCCAACTGTAAAATATCATGAAAACAAATCAAAAGCAAGTAGTCTCATGGACAACAATATTGTAAGTCATCTGGCAGTTAGGCCAGATGCAAGAAGAATGGAGGACTATTAGTTGGCAAACTATCTAGTGGGCTATCTGGTGGATTGGCCAAGTGCAAATAGGACTCGTGGATAGACAAGACACTAGCTGCCTTGTGAATTGGCATGCTCTAAGCTATAGAAGGGCAAACTATCAAGATGCTAACTGACTATACAAAGCTGAGATGCTGCAAACTATCTTGATGTTTTAATACACGTTTGCAAGTTGCCAACTTTAGAAAAGTCATTAGCTTATTTTATTTATCTTAAATTTGATAGGATAATTTTAGTGGTGCTAATTGAACAGAAAACAGTCAATAAGTTGTATATTTCAAGTTCCTAGGCTTACCAACTTGTCAAGTTGTAGTTGGTAATATTTAAATCATGTACTAAAAAGGAAAAATATAGCAAGTCACACTTGATTACTAAATTTGGTTTGTCTTTCCTTTCTTCTTTTACAAGAAAAACCAATAGAGTCACCTACATCATTACTCTCACCAACCTCTTTGTCAGTCCACTTGGAAGAGACACCTTCAGTTGTCGTGTGGCTCCCACATCTCATCACAAGTAAGTAACTCATCTTTGATACCGTCTCTATTAACCCCACGACCTCCTGCTCTTCCACATCGTCTTACTACAAGATATTAGAATATTATATTTAAGCCTAAACATGCAATAGATTACTCTACATTAGTTGTTTCTACTGCTAATCATATTATTCCTAAAACTTATACACAACTAGTTAAGCATAAAGAATGGTGAAATGCAATGAAAGAGGAGATCAAATCCATGGTGAAAAATAATTCTTGGTCACTAGTTCCACCTTCACTTTCTCAGAATGTTACTAGTGTAAATAAGTATTCAAAATCAATAATAAAGTTTATGGTTCTCTTAAGCAATACAAAGAACATCTAGTTGGAAAAGGCTTTTACCAATGACCAAGCATTGATTTCAATGAGACATTTTATCCTTGTTGTCAAGCATACCGCAATATGACATCTCTTACTTTTTCCATTTATTATAAATGGCCTCTAATATGTCAACAATATTTATTCAAGGTACATTAGAGAAAGAGGTATATATGAGTCAATCACCAAGCTATATTGATAGTAAGCACCCATTATATGTTTGTGATCTTCACAAGGTAATCTATGGTCTTTGCGAAGCTCCAAGAGCTTGGTATACGAAATTTCTCTAATTTTTTAACTTATAGCTTTCATAATGCTAGGTTAGATACTTCTATTTTTACTCTTCAAGGGGAAAATTATGTTGTTTATCTATTTATTTATGTAGATGATATCAATCTCACTGGTTCTTCTGAGCAAGCTATTTTCAGGGTTAACAATTCCTTGAAATATTTGTCACTTCTCATATATATCTTAAGTAATGATATTTCTCGGACTCCCCCTAGATTAATGCTTTCTCAAAGAAAATATATCACAATTTTTCCTTAGAAGTTTAACACGATGGAAGCCAAGGATGTTCACTTACTTATCTCTATGACTGTTATTTTAAAATAAAATGATGGTTTCACTGCCATAGATCAAATTAAGTATCAATGATTGGTTGGAGCTCTTCAATTCATTTCTTTTACTCATCCTGACTTAGCTTTATTTTGTTAATTGGCTATCACAGTTTATGCACAAGCCATCCTCTTTTCATTGGCAAGTTGCAAAATGGCTCTTATGCTATCTTAAAGCAACATATCATTGCACATTTACCAATAGAAGTTAAATACAAAGTCATTTGGTAATGCTACAGTTGAAATTAATTGGCTTATTGAACTTATGTACGAGCTTCGATTATTTTTGTCTTATATTCCAAAAATATATTGCGACAATCTTGAAGCCACCTATAACACCACCACTCGACACAATCACCAGATCCAGGTACAAGCAACATAACTGAATCAATTTATTATTCTTGCTAAAATTTCACCACGTTAAATCATATTATATGGCCTATTAAATAATCTTACAGAGAGTCTAAATTTTAAACAAAGTTTGTTGTCCATACTACGTGGTTCGAGGGAATCTAGATAGATACAATGTTATCGTCCTCTTGGTGAGTTTTCCCTAAGGTGGCCCTTAACTTATGTGATTAACGCTTCTCTTGAAAGCCCCTTGACTCATCCCAATTTATTAGTGTTCGAGTGAGTAAATGCTAATAATAAATAATAACAATACAACTACTCTATATTCGTTGGGATGTTTACAACAAGTAGTTGCAGTGGACTTGATCATATTCCTGCCCTTATCCACTGGTGAGTAGATTTGTTGAACAAATTCCTTTCGGCTATTCTACCCACTTTCGGTCGGCCTAGACAAATTTCACTGATGGTCCCACCATCTTTATGGACCCTACCCCTCCTTTTTGCTTAATGTATTTCTTTCACTTTATTTCCAAAGTGGATTTCTTCTTCCACCAGTATGCCTTATTAAGGAAACCTTCCCGCTTACTCTACTAAAGGTAATTATTTTAAACCAGTATGGCATGTTCACCTTCCTTCTGTCGGTATGACTAACAATACCTCATGTCATCCTAACAGATTAAATCCATCTTAGTTTAAATTGTGGTCAAATTACCTCCTTGTACTCTAGTTTAATCGTTTTGTGTTACCCTTAAGCTTAGCATATCCTCTTGCTACTATCCACTGAGGCCTGAATTACTCAGCCACTATTACTGAGTGTCCATTTGGTTTTATGAGTTCTCTCTCTTATCCCTTGGTTCCCACGGAGCTAACCATTTGGCGGATACCCTTACACTAGTTCTTCCCCCTTAGAGAGGAATAGTTTTAATAGACAATTCTGTCACTCAATGTTTCTCCCTTTTTGATGACTCTCTTTATCATTCAGGTTCTGGACAACCTCTTTTTTCCCTTGGCTTAGTTGACGTGTTCTCGATCAACCACCAACTTACTAGGTTTCCTGAACACTCTCGGGATCCTTATTATTGAATTCTTATTTGCAGATCTTTGGTTAATCATTCCCTCATTTGTCTGCATACCAATTACCATTGATATGCCATTTCCCATGTTTGCTTCTAGCTAGGTTATTGCCCTTATGCCTTTATGGCTTTCATGACTACTATTCCGGTAGTCTTTTCTCATCTCTATTAAAATTTCCATTCATTGGTGGATTCCCCAATCCACTAGCTAACTATTGTGTTCCATTATCCTTTCAAACTTTTTACTTGTTATGGGTTTTCCATGATTGCTATTTCGATCGTCCACCCATGTTTATTGTCATGACAGACTATCTTATGCTGCCATAGTTCGGCCATGGTCTTATGCCATACAATTTCACATTTGTCATCAGACTCTATTGGTTTCTATAGCCAAACTATGGTCTTACCTCTATAATCCTCGTGTTTACTATCTTGTCATACTATTCCATGTTTAATGTCTTGTTGGACTATTCTACGATGCCATAACATTTTTCGACTATGGTCTTACTCATCCTATCGTCAAATAATCTCTTGTTGCCATAGCATCTTTCAGTTATGGTCTTACCCATTATAACCCATTCTTTATGGTCTCGATAGACTATACTGGTGGCCATAGTCCAACTATGGTCTTACACCTTACATTTCCCGTCTTTATTGTCTTGATGGACTACCAGGATACCATAGTCCTACTATGGTCTTAGTCCTGTTTACCATGATTCATAGTGCCTTTCAGCAATGGTTTTACTCATTTTTTTCATGATGCCATAGCATCATTCAGCTATGGCCTTTCTTATTTTAGGTGTACAACCTTCGATAATATCCTATGTCCTAGCCATGATCTTTACTCTTCCCATTTCATTACATCCATTGTTTCATTTCACCATCCTATACCCTGATGCTCAAACATTGTAGTGTTCCCTCTGCAAGGCCTAGAGCTTCGCTCATCACGGTTTGCACTCAGCAATACCATATGGAAATATCTAACATAATTATCTCATTTCCCTTTCTTAACTGCATCTAACCCCTTTCATGATTTCCCTTAATCATACATATTAAAATAAAATGGTAGATGCTCTTAAATTCATGTACGTATGCATCATGCTCTCTCAAATTTTTTTTTTTGAGTACAAAAACTCACTTGATACCTCTTCCCCTTGTTTGCTTAGCTTCTCCAGATGCCAGAGCTTTAATTCTCCTAGAAGTTAAGCAAGACAACCAAATCATGGGTTAAACTCAATATTTTCACTTTAAACCTAAATTTTCCAAAAACATGCAAACCCTTAAAAATGGTTTCTAAAGACTCTAAACTTTGTTTTCTAAGTCTCGCTTATACCAAAGGTCTTAGAACCTTACCATTTTACTTTTTTCTCCACTTTTCCAACTTAAACCTCTTAATCGTCACTCCATGTAGAGCTTTCCCTAACCAACACTTCCTTGAAGAAACCATAGAGGATGAAGAAGAGGAGAAAATGAAACAAACTAAGAGGAATTCATTTGAGGACTCATTTTGCAGCTATTTATAATCCTTTATTCTTGGTCTCCAAACGCATATCAATTGTTCATCAGTAACCATTTTGTCTCCTATTAAGTGACTGACTGGTTCTAATTCAAACAAACCAGACTTGGTTTTCAACCATATCCTATTTCATTCCTAATTTTTCTTGGTTTTTCTATAGAGATCGCCAATTTCCGATCTTTTTCAATTTAACCCCTAAAGTTATTAATTTTTAGGTTAAAAGGATTTCCGGTGTGACATTACCTATATATACGTCAAAACCTAGTTTTTCATAGCAAAATGCAACGTGTTGTTATTGGTTATCATTTTGTTCGTCAACAAGTTCAAGCTAAGACTCTTATCGTTCAACATGTTAATTCTCCAGATCAACTTGCTAATTCTTTAACTAAAATTGTTCCATCTTCTTATTAATATGACCATCATATCGAGATTGACATCATTGACACCACGCCTATATTACAGGTGTATTGAAAGAAATTAAAGATCTCTTAAACCTTCTTTATTTCTCTTAATATTCTTCACATATCTGATCGCAATCTTTTTCTTATTATAACCTTAATTCATATAATTTTTTAATCTGTATGATTTTATTTACCTTGTATTTTTGTGTAAAAATTCATTTTGATTTTAGCTTTATTTTTTTATGATTTTCCTTCCTTTTGCAACCATTACTCCTCATGTATATAAACCCAAGTAATGAACAATCTTTTTTGTATGGTATTTTTCAATATCTTATACATTTATTTAGAAGTAAACTAGGAGTGTTCTAGATTCCTTGAGGACAACACTCACCAACACAATCATAATGGCCTAGTTATAAGTGAATGAAAAGGTATTGTTATTGTAACACCCCAAACCCGGCCTGGACGTTATGACCGGATCTGATGCGCCACATTGATGCGTTCAAAACATTCCGTATTACTTAGTTTGGAAAAGCTGAGTTGGTGTTGTAAAAGACACTTTTAAAAGTAGGTTAAAGTGAATGGAAGCTGTGCACCAGGTAGGAAACCAGGAAAAAGAGGAGGTGAGTCCGTCGGACCGCTTAAGTACCAAGCTCTTCCCGGATCCAATCCTAGACATGCACACCGCCATTGCCACACTCTAACATCTCGTATAATTTTGAGAAACCGTTTGATTATGTTCGTCTTAAGAAAATGTTTAAGTTTGAAAACGTTTGTTTAAAATATTTATTTTCTTGGAAAAACATTTACTTTATGGAAACTTTTGCGTCATCGTGATCTTTTAAAAAATCAAGTAGTTTTTATAAAACGAACCCTAGTGCTAACCAGTTTAATAATCCCCAAAATAAAAATAATTAAAAAGCGGCCTTATTACAACTTTAAGCATAATAAAAATAAAATAATCCAAATTAAATGCTAAACTTATTTAAAATTGGCAATCCATCTTCATGGCCACTCTGAATCCCTTGACTCCAAGTCCACCAACTAGGGCTCACCTGCAAGGAGGGAAGAGGAAGGGGGTGAGTTTGGGAAAACTCAGTGTATACAGAAACCCATCCAAAGCCCAATTCAGCTCGAGCCCATTGGGCCTAAGCCCTATTCAGATAACGATTACACGATGAGGTCAAGCCCTTTTGAATCTGATAGCAAGGCCTTAGCCCCTTTTACATAATAGTGTGGCCCATAGGCCCAGTTCAGTAACATGAGTATCAACAGAAATAATGAATGCAAGCCCATCTGGGGAGACTACTCAACCCACCAACCGCTACACTGCCCCGTACCAGCCCTACACACCTTGTGGGGAATATCTCAACCCACCCAGCCCTACACACCACAGTTGCAGCAACGCTGCTCAAATTTCAGTCAGTTGAGGCAAAGCCTCCAGTACGTGGTTGAACCACTTTCAGTACTTCCTCCATTAATACCCCAATCCCATGCTACAGATATTAATAAATGCATATCATGCAAAATACAGTAGTAATCAATCATGCAGTTCAGCTAATTTAAACCCTAGAGGTATATTGGTAATTTTGCTATTTAGGGGTAATTTCGGTAATTTTGCTCTTTAGGGGTAATTTCGTGATCTACGCTACTACACAAGCTAATTCAGTAATTTTTATCAGTTTTATGCAATTTGATTTCACCATCTACCTAACAGGCTAATTTGCCCATCTCTTACCCATATTGGTCCGTAAGCCCATTGGGCCCAGTTTTGGCCCATCGAGCCCCTTTTTTCGAAATACGCTAAAACGTCACGCGAACGTGCTTACCACCTTGCGGTGCCAGATCTAACAATTACTCTATGACTTGAGAGCATACGCATACTCACATGACCATGAAATGTCGAATTTGGCATTCGGCTTTTGCCGAATTGAACTAAGAAAGGGTGTTGGTACACACGATTCATGACGGCGCTTACGAGATCCCTTTCGATGTCCTACAATTTATTAGCACAGTTCTTATTTACAAACCATAATCACTAAACCCCAAAACTTACTTATCCATGATCGAACCATATCCCTAAAACCTTTGAAACCTTACCTTTTGCCAAAATTGATAGTTAGCTCGAATCCGATTGCTCCAATGAACCACGCCTTAGATTCAACGCTTAAGAAGACTCTAGTCACCGAAAGAAAACATCGATTAAAGACCCTTAGAGCCATATGCCCAAATCGATGACCTCCCTAATTTTAGGGACTACGGCTTTTCTTAACTTTGCAAAATAAGAACAGATCTGAGATGATACGTACTTACCCCTTACTCCCACTTGATTTCCACGCAATCTAGTGTAGATTTATCTATCAAACGATGGTAGAACTCGATTCCCCAAAGTCTTGAAGTTTCGACTATAAGCCCCCAAATCTATGGTTTTTCGGCTTTTGTGTGATGAAGAAGATGATAATGTGGGGCTACAACCTTGAAGTAGAATTGCGGTCAGAGATCTAGGATTAAGAAAAGATAATTGCAAATTAATAAAAACAAAAGAACATAGGAGAACCTGGCTTTGAAGAAATCGGCACAAGCAATGATCACAGGAGTTCGACTTTTATGGATTCGGCAAAAGTATTGATGAATAGCAGGTATGATGAATAGTTTTGAAGAAGAAAAAAAATAGAAGAAGAGGAATAGGGAGGTGGTAGTTTGGCTAGAGAGGAAAAAGAGAGGAAAAACAACCCTAAGGTGTTAAAGCGAGAAGAAAACGGCACCACTCAATACCCTAAGTGCGAAATACTATCAACATAGCCCCTGCCGATTTTTCCCTCTTCAATTCCCATAATTGACCAACTCCTAGCCTCATCCAAATCCTTAAATCTCTCCCTTATCCTCCTTAATCCGGGCATTTAAACCGATCTAACTCTCCTTTAGCGAATCCACGAACTCCAACACTTACCCCTCCGCACTTAAAAAATAAATGCATCTATTTGCCAACACAGGAATCGATCCCTTGCCTTCCCAAAGCTCCACACGCCACTTTTCTAGGAGCCTAGTGGCGTCACCCTTGCCACTTAACCAAGGCTCTTTTGTGATGCAATTTACCCATCACTCCACTTAAGGCCACTTAGCGAACCCCTAACTCCTAAGTCTAAAATTCCAAAAATTCAACTGGGTTTTGGCCAACTCATGGGCCTTCTATAAGCCCATTTACCTACTCAAAATACTAATTCCACATCCAAATACAAAATTTTAAAAATCTTTACAAAATATTGAAAATCGCGAATAAACCCGAAAATCAGGATGTTACAGTTATCATCTTGGAAAGCAAGGCTATGATCCATAGTGTAGAAATAACGTTGATAATGGAAATATAGAATGATCGTAAAGCTATAAGAAAAAAATAAGTTACAGAGAAGAAGAAAATTCACTAATGTCGAATTTGAATGATACAAGAAGATTTTTGAATACTTCTATTTATAGGTTAAAGAAGAGCAATTCTATACAGATTTTACTTGTACAATCAATATAAAATAGAAGAAGAGCAATTCTATATGGATTCTACTTGTATTTTATTTTATTTTATCTTTTTAACAGGAATTTGGGTCACACAAATCTAACAATCTCCACATTGACATGAATTCTCAATGAACAAGTTCTTCACCACAAACTCTCAATGAACAAATTCTCTACCTCTTCCATAAAACCTCTTAAGGGGTAAACTTTAACAATGAACACCAAACAAGTCCAAGCAATGCTCAAACTTGGTTATAGGAAGTGACTTATTCATCATATCTGTAAAATTATCATGAGTACTAACTTTTCTCACAATAATATCACCACAAGCAATAATATCACGCAAAAAATGATACCGAACATGAATGTGCTTTGTTCTCTTATGAAACATTTGATCCTTCGTCAGGAAGATAGCATTTTGACTATCACAAAACACTGTACTGATCTGAAGATCTTTATTGAGTTCACTAAAAAATCCCTTTAATGAAATAGCTTCTTTACAACCCTCATTAATTGCCATGTACTCAACTTCAGTAGTAGACAAAGTAACTGTAGCTTCCAAAGTGGCTTTCCAACTGATTGAGCAACCTCCAATTGTAAAGACATAACCTGTGAGAGATCTTCTTTTATCAAGGTCTCAAGCAAAATCAGAATCAACATAACCAATGACTCCATCTCTAGGCCTTCCAAACTATAAGTAAACATCAGTAGTACCTCGTAAGTATATGAAAATCCACTAAACTGCTTTCTAGTTGTAACAGCCCGTTTTTCAGTTGTGTCAAAAATAGTGGTTTCGGGGCCACCAAATCTAATGAGTAAGTTCGTAAATGTTATTATTTAATATTCATGAGTCAAATATGATTTTAAAAAGGTTTTTGGTTTGATAATTTATGTTATATAAGCGATTTATTAAGTTCAAGTGGTAAGACCCTAAGGTCAAGTGGTTTTAAAAAATGAGGTATCAGGACCTCCTTTCTATAAATCAAGCCTTAAACATTTTTATAAATATTTAAGGAGTGTCGCTAAGGTGGTATTAAAGTTTCATTGAAAAATTTCAATGTTTCGATAGTTAATTAATTAAAAAAGGACTAAATTGTAAAAGATGTAAAATTTGATCACTATTTGATTTGAGTGACTAAATGGTTAATTGAATAAAGGAAAAGGGACTTAAATGGTAATTATACCATTAAAGGTGTTAGTGGACAATAATGGACATGAATTTGATGTTTTATTTAATTATTAATCAAGGTTAAAATGGTAATTTTGATAATTAAATTAAAATAAATAAAACCAAATTGTTTATTCATATTTTACATTGTCTTCTTCACCGATTATTAAAGGAGAAAGAAGCCATTTTCAACCTTGGAGTTTCAACAATCTGAAAAGCCAAATTGGTAAGCCATTTTTCACCCGTTTCTTTAAAATTTATGTTTTTGAGATCATTGCAACTAGGTCCAGCTAGCCCGTACCTTCGATTTTAAAATTATAAAAGTTTTTGAATGTTTATATTGATGAAACTTGTGATTTTATATGTTAAATGATGAATTTGAGATATTATTTTTTTATTGAAAAGTATTTTATTAAGTTATTTTTGATGAATTTTTCGATTGGGGACTAAATTGTTAAAATAGTTAAAGTACAAGGATTTTATGTGAAATTATTGCATGAATGGGCATTTTTGGATGCCATAAATATTCAGCTAGGCTCAATTTTGGGTAAAAATGGTTAATTTGCATGTTTTAGGCTCAGGGACTAAATTGAATAAAATAAAAGTTTAGGGGTAATTTTTTTAAAAATTTCAAAAATGACCAAATTGTATGAAATACATTTTTTACTATCTAAATTAATAAATTGAATGAAATTATTAATTTAGATCAAGTTCAAGTGGAAAAATCGAGAACAAAAAATGACCAAAATGCCCTAAACTTTGGTATTTCTGCAAGTTAGCCAAGTAAGTTCATATGAACTGTATTCTGTCAAATTTTGATTAAATTGAATGTTAATATGTGATTATATTGTGATTAAATCAATATATATATATGTTAGCATGCAATTTATTGTGTAATGAAACGACATAAATCCAATGACGTACGACTACTATCGAGCCCTGTTTGAACCTTAGGAATTCGTAGGATACAAATGACATGTCATTAGAGTTTACATGATTCAGGTGCTGGTCTTGGAAGTCCTACCAATTGCAAAGGTCCAGCATGTGTTGCGAATACTCCACAGCTCATGTGAGCATACATGTACAAGAATTGATGGATTACAATTATATGAGCTACCACACTATGTGTGAGCTATCCCGGATATCCAATGGTATTCTAAATGGTTCAATAGGCATGATTTGAAAGGAAATGTTAAGAGTTCGATATGAACTAAGACATGTTCACATATTAATTGCATTGAAATGGTGATACATGGATAAATGTAAGTTGAGATGAATGATATATCCATATGTTACATATTTAAATGTTGTGATTATCCATGAGTAAATTGCCTATGTCTTATGATTATATTACTAACATGTTTGGTGTGAATGCTTAGGCTTTGGCCAAGCTATTAGCTAGATTGTATTATGCTTACTTATAAGTTATGCATTGAAATGGTAAGTGCCCAAATGGAAATATGCTTGTGTTCATGAAAGAGTGGCAAGGTTTAAATTATGTAATTTCTTATGAAATGGTTTATCATGTTGTTAATTTCAAAAGAACTATGTTTAAATGCACTAGCTTGTGGCTATGGTTGATGATATGCTTATGTCTTGTGTTATGCAAATGAAATGGGTATGGAAAGGTAATGAAATAGTACATTCATACTTGAAGTGTAAAATGATGAAAAAGGGAATGATAAGTTGAATTGATATTGTTATTTAAGCTAAAGAAAGTAAATACAATGGAAAGTAATGAAATGCAAATGAAAGTAAGAAAATTTGAAAGGGTTTAAAGTTTTGTAAAATCCTACTATGTTAGGAATGATATGTATATGTGATGTTGTGGATTTATTCACTTTGTGAGTTTTTGAATATGGTTTCATGAATCTTGCGGTATTGGTATAAGATTATTCTTGATATGTATAAATTCCATATTTGAAATGGATTGATATGACTAAATTTTATATGAACTTACTAAGCATTCATTACTTATGTAGTTGTTTTTCCTTTACTTTTCAGATTGTCGGAAGTTCGATCGGGTTGGAAGCTTGTCAGAGATCTATCACACTATCCAGCGATTATATCGATACATTTTGATGTCTTGGTGAAGGTTATAATGGCATGTATAGGTGGACTATGTCTAATGTTTAATTGATGAGTTTGGTATATATATGTCATTTTGGTTGATAATTATGGCATGAAATGTTGCCTCGGATTTGAGGTACTTAAGGTACTATTGATAGCTTGTTAGTTGTGGTTAATGTGGTCAAATTGGTGTATGTTTTGAAGTGACCAAAATTGGTATGGTTGTTATGTATCAATTATGTTATGTTTTGGCATGAAAACAAGTTAAGTGATAATTGGTTAAATATGCACATGTATAGGTGTTTTGCTTGATGTTATAGCCATTATATTTTGGCTTGTAATTATGGTATATATATGTGACCTTATGATGGTTGATTTTATAGTCTTTACGATGCTTAAATAATAGAAGTTGAAATGGTATTTAAAATGTGTGTAATGGGATGTTCTTTGACATTGTTGAATATGATTATTTTGGTATTTGGAATGTATTGGAAATATATGGCTAATGGTGCTAAATGTCAAATGGCCAATTTGGTATTTTGGTGTGAATTTGATAGGTAAATAAAGTGGTAAGTTTTGGCATAAACTTAGTTATAAGTTGATTGAACTTTTGGCTAAACTATGCATATGGTTATACATGTTTAATTTTTGTGATTGAGGTGCCTTTTGGGCATATTG
The DNA here is from genome assembly GCF_025698485.1 of Gossypium arboreum. Classification (NCBI taxonomy): domain Eukaryota; kingdom Viridiplantae; phylum Streptophyta; class Magnoliopsida; order Malvales; family Malvaceae; genus Gossypium; species Gossypium arboreum. The sequence continues at coordinate 14,113,553 of NC_069072.1, read as the reverse complement.
GTTGTATGCACATATACCTTATTGGTGCAGCTTGTGGATGCATTATTTGGTGCAATTTAAATGCTTGTTTACATGTGGAAAATTGGTTATAGGTGTGTTCATGATTGGGGTGAGAAAAATGGCTTGGAAATGACCTATTTTTCGTCCATACAACCAAGGACACAGGCATCTATCTCAGTCATGTGTTACACACGGCCATGCGACACGGCCGTGTGTCCCCTATAGCTTACAAAGGGTTGCAAGGTAGGCAGTTTCATGGCCTCTTACACCGCCTGACACATGAGTGTGTGAGGCTACTTCAAAGGGTAAACAGCCTAGCACATGGGAGTGTGGCTTGGCTGTGTGACCCAAGTCGAAGAGTTACATGGGCACGGACATGGGCTGGGACATGGCCATGTGTCCCTACTTCGAATGCTCACACGGCGTAAGACACGGGCATGTGTCTCAGCCGTGTGACCCTTTTAGTTTGAAATTTTTCATCTTTTTCCTAAAAATTCTATATGTTTTTTATTTAGTCCTGACTTGTTTCTAATGTATTTTTAGGGCCTCGAGGGCTTGTATAAGGGACAATATGAATGTTATTGACTGATTTTTCATGATTGATGTTGAGTTATTAAATGATTAAAATTTTTTATAGTTTTGAAGCATAAACTCTGATAATACTTCGTTACCTTATTCCGGCGACGAATATGGGTTAGGGGTGTTACACCAGTATTCTTTACAAAGATTTTCCATGTACCTACTAGCTACACTAACTGCATATGAAAAATTTGGATGTGAGCAAACCATAGCATACATAAGAGACCCCACTTCACTAGAATATGAAACACGTGACATGTAGTCAATCTCATCATCTGATTGCGGACACAAAACCGATTAAAGTCTAAAATGGGTTACTAATGGAATACTAATAGGCTTGGAATTTTGCATATTGAACATGCAAAGAACTTTCTCAATGTACCCTTTCTGACTTAGGTGCAATTTACATGTTTTTCTATTTATGAGAATCACCATCCCAAGTATCTTCTTTGCTGCTCCCAAATCCTTCATCTCAATTTTTTTACTAAACTGAGGTTTGACTTATCTTATCTTTCCTTTATCTTTGGCTGTTCTCAACATGTCATCAATATATAGGAGTAGATACACAAAAGAATCATTACCGTTTTTCTTAAAATAAACACAACTGTCAAATCTGTTTATTTTGAAATCATAAGTAGTCATAAAAGAATCAAACCTATTGTACTACTGCCTTGGTGACCATTTCAAGCCATAAAAGGGACTTTTTCAGGAAGCAAACATAGTCCTCATTTTCTAAGACTGTATAACCCTCTGGTTGTTGCATGTAAATATCTTTCTCAAGTTCTCCATGCAACAACGTAGTTTTTACATCTAACTGCTCAAGCTCCAAATCATACATGGCCACAATACTAAGCAAGGCTTGAATCAAACTATGCTTCACAACTGGAGAAAACATATCTGTGAAGTCTACACAAAAAATCTAACTGTAACCTTTTACATCTAGCATTGCTTTCTACCTGGGTTCTTCAAATCCTAGAGTTCGTTCTTTCTTTTTGAAAACCCATTTACAATGAACAACCTTTTTACCTTTAGGAAGCTTCACTAGATCCCATGTTCTATTTTTATAGAGCGATTCCATCTCTTCTTGCATGGAAATCATCCACTTTCCTGAATCTTCACAACAAACTGCCTTAGAGTAAGTAGATGGCTCTTGATTTTCATCTATATCTTCAGCCACATTTAAAGAATAAGCAACTAGATCAGCCTCGACGTACCTCTTTGGAGGTTTAATTTCTCTTCTAGGTCTGGTCTTAGCAATAGAATATTGTGGTGAAGAAGTAACTCTACTCCGAGTTTTTGTACTAACTTAGGGAGTAGACTTTGTTGTAGATCTTGGATCAATCTTAAGCTTCACCTGCTTTTTTTGGTCTTTATTGGAAGAGTCTTTAAAAGATAAGTTAGGTAGCATAGTAGTTTCATAAAAAATAACATCTCTGCTAATAACAACTTTTCTATTTTCAGGACACCATAACTTATACAGTTTAACACTAGCCTTATAACCAAGAAAAACACATTTAATGGATCTAGGTTCCAATTTCTCATTATCAACATGAGCATATGCAGGACACCCAAAAATCTTCAAATTAGAATAATCAGCAGGATTATCAGACCATACCTCTTGTGGAGTCTTTTTCTTAATGGCAACGAATGGAGATCGGTTAATAAAAAACATGTAGTAGAGGCCGCTTCAGCCTAAAACGACTTCAGTAAACAAGTACTCAAAAACATACATCAAACTTTTTCCATGATTGTTCTATTCATGCGTTCTGCAACACTATTTTTTATAGAGTATGACAAACTATCAAGTGTCTTACGATCCCTTTTGATTTGTACAATTCATTAAACTTATCAGAATAGAATTTCGATTCATTATCTCTGCGGAGGTGTTTTATCTATTTTCTTATCTGCTTCTCGATCATAGTTTTCCAAGCCTTAAACACAAAAAAAAAAACAAATCATTTTTCTGCTTAGAAAGAATGCCCAAACTTTTCTAGAAAAATCATGAATTATTGTTAGCATATTATTAGTGCCACCCCTTGAAGTCACTCTGGATGGTCCCCAAAGATTAAAATGAATATAATCCAGTTTTTCATTCATGTTATGAATTCCTCTAGTAAATCAAACTCTCTTTTGCTTCCCAAAAACACAGTGCTCACAGAACTTCAATTTACTAATACCTTATCTATCAAGAAGTCCTCTTTTTCTTAATTTTGTGTTTTCATTCTCACTCATATGCCAAATTCTAGTAACATCATCATATGACAAGGAAGAGGAAGCGACGGTTATATCACCAGTAATAGTAGAACCTTGCAAAACATATAACTTGACAATATTTCTCTACCTTTTCATCACAACGAGGGAACTCCTGCTAATATTCAGAACCCTACTTTTAGCTGTGTACTTGTGCCCTTTTGAATCAACAGTACTCACCGAAATCAAATTCCTCTTCAATTCTGGTACATGTCATGTGCCACTAAGTGTTCTAACGACTCCATCGAACATATTAATGTTGACTATGCCAATACTTGTGATTTTACATGAAGCATTATTTCCCATCAAAACAACATCTTAAGACATTGTTTCATATGTTGTAAACCAATCCCGATTAGAACTCATATGGAAGGTGTAACCAGAATTGAGGATCCACTCATTGCTCACTTTAGAGTTGTCGGTAGAAGTAACTAGGAGTTCACCATCGCTATAGTCATCTACAACATCAGCTTCACCAGATTGTTCTAGTTATGTTTCCTTTTGATTTGTAAGCTCCCTTTTGATCTTGTTTTGCAACTTATAGCACTCAAATTTACTGTGTCTTTTTTCTTGCAGAAGTTATAAGTTTTACTTCTGTTTGAAGATCTCGATCTATCCTTAGATTTAATGTGAGGATTCTGTTCCTGTGTCCTCCCACAATTCTCATCAATATTTCATTCTTGTCTCCTACGAACAATGAAACCCTTTCCCTAAGAGTCGGATCCAACCATAAGATGTTTTATTTTGTCATACGAGGTTAAAGAAGCATATACTTTATCAACAATGAGAGATTCACGGTTATACAAAATTGTATCTCTAAAGGTTGAATAATACGAGTGCAACGAACAAATAGAATTAACCCTAAATCTTCTTTATCATACTGAACCTTCATGACCTTTAGGTCTAAGAGAATTTCTTTAAACACAGTTAAGTGTTTGTGCACAGATGCACCTTCCTCCAAATGATGAACATAAAGACGCTACTTCATATGCAATTAGCTAGTTAAGGTTTTTGACATGCATAGTTGTTGTAGCTTTACCGTGAGCAGATGAGAAGAAAATTCACTAATGTCGAATTCAAATTATACAAGATTTTCAACCAATTCTATTTATTGGTTGAAAAACATTATTCTAATCAATGTCAAATAGGAGAGAAGTTCTATACGGATTCTACTTGTTCAATCAATATCAAATAGAAAAAGAGTAGTTCTATACGGATTCTACTTGTATTTTATTTTATTTTTTAATAGGAATTTGGGTCACCCAACTCTAACACATAGTTCTAAATGTTTAATGAGTTGGGTGAATAATTAATGTAATGCAGCACGTGTTAAATGAGGCTTGCTAGTTAGCTGGTATTGTTGGTTTTGTTTGAATTAGTTCTGCTTTCATTATAATCTATTTTATTTCACCGTTGGAGTCTATTGACAGAAGTTGGCTAGGAATATTGTTAGCTCCATTTAATCTTTCGTGATTCTAACTCACCAATTGTAATTTAAATAGCTTGATGATATTAGCTTATCTAACAATGTATTATATTAGGATAATGTAGCCAAAAATAGTAATGAGAATGTTTAAAAATGATAAGAGAGGGAGATGGAAATTTTTTGAAAGCAATGAAGAAAAAAGGAAAGGTTCGTGCAAGGTATACATGTCCACAATATAATTCATTTTAAATAAGGTGATTTGAGCTGGATTGTAACGCCCCGTACCCGAGACCGTTACTGGAGTCGAACACAGGGTGTTAACGGACTTAATTCATTTGCTTACACAGTTCATTTTAAAATTTCCAGACAAGTTGGCTAACTGCATCATAGTCACTTTAAAAATCATATCTCGAGTTCCAAAACTTGAAAACCAATTCTGTAAATTTTTCCTGAAACTAGACTCATATATCCATCTACAAATTTTTTTCTAGAATTTTTGGTCAGGCCAATTAGTACAGTTTATTAGTTAAATTCTCCCCTATTTTAGGGTTCGACTACTCTGACCTTAATGCATTACGACTTAGATATCTCCCTGTACAGGGCTTCAATACTTATGCCATTTGTTTCTAATGAAACTAGACTCAAAAAGGAATCTGTAAATATAAATCATAACTTCTAATTATCTCTGGTTAATTTATAGTGAATTTCTAAAGTCAGAACAGGGAATCCAGAAATTGCTCTGACCCTGTTTCACGAAAACTTAAACATCTCATAAAATACGGCTCATATGGTCATTCCGTTTCTTTCATATGAAAATAGACTCATCAAGATTCGATTACATAATTTATTCATTATTTACTTACATTTATACTATTTTTAGTGATTTTTCAAACTCACATCACTGCTACTATCAGCATCTAGTTTAAGGTAAATTTCACCTATTTCATAGTTTTCCATGAATCAACTAGCCATTTGTCATACATAGCACCAAAATGATCGTGATTAACCATTCCAATGGCTAATCATTACCAAGAATTTCCATACCACTCAATGAACAATATACAAAATGATTATAATGCTATGCTCAAAATATATATAAGCCATTTTCGCATGGCTATCCGAATATATACATTACCAAAAGGTACTTGATTAACAACAAAGGTTAGTCCTATACATGCCATTATCAAAGTTCAACTAAAAGAGTACCAAAAGGGCTTTGATAGTGTGGACGACTTTGACTTTGACACTCCGAGTCCGATGGTGACGATCAAAATCTATAAAGCAGAGAATCAAAGCAATGAATAAGCATTTCAATGCTTAGTAAGTTCAAGTAATGAAATTATTTACGACTAAAGTATAGCGTTCATATGACTAAATGAATAATTGCATATCGCATATTCCCAAAATCATACTTACTTCACGCTTCAACGGTATATTCATACATAGGGATCAAACCTAACTAAGGCGAATTTTGTTAATCAATTGAGCGAATACTATTTAAAAGGAATCAACTTTCCGATGCATATCTGAAACATACCTTATCGTTTGGATTTTATGGCGTATTAATTGAAATTATTACAGCAAGATCGCTCATTTCCAAACCCAAGTACCTTGGATTTAGCGGATATAGCCTTCGCACAAATGCCTTGGGACTTAGCAGGGTATATTAACTCGTACAAATGCCTTGAGGACTTAGCAGGATATAGTAACTCACACAAATGCCTTGGGACTTAGCAGGATATAGTAACTTCGCACAAGTGCCTTGGGACTTAGCTGGATATATTAACTTCGCACAAATGCCTTGGGACTTAGCAGGATATAGTAACTCGCACAAATGCCTTTGAGACTTAGCAGGATATAGTAACTAGCACAAATGCCTTCGGATCTCATGCGCCCCAATTTTCGTGAATTCTATAAAAGTTGTAAAATTTAAAATTACGTATTCATTTTGTTATGTGTAGGATTAATCATGTTGGTGGGCCTCTAGAAGGCCCAAGCTTAGGATAAAACCGGTAGTTTTAATTAAATTTAATTCTATAAGAGAAAGGGTTACGATAAATTGGGCTTTTAGGAATTATTTGTGAAAAATAGATCACAAGGAAGCAAGTGGTAAAGTGGCATGTGATGCCTTTGGGAAGGATGTAGTGGCATGTGGAAGCTTGGGAGGACCAGGTTCAAGTCACAATGATAGCAAATTAAGTGATTAATTTTATGTACAGAAAGGGAAGTGATGGGCTGAAATAAAAGTCTGCATCGGGAAGAGTTTAAGAGGGTAAGGGATTGAATAAGGATAGAGATAAGGAGGAAATCTAGGAGCTGATTGGGGTGAGCTGTGTTGGCCGAATTTTGGACTCTTGAGGAGCAAGAGGTGGCCGGCCAAGGGTTTCTTTAGGGGGGTAAATTCGGCTAGGTTAAAGTGCCAGTATAAATTCGGCAATAGGGAGGGAGTTGTGCCGTTTGCTGCTTTTCTCACCTTCTCCCTGTAGCCATTTTTGCTTTCCTCTTATTCTCTTTCTCCATAGCCGAACCTTTCAAACCTCTTGTCCATCTCCACCCTACTCTACATCACTTTCCTCCATTAAATTTTCTTAGACTAAAACCGAATCTCAAATCTCAAAATCCCGAAAGCTATATTCTTGTGCCGTTTTTCCAAAGCCATATTCCTCAATATGTTTTCCTTTTTGACTAACATTCCTCTCTTCTAAACCCCTAGCATCTGTCGACAACATTACCGAGGTTATAGCCTCAAATCATTATTTTCTATATCACCTAGAAAAGCGAAACTACTATAGAGTTAGGGACTTGTGGCGAAACTTCAAAGCTTCTAGATTCAAGTTTCTGATCGTTTAAAGGTTGAATCGCATCGATCTCGTGGAAGCGAGGAAGGAATAAGTGGTAAGTGCTCATCACTCCGAATCTAGTCTTATTTTTCAAGTTAGGAAAAAGCCGAAGTCCCTAAAATCTAGGGAGGCTATCGATTTGGGCATAGGACATAAAGGGTCTTTAACCGATGATTTATTTTGATGATTAGTGTCTTTTCAAGGGTTGGATCGAAGGCTTGGATCTTTGGAGCGATCAGACTTGGATCTAGCCATCGGATTTCGGCAATAAGGTAAAGTTTTAAAGGCTTTCAAGGACAGAGTCGAATATGGGTAAGTAATTATGGAGATTAGTGTTGTGATTTGCAATCTAAGAATTGTAGCAACATAATTGTAGGCAGTTCGTGTGTGGATCTTGTCAGCAAGTCGTCACAAATCAGGTGTGTAACTGACACCCTTTCATAGGCTAGATCGGTAAAAGCGAAAGCAAAATCTGAAAAAGCGGTATTTTGGGCGCTTGCAGTGTGCGAATGCTCGTGAGATGTATGGGTAATTATTCTGGTAATCGAAGTGATAAAAGCTGCGATGCGCATGATTTCGATGCGTTTTGATATTTTGGGCTTAATGGGCCAAAAGCGGGTTAATGGGCCATGGGCCCAATTGATAAACGCTTCGGTAAGTGTTTACGGCTAAGCGTAATGGCTACGATATGCATGAAAACCTTAGAAATAGTTAGATGTACTAGAGTACCCTATGTATGCAAAATTACCATTATACCCCTATGTATGCAAAATGACCTTTATACCCCTAGGGTTAATTTTGTCGAAAAGCATGATGAATTAAATCAGTATGATGTATGCCATGAATGTATATCATTGCATGGGGACATGGGTTATATTATGGAGGAAGCGTCCGGTGGCTATGCCACAAATTATCTGATACGGTGGCCCGCCACGATATATCTGATACGGTGGCACCGCCACAAAATATCATATCTGGTGACTCTGTCACATTTTACGTATCTGGCGACCATGTTGCATATTTACGTGGCGTGTAGCAGTTGGGTGGGTCGAGTAGTCTCCCACATGGTGAAAGGATGGTATGGGGTGTATGTGGTTACATATGGTTGGGTTTCGCATAAGCATGATATATACGTTGCAGTGCATTGCGGGCCTACGGGCTTTATTCGATATCTGCTGCGAAGTGAGGCCAACTTATTACATCTCGTGGTTTGAACTGATTTAGACTATGGTTAGGTTGAATTACACCTGAGTTTTCCAAAACTCACCCCTTATTTTCATCCTCGCAGGTATTCCTCAACCATAGTGGGCTTGGAGCTGTGAGGGATTTGGATTGGCCTCATGTTTCTACAAACCTAGTTTTTTTCTTGCGAACTGGACGTCTTTTTAATTTCATCTATGGTTTTGGGTTTTAAGTGTAATAAGGCCTTTTAATTATTTTTATGGTTTTAATTACTTTTATTATTTTATTTTACTATGATGAAGAAAATTATGATGACTAAGGAAAATGGGTTAGCTTTAGGACGCGTTTTCAAAAACATTAAGGATTTCAAAATAACACGATTACAAGTAAGACTTCCGCTAAGCAAGCGTTTTCAAACTTAATCATTTTCATAAGATAGACATAACCGACGGTTTTCTCAAAATTATCTGAGTCGTTAAGGTGAGGCAATAGTGGTGTGCATGTCTAGGATTGGATCCGAAGGAGCTTGGTACTTAAGCGGTCAAGCGGACTCACCTCCTCTTCTTCCGGTTTCCTACACGGTGCATGACTTCTATTCACCTTAACACGCTTTAAAAGTATCTTTACAACCCCAACTAAGTTTTTCAAACTAAGTAAAACGGAACGTTTTGAACGCATCGATGTGGCGCACTGGATCCGGTCATAACGTCTAGGCTGAGTTTGGGGTGTTACATTTAGTGGTATCAGAGCCTAGGTTACAATAACAAAGTTTTTGTAAAAAAAATAAAAAAAAGGTTTTTTGGAGACTGTAAAACTCTGTTTTCAAAATCTGGAACAGTGAGTGGCATTCCAAATCTCCGGCCCAAGTCTGTAAGTATTCTGAATTTTTCTGAATATATTCTGAATTATCTGTCTGTACTGAAACTTTACTAGAATACTCTAGATAGGATGCTACTGAAACCCTAGAAAAGCTTGCTAAAAGATGAAAGCGTAGTTAGACATCGATTCTCGAAAACCATCTACGAATTCTTATCGAATCATAAAACATCTGTAATAAACATTGGAATGATATTAATGCATAAAATTCGCAATCGATAATACGATATGAGTCTGAGCAGCTCGAGGTAGAGGTAGTGGGCGAGGCCGAGGAAGAGCTCAAGCGGGATCTTCGTCTTGAGGATATATGCCGGTGGCGAAGCACCATTACCTTGACAATGAAGTGGAATCTCATGATCATGGTGCGGGATGGCATACTGTCGCAGCAATGCTTTGAGTTCGGAAAGCGTTAACGGGCAAGTTCGAACAGCAGGATTCGAGGGTCGATTTACGAGCGACTCTGGGCTAATAGGCGGAGATCTTTAGGGGTGTATCTGGTGTAGCCGAATGTGGCGAATATTGGTTGGAGGCCCAGAATGAATTATGGATGACTTGGGTGTTCTCTGGGCGGTGAAGGGGCCGTATCGTTCTTTGCGAGATGAGGCTTATCGGTGGTGGCTCACCGTGAGGATGGAACCCGGTGATAGGGTTACTTGGGAGCTATTTAAGATGACCTTTAAAGGAAAGTACGTCGGGGCAAGTTATGTGGACGCCTGTAGGAAAGAATTCTGAATCTGGTCTAAGGAGGAAAAAGCATTCTTTGAGTCTGAGGCTAAATTTACGAGGTGAGTAGGTATCTTTGTGGGAATAGTTGCTACGGAGTATGAGCGTAGCGTTTGCTTTGAGGATGGACTCGGAGATGACCTTAAGGTGCTAATTGCTCCACGGAGAGGGCGTGACTTGTGATTACGGTGGAAAAAGCTAAGATCGTTGAGGAGGTAAAGCGTCTTGAGAGGCGAACCGTGAGAAAGATCGAACCATTTTGGAGGATTACGGACCTTGGTGGAGCAAACAAGAATGCCAAAAGGGTGAGAGAGGAGGAGCGATTCGAGCCATTAGATGAATGTGGTTAGACCGCCAATCTGTGAGGGCGTGGTAAGGTACACAGGTGAGTGTAGGAAGCGTCCCGGTGCTTGTTTTCGATCTTGGATCTATAGAGCCTGAGTTAAGGATCATCCACAGAGAGTGATCGAGGCTCGAGTTCTTTGTCTGAGAGGGTTGTTCAACCCATGAGAGGTGGACCACAACCACCGAGAGGGCGTGGACAAGGTAAGGCGGAAATGGGAATGGAAATGGTCGAGGTCAAGGAGTGCTGGCGGGAGAGCGAAATCTTTGAGGCTCGACGGACCGGCGTTAGTGTATGTAGCTCGTCGTCGAGAGGAGGCGGCCTTTTGATGTCATAACTGATACGTTCTTAGTTTCTAATATGCCGATATCTTGCCTTGGTGGATATTGGATCTACTCATTCTTATGTTGCATGTGCCATATCTGGGTCATTGGGAGTGCATTCTGAGAAGATAGTGAGGGGGGTATCTATGCTAAGTCCCTTGGGTTAATCGGTTAGGGTAGACAAGCTGTATAAGGATGTACCCTTAGAAACTCAAGGTAGGATCTTTCCTGGCGATCTAATGAAGTTGCCGTTTGGAGAGTTTGATCTCATTCAGGAATGGGTGGCTTGTTAAGCATAAAGGCGACTCGAATTTGTCTTGCTAAGCGAATGGTGCTAAGGACCATGGAAGGGGATGAGGTTATGGTGATAGGTGAGCGAAGGGACTATTTGTCTAATGTGATATCGGCATTGAGGGTGAAAAGTGGATTCGAAAAAGGTGTGAGGCCTATTTGGCATTTTAAGTCAAGCAGATGTAGAGGGTGACGATGGATAAGGTTAGAAGCGTAAAAGAGTTCCAAAATGTCTTTCGGAGGAGCTTAGGATTACCTCCAAATCGGAAGTCGAATTTGGAATCCACATTACTGGGACAAGACACCGGTGTCCATTGCACCGTATAGGATGGCACCAAAGGGTTAGTGGAGTTAAAGGCGCAAATTCAAGAATTGTTGGATAGGGGCTTTATTAGGCCAAGTGTGTCTCCATGGGGAGCACCGGTGCTATTCGTGAAGAAGAAGGATGGGACGATGCGCATGTGCATTGACTATCGCCAGTTGAACAAACTGATGATTAAGAATAAGTACCCTCTACCAAGGATTGACGATCTGTTCGACAAGCTTAAAGGAGCTTCTGTATTTTCCAAGATCGATCTTCAATCTGGGTACCATCAGTTAAGGGTCAAGGAGGCAGATATTCATAAGACAGCATTCAGGACTCGTTATGGTCATTATGAGTTTCTGGTTATGCCATTTGGACTAACAAACGCTCTTGCAGCGTTTATGGATCTGATGAATCGTGTGTTCCAACCATTTCTGGATCGGTTCGTGGTCGTCTTTATTGACGATATTCTGGTATATTCTGAGACCGAAGCAAAACATGATGAGCATCTCCGCACCGTGTTACAAGTGTTAAGGGAGAAAGAACTTTATGTGAATTTCAGCAAGTGTGAGTTCTGGTTGAGGGAGGTAACCTTTTTGGGGCATGTGGTCTCTGCAGAGGGGATTAGAGTGGATCCTCGAAAGATTGAAGCAATTTTGGAATGGAAGCCACCTAGGTCGGTTTCAGAAATTTGAAGTTTCCTAGGATTGGCAGGTTACTACAGAAGGTTTGTGGAAGGTTTTTTTGTGATGGCAGCACCTCTCACAAAACTTATAAGGAAATAAGTACCGTTTGTTTGGACGGAGAAGCAGCAAGAAGCTTTTGAGAGGTTAAAGAAAGTTTTGAGTGAAGCACCTGTGTTAATTCAACAGTGCGGAAAAGATTTTCTTGTGTGCGGTGATGCATCACACGTAGGTTTGGGTTGTGTGTTGATGCAAGAGGGTAAGGTGGTTGCTTATGCGTCTCGACAACTTAAGCCTCACGAAGGAACTATCCTACTCATGATTTGGAGTTAGCGCGTGATCTTTGCACTTAAAATCTGGAGACATTACTTGTATAGAAAGGTGTATTATATACACGGATCATAAGAGTCTTAAGTATTCTTGACTCGGAAGGGCTGAACCTTAGGCAAAGGAGATGGATCGAGTTGCTTAGGGATTATGATTGTTCAATCGAATATCACCCGAGCAAGGCTAATGTGGTGGCGATGCCCTAAGTCGTGACACATGTCGATCCGAGAGCAATGTTTGCTTGTCTAAGTCTATTTGTGATGGAAGTCTTGGTGAATTGCAAGTAAGGCCAACTGGTGGATCAGATTAAGGAAGCGGTTGAAAGATGAGTCTTTGGTCCCTCGTTTTCAACAAGTTAAGGAAGGGAAACTTCGAGTTTGGGTTAAATGATGATGGGGTTCGTGTTTTCGAGGTAGAATTTGTGTTAGAAGGACTTTGACTTGAGCAGTCAATTTTGAAGAAAGCTCGTGGGGACTTTGTGCCATGCATCTGGAGAGAATAAGTTGTACCATGACTTGCGAGAAGCTGTATTGGTGGCCTAGACTTAGCGAGAGGTGGCGAATTTGTGGGAAATGTCGACATGCCGACAAGTGAAAGTGAGCATCGTTACCTTACGGATTATTGCGACCGATAAAATACCACTTGAAGTGGGAGAGGGTAACCATGGACTTTGTGAGTGGGCTACCCCTGTCACCATCGAAGAAAGACTCGATATGGGTGATTGTGGATAGGTTGACCAAGTCGGCTCATTTTATACCTATTCGAACAGACTTTTCTCTTCAGAAGTTAGCCAAGTTGTATGTGGCGGAGATTGTGCGACTGCATGGAGTTCCGGTTTTGATTGTCTCTGATCGGGATCCTAGATTCACATCTCGGTTTTGGCAAAAGTTGCATGAGGCGTTGGGAACGCGATTGAACTTTAGTATGGCTTTCAATCCCCAAATTGATGGTCAATCGGAAAGAGTTATTCAGATTCTGGAAGACATGTTGAGGGGATGTGTTATTGATTTCCGAGGTAGTTGGGAGGATTACTTGCCTTTGGCGAGTTTGCATACAATAATAGTTATCGATCGAGTATTGAATGGCACCTTATGAAGCTTGTATGGGCGAAGGTGTGAACACCTAGTTGTTGGACCTGGCGGGGAGCGACAAGTTCTTGGACTGAGTTGGTGGCGGAATCGAGGATAAGGTCAAGTTAATTAGAGATCGGTTAAAGGAAGCGTCTGATAGGAAAAAGTCGTATGCAGATCTGAAGCGTAAGGAGATTGAATACTGAATGGGCGATATGGTTTTCTTGAAGGTTTCACCTTGGAAGAAGATACTAAGGTTTGGCAAGAAGGGCAAGTTGAGTCCGCGGTTCATTGGGTCTTATCGGGTTTTGAAGCGAGTAGGCCCAGTGGCTTATCAGTTGGAATTGCCTCCAGAGCTAGACAGGATTCACGATGTTTTTCACGTCTCCATGTTAAGGCGTTATCGTTCTGACCCTACTCATGATGTGCCAGTTGCAGAAATTGAGGTGCGAACTGATTTAACCTTTGAGGAGGAGCCTGTACAAATATTGGATTGAGACGTTAAGGTTATGAGGAGGAAATCGGTATCATTAGTGAAAGTGCTTTGGCGTAACCATGGCAGAGAAGAAGCTACTTGGGAGCCAGAGGAGGCAATGCAACAACAATACCCTCATCTGTTCGGATCGAGGTAAATTTCGAGGACGAAATTTCTTTAAGGAGGGTAGAGTTATAGCGCCCAATTTTCGGAATTCGTAAAAGTTGTAAAATTTAAAATTACGTGTTACATTTGTTATGTGTAGGATTAATCATGTTGGTGGGCCTCTAGAAGGCCCAAGCTTAGATAAAACACAGTAGTTTTAATTAAATTTAATTCTATAAGAAAGGGGTTACGATAAATTGGGCTTTTAGGAATTATTTGTGAAAAATGGATCACAAGGAAGCAAGTGGTAAAGTGGCATGTGGCGCCCTTGGGAAGGATGTAGTGGCGTGTGGAAGCTTGGGGAGGACCGAGTTCAAGTCACAATGATGACAAATTAAGTGATTAATTTTTATGTACAGAAAGGGAAGTGATGGGCTGAAATAAAAGTGCATCGGGAAGAGTTTAAGTGGGTAAGGGGATTGAATAAGGATAGAGATAAGGGAGGAAATCTAGGAGCTGATTGGGGTGAGCTGTGTTGGCCGAATTTTGGACTCTTGAGGAGCAAGAGGTGGCCGGCCAAGGGTTTCTTTAGGGGGGTAAATTCGGCTAGGTTAAAGTGCCAGTATAAATTCGGCAATAGGGAGGGAGTTGTACCGTTTGCTGCTTTTCTCACCTTCTCCCTATAGCCATTTTTGCTTTCCTCTTATTCTCTTTCTCCATAGCCAAACCTTTCAAACCTCTTGTCCATCTCCACCCTACTCTACATCACTTTCCTCCATTAAATTTTCTTAGACTAAAGCCGAACCTCAAATCTCAAAATCCCGAAAGCTATATTCTTGTGCCATTTTTCCAAAGCCATATTCCTCAATATGTTTTCCTTTTTGACCAACATTCCTCTCCTCTAAACCTCTAGCATCTGTCGACAACATTACCCAGGGTTATAGCCTCAAATCATTATTTTCTATATCACCTAGAAAAGTCGAAACTACTATAGAGTTAGGGACTTGTAGCCGAAACTTCAAAGCTTCTAGATTCAAGTTTTACCATCGTTTAAAGGTTGAATCTGCATTAGATCTACGTGGAAAGCAGGAAGGAATAAGTGGTAAGTGCTCATCACTCCGAATCTAGTCTTATTTTTCAAGTTAGGAAAAAGCCGAAGTCCCTAAAATCGAGGGAGGCTATCGATTTGGGCATAGGGCATAAAGGGTCTTTAACCGATGATTTATTTTGATGATTAGTGTCTTCTCAAGGGTTGGATCGAAGGCTTGGATCTTTGGAGCGATCAGACTTGGATCTAGCCATCGGATTTCGGCAATAAGGTAAAGTTTTAAAGGCTTTTAGGGACAAAGTCGAATATGGGTAAGTAATTATGGAGATTAGTGTTGTGATTTGCAATCTAAGAATTGTAGCAACGTAATTGTAGGCGGTTAAATGCGTGGATCTTGTCGACAATTCATCACAAATCAGGTGTGTAATCGACACCCTTTCATAGGCTAGATCGGCAAAAAAGTCGGCGAAAATCCGAAAAAGCGGTATTTTGGGCGATTGCGAGTGTCGCGAATGCTCGTGAGACGTATAGGTAATTATTCTGGTAATCGGAAGTGATAAAAGCTGCGATCTGCGCGATTTAAATGCGTTTTGATATTTTGGGCTTAATGGGCCAAAACTGGGTTAATGGGCCAACGAGCCCAATTCGGTAAGAACGCTCGGTAAGTGTTTCTGGCTAAACGTAATGGCTACGATATGAATGAAAACCTTAGAAATAGTTAGATGTACTAGAGTACCCCTATGTATGCAAAATTACCATTATACCCTTATGTATGCAAAATGACCTTTATACCCCTAGGGTTAATTTTGTCTGAAAAGCATGATGAATTAAATCGTATGATGTATGCCATGAATGTATATCATTGCATGGGGACATGGGTTATATTATGGAGGAAGCGTCCGGTGGCTATGCCACAAATTATCTGATACGGTGGCCCCGCCACGATATATCTGATACGGTGGCACCGCCACAAAATATTCAGATCTGGTGACTCTGTCACATTTTACGTATCCGTGACCATCTTGCATATTTACGTGGCGTGTAGCGGTTGGGTGGGTCGAGTAGTCTCCCACATGGTGAAAGGATGGTATGGGGTGTATGTGGTTGGATATGGTTGGGTTTACGCATAAGCATGATATATCTGTTGCAGTGCATTACGGGCCTACGGGCTTTATTCGATATCATTCGGGTGAGGCCAACTTATTACATCTCGTGGTTTGAACTGATTTAGACTATGGTTGGGTTGAATTACACTGAGTTTTCCAAAACTCACCCATTATTTTCATCCTCCGGGTAATCCTCAACCATAGTGGGCTTGGAGTCGTGAGGATTTGGATTGGCCACATGTTTCTCTGAACTGGTTTCTTTCTAGTGAAGCTGGGCGTCCTTTTAATTTCATCTATGGTTTTGGGTTTTAAGTGTAATAAGGCCTTTTAATTATTTTTATGGTTTTAATTACTTTTATTATTTTATTTTACTATGATGAAGAAAACTATGATGACTAAGGAAAATGGGTTAGCTTTAGGACACGTTTTCAAAAACATTAAGGGATTTCAAAATAACACGATTACAAGTAAGACTTCCGCTAAGCAAACGTTTTCAAACTTAATCATTTTCATAAGATAGACATAACCAGACGGTTTTCTCAAAATTATACGAGTCGTTAAGGTGTGGCAATAGTGGTGTGCATGTCTAGGATTGGATCCGAAGGAGCTTGGTACTTAGCGGTCAAGCGGACTCACCTCCTCTTCTTCTGGTTTCCTACCTAGTGCATGCTTCTATTCACCTTAACACGCTTTAAAAGTATCTTTACAACCCCAACTAAGTTTTTCAAACTAAGTAAAACGGAACGTTTTGAACGCATCGATGTGGCGCACCGGATCCGGTCATAACGTCTAAGTCGGGTTTGGGGTGTTACAGGATCTTAGTCCAGTTATCATCCGAATAATCATGCACATATATCAATAAATCATAACACATCTATATTTCATTTTCATTACTAGAACTCAAACACAAGACACTTATCAACCATTACCATTTTCGGCTCAATAGCCACATACAAAGGGCATGATTTTGATTTGCTTTATAACATAATCTCTATACGCATTAATTTGCC
This sequence comes from Gossypium arboreum, assembly GCF_025698485.1. Taxonomy (NCBI): domain Eukaryota; kingdom Viridiplantae; phylum Streptophyta; class Magnoliopsida; order Malvales; family Malvaceae; genus Gossypium; species Gossypium arboreum. The sequence goes on along the minus strand of NC_069072.1, from coordinate 14,096,592 downwards.
GTCATAAGTATAAACCAATTACCTCAATATATAATTCAAGTAGAATCATTATATCACCGTTTATTTGTTATACTTATATGTCTTGACTTAATCAAATCATAAACTAAGTTCCATTACTCGAAGACTTACCTCGGATGTTGTCGAACGACTTCAACGGCTATTCAATTACTTTTTCCTTTCCTTTATCAGATTTAGTTCCCCTTTGCTCTTGAGCTTAATTTAACAAATAAATTGATTTAATCATTTTGAACATCAAAGAGAAACTCAAGGTACTTAGCCTATATATACATTAGACATTAGAGTCAATATATATGAAATCATGAATCAAATTCAACATATTAGCCAATATTCTCCTTTAGCTGATTATCTAAGTCAAGATAAAATCATCAATATGCTTACCTATAGCCGAATGTGCAACATCAATCTATCACTATCACCTACATCCTTAATTAAAGGCCGAATATATGCAACATCAATCTATGTATTCATTCATGTGGTCGAATATACATATTCCAATATGATATCACTTTCTTTTCATTTAACACTTAACATTTACCATACATTAATTAACCAATTTTGTTTATAATTACAAAACTTTTCATCTATTCATGCTCTCATATTCGGTCATCCATACCTATACTAACCATATAACTAAATAATTTTAAGTTTAAACACAAATACAACATTTTAGCACCATGGCCGAACACCTCATGAAGTTGCTAAGACCCATCCTTTTCAAATTCTCACACACACTCACATCTAATCCTTTTTATTAAGCACTCAAACTCAATCATCTTCATGCCTCATCACCACAACATCAAACACCAACCAAGAAAGACAACATCCATGGCCGAGTATCATCTCTATCAAATAGCAAAAATTTAAACCATGGGCTAGGTAGAATTCAAACTAACAACTAAAAATATGCATGAATTTTCATGGAATAACATCAAACATACCTCAACCTAGTTACAAGCATGGCTGAACTTCTTCAAACCTTTCTTTCTTTCTTTTACTTGGTTTTTCGGCCAAGAAGAACCAAACTCTCACTTTTTTTTTTCATCACCCCCCAATTTCCATTACTTTATTACTAACCTTTTATTTTATTATTTCTAACACAAAATATTAACACAAAATGTTTATAATATGTTTTAACCCATAGCATGGCCGGCCACTACCTAAAATTTTGGGTAATTTGACATGCAAGTACAAGCATTTTCTAACATGCATTAATAGATCCTTATAGATTAACCTATCACATTTCAAAAGTCTTACACATAAGTCCTATTAACTAAATTCACACGCAATCGACTAAATCGAAGCTTAAAACTTTCACATATTCATATTCACATATTTTAGACAATAAATATTATATTCAAATACTTCGGTGACTCGGTTTAGCGGTCCCGAAACCACTTTCCGACTAGGGTCAATTTAGGGCTGTCACATGGATGTTCATTAATAAATTTGTGTATGAGTGTTTATAGTGTGCTAATTCTTATGAGTGTCTTTCATGCTTAATTATCTAACTTGTAGGTGACTATTCATATGGCTAATTGACTTTTCAAGTTTGGACATTTTTCGAGCCTTCAAAGATCATCATGGTGGCTGTTCAAATGGTCCAAGAGTGTCTCTTCAAATCTGTTCAGTTTTAAAGCATTCAAAGCTACTTAAGGAGCCAATTAAAGAGATGAATGCACAAGTTTTTTGACATTTAGTTTAAGGGGGATGAAGGGACACCAAACAAAATATTAAGGGTTCATTAAGTCATCAATAAAGTGAAGGGACATGCCTTTTCGTCTACATCAGAATCAAGTGAAGAGACATAACTATTGTCTTCCTTACAAAAGTTTAAAACGAAATTAATGCTTGTAACTGTAATAGTCCGATTTAGACCCTAATCAGAATGGTGGTTTCGAGACCACGAATTCAAGTCGAAAAAATATTTAAATATTATTTTTGTTTTTATTATATGTGAATTTGCATGTTTGAAAATTTCGTACGAAAATTTGATTATTTGTATGCTTAATTTGATAAAAGGACTTAATCGTGTAAGTTGAAAACTTGATAGTTTAAATCATAAAGGTTGAATTGATAGTGGCTTTTTAATATGGAGTATTTATGTTGCAAATAATCCTTTAGGTTAATGATGGTCGAATGTACCCTTAACGTACATGTTTATGTTATTATTTTTATAAAGTTAAATAAGTAAAATGAATAATTGTAATAATAATATAAAACATAAAATAAAGCATGCATGAATTTATATTCTTTTGACTGAAACTAGCAAAAGAAAATAAAGGAGAAAAGCTCATGATATTTGGCCATTGTTGATACAAATTAAAGGTTAGTTTGGTTTCAGTTTTTGATGATTTTTACGTTTGAGATCGTTGCTTTGAGTACTATCTGACCCATGCTTAAATTTCTGATTTTGATGCATATTTTGAGTTATGCCATTGATGAATATTTGTGTTTTATGATGTTTGATGATGAAATATTAAAAATATGTTTTAGATTAACATGTTTTGTATTTGAGTTTTTGAAATTTTTGAGTAATTAGGACTAAATTGCAAAAATAATAAATTGAGGGACTAAAATGTGAAATAGATGAAATATATAGACTAGTATGGTTATATGGAAAATTTAGCCCAACTACATTGTTGTGAGATTTTGTGTATTTTGTGCTTTGTGCAATTAAGACTAATTTGTAAAAGTATGAAAAATTAGGGGAAAATGGTAATTTGCCCATGTATGTGTTGTTGGCTTAAATTGAATGAAATTGTGTTTAAATGAGGTTAATTTGAAATTATATAGATCAAGAACAAAAGGAATCAGACTTGGATCGGGGAAAAATGAAAATAGTCGAATAGCCAATTTGGAACGTCCGTCGATATCCGAGGTAAGTCTTTAAGCAATTAGACATCATTTATCTTGATTGTAACTTAGTTTAATATTTTGTTATGGGATCTTTAGATTTATAAAGAGCTAGCCGAATGTGTTTGTGTATAGAATTTGAAATACTGTATTTGAATTTAATTTGACAAGGTTATATCGTTTAAAAGTTCGTATGATTTATGAGGAATATATGGAATTTTTGTTACATGAATTGTGTAGGAGACAACATTATAATAGTGATATTCGGGCTTTGAGCCTAGCAAGCTTTATGCTAGTGAATGTAATTGGGCTTTATGCCTAGCAGGCTTATTGCCGGTGAAAAATATCAGACTTTGAGTCTTGATTTATTTCAAGTCTATGTCTATGAGACTTCATATTGATGTGGAAAGTGAGCAAGTAAGTTTATCTAAATAACTTCCTTATTTGGCCACATAGGTAAGTATATGTGAGGCTATATTGAACTTGTATATTCGGCTGCATGTGAGGTTATATTGAACTTGTGAATTCGATTACATGTGAGCTTATATTGAACTTGTATATTCAGTTACATGTGAGGTTATATTGAATTGGTATATTCAGCCATATGAGATGTTTATTTGAACTTGAACATTAGGTTACATGTAATGATATATTGAACTTATATATTCGACAATATAGGTAAGTTTTTATGAGATGATATATTGGATTTTATATATATTCAATTATATAGGTAAGTATTTATATGGTGTTATAATTGACCTTGAATATTCGGCCAAGTTACTTATTTGAGTTAAAGTATATCTTTAATGGTACAATTCGACTTATTTGAAATGTTTTGATTATTCATTTGAGTTGTTTAATTTGCTTAAGGATTACTAAGCTAAGTTGTATATTTAGTTGTGGATTTAGTAGGTTATGAAACATGTATAAGTTGATGATAGATATGGTATGATTTAGAATTGAATGAGGTTGTTTGACAGCATATTTCATGTTTGATTTGTGCCATTTTAATGGCTAGTGAATTTGTACTTGTGTGTATAATTTCAAGGAGGCAAGTTGGCTTGGAAAATAGCCTTAAATTTGCCACACGGGCTGAAGACACGGGCGTGTGCCTTGGCCGTTGATGTTAACAAATCGCAATAAGTTTTAAATTTATGATTGATCGTACTTGAAAATTAACTATTATCACGATAAAGGCAAGCACGCCTATCGAATAGTAGTATAGTTTATAGCAAGACCGGAATGCCGAACCCACTGGAACTAAAAGTACTAGTATTATCTCTTTTTTTATTATCTAGCCTAAAAATAAATGGGTTTGTTTTATCTAAATTAATTAACTAAACTAAGAATGCACATGAAGAAAATTGGGGAAATACTTTTGGGAAAAACTGATTGATTTGGACAATACCCAAGGAGAAATCCACCTAGACTTCACTTGTTATTTGACTCTGAATCAGACGATTTATTCACTTGACTTGATCCGTAGAAATCCCTAAGTTATATTATTATCTCTCTCGAGACTAACAATGTCTAAACCTAGGTTGATTAATTGAAATCTCTTTCTAATTAAAACCCCTAGTGTTTTCTAATTAAAACCCCTAGTGTTGCATTAACTCGATCTATGGATTCCCTTATTAGGTTTCACCCTAATTCGACAAAATTATATCACCCTATGTCTAGGGGTGCAATCAACTCCGCTTAATTATGCTAGATCTACTCTTAGACCGGGACTTTTTCTCCTCTGAATAAGCACATCAATACTTGAATCAATATCCTGGAATATTAAAGCAAGAATTAAGAACTCATAATTAAGAACAAGTCAAATATTTATCATATAATTCAGAAAATAATAACAAGATCTGTCTTAGGTTTCATTCCCCTTAGGTATTTAGGGGATTTAGTTCATATGTGAAAAAGAAAACATCTCAGAAGAATAGTGATAACAAAACATAAAAAACCCAAAAATGCCGAAGGAAATTGAAGGGAGATCTTAAGTCTTGAAGGAGAATCCAGCTTCTGAGATGGATCAATCGGCTTCCTACGAGTAATTCCTTGCCTCCTACTCTGTGTCTCCTTTCTAGGTGCCTCCTAGGGTGTTTATATAGGCTTTAGAATGCTTCAAAACCCTCAAGAGTGGCCTTTTCCGAATAGGACTAGACTTGGGCTCGACAGGGACACGCAAATGTGGGGTGGCTTAGGCCGTGTTGCAATCTGTTAAATAGACACGAGAGTGTGAACTACCCGTGTGAGGAAGTCCAGGCCATGTTGATTTCCTACGTTGACCCATTTTCTTCTTTTTTGGCCCGTTTCTCGCTCTTTTTACTCTCCTATGCTCACCTATGTATAAAGCATGAAATTAAGGGATTAGGAGCATAAAATTCCATAAATCCAATGATAATTCATCCAAAAGTATGCTAAGCATAGGATAAAAATATGTCTAAATTACGATTTTTCAAATACCCCCACACTTAAGCGTTTGCTTGTCCTCAAGCAAAATCCTCAACTCACAATCAAAATAAATTCTTCTCAATTTATAATTCTCATCAATAGTATCTTAAAATAATCCATAAGTAATCATACATTGAAAATTCAACTAAAAGAACATCAAAGTTTCAAACATTCCAAGTTGAGCATTTTATCACGAAAACCTACGTGTCTCCCCTCATTTAAATAATCACCTGTGATTCAAAATATCACAGAGTTTCACATCCTCACTAAAGATTCACTCAAATCACTCGAGGTGTTTAAAGACAAGAAATTTAGCACTCAACAGTCAATATGAAAAGTTATTACCATAGGCTTGCGTGAAAATCAAATCTTCACCAGTATATATTGAGATGATACAACAATCAAAAGGTCTTCAGAGGGTTGTAATGTGGCTTTGGTTAGGGGGTGTGGTCATAAGCTTGAAAAAGAAAGTTAGAATCAAGATTCAATTGAAAAATTACCTAACTAGAAAAATACTAAAACTGACAAATTATATTCCTAATTAGAAGGTCCTAGAATTGAGCTTTTCTTCATGGAATATGGAATTAAATACTTAAGCTCAAAAACAAAGAATTACTACTAATATGTATGCATGTATTTTTTTTAAGGACAAGTCAAGTAACATAGAACTTTGTTAACTATTACAAAGAAAAATAAAACATAGCTAAGCAATTAATTCAAATCAAATCTTGACAAAAATAGGGATCAAATTAGGGGATTTCAACAATAATGAGTTATGGGTTAATATTGAGGGTAAATCAATGAATGGCTTGTAAGGCTCAAAGTGGTTCACTAAGGGTTAATTATAAGGGTAGGCTTTTATGGACTAAGTGGGTTAAACCTAAGTGTCTTTATCATCTTGACATATCAAGTCAATGGTGTGGTCTTGACATGCATAATCGACGCAAGTTCTAGAATAACCAATCAATATTGACGCACTCATAGCAACAATAAAAGTGAGCATGAAAGAAATAATATATGCTCTAAAGGCTCAAGATCTCACAAAAATTGTGGCTTTTTGATGTTAAACCTGTGAATTTCAACTCAAGATAATACCTAAACTTGGGGGAACAACCTAAATATTTTTAATTTTCAAAAATCAACTTATCATGCTTGATTCTCTAATTCCTTAAAGTCTAATAATCACTGCATAAATGGCTATGTTTTAATTCAAGACATATCAATAAAAATCATAAATTAATCAAAATTCATTCTAAAAATGATATGAGAAGATTATTTAAGAACAAGACAAAATTCAGGGATTTTTCTGATAATGATATAAATAAGCCCCCCACACTTAAGATGTACATTGTCCTCAATGTACAAAGATAGATTTACTAAAAACTATAGATATAAGATCATAAGATAGGGAGAGAAGTGAAACTTCCTAAATGTTAATTGGAATCCTTGAATTGGATTAATGGAGAGTAGACGGCTAAGGTAAGTATGAGATTGGAGGAGGATACTCTGGTGGTGATAGAGGTTCGTTAGTCCATAAGTCTAGTGCCAAAAGAATATTATATCTGGTGGTAGCTATGGTCGTGGTCGAGCAGGACATGACAGTCGTGGAGAACCTTTGCCAATGGAGTTGCAATTTCGTAAGTAATAGTGAGCTTTGGGGCTCTTTAGAACTGCGATGGAATCAATAATTCTTTAGAAAATATAAAGTAGCATGATTACTTGTAAAGAAATAGCTGAAAGTATAAATTGTTTAATATAAATAATAAAACCTAAGAATGCAGTAAAAAATAAAATTAAAGAAAAATAAAATAAAAATTAGTTTTAAAAAGATAAAAGTAAAAACATAAAAATAGAAAATAAAAGCTTTTAAACATCTTCATCACCAGATGGCTCGCGAGGTGGGGGCAACGATAAGATGTGAAGGTGCTAACAAATCTGATGTAGAGTGGCATCAATGTGATCGAAGCGCTAAAAAAATTGCTGCTCGAATTGAGTTAGGCACTCAGAGATGTCAAAGAGTGAAGCCGCCGCATGAACTGGACGATGAATAGGTGGTGGCTAAGAGGCTGGATCTTCGTGAGGTGAAGGGACATCATCAGTAATGTCCTCTGGGTCATCTTGCTCGGTTGACTGGATTAAGCGGTACTGAGGAGGATCAAATCTATGTCGTCGCTCGATCATCCTCATATGGAGCATACTTGAGATGCCCTGTGGGGACATCTGACCGATGAGGGTGAGGGAGAATGCTTGCGCCGTTGTGTTGGGGAGACTAAAGTACCGTGCCAGACGAGTCACATAAAGGCCGATGGATATGACTCCCTTCCTGTGTCGCTCCGTATGATGGTGAATGGCGAGGGCAATGAAATAGGCGAGGTCGAACACATGCCCATACTCCATAGAAAATAGGCGTTGTTAGTGTTGACGACACCGGTGCTCTACCGCCATCCTGTCAGGGTGTGGGCTAGGATGGCATGTAGGTATCGCAAGGATGGGGTGAGAGCTGATGCCTTGGAATGACTAGGGTCATAGGTGGCTGAAGCATGAACGAGGGCCCTCTAGCAGTTTGAAGGAAAGTAGTGGATGTGGCGATGGAGGCTGGCGAAGTCGTCGTCGTCCATGAATTCCTCCCTGTATAGTCCTAACGCGACTCCAAACTCGGGCACATTCAGTTGGCGAACTAAACCGCCGAGACGAAATTAGACCGTTCCAGGGTCATCGAACTCTATCATAACAACTTGAAGGTGAAAGGTCGAGCAGAGTTTGAGTGTAAGCTTGAGGTACGTCGGCTCGATGATCTCGAAGAAGAGCCCCATGGGTCAGTAGTCTAGAGAGCCCGGACTACGTCAGCCAGTTGGATCTGCTCTAAAGTGGTCGAGTCGATGCAATGGCCCACACCTAGAGGTTGGGCCTGTAATATCTGGAAAAGTTCCTCTTGTGGTCCTGGTAGAAATTGGATAAATAGGTGTCTGATCTCGACAGTAGGACTCGAGGAGGATGCTGCTCATTTTCATTTCTTTGAGGCGAGGACAGTAGTCTTCTTGCCTTTTGGGTTCGTCATGGTATCTGCAATGAAAAGACGAAGTTATAAGAATAATCCCCAAGAATAGCATGTAAAAATATGTAGGCATGGTAAAACTAAATAAGAATACTTCATAGGGGTTACTGACTAAAGGGAAAATCTACTGAAAGTAACTAAGTCTTAATAGATATATCAATTCATTATTAGCATTAAGAATACAAGAATAGTGTTAACGAAATACCTAGTGCATATAGTAATGATAATATGGAATATGGCATGAAATCTATGGAAACACAAGGACGAATGTATCATAATGCATCAACTAAAATGGCAAGTTTCTAAATAAAAACAAAGAGTATAAGCATGATTATCATCAGAAACATTCAAATAAACAAGAAATAACAATAAATAACAAGAGAATAGAGAGAAAAGAATGGACGAACGCAATAGTGCTTGATGGAAGAGTGATGTGGTCAGCCACAGGCATGGGCAATGAGGTTGTGTGGTATCCAAGGGTAAGAATAGGGGATAAAGGAGAGGAAGAGAGGAGAAAAATAGAAGGAGAAAGAGAAAGGAGTGGTCGGTCGGTGGTGGGAGAGGGGATTTAGGCGGCTAGGGTTAGGGTTTTTTGGGAAAGGGGATGATGAATAGTAAGGGGTTTATATAGATATTGGGGAACACGGCCATGAGGCACACTCGTGTGCCCTTATTTCAGCCCGTGTGTTTCATGATTTTCAAATTTGGGCACGTCTGAAATTCGACCCACGCCTATGCTCTTTGTTCGCTTCTCCCAGCCCGTGTTGTTTTGACAGTCTCGACCACGGGTAGTGAGCACAGGCATGTCACAAGCCTCAGTTTCAACCATGGCTTTGTTTTTTTGATAGTTTCATCCACAGCCATGTCGCACGACCGTGGCAATGTATCGAATCCCATGTTGGGGAAAACTTTCACTCTATTTTCACACGGCCATATCGCACGACCGTGTCACTGCCCGTGGTATGAGCACAGCCTAAGGCACGTTCGTGCCTGGCCGTGTGGTTTCTAGAAAACCTATGTTCAAGTACTCAGTTAGTGATTTAAATGTTAAAAACTAAAATTTAAAGAAGTTAACACCGTTAGTGCTCGAGTTGCCTCCCAAGGAGCGCTTATTTATAGTCTAAGCTCAACTTCCCTCTCTGTTGTGTGGTCATGGTAGTGCGAGGAGTTTACACTCCTCATTCCTGCTATCAAACACAAAATAAGGTTTTAGATAGGTATGATTTACCTTAAAGGTGTCGAATTTAGGATGAATTACCTCAACTGTCCCATATGGAAAAATGTTAAGTACCGTAAGAGGGATTGCTCCATTAAGTTTAGAAGTGGCAATACGAGGGTCTATTGCATCTAGTAGTACTTTGTCTCCAACCTTAAGTTGATTTGGTGAAACATTGAACTTGTCATGACGTAGTTTTGGTCTATCGTGTGGTCTCGATTTATGTGTCCGCCATTTATCTAGTTCCTCGATTTGTAGCCTTCATTCTTCATAGATGGGTCCTTTGTTGTTACTTGAAGAAGGCTCATGTATGTTTTTCGAACGTGTTTCCTACAAAGAAGGTTGCAGCACATGATCTGTATTAGTAGAATTTCGAGCTTGAAGAGTGATTGTTTCATCACCTACACGAAGTGTGAGTTCACCTATACCAACATCAATTATAGTTTTAGCAGTTGTTAAAAAGGGCTTTCCTAAAATTAAAGGCACGTCACTATCCTCTTCTATGTCTAGAACAACAAAATCGATTGGGAATTTAAATTTGTGAATTTTAACGAGTACATCTTTAATAATGCCCGTAGGAAATTTAATTGTTTTATCTGCTAACTGAATGCTCATCCTAGTTTGTTTGGGCTTCCCAAGACCTAGTTGTTTAAACATTTTATAGGGCATGACATTAATACTAGCCTCTAAATTAGCCAAAGCATTACTAACATCTAAGCTACCAATTAAACAAGGAATCGTAAAACTCCCTGGATCTTTCAACTTGTTGGGTAACTTATTCTGTAGAGCGGCTGAGCAAACTGCGTTCAACTCTACATGCGACGCCTCATCCAACTTCCGTTTGTCTGCTAAAAGCTCTTTTAAGAATTTAACTACGTTTGGAATCTGCGAAAGAGCTTCAATAAATGGTAAGTTAATATGTACTTTCTTTAATAGTTTAAGGATTTTATCAAATTGTTCATCCATGTGGTCTTTCCTTGTCGCACTAGAGTATGGCACACGAGGTTTGTACTCTCTACTTACCTATTTTTTATCAATGTGGTCCACCTCACCTTTACCTTTACTTACTATAATTCCTTGCCTCAGTTCTGGTTTAGGTTGAACTAATCCTTTCTTATCTTGAATGGTAATCGTATTGAGCTGTTCCCTTAGGTTAGATTCAGTGTTACTCGGCAAGTTACCTTGTGGTCATTCAGAAATCAGTTTAGCAAGCTGGCCTATCTGAGTTTCGAGCCCTTGAATCGACTCTTGTTGATTCTTAAGTGTTATTTTGGTATTTTGAAAATAAGTTTCTGACACCGAGATAAATTTCGTTAGCATCTCCTCAAGGTTCAGCTTCTTTTCTTGATTGTAAGGTGTTTATTGAAAACCTGGGGGATGTTGTCGCATTTGATTTCCTTGACCACCCCTCAAGAAATTGGGGTGGTTCCTCCAACTTGCATTATAAGTCTTACTATATGGGTTATTTTGTGGTCTAGAATTATTGTTACCCATATATTGAACTTGTTCTTCCTCAATGCTAGGGTTGAAGAATTGATATTCTGTGTGTTCTCCTTCTCCATTAGAATCGCACCTCATCACGGGATGTACTTGAGTAGAACCATACAAACCGTTAATCTTTTTATTTAATAGTTCTACCTGGTTAGATAGCATAGTAACCTCATCAAGGTTGAAAACACTAGCTGTTTTTGTTGGCTTTGTTCTCATGACTTGCCACTGATAGTTATTCAGTGAAATCTCTTCAATAAATTCATAAGCCACTTCATGTGTTTTGTTATTCAGTGATCCACCAGCAACAGCGTCGATAAGTTGCCTTTTTGAGAGGTTCATACCGTTGTAAAACATTTGAACCTGCAACCATAAAGGTAACCCATGGTGAGAGCACCTTCCCAATAGGTCCTTGTATCTCTCCCATGCATCATAGAGTGTTTCAAGATCCATCTACACAAAATAAGAGATATCATTCCTCAACTTAGCCGTTTTAGTCAGCGGAAAATATTTAAGTAAAAACTTTTCAGTCATTTGTTCCCAAGTAGTGATTGACTCTCGTGGTAATGAGTTCAACCACTGTTTAGCCTTGTTCCTCAATGAAAAGGAAAACAACGGAAGGTGAATGGCATCATCATAAATGCCATTGATCTTAAAAGTGTCGCAAAACTCTAGGAAATTTGTCAAATGAGCATTTGGATCCTCGTCCTTCAAACCATCAAACTGAACAAACTATTGTATCATTTGAATTGTGTTAGGTTTCAGTTCAAAATTATTTGCAGCAATAACAGGTCTAACTATACTCGATTCGGCTCCGGTTAAAGTAGGTTTAGCATAATCATACATAGTACGCGGAGTAGGATTCTGATTTACTGGATCGACAGCAATCGTAAGAGGTAGTGGATTTTCCTAATTTTCAACCATCTCCTCAGTTGTGGTGGAAATATCGTCCTCTTGACCTTCCTCTATGTATCTTAGGCTTCGCCTTATTTCTCTTTGATTTCTGCGAGCTGTGTGTTCAATCTCACTATCAAAAAGTAATGGTCCTGACGGGTTTTTTCTAGTCATAAACTATAAAAACCTGCCAGAAGAAAATAAAATAATATTTAGTAATATAAACAAAATTTAAATTTAAATTGCCATAGAATAAATGGCTAAAGTAATAAAAATTAAGTGTTCCTAATATCTTAGTTCTTCGGCAACGGCGCCAAAAACTTGATGTGAACAAATCATATAAGTTTTAAATTTATAATTGATCGTACTTGAAAACTAACTATTATCACGATGAAGGCAAGCGCACCTATCAAACAATAGTATAGTTTATAGCAAGACCGGAATGTCGAACCCACGGGAACTAAAAGTACTAGTATTAACTCTCTTTTTATTATCTGGCCTAAAAATAAAAGGGTTTGTTTTATCTAAATTAATTAACTAAACTAGGAATATACAGGAAGAAAATGGGGGAAATAATTTTGGGAAAAACTGATTGATTTGGACAATACCCAAGGAGAAATCCACCTAGACTTCACTTGTTTTTTTACTCTGAATCAGACGATTTATTCACTTTACTTGATCTGTAGAAATCCCTAAGTTATATTATTATCTCTCTCGAGCTAACAACGTCTAACCATAGGTTGATTAATTGAAATCTCTTTCTAATTAAAACCCCTAGTGTTGCATTAACTCGATCTATGGATTCTTTTATTAGGTTTCACCCTAATCCGGCAAAATTATGTCACCCTATGTCTAGGGGTGCAATCAACTCTGCTTAATTATGCTAGATCTACTCTTAGACAGGGAGTTTTTCTCCACTGAATAAGCACATCAATACTTGAATCAATATCCTGGATTATTAAAGCAAGAATTAAGAAGTCATAATTAAGAACAAGTCAAATATTTATCATATAATTCAGAAAATAATAACAAGATACATCTTAGGTTTCATTCCCCTTAGGTATTTAGGGGATTTAGTTCATATGTGAAAAAGTAAACATCTTAGAAGAACAATGATAACAAAACATAAAGAAACCCAAAATTGTCGAAGGAAATTGAAGGGAGATCTTTAGTCTTGAAGGAGAATCCGGCTTTTGAGATGGATCAATCGGCTTCCTTCGAGTAATTCCTTGCCTCCTACTCCGTGTCTCCTTTCTAGGTACCTCCTAGGGTGTTTATATAGGCTTTATAATGCTTCAAAACCCTCAAGAGTGGCCTTTTCCGAATAGGACTAGACTTGGGCTCGACAGGGACATGCCCATGTGACACGCCCGTGTGGGTGGCTTAAGCCGTGTTGCAATCTGTTAAATAGACACGGGCATGTGAACTACCCGTGTGAAGAAGTCCAGGCCGTGTTGATTTTCTATGTTGACCCATTTTCTTCTTTTTTGGCCCGTTTCTCGTACTTTTTACTCTCCTATGCTCACCTAAGTATAAAGCATGAAATTAAGGGATTAGGAGCATCAAATTCCATAAATCCAATGATAATTCATCCAAAAATATGCTAAGCATGGGATAAAAATATGTATAAATTATGATTTATCAGCCGTGTGCCCCTTATTTGATTGTTGATGTCACAAACAGAATACAGGCTAGTTCTGGACACGGGCGTGTGCAAGGCACACAGGCTGGACACACAGGCGTGTAGTCTGGCCGTGTGAGGAAGTCAGTATGTGTACGTTGTATTCACATGGCCTGAGACACGGACGTGTCTCTTGTCCGTGTGAGTGACACAGGTTGGGCATACGGGCGTGTGACCCATGCAGTGATGAAGATTTTCTTAATTTTGTAAAGTTTTCTCGAGTTATCAGTTTAGTCCTGAACCCCATTTTAAGCATGTTTTAAGGTACTATAGAACTTTATGAGGGGCAATGTGGTTGAATGCATGAAAATTTTAAATTGTATGCAATTTATTATTGTAAAATATGACTGAATGACTCAATGTAAGTTTGGTAATGCCTCGTACCCTGTTCCGGTGTCGATTACGGGTAAGAGGTGTTACATTTTATTAGTATCAGAATTACAGTTTAGTCAGTTCTAGGAATAACGTAGCGTGTGTGAGTTTAGCTATACATGGCATAATTTATACTGCGATAGTGTGATGACTTTTGACATTTGAAAATATGCTTTTATATAGTAAATATAGAGCTGTAGCTGATGTTGTCGAGAGCGTAGCGCCTGCTCTGCATGGGACAGTGCCAGTTGAATCTCGACCTATCTCGAGTAGCCATGAGGGGGAGGCTAAACAAGCCTTTTACCAAATGATGAAAAAATGGTTTACTTAGTATATCCAGACTAATCTTGCTGTACAACAACCTCCACCCCAGAATAATCCATCTCTGATACCTGTGATACCTCTAATGATTGATCTGATGAGATTTAACAGGCTAATGATGATAATGATGATGATGATGCTGAGCGGGCTGAGTTGTGGCTCGATAATACCATTCGTGTGTTTGACGAGCTACTTGTACTCCGGACGAATGTTTAAAGTGTGTCATATCCTTATTACGAGATACTGCATATCACTGGTGGAATACACTAGTATCGTGGTCCCAAAAGAGATAGTGACCTGAGAATTCTTTCAGACTGAGTTCCGTAAGAAATACATCAACCAGAGATTTATCGACCAGAAACGGAAAGAATTTCTAGAATTGAAACAGGGTCATACGACAATAACTGAGTACAAGCGGAAATTTGTGAGACTTAGTCGATATGCTCGTAAATGTGTTTCAACCAAAGCTATCATGTGTAAAAGATTCAAAGATGGTTTAAATAAAGACATTAAATTGCTGGTTGGTATACTTGAAATTAAAGTGTTCATGGTACTTGTTGAGCGAGCTTGCAAAGCTGAAGAGCTCGAGAAAGAGAAAAGAAAAGCTAATTTTGAAGCCAGAGATTCCCGTAAAAGATCATCAAGAAAGAATTTTCACTCAGCATTGAAGAAGTTCAGAGATGGTTCTAGTTAATTTAAAGTTACTTTAGACTTTTCTAGACGAGATCGAGACCGACCTCCTGTGAGTTTATGAGCCACTTCTATTGCTAATGTTGGCAATGATAGATAGAACAGACTCAAGTGTAAGCATTGTGGCAAATGGAATTCTAGAAATTGTAGATTTCATGATCGGTCTTGTTTTAAATGTGGATCGATAGATCATTTTATCCGAGATTATCCGTTGTTAGCCGAGCAAAACATCGTTCAGAACGCGAGACCAACATGTCAGTTCGAGGAAGACCACCTAGACATTCGAGTAATGTAGGTGGCAGTAAAAGAGGGATAAAAGATATAGCGGTTCGGTCTGAGGCTCGTGCAGCTGCCAGAGCATATGCTATACGCGCTCATGAGGATGCCTCTTCCCTAGATGTTATTACCGGTACTTTCACTCTTTATGATATTAGTGTTATTGCATTGATTGATCCTGGTCCGACTCATTCATATGTGTGTGAAACATTAGTATCCAGTAAGACTTTTCCTGTTGAGTCTACTGAGTTTGTGATTAGAGTATCAAACCCCCTGGGCCGGTGTGTTTGGTTGACAAAGTGTGTAAGAATTGCCCATTGATGATTCGAGATTCATGCTTTCTGGCCAATTTGATGTTGTTACCTTTCGATGAGTTTAATATAATTTTGGGTATGGATTGGCTGACTTTGCACGATACTGTTGTTACTTGCAAAAGAAAGACCATTTATTTGAGATGTCAGAACAACGAGATTATTCGGATTGAATCTAATGATCTAAATGGTTTACCAGCGGTAATATCTTTGATGTTAGCTCAGAAATATGTGAGAAAAGGTTGTGAAGCTTACCTTGCTTATGTTCTTGATAGTAAAGTAACTAAAAAGAAGATTGAATTTGTACCAGTTGTATGCGAGTATCTAGATGTGTTTCTTGAAGAATTGTCGGGTTTGCCACCTATCTGAGAGGTAGAGTTTGGTATTGAGTTAGTACCAGGGACGAATCTGATTTCGATAGCTTCGTATCAGATGGCACCTACTGAATTAAGAGAGTTAAAAGCACATTTGCAAGAGTTAACAGATATAGGTTTTGCACGACCGAATTTCTCTCCCTAGGGTGTGCCAGTTCTATTTGTGAAAAAGAAAGACGGAACTATGAGAATAAATAAAGTGACTATAAAGAATAAATATTGTTGCCACAGATTGACGACTTGTTTGATCAGTTAAAAAGGGCTTTAGTGGTTTCGAAGATAGACTTGAGATCGGGTTATTATCAGTTGCGAGTCAGAGACTCTGATGTGCCAAAAACTGCTTTTCGAACGAGGTACGGACATTATAAGTTTCTAGTTATGTCGTTCGGGCTTACCAATGCACCTGTTATTTTTATGGATTTGATGAATCGGATCTTTAGAAAGTATTTAGATCAATTTGTAGTTGTGTTCATTGATGATATACTGATCTACTCCCGTACCGAAATGGAACATGCTGAGCCTTTGAAACTCGTGTTACAAACTTTGCTAGAAAAATAGTTGTAAGTAAATATGAGTTTTGGTTACACAAAGTTAAGTTTTTGGGACATGTTGTTTCAGCATCAGGTATTCGGGTTGATCTGAGTAAAATTTCAGCAATATTTGATTGGAAACCTCCGAGAAACATTTCTGGAGTTAGAAGTTTTTTAGGACTTGCTGGTTACTATAGACGGTTTGTGAAACGTTTCTCTATGATTGCAACTCTGATGACGAAGCTGTTGCTGAAAGATGTTAAATTCGAGTGGTCAAAAAAGTGCCAGAAAAGTTTTGATCAGTTGAAAGCCCTTTTGACCGAAGCTCTAGTGTTAGTTCAGCCAGAATCTGGTAAAGAATTTGTTATCTTTAGTGATGCATCTTTAAATGGTTTGGGCTGTGTTTTGATGCAGGAAGGCAGAGTTATAGCTTATGCCTCAAGACAGTTAAAGCCGCATGAAAAGAACTATCCGACAGATGACCTAGAATTGACAGCTATTGTATTCGCGTTGAAAATATGGCGTCACAATTTGTTCAGTGAAAAATGTCATGTTTATTCCGATCACAAAATTCTGAAGTATTTGATGACTCAGAAAGATTTGAATTTGAGACAGCATCAATGGTTGGAATTGCTGAAAGACTATGAACTTGTAATTGACAATCACCCAGGAAAGGCTAATGTTGTTGCTCATACTTTAAGCAGAAAATAAATGTTTGCTTTGCATGCAATGAATGCGCATATAGCTATGTCAGATGATGGTTCAATGATAGCTGAGTTAAAAGCAAAATCGTTATTTATTCAGCAAATTTGTGAAGCTCAGAAAATTGATAACGATCTGATAGTGAAACAGGTTCAATGTGATTCAAATGTAGATTTAGAGTTTCGAGTTGGTGTTGATGACTGTTTGAGATTTAGAAACTGAATATGTGTTCCGAGAAATACAGAGTTGATTCAGATGATCTTGAATGAAGCTCACAACAGTCGATTATCTGTTCATCTCGGTAGTACGAAGATGTATAATGATCTAAAACAGCATTATTGGTGGCAAGGTATGAAACGAGACATTTCTGACTTTGTATCGAAATGTTTAGTCATCAGCAAGTAAACGTCGAGCATCAGGTACCTTCTAGAATGCTACAGGTGATTATGATACCTGAATGGAAATGGGACAGGGTCAAGCTAGATTTTGTATCCAGTTTACCGTTGACACCAAGCAAGAAAGATGTAATCTGGGTTATTGTTGATAGATTGACTAATTCTGCTCACTTTGTTCTGGTTCGTACAGATTACTTGCTTGATAAACTGGATGAATTGTATGTTTCTCAGATTGTGAGGTTACGTGGTGTGCCTATATCTACTGTTTTAGATAGAGATCCGAGATTTACATCGCGGTTTTGGAAGAAACTGCAAGATGCATTAGGTACTAAACTGCATTTTAGTACTGCTTTTCATCCCAAACAGACGGTCAGTCTGAGCGAATTATTTAGATACTTGAAGATATGTTGAGATGTTGCATTCTCGAGTTCGAAGGCACGTGGGAACGATATCTACCTCTGATTGAATTTGCATACAATAATAGCTTTCAATCAAGTATCAAAATGGCACCTTATGAAGCTTTGTACAGTCGTAAATGTCGTACACCTTTGTACTGGACTGAGCTCAGTGAAAATAAAATACACGGGGTTCGATTTGATCAAAGAAACCGAACAGAAAGTAAAAGTGATTCGTGAAAGTTTGAAAGCAGTATTAGATCGTCAAAAATCGTATGCAGACTTAAAACGTAAAGACATAGAGTTTTAGATCAGGGATAGAGTGTTTTTGAAAGTCTCACCAGGGAAGAAAATACTTAGATTCGGTCGTAAAGGCAAATTGATTCCGAGATTTATTGGACCATATGAGATTATAGAGAGGATTGGGCCGGTTGCGTATAGACTGTTGTTGCCACCAAATCTAGAAAAGATTCACAATGTATTTCATGTTTTGATGCTTCGTAGATATCAATCTGATCCCTCACATGTGATTAATTCGATCGAAGTTGAGATTAAGCCCGATATGTCGTACGAGGAAGAACCAATTTGTATTCTGGCTCACGAGATTAAAGAGTTGAGAAATAAGAAAATTCCATTGGTTAAAGTATTGTGGCATAAACATGGAGTTGAGGAAGCAACGTGGGAGCCAAAGGATACAATAAAAGAGCGTTACCCGAACCTACTCACCGGTAAGGTTTTCGGGGACAAAAATCCCTAAGAGGGAGAGAGTTGTAACAGTCCGATTTAGACCCTAATCAGAACGGTGGTTTTGGGACCATGAATCCGAGTCGAAAAAATATTTAAATATTATTTTTTGTGTTTATTATATGTGAATTTTCATGTGTGAAAATTTCGTATGAAAATTTGATTGTTTGTGTGCTTAATTTGATAAAAGGACTTAATCGCGTAAGTTGAAAACTTGATAGTTTAAATCATAAAGGTTGAATTGATAATGGCTTTTTAATATGGAGTATTTATGTTGCAAATAATCCTTTAGATTAATGATGGTTGAATGTACCCTTAATGTACATGTTGATGTTATTATTTTATAAGGTTAAATAAGTAAAATGAATAATTGTAATAATAATATAAACATGAGTTTATATTCTTTTGACCGAAACTAGCAAAAGAAAAGAAAGGATAAAATCTTATGATATTCAGCCATTGTTGATACAAATTAAAGGTTAGTTTGGTTTCGATTTTTGATGATTTTTACATTTTTTAGATCGTTGCTTTGAGTACTATCCGACCCATGCTTAAATTTCTGATTTTGATGCATATTTTGAGTTATGCCATTGATGAATATTTTTGTTTAGAGTTATGCCATTGATGAATATTTGTGTTTAGTGATGTTTGATGATGAAATATTAAAAATATGTTTTAGATTAACATTATAATAGTGATATTCGGGCTTTGAGCCTAGCAAGCTTTATGCTGGTGAATGTAATCGGGCTTTATGCCTAGCAGGCTTATTGCAGGTGAAAAATATCAGACTTTGAGTCTAGGAGGCCTTGTGTCGGTGTGTGATTCAGGCTTATGCCTAGCAAGTTTTATGCCGGTGATTTATTTCAAGTATATGTCTATGAGACTTGATATTGATGTGGAAAGTGAGCAAGTAAGTTGATCTAAATGACTTCCTTATTTGGCCACATAAGTAAGTATATGTGAAGTTATATTGAACTTGTATATTTGGCTGGATGTGAGGTTATATTGAACTAGTGAATTCGATTACATGTGAGCTTATATTGAACTTGTATATTCAGTTACATGTGAAGTTATATTGAATTGGTATATTCGGCCATCTGAGATGTTTATTTGAACTTGAACATTAGGTTACATGTAATGATATATTGAACTTATATATTCGGCCATATGAAATAATATAATGAACCTTGTGAATTTGGCCATATAGGTAAGTTTTTATGAGATGATATATTGGATTTTATATATATTCGGTTATATAGGTAAGTATTTATGTGGTGTTATAATTGACCTTGAATATTCGGCCAAGTTAACCTATTTGAGTTAAAGTATATCTTTAATGGTACAATTCGATTTATTTGAAATGTTTTGATTATTCATTTGAGTTGTTTAATTTGCTTAAGGCTTACCAAGCTAAGTTAGCTTACTCTGTGCGTTTTTGTTACTCTATTTTATAGATTTTGGTTGTAAGTTACGAGCTCGGGGATCCTCATCGAAGTCATCCACACTATCGTCAACCTTCGGTACTTTTAAAAGTCTTATTTCGAACTTATGGCATGTATAGGCTAGTAGTTGTATAATTATGTTATTTGAAGTAAATATATAATGCCTAGGTGATGGCTTATTTTGGTAAGTGATTTAGTTGTGGATTTAGTAGGTTATGAAACATGTATAAGTTGATGATAGATGTGGTATGATCTAGACTTGAATGAGGTTGTTTGATAGCCTATTTCATGTTTGATTTGTGCCATGTTAATGGCTAGTGAATTTGTCCTTATGTGTATAATTTGAGGGAGGCAAGTTGGCTTGGAAAATAGCCTTAAATTTGCCATACGGGCTGAGGACACGGGCGTGTACCTTGGCCGTGTGCCCCTTATTTGATTGCTGACGTCACAAACAGAATACAAGCTAGTTCTGGACACGAGCGTGTGCAAGGGACACGGGCGTGTGCAAGGCACACGGGCTGGACACACGGCCGTGTGAGGAAGTCAGTATGTGTGCCCTGTATCCACACGGCCTGAGACACGGACATGTCTCTTGGCCGTGTGAGTGACACGGGTTGGGCACATGGGCGTGTGACCTATGCAGTGAAGAAGATTTTCTTAATTTTGTAAAGTTTTCTCGAGTTATCGGTTTAGCCCCTAACCCTATTTTAAGCATGTTTTAAGGTACTGTAGAACTTTATAAGGGGCAATGTGGTTGAATGCATGATTTTAAATTGTATGCAAGTTTTAAATTGTATGCAAGTTATTGTTGTTAAATGTGTCTGAATGACTCAATGTAAGTTCGGTAATGCCTCGTACCCTGTTCCGGTGTCAGTTACGGGTAAGGGGTGTTATAGTAATAACCTTAGTTAATTGCTGAAGATAAAAGGTCTCACATAGGCATTCGAATAGTCATAATAATGCTTATAAATAGTTTGTAAGAAAACATTGTTTTGGTTAGACAACTTTTGCTCAATTTATGAATTATTTGATACTTGTGAGAATTCAAATCTCCTTGTTTCTCTCTAAGACTAATTTGACTTATCAAGCTAAGTCTTTTGGCATAATTTCTATCCTTGTTTGTCGAACTTATCATTTCTAAGTGTGGCGTTCAACATACCTCTGGTTCCTATCTAACTAGATAGTGGGTCAAGGTTTCTTTGATATATTCCTAACCATTTTCACCGAAGAGCTGTTTAAGACTCGAGTCAACAATTGGTCAACAATTTCCTATAATGTTGATTCTATCTTAGCCCTTAGCCGATCCTTATCCATCTTTCATCTAAACCATCTTTGTTACCTTTGTTTGAACCTATTTCTCAACCTCTTCCAATTTATTTCGAAAACAATCCAAGCCTTACTTAATTTCACGATCGGGCAATCTAAACGACTCGAATCAACACCGAACTGAGTTCGTATCAATTATTATATTTACACAAAAACCGCACCATGAATATCTTCTAATTACTATTATGGGTCAAATTTTACTATTAGACCATGTACTTTTCATATGTTGTGGATTTAGTACCTGTACTTTCTATTTGAACAATTTCAGTCCATGTACTTTTCTATTTTTGAAAGTTTAGTTATAACTGAACAATAGATGTTAAACATATTTGGTTAAATTTTACTATTAGTCATGTATTATGTGTAAAGTTGGAGTTTTAGTCCATATTCTTCAACTAAATCATCCTTAGTTGTTATATTTTTTTGGATTTTGAAATTTTAGTCTTAATGTGAACCATAATCGTTAACTCTATTAACAAATTTTTTTGTGAGCAATATGTTGAGATGACAAGCTAAAATGGCATTACACATGCAGTAATATGTTTGACGCATCAAATTTTAAAAATAACAGAACTTATTGAATTAAATAGTTATCATTTAGTTTGTACTAAAACTTTAAAATTTTGAAAGTACAAGGAATGAAAATGGCTAATTAAAATACATGTACTAAATTCATAAATTACTCAAATATAGAGTCTAAGAGCATAATTTTTCCTACTATTATGTATATCAACTTTCCAATATTATATTTGGAAGCCACTATATTCATTTATACTAAGCAATTGATTTTAAAATCAAAATATGATATAGATTTTCAATACTATCATATATAGTAATGTTGTTTTTCAAGAGTTAAATCCTAGTTTAGTTGCCTGTTGCTATAACAACAATTTAAAGGACATGCCTAATATTCTTCAATCTAATTAGTGGGGGTTTAAGGGTTTACATGTAGTTTAGATAATATATAAAAAAATTTGTAGATATATATATTGTAAGAATCGTAAAAATAAGATTTGATATTGTGAAAATAAAATAAAATAAAATAAAAAATAAAGAACACAGATTTTTACGTGGAAACCCTTTCAGAAAAAACCACGGGCAGAGGAGAAAAAAATTCACTATGTCGAATTCAAATTTTTTTACAAGAGAAATAGACTATGTCTATTTATATGCTTGTAAAGCCATATTCTAGTAAGACTGAAACACCTTATTCTAATCAATATCAAATAGATGGAATTTAATAAGGTTTAAAAAACCTTATTCTAAAATAAAATAAAAGAAGTGTAATTCTATATGGATTCTTCTTTTATTTTATTTTTACTATATTTTATTTAAATAAGGATTCGGGTCACTTAATTCTAACAATCTCCACCTTGACACGAATTCTCAATGAACAAGTTCTTCATCGCGAACTCTCAACGAACGAGTTCTTTATTGCGAACTCTCAACGAACAAGTTCTCCACCTCTTCCATAAAACCCCTTAAGGGTTTAACTTCAACAATGAACACCAACCAAGTCTAAGCAATGCTCAAACTTGGTTATAGGAAGTGACTTAGTCATCATATCTGCAGGATTTTCATGAGTACTAATTTCGCTCACAAAAATATCGCCACGAGCAATAATATCACGAACAAAATGATACCGAACATCAATGTGTTTTGTTCTCTCATGAAACATTTGATCTTTTGTAAGAAAGATGACACTCTGACTGTCACAAAATACTGTGCTGATTTGAAGGTCTTCATTGAGTTCACTAAAGAGTCCCTTCAACCAAATAGCTTCTTTACAAGCCTCAGTAATCGCCATGTACTCAGCTTCAGTGGTAGACAAAGTGACTGTAGTTTGCAAAGTTACTTTCCAACTAATTGCACAACCTCCGATTGTAAAGCTATAACCTGTGAGAGATCTTCTTCTATCAAGGTTTCGAGCAAAATCAGCATCAACATACCCATCTCTAGTTCTTCCAAACTGTAAGCAAACATCAGTAATACATCGTAAATATCTTAAAATCCACTGAACTTCTTTCCAATTTCATTACCGGGATTCACCATATATCTGCTAAAAACATTAACTGCATATGATAAATCTTGACGTGAACAAACCATAGCATACATGAGAGATCCCATTGCACTAGAGTATGGAACATGTGACATGTACTCAATCTCATCACCTGATTGTGGAGACAAAGCTGATGAAAGTCTGAAATGGGCTGCTAAAGGAGTATTAACAGGCTTAGCACTCTGCATATTGAACCTGCAAAGAACTTTCTCAATGTACCCCTCCTGACTTAGGTACAATTTACTTGCTTTTCTATCTCTGAGAATCTCCATACCAAGTATCTTCTTTGCTGGTCCTAAATCTTTCATCTCAAATTCTTCACTTAGTTGGTTCTGACCTTTCTTATCTCTCATTTATCTTTTGCTGCTATCAACATGTCATCAACAGAAAGAAGTAGATACACAAAAGAACTATCACTATTTTTCTTAAAGTAAACACAACTGTCAAAACTACTTCTTTTGAAATCATGAGAAGTCATAAAGGAATCAAACCTCTTGTACCACTATCTTGGTGACTGTTTCAAACCAAAAAGGGACTTTTTCAGTAAGCAAACATAGTCCTCTTTTTCTAAGACTATAAAACCATCTGGTTGTTGCATGTAAATATCCTCCTCAGGTTCTCCATGCAAAAATACAGTTTTTACATGTAACTGCTCAAGCTCCAAATCATGCATGGCCACAATACCAAGCAAAGCTCGAATCGAACTATGCTTAACAACTGGGAAGAACACATCTATGAAGTCCACTCTTAGAATTCAACCCTTTGCAAGAAGCCTTTCTTTATATCTGGGTTCTTCAACTATTGGAGTCCCTTCTTTCTTTTTAAACACCCATTTACAACGAATAGCCTTTTTACCTTTAGGAAGTTTTATAGATCCCACGTTTTATTTTTGTGGAGTGATTTCATCTCCTCTTGCATAGCAAACATCCACTTTTCTGAGTCTTCACATCTAATCGCCTCAGAATAATTATATGGCTCTTGATTCACATCTATATCTTCAGCCACATTTAAAGCATAGGCAACTAGATCTGCCTCAGCATACTTCTAGTTCTATTTTTGGCAATAGAGTATTGCGGTGCAGAAGCAACTCTATTCTCAATTTTGTACTGGCTTGAGAAGTCGGCTCTGTATTAATCTGATGCTCCACCTGCTTTTGATTTTCTTTATTGGAAGTCTTTAAGAGATAAGTTAAAGACATAGCGGTTTCATCAAAACAACATCTCGCTAATCACAACTTTTCTATTTTCAGGACACCATAACTTATACCCTTTTACACCAGCTTTATAACCAAGAAAAATACATTTAATGGATCTCAGTTCCAATTTTCTATTATCAACATGAGGATACGCAGGAAACCCAAAAATCTTTAAGTCTGAATAATTAGCAGGATTACCAGACTATACCTCTTGTGGAGTCTTTTTTTCAATGGCAATGGATGGAGATCGGTTGATCAAAAAACATGCAGTAGAGGCTGCTTCGATCCAAAATGACTTTGGTAAGTTAGCATTTGACAACATACATCGAACCTTCTCCATGATCGTTCTGTTCATTCGTTCTGCAACGCCATTTTGCTGTGGAGTATGGCGAACTGTCAAGTGTCTCACGACCCTTTCTGACTTGCACAATCTATTAAACTCATCAGAACAGAACTCTAAGCCATTGTCTGTGCAGAGGTATTTTATTTGTTTTACCGTCAGTTTTTCAATCATAATTTTTCAAGACTTAAATGCGAAAAACACACCGCTTTTCTACTTCAGGAAGAACGCTCAAACTTTTCTGAAAAAATCATCAATAAAGGTTAGCATATAATTAACTCCACCTATCGAAGGCACTCTAGATGGCCCCCACAGATCAAAATGAATATACTCCAACATTCCCTTTGTGTTATGGATTCCTCTGGTGAATCAAACTCTCTTTTTCTTCCCAAAAACACAGTGCTCATAGGAATTCAGTTTGCAAATCCCTTGCCCATCAAGAAGTCCTCATTTGCTTAATTCTGCCATGCCATTCTCACTCATATGCCCTAGGTGCATATGCCAAAGTTTAGTAATATCATCATCTAACGAGGAAGAGGAAGCAACAGCTGCATTACCAGTAACAATAGAACTCTGCAAAACATATAACTTTGCAGTCTTTCTCTGTCCTTTCATCACAACAAAGGAACCTCTGGAAATCTTTAAAACCCTACTTTTCATCTGTGTATCTGTACCCTTTTGAATAAAGAGTACTCAACGAAATTAAATTTCTTTTCAACTCTGGAACATGGCGTACGTCACTAAGTGTTCTGACAACTCCATCAAACATCTTAACTTTAATTGTTCCAACACCTGCGATTTTACACGAAGCATTATTTCCCATTAAAACAACACATTCAAACTGTTTCATAAGTTTTAAACCAATCCCGATTGGGACTCATGTGGAAGGTGCAGCCTGAATCAAGTATCCACTCCTCACTTACTTTACAATCATTGACAGAAGTGACTAGAAGTTCACCATCGCTGTAGTCTTCTACAACATCAGCTTCACCAAAATTTTCTGGTTGTTTTCCCTTTTGATTTGTAGCCTCCCTTTTAATCTTATTCTTTAACTTATAGTACTCAGATTTAATGTGTCATTTCTTCTTGCAGAAGTTGCAAGTTTTACTTCTATTTGAAGACTTTGATCTACCCTTAGATTTACAGTGAGAATTCCGTTCCTGTGTCTTTCCACGATCATCATCAGCATTTTGATCTTGTCTACCACGAATAATAAAACCCTCTCCCTGAGAGTCGGGTTTAACAACAAGATGCTTTATCTTATCATACAAGGTCAAAGAATCATAAACCTTATCAACTGTGAGAGACTCGCGGCTATATAAAATCGTGTCTCTAAAGGTTGAATAAGACAAGGGCAACGAACAAAGTAGAATCAACCTTAGATCGTCCTTATCATACTGAACCTCCATGGCCTCCAACTTTGAGAGAATTTCTTTAAACACTGTTAAGTGTTCATATATAGACGCACATTCCTCCAAACAATGAGCATAAAGATGCTGTTTCATATGCAACTTGCTTGTTAGAGTTTTTGACATACATATTTGTTCTAGCCTTTTTCATAATGCAGTAGCGATCTTCTCTTTCATCACATCCTGCAAAATTTCATTGGACAAATACAAATGTAATTGTTTTAATGCCTTTCGATCCTTACGCTTCTTCTCTTCATCTGTTAATGTCAATGGCATCTTATCTATCCCTAGCAGGGCATCCTCCAGATCCATCTGCGCAAGAACTGCTTGCATCTTAATCTGCCACAATGCAAATCCGGTGTTACGATCCAACAGCGAAATTTCATATTTCAAAGACGCCATTACTGTGATCGAGATGAATAACCCGAAAGCTCTGATACCAATTTTTGAAAATGAAATAAAATAAAATAAAAAATAAAGAACATAGATTTTTACGTGGAAACCCTTTCGGGAAAAAACCATGGGCAGAGGAGAAGAAAATTCACTATGTCGAATTCGAATTTTTTTACAAGAAGAATAGACTATGTCTATTTATAGGCTTGTAAAGTCATATTCTAGTAAGATTGAAACACCTTATTCTAATCAACATCAAATAGATAGAATATAATAAGGTTTAAAAAACCTTATTCTAAAATAAAATTAAAGAACTGTAATTCTATATGGATTCTTCTTTTATTTTATTTTACCACCGTATTTTATTTAAATAAGGATTCGGTCACTTAATTATAATGAGATATAAAATTTTATTAATCGGGATCTATCATGTTAAATCATTAATAACAAAACTAAATATGGAAGTGTACATGAATCCATTGATTTCTTGGAATCTTCGATCTTTTGCTTTTGATTTTCCAAATTAGCACATAAGTAATTTTGAGAATATGACACTTCTTTCTAAAGATGTGATATTACAAAAGCTACATATTTATAATTTGGGGACCATAACCTTCATGTATAACTTTTGTATATTGAGCCTAATTTCTAATCAGCCCATCATCAATTAGAAATTAGTTACTAGAGTATCTACATATATTTGACTCATACTTTATTTATAACTAAAGTCCAATAAACCTTAACCAAATTAGATCACTTTTAATTTGGACTAACTTTTATGATAATAAATAATAACATGTAATTACTTTTACTATATATCGATGTCCATATTTTCTAACATATATATAGTTTAGTTAAAATATGTCGTAAGTCCTTGTACTTTTATAAATTTACAATTTAGTCATTGTACTTTTATTTCTAGGAATTTAATCCATCTACTTTTCATATTCAAAATTCAAGTCTAACTGTTAACCGTGTTAAATTATTTTGTTAAATTTAGGTTCATCACAACGTCATTTTTTTTAGTTACATGGCTACCAAATAAGTAAACTTTTTAATTTCAAAACGTCAAAAAAAACATCTAACAATAAAAAAGGTTAAATTTGTTAACAATTGGACTTAAAATTTATAAAGTAGATAGTCTAAATTCCTAAAATAAAAGTATAGAGACTAATTTGAAAATTTTGAAGAGTACATAGACTTCAACATATATTAAATTTTAGTTTATCATTTTTATAAATATATCATGTTATTATTGAAACAACATTCCATTTTTTAATTTCAAATCAAAGAACTATCTTATGTCTATAATTGATATTTAATAAATAAATAGGACAAATATGAATTTTTTCGTATGGTGCATGGTCAAAGTATTTTTCATGTTCATTTTACCATACAAAAAAATTAATCTTTTTGGATTTTATGGCTATTTCTCTCTACAATGTCATCTTTAGGGTTTAACTATGAGCTCTCTTTTATCACTAGACTTAACACTCTTTGGAACATATGGATGTGTCTAGGGGGCGAGTGGGCGCGGTCAACCCCTTGGATTTTTTAGATTTTTGAATTATATATGTAAATTATCATGTATTTTAGATTTGGTGTTCATATTGTATAATATTCACCCCTCCTAGATATATGCACGCGATAATTGCCAAGCCTTTTGAGTGGAAGATATATGCAAGCTTATGAATGATTTTTATCCGGACGATTTTATAAAGCAAAAAAAGTTACAAATAAAGATTCAATTGGAGCATTTTCAACTTAATGCTCATCTAAGCATGAAGTTTCAAAAAGCTTCTACAATTGTTGAGTTGTGTCAAGTGCTAGCTAAGACAAATAATTCAAGTATTTATCCTCTTCTTGATAGAATTATTCGTCTTGTGCTAACTCTTCCCGTGTCTACTGCAACAATTGAAGGAGCATTTTCAGTAATGAAAATTGTGAAGACAAGGCTTCGCAACAAAATGGAGAATGATTTTCTTTCAATTGATTGGTTGCATACATTGAAAAAGAGATAGCTTGAGAATTTTCAAAAGATTCTATCATTGATGAGTTCGATCTTATGAAAAAGTGAAGGATGTAATTTAGGATGTCTAGTATTGAGAAATAGGCCTAAGACCAAGTTTTTTTAACTTAATTGTTGGAATTATAATGATATTTATGAAATTTTTACTGTAGTATTAGTTATTCGTTTTTGCATGTTAATTTTTTTTTGATTTTTTACAATTAAATCATTCACGCTTTTTAAAAAAATCAAATTATAAGAAGAAAGTATCTAAGAAGAATTTGCACTATTTTCACGTTAAAAAAAAAGTCATTCGAATTTAGAAATTTTTCCCTCATTGGAGTAAAATCCTAGATTCGTGTATTTTTTTTATAAATTTAGAATTTAGCCATTGTACTTTCATTTCTAGGAATTTAGTCGATCTACTTTTCAGATTTCAAAATTCAAGTCTGTAACCCCCTTAAAGTTGGCGGATCCGTAAAGAAGGCATCTAGATATGGATCTGGTGCACTATGGTATAGTCCACCAATTTACAGACTTTTGGCAAATTAAAGTTGGCATATAAAGTATCCACCCATAGAAGTGTATAAAGATTTCATTTAAAAGAATATAACAAATAGATGATACGTCTCAGAGTTTTGACTATGAAGCACCTACAAAGTATATGGGAAAGCTGTAATGGACTAAAGTGTATTTGAGACCACGCCCTACAAGAGTTTCCGCCAAGATATAGTATGACTGATTCATATGAGTATCGTTCAAATTGAATCTCATATCAGGTTAGTTGGGAGTTGTTGAGATTCTGCAATAATATAAGGTAGAGATCAGACCAAAGAGCAAAGTAGCAAAATGAATGAGAGATTAATTGTACACTAATGGTTGGCCATTTCTCAACAGGGGTAAATTAGATTGATTTGACCTACCCATGATTGGCCAACAATGAGGATAATCTTCGTCAGATTTTCTTTCACCTACCCTAAAACTGGTAAGGAAATCAGGGAACCAAAATTATATTCAAGAGGAAGTAGACATTTCGAATGTTTTTAAGATATCTGCTTAATGTTCAGGTTCATCTTTCTAACCTCAACATCCTTTTCTTTCTCTTTGATAAGGTCGAATTAAGATAGGTGAATCAGCCTTCTGGTAAGCCTTACAGTTTTGCACATTATGACTATATAAGGAAAAAAAGTGTTACAAGAAGGCCCTGCATGGGGGTCACCGGTAGTTGAAATATTAGTAAAATGTTGATAATAAGGATTCTAATGAAAATCTTATGATCATTTAAGCAGTTGTTGCTGGATCGAGAAAGAGTGTTGAAGAAAAGCTCTAGGTCGAGGTAAAGGTAGGTCTCCATTGAGTCTCTAGACCTGACTCTTGCATATCATGTAATTATGAAAATTCATGTCTTAAGAGATATCTACAATATGTAAATGAGATGAATCATGTATAGCATGGTACAGAGTTGTGTACTATATGGTATTGTTACTGGCATATGTGTAGTTCTTGTGTTATACTTTATGATTATATGGGTTTAGTGCCTGATAATTTTTGAGTTATGTAAAAAGATGAAAAGAGATTTATTGTGTAACCTTCGATAGGGAAGTTATAATGCTAACTAGACTAGAAAATTACGAGATAAATCTGTGGAAGTCCATGGCCATGGCATCATATGATAATACACCAAGAGGGCATGAAGGTATAAGACCATAAGGGAGAAGCCTATGGCATCCACCAAAATTGTCCACCAGGATAATAAACATGAATTCTTTGGAAAGCCTTTGTGGAAAATCCTTCGGAAAGCCTATGTGGCTAACCCCTTTTGGAAGCCCTTGTGATGTCTTATCTTGGGAATCAATGGAATGAATTCTATAACTTTTAAATGGAGAGATCCTGGTCTGTCGTGTGTGAGATCTGAGTATGATTGTGAGGCATTTTACTATAAGATACTCGATAAAATAACCTATTATGGAATCCGCCATGGTGATCTACCATTACAGGGAACTTAAGACATATGAGATGTTGGTAGAGTATGAATCCGCCATACCTAATAACTATTAAATCTTATATTCTGGTAATTGTAGAAGTTTGTAAAGAATCTGCGAATAATAGAACCCATTGGGTAGTGATCTAAGAAATACATCCAACTTCAACCACAAGGGGCTTATAAAAAGCAGTTAATGTGAAAATAGTATAAAATGGTTAAGTGCAGTATTCGATTTATGGTTATCTACAAACCAAGAATTAGAATTGTATCTGCCTTTGCCCAAGAAGGAAACTAGACTCATGGAGTCAAAGGTGTAACACCCTCTACCCAGCCTAGTTGCCGAGCCTAAATGGAAAGACGCTACACCACTGTCACGTATCATTTATTTAGCAAACTATTCCACAAGTAACTAATCGTCATCTTTATTAATCATACGTATGAATTATAGTCGTACAACCACTTTTTATCTTTAAAACATGCCATACATATACTAAAGGTATAAAAGCATCAATCAAACCTACAAATGGGCCAAATTGCAAATTTTTCAAAACTGTTACGCATGTATCGATATTGTCTCAAGGGTATCGATATTTTCTTTAAGTGGTATTGATACCATGTGGAAAATCGAGACCAAACTTGCATTATGTTTCTCATCAAATTTCAAAACATCAAAAATTATTAGTACCTTTCACAAGGTATCGATAAACTTACCCCAAGTATCGATACTCAAGCTGAGGTATCGATCTCTATTTTATCTTCTTGCACTTTTGAAAAATACAAAGGTGTAATTTTTAAAGCCCTAATATCGATACATCTGCTCTAGGTTACAAAAATTAAACATATGCAAGCATTAAAACCATTAAATTTAATCCTTAAACATCATGTTTCATTCACCTAATCAAATAAACATTAAAATGTCTAAAATAGTAGCCCAAACACTATGTTCAAGTCCACATGCTTCCATTCATAAACAACAAGCAAAAACCCCAAAAATGACTTAACAAAACCGGTATAGAGTCTACCACATTGCCTTAAAGTCCCATATAATAAATAAACCAATTACACCTACTATAAAACTAAAAGAATGGCTAAGATCACTTCTTCAAAAGCCACACCGCTCACACCAGAAATGCAACCACTGTGACATCCCTAAATCGACCCTAGTCGGAAAGTGGTTTCGGGACCACCAAACCGAGTCATAATAATAATTAACCATCATAATTGATGCTCATTATATGTATATATGCATGTGTGAAAATTTCGTGTTTGGATTTTGTTAATAGTAAGTGAATTTTTATCAAATAGGACTTATGTGAGAAAATTTAGAAATGTGCTAGGCAATTGTAAGGTGGCCTATTAATACATGTGGGAAAATAGTTGTCCTTGCATGTCAAATAACCCACTTCCTAAGGTGAGTGGCCAGCCATGACAAGAATATGGGCAAGGGAACATGTTTCCAACATGTTTAGTTAGTGGATTATGTAGAAAAATAAAGAAATGAAAAAAAATGAGCATGGATGCCCCCCTTTGTTGCCGTGAGTAGAGGAAAAGAAAGGAAAAAATTGTTCATCCATTCTCAAAATCTTGGCTGAAAATACTAAGGGAAAAAGGAAGGATTTTTGCTTCATGCTTGGTTTAGAAGAGAACTAGAAGGAGATTTGGTCATACTTGTGTCAAGATTAAGGTATGTTTGAGGTTGTGTCATGAGATTCATGCATGTTTTAGTTGCTAACTTGATGTTCATGTTAGCCCATGGTTCAAATCCTTGTTATGCCATGGAAATGGTATTTGGCCAAGGTTGATATTGTGTTAAAGCCATTGCATGCTAAATGTGAAGCTTGTTGATGATACATGTAATGATGGATTGACTACTCTTGAAATTTCTTTTAGCATTCTTGAGTAAGACATGGAGTTTTCTTTGTTTAACCATGACCAAAAATTGAAAGGGGATGGTGTGGGATGTATTCGCCATGGCATGCTCATAAGTGCGATTTATGCTTGTTGCATGATAGGTAAAATTTGTGTTTTGATATATGTGTATATGTGTTTGTACATGATGTTACAAATGGATGTGAAAATATGCTAGATTGGGAAAATTTGATTAAATGTTCATGAGATGAAATTAGGTGATTAAAAGATGTTAGTTGACATTGTACATATATATATATATTCGCCATTAAAGTGAGTATGTAGGTAATGTTGAATCAAGTTTTTGGTGCATATTCGGTTAGGTGTATAATCGACCAAATGGACGATTAGTAAGAATGGTTGCCGAATATACAAGCATACATATGCATGTGTAGTTGAATTATGAATGTTTAGCAAGATGGTTAAACTAGTGATTTATTGATTAAGCTCAAGGAGTTAAAGAAGGAGAATCAAGCAAGGGAAAGACGAAGGTCATCGAGTAGCCGACTTGGAACTATTTTACCCAACACGAGGTAAGTCATTAAGCACGTATTTGATATTGCTTAAATGATTGTAAAATTTATGCAATTGTGTTTAATGGGATGATATATATATATAAATGAAAATGTATGTGTATGGAGTGATGACAATTGTTGAATGTAAAAGAAATAGTGAAATGTGTAGAAAGTTTGCTTTCGGCACTAAGTGTCTTGAACAACGTGTGTATGGTGGTGAGATTGGCACTAAGTGTGCGTGCTGGAAATATATGGCACTAAGTGTGCATGCTGGAAATATATGGCACTAAGTGTGCGAGCTCGAAGGGCATGGCACTGTGTGTGCGGGCCTAAATCGCATGGCACTAAGTGTGCGAAATCGAGTATTAAGCACGTGTGTGCGTACTCTATATATATATAAATATCTCCAATCGAACAATTATATGGAGGGTGTCTCCATCGAGTGAGTATGGACAGCGGATCGGGTAAGTACCTTGAGCTCATGACGAATAGGTAATACGTTCATGCTTGGGGTTGAATTTGGTAAGCCTTAAATCTATGTGATGATTGAAATTGTATGGTTGTGCTGGAAAATGAGTTAATGTGTAAAAATGCTTGATTATCTTGTTGTGTAGAATATGAAATGTGGATGTATGAATTGGTGCGAGATTGGACCAAAAGGTCCGAGGTATTATGGTATAGATTCGATATGGACGAGTACCTAGCCTCATTTGTTGTACATGTAGTAGTAACTTTATCGATTGGATTGACGAATGCTTATGACTTCTGAGTTGTAAACTCACTCGGTGTTTTCTTGTCACCCATTTTAGGTCTCTTGGACTCATATTGTTGCGTGCTCGGAACCGTCGTTGAAGTCATCACACCGCTGAAATCTTGTGGTATTGTTTTTTGTTGTTGAAGAACATTTGGCATGTATAGGCTATTATATTTTGTCGAATTGTGGGTTGTAAACTTTAAGCCATGTGAAAATGGCCTATGTGGTCGTCGAGTGGGATGCTAGAACCTATAGCCACGAGTCTTAGAAACTCAAATTTTGTTAAGGTGGCCATAATTTGTGTCATGTATGATGGATGATTAAGGCCAAGGAAAATTCATGAAATTGGCATAGTCTACTGCAGTAACTGTTGCGGACAGCAGCAGTGAGATGAGATTGAAAAATCACTAAAAATAGTATAAGTAGAATTAAATAGTGAGTAAATTATGGAACTGATCCTTGATGAATCTATTTTATATGGACGAAACGAAACGACCATATGAGCAGTATACTGGGAGATATTAAAGTTCTCGTGAGACAGGGCCAGAACGATTTCTGGGTCCCCTGTCGTGACTTTGAAAATTTACCATAAATTATCCAGAAAGAATTAGGAGTCATGCCTTATATGTACAGATTCCATTTCGAGTCTAGTTTCATTAGAAACAAACGGCACCAGTATTAAAGCCCTGTACAGAAAGATATTCAAGTTGTAACACGCGGAGGTCAGAGCAGTCGATCCCTGTAACATGGGTGACTTTAACTAATAAACTGTACCAATTGGCCCAACCAAAATTCTAAAAATAAATCCATGGATGGATATATGAGTCTAAATTCAGGAAAATTTACGAAACCAGTTTCCGAGTTTTGGAACTCGAGATATGATTTTAAGGCGACGGTGACGCAGTTTTCCAGCCTGTCCAGAAATGCCAAATTGGTCGGTACTTTAAGAGGATTTGTCTCGTTAACCCCTCGTGTCCGACACGGCGTCGGTCACGAGTTAGGGTGTTACAATTTCATTGGTATCAGAGCTATGGTTTAGTCGGTTCTAGGACTACCATAGCGTGTGAGTCTAGCTATACATGCCAAATTGATAGTGCTTAATAATGTGATGACTTTGACGGTTGAAATTTTTGTTTTGATTAGCGATGGAACCGGGTAGAGAGACCCTTGGCGGATGACGTTGAAAGTGTAGCGGCTGCTCTGCGCAAGGGACACCGCCTGTTGAGCCTCGGTCATCCATGAATAATCAAAATGAAGGCGAAACATGCCTTCTTCACTATGATGAATGAGTGGGTCGCATAATATGCCCGAACCAACCCGGCTGTCCAACCATTCCGAATTTAAATACTCCACCCCAAGACTCGCAATGCCTCCGATTCTTGATCCTGTGAGGTGAGTAAACCACCGTGGACTTGATTAGGAAGCGTGGGGCCGAGGAGTTCAAGGCCATAGTTCTTGATGATGCCGAAAAGGCCGAGTTCGCTCGATAACACCATTAGAGTGTTAGATGAATCGTCATGCACACCGACGAATGTCTTAAGTGTGCTATATCCTTGTTTGCGAGACTCACTTACTATTGGTGGAGGACTTTAATTTCCATAGTCCCAAATGAACGAGTTACTTGGGATTTCTTCCAATCCAATTTGAAAGAAATACATTAGTCAACGGTTCATTGATCGAAGCGTAAGGAATTCTTGGAACTCAAGCAAGGCCGGATGATCAGATCTCGAATACGAACATGAGTTCGTAAGACTTAGTCGGTATGCTCGGGAGTGTGTGGCTGATGAGGTTGCGATGTGCAAAAGATTTGAAGAAGGATTGAATGAAGAGTTAAAGTTACTAGTGGGAATTTTGGAGATAAAGGAGTTCGTGACACTAGTCGAACGAGCACGCAAGGCGGAAGAACTTGGGAGGAGAAGAAGAAGGCTGAATTTGAAGCAAGAGATTACCGTAAAAGATCGACGAGTAAAGCTCCGTTCTCGGCTGTAAAGAGGTTCGTGGAGGACACCAAGAAGTCGAGGACGATGCGGGAATTTCCATTAGAGCCGACCATTGACGGACTCCGAGCTACTTCAGTAGCTAGTGTGGGCAATAATCGTCAAGAGAGACTGAATGCCCCCAATGTGGAAGACGACACCTAGGTGAATGTTGGGGTAAGTGCATTAATAGGGCTCATTATGGATGCGGTTCGAAGGACCACTTCATTAGAGATTGCAGAGCTAGATGAGAGGAATAAGACGCAAGGTGCAAGACCTAGTGGAACGACGGTGGAGGTAGGCCCCGAGAATCTCTGGAGGTAGGGGTGGTAATCGAGAGGAGCCTCTAATACGGCCGTCCGATCCGAGACCGTGCTCTGCTAGAGCATATGCCATCCGCGCACGAGAGGAGGCATCCTCCATTGACGTTATCCTTTGGTACTTTTACTCTCTTTGATACTATTGTGATTGCATTGATTGACCCGCTCTACTCACTCATATGTATGTGAAACCTTAGCATCCAAGAAGACTCTACCGTTGAGTCTCTTGAGTTCGTAATTCAGTGTCAAACCCTTTGGGTCAATACGTGCTTGTTGATAAAGTGTGCAAGAGATGCCCCTAATAATTCGAGAATCCTTTTCCTACCGATCCGATGCTTCTACCATTTCATGAATTCGATGTTATTCTTGGTATGGATTGGTGACCAGTACATGATGCACGATGGTGGATCGCAAAAGGAAAACCATTAATTTGAGGAGTGCAAATAATGAGGTAGTCCGAGTCGAGTCATTGATTTAAAGGGAGTGCAACAATAATATCTTCTATGACCGCTCGAAGATATGTGAAAAGGGTGTGAAACATACCTTGCGTATGTGTTTGGGAGTAAAGAGACGGAAAGGAAACTCGAATCGGTACCAGTGGTTTGTGAGTATTCGGATGTTTTTCCGAGGAGTTACCGGATTGCCACCGGTTCGAGAAGTGGAATTCGCATCGGTTGTACGGGTACTACGCCGATTTCAATAGCCCCGTATCGTATGGCATTAACGGAATTAAAGGAATTGAAGGTTCAATTGCAAGAATTGACGGATAGAGGTTTCGCTCGACCGAGTTTTTCTCCATGGGCGCTTTTGTATTGTTTGTGAAGAAGAAGGACGGAACCATGAGGTTGTGCATCGACTATCGTCAACTCAATAAAGTGACGATAAAGAATAAATATCCATTGCCACGAATTGACGATTTGTTTGATCAATTAAAGGGAGCCTCGGTGTTTTCAAAGATAGATTTGAGGTCGGGTACTATCGGTTGAGGGTCCGAGAATCGGACATACCCAAAACCGCTTTTAGAGCGAGGTACGGTCACTACGAATTCTTGGTGATGCCGTTTGGGCTCACTAATGCCCTCGGTGTTTATGGATTTAATGAATAGAATTTTCAGGCCATACTTGGATCGGTTCGTAGTTGTATTTATCGATGACATTTTGGTCTATTCGAGAGATGAAACCGAACATCTTGAACACCGAGGCTAGTGTTGCAAATCTTACGAGATAAGCGATTATACGCAAAGTTCATAAATGTGAATTTTGGTTGAAAGAGGTTAGCTTTTGGGGCACGTGATGTCCGCATCGGTGTCGGTGGACCGAACAAAATTTCGCCATAGTCGATTGAAACCACCAAGGAATGTTACGAAGTTAGGAGCTTTTGGGGCTTGCGGTTATTACCGACGATTTGTAAAAGGTTTCTCGACGATAGCCACGCCAATGACGGCTTACTCCAAAAGGATGTTAAGTTGAATGGACGGAGAAATGTCGAAAAGTTTCGATCAACTGAAAGCTTATTTGATTGAAGCCCCAATTCTAGTGCAACCCGAATCGGGCAAAGAGTTTGTCATTTATAGTGACGCATCCCTACTTGGGTTGGGTTGCGTATTGATGCAAGAAAGGCGAGTTGTGGCCTATCGTCGAGACAATTAAAGCCACATGAGAAAAATTATCCGACCCATGATCTCGAATTGGTCGCCATCGTATTCGCCTTAAAGATATGGCGACATTACTTATTTGGTGAGAAGTGCCATGTGTATTCGGATCACAAAAGTCTCAAATATTTGATGACTCAAAGAGACTTAAATCTGCGACAAAGACGATGGCTCGAGTTGTTAAAAGATTATGAACTCGTTATTGATTATCACCGGGAAAGGCCAATGTGGTTGCGGATGCCTTAAGTCGGAAATCACTTTGTTTGCTTTTTCTGACGATGAATGTACACTTGTCTATTCTACCCGACAATGTGTTAGTAGCGAATTGAAGGCCAAACCATTGTTGGCTCATCAAATTCGGGAAGCTCGAAAGTTGATGAGGAGTTGCTTGCAAAGCGGGTTGAGTGTGTTACGAGCAAGGAATCGAGTTTCAAATTGATGATGACGATTGTTTAAGGTTTAGAAGTCGTCTGTGTGTTCCAAAGAATTGAACTTATTTCGATAATTCTAAATGAAGCCCATTGTAGTCGAATGTCAATCCACCGGGTAGTACTAAAATGTACAATGACCAAACGCCAATTTTGGTGGCCGGTATGAAACGAGACATTTCGAATTTGTTTCAAGGTGTCGATATGTCAACAAGTGAAAGCGGAACATCAAGTGCCATCGGGATTACTTCACCGATCATGATACCCGAATGGAAATGGGATCGAGTCACAATGGACTTTGTATCCGGACCGCCATTGTCAGTGAGTAAGAAGGATGCGATTTGGGTCGTTGTCGATAGACTAACTAAGTCGGCTCACTTTATCCCGTGCACGTATGGATTTTCAATGGACAAATTAGCGGAATTGTACGTTTCTCAGATTGTGAGATTACACGGGTGCCTATTTCTATCGTGTCGGATAGAGACCCAAGATTTACGTCGCGATTTTGGAAGAAATTGCAAGATGCTTTGGGTACCAAGCTGCATTTAGCACCGCTTTTCATCCCCAAACCGATGGTCAATCCGAACGGATAATTCAAATACTCGAGGATATGTTGAGATGTTGCATCCTTGAGTTTAGTGGTTCATGGGAACGGTATTTACCTTTGATTGAATTCGCCTACAACAATAGCTTTCAATCAAGTATTAAGATGGCGCCTTACGAGGCTTTATACGGTCGTAAATGCCGTACCCATTATTCTGGTGAACTTAGTGAAGGTAAATTCTTTGGTTGATTTGGTTAAGGATGCCGAGCAAAAGTTCGAGTAATTCGTGAAAGTTTGAAAGTCGCCGGATCGCCAAAAGTCGTATCACGGATTTGAAAAGAAAAGATATTGAATATCGGGTTGGAGACAAGGTCTTTCTCAAAGTTTCACCTTGGAAGAAGGTGCTTAGATTTGGTCGTAAGGGCAAATTGAGTCCGAGGTTTATCGGGCCATATGAAGTATCCGAACGAGTTGGGCGATCGCATATCGATTAATTTTGCCCTTGAGCTCGAAAGGATTCACAACGTTTTCATGTCTCGATGCTTGACGATATAGGTCGATCCATCGCACGTAATTGCTCCATCCGAGATTGAGATTCACCTAATTTGAGCTATGAAGAGGAACCGGTTCGCATTATGAGGCGTGAAGTAAAAGAGTTGCTAATAGGAAAATCCCGTTAGTGAAGGTGTTGTGGCATAAACACGGAATGGAAGAAGCCACTTGGGAACTTGAGGACTCTATGAAAGAGCGATACCGAGCCTATTTACGGTAAGATTTTCGGGACGAAAATTTCTAAGTGGGGAGAGTTGTGACATCCCTAAATCGACCCTAGTGGAAAGTGGTTTCGGGACCACCAAACCGAGTCATAATAATAATTAACCATCATAATTGATGCTCATTATATGTATATATGCATGTGTGAAAATTTCGTGTTTGGATTTTGTTAATAGTAAGTGAATTTTTATCAAATAGGACTTATGTGAGAAAATTTAGAAATGTGCTAGGCAATTGTAAGGTGGCCTATTAATACATGTGGGAAAATAGTTGTCCTTGCATGTCAAATAACCCACTTCCTAAGGTGAGTGGCCAGCCATGACAAGAATATGGGCAAGGGAACATGTTTCCAACATGTTTAGTTAGTGGATTATGTAGAAAAATAAAGAAATGAAAAAAAATGAGCATGGATGCCCCCCTTTGTTGCCGTGAGTAGAGGAAAAAGAAAGGAAAAAATTGTTCATCCATTCTCAAAATCTTGGCTGAAAATACTAAGGGAAAAAGGAAGGATTTTTGCTTCATGCTTGGTTTAGAAGAGAACTAGAAGGAGATTTGGTCATACTTGTGTCAAGATTAAGGTATGTTTGAGGTTGTGTCATGAGATTCATGCATGTTTTAGTTGCTAACTTGATGTTCATGTTAGCCCATGGTTCAAATCCTTGTTATGCCATGGAAATGGTATTTGGCCAAGGTTGATATTGTGTTAAAGCCATTGCATGCTAAATGTGAAGCTTGTTGATGATACATGTAATGATGGATTGACTACTCTTGAAATTTCTTTTAGCATTCTTGAGTAAGACATGGAGTTTTCTTTGTTTAACCATGACCAAAAATTGAAAGGGGATGGTGTGGGATGTATTCGCCATGGCATGCTCATAAGTGCGATTTATGCTTGTTGCATGATAGGTAAAATTTGTGTTTTGATATATGTGTATATGTGTTTGTACATGATGTTACAAATGGATGTGAAAATATGCTAGATTGGGAAAATTTGATTAAATGTTCATGAGATGAAATTAGGTGATTAAAAGATGTTAGTTGACATTGTACATATATATATATATTCGCCATTAAAGTGAGTATGTAGGTAATGTTGAATCAAGTTTTTGGTGCATATTCGGTTAGGTGTATAATCGACCAAATGGACGATTAGTAAGAATGGTTGCCGAATATACAAGCATACATATGCATGTGTAGTTGAATTATGAATGTTTAGCAAGATGGTTAAACTAGTGATTTATTGATTAAGCTCAAGGAGTTAAAGAAGGAGAATCAAGCAAGGGAAAGACGAAGGTCATCGAGTAGCCGACTTG
Organism: Gossypium arboreum; assembly: GCF_025698485.1. Classification (NCBI taxonomy): domain Eukaryota; kingdom Viridiplantae; phylum Streptophyta; class Magnoliopsida; order Malvales; family Malvaceae; genus Gossypium; species Gossypium arboreum. Next base: position 14,055,487 of record NC_069072.1, on the reverse strand, counting down.
GAACTATTTTACCCAACACGAGGTAAGTCATTAAGCACGTATTTGATATTGCTTAAATGATTGTAAAATTTATGCAATTGTGTTTAATGGGATGATATATATATATAAATGAAAATGTATGTGTATGGAGTGATGACAATTGTTGAATGTAAAAGAAATAGTGAAATGTGTAGAAAGTTTGCTTTCGGCACTAAGTGTCGGGCAATACGTGTGTACGGTGATTTGAGATTGGCACTAAGTGTGCGTGCTGGAAATATATGGCACTAAGTGTGCATGCTGGAAATATATGGCACTAAGTGTGCGAGCTCGAAGGGCATGGCACGTGTGTGCGGGCCTAAATCGCATGGCACTAAGTGTGCGAAATCGAGTATTAAGCTTTGTGTGTGCGTACTCTATATATATATAAATATCTCCAATCGAACAATTATATGGAGGGTGTCTCCATCGAGTGAGTATGGACAGCGGATCGGGTAAGTACCTTGAGCTCATGACGAATAGGTAATACGTTCATGCTTGGGGTTGAATTTGGTAAGCCTTAAATCTATGTGATGATTGAAATTGTATGGTTGTGCTGGAAAATGAGTTAATGTGTAAAATGCTTCGATTATCTTGTTGTGTAGAATATGAAATGTGGATGTATGAATTAGTGCGAGATTGGACCAAAAGGTCCGAGGTATTATGGTATAGATTCGATATGGACGAGTACCTAGCCTCATTTGTTGTACATGTAGTAGTAACTTTATCGATGGATTGACGAATGCTTATGACTTACTGAGTTGTAAACTCACTCGGTGTTTTCTTGTCACCCATTTTAGGTCTCTTGGACTCATATTGTTGCGTGCTCGGAACCGTCGTTGAAGTCATCACACCGGCTGAAATCTTGTGGTATTGTTTTTTGTTGTTGAAGAACATTTGGCATGTATAGGCTATTATATTTTGTCGAATTGTGGGTTGTAAACTTTAAGCCATGTGAAAATGGCCTATGTGGTCGTCGAGTGGGATGCTAGAACCTATAGCCACGAGTCTTAGAAACTCAAATTTTGTTAAGGTGGCCATAATTTGTGTCATGTATGATGGATGATTAAGGCCAAGGAAAAATTCATGAAATTGGCATAGTCTACTGCAGTAACTGTTGCGGACAGCAGCAGTGAGATGAGATTGAAAAATCACTAAAAATAGTATAAGTAGAATTAAATAGTGAGTAAATTATGGAACTGATCCTTGATGAATCTATTTTTATATGGACGAAACGAAACGACCATATGAGCAGTATACTGGGAGATATTAAAGTTCTCGTGAGACAGGGCCAGAACGATTTCTGGGTCCCCTGTCGTGACTTTGAAAATTTACCATAAATTATCCAGAAAGAATTAGGAGTCATGCCTTATATGTACAGATTCCATTTCGAGTCTAGTTTCATTAGAAACAAACGGCACCAGTATTAAAGCCCTGTACAGAAAGATATTCAAGTTGTAACACGCGGAGGTCAGAGCAGTCGATCCCTGTAACATGGGTGACTTTAACTAATAAACTGTACCAATTGGCCCAACCAAAATTCTAAAAATAAATCCATGGATGGATATATGAGTCTAAATTCAGGGAAAATTTACGAAACCAGTTTCCGAGTTTTGGAACTCGAGATATGATTTTTAAGGCGACGGTGACGCAGTTTTCCAGCCTGTCCAGAAATGCCAAATTGGTCGGTACTTTAAGAGGATTTGTCTCGTTAACCCCTCGTGTCCGACACCGGCGTCGGTCACGAGTTAGGGGTGTTACAACCACTCTGCAAAGGCTAAAATGGACTAGGTGAGCTTAACAAGCTTAGTGAATGCTCTGAATAACCACTACATAAATAAGCCATCATGCATCAACTAAATAGGCGTACATCATACTTATATCACATTTTACTTTTATGACATATTTTACACATTAATCATCTTAATAGACTTTATTCACATAATACCCACCTGAGTACTTAAGTGTATATTTCAGCATATATCAATAACATTTAAACACATTTAGCCACTTTTATGATAATTTGGCTCTTGAGATTATGAAACATAAAGTGGACTCTATCACCACACATTGGATATGTGGATCTCCATCACACCATAATGACTCAAAGATTCGAACATGTCCCATAAGTGAAGCATATAGCTAACACTCTCCAACACACCACACATACATATCCTAATGAATGGTGTAACACTCCTCACCTGTATCCAACGTCGGGACAAGGTTCGAGGCGTTAACGGACTTAAACATTCACAACAACACATAACATATTACCAACCATGCATGGCAAACAAGCATATGCACATCATCAGTATCAAACATAACATAAATAGCTAGATTTATAAGTCAGAATCATTAGCTCACTAAAGACCAATATATTTGGCCAAATTATAATAACACATGTTATAAAACTAGGTCCCTATACATGCCACTCACTTGATAATTCTAGCATATGTGTTTATACTGTCAAGGTGTTGGCTTGATAGTGTGATGCTACCTCCGACGATCTCCAACCCTGAGCTAACCTGAAAACATTGAAAGAAATGGAATGGAGGGGGTAAGCTTTACACTTAGTAAGCTCACATGAAATAATAATAAGCAATTTACTAACATGCTTTCCATAGTAAAACTAACCCAATTGTACATTTACACATGTTTTGGTTAAGCTGCTTTCTTGAGTCATAGTCACTAAATCATTTATATCTAGAGTTACAAAACTCCAAATTAAGATCCGTAAATTTTTCTAGCAACTAGACTCATATATCTTTCCACCATAAAATTTTCAGAATTTTTGATCTAGAAAATAAGTACAGTTTATTATTCAAAGTCTCCCCTTTTTTGCTCTTTGACAGCTTCGACCTTTCTTCACTAAAATTAATTTATCTCATAGTACGAGACTCAGATAATGTTCATGTTTGTTTCTATTAAAAGTAGACTCATCAAAGATTCTAAGCATATAAATTTTAATCCATAATTATTTTTCTACAATTTTTAACAATTTTTCCAGCAGGGGATCTCGAATTCATTCTGACACTATCTCACAAAAATTAGAATATCACATAATATACAACTCTTTTGCTCCCCATGTTTCTTTTATATGAAAATATACTAATTAAGCTTTAATTCCATAATTTATTTGAAATTTAATTCAACTTACAAAATTTTTGGTGAATTTTCAAAGTCACACAACTGCTACTGTCCAACATTGTTTTACTACTAAAATTCACTCTTACATAATTTTACTTAATCCATTTTGTCTTATCGAAGTTCACTCAAATATCGAGAATATTGCTCCAAATTTTCTTAAACATATACATGCACTTATTCATCATATAATCATGTTCACATGTATTTTTACTTAATCGATTTTCCCGTTGAACTCTTCGGAATAATAACTGATACTCAGTTGCCTGCACATATTTTCACACTTGTAGCCAAAGCTATCTGGTACGCATAGTAGCCTACACTTAGTACTACACATGCGACCAATTATTCGGTACACGTAGTAGCCTACACTTAGTACTACACACGTGACCTAACCATCTGATACACGTAGTAGCCTGCACTTAGTACTACACATGTGATCGAAGTTATCGGGTACGCATAGTAGTCTGCACTTAGTACTACACATGCGACCAATTATCCGGTACACGTAGTAGCCTACACTTAGTACTACACACATGACCTCATGATAGATCATTTGTATCGTTTCTATTCCGAAGGCTCAACCGGAAAATTCCTCACTTTCCAACATGTAACAATTTATTCATAGTCCTTTTTCAATTTGCAATTTACAACAAATAATCATTCTAAAGGCAGCCACGTTTCATATGATAACAAAATATAATAAAATAAAAAGAATCAATAAATTATTTACGTACAAACTTACCTCGGATCCAGAAATGGCAATTTATCATTCTAGTCCATAACCTTGTATTTTCCCGATTTAAGCCCAAATCTCGATTTCCTTTATCTATAATATCATATTTAGCCTACTAATTAGTCACACTATTCATATGGGTCTAAAAATCATATTTTTTACAAATCTTCATTTTGACCCCTAAACTTTTACATATTTGCACTTTTTCCCCAAGGTTCGGAAATTAAAATTCTTCATATTTTCTTATATTTTATGACATGCTGATCATTTTTCCCTTCTATGGAAACATCAAATTCTCACTCTAACATGTACTTATGAACATTAGGTATTTTTACCGATTATACCGTTTTACTCATTTTCACGTAAAATCGCTTAGCAAAAGTTGTTTAACACAATTTCAAGCTTCATATTCTACCATGAAACATCAAAATACATGCATATCATTCATGATAAAATTTTTAAACATAAATCCTAGCTCAAAATAATGGTAGAAATGAGCAGAACATGTTACGGAGATTTCAAAAATACATAGAACATTAAAAACAGAGCTCAGAATCACTTACTATTAAGCTTGGAAGCTTGGCCAAACCTTAACCATGGTTGCTCTTGGTACATTCTGCTGTAGCAAGAAGAAAGGGACACATTTGGGGTTTAAAATTTGTCTTTTAATTCATTTTACCCCTAAATGACCAAAATGCCCTTTTTACTATTCTGTCAAATTTTACCCAACCAAGGCCATTTTTGTCCAAAAAGTTATATAATGGTTTAATTGTGAGTTAAGGACCTCCCATTTAAAATTTCATGATAATTAGACACCTCTAACATATAAAACTCAACTTTTACACTTTTTACAATTTAGTCTTTTTTACTAAATTGAGTGCCCAAATGTCAAAATTTTCGAACGAAATCTTCACGAAATCATTCCATGAAATCGTAGACAATAAAAATATAATAAAAATGAAATTTTACTCATCGAATTTGTGGTCCTGAAACCACTGTTCCGACTAAACCCAAAATTAGGATGCTACAAATGGAGTTTAGCTCACATTCCCTTATCTCTCCGAAACTGTTCGTAAGCCTTAATGCCCTACATATATCACAACAGAAAGGTGAAAACTCACAATCATATGGCATGCCAACTATATCCAACGATCTCATAATAACACAAGGCCAAATATCTATATTATTATAACATATTTACTTACTGATTTTTCGAACATATTCACATCATTAGCACATTACAAACACTATCACATGGCATGAATAACATACCAAGATATTTACTGTCACATGGCATGAACAACACACCCTTATCTTCACATTCACATCAGTCATGATAAGCTTATAGCATATGTATAGCATTTCATGTATGTTCATAATTTCACAAGCACACATATATCACATTTAATCACAAGCGTGAGAACATTTACTTCCAAAATTTAGAGTAAGAGTTTAGGCTACCTCTAAATTCCCAATTACACAATGAATCATCTACGAGTAGCGATTCCAAAACACTCACCGATTATCAACTTTCTTAAAAAATCGAGAGCTTGAACTATCTCTTCCTTCAACTCATAGTAGGCTCTAATGAATCTGAGGCTTCACACACAACAATCACACGATATATGCAGTCAAGTAACAACCAAGGACTCACTTAAACCAACTGCAATGCAAGCCTAAACTACATTCTCATGTAACTAAACCCTTTAGCATGACAAACTTAAAAATTGAATAACTTGGTCTACACTTAATCTTTTTGTACGAAATGAGTTTCATTCATCTTCATATTCATCTATGACTAATTCTCAGCCTTTAAACTACACAAAACTACACGTTTCAAAGTATCAATTTTTTTCGACCAGTTTTGGCCATAACAACGAAAACTCATTAAAACACGAGAAATTCTTAACAAAATTTTAAAGTAACTTTAGAAACCTTCTAATCAAGTTAAAACAAGTTGAAAAACATTAAAACATTTAATTTTCATAACTAAAATTCAATTTTAAAGTCTAGGTAACATTAAAAACTAATGAGAAAGTGAGAAAATTACGTTTGATGGAAGAAAAACATATATGTACTCTGCTGGCTTGATTTCGTCCATACAAAAATATGTGTATGTATGGAGTTTATAACTTCTGCATCAAAGTTTATTAATTTATATATGGTGAATCATCTATCTACAATACTTCTTAATTGTGACAGATACGTCTTTATAGAAAGGTGTGTGTGAATATTACCATATTCCTTGAAAATGAATCATCAATAGTAATACTATTGCTTTTATTGAATTTAATTACAAACATTCTATCAAATAGATATGAATTTTCACATTTATTTGAATTTAAGTGTATATATTGATAAGTGTTTAATATAAATTTTTACAATAATAAAAATATAATTTCATCATTTTAATAATTTATATATTTATAATTTTAAAAATTTAAATTAAATTTATATTATTTTAAGTGATTAAAGTATAATTTTATCATTACTAATTTAAAATTTTATAAATTATAAAAATTTTAAATTAAAAATTTGTCATTTTAAGAAGCGATTGTGATTTGATATCTGCTAAGGTTTACGATGATAGATATGATAAAATCTTTTAAAATAATTTTCATATATATGAACGATTATATATCCATAGTTATGAGAATTATATTGTCACCTTTACTGCAACCATTGAAACCCTGGGGAATATAAGTGCGAGAACTGAGGAGTTTGAACGTTAAAAGGTAACCCATATATGCAAATTAAGGCAACAAATGAAAGAGAAAATGGGATTAATTCAATTTGATGGCTAGATGTATAAATAATCTGATGACATGTAAGGGGTTGCATGGATGACGATGATATGATATGATATGATATTTTTTTTGGGGGGAATCCCTCCATCATCCCACAAGCTGTTTGTTGCACCTTTCATCCCATACTCACCATGTGGATTGCCAACTCATTGACCTTGACCATTCATTATCTATACATTAATTATTTCTTGTTGAATATATATAGATAAAAGTATTATGAAAGTTTTTGTATTAAGAGCTAAATTGTATTTTTTTTTATTTAAAAATGAATAAAGTAATTCATGTACATTAGATTAAATAGTAAATTAGTCTTTTTATTAAAAAAAATTCAGTTTTGCTATTAAATACATTAACATAAGGTACACGTGGCACACTATATGTCGTTGTTTAGTTATTCCTTCAACTATGTTAGTTTTTAACCATACAAATGGATATAATTTTTAACAGAAATGATCAATTTGCTCTTTAATCAATGTATAAGGACTAAGTTGCTAAATTTTTTAATAGAAAAAGCAAAATGCAATCTGACTTTTAGTACATGAACCTCCATAATACTTTTATCGACATTTGTGGCAATTTTCCTTTTCCTCGGTTTGTTCCAAAATTGTTCTCTTTGTATCCTTTAGATGATATTGAATTACTTTTTTTTTAAAGAAAATGATATTGAATTATATTATAGGTTAATATTTGATACAATGTCAGTGAGTAAGTCTCATGCACCATCATTAAACCACATTAAGTCACCTCACAATTAACAAAATAATTGAGTATTTTAGGACTCATAAATAAATATAGATAAGTTTATTTAATTATAATTAAAATTAATTATAATTTTTTCTCTCAACTTCTTTCGGGTGTATAGAGATAGAAAAACTTCTCCAAATTAGGTTTTGGCTTTTGGGATTTTTTTCTCTATTTAGAGTTATTTCATTGATTTTCAACCACCCAACAATTATTTATAATCATCTATTTCTAGGGACAATTAAATTTGTCAGTAAGGCAGGTGAAGCTTAAAGGTGAAGAATTTACTATGGACATCTATTCCTATAGAGATATAAACACCCATGAAAAGTAAAACAACTGAAATCACCAATAATTCATCACCTATGGAAGTATTGTTGTTAACAATATATTTTTATTACAATAATAGTTAAATCTGCTGGAGTTGTAAGTTTTTTTTTTTATTGTAGTCATTAAATCTATCATGTTAACTTTCAGCATACTTAATGAAGCAAAAAGATTGTCAGAATAATTTAATGTGGGAGGAGGAGAAGAGAAAAATCACAAAAAAATAACTCTAATTGTTTGGTGATTGGAAATTAGTGAAATATTTTTAAATTGAACAAAAAGAATCCCAAAAACCAAAACCTAATTTAGAGAAGTTTGCTACATCAATATATAGGGAAAGGCTTGAGAAAGAAATATTATTAATTTTAATTATAATTAACTAATTTTATCAATATTTATTTATAAATTTTTATATTTTATTATTTTACTTATTGATAAGATGATTTAATATGAATTTTCTAATAATGCATGAGATTTATACACTAATAATGCATCAAATATTATTCTTATATTATCTAATACAATTTTTAATCATTATTCAAAATTATGATTTTATAATTTATTGATGGATGTTTATGAATAATTTTTATCATAATTATTGAAAAGTAATCAACAAAATTAAGTATAATGAATAGGATCTCAACCTTTTTTTTTTTTTGATGTCCAAGCATAACTGGAATTAAATTTTACAAATATGATTAGAAGAAATTAGATATAAGAATTGCTAAGTTATTTAAATTCAATGTGAGTATAAATATGAATATATATCTAATAAGTATAGTTAAAATATTTAGAATTTCTTATATAGTTAGAGGATTTTACATGTTAAATACAAAATGAAAAATTTATAATTACATTCAACCCTATTTATAAGAGTCTCATTTATTTGTTGAGATTTTGTCTGCTATAGGGAGATAGTTGTCGTACACTTATAACAACATACTAAAATACACCTATAACAAAATACTTTTATAGAAAGATAATTGTTGTAAACCTATCATAGAATTTATATTGTGAATTTCTATGAAAAAAGTGAGAATTATGTTAAAAAAGAAGAAGGCTAAAGTACTAAGAAAAGCCTTTTTTTAACTAATTTGAAAATCAATTGGCCCCCTAGTTGAAAAGTGCAATCAATTGGAAGACATGATTCTACCGTGAACATGGAATGCTCGTCACCTCAAGAAATACTATGTGTAATTTCTTACTCCTTGAATAAAAATATTATCTTTATAAATACTTGTACTTGGTATAGTTTAAAGGTTTGACGGTTTAAGATCGCAACCTTCAAAGTAGCTAGCAGACCTACGCTCTCAACTAACATTTTAAGAGCTCGCTGTAACACCGCTTACCCGTACCAGAGGTTGGGATGGGATACGAGGCATTACTGAACACATACACAGTCATTCATGCAAAAAGTCGGGCTATAAAATTTTCCTTTAAAACAACTTCATTCATACATACACAAATTACCCCTAATATGAGTCTACGAGGCCCAAAACAGCAATCAAAAAAGGATCAGACTAAATCGGGAACTTTTAGAAAAGTTTGGGAAATTTCCCCAATACAGAGCCACACGCCCGTGTGAGATAGGGGACACGCCTGTATGAGATAGGGGACATGCCCGTGTCCTCCAGCCGTGTACCTCTCTGACTATGACATCAGCATCAATTTAGTGTCACACGGCCGTATCACACCGTTTTGTGGCCAAACCGTGTGGTCAATCAAAATTAAATGAATTTTTTTCACAAAAAGGTGCAAACTTCACACGGCCAAAGTACATGCCCATGTGGGTAGGCCGTGTTTCTCACACGGCCAAGACACATGCCCGTGTCTTAGCCCGTGTGTTTACTACTGAGCATACTGACTTGCAAAATTAAGGTGCAGAAGACACACTGCCATTCAACACGTCCGTAGGGCAGACCATGTGTCACACACGGTCTAGACACATACCCGTGTGTCTACCCGTGTGGACCATTTAAAGGCTATTTTCCAAGCCATTGGTCACTTTTTAACATCCATACACACTCATATATTTCAAGGACACTTAACATGGTATATAATTACACTTAAACATCCTTGACATGATTCAAACATGTAAACCTTATTACACTCATTCAAGTTACACTTCTTGTATTATGGTTATCATTAGCACATTCCACATTTTATACTTAGGCCATGATATAACCACATACCATTTTACGCCATAACCAATCTCAAGTTATTGGGCCTCATTTTACACATCCATTCATGCTAGACTATACAATCACATCACAAGGAACATTTAAACTTAATCATGTATATTTAGTAGGGTTACCACCTATATCAATATGAAGCATATCTCATGGCCATATACAAAATGAATTAGCATATCTTCATAAGCCATTTCTTTGGCTGGCCAAATGACACATACAACAAAATGATCCAAAAATCCTATACATGCCATTATATCAAAATGAATGCTTCTTTATCCCTAAATGAGACTTATTGATAGTGTGATCAAGGCTCCCACTGTCTTCCAAGCTCCACGAGTCCACGAGCTTTGGAAAATGTTTCGGATTTGAATTTCGGTTATTCTGAAACCTTTTGTTTTCCACGGTCAACCTCCGAAATTGGTCCCTCGGGGTCTATATAAACAAAACAAATTATTATTCTATCTCATTATTCAAATTCAGCCCAAAAATTCACTCTTGGGTAAAATGACCACTTTACCCCTAACCTTTCACATTTTTACAATTTGGTCTTAATACTCGTAAAACGCAATGCATGTATTTTCTTGGTTACCCAAGCCTAGCCGAATCTATTCTAAGCTTATATCAGCCCACATTTTCCTCTATTTCACATTTCTACCACCCTTTTTGTACCTTTTACAAATAGGTCCATTTTTAGTGTTTTCATGAAAAATCATCTAGTAAAAGATGTTTATTTAACATCTAACTTTCATAATCCTCCATAAATCATCAAAGAACAATCATCTCATGTATGGGTAAAATTTCTTACATGAACCTTAGCTTGAAATATGGGTAGAAATGGATAGAACATGTTACGAAGATCTCAAAAATGTAAAGAACGTTAAAAACGAGGTTAGGAGTCACTTACTATCAAGCTTGAAATTATCAAAACTCTAGCTTATGAGACCCTTGCAAATTTCGACAGCCACAAGGAAGAAGATGAGTGAATTTTTCTTTGATTTTCCTTTTTTATTTCATTTATTACTAAATGCCAAAATGCCCTTCCTTACTAAACTTTCAAAATTTTCCATCCATGCCCATTTTTGTCCAAAAACTTAGAATTTGGGAAATTTTCTATTTAAAACCTCCTAATTAATAATCCAAATCAATTTCATACAAATTTCTTCTAGAACACAAGTTTTGCAATTTATTCAATTTGGTCCTTAATTTTTAAATTGGACACCTTACACCTAGATTTTCTTTATGAAACTTTCACACATGCTTGCTTTCATATCCTAGACCTCAAAAAAATAAGAAAACAAATATTTTTATGTTGGGTTTATGGTTCCGAAACCACTATTCTGACTTGGCCCTAATTTGTGATGTTACAATTCTCCCCCCTTAAGGACTTTTATCCTCGAAAGTCTTACCAGAAAATAAGTTAGGATATTGACTTCTTAAAGCCTCCTTGGGCTCACATGTAGCCTCTTCAACTCCATGCCTATGCCACAACACTTTTACCAAGAAAATATTCTTGTTCCTTAACTGCTTAACTTCTCGAGCCAAAATCCTAACCGATTCTTCACCATAAGTCATGTCCGGTCTAATATCAACTTCCACAGTTGAAATTACATGGGAGGGGTCTGACCTATATCTTCTCAGCATGGATACATGGAATACGTCATGAATCTTTTCCAGGTTGGATGGTAAGGCTAATTGGTAGGCTAATAGTCCAACTCTCTCGGTAATCTCATATGGTCCAATAAACAGCGGACTCAATTTGCCTTTCAGGCCAAATCTCAAAACCTTTTTCCATGGAGATACTTTCAAGAATACTTTATCTCCAACTTGAAATTCAATCTTTTTTCTTTTCAAATCAGCATCAGACAGACAGAAGTCGTATGCAGATATGAAGCATAAAGAGATTGAGTATTCTATAGGGGACTTCATTTTTCTCGAGGTCTCACCATGGAAAAAGGTATTGAGGTTTGGACGTAAGGGCAAGTTAAACCCTAGGTTTATCAGCTAGAGTTACCTCCAGAGTTAGACTGGATTCACGATGTGTTCCACGTCTCTATGTTGAGGCGCTACCACTCTGATCCCACACATGTTATACCGGTTGAAGAAATTGAGGTTAGACCAGATCTAACTTTCAAGAAAGAGCCAGTTCAGATTGTAGATCGTGATGTAAAGGTTTTGAGGAAGAATCTATTCCACTGGTTAAGGTTCTTTGGCATAATTATAGCTCTGAGGAGGCCACGTGGGAACCTGAGGAGCTGATGCGACAATAATACCCTTTATTGCCAAGAACCCCCACATCACTTACCTTATTTACCAGGAGCATCACTAGTTGTTGTGGTAGATAGGAGCCTCCCAACAAAGGGAAGTAACTCGTAATATGCTTAAGTTTCATCTTATATGGGCTAAGGAATGAATAAAGCACATGGTTGATAAACAAAGATCTAATAGGGCATTTCAAGTGGGAAATTTGGTCTACTTCAAATTGCAACCATATAGGCAACATTCCTTAAGGAAATGAGGCAACCAAAAGCTAGCTCCCCATTACTTTGGGTCGTATCTTGTGGCATCTAAATGAGGGCAAGAGGTTTATACCCTCAACCTTCCAGAGGATGCTCATATACATCCCACTTTCCATGTTTTATAGCTCAAGAAATATTGGCTCTTCTCCCAGTTCTACTACACTTCCTCGTACTGAATCAAATGGGACCATTGCCAAGATTCTAGTTCGAATCATGGACAAATGAATGGTTAAACATGATGACCATGTATACATCAAAGTGTTAGTTGAATGGACTAACACCTTCCCGGAAGAATTGACATAGAAACGGTTTTCTGATCTCCAACAATAGTACCCACTATTTGATCCTTGAGGACAATGATTCTGTTCGAGCAAATGAGTATTTAATATGGGATATTTTTCCACCTATCTAATAACGGGTTTTTACTTTTTTAATTCTATTAGTTTTATCTACTATAATGAAATGGTGTGTTTTACGAATAGAGGTTAATGAAACGGTGCGTTTAGCAGCATTTAAACAGGGTATTTTGGGACAATTAGTAAACAGTGCGTTTTAGTGGTGATAGGGTGGCAAGTTTGTTAACGTTTTTTACTTTTATTTGGCCAATCTGTGTTAGGAAAGACAATTATGAAAATAGTGTGAACAGTTTCTTCCTACTTGTTTTTCTCTTGTTCATTTTCTTTTTTGAACTTTAATTCTCATCATTTTTTTTTCAACCGCATTGCCCCTTGTTCAAATTAAAATCTCAACAACCAAGAAAAAAAGGTCTAAAAATAATCATTCTCTTAAATAATTAAATTTTTTTATATTAAATTCAGGATACAAAAATTAATTTTCGATAAACCTTGCAATATCATTGAAATTTTGCCAAATCTTATATTAAAAATTTTAAGGGTTACATTTTTTTAATTATCCTTTATTCCTTCTACATTGCCTCACGATTTCTTTTACTTTCCACCTTGAGTTAGTACATGTTAGAGTCTACTATAAGTAGCTGCAGTTAATTAGTTTGTTTTGGTTGTTAGCCTTTCTGTTAATAGCGATTAACATTCAATGTTAGTATAAGTATGTAGCTTAGTAGAAAATGAACATCAGGTAAATTTCATTTGACAGTATTTTAAAGATTTAGTTTCTCATCTATTTTTAGATTTGTTTCTTCTCTGTATTCTTTACCTTTATTCAGCATTTCTTTCATGGTATCAGTCGCCTGAGATTCTGGTGCACTTCTTGTTGTGCTCTCAATGGCTTAGTCTACAGATTCTGTTGCTACTGATGGTCATTCTACACCTGTACATGCTATGACACCTCTGCTACACTCTGACTCTAGTACGATTCGTTTGATTCAAAATTTCTCTAAGCATGACATGATTAAATTGGATAATGGCAACTTCATCCAGTGGCAGCAACATGTTAAACTAATTTCAGAAGGATATAATCTCACCGGATTTGTTGATGAATCTGGTTCGTCTTTGCCACAATTTGTACCGGGTCCGGATTGCCAGATGGTTTTGAATTTAAAGGCTTTCATTTTTCATTAGCAAGATAAAATTCTTACATCCTGGTTACTCTCCACAATTAGTGGTTAATTACTATCGTGCTTTACTGATTTACTAACATCTGTTGATGTCTAGACCACCGCTAATCGCATGTTTGTCGCCGTATTTGGTGCTCGATTATCTTAAATCAAACACGATCTGCATTATATTAAGAAAGGTATAATGATGATCAAAGAATATGTTGTGAAGATTCAAAATACCTGCGCTTTCCTTGCGGCCTCTAGCTACAAGATCTCGGACTCCGAGAAGGTTGAGATTGTTCTTGCGGGTTTGTTGTTAGAGTACAACGCGATGGTTACCCTTGCGTCCTTCTCCTATGAACCCCTCCTATTTCATCGATTGATAGATATCTTCTTCAGTTTGAAATGAGACAACAATGTATGGTTCTTGAGACTTCTTATCATGCGAATCTCACTGAGTCGATCCCACCCTCGGCACCGATGATAGTTGACTCCTTTAGGTTCGTCCGGCCCTCACTTGGCAGTCATGGTCATGGTTTCAAGGGCCGTGTGTAGTGCCAAATTTGTGGCCGCTTTGGTCACCTTGTACTATGGTGTTTTTATCAGTTTAATCATAGCTATAAAGGTCTAGCATTGGCGTTGGTTCATTCATCTTTTAATCAACATTTTGGTGTGTATGGCGGTGGTTACCAGCCATAATTTGTGCCTCAAATGCCATCATCTGGTTTTGGCAATAGGGTTGGTTACTAGCCACAATTGGTGCCTCAATGCCATTGTCAACTTTTGGTAGAAATGAAAATGGGTTTTTTTCTCCCTCTCATTTTCCTAATAATGATGCTAACCCTAATGTTCCTTCATTTAGGCCGATTATTCATCATGTCTACTTTGGTGATAATGGGCTGACTCTTCCACATGGTTTTAGGCTTCAACACTCTAGCCATGTGGGTTATGACAATGGTGGACTGCCTATGTCTCATTTGGGCAATCAAATATCAACTCCAAGGAGCCATGATCAACGGGCCTCATTTGGGTCTTAAGTGCCTTGGTCCACTAAGCCTAAAGCCCGTGTTTCTCATGTTCAGCCACCGAAATTTGTTGTAATACGTTAATGCTTTTCTTCAGAATCACGTTCCAATGTTGGGCTTCCTCACGTTCCTGATGTGTTAGGCCCTGACTCTTCCACTGGTACTGAGTCTCAAATGCACTTGGCCTCAAAACATGGGTGTTAACAACCCGTTTTCAGTGAAATTGGAATAGTGGTTTCGAGACCACAAATTTGAGTCCGGAAGGAAAATTATTTTAATAATATTGCATGGTCTATATTATGGTAGGAATGTCGTATAAAAATTTTGTTAAGAAAATTTTACTGATTACATGTTTAATTGATAAAAGGACCAAATTGCATAAAATGCAAAAGTTGAGTTCTAGTAGTTATAAGTATCAAATAGCTATGGAATTCAAAATTGGAGGTTCTTATATGGAAAATAGACCATTAAGAGAAGTTAGTAGATAAGCATGTTGATTCATCCATGGAAAATTAATTAAAGAAAATGACTAAATTGGAAAGTAAAAATAATAAAAGATGATAAGTAATTAAATGATGAAGATATCATCTTTTTCATCATCTTTTCCAAATTTATTTTTATGGAAACCCTAGCTAAGAGAAGAGAACTCAAGAAATCTTATTTGGCTTAATTGGGTAAGCATTCTTCTTCTTTTTTTAGTAATTTTTAAATTTCTGAGATCGTAATAGCTTAATTTAGCTATTTCGGGGATTAATTTGCAAAGTTATTAAAGTAATAAAGTTTTGTCATGGATGAGTTTGTATAAATTTTGAAGTTTTATTATAGAGAATGAAAGGTTGTTGATAAATAAATAACTTCTGTAAAAGGAATTTTGATGAAATTGTGATTTAGGGACTAAATTGAAAAGTTGTAAAATTCATGGAAAAATTTTGAATTTTATGAAATACATGGGCTACTATTGTGACATGTAAAAATTGAATAGGCTTGGAATAAGGATTAAATTGCATAAATTTCATTTTCCGAGCCTAGGGATGAAATCGTCATTAATTAAAAGTATAAGGGCAAAATGGTAATTTTGCCTAAGATGTGAATTGGATTGAATTGAGTATGAATTGTATTAAATTGAGCTAAATTTACTCGTATAGATCCGGATAGATGAAATACAGAATTGGATCGAGGAAAAGAAAAAAGTATTGGATTATTAGATTACAAGTCACAAACACTTGTCAAGGTAAGTTCGTGTAACTAAATTATGTATATTTATATGTTTGAATTTAATGTTGTGTATGTGAATTGTGTAATTTCCACGTATATGAAATCAATCACATATCCGATAATGTTTGACAAATATTAAGTCTCGTTTGAATAAATAAAATTCGATAGATATAGGGTTCCCGTATTGGTTGTGGCCTTACATATGTTGCGGACACACCACAACTTGAAAGAGAGTTCCGTTATTAGCCCTCTCGAGCTTCCCATTATACGGTTCTCGCGAGCTTCCTGTTAATAGCTGTTCTTAGCATCCTAATTGGTTGTGATTCTACATGTGTTGTAGACACACCACAGCTCTTATAAGCGTCTCGTTATATGGCTCGCTTGAACTTCCCGATATATGGCTATCTGGAGCTTCCTGTTAATGGCTTTTTGGAGCTACCCGTTATTGAATCGCATGAGCTTCCTGATTATGGCTCTTATGAGCTTCCTATTATACAGCCCGGATAAATTTCCCGTTATATGGCTCAAGAGAGAGCTTCTCGATTATGTGCTTTAATGAGCACTCCCGAATATGAATTGACGGATTACAGTTTGTACACTTCAAGTGTACTACCTGTGTATCTATCGATATTTTTAATAAATTCAATGGGCAAAGTTTTGACATGGAATAATCTGAATTTGAGATGAATTATTATGGAAATGTACATGTTACATAGATATATAATGTGGAAAGCATATGATTATGAAAATTTTACATGATGAGCTCATCTTTGATTCTTGATATTCATATAAAGTACATGACTAATATGTTTCTTGAGATTATATGTGTTTAGGCAAATTGCCAAATTTCTTTGGATGAATTTTGCATGCTTACTTTAAATGTAAATGATGAGTAAGTTTATTTTTCCCTATTTTATAGTAATTCGGAGGCTCATTAGGTTGGAAGCTTGGCGAAGATATGATTACACTATCCATTGACTCATCTCGGTATATTTAGTAAATTAACTTTGGTATAATGGTATGTATAGGATAACTTGGCCAATGTTGGCAAACATATGTTTTGGTTGTAAATAGCCATTGGAATGGCTTGTAATGAATGTGTTTTGATGTATGATATGAGTGTTTAGTAAGGTTAATTGATAGTAAACTTCATAAGTATGTTTGTATGGATTTTCGGTCAAATAGGTAAGTTGGATATATAGATTTATGAAGCGATATGTTACACATAAGACTTGATTTTTGGCTTGGTTTAAATGTCTTGGACTAGATTGTGAATGTGTTAAAATGTTTATGTAGGTGGAAGACAAATTGGGTGAGAAAAGTGACGTTAAACATGGCCTATTTTCGTCCACGCGGGTAGAGACACGGGCGTGTGTCTTAGCCGTGTGTGACACACGGCCTAGCACATGGGCGTGTGTCTTGACTGTGTGTCTCCTGCATCTTTAAAATTTAAAACAGAATGCTTAGGATTTTTCACACGGCCTAGCACACAAGTGTGTGGCTTGGCCGTGTGACCCCTGCACTTATACACAGCCTAGCACACGGGCGTGTAACTTGGCTGTGTGACCCAAGTCAGAAAGTTACACATGTATAGACACGGGCTGGGACATGATCGTGTGCCCTATTGTTAATGCCCACACGGCTTGAGACATGGGCATGTCCCTTAGCCGTGTGAGCCGCACAACTTGACTACACGGGCGTGTGTCCCCTACACCTTGGAAAAATTTTGAGATTTTGCGAAAAATTCTCTGAGTACTCGGTTTAGTCCCGACTTGTTTCTAATGTATGTTTGGGGCCTTGAGGGCTCATATAAAGAACTTTATGAACAATATATGATATGAATGTTAAATTTTATAAAATGTCTGTATTTGATTTGTTTATTCTGGTAATGCTCTGTAATCCCTGTTCCGATGACGGATACGGGTTAAGGGTGTTACAATGGGTACTTCGACATGGTATCCTGACCCAAAGGCTACGCACCATGTGTGCAAGGAGGACTCTGTCTTGAACGAGTCAACACACTATTCAGGTACTACTTCTAGTTTAATGGGTGATGGGACTTGTGTTCAAATTAAGAACATTGGATCTTCTACTTTGGCTGCGAACAATAAGTTGCTTCATCTCTCTAATGTTTTACTTGTACGAACCATCCGCAAGAATTTATTATCTGTGTCTCATTTTGCTCATGAAAATGATGTGTTTTTTGAATTCCATCTGTTTCATTATGTAATCAAGAACATACAAACTTAGGATATCTTGCCACGGGGCCACACTCGTGATGGGTTGTATCAATTTCCCCCAGTATCTTCTGATGGTAGCTATGCTTATCCTTTCGTCATCACATTGATGTTAATTTAGATTCTGTGGACAACAAAGTTTTTTAACCTTTGGCATTCACAGTTGGGTCATCTGTTTGATCGTATTGTTCAATCTGTGTTACGTAAATGCCATGTTGTTTCTAATAAGGATGTTCTTAGGTCTATATGCACTGTCTGTCACAAAGGCAAATCTCACAAATTACCATTTTCTACATCTACTACACAATATACTTGTTCTTTTGAGTTAGTTGTATCATATTTGTATGGGCCTACTTTTGTTGAATGTGGTAACAACGGTATTATATCTCGTTTGTTGACATGTTTACTCATTTTAGTTGGCTTTATCTTATTCAAAAAAAACCCCAAGCCCTTGAATGCTTTCTTCGGTTTCATAAGATGGTGAAAACTCAATTTGGGAAGGAGATTAAACAATTTGAGAGTGATTGGGGTGGAGAGTATTGCACTTTCACACCTGTTCTTGCTCAACATGGCATTACTCATCGAGTCTCCTATCCTCATAAATTTGAGCAAAATGGAGTCGTAGAGCGAAAGCATCGTCATATTGTTGAGGTCGATCTTACATTCCTCACTCAAGCCAATCTACCTTTGCGATTCTCGGGGTATGCCTTTACATATGCGCTGCATTTAATAGGCAGACTTCCCACCCCTTTCTTGAAGGGCGACTCTCCATACATGGCTCTTTATGGTAAAGATCCTTCTTATGATCATCCATACGTTTTTGGATGTTTCTGTTTTCCTCATCTTCGACCCTTTCACAATCATAAATTGGAATTTCAATCTCAACTAGTTCTTAGCACAAAGGGTATCAGTGTCTTACACCAGACGGTAAAATTGTCATTTCTCGCCATCTTATTTTTTATGAACATCGCTTTATACATCTTGATCAACCTCTGTCTACTAACCGGACAAGTGAGCATGTTTCTACGTATATTCCTCTTGTGTAGCCTGTCTGCTCATTTCCTGCTCTCTCTAATGGTCATTCTGCGGAGGTTTCCTGTGATGTTATTTTCTCTCGTGGTACATTCGCTAGTGATGCTACAGACTTAGCTTCGATTGAAGATGTGCTTCCACCTCGTGGCCTTTCCTTCCCCTATACCTCACGGTGTAGTTTGGTCACTCCTACTATTAACTTTAACCTCTACCACTTGGTACTACTCATCAGATGGTTACGCGTTCCAAAGCAGGCATTTTTAATCCTAAAGTCTTATCTGTTGAAGTTTCTGAGCATGAGCCGTGCACAATTGATGAAGCTTTTTCTCATGAGGACTGGAAAGCAGCAGCTTAGGCTGAGTATGATGCATTGGTTCGTAATCGCACTTGGAAGTTAATTTCTTTACAACCTGGAATGAAGGTAATTGGCTGTAACTGGTTATTTAAGGTTAAAAAAAATCTTGATGGTACTGTAGCTTGCCGTAAGGATCATTTTGTTACTAAAGGATGTTCTCAGGTACTAGGATGTGATTTTAGAGAAACGTTTAGTCCAGTCGTTAAGCCAGCCACTATTCGAACTATTCTATCTATTGCAGTATCTAAACACTGGCAACTTTGACAAGTTGATGTCAACAATGCATTTCTTAATGGTGATCTTACTAAAGAGGTTTATATGAAACAGCCTCCAGGATATGTACAGTATGGTGATGATGGAAAACCATTTGTGTGTCGATTAATAGAAGCTTTATATGGTGATTATGTCAAGCATGTTGAACTTGATCTATTTTTTATTTGTAAGAAGGTGGCTGCTGGTTCACTTCATGTTATGGAGGTTTCAGCGTGTGATTAAGTTGTTGATATTCTCACAAAACCATTGTCTGCCTCCTTGTTTGCTTGTTTTAGAAATCTTCTTCGTGTTCTCGATGTTCAAGAAGTTTAGTGAATGTTAGAGTCTACTGTAAGTAGCTGCAGTTAGTTAGTTTGTTTTGGTTTTTAGCCTTTCTGTTAACAACAGTTAGCATTCAATGTTAGTATAAGTATGTAGCTCAGCAGAAAATGAACATCAGGTAAATTTCATTTGATAGTATTTTAAAGAATTAGTTTCCTATCTATTTTCAGATTTGTTTCTTCTTTGTATTCTTTACATTTGTTCAACATTTCTTTCAATACATTACAATCGCCCTTAGTCCAACCATTAGTTGATAATGTCACTACACAATCACCTTCTTCTCTTCACAGGTTGTTAAGTGGCACTAAACCACCAATATGGATAAAATAATTTGTTTTCTCAAATCAATGCTCCTTCTCTTTACCATTATGCAAAGGTTAGTACCCAATCTCCATTTCTATTTTTTATTATGATTTACCTCTTGGTCTGAAAGCTTTCCTTACTTCCACATCAGTACATCACCACTATTGAACCTATTACTTATCATGAAGCCATTAACGACAATCAATGTGTAAAAGCCATGAAACTAGAATTTCAAGCATTAAAAGCCAATAATCATGACATATAGTTTTGTTACTCCCTGGAAAGACACCCATTAGATGTAAATGGTTATATAAAGTCAAATATCAATCCAATGGAAAAATTGAAAGGTTCAAAGCCTACTTGGTTGCCTACAACAAAAGAGGGGTTGATTATTAGGATACATTTTCTCTTGTTGCTATTAAAACTGCTATTGCAACCACAACCATCCGTAATTGGCCCATATATATCAAAACGATTGTACATTTCCTTTCAACATGGTAATTTGCATAAGTAGATATTTATAGAGGACAGGTGTATGTCAAGTAGTAAAATCCATATGACTTGAAGCAAGCCTCTCATCCTTGTAATTTGAAGCTTACAAAGGCATTCTTGAAAGCTGGATATCTACAAACTAAACATGAATACCCACTATTTACTAAGAGACAAGAACATAAGATTGTCATTGTGTTGATTTACATGGGTGCTTTGTTGATAACTGGAAATGACAACATTAATTTTAGAATTGAAATGACACAACATAAAATATTGTTTCTCAATCTTCAGCATAAGCTGAGTATAGGATTATGGAAATAAAAACAACAAAAATTTGTGGCTTTTTGGTTTGTTAGAAGAAATTAGACTTGAAAGTTTGCAACTATGAAAATTGCAACAAACCCTGTGTGTTCCTCATCATCTGCATTTTATCATCACCACAACCATATTTCTATCTTTCACAACAATCACTCTAGTCATAAAAAGAAAAAAAATCCTCACTTTCAAATATTGCCTTAAATAGAAACCCCTAGTGAAATCAAATCCAAGTTTACCAAAATACATCACAATCTATGAAAAGAAGAACTTGGAACCTAGAACAATGAGAGAATAAAAAACCATTCGAAAAGCAAAGAAAAAAAACATAAAAGAGAAGAGAAGGAAAAACCGAAGCATGACCATGCAAGGCTCGGCTAAGACTTGATTTAGTAGGGTACACTCGATTCAACACCTAGAGAAGAAGCAAGGAGGTGAAGAGCTCTGCCATGGTAATCCATACTAGAGGGAGCAATATAGGGATGAAAATGAAGTAAAGCAAAGCCTGATGTTGAAATTCCCTGCCACTTTAAAGTTTGCTTGATCTGCCTTATCATCCGTCCCACTCTACTATAGATATAAAATTTTGAAATCTACTAACACCTTTATAAATGTTGGACTTATCCATCTCAACCGCTTTTCGTTTAAAGTTATTTATAATATTTCTAATAATTTTAAAGTCAAGCAAATATTTAATCATAACAAAAAATAAGCCTAAACCTTAAAAGATTTTTTTTTTATAACACATTTTTATTTTTTAATAGTTATATGTAAGGGAAAAATGATAATTTCATCTAACAGAATAAGACAAGATAAATAATTACGATAATCGCTTCATACTCATTGTCTAAAAAATGTTTACCTGACCCGTATCTATATCTCATAAATAAATCCATTTCATCTAAAATTGATCAATTTAAAATCTATTAGACAATCGGCATACTGTCATCCTAAAACAACACATCGGTTGTTATGTCAGCCGCAACTAAATTGTAGTTAAGCAAAGCTCTTTCTGGAAAGGGAGAAAAGGTTTCTAAAAACGGGTTAATGAAATTAAATCAAAGCTATAGGCTTCTTCAGGGAAAGACAAGCAAACCACTGTTGGGACTCAAGCCCTTGCCATTTTGAACCCAAAAATTTTGGGCCAAACAACGTCTAAGCCATTGGATAAAATTTCCTTAACCTATGATAATCATTGGGTTGATTGATTTAAAAAATCTTTGGGTTGAGATTTATTTCCATGTGTCTTCCCATCGTGACTCAGCATGCTTCTCAAGTCTTTAATTATGACTCTTAAAATGGTCTAAATGCTATTTCCTATACCACTAAATTTGTTATAATTTTAATGATCAAAACTTTCCATTTTTATTTTTATTTTATTCTTAATAAAAATTGAAAAAGTATATTATAAGTAGTTTTAAATATATTCTTTAATAAAATTTAATTTGTTAAAATATTTAAAATAATTAAGGTTAAAGTAAAAAATTGACTTCAAAAATATCATTTGTTACATTTTTATTGGGATGGAGAGAATAATATTTTTAATTAAGAATTTAGTTTTTGTACTCTTATTTTTAAGAATTTAGTCTTTTTATTTTTAGATTTCAAAGTTCATGTTCAATTGTTAACACTATTAAAATTATTTTGTTAAATTTAGGTTATCGCAATGTCATTTTTTATTTACATTACTATCAAGTGAGTTTTTATTTCAAAATGTTATACTAACCAATTTAACAAAAAAAAATAGTGTTAATAATTGGATCTAAATTTTGAAATATGAAAAGTAGAGAGACTAAATTCCTAAAAATAAAAGTATAAGAATTAAGTTTCAAATTCATGAAGAGTACAAGCACTATGACATATTTTAACCTTTTTATTATCATTAGTGACACTGATGTGACCATTGATATTATTAATATACTAGTATGTTTCTAATCTATGTATGACAGCCCTAAATTGACCCTAGTCGGAAAGTGGTTTCGGGACCACTAAACCGAGTCATAAAAATAATTAGCAGTCATAGTGGATGCTCATTATATGTACATATGCATGTGTGAAAATTTCATGTTTGAATTTTGTTAATTGTAAGTGAATTTTATCAAATAGGACTTATGTGAGAAAATTTAGAAATGTGCTAGGCAAATGTAAAGTGGCCTATTAATGCATGTTGTGAAAATGATGGGCTTGCATGTCAAATTTCCCTAAATTAAAGCCTAGTGGCCAGCCATGACAAAGGGTGATGGGCAAAATATGTCATAAAACATGTTGTGTAAATGGTTTATGTTGGAATAAATAAAATAAGGAGTATGGGTAATAAAGAAATGGAAAAAGGAAAGAAGGTGTGTGATCCCCCCCATTGCCGTGAGTTGAGGGAAAGGAAACAAAAAAAAAAAAAGTGTGTTCATCCTTTTCATTTCTTTTGGCCGAAAATTCTAAGGAAGAAAGAAAGAGTTCTTGCTCCATGTTTGGTTTAGAAGAGGATTAGGAGGAGGTTCGGCCATACTTGTATCAAGATTAAGGTATGTTTGATGTTGTGCCATGAGATTCATGCATGTTTTTAGTTGCTAGCTTGATGTTCTTATTTGCCCATGGTTCAAATCTTTGCTATGTCATGGGGATGGTATTCGGCCAAGGTGGATTTTGTGTTGATATCATTGCATGCTAAATGTGAAGCTTGTTAATGATGCATGTGATGGTGGATTGATAACTCTTGAATCTCCCTTTTAGCATCCTTGAGTGAGACATTAAGTTCCTTGTTCAACCATGACCAAAATTGAAATGGTAAGGTGTTGTGATGCATTCGGCCATGGTAGGATATAGAAGAGAAATAAGGTTGTTGTTAGATGAAGTAGAGTCTAACAAATGAGCTCGTATGTTCATTAGTTGCTAGATGGAGAATAATCGGCTAGCAAGTTGTGTACTAAGGCCGAATGTAATTTGGTATATTATGGGTAATGCATGTGTTGAATTAGTGTAAAGGGAGAGGATGCTTTAATAGTGTATATATGTGTATTAGCCAAGTTTTGAACTTGAAACAAATGGTGTTTAGTCAACACAAGTGACCATACTTGTAGAATGTATTAAGTGTTGCAATCGGCCTTAGCATAGATGTGTATGTTCGGCCATTGGTAGCCTATTGATGGCTTTAGCTTGACTTAGAAAATTCGCTAAGGGAAATATTAGCTAGTATGTTGAATTCGATTCGTGATTTCGTACATATGTGACTCTAATGTCTAATGTATATATGGGCTAAGTACCTTGAGCTTTCTTTTGATGTTCGAATGAATTGTATTAAATTGTTGATGTGATTAAAATGCGATGATCATTATGTATTTGAGCTAAAAGGTGGCCAAAATGACCTATCAAACTCCTTGTCATATTCGCCATAAGCTAGCAAAATGAGACTTTGATAAGTTAAATTTGTTTGAATTAGCTCAAGAGCTTAGGGACCACAGTTGGATAAGGGAAAGGAAAAGTGATTGAATAGCCGTTGAAGCCGCTCGACAACATCCGAGGTAAGTTTTGAGCAATGGAACCTAGATTATGATTCGATTAGATTATGTCACAAACAAATCAAAATCATGCTCTTTGAATGTGGCTATTGTCAAACTTGTAAGTGTGATAAGTGTCTTGTGTTTGAGCTTTGGTAATGAAAATGAAACATGGATGTGTCATGATTTATTGATGTATGTGCATGGTTATTCGAATGATATCCGGCTAAGTCCCAAGGCTTTTGTGTTAAGTGACTATATCCGGACTAAGATCCGAAGGCATTTATGCGAAGTTACTATATCCGGCCAAAACCCAAGGCATTTGTGCTAGCGACTATATCCGGCTAAGTCCCAAGGCATTTATGCTAGTGATCATATCCGGCTAAGACCAAGGCCTTGTGCGAGTGGTTATATCCGGTTAAATCTCAAGGTACGTGATTCGGGAATGAGCGATCTTGCTGTAAAATTTCAGTTAATACGCTTGTAAAGTCCCAAAGAATGAGGTATGTTTCAGATGTGCATTGGAATAGTCGATCCCTTGAATAATATTCGCCAATCGAGTAATGAGCCTCCGTATTTGGCTAAGATGATCCCTTATGTATGAATATAGGGGCTGGAATGTGAAGTAGGAATGATTTGAGAATATGTATATATGGAATTATCCGTTTAGTTATATGAATGCTATACTTCCGATGTGCTTAAACTCTTTGCTCAAAACTTACTAAGCATTAAATGCTTACTCCGTTTCTTTAATTCTCTGTTTTATAGATTTTGGTTCATCAGCTATCGGACTCGGGAATTTTGAAGTCGAAGTCGCCCACACTATCAAAGCCCCTTTTTGGTATACTTTTGGTTAAACTTTGAAATGGCATGTATAGGACTACCCTTTTGTTGTAGGTCATGTACCTTTCGGTTTTGTATAAATTTGGATAGCCATGCGAAAATGGCTTATATACACTTTGGGTATGGTATTGTAATTATTTGTAAGTTGTTCATTAAGAAGTATGGAAACGTTTGGAGGCGATTAGCCATTGGAATGGTTAATCATGATCATGATTTGTGCTAGATATGCTAAAGGGCTAGTTGAATCATGGAAACTATGAAATAGGTAAAGTCTACTTTAAAGACAGGTGCTGACAGCTGCAGTGATGTGGATGTGAAAAATCACTAAAAATAGTAGGAGTGGAATTAAATAGTGAATAAATTATGTAAACGAACCTTGATGAATCTAATTTCATAGGGAAGTAACGAAACGAACATATAAACAGTATGTTAAGAGATATTTAGGTTTTCATGAGACAGGGCCAGAACGGTTTCTGGATTCCCTATTCCAACTTTGAGAATTCATTATAAATTAACCAGAGATAATTAGAAGTCATGAAATATATGTATAGATTCCTTTTTGAGTCTAGTTTCTGTAGAAACAAACGGCATCATCATTTAATCCCTGTACAAGGAGCTATCTAAGTTGCATTGCAGGAAGGTCAGTGTAGTCGAACCCTGTAACAGGGGAGACTTTAACTAATAAAATGTACTAATTGGATGGACCAAAAATTCTAGAAAAAAATTTGTAGATGCATATATGAGTCTAGTTTAGGGGAAAAATCACAAAACTGATTTTTGAGTTGTGGAACTCAAGATATGATTTTTAAGGTGACAGTGACACAGTTAGCCAGCTGTCTGGAAATTTTTAAAATGAACTATGCAAGTAAGTGGATCAAGCCCGTTAACCCCTCGTGTCAGACCCCGGCGACGGTCTCGGGTACAGGGTGTTACACTATGCTTCACCTTAGGTTAATTATTTATTTGCATCAAGTTATATAGAGTACAATTTTGAATGCTAAAATATGACCCAAGCCCTTATACACTTCATACATTAGAAATTTAATCATCCTACTTTTATTTTCAAGAATTCAATCTCTCTATTTTCTTGAATTGGCTAAAATATATAATTGGTACCTGAACTTATCCACTTCTCCTAAATTGGTACTCGAACTTTTTTCTTTGAATGTACTAAATTGAATGGCATACTAAAACTTCTCAATCTAGTAAGAAATATCAAATAAGAAACTTAAAACTTCTCAATCTCAAATGCCAAAGATATGTCTTACTAGATTGAGAAGTTTTAAGTTTCTTATTTGATATTTCAGTCTCAAGTAATCTATACATCTTTGGTTTGATAAAATAGAGATTATTTGACATCCATCCATTACAAATAAGATTGTGATTTCTAAATATTGCAATTCCATTATTAAAAGTCACAATCAAGTTGTATTTATATGAACATGCAACTAAAATTAAGTTTCTTTTGAAACTCGGCACATAGAAAATGTTTTTCAAAATAATCTTTCTAAAATTATCAAAATAAAGATGTACTTCTTCTATTACTTCAGTTGCCACAGTTGTCCAATTTTCGGTCCACAACGATAGACTTTTACCTCTAAGATCTTTCATCTCCTCAGACCTCTTTAGAGAAATACAAACATGATTAATTACTCTCGTATCAATGGCCTAGTGTTCTTTTGAATCGTCTACTAAACAACCTTCTATCATAAAGTGTTCCATACCTTTGCCTTTAGTGGCTAAATATTCCTTCCACTCTTTATAGTTTGCCTTAAAGTTTCATTTCTTACTGCAGAATAAACATTTAGACTTAGATAAGTCTTTAGGCTTTTCCACTTGTGGTGGCCCAGAGACCTTAGCCTTGCCTTTCTTAGCATGCTTTCCCTTCCCTTTTGAGGAAAAAAACGAGAATTATATTTTCTTTTACTCTTCAGACTGACTGACCGCCATTCAACATCAACTCATTAACTCATATTATTGTAACTCCTTCATGAATTGTGTAAGCATCAAGTTTTCTTTTTGCCAAGGCTATATGCGGGCCGAAAACTAGCAAAATCCTTCAAAAAGCTTTTGAACACCATCTCAATTTGAATGTTCTAGTCCAAATTGGTCTCATTGAACACAGTCTCAGTAAATTATCCCATGAGAGCTACCATATGTTCTTTGACCGGAGTACCAGGCTTTTGTTCGGCGTTAATCAAGTTAGTTATAGCAAACTATCAAGCCAATGTAGCTTGGCTTCCAAAGATGTCTTCTATCTCATCCAGAATCACTTTGGCAGTCTTACAACTCTCTAGTTGGTTATATAGAGTGTTGGTCGCGCTTGCTAGCATATAGAAACGAGCTATCTCATTAGACTTCTCCCAGCATTTTCTAGCCTCAGCTTGAGTGGCCAGAGGGAACTTATTATTAAGAACTATTTTAAGGTTCTCACAGCTTAGGAAAATTATTAGGTTCCTTTTCTATTCCTTATAATTATTTCCATTTAGTTTGTTTTTAATGAGTATGTTTAATAAGGGAGTTGGTGTAAATTTTGAACAAAAAATAAAACATTCATATATTAATATCTTTGTATCAAGAAAATGTTTGAAAACATTTTGTAACATCATGATATGCATTAAGATGATTCATGTGTCTTAAATTAAACCTTGAAAACATTTGTAAGTCGTTACAATAATAATTCCTACATCTATTGACTCAAGCCACCTTGGGGTAATCATGATTAATTAGTAAGAACATGGATTTCCATCTAATTAGTAGATAAACCTAATTCATTAGGCATTCACACGTACTAATAATCGTGTAAAGTTTAACCATCATTCTAACTTAAGCATAGCTCTTTGGGGATTTAATTAATGACCATCTCCGGACGTACTAACGCCCAGAGTGTGAAAATTGCAATAAAATATAGAAAGACAATGCAGTTTCTGCAAGTATGTAAACCCCTAACTTGTCTCCATCGCCAGGTTAGGGTTTTAGAGCATTATTGTATAATAAAAAATATTTAAACATCATAACATTCGATAATTTAAATATATCATAAACCATTCAATCACATGCATTCTATCCCTGAAACGAGCCCTCGAGACCCTAAAGATAGCTTTGAGGCAATTTGGGACTAATTTGAAACGAAATAGAAAGGAAAAAGTTGCAGAAATTGAAAAACAGGGGCCACACAACCGTATTGTCAGGCCGTGTAACATAGCCCTAGGCCGTGTAACTTTCAAACAAGGATACACGGCTGTGTCCCAGCCCGTGTCCTCACTCGTTTAACTCACTGTGTTGGGTCATAGCCTGTGTGCCAGGTCATGTAACTCTCTGAGTTGCCCCACAGGCTCGTGTGCTAAGTTGTGTAACTCATTGACTTGAAATCTTAAGAAACTTCAAATGACACATGGTTGTGTCGCAAAGTTATGTGTATCATATGGCTATGTGACAGCCCGTGTCCCAGGCCATGTGAACCTAACATTTTACATAAAATCAAGCCATTTCATACCCAATTCATGCATAACTAACCAACCCACTTATGCACACTTTCAAAGGACTAAAACATCATTCAAAAACACATAATCATGCCATTTCAACCAACTTAATTCACCTAACCAATATGGCATTCAAAGGCACCACAATTGTATTCAAGCATCATTGACTTAAACATGCGAACATTACCTTATTTCATGCATAAAATCTAATTCAAATACTTATCAAAGCATATCACAATTGACCATTATCAAACCATTACAGACATACCAAAAGAACCTTATATGTAACCATTTGAAAATGACCAAAATGACATAACTTGGTAAGGCATTAAATTGCACCAAACCAAACATAGCATTCAAAGCATAAACACACCAAAACACCATTACAAAACATCCTATACATGCCATCATAAACCTTGGCCAAAATACTCAAAATCTACCCAATTGATTGTTTAATAGTGTGATAGTCTCCTACAAGCTTCCAACCAAGTCGAGCTTTTGATAATCTATAAAAAGAAGGAAAGAAACTACTTAACCGGTGAGTGCTTAGTAAGCTCGCATAACCCAATACATAACTTATCATTTCATTTATACAATCCATAGAATAAGCATAAGTCAATACCAATGCCATAAGCTTAGTATAAGCCTATACAACATCACTAACTCACAAGTTTGTATAATTTCCATGATACAAATGAATTCAATCTTAAGATAAGTAGTTTCCATATGTAAACATATCATTTAACTCGTCAATATCTTCATGAGATCATGATTCATTCCATTTGCATACTTACCTTTTTATTTCCTTTTCTTACCCGTTGAACCATCTAGAATTACATCGGATACTTGGGAAAGCTCACACATAGTGTGCCTTTACATATAACCATAGCCTTTCTTTTACATCATTGCTCACATGAGCTGTGAAATGGGCCTACTCACACGAGCTATGGGTTAGAATGTAATTTACACGATACTGCTCACACGAGCTGTGGAGAATCCACAACAAATGCAGGACCTCAGCCATTGGTAGGAATTCAAGACTAGCACCCGAAATATGAAATCCCTAATGACATGTCATTTGTATCCTAAGAATTCTTAAGGTTCAACCTGTAACACCCCTTACGTCCAACGCTGGGATAGAATACGAGGCATTACCAACTTGAACATACACTACCATGTGAAAGCAGGCAGTAAAGTTTCGTTCAAATTTAAAATTTATTCAAGAACATGCATATCATCCCTTATATGGGCCTACGAGGCCTAAAACATCCATCGGGGGTAGTTCGAGACTAAACCGTGAACTTTAAAAAAAAATTCATAAAACAGGGTCACACGCCCGTGCCCCCAGGCTGTGTAACTCTCTGTTTATGATGTCAGTATCAATTAAGGGTCACACGACCAAGTCACACGCCCGTGTGCTAGGCCGTGTAGCGAATTAAATTTTCGCATTTAAGGTGCAGACTTCACACAGCCTCGGCACATGCCCATGTCCTAAGGCTGTGTCCTCTATATGGCTGAGACACACGGCCATGTCTCTACCATTTACTACCATGCATACTAACTTGTAAAACTAGGGTGCAGGGGACACACAGCCAGACTACACGCCCATGCGGATGACCGTGTGTCACACACTATCTAGACACACACCCGTGTGTCTACTCGTGTGGACAAATTTTGAGGCTAATTTCTAAGCCCTCTTGTCACCCACAACAACACAAACACGCTCACATGCCAGTGGTGATAAATTAGGCAATGGTTGGGTTACTTAGACCTCCAAAACTTTATGTCATACATGACATTCACATATCATAGTATACATATTTAAAACTCTCTACTAGACAAGTTCAGTCATTTCATTTCTTTACCTTTGTTCATATTATGACTATGCTAATTAGTATAATTTATCCATTAAGCATGGATTACACCTTTTGTCATTCATTGTTAGCAACCAATTTAGTATACCAATATTTAGGGATTTTAACCCAATAGTCAAAATGAGCCATGTTTCATGGCCATATACAAAATGGAATAGTATACCAAAAGGAGCCATCACTTTGGCTAACAAATATGACACATATAACAAAATGCTAAGTCCCCTATACATACATTACTTAAATGTAGTAAACTAATTATACCCCAAAAGATCTATTGATAGTGTGACTCAAAATCTGATGTCCACAGAGCTAGCTTGGCGATGCTATAAGAAAGAGGAAGAGAGTGAGAGGGGTAAGAATATAGCTTAGTAAGTCATGTGCAAATAATAAACAACATAAGTCATGAAATTCATAGATTAAACATGCTATCAATTACTAACACATTATCATAGTAAACATATTGAACCCATTGAGAATTGACAATAAATGCCTTTGAACATCGTACTTATCTTATGCTTTCATAACCATACCAAATTTCCCAACATGAATCGAGTCCAAAACTCATGAGATTTACGTACATACCTGTACCATGCATTATTACTCATTCTACCCCACATTATTAATCATAATCTTGAATGGTCCGTTGAATTACCCAAAATACTAAAGGACATTCAGAAATCATCACACACCGCATAAAATGCCAAAGCCATATCCCTGACATGGTCTTACATGGGTACACATACTGATGCCATATCCCAGATATGGTCTTATACGAAGTCTCATGTTGGTGCCGATGCCATGTCACAAACATGGTCTTATATGGGGCCTCCCATTGATGCCATGTCCCAAACATGGTATTACACTGGCTCTCATATCAACGCTGATGCCATGTCCCAGACATGGTCTTACACTAGCTCTCATTGTAACACTCCTCACCCGTATCCAACGCCGAGACAGGGTTCAAAGTGCTACCGGACTTAAACTTAACCAACTATATAAAATCAGGCCGTAAAATTTTGATCAATTTAAAACTTTTCATTTCACATATAGTTTTTCCCTTAAACGGGCTCATGAGGCCCAAAACATGCATTAGAGGTGGTTTGGGACTAAACCAAGAACTTAAGGAAAACTTAGAAAAAATTTCATGCTTTAAGGCTCCACACGCCCTTGTGGCTTGGGACACGCCCGTGCCCTTAGCCCGTGTGCAACACTGACTTTAAAACACGACCATGTCACATGCCCGTGTGACCTACCCGTGTACCAAACTGACTTAAAGTTTTAAGTGCAGGGGACGCACAGTTGGACAACACGCCCATGGGGTAGACCGTGTGTCACACACAGTCTAGACACACGCCCTTGTGTCTACCCGTGTGGACAATTACAAGGCTATTTTCCAAGCCATTTGTCACCCTCACAACATATGCATACATACTTATCCAATAACATACAACATGGCATAAATAAGCTCTTAAACAGCTACAAACATGTTATGCTCATGTCAATTTCTTATGCAATAGATATCATAGAATTTACTCACATTATTACCACATACTTGTCATAAGTATCATTACGTCACAAACCTCATGTCCATCACTAAGCATGCATAATCATATCCACAAACCATTCATAAGGCATTATTAACTATTTACTAATCACTTAATCTTGCCTCAGTTACTAACTTATCAATGAATCTCAATTTAATCTTTAGGCATACATGCTGTAAGCCACATCACAAGAGGTAATAACATACATGCATAAGAAGAATCATATAGGCCCATAACGTCATTAGCCGATATAGGCCAATTTACATGACTACATACTACCTTAATAACAATCCAATGCCTTTGGCTAAATCATAATATCACATATTCAACATTAAAACCCTATACATGCCATAGACTCGAAACACTAGGATTTACTTACGCGGATAGCGTTAACTCGACAGTGTGATCATATCTCCGAAAGCCTCCAACCCGAGCTAACCTGGATACCCTAGGGAACATGGGAAAGAAAGGGGGGTAAGCTTTACGCTTAGTAAGTTCATATGAAAACAATAAGAAACTCATTAACATGTTTTATCAATGTTTACAGCATATTCTCAAGTTCACTACAAGCTATCTTCCTGAGAAATAATCACTAAATTATTTATATCTGGAGCTATGAAACTCCAAATTAAGTTCCAATAATTTTCCTTGAAACTATACTCATGTATCTTCTTTATACCATAAAATTTTCAAAATTTTTGGTTTAGCCAATTAGTACAGTTTATTCCTCAAAGTTACCTATAATTCACTAACTGACAGTTCCGACCCTTTTGCACTAAATTTCAATTATCTCATAGCACAGGACTCGAATAATGTTCTCGTCTATTTATCTTAAAACTAGACTCATTAATAATTCTATGTATATAAATTATAACTCATAACCATTTTTGTACAATTTATAATGATTTTCTCAAATCAGAATAGGGGATTTCAAAGTCATTCTAACTTTGTCCCACGCAACTTCAAATATCTCATTATAGGAACTTTTTTTGCTTACACGGTTTATAAAGATTTATTTCCATATTTTATTCAGCCTCTAACTCATTTTCCATTATTTTTAATGTATTTTCAAAGTTACACTACTACAGTAACCCAAATCTGTTAAGGCTAAGTTACTCATTCATGACCATTGTTCACAAAATTAATATAACATTATTTCATCCATCATGGTAAGAAAACATATTTATGCATCATAGATCATCACATACCAAGGCATTCTCATAGGCTTAGTGTACATACCTACACAACTCGTAACATAACTCAAGTGCATACTCACCAATGACTTACCTCATTGGGACCATCATCAACTCATTCCTTGGATTACCTGTTGAACACTTGGAATACTAATTGGATACTTGGAAAAACCTTTGCACATAAGTGCCTCAATTGTAGCTAAAGCTACCTCATATCTCGTGACATTTAAATTCTCACTCTCAAGCTAGTCATCTAGACTCATAATTCCTAGTGACATGTCACTCGTATCCTATTTTATTCCTAAGGTTCAAACGAGATTTTTCCTTGCCTATCAAGACTTTATCTTATCATATTTCTATTAATCACATACACATTAATATTTGTACAATTCATGTAATGATAACACTTAAATACATGGATAGCATGGTATTATTTACATACGAACTTACCTTGATACCACAAAGGTGAAAAACACGTAATCGTCCATAAATCGATTTTCCCCGTTCTAGGCCCAAATCGCATTTTTCAACATCTAAAACATCACATTTAGCTAATTAAAACAATGTACTAATCAAACTAGTCCATTGACACACTTTGGAAAAATTTACAATTTTGCCCCTCTATTTTGCCAAAATTACCAAATTGCCCCTAGGCTCGAAACAAGATTTTTATTCAATTTCTTTACTCCTTAAGCCTAGATAAACCATTTTCATAACTATGGAAACTAAAAAAAATCATTATTACACACATTAACAACCCATTTTACAATATTTGCATAATAACCTTTGTAAGGTATTTTCATGCAAATTTCCTTCACAAAAGTTGTTTATTAGACAACTACAACTGATATTCTTCCATAAAAACTCAACAAACAACACATATACATTCATGGTAAAACCCTAGACTCTTTATCATTGTGCAAACTAGACCCCTCATTTGAAAGCTTATGCTTTAGGGGTTCCAAAAATGTAAAAATCATCAAGAAATAACCAAAGATTACTTACTTGTTAGGGCTTAAAGTGGCTGGAAGTTTAAAGCTCAAGCCCCCATTCTTTGCTGCCATTTTCATGAGGGAGAAGAAGAAATGAAAGAGAAAATAACATTTTATTTATTTTTTTCTTATTTTATTACAAATTAGTCAAAATAAAACACCTAAAAGCCACAAATTTTGGCTTTTTGACCAATTGGTCTCCCATTGGCCGGCCACACATTTAAAAAGGGTCTAATTGCCCTTTAAAGGCCTACAATTTTAGTTCTCTAGTCTATTAAAACATTTAGGCATTAACACACAACTTTTACACTTTACGCAATTTAGTCCTTTTTCAAAATTGGACTAGAAATCGCTAAAATTAACTTACCAAAATTTATATGCACTTATAAAATTATATTATAACACATAAAATAATACTAAAATAATTTTCTCCAGCCTCTGAATAGTGGTCCCGAAACCACTATTCTGACTAGGCCCAAAATCGAGCTGTTACACTCATTACCCGTGGTGTCATTATATCCGAATCCTAAGCATTCCTCGGGGTCATCCGGGACTTCCGAGATATGAAGCTATCACCAAACTTTCAATAAATCGACACAAGCCAATTTCATTGAAGCATTCATACATACGTCATAGAATATCAATTATTAAACGCATGATAACGAAATTGTTAAATTACTTACACACAACTTACCTCGGTGCAAAATATGACAATTTGCGATTTAGTCCACAACCTTGCCTTTTCCTCAGTCAAGGTTTATCCCTCGTCCCTCTTGATCTATAATGGCACATTTAGCTCATTTAAAACACATACTATTCAATTTAGTCCAAAAATCACAATATGGAAAAATTAAAATTTTGCCCTTAAAATTTCACAAAATTACGAATTTGCCCCTAGGCTCTTAAAATGAAAAGTATCCCATTTTCTCATGAACCAAGCCTAGCCGAATCATTTATTCTCTGATACCATCCCAAAATTTTCATTTATTCACACATTTACACATAGTTTTTATAATTTTTACAATTAGGTCCTTTTTATCAATTTCACCAAAACCCACATAGTAAAAGTTGTTTATCACATATCAAACCTTCGTATTCTTCCATTAGACATCAAAACACAAACATACCATTCATGGGTATATTTTTGGACATGAACCCTAGCTCAAATTAAGGTTATAAATAGCTAAATCGAGCTACAAGGATTTCAAAAATACAAAGAACATTAAAAACGGGGCTAAGATGCACTTACTTTGAGCTTAAAAGATGAAAGAAACCCTAGATATGGCTCCTTATGAAATTCGGCCAAGGATGGAGAAGATGGACTCAATTTTTGACTATTTTTCCCTTTTAATTCTTTTAAATACCAATAGACCAAAATGCCCCTCATTTAAAACTTTGATATATTATCCCTCATTTGTCCATTTTTGTCCATAATGAGATATAATGGTCTATTTGCTAAATAAGGACTTCAAATTTTAAATCCCATCACATTTAAGTCCCTAAATCAACTAGAACATATATTTTTCAGTTTTTGCAATTTAGTCTTAATGATTCAATTGGACACCTTATCGGTAAAATTTCTCATCCACATTTTCACACATTTATTTAATCATACAGTATACCTTAAAACTTTATCGATGTAAATATTTCTACCTTAAATTTGTGGTTTCAAAACCATTGTTCCGTTTAGGCCCTAATTTGGGATGTTACATTTCTCCCCTCTTAGGGATTTTTGTCCCTAAAAATCTTAGCGGTAAACAGATGTGAATATTGGTTTCTCATGGCCTCTTCGGGCTCCCGTGTAGCCTCTTCTAACCCATGTCTATGCCATAACACTTTTACTAATGCGATATTCTTATTTCTCAACTGTTTGACTTCCCGAGCCAGGATTTTGATTGGCTTTTTCCCATAAGTCATGTCCGGTTGAATCTCAACCTCTATTGGTGAAACACATGTGAGGGGTCCGATCTATAACGGCGTAACATAGACACGTGAAATACATCATGTATCTTTTCCAATTTCGGCAGTAAAGCCAACCGATAAGCTGCTGCTCCTATCCTTTCAGTGATCCTGTAAGGTCCTATGAAATGAGGACTCAACTTGCCTTTCCTACCGAATCTCAAAACCTTTCTCCATGGGGATACTTTCAAAAATACTTTATCACCCACTTGATACTCAATTTCTTTTCTTTTCAAATCTGCGTAAGACTTTTGTCTATCCGATGCTGCTCTTAAACAATCTTTAATTACTTTCACTTTGTCCTCGGTTTCTTTAACCAAGTCAACCCCGTGCAATTTACTTTCCTTGAGCTCTGTCCAATACAAGGGAGTTCGACACTTTTTGCCATACAACGCTTCATAGGGTGCCATTTTTAAACTTGTCTGAAAACTATTATTATAGGCAAACTCAACCAAAGGTAAGTATTTTTCCCAACTACCTTGGAATTCTAGAACACAACATCTCAACATGTCTTCCAAGGTTTCTAAAATTCAACCTCGTGCCCAAGGCTTCTTGTAACCTTTTCCAAAACCATGAGATAAACCTCAGATCTTTATCCGATATGACCGATAAGGGTATTCCGTGAAGTCTCACAATGTAATGCTCCAAATTCTAAAAACTCTGTTAAAAATTAGTTTTGTGTGTTTGTGATGTGGTTGTATGCTTGCCTTAGTGGTTTAGTGCTCTAGGAGTGTCTAGGAAGTCTTTGGTTCAATCCTTGACTTGAGCAAAATTTTTCTTCTACTTGTATGGACCCTTGTCTCCAACTAGTAGACTCTTAAATTAATAAGAGTATTGCATTACATAAAGGGCTTGCTAGTCTGGTGGCAAGGGGCTTGCTTTATGTGTCGTGGGAGTGTCCTAATTTGACTGAAATTAATGGGATTTCAATGGGTTATTGAGGAGTGTATGTTGGAGAGAGTTGTGGGCAGATAGGGGGAGTGATTTTAAAAGTGTTGGGGGAGAAAAGTTGGGAGATTTTGTAGGGATTTGGATAGTGTTTGGTTGGAGAAAATAAAGGAGCCGATTGAGGGAGAGCTAGGGGTGCTGTTTGGGGAAAAAGACCATTTGGTAAAATCGGTCACATTTTGGGGAATGCCAAATTGACCTTTTGGGAACCTTTTCTTTGGAGAACCGATCAGTGCTAGGAAAGTTTAGGTGTC
The DNA here is from genome assembly GCF_025698485.1 of Gossypium arboreum. Classification (NCBI taxonomy): domain Eukaryota; kingdom Viridiplantae; phylum Streptophyta; class Magnoliopsida; order Malvales; family Malvaceae; genus Gossypium; species Gossypium arboreum. The sequence goes on along the minus strand of NC_069072.1, from coordinate 14,017,345 downwards.
TTTCTTTTCTTTTGGCATTTGGGGGTCTCTTGTTGTTCGTTGCTTTCTTCTTTTCTTTCCCTTTTTGGCCGAACAACTTCGAAGTTTCTCTTATTCTCTCTTATTCTCTTAATCATTTCTCTTACACCTTCTTTCTATTTGGAACCCAAGCTGATTACTTCATCTCACACTTGCTTCTTTCTGCTCTGATTTGAACTGTTCTCTGACAAGTCAGTGAGTGCACTCGAGCCTTTATTTTCTCTCTACTTTTTCAACTGTCATCAAACCTCCCGTCTATCACATTGTTAGAACTGGGTATCTCTTACTTTCTTACTACTGATTCTCACCTTCTCCCTCTTCTTGTGAAGTCTCTTTTGGTTTCAAAATTTTCTCGTGGAGTGAAGGAGTTGCAAGTGATAACTGTAGTGTTTGAAACATCCCCTTATAATCCAACCGAAGGTAACTTTATTGTAGCTATAGTGTGCAATTGGGGCATGTTGGCTTGCATTCCTTGGTGTTGGCCGAAGGCCCCTTTCCCTGACTTATGAGTTTGTGGTTTTTTTATATATGGTAGTACATAATGTTTCAAGCCATGTGTAAGCAATCGTGTTAATGCATCTCACTGATAATGCAGATTTTCGGTAAGGAGTAAGGGATCAATTTTAGTCAGTGACCTAGGAGGACTAAGCCACAGTTGGCCAATCAAAGCAAGTATCAATATTAGTTAGATTAAGAGTAAAAAGGAGGGTGTTTAACCCTGATGATGATAAGTGACTAATCAAATTTTTTACTATGATAGGTGTGGAATACTCGTGGGCCGGTAGCACATTTTTACAATCAGGTGTGTAACCACACTTCAATATTCATAAATCAGCAAAAGTTGGAAACTGTGCTCGTTAACGCCATACAAGCGGGCCCATGCTTGTGTTCATCTCTAAACACTCAAATGAGGACGTATGATCGTAAGAGGCCACCATGAGTAATTTCATGGGCTTTGGCCAGTTTGGGCCACGTTGGGCCAAAAATAGGCTGTGTGGGCCCCACGGGCTCGTGGGCCTCACACGAGTAAACCACACGGACGAGTGGATATTAGTGGACCAGGCTGTGTAGTTCACACGGCCAAGGTTATTTTTGGGCTTACTAGGCCACACGGGCGTGTGGGCCTTCATGGGCCGTAATATGGGTTGTAGGCCCATTATCACTGATTGACTGTTAGGGTTGCATGGGTCTCCCAAGATGACTGTGGACCTACTTTTGGGCCAGTAAGTATACCTGGGCCATTATTTTGGTAAGATGATCGTTTTAACCCTATCTGATGTATGACTGTTTAAGCATGCCATTTTTACTGTATGTACATTTATATTATGTTGCATTGCATGGGGTGGGATATATGATTTTGGAAGAAGTATACTGAAAGACTATAAGACTATTACTGGCAGCTCTGCTGCAAATACTATTTTACTATTGCAACAGGTATGACTTGGTGTGTAGGGTTGGTACGGAGATGGTGTGTAGCAGATGGATTGGGTAGGATTCTTTGTTTGCATACTGTACTGAAATGAGCTAAGGCCCAGACTGACACTGTTACTAAAATGGGCTCAGGCCTAGACTACTACTACTACTAAAAGAGGGGCTAAGGCCCCTAACTAAAATTGAAAGGGCTTAGGCCCAAATTGACTTACTCTAACTGTATGCTTTTATGGGATTTCACACACAGAGTTTTTGTAAACTCACCCATCTGTTAACTGTGCAGGAAATCCCCAAGCTTAGATGGATCGTGGCGATGGAGGACTTAGAGGTGGCCACTCGATGAAGTTTCTTTTAATATTATAATTAAGATTTTATTTTAGGTTTTCATTTTGTAATAAGGCCTCTATAATTTATTTTTGTTTTAATTTGGGGATTTAGTTACTTGAATTTTAATCTGGTAGTAGTAGTAGGTCTCAGATTTTCAAGAAAGTATAAACAAAAGTTTTTCTGAAAACACCACCTTTACGCAACATATTTTGAAAGCTTCTGCAACAAACACTGTTTTAGAATTTAATAACAAACTAGTATAATTAATATTTTGCTAAGACAACTTGAGTTTTCAGAATGAACTGTACATCCTAGACTTTTGTTAAGAATCTAAAGAAGTTTTATGTAGAACGAATTTTCACGCAATTTGTGTGTTGGAAAAACACTCCAATGTGACATCATAGATTCGGCCATAATGTCTAGGCCGAGTTTGGGGTGTTACACACAATTTCAGAAATATATAGCTTAGCCAATTTATCAAGCGAGTAATCGGTATGTACCGAGATGAAATGATCTGACTTTGTCAATCGATCAACAATGGCCCGCACCGCATCTTTCTTACTCAGTGTCAAAGGTAAGCCCGATACAAAATTCATGGTAATTCAGTCCCATTTCCACTCGGGAACCATGCTAGGCTATTGCAATCCTGAAGACACTTGGTGCTCAGCTTTTACTTGTTGACAAATTAAGCATCTCGCAACAAACTCGAAAATATCTCTCTTCATACCATTCCACCAATATATTTTCTTCAAGTTGTTGTACATTTTCGTACTATCGGGCTGTACTGATAGTCGACCATTGTGTGCCTCATTCAAAATCTTATGAATCAACTCAGTATCTTTAGGAACAAAAATCCTATCCCAGAATATCAAGAAACCATTGGAATCAACCCGAAAGTCAGATTCAGAACCAGACTCACACTGAGTTCTTTTAGCTTGCAATTCATTGTCATTTCTCTGAGCTTCACAAATTTCTTGGAGGAATATCGACCTAGCTCTTAACTCTAGTACGACCGCACCATCATCTAGCAAAGTCAACGAAGCATCCATGGCTCTCAAAGCAAACAAGGATTTTCTACTTAAGGCATCGGCGACTACATTCACCTTTCCCGGATGATAATCGATTATTAACAAATAATCTTTTATCAACTCTAGCCATCTTCGTTGCCTTAGATTTAAGTCCTTTTGAGTCATCAGGTATTTCAAGCTCTTGTGATTGGAGAATATTTGACATGTCTCACCATACAAATGGTGTCTTCAGATATTCAATGCAAACACAATAGCGACTAGCTCCAAGTCATGTGTCGGGTAATTTTTCTCATGTGGTTTCAGTTGTCTAGATGCATAGACTATCGTTTTGCCTTCTTGCATAAACACACATTCTCTAACCATTCAAGGATACATCATTAAAGATCACGAACTCCTTTCTCAACTCAGGCTGAACTAGCACTGGACCCTCAGTCAACAACGCTTTCAGTTTTTCAAAACTCTGTTGGCACTTCTCCGTCCATTCGAACTTAACATCCTTTTGTAATAAACTTGTCATTAGAGTAGCAATCATTGAAAACCCTTTTAACAAACCTTCTGTAATAACCTGCCAAGCCAAAAAGCTTCTGACCTCTGTCATATTCCTCGATGGTTTCCACTCAACAATGGCTGAAATCTTATTCGGGTCAACTCTAATACAGTATCCCGAAACAATGTGTCCTAAAAATCCAACTTCTCGACACCAAAATTCGCTTTTACTAAACTTGGGATACAACTGTTTGTCCCTCAAAGTCTGCAAAATAGTTCTCAAGTGCTCGGCATGCTCTATCTCATCTGTTGAATAAATCAGAATTTCATCAATGAACACTACAACAAACTTGTCCAAATATGGCCGAAATATTTGGTTCATTAAATCCATAAACACGGCAGGAGCGTTCGTTAACCCAAACGGAATAACAAGGAATTCGTAATAGCCATACCTCATTCTGATGGGAGTCTTAGGCACATCTGACTCTTTAACCTGTAATTGATAGTAGCTAGACCTCAAGTCTATCTTTGAAAATACCGTGGCTCCCTTCAATTGATCAAATAGATCATCAATCCTTGGAAAAGGATACTTGTTCTTTATTGTCACCTTGTTGAGCTGTTGATAATCTATACATAGTCTCATCGAACCATCTTTCTTTTTCACAAATAACACAGGAGCACCCCAAGGTGAAAAACTCGGTCTCGCGAAACCCTTATCAGTTAAATCCTGTAATTGAACCTTCAACTCTTTTAATTCTGTTGGGGCCATCCTATACGGGGTAATCGAAATAAGCGCAATACCAGGAGTCAAATCAATGCCAAACTCTACTTCCTTGATAGGAGGTAACCCAGGCAATTCCTCTAGGAACACATCCGGATACTCACATACTACCGGTACAGATTCAATCTTTAACTCAGATTCTTTCGTGTTCAATACAAAGGTAAGATAAGTTTCATATCCCTTTTTTACACATTTTTGAGCAGACGTGGAAGAAATCACTATAGGCATACCATTTAATTCATCTAATTCAACCTGAAGAACATTACAATTCTCACATTTTGTAACACCCCTCACCCGTACCCAATGCCAGGATAGGGTTCTAGCCGTTCCCGGGCTTACACATTCACAAACATACTAAATCGGGTCACCTAATTTCACCCAAAATTAAAAATTTTCAAACACATGCATATCGTCCCTTATACAGGCCTTCAAGACCTAAAACATACATTGGGGAAGTTCAGGACAAAACCGAGAATATTCGATAAACTTTGGGCAACTTGTTAAATTTCCTTGCTTTAGTGAGTCACACGCCCGTGTGGATGGGGCAATGTGGTCGTACACGCCCGTGTGGCTTAGGACACGCCCGTGTGGCTTAGGACACGCCCGTGCCCTCAGCCCGTGTAACTTTCTGTTTATGACGTTAGCATACATTTAGCGGCACATGACCAAGACACACGCCCGTGTGTCTAGCCCGTGCTCGACACTAACTTAAAATTTTAGGTGCAGGGGACGCACGACCATACCACATGCCCTTAAGGGCAATCCGTGTGGCACACACGGCCTAGACACACGCCTGTGTGTCTACCCGTGTGGACCTTGTTAGGCTGTTTTCTAAGCCTTTGGTCACCCTCAATCAATCAATCACACTTATAGGTTACCTTAATACATAATAAGGCCAGATTATATACTTACATATATCCTTGATAAACCTTATTGCATGTAAACCTCATATCATCGATTTTATACATGCTAGGTTATTTCCTTTGTATTAAGGATTTTCCACGCCTCATTAACACTTTTAAGATTGGCTAATTATTGTATCTCATTGCCAATTATGGGCTAGCCACTCCATGTAAACATAAACATGCATAGATTTGTAGGTCATAGCCTACTTCAAAATAAGCTAATTTCCATGGCCAAATACAAGAAGATATGTAAACTTTTACAAGCTTTCATATGGGTAATTCAAATGACACATATCAAAAAATGAACCAAAGCCCTATACATGCCATTGAACAAAATAAGGGTATCTATATACCAAAGCTGGACTAATTGATAGTGTGTTGATTCTTCAATCGTCTTCCAATCTTTACGAGTCCTCGAGCTTTGTAAGATAGGAAAAAGAGAGGGGTAAGCATTTACATGCTTAGTAAGCCCGAATAACTGGAAAGTAAACTTATCAAGTAATTAGCATACAACCATATTTAGCAAATATACCAACAAGAATGAAATGGTTTCCCTATCATATACACTCAATCAACATGTTAGTCACAATAATAATACACCATGTAATTTGTCTTAGATAAGCTCATCATCCAATATTTTCATTTTTATATCTCATGTTAATCCCGTTGAGTTTCCTGGAAATCTCGTTGGATTATCCATTTACCGTCAAGTCGTAAGAGCGATCATCTCATGTACATACTCCCGCGAACCTCACATCTTACGGCGGGATTACCATTCTAGGCTAAATCCCCCATATTTAAACTCATAAGGCGATGTCAGGATTACCAGTCTAGGCTAAATCCCTTATAGTGACAAACACCCTTAATAAGCTCAGATTTGAAATACCAATCCAGGCTAAATTCAGACCCTAATTGGATTACCCGTCCGAGCTAAATCCAAAATGCAGACATATTCTTCGGGAGGCTCAATCACTCAAGGAACACCCATCCGGGCTAGATTCTTTTTATATTTGAGATCAACGGATTACCCATTCGGGCTAAATCCTTTCTGCAACACATGCAGGATCTCAAGTCATGTAAGCTATGGTTTATCCATCAGATTCCCTTTTCAACCTCAATCGGGACATTTATCAACATGTCATTATTAAGGATGTATTTCATAGATTTTCATGCCATCATCAAATGAAATTACCATACATTCATAGATCATGAAATTAAGCATACTATGAGTTTACTTTAAGTTATTCGAACTTACCTGGTATTTGTCTCGGAATCGTGTTTTGGTTATTTCAAAACTTTTCGTTTTCCTCGATCAACCTCCAGAATTTGTTGCTCGGGGTCTATACAATAAAATTAAATTATTAACACCTCACATTATACCTTTTCAAGTCTAAATTTCACCCCGGTCCAAATGATCGTTTTGCCCCTAACGTTTCACATTTTTACATTTTAGTCCCTAGGCTCGTATAATGAAATGCATTCTATTTCTACCTTACCCAAGCCTAGTCGAACACTTTTCCCTCTTATGGCAGCCCAAAATTTTCCATTATTTCACATTTCTACCTCATACTTTATACCTTTTGCAAAAAGGTCCTTTTATGGGTTTCTCATGAAAATCACCTAGGAAAAGATGTTTAACACACATCCAACTTTCATATTCCTCTATAAAACATCAAAATACAAGTAACTCATGCATGGGTAAATTTCTACACATGAAACCTAGCATGAAATATGGGTAGAAATAGAGAGAGTGATCTACCGGGATTTTAAAAATACGAAGAACATTAAAAACGGGGCTTGGGAGCACTTACTATTGAGCTTGAAAAGCTTGAAAACCCAAGCTATGAAGAACACCAAATTTTCGGCAGCAACATGAAAGAAATGAGCTTATTTTTGGCTTATTTTTCCCATTTTATTTCATTAAAATGCCAAATGACCAAAATGCCCTTAAGCCATTTCTTTAAAATTTCATCCATACAAGCCCATTTTTGTCCAAAAACTTAGAAATTGGGTAAATTACTCTCTAAGGACCTCTAATTAATAATCTAAAGCAATTTAATACAAATTGCTTCTAAAATCCAAGTTTTGCAATTTATTCAATTTAGTCCATAATTTCCAATTTGACACTTTACTCAAAGAATTTCTTCATGAAACTTTAACACATGCATATTCTCATATTCTAGACCTCATAATAATCATAAAATAAATATTTTAATGTTATATTTGTGGTCCTCAAGCCACTTTTTTGACTAGACTTTATTTCGAGATGTTACATTTCTCCCCCCTTAGGGACTTTCGTCCTCGAAAGTCTTACCAGTAATCAAGTTCAGATATTGGCTTCTCATGATTTTTTCCAGCTCCTATGTAGCCTCTTCCACACCATGTCGATGCCATTAAACCTTGACCAAAGCCACGTCTTTATTTCTCAACTGTTTAATCTCACGAGCCAAAATATTGACCGGTTCCTCACCATATGTCATATCCGGTCAAATTTCAATCTCAGTCAGTGAACTCATATGAGAGGCATCTGATCGATATCGTCTTAACATAGGCACATGGTACACGTCGTGAATCTTTTCCAATTCTGGTGGCAATGCCAAACGATAGGCTAATGGTCCAACTCTTTCGATGATCTTATACGATCCAATAAATCGCGGACTAAGTTTGCCTTTTCGACCAAACCTCAATACCTAGTTCCATGGAGATACTTTCAAGAATACTCTATCTCTAACTTGGAACTCGATTGCTTTTCTTTTCAGATCAGCATATGACTTTTTCCTATCCGATGCCGCTTTTAAACAATCTCGTATCACTTTAACTTTTTCTTCAGTTTCCTTGATCAGATCAACTCCATGAATCTGACTTTTCTTGAGTTCTGTCCAGTACAACGGAGTTCGATACTTTCTGCCATACAAGGTCTCATAAGGTGCCATCTTCAAACTTGTTTGAAAACTATTGTTGTAGGCAAATTCTACCAATGGCAAGTATTTTTCCCAACTACCCTAAAATTCGAGGATGCAACATCGCAACATATCCTCAAGAATCTAAATCATCCGCTCAGACTGACCATCGGTTTGAAGGTGAAAAGCCGTACTAAAACTCAATTTTGTACCCAAAGCTTCTTGTAACTTCTTCCAGAACCTTGAAGTGAACCTCGGATCTCTATATGAAATAATTGACAGCGGTATCCCATGTAATCTTACAATTTCAGATATATACAAGTCGGGCAATCTATCAAGAGAGTAGTCTATTCTTACCGTAATGAAATGAGCCGACTTCGTCAACTTATCCACCACAATCCATATGGCCTATTTCTTTTTTAGGGTTAATGGCAATCCTGTCACAAAATCCATAGTAACTCTATCCCACTTCCATTTGGGCACCATCACAGGCTGTAACAACCCTGAATGTACTTGATGTTTAGCTTTGACTTGCTGACATATCAGGCATTTCGATACAAATTTAGAGATGTCTCTTTTCATGCCGTTCCACCAGTACTTTTTCTCCAAATAATTGTATATCTTGGTACTTCCCGGATGAATAGAGAAATGGCTATCATGTGCTTCTTGCAAAATTTTCTGAATAAGCTCATCTTTGGGTATACAAACCCTATCTCTGGATATCAAACATCTATTAGAACTGATCAAAAAATCTGATTTAATGCCTGACTCACATTGAATTCTTTTAGCTTGTAAGTCACTGTCATTTGTTTGAGCATCATAAATTTCCTGTATAAATGTCGGCCTAGCTTCTAGCTCTGCCAAAACTGAACCATCATCAAGCAACGCCAATAGACCGTGCAAACAAGGATTTTCTGCTTAACGCATCGGCAACCACATTCACCTTTCCCGGGTGATAGTCAATGATCAGCTCATAATCTTTAATTAATTCTAGCCATCTCCACTATCTCAGATTCAATTCTTTTTAAGTCATCAAATACTTCAAACTCTTGTGGTCGGTAAATATACGACAAGTCTCACCATATAAATAATGCCTCCAAATTTTCAAGGCAAAAACAATGGCGGCAAGCTCTAGATCGTGCGTCAGATAGTTCTTCTCGTGTGGCGTCAACTGTCGTGAAGCATAAGCTATTACCTTGCCATCTTGCATAAGTACACAACCCAATCCATTTAAGGATGCATCATTGTAGACCACAAACTCTTTTCCCGGATCAAGTAATACTAAAACAGGAGCTTCAGTCAACAATGTCTTTAACCTCTCAAAACTCTGCTGACACTTTTTTGTCCATTCAAACTTAATGTCTTTTTGTAGCAACCTCGTCATTAGAGTCGCTATAATAGAGAATCCTTTTACAAATCTTTAGTAGTAACCGGCTAAACCCAAAAAGCTTCTAACCTCAGTTACATTTTTAGGCGGTTTCCATTCAACAATGGCAATGATCTTACTTGGATCAACTCGGATGCCTTCACCCGAAACAATATGACCCGAAAACCCAACTTCTTGGAGCCAAAACTTGTAACGCCCCAAAAATTGGGCCTAGAAGAGTTGGGCTTTGAGTCTGGGATTCGGATAGAAGAAAACCTGAATATTGAGAAGTTTTGAATATTACTAGTGTTTAAATATATATATTGATAAAATATTTATGTTAGTACTAATATTTTAATTTTTATGAAAATTATTATCATTATAATTATTAGATACAAATATATTTATACAATTATTGTTGTTAATTTAGTGTTTAAATTAACATATTATCAAAAAATTTTATCTGTATCTATTTTCATTGATTTATAGAAATTATAATTATTATTATTAGGAAAAAATTTATATATATTATCGTATTTGAAATCTTCATTATTATGGTTATTATTATTATTATTATTTTAGTTTTAAATAAATTTAGAAGTATTTAAAGTGTGGGAAAAATTGGACCAAGACTCTAGCAAAAAATTATTATTTTTGCTTCTTTAGGGATCTGGACATTAAGGTTTATTAATAAGTTAGGCTAAAATTAGACATAAGGAGGAGTCTGCCCGGTGGTTAGGAGTGTTGGGCAGCGAAAGGAGGCGAGGTTCGATACCCAATCATAAATTGGGTTTTTTTAGTATACAAAGTTGCGGTTGGAATAGGCCTTAAAGGAAGTTACGAATGAAGTTTGACACAAAGAGAGCACGTGGTGCGATGACAAGCAACGATGTGTGTGTTAAAGAGGTCGCGAGTTCGATTCCGTGACGTGAGTGAATCTGTTTTATTTTTAAAGTGGGCGAATCAAGGTAAGGTTTATAATTTATTGTGACCATATATTAGCAAGGAAGGAAGCTCGTGCAAATGGCAAAAGATGGGCGTGGGCGCTAGGCGGACGGAGGTCCGGGGTTCGAGTCCAGCGAAGGTATGTTTTAATATTATATTTTAAAATGAACGGACTTCAGCGAGTAACCTTTAAGATAAAAGGTGACGGTATATTATTGAAAACAAATGCCGTCAAAGGGCTGCAGTCTTCGGGCAACCTGGGGTCTTAGGTTTGATCAGCGCTATGCAAAAGGGTGATTCTTTTGATGAACGTGCGTGGGAAGGACCGTATGGAATTGAAACGGTACCAGTGCAGGAGGAGTGAGTGGGGGATCTGCAGACAAGAAGTGGGAGTTTGAATTAAATTCAAACTTTGATTATGGCCATGAATTAAGGAGATAAGGAAGGAATTAAAATTGGAAAAGGATTTTATTTTATTCTAATCTTAATCTTATTTCTTTTGCTTTTATTCTTTTCTATTTTTCCCAAAAGTGAACAATTTTCTCATTTTTTTAATTATTTTCTTCCTTCTCTCATCTATTCCCTCTTTTCTTTTCTTTCTCCTCTTGCCAATTGTTCTTAAGCTAATCCTCTATTTTCTCTTTCGTTATTTCTTCCACAAACTCTCTACCTCTCATTCTTCCTCTCTTTCATTTATAGTAAAAGTGAACCGATCATTCTTTTCATTGCTAACCAAATATCAACAAGCCAAATCTCAAGGAGTCAAAGGAAGTCGATTTCTTTATAAAGGTATACACTGTTCTTTTTCTTTTTAGCCGATTCTTGTTATTTTAAAAGCCTTTCAACTCTTTTGTCAACACCCTTTTGGTCCATCACCAATTTTTCTTGATGACCCAAAAGCCAAAAGCACAAACACCCTTGGGTGACTTGGTGGCGATTCGTAGGATCCTTGTGGTACGGGTTTCGCTAGTGAATTAGAGCTGCGACTACATTGAATCGGAGTTAACACGGATTGAAACCGTTTGGGTAAGTGAACCTTGGTAAGTGCTCGTAGCTTTAATCAATTCAATATTAGGGAGTTTAAGAAAAGCGAAACCTCTCTAATTTAGGAGATGGCGAATGTGGGTATAGGCCTTATGGGGTCTTCTTTTAACATTTTGTGGTTTATTTAGTGAAGGAGCAGCAAGGTGTAGTGTCGACTTGGAGTAGCTTGGATCAACGGAGTAGTTAGACCTAGTCATCAATCGCGACAAAAGTAAGGTGCCTAAGGCCATTATGGATGGTGGCGAATGTGTAAGTGTTAATATTGGATAGCTCTTAATTTGGTTCAATTATTGCGAGCTGATCTATTTAACAAATGATTATAGGAGAAATCGTAGGAGATCTCGTCGAGGAATATCACAAATCGGTGTGTAACGAACCCTTTCATAGCTTAAAGCGATAAAATGCGAAAAGCGAAATGCCAAATTCGGCATTTCGAGGACTTGTGAGCAAGTTTAACGCTCACTAGTTAGTTAGAATCGATGATACGATGATCGAGAATGATGGAAACAGTAAGAATGTGATTTTTGGCGTTTTTGGTAAGTTACCTCGAGGGGCAAGTGGGGCCCATTGGGCTTTCGGGCCCATTTGGGAAAAAATTGGTAGAAAACGGAAATCTGTTATATGGCATGATAAGACTGTTAAAACCGTTATGGAATATAGGCTAAATGGGCCTAGATGACAAAATTGGCTAAGTAGGGCTCATTAGGGGTTTTAGGCCCAATAACTCGATTTTGCTAAAAATGGGCCAGAATCACTGTTTGCACCCATGGATTGTTAGTAATCGTTAATGAACATGGAAACCCTAATTTTTGGTAAAATTATGAGATTACCCTTATACCATGAAAATGACCGTTTTGCCCCTAGGTAAAAATAACCATTATACCCCTAGGGTTTATGTATGATTTTAATACATGGGATTTTGATAAATATGGTATGTATGAGATGCACATGACATGTATGATATGCACATGATATGTATGATATGCACATGATGTAATCATAACTACATTGGGTTGGGTTTTTATATGGATGGAGGAAGTGAAAAAGGGCTTATGCCCCAGTTATCAAAAGGGCTTATGCCCCGCTTATCAAAAGGGCTTATGCCCGCTTATAAAAGGGCTTATGCCCTGATTATTGAAAGGGCTTTTGCCCTGCTTATTAAAAGAGGCTAGGCCTCCAGTTATATGATAAAGCTGCTATGCTGCCAGTGGAGAGTTTGGCGGGGTGGGTCGAGTTAATCCCCACATGGTGTGTTGGTTGGTACGGGTAGAGAGTAGCGAATGGTGGGTTGAGTAGTCTCCCCAAATGGGTTGCATTCTTTCATTGAAATTATATGTGACATTGAAATGGGCCTAAGGGCCATACTGCTTCTGAAGAAAGGCTTCGCCCAAGAATATGAAATATGAAAAGGCTTCGCCCGGTGTTATGGAATATGAAACATGAAAAGGGCTATGGCCCAAGATATGTTGAGATTGGATTTGGGCTTAGACCCAACAGTCGTTATTGTTTTTGGGCTCGAAAGGGCTTGTTGCACTCGAGTTTCCAAACTCACCCCTTTCCTTAACCTTGCAGGTGAGCCTTGATGTGGGGACTTGGGCCGGAGAGGATTCAGAGTGGCCACGGTGATCATCTTTGGGCTTTTAAATAAGTGTTGGTTTTCATTTAATTTCCTTTAATTATTATTTATTTTTGGGTTGTAATAAGGCCAATTTTAACTTTCCTTTTATTTCTTTTCTAATTATTTTAATTTTAATAACTTTAAAAAATTGGTTAATAATTATTCAAATGGGCTAGACTTAGGACGTGTTTTCAAAATGATACTTGTTTTCAAAATATCTCAACACCACGATTAATCGATTTATCAAAGACGCCCACTTAAACAAATTTAAACTCGATATAACAAAGTGTGGCTATGGTTGTGGGCATGTCTAGGATTGGATCCAATTAAAGAGCTTGGTACTTAGCGACCTTCATGGCTCACCTCCTCTGTCTCGGATACCTACGGTGCCCACTTCCATACACTTTGTTAACTCAATAAAATGTATGGTTTTAAAACACTAAAACGAACGTGGGTTTTCAACTCCAATGTGGCACGCCGATTCGCCATAACGTCTCGGGCGGGTTTGGGGTGTTACATTTAGTGGTATCGAGCCTAGGTTGCAACAACTCTACTGTGGATCGGTCCAAAATCTATTTGAAAACTTAGGCCTAAGAAGGGTATTTTTGGAGATGGTTTTGAAAAGTTCATTTTAAAGATATTTTATGAGTATATTTGTTAAAATGGTACAAGTTTTATGTTTTAAACAAGAGTTTCAAAATAAGGGTGCTTTCAAATCAAAATTTTAAATTTCTACCCTCTATAAGCAAAAATATGGCTTTTTGAGTTTTAAATGGATTGGAGAAAGAAGTGGTATGATGAATCCCGGCACCAAGTCTGTAAGTATACTCTCTTTACGTTATGTGATATTGATATGATGCTATGAATAGAATTGAGACCCTACTATGATACTCTAGATAAGGTAGAGTCAGAAACCCTAGAATATCGAGGCGTAGCTAGGCTATGATTCGTGAAAATAGAAACTCTAAAATACTATCTCTGCATAAGACATATAAATAAATAGTATATTTTTTGAGATCTTTGTAGTTATTTGATATGTGTCTTGGTAATGTAGAGCATTGATATGGATTCGAGGGTAAGCAAAGTCCGCCAACTTCGGTAGCGGTAACTTCTGAGCTTGGTACTAAGGCGTTGGCGAGTTAGTAAGGAAAGTGGTAGAGGAAGTATTGGATACCAAAATTAAGGAAATTAGGGAAATGTTTCAAGCGGGTGCTTGGAGTGTAAAAGAGAAAGGATCCTAGTTCTCGGAGAATACTGACCTCGATTCGTGAAACATGTTCAGCACGACCAAACTTTCCAACCTGCAAAGATCGCAGCAAGCGCCATCCGGTGAATGCCATAGGAAGACAGGAGCATGTCTTAGATGTGGGTCCAAGGAGCATCGAGCTCGGGATTGCCAAGTTTATTCTATTTGAGTGTGTGTTGCACATTTCTTTATTTCGGTAATTAGATGTTCTGGGTCGTATTAAAATTATTTAGATCAGAGTGCGCAGCGATAGCATATTAGCATAGTGGCTTGACTTGAGTAATACAGTTAGTTGATAGTTGGAAATTTCGAGGACGAAATTTTTTTTTAGGGGGATAGAGTTGTAACGCCCCAAAAATTGGGCCTAGAAGAGTTGGGCTTTGAGTCTGGGATTCGGATAGAAGAAAACTTGAATATTGAGAAGTTTTGAATATTACTAGTGTTTAAATATATATATTGATAAAATATTTATGTTAGTACTAATATTTTAATTTTTATGAAAATTATTATCATTATAATTATTAGATACAAATATATTTATACAATTATTGTTGTTAATTTAGTGTTTAAATTAACATATTATCAAAAAATTTTCTTGTATCTATTTTCATTGATTTATGGAAATTATAATTATTATTATTAGGAAAAAATTTATATATATTATCGTATTTGAAATCTTCATTATTATGGTTATTATTATTATTATTATTTTAGTTTTTAAATAAATTTAGAAGTATTTAAAGTGTGGGAAAAATTAGGACCAAGACTCTAGCAAAAAATTATTATTTTTGCTTCTTTAGGGATCTGGACATTAAGGTTTATTAATAAGTTAGGCTAAAATTAGACATAAGGAGGAGTCGGCCCGGTGGTTAGGAGTGTTGGGCGCAGAAGGAGGCGAGGTTCGATACCAGCGTCATAAATTGGGTTTTTTTAGTATACTGAGTTGCGGTTGGAATAGGCCTTAAAGGAAGTTCTGAATGAAGTTTGACACAAAGAGAGCACGTGGTGCGGGTGACAAGCAATGTATGTGTGTGTTAAAGAGGTCGCAGTTCGATTCCGTGCGTGAGCGAATCTGTTTTATTTTTAAAGTGGGCGAATCAAGCGGTAAGGTTTATAATTTATTGTGACCATATATTAGCAAGGAAGGAAGCTCGTGCAGTGGTGGCAAGAAGATGGGCGTGGGCGCTAGGCGGACGGAGGTCTGGGGTTCGAGTCCAGCGAAGGTATGTTTTAATGTTATATTTTAAAATGAACGGACTTCAAAGAGTAACCTTTAAGATAAAAGGTGACGGTATATTATTGAAAACAAATGCCCATCCCAGTGGCTGCAGCGTCCGGGCAACCTGGGGTCTTAGGTTCGATCAGCTATGCGCAAAAGGGTGATTCTTTTTGCTGAACGTGCGTGGGAAGGACCGTATGGAATTGAAACAGTACCAGTGCAGGAGGAGTGAGTGGGGGATCTGCTTTCAAGCGGTGGGAGTTTGAATTAAATTCAAACTTTGATTATGGCCATGAATTAAGGAGATAAGGAAGGAATTAAAATTGGAAAAGGATTTTATTTTATTCTAATCTTAATCTTATTTCTTTTTGCTCTTATTCTTTTCTGTTTTTCCCAAAAGTGAACAATTTTCTCATTTTTTTAATTATTTTCTTCCTTCTCTCATCTATTCCCTCTTTTCTTTTCTTTCTCCTCTTGCCAATTGTTCTTAAGCTAATCCTCTATTTTCTCTTTCATTATTTCTTCCACAAACTCTCTACCTCTCATTCTTCCTCTCTTTCATTTATAGTAAAAGTTGAACCGATCATTCTTTTCATTGCTAACCGAATATCAACAAGCCAAATCCTCAAGGAGTCAAAGGAAGTCGATTGCTTTATAAAGGTATACACTTGTTCTTTTCTTTTTAGCCGATTCTTGTTATTTTAAAAAGCCTTTCAACTCTTTTGTCAACACCCTTTTTGGTCCATAACCAATTTTTCTTCAGTGACCCAAAAGCCAAAAGCACAGCACCCTTGGGTGACTTGGTGGCCGATTCGTAGGATCCTTGTGGTACGGGTTCTGTTAGTGTATTAGAGCTGCGACTACGTTGAATCGGAGTTAACACGGGATTGAAACCGTTTGGGTAAGTGAACCTTGGTAAGTGCTTGTAGCTTTAATCAATTAAATATTAGGGAGTTTAAGAAAAGCCAAACCCTCTCTAATTTAGGGAGATGGCCGAATGTGGGTATAGGCCTTATGGGGTCTTCTTTTAACATTTTTGTGGTTTATTTAGTGAAGGAGCAGCAAGGTGTAGTGTCGACTTGGAGTAGCTTGGATCACCGGAGTAGTTAGACTTAGTCATCAATCGCGACAAAGGTAAGGTGCCTAAGGCCATTATGGATGGTGGCCGAATGTGTAAGTGTTAATATTGGATAGCTCTTGATTTGGTTCAATTATTGCGAGCTGATCTATTTAACAAATGATTATAGGAGAAATCGTGTAGGAGATCTCGTCGAGGAATATCACAAATCAGGTGTGTAACGAACCCTTTCATAGCTTAAAGCGATAAAATGCTAAAAAGCCGAAATGCCGAAATTTTGGCATTTCGAGGACTTGTGAGCAAGCGAACGCTCACTAGTTAGTTAGAATCGATGATACGATGATCGAGAACGATGGAAACGGTAAGAATGTGATTTTTGGCATTCTTGGTAAGTTGGGCCTCGAGGGGCCGAAATGGGGCCCATTGGGCTTTCGGGCCCATTTGGGAAAAAAATTGGTAGAAAACGGAAATCTGTTATATGGCATGATAAGACTGTTAAAACCGTTATGGAATATAGGCTAAATGGGCCTAGATGACGAAATTGGCTAAGTAGGGCCCATTAGGGGTTTTAGGCCCAATAACTCGATTTTGCTAAAAATGGGCCAAAATCACTGTTTGCACCCATGGATTGTTAGTAATTGTTAATGAACATGGAAACCCTAATTTTTGGTAAAATTATGAGATTACCCTTATACCATGAAAATGACCATTTTGCCCCTAGGTAAAAATGACCATTATACCCCTAGGGTTTATGTATGATTTTAATACATGGGATTTTGATAAATATGGTATGTATGAGATGCACATGACATGTATGATATGCACATGATATGTATGATATGCACATGATGTAATCATAACTACATTGGGTTGGGTTTTATATGGATGGAGGAAGTGAAAAGGGCTTATGCCCCGATTATCAAAAGGGCTTATGCCCCGATTATCAAAAGGGTTTATGCCCCGATTATAAAAGGGCTTATGCCCGATTATTGAAAGGGCTTTTGCCCGATTATTAAAAGAGGCTAGGCCTCGGTTATATGATAAAGCGACTATCTTTGCCAATTGGAGAGTTTGGCGGGGTGGGTCGAGTTAATCCCCACATGGTGTGTTGGTTGGTACGGTGGAGAGTAGCGGATGGTGGGTTGAATAGTCTCCCAAATGGGTTGCATTCTTTCATTGAAATTATATGTGACATTGAAATGGGCCTAAGGGCCATACCGTTTCTGATAAAGGCTTCGCCCAAGAATATGAAATATGAAAAGGCTTGACCCGGTGTTATGGAATATGAAACATGAAAAGGGCTATGGCCCAAGATATGTTGAGATTGGATTTGGGCTTAGACCCAACAGTCATTATTGTTTTTGGGCTCTGAAAGGGCTTGTTGCACACCGAGTTTCCAAACTCACCCCCTTTCCTTAACCTTGGTGAGCCTTGATGTGGGGACTTGGTAGGAGAGGATTCAGAGTGGCCACGGTGATCATCTTTGGGCTTTTAAATAAGTGTTGGTTTTCATTTAATTTCCTTTAATTATTATTTATTTTGGGTTGTAATAAGGCCAATTTTAACTTTCCTTTTATTTCTTTTCGAATTATTTTAATTTTAATAACTTTAAAAAATTGGTTAATAATTATTCAAATGGGCTAGACTTAGGACGTGTTTTCAAAATGATACTTGTTTTCAAAATATCTCAACACCACGATTAATCGATTTATCAAAGACGCCCACTTAAACAAATTTAAACTCGATATAACAAAGTGTGGCTATGGTTGTGGGCATGTCTAGGATTGGATCCAATTAAAGAGCTTGGTACTTAAGCAGCCTTCATGGCTCACCTCCTCTGTCTCGGATACCTACCTGGTGCCCAGCTTCCATACACTTTGTTAACTCAATAAAATGTATGGTTTTAAAACACTAAAACGGAACGTGGGTTTTTAACTCCAATGTGGCACGTCAGATTCGGCCATAACGTCTGGGCCGGGTTTGGGGTGTTACAAAACTCACGTTTGTTAAACTTAGCATACAGTTGTTTTTACCATAAGGCCTGCAACACAGTTCTCAAATGTTTCGCATCTCTGTCTCATCTTTGGAATAAATCAAAATGTCATTAATGAACACAACGACGAACTTATCCAAATATGGATGAAAGATTCTATTCATTAGGTCCATGAATATGGCCGGTGCATTCATTAACCCAAACGACATAACAAGGAATTCATAGTGGCCATGCCTCGTTCTGAAAGCTGTCTTAGGCACGTCCTATTCCTTAACTCGCAACTGATAGTAGTCAGACCTCAAGTCTATCTTAGAGAACACAGTGGCTCCTCTCAACTGGTCGAACAAGTCATCGATCCTTGGCAAAGGATACTTATTCTTGATAGTTACCTTGTTCAAATGCCGATAATCTATACATAGCCTCAATGACCCGTCTTTCTTCTTTACAAACAATACGGGAGCACCCTAAGGTGAAAACCTCGGCCTTGCAAAACCTTTATCTATCAGCTCTTGCAACTGTGCTTTTAACTCTTTCAGCTCAGTTGGTGCCATCCTGTATGGAGCAATAGAAATGGGAGCTATTCCTGGCACCAATTCAATACCAAACTCTATCTCTCTTTCAGGAGGTAATCCAGGTAATTCTTCTAGGAACACGTCTAGATATTCATATACTATTGGCACAGACTCAATCTTCACCTCCATTTCTTTAGTATTCAATACAAAAGTAAGGTAGGCTTCATACCCGTTTCTTATATATCTTTGAGCAACCATAGTTGTGATTACAACCGGTAGCATGCCCAATTCTCTTGAATCAACCAGCAAAATCTCACTATCTGGACATTTCAATTCAATATACTTGCTACCACAGTTAACAACTATATCATGCAGGGTCAACCAATCCATACCAAGTATTACATCAAACTCATCAAATGGTAACAACATAAGGTTAGCCAGAAAGCATTGACCATGAATCGTCAAAAGACAATTCTTACAGACTTTATCAATCAGGACTAATTTGCCTAATAGGTTCGACACTCTGATAACAATTTTCATAGGTTCAATGGGTGTGTTCATACTAGACACCAATCTCATGCAAATGTATGAATGCGTCGACCTCGAATCAATTAAGGTAACAACACATGTATTAAAAAGAGAAAAAGTACTCGTAATAACGTCAGGAGCAGAGGCTTCCTCTCGAGTGCGTATTGTATACGTTCTTGCCGGGGCACGAGCCTCTGATTTTGCAGCATCTTTAGCCATAGCTCGACTGCCACTAGCACTTCCAGGATATCTAGGAGGTCTACCTCATGCAATGGGAGCACTCGACTTCGGGGCTACTTCCACTTCTTTTTCATTCCGCTCTGGGCAGTCCTTGAGGAAATGGTCAAGAGAACCGCATCTGAAACATGCACTGCTCTTCATTCGACACTCTCCAGAGTGAAATTTGTTGCAGCTCTTACACTTTGACTTTTGGTTATCTACACTCCCTACACTAGTCACCATCGGGGAGGAAGACTTCAGATTGCGCCGTTTGGAGCCTCTCACTCTACCCAAATACCCTACCGATGAAGTAGAGCTTTCATGT
Source organism: Gossypium arboreum (assembly GCF_025698485.1). Lineage (NCBI taxonomy): Eukaryota > Viridiplantae > Streptophyta > Magnoliopsida > Malvales > Malvaceae > Gossypium > Gossypium arboreum. Next base: position 13,997,376 of record NC_069072.1, on the reverse strand, counting down.
TGACTCATTGATTTCTTTATGGAAAACGAAAGCATCTTATCGCTAAACCTCTTGCCCGAAACTCGAGCTTCTCTCTTTGCTTGCTTTCTTTCATTGTTGAGCTCTTCGGCTTTCTTGGCTCGATCAGCTAATGCAGTGAACTCCCATATTTCAAGAATCCCAATCAATAACTTGATTTCCTCATTCAGACTTTCCTCGAAGCGTTTACACATTTCTAACTCAGTTTGAACCCATTCAGTTGCATACTGACTTAGCCTTACAAACTCCATTTCGTATTCTACTACAGTCTTATTTCCTTGTTTAAGTTCCAGGAACTCCTTTCGTTTTAAGTCTAAGAACCTTTGACTGATGTATTTCTTCTTAAACTCTACTTGGAAAAATTCCCAAGTGATGTTTTCCTTTGGCATCACGGAAGATATAGTCTTCCACCAGTGGTATGCAATATCCTTCAGGAGAGAGAAGGTACACTTTAAGCACTCCTCAAGTGTGCACGATAATTGTTAAGTCATAATTTATACATATTTTTATCCCATACTTAGCATATTTTTGGATGAGTTATTATCAGATTTGTGGAATTCGATGCTCTTAATCCTTTTATTTCATGTTTTATACTTAGGTGAACATAAAAGAGTAAAAAGAGCGAGAAACGGGCCAAAAACGAAGAAAATAGGTCAACGTAGGAGATCAACACGGCCTGGACTTCCTCACACGGGTAGTTCACATGCCCGTGTCTATTTAACAGATTGCAACACAGCTTAAGCCACCTCACAAGGGCGTGTCCCTATCGAGCCTAAGTCTAGTCCTATTCAGAAAAGGCCACTCCTGAGGGTTTTGAAGCCTTCTAAAGCCTATATAAACAACCCAGGAGGTACCTAGAGGAGACACACAGAGTAGGAGGTAGGGAATTACTTGAAGAAAGCCGATTGATCCATCTCAGAAGCTGGATTCTCCTTCAAGACTGAAGATCTCCCTTCAATTTCCTTCAGGATTTTTTGGGTTTCTTTATGTTTTGTTATCATTATTCTTCTGAGATGTTTTCTTTTACACATATGAATTAAATCCCCTAAATACCTAAGGGGAATAAAACCTAAGACAGATCTTGTTATTATTTTTTGAATTATATGATAAATATTTGACTTATTCCTAATTATGAATTCTTAATTCTTGCTTTAATATTCCATGATATTGATTCAAGTATTGATGTGCTTATTCAGAGGAGAAAAAGTCCCTGTCTAACAGTAGATCTAGCATAATTAAGCAGAGTTAATTGTACCCCTAGACATAGGGTGACATAATTTTGCCGGATTAGGGTGAAACCTAATAAGGGAATCCATAGATCGAGTTAATGCAACACTAGGGGTTTTAATTAGAAAGAGATTTCAATTAACCAACCTAGGGTTAGACATTGTTAGTCTCGAGAGAGATAATAATATAACTTAGGGATTTCTACGGATCAAGTCAAGTGAATAAATAAATCGATTGAGTCAAATAACAAGTGAAGTCTAGGTGGATTTTCCCTTGGGTATTGTCCAAATCAATCAGTTCTTCCCAAAAGTATTTCCCCAATTTTCTTCCTGTGCATTCTTAGTTTAGTTAATTAATTTAGATAAAACAAACCTCTTTATTTTTAGGCTAGATAATAAAAAGAGAGTTAATACTAGTACTTTTAGTTCCTGTGGGTTTGACATTGCGGTCTTGCTATAAACTATACTACTGTTCGATAGGTGCGCTTGCCTTAATCGTGATAATAGTTAGTTTTCAAGTACGATCAATCATAAATATAAAACTTATCGCGATTTACCTCACATCAAGTTTTTGGTGCTATTGCCGGGGACCTAAGATATTAGGAACACTTAATTTTTATTACTTTAGCCATTTATTTTATTGCAATTTAAATTTTATTTTGATTTTTGTTACTAAATTTTCTTTTTCCTTCTGGCATGTTTTTATAGTTTATGACTAGAAGAAACCTGTCGGGACCATTACTTTTTGATAGTGAGATCGATTGCAAAAACTGAAGAGAAATAAGGCAAAGCCTAAGATACATAAAGGAAGGGCAAGAAGACGATATTTCCACCACAACTGAGGAGATGGCTGAAAATCAGGAAAATCCGCTACCTCCTGCAATTGCTGCTGATCCAATAAATCAGAATCCTGCTCCACGCACTATGTATGATTATGCTAAACCTAATTTAATAGGAACTGAGTCGAGTATAGTTAGGTCTGTTATTGCTGCAAATAATTTTGAACTGAAACCTAACACAATTCAAATGATACAACAGTTTGTTCAGTTTGATGGCTTGCAGGATGAGGATCCAAACACTCACTTAGCAAATTTTCTGGAGTTTTGCGACACTTTTAAGATCAATGGCATTTCTGACGATGCCATTCACCTTCGGTTGTTCCCCTTTTCATTGAGAAACAAAGCTGAACAGTGGTTGAACTCATTACCACTAGGGTCAATCACTACTTGGGAACAAATGACCGAAAAATTTTTACTTAAATATTTTCACCGGCTAAAATGGCTAAACTGAGGAATGATATCTCTTCTTTGTGCATGTGGATTTAGAAACACTCTATGATGCATGGGAGAGATACAAGGATCTTTTGAGAAGTTGCCCTCACGATGGGTTACCACTCTGGCTACAGGTTCAAACTTTTCACAATGGCCTGAATCCTTCGACTAGACAGATGATTGATGCAGTTGCTGGTGGGACTATCGATAATAAGACACCTGAGGAGGCTTATGAATTTATAGAAGAGATGTCACTGAATAATTATCAGTAGCAAGTCATGGAGACTAATCGCGTGATTTCGTGATAGGTTTTAAATATTTATAATTAATCGTTCTTGAAACCAACTATTATCGCGATGTAGGCAAGTGTACCTATCGAATACTAGTATAGTTTTAGCAAGACCGAATAGTTGAACCCAAATGAACTAAAAGTACTAGTAATGGCTATCTTTTTATTATCTAGCCTAAGAATAAAGAGGTTTTTGTTTTAACTAACTAATTATCTAAACTAAGAACTCACAGAGAATGGAATTGGGGAATTGCTTTTGGGAAAATCGATTGAATTAAGACAATACCTAAGGAAAAATCCACATAGACTGTACTTGTTATTCTGGCTCCGAATCAGACGATTTATTTATTTAACTTGTTCCGTAGAGATCCCTAAGTTATGTTATTATCCCTATTCAAGACTAATAACGTCTAATCCCTGGATTGAATAATTGAGACCTTTCTCTAATTAACACCCTAGGGTTGTATTAACTTGATCTATGGATCCCTTTATTAGGTTTCACCCTAATCCGGGAAAATCTTGCCACCTTATGTCTAGGCACACAAACAACTCCGCTTAATTATGACAAATGTACTTTTAGACAGGGTCTAATCCTCCTCTGACTAAGAGCTTATCTTAAATCAATATCCTGGGATATCAAAACAAGAATTAAGAACACATAATTAAGAGCAAGTTAAATATTTATCATACAATTCAGAAAATAATAACAAGATTCGTCTTAGGTTTCATTCCCCTTAGGTATTTAGGGGTTTTAGTTCATAACTAAATAAGAAAACATCTCAGAATAATAAAGAATACAAAGCATAAAGAAAACCCAAAACTCTTGAAGGGGAAATTGAAGAGAGATCTTCAGTCTTGATGGTGAATCCGGCTTCTGAGATGGATCAATCGGCTTCCTTGGAGTAATTCCTTACTCCCTATTTTATGCCCCCTTTTTCTTCCTCATATAGGGTGTATTTATAGGCTTTGGAATGCCTAAGAGCCCTCAAAATTAGCCTTTTCCGAATTGGACTTAACTTAGGCTTCGCAGGGACACGCTCGTGTACAATTACTTCAGGCCATGTTCGAGCCTGCCAAATTGACACGGCCTTGTAGTTTGCCCGTGTGAGGAGGTCCAGGCCGTGTTGATTTCGTACTTTGGCCCATTTTCTCTGTTTTTGGTCTGTTTCTCGTTCCTTTTGCTCTCTTATGCTCTCCAAAGTATAAAACATGAAATTAAAGCATTAGCAGCATCGAATTCACTAATTCTAATGGAAAATCATCCATAAAATGCATTAAGCATGGGGTAAAAATATGTATAAATTACAGTTTATCAGGTACAAAGCCAACAAAAGCAGCCGATATTTTCAACCTCGACGCGGTTACTATGCTATCTAACTAGGTAAAACTTTTAAATAAAAAGATTGACAGTTTATATGGTTCTACTCAGGTACATCTAGTGACGAGGTGCGGTTCAAATGGAGGAGGAGTACACACAGAATATCAATCTTTCAACCCTAGCACTGAGGAGGAACAAGTTTAATATATGGGTAACAATAATTCTAGACCTCAAAAAAACCCATATAGTAACACTTATAATGCAGGTTAGAGGAACCATTCCAATTTCTCATGGGGTGGTTAAGGAAATCAAAGGCTAGTGATACGTGATATTCATGACAGGTTTTAAATATTTATAATGAGTTGTTCTTGAGACTAACTATTATCACGATGAAGGCAAGTGTACTTATCGAACAGTAGTATAGCTTTAGCAAGACCGGATTGTCGACCCCAAAGGAACTAAAAGTACTAGTAATGACTGTCTTTTTATTATCTAGCCTAAGAATAATGGGGTTTGTTTTAACTAAGTAATTAACTAAACTAAGAATTCATAGAAAATAGAATTGGGGAATTGCTTTTGGAAAACTCGATTGATTGAGACAATACCTAAGGAAAAATCCACCTAGACTTCACTTGTTATTTGACTCTAAATCGGACAATTTCTTCATTTGACTTGATCCGTAAAAATCCCTAAGTTATATTATTATCTCTCTCGAGACTAACAACGTCTAACCCTAGGTTGAATAATTGAAATCTCTTTCTAATTAACTCCCTAGGGTTGCATTAACTCGATCTATGGAACCCCTTATTAGGTTTCACCCTAATCCGGCAAAACCTTGTCACCCTATCTCTAGGCGTGCAATCAACTCCGCTTAATTATGACAAATGTACTCTTAGACAGGGTCTATTCCTCCTCTCAATAAGAGCTTAACTTGAATCAATATCCTGAAATATCAAACAAGAATTAAGAACACATAATTAAGAACAAGTCAAATATTTATCATACAATTCAGATAATAATAACAAGACCTGTCTTAGATATCATTCCTCTTCGGTGTTTAGGGGTTTTAGTTCATAACTAAAAAGGTAAACATCTCAGAAGAACAATGAATACAAAACATAAAGAAAAACCCAAAACTCCTGAAGGGAAATTGAGGGGAGAACTTTAGTCTTGATAATGAATCTGACTTTTGAGATTGATCAATCGGCTTTCCTTGAGCAGTTCACTGCTTCCTCCTCCCTGGCTCCCCCTTTTCTCCTTCTCCAGGGTGTATTTATAGGCTTTAGAATGCCTAAGAACCCTCAGAACTGGCCATTTCTGAATTGGACTCAACTTGGCCTTGACAGGGAGACGCCTGTGTGCTATTACTTCAGGCCGCAGTCAAGCCTGTTAAATAGGTACGAGCGTGTGGTCCACCCGTGTGAATCATGCTTTGATTCTACCAAATTGACATGGCCGTGTTGTCTGACCGTGTAAGGAAGTCCAGGCCGTGTTGATTTTGTATGTTGGCCCATTTTCTCCGTTTTTGCCTCGTTTCTCGTTCCTTTCACTCTCTTATGCTCGCCTAAGTATAAAACATGAAATTAAAGCATTAGGAGCATTGAATTCACCAAATATAAGGAAAAATCATTCATAAAATGTGCTAAACATGGAATAGGAATATGTATAAATTACGGTTTATCAAATACTACCACACTTAAGCATTTGGTTGTCCTCAAGCAAAATCCTCAACTTCTAATCAAAATAAATTCTTCTCAACTTATAATTTCTATCGATAGTATCTTAAAATAATCCATAGGTAATCATACATTGAAAATTCAACTGAAAGAACATCAAAGTTTCAAACATTCCAAGTTGAGCATTTTATCATGAAAACATAGGTGTCTCCCCTCATCTAAGTAATTACCTTTGATTCAAAATATCACAGAGTTTCACATCCTCACTAAAGATTCACTCAAATCACTCGAGGTGTTTAAGGACAATAAATGAAGCACTCAATAGTCAATAATGAAAAGTCATTACCATAGGCTTGAATGAAAATCAAATCTCCACCACTATAACTTGAGATGAAACATCAATCAAAAGGTCTTTAGAGAGTTGTAACGTGGCTTTGGTTAGAAGGTATGGTCACAAACTGAAAGAAAGGGCCAGAATCGAGATTGAATTGAAAAATTGACTAACTAGAAAAATGACTAGTCATCAATTGCGTACAATAGAGCTTTTTCTCAGAATATGGAATTTAACTTTTTTAGCTCAGAAGATCACTACTACTAATATGTATTATTTTATATATACATATATATATATATATATATATATTACGAACACATAATTACAAAATAGAATAAAACATAGCTAAGCAAGTATTCCAACTCAAATCTCGACAAAAATAGGGATCAATTTAATTTAGGGGATTTCGATGATAATGAGTTATGGGTTAATATTGAGGGTAAATTAATGAATGAGTTGTTAGGCTCAAGGGGGATCACTAAGGGTTAATTGTGAAGGTAGGCTTTTATGGAGTGAGTGGGTTAAACCTAAGTACCTTTATCATTTTGACATATCAAATCAAATGGTGTGGTCTTGACATGGATGATCAAGCAAGTTCTAGAATAACAACTCAATACTGATGCACTCATAATGAAAGTGAGCATGAAAGAAATAATAGATGCTCTAAAGGCTCAAGATCTCACAAAAAAATTTATGGCTTTTTGATGTTTAAACTTGTGAATTCCAACTCAAAATAATATCTAAACTTGGGGAAACAACCTAAAAGTTTTTTATTCTTCAAAAATCAACTTACCAGGCTTGATTCCCTAATGCCTTAAAGTTTAAACAATCAATGCATAAATGCCTATGTTTTAATTCAAGATGTATCAATAAAAATTATAGACTAATTGGAATTCATTCTAATAATGTTATGAGAAGATCACATGAGAATAAAACAAATTCAGGGATTTTTTTGATATAAAAGACCCCCCACACTTAAGATGTACATTGCCCTCAATGTACAAAGGTAGATATATTGAAAAAGATAGATTTATAATCATAAGATAGGGAGAGAAGTGAAACTTCCGGAATGATGAATGAATTCCTTGAACCGGAGTTTTGGAGAATAATCGGCGTGAGAGTGGAGGAGGATACTCCGGTGGTGGTAGAGGTTCATTAGTCCATAAGTTCTGCGCTAAAAGAATATTATATCTGGTAGTAGCCATGGTCGTGGTCGAGTAGGACATGGCAGTCGTGGAGAACCTTTCCCAGTGGAGTTTTTAGTTCCTATGTGATGATGAGCTTAGGAACTCTTTATAACTGTGATAGAATCAGGAACTTTTTCAAAGGTATACTAAAGCAGAATTACTCGTAATGAAATAGCCGAAGAATAAAAATTGTAAAAACTCAGGATGAAATAGTATTAAAAGGAAATATTAATAAAAAAAAATAATTTCAAAATATAGAGATAAAAATAAAATAAAATAAATAATAGGTGTTTATAGAGAAATTAGGGCACATGGTCGTGGGGCACGCTCGTGTGCTCTAAACTCAGCCCGTGCGTTTCGTAATTTTCAAAATCAGGCGTATTGGTATACACGGCCATCTTGCACGGCTGTGTCAATCTCTGTTCGCTTCTCCCACGCCCATACATGCAAGTGCACGCTCGTGTTAAATTGACAGGTTTACCCAGGGTTTCAAAACAGGGGCGTGTTGCACGCCCGTGTTATTTTGGTAGTTTCGCCCACGACCATGTCGCACGGCCGTGGCTACTTATCGCATCCCGTGTTGTGGAAGAAATTTTTGCCCTATTTTCACACGACCGTACCGCACGGTCGTGTTTCATCCCGTGGTATGTGCACGGCCTACGACACGTCCGTGTGCCTGGTCGTGTGGTTCTGAAAAGCCTGTGTTCAATGATTTGGTTAGTATGTTAGATTTTAAAAGCTAAAATTTAAAGAAAGTAATATTGTTATTGCTCGGGTTGCCTCCCAAGAAGCGCTTATTTAAAGTATAAGCTCGACTTTCCTCTCCATCGAATGGTCATGGTGGTTCAAGGAGTTTATACTCCTCATCCCTGCTATGAATTTGGGATGACTTACCTCGACTGTACCAAATGGGAAAATGCTAAGTACCGTAAGAGGAATTTCTTCATTCAGTTTGGCAGTGTCAATGTGAGGATCTGCAGCATCTAATGAAACTTTATCTCCAACCTTAAGTTGATTTGGTGAGGCATTGAGCTTGTTCTGGCATAGTTTTGGTTCATCATGTTTCCTCGATCTAAATGTAAGCCATTCATCTAACTCCTCAATTTGTAACATTCGTTCTTCATATGTAGATCCTTTGTTGTGGATTGAACATGGCTCATGTGTGTCCTTCAAACTTATTTCCTGCAAAATAGGTTGCACCATATGATCAGTCTTAGTAGAACAATTTGTACAATCACCTTCAATTTTCGATGTGTTGTTCAGGTTGCGAGCTTGAAGGTTGATTGTTTCGTCTCCTACACGAAGTGTGAGTTCACCAGTGCCAGCGTCAATAATTGTTCTAGCAGTTGCTAAAAAGGGCCTTCCCAAAATTAAAGGAGCATTACTGTCCTCTTCTATGTCTAAAACAACAAAATCAACTAGGAATATAAATTTGTCAATTTTAACGAGTACATCTTCAATGATACCCCTAGAAAATCTGACAGTTTTATCTGCTAATTGAATACTCATCCTAGTTTGTTTGGGTTTCCCTAGACCTAGTTGCTTAGACAATTTGTAAGGCATAACATTGATACTAGCCCCTAGATCAGCCAACTTATTATTTACATCTAAAATACCAATTAAACAAGGAATTGTAAAACTCCCCGAATCTTTTAGTTTGTTTGGTAGCTTATTCTGAAGAATGGCTGAGCAAACTGCGTTCAGCTCCACATGTGACCTTTCATCTAACTTTCGTTTATTTGCTAGAAGCTCCTTTAAAAATTTGACTGCGTTCGGCATCTACGAAAGTGCTTCAATAAACGGTAGATTAATATGTAGTTTCTTTAAGAGTTTAAGGAATTTACCAAATTGTTCAACTGAGTGGTCTTTTCTTGTCGCATTGGGGTATGGCACACGAGGTTTATATTCTTTACTTATCGATTTTTGTTCGTTTTGGCCTACCTCATTCTTACCTTCACTTACCACCGATTCTAGCCTTGGTTTTGCCACTAACCCTTCCTCATATTGAATGGCAATTGCGTTGAGTTGCTCCCTTGAGTTAGATTCATTGTTGCTTGGCATGCTACCTTGTGGTCATTCAGAAATCATGTGACAACCCGAATTAGGGCCTAATCGGAATAGTGGTTTCGTGACCACAAATTCGAGATAGAAATAATTGTTTTATAATTATTTTGGGGTTTATGATATGATTTCATGATTGTGTGAAAATTTCGTGATGAAATTCTATGCCTAAAGTGCTTAAATTGAAAGTAGGGACTAAATCGAATAAGTTGCAAAATTTGCATCCCAGAAGTTTTTAGTATGAAATTGTTTTGGAATATTAATTAGGAGGTCTTAAATAGCAATTTGACCAATTTTAAGTTCATGGACAAAATTAGGACATGGAAGGAATTTTTGAAAGTTTAGTAAGGAGGGCATTTTGGTCATTTGGATATTAAATGAAATAAAATGGGAAAAATAACACAAAATTGATCATCATCCTCCTTAGTTGCTGCGAATTCTCCTCTCTCCATAGCTAGGGTTTCTTCAATTTTCAAGCTCCATAGTAAGTGATTCCAAGCCCGTTTTAATGTTCTTTACGTTTTGGAATCCCTAAGCTCGATTAAGCTTATGCTAGTAATAATTTAACCTAGGGTTCATATTTGGAAAAATACCCATAGGTGAAATTTGTGTATTTTGATGTTTTATGATAGAATATGAGGTTTTAAATTATGTTAAATAACTTGTGCTACTCGGTTTTAAGTGAAAACGAGTAAAAGCAGCATAATCGGTAAAAATACCTATTGTTCATAACTATACGATAGAGTGAGAATTTGATGTTGTTGTAGAAGAGAAAATGTTCAGCATATCATAAAACATAAGAATAAGGGCTGAAATTAAATTCCGAGCCTAGGGGCAAAAATGTAATTTTGTAAAGTTAGGGGCAAAATGTAATTTTTCCATGATGTGATTTTTGGATTGAAATAAATAGTATGAGTATTAAATGAGCTAAATGTGTTATTATAGATCAAGAAAGACGCGGAATTGATCTCGAGCAGGGAAGGAAAAAGTTTTGGACTAAATTGCAAAATTTCTACATTTTGCACCAAGGTAAGTTTGTATGTAAATATTACAATAATTTCATGTACATTCTTATATTTCAGCCTATTATATAAACATACTAGCTGATGTTAAAATGTAAATCGACTATTGGAAAAATGGAAATAAATATAGAGAGAGATCCGGTTGAACATTCGAGAGATCGAATGAAATAGAGGGCGTAGCTAGGTCACATGTATGATGCTTTGAGTGCACATCATGTGTACAAGAAAGCTACGAGACACCCTGTAGTAGCTAGGTCACATGCGTGATACGAGATGTACACCATGTAGACAAGAGAGCTACGTGAAAGATAAATGTAGCTAGGTCGCATGCGTGATTCCAAGTGAAGGACACCATGTAGACAAGAGAGCTACGTGAAAGATAAATGTAGCTAGGTCGCATGCGTGATTCCAAGTGAAGGACACCATGTAGACAAGAGAGCTACGTGAAAGATAAATGTAGCTGGGTGCATGCGTGATTCCAAGTGACGGACACCATGTAGACAAGAGAGCTACGAGACAAATCGGCTAGGTCGCATGAGTGGTACTAAGTGTTCACCATGTGTACAAGAGAGCCGAACTAAACGAAGTATGATGGTGGGGTGTGTCTTTGAAACCATTAAATATCGAGGATTCATCCAATTGTTCAACGGGATGGTTTTGTGGTGATATTGTGGTTTGGACCTACACTTATGGTGAATGAAATGTGGTGAAAATGATTTGTGGTATATACAAATATAAGATAAAATGAGGTTAGCATAAAGAATTTGTGAAAGAGTGAAATTAGCATTAAAACTGTTTTTAGATGGTAGCAGTGACGTGATTTTGAAAAATCACCAAAATAGGAGGAATATAATTAGAGGTTGAATGAGATGTGAAATTAAAGTTTAATGAGTCTACTTTCATATAAAAGAAACAGAGAAAGCAAAGGAATTCTATATTTTGAGATATTCACAATTGTATGTGACTCGCTCAGGATGAATACGTGATCCCCTGTTCCAACTTTGAAAAATCATTAAAAATTGTACAAAGCAAATTAAGAAATATAGTTTACATGCCTAAATTCCTTATTGAGACTAGTTTTAAATGAAACAGACATCAGGGTTGTTTGAATTGTGTACTGAGAGATATTCAATTCGTAGTGAACAGAGGTCAGATCAGTCGAGCTGTGTAACAGGGAAACTTTAACTAATAAACTGTACTAATCGGCTGAACCAAAATTATAGAAAAAATTAGAAAAAAGCTTTATGAGTCTAGATTCAGGAAATTTTACGGAATTGAATTTCGAGTTTTGTAACTCGAGTTATGATTTATTTAGTGAATATGACGCAGCAGAGACAGCTTAATCAAAGTGGAATGAATAGTGAAGTTAAAGTAGATGCACTTGAATTGTTGTGTAAACATGTTAGATTTTTTTTTTTTTATTTACATACTTACTTACTAAGCTATAAGCTTACTTTGTTTCTCTCTTTTGTCTTATAGTGTTCTTCGGCTTGCTCAGGAGTTAAGGATCGTGAAGATCTATCCGCACTATCATACTTTAGGGTATTTGAACTAAACGTTTTGAATTATGGCATGTATAGTAGGCTTAATTATTTTGTTACGTGTCATATTTGTCTAGGTTTAAAATATTAGTTCTGATTACTCGACCAGCTAATTTGTACAAGCCATTAACGTATGCTAATATTGTTCAAGACATATTTATATTTCGGTTATGTTTAATGGTATGTGTTATGTTCGGTAATACCTTGTATCTGCTATTACGTGATAGCAGGTAAGGGTGTTACATTTAGTGGTATCGAGCTATGGTTTAGTCGGTTCTCGGACTAATAAAGTGTGTGTAAAAGTCTAGCTATACATGCCATAAAAATATTGTGATAGTGTGGTGACTCTGATTATTCTAAAGCGTGTTTTGTTTTAATATAGTAATGGATCCTGAAGGAACTGCGGTGATGATCTTTGCTAATGTCGCCGGCTCCGCACAAGGGACCGCGCTGTGGAAAGTAGACACTGAGACATTGAGACAAGGAGATGAGGCTCGGGATGCCTTTCTCCAAATGATGAACAATTGGTATACTGAATTTATTCGAGCAAATCCAAATGCTCAACCTCCTCCACCCCCTCCTATACCTCAGACGATTCCTATATTTGCATGAATTTAGTATCCAATAAAAAGTTGCTGTTGAATTTCTTGAGTTTACGATTAAAGTGTCGAACCCCTTAGGCCAATATGTGCTAGTTGACAAGGTTTGCAAGAATTGCCCATTAATGATTCAAGGTCATTGTTCTCCGCCAACTTGATGTTGTTACCATTTGGTGAGTTTGACGTTATCTTGGGAATGGGTGGTTAACATTGTATGATGCTAAGGTAGATTGTAAACAAAAGACACTAGAGTTGAAATGTGAAAATGGAGAAATTCGTGGGTTGAAACAGATGAATCAAATAAATTGCCTATGGTGATTTCGCACATGTCTGCATTGTAAATACATGAGAAAAGGTGTGAAGCTTATCCGCTTATGTAATGAATATTGAGTTGCCCCAACTGAAATTTGAATCGTCTTAGATAGTCCTGTGAGTTTCAGATGTATTTCGGAGGAATTGCCTGAGTTGCCTCCGAATAGAGATAGATTTTGCTATTGATTTGTTGCGGGCATTGCACCGATCTCGATTGCTCCATATAGAATGGCTCATTGAATTAAAAGAATTGAAGGCTCGATTGCGGGAGTTAACGGACAAAGGATTTGTGAGACCGAGTTTCTCTCCCGGGTGCTCTGTATTATTCAGAAGAAGAAGGATGGTTCAATGAGACTTTGCATTGATTACCGTCGACAATAAGGTGACTATAAAGAACAAGTACCCATTGCCGAGGATTGATGATTTATTCGATCGGTTAAAGGGGGCCACAGTGTTTTCAAAGATTGATTTGAGGTCCGGTTACTACCATTTGAGAGTTAAGGAGTCGATGTGAAAGCGCCTTTAGGACAAGGTATGGACATTATGAGTTTCTTGTGATGCCTTTCGCTTAACAAATGCTCCACTATATTTATGGACTTAATGAATCGGATCTTAGGCCATATTTGGATAAGTTTGTAGTAGTGTTTATAGATGACATTTTAATTTATTCTCGAGATGAGTCTGAACATGCCGAACACTTGAGAACTATATTGCAAATCTTGAGAGAAAAGAAAGCTGTTTGCCAAGTTTAGTAAAAGTGAGTTACGGCTTCGTGAAGTCGGATTTTTGGGGCATATAGTCTCGGTGATGGTATTCGGTGGATCCAAGTAAGATTTGCGATCGTTGATTGGAAACCGCCCAAGAATGTATCCGAGGTTAGAAGCTTTTAGGCTTAGGGTATTATAGACGTTTTGTTGAAGGATTTTCGATGATTGCCTCTCCTATGACTAAGTTGTTGCAAAAGAATGTTAAGTTTGAATGGATGATAAATGTCAACAAAGTTTTGAAAAGTTGAAAGCACGATTGATGAAGCACCAATTTTAGTACAGCCGAGTCAGGAAAGGAGTTCGTAATTTATAGTGATGCATCATTGACAGGCCTTGGATGTGTGTTGATGCAAGAGGGTAAAGTGGTAGCTTATGCTTCGAGACAGTTAAAACCGCATCTTCGCAAAAGGTCCTTATATCTCTCCCATGTATCGTAGAGTGTTTCTAAATCCACCTGCACAAAAGAAGAGATATCATTACGTAATTTAGCTATTTTAGCCAGTGGAAAATATTTTAATAAAAACTTTTTGGTCATTTGTTTTCAAGTAGTGATTGACCCTCGTGGTAACGAGTTCAACCATTGTTTAGCCTTATTCCTTAACGAAAAGGGAAATAATCGAAGGCAAATAGTGTCATCAGAAACGCCATTAATTTTAAAGGTATCGCAAAATTCTAGTAAATTTTCCAAGTGAGCGTTGGGATCCTCGTCCTGCAAACAATCAAACTGAACAAACTATTGTATCATTTGAATTGTGTTAGGTTTCAGTTCAAAATTATTTGCAGCAATAGCAGGTCTAACTATACTTGACTCAGTTCCTGTTAATTTAGGTTTAGCATAATCGTACATAGTGCGTAGAGCAGGATTCTGATTTACTGGATCAGCAACAATCGCTGGAGGTAGCAGATTTTCGTGGTTTCAGCCATCACCTCGGTTGTGGTTGAAGTATCATCCCCTTGCTCGCCCTCTGTGTATCTTAGGCTTCGCCTTATTTCTCTTTGGTTTCTGCGAACTGTGCGATCGATCTTACTGTCAAAAAGTAATGGTCCTGACAGGTTTCTTCTAGTCATAAACTATAAGAACTTGCCAGAAAAAAGGGAAAAATAAGAATTAGTAATAAAAATTAGAATAAAATTTAAATTGCAGTAAAAGTAAAGGGCTAAAGTAATAAAAATCAAGTGTTCCTAATATCTTAGTTCCCCGACAACGGTGCCAAAAACTTAATACGTGATATTTGTGACAGATTTTAAATATATATAATGAATTGTTCTTGAAACTAACTATTATCACGATGAAGGCAAGTGTACCTATCGAACAGTAGTATAGCTTTAGCAAGACCGGATTGTCGACCCCAAAGGAACTAAAAGTACTAGCAATGACTGTCTTTTTATTATTTAGCCTAAGAATAATGGGGTTTGTTTTAACTAACTAATTAACTAAGCTAAGAATTCACAGAAAATAGAATTGGGGAATTACTTTTGCAAAACTCGATTGATTGAGACAATACCTAAGAAAAAATCCACCTAGACTTCATTTGTTATTTGACTCTGAATCGGACGATTTGTTCATTTGACTTGATCCGTAGAAATCCCTAAGTTATATTATTATCTCTCTCGAGACTAACAACTTCTAACCCTAGGTTGAATAATTGAAATCTCTTTCTAATTAATTCCCTAGGGTTGCATTAACTCGATCTATGGAACCCCTTATTAGGTTTCACCCTAATCCGGCAAAATCTTGTCACCTTATCTCTAGGCGCGTAATCAACTCCGTTTAATTATGAAAAATGTACTCTTAGACAGGGTCTATTCCTCCTCTGAATAAGAGCTTAACTTGATCAATATCCTAGAATATCAAAACAAGAATTAAGAACATTAATTAAGAACAAGTCAAATATTTACCATACAATTCAGATAATAATAACAAGATCTGTCTTAGGTTTCATTCCCCTTAGGTATTTAGCGGTTTTAGTTCATAACTAAAAAGGTAAACATATCAGAAGAATAATGAATACAAAACATAAAGAAAAACCCAAAACTCCTGAAGGAAAATTGAGGGGAGATCTTCAGTCTTGATGATGAATCCAGCTTCTGGGATGGATCAATCGGCTTTCCTTGAGTAGTTCCCTGCTTTGTCCTCTTTGGCTCCTCCTTTTCTCCTTCTCCAGGGTGTATTTATAGGCTTTAGAATGCCTAAAAACCCTCAAAATTGGCCTTCTCCGAATTGGACTCAACTTGGGCTCGACAGGGACACGCCCGTGTGACACGCCCATGTGCGATTACTTCAGGCCGTGGTCAAGCCTGTTAAACAGGCACGGGTGTGTGATCCACCCGTGTGAATCGTGCTTCGATTCTGCCGAATTGACACGGCCGTGTGCTCTACCCGTGTGGGTAAGTCCAGGATATGTTGATTTCATACGTTGGCTCGTTTTTTCCTTTTTTGCCCCGTTTCTCGTTCCTTTCACTCTCCTATGCTCACCTAAATATAAAATATAAAATTAAGGCATTAGGAGCATCGAATTCACCAAATCTAAGGAAAAATCATTCATAAAAAATGCTAAGCATGGGATAGGAATATGTATAAATTACGGTTTATCAGCCCCAACAACTCCTAGGTTTTCAACAACCACCTTACTAGCAGGAAAAGAAGCTGAACCTTAAAGAGATGCTAATGAAATTTATCTTGGTGTTAAAAACTCATTTTTAGAATACCGAAACAACACTTAAGAATCAACAAGCATCGATCCAATGGCTCGAAACTCAGATAGGACAGCTCGCCAAATTGATTTATAAACGACCATAAGGTAGCTTGCCGAGTAACACTGAATCTAACCCAATGGAATAGCTCAATGCGATTACCGTTCAAGAAGAGAAAGGGTTAGTTGAACCTGAGCCAAAATCGAGGCAAGGAATTGTGGTAAGTTAAGGTAAAGGTGAGGTGGACCACAATGAGCAAAAATCGGTAAGTAAAGAGTACAAAACTCGTCTGCCATACCTTAGTGCGACAAGGAAAGACCACACGGACGAATGATAAACCGTAAATTTAACATATTTTTCCCCATTTTAATGCATTTTATGGATTATTTCTCATTAGAATTGGTGAATTCGATGCTCCTAATGCTTTAATTTCATGTTTTATACTTAGGAGAGCATAGGAGAGCGAAAGGAACGAGAAACGGGCCAAAAACGGAGAAAATGGGCCAAATTACAAAATCAACACGGCCAGGACCTCCTCACATTGGCAGACCACACAGCCGTGTCAATTTGGTAGGCTCGAGCATGGCCTGAAGTAATTGAACACGGGCATGTCCCTGCCGAGCCCAAGTTGAGTCCAATTCGGAAAAGGCCAATTTTGAGGGCTTCTAGGCATTCCAAAGCCTATAAATACACCCTAGAGGAGGAAGAAAAGGGGATGGAGAAGGGGGAGTAAGGAATTACTCCAAGGAAGCAGATTGATCCATCTTAGAAGCTGGATTCATCATCAAGACTGAAGATCTCCCCTCAATTTCCCTTTAGGAGTTTTGGGTTTATTTTATGTTTTGTATTCATTATTCTTCTAAGATGTTTACCTTTTTAGTTATGAACTAAAACCCCTAAATACCTAAAGGGAATGAAACCTAAGATAGATATTGTTATTATTATCTGAATTGTATGGTAAATATTTTACTTGTTTTTAATTATATGTTCTTAATTATTGTTTTGATATTCCGTGATATTGATTCAAGTTAAGCTCTTATTCGAGGAGGAGGAATAGACCTGCCTAAGAGTACATTTGTCATAATTAAGTCGAGTTGATTTGCGCCTAGACATAAGGTGACAAGATTTTGCGGATTAGGTGAAACCTAATAAGGGATCCATAGTTCGAGTTAATGCAACCCTAGAGTGTTAATTAGAGAAAAGTCTCGGTTATTCAATCTAGGGATTAGACGTTATTAGTCTTGAATAGGGATAATAACATAACTTAGGGATCTCTACGGAACAAGTTGAATGAGTAAATCGTCCGATTCGGAGCCAGAATAACAAGTAAAGTCTAGGTGGATTTTTCCTTAGGTATTGTCTTAAGTCAATTGATTTTTCCCGAAAGAAATTCCCCAATTCTTTTCTCTGTGCGTTCTTAGTTTAGATAATTAGTTAATTAAAACAAAACCCCATTATTCTTAGGCTAGATAATAAAAAGACAGTCATTACTAGTACTTTTAGTTCCTTTGGGTTCGACAATCCGGTCTTGCTAAAACCATACTACTGTTCGATAGGTACACTTGCCTACACCGCGATAATAGTTAGTTCAAGAAGGAGTAATTATAAATATTTAAAACCTATCACGAAATCATGCGATCAAGTTTTTGGCGCCGTTACTGGGGAACTAAGATATTAGGAATGCTCAATTTTTATTACTTTAGCCATTTATTTTTCTTACAATTAATTTAATTTAATTATTATTATTATTTATTAACCTACCCTTTCTTTCTCTTGGCAGGTTTTTATAGTTTATGACTAGAAGAAACCCGTCGGGACCATTACTTTTTGATTAAGAAATCAATCATACAGTTCGTAGAAACCAAAGAGAAATAAGGTAGAGCTTAAGATACATGGAGAATGAACAAGAAGACGATACTCAACCCCTAACCGAAGAGATGGCTGAAAACCAATTCAATCAGCTACCTCCTGCAATTGCGGTTAATCAAAATCCTGCTCCACGCACTATGTATGATTATGCTAAACCTTCTTTAACAGGAACTGAATCATGCATAGTTAGACTTACTGTAGATGCAAATACTTTTGAATTAAAACCTAACACTATTCAAATGATACAACAATTTGTTCAGTTTAATGGTTTACAGGATGACCAATCTCACACTTGCCTTAGCCGACAATTCTCCATGAATCCAATTCAAGGATTCCGTTTCACATTTAGGAAGTTTCAAACCTCTCCCTATCTTATGATCTTATATCTATATTTCTAAGTAAATCTATCTTTGTACATTAAGGACAATGTACATCTTAAGTGTGGGGGAGGGGGGGATTATTTATATCATTATCAGAAAAATCCCTGAATTTTGTCTTGTTCTCAAATAATCTTCTCATATCATTATTAGAATGAATTTTGATTAATTTATGATTTTTATTGATATGTCTTGAATTAAAACATAGGCATTTATGCATTGATTGTTAGACTTTAAGGAATTAGAGAATCAAGCATGATAAAGTTGATTTTTGGGAATTAAAAATCTTTAGGTTGTTTCCCCAAGTTTAGGTATTATCTTGAGTTGAAATTCACAGGTTAAACATCAAAAAGCCATAATTTTTGTGAGATCTTGAGCCTTTAAAGCATATATTATTTCTTTCATACTCACTTTTATTGGTGCTTTGAGTGCGTCAATATCGAATTTTTATTCTAGAACTTGCTTGATTATGCATGTCAAGACCACACCTTTGATTTGATATGTTGAGATGATAAAGGCACCTACATTTAACCCACTCACTCCATAAAAAGCCTACCTCCATAATTAACCATTAATTAACCCCTTTAAGCCTAACAAGCCATTCATTGATTTACCCTCAATATTAACCCATAACCCATTATTGTTTAAATCCTATCAATTAATTTGATCCCTATTTTTGTCAAGATTCGATTTGAATAAATTGCTTAGCTATGTTTTATTTTTAGCAAAGTCCTATAATATTTGACATGTTCTTAAAAAAATTATTATGAAATTATGCAATGCTTTGATTAAAACGATGTTATCCATGAAGAAAAGCTCAATTAGGAATGTAAATTGTCAATTCTAGTATTTTTCTAGTTAGGTAATTTTTCAATTCAATCTCGATTCTAACCTTCTTTTTCAGCTTATGACCACACCCCCTAACTAGGGCCACGTTACAACCCTCTAAAGACCTTTTGATTGATGTATCATCTCAATATATAGTGGTGGAGAGTTGATTTTCATGCAAGCCTATGGTAATAACTTTTCATTTTGACTAATGAGTGCTTCATTTGTTTTCCTTAAACACTTCGAGTGATTTGAGTGAATCTTTAGTGAGAATGTTGAATTTTGTGATCTTTTGAATCAAAGGTGATTACTAAGATAAGGGGAGACACCTAATGTTTTTGTGATAAAATGCTCAACTTGGAATGTTTGAAACTTTGATGTTCTTCTAGTCGAATTCTCAATGTATGATTACTTATGGTTTATTTTGAGATATTATTGATAGGAATTATAAGTTGAGAAAAATGAATTATTAATTGTCAGTTGAGGATTTTGCTTAAGGACAAGCAAACGCTTAAGTGTGGGGGTATTTGATAAGTCGTAATTTATACATATTTTTATCCCATGCTTAGCATATTTTTGGATAAATTATCATCAAATTTGTGGAATTTGATTCTCCTAATCCTTTAATTTCATGTTTTATACTTACATGAGCATAGGAGAGTAAAAAGAGCGAGAAACAGGCCAAAAATGAAGAAAATAGGTCAACATAGGAAATCAACACGACCTGGACTTCCTCACACAGGTAGTTCACACGCCCGTGTCTATTTAATAGATTGCAACACAGCCTAAGCCACCTCACACGGGCGTGTCACACGGGCATGTCCCTGTCGAGCCCAAGTCTAGTCCTATTCAGAAAAGACCACTCTTGAGGGTTTTGAAGCCTTCTAAAGCCTATATAAACACCCCAGGAGGTACCTAGAGGAGACACATGGAGTAAGAGGTAGGGAATTACTCGAAGAAAGCCAATTGATCCATCTCAGAAGCCAGATTCTCCTTCAAGACTGAAGATCTCCCTTCAATTTCCTTCAGGATTTTTTGGGTTTCTTTACATTTTGTTATCATTATTCTTCTGAGATGTTTTCTTTTACACATATGAACTAAATCCCCTAAATACCTAAGGGGAATGAAACCTAAGACGGATCTTGTTATTATTTTCTGAATTATATGATAAATATTTGACTTGTTCTTAATTATGAGTTCTTAATTCTTGCTTTAATATTCCAGGATATTGATTCAAGTATTGATATGCTTATTCAGAGGAGCAAAAGTCCCTGTCTAAGAGTAGATGTAGCATAATTAAGCGGAGTTGATTGCACCCCTAAACATAGGGCAACATAATTTTGCCGAATTAGGGTGAAACCTAATAAGGGAATCCATAGATCGAGTTAATGCAACACTAGGGGTTTTAATTTGAAAGAGATTTCAATTAATCAACCTAGGGTTAGATGTTTTTAGTCTCGAGAGAGATAATAATATAACTTAGGGATTTCTACGGATCAAGTCAAGTGAATAAATCGTCTGATTTAGAGTCAAATAACAAGTGAACTCTAGGTGGATTTTCCCTTGGGTATTGTCCAAATCAATCAGTTTTTCCCAAAAGTATTTCCCCAATTTTCTTCCTGTGCATCTTTAGTTTAGTTAATTAATTTAGATAAAAAAAAAACCCCTTTATTTTTAGGCTAGATAATAAAAAGAGAGTTAATACTAGCACTTTCAGTTCCTGTGGGTTCGACATCCTGTCTTGCTATAAACTATACTACTGTTCGATAGGTACGCTTGCCTTAATCGTGATAATAGTTAGCTTTCAAGTACGACCAATCATAAATATAAAACTTATCGCGATTTACATCACATCAATAATTCATCTAACACCCGAGCAGTATTCTCGAGCCAGAACTCGACTTTTTTAGCATCATCATTGATTTTCGCTCTAAATTCCTCAGCCCCATACTTTCTAAGCTTATCTACAGGGACCTTACCAATTCTTACAGGTGCCATACCTCGTGGCAAATCCTCATCAAGTTGGTTCGGGGGCAGGGGAGTTCGTGGTATGTTGAGGTGATTCCTCAAATAATCCCCAAACTATTCATCCATCATATCAAAGAAGGCGGCTCTGGCCTCTTCCTGGCCTTCAGACATAAGCCTTCTACCACTACTAGATACAGCTCGTTGTACGGAAGCTGGAGCATGGCTCTAAGCTCCCTCAGACTCATCTTAAGCCTGATTGGAAGACATTTACTATATTCAAAAACAATTTCAACAATTAGGAGATGTCACACTATCAATGTTCAAATAATGGCATGTATAACGATACTCAATGCTTCCTAAGGTAGTCCTAAAATTAACTAAACCGTAGCTCTGATACCACTAAATGTAACAAACCTCACCCATAACCAACGTCGGGACAGGGTTTGAGGTGTTGCAGGGCTTACACATTCACAAATATAGTAAATCGGGTCACCTAATTTCACCCAAAATTAAAAATTTTCAAACACATGCATATTGTCCCTTATACAGGCCTTTGAGACCTAAAACATGCATCGGGGCGGTTCGGGACAAAACCGAAAACGTTCGATAAAATTTGGGCAACTTGTTAAATTTCTTTGCATTAGTGAGTCACATGCTCGTGTAGGTTGGGCCGTGTGATCGCACACGCCCGTGTGGCTTGGGACACGCCCATACCCTCAACCTGTGTAACTCTCTGTTTATGATGTCAGCATAGATTTAGGGGCACATGGCCAAGAGACACACTCGTGTTTTTAGCCTGTGCTCAACACTGACTTAAAAGTTTAGGTGCAGGGGATGCACGACCATACCACACGCCCTTGGGGGCAATCCGTGTGTCACACACGGCCTAGACACACGCCCGTATGTCTACCCGTGTAGACGTTGTTAGGCTGTTTTCTAAGCCTTTGGTCACCCTCTATCAACCAATCACACTTACAGGTTACCTTAATACATAATAAGACCAGATTTTATTCTTACATATATCCTTGATAAACCTCATTGCATGTAAACCTCATATCATCGGTTTTATACATGCTAGGTTATTTCCTTTGTATTAAGGATTTTCCATGCCTCATTAACACCTTTAAGATTGGCTCATTATTGTAACTCATTGCCAATTATGGGCTAGCCACTCCATGTAAACATAAACATGCATAGATTTGTAGGTCATAGCCTACTTCAAAATAAGCCAATTTCCATGGTCAAATACAAGAAGATATGTAAACTTTTACAAGCTTTCAATGGGCAATTCAAATGACACATATCACAAAATGAACCAAAGCCCTATACACGCCATTGAACAAAATAAGAGTATCTATATACCAAAGCTGGACTAATTGATAGTGTGTTGATTCTCCAACTGTCTTCCAATATTTATGAGTCCTCGAGCTCTAAAGACAAGGAAAAGAGAGGGGTAAGCATTTACATGCATAGAAAGCCCGAATAACTGGAAAGTAAACTTACCAAGTAATTAGCATATAACCATATTTAGCAAATATACAAACAAGAATAAAATGGTTTCCCTATCACATACACTCAATCAATAAGTTAGTCACAATAATAATACACCATGTAATTTGTCTTAGATGAGCTCATCATCCAATATTTTCATTTTTTATCTCATGTTAATCCCGTTGAGTTTCTTGGAAATCTCGATGGATTATCCATTTATCGTCAAGCCATAAGAGAGATCATCTCATGTACGCACTCCCGCGAACCTCACATCTTACGACGGGATCACCAGTCCAAGCTAAATCCCCCGTATTTAAACTCATAAGGTGATGTCGGGATTACTAGTCCAGGCTAAATCCCTTATAGCGACAAACACACTTAATTAGATCGGATCTAAAATACCAATCCAGGCTAAATTCAAACCCTAATCAGATTACCCATCCGGGCTAAATCTAAAATTCACACATTTTCTTCGGGAGGCTCGATCATTCAAGGAACATCCGTTCGGGCTAGATCTTTTTTATATTTGAGATCAATGGATTACCTGCCCGGGCTAAATCCTTTCTGCAACACATGCAGGATCTCAAGTCATGTAAGCCATGGTTTATCCATCAGATTCCCTTTTCAACTTCAACAGGGACATTTATCAACATGTCATTATTAAGGATGTATTTCATAGATTTTCATGCCACTATCAAATGCAATTACCATACATTCATAGATCATGAAATTAAGCATACTATGAGTTTACTTTAAGTTATCCGAACTTACTTGGTATTCGTCTCGGAATCGTATTTCAGTTATTCTGAAACTTTTCATTTTCCTTGATCGACCTCCAGAATTTGTTCCTCGGGGTCTATAAAAATAAAATTAAATTATTAACACCTCACATTATACCTTTTCAAGTCTAAATTTCACCCCCAGTCCAAATAACCATTTTGCCCCTAGGCTCGTATAATGAAACGCATGCTATTTCTACCCTACCCAAGCCAAGTCGAACACTTTTACCTCTTATGGCAGCCCACATTTTTCCATTATTTCACATTTCTACCTCATATTTTACACCTTTTGCAAAAAGGTCCTTTTAAGGGTTTTCCATGAAAATCACTTAGGAAAATATGTTTAACACGCATCCAACTTTTATATTCCTCCATAAAACATCAAAATACAAGTAACTCATGCATGGGTAAATTTCTAAACATGAACCCTAGCATGAAATATGGGAAGAAATAGAGAGAGTAAGCTATTGGGATTTCAAAAATACGAAGAACATTAAAAACGGGGCTTAGGAGCACTTACTGTTGAGCTTGAAAACCTTGAAAACCCTAGCTATTGAGAACCCCAAATTTTTGGCAGCAACATGAAAGAAATGAGCTGATTTTTTGGCTTATTTTTCCCATTTTATTTCATTAAAATGCCAAATGACCAAAATGCCCTTAAGCCTTTTCTTTAAAATTTCATCCATACAAGCCTATTTTTGTCCAAAAACTTAGAAATTGGGTAAATTACTCTCTAAGAACCTCTAATTAATAATCTAAAGCAATTTCATACAAATTGCTTCTAGAATCCAAGTTTTTCAATTTATTCAATTTAGTCCCTAATTTCCAATTGGACACTTTACTCAAAGAAATTCTTCATGAAACTTTAGCACATGCATATTCTCATATTCTAGACCTCATAATAGTCATGAAATAAATATTTTAATATCAGATTTTTGGTCTCGAAACCACTTTTTCGACTAGGCTTTATTTCAGGATGTTACACATTTCAATTCAATAAACTTTCTTCCACAATTCACTACCACATCATGAGCGATCAACCAATCTAAACCCAAAATTACATCAAATTCATCAAATGGTAATAGCATAAGATTAGCTGGGAAACAATGACCCCTAATCAACAAAGGGCAATTCTTACTTACCTTATCCACTAACACATACTTGCCTAATGGGTTTGACACTTTTATTACGAATTCAGTAGATTCAACAAGTAAGTTCATATCAAACACCAATTTCATGCAAACATGCGAATGGGTAGACCTAGATCAATCAAAGCAACAACAATAGTTTCATAGATAGAAAATGTACCCGTGATCATATCAGGAGATGAGGCCTCTTCGCGAGCACGAATGGCGTAGGTCCTTGCAGGTGCCCTGCCCTCGGGTCTCACAGTAGACTCTCTAGGTGCACCCTTACTACTCGTTCCACTACCCGAATTTCTCTGAGGTTTTCCTTTATTAGCAGTGCTATCTAACCTTATTCTTTGTAAATTTCCTCTTCCGTCCTCTTAAGGCAATCCCTAACAAAGTGATCAGGGGAACCACACTTAAAACAAGTTCTATCACTCCCTCGACACTCACCGAAGTGGCATCTCCCACATTGGGGACACCCTGATCTATCGAGTTGAGCATTCCCAACACTAGCAATTGAGGTAGTCTGAGCTTTCGAAACCGTGTACTGTTTACTCCTATTCTTGCTCGAATACCCAGCATAGGCATTAGATCGAGTAGTAAACTCTCTCGACTTCTTAGATGAAGATTGAAAAGATTTGCTTAGTTTCCTCTTCTTCAAGTCTCGAGACACCAAATCAACTTTCCGCTTTTCTTTGGCCAATTTTTCAGCCTTGCATGCTCTATCGGGAGGTAGAGTTTGGTATTGAGTTAATGCTTAGGACAACTCCAATATCCATAGCTCTGTATAGAATGGCACCTACTGAATTAAAAGAATTGAAAGATCGTTGCAAGAGTTGATAGATAGAGGTTTCGCGTGACCGAGTTTCTCACCCTGGGGTGCGCCAGTGTTATTTGTGAAAAAGAAAGACGGAACTATGAGAATGTGCATTGATTATAGGCAGCTCAATAAGGTGGCTGTAAAGAACAAATACCAGTTGCCACGGATTGATGATTTGTTTGATCAACTAAAAGGGGCTACAGTATTTTCGAAGATAGATTTGAGATCAGGCTACTATCTGTTGTGAGTTAAAGACTCCGATGTGCCAAAGACTGCTTTTCAAATGAGGTATGGACACTATGAGTTTTTGCTTATGCCTTTTGGACTTACTAATGCACCTGCTGTTTTTATGGATTTGATGAATAGGATCTTCAGACAATATCTGGATCGATTTGTAGTTGTGTTCATAGATGAAATTTTGATCTACTCTTGTGATGAAACTGAACATACCGAACATTTGAGACTGGTGTTACAGACTTTGCGAGATAAACAATTGTATGCGAAGTTCAGTAAATGTGAGTTCTGGTTAAGTGAAGTCAGTTTTCTGGGCCATGTTGTATTAGCATTTGGTATTCGGGTTAATCCGAGTAAAATTTCAGCTATACTTGATTGGAAACCTCCGAAGAATGTTTCTGAAATCCGAAGCTTTCTGGGACTTGCTGGTTATTATAGACGATTCGTGAAAGGTTTCTCTATGATTGCAGCTCCGATGACAAAGCTATTGTAGAAAGATGTTAAGTTCGAGTGGTTAGAAAAGTGCTAGAAAAGCTTTGATCAGTTGAAAGCCCTTTTGAACGAAGCTCCAGTGCTAGTCCAGCCAAAATCGGGTAAAGAATTTGTTATCTATAGTGATGCATCTTTAAATGGTTTGGGCTGTGTTTTGATGCAGGAAAGTAGAGTTATAGCTTATGCCTCGAGACAGTTAAAGCCACATGAAAAGAACTATCTGACTTACGACCTAGAATTGGCAGTTGAAAATTTGGTGTCACTATCTATTTGGTGAGAAATGTCATGTTTATTTTGATCACAAAAGTCTGAAATACTTGATGACTCAGAAAGATCTGAATTTGAGACAACGTCGATGGTTAGAATTACTAAAAGACTATAAGGTCGTGATTGACTATCACCCGAGAAAGGCTAATGTTGTTGCTGATGCTTTAAGCCGAAAATCACTATTTTCTTTGAGTGCAATGAATGCGCATATGGCTATGTCTGATGATGGTTCGATAACAGCTGAATTGAAAGCAACACCGTTATTTATTCAGCAGATTTATGATGCCGAGAAGTTTGATAATGATTTGTTAGCAAAATGAGCTCAATGTGATTCAAATATAGATTCAGAGTTTCGAGTTGATACTGATGGTTGTTTGAGATTCAGAAACCAAATATGTGTCTCGAGAAATTCAGAGTTGATTCAAATGATTTTGAATGAAGCTCACAGCAGTCAGTTATTTGTTCACCTAAGTACTACGAAGATGTACAATGATCTGAAACAACTTTACTGGTGGCATGGCATGAAGCGAGATATTTCTAACTTTGTTTCGAAATGTTTAGTCTGTCAGCAAGTGAAAGCCAAGCATCAGGTACCTTCTGGATTGCTTCAGCCGATTATGATACCTGAGTAGAAGTGGGACAGTCACAATGGATTTTTTATCTGGTTTACCGTTGACACCGAGCAAGAAAGATGCAATCTAGGTTATTGTGGATAGATTGACTAAATCAGCTCATTTTATTCCAATATGTACAGACTATTCACTTGATAAGCTAGCTGAATTATATGTTTCTCAGATCCTGAGATTACACTCGGTACCTATCTCTATTGTTTCGCACAGAGATCTGGGGTTTACATCACGGTTTTGGAAGAGACTGCAAGATGCACTAGGTACAAAATTACATTTCAACACTGCTTTCCATTTGCAGATAGATGGTCAGTCTGAGTGAATCATTCAGATACTTGAGGATATGTTGAGATGTTGCATTCTCGAGTTTGAAGGTATGTGGGAACGATACCTACCTCTGATTGAATTTGTGAATAATAATAGCTTTCATTCGAGTATCAAAATGACACCTTATGAGGCTTTGTATGGTTGTAAATGTCGTACACCATTGTATTGGACTGAGCTCAGTGAAAATAAGATACACGGAGCTGATTTGATCAGAGAGACTGAACAGAAAGTGAAAGTGATCCGAGAAAGTTTGATAGTAGCATCAGATCATCAGATATCGTATGCGGACTTAAAATGAAAAGATATAGAGTTTCAGATCGGAGACAAAGTCTTTTTGAAAGTCTCATTGTGGAAGAAAATACTTAGATTCGGACGTAAAGGCAAATTGAGCTTGAGATTTATTGGGCCGTATGAGATTATCGAGCGTATCAGGCTGGTTGCTTACAGACTGTTGATGCCACCTGAGCTAGAAAATATCCATAATGTATTCCATGTTTCAATGCTACGAAGGTGTCGATCGGATCACTCACATGTGATTAGTCCGTCTGAGATCGAGATTAAGTCCAATATGACATATGAGGAAGAACCGATTCGCATTCTGGCTCGTGAGATTAAAGAGTTGTGAAATAAGAAAATTCTGTTAGTTAAAGTACTGTGCCATAAATACGAAGTTGAGGGAGCAACATGGGAGTCAAAAGATACAATGAAAGAGCGTTATCCGAACCTATTCACTGGTAAGATTTTCGGGGATGAAAATCCTTAAGGGGAAGAGTTGTAACAGCCCGATTTAGACCTTAGTCGGAACGGTGGTTTCGAGACCATGAATCTGAGTCAGAAAAATATTTAAAAATTATTTTCTGTGTTTATTTTGTGTGAATTTATATATGTGAAATTTTCGTGATTTAATTTTATCGTTTGGGTGTCCGATTAAAGAAAAAGGACTTAATCGCGTAAAAGGAAAAGTTGGTTGTTAAATGAGAAGGTGCTTAATTGTTGTTGTCTTTATAAGTGGAGGCATTTATAATGCAATTAGACCAAAATTATGAGTGTTGTACGGTAACGACCTTATGTTATAATGATTTTATATGTAAATTAAAAGGTTAAATATATCATATTATAACATAATTAAAAATCATTGTTCATTATATTTTCTTTTGGCCGAAACTTAAACAAGAAAGAAAAAAGAAAAAGAAGCTAGGGTTCGCCTTCATTCAAGCTTGATTAAGGTATGAGTTTAGCTCGGTTTTTGATAATTTTTACGTTTGTGAAATCGTTGCTTCGAGTACTAGTAAACCCATGCTTGAATTTTTGATTTTGGTGAATATTTTGAATTATTCCTTGTTGAGAGCTTGTGATTTTTTGATGATGAAATATGAAAGATATGTTTTAGACTAACATGTTTTATATTGGAGTTTTTGATGATTTTGAGTAATTTAGGACTAAATTGCAAAAAATAATTTGAGGGACTAAAATGTTAATTAATTGAAATATATGGACTTTTATGAATACTAGGAATATTCGGCCAGACATGGGTATATTGAAATTTTGCATATTGTTGTGTTTTGTGCAAAATGGACTAAATTGTAAAAAGTGTAAATTCAGGGGTAAAATGGTAATTTTCCCATTTATGTGTTTTTGGACTAAATTGAATGAAAATATGTTTGATTGAGCTTAATTTGAATTTTTTTAGATTAAGAACCAAAGAAATCAGATTTGGATCGGGGGAAAACGAAAGTTGTCGACTAGCTATCCCGTTCCGTTTTATATCGTCCAAGGTAAGTTTATAAGCAAATAGACGTACTTAATTTTAATTAAATGCTAAATATATATGTTAAAATGAAATATATGAATTTATATATGCTATTGCCGAATATGAATAAGCTTGGCTACTATATTTCCAAATTCGTTTCAATCGAGTTACGAAATAGTTAGGATACATTTGTCATGACATAGGATTTCAAAATATGTGTGCGAGTAAGACCATGACATCGATATGTAACTCAAATATATGTGTGGGAGTAAGACCCTGTCTGGGACAGTGGCATCGATATGTGGCTACATGTAAGACCACGTCTGGGACGTTGGCATTGTACGATATGTGTGATTATTTGGGTGCCCTATCCAATTCCGAATGGTTCATCGGGCAAAGATAAATCGTGTACTGGTGTGTAGACTGAGCTAAATGTCCAGGTATGAATTAGCTTGTTGGCTACAAGTAATAAGGTGAGTTTATAACTTAATATTTGTTACAAGTCATGTCTAATGCTAATGATGAATATATGTGAGAATGGTATATATATTCGGCCTTGTGACTAAATAATTTGAGCATCAATAGCCTTGTGACCATGTATATTCGACATATAGGTAATATATGTATGTGATGTTATATTATGATTTTCGAACTTACGTATTTAAGTATATGTGTGTGTGGTTTCATTATCACTATATGTTTTTGGAAATTGATTGTTAATATGTTAAAATAACTATGTGAGTATTCGGCCAAGTAGGAAAATTGTCTATGAAAATGTCTTAATTATCTCGTTTGTAAGGTTGAGGTCTAGCATGATAATGTTCAGGTAATTTGGTTAGTTAAGATGAGTTAAATATATCATTGGATTGTTTATTTGATTATGACTTACTAAGCTATGATAGCGTACTCTGTGTATTCGTGTTTACTCTGTTTTATAGATTTTGGAGTCAAGCTACGAGCTCGGGGACTGTCAGCAAAGTTCATCACACTATCTACTATTTTGGTACCTTTATAAGTTAAACTCGAATTATGGCAAGTATAGGCTGGAATGTGTTTTGAGACGTTGAATTATGGTTTTATATAATTTAAGCCATGCAAAAATGGCTTTACTTTTAAGCTTGGAATTGGTTATGTTTGGGCATGGTTTAATCTATTTTGGTTAAAATATTATATGTTGTGAATTGTAGGTTAAATGTGCTAGGTGTTATATGTGTTGGAATCGACTTGGTGGTGATGATAGTTATAATGTGTATTCGGTTTTGTAATTAGCTCAACTTGAAGATTATGCTCATTGTATATATGTGTGTGGTGTGTTTGGCTAAAAAAATCGGTGTGAATAATGCTTTAGTTGGTATATGCGAAATCTGCTGTATTCATATGTGTATATTCGAGTGATACATGTCACTATAATTCTGTTATGACTTGAAAAGATGGTAATAGATTATTTAGATTGGCAAGAATATTTAATGAGACGTTGAATTTAAGTAATGAACATGCTGGTGGATGTTTGGCCTTTACACTTATATACCTATGTATATGATGTCTCGGTCATTAAATATTATTTGGGAAGATCAATTTGATGACAGAATATAAACTAATTATTTTGGTTGTGTTTGTGCATTTTTGACATGATAATTATCATGTGTTTTTAAGGGTACTCTAAATCGTTATTTATGTCTTGAATGGGTAATTATTTGCATGTAGATGATTCAGGTTTATTTACTTTAATACGTGAGTTAAGCTTGATATGTTTATGTAATGATGGTCAGTAATGGTCCAAATTTGATTTAGTTCAACATGCAATACGTGTTTATTGATTCATGAAATGTATACATATTTATATATAATCATTCAATAAAGTTGTTTATGACATTTATGTTAATGAAAAAATTGCCATGAAAATTCTTCTAATTGATTTAAAATGCGCATGTAAAGAATTAAGAAGTGAAATGTTTGATTTTTAATTTGGTATTCGATTATCAGTGGAGTGTTGAACATATGATTCACACATATAATATGATTTCTTTTTAATGTATGTTTAATATTTATTTAGTTATATGCTTTGTATATATATGATTTTAATTTGAGTTATTATGAGTATGTTCAGAACTGTGTTTTGTTCAGTAATGCCTCACAACCTCATTTCGGCGACAGATACGGGTTAGGGGTGTTACATGATGTTTGTGTTTGAATGTTTAAATGTATGAGATATGTATATGTTATGATGTGATCGTTCGGTAATACCTCGTAACCCTATTCCGGTGATGGATACGGGTTAGAGGTGTTACAAACCTCCCCACACTTAAGATGTACATTGTCCTCAATGTACAAACAAGTATAATCACAGTATAAGCGGAATATCATAAGAGAGGGAGAAAACTGAAACTGCCTTGAATATTGGATGAACTAGCCAAAATAGTGAAAAGCGAAATTATAGGCAAATCTAAATATAGTGCATGGTTCCGAACAAACTAAAAAGAAAATAAACACAAATAGTGAAGAAGACTAAAAGGTTACCACTCAATTACAAAACAACCATAAAAATAAAAATATAGTTCGAAAAATAAAATAAATAAGTTTAAGAAAATAACAATAAAGCAACTAAAAATAAAAAATAAACATAAAAAGAAAAAGAAAAAGAAAAGAAATAAAATCAATAAGCCTCATCGTTAGGAGCATCAATATCATGAGTCCCCGGTGTAACACACCTAACCCGTATCCATCACTGGAATAGGGTTACAAGGCATTACCAATCAATACATATCATTCACATTCATCATGGTTTCAAAATCAAAATCCATTCACCTCAATCATATTGTCCCTTCTAAGGTCCTACGAGACCTTAAAATGTGCTTGGAAGTGGTTCGGGACTAAACCAATATCATATGCAAACTTTGAGAAACTTATAAAATTTTCCAACATTTAAGGATCACACGCCCTGTCACAGGCCGTGTCAAAACAAGGCAAACATACTGACTTGCACCACATGGCCGAGGATACGCCTGTGTGCCATGGTCGTGGGAGAACTAGGGAGGTTACTGACTTGGATCACACGGCTGACCACACACCCATGTACTAGCCCGTGTGCCACACATGGCCAGTAGACATGTCCCTGTGTCTAGGCCGCGTCAAAAATGTAGGGTATACTGACTTAATTCAAAAGGGTACCCCAGGGGACACACGGCTGTGTAACATGACTGTGTGTCGCATACGTCTGAGACACACGCTAGTGTCTCTGTCCGTGTGGACAAAAATAGGTTATTTGCAAAGCCTATTTGCCACCCTTTTCTCATAAACACATAACCATCAAAATGATACCATTTTAACACATATATAGGCAACCAAAAACATGCCAATTCAAATACCTATCATGCTATCTAAACTCAACCATTTCAACTACTTAATTTAATATTCAAAAACATACCAAATCAATGTGCCACAATCATCAATCTCACATAACTTTGAAATGTATTTTCATCACCTTTCTATCATCTAATTCATGTCTCCCAAACATATTAATTCATCATTTACAAAATATACCATAATATACCATTCCCCAAGCATTAATACACCAACTTACAACTATCCAAAATAGCCAACTCTAATCATACCAAAACAAGCTAACATATAAGGCATTATATACATCACATATATATTTCTTACCAAACACAATTTAAGCCAACTTAAATGGCCATACACATCAACATTTACAAGCCAAATCACATGGCTAAAATCATAAGTCAAAACATAACAACATGATACTAGCCTATACATACCATATACCATATATACAAAGCTTCTAAAAATACCAACGAGATGATCGATAGTATGATGATGTTTCCCGACTATCCCCGAGTCCAAGCTAGCCTCGAAATCTATAAAACATGGAAAGAACACACAAAGTAAGCTTTAAAAGCTTAGTAAGCCATATACAAATAAAGCTATCATATAAACCTTTGCATATCAATTCAAATATGCTAAAAATAGCTAATCACATTCAAAATTTACAAACCTTTCTCATTGAACATATATTCAATGTCTTAATCGAGTTCATCAAATATTTCCCCTTTTCAATACTCGTATGAATTTCGTACGTACCTGAGTCACTTAGGTCATTCACAGAAGCTTTCTCGACTTGACTTTGCCCGTTGAACCGTTTGGAATCATTAAGGATACTCAAAAATCACATAAGCTCGTACAATGCCATATCCCAGATATGGTCTTACATGTTATATATATAGATGCCACTGTCCCAGGTAGGGTCTTACACGAAATCGATTAACGATGCCAATCTCCCAGACATAGTCTTACACGTAATCTCAATACAATGCCAATGTCCCAGATATGGTCTTACATGTAGTCACATATCGATAACTTAATGTCATGACATTCGTATCCTATACTATTCCTAAGGTTCGTATGGGACTTTCAGATATTGTAACTTCTTCGATTCATGCTCGTATTTGCTTGTTTGACATTCATAGCAATTCAATGATAATAAAGCATAGATAATTCAATTCAAAGGCATTTATTTGCATATGAACTTACCTCGTGTTCGGAATAAACGGACGGAATCGACTATTCATCAACTTTCGATTTTCCCCGATCTAAATCTGTTTTCTTTCGTTCTTGATCTATATACATTCAAAATTAACTTTTTTATTTATCAGCACATTCAATTTAGTCCACAAACACATATTTGGGCATTTTTACACTTTAGCCTCTAAAGTTACACATTTATTCAATTTAGTCCCTATTTCATAAATGCACAAATTCACAAAATTCAATATGACCCATGTTAGCTAAATTCTCTATAGGTCCCTAGCAGCCCATATTTCACATTTATTTCATAATTTAACCCCTCAATTTACACTTTCTCAATTTAATCCCTAGTTAACATTTTTGCCAAAAATCACTTTACAAAATATGTATATCAAACACCAAGCTTGCATAATTCATCATCAAACATCATAAAACTCATGGATTCATCAATGGAGTTTTTCAAAATCACTAACAAACTCAAAAATTAAAGTATAGGCTAGCTAGCACTCGAAGCAACGATCACAAAAATGTAGAAATCATCAAAAACCGAGCAAAGAACATACCTAAATCAAGCTATGCAATTGCCGAACCCTAAACGAGTAACAATGATTCTTTTCTTCTCAATAATCAGCTAGATGATGGAATTTGAAAGAAAATTGGCTTTCTTTTTATTTTGATTAAACTTAAATCACAAATTACTATTATAACTTTAATGGATAAACATTAAAAACTTATAATGGATGTCCATAAATGTCCATTATCACAATAAATGGTCTAATTACAACATAAGGACCTTTCATGTAATAAGCCATAGCAATTTGACACCTTTATCAAATAGAATGTAACTTTTACATTTTATGCGATTAAGTCCTTTTTTCTCAAATTGAGCTATTAAACGATAAAATTAGCTCATGAAATTTTTACACATACATATTCACATGCTGTAAACACAAAAAAATAATATTAAAATAATTTTATGACCTCAGATTTTTGGTTCCAAAACCACTATTCCAATTTGGCTAAAATCAGGCTGTTACAACTCTCCCCCCTAAAGGATTTTCATCCCCGAAAATCTTACCAGCAAATAG
This sequence comes from Gossypium arboreum, assembly GCF_025698485.1. NCBI lineage: Eukaryota > Viridiplantae > Streptophyta > Magnoliopsida > Malvales > Malvaceae > Gossypium > Gossypium arboreum. The sequence goes on along the minus strand of NC_069072.1, from coordinate 13,962,473 downwards.
GTTTGGGTACTGCTTTCTCATAGCATCCTCGGGTTCCCACGTAACTTCTTCTACCCCATGTCAATACCATCATACTTTCACTAATGCAGTTCTTTAATTTCTGAGCTCTTTGATATCACGAGCTAGAATTCAGATCGGTTCTTCACTATACCACAAGTCTGACTGAATCTCAACTTCGATCGGGAAATAACATGCAAAGGATCAAATCTGTATTGTCGAAGCATTCATATGTGAAATACATTATGAATCTTTTCTAACTCAGACAGCAATGCTACTGGTCCAACTCGCTCAATAATCTCATATGGCCCGATGAATCTCGAACTCAATTTGCCTTTACGACCGAATCGAAGTATTTTCTTCCGCGAAGATACTTTGAAAAACACTTTATCCTTGATCTGAAACTCAATATCTTTCCGTTTCAAGTCTGTGTAAGATTTCTGTCGATCCGATGCTGCTTTCAAACTATCATGGATTACTTTCACTTTCTACTCAGTCTCTTTAATCAAATCGACCCGAAAAATCTTATTCTCACAAAGTTCAGTCTAGTACAATAGTTTCCTACACTTTCGACCATATAAAGCTTCATAAGGTGCCATTTTAATACTTGATTGAAAACTATTGTTATACGCAAATTCAATCAACTATAAGTACTTTTCCCACGTACCTTCAAACTCAAGAATGCAACATCTCAACATATCCTCGAGTATCTGTATAACTCACTCGGATTGACCATCCGTTTGTGGGTGAAATGTGGTACTAAAATGTAGTTTTGTACGTAGTGCATCTTGTAGTTTCTTCCAAAACCTCAATGTGAATCTTGGATCTCTATCTGAAACAATAGAAAAAAGTACTCCGTGCAATCTCACAACCTTGGAGATATACAACTCAGCAAGCTTGTCAAGCAAATAATCTGTACACACAGGAATGAAATAAACTGATTTTGTCAACCAGTCAACAACAATCCAGATTGCATCTTTCTTACTCGGAGATAGGGGTAAACCCAAAACAAAATCCATAGTCACTTTATCCCATTTCCAGTCGGGGATAATAATCGATTGTAATAAACCAGACGGTACTTGATGCTCAACTTTAACTTGCTGACAAATCAAACATTTCGAAACAAATTCTAAAATATCTCGTTTCATACCTTACCACCAATAAAGCTCTTTCAAATCGTTTTACATTTTCGTACTTCTCGGATGAACAGACAAACAACTACTATGTGATTCGTTCAAAATCATCTGTATCAACATTGAATTCCTCGGAACACATATTTGGCCTCTAAATCTTAAACAGTAATCTGAATCAACTTGAAACTCTGAATCAGGGCTCAAATCACTTTGAGCTCATTTTGCTGACATTTCATTATCAACTTTCTCAGCTTCGTAAATATGTTGTACAAACAACGGTCTCGCTTTCAATTCAGCTATAATCGATCCGTCATCAGATAGAGCCAATTGAGTATTCATTGCACGTAAAGCAAACAAAGATTTCCAGCTTAAAGCATCAGGAACAACATTTGCTTTTCCCGGATGATAGTCAATCACTAGCTCGAAATCTTTTAGCAATTTTAGCCATCTTTGTTGTCTCAAATTCAAATATTTCTAAGTCATCAGATATTTCAAACTTTTGTGATTTGAATAAACATGACATTTCTCACTGAACAAATAATGTCGCCAAATCTTCAATGCAAACACAATAGCTGCTAATTCTAAATCATTCGTCGGGTAATTTTTTTCATGCGGCTTCAACTATCTCGAGGCATAAGCTATGACTTTGCCTTCCTGCATCAAAACGTAGCCTAAACCATTCCACGATACATCACTATATATTACAAATTCTTTACCCAATTCTGGTTGTACTAATACTAGAGCTTCAATCAAAAGAGTTTTCAGCTGATCAAAACTTTTTTGGCATTTATCTGACCACTCAAACTTTACATCTTTTTGAAGCAATCTCGTCAACAGAGTTGCAATCATCGAAAAGCCTTTTACAAACTGTCGGTAATAGCCAACTAGTCCCAAAAAACTGCAGACTGCAATACATTTCTCGGAGGCTTCCAATCCATTATTACAAAAATATTGCTTGGATCGACTCGAATACCTGATACTGATACAATATGCCCCAGAAAGCTAACCTCACGCAACTAGAATTCACATTTACTAAACTTTGCATATAATTGCTTATCACGTAGGGTCTGTAATACAATTCTCAAATGCTCGGCATGCTCAGTTTCATCTCTCGAATAGATTAAAATATCATTTATGAACACAACAACAAATCATCTAGATACAGTCTGAAAATCCAGTTCATCAAGTCGATAAAGATAGCAGGTGCATTCGTCAATCCGAAACGCATAACTAAAAATTCATAGTGACCATACCTCGTTCTGAATGCAGTCTTGGGCACATCAAAGTCTCTAACTCACAACTGATAATAACCAGATCTCAAATCTATCTTTGAAAACACTGTAACCCCTTTTAACTTATCAAACAATAATCTACTCTGGGCAGAGGATATTTATTCTTGATCGTCACTTTGTTAAGCTGTCTGTAGTCTATACACATTCTTATCGTACTATCTTTCTTTTTTACAAACAATACGGGAGCGCCCCAAGGCAAGAAACTCAGTCTTGCAAACCCTTTGTCAGTTAATTCTTGCAACTGAGATTTTAGTTCTTTTAACTCTGTCGAAGCCATTCTTACGGAGCTACCGATATCGGAGTTGTACCCAGTACTAAATCAATGCCAAACTCAACCTCTCGTAATGGTGGTAATCCTGGTAACTCTTCTGGAAACACATCTAGATACTCACACGCAATTGGTACTGATTCGATTTTCTTTTTAGTCACTTTTGTATCTAACATATAAGGCAAGTAAGCTTCGCAACCCTTTTTCACATATTTCTAAGCCAACATCAATGAAATCACTGTTGGCAAACCATTTAGATCATTTGACTCAATTCAGATAATCTCATTATTCTGACATCTCAAATCAATCATCTTTTGTTTGCAATTCACAATAGCATCATGCAATGTTAGCCAATCCATACCCAGGAATATATCAAACTCGTCAAATGGCAACAACATCAAATCAACCGAAAAACAATTATCCCGAATCATCAACGGACAGTTCTTGCACACTTTATCAACCAACACGTACTTGCCTAAGGGTTTCGATACTCTAATTACAAATTCAGTAGACTCTACAGGTAAAGTCTTAATGGATACTAAATTCACACATATATACAAATGAGTTGATACTGGATCTATTAATGCAATAACTTTAGTATCATAGAGAGTAAAAGTTTCGATAATGACATCTGGAGATGACGCTTCTGTGCAAGCTTGAATAGCGTAAGCTCGTGCAGGTGCTCTTATCTCTGACCTCATAGAAAAGTCTTTAGTCACTTTCTTGCTACCACTTACATTTCCCGTGTTTCTAGGTGGTCTACCTCTAGCTGAAGTGTTACTCGGCCTTACATTTTATACTGCATCTTGTTTAGCCAACTCTAGAAAATCACGGATAAAATGATCCAATGATCCACATTAAAAATGGGCCCGATCATTAAATCTACAATCATTGATATTCCTTTTACTACAATGTTTATGTAACAGCCCGATTTTAGGCCTAGTCAGAACAGTGGTCTCGGGACCACTAATCTAACATCAGAGAAAGTATTTTATTATTAATTTTAATTTATAACATGTTTAAATTAGTGCATGAAAAATTTGGTGAAGTAATTTTAGTGGTTTCATGCTTAATTGTCAAAAAGGACTAAATCGCATAAAGTGCAAAAGTCCTATTTGATAGCTAAGGGTGTTAAATTTTCATGAATCATAAATTGGGGCTCTTTAAAGGGCAATTAGACCATTTTAAAAGAGGATGACTAGCCTAGGGACAAGGAAATAGAAAAGTCAAAGAAATTAGGTAGATTGGTGACTTAAATGAATAGATTGAATAAAATAAAAATTGGCCTTCATCTTCTTTACTCTTTCTTTATTCCCACAGAAATATTAGCCATTAGAGGTGCTTCAGAAGCTTCAAAATTCCAGCAACATATTTCTCTCTCACGTAAGTGATTTTGATAGTTTCTTTGATGATTTTCTTACACTTTTGGACCCCTTGAAGCATGAACTTTCAAATGAAGGGACTATTTTGCAAATGGCTCAAAGACTAGGGTTGTACCATCAGAGTGTTCATGTTGATTTCTAAAATTTTATGGAAGAATTGAGCTATAGTTGTGAAATAAACAACTTTTGTGAAGTAGTTTTCATGGAAACCTTAATTAAGGATCATTTTGCATAAGTTGTAAAATAGGTGATAAATGTGCGAAATAATGAGAATTATAGGCTGCTCCTACCATGAAAAGTATCCGACTAGGCTTGGTTAATGAGAAAATGTGATAAAAATCAATTTTTGGTTCTAGGGGTAAAATGGTCATATTGCAAGAGTCTAGGGGCAAAATGGTCATTTTGCCTAATTTTAAATTGTTGAGTATCTAGATCGATAGAGTGATTAAATTTGTGAATTTTTATCATTTTAGATCAAGAATTACAAAATCCGGCCTAGACCGGGGAAAAGAAAAGCTAGCGGACTAAAACCGACTCGTCGCCTACATTTTGATTACCGAGGTAAGTTGTATGTAAATAATACAATTACTTTTTTATTATATGTGTTGAATTAATATAGCATGAAATACTTGATTGTGGAAATGAGAGTGCATGATGATAATTGAGATAATAGAATTCCCGTTTGAACCATAAGAAATAAGTTGGATATTCATGCCATGACATATGGGTTATTATTGTGGGCTAGTGCAAGACATGTCTGGGACATGCATTGGCCACATTATGAGAGCTAGTGTAAGACCATGTCTAGGACATGGCATCAGCATTGAGACGAGAGCTAGTGTAAGACATGTCTAGGACATGCATCGGCCTCGTGAAGTAAGCCAGTGTAAGACATGTCTGGGACATGCATCGGCTACGAGATGCGTTAGTTAAAACCATGTTTGGGACATGGCATTGACATGGATATGCGAGAGCTAGTGTAAGACAATGTCCGAGACATGGCGTCGGCCTCGACGATGATAGTCTGTGTAAGACCATGTCAGGGACATGACATCGACTTGAGACATGAGCCAGTGTAAGACCATGTCTAGGACATGGCGTTGGCATTCTACCCCACGTTTAAGGGTTATTGAATATCCAGTATTGTTCCGAATGGTTCAACGGTGAGAGTTTCAGTTTAAGTTAATGAGAAATGTATAACCTTGTTGTGAGTGGTACAGGTACCTATTTAGTATCTATGGGATGTGAGCTCAATATAAGTTATATGTTTTGTATTGGATAGTGATGAGTAAGTTGTGCTTATGCCTTCCTTTGTATTACGAGCATGTTGATGAATGGTAGAGTTGTTGTTATATTTATTTGTGCGTAACTTACTAAGCTCTATGCTTACTTCCTCTCATTTTCATTTTCTTATAGTGCCGCCTAATTAGCTTAAGGATCATCAGATGTCAGAAGCATCGATCACACTATCAACCAAAGCACTTGGTATAGTTAGATCTCTTTATTTTGATTATGGCATGCATAGGACTCTTTGATTTTGTTTTAGTGTCACATTATTTTAGGGCCAAATGTGTTGGCTTGCTTTAACATTTGACTCATTTTGTACAAGGCCATGAAAAATGACTAATATTGAAAGTTATTATATGAATGTAAAGTAGTCTTTCATGAATGAGAAATTGTTAGATTGGTTATGAAATCATGCTAATTTAGACTTTGATTATGTTGGTTGTTGTTATGTTGTGTTTCAGGGTGGCAAAGGGATTGGTAGATAGCCTTATGTTGTTCACATGGGTAGACAAACGAGTATGTGTCTAGGCCGTGTTTAACACACGGCCAGCCCCATAAGAGTGTTGTCCAGCCGTGTGTCCCCCACACGTAAAAATTTCAAGTCAGTGTGCATGGTAGTAAACACACAGGCAGAGACACGACCGTGTGTCTCAGCTGTGTGGAGGACACGGCCTATGGCCATGGCATGTGCCTCAGCTGTGTGCGTTAAATGGGATGCTGACGGTCAGAAACAGAATGTCTAGGTTCTTGCACACGGGCTAGGATACGGGCATGTCATGGTCGGGTAAAGGACACGGGCATGTGTCAAGTTGTGTGAAAACCCTTGTAGATTCGAAAATAGAATTAATTTCACACGGGTATAGGACACGGGCGTGTCCCTAGGTGATTAGGCCGTGTGTGCCACACAACCTCTTAAAGTAATAATATCCATCTCATTAATCTCGCTTTCATTTCTTTTTTCTTTATAATATATTTTAATGTTGAATGATCAGTGTAAACATAAACTCTATTTGCTGTCAAATACGACCGGAATTTCTCACAAGAAAACACAATGGCAAGTATGTCCTCTTTAGTTGTAGTGTGACTGTATTATGCCTAATTGAGTTTCTTACTTGCATAATGAATGGCTCCAAATAGGTTATTTCTTTTCTATCCTAACACTTCGCCTACATCATAGTCACTAGCATCGCACATTATAATAAAAGGTTCTAACCAATTATGAGAGATAATTACAGGTGCAAAAATAAGTTTTTCTTTTATTACCTCAAAAGCTTTGATGCATTCCTGGTCAAATACGAGCGATGTCTCTTTCTGTAATAGTTGATTCAGCGGCTTAGAGATATGAGCAAAATCTTTTATAAATCGCATGTATAACCTAGCATGTCCCTAAAAATTTCTCACTCCTTGCACTGTTGTAGGATTTTGAAGTTTTTTAATAACCTAAATTTTATCTTTGTCCACTTCTAGACCTTCTCTTAATATTTGATGCCCTAAAACCAATCCTTCTTTGACCATGAAATGACATTTTTCCCAGTTCAGTACAAGGTTTGTTTCTTCCCATCTTTGTAGGACTTTTTCAAGGTTGTCCAAACATTCTTGAAATGGATCTCCATATACTAACAAATCATCCATAAACACGTCCAAGCCTTCTTCTAACTTGTCGGCAAAAATAGCAGTCATACATCTCATAACAGTTGTTGGGGCATTGCAAAGCCTGAATGGCATTCGTCTAAAAGCATAAGTAGCAAAATGACATATGAAGGTAGTTTTTTCTTGATCAACTGGATGTATTGGGATTTGATGGTATCTTGAGTATCTGTCAAGGAAATATTAATAATCCTTCCCTACCAACCTATCAGGAATTTGATCAATGAAAGGAAGTGGGAAATGATCTTTTTTTATTGCATCATTTAACTTTCAATAATAAATGAATACTCTCCAACCAGTAACTCTTCTTATTGGAATTAATCATTTTTATCATTTTCAACCACAATCAGCCCATCTTTCTATGGATACATTGCGTAGGACTAACCCATTCACTATCAAAAATAGCATACACAGTACTTTCATCTAACCATTTAAGTAACTCTTTTTTTACCATTTCCTTCATAGTTAGATTAAGCTGACATTGTGCATCCACTACAGGCTTTTTTCATTCTTCTAATCTAATATTATGTTGACATAACGTAGGATTAATTCCCTCAATACCAGCTATTCTCCATCATATGGATTTTTTACATGTTTTTAAAATGCTTAATAAAGCTTCTTCTTGTTTTGCATTTAGTCCGGTAGCTATAATCACTGGTAATGTATTTTATTCCCATAAATATCCATATTTTACGTGTTCTAGTAAAGGTTTTAATTCTAAATCAAGAGGTTTAATAATAGACGATGTTATTTTTGTTGTGCTTAAAATAATTTGTTCTGATTGTCCTTTACTCTGATACCACCAATCTAGTTGAATAGATGTCTGAGAATTTTCCTATTAGGTATCTTCCCATTTTTCTTTTTCTGATTCATATTTTTGATCAACTAAATCTACTTGAATTGTAACACCCCAAACTTGGCCTAGACGTTATGGTCGAATCTGGCGTGTCACATCAAACCATTTTTCAAATTTGACCGTTCCGGTGAAAATCCATTACTGAATCTAAATTCCTTTATTATTATTAAACTAAAGTTCTCATCAAAACGTTTACCAATTTTTTTGCCTTTGGTATATTACCTCATTTAAAATAGCGGAAGCATTTTGAAAACTTTGTTGTTGGAAGCTCGTGTTCCTTAGAAAAATCATGCCATTTTGAAATCTCGAGTTTTCCTAGACTAGCAGTTTAGTATAAGAAATCACAATTCAAATTAAAACTTAAAACCCACCAATGGCCTTCTTACATAAATTAAAAACCCAAAACGAAATCTAATTGCAATTAAAAGAAACAGAAACAGTAGTGTGGCCATCTCCGAGTCCCTCGCAGCTCCAAACCATCTAAGCTTAGGGATTACCTACACAGTTAGAAACGGGGTGACTTTACGAAAACTCAATGTGTAATCCCAATAATAAACAAATAGTGAATAACACGGTATCAGTACAATCCGGGCCAAAGCCCTATTCATTCTCGACATATACTAGGCCGAAGCCCTTCGTTTAACGGTTACTGGGCCGAAGCCTTTTCATAAATCAAATCACTGGGCTGAAGCCTTTACTGTAAACGGTATGGCCCATAGGCCTATTTCAATATCATATGAAATACCAATGAATGTATGCAAGCCCATTCGGGGAGACTACTCAACCCACCATCCGCTACTCTCCACCCGTACCAACCAAGCTCTCCATGTGGGGAATAACTCAACCCACCCAACCAAACTCTCCAATTGGCAAAGATAGTTGCTTTATCATATAACTGGAGGCCTAGCCTCTTTTAATAACTGGGGTGAAGCCCTTTTCGGTAAATTGGGGCAAAGCCCTTTTCGGTAAACTAGGGCAAAGCCCTTTTAGCACTTCCTCCATTTTTATAAAACCCAACCCATGCAACATGTCATATATGCAGAATGTCATGCCCATATTTGAATCAAACAATCACATTCAAGTCATTCATATCACCAACATATATTCACAATCAAATCCGTCAACCACACAGTCCAAGTCAGTCGCTTGCCCACAAGGGCAAAACAATCATTTAACACCCTCGGGGCAAAATGGTAATTTTACCCCACAAGGGTATCTCGGTAATTCTACCCTACAGGGGTATTTCGGTATTTCTACCCTACAAGGGTATTTCAGTAATTCTACCCTATAGGGGTATTTCGGTATTTCTACCCTACAAGGGTATTTTGGCAATTCTACCCTATAGGGGTATTTCAATATTTTACAAATCGAGAGTATTTCGATAATTTCACAAATCAGGGGTATTTTGGTAATTTTACAAGCCAGGGGTATTTTGGTAATTTTACAAACCAGGGGTATTTTAGTAATTTTACAAACCAGGGGTTTTTGGTAATTTTACTGATCGAGGGTATTTTGGTAATTTTATAAACTAAGGGTATTTCAGTAATTTTGTAAATTGAAGGTAAAACGATAATTTTGTAAATCGAGGGTAAAACGGTAATTCTGTAAATCGAAGGTAAAATGGTAATTCTATAAATCGAGGGTAAAACGGTAATTTTTAAATCGAGGGTAAAATGGTAATTCTATAAATCGAGGGTAAAATAGTAATTCTGTAAATCAAGGGTACTTTGGTAATTTTACAAATTGAGGGCATTTCAGTAATTTGGTAAACTAAAGTATTCTAAATAGGGATAACAATACGAATGAGCCTAAAGCCTATTCTCAGCCCAAATGGGCCCACATACTCGTGTGGCCCTTTTAGCCCAAATCTAGCCACAAATATGAGATTCACCTAGCCTAGTCCAATATTTACTACACAATCAAACAACTTATCCAATTGGGCCCGTAGGCCCATTGGGCCCACATGACCCCTTTCGGCCCATCGTGGCACGAAGTAGCCATCCTACAGCTAGAGTAGCGAGAAATTACACACCTAATTGGAGACTGGAGTTAATCCACGCTCCGAGCACTCTTAGCAGACAAAATAAATGCTCTTTGATTGCCATGAGTTTCGAACCCTGGACCTCTTTGCCAACTTTATGATGCCACCTTGCCACTTCACCACAAGCTCTTTTTGTGTCATATTTTATCCCTAATTAATTATAAGGTCTAAAGGCCAAAGTCCAGGTTCCCTTAAAAAAAAAACCAGAATAAATTGCAAGAGCCAAGGCTTGAACCCAGGCTCCCATACAACCTTAATGATGCCACAACCACTAGACTACAAGCTTCTTTGTGTCATTTATTTAACACAATAATTTAAAAAGGCCTCACCCAAGCATCCAGGTTTTTTATTCACTTAATACCAAAATTTTTGCTAAAGCCCAGGTTTGAACCCAAGATTTCTCCAACACTTTTCAGAGCCATTAACAACCAAAGCAGACATTTAATTGTGTCATTTCATTGCACAATTAAATACCTATATATAACCTCCTTACGGACCCACACTCAAGGCTCAATACTTCTAGGCCCAAATTCGGGGTGTTACATGAATGACCTCCAGTTTATTGCACTTTTGTTCCTCTGTTTTGTTTTCTTCCAATTCCCCTACTTTTAATTCTTGATGTATTCTCTAAGAAAATTCATTTTCACTGAATCTTTCTAATATTTTCATTACTTCCTTCCCAGTTTTTTTCCAGGAGCTCTCTCCAATCATGATGTCAAACCTTTGCCTATTCTGACTATTCATGTAATGCCCCAAAAATCCTGAAATCCAAAAATCTCAAAATCTTGAATTTTTCTTTTGTGCTTAATAATTCCGATTAAGTGCTAATAACGCAAAGGTAGGTCAAGGTCAAGGTTTGAGTTCGAAATAAGGGGTAGAAGAAATTATAAGTTAATTATTAAAAGAATCAGGGTTGGCAAGTAGTTGGGCTTTTAAATAAAGATAGGGGAAAATAGCAGCAAAGAGCCTAGTAGAGGAGTGGTTAAGTGACGCCACTTAGAGTGTAGGGAGGTGGCGTTAATAGCTAGCAAGGAGGTCCAAGGTTCGAATCCTAGCTTAGTGTTTTTAGAAGTTTAATTTTGACCCTCTAGAAGGATGGAAGTGGCATGAAAGTGGACTCTAAGGGAAGTGTTCAAGAGAGAAAATTAAGGAAAGGATCAAGGGGTTATCAGGGAGAAAAACGAGGAAATGAGAAGTGAGAAGTGATGGAGCCGAATGGGGAATTGGGCATGGGAAAATTCGGGTATAAGTCCTATAAATAGGTGCCGAATGCTAGGGTATGAAGCTAATGACCAAATTTCCTTCACCCTGTTACCAGAAACTCTTTTCTCTAAAAGCCGAAAACCCTCTGCCTTTGTTTTCTTTTTCTCCTTCCTTGTGTCGAATTCTATTCTTCCTCTACCTCATTGCTGACTTTTCTTTCTTTTTCCTTAGAGCCGAATAACCCTCTTTTTCCATACAAAATCGTAAAGGGCTGAACCTCTTTGGCCGAATACCCTTGGTGCAATCACTATTCATTCTACTTCGGTCAAATCTAGTGTAAATGTTGTTCTCCCAATCAGTTTCTTTGCTAAGTTCAAATATTGTCCCTCACTCTTTCTAATCAACTATGGTATGGAATTAGTACCGAATCTCGAATCTTAGCTCATTACTGAATTGCCCCTTAGGTGTTGCGGTTTTGGTAAGTATTCCTCATCCATTGGCTAAGGTTGGCCGAATAGCCATAGTAAGGTAAGGGGACTTGTGTTGGATATGAGTCACCTATTATTCTGGTTTTAATAGTTACAATTGGTGTAGATCTAGGAGTTGATCGTGGTTAGTGAAGGGGTTGTTATACTTATCGCGCAAGGTAAGGTTAAGGTGAGATTCCGGCTTTTGGTAAAGTATTCTATAAGTATGTGAGATTAATCTTTAAATGATATCGATTGTAGGTTTGGGCTAAGAAAATCGAAGCACGCTTGCCTACCAGGTGTGTACATACACTGCACACACACTATGAATCGGCAAAAGCCGAAATGCCGAAAAGTCGAAATGCCGAAAAGCCAAAAGTTTGGCTACGGTAGTCTTGCGAGTGCATGAACACTCGTAAGGGGGAGACCAATAGGTTGCCTGAGACCCACGGGCGATTCCGTGGACTTGGGTTGTGATTTGGCCATACGGGCCAGAATGGGCTAAATGAGCCCGATGGGTTGTTGGGCCCGTAATAGGCAAAAATTGAATATTGATGCTATGTGATAGGAATTTGTATGTGAGCATGAATATGAATGTGACTAGGCCTAACGGGCCATATAAATGTGATTTGGGCTTAATGGGCCATATACAGGTGATTTGGGCCTAATGGGCCATATGAATATGAATGGGCTTAATGGGCCAGATACATGTATGTGAATTTGTTTGGGGCTTTGTAAGGGGTTTTGGGCTTAGTATATGATAACTACATAAGACTTAATTAATATATTGCGACCGTGAACAACTCATAGGGTTAAGGTGTGGCAACGGGTATATGCATGTCTAGGATTGGATCTAAGGAGAGCTTGGTACTTAAGCGGTCTTAATGACCCACCTCCTCTTCTCTGGAATCCTACCTGGTGCATAGTATTTGTTCATCTTAGCTCGCGAGACTGGTTCATAGGCCAAGGTAAGTGAAAACCATAACTAAGGGGAAATTACCGAAATGCCTTTAAGGGCAAAAATGACCAAAATACCCCTAGGTGTTGAATATAAGTTTTATGGATGTAACATGCATACATATGATGTTCTGCTTAGGTTGCATATGGGGTGGGAACTATGGAACGGAGAAGTTTATGAGGATCGCATGGTTGCCTGACAATTGTGGATCCACCAACGGCTTTTAAAGCCCAAAATGTAAATAAAGGTAGTTCCGCAATGGGGCTACCATTGGTGTGTGGACTGGGTGGGCCGATATTTATATCCCCACATGGTGTGATAGGGGACGGAACTGGTGTGTAATGGATGGATAATTTGGATGGGATTGCATTGCATGTTTGATGATTTGTCTTTGAATGCTTGTTTTTCATCGAGGGTTGTACACACTGAGTTTGCGAAAACTCACCCTCCCTTTTATTTTATTTTTAGGTGATGCACATTAGACGGTTCGATGTTTGGAGGGACTCTGGGTGGCCAGCTAGCAAGACAAATTTGGACTTCTTTTTCTTAAGCTTATAAGTTTTATTTTATTAAGTATGTTTCAGACCAAATTGTAATAAGGTTTTCATTATGCTGTTATTACTTGAATTATTATTATTTTCATTGTAATTACGAGAAGTTGAACTTGGGATTCCTAAATTATAGTATTCTTTCTACGTTTCCGCAACTGAAAGGTGTGTTTATTTTTTTAAAATTAATTAAGGTTTCTTTTGTTTAAAAAGGGTTTTCGCTAAAACACTTCAATATAACACGTCAGATTCGGCCATAGCATCTGGGCCGGGTTTGGGGTGTTACAATTTAATTCGTCGTAGAAATGTTGAATTTGAACTGTAAAATGAAAGCCTCCACCCAACACTGATCTGACAATGGTTTTAAATCTTTCCGAGGCTTGTCCCAATGTTTCAGTAATATATTGTTTAAATTGAAAGAACTTTTCATAAATACCGAGTACCTGAGTCATAGGGTGGCCTTGCAAAGAAATAACTGCACAAAATCAGTCCAAGTAGTAATAGTATTGGGTGGGAGTGCATCTAACCATGCTTTCGCTTTTCTGTCGAATGCAAATGGGATTAGCAATAATTTGATAGTGTCTGGTGGTACTCCAGCGTAAGCGACAATACTACTTATATATTCAAATTATCGTAAAAAAACTATAGGATCCTCTGTCTTAGGATCAATGAATGTGACATTGTTAGAAATCCACGTTAGTAAAGAAGGATTTAGCTCAAAATGTGAATTATAAATAATTGGACAAGTAATACTAGATCACAACCAGTCTGTGTCAAACAATGTCCCTAGTGTTTGCATCATACTTCCTGTGTTTTGAAGCAAAGAAGAAATAAAGGAATGTTAGTAACTTAATATTTAAATTTCGTATCTATAATGCGTAAATTTCCTTATTATTCTATTATATGCAAAATTTAAAATCAATATAGTGAGTTGCCTCCCCAGCAACGACGCTAACGACTTGACTACCTCTGGATGTGCCAACGCCCAAAGTAGAAATCTTGCACAAAAGATGTGAAAAGTGATATCTGGAAATATACGGGTCAGGTTGTAATATATTTGCAACGGAGTAGGTAAGTACTCCGAGGAACATACCCAAGAGAGGCAAGCACTAAATTAATTCTAATATAAACATAAATAGATCTAATTAGTATTGAATTATAGTACGAAGATTTAAAAGAATGATTTTGATAAACTATACAAAAATAATAAAAAATGAAATAAAAGAAAATCGAGAAATCAAATAATTAAATATGTATCAAATCTAGGCATGGGTGATTAGCTCACTTTGGTCGTCATAATCAACTGTCATCTCAGGTTTTCTTGTTAAATGATATGCCATAAATCATTATATTATTTACATCCCTTTTTACATATAATTATAGTTTGTTTAATAGTAAGTCAAAGCATTTTAGTATATATTTAGGTTGTTATTCTTCAAGTAGTAATTTATGTTTTCTAGTAGTTTTTATTACGCTTTATATATCTAAATAAAGTTACATGGTCTTGTAGGTTAAGTTGAGAGCTAAAGATGTTTATTTGGGCCAAAACTGATGCCTAAGACACTGATGTCCCCAAAATTCCTGCACATTTTAACTACGTTTTGGAGGAAAATTAGATGTATTTATCCTAATCGAATTCTAAGGATTTCAAGGATAATTTAAGCATTTTAATATTCCAAGTTGAGCTTATATAAAGGGCATTTGTAATAGCCCATTTTCAGTAGTGTCGAAAACAATGGTTTTGGGGCCACAAATCTGACAAGTTCGTAAATATTATTATTTAATATTTTCGATTCAAATATGGTTTTAAAAAGGTTTTCGATATGGTAATTTATGTTATATGAATGATTAATTAAGTTCAAGTGGTAAGACCTTAAGGTCAAGTGGTTTTAGAAAATAAGGTATTGGGACCTCGTTCCCATAAACCAAGCTATAAATATTTTTATAAATATTTACGAATTTTCATTTAGGTTGTACTAAAGTTTCGTTAAGAAATTTTAACGTTTCCATAGTTAATTAAGTAAAAAGGACTGAATCATAGAAGATGTAAAATTTGATCACTATTTGATTTAAGTGATTAAATGACTTAATGAATAAAGGAAAAGGGACTTAAATGGTAATTAAACTATTTAATAATTTAGTGGACGGTTTTGGGCAACTAAAAGCATGAAATTTGGATGATTTTTAATGTGGACAAAATAGTAATTTTATAATTAAATTAAATTAAATAAAAATAAAAGCTATCATCGTCTTTTAATTTTTCTTCTTCACTGAATTGAAAAGGGAGAAGAATCAATTTTTAAGCTTTGAGTTTCGGCCATGGTTAAAGCTTTGCATGGTATGTCATTTTGGCCACATTTCTAATAACTTTTATGTTTTTGATATCGTTGCAACTAGGTTCAACTAGCTCGTACCTTCGATTTTGAAACTGTTAAAGATATTGAATGTTTTCATTAATGAATCTATGTGATTTTAGTTATTATATGATGAATTTGAAATGTTGGTTGATATTTCAAAGTATTTTGTTAAGTAATTTTGATGAACTTTCCAATTAGGGATTAAATTGTTGAAATAGTAAAAGTGCAAGGATTTCTGTGAAAGTTTTATAAATATGGGTTGTATTTGAAGCTATGAACAATCTTTAAGCTTAAATTTGGGTAAAAATGGTTAACTTGCATGTTTTAGACTCAGAGACTAAATTGAATAAAAGTAAAATTTTAGGGTCAATTGTGTGAAAATGTCAAAAATGACTAAATTGCATAAAATAATTTTTTTTTACTATCTAAATTAATAATATTGAATGAAAATATTAATTTAGATCAGGATCGAGTGGAAAATTTAGGACAATGGAAAAATTACCAAAAAGCCCTTATATTTTGACATTTCTACCATTTAGCCAAGTTCATATGAACTATTATCATTTAATGGTTGATTAAACTGAATTTTTCATGTATGGTTCTATTGAAAATGAATCAATATATATATATATGTTATTATGAAATTTATCCTGTAAGGAAACGATGGAAATTCAACGGTGTACGGTGACTATCAAGCCCCGTTTGAACCTTAAGAATATAGAGGATACAAATGACATGTCATTAGGGTTACCATGTTTCAGGAGTTGATTCTGAATGTCCTACCAGTGGCTAAGTTTAGGCATTTTTGCGGATACTCGATAGCTTGTATAAGTAGCACTGTGTAGCTATTTTCTGACCGACAGCTTGTGTGAGCACACCTATTTATAGCTCGTATAAGCATCTATGTAAAGGAAAAGGAAAAGGAATGGATTTGACCATATTTAACACACTTTGAGTGAGATTTCTGTGTATCCAATATTATTCTAAGTGGTTCAACGGGCATGAAAAGGGATGAATAGGTAAGGGTTCTAATTTATTTCACTACAACAATTATGGAAAGGTACGATGCATCGATGATCAAAGTATGAACATTCATGATTGTGAAAAGTACAATTTAAGTGATGCTATGTTTATGTACCATATCTTACCATGTAATGATATTACTAAGTTATGTGTTTAATCACTAGCTTATGGCTATGGTTAATGTTATGTTTATGTCTTATGTATTATGCAAATGAAATGGTAAGTGTTCAACATGAACCAAGACATGTATGTATGAAACTATTTGAAATGGTGATACATGGAAAACATTATATGTTTTGAAGGATGATAAATCCAATTGGATCATGCTCAAGTATAATGTTTATCTATGTTTAAGTTCACATGAATTATGTTCAAGTATGCTAAACTGTGTTGTTGTTGGTGCTTAGGCTTGTGCCAAGTTTATGACTGGATTATATCATGCTTAATCTTAATGAAATATATTGAAACAGTAAGTATTTAATTGGTAATGTGCTTATGTTCATGAAAAGGTGGTATAAATCAAAGTATGTGATTTCTTATGAAATTGTTTATCATGTAATTGATTCCAAAAGAGCTATGTTTAAATGCACTAGCTTGTAGTATTGGTTGATGTTATGCTTATATCTTGTGTGTTATGCATATGAAATAGGTGAGGAAAGGTAATGAAATGGTAAATTCATATTTGAAATGAAATTTGATGAAAAGGGAATAATTAATTTGAAAGATGTACTTATGTAACACCCATAACTTGTATCCGTCGCCAGAACAGGGTTAGGGGTGTTACAACTTATATGTGAGAAATTTACGTATGCTCTGGATGAATATACCTATATAAAAAATAAATACACTAAGTTGGGAGTTGGGAATGTCATTTAGGCTTATGATAAGCATTGGGAATGGAATGGAAAGTAAGTAAATTGAAAGGTGTATAACCTTATTGAAAGGTTGATGATTATATATTACATCCCATACAATCCTATCATGTTATGAATGATAAATATATGCGACATTAATGACCTTACTTCTTTGTGAGTCAATGATCATATAGATTTATGAACCTTATGGTACTGGCATAGTTTTATGTTTATTGTATAAATTTTATTATTGAAATGGAATATTATGCTTAAAGTTTATACGGGCTTATTAAGCGTACATTGCTTACGTAGTTATTTTCCTTTACTTTACAGATTATCGGAAGCTCGATCGGGGTAGAATATTGTTGGAGATCTATCACACTATCCATCGATTTTTATTGGTAGATTTTGATTTGTTGGTCTTGGTTATAATGGCATATATAGGTGGACTTATGTCTAATGTTTAGTTAATGATATTGGCATGTAATATTGCTTTGAAATTGTGAAACTTATGTTATTTTGATGCTTTGATGGTTGGTGTGATTTTGGCACTTTGATGCTTAATGGTTAGTGTTTATTTTATGGCCGAAGTGGTAAGTGTTGGCATGTTTGCAAAATGATCGTTTAAAGCATGCTTTGATATGGAATTTAGTCAAGTATGTTTGGTTGAATTATAATGTGACACCCCTAATGTGACCCTAGTCGGAGAGTGGTTTCGGGACCACGAAACCGAGTCACAAGAATAATTAGGTGTTATATTCTGTGCTTATTGTATGTGGAATTTGTATGCGTAAATATTTCGTGTCTTGATTTTTATTAATTAGGTGCAAATTTATAAGAAAGGACCCATGTGCTAGGACTTGAAAATGTGATAGGTGTAATTTTTAAGTGGCCTAATAATGCATGAAGTGAAATAAATGGAGTTGCATGTCAATTATCCCATTTCCTAAGGTGGATGGCCGGCCATGACAAATTATGGGCAGGGAAAACATGTTTCCAACATGTTTGGCTAGTGAGTTATGTAGGAAGTATTATAATAAAATAAGCATAAAAAATGAAAAAAAAAGAGAAAGATGAGCTTGGATGCCTCTTGTTGCCGTGAGTAGAGGAAAGAGAGGAGAAATTTTGTCCATCCATTTTCACTTCTTGGCCGAAAATACTAAGGAAAAAGGGGGAGGATTTTTGCTTCATGCTTGGTTTAGAAGAGATCTAGAAGGAGATTTGGCTAAATTGCATCAAGATTAAGGTATGTATGAGGTTGTGTTGGGAGTTTCATGCATGTTTTGGTTGCTAACTTGATGTGCATGTTAGCCATGGCTCAAATCTTTGTTATGCCATGGAAATGGTATTTGGCCAAAGTTGTTATGGTGATAAAGCCATTGCATGCTAAGTGTGAAGCTTGATGATGATGCATGCAATGATGGATTGTCTACTCTTGAGTAAGATTTTGAGTTTTCTTTTGTTCAACCATGATTGAAGTTAAAAGGGCATGATTGTCATATTCGCCATGATGCATTCATGAGCATGATTCATGCTTCTTGCATGTTAGTTAAAATTTGTGTTTTGGATGGCTATGGACACCTTGAAATTCGCCATGCTCATATATGTATATATATGTTTGCACATGATGTTTTGGTTATGAAGGAAGTGATGAATATGTTTGTTTAAAGAAGAAGATGTTGAAGAATAATTGTGAAATTGCAAGCACATTCGACCTAGCACACATATGAGTGCTTGATGCTATATTATAAGTTTTGAGCTACAATATGCAAAGCATTAACTAGTAAAATGCATGCTGTTTTTGTGAGGTATTAAGTGCATAATTGGCCTCAACATGTACATGAATATTCGGCCTTGGGTAGCCTATTGAAGGCCTTAGCTTTTCCTTGATGCTCGAATAAATTGTATTGAATTGCTTGATGTAGTATAAAATGTGCATGACCATTGTGTATTCAAGCTAAAGGGTGGCCATATGACCATTTAAACTCCTTGTCATATTCGCCATAAGCTAGCACAATGAGGTTTTAATAAATTGAATTTGTTTGAATTAGCTCAAGAGCTTAGAGGGCCACAATTGGACAAGGGGAAGGAGAAAGTGATCGAATAGCCGTAAAAGCCATTCGACAACATCCGAGGTAAGTCCTCAAGAAGTGACCCTACTTGAATTATGTGAAATGATGTATGGATGTGTATTGATTATTGATTATGTGTGTATGAGTATTTGAATGATACCGGGCTAAGTCCGAAGGCGATTATGCTAGTGATCATAATTGTGTTTGAGCCTTAGTAACGAAAATGAAATATGTATGTCCAATGATTATTGATGTATGTGCGCATGAGAAATTGAATGATATCCGGCTAAGCCCGAAGACGTTAATGCTGGAAATTATATCCGGTTAAGACCGAAGGCAATTGTGCTAGTGGCTACATCCGGCTAAGACCAAGGCATTCGTATGAAGTCATTCTATCCGGCTAAGACCAAGGCATTTGTGCACGTGGTTATATCCGGTTATATTCCGAAGAATCTTGGGCTGGAGGTGAGTGTTGGTTGCTGTAATGAATTCAATTAGTACGCTCGAAAAGCCCAAAGAATAAGGTACGTTTATATGTGCATTGGAAAGTCGACATGTTTGAGCAACATTCGCTCAATCGTCTAACGAATTTCAGCTATTGAATTGATCGATACTTTGTGAAAGTATATAATGATGAAGTGTGAAGTAAGAATGACTATGTGAATGTGTATTAATGGAATGATGCATTTGGTTATGTGAATGTATTGCTTTAATTAAAGCTGATTATATTCCTTGAGACTTACTAAGCATAAAAATGCTTACCCCGTTGCTTTGGCTCTCTGTTTTATAGATTTCGCTCGATAGCAATCGGATTCGGGATCAATAAAGTCGAAGTCATCCACACTATCAACGCCTCTATTTTGGTATAAATTTTTGGTTGAACTTTGAAATGGCATGTATAGGACTACCCCTTGTTGGTTTAAAAATGTGGTGATGTATATGTATACGGCCATGCGAAAATGGCTCGTAAAAGGAAGCATGAACTTAGACTATTTTTGGTTTGTATGTATATATATGGTGTCATGATGTGACTATGGATTGGAAATGGGAATGTTGGTCCCATGATCAGCCATTGGCATGGTTAAAACGATCATATGTGAACCTATGTATGGCAAGACTAGTTGGTTCATGGAGACTACAAAATAGGTAAGACCTACCTTAAAAACAGAAGCTGCCAGCTGCAGTGACGTGAATGTGAAAAATCACCAAAATTTGTAGGAATGGTATTAAATAGTGAATAAGCTATGTAAATGAACCTTGATGAGTCTATTTTCATATGGAAGAAACGAAATGGTCATAGGAGTTACAGGTTAAGAGATATGAAAGCTATTGTGAGACAGGGCCAGAACGGTTTCTGGGTCCCCTGTCGTAACTTTAAAAATTTACTATAAATTATCCAGAAATAATTAGGAGTCATGTCTTATATTTAAAGATTCCATTTTGAGTCTAGTTTCATTAGAAACAAACGACACCAGTATTAAAGCCCTGTACAGAGAGATATTCAAGTTATAGAGCGCGAAGGTCAGAGCAGTCGATCCCTGTAACATGGGCGACTTTAACTAATAAACTGTACCAATTGGCCTGACCAAAAATTCTAGAAATAAATCCATGGATGGATATATGAGTCTAAATTCAGGAAAAATTTACGAAACCAGTTTCCGAGTTTTGAAACTCGAGATATGATTTTTAAGGCGACGGTGACGCAGTTTTCCAGCCTGACTGGAAATGTCAAATTGGTGGCAAAACATGTGAACTTGGCTTGTTAACCCCTCGTGTCCGACACCGGCGATGGTCTCGGGTTCAGGGTGTTACATATAACCATTTGGACACAAATGTAGGTATGTTTTATTGTTGTGATTAAGGTGCCTTTTGGCATATTGGTTGTATGGATAGATTCCATATTGAATTAGCCTTTGTACACCTCTAACCCGTATCCGTCACCAGAATAGTGTTACGAGACATTACTGACCAAAGCACATTTCAGAACAGTCATAATTCACATGCTATAAAACTTCACTATTCAAATCATATATGTATACTTATCATTTATGGCATTCGAATAATCTAAATATAGAATAACTTATTATTTTACAAATTACATGCACATACTTTAAAACATGCAAACATACAACATTTCATTTCATATAACTAACATGTGCCATTATGTCTATTTCATCTGTCAAATATTAACGTTCCATTTATTTATTCAATACATAAGTTTATTAAAATAAATAAATCATTTCACACCAACTAATATTTAAACTCATACACAACCTTAAAGTATTCAATTACCAAATCAAATTACATATATATCTAACTTTTCATCTCACTACTTATTCGACTAACTAATTAACCTATCATTATAACATTTGTTTACCTAACTACAACAATTGCATAACATGGATACATATATAATATTCTACCTAACATATGCCGAATATATCATCAACTTAACCAATTAAACTACCCAAATAAACTGACCAAAACATTCAAGTAGTATACTCATTATTTGTCTTAACCATTCGTACCTAATTAGTCAACCACCACCCAATTAATTGAATACATATTCGATCATTGATGACAACATTCAAGACATAATATAATTATATAATTTTACTATATACCAAATCACATACATATCAATATGAATCCGAAACCTTAGCCAAATATACATATACACATTATTTATCATTTCTAAACCAAAATATCCAAGTAAACATGCCATTTGAAACCGACACAAAAACCACATTCATTAATCAAATTTTCATAGCCTACTTTAGTCCACAATATTCAATACCACAATTATAACATTAACATATATAAGTAAACACTTAATGACATGATTTAGACACACTTTCCGAATCACAAATAGCTTATAACCATCACCTATATTTCAAGTTATGCATCTCAATGATAAATCATTAACAATCCATAACCTAAACACATTCAACAACCACATATATCAAACTTTCCAAACGAACTAATCATAAATCATATATAATTACTCCGTGCCAGAACATTTATATATATCAAGCATATCATACACTTATACTATGAAACATAATTTCCAACATGAACTTATAACACATCACAACCGAAAATACATAAACATAAGCATCATTTCAAGCCATTTTCGCATGGCTCATATATTTACAATCTCAAAACCAACCAAAACTAATATATCAAACCTATACATGCCATATGTTCAAAGTTTCAAACTTATAAAATACTGAAATAATGATCGATAGTGTGGCAGACTTCCTTAACGATCCACGAGCCGTAACTAGCTTCCCCAATCTAGAAAACAGAGGCAAACATACACACACAGTAAGCTATCATAGCTTAGTAAGTCATAAGGAAATAAATAACTCAATGACATAATTAACTCAATTTAATCAAACCAATTTATAATAGCATAATCACATTTAATCTCAAGCTTAAAGTTTCATATACAACATATACTTTCATATATAAATTTTACCTTGGCCGAATATACATATATCTATTTTCAAAGTATCATTCAATTTCAAAGCCATAATATTATTTTATAACCGAATGTCAACACAATCGTATGCAAATACTAATGAATCCAACTTTAATATCACATACTTATTCATAACATGTGGACGAATATAATTCATTAATACACATATATTTACATTAGCATCATGTTTAATTTGCATCATATATCAAATAACCAACTTACCTTATTTTCAAATAGATAATCAAATATCACATACCTGATCACTTTAGCTCGATTTACACATTCGATCACAACTTATCATTGCCCGTTGAACCATTTAGAATTGAATAGGATACTCGAATAATCACACATATCGTACAATGCCAACATCCCAAACGTTGTCTTACATGCCATCACATATCGATGCCAACTTCTCAGACGTGGTCATACATGAGAACACATATCGGAAATCCTATTCATGACATATGTATCCTAGCTATTCCTAAGGATCGTAGGGGGTTTTCAGACGTCGTAACTCGATTGAATTGAACTCGTACACATAGCTTTCAAACATATTCACATTCGGCTACCATATATAGTTTTTCACATAATTCATTAAAGCATATAAAACTCATATTTATTTGAAATTAACAACATCTATTTGCTTATAAACTTACCTCGGACAACGATAATCGAAATGGGACGACTAATCGACAACTTTGGTTTTCCCCCGATTCAAATCTGATTTCTTTGGTTCTTGATCTAAACATATTCAAATAAACTCATTCAAACATAATTTCATTCAATTTAGTCCAAAAAACATAAATGGGAAAATTACCATTTTACCCTTAACATTACACACTTTTTACAATTTAGTCCAAATTGCATAAAATACAAAACATGCAAAATTTGCACACACCATGCTTAGGCCGAATGTTACCCATGTTCATACAAGTCCATACATTTCATTTATTTTACATTTTAGTCCCTCAATTTATTATTTTTGCAATTTAGCCCTAATTACTCAAAATCATCAAAAATTCCAATACAAAACATATTAATCCAAAGCATATCTTTCATAATTCATCAACTAACATCACAAAGCTCAATTATTCATCAATGGAGTTACTCCAAATATTCATCAAAATTAGAAATTCAAACATGGGCTTTGTACATTACACTGTAATGATCTCAAAAACGTAAAAATTATCAAAAACCAAGCTAGTTACATACCTTAATCAAGCTAAAATTTGGTCAAACCCTTAAGGGCTTTATTTTTCTTTCTTTATTTTTTATATTCATTCAACCAAAAATATGAACACTTATGGCTTTTAATTTTATGTTTTATTATAACATATATTATTTAGTATTTTACAAATTTAACCTTTATAATAAAATATAAAACCATTATAATATAAGGTCACTATCGTCCAATACATGCTATCATGGTCGAATTGCAACTTAAACACTTCAAATTATAAAGACAATCACAATTCGGCCTTTACACATTAAACCATCAAATTTTCATTTTAAGCGATTAAGCCCTTTTATTAAATCGAGCACTCAAATGACAAAATTAAAGCACCAAAATTTCACAGATATTAGTTCACACATGATAAACACAGAAAATAATTTTAAAATATTTTTCTAACTTGGATTCGTGGTCCCAAAACCACCGTTCCAAATAGGGTCTAAATCGGGCTGTTACAGCCTTATTGTGCATACTTCAAGTATGTTTGAAAGCTTGATTGTATGTGCAAATATCTTGTAGGTGTGAGCTTGAAATAGGTGAAAGGAATTGCTTGAAATTGGCCTATTTTTTTGTCCACACGGCCTAAGACACGATTGTGTGTCTCAGTCGTGTATGACACACGGCTATGCGACACAGTCATGTGTCCCCTGTAGGTTTTAAAGGTTGTATTTTGAAAGTTGCACAGCCTAGCACACTGCTTGGGACACGGGCGTGTGGCTTGGCCATATTACCCAAGTCAGAGAGTTATACAGGCAAAGACTAGGGCTGGGACATGGCCACATGTCCCTACTTCGAACGTCCACACGGACCTGTGTCTCAGCTGTGTGAGTCACACGGCCGTGTGACCCATGCAGTGTAAATTTTCTAACTTTTTCCTTAATGTTTCAAATGTTTCAGATTTAGTCTTGAACTATTTCAAAGTGTTTCTAGAGCCTTAAAGGCTCGATTAAGGGACGATATACATATGTACGAATGGACGATATGCATGTGTACGAATGGACTCTGTTATGTTTAATGAAATGATTGGAAATGTATGTTTTTATTTGATGGTAATGCTCCATAACCCTATTCCGGTGAAAGATACAAGTTACGGGTGTTATACAATGTTAGCATTTTGATTCTTAGGTTTTTCTTTCATTCTTATTTTTTACTTAGGTTATTTTATGTTCTTGTAATCAAAAGATCCTATTCCGAAGTGAGACTTCCGTGAGGGGAAATTGTTTCGAAACCATGCTTTCATCGATGAATCCATGAGCATATCTTTCCCTTATTCTCTTCTTTATATTTCTTTCTTTAACATTGTTAGATGAATGTTTGTGTAAAGATTAGAATCAATTTGTGTTTTCTACATATTTGCATGTTTCAATTGCTTTAACTTAATTAATTGCTTGAATGATAAAGTTTAGAGGATCAGCTGTTTAGGAAAGGAAGACAATGAAACAAACCCTAGGCTTGACAACCCTAGAAAGTCATTTAGGTGGGAATTAACCCAAAATTGGTATGGCCTATCCATGAATGCATTAATCCCGAATTGGTCTGGACTGTAAGGTTGGAAGATAAGTAGTTCTTCCTGACTCGTTATTCTAGTGGAAGATAGAAAAATCTTGCTAGGGTAGCGACTAGTTGATTGATTAGAACTTTACTTTAATAATTAATTATGTAAAATAATTGGATCTAGGCTAAAAGAAACTCACATAGCCAAATCAAGGAATAAGAAAAATCGATATAGGAACCTAGAAGTAGATTTAGGTTTAATTCAATTTATATAGTTTCTTGGTTAACACTACTAATTCGTGACTTGACTAGATTTGTAATTATTTCCCGTAATTGGCTTGATAACAGCTTTCTCCATACTACAATCCCTTGGGTACAATCCTCGGAATACTTACCAAGTGTTTTGTTGTAAACAAATTATATTACAACCTGACCTATATACTTGCGAACATCACCTCAAATCTATATCTTTAGTTACAATATTCACACTCTGGACATTTGTACATCTGGAGGCGGTCATTCAATAAACTAGTCAATACCCCACAGGATCTTTCGATTCTTCCACTGAAATACTGAGTCGGCAAGAACTATTTATCTTTCAACCTCACGGTCTAGACTGATTCAGGGTTAAGGTGTTCACGGATAGGCCATACCAAATTTGGGTTAATTCCTACCTTGACGACTTTCTAGGGTTTTCAGGCCTAGGGTTTAGATTCTTCCTTTCCTGAGCAACTGATCCATTAAGATCCCTACAAAAAAATTAATTATTCATAACTCCACTCACTAGTCCCCCATAGGAGGATTGGATCCAAAAAACAATATAAACTTGATGGACAAAATGAACATAAAGAACAATTCAAGAATAGTGTTTAGAATAAGCCTGACTTGTATTAAAATTAAGCACAAAATCCTCACAGAGTTTGGCAATAATTCTAGAATATGATTTCTCTGAAAAAGTAAATAACAAGAATAAAAATAAAATCTAAAACCTAAGAAAAGAGAGAAACTAAAGACATAATCTAAAGAAAAAAAAATCTACAATTTGAAAGGTATATCTAACATGTGCTAAATGAGCCTATTTATAGACTTTAGGGTGGTTTTCGTCCTTAACCCTAGGTTTGTTGTTGTCCTCGTGCTTAATGTTTGATTGTGTGGACCAAAACGCCCCTACCTTGTAATTTTTTCTATACAAAGGCGATGTCGTTACATACTAGCTCTTGTTTCGCGACATCAATGGCAGTATGCTCAACTTCAGGGTGTCTTTAAAGGTATGTCTCAACATCCTGAGGCTGTTTCGTGACATTGAAGGTATTCTTGGAATTCTTCTATT
The DNA here is from genome assembly GCF_025698485.1 of Gossypium arboreum. Lineage (NCBI taxonomy): Eukaryota > Viridiplantae > Streptophyta > Magnoliopsida > Malvales > Malvaceae > Gossypium > Gossypium arboreum. Next base: position 13,935,549 of record NC_069072.1, on the reverse strand, counting down.
CTAGTCCTTATGTTGCAACACCTAATGCTTCGTGTTGCAACCTAGTGACCAGTTTCGAGTTCATACGCTTTCTAATGGTCTCCTGCACACTCCCAAAGTATATTAGCTCACCCTTAGGCCTTATTCGGCCCCTAAAGACAATAAAAGACTCAAATTACACATTTTATTAAACTTAACTAAACTTATGGAAATGAAATTAAAACTTAACTAAAAAACTTATGTTCAAGCCCCTAAAGTGCAAAAACTAGTTTACTTTACTGCACCAAGTTACGACAGATCAACGAGTAAGGGTCACGAAGGGGGAGAATATGGAACAATATGATGTGCCAAACTATTTTTATGCTTGAAACTATTTTGATGCTTCCTGTTCTTGAATCGCATACCTATTTTAAGTTTTAGAGCGTTACAACCCGAAAAGTCCAATGCGATCTAGGTAGACCTATTTATGAATTGACATCATATTAAACAAATGCATTTTCTACTATTTGTATTCTTCTAGGATAATCAAATTACCTGTATGATTTATTGATGGACTCATACATTTGAAAACCTTAATGGTTGTATACCTTGTAATATATTGAACGTAGGTGTTTGATATCAAAAGTGGTAAGTCAGTTAGTTATATATCATGTCAAAATTATGTGTAACTATGAAATGTCTAGTTATCTACTCCGAAACCAACATTTTTACTATACTTGCTCAAGGGTTGTCTTTTAATTGGTTGTTTTTGTTGCTTTGTTTGAGGACAAGCAATGACTTAAGTATGGGATAATTTGATTTGTTGTAATACGGTGTCAAATGGAACTAGTTTTCACACTTGAGGAGCTTGTATACAAGCATTTTCATTATGCTTTAGCTTAAATTCAATAAAAAGTGTATTTTGAGTCTTTTATTGACCTTAGGGGCTGTAACACCCTAAACCCGGTCAAAAAGTTATGACCGAATCTGGCGGTGTCACATGATAGTGATTTTCGTAAAATAAAATTGTGTTTTAAAAACCCTATTCTGTTTTAACCCTCTTTGTAATCTTAGCTAGTATTTAGGCTGTCTTGTTCAGTTTTAAAACCCAAGTTGTTTTAGCAAAATGTTTAATCAATTAAATTGTAGTTATCTTTTTAAAATGTTGTTGTTTGCGGAAGCTTTTTGAAATAGGATGCGTACTTGTAGTGTTTTGAAAATCATTTATCATTTTGAAAACTCGTGTCCTATTACTACCAGATATGAATCATAATAAACAAACCCCAAATTAAAAGTTAAAAATTAAAGAGGCCTTATTACATAACCAAATACCCTAATTAAATTATAAAGTAAAATTTAATAAAAAGTCCATGCAGTTGTGTGGCCACCTTTGAGTCCCTCACAGCACCGACCCGCCTAAGGACTACCTACGCAGAAAATAGAAAAGTGAGTTTATGAAAACTCTGTGTGTAATCCCTTAATAATAGTCCATCATACAGTAGGCATTCATAGTCTGGGCCTAAGCCCACTTCAGTAACAGTTTAATCTCAGATAGGGCCTTAGCCCATTACAATTTCAGAATCAGTGTGGGTCTTAGCCCAATTCAGTAGTGGTCACAGTACAGATATACAAACAAAAATCCTAGCCAGCTAGCCTCTACACACCACTCTGTCCAACCCTACACACCATGTGGGGATAAAATCAACCCACCCATCCTTACACACCAAAAATAGCACTAATGGCGGCACTAAACAAAAATTGCAGCAGAGCTGCCAGAACAGTACACTTCCTCCAACCATAGTAACCCAACCGCATGCATTACATCATAATACCCTACATGTATGCAACATATATAAAATGGCATGCCCAATACAGTCATACATAACATAGGGGCATATCTGTCATTTTATCTCATAAGGGCAAAATAGTCATTTCATCAAATTGGGGTCTAGATATACTTACCGACCCAACAGTAGGTCCACAGTCATCTCGGGCGACCCTGCGACCTTAACAGTCAATCAGTGAAAATAGGCCCAAGGCCAGCAATGCGGCCCATTGGGCCCACATGCCCGTGTGGCCCACGAAACCCAAAAATGGCCTTGGCCGTGTGGACTACACAGCCTGGCCCAATAATCACCAGACATCCATGTGTTTTACCCATGTGGCGCCCACGAGTTTATGGGGCCCACACTGCCTATTTTGGCCCAATGTGGCCCAAAACGGCCTAATCCTATGAAATCGCTCTAGTGGCCTCTACGATCGAATGCCCATATTTTACGCGTTCGGACTACCATACGAGTGAGCGTACACTCGTGTAGCGTCAATGGTCATACTTTTTCGGCTTTTGCCGATCTACGTTTAAAGCAGTGTGGCTACACACCTGTTTGTGAAAAGTGCGCAAATCTCCACGGGCACCAAACCTAGATTCAATCATGACGCAATGTTAGTCCTTTAATCATTAAAGTTAACACCCTTTTAATAGCACATATTCCCCAAAATGGCAATTGTTACCTACCTTGAATAAGCAAAAATGGTTTATCCCAGTTAAACCACTGATCAAAGTTGCCTTCCAAAACCTTGGAAAAATCTGGATTGCATCCCAATCTTGTTAACTATTACCATGAACGTAAATAACTAGAACCAAGTGAACAACGACTTACCACCACGTAGAACCAAGAATGGTTGATATAAATAATCGGCCTACAAAGGTACACTCTAAAATCAGGACACAAGATGAAACAGTCACACCCCTGTCAGAAATGGCAGATAAAAGATGGTGTTAGAGAGAAAGCTTATTGCGACAGAGAAAAAGAGGAAAAAGAACAACAGTGAACCCCAACAGAGATGGCGGCAATAGCAAAGTCTGGCTATAATCCTAGGATTCAATAGCCCAAAATAAAAACCAAGTTACCTTAATCGAGTGCAGAGCGATTCAGTTTCAAAAGAAGAAGACAGACGACTAGTAATGAGAAAACCAAAAGAGTAGAGAGGGAGGGGAGGCAAAGGATCTTCAGCCAATGTACAAAAAGAGAGAGCAACAGTTGAGAGAAGGAAAAAGAGCAGAGAAGGAATCATAAGGTATTCGGTCAAACAACAAATCAAATGAAGGAGGGAGAAGGTGGAGGAGTTCGGTCAAGAAAAGGAACCAAAAGAAGAAACTTGTCAAACTCCAAAGATTTTATGCCACAATCGGCCCCAAGAAAAGAAATACCAAAAGAACCCGATAAAAGAAAAACAAAGCAACATGAGAGACAAAATTCAGCATCAAGGGAGAAAAGAACCAAAAAGAATGACCAAAACTACAGTGATTGCTCAAAACTGAAATTTGCAAGGAGTGAGAGTCCCAATTTGGCACACCCAATTCTACACCCTTCAAAACTCCTAAAATCTCTCCCCATAGCACTTCTAAAGATCACTCAACTTTATCCCACCTAACCACATCCCTACCAATCGAAATTCCCTCCAACAAGCTCCCAGAATTCGGCCACCACTCCCCACTCCTCAAACACCCCAATTTTAGTGCAACTACAACACCTCCTCAGCGTCAGTAGCAAAATAAAATACCCTTTTGTGCCGCCAAGCCTAGAACCTAAGCTCCCCTGGAACACTCCACATGCCTTTATCCCCTAGATCAGTAGGCTTTTTAATACACAAAATACCCATATTTATTTAAGAAGCCTACTAACTAGAAACAGGGTTAATTCAAGTAAAAACAAAATTGTGTACAAGCCAAGGCTTGAACTCAAGACTTCTCCAACACTCCTCAGGACACTCAACCACTGAAGCAGACATGTATTTATGCAACACAACACACAAAAATAAATACTTAGATTTTGGGGCATTACAGGGCCCGAATAAGGCCTAAAGGTGAGCTAACGTACTTCGTGAGTGTGCAAGAAACCGTTCAAGGGTGTACAAACTCAATATTGACTGTTGAGTTGCAACACGGGAAGTTTGATGTCGCAACATAGGAAGCAGAATGCAAGAATCTTGAGACTGTCTTCGGTGTCATGATATAGCAATAGGATGTCACAACATACCTCTAAAGCTACTCTGAACATAAGCATACTACCTTCGATGTCGCGACAAATGCAATAGGGTGTCGTGACATTAGTCCTATACGAGAAATACTTATGAGCCAAAGGTGTTTTGGTTTGTACAATCAAAAGTTAAACATGAGAGCGTCAGCTGACGTAGGGTTAAGGACGACGACAACCTTAAGTTTATAAATAGGCTCATAAACACTTGTTAATGTACAACTTTTGATATTCTTAAGTTTTCTTTATAATCTTAGTTTTAGTTTTTTTTCCTTTCTTTTAGGCTTTAGTTTTAGTTTTAGGTTTATTTTCCTTTCTGAAGAAGCTGCTTTGTAGACTCAAAACAAATCTTGTGGATTCTGCGCTTACAATCAATCAAATACAATTCAGGAATCTCTAAACCTTTCTCTTGATTTAATCTTCATCATATCTTATTTGTCAAGATAATTGTTTTCATGAGATCTATGAGGAACTAATCTTTTTATTGGAGATTAATGAGTGGAGGTGTGATTAATTGATTACTATATAGGGCTTTCTTAGCGGATAAGCTGTTTGGGAGAGGAAGAACTTAATATCTAGGCTTGATGACCCTAGGAATTCATTTAGGTGGGAATTAACCCAAAATCCGTATGGTCTATCCGTGAACACCTTATCCCCAAATCGGTATGGACTGTAAGGTTGAGAGATAAGTAGTTCTTGTCGGCTCATTAGTTTAGTGGAAGATCGAGAAATCCTGCTAGGTTAATGATTAGTTGATTGAGTAGAAACCCGAAATAGAAATTAGTTATAACCACCAAAGCAAGCTAATCACTCATAGCTAGATTTGATATAATTTACAAATTAGTCTTCAAAAATTTCTTTATTTATGCTATTTTAGTTATTAAATTATAAAAGCCCAAAAATCTTTCATTTATGTTTTATCGGCTTATGATTTATTTAAAATACTAATTAGATCTATTTGTGTTTAGGCTAGGATTGATTTAGTGTTCACTTCCCTTGGGTACGATCCTTAGAGAACTTGTCTACTTCGTTGTAACTATATTATAACCTGACCTGTATACTTACAGACACTGCTTTATTCTATATCTTTTGTGCAACATTCTCACTTTGGACATTAGTACATCCAAAAGCGATCATGGGTCAATTGTTAAAACCCTAACCTAACAATGACACTTGGTAAAGCATGAGATGGCATAGTAATGATATTTGATTGGATACAACTCATGAGCAACCTTCACTAGATACCATTTCTGATGTCCCTCTACAAATCTCACTCGAGCCATCTTGGAGCCATCCTAGATACCATCAGCTCGGACCCTCTATGGGGACCACTAAAGGATAATTGCACATAACAATCTCATACAACCTTGGTAAGTAGAATGTCAGAGTAGGACCACATAATACTACATAAAGAGGTAATTCTCCTTTAATGGCCCTATCACTTAGTTAACCATACGGACATATCTACCCTCTGTTTTCTCGACTACATGGCACTATTAGACAAGGGGCACCCACCAATATATACACAGAGTATGAGAGATTGATGATCCCCTTTTTCTCTAAGAAAATCCAAAGTATTTCCCCCATTTATCTCTTTTCTCCCTTCTCCTTTTCTCTTTTAATCTCCTACTCCTATTTCAGCTCTTCGCCTATCACAAGTAAACCGACCCTTAATTTGGAACACCCCTCACCCGTATTCATTTCCAGAATAGAGTTGTGGAGCATTGCCAAACTTATAACACAATTAAACATACATTTCTCATACATTTTCAAATTTCAAATAAACATCATTCAAACTCAACCACATTGTCCCTAATACGAGCCTACGAGGCCCTAAATGTGCTTTAAGAGTAGTCCGGTACTAAACCAATAACTCAAGAAATTTTTGAAATACTTAGAAAATTTTCCAAAATATAGGGGACACACACCCGTGTGGTTCGGTTGTGTGTCTCACACGACCAAAAACACGTCTGTGTCACAGGCCATTTAGACATTCGAAATGGAAGCACATGCCCATGTTCTAGCCCGTGTCCTACCCAGTGTAACTCTCTGACTTGCGTCACACGGCCAATACACGCACCCGTATGGCTAGCCTGTGTGCCCTAAAAATGGCCATACACGCCAATGTGCCAGACCGTGTGCTAGGCCATGCCAAACGTATAGGGTATACTGACTTATGCCACACGGCCATGTCACATGCCCGTGTGTTAGGCCGTATGGAGCATACTGACTTGATTTCAATTTCAACACCAGGGGACACATGTCTGTGTAACATAACCGTGTGTCACTCACAGCTGAGACACACGTCCATATCTCTGCCCTATGTGGACAAAAATTGGCTATTTACTAGGCCATTTTGCCACCCAATTTCCATGTACCTATACCAAACTCAAATGGCACAAAACATAGCATATAATAGGCATTCAATCAACCTCAAACAAGTATAATTCAACCCATTTCAATACAAATCAATTCAAAACAAACCAATACAACAATATACCATTCAATTTCATACCAAAATTCCTAATCTCTAATCATCAGTATGAACACTTCCAACTTTGCATCATTTAGCCTAATCTCATAAACATAATAAGTTCATTTCTCAATCATTTAGTACCCCTATTTTACCAAACATCAACTAACATCACATATCCATATTCAAGCACATAATAAGAGCCATATGCACAAATATATACATAACCAAACCAACCAAGTTAAGCCAACTTTCATGGCTATATACAAAACCAAACTCTTAAGATTTACAAGCCATTTCAAATGACTAAATTCATTAACAACACATATACCAAAATGACCAAACTCCTATACATGCTATATACTCAAAATACTTAAGTTCAAAAGCACCAAAGTGATAGTAGGATAGTGTGATAAAGTCTTCTACGATTCCCGAATCTGAGCTAGCTTTGAAATCACTATAAAACATGAAAAAATAAACAAAGTAAGCTATAAAGCTTAGTAAGCTCGTATGAATTAATAAACAAACTCACCATTTATTCACAATCAAATAATATAAACATAATATGCTATAAAACATTCAAATCAAAATGTTAACTTGTATTCAATCACAAATATAGCCATTAACTTATAACTTTCATAAATTCGATGCTCACATTGTTTCCATACATGCCTGTACGATTACGTATGTATTTCTCACTAATTTGTATCTTCAATATACCCATTGAACCATTTGGAATAATACAAAATACTCAGGAATCTCACACCCTAAGTACCAAAATATATATAGCCGAAGCTATCTGAATATCATATCTCAATAATGCTCACTCTCGAGCAATCAACGGGTCTGCTCAAACAAGCTGACGGTCATGACATAGCTACGCGGTGCTACTCGCACAAGCTGACGAGAATCCACAACACATGCTGGATAACTCAGCCACAGGTAGGACGTACGAACCAGCACCCAAAATAATAATAACCCCTAATGACATGTCATTCGTATCCTAATCTATTATTAAGGTTCAACCGGGATTTCCAATGCCGAATCTTCATCGAATAGGTCAGTAAGGTCGTATTTACAATTTATGCAATATCAAAGCATTAAAAACACAATTATAACAAAGCTTATAACATACGAACTTACCTCGGATGCAAAAACGGTAAAACGAGTCGATTAATCCAAAACCTTGTTCTTTCCCTGATCTAATTCCGTATTTTACTTTTCTTGATCTATATAATATCAAATTTAGCTTATAAAATAATCTCTCTATTCAATTTAGTCCAAAATATACTTTAAAGCCATTTTACACTTTTGCCCTAATATTTCATATTTTTACAATTTAGTCTTTATTTCGTAAAATCACAAATTCATGCAATTCAACCGAAACCCATGCTAGACGAATTTCAATGAGGTCCGTAACAACCCGTATTTTTCATTTATTTCACAATTTAACCACCAAATTTTAACATTTCACAAATTAATCCTTAATTGAACATTTTACTAAAATCACTTAACAAATGTTGTTTATCTAACAACAAGCATGCATTTTCTAACATTAAACATCAAAACACTCATATATTCATCAATAGAAAAACCTTAAAAATTTAAAAATTTTGCAAAATAGTCCCTGGGTTACCTAGACTAAGTTGCAACAATCTCAAAAACATAGAAATCATTAAAAACGGGACAAAAATCATACCTAATTGCATGGATTTAAAATGGTTGAATGAAGAACCCTAATATCTTGTTTTTCTTCTTCAATTTTTGTGGATAGGTGGTATGAGGAAGATGATAGTAATTTTTGTTTTATTAAAATTAACCTTTAATTATTAAATACCAAAATTAACATTTTAATTAAACAAGAAAATTCACTTAAAAGATGTCCAAAAATGTCCACTTAAACAACCAATGGTCTAATTACCACATAAGGACCTCCACTATTTAATTTCATGGCCATTTAATACCTTTAGCTATTAGAACACTACTTTTACACTTTATGCGATTTAGTCCTTTTTATCAAATTAAACATTCAAACAATAAAATTTCTTAACGAAAATTCCACACAAACATACTATCATACTGTAGATATTAAACTAATAATAAAACAATTATTTTGACTTCAGATTTGTGGTCTCGAAACCACTATTCTGATTTGACTAAAAAAGAGTTGTTACATAATTTACCACCACCTTCTTCTCCTACTTATCTCCTTTTTGTTTAACACTTGTGTCAACAATAGTCATATAAGATCCAATATGAATTTGAGTAAGCAATTCAGACTTAACAAATGATATATTAAGAGAGAATATTCAATATTCAAGTAAATAAAAAAATGAATAATTAAGAAGTTAAACAATGAAAAATATAATACTTATATACGTTTCTCCCCAATATAACCACGTTTCCTATTGCCTTTCTTAGTTGAATGTAAGGGTGAGCAAAACTTGATTCGACTTGAAAAACTAGCAAAAAGTTCGAATTTCAAGTTAAATGAATTGAGTTATTCAAGTTAACTCAATTTTTTTTCGAATCAAGTTGAGTTTTCAAATTCGAATAACTCAAATAATTAGAATAAATCAAATATCAAACTATAATATTTTACATTTTTACCCTAAACCCCCAAACATTTGTACTTTTCCTCTAAAACTTTTACACCCCTCCCATCCCACCCACCCTCATTTACCCCAAACCCATTTACCCTATTTTACTCCCCCATTTATTTTCCCCCTAAATTTTACTCCCCCAAAAACCTTCAAAACTTTTTATTTTCCCCGAAAACTTTTACTCCCCTCCCATCCTACCCCTATCTACCCCAAATCCATTTCCCCCCATTTTACCCCTCCATTTAATTTCCTCCAAAATTTTAATCCCCAAAAACCCTCAAAACTTTTTTCTTTTCCCCCAAAACTTTTACTCCCTCCCACTTTCCCCCTAAAACTTTTATTCCCCTCCCATCCCACCTCTCATCTACCCCAAACCCATTCCCCCCCCCCCCTCAATTTTTCTTTTTGAATATTTTTCCTCCAAAATTTTACTCCCCCATTTAATTTCCGACAAAATTTTACCCCCTCCAAAACCCCCAAAACTTTTTATTTTCTCCAAAACTTTTACTTCTCACTCTTTACCCCAAATAAAAATCAAAATCATTCAAAAAAATCCCTAAACCTAAATAGTAATAATTTTATTTATATCTACTATTCATATTATAAAATTTAATTTCACATTTTTACTATTTATATTATTGAATTTTCAATCATATTGAATCTTTATATTAAAATTGAATTATTAATAATGCTATAAAATATTCGTGTTAAAATTTTATGTTGTATCAATTTCACATTTTATCTTTAAAATAAATTTCATTAAAAATCACATTTTTACATTTAATATATTTTTAATTTCAAAATATATAGTGACAAGAATCAAAAGATAATTGACGTAACTAGCAAGCAAAAAAGCTAACCCAAATATAAAAGATTAATAAATAAATTATGAAGTGATAAAAATTAATAATAACTTTGATTACGGTGGGTAACAGTGGTTAAAGAACCCAAAGTTATTTTTTGAAATTTAATTCGAACAAATATATTCGATTAGATTCGATTCAAATTCCATCTCACTTAATTCGATTCGAGAAAATTTCAAATTGAGTTAGAATGATAAAATAGGATTTGTCAACTTAATTAACACGATATTTTTTCATTCGATTCGACCGAACACTCGCCTCTAATTGAATGTGCAACATTGCAAATGGAATTTGTTTGTGGAAGAAAATCTCTTCTTGTTATTGAGCATCAACAAAGTTCTTGAAGCTCCAACTACTTTTTCTTCGAAGGTTATAACAAACTTCAATGATGGATCCACCCCTTTTAAGTACTCATTGTCTTTTGCATTTTGCATCATCATAAAACTTTTTCTCCATCAACAACAATCAAAATTAAAAAACAAGATATTCATCCATAATTCAATAAAATCTAAAATTTGATCATTTATTTTGAAATTACTATTTTTAAAATTATAAAAATATATAATATTATTTAAAAAATCACTTCTAAAATGAACCTAGACAAATGCTAGTCAAGAGTCAAATGAACTTGGACGCCCTTTTTTTTGAATATTCAATTAAATTTTATGATTTTTTTAAATATTTGTTGACGTGAAAAATGCCACATCAACAATAGTTACACATGGCATGCCATGTGTCAATGTCTTGCGTCATCATTTGCCATGTCAACAAAATATAACAATCAACACAATCAACCTTTTTCTTTTGGTACAAATAAAAATCGAACCTAAACTATTCCTGGAGAAAGTGAACACCTGGCCGCCTCTCTCCGTCCTATCGAACGAAGAGAGAAAAATCAACAGTTCTACTAAAACAACTATTGCAACTTACTACAAGCGTGACAGGTCAGTTGTAATATTTGTAGTGTTACAGTGGAACACTAAAGTATTCTAAGGACTGAAACTAAGAAAGTCTGATGTTTGAACAATTTCTAAAAAACAAGCGTGTGAAATAAAGAGTCTAAACAAATAATCACAGAAGATTGTATTATATCAAACCATAAATCAAGACGACTAAACTACTAGCAAGCTACTAAAGACTAAATTGTAAAATGTGCATGATGATCACTAAACTAACTATAAATACGAATAAGGCAAGTGCACCTATCGAACAATAGTATAGTCATAGTGAGTAGAGAATATCGTATCCACGAGGACTAAAAGTACTAGTAATTACTGTTTTTCTATTATTTAATTGATAAATTGAAGTGATTGTTATTAATCTAAAATTACTAATCTAATTTAACTACGAATGTAATAGAGAATGAAATGGGAAAATAATAGAAGATAACCAAAGAGAAAGATAATACCTAGGAAAGAATCCACCTAGACTTCACCTATTATTCTGAATTTGAATTAAACGATTTATTCACTTCTGTCTTGATCCATAGAAATCCCTAAATTATGTTAATATCTCTTTCGAGAGTAAGAACAATTGACTCTAGGTTTGTTCATTGAAATCTCTTTCTAATTAAAACCCCTATTGTCACATTAACTCGATCTATAGATTCCCCTATTAGATTTTACTCTAATCTGATAGATTTATTTCGTCCTATTTCTAGGATTGCATGCAACTTCACTCAATTATGCAAGATCTAATCCTAACCAGGGATTTTTGCTCCACTAGAATAAGCACATTAAACATGAATTAATATCCTGAAAATATTAAAACACGAAATAAGCATACATAATTGAGAACAAGAATCAAGTATTTATCATGTAAATTAGAACTCAAATAATAAGATTCATCATAGGTTTCATCTTCCTTAGGTATCTAGGGAATTTAGTTCATAATCTGGAATGAAAACATCTCAAAATTAGGATAACAACAAGACATAAAGAAACAAAATAAAAATTAGAAGGAAATTAAATGGAGATCTTCAATCTTGAAGGAGATCAACTTCCGAGTTGATTCTGATGGCGTTCTTCAAGTCTTTTCTTTGATCTTCTTTGAGTGCCTCCTCATATTCTAACAACTCAGAAAGCCTAAAAATTGGGTTTTTCTGTGTATTCGGGAAGCAGGGTGTGATATCGACACAGGCTGGCACATGGGCTTGTGGCCAGCCTGTGTAGAAATGCCCAGGCCGTGTGGATCTTGGAAATAGCTCTATTTGTCCAATTTTTTCTCGTTTTTCACTCATTTCGCTCCCAAATGCTCTCCTAAGTATATAAACATGAATTTAAACGATTAGGAGCATCAAATTCACTAATTTACATAATAAATCATCCAAAAACACATCAAGAATGGGATTAAAAATATGTTACTTTTATAGCTTATCAAATATCCCAACACTTAAGCGTTTGCTAGTCCTTAAACAAAATCCTCAGCTGACAATTAAAATTAATTTTTTTCTCAACTTATAATTCTCATCAATAATGTTTTGAAATAATTCACAAATAATCATACATTGATAATTCAACTGAAAGAGCACTAAGGATTCAAACAATCCAAGTCGAACATTTTTAAAGCATAGGTATTTTTTTTTATCTAAGTAATTACCTTTAATTCAAAATCGACAAGAACTGACATCCTTACTAAAGATTCACTCAAATCACTCGAAGTGTTTAAGGTTCAGGAATAAGCACTTAATAGTCAAACATGAAAAGTCATTACCATAGGCTTGCATGAAAATCAAATCACAACCACTATAAAATGATATGATACACAAATCAAAAGGTCTTTAAGAGGTTGTAATGGGGATTAGGTTAAGGGTGTGGAGAAAGACTAAAAAAGTTAGTTAAAATCGAGATCGAAATGATAAATTACCAAACTAGAAAAATAGACAAATGTTGAATTAAAAGCAAGTGAATAAATTAAGAACTATTCAAGAATAAGAAAGTGAGCTGCTTCTTAAAATATTAATTTAACTGTTCAAGCTCAAGCATAGAACTAAATAATAATCATTTTTTTATTTTTTTCAACAATAAGAAATAATTCAGCAAATCAAACAAAAGAGCACAATTAGGCAACTAACCAAATCAAATCTCGACAAAAAAAAGGGAATCAAAAAAATGGGAACAATTTTCAACGAACAAAAAAATGAGTTATGGGTTAAAATTAATGGGTAAATTAAGAAACGGTGTGTTAGACTCAACGGGGTTCACTAACGGTTAATTAAAAAGGTAGGCTTTTTATGGGATAAATGGGTTAAAACCTAAGTGTCTTTATCATCTCAGTATATCAAATCAAAGGTGTGGTCTTGACATGCATAATTGAAGCAAGTTCTAGAATAACAAATCAAATTGACACACTCATAACCAATAATAAAATGAGCAAGAAAAATTTATGCTCCTAAAGGCTCAAAATCTCACAAAAAATTATGGTTTTGATGTCAAACTTGTAAATTTAAAATTCAAGGTAATACCTCAATTCAGGGAAACAACCTAAAATTTTTAACTCTAAAAATAAACTTGTCATGCTTAATTCTCTCATGTCTTAAAGTTTAAAACAACCAATGCACAAATATCTATCAATTTCATCCAAAAACACATCAATAAAAATCACAAATCGATAAAAATTCATTCTAATAGAAGTAGAGAAAATTACTTAAACACAAGATATAATTTAGGGATTTTCTAACAATCATATAAATAATCTCCTTGTAACAGCCCGATTTTGGGCCTACTTGGAACAATGGTTTCGGGACCACTAACCCGAGGTCAGAGAAATTATTTTTAATGGGTTATAGCATGATTATGAAGGTGCATAAAAATTTTGGTGAATTAATTTCAGCGATTTCATGCTTATTTGAGAAAAAAGACTAAACCGCATAAAGTGCAAAAGTCCTATTTTGATAGCTAAGGGTGTTAAATTGTCATGAATCATAAACTGGGGCTCTTTAAAAGGCAAATAGACCCTTATTATAGAAGTGGTCTGCCATAAGCGGACAAAATGAGGCATATTGACTAGGTTAGGAGGGTTTTGGTGACTAATTAGGATAAAAATAAAATTGAATAAAGAGAGAATGATATTTTATTTTTTCTTATCTTCTTCCCACCGTTCATATCAGTAAAAAAAAGGGGGTTTTAAGCTTAAAAAATTTTAGCCATTCTCTATCCTCATAGGTAAGTGATTTTGATAGTTTTTCTTGATGATTTTTGCATTTTTAGACCCCTTGTAACATGAGCTTTCTAAAGATGAGACTATTTTGCAAAATGATTGAGAGTTTAGGGTTTTTCCATGAAAGCATATGTGTTATTAACTGAAATTTTATGGAAGAATATGAGTCTTGGATGTGTAATAAATAACTTTTGTGAAGAAGTTTTCATGGAAACCCTAACTATGCACCATTTTGCATAAGTAATAAAATAAGTGATAAATGTGTGAAATTTGGGAAATTTTGGATTTCTATAAGAGTAAAAAGGGTTTGGCTAGGCTTAGGATATGAATAAATTTGATAAAAATTGATTTTTAAGCATGGGGTAAAATGGTCATTTCGTAAAAGTCTAGGGGCAAAGATTTTTCGAGTGTCTAGATTAATATGTTGATAAAATGAATGACTTTTGTTATTATAAATCAAGAAATTCAAAATCCGAACCTAGACCGGTGGAAGGCTAAGCAAGTAGACTAGACTAACGAGTTGTCATATTTTGTAATCCGAGGTAAGTTGTATGTAAATAATACAACTACTTTGTAATTATATGTGCTGAATTGATATAGCGTGAAATGTTTGATTGTGGGAATGAGAATGCATGATGATAATTGAGATAGTAGAATTCCCATTTAAACCATAGGAAATAAATCGGATATTTATGCCATGACGTATGGGTTATTGTGAGCTAGTGTAAGACATGTTTGGGACATGCATCGGCCACATTATGAGAGTCAGTGTAAGACCACGTCTGGGACATGGCATCTACATTTAGATGAGAGCTAGAGTAAGACATGTCTGGGACATGCATCGGCCTCGTGAAGTAAGCCAGTGTAAGACATGTCTGGGACATGCATCGGCTATGAGATGTGTCAGTGTAAGACCATGTCTGGGACATGGAATCGGCACGTATAGAGGTGTCAGTGTAAGACCATGTCTGGGGCATGGCGTCGGCATTCTACCCCACATTTGAGGCTTATTAAATATTCGGTATTGTTCCGAATGATTCAACGGTGAGAGTTTTAGTTTAAGTTAATGAGAAAAGTATAACCTTGTTGTGAATGGTACAGGTACCTATTTTGTATGTATGAGATGTGAGCTCAACATAAGCTATATGATTTGTATTGGATAGTGATGAGTAAGTAGTGCTTATGCCTTCTTTTGTATTATGAGCATGTTGATGAATGGTAGAGATGTTGTTATATTTATTTGCTTGCAACTTACTAAGATTTATGTAGAGTTGTTGTTATATTTATTTGCTTGCAACTTACTAAGATTTATGCTTACTCCCTCTCCTTTCCATTTTCTTATAGTGCCACCTAATTAGCTCAAGGGTCATCAGAAGTTGGAAGCATCGATCACACTATCAACCGAAGCACTTGGTACAATTGGTTTTACTATTTGAAATATGGCATGTATAGGGCTTAGACTTTTGATGCTTTTTTCATATTAAATTGGCCAAATGTGTTGGCTTGGGATGAATTTCTTCATTTTGTATTAAGCCTTCGAATAGTGGCTAATGTTCATTATTGATATATGCAAATGATGATATTTTCATGAATGAGATAATACTTGTGTGGCTGATTATACGTTGTATTTTCGAATGGATGTTGTTATATTGTGTTTCAGGGTGGAAAAGGGCTTGGTAGATATGTAACGCCTCCACACCTGAAACCGTCGCCGGAGTCGAGCTTGAGGGGTTACCGAACATAATTTATCATATTAAGAACTTCAAATCATTTGTTTCTACATTCACAGCTTTCTAGCTACCCGCGTCACAGTTACAAGAAAAATCATACCTCGAGTTACGAAACTCAAAATCAAGATCTGTAAATTTTTCCTAAATCTAGACTCATATATATATTTACTAATTTGTTTCTAGAAATTTTGGTTGGGCCAATTAGTACAGTTTATTAGTTAAATTCTCACATGTTTCAGGGTTCGATTGTTCTGACCTCTGTATATTACGAATCAGATATCTCTCTATACAGAATTTCAATGACTATGAGATTTGTTTCTCTTAAAACTAGACTCAATAAGGAATCTGTACATATAAATAAAAACTTCTAATTAATTTTTTAAAATTTATTATGAATTTTTAAAGTTAGAACAGGGGATCTAGAAATCACTCTGGCCCTGTTTCACAAGGTTTCAAATATCTCATAAAATATAATTTATATGCCCGTTTTGTTCAATCCACATGAAAATAGACTCATTAAGCTTAAATTTCATAACTTACTCATCATTTATTTCCATTTAAACTATTTTAGTGATTTTTCAAATTCATGTCATTGCTGCTGACAATATTACATTTTAAGGCAAGTTTCATCTTTTCATTAGTTGTTATGAACTAGATAACCTATTAAACTTCCATGATATCAAACATGATCTAAATTTAACCATCACCATGACTTATCAATATCAAACATTTTCGAACCAATCATGGCCATATCATAAAATTATTTACAAAAATAAGTATATTGCTATACATGCCATACTTAAGTTTTACAAGCCATTTACCCGGATGAAAGTCCTTTGGATAGTGTGATCGAACCCGTCGACCGTCCCGATTCCCGAGCTGGCTTGTTCAAAACTACAGATAAATAAAGAGGAGGAGTAAGCATAAATGCTTAGTAAGTTCATATGTAAATAACAAGTAACATAACAATACAAATATACCAAACAACTTTAGCATGGTATCACCAAAATATATATCACATTTCTAAACATCATTCATCATCTTACCACCTTATCGTTGTTGTATCTATTTTCAACCTGAGGGTTAAGAACATACCTGTCCAAACTGTCCATTTCACAACACTTACCAAAACGTCGCTTGCATCTTAAGTGTTCTTCCATTTCACAAGAAATTTCACCCGTTGAACACATCGGAATACAACTCGGATACACGGATAATTTGCACATAAGTGCCTCATATGTAATCAAGAAATCATGTAACCCGCCCCTAAGTGAACTCGGACTCAACTCAACGAGCTCGGGCGTTCGTGTCCATAAGTGAACTCAGACTCAACTCAACGAGTTCGGATGCCTAGTTACATTTCACGAACTCGGACTCAACTCAACGAGTTCGGATGCTCAACCATCCTAGTGACATGTCACTTGTATCCTAATCTATTCCTAAGGTTCAAATGGGATTTTCCTCGAACACATATCCTTTCCATCTTCCGTAAAATACCAAAACCAATACTCGATAGTACTTTATATTTAACAATTAATACACATAATTTGCATTTTATTCGAAACTAACCACAAAGCATATATTTCATAATAAAAATCAGCATATCATATAATTAACATCAATAACTTAAAAATAACAATTATGCTACATTATTTACACATGAACTTACCTTGGTACCAAAATATAAAGATTTCGCAATTTAGTCCACAATCTTTTCTTTTCCTCGATCGCGACTTGAATCTCGTTTCTCTTGATCTATAATGCCAAATTAATCTTATTTAATACATACATTCATCAAAACAGCATTTAATGCGAACTTTGGAAAAATTACACTTTTTCGCCTAAACTTTTGCATAATTATACTTTTGCCCCTAGGCTCGGGAATTAAACTTTATTCCTTATTCTTATGTTTTATAACATGCTGACCATTTTTCCCTTCTATGGCAACATCAAATTCTTACTCTAACATATACTTGTGACTATTAGGTATTTTTGCCGATTAAGCCCTTTTACTCGTTTTCACTCAAAACCGAGTAGCACAAGTTGTCTAACATAATTTAAAACCCCATATTCTATCATAAAACATCAAAATACACAAATTTAACCTATGGGTATTTTTCCAAATATAAACCCTAGGTTGAATTATTGCTAACATAAGCTTAATCGAGCTACCGGGATTCCAAAAACGTAAAGAACATTAAAAACGGGGCTTGGAATCACTTACTATGGAGCTTGGAAGCTTGAAACAAACCCTAACTATGGAGAACCCTTGAAATTTCGGCCTAATGAAGAAGATGGACAAAAATTGGCTTTTAATTTTGTTTTTAATTCATTTTAATAACTAAATGACCAAAATACCCTTACTACTAAACTTTCCAAAATTCCTTCCATGTCCTAATTTTGTCCATGAACTTAAAATTGGTCAAATTGCTATTTAAGACCTCCTCATTAATATTCCAAAACAATTTCATACTAAAAACTTCTAGAATGCAAGTTTTGCAACTTATTCGATTTAGTCCCTACTTTCAATTTAAGCACTTTAGGCATAGAATTTCACCACGAAATTTTCACACAATCATGCAATCATATCATAATCATCAAAATAATTATAAAATAATTATTTCTATCTCAGATTTATGGTCACGAAACCACTATTTCGATTAAACCCTAATTCAGGATATTACAACTCTCCCCCCCCCCCTTTTAAGGATTTTCGTCCTCGAAAATCTTACCGGTAAACAGGTGTGGATATTGGTTTCTCATAGTTTCTTCAGGTTCCCATGTAGTCTCTTCTACCCCATGCTTTTGCCACTACACTTTCACAAGCGCAACACTTTTATTTCTTAGTTGTTTGACTTCGAGCTAAAATCTTAATTGGTTCTTCTTCATAAGTCATATCCTATTAGTAGTTCAACTTCGTCGGTGAAATTATACGTGAAGGATTGAACGATACCGACTTAACATAGATATGTGAAACACATCATGAATCTTCTCTAATTCGGTGGTAGCGCTAGCCGATATGCTACTGGGTCCAACTTTTTCAATTATTTCATACGGTCCAATAAAACGCGGACTTAACTTGCCCTTTCGTCCAAATCTAAGGACTTTCTTCCATGGAGACACTTTCAAAATACCTTATCACCAACTTGAAACTCCATTTCTTTTCGTTTCAAATCCGCATAAGATTTCATTTATCCAAGCGACTTTCAAACAATCTCGAATCACTTTCACCTTTTCTTCGGTTTCTTTTATTAAATCAACTCCATAAATTTGATTTTCCTTGAGTTCAGTCTAATACAATGGCGTCCGACATTTACGACCATATAATGCTTCATAAGGTGCCATCTTCAAACTCGTCTGATAACTATTATTATAAGCAAATTCTACCAATGGTAAGTACCTTTCCCAACTATCTTGAAATTCCAATACGCAACATCTGAGCATGTCTCAAATTCAAGTCTTTTTGTGACATCAACTATTTAAGACTTTTGTGATCGGTATATACTCGGCACTTTTCACCATACCAATAATGTCGCCAAATCTTCAAAGCAAACACCACTACAGCAAATTCCAAATCGTGAGTAGGATAATTCCTCTCATGAGGTTTTAACTGCCTCGAAGCATAAGCCACCACTTTTCCTTCTTGCATGAGTACACACCCCAAATCATTTAGAGAAGCATCACTATACACCACAAATTCTTTACCTGATTCGGGTTGTATCAACACTAGTGCTTCAGTTAATAACTTTTTCAATTCTTTTAAACTTTGTTGACATTCTTCCGTCCATTCAAATTTAACATCCTTTCAGAGTAGTCTAGTCATAGGAGCAGCAATTATAGAAAATCCATTTACAAACCGCCGATAATACCCAGCTAGCCCCAAGAAACTCCTAACTTCAGTTATATTTTTCGGTGGTTTCCAATCAATAATGGCTGAAATTTTACTAGGATCAACCCGTATACCATCACCTGAAACAATATGACCCAAAAATTCAACTTCTCGGAGCCAAAATTCACTTTTACTAAACTTAGCATACAGCTGCTTATCTCTCAAAGTTTGCAAAACTACCCTCAAATGCTCAGCATGCTCTATCTCATCTTTTGAATAAATTAAAATATCATCTATAAACACTACAACAAATCTGTCTAAGTATGGCCGAAATATGCGATTCATTAAGTCCATAAACACAGAGGAGCATTTGTCAACCCGAATGGCATAACTAAAATTCATAATGACCGTACCTTGTTCTAAAAGCGCTTTTAGGCACATCGACTCTTTCACTCAGAATCGATAATACCTAGATCTCAAGTCAATCTTTGAAAACCATGTCGCTCTTTTTAGTGATCAAACAAATCATCAATTCTCGGCAATGGATACTTGTTTTTGATTGTCACCTTGTTTAACTGCCGATAATCAACACATAATCTCATAGAACCATCCTTCTTTTTCACAAATAACACGGGAGCACCCCAAGGTGAAAAACTTGGTCTCACAAAGCCTTTATCAATCAACTCTTGCAACTGTGACTTTAATTCTTTCAACTCTGTTGGTGCCATTCTATATGGAGCAATCAAGATCGGAGCTATTCCCAGTATCAAATCTATACCAAATTCTACTTCCCTGACTGGAGGCAAACCGGTAATTCTTCCGAAATACATCCGCAAATTCACACACAACAAGACCGATTCAACTTTCTTTTCAACTTCTTTTGTATTAATTACATACGCCAAATAAGCTTCATAACCCTTTCTCAAATATCTCTGAGCCGACATCGAAGAAATCATACTAAATATTGCCTCTGATTTGTCTGGTTCAACCCACAAGATTTCACCACTTTAACATTTTAATTCTATAACCTTTTCTTTGCAATTTACCATAGCATCATGAAATGTCAACCAATCCATACCCAAAATAACATCAAATTCATCAAACGACAACAACATCAAGTTGGCCGAAAAGTAATGACCCCGAATCATTAAAGGGCATTTCTTGCATACTTTATCAACTATCACACATTTGCCTAGTGGATTCGACACTCTAATCATAAATTCTGTGTTCTCAACAGGTACATTCATACTAGACACCAATTTCATACATACATATGAATGAGTAGAACCGGGATCAATCAAAGCAATAACATTAGTATCATAAAGAGGAAATGTACCGGTAATCACATCGGGTGAGGAAGCATCTTCACGCGCTTTAACAGCATAAGTTCTAGCCGGAGTTCTTCCTTCAGATCTAGTCTTTGATCTCGACTACATTCTTCGCTTGTTTCACTTCCACTTTTCTGGATACCTTCCCTCGAGTCTCGCACCACTAGCTTTTACATTCGAAATTTTTCTTTTCAGCTCTCTCAGGCGTCTCTAATAAAATGATCCGAGAACCACATCAAAAACATTCATTTGCTTTGCACAGACCAAAATGATTTCTACCACACACGGCACTCGGGTTTAACAAATCTCGTATTTCCCACACTAGTGCAGAAGTAGTCCGAGATTCGGGACCCACATTTCGCTTCTTAAAATTTCCATATAATTGCCCAAATTGAAACTTGGGAACGAGGATTCATATTTCTTGACTTTCCGGTTTCTTTGTGAGGGTGCATTACTCATTGGTCTTTTCTTCCAATTTCGTGTTTGATTCTACCTTTTCTTTTCCTTCAAGAATTCTTCACCTTGCAAGCTCGATCGAAAAGTACCACCATTTCATTTAGTTCAAGGATCCCAAAAATACCTTAATGTCTTCGTTAAGCCCGTCTTCAAATCGTCGGCACATCTTGGCTTCTGCAGAACATATTCCACGCATACTTACTCAATCGAACAAACTCTCTTTCATATTCGAGATTGTCATATTACCTTGCTTCACTCAAGAAACTCTTTACATTTCGATCAATAAATCTTTCACTAATATATTTCTTCCAAACTCTTCTTGAAAGAATTCCCAGTTACCCTCTCTTTCGGTACCACCGAAATCAAAGTCTTCCACCAATTATAGGCTGAATCTCTCAACAAAGATGTAGCACATTTCAAACATTCTTCGTGTACAAGATAATTCATCAAATACCGGATAGAATTTTCAAGCCGAACTCTGCTTTCTCTGCATCATCATCAATATTTGCTCTAAATTCTTCAGCCCTTTTACGAATTCTGTCAATGGGGGTTCTGTGAAATTTTATCATATCCACTCCCTGAGGCATCAGAGGCATAGGTTGAGGAATTGGGGGAGGTGGGGGAGGTCGTACATTTGGGTTCGTACGAACGAACTCAGTGTATCATGCACTCATCATTTGGAGAAAGGCTTCCCGATCCCTTTCTCCTCCTCCCTAACCAACAGTAGGGGGTAGGTTTTCAGTCGGCGCTACCTCTTCAGTCGGAGCTGGCACATTACTCTCTACTTCATTTGCCACAGCTGGATCGGGATCCATTTACTATATAAAAATCATTTAAAAAGGTCAGAAGTCGTCACACTATCACAATTCATACATATGGCATGTATAGCAAAATCCATACATACAACACGTAGTCCGAGAACCGACTAAACCTACTCTGATACCACCAAATGTAACGCCCCACGCCTGAAACCGTCGCTGGAGTCGAGCTTGAGGGGTTACCGAACATAATTTATCAAATTAAGAACTTCAAATCATTTGTTTCTACATTCACGACTTTCTAGCTACCCGTCCACGATTACAAGAAAAATCATATCTTGAGTTCTGAAACTCAAAATCAAGATCCATAAATTTTCCCTAAATCTATACTCATATATCTATTTAATAATTTTTTCTAGAATTTTTGGTTGGCCCAATTAGTACAGTTTATTAGTTAAAGTCTCCCCTGTTTCAGGGTTCGACTTCTCTGACCTATGTGTATTACGAATCAGATATCTCTCTATACAGAATTTCAATGACTATGAAGTTTGTTTCTTTTAAAAATAGACTCAATAAGGAATCTTTAAATATGAATAAAAACTTCTAATTAATTTTTAAAATTTATTATGAATTTTTAAAGTCAAAACAGGGGATCCAAAAATCACTCTGGCCCTGTTTCACAAGGTTTCAAATATCTCATAAAATATAATTTATATGCCTGTTTTGTTCAATCCACATGAAACTAGACTCATTAAGCTTCAATTTCATAACTTATTCATCATTTATTTCCATTTATACTATTTTTAGTGATTTTTCAAATTAATGTCATTGGTGCAACAATATTCTGTTTTAAGGCAAGTTTCATCTTTTCATGAGTTGTTATGAACTAGATAACCTATTAAACTTCCATGATATCAAACATGATCTAAATTTAACCATCACCATGACTTATCAATATCAAACATTTTCTCAGCCAATCATGGCCATATCATAAAATTATTTACACAAAATAAGTATATTGCTATACATGCCATACTTAAGTTTTACAAGCCATTTACCCAGACGAAAGTCCTTTGGATAGTGTGATCGAACCTTCGACCGTCCGATTCCCAAGTGGCTTGTTCAAAACTACAATAAATAAATAGGAGGAGTAAGCATAAATGCTTAGTAAGTTCATAAGTAAATAACAAGTAACATAACAATACAAATATACCAAACAACTTTAGCATGGTATCACCAAAATATATATCACATTTCTAAACATCATTCATCATCTTACCACCTTATCGTTGTTGTATCTATTTTCAACCCGAGGGTTAAGAACATACCTGTCCAAACTATCCATTTCACAATACTTACCAAAACGTCGCTTGCATCTTAAGTGTTCTTCCATTTCACTAGAAATTTCACCCGTTGAACACATCGGAATACAACTTGGATACACGGATAATTTGCACATAAGTGCCTCATATGTAATCAAGAAATCATGTAACCCGCCCCTAAGTGAACTCGGACTCAACTCAACGAGCTCGGGCGTTCGCGTCGATAAGTGAACTCGGACTCAACTCAATGAGTTCGGATGCTTAGTTACATTTCACGAACTCGGACTCAACTCAACGAGTTCGGATGCTCAACCATCCTAGTGACATGTCACTTGTATCCTAATCTATTCCTAAGGTTCAAATGGGATTTTCCTCGAACACATATCCTTTCCATCTTCCGTAAAATACCAAAACCAATACTCGATAGTACTTTATATTTAACAATTAATACACATAATTTGCATTTTATTCGAAAATAACCACAAAGCATATATTTCATAATAAAAATCAGCATATCATATAATTAACATCAATAACTTAAAAATAACAATTATACTACATTATTTACACATGAACTTACCTTGGTACCAAAATATAAAGATTTTGCAATTTAGTCCACAATCTTTTCTTTTCCTCGATCGCGACATGAATCTCGTTTCTCTTGATCTATAATGCCAAATTAATTTTATTTAATACATACATTCATCAAAATAGCATTTAATGCGAACTTTGGAAAAATTACACTTTTGCCCCTGAACTTTTGCATAATTACACTTTTTCCCCTAGGCTCGGGAATTAAACTTTATTCTCTTATGTTTTATAACATGCTGATCATTTTTCCCTTCTATGGCAACATCAAATTCTTACTCTAACATATACTTGTGACTATTAGGTATTTTTGCCGATTAAGCCCTTTTACTCGTTTTCACTCAAAACCGAGTAGCACAAGTTGTCTAACATAATTTAAAACCTCATATTCTATCATAAAACATCAAAATACACAAATTTAACCTATGGTTATTTTTCCAAATATAAACCCTAGGTTGAATTATTGCTAACATAAGCTTAATCGAGCTACCAGGATTCTAAAAACGTAAAGAACATTAAAAACGGGGCTTGGAATCACTTACTATGGAGCTTGGAAGCTTGAAACAAACCCTAACTATGGAGAACCCTTGAAATTTCGGCCTAATGAAGAAGATGGACAAAAATTGGCTTTTAATTTTGTTTTTAATTCATTTTAATAACTAAATGACCGAAATACCCTTACTACTAAACTTTCCAAAAATTCCTTCCATGTCCTAATTTTGTCGATGAACTTAAAATTGGTCAAATTTCTATTTAAGGCCTCCTCATTAATATTTCAAAACAATTTCATACTAAAAACTTCTAGAATGCAAGTTTTGCAACTTATTCGATTTAGTCCCTACTTTCAATTTAAGCACTTTAGGCATAGAATTTCATCACGAAATTTTCACACAATCATGAAATCATATCATAATAATCAAAATAATTATAAAATAATTATTTCTATCTCGGATTTGTGGTCACGAAACCACTATTTCAATTAAGCCCTAATTCAGGATATTACAAGATAGCCCTATATTGCCCACATAGGTAGACACACGGGCGTGTGTCTAGGCCGTGTACGACACACGGTCAGCCCCATGGGCGTGTTGTCCAACCGTGTGTCCCCTGTACGTAAAATTCGCAAGTCAGTATGCATGGTAGTAAACACACGGACAGAGACACGATCGTGTGCCTCAGGCGTGTGAAGGGCACGGCCTAGCACACAGGCATGTGCCTTGGCCATGTGGCCCTTAAGAATTGCTGACTTCAGAAACAAAATGTCTAGGTTTTTACACGCAGGCTAGGGCACGGGTGTGTCATGGCCGTGTGAGGGACACGGGCTTGTGTCAGGCCATGTGAAAACCCCTGTAGGTTCAAATTGAGAATTAATTCCACACTAGTAAAGGACATGGGCGTGTCCCTAAATGCTTAGGCTGTGTGAGCCACACGGGCCATCAGCATGACAATGTTGATATGGTCACACGGGCGTGTTGCCCTTCTCATACGGGTGTGTGCCTCTAGGTCACGTGTTATTTTTCAAAGTTCTTTAAATGACCCGAATTAGTCCCGAATGGTTTCAAAGGAATGTTATGAGCCTCGTAAGCCCATATTAAGGAGTTTATGGTAAAGTTTGGAAATGTTTTAAATTTGACCAATTCTTAGTGACTCGGATAACGTGTGAATGTATGTGTTCAATGTTAGGTAACACCTCGTATTCCATCCCGGCGTTGGGTACGGGTGTAGGGTGATATATTTAGTGGTATCAGAGCATGGTTTAGTCGGTTTTAGGACTAACTCAGCGTGAGTATGAATCTAGCTATACATGCCATGACTATATATTGATAGTGTGATGACTCTTGACGATTATAAATTATGTTTTCATATAGTAAATGGATCCTGATATAGCTACGACAGATGATGTAGAGAGTAATGCGTCTGCACCCACTGAAGGGACTGCGCCAGTAGATAGTGGGCTCGTGACAATAAGTCAGGGCGGAGAGACTGGAGAAGCTTACCTACATATGATGGATGCATGATACTCAGAGTTTATTCGAGCAAACCCGAATACTTCACCTCCTCCACCTCCCTTAATTCCTCAACCCGTTCATATAACTCCTCAAGGAGCAAAAATGGCTAAGAGAGAGAAACCTCCAGTAGATAGAATTAGTAAATATGGGGCCGAAGAATTTTGGGGGTGGCTCGTGCGTGGTTCGAACTGAGAAGGAAAGGGAAAAAAAAGGAAGGATAAAGGGGAAAGCAAAATGAAGGAAAGGAAAGAGGGGCGGTGAAGTCGTGGGAGAGTGGGTGGCTCGAAGGGAGGAGGAAAGAGGAAGAGAGTGTGGGCAACAGAAGAACGACGATGGTCGGATTTGCAAAGGTAAGGCTGACGGGGGCTATAGTTTAAGGGTCAAAATTTTGGGGAAGATAAAAGTAATAGGAAGTTAGGGTTTGGGTGTTAAAAAAAGGGGACACAGTCATTTAAGGGCCTATGTTGGGCCACACAGCCGTGTCATACACCTATGTGGTTCCTTTTAAACCCGTGTGCATTTTTAAAAAATATAGGCCCAGTCTTCACACGACTTCAGACACGCCCGTGTGTCCAAGCCGTATGTGTCGCATGGCCGTGTACAACCTCTTTCGCTTCTCCCACACCCGTGTGAACTCCCACACACCTGTGTGGCTCAGTCGTGTCTCGCATACGGCTGTGTGCCTGGCTTGTGTAACTTTCTGACTTGATTAAAAATGAAAAAAAAATTAGTGCAGAGTTTCACACGGCCTAAGACACACCCGTGTGTTCATCAAATTTTTGACAATTTGATTCCCGAGATTCACACGGCCAAGGACACGCCTGTGTGTTCAAGCCGTATAGGTCACACGGTCGTGTAACTCATTCTCAATTTTTTTAAAATTTTAAATTCAAGTCTTAGGATCCACACGGCCAAGGACACGTTCATGTGTTTAGGCCTTGTACGTCACACGGTCGTGTTGCTAGGTCATGTAACTCATTGTTGAACCCCTTTTAGTGCACACGGCCTGGGACAAGCCTGTGTGTACAGGCCGTGTCGGTCAAAAAACACACTTTTTTAATTAATTTTAAAAATAACATGAAATAAAATTGAGAAAATTAGTAGTGTTAATACTCGGGTTCCCTTCCAATAAGTGCTTATTTAAAGTCTAAGCTTGACTTACCTTGTGCGCACAATTACGAAGGTTCGCGGAGCCGAAGCTCCTTTCTATCATTTCTAAATTTGTCACCACTATAAAGTTTGAGTCGATGACCATTTACCTTGAATGTGTCATATGCTGGATAGGTTATCTCTATCGTACCATATGGGAAAATGGTTTGTACTACGAATGAGCCAGACCATCTTCATTTTAGCTTTCCAAGAAACAACTTGAGCTTTAAATTGTATAAAAGAACAAGATCTCCAACTATGAATTGTTTGGGCTGCTTCAAACGAGCATTGTGGCGCCACTTTGTTGCTTCTTTATATAGTCGCGAGTTCTCATAACCATTCGTTTTGCACTCATCCAATTTGTTCAGCTGCATCAATCTCTTCTCACCTACAAGCTTAATATCATAGTTTATGAATTTTATTGCCCAGAATGCTTTGTACTTGAGTTCAAGCGGTAAATGTCAACTTTTTCCATATACAAGTTTCTAAGGATATATTCCTATGGGTGTTTTATAAGTAGTCCTATAAGCCCATAAAGCATCATCTACTTTTATTGCCCAATCCTTTCTATTTGACTCTATATTTTTTTCTAGGATATGTTTGAGTTCACAATTCACAACTTCAACTTGTCCACTAGTTTAAGGGTGATAAGGGGTAGCTGTTCCATCATGCACCCCATACTTCTTAAGAACTTTATCAAATTTAGCGTTACAAAAATGCGTACCCCTATCACTAATAATTGCTCTAGGTGTTCCAAATCGAGAAAAAAGCTTCTTAAGAAATTGAACTACCACTCTAGTTTCGTTCGTAGGTAAAGCTTGAGCTTCTACCCATTTTGGCATACAATAGACTGCTACTAAGATGTATTTATTACCAAAAGAGCTAGGAAATGGGCCCATAAAATTAATGCCCTAGACGTCAAAAATTTCACATGAAAGCATATAAGTCTGAGGCATTTCATCACGTTTAGAAATATTACATGTTCTCTAGCATCTATCATAAGAAGCAACATACATGTTAGCATCCTTTAACAGTGTGAGCCAATAAAAACCTAATTCAAGTGTTTTATGTGTTGCCCTAGTCCCACTGTAATGTCCTCCTGTTGGTCCTGAGTGGCAATGTTCTAAGATTTTACATGCTTCTGATTTTGTAACACACCTCCGAATTACTTGATCTGCACATACACGAAAAATAAAAGGATCCTCCCAAAAATAATTTTTCACATTAACAAAGTATCGTTTCTTTTGATGACGTGTCAACCCTTTTTGGTAGGATGTTAGCAGCTAAGTAATTCGTAGTATCCACAAACTAAGGGACTTCAAAATCGGTTATAACCAAGAGTTGTCCCTCAGGGAACAAGTCATTTACCTCATTCTCATTAAACTCCTCGAGATGTGAATTATTTAGTCTAGAAAGGTGATCTGGTGCAAGATTTTCAGCTCCCTTCTTATCTTGGATTTCCAAATCGAACTCTTACAATAATAAAATCCATCTTATAAGATGAGGTTTTGCATTTGATTTAGTTAGAAGATAGCGCAAAGCTGAATGGTTAGTGTAAAAAACAACTTTAGATAATATCAAATATGATCTAAATTTATCGAATGCAAAAACCACAACTAGTAATTCTTTTTCTGTGGTAGTGTAATTTTCTTGTGCATCTGTCAACATTTTGCTACCGTAATAAATTGGCTGAAAATACTTATCTCTTCGCTGTCCAAGAACTGCACCTACTGCAAAATCACTCGCATCACAAATTAGTTCAAAGGGTAAATTCCAATTAGGTGAAACCACAATCGGGGCATTAATTAATTTTTCCTTAAGAGTATTAAATGCTTCTGAGCATCCTTGACTAAAATCGAGGGGCACATCTTTTTCTAGCAAACTCGTAAGGCTTAGCTATTTTAGAAAAATCTTTAATAAACCTTTTATAGAATCCAACATGTCCTAAAAAGCTTTGAATAGCCTTAACTAAACTAGGGGGAGGTAATTTTTCAATGGTTTCAATATTCACTCTATCAACCTCAATTTCTTTACTAGAAATTTTATGGTCCAACACAATCACTTCTCAAACCATAAAGTGACATTTTTCCCAATTAAGCACAAGGTTCGTTTTCTCACATCTCATTAAAACTCGTTTTATGTTTTTAAGACAAAGATGAAAAGAATTACCGAACACTGTGAAGTCGTCCATAAATACCTCTATAATGTCTTCTACAAGTTCATCAAAGATGGACAACATGTAACGTTAAAAAGTAGCAGGAGCATTACATAATCCAAAAGGCATTCTTCGATAAGCAAACGTACCATATGGACATGTAAATGTCATTTTTTCTTGTTTCTCATGAGTTATCAGGATTTAAAAGTAGCTAGAGAGTCCATCTAGGAAGCAATAATACATATGCCTAGATAATCTTTCCAACATTCGATCTATGAATGGCAGAGGAAAATGATCTTTCCTCGTGGCATCACTCAACTTCCTATAGTCAATACAAACTCTTCATCCTGTGACTATTCTTGTTGGAATCAACTCGTTCTTCTCGTTGGCGACAACATTCATGCCTCCCTTCTTAGGAACAATCTGTATAGGACTCACCCAAGTACTATTAGAAATAAGATAAATAACTCTAGCATCTAGAAGTTTAATTACCTCAACCTTAACTACTTCTTTCATGTTAGGATTTAGCCATATTTGAACTTGCACACATGGTTTGTATTCATCCTCCATTAAAATTGCAAAAAGCAGAACTGATCCCTCTAATGTCAAAAATTTTTCCAAGCTATAGCTCTTTTATGTTCCTTTAACAATGTCAATAACTCATCTTTTTCATTTGGCTTTAAATTTGAAGCAATAATCATCGGTAATGTAGAATTGTCTCCAAGAAATGCATACTCTAGGTGATTTGGTAATTGCTTCAATTTCAACTTGGGAGGTTCTTCAATAGAGGGTTTTAATTTCAATTCCTTGCTTACCTTAATGTCATCATACTTTTTTTGTCTCAATAAGGAATCATTAGAGTCTAAATAAATTTTTGTCTTACTTATTAAAGCATCATCACCATCTACCTCCTCTCCTTGAACCAGACACAGTTCCAACGTATCCTTATGAACGATTTTCTATAATGAATCTTGAATAACATGATCAATAGAGTCAATAAAATAACAAGAATCATCTTGTTCTCTAAAGAACCGCATAATATCATAGATTTTAAAGATAATCTCTTTGTCACCTACCATAAGCACAAGTTTACCATCACTCACATCAATGATAGCCCTAGCAGTAGCTAAAAAAGGACGACCTAAAATCAAAGGCACCTCAACATCCTCATCTATGTCAAGCACAACAAAATCAACAAGAATATGAATTTATCTATTTTTATAAGGACATCTTCAATAATACCCCTAGAATATTTAATAGATCTATCAGCTAATTGGATACTCATCCTAGTGGGTTTTGGTTCCCCAAGATCAAGCTGCTTGAACATTTTATAAGGCATCAAATTAATGCTAGCACCCAAATCAGCTAATGATTTCTTAATGTTTAAACTACCAATAAAACAAGGAATAGTAAAACTTCCTGGATCTTTTAGCTTAGTTGGTAGTTTATTTTAGAGAATAGTTGAGCATTCCTCGTTGAGTTCCACAATAGATAGTTCTTCAAACTTCATTTTACTTGTTAATAGCTCCTTTAAAAATTTTGCATATGTGGGCATTTGCGAAATAGCTTCAACAAAAGGTAAGTTAATATGCAATTGTTTGAAAAGTTCAAGAAATTTACCAAATTGTTCATCCAAGCGGTCTTTCTTCAACTTTGCTAGCTACGGGATTGGTGGTTTCTATTCTTTAAGTATCGGTATTTGAATCACTTCGGGACTTAACCGCTCATCATTTGCCTTATCAGCTTCCTGTTGCAACTTTTTTTTGGGTTCAGCCAACACTTTCTCATTCCTTAATGTAACTGCTTTCATATGCTCTTTTGGATTGGGTTCGGTGTTACTAGGTAAACTACCTTACTGCCTTTCTAAAACCAATTTAGCAAGCTGTCCAATTTGATTTTCGAGCCCATGAATTGACGCTTGCTAATTTTTCAAAGTTGCCTCTGTATTTTGAAAATAGGTCTCTGGCACCGAAATAAATTTTGCCAACATCTCTTCAAAGTTCAGTTTCTTCTCTTACTAGTAAGGTTGTTGAAAAGCTAGAGGGGTTGTGGTCTTTGGTTTCCTTGACCACCCAATGAGAAATTTGGGTGGTTCCTCCATCCTGCATTATACTTGTTACTATAAGGGTTATTTTGAGGTATAGAATTATTGCCCATATGATTTATCTGCTCATTATCCATGCTAGGACCGAAGGGTAAATATTCTGAATTATTTATTCCACCTCTATTCACATTGCATTGCATCACCGGATGTACCTGAGTAGAAACACATAAACCATCAATTTTTTTATTTAAAAGTTCTACTTGATTCGATAACATGATGACTGGATCTAAGTTAAAAACACTAGCTGGTTTCATTTACTTCGTCTTCATGACTTGCCACTGATAATTATTCAGTGACATCTCTTCTATAAACTCATAAGTCACTTCAGGTCTTTTATTGTTTAGAGTACCACCGAGTGCTGCATTGATTAACTGCCTAGTTGAGGGGTTCAAACCGTTGTAGAAGGTTTGAACCTATAGCCATAAAGGTAACCCATGGTGAATGCATCTTCTCAATAAATCTTTATACATCTCTCAGGCATCATATAGAGTTTCTAAGTCAATCTAAACGAAGGAAGAGATATCATTCCTCAACTTAGCTATCTTAGCCGGTAGGAAATACTTCGGCAGGAATTTCTCAGTCATTTGATCCCATGTAGTGATAAAACCTTGTGGTAAAGAATTCAATCACTGTTTAACTTTGT
This sequence comes from Gossypium arboreum, assembly GCF_025698485.1. Lineage (NCBI taxonomy): Eukaryota > Viridiplantae > Streptophyta > Magnoliopsida > Malvales > Malvaceae > Gossypium > Gossypium arboreum. The sequence continues at coordinate 13,903,386 of NC_069072.1, read as the reverse complement.
TCCTCAATGAGAAAGGGAATAACTGTAGGCAAATGGCGTCGTCAATGAGTATTTGGATCTTCGTCTTGAAAACCATCGAACTGAACAAATTGTTGTACCATCTGAATAGTGTTCTGCTTCAGTTCGAAATTATTCACAACAATAGAGGGTCTCACAATACTCGATTCAGCCCCAGTTAGAGTGGGCTTGGCATAATTGTACATAGTAAGAGGAGCAGGATCTGAATTTCCAGCAACTGCAGGAGGTAGCTGATTTTTCTGATTATCACCCATCTCCTCAGTAATAATAATAACGTCCTCTTGCTCGTCTACTATACTCTTTCGACTCTGCCTTGTTTCTTTACAAATTATGTGAGCTATACTTTCAATCTCACTGTCAAATAATAATGGTCCTAATGGGTTTCTTCTAGTCATAAACTAAAAGAACCTGCCAGAAGCAAATAAAAGAAAAGAAAAATTATAATATAAAAAATTACACTAAAAAAATAAAATCCAATAAAAATAAATGGCTAAATTAATAAAAATCAACTGCTCCTAATATTTTAGTCCCCAGCAACGGTGCCAAAAAGTTGATGATCACTAAACTAACTATAAATACAAATAAGGCAAGCGCACCTATCGAACAATAGTATAATTATGGTGAGTAGGGAATATCGTATCCATGAGGACGAAAAGTACTAGTAATTACTATTTTTCTATTATTTAACTGATAAATTGAAGTGATTGTTTTAAATCAAAAATTACAAATCTAATTTAACTACAAACGCAATAGAGAATGAAATGGGAAAATAAACGAAGATAACTAAAGAGAAAGACAATACCCAAGAAAGAATGTACCTAGACTTCACATATTATTCTGAATCTGAATTAAACGATTTATTCACTTGTGTCTTGATCCGTAGAAATCCCTAAATTATGTTAATATCTCTTCCGAGAGTAAGAACAACTGACTCTAGGTTGATTAATTGAAATCTCTTTCTAATTAAAACCCCAATTGTCACATTAACTCGATCAATGGATTCCCCTATTAGATTTTACTCTAATCTGATAGATTTATATCGTCCTATTTTAGGATTGCATGAAACTCCACTCAATTATACTAGATCTACTCTTAAACAGGGACTTTTGCTCCACTGAAATAAGCACATTAAATATCTTGAAAACATTAACACACAAAATAAGCATACATAATTGAGAACAAGAATCAAGTATTTATCATGTAAATCAGAAATCAAATAATAAGATTCATCATAGGTTTCATCTTCCCTAGGAATCTAAGGAATTTAGTCCATAATTTGGAATAAAAATATCACAAAATTAGGATAACAACAAGACATAAAGAAACTCAATAAAACTTCGAAGGAAATTAAATGGAGATCTTTAACCTGAAAGGAGATCCGCTTCTGAGTTGATTCCGATGGCATTCTTTGAGTCTTTTCTTCAATATTCTCTGAGTGCCCCCTCAGTGTAACACCCCTCACCCGTATCCAACATCGGGACAGGGTTCGAGGTGTTACCAGACTTAAACTCAACCAACTATATAAAACTGGGCCGTAAAATTTTGATCAATTTAAAACTTTTCATTTCACATACATTTTGTCCCTTAAACAGGCTCACGAGGCCCAAAACATGCATTAGAGACGGTTCGGGACAAAACCGAAAACTTAAGAAAAACTTGAGAAAATTTCATGCTTTAAGGCTCCACACGCCCGTGTGAGTATAGAGCACACGCCCGTGTGCTAGGGACATGCCTGTGTCCCAAACCCATGTTCAAAAACTTGGACATTTTGCCAATTTGGTCATGAACAAATTGAAGCCATAGGCCAAGGTACACGCTCATGTCCTACGGTCGTGTCCTTGACACGGCTGAGACATATGGCCGTGTCTTTTGCCCGTGTGCTTACAATCATACATATTGACTTGAAAAACTTAGGTGTAGAGGACACACGGCTGGACAACACGCCCAATTGGGGCGAATCGTGTGTCTACCTGTGTGGACAAATACAAGGCTATTTTCCAAGCCATTTTATCACCCTCACAACACAGGCACGCATACTTATACAATAGCATACAACATGGAAAAATTAGGCACTTAAACATTCCTAACATGTCATGACCATGGCAATTTCACATGCAACCAATATCATAGATTTTACCTTCATCTTTACCACATTAATGCTATAGCTATCAACATGTCATCAAACCTCATTTTCATCACTAAGCATTCATAAACAGATCCACATACCATTCATACCAAGTCATTAAAGACTCTTCATAAATAAATAGGTTTACCAACCCCATAATCAAAATAAGCCAATACATTTGGCTAAAGTAATATCACATACTCAAATATTTAAACTCCTATACATGCCATTGACTCAAAGTACTTAAAATCACTTACACCAATAGCGACAGTTTGACAGTGTGATAATATCTCCGACGAACTCCAACTCGAGCTAACCTGGCAACACTAGAGAACATGGGAAAGAAATGGGGGTAAGTTTTACGCTTAGTAAGTTCATATGAAAACAATAAGCAACTCATTAACATGTTTTTATCAATGTTCCCAACATATTCTCAAGTTCATAATAAGTTGTCTTCTTGTACAATAGTCGATAAAATATTTATATCTGGAGCTACGAAACTCCAAATTAAGTTCTGTTAATTTTCCTTGAAACTAGACCTTTCTACCATAAAATTTCTAGAATATTTTGTTTATCCAAATAGTACAATTTATTCCTCAAAGTTACCCCTGATTCACTGTCTGACAGTTCTGACCCTTCTGTACTAAAGTTCAATTATCCCATAGCACAAGACTCAAATAATGTTCTCGTCTATTTCTATTCAAAATAGACTCATTGAAGATTCTAAAAATGTAAATTATAACTCATAACGATTTTTGTATAATTTATAATGATTTTCTCAAATCAGAACAGGGGATTTCGAAGTTATTCTAACTCTGTCTCACACAACTTCAAATATCTCATTATAGGAAATTCTTTTGCTTACACGGTTTATTTTATAAGAAACTAGACTCAATAAGATTTAATCCCATATTTTATTCAACCTCTAACTTATTTTCCACTATTTTTAGTGTATTTTAAAATTTACACCACTACAGTAGCCCAAAACTGTCTAGGCTAATTTGCTCATTCACAATTATTGTTCACCAAATTAATACAACATCATATAATCTATAATGGTAAGAACACATAGCTATGCATCATAAGCATGGACCCATAATCTCAATGTCATCAAGTATCAAAGACTTATTCCAAATCATGCCATTTTCCTAGTATTCACCAATTACTATATACATCATGAACATAGACTCAACAATAAGGCCATTACAGAATCATTCTCATAAACATGACTTACTTATTTGCGTCTTTACTAAAGGTGCATTATAGACCGAATCATTTCTCACGAGTTTTGCTTAGATACCTATACTACTTCATGACATAATCATTCATTATCACAGCTTTGTTATAATCTTTGAATTTTCCGTTGAACTACTTGGAGTACTAAAGGATACTGGGGGAAATTCGTACACATAGTAAGATGCCAATGTCATATCCCAGGTATGGTCTTACATGGATTCACACATATCGATGCCAATGCCATGTCCCAGACACGGTCTTACATGGGATCTCATATTGAAACTTTATCGAATGTCATCGAGACATCGCGAATCCATTTCATAAAGAAAAATACATGTACATATTTAAACATTAGACATATAATAATAACAGCACATTGCATTGTTTTCATGCAACTTACCCCGACACCAAATTCGTAAAAGAGGCATAAACATCAATTTCTCGTTTTTCCTCGTTCTAGGCCTGAATCTCGTTTTTCATCATCTATAACATCACATTTAACTTATTAAAACAATATACTAATCAAATTAGTCCAATGACACATTTTGGCAAAATTTTTTATTTTGCCCCTATACTTTGTCATAATTACCAAATTGCCCCTAGGCTCGTAAAATGATTTTTATCACATTTTCTTACTCAATAAGCCTAGAAAAACCATTTTCATAACTATAGAAACTCACAAATTCAATTATTTCACACATTTACACTTATTTTACAACTTTACAAAATAGCCTATTTAGGTGCTTTCATGCAAATTTCTTTTATGAAAGTTGTTTACAACACTACCAAGGCTCATATTCTTCGATAAAAACTTAGAAAACAAACATATGCTTTCATGGTAAAACCTTAGACTCTTAATCATTTTGCAAAATAGTCCCCTCATTTAAAAGCTCATGCTTTAGGGGTTCAAAAAATGTAAAAATCATCAAGAAAGACATTAAAAATCACTTACTAGCATTGGAGTTTCTTTGCTGAAATTTTCCAGCTTCTAAACCCTTTCTTTTCTGCTATTTTTGATGGAGAGAAGATGAAGAAAAGATGAGATTTTTCTTTTCTTTATTTTATTCTATTTTTAGTAAATTTAGTCACCTAAAAGCCACAAATTTTGGCTTTTTTGACCATTTTGTCTCCCTTGGCCGGCCATCACACTTTCAATGGCCTAATTTCACTTTAAATACCCCCAATTTAAGATAAAAAGCAATTTAACACCTTTAGGCATCAAAACACAACTTTTACCTTTTACGCGATTTAGTCATTTTTCGAAATTGGACTAGAAATCGCTAAAATTAATATACCAAAATTTTATGCACCTTTATAAACATGCTATATCACATAAAATAACATCAAAATAATTTTCTCTGGCCTTGAAATAGTGGTTCTGAAACCACTGTTCCGACTAGGCCCAAAATCAGGCTGTTACACTCAGACCTTCTTCTAATTGATATTTATAGACTTTAGAATGCTTAGAAAGCCTAAAAATTGGGTTTTTCTGCATATTTGAGAAGCAGGGTGCGATATTGACACCGTTGGCACATGGGCGTGTGGCCAGCCCGTGTGGAAATGTCCAGGCTGTGTGGATCCATGAAACAGCTCTATTTGCTCGATTTTGGCTTGTTTTTCGATCCTTTCGCTCCCAAATACTCTCCTAAGTACAGATTCATGAATTTAATGGATTAGGAGCATCAAATTCACTAATTTACATAATAAATCATCCAAAACGCATCAAGAATGGGATTAAAAATATGTTATACTTTTATAGCTTATCAATGTAAAATTACAAAATTAACAAATAATTAACAAAAGGTGGTTGATTAATATCGATGTGATTTACCAATCTTTGAATTAGTGATCCAAATCACTTAAACTCCTAAAATGGCTCCATTTTACCTCTCGGTCTCAATTTTATCAAGTTAGACAAATTAATCCAAATTATCTCTCGATCTCACCAGTTAACCCGAGACTAATGAATTGGTGCCTAACAAGATCTCCTATTGGTTTCACTTGCCTAAATATTCCCTTAGGGTCGTCAATCTTAAGTTTCTAGGTTCATTCAAATTAGTCCAATTTATTACAATTTGATCCCTCATTCAAAAATCAACTCATCACATTTCCATCAACCAACCCCTTTAAAGTTTAGTTACTCATATGAAGAATAAAGCTAATGAACATAAAAATGAAAAGCACGGAAGCCATTAAAGAAAAGCTTAAGAAAAATACAAAAGTTCAAATTTTTATGCAAAGAAACTTAAAGGAAATATAAAGAGAAGTGTACAACATAAAAATCAAAAGTAAAAAACATAAAAGGAACAAACTTTAATAGATTTAAAGTAAAGGAAACTGAAATGCATTAAACTAAAGCTACAAATATCATTACAACCAAGGTACAGGGCCTAAAAGTGCAAATAAACCTAAGCTACAATGTTAAATAACTTAACTAACTACAAGAAGAAAGTGTAGTAAAATAAACTCTAAAACTATGAAAGAAGAAGAGAAAATAGAAACCCTAGAAAAAGTGTATGAAAACTGAAAGAAAACCTAGAGAAAACTAAAGTTAAACTAATCTAATGTGGCCTCCTTTTGTTTCAGCCAAATTTCGGTTGATATAAGCAATTATTCTAACCCAATTTTGTTGCCCAAAATACCCTTGAACGGGGCTTAAATGATTGGTGCTTCGGTTGGACAAAGACTATCCTTTGTTTCATATTTGTCCCCTTACGACGTGGATATCGTGATACCCATAAGATGAGTGTCGTGACATCGTTGATAGTCTTGAAATGGGGGGTTGGCAAAACTGGTGGATGTCACAATACCTTAGGGTGGATATCCCGACATCACTGTGTGAAGTCTCCATCCTTAGGGCTTGTTGGAGGTATCGTGATTCCAATGGTAGGATATCGCGATACCCTCTCCTTTGGTGAAGTTCTCACTCAATTTAGGCCTCTAACACATCCTTACAACACTCAATCATATGTTAGGGCCCCCAATGACACTATTGGCCAATTTGGGTCTCAAAAACAAGAAAAATGAGGCATTTACGGTTATTAACTAAAAACTTAAAAACTACGAAAAACTATAGAAAATATGCTACTTTACTCAAAAACAAGCTCCTCAAGTGTAACGGGGAAACCTAATTTGCCATATCAAATTACGGCAGATCAAAACCCGACCAAAAAAGCCACAACTTGGGTTCCAACGCAATCAACTTTAGCAAATACACTTAATTGATTTTTATTTTTATTTTTTGTCAATAAAGACTTAATTGAATAAAAATTTTCGATGAAAATTTAATTAATTTTTTATTTTTAATGAGATTTTTTTACCTTAAACTTATAATTTATAATTAATATAAATAAAGAGCAGGGTTTTTAAAAGCTAAATGCTATAATTGTTAGTTTTTTCATTCAACTTTAAAAGACAATTTAGAAAACTAATTAGGCTTGAAAAATGATTGTTTAATATTGCTTACGCGTAAAAAATTAATGTCCAAATTTGTTAATCTTTAAACTCCTACTTTGTTTCAAGAATAAAAAGTAAAAGTACTAATTAAAAAGGATTATTATCCTGTTTATTTGTTTAACTATTTTCTTACACAGATAATATAATATTATATTGTTATATCATAAGAAGATTAATGAAGCCTTCTATATTTCTGATACTCATTTTCTTATTATATGAAGTTTCCTCTCTTGGCAATATTTTCCTCTGATTTAGTTGCCATTAATTTTGAAATAATTGAAGTATGATTCTTATCAAATAAATATGCATCATAACATACGGTATTTACTGAAGGTTGCTTAATCATCTCAAGAATCATATACTAACAAGGAATTTAAGCTCATATATATATATATATATATATGAAGGGATCGGTGGAAGATGAAGATTCATGATATTATATACTAGCTTGGAGTCTAGGGCTAAACAAAGCTTCAACAGCAAAGAAAGCTGTTATAGTTTAGTAGAAATTAATACCCCAATGGCCTAACTGAAACATTATAGAAATCAATGCACCGATCCATGCACAATCTACATATAAGAACTGGGCTATATGATATATAAAGATACTCCAAATATCACTCGCTGTATATCAAAATCCATTGTTGGGCCTGCCGTTTGGTTACATTGAGAGGTGTTGATGATACTGTTGTTGGCGACGATATGCAGAAAAGGAGGTGCTGCTTGCACCCATATCTTGTTCGGGCTTATACTCTTCATCAATTTCTTCTTTTGCCACTTTCTCCATCCCAATGTATTCCACTGGCCTTTGCGATGATACGAACTGTGACTGTGGATGAGACTCGCAGTAGCCGGAAGAAGCTTGTGGTGGTACAACTGATGGAAGCTTGGAAAGAAGGGCTTCAAGACTGCTCATGGAAGGTGTTATTTTCATGGGCTGATTGAAGTGGTCGTAGAATTCAGGTGGTGGCGGTGGTGCAATTGTTGTCCCTGCTGGGAAATGCGCCCATGCTTCTGGTGTGCCATAGGAATCTACTTTGAAAGGGTAAGCAGAAGATGATGGGTGGGGCAAGAGTACTCCAGGAATGCTTTCTATGTAGCTGAATTTCTTTCTCAGTAGAACTACATAACTCAGGTCTTCAATTACCTTTGAGTAACATAAATGAGAAAGAAAATGGAGATATATATGGTGTACTGTCAGGTGCATCATGATAGCAAACCAAATTGTGTGCTGTATGAACTTTAGAGAGAGAGAGAGAGAGAGAGAGAGAGAGAACCTTGTGAACAGCTCCTAGTTGCACAACACCTTCTCTAACTGCAATCAAGGCGATGGTCTGAAAAGATGTTCAATTCAAAGCAGGTAATTAGATCTACCTTAATTCTTGAGAGTTTTATGATGTTGATATTGTGGTATACCTTTATTCCGGCCTGAAACTGTGCTTCCCATGTCCTAGGATGCTAGAGAAAACAAAGAAGATTTTGTGAGAAACAAGAGGAACCTGTAATCACCAAAGGGTGTAACTGTAAGCATGGATTGGACGGGCAAACATGTATGCTTACTGAGTCTGCAGAGTTATGCCATGCTGACAAGAAGTTGATTTCCTGCTCATTTGGTTCTTTGTATATCCACTTGTGACTGTGATCTGCAGCCACTTTTCCTATCAAACTGCCCACGTTAACAGATAAAAGGTCAGTTTACTTGAAATTAATATTACCAATTACCTAATAGCTTATTCAAATTCTTACCCTTCTCCATAGTTGTAGATTTCATGTGACATCTTAAAGAAAAGCTCTGGTTGCAGTCCTTGATACTGTTGAAACTCACTGCTGCCATGGACTGAGGAACCATGACAGTCTCCGGAGTTTATTTCAGCTGCTAAGGCAGCAAAGTTGCAGAAACCATCTTCCCAAACTAATATCCTGCAATTTGTTCACTATCAACTGTAAGTAAGTTATCAAATATGCATGGCATATTGTTTTCCATAAAGAAAAAAGAAACTGAAAACCTATACCAGTTTCTCCTGTTTCCTCTTGACCTGTCATAAGCTCCTTGACCATCCCATCTATGATAAAAGTAATGGAAAAACAATTATGTCTCAAAAAGGCATGAGAAAACCATAAATTAGTGAGAGATTATGACATTTGTGTGTTGTTTATCCATTGAATGAGTCAGATATGTTAGATCCTTTATCTTGGAAGAAAAGGAAACCTACTGCAGTACCCCTAAGGAGAAAGAAAAAGGAAAGCAGTATTAGGGTGTTTGTGTAATTTGGCTTTATGCTTAGCTTCCTTACTTGGGAGGTGGATAGTTTCTAGGTAAGATCCTCCAAAAGACTGCATAAACCCATTGAGAGTTCTCATGAATGCACAAGCTTCTTAGTGTGTGTTGAAGGAGATGAGTAACAGCTAATGGACTGAGATGTTCCTCCATCAAATTTCTTCACACTTTCTTTTAGACCCTCTCTTTCATTCTTTTCTTTTTCTTTTTTTTTTTCCCTCCTCTCTACCGATATATCTTTCCTTAAAAGAAGGGAGAAGCCAGCATCTTAACCTCCTTTATATAAGCAAACCAACATGGAAATGTCACATTTATACCTCTCTCTCTCTTTCTCTCTCTGTTACTGTATTGCATTTAATCATGCTTTAAATTTTAGCAAAATGATTTTATGAGGCCCCACGATTTGCCCTTCTCGGTTCCCAACGGTTCTCCTTTATCAATCAACCCTCCGTTTCAAAAACAGCTCTCCCGTCCTGGTTGTATTTTCTCTTTCTACCCTTATCCCAATAATGAAAATACCACTCTCAAACACAGACCAAACCTTATTCTTCTTATGCTAACATCATGAGTTTTGCCCCATTTCTGAGTATTTCTCTGAGGACCCATACACACATATCTCTCTTTCTGTTCAACCCCAATGTTTTTTTTCCTTACCTATCTGACACATCTAGGTATAACCACTCATTTCAGTCCCAGGAACAACACTTACATTTCCACCATCTCTATTTATTCACTCTCAGTGTCGAGCTACTACGATCCATTGATTTCTCCTTCTTTAGCAGACTATTTTTAAATGTTCATTTAGGTTACTTCTCTCACTTCCTCTCTCTCCCTCTCTCTCTCTCACTCTCACTCTTTTCCCCCACCCCATTCTTTATCGCCATCATTTTGGTGCATCCAAGTGTCCCTCTATATGGGGCATATCAACAACCATATATGATCACACTTATTCCTTTGCTACTACATATATGAAAGCAAGATTAAGAAGGTTTGACATAATATCAAAGATGTTCATGTATGTCTTGTGTATTTATTATATGTATTCTTGAATCTTAACTTGTATTCATGAATGAAAAGGAAGAAAGTGTGAGAGTTATAATTGATGAGATTTTAGGTTGTGATTGTGATATTTTATGATAGAAATGTCAAATTTTGCTGCCAATCTCAATCCACATATGATAAGAATACGCATGGTTGATGCATTACGCCTGCATGACTTCTCAAATTGTCAAAGGTATGGCATTACCTGCCACACTCTTATAACATGAAAGTATGTACAGATTGTAAGCATCAAAAAAATAAAGGACCCCACACTTGGAAGTGCTAGAGCACAAAAATCACATGATTCTATTCATTTCTTGACAGATTTAATAAGTGGTCTGTTTGACTAGCTTGAGAGATGGAGACATTTTGTTGTAAATCTTGATGGATGGATGGATGGATCACCTGGGAGGTTGTCAAGAAGAAGTCCTAAGGAAAGGGGTTTGATAATGTAAGTGTAATACAGGGGTGTTTAAGAATAAAACAAATAAGTTGCGGCAATTAATATGGTAAATTGATCATCAGGGGGGAGAGCTGCTTTACAAACAGTTTTGTACACTTTGACATACACGGATATTGATGCAAAGATGTATGAGAGAACCAGTGTACTTTCTACTAGTAAGATTTTCATTAGTTTTGGGTCCTTTGGGATCTATCTTTCTTTTTCTCTCTCTGGTCTGCAGCTACATGATGACTAAAAGGAGCTTTCAGTGCTTTCAATTCACCTTCCTGACACCAAGAAAGTTTTGACAGACAATTATACTCTTGTCTTTGACCGTCTGTTTATGACAAAATGAGATCATTAGCCACTGTAATCATCCTCCAATTCACCACATTAATTATCATCAACTAACCGGCATTTCTCACCCCCTTTTTTTCCTTTGATAGCGACAGGCATGCCTATCTTCATATTCATATAGTAAATACATTCAGAATCCTATTAGACTCCTCCGAACGCTAAACTGTTGGTGTTATGGTTGTTGTTTAAAGTTGTGTAGGTCGTAAATGTACGGTCCCTTTGGCAAGCTGAAAACAGCAGTGTTGGGGACAGCCTCTGATGACTTGATGTCAGCAAAAGCCCAAGTGAAACTAGCTTGGATTTTACTGATATAATAAGATGTGATTACTCTAGAAGCCATATTTATTTATCGCGATTCTTCTCCCTCTTACTTTTACACTAGTAAATATGATATTATATTTCACCTTTTTCTTTTATTGTTGAATTGTTTGTGGAATAGTATTTTGGGAAGAAGCTTAATAAGTATGGGAGACAAGAGTGGCACAAGAGTCTTGGTCAAGATAACAGGTGTTGAAGTACCCCATCCCTTTCTTCCATTGAGGAAATGGAATCTCTGCTCTCCCCATCCTTCCCAATGTCCCAATTTGCATTAAAAAAAACTATTTCAATTCTAAGAAACAACCAAAACAAGCAATAAATAATGACTGAAATTGTTTATACATATATATATGACAATGAAACACAATCCAATATTGCATACTTCAAAGCAGCCAAATATCCCTATTCTCCCACAATTCTTGCCAAGTTGGTATAGAGGGAGTCTAATTAATTTGATATTTGAATTTGGAATGTTGGATTTGTTTATCATATAATAATATTAGAGGTACAGCTTTTGAGAAACATGGCGTTATTGTTAGAAAGGGGGTTGGATGTTTGGTATCAATGCTGTCCAAAGATCTAAATTTCAGTGTTTCTTGAAGTGATGAAATATATTATCATCTAAACGGAACACTTTGTTTTCTACCTTTGTTGATCGATATAATAATAATACTCGTCAAAATATTACTATATTCATTTAATCCACATTTCCCGACATGGGGGGGTTTTGTCCAAGGAGGAGAAAACCTGCTACATCATCCCAATCAATTGTGAATGATGCATGCATCTTCTATCTTCATGCATGACATGCTTATGTGCCCACATGCATGTTATGCCATTTTTTCCTTAGTAATTAATGTGGCATTTTTTCCCTTACCCCAAAACGATATTGTTATCCCAATAATGCAATTTGCCTTAATCTGTACAGTTTCTCATTCTACACCTAGGGTTTTAATACAGTTTATTAGTCCAATCATTTTAAGCAATAAATGTCCTAGTTAAACCTCCAACCAAAACTATTGCTGAAGTGCCTAACCATATCACCACCATCATCAATACTTATTTTAAATATTTACTAACTTAGTATCATGAGTTAATAAAGTACCGATTTAATTATGAAATTATTAAAATATCTTTTATATATAAATCAAATTATATTTTTATGAGATTTTTTTATATATAATAAATCAATAAAATTTAATTATAATAAGATTTAAATTGAACCACTGTGCATGATAAACAATAATTTATAACCAAATCGTCAATTGACTTTTAAGTAAATTTTAATAAGTATATTTGTTATATAATTTTTTCACTCACATTGTGATTGTGCCATAAATATAGTTATTATTAAGCCTCTAATTAAGTTAGATCAATAGTCAATTGAAAATTTACTAAAATAAGGAAATAACATCTTAAAGTCTATCATTTTTAGGCACCAATAAAATAATGTCAAATACTCAATTTTAAAAGTTATTATACACCTAATCATATCTAATAATTTCTCTAATTAAATTAAATTACTTGTATAAAAAAGATTATTAAATTAATTTTTCTAAGGTTTTCTATTATAATTTAAATAATTTTTAGCTCTTCCTTTCTAGTTCTAATATCCATTTATTTTATATTTCTTTTAGATTTTAATCGTTCTTGAATTTTCTAATCAAATACCAAAGTTTGATAATGCAATCTATGTTACTATTTCAATTGTCAATTTTTTCTTATAGTCTTTTTGTAACAGCCCGTTTTCAGTAAAAATCAGAATAGTAGTTTCGGGACCACAAATTCAAGTCCGGAAGGAAAATTATTTTAATATTATTTCATGGCCTGCATTATGATCGAAATGTCATATAAATTGTTTTTAAAGAAATCTTATCAGTTACATGTCTAGTTAGATGGAAAGGACCAAATTGCATAAAATGCAGAAGTTGAGTTCTAGTAGCTAAAGGGATCAAATAACTATGGAATTCAAAATTGGAGGTCCTTATATGGAAAATAGACCATTAAGAGGAGTTAGTAGATAAGTATGATTATTCATCATTTGAAAATTAAATAAAGAAAAGGACTAAATTGGAAAGTAAAAATAATAAAAGATATAAATGATTAAATAATGAAAATATCATCATATTATCATCTTTCCCAAATTATTTTTACATGGAAACCTTAGTTAGAAGAGCTTGAAGGTAGCAAACTTATTTGGCTTAATTGAGTAAGTATTTTTGTCCCATTTTTAGTAATTTTTATATTTCTGAGATCATAATATCTTAATCTAACTATCTCGGGGATTAATTTGCAAAATTATAGAAGTACTAGGGTTTTTCCATGAATGAATATAGTCGAATTATGAAGTTTTATGGTAGAAAATGAAAATTTGTTGATAGATAATCAACTTTTGTAAAGGGAATTTTGATGAAATTAATATTTAGGGACTAAATTGAAAAGATGTAAAATTCATGAAAAAATTATGAATTTTATGAAATACATGGGCAGCTATTGTTATATGTAAAAAATGGCTAGGCTTGGAATAAGGATTAAATTGAATGAATTTCATTTTCCGAATATAAGGATGAAATAGTAATTAATTTAAAGTATAGGGGCAAAATGGTAATTTTCTCAAAGATGTGAATTGGATTGAATTGAATATAAATTGATGTTAAAGTTATTCATATAGATCCGAATAGATCAAATACAGAGGTAGATCGGGGAAAAGAGAAAGTAACTGATTAGTAGCTTTTGTATACACAAATATTGTCGAGGTAAGTTTGTGTAACTAAATTGAGAATTTATATGTGTTAATTGAATTGTATGTATGTGAATGTATAATTTCCATGTATATGAAATTGATCACATATATGACAATGATCATCAAGTATTAAGTCTCGTTTGAATAAATAAAATTCGATGGATACAGGGTTCCAGAATTGGTTGTGGTCCTGCATGTGTTGCAGACACACCACAGCTCGAAGAGCGTCCTATTATTCTCTCTCATGGGCTTCCCATTATATGGTTCTTATGAGCTTCCTATTAATAGCTCTTAGGAGCATCCTGATTGGTTGTGATCCTGCATGTGTTGTGGACACACCGCAGCTCTTATGAGCATCTCAATATATGGCTCTTTGGAGCTTCCCGATTAAAGGATCTTTTATGAGCTTCCCGATTAATGGATCTCCGAAGCTTCCCGATATTGGATCGCTTGAAATTTTCAATTATGGCTCTTATGAGCTTCCCGTTATACAACTCGAATGAGTTTCCCCTTACATAGCTCACATGAGCTCCCTGTTATATAGCTTGAGAGAGAGAGCTTCCCTTTTATGTTCTTGTATGAGCATTCTTGAATATGAATTTACAGATTTCAGATTTGTACACTTTGTGTGTACTACCCGTGTATCCATCGATATTTCAAATTATTCAATGGGCAAAGTTCTGACATGAGACGACATGAAATTGAAATGAACTATACTAGTATATACCCGGAATATATGGAATTGATATATGAACACAAGATATGGAAAGTTTATGAATATGAAAACTTGATATTTGATGAGCTTATACATGTTTCTTGATAATCGTGTTAAATACATGGCTAACATGTTTGATGAGAAGATGTGTATAGGCTATTGGCCAAATTACTTTGGATGTATTTTGTATGCTTACCTTAAATATAAATGAATGGTAAGTTAATTTTCCTATTATACGAACTTACTAAGCTTAAAAAGCTTGCACTATTTTATTTTCCCTGTTTTATAGTATTCGGAAGCTCGTAAAGGTTGGAAACTAGTCGGAGCAACATCACACTATCCATCGACCCATTTAAGTATATATAGAAATTTATTTTGGTTATAATGGCATGTATAGGGTAATTAAGTCAATGTTGGCTTAATATTATTTTGTTGTAAATAGCCATTAGAATGGCTTGAGTTTGATATATTTTGATATGTACATATGTCACTTAACATGTTTGTTGTGTTTAATTTGGTTGAGTAATGAATAATTTATGAATATGATAATGCATAATTTGAGATAATATTATTGGAGAAATATACATATAGGTTTATATGGTCAATTAGGTAAGATTGAATACTTGGATATATGGGATATTATGATATGTGTTAAGCTTGGTTTTGACTTGATTCAAAAGTCTTATGTTGCATTATGAATGTGTTTAAGTGTTGATGTATGTGGAAGACAAATTGAGTGAGAAATATGGCTTGGAAAATAGCATATTTTCGTCCAAACGAGCAAAGACACGGGCGTGTGTCTCAGCCTTATGTGACACACAGCCTAGCACATGGGTGTGTGATCTAGTCGTGTGTCCCCTGCATCTTTAAAATTGAGAAATGGAATGCTCAAAATTATCCACACGACCTAGCACATGGGCGTGTAGCTTGGCCATGTGACCCCTACACCTATTTAATACAAGTCAGTATGCTCACACGGTCTAGCACACGGGCATATGGCTTGGCTGTGTGACTCAAGTCAATGAGCACCCTAAATTAGACACTAGTTAGGACATGGTCGTGTGTCCTTACTTCGAATACCTATACGTCCTAAGACACGGGTGTGTCTCTTGACCGTGTAAGACACACAGCCTGGCCACACGGGCGTACATCACCTACACTTTGGAAAAATTTTGACATTTTTTGAAAAATTCTCTGAGAGCCCAGTTTAGTCCCGACTTGTTTCTAATGTGTATTTTGGACCTTGAGGGCTCATATAAGGGACAATATGATTGACTATAATCAGTTTCTAACATGAATATTAAATGATATGAAATATTTGTATTTAATCTGTATATTCTGGTAATGCTTCATAACCCTGTTCTGGCGACGGATATGGGTTAGGGGTGTTACATTTATTAGTATTAGAGATACGGTTTAGTCGATTCTTAGACTAACGTAGCAAGTACGAGTCTAGCTATACATGTCATTATATAACCTGTGATAGTGTGATATCTCCTGACCATTTTGATACATGTTTTTCATATAGCAATGTCATCCGACCGAGCTGATTCTGAAAAAGCTGAAAGTAATGCTCAAGCTTCAGTACAAAGAGCAAG
This sequence comes from Gossypium arboreum, assembly GCF_025698485.1. Classification (NCBI taxonomy): domain Eukaryota; kingdom Viridiplantae; phylum Streptophyta; class Magnoliopsida; order Malvales; family Malvaceae; genus Gossypium; species Gossypium arboreum. The sequence goes on along the minus strand of NC_069072.1, from coordinate 13,887,059 downwards.
CTCGAAAAGTAAAAGGCCCGTATCTGAGGGCCGGGGAGGAGAGGCAAAAAAAGCCTTATTCCAAATGATGAATGAATGGTTTACAGAATATATAAGAACAAATCTAGCTATGCAACAACCTCCACCCTTTCTTGTACCTCAATTGGTTCCCGATATGCCTCAAAGTACAGAACTTGTTAGAGTCGATAAGCTTTCTATTGATATAATCTGTAAATAAAATGTTAAAAAATTTAGAGCTACAACCGAATATGATCTTAAAAGGGCTAAATTCTAATTAGAAAACACTATTACAGTTTTGGATGAATTGTCTTATTCACTGGATGAATGTTTGAAATGTGTTGTATCTCTATTAAAAGACTCAGCTTACCAGTGGTAGAACACCTTAATTTCTGTTGTACCAAAGGAAAAGTCACATGGGAATTTTTCTAAACTGAATTTAAAAAGAAATATATCAGTTAGAGATTCATTGATCGGAAATGTAAAGAATTTCTGGAGCTCAAACGGGGGCATATGATAGTATCAGAGTATGAATGTATATTTTTTCGATTGAGTAAATATGCCAATGAATGTGTCCCGACTGAAATCGTAATGTATAAGCGATTTAAATAGGGTTCAAATGAAGACATAAAATTGCTAGTTGGAATTCTTGAATTAAAAGAATTCGTTATATTGGTTGACAAAGCTCATAAAGCTGAAGAGTTGAGTAAAGAAAATAGAGAAACTGATATGGAAGCCCGAACTTCAAGTAAAAGATTTTCGGGAAAGTCACAATAGTCGACCTCAAAGAAATCAAAGAAGTATCATGACCATTCACTTCTGCGGGATACTCCGATAGAGACAGGGGTATCCAACGCTCTAGTCCAAGATCTCAGGCAACATCTATAGCAAGTATGGGTAGTGTTAGAGACACCAAACCCAGATGCAAGCACTGTAATAAATTGCATTTTGGTCAGTGTCGCAAAAAAAAAACGAAGCTTGTTTTAGATGTGGTTCTTTTGACCACTATCTTAGAGATTTCCCTGATGAAGCTGAAAAAGATATCGTCCAAACTTCAAGGTTGAGCAACCTTGCCATAAGAGGTAGACCACCTCGTAATCCTAGTAATGTAAGTGGTAGCCCGGGTACAACAAAAGATTCAACTGTCAGATCTGAAGCACGAGCACCAGCCAGAACTTATGCTATTCGTGCACGTGAGGATACCTCTGCACCAGACGTTATTATTGGTATTTTTTCCCTTCTTGATATTGATATAACTGCTTTAATTGATCCTATTTTGACACATTCATACATTTGCATAAATTTAGTGTCTAATAAAAACTTACTTGTCGAGTCTACTGAATTCGTGGCTAAAGTATTGAACCCTCCGGGCCAGTATATGATGGTGGATAAAATTTGCAAGAATTGTCTATTAATGGTACAAGGTTACTATTTTCCAACTGATTTGATGTTACCATTTGATGAATTTGATGTGATTCTGGGCATGGATTGGTTAACTCAACATGATGCCGTGGTAAATTGTAAATAGAAGCATATTGTGTTGAAATGTCAGAATGGTGAAACACTCTATATTGAATCAGATAAAAGGGATGAGTTGTCTAATGTGATATCAGCTATATCAGCACAGAAATATGTCAGAAAAGGTTATGATGCTTACCTTGCCTATGTGTTGGATACTAAAGTATCTGAGTCAAAGATTAAATCAATGCCAGTAGTCTATGAGTATCCTGATGTATTTCCAAAAGAGTTACCTGGAGTACCGCTGGTCAGAGAAATTGAATTTTCTATAGATCTTGTTTTGGGGACAACACCTGTATCTATAACACCATACAGAATGGCCCCTACAAATTAAAAGTGTTGAAAGCACAGTTGTAAGAACTGACTGACTAGTGTTTTGCACAACCTAGTTTATCACCTTGGGGTGCACTGGTTCTATTTGTTAAGAAGAAGGATGGATCATTGAGATTGTGTCTTGATTAAAAACAACTCAATAAAGTCACAATTAAGAATAAGTATCCACTACCTCGTATTGATGACTTGTTTGACTAGTTGAAATGTGCTATAGTATTTTCAAATATAGATCTCCGTTCTGGTTATTATCAATTACAAGTGAAAGACTAGGATGTGCCAAAAATAACATTCAAAACCAGATATGGACATTATGAATTTCTTGTGATGCCATTTGGTTTAACTAATGAACCTGCGTTATTTGTGGATCTGATGAATAGAATTTTTAAACCGTATCTAAAAAGATTTGTAGTGGTATTTATTGATGATATTCTGGTATATTCCCGAGATGAAAATGAACATGCTGGTCATTTGAGAATTGTTTTGCAGACTCTGTGTGAGAAACAACTGTATACTAAATTTAGCAAATGTGAATTTTGGCTTCGAGAAGTTGATTTTCTTAGACATATAGTATCTGTTAAAGGCACTAGAGTGAATCCGAATAAAATTTCAGCAATTGTTAAGGAAACCACCGAAAAATGTGTCTGAAGTCAGAAGTTTTCTAGGATTAGCCGGTTACTATTGGAGATTTGTAAAAGGGTTTTTGATGATAGCTTCACTGATGACAAGGCTGTTGCAGAAAGATGTTAAATTTGAATGGATCGATAAATGTCAACGAAGTTTTGATCAATTGAAAGCCTTGTTAACTGAAGCACCAATTTTAGTTCAGCCTGACTCCTGAATCGAACAAGGAATTTGTGATTTGATACGTCATGAACGGTTTAAGCTGTGTTTTGATACAAGAAGGTAAAGTGATAGCCTATGCTTCCAGACAGCTAAAACTATATAAAAAGAATTACCCGATACATAATTTAGAATTGGCAGCTATTGTTTTTGTGCTGAAAATTTGGCAACATTATTTGTTCGGTGAAAAATATCATATATTCACTAATCATAAAAGCCTAAAGTATTTGATGTCACAAAAAGATTTGAATTTGAGATAGCGCAGGTGGCTTGAATTGTTGAAAAATTATGATTTGGTTATAGTTTATCATCCGAGAAAGACAAATGTGGTTGCAGATAATTTGAGCATAAAGTCTCTGTTTGTTTTGCAAGTAATGAATACTCAATTATCATTGTCTGATGATGGTTCAATCATAGTTGAGCTAAAAACTAAACCGATGTTTCTGCAGTAGATTTGTAAAGCTCAAAAAAGTGATAATGAGTTACAAGCTAAACGGGTACAGTGTGAATCGACTTTTGATTCAGAATTTCAAATAAAACCCGATGACTGTCTGTTATTCCGAGGTGAGTCTGTGTACCGAAGAATTAGAGCTTGTACAAAAAAATTTTCACGAAGCTCATAATGGTGTTATATCTGTGCATTCGGGGAGTAATAAAATGTATAATTGTTTGAAAAAATGTATTGGTGGCCGGAAATGAAAAGTGATATTTCTGAATTTGTATCTAGTTATTTGATATGTCAGCAAGTTAAAGTTGAACATCAGGTGCCTTCAGGACTATTACAGCCAGTAATGATACCGGATTGGAAATGAGAAAGAGTTACTATGGATTTTGTATTGGGTTTACCCCTATCTCCAAAAAAGAAATATGCCATTTGGGTAATCATCAACCATTTGACAAAGTCTGTACACTTTATTCTGGTACGTATGGATTTCTCCTTGGATAAATTAGCAGAATTATATGTTTCTGAAATTGTCAAATTACATGGAGTGCCAGTCTCTATTATTTCTAATAAAGATCCGCGGTTTACATCCCGATTCTGGAGCAAGTTGCAAGAGGCTCTGGGTACGCAATTACATTTTAGTACTGCATTCCATCCTTAGATTGATGGTCAATCCGAATATGTGATACAGATTCTAGAAGATATGTTTCGGTGCTGTGTATTGAAAATTGAAAGCAATTGGGAAAAATATCTACCATTAGTCGAATTCGCATATAATAACAATTTTCAGTCAAGTATTAAAATGGCACCGTACGAAGCTCTGTATGGTAGTAAATGTAGAACTCCCTTGTATTAGACTGAGCTAAGTGAGAAAAAGATACATGGAGTTGATTTGATTCGTGAAACCGAAGAAAAAGTGAAAGTGATCCGAGATAGCCTGAAAACAGCTTCTGATCATCAGAAATCCTATGCGGATCTTAAACGAAAAGAAATAGAATTTCAAGTTGGTGATAAGGTATTCTTGAAAGCTTCACCTTGGAAGAAAGCTCTTCGGTTTGACCGTAAAGGAAAATTGAGTCCACTATTTATTAGGCCATATGAGATCACTGAAAGGATTGGACCTGTTGCATATCGATTAGCCTTACCACCAGAGCTTGACAAGATTCGCAATGTTTTTCATGTGTCCATGTTACGATGATATCAGTCAGATCCTTTACATATTATCTTTTCGACTAAGGTCGAAATTCAGCCTGACATGACATACAGTGAGGAACTGATCAGAATCCTGGCACATAAGATGAAAGAATTAAGAAATAAAAAGGTAGCTTTAGTAAAAGTTCTCTAGCAATGACACGATATAGAACAAGCTACATGGGAACCTGAAAAAACAATGAAAAAGCAATACCCGAACCTCTTTACTGGTAAGATTTTCGAGGATGAAAATTCTTTAAGGGGGGAGAGTTGTAACAGCCCGTTTTCAGTAAAAATCAGAACAGTGGTTTCGGGACCACAAATCTGAGTCTGAAAGAAAAATTATTTTAATATTATTTCATGGTCTGTATTATGATAGAAATGTCATATAAAAATTTTGTAAAGAAATCTTATCGGTTACATGTCTAATTAGATGGAAAGGACCAAATTGCATAAAATGCAAAAGTTGAGTTATAGTAGCTAAAAGGATGAAATAGTTATGGAATTCAAAATTGGAGGTCCTTATATGACAAATAGACCATTAAGAGGAATTAGTAGATAAGTATGATTATTCATTATTGGAAAATTAAATAAAGAAAAGGACTAAATTGGAAAGTAAAAATAATAAAAGATGATAATTTATTATATAATGAAAATATCATATATCATCATATTATCATTTTTCCCAAATAATTTTACATGGAAACCTTAGTTAAAAAAGCTTGAAGGTAGCAAGCTTATTTGGCTTAATTGGGTAAGTATTTTTTCCCCATTTTTAATAATTTTTATATTCTTGAGATCTAATAGCTTAATCTAGCTATCTCAGGGATTAATTTGTAAAGTTATCAAAGTACTAGGGTTTTCCCAAGGATGAATATAGTTCAATTGTGAAGTTTTATGGTAGAAAATGAAAGGTTGTTGATAGATAAACAACTTTTGTAAAGGAAATTTTGATAATATTATGATTTAGGGACTAACTTGAAAAGATGTAAAATTCATGGAAAATTCTAAACTTTATGAAATACATAGGCTGCTATTGTATATGTAAAAATCGACTAGGCTTGGAATAAGGATTAAATTGCATGAATTTTATTTTTCGAGCCTAGGGATGACATCGTAATTAAAAATATAGGGGCAAAATGGTAATTTTTCCAAAGATGTGAATTGAATTGAATTGAATATAAATTGATGTTAAATTCATTCGTATAGATCCAGATAGATTAAATACAGAGGTAGATTGGGGTAAAGAGAATGTAACAGATTAGTAGCTCTTGCGTATATGAACATTGACGAGGTAAGTTTGTGTAACTAAATTGAGGATTTATATATGTTAATTGAATTGTATGTATGTGAATGTATAATTGTCATGTATATGAAATTGATCACAATACGATAATAATCATCAAGTATTAAGTCCTATTTGAATAAATGAAATTCGATGAATACAAGGTTCTCGAATTGGTTGTGGTCTTGCATGTGTTGCAGACACACTACAGCTCGAAAGAGTATCCCATTATTAACTCTCATTAGCTTCCCATTATATGGTTATTGCGAGCTTCCTGTTAATAGCTCTTTGGAGCATCCCGATTGGTTGTGATCCTACATGTGTTGTGGACACACCGTAGCTCTTATGAGCGTCTCGATATATGGCTCTTCGAAGCTTCTCGATTAAAGGCTCTTTTATGAGCTTCCCGATTAATTACTCTTCAGAGCTTCATGATATTGGCTCGTTTGAACTTTTCTATTATAGCTCTTATGAGCTTCCCGTTACGTGGCTCACATGAGCTCCCCTTTATACAGCTCGAGAAAGAGCTTCCCATTTATGTGCTCGTATGAGTATTCCTGAATATGAATTGACAGGTTACAGATTTGTACACTTTGTGTGTACTACCCGTGTATCCATCGATATTTCAAATGATTCAATGGGCAAAGTTCTGACATGAGACAACATGAAATTGAAATGAACTATACTAGTATATACCCAAAATATATGGAATTGATATATGAACACAAGATGTGGAAAGTTTATGAATATGAAAACTTGATATTTGATGAGCTCATACATGTTTCTTGATAATCATGTTAAATACATGACTAACATGTTTGATGAGGAAATGTGTATAGGCTATTGGCCAAATTGCTTTAGATGTATTTTGTATGCTTACTTTAAATGTAAATGAATGGTAAGTTAATTTTCTCATTATACGAACTTTCTAATTTTAAAAAGCTTACACTGTTTTATTTTTCCTATTTTATAGTATTCAGAAGCTCGTAAAGTTTGGAAACTGGCCGGGGCAACATCATATTATCCATCGGCCCATTTTAGTATATATAGAAAATTTATTTTGGTTATAATGGCATTTATGAGGTAATTAAGTCAATGTTGGCTTAAAAATATTTTACTGTAAATAGCCATTGGAATGGCTTGAGTTTGATATATTTTGATATATATGTATATGTGGCTTAACATGTTTGTTGTATTTAATGTGGTTGAGTAATGAATAATTTATGAATATGATAATGCATTATTTGAGATAATATTATTGGAAAAATATGCATATAGGTTTATATGGTCAATTAGGTAAGATTGAATACTTGGATATATAGGATATTATGATATGTGTTAAGTTTGGTTTTGACTTGATTCAAAAATCTTGTGTTGCCTTGTGAATGTGTTTAAATGGTGATGTAGGTGGAAAATAAATTGAGTGAGAAATGTGGCTTGGAAAATAACCTATTTTCGTCTAAATGGGCGTGTCTCTCAATCGTGTGTGACACACAGCCTAGCACATGGGCGTGTGATTTGGTCATGTGTCCCCTGCATCTTTAAAATTGAGAAACAAAATACTCAAAATTGTCCACACGACCTAGCACACGGGCGTGTGGTTTGGCCGTGTGACCCCTACAAATATTTAATTCAAGTCAGTATGCTCACACGGTCTAGCACATGGGCGTGTGACTCAAGTCAGTGAATACCTTAAATTGGGCATGGGCTAAGACACGGTCGTGTGTCCCTACTTCTAATGCCTACACGGCCTAAGACATGGGCGTGTCTCTTGACTGTGTAAGACGCACAGCCTGGCCACAAGGGCGTGTGTCACCTACACTTTGGAAAAATTTTGACATTTTGCGAAAAGTTCTCTGAATACCTGGTTTAGTCCCGACTTGTTTCTAATGTGTATTTTGGGCCTCGAGGGCTCATATAAGGGACAATATGATTGAATATGATTGATTTCTGACATGAATTTTAAATGATATTGATTTCTGACATGAATGTTAAATGATATGAAATATTTGTATTTGATTTATATATTTTGGTAATGCTTCGTAACCCCATTCCGGCGACAAATATGGGTTAGTGGTGGTACATTTTTTTTTCAATTTTGCTTAATTTTTATTTATTAGTTTTAGTTTTCATTTTCATTTTCAATTTTTTGCTTATGCATTTTTGTGAAGTTTTTAAATTTTTTTAGAAATCACTAAAAGAAAGATTAAAAAAGAAAGTAAAACCTTATAAATAAATAAAAGACTATTAGAATTTGAAAGTATATCTAAAAATAATTTAAATTATAAAAGAAAGAAAACCTTTGAAAACACAATTGGTTTAATGACAAATTTGGATACTAATGTTTACATGTTTTGTCAAAATGGCCTTAATTGTATTTTTGAGTTTTTTTGGCCGTCAATCTTTTTTTTTTCAAACTGTTTTTTCTAACAGGTTTGATGAAAGTACCGTTAAAAAAATTAACGGGATAATGTAGAATATTTTTAATGAGATGTAATTTATTACTTGGGCAACCCAATGAAATAATTACATGTGAAAATAATAAAATAAATAAATCATATATGAAATTAAAAAAATAACTCTTAGTTTTAAAAAATAAATGTGATTATCTAAAACAAAAGGTTTCAAAATGAATGCTTACATTTGTTTTCTGAGAGGTTTCAAAAAATAATTAATAAATCAAACCGAAAATCTTGAATGTGTGCATTTATTTTAATTTTTTAGATAATTACGTTTATTTTCTTTAAATTAAGATTTTTTAACTTTATAAGTTATTTATTTATTTTATTATTTTCACATGTAATTATTTTATTGGGTTATCTAAGTAATAAGTTACATCTTATGAAAAATATTCCACATATGAAATTTCACTTCATCCTGTTAACTTTTTAATGGTACTTTTATCAAATATGATAAAAAACCAATTTGAAAAAAGAATACAAGTTGATAGCCAAAAAGACTCGAAAATACAATTAGGGTCATTTTGACAAAACATGTAAATGTTAGTGACTAAATTTGTCATTAAGCCAAAGCAATTTACTAACTTATTTATTTACTTTTTTCAAAATTTTAATTTATAAGTAATTCAATTTAATAAATAAAAGATATTAGATATGATTGAATGTATAATAACCTTTGAATGTATTTAAAAAGTTATTAGATATGATTGAGTGACATTATTTTATTGTGCCTAAAACTATAAATTTTAAAATTATTCTAATATAAGTCTTCACCTAAAATAATACTACAATGAGTGTTTTATCTTTTAATAAATTTTAACAAAATAATACTACAATGGTATTTCAATTTCGGACGGATGAATCTTAAGATATTAACTTTAATTATTTCAATAATTGCCTCATTTAGTTTTAATATAAAAATCAAAACTTTTCTAATTTTGTGCGTAGAAAATTTTAATCCATAATCAGTATAGTGTTTTAAGTTACAATTAATTATTTATATCAATAATTTTAATTATAATATATCATTACCGGTATTGAACAAAAATAATTTAATTCAAACTAATTAATTAAAATTCAATTCAATTTAATAATTACACTACCAATATGGTGGATTTCATCATGGAGTTTATGGGGAAACCAAGACAAAGTTTGATGGGGAAGTGGATTTTGCCTAACTCTAGCTCCCTGAATATGTTCATGGTGAATTTTTTTTTTTAAAGGTTTGGGAGAACCTTTTTGAGAATACATTTGTTGTGCCTTTCATGTATAAAGAGCATTCTCAAGATGATGGTGATTTGTTGTAATTTTCTGGATTTTTTTATTATATAAAGTTTGGGTTCTTGTCGATGTCTTCAGTGCTGCTATTATTATGCATTTTGGTGTGTCTTAAGTCAAATTAGTTCTATACTTCTAGCTAGGTGTTAATTTGGGTTGTTTTGAGTGTATTGGAGTAGTGCATCTGATTTTGACGTTTTATTAACCTTTCCATTAATTTTACCATTTGGATTTTTAATAATATTTTTTTTGGCTGAAAAAGAAAAATCTTTTAACTTAAAAAGCTCTCAGAAATGTCTTATTGATTTTTAAAAAATATTATATTATTGTGACATTGTGTAAAATAGGGTAAATTTTAAAATTATATATGAATTTTGATTCAATGTGTAATTATATATATAAATTTTAATTTAGTGTAATTATACACATGAAACTCTAATTGTGATTCAAATATATACTTGAAACTTTAATTTTAATTTAATCATACACATTTAAAAAATAAATACATCAATTTATTTTATATTGGATAAATATAATTATTTATGTATGTAAGATATAAATATAAAATGATGTTATATCAATAATTGTGTTAATAATTTATAAAAATTAAATCAAATTAAAATTTTATATATAAAATTATACAAAACCAAAATTTATATATATTTACACATTAAACCATAATTTATATTGATATTTATCCCCGCAAAATATGCTAAAAGACTTAATTATGGTTTGATGTTTGGTGACCATAGGTACAACATCCTGAGGTCATCTCTGCCTGTTATCCTAAACAACCAGTATTAGTGGAAACTACATTTTAAAGCAGCTGTATTCCATGATATGAAGATTGCTTTTTATTAGGGATCTTAGCCACCTCTCAACATTTCTATTACCAGTTGTTGGATAAGGAGAAAAATAATTGATCAATATTTTCAATGCGCAAACCAACGTATCTACATTCACGTTTTACATGATTAGGGATATGGCCTACACCAAGAATATTAGGGGACTTGAAAATTTTCCACCAAAATAAAGGAACTTGAGAAATTATAAATAAAGAGAGACATTCCCCTAAAAATGGAGAGAAAATTATATTTGTTGGTAGTCGAAAAGCTTATATAAAAATATTAGACTTGAAAAATAAATTTAAAGTAAAAAATTAAATTATTTTAAAATACAAATCAAATTTAGGTTTAAACATTTAAGTACTAAATCCAACCAAAATCAATTCATTTTTTTAAAGAATGTAATATATTATGTTATTTTACTTTTATACAATATGTAGTTTATAACATAAAAGTACTTAAATTTATAATAAAATAAAATACTATAATGTAAACATTAAAAATATATGTTAAGTTATTTATATAAAAATTTTAATAAATGAAATATATATTTAATAAATTTAAAATAGTATAAATATTTTTAAAAATTAAACAATAATATAGGTGAGCCTAAAACAAGTTTAGGTTAAATATGTACAAATATAGATAGGTTTAAGGCTCATATTTTAAACTAGACCAAATTTTAATAAACATAAAATGTATTAATATTATACATAAACTTTACCTAATCCAATCCTACCCACAAACTCCTCCAAAGAAAATAGATAGAGATTTCTTTTGATCCAATGTTTGTTATTTGATTTCAATTATTTTTAAGTTAAATCTGGTTTGATTTTAAATAACCCAAAAACTTTTATATTTATCTTTTTATTTACGAAAATTTATTTGGAGTAATTATTAAAGCTTTTTCTAGACACGGAAACCATATCATCTCCCATTCCCATTCCAAATATTCTAATGATAAAAAAAGTTGTTTTTTTATTTAAAGAAAAATATCAAAATTATATATGAATTTTGAATTAATGTGTAATTTGATATAAACTTTGATTTGATGTAATTATACACATGTAACTTTAATTATGGCTCAAATGTATACATGAAACGTTAATTTTGATTTAATCGTATACATGTAAAAAATAAATACATTAATTTATTTTTATATTAAATAAATATAATTATATACATATACAATATATAAATAAATGTAAAATAACATTGTATCAATTATAAATATTTAATCAAATCAAAATAATATATAAAATTAAATATTATACCAAAATTGATATATAATTTTAAATTTTTTCCTTCCAAACTTAAAAGAAAAACTAATTATTTTCACCACTAAAATTTTAGTTTTGTAAGAGAAGTGAGTCTTGGTCAAATCCATCAAAACCACTGGGAATTCTAGCTTTCCAACACAGAGAAAAACTCCAAGACATCACGTGAAGCATCGTGGTCACTATCTAGGACCTAGAAAAACTTGCGTACCCACCTAACTAAATTATAAATATTAAACAATAAAGAAAATTTGATATAAAGAGAAGAGACTGAAAGAAAGACAGTCCCTTTTAGGCACTTTCTTTAACCTTTTCAGCACCGTAAAAAACTCATATTTCCTTTCTTTTTTTTAAAGAAAATTAATCTAAAACTTCAGTAACCCTTGAATTCCTGCCCACACCCAACTTTTGCTTATCATCAATGTAGGAAAAAGGATATTGTACCATATGAACTAGCATCGCTTATATATATATATATATATGCTCTCATTACAATGCATAACTTATACTTTGATACAATAATCTAATATATTCATATATATGTTCCCACCCCAAAGTTGGGAGAAAATTTTGCCTTAAATTTCTTATTTTCCATGCTGAAGAAACGGAAAGTGGTTGGTCGACTTTTAAGATCACCGACTAGAGTAGTCAATCTATTGGACGATGTAGATGATGGTCCAACTACTCTTATTGTGGATACAGATGTTCAACGCAAGATCTTCTCATTGGAGCTTGTAAAGATTTGGCCATCCTCCTCCCTCTCACCTTCTACTTCACTATCATCATCCATCAACATCACAAAATAAAGTTATCTATGACCAAACAACAAGAAAAGAAAAAAGGAACAGTTCATGTTTAGGGTTTATAACCTCATTTCTTAAGCATAACCCTTTTTGGATCACGTACTTATAATGCAATATTGACCACTTTTTAAGTGACATTTAAGAGGTAAAGTGGAACCTATAGGAAACCAAAACTAAATCTTAAATGACATTGATGGAGCCATGCAAATGTGGCTGTTTGATGTGATTATGGAGGATAAGAAGCCAATTAAACTGTCCCTAATCATAAGAAAGCTTAATTTGAGAGGAGTGAGAAAAAAGGGCTATATGATTGCAGTTGCACCACTTGGGTGGGCTAGCTTTTGATGATGCTAGCTTCTTTAACCAACAGAGTACTGAAAGCGACTCACAATCATGGAGAGATTGAATAGGCATCTAAAGCCCCTTGGTTGAGGACAACACGACTGAGATTTCATGTAAGGGGACTATGGAGATAGAGACATTTGATCAATCAACCAGAAAGTGACCCCCCACCCCTCTGAATTACCCTCTCCTACACAATGCATTACCCTTCTTTTCCCACACATGCACCAACGCATAAACACGCGCCCATACACACACACACACACACACACACTATAATATATATATACACACACAAACGTGGGGTAACTATTTATAAATTGACACAGAAAAAACTCCGTTGAGAAGCTTCAAAAGGACTAACAAAACTGTGACACCATATTGCACATTCTCCCTATCTACCAACCATAGTATGTCTGCGAATTATTCATCATTTTTTTTTACCCTTAAGATGTCCCCAACAATGTCATTTCAATGCCAAACAACAGCACTTACTCCTCTGCCATTTTTTTCCTTTCATTTCTTTACAGAAGGGCTTGCACATGGGGGCATGGCCACAATGTAGGCAAGATGCTCTTTGCTCTCTCTTCTCAAAGCCAAAAAAAAAAAAAAAAGCAGGAATATATTGGAATTGGGTATTGGATTTTCCATGTTCATACACATTTTGATTTCTATTGGATGATGAGTCTGATTAGATTCTTTTCTCCCTTCCATCAAAGAAAATCAGGCCCACAAATTGTCAAGCGGGGGTCCTCTATTGGCTATTGATGATTATGATGACGTTTCTCCACTCTTATTAGGTGATAAATATGGTACCATATTACAGTAGTTTCCTCACCGGGTTCGTACCCCAGGATATGCTTATCCAATTCGGCTGGTAAGTTGGTGGACCCATTGGCCCAAACCTGGACCCCCCACTATCCTTTCCTTCTAAGCCCCAAATTCCTTAACCAGCAAAGCAAATCCGAACCCTTCCTCTCCCTTTTCTTGTCCAACTTATGGGCTGGTTTTACGACCATGATTCATTGACATTGGTAGGTAACATAAATTTTTTACAATGGTTTTTTGTCTTCTCAATAAAATATCATTCCCACCATTGAACTTTATTCTACTTTCCAGCTCATTGAACAAACATCATGAGATTGGGAAATCAAGTTTTTAACCCAAAACATTAATTTGGGGTACTTTTTTAAGTTGAAAAAAGAGAAAGGGGGACGTTATTTTTCATGAGCCGGCTAGTAGAAACATTGCAGTTATCATACGTAGCTCAATACAGAAATTGAATAGAATTATGTAGTGTCAAAAGAGTTAGGCAAATTCGAAAGTTTAAAAAGGGGGGACCTACTTCACAAGAAAAGCAGAAGGGACCTACAACCCCCCCTTTTCCCTCAGCTTTAATGCAGGAGCAGAGGCTCCCTTTTCTTTTGTTTCTCTATGCTTTCTTTTATTTGCATTGGTTACTGAAGAGCAAATGGAAACCTACCCATTAGACTCGTAATATTAAACACGATAAATTATTAATATAAAATATAATTGAAAAAATTAATATAAATAAATTAATAAATTGTGATATCAGGATATTACCATTAGTCTATAACTAATGGATTGCAAAAAAACATCCGTGTCCCATTACTAACGTTCAGAAGCATTCATAAGTTAGATCCCACTTTTAAATTTATGAAAATTTTACTTAAGTTGGAGCTTGAATAATAAGAAAATTATTATATTAAAATTACAATTAAATAATAAGGATCTTTATAATTATATTTAAATTTAGGGTTAATATTTGGTATATATTGACAGCATATTTTTTATTCTATAAATATTTTTATAAAAATTGTTATGTGTTTATCTTTTAAAATATTTATTTGTTAATATTTTATTATATTTTTATAGAAGACTTGTCAATCCCTAACTTTATTTGTGAAGTAAGGGTGAGTATTTGATCGAGTCGAGTCGAATCGAGTCAAAAAAATTCGAGTTAGTTAAGTTGACGAATCATATTTTAGCAACTTAACTCAATTTAAATTTTTTTCGAATCGAATTGAATCGAGTCAATAAATTTCGAGTTAAGTCGAGTCGAGTTAACGAATCATATTATTTATACTCAATGTTGCGTTTATATGGATTGGTTATTTAACTAGTAGACGAAGTACAAGATTATTTAACTACATAAACAATATAATTGTTTTACCTTTTAACTTAATGAGCAAATATTTATAAAAAACCGTAATTTTTCCTTTTAACTTTAAAAAGGTAAATATCTATCAAAACAACGTAATTTTGCCTTTTTCTTATTCGGATTTTCAGATAACTCGAATTGTGTAATTCATATTCGAGTTAAACCAAAAAAAATAATTTTTTATTCAAGTTGATCCGACTAACTTGATTAACTCAAATAACTCGAACTATTTAATTCAAAATTTAAATTTTTTTATCAAGTTTTTCGAATCGAATCAGATTTTGTCCACCCCTATTGTGAAGTCTAAAAATTCCCCTAGTAATGTACCAAATATAACTTCTTAAATTTAAATAATTTTATCTATTAAAATATTAATTTTACAAATAATATTAATCCGAGTCAGCGGGCCTCTAAAGGAGCTGGATTAAACCACACTTTGTACTTTCCTACAGCTCCATCCTTCAGTTCATGGCTCACTCTCAGCGCATGTGACTTCCACGAGTTCGATGGTGACGCTTGCCATATGGAAATGCTAATCGACAATCCCTACTCCAAACTTTGACGTTAATTGAGCCTACCAGGCTACGTTACTAGCTTGTATTGGAAAACAATAAAGTTGTGTATTATTAGGACAGATGATTTTATGGGCTAGACATGGGGGTAGCAAAAGCAATAGATCGATTAGGCAACTCTTATTTTTTTCATCAATTTGCTTAATTAGTTTCTTCTTGTTTCTACTCATTTCTCATTCTAACTTTGGCTTCAAACATCCCCATCTTATCCTCTAATGTCAAGCCATGTTAGGCAATTGTAAATCTTAAACATCAAATGAGTAAATTCTATAACATATTGTTAGGTATCCTCTACATGACATTCCCTACACTTCCTTATCAACCCCCCTCGCCCCCCAAAAAAAGCATTCCTTACATAACTACATTTCTTTGACATTGAGAACATTTTCTCAATTTATTCCTTTTACCTACCTTGATAATTCTCTTAAACTTCATTGACTAAAGCATTGGAATTCATCTTGGTGCTTAAAGTCTGATGCCACTCAAATTCATTTTTTTGTCCCATAACACTTATCACCTTGTTCCAAACAACTTAGAAAGCTACCTAGTTACTTCAGCGAGAAGATAACAACAATTTGGAGCCATAGGTGGGGAATGACAGTTATGTCTCTACCTGATCACCATAAAAAATACAATCCATATATCCTTTTCTATCATTGTTAGCATTGTTACTCTCAGCAGCACCATCGTTAAACATCACTATTGGATTGATGTGTACAATCCACTGACATCTCCAAACTTCCTAGAAAACCCATGCATGAACATGCAGTCTTGTTTTTGGAGCATGCGACCCCATATCTAATATTGCTAAGTTCATGCTTGGCATGCCAACAAATTATTACCAAATTTCAATGGGGAATTTTGTTGGATTTGTACGTCTCTCATGGACACACGCATATAAAATAAGACTATAAGTGATGTAATATGATTAAGCTTAATTAAGCTTCAATTATCGAATAAGAATGGGCTAGACATGCACTATAAATAGATATTAGCAATCTAATTTTGCAACGACATTTTGTTGTGCAATACAACAATGACATTAAATATAGTTGTGTAGAAGTGGTATTTGCAATGATTTATAGAAATTGTTGTCAAAATTCAACTTTTAAGATACTAATCATAACGAGTAGGTTTGCGGAATTTTTAATTTTATATGTAACAAAAAAATTGTTGTAAAATATTATAATATTAACAATAGCATTACATAATTTAATTTTTACCTATTAATTGTAACAACACAATTTATCGTCATCAATTATTAATAAAATGTGTAGCAATCAAACAAGTTGTTGCTAAGCGTTAAAATATTATCAACAACATTAAAATATTGTTGAATAAATTAATTTTATTCTTATTCATCATAGCGACATGATTTGTCATTGCGAATTTTAATAAAATTTATAACAAGACACAAGTTATTGTTAAGCGTTAAAATATTAACAATAACCTTAAAATATCGTTATGTAATTTAATTTTTTTTTACTTATTAATAGCAATGACACAATTTGTCATTGTAAATTATTAATAAAATCTGTAACGAAAAATAAATTGTTGTTAAACGTTAGTATTAACAACCTTAAAATGTCGTTATGTATTTTAATTTTCTATTTATTGATTGCAACAACACAGTTTATTATTGAGAAATCTTAATAAAGTTTGTAATGGCAAAATAAATGGTTAAATATTAAAATACAAACAACCTTAAAATGTCGTTGATGTGGTGATTGCATCTTAAAGAATCATTAGCTGTCAAATGCAAATTGGCCCATAACTATGCTAGTAAAATTGATTATTGTGAAACGATCGGTGATTTGGCATTTTTATTTCATCGTTGGTTGATTCTAAAATTTTGACAGTATCTAGATCCTTTTATGCACTATTGTTGTTGGGTTATTAGTTGTTTAACTAGGTTTCTTATGCGAGTATGTATTTATCCTTTGCAAATTTTTGATATTAGCAACAATGTTGAAAATTTGAGTTATGGGATTATTCTAACACTGTTTGGTATTTACAAGTACTTTATAATGTCTTTAAAATGATGTTTATAATATTTTTAATAAAATTATAATGTTGATAAGCAACAAAAATAACTGAATATAAGTTTTTTTTCTCTTTCAAGAAAAGTATATATTAAGGAAAAAAAATTCAAAACCACATAACAACCAAACATCACAAAGAAACGCCAACAAAAACCAAAGTCTTTAAGAAAAACCACCATTGTAAACAATGAAAAAAGGTATGGGAGGATCAGTACAACCAAAGAAAAACCATTTCAAAAGCAACATATTATTAAGATCATTAAAATTACCATAAAAGCTTTCGAAGGACTCAGCTCCCAATTGTAGACCCATCAGAAAATCGTAGCCAAATAAGATTCAATGATCAAGAGTATCGAAACAAACCATGGAGACTCTAAGAACAATTGCAACACAACATTTAAAAAAAAATTAAACAATTTTAAAAAATAATAAATGGTCCAAACTTTTTAAAACAAATGAACAAAAAAAAAAGAAATAAGTTTGTAACATTACTCACTCTAATCATCATTATGGATACAACGAGAAGATAAATAAGATGTGCCTCATGTCATTGTTACATGCCTTCCATCCTAATAGTCATGCCATCTAATTTTTCAAAAATTGACCCTTGCCGTTGTTCCGTACATTCCATCCTAGTACACCATCCATCTAATTTTTCTAAAATTGACTTCAAAACACCTCGAGTACTAAATGATTCATAGGAAGATTGTGTCTCAACTAAATTCTTTGGTTCTTCTACTTCCATTTGTGGATCCCTTTTGATCGGCTCCAGACGTACCAACATCCAGAGTTAAAATCTTGCACAAAAGATGTGAAAAAGTGATATCTGCAAGTATACGGGTTAGGCTGTAATATAGTTACAACGGAGTAGGTAAGTACTCTGAGGATCGTACCCAAGGGAGGCGAGCACTAGATTAATTCTAATTTAAACATAAATATCTAATTAATACTTTAATTAACTTATAATACAAAGAATTTGTAACACCCCTAACCCGTATCCGTCGTCAGAATAGGGTTTTAGAGTATTACCAAAACATTCAGAACATTCTACAAATAATTTACATAAATTACTATTCATTTACCAAGATCATTCAAAACATCCCTTAATTGGATCCTCGAGGTTCAATACCAGCAGTAGAATCAAGTCGGGACTTAATCGGAAACTCATAAAAATTTTCGCGACATTTCAAAAATTTTCCAAGGTTGCAGGGCTCACACGCCCGTGTGGTCGGGCCGTGTACTACACACGCCCGTGTCCCTAACCCGTGTAACTCTCTGACTTAGAAGGCATGAAGAAATTGAAGTCACACGGCCAAGTCATACGCCCGTGTGCTAGGCCGTGTGACGATTTTTATTTTCGAAATTTAGGTGCAGTTTTCACACGACCGTGTGACACACCCGTGTTCAAGGCCGTGTCAACCACACGGTTGAGATACACGCCCGTGTCTCTGCCCGTGTGCCTATTTCTGATCATTCTGTTTCTCATTTTTAATATGCAAAGGATACACGGCCGAACCACATGCCCATAGGACGAGCCGTGTGTCACACACGGCCAAGACACACGCCCGTGTGTCTACCCGTGTAGACAAAATAAGGCCATTTCCTAGCCTCATTTGTCACCCAAAACTTACCATTTTCCTGCACCAAAACTCACAGGTGTATATCCACCAACCAACATCATATTCACATAAATTTGACATCAATCATATGGTATTATCTCATGCATCAATGGAGATAAACTTACTCTTATCATAAACTTATAAGCTAACATAATTCCAACAACTAACACATGATAAGCATTTATGTGATTACAAAAACATCACTTCAAAAATAGCTAAACTTAAACAATCACTAGCCACTTCAATGGCCAGATTACAAAACAACAATTACAAGCCATAATTGGCCAAACAAGCTTATACATGCCTTTATACCAAAACGAGATTTCTATTTGTACCAAAATGAGATAGTGGATAGTGTGATGATTGCTCTGATCGACTTCCAACCTTCGCGATCTTTGAGCACTATAAAATAGGGAGAACTAAACGAAGTAAGCATTTTATGCTTAGTAAGTTCGTATAACGGGAAAATAAACTTTCCAATCATATTTATCAATACAAGTATACATAGTCATACTTTCCATAAATTTTGGATGAGTTACCTAAACACAAACACTTAGTCAAACAAGTTAATCACATAACCACATATAAATATCAAGTAAACATAGATGAGCTCATCACATTACAAGCTTCCATTAATTTCACCTTTCCACACTTCAAGAGTCTTTTCCGTCGAACTATTGAAATTTCAATGGATGTTCGGGTAGTATACTCATGTGCAAAAGTACCCGTTAGAGTACATAATAAAAAGGAACAATCTTGAGCCACACATTTTACAACAGGATTACTAGTCCAGGCTAAATCCTATCTGTAGCATATGCTCTAGAATGCTTAGTTTGGATTACCCGTCTAGGCTAAATTCTATTTGCAACATAGGCAGTAGTATTCTTATTTAAGAAATCACCTTAATCCATCGAAATTCAACATTCAACCGGAACATGAAAATTTGTCCATATTTCACAACTTATGACTATTTCATTATGCATATTATCTCATACATATTAATACAATCATACAATTTAATTCAAGCATATTAACTTTCATATTTAAGTTAGACAAACTTAACTTCAAAATGGTTCGTATTTGAATTTCAACTATAATTTGAAACCTTTTGCTTTCCTCGATCTAGTTCAATGGTTGGTCTTTCCGGATCTATATGGGTAACTTTAACTATTAATCTATCACATTTCATATACATTTGCATCCTATTACATCCTAGGAAAAATTACCATTTTGCCCATATCTTTTTCAAAAATTCTGATTTCGCCCCTAGGCTCGGAAAATGAAATTCATGAAATTTAACCTTCTTTCCAAGCCTAGCCGAAATTTGTACACTACATTTACAGCATTTATATTTCACAAATTTTAGAATTTTCCATGGGTTTTACCACTTTTTCATTTTAGTCCCTAAATCAAGTTTTCATCAAAAAATGCTTTGTAAAAGTTGTTTATCTATGAGTAACTTTTCATTTTCTACCATGAATTTCTAATTTTCAGCATATTCATCCATGACCCAAATTTCATACCTTGATAACTTTTCAAATAAATCCCCTAAATAGAAAGATTAGACTATCCCGATTCCAAAAATATAGAAATTACTAAAAACAGGACTTGATTTCACACCTTTTTAAGCTTGAAAAGTTTTCTTCCTCTCTTCTAGGGTTTCTATAGAAAAATTAGGGAAGATGATATGAAAATAGATGATTTTTTTTTCTTTTTAATTAACTATCATCTATTAATTTTATTGATTTCCAATTTTGTCCCTACCCTTTTCTAATTTTTCCATGGATGAGTCATCAAAATATCTATTAACTACTCCTCAATGGTCTAATTACCATATAAGGACCTTAAGTTTTAAATTCCATAGCTATTTGATACGTATAGCTACTAGAACCTAACTTTTGCATTTTATGTAATTTAGTCATTTCTCTAATTAAACACATAATCGGTAAAATTTTTGTATCAAAATTTTCATGTGACCTTTCTATCATGATACCAACCATAAAATAAAATAAAATAAAATTTTATTTTTGGCTTGGATTTGTGGTCCTGAAACCACTATTCTGATCTCACCTAAAATAGGTTGTTACAGAATTAAAATAAGGGTTTTGGATAAATTATAATAAAAATAAGAAAAGAAATAAATGAAAATTAAATAAACGAAAAACAAGAAATCAAATAATAAAATATATATCAAATTTGGGCATGGATGATTAGCTCGCTTTGGTAATCATAATTAGCTGTCCTCTCGAGTGTTCTCGTTCAATCAACTAGTCAATACCCTAGCAAAATCTTCCGATACGTCAACTGAAATACTGAGTTAGCAAGAACTACTTATCTTCCTACCTCACAGTCCATACCGATTCAAGGTTAAGGTGTTCATGGATAGACTATACCAATTTTGGGTTAATTCCCGCCTTGATGACTTCCTAGGTTTACCAGGCCTAGGGTTTAAGTTCTCCCTTTCCAGAATAGTTGATCTGTTAAGAAATCCCTACAAAATAATTAATTATTCATACCTCCACTCGCTAATCCCTCATAAGAGGATTAGTTTCTCATGGATTTAGAAAACAATATAAACTTGAATGAAAGAATGAACATAAAGAATAATTTCAAGAATAGAGTTTAAAATAAGCTTGATGTGATGAATCTTCAAAGAGTTTGAGAATACTTTTAGAATATGATTTCTCCCCAAAAATAAATAACAAGGATAAGAATAAAATCTAAACCCTAAAAAAAAAAAGGAAAAACTAAAGACTAAAATTTAAAGAGAAATTATACAATAGTCAGAGGTGTCCATAACATGTGTTAACTGAGCTTATTTATAGACATAGAATGGTTGTCGTCCTTAACCCTAGATCAGTTGACATTCCCGAGCTTAAAGTTGGATTGTGCGGACCAAAACGCCTCTAGCTTGTATTAATTTCCCATACAGAGGTGATTTCGCAACACACTAGGTCTTGTGTCGCAACATCGAATGTAGTATGCTCAGCTTCAAGATGTCTTCAGGGGTATTTCGCGACATCTTCAGACTGTGTTGCAACATCAAAGGTAGTCTTGGACTTCTTCTATTCTACTCTTTATGTTGCGACATCGTATGCTCCGTGTTGCAACATAGTGACCAATATTGAGTTAATGCACCTTCTAATGGTCTCCTTCACACTCACAAAGTGTATTAGCTCACCTTTAGGCCTCATTTGGCCCCTAAGGTGAAAAAATAACTCAAATTACATATTTTATTACTCTTAACTAAATTTGCTGAAATGTAATTAAAACATAACTAAAATGCTTATGTTCAAGCTCCTAAAATGTAAAAACTAGATTAATCTACTACACCAAATTACGATAGATCAAACTCCCCCACATTTGAGTCTTTGCTTGTCGTTAAGCAACATGGACAAAAACAATAAAAAAATGACCCTTGAATAAGTATGGTACAAGCATTAGCTTGGAGCACATGAATAGGCATTTTATATTTGCATATAATCTTGGAATGAGATATAACTGACTTACCATTTTTGATATCAAACACCTAAGTTAAGTATATTACAAAGCATACAAGCATTAAGGGTCTCAAATGTAAACATCCATCAATAAATTATACAAATAACTTGATTATCCTAATAAAATACAAACAATCATGAATGCAATTATTCTGTAACACCCCTAACCCGTATCCGTCTTTGGAACAGGGTTACGGAGCATTATCAAAGTTTACAGAATAATTACAAATATTCCACATCATTTACTATTCATGTCCGATACTAATCATATTGTCCTTGAATAGGGGACTTAATCGAGATCTCAGCAAATTTTTCATGAAATTTCAATTTTTTTCCTAGATGCATGGCTCACTCGCCCGTGTGGCCAAGGGGCACGCCCCTGTGACCCTATGACATGCCCGTACATCAGGTCATGTCCTGCCCCGTGTAACTCTCTGGCTTGCATCACACAGCCAAGTCACACACCCGTGTACCAGGCTGTGTTACCCACACGACTGAGACACACGTCTGTGTCTCTATGTAACAGCCTAGTTTTAGCTAAATCAAAACAGTGGTTTCGAAACCACGAATACGAGGTCAAAAAATTATTTTTAATATTATTTTATGTGTTTACAACATGTGATTTTATATGTGTAAAAATTTCATGAGCTAATTTTATCGTTTAAGAGCTCAATTTGAGAAAAAAAACTAAATCGCATAAAATGCAAAAGTGGCATTCTATATGTTAAATGTATTTAATTGCTATGGTTGATTAAATGTGAGGTCCTTATGATGTTATTATGCCATTGGTAGTGAAAATGGACATAAATGGGCTTAATAACATGAAATTTGGTGGCTTTTAATTAAGGTTAATTTTGTAAATTAGTTACTAAGGCATAAAATTAAAACCAAAATCAATTTATCATCATATTTCACCATCCATAACCGAATATTGAAAGAAGAAAGACCATTTGAAGCATTTTAGGATTCGACCCTTGGTGTTCTTGATTAAGATCAAAAAAGAAAGAATTTGGATTTAGATCAGGGGAAATATAAAGTTATCGAGTAATCGATCAGATTCGTCAATTTTGAGTACGAGGTAAGTTCGTATGTGATAATTTAGTTATAAATGTATGTTATATGCTTTGGTATTGCTTAAAATGTGATTGTAAGATTACAGATAATGTTTGAATTGTGAATACGACTATACGGATGTGTTCGACAATGAAATAGATAAGTGAAACTTCCCGATTGAACCTTAGGAATAGTTAGGATGCTAATGACATGTCATTAGGCTATTGTGTTTGCTTCAGGCCATGATATCAGCACTTCAAGTGCGAGTGATACCTTGATTTGGCTACGGGCCATGGTATAGGTATTTTAGTGAGGAGTTACCTTGATTTGGCTATGGGCCATGGTATAGGTACTTATCGATTGAGATCTTGAGTATTCGGTTTTTATTCCAAACGGTTCAACAGGTAAAGAATGACATAATTGAGAAAGAGGTTAGTACGAGACAGTACAAGTATGTACGGAACCTATTCGAGTATTACATTGAGAAAGTTTATTGAGATGGTATTTGATCATGTTTTGAGACATGATAAAGGTTTATGGTAAATGTGATATTGATTTGGTAATGTGAAAATGGTTAAATTACATTTATTTTATGAATTGAGTTAATCACTTACGAACTTACTAAGCTATGAAGCTTACTGTGTGTTATTTGTCTATGTTTTATAGATTATCGAAGCTAGCTCGAATTCGGGGATCGTCGGGAATAGTCATCACACTATCAATCATTTTGTTGGTACTTTTGAAGCCTTGTATATATGGCATATGACATGTATAGGCTAGTGTCATCTTGGTATGTTTTGAGTTATGATATTAGCCATGAGATTTGGCTTGTAAATGTTGGTGTGTATTTGGCCATATAAGTTGGCTTGTGAATGATGGTAATATAGAATGTGGATTTAGCTTATGATATGTGTTCATATATTTGTTTATAGTATAAATATATTTGACTATGTGATTGGAAAGTTTATTATAGAAATTGAGATAACTTGGTGATTATGAAATTAGTTATTTATCAATGACATGTTTTGGTAATGAATAGAAATGGTGAATTGGTATGCTTTAAATATTGGATTTGGTATACTTGTGGGTTGATTGATGAATTTTGGTTGCATATTTGTGACTTAAATTGGTACCATATGAGCTTATGTAGGTATATGCAAAATGGGTAGCAAATTGGCTTTGTAAATGGCCTATTTTTGTCCACACGGGCAGAGACACGGACGTGTGTCTCAGCCGTGTGTGACACACAGACATGTTACATGGTCGCGTGTCCCTTGGGGTAGCCTTTGTTTATTAAGTCAGTATACCCTACAGGTTTGACACGGTCTAGACACACGTGCGTGTCTATTGGCCGTGTGTGAGACACGAGCTGGCGCATGGGCGTGTGGCTAGCCATGTGACCCAAGTCAGTAACCCCTCCAAATTTCCCACGGCCATAGCACACAGACGTGTCCTCGGCCATGTGGTGCAAGTCAGTATGTATGCCCTGTTTTCACACGGTCTGTGACACGGACATGTTTTGTGGCCATGTGATTCACATGGGCGTGTGATCCCTAAATGTTTGAAAATTTTTTAAGTTTCTCAAAGTTGGCAAATGATATCAGTTTAGTCCCGTACCACTTCTAAGCATGTTTTAAGGTTTTGTAAAACTTTATGTGGGACATTGAGATTATATTTAATTGATGTTTATGTGAAAATGTATGATTTATGTTGTGATTGACTGGTAATGCCTCATAATCCTATTTCAGTTATGAATACAGGTTAGGGGTGTTACACTCTGCCCGTGTACTCAATTCTGAGCATTCTGTTTCTAAAATTTAAGATGCAAGGGACACATAGCCAGACCACATGCCCATGTGCTAAGCCGTGTGTCACACACGGTCAAGACACACGCCCGTGTCTACCCGTGTGGACAAAATAAAGCCATTTCGTAACTTTATTTCTCACCTCTTTTAACCTTACACCTAAACCAACACTTATACACAATTTATCACATTCACCAACCACATTTTCATACAAAATTTAAGTCTTATATATGTCAATTTATACTCTTATTTATCTATCTAGATACCATGTTCACATTTGTGCATATTGTATCAAATATGCTAATTTAATTCATTCATACATATTTCATTGTGATTCCTATTAATCAATCATTTTCAAACATATACCATAATATAGTCTTATATACATAAACATCAAAACATGTTCATAACTAGCCATTCCAATAGCTAGTTATTAACAAATATTTACATGCCATTCCTTGGCCAATTTAACCTATACATGCCATTATAACCACAATTGTTTTACCTTATATATCAAATTGAGTCAATGGATAGTGTAGTGATCTCTGTTGAGCTTCCAATCCAATGAGCTTCCAATTTACTATAGTGCAAGGAAAAATAAAATAAAGTAAGCATATAATGCTTAGTAAGTCTATATAACTTGGTAATTAACTTACCAACTATTTATATTAAAGATAAACATGTAAATCACAATCAACCATTCGGTCCCAAGCCTTAACACATATTCTCATCACCCTTGTTTGTAAATTAATTCATATAAACATCAAGAAACAATATATAAGCTCAACAATATTTGGATTCTCATACACATATGTTTTCCATATCACGTATTCATATAACATATATACAAATCATTTCCATATTTTTCAGGTACATTCTATAATAATTCATCTCGAGTTTTTCATGTCAGAACTTTTCTCATTATTCAACTGAAATATTAATAATCACACAGATAATACACTCGAGATGTACAAATCTATTCTCATATATGAATGTATTCATCAAACAAATTTCCATGTTCGTATATCATAATTTCATACATTCATATTTCATATATCATCATTTTCATGTACTTTAAGTAGATAGTAAAAACCTATTTCTTTTCATGTCAGGATTTTACCCATTGAATTATTGAAAATATCGATGGATACTGAGGTAGTACACACAAAGTGTACAAATCAGTAAATCCGTCAATTCATATTCAGGAGTACCCATTAGGGCACTTAATCAGTAAACACACTCTCGAGCCACATATCATATAACAGGATTACTTGTCCAAGCTAAATCCTATTTCCAACATATGCTCATAAGAGCTTAATCAGGATCACTAGTCCAGGCTAAATCCTTTCTGTAACATATGCTCAGAAGAGCTCAATTAGGATTACCAGTCCTGGTTAAATTCTAATTGTAACATATGCTTGAGAGGGATTATATCAGGATTACCCATATGGGCTAAATTCTATCTATAATGAGGTCAATAGGATTACTCGTCCGAGCTAAATCCCATCAGCAACAAATGTAGGACCTCATTCATTTCGGGAAATCACATATCCATCGATTTTTCATTTATTGAAACAGAATTTGACATTTATTAGAAAATTTTTGGGTATGTGATCAATCTCATATATTTTATACATTTATGCAATTCAAATGTTCACATTCAACTCAAACATAAAAATAACATTTTTATCATTTATCACTTATCGAGTATTATCATTTATTTCAGGCACTTTCATTTATCGGGTTTTAACAAATATGTGATCATTTCACATATTTATGGCATTTATACAATTTACAAACACAACATTCAATTCAAACATATAAACATATACAATTTAGTTATACAAACTTACCTCAATAAGTGTTCGTGTACATAAAGTCTACTAATCCAACATTTTCTCATTTCCTTATTCTAACTCCATATTCGGTTTATTCGGATTTATACGAGTAAATTTAACATCAATTTAATGTAATTCATACTCAATTTAGTCCAGTTTACACTTTAAGCCAAATTACCATTTTGCCCCTAAACTTTTAATAAATGACAATTTCGTCCCTAGACTCGGAAAATAAAATTCATGCAATTTAATCCTTGTTCTGAGCCTAACTGAATTATTCATGTAATATTTACAGCCCATATATTTCATAAAAATCAGATTTTTTCCATGGATTTCTCATTTTTTACAATTTAATCCCTAAATCAAGTTTTCATCAAAATTCACTTTGTAAAAGTTGTTTGTCTATCAACAACCTTTCATTTTCTACCATAAATTTCATAATTTCAGCATATTAATCCATGATAAAAATTCTATACTTTGATATCTTTTCAAATTGATTCCCAAAATAAATATATTAAGTTGCCCAGATCTCAAAAATATAAAAATTACTAAAAACGAGGCTTGAATACTTACTTAATTTGACCAAGAAAGCTTGATTTCTCTTTCCTAGGGTTTCCATGAAAAATATTTGGGGAAGATGATGATAAATGATGATATTTTCATCTTTTATTATTTATCACCTTTATTTTTTATTTTTCCAATTTTATCCTTTTCTTTAATTTTATTTTCCATGGATGGATCATCATCTTTAATGGCTAAGAATTTTTAATGGTCTAATTACCATATAAGGACCTCCAATTTAAATTTCTATAGCTATTTAATCCCTTTAGCTATTAGAACTCAACTTTTGCACCTTATGCAATTTGGTCCTTTATTGATTTAAGCATGTAATCGATATAATTTCTTTACAAAATTTTCATACAACATTATTATCATATTATAGACCATAATATAATATTAAAATAAATTTTCTTTCCGGAATCGAATTTGTGGTCCCGAAACCACTGTTTCGATTTTTCTAAAAATGGGCTATTACATGTTCTGTATGATTTTGAATTGTGAATAATTCTACCTAAATCACATAATGCTTTTCTGCTTGTAACTTTCTAAGGCTTAGGATAGGTATGGATTTCAAGAATAGTAAGGATCAAATAGTTTCAAGCAAGAAAATAGTTTGACACATTATATTGCTCCCTATTCTCCCCCTTAGTAACCCTTTCTCGCTCACCACCTTATTTCTCCTCTCACCTTCCTTGATTCTCCATAGGAAACCACAACATAATATAACAATCACGGTTAGCTTACGAGTTTTTTTGGACTTATGAACGAGTTTTTCTAATTTTGTGACTTTGTCACATTCTTTTATTTTTCAATACATCTCCTTCACAAATGCTTTTACTTTTCAAGTGCTTTTTCTACTCGTTTTGATTTGCTTCTTGAATTTTTCTTTTGTTGCACATATTGGCTAACCTATAATTACTATATCATACTAATCCCTTCCATTTCACTCTATTTTTTACAAAATCCGCCATAATGTATCTACTTAACCCTTTATACGTATGGCCTGACATTTATAGTCATGTAGTTTAAGACCAATGAAAAAAATGTAAGTACAAATTGATGTTTTGGCTCGGGTTTTGTAGGAAGGTTCATCAAGAAGTGTTTTTCGGCTAAAAAATTAAGTACTAAAGATAAATAACATGGTTAGCTTTTTGGCTTTGGATGTATACCAAACAATGCCTTAGATCATCCCTAGGTATCTCATTATTCACAACTCTAATAAACCAAACAACCATAAATTCAACAATTTATCATTCATACTAACATGCTCGTTTCCTTTTATTCTCTATATCATTTGGTACATTTAATTGCTTTAATGCTTATTTACAGTGTAATATATAGAACTTAGTAGTCTAATAATAAAAATTTTAAATTCATCTATCTTCATGCCAAATTTAATGTAAATACAATCAACCTAAGTACATGCTCCTAACTAATAACTTCTATTTCTACAAGATCAAGACACAAATGATAAGAAAAATAAAAGAAAAACATAAAAATTTAAAACAAATTTTCTATGTTACCCCCCAAACTTTAGATAACATATTGTCCTCAATGTGTAGCCCCTAAAAAGATAACGAAAGAAGTTATCTGATTGATAGTAACAATTTAATAGGATATTGGTGGGTTCTTCCTCCATTACTTGTCAGAAGCTTTAATTCTTGTGTCTCATTCATGTAGGGTTCCTACGTAGAAAATTAGAACAAGACACAAAACAACTAATAATCTACTATTAACCATACTTCTAAAAGAATCAAATTAACATCATCCCAAAAAGAATTAATACAATCCTTATAAAAAAAGCATTAAAAAGTTAAAATCAATCCTCCGAATAATCTAAATCAGGTGCATGCCTCTGTTCCATAAGTGCTTTTCCCTTACCTGAGCCATATTTTTTGTAACATCCCAAAATAGGGCCTAGTCGGAATAGTAGTTTTGGGACCACAAATCTGACATCAAAATATTTATTTTATGGTTATTATGAGGCCTAGAATATGAGTATATGCATTTGCTAAAGTTTCATGAAGAAATTCTAAGTATAAGATGTCCAATTGGAAATTAGGGACTAAATTGAATAAATTGCAAAACTTGGTTTCTAGAAGCAATTTGTATGAAATTGATTTAGATTATGAATTAGAAGGTCTTGGAGAGCAATTTTCCCAAATTCTAAATTTTTAGACAAAAATGGGCTTACATGGATGAAATTTTAAAAAAATGGCATAAGGGCATTTTGGTCATTAAGCATTTTAATGAAATAAAAAGAGAAAAGTGGAGCAAAAATATGCTCATCTTCTTCCCATAGCTGCCGAAATTTGAAGGACACCATACCTAGGGTTTCTTCAATTTTCAAGCTCAATAGTAAGTGCTCCCGAGCCCCTTTTTCATGTTTTTTTGTATTTTTAAAATCCCGGTAGCTTGATCTCTCCATTTCTACCCATATTTCATGCTAGGGTTCATGTTTAAAAATTTACCCATGCATGAGTTGACTGTGTTTTGATGGACTATGGAGGAATATGAAAGATTAATGTGTGTTAAACATATTTTTCTAGTTGATTTTCATGAGAAACCCTTATAAGGACCATTTTGCAAAAGATGTAAATGTGTGGTAGAAATGAGAAAATAATGGATAATGTGGGCTATCATAAGAAGGAAAAATGTTCGACTAGGCTTGGGTAAGATAGAAAATGCATGTGTTTCATTATCCGAGCCTAGGGACTAAATCGTAAAAATGTGAAAAGTTAAGGGCAAAACGATCATTTGGACCAGGGGTAGATATTAAACTTGAAATGCATAATGTAGTGTATTAATGAGTTAATTTTGCTATTATAGACCCCGAGGAACAAATTTCGGAGGTCAATCGTGGTAAACGCAAGGTTTCGGAATAACCGAAACACAATCCCGAAAAGAATACTAGGTAAGTTCAGATAACTTAAAGTAAACCCCTAATACACATAATTGTATGATTTATGAATGTATGAGATTTTCATTTATTGATGGTATGAAAATGCATGAAATGCACCTTTGGTAATGACTTGTTGATAACTGTCTCGGTTGAGATTAAAAAGGGAATTCGATGGATAAACCATGTTTTACATGTGAACTGAGATCCTGCATGTGTTGCAGTAAGGATTTAGCCTAGACAGGTAATCCGTGATCTCAAATATGGAAAGGTATCTAGCCCAGACGGGTGTTCCTTGAATGATCAAGCCTCCCGAAGAATATGTGTGCATTATGGATTTAACCCGGACGGGTAATCCGATTAGGGTCTGAATTTAGCCTGGACTGGTAATTCAGATCCGAACTCATTAAGGGTGTTTGTCGCTATAAGGGATTTAGCCTGGACTGGTAACCCTGACATCACCTTACGAGTTCTTGATATGGAGGATTTAGCCTGGACTGGTAATCCTGCCATGGGATGTGAGGTTCACGGGAGTGCATATATGTGAAATGATCATTCATAAGAATTGACGGATAATGGGTACTCCATCGAGATTTCCTAGGAACTCAACGAGATAATATGATGTATGTTAACAAGATGATGAATGATGAGTTCATCTATATAAATTACATGATGCTTTGTTATGTGACTAACTCATTGATTGAGTGCATGTGATAGGAAATCATTTTATAATGGATGATTTCATGATTTAGATATGGATGTATACTAATTATTTGGTAAGTTTACTTTCCGGTTATTCGAGCTTACTAAGCATGTAAATGCTTACCCCTCTCTTTTTTCCTATCTCACAGAGCTCAAGGACTCGAAAGGATTGGAGGACAATTGGAGAGTCAACACACTATCAACTAAACAAGCTTTGGTATAAAGACTTTGTTTATTTTGTTAGATGGCATGTATAGTATTTTGAGTATTTTATGATATGTGTCATTTGATTTGCCAAGTAAAGGCATGTAGAAATATGTTTATCTTTTTGTATATGGCCATGAAAATTGGCTTAATTTAAGTAGGCTATGACCTACGATTTTATGCATGGTTTTAATTACTAATGATGGGTTGCTATCAATTGGCAATGAGTCACATGAATGAGCCAATTTCGGATGGATTAATGTAACACAGGAGCCCATGATACTAAAGAGGAAATAACCATTTATGTATGAAGCCAATGATATGAGGTTTCCATACAACTATTTTCATTAAGGTTATTTACAAGCGTAAAATTATGTTTTCTCTCAAACTTGGTAACCACTAAACACAAGTAGTAGAAAGAGGTGACTAAAGGCTTGGAAAATAGCCTAATAAAGTCCACATGGTTGGACACACGGGCGTGTGTCTAGGCCGTGTGCGACACACGGTTCCCTCTCATGGGCATGTGCTATGGCCGTGTGTCCCCTGCACTTAAAATTTTAGCTCAAAGTTGTACACGGGTAGGCCACACGGGCGTGCATCACGGTCGTGTTAAAATGACAGTTTTGTCCACGGGTAGGTAGCACAGGATGTTCCATGGCTGTTTTGATAAGTCAATGTTGCCCACGGTTGAAGGGCATGGGCGTGCCTCAAGATACACGGGCGTGTGAGTCCACATGGCCCAATCTACATGGGCGTGTGTCCCTTTATGTTGAGAACAATTTTCTGAGAAGCCCAAGGTTAATCGAACGTGTCCGTATTTGTCCCGCATTACCTTCCGATGTGTTGTAGGTCTCGAAGTCCTATACAAGAGAAGAGATGTTCATGATTGAAATGTTTTAAATTTAAATGAAATTTTGTGACCTGAGTTAGTATACTAAAAGTGTAAAGTTCCGGTAATACCTCGAGCCCTGTCCCGGTGTTGGATATGGGTTAGGGGTGTTACATTTTTTGTGGGTGCTCCCACCCATTGAATGAGCATGTCGGATCGGGCTTTGAATGATGGGTCTTTTTAGCATGGAATATTGCGGCTGAAATGCCTCATCGTACTCATCCTCAGCTCGTGGCGAATCCTGCGCATCCCCCTCTTCTTTATCTTCGGAGTATGCTTTCGTCTCATCTCCTCTTCCATCGTGGTATGCTGGTTTTGGGCCAAACATGTCAGGTGGGTACTTTGGAGCTCGCAAACCATTCATCGTTACAAATTTTTGAAGTACTGGCCTTGAGCTTTTCCTCGCTGCTCCCACTTGTCCCTCTTTGAGCTTTCGACTTCTCTTTTTATTTAAAGAAAACTGGAACATCCATATTTTCTTTCCTTCTTTGATTCTAGTTCATAATCTATTTTCTTTGAAGCTCGACGTATTGCGTGTACAACGAGTCTATGATGATGCTTCTCTTTGGTTTCATGAACTGCTTATTCTCGCCCATTGGAACTTCTACCTTTCGATAGAGTTCTGTTACCAGGTGAGGAAAGAAAATTCTAGTTTTTTGGTTGTGCGTACAACCCCTCATTTCACGGTAAATCCATTTACCAATGCATATCTACTTATGCTGCAAAATTCCATACAATAGAATAGCTTGAAAAGTATTAACATTAGAAACATTTAATGCAGGTGCAATTCTAGTGCCTATGAACTGCATCCACATTTTCGCTACTGGGAACATTATTGCTTGATTGAAATTAGTTGGTAAACCTGAATCTGGTCTATGATTCCATGTACTTATACCTTAAGTTAAGTACTTAATAACATTCTCCATATCTATATCATCAAAATTGTCTAAATTAGTACTATCCAAGAAGTCTTTGCTATTATGGTATATTGTAAAACTCACAGATTCCCCTTGGAGTAATTGGCACTTCTTCGCCTCTCATTGTTACTGTGTCCCAATTTTTTCATTTCTATATTTCTTGGTCTCTAAATGAAGCATAGAATTCTTGCACAACTGAATTTACTGTGGTTTCCTTGGGAGTGATATTAAATCGCTCCCAACGATGGTATCTAACTAAAGTCCAAAATTTGCTGCACAAAATCATTGAGGGTTGTTTATGTTGTCTTATTCAATTTATTGAATTATATTTGTGAGATTGTATTAAGTTTATTTCATACGAGCTTACTAAGCTTTATAGCTTACTTTGTTTATTTTTCCTGTGTTTTATAGTGTTATCGAGCTAGCTTGGATTCGGGGATTGTCGGAGATCGCATCACACTATCTACCTATCACTTGGTGCCTTTGAACTTTGGTATATTAAGTATATGGAATGTATAGGGATTTTGAGTCTTTTTCACTATGTTTTGGTAGTGATATTGGCAATTTGAATTGGCTTGTAAGTGCTTATGTTTTGGTTTGTAAGTATAGCCATGAGAGTTGGCTTAATTTGGTGAATTTGGTTATATGCATATTTGTGCATATATGTTGATGTTGAGTTTATGGATGGATATGGAAATGGCTTATATTATAAGGCTTGTGGTTATTGATATTATATATGTTAAATGGTTGATATTAGATATGAATTATATTTTTGAATTGGTGCAAAAAGTATATGTTTGGCAAAGGTTAAGTTAGTTGGTTTGTATATGTGTTTTGGTATGTTTTAATTGAGTAAGATTTAGGGTTAAAAGAATGTTGGTTGTTAGAATTGGAAATGGTATGAATTAGATTTGATTGTGGCTAAATTTGATATTCATTTATGCTATGATTTGGTGCCATTTTGGTTGTGTAGGTATATGCATATTTGGGTGGTAAAATCGCTTGGTAAATAGCCTATTTTTGTCCACACGGTCAAGTACACAGCCGTGTGTCCCCTATTTTTGTCCACACGGTCAAGTCAATATGCTCCACACGGCCTCACACATGGGCGTGTGACTTGGCCATGTGGCATAAATCAGTATACACTACAAGTTTGGCACGGCTTAGCACACGGCCTGACATACGGGCGTGTATGGCCATTTTTAGGGCACACGGGCTAGCCACATGGGCATGTGTGTTGGCCATGTGACCCAAGTCAGAGAGCTACACAGGGTCAGACACAGGCTGAGACACGGCCATGTGCTCCCATTTTGAATACACGGCCTGTGACACAGGCGTGTCTAGTGGTAATGTGAGACACACGGCCTAGCCACACAGGCGTGTATCCCCTGTTTTGAAGAAAATTTTCTAAGTTTCGTAAAAGTTTTATAAGCTATCGGTTTAGTCCTGAACCACTCGCAAAGCATGTTTAGGGCCTCTTAGGCAAATATTAGGGACAAATTGAATGACGATTGTATGACATTTTAAAATGTATGTGAAAAGTATGTTTAATTGTATTGTGAGTCCGGTAATGCTCTGTAACCCTATTCTGGTGATGAATACGGGTGAGGGGTGTTACATTTATTGGTATCAGAGCTACGGTTTAGTCGATTCTAGGACTAAGTAGCGTATGTGATAATCTAGCTATACATGCCATATATAAACTGTGATAGTGTGATGACTCCTAACATTTTAAAATGTATTTTCATGTAGTAAATGGATCCCAATTGAGCTATAGCTAATGAGGTTGAGAGTAATGCACCTGCTCCTACTCAAGGGACAATGCCGTCTGATTCTAAACCCGTGTCGGGTAACCAGGGAGGAGAGGCTAGAGAAGCCTTCTTCCAAATGATAAACGAATGGTTCACACAGTATATCCGAACAAATCCAGCTGCTCAACAACCTTCACCCCCACCTAATTCCCAACTGGTTCTCGTAACTTCTCAAAGAGTCGAGCTTTTAAGATTGAATAAGCCTCTAGTTGATAAGATCTGTGTAACAGCCCGATTTAGACCCTATTCAGAATGATGGTTTTGGGACCACGAATCCGAGTTAGAAAAATATTTTGAAATTATTTTCTATGTTTATTATGTGTGAATTTATATCTGTGAAATTTTCATGTTTTAATTTTTCCGTTTGAGTGTCGATTTAATAAAAAGGGCTTAATCGTGTAAAATGAAAATTCGATGGTTAAATGTGAAAGGGGCCAAATTGATGTTGTCTTTATTTCATGAGGTATTTAAGTTTCAATTAGACCATAATTATATACGATGGACGGTTGTGACCTTAAATTATAATGGTTTTATGTTTTAATTTAATGGTTAAATATGTAATATGTGGAATAATTTGTTTATAATAAAACATAAAAGTAAAATAAGCATGCATATTACTTTGTTCTTGCCGAAACTTGATAATGAAAGAAAGAAAATATAGCTTAGGGTATTCGACACTTTGGAAGCTTGATTCAAGGTTAGTTTTTGTTCGATTTTTGATAATTTTTACGTTTTTGAGATCGTTGCAGTGTAATGT
Organism: Gossypium arboreum; assembly: GCF_025698485.1. NCBI lineage: Eukaryota > Viridiplantae > Streptophyta > Magnoliopsida > Malvales > Malvaceae > Gossypium > Gossypium arboreum. Next base: position 13,851,098 of record NC_069072.1, on the reverse strand, counting down.
ACAAAGCCCATGCTTGAATTTCTAATTTTGATGAATATTTTGAGTTATGCCATTGATTAATAATTGAGTTTTGTGATGTTAGTTGATGCATTATGAAAGATATGTTTTGGATTAATATGTTTTATTTTTGATGATTTTAAGTAATTAGGACTAAATTACAAAAATAATAAATTGAGGGACTAAAATGTGAAATAAATGAAATGTTTTGACTTGTATGAATATAAGGAACATTTGGCCTAAGCATAGTGTATTCAAATTTTGCATGTTTTGTGTTTTGTGCAATTTGGACTAAATTGTAAAAAGTGTAAAATGTCAGGGGTAAAATGGTAATTTGCCCATTTATGTGTTTTTGGACTAAATTGAGTGAAAATATGTTTGAATGAGTTTAATTTGAATATATTTAGATCAAGAACCAAAGAAATCGGATTAGTCGTCCCATTCCGATTATAGTTGCCCGAGGTAAGTTTATAAGTAAATAGATGTAGTGAATTTTAAATAAATACGGGTTTTATATGCTGAAATGAACTATGAGAAAGTATATATGTGGTAGCTGAATATGAATATGCTTGGGAGCTATGTTTACGAATTCGATTCGACCGAGTTACGACATCCGAAAGCCCCTTACGAACCTTAGGAATAGCTAGGATACATATGTCATGACATAGGGTTTTCTATATGTTTTATCGTGTAAGACCACGTCTAGGACGTTGGCATCGATATGTGATTATGTGAAAGACCATGTCTGGGACATTGGCATCATATTTTATTCGTGTAAGACCTTGTCTGGGACAGTGGCATCAATATGTGATTGCATGTAAGACCACGTTTGGGACGTTGGCATTATACGATATATATGATTATCCGAGTATCCTATTCAATTTCGAATGATTCAACGGGCAATGATAAGTTGTGATTGAATGTGTAAAATGAGCTAAAATGATCAGGTATGTGATAGCTTATTACCTATTTGAAATAAGGTAAGTAGGTTACTTGATATGTGTTGGAAATCATATATGATGTAAATGAAAAATGTATGTGTATATAAAAAGTACATTCAGCCAAAGGTTAAGTATAGTGATATCATATTTGTGATCTATGTGCAAACATATATAAATGATTATATACGGTCTTATGGATATAAAATATTAATATTTATGAAATGATCCATGAATATATGTATATGAGTTTATGTATATTAAGTTAAATAATGATATTATGGCTTTGAGATTGAATGATATTTTGGTATTGGACATATGTATATTCGCTAAATGAAAATATATGTTGTATATCAAATTATAAGTTTGAAATTAAATGTGATTATTATAGTATGAATTGGTTTGGTTAATTGAATTGATATTGTCATTGAGTTATTTATTTGCTTATGACTTACTAAGCTATGATAGCTTACTGTGTGTGTTTATGTTTGCCTCTGTTTTATAGATTTTGGAGACTAGTTACGATCTCGGGGATCGTAAGCAAAGTCTATCACACTATCGACTATTTTTGGTACTTTATAAGTTTAAACTTGAACCTATGGCATGTATAGGCTATGTTATATTTGGTTAAGTTTGAAGTTGTGTATATATTAAGCCATGCAATGGCTAATATATTATGTGAGTATATGAAACTTTAGTCAAGTTTATATGTGTTATATGCATTGAAAATGGTTGGTGATATTGGATGTGTGTGTTTGGTTGATTTGGCTATGGTTCATGTATAGATAAAAATATATGTGAACTTGGTTGTTGTTCTTTGTTAAGGTATCACAATAGCCTATGATTAGCTCACTTTCAGTAAGTTTGATGTATGATATGTTTTTTCTTTGTGAATGGTTTATTAATTTGGCTTAGTAATGGGGTAAAATGGTAATGGAGTAAAATGGTAATGATATATATATATTCGATTGGTTCATAATGGAAATGTATGTGCATATATTATACTTGAATGGTTGGTTAATTAAGTACAGTTGATGAAGACAAATAATAAGTACATTATATGATTGTTTTGGTTAATATGCTTTGATTGAGATACAGTAATAAAAGATCAAAATGTTAGGTTATATATTGAGTTGAAAATGTGCCATATTTGTGGTTAAATAATTTGGTATATAATAGATAGGTACTATGGTATGATTTGCTTTGGTACTAGTGTTTAAAATTGATTAAACTCATAATTGTATGTCATTAAATGAATATGCTTGTTTATGTGTATTATATATGTAATACCCCCTAACCCCAAACCGTCGGCGGAACGAGTTACGAGGCATTACTGGACATATCAGACAACTTACGAATAATTTACAATTAGTATAACTTTCATAGTATAATTTAATAGTTAAGTCCCTATATTGGACTCTCGAAGCCCAAAACACGTATTAAAAGTAGAACGGGCCTTGTTTGAGTATTACAAAAGATTTTTCGTAATTTTTAAAAAAAAATTATAAAAATTTCGACAGTATTTCTGCTTATTTTTACCTAAAACTCCCTGCAATTTCAAACCAAAAACAACCAATACCAATGTTTCAAATTCACCTAACTAATATTTATATCATTAACATAATTTTAACTTAACAACTATCATAGCATCATTCAAAATTGATTGAATACTTCATTCTTTTAACAACTTAATGTTCATGTGTCAAAATATCATATACCTTTCTTACCATTTCATTTAACCATCTAAACCTTATAATCCATCCTTCACAACTAAAATAATATACATATTCAAGTGATCACACGACACCTATGTACATGCCACCTTTACCCAAAAGAAAAATACATCATCAAGTTTGTGTTGGAGTTGGGAATGTTCTGGATGTTGAGCCAGGACACTTGACTTTTACTAACCTGCGCACGGAAACAACCGTACGCTGAGTATGGATATACTCAGTGGTATTACCATAATCCAAATTATATCAACAATAATTAAAAAAAACATAAATACTGAATACATAACAATTAATTTCTTATATACTAATTCATACTTTATTATTATTATTATTATTTTTTCATTTCAATGCCTCAAATTCATATTTCAATTTTTCACCCTATTAACGTAACTCGGACTTTGGCGGATACACGGATCCAACCAAACACACCAATATGGCACCCAGTAACTCATCGGATAGTTCGAAGTAATAGTTGACAACTAGTGTCTCATCGGCCTAGCCGAAGTAAAGTTGGTACCCAGTACCTCATCGAATCTATCCGAAGAAATATAGTGACACCCAGTGTCTCATCGACTCGAGGTCGAAGTATCCCTGAACAATTCCAATCCTATGGCATGCCAACTATATCCGACCCAGCTCGACTAGTTAATAAGGTATACAACTCACTTTCTCAATTCACTTTCACTTTCAATCAAATTCAAATCATCATTCTTTTCTCAATCAATATACCTTTCAAATAATCACATATTCCATAATTCACTTATTTAATTCAATTTAATTCAATTTACATCACTTTCATTTTCACTCAATATTCATATCAATTCCAAATACTTATCTCAATTCTTACTTACTATACACAACAAATAAAATTCAGCAATTAATAATAATTAAAATTCGAATTATAGTAATACAAACCGTAATTCTCCAGTTTTAGTCCTCGATGACTTTCTCCTTTCCTTTCGATGCCGATGCTTCGGGTTCTTTGTTGGCTACGAAAATAATGGTAATTTACATTATTATTTACAGCATTAATTATAATAAATAATTAAATTTCTAGACAACTCCTATCTTATTCCTAATTTAATTCTAACTAAACTTACTTATTTTCTTAATTTAAAACACTCTCCATTTCTATTCAAATTTTGTCCAAATTCAAACTTAACTACTAAATTTCCAGCATATTTTTCCTAATTTCAAAATTCTTCAATTTAATCCCTACAACATAAAACTTATAGCCTAGTTTACAATTTAATCCCTTAATCAATTCTAACTTAGAATTCATTCAATTAAATCCCTAATTCCATAATTTGTCCAACATGAACCATATTTAGAAACATATGAACTCTTGAACTATCAACTTAATTTCATCAAAATCTTGTTTTAAAGCTTCTAAAACATCAAAATTAACTAAAAAGGGCTTAATTGACTTACCAAATTAACTCCAAGCTTCAAAAACCCTAGTTTCCCTTTTTCTTTCTTTTTCTTCTTTTCTTTCCCCTGTTTCGAATGCTCTCTGTAACTTTCATTCCTTTTTTTCTTCTTTTACGTTTCATTTGTTTTATTTCTTTTATGTTATATTTTATATTTAATTAATTTAATAAATATCTATTTTAATAACAAATACTAATATTACAATTGGATACATATTTATTTTTACATTTGTACCAATAATTTTATTACCATTGCCATTATTTAATTTGTTTCTCAAACAAAAATGTCATAATTTTAATAATTTAATTATTTAATTAACAAATATCTTTTTACTTAAATTATAAGTAATTAAGTATTTAAATTACAAATGTATCAATGTAATTTTTACACATGTATATTTTATTACCAGACAATTATCTACTATTTAATTTATTTAATAATAATACAAATAATAATCTAATATAAAGCCATAATGTTAATTAATAATTATAATAATTATATATGATATTTAAATATAACCTAAATAAAATCTTAGATTTAATACATATATGCCGCCTCAATTTTTGTAAATAGTTTAATTATCATTTTAATCCTTTTTATTTCCCATTACTTTAGAATTAAACTTTTATTCCTTATTCAATTTAGTCCTTTTACTAATTACTCTAAATTAAGCTAAATTCACCTAATTAAAACCTAATTAAACACACCACTAGGCTCATAAATATTTTTAATAATTATTTTCGAACTTATTTCACTAAGACGAAGGCCCTATAACTCACTTTTCCAGTGCCCGTGAATTTTGGGTCATTACATTTCTCCCCCTTAATAAATTTCGTCCTCGAAATTTACCTGAGAAAATATGAGGATATTGTATTCTCATCATTTCTTCTGGTTCCCAAGTTGCTTCTTCCATTTTATGATTTCTAACACTTTTACTAAAGAAACCCGTTTGTTTTTCAACACCTTTACTTCTCTAGCTAAAATTTGCACTGGCTCTTCTTCATAAGATAGATCCGGTCGAATTTCAATTTCTTCAGTGGAAATGATATGTGAAGGGTCCGACCTATATCTCTGAAGCATAGAAACATGAAAAACATCGTGAATCTTCTGTAACTCTGAAGGCAAAGCTAATCGGTAAGCAACCGGTCCAACTCTTTCTACTATTTCATACGGCCCAATATAACGTGGACTCAATTTACCCTTTCGGCCAAATCTCAAAACTTTCTTCCAAGGTGATACTTTGAGGAATACTTTATCACCAACAGAATATTCAATATCTCGCCGTTTCAAGTCTGCATATGATTTATGCCTATCAAAGGTTATTTTTAATCCGTCTTTAATATTCTTTACTGTTTCTTGAATCAATTCTGGCTCAATCATTTTTCTTTCCTTTAATTCTGTCCAACATACTGCTGATCGACACCTTCGACCATATAATGCTTTGTACGGAGCCATCTGAATACTAGATTGGAAACTATTGTTATAGACAAATTCAGCTAATGGCAAATAACGTTTCCAACCTGATTCAAAATCAATGATACAAGCCCGAAGCATATCTTCTAATATCTATATTACCCGTTCAGACTATCCATCTCTTTGTAGATGAAGGCCATACTAAAGTTAAGTCTAGTACCCAATGATTTATGTAGTTGTCTCCAAAATCTCGATGTGAACCGAGGATCTCGATCCAAAATTATTGACACCTGAATACCGTGTAATCTAACAATTTCTCAAATATACACTTCTACAAGCTTCTGCAATGACCAATTTGTTCTGACAGCTATAAAGTGAGCTGATTTTGTAAGCCGGTCAACAATTACCCAAATAGCATTCTTTTTGCTCGCCAACAATGGCAATCCCGTAACAAAATCCATTGTGATACGATCCCATTTTCACTCAGGAATACTAATAGGCTGAAGTAATCCAGTAGGAACTTGATGTTCTGTCTTTACTAGCTGACATGTCAAACATTTACTAACATACTCAACTATGTCCCTTTTCATTCCAGGCCACCAATATAATTCTCGTAAATCACGGTACATCTTCGTACCTCCGAGGTGTAAGGCAAATAGACTATCTTGAGCTTCTTGAAAAATTAACTCTTTAAGCTCAAAAGTAGCTGGAATACAAATCCGATTTCAGAATCTCATACAATCATGATCATTAACATTAAAGTTTTATGCCGTGCCATTTTGTACCATCTCTCTCTTTTTCAACAACTTATCGTCTTTCAACTGTGCTGATCTGATTTGATCAAACATTACTGGCTTCACTCTTAATTCAGCCAAAAGAGTCCCATCATCACTGATACTAAGCCATGCAAACATTGCTCTTAATTCATCAGCCACAACATTAGCTCTTCCCGGATGGTAGTCTATAACACAATCATAATCTTTTAGAAGCTCGATCCATCGTCTTTGTTTGAAGTTTAATTCTTTTTGGGAAAGGAGATATTTCAAACTTTTATGATCGGTATAGATGTAGCATTTCTCTCCATACAAATAATGTCTCCAAATCATCAGAGCAAAAATCACAGCTGCTAGTTCCAAATCATGAGTCAGATAATTACGTTCGTGTGGCTTCAATTGACGAGATGCATAGGCTATTACCTTTCCATCCTACATCAGTATACAACCCAAACCACTTAAAGAAGCATCACTATACACTACAAAATCTTTCCCCGACTCTGGTAATGTCAGAACTGGTGCCTCTATTAACATTTGCTTCAACTTTTCAAAACTTTCTTGGCACTGATCATCCCACACAAATGGTACATTCTTTTGTAACAGCTTGGTCATCGGCAAAGCTATCTTCAAAAATCCATTTACAAATCTTCTATAATACCCAGCTAAACCAAGAAAACTACGTACCTCTGATACGTTTCTTGGTGGTTTCCACTGTACAATCGTTTCAATCTTCTTTGGATCAACTCGGATTCCATCTGCAGATACTACATGTCCCAAAAATACAACCTCTGAAAACCAAAATTAACATTTGCTGAGCTTTCCATACAACTATTTTTCTCGTAATATCTGTAGTACAATCCTGAGATGTTGATCATGCTCTGACTCTGACTTCGAATAAACTAGTATATCATCAATAAAAACTACTACAAACTGGTCTAAATGCGGTTGAAAGATACGATTTATGAGATCCATAAAAGCAGCTGGAGCATTTGTTAACCCGAATAGCATTACTAAGAACTCATAGTTACCATATCTTGTACGGAAAGCTATCTTTGGAACATTGCTTTCTTTTACTTTCAACCGGTAGTAGCCTGACCTTAAGTCGATCTTCGAAAATACAGAATCTCCTCTCAACTGATCAAACAAATCATCAATGCGAGGCAGTGGATACTTATTCTTGATTGTCACCTTATTTAGTTGCTGATAATCAATACAAAGTCTCATCGAGCCATCTTTCTTTTTAACAAATAATACCGGAGCTCCCCAAGGTGATAAGCTCGGTCGAACAAAACCACGGTCTAATAAGTCTTGCAACTGTATCTTCAGCTCTTTCAACTCTGTAGGTGACATTCGATATGGAGGTATAGATATTGGAGCTGTGCCTGGATAAACCTCAATAGCAAACTCGACTTCCCTATCTGGAGGTAAACCTGGTAATTCTTCAGGAAATACATCAGGAAACTTACAAACTGTCCGAATTTTACCATGACTGGCTTCCAATCGAATCAATTAATAACATATGCCAAATATCTTTGAACAACCTATTTGAAGTAATTTACTAGCTTGTATTCTTTGAAATAATTCGTCTTTGGCCCACTAGTACGAATACCATTTACTTCAACCCGACCTTCACTCGCTGTCTAAATGCTAAATCTCTTTTTATAACAGTCCAAAATCACTCCATGTTCAGATAACCAATCCATTCCCAGTATTATATCAAAATCCTTAAATGGCATAAACAACAAGTCAACCGAAAAAGTTTTATTCTGTATAATCAACGAGCATCTTGGACAGACCTGGTTCACTAACACTGTTTGCCCCAACGGACTCTACACCTCAATAACACTCTAGACATTTTGGATTTTAATTTTCCCAACTCAACTAATTTTGAATTAATATAGGAATGCAAAGATCCAGGATCAATTAAAGAATAAATAGGCTCAGACTATAATAGAAATATACCTGATACCACATCATGAGCATCGCCTTCTTCACGAGTTCTGACCATATAAGCTCTGGCTGGTACTCTGGCCTCAGATTGCTGGGTAACAATGTCACTGCTTCTCCTAACACCTCCTCCTCTAGAAACCGAACTACCTCACCAGATCCCCTGCCTCTAGCTGTAGATACTGATCTCTGTGATGTTACTGGTACAACACTATCAGTTTTTGGGTAGTCTCTAATGAAATGATCTGTAGAACCACATTTGAAGCAGCCTCGAGTTAATTTCCAACATTCCCCTCTATGTTTCTTTCCACAGTGCTGATAGTTTGGAATTTCTACACTCCGAGGTCAACCTCTCACACTGCTAGTAGATACTGTTGTTTGTTTCCCACTATTTCTACCGCATTTATTTGATTTAAAACTAAATATCCAACCACCCTGAGATTCTTTTGGTCTTTTCGGCTGAGGATTCAAACTAGTAGTTCTCGTACACTTCCCAGCTGGTCGAACACTTTCAGTCTTTTTATAGGAGCCCAACACTTGTTCTACCATTTTAGCTCGCTCAATCAAGTCTACCATTTTAGTAATACATTGAGATATCAGCTGTAATTTGATCTCATCTCACAGACCCTGCAAAAATCTCTTACAACTGTCAGCTTCAGTTAGAATAAACTCTGAGGCGTATCTGCTGAGTCTCGAGGATTCCCTCTTATAATCTATTACTGATATGTCACCCTGTTGAAACGTCAAAAACTCTTGCTTCTTGTCTTCGATATACATTTCTCCGATATATTTCTTTTGAAACTCTTTCTGAAATAGATCCCAAGTTATCTGATTCTCTAGTAAATGTCGAACCACTGATTCCCACCATAAGTAAGCTTCTCCTTGTATCAACGATACAACACAAATCAAACACTATCGGGGGGTACAATCTAATTTTTGTAAAATTCTTTTAGTCGATTCCATCCAATTTTTAGCAGTTGATGGATCGGCTCCATTTAGTCCCATAAATTTAGTGGCACCACACTTTCTCAATTCCTTTATCGGGGCCTGTCTTTGAGTTGGAACTGAAGTTGTAGCAGGAACAGTTTCCGCTACTCTTTATAGTGCATCGGTAATTTTTCTCAATATATCAGAATCATTTCTATCATTTCTTCTTTCAACTCTTGGTGGTTGATTTCTTACAGGGTTTATGCTAGGTGTTATCAACTTGGATTCATTTAATTCATACGACTCTTCATCACCAGTATACATTTCCTGATTTGTATCTTCTATTCTTTCATCTGACATCTTTAATCTATAAAACAAAACAAACAAATAGGTCAGCATCCAAGATCCCGACTCAATTTTGACTCGACAGTGGCATATACTTCTAAATTCACTTTCGAGCCCGATTTAGCCTAAGAATCGACTAAACCTAACAGCTCTAATACCAACAATTGTAACACCCCCTAACCCCAAACCATCGCCGGAACGGGTTACGAGGCATTACCGGACATATCAGACAACTTATGAATAATTTACAATTAATATAACTTTCATAGTATAATTTAATAATTAAGTCTCTATATTAGACTCTCGAAGCCCAAAACACGTATTAAAAGTAGAACGGGACTTGTTCTAGTATTCCGAAAGATTTTTCGTAATTTTTAAAAAAAATTTATAAAAATTTCGACAGTATTTCTGCTTATTTTTACCTAAAACTCCCTGCAATTTCAAACCAAAAACAACCAATACCAATGTTTCAAATTCACCTAACTAATATTTCTATCATTAATATAATTTTAACTTAACAACTATCATAGCATCATTCAAAGTTGATTGAATACTTTATTCATTTAACAACTTAATGTTCATGTGTCAAAATATCATATACCTTTCTTACCATTTCATTTAACCATCTAAACCTTATAATTAATCCTTCACAATCAAAATAATATATATATTCAAGTGATCACACAACACCTATGTACATGCCACCTTTATCCAAAAGAAAAATACATCACCAAATTTGTGTTGGAGTCGGGAATGTTCTGGATGCTAAGCCGGGACACTTGACTTCTACTAACCTGCGCATGGAAACAACCGTACACTGAGTATGGATATACTCAATGGTATTACCATAATTCAAATTTTATCAACAATAATAAAAAACAAAACATAAATATTGAATACATAACAATTAATTTCTTATATACTAATTCATACATTATTATTATTATTATTATTATTATTTTCTTTTCTTTTCATTTTTCATTTCAATGCCTCAAATTCACATTTCAATTTTTCACCCTATTAACATTCGGACTTTTGAGGATACACGGATCCAATCAAACACACCAATATGGCACCCAGTGCCTCATCGGATAGTTTGAAGTAATAGTTGACACCCAGTGTCTCATCGGCCTAGCCGAAGTAAAGTTGGTACCCAATACCTCATCGAATCTATCCGAAGAAATATAGTGACACCTAGTGTGTTATCGACTCGAGGTCGAAGTATCCCTGAACTCTTCCAATCCTATGGCATGCCAAATATATCTAACCCAGCCTGACTAGTTAATAGGGTATACAGCTCACTTTCTCAATTCACTTTCACTTTCAATCAAATTCAAATCATCATTCTTTTCTCAATCAATATACCTTTCAAATAATCATATATTCCATAATTCACTTATTTAATTCAATTTAATTCAATTTACATCACTTTCATTTTCACTCAATATTCATATCAATTCCAAATACTTATCTCAATTCTTACTTACTATACACAACAAATAAAATTTAGCAATTAATATTAAATAAAATTCGAATTATAGTAATACAAACCGTAATTCTCCAGTTTTAGTCCTCGATGACTTTCTCATTTTCTTTCGATGCCGATGCTTCAGGTTCTTTGTTGGCTACGAAAATAATGGTAATTTACATTATTATTTACAATATTAATTATAGTAAATAATTAAATTTCTAAACAATTCCTATCTTATTCCTAATTTAATCCTAACAAAACTTACTTACTTTCTTAATTTAATACACTCTCCATTTCTATTCAAATTTTGTCCAAATTCAAACTTAACTACTAAATTTCCAGCATATTTTTCCTAATTTCGAAATTCTTCAATTTAATCCCTACAACATAAAACTTATAGCCTAGTTTACAATTTAATCCCTTAATCAATTCTAACTTAGAATTCATTCAATTAAATCCCTAATTCCATAATTTGTCCAACATGGACCATATTTAGAAACATATGAACTCTTGAACTATCAACTTAATTTCATCAAAATCTTGTTTTAAAGCTTCTAAAACATCAAAATTAACTAAAAATGACTTAATTGACTTACCAAATTAACTCCAAGCTTCAAAAACCCTATTTTCCCTTTTTCTTTCTTTTTCTTCTTTTCTTTCCCCTGTTTCGAATGCTCTCTGTAACTTTCTTTCCTTTTTTTTTTCTTTTACGTTTCATTTGTTTTATTTCTTTTATGTTATATTTTATATTTAATTAATTTAATAAATATCTATTTTAATAACAAATACTAATATTACAATTGGATACATATTTATTTTTACATTTGTACCAATAATTTTATTACCATTGTCATTATTTAATTTGTTTCTCAAACAAAAATCTCATAATTTTAATAATTTAATTATTTAATTAACAAATATCTTTTTACTTAAATTATAAGTAATTAAGTATTTAAATTACAAATGTACCAATGTAATTTTTACACATGTATATTTTTATTACTGTACAATTATCGCTATTTAATTTATTTAATAATAATACAAATAATAATCTAATATAAAGCCATAATGTTAATTAATAATTATAATAATTATATATGATATTTAAATATAACCTAAATAAAATCTTAGATTTAATACATATATGTCCTCAATTTTTGTAAATGGTTTAACTACTATTTTCATCCTTTTATTTCCCATTACTTTAGAATGAAGCTTTTATCCCTTATTCAATTTAGTCCTTTTTACTAATTACTCTAAATTAAGCTAAATTCACCTAATTAAAACCTAATTAGACACACCACTAGGCTCATAAATATTTTTAATAATTATTTTCGAACTTATTTCACTAAGACGAATGCCCTATAACTCACTTTTCCGGTGCCCGTGAATTTTGGGTCATTACAATATACACATGCCTATTATGCCGTGTGAATGTTTAAAATCTAGCCAAACATGCATAATATATGAATTGATATAGTCATGACTTTATTAATGGATTAGGTTAAAATGCATATACTATAGTAACATCAAAGGTAGGTACGGTCATATTGTAATTTTGCTAATGTCATATATATATGATTGGACATTAAGTTGTATACATATTGGTTTGATTGGTTTTATCATATGCATATACAGAAATTAGAAAATGAAATGTTTGATACTTAGCTAATGAAATTATGTAATGTATATAGGTAATCGAATAATGAAAGTGTTTTATATGTACACATGACTTTGATATATAAAAGTTTGTTAATGTTATAAATGTATCATTATTCTATAGTGCATGAAGAGTGTTAAATGATGGTGCTGAATTGTGTTTTGAATGGTAATGCCTCATAACCCTAATCCGACGACGGATACGGGTTAGGGGTGTTACAATTCGTAAACACGGGGCTGAGGAATTCAGAGCTAATGTTGATGATGATCTCGAGATAGCAGAATTTTGGCTTGAGAATACGATTCGAGTGTTTGATGAGCTTTCTTGCACACCTGCTGAATATTTAAAATGTGTTATATCACTTCTGGGAGACACTGCATACCAGTGGTGGAATACTCTAGTATCTATGGTACCTAGAGAATGGGTCACCTGGGAGTTCTTTCAGACCGAGTTCCAGAAGAAATATATAGGTCAACGATTTCTAGATCAAAAGCATAAAGGGTTTTTAGAACTGGAACAAGGTCGCATGTCTGTAACAGAATATGAAAGAAAATTTGTATGGTTGAGGAAGTACGCTCGGGAGTATGTTTCTACCGAAGAGATTATATGCAAGTGGTTTTTTGATGGATTGAACAAAGATATTAAACTTCTGGTCGAGATATTAGATTTAAAAGAATTCGTTGTGTTAGTTGATCAGGCTTGCAAAGCTAAAGACTTTAGTCGAGAAAAGAAGAAAGTTGATTTAGAGGCTAGAGATTCAAGAAAAAGACTAATGAATAAACCATATCATTCTTCATCAAAGAAATTCTGAGATTTGTATAATCGATCAAATGCATCATTAGGATATCAGAATAGAGATTGTGGAAATCAACATGTAAGTCCTAAAGCTCAAGCTACTTCCGTTTCGAGTGTTGGTAGTGTGAAAAACAACAAACTTGAATGTCAACAGTGTGGGAGACGTCATTTTGGAGAGTGCTGGAATAAGAATGTTAAAGCCTATTTCAAATGTTGATAACCAGATCATTTTATCCGAGATAGCCCAAAGTTATCCGATAAAGATAAATTACAGAATACTAGATCGAGCAATATGACAGCGAGAGGTAAAGCACCGAGAAATACGGGGAATGTGTCCAGTGGGAGAGGTGTGACTAGGGATTCAGCTGTGAGATCCGAAGCTAGAGCACCAGCAAAAGCTTATGCTATTCGCGCTCACGAAGAAGTGTCGTCGCCAGATGTGATCACCAGTACATTTTCTCTTTACGACAGTAATGTGATTGCTTTAATTAATCCTGCATCGACACATTCATATGTTTGCGAGAATTTAGTGTCTAGCAAGAAATTCTCTGTTGAGTCTATAGAAATTGTGATTAAAGTATCGAACCCCTTAGGCAAGTATGTTCTAGTTGATAAAGTATGCAAGAACTGTCCTTTAATGACTCAGGGTTACTATTTTTTGGCTGACTTGATGCTTTTGACATTTGATGAGTTCGATGTGATTCTAGGAATGGATCGGTTGACTCTACATGATGACATTGTGAATTTTAAACGAAAGATTATAGAATTGAAGTGTCAGAATAATGAAATTCTTCGGATTGAATCTGATAAGTTGGGTGGATTGCCAATAGTAATTTCGTTGATGTTGACTCAGAGATATGTGAGAAAAGGTTGCGAAGCTTATCTCACTTACGTTTTAGATGCCAAGGTGTCTGAAAAGGAGATGGAATTGGTGCTTGTAGTTTGTGAATACCCGGATATATTTCCAGAAGAATTGCTTGGGTAGCCACCAGTTAGAGAGGTTGAGTTTGCTATTGAGTTAGTACAGGGCACTTCATTGATATCTATAGCTTCTTACAGAATGGCTCCGACAGAGTTGAAAGAGTTGAAAGCTCAGGTGCAAGAGTTAACAGATAGATGTTTTGCACGGCCGAGTTTTTCGCCCTGGGTTGTGCCAGTATTGTTTGTAGAGAGGACAGATGGGTCAATGAGAATGTGTATTGGCTATAGACAGCTCAAAAAGGTTATAATAAAGAACAAGTATCTGTTGCTGAGAATAGATGATTTGTTTGATCAGTTGAAAGGTGCAACAGTGTTTTCAAAGATTGATTTGAGATCTGGTTATTATCAGTTGCGAGTTAAAGACTCGGATGTTCTAAAAACTACATTTAGAACGAGGTACGGACATTATGAATTCCTTATTATGCCTTTTGGATTGACTAATTCTCCTGCCATTTATATGAATTCTATGAATCGGATCTTTAGACCGTATTTAGACAAATTTGTTGTTGTGTTCATTGATGACATTCTAATCTATTCTCGAGATGAGTCTGAGCATGTCGAGCATTTGAAGATTGTGTTGCAAACCTTGAGAGATAAGCAACTACACTAAATTCAGAAATGTGAGTTTTGGCTTCGGGACGTTAGATTTTTAGGACATATTGTCTTGGCGGATGGCATTCGAGTGGATCCGAGTAAGGTTTCTACAATTATTGACTAGAAACCACCTAGAAATGTATCTGAGGTCAGAAGTTTTCTGGGATTGGCTGGTTATTATCGATGTTTCGTTAAAGGGTTCTTGATGATTGCTACACCGATAACCAGACTGCTACAGAAAGATGTAAAGTTTGAATGGTCCGAGAAATGTCAACAAAGTTTCGATCAATTGAAAGTGTTGTTAATTGAGGCACCAGTGTTGGTTCCACCTGAGTCGGGTAAAGAATTTGTGATTTATAGTGACGCGTCATTCAACGATTTGGGTTGCAT
Organism: Gossypium arboreum; assembly: GCF_025698485.1. Lineage (NCBI taxonomy): Eukaryota > Viridiplantae > Streptophyta > Magnoliopsida > Malvales > Malvaceae > Gossypium > Gossypium arboreum. Next base: position 13,835,703 of record NC_069072.1, on the reverse strand, counting down.
ATTGATGCAAGAGGGAAAAGTTATAGTTTATGCCTCCAGACAGTTGAAACCGCATGAAAGAAATTATCTGACACATGATTTAGAATTGGCTGCTATAGTTTTCACATTGAAAATTTGGCGTCATCATTTATACGGTGAAAAATGTCACATCTTTACTGATCATAAAAGCTCAAAATATATTATGACTTAGAAAGATTTGAATTTACTACAATGGAGATGGCTTGAGTTATTAAAAGACTATGAGTTAGTAATCAATTATCATCCGGGGAAAGTGAATATAGTCGCGGATGGTTTGAGTAGAAAATCATTGTTTGCTTTGAGAACAATGAATCCACGGTTGACAATATCTGATTATGGTTTGTTTTTAGCTGAGTTAAAAGCTAAACCAGTATTTCTTTAGCAAATTTGTGAAGCTCAGAAATGTGATAATGAATTGCAAGCTAAAAGAGTGCAATACGAGTCGACTAGTGATTCAGAGTACCAAATCGGATCCGATGATTGTTTGATGTTCCGAGATAGAATTTCCGTACCGAAAAATTTAGAGTTAATTCAAAAAATTTTATACGAGGCACATAGTAATTGTAGCACCCCTAACCCGAATCCGTCATTGGAATGGGGTTATGAGGCATTACCGATCATAAGACAATTCAGAACAACTTTCATTACAAGGTAAACCATCTAATAAAATTTTAAACCAAATTAACATGTTTCGATTATACCATTTATTTAATTATTCAAATTACTGTTACTACAACACAAATAAATTATCATAGAAATTAAATGCTTAACTTATAACCAAATTTAATTCATTTCACATTTAAATCATATATCAACCTTAACATTTAAAGTATAAAATGGTTTATATATGAATTAATCTATCAACATACAATTTATAAGAACCAACTTTAATTAATAAATTCATACATCATTTTGCTTCATATAAATAACATACATTACAATGTTCACTTCGTTTAAAAATATTACTAAACCTTATATCATAATTATAACACGAGCATACAAGTAACAAATTGTGACCTATTTTAATCACTTTTGCCTAACTATAAATGTAGTATATAAATAAGTCTAAATAACATATCCAACTTGTCTCTACTTAGCCAACTCACTATATTAATAACCATGATTAATGCACATATGTATATATATACTTATACATTGCTGTGACAACCGAATTTAAACAACTAATACCCATTCAAAAATATACACATATCATAATCATTTCACTTCAATTCTAAGCCAAATTTAGTAAGCCATTCTCAAATACAAACATATCAAATAATACCTAAACCAAAATAAATCCCAATCACACTAGAATATAGCCGAAAACGCTTAGGTACCAATTCACATACATGTTTATCTATGCATGAACTATAACCCAATCATTCAACCAAAAATGTCATATCAAGCTTAAAACATACTTGTGAGTGTACCATGGCCAATTCAATATAATGATATCCAAAGTCATCAACCATATTCAATTTATGAAACACATATCACAAATATCTTTCATCCCTGGCACATAACATTATAATAAAATGAACTTAAACCATAGCAACCCATCATGAATTATACATATCACTTATATTGACCATGAAAGAACACCGTATATACCCCATGTACATATCTTGATTTTTACCCTACTAATATATAATATACCTTAGTTCATTTTATAACCATTATATGTCATATGGCCAAGACACATAAACAAACTCCACAACATCATATACCTTGGATACACTCCCAATATAAGCTCGAACCAAGATCAAATATTTACACAACTATTAACATTATAACCGACCATAGATCACATGAAAATATATAAGGCCAAATCACCAAAATCACAACCAAATACAACCATCATCAAAACGAAACATGAAATCTGAGCATGACAAATTATTAAGCCATTTTTGCATGGCTCACAGACATTTCAAAATTAAAATCCAGCCTATACATGCCATTGATTCGTAAGTTCACTTATAAAGATACTGAAGAAATTCGATAGTGTGATAAGCTTCTCTGACGATTCTTGAGCTCATAACTTGAATCCAAAATCTATAAAACAGCAGTAAACATGAACACACACAGTAAGCTTTAATAGCTTAGTAAGTCATAAGCAAATAAACAACTAAATGACATAATCAAGTCATTTAAATTAAACCAAATTATACTATCATAGTTATTTTAAATCTTAAACTTACAATTTCATGTATTTTATGTATACTCTCACATGTAGGTTATTCATGGCTGAATGAACATATACATATTTTAACAAACTATCATTCAATTTCCAAGCCAAAATATCTTTATCATAACTAATACATATACGCTTATATGTATAAATTCATAAGTCAAAGGATAACAATCACATACATAATTATATTATATGGTGAATACACACACTATATATAAACAAAATATCTTTAATTTCAAATTTAAATATCATTATGAGAACACATATACATATACTCATGAACCAAAATATGATATCATATACATATACATAGCAAAGGCCGAATATTCTTTACAAGGAACACATGTTCACATTAGTAACTTAGGTAATTTACATCCCATACATAATGGTCCGCTTACCTTATTTTTCAAATAGGTAATCAACTAACTCATACCTGGTCGTTAAGCTTGTTTTGCCCTTGCTTCACATCTTATCATTGCCCGTTGAACCATTCAAAATTGGATAGGACACTCGGATAATCACAAATATCATACAATGAAAACGTCCCAGATGTGGTCTTAAATGTAATCACATATCGATGCTACTGTCCCAGACAGGGTCTTACTCGCACACATATATCAGAGTCACATATCGATGCCAACGTATAATATGTAGTCTTACTCACTCACATATATCGATGCCATGGTCTTACTCTCACATCACATATCAAAATCCTATGTCATGGCATATTTATCCAAGCTATTCCTAAGGTTCATACAGGATTTTAGGACGTCGTAACTCGGTCGAAACAAATTCATAACTATTTCTACCAAACTTATTCACATTAGGTTAATACGTAGATATATTTACATATTTCAATTTAGCATATATAATTCACATTTAATTAAAATTAAGTACGTCTATTTGATTATAAACTTACCTCGGACGATGTAAAACGGAACGTGACGACTAGTCGACAACTTTAGTTTTCCCCCGATCCAAATCCAATTTCTTTGATTCTTGATCTAGACATATTCAAATTGAACTCATTGAAACATATTTCCATTCAATTTAGTCCAAAAACACATAAATGAGAAAATTACCATTTTACCCCTGACATTTTACACTTTTTTTACAATTTAGTCCCTATTACACAAAACACAAAATATGCAAAATTTCAATATACCCATGTTTGGTTGAATGTTCCTAGTATTCATACAAGTCCATATATTTCATTTATTTCACATTTTAGTCCCTAAAATTATTTTTTTCAATTTAGTCCTAATTACTCAAAATCATCAAAAATTCCAATACAAAACATGTTAACCCAAAACATATCTTTTATATTCCATCATCAAAAAAAAAAAATCACAAGCTGTCATCAATGGCATAACTCAAAATATTCATAAAAATAAAAAATTCAAGCATGGGTCTTGAAGATAATTTAGCAACGATCTCAAAAACATAAAAATTATCAAAAACCGGGCTAGTTACATACCTTAATCAAGATCAACCATGGATGAAACCTAAGCTTCCTTTTATTTTCTTTATGTTTTCATATTCGGTCATAAGAAATATATAATGAACATGGCTTTTAAATTATGTTATAATATAATATATAATAACATATTATTTAATTTACATATATAACCTTTACAAATTAATTTAAACCGTTATAACATAAAGTCTTTACCGTCCATTACTAATTATTATGGGAAAATTGCCTCTTAAATACTTCAACTTACAAAAACAAACTCAATTTGTCCCTTACACATTAAACCATTAAATTTTCATTTTACGCGATTAAGTCCTTTTATTTAATCAGACACTCAAACAACAAAATTAAATCACGAAAATTTCACATATATTAATTCACACTGTAACACCCTATACGACAAGGCATTACCTAACTTGATCTCATCCATACAACCAATCTTAAGTCACCGAGACTCGATTCAAACTTAAAACTTTTTCAATATCTACCTTAAACTTCTTATTATGGGCCTACGAGCCTCAAATCGACCGTTGAAAACTATTCAGGACTATTCCAGGTCCTTAAACCAACTATAAAAATTTTGTCCTTAAAATAGGGCACATGCCCGTGTGGAAGGGCAACACGCCCGTGTGACCAACTCGACATGGTCTTACTGATGGCCCATGTGGCTCACACGGCCTAAACACCCTGGGACACTCCCGTGTCCCGCACCCGTGTAGAATTAATTTCTAATTCACACCTACAGGGGTTTTCACACGGCTAGACACACGCTCATGTCATTTTCCCATGTCCCTCACACGGCCACTACACGCCGGTGTCTTAGCCCATGTGTAAAAATATGGACATTTTGTTTCTGATGTCAGCATGCTCATAATGTCACACGGCCAAGGCACACGCACGTGTCCTGGGTCGTGTCCTTCACACGGCTGAGACACACGGCTGTGTCTCTACCCGTGTGTTTATTACCATGCATACTGACTTGAAATTTTACATGCAGGGGACGCACGGCTGAACAACACGCCCATAGGGCTGACCGTGTGTCACACACGACCTAGACACACGCCCGCGTGTCTACCCATGTGGACAAAATAAGGCTATTTACCAAGCCTCTTTGCCACCCTTACAAACACCAATTCCAACATAATATGCATAACCAAAACAACCATAACCATTAGGAATTTGCATCATCACATTGAATAGTAATTAGCATTAGCCAACATTCATACCCTATACAAAATAAGTACCATAATCACATATGAGCCAACACATTTTGGCTACTTAACAAAATGCTAAACAAAAGACTCGAGTCCCTATACATGCCAATAAACAAAACAATTAAACTAACTATACCAATGTCTTGAGTGATAGTGTGATCAAAGCTTTTGACATTACTGGATCCCTGATGCTAGCTTGGCGGCACTATAAGGAAAGAAAAGGAAGGAAGGTAAGCATGTAAGCTTAGTAAGTACATATATGCAAATAAAGTGTAATTAAAAGAAAACGTATTTATCAAACGATAAATTGACATGCATAAAAGATTTGAGTCACTTAGACTTCTCGATCTTATTCTTCCTTTCATTCATATATGCTTAAAGACATCTCATCATAGACTCGGGCTTTATCCATGAGTTCAGTCTACGTACCTCATCAAATTTTCACCAACTAAATCTTTGCATTACCCGTTGAACGCGCAGAATACATAGGAACACGTAGAGAATTTTCATATAAATGCCATATAGATAGTTAGGGCTACCTCATACTATGATGTGCTCACATTTGAGCTACTTACGGGCCTTTTTATCAAGTAAGGACTTGGACCCCATGGCTATTATGTAACGTTCGCTTATTGAGCCACTCACGGGCCTGTGCACAAAGCCAGTACCCGGACCCACGTTACCTATAAAATTCATCTCATGAACTCAGACTCAACACATGAGTTCAGACCACATAATTTTCATAACATGCCCCTTCGTATCCTATGCTATATCTAGGGATCAACAGGATTTCATGTTTAACCGAACAGCATCGCATTTGCTCGCAACATATTATACTCGAAGAACATGTCATTTACACATTCATGGCAACAATTTAAACTTTAGATACATAACCACAATAAGCTAATTGCATATGTATATCATCAAGGTATTTTTGAGTAAGTTTTGTTAAGACATTTATTTACATATGTACTTACATCGATACAAAATGATGAAGACGAGCTTAATCCTCGTAAATTTTATTCTTACCCCAATCAAGACCCAAATCATGTTTCTCTTTATCTAAATTAATAAAATTCATTTATTCCATCAGCACATCGACTTATACACTCAAATTTCATAATTGAGCAAAATGACTATTTTGCCCTTAGACTTTCACAAAATGACCATTTTACCCCTATGCTCGAAAATCGATTTTTATCAGACTTCTTCATATAATAAGCCTAGACGAACCCTTTTTACTCTTATAGAAATCCAAAATTTCCACTATTTCACACATTTATCATCTATTTTACAACTTATACAAAATAGTCCCTAATAGGGTTTTCATGAGAAATCCCTTCACAAAAGTTGTTTATTACTCATCTAAGACTCATATTGTTCCATAAAACTTTAGTTATAAACACACATGATTTCATGGTAAAACCCTAAACTCTTGTCTATCTTGCAAAATAGTCCTCTCATTTGAAAGCTCATGCTTCAAGGGGTCCAAAATTGTAAAAATCATTAAGAGAACTCATGAGAATCACTTACTTGCAAAGGCTTAGAGTTGCTGAAATTTTGAAGCTCAAAACCCCCTCTAATGGCTGAAAATTTCGGTGGTAGGAGAAGAGAATGAAAGGATGAAGTCATCTTGTCTTATTTTATTCAATTAAGTCACCAAACCACCTAAACTTTTGACTTTTTGACCAAATTGCTCCCTATGGCCGACCAAGCTCTTAGGAAAGGGCCTAATTGCCCTTTTAGAACACCTAAATTAAGGTTCGTAGTAATTTAACACCTTTAGCTAACAATTTAAGACTTTTGTACTTTATGTGATTTAGTCCTTTTTTGCAATTAAGCAAGCAATCGCTAAAATTAATTCACCAAAATTTTCATGTACTTATCTAATCATGCTACAATACATAAAAAAAAATAATATAAAAAAATAATTTCCTCGACCTCGGGTTAGCGATTTCGAAACCACTATTCTGACTAGCCCCAAAGTCGAGCTGCTACACACATATAATAAACACAGAAAGTATTTTTTAAAATATTTTTCTAACTCAAATTCATGGTCGCGAAACCACTGTTCCGACTAAGGTCTAAATCAGACTATTACAATGGTTGCTTATCTGTTCATCCGGGGAGTACCAAAATGTACAATGATTTGAAGTAGTTGTACTGGTGGTCAGGTATGAAATGAGACATTTTTGAGTTTGTATCAAAGTGTTTGATTTGTTAGCAAGTGAAAGCCGAGCATCAAGTACCTTCAGGTTTACTTCAGCCTCTGATGATACCCAAGTAGAAATAGGATAGAGTGACCATGGATTTTGTATCGGGATTACCTCTGTCTCCAAAGAAGAAAGATGCAATTTGGGTTGCTGTTGATCGACTGACGAAATCTACACATTTTATTCTGGCACGTATTGACTTTTCACTTGATAAATTGGTTGAGTTGTATATTTTTGAGATTGTTAGATTGCACGGGGTGTCAGTTTCAATTATTTCGAATAGAGATCCAAGGTTTACGTAGCGATTTTGGAAGAAATTACAAAAAGCTCTAGGTACAAAGTTGAGTTTTAGTACAGCTTTTCATCTGCAAACTGGTGGCCAATTTGAGCGAGTAATTCAGGTTCTTGAAGATATGCTCTGATGTTGTGTTTTAGAATTCGAAGGCAACTGGGAGAAATATTTACTACTGGTTGAATTTGCATATAATAACAGCTTCCAATCGAGCATAAAGATAGCATTGTATGAAGCTTTATATGGTCGCAAATGCCGAAATTCATTGTACTAGACCGAGCTTAGTGAGAAACAGATTCACGGGATTGATTTGTTTAGAGAAACTGAAGAGAAAGTGAAAGTAATTCGCGATTGCTTGAAAGTAGCTTCAAATCGTCAGAAATCGTATGTGGATTTGAAATGAAAAAACATTGGATTTCAAATCGGTGACAAAGTGTTTTTGTAAGTATCTCCGTGGAAGAGAATACTTCATTTCGGTCGCAAAGGCAAATTGAGTCCGCGTTTCATTGGGCCGTATAAAATTATTGAAAGAATAGGGCCAGTGGCATATCGACTAGCTTTATCGACTGAGTTAGAGAAAATCCACAATGTGTTTCATGTATCAATGTTGCGTCGATATAGACCGGATCCATCACATGTAATTTCTCCGTTCGAGATTGAAATTCAACCTGATATGACGTACAACGAAGAACCGATCAGAATTCTAGCACGTGAGGTTAAATAGTTGAGAAATAAAGCATAGCTCTCGTGAAAGTACTTTGGTAACGACATGGTGTCGAAGAGGCTACGTGGGAGCCCGAGGAAGCTGTGAGAAAACAGTACCCTAACCTATTCACTGGTAAGATTTTCGGGGACGAAAATCCCTAAAGGGGGAGAGTTGTAACAGCCTGTTTTTAGTCATATCAGAATAATTGTTTCGGAACCAAAAATTTGAGGTAAAAATATTTATTTTATTATTATTTTAATGTTTACAAAAAGAGCATATGATTTTGTGAAAGTTTCATTTAGAAATTTTATCATTTCACTAGTTAATTCGATAAAAAGGACTAAATCGCATAAAGTGAAAAATTAGAGTTCTATAACCTAAAAGGGTTTAATAGCTATGAAATTAAATAGATGAGGTCCTGTTGTAATTTAACCATTTATAATGTAAGTGGAAATTTTTGTGCATGGTTAAATGAATTTTAATATTTAATAATAAAGGTTAAAATGGTAAAATAATAATTAATAACTTAAAATTAAAAGATACAAAATATGTATCATCTTCTTCTTCATTATTTGACCAAATTTAACAAGAAAGAAAGCCATTAGAATAGCTTCAAGGTTCAGGTAGGTTCCTCCACTTGCATGGTATGTATTTTTGCTCTGTTTTTAATGATTTCTATGTTTTTGAGATCGTTGCATCTAGTACTAGCTAGCCCAAGGACTATTTTGCAAAACTGTTAAAGATTTGAATGATTTTATTGATGAATACATGTGTATTTTGAAGTTTCTTGATAGATATGAATGATTTTTGATAGATATACAAGTTTTGTTAAGTGATTTTTTTAGTGAAAATGCAAAATAGGGATTAAATTGTGAAATGTGAAAAGTGAAAAGTTAGTTGTTAAAATGTGAAATAAATGAAAAATATGGGCTGCTAGGGGCATAATAGTAATTTTTCTAGCATGGTTTTAATTGAAATTTCGTTAATTTGTGATTTTATGAAATGGGGACTAAATTGTGAAAAATATTAAATATTAAGGGCAAAAGTGTAAATATGTTTTAAAGTGTGTTTTGGACTAAATTGAATGAATAGATTATTGAATAAGCTAATTTTGAATACATTTAGATCAATAAAGGAGAAATACGAACTTTGTAACACCCCAAACCCGGCCTAGACGTTAAGGCTGAATCTTGCGATGTCACATTGAAGTGTTTTTCGTAAAACATAATATCGTTTGAAAAGCCCAATGTTTGTTCAGCCTCTTTGTGTGATCTAGAAACTAATTTTAAAACTTGCGTCACTATCAAAAAGTATTTACTTTAAAATGTTAATAATTCCAAAATCTCCTTTATTGCGGAAGCTTTTGAAACGGTTTTGCATATTCGTGGTATTTTGGTAAATCATGCATATCTTTTGAAAAACCCGCATCCTACCACTAGCAAGTATAAATCATAATGAAATAGTAAAAGCCCAAATTAAAGAATAAAACTTAAATAGGCCTTTTACATAAAAATACCCAAATAAAACTACTTATAAGTTAAAAGATAAATTCGGAAGCGTAAGCTGTTGTGTGTTCACCTCCAAGTCCCTCGCACCACCGATCCGCCTAAGGATTACCTGTACAGTTAATACAGTTGGGTGAGTTTACGAAAAATCAGTGTGTAATCCCATAATAATAAAAAGATAGACATATAGAGAGCGAATACATTCTGGGCCTAAGCCCATATCAGTAACGGTAACAATCTAGGCCTTAGCCCATTTTAGTAACAGTAGCAGTATGGGCCTTAGCCCATTTCAATAACAGTAGTCAGTACAGTAACCATAATCAATACAGTAATAATAATCAGTGCAGTATGCAAGCAGAAAAATCCTACCTAATCCAGCCTTTACACCCCATCTCCGTACCAAACCTACACTCCATGTGGGGATAAAATCAACCCACCCAGCCCTACACACCAAGTAGCACCGATTACGGCACTAAAACAGCATTGCAGCAAAGCTGCTAGTATAGTAGGCTTAAATCCATCAGTAGGTCCACAGTCGTCTTGCGCGACCTGTGCGACCATATCAGTATAGTACACTTCCTCCAAAATCATATATCCCACCCCATGCAATGCAACATAATATTATACATGGATGCAACATACATATAATCATGGCATGCTCAACACAGTCATACACATCGTAGAAAAAATCTGTCATTTTACCTTATCGGGGTATTACAGTTATTTTACCCTACAAGAGTATTTCGGTCATTCTACCCTATAGGGGTATTTCAGTCATTTTACCCTATAAGGGTATTTCTATCATTTCATAGGGGTATTTCAGTCATTTTACCCTATAAGGGTATTTCTGTCATTTCATCACATAAGGGAAAAATCGTTATTTTATCACATAAGGGTTTAGGTACGCTTGCCGACCCAACGGAAGGTCGCAGTCATCTCGGTCGACCCGTGCAACCTTGATAATCAAACAGTCAAAATAGGCCCAAGGCCCATAGCACTGGCTCATGTGGGCCCATACGCCCGTGTGGCCCACGAAGCCTAAAAATGGCTTTTGCCCGTGTGAGCTACGCAACTTGGCCCAATAATCTCCACACGTCTGTGTGGTTTACTCGTGTGAGGCCCACACAACCTATTTCAGCCCAACGTGGCCCAACACAGCCTAAGCCCATGAAATGCTCATGGCCAGCCTCCACAACCTAACGCCCATGTTTTTGCATTCGGTTTACCACACGAGCGAGCACACGCTCATGTAGTGTCAATAGACATATTTTCGGCTTTTGCCAACTTATGAATATGGTAGTGTGGTTACACACCTGTTTACAGAAACACGCATGTAGCCCCTTGAGCATTCCAAACCTTAATCCAAACCACAAACATTCCATTAGTCTCAAGGTAAATAAATTAATACTATTCCTTTCCATAATACCAATCCAAAAGATCAATTGTCATATACCTTGCTTCGAACCCCCAAGCCTCTACATACCTAAACCGTTGATCAAGAATGATCTTTCCTCCTTCTTCGGTTATTATCTGCATATCAACCAAATCTATTCTTTTTCATCATATTTTTCGCACAACTGTATGAACCAAGCGTAAATTACTTACTAAAACGTAAAGCTGTCTCTAAAGAAGGGAAGTAGTCATTCTATTTCCACAACGATCACTCCATGTGACAGAGGCAGAGGCTTAACACAAACCACCCCTATCAAGCATCGATAGCAAAGAATACATTAGATGGGGACTATCAACACGGCAAAAAGAGCAAAAAGAAGAGAATAATGATGTGCACTTAAAACAAGAGCCAAACTTACCCATACAAAATCGGTGAAAATAATAACCACAGAAACGGCAGATAGCAACGAAGGGAAAGTCGACATAGTGAGGGTAAGAGGCAGGAGTATTCGGCCATGTATTATGATTGAGAGAGAGAGAAGATAAGAAGAGAATCGATCAAGCACTAGGAGTTAAAAGCCAAAGAATATAAGAGAGGGGAGTAGAGGGAACATTCGGCCAAGGAGAACAACAAACAACGGAAAAGTGCCCGATCGGAGGGTAGGGGAAAAGAGCAAAAGTGCCAGAAGAAAAGAGAGAGGAGAAGAGAATAAGCAAAGACACAAAAGGAAATGCCCAAAACCGTATGATAGAGAGGGAGAGAAAAGCAATATTCGACCACCCAAAACCCAGAGTGAAAGGAACCCCCAAATAATTGATAGGAACTAAAAATGAGGATAGGGAGTACCAAAGCTGAATTCTTCTTGTGCCAACATTCAAATTTGGCACAACTCAACTATCCCCCAAGCTTCTCCACAATATTCTCTAAAAATTCCTCCTGTTCACCAACCTCAACAACTGAAAGTCCCCCTTTTTACTCCCTAAATTCGGCTAACAACAAACTTATTCAAAATTATTCAAACTCTGGATGTTTCGGTTAAACACAACTACCTATCATGGCCAATAGTAAAAATAATCTCTATTTGCACAAACAAGGATTAGAACCCCAGACTCCTTGCACACTCCACACGCCACTTACCACTAGGCTAGCATGCTCTTTATGACATGTTTCTCCCAAATTTATTTAAAAACTATTGCCTAGAAACAGTGCTTATACCTTTAAAAACAAAACTTTTTGCACTTGCTCAGACTTGAACCCAAAACTTCTCAGACACTTCCCAAAACACTTAACCACTGAAACAAATACACACTCATGTCATTTTCTTGCACAATTAATTATTTATGTGTTGCCTCCTAACTGCTCCCATGTACAAGACCTAATAGTTCTAGGCCTAAATTTGGGGCATTACAGACTTAGATCGGGGAAAGAATAAAGTTACTGAATAGTTGACTCGATTCACCGTATAATTTCAATTAAAATGTATTATATATGCTTTGATATAGCATAAATTGTGATTATGTGACTTCGGACAAGTTTGGGAATAATTCGACGATGATTTGACAGTTGGAAGCCCGGTTGAACCTTAAGAATAGTTTAGGATGCTAGTGACATGTCATTAGGGGATACATTGAGTTGGCTTCAGGCCATGATATATCACTTCGGGTGTAAGATATATTGGTGTGGCTTTGAGCCATGCATATTGGCTGATTTTGGCTTCGGGCCATGATATCAGAACTTCAGAGATAAGTTACCTTAATTTGGCTACGAGCCACGGTATAGGTACTTATCGTGTGAGATCCTTGAGTATCCAAATTCTATTCCAAATGGTTCAACGGGTAAATGTAAGACGAGAATGTGTATGAGATTGTACGGGATGGTATAGGTGTATGTATAAACTATTTTAGCATTGAACCAAAGATATGAGGATAAAATTATATAGTTTGTGAATGAGCATATGAAAGGTTTGTTCGTTAGTAAGCTTTATGTTCTTTTATTCAATTTATTGAATTATATTTGTGAGATTGTATTAAGTTTATTTCATACAAGCTTACTAAGCTTTATAACTTACTTTGCTTATTTTTCTTATGTTTTGTAGTGTTATCAAGCTAGCTTGGATTCGAGCATCGTCGGAGATCGCATTACACTATCTACCTATCACTTGGTACCTTTTAACTTTGGTATATTAAGTATATGGCATGTATAGGGATTTTGAGTCATTTTAGCTATGTTTTGGTAGTCATATTGGCAATTTGAATTGGCTTGTAAATACTTATGTTTGGCTTGTAAATATAGCCATGAGAGTTAGCTTAATTTGGTGAATTTGGTTATATGCATATTTATGCATATATGTTGATGTTTGAGTTCATGGATGGATATGGGAATGGCTTATATTATGAGGCTTGTCGTTATTGATATTATATATGTTAAATGGTTGATATTAGATATGAATTATATTTTTGAATTGGTGCAAAATGGATATGTTTAGCAAAGATTAAGTTAGTTGGCTTGTATATGTGTTTTGGTATGTTTTAATTGAGTAAGATTTGGGGTTATAAGCATGTTGGTTGTTAGAATTGGAAATGTTATGAATTAGATTTTATTGTGGCTAAATTGGATATTCATTTATGCTATGATTTGGTGCCATTTTGGTTGTGTAGGTATATGCATCTTTGGGTCGCAAAATGGCTTGGTAAATAGCCTATTTTTGTCCTCACGGACAGAGACACGGGGGTGTGTCTCAGCCGTGTATGACACACGGTAAAGTACACGGCCGTGTGTCCATTGGTGTGGTTTTAGAAATCAAGTCAGTGTGTTCCACACGGCCTCACACACGGGCGTGTGACTTGGTCGTGTGGCATAAGTCAATATACCTTACAGGTTTGGCACGACCTAACACACGGCCTGGCACACGAGCATATGTGGCCACTTTTTAGGGCACACAGGCTAGCCAAACGAGCATGTGTGTTGGCCATGTGACCTAAGTCAGAGAGCTACATGGGGTCGAAAATGGGATGGGACATGGCCATGTGCTCCCATTTCGAATGTCTATGCAGCCTGTGACATGGGCGTGTCTGGTGATCGTGTGAGACACACGGCCTGGCCATACGGGCGTGTGTCCCCTGCTTTGAGGAAAATTTTCTATGTTTAATAAAAGTTTTATAAGTTATCAGTTTAGTCCCGAACCACTCCCAAAGCATGTTTAGGGCCTCGTAGGCTAGTATTAGGGACAAATTGATTGATATTGTATGACATTTTAAAATGTATGTGAAAAGTATGTTTAATTGTATTATGAGTCTAGTAATGCTCTATAACCCTATTCTAGCATTGAATATGGGTGAGGGGTGTTACAATTTTTAACAGCCTTCTCAACCTATAAATATCCCATTGGCTGCTCACTTCAAACACATCTTAACCCTTCTAATCTCTTCACTTCTCTCTCATTTTTCTCTCTTCATTCCCTTCCATTGTTCTTCATTTTCTTCCCCTATTCCCTTGTCAATTTCATGTCTTGAAAAAGATTTAATAAACCACCATTTGGAGTAGCATTCAAGTGTTCGTAGAAGCCTCGGTTTGACAAGAACAAGTGGAGAATGAGGAGTGGAGCAAACTAGTCAAGCCACGGAGAAAACACTGGATTTGATTCTTATTCCCTATCCTTTTAATTTTGTTGTTATGGTAAACATGTTTATGAATATTTGTGATTTTGAATTGTTTAATTTAATTGATATGGCTTGAATTTAATTTGTGTTAGGTTGATTGCATTTCGTCTACTTGAGTTATTAAAATTGTGTTTGTGCTATTATGGGACTCAGTAAGATGTTTGATTAAGTAAAACCATGACTAAGTTATTCTTGCATTATAGTTGTAAGGTAACTAATGAATTAATTATTTAAATGGATTGAAATTGTAATTAATTGACACAATACTTAATCAGTGCATGTTTAATCATCTAATGTAGCCCAGGGTTAAATTAGGAACGGTATCTAACGATACATTAGCCTTGCATAACTTGCAAGATTATGGTGATTAAAATGTTTCAAGGTAGAAATACATTGTTACCTCACGTAATCTTTCATGTACTTATGAGATTGAATTAATTTTTTGAATTGACATAGAGATATGTACAAGAGATTATTTTAATTTCATAAGTATGTATGTGCATTAACACATTTTTTTATAAAAATTTGTTTAATCGGTAATTGACGTAGAGATATAGTCAAGAGATAAATGGATTTTGGTAGGTAAGTATGTTCATAAGTTATCAAATTACCGAGTTGCCGTGAATTTATTCGTAACAACATGAACATGAATTTAATAATTCTAAGTTAAGAAATGTAATTAATATAACACAATTATGTCATCTTCATTAAAATCATCTTTTGAAATTGTGCATTGGAAATTTTATTTTATTCTCTAATTTTTAATCACTTCTTCAAATCAAAATATTTTTCTTCACCAAAGTGTTTTTAAAATTGCATTAAAAAATAATTTTTTCACAGTCCCTGTGGGTACGATAACTCGACATTTACTTGTCACTTTAGTACTTGTTGCGATTGTGTACACTTCCATATTTCCGTTGTTCCAAGTTTTTGGTGTCGTTGCCGGGGATCGAACCCGAGTCTCTCAAGTGAGAGCCGAGTATCCTCACCTGCACTTAAGACTATTCGTGGAGGAGAGCGATTCTTTCAAGTTAACCAAAGAACCCAAAGATGCACTACGATTGAAGCTGTTCCCATATTCGCTAAGGGACAAAGCTCGAGCCTGGTTGAACTCATTGCCACCAAATCAATTTTCACATGGCAAGAGTTAGAAAAAGATTCCTCATGAAGTATTTCCCGCCTTACAAGAATGCTAAGTTGAGGAATGAGATCACCTCTTCCCAAGAAATGGATGACGATTCCTTGTATGAGGCATAGGAAAGGTACAAAGAATTGTTACGGAAGTTCCCTCATCACGGAATCCTACATTGCATCCAAATTGAGATGTTTTATAATGGTCTCAATGCTCATACGAGGATGGTAGTGGACGCTTCTGCCAATGATGCTCTCTATTCTAAGTCTTACAATGAGGCTTTTGAAATCATTGCGAAGATAGCCAGTAACAATTATCAACGGCCAACCAATCGAGCAGCGTCAGGAAGACGAGTTGGTAGAATATATGAAGTAGACGCTCTTACTTCACTCGCATTTCAGGTATCCTCAATATTCTCAATGCTAAAAATTTTTACCACTAATGGGTTTAATAGTTTCGCAGTACAGCCACTGAATCAATTTGAAAACATAGCCTGTGTCTATTATGAGGAAGGACATCTGTTCAAAGAATGTCCATCGAACCTAGAATCCGTGTATTACATGGGTAGCCAGAACCAAAACCGAGTAAGGGAAGAACTATAATCCAATTCCTATAACCCATCAAGGTGAAACCACTCTAATTTCTCTTTGAATAACCAAGGGGTTGGACCCAGTAACACATATACCCAACCTAGACCGACCCAGCTACCTATTTTTACCCAAAAAGTTTAGAAACAACCTCAAGCTGAACCATCTAATGGCTTAGAAAACTTGTTGAAGGCATACGTAGCAAAGAATGATGCCTTAATCCAAAGTCAAACAGCTATACTGAAAAACCTAGGAAACCAAACAGGCCAGCTTGCAACTGAACTCAGAAACTAACCATAAGGTGCTTTACTTAGTGATACAGAGAATTTGAGGAATCCAGGGAAGAAGCATTGTAAAGCGTTCACATTGAGGATCAGAAAGACATTAGAACCCAACACCGTTAAAGTTGAAAAAGAGGCAGCTGATGCTCAAGACTTAGAGGAAGTTCACCCGAGTGTTGAAATTTTAGTTTCACCGAAACCTAAATCTGCAAAATCTGATAAGGTAACTTCTGAACAAGCTAATTTTGATAAACTAACAACTTCGTTAGATGTAGAATTGCCACAGAAGACAAATCAACAGTTCTAGTAAACAAGCCTTCACCACCCTACCCTCAAAGACTTCAGAAGCAGAAGCAGGAAGTTCAATTCAAGAAGCTCCTAAACTACTCAAGCAACTTTATATCAACATTTCGTTGGTTGAAGCACTTAAAAAAATGCCGAACTACATCAAATTTAGGAAAGATATCCTATAAAAAGATGAAGACTTGGAGAATTTGAGACAGTAGTCCTGACAAAGGAATGCAGTGCATATCTTCAAGAGAAACTACCCCCAAAGTTGAAGGATCCTGGATGTTTTACCATACCTTGCAACATTGGAGCAACATATTATGGTAAGGCACTATGTGATCTGGGTGCGAGTATCAACCTGATGCCCATGTTAATATTTAGGAAGTTAGGGATAGGTGAAGTTAGACCTACTACGGTTACACTTCAATTAGTAGATCGATGTTTAGCACATCAAGAAGGAAAAATCAAGGATGTATTGGTACATGTAGACAAATTTATTTTTCCTGCTGACTTTGTTATTCTAGACTTTGAAGTAGACAAAGAAGTGCCAATCATCCTAGGAAGGCATTTCCTAGCAACTGGAAGGACCCTTATTGATGTGTAGAAGGCGAGCTTACTATGCGTGTTCAAGACAACCAGGTAACATTTAATGTTTTTAACTCCGTATGATTTCCTGAAACAATTGATGATTGTTCTATAGTGTTCGATTTAGAGGAATGAATTATGAAAAAGGAACTCAACTATGTTGAGGACCCATTGGAACAAATTTTGACATCAGACCCTCCAAATGATGAAGAGGATGAGGAATACTTAGCTTTTCTAGAAGCTAATCAAAGGATATTTAATCCGCAATCCCGTTTTGAATCTTTGGAGTTAGAGAATAGGGATTATGCCCTACCAAAAGTGTCAATCGATGAGTCACCTAAATTAGAACTGAAGGTACTTCCCTCACATTTAAAATATGTTTATTTAGGTAACGCTTCTACTTTGCATGTGATTGTTTCACCAGAATTAACTGTTGAGCAAAAAGAGAAACTCATCCTAGTATTGAAACAATTCAAGAGGGCTATCGGATGGACCATAGCCGATATTCGCGGCATTAGTCCGTCTGTATGCATGCACAACATCATCTTGGAAGATGGTGAGAAAGGGACGATTAATGGACAATGAAGACTGAACTCCATCATAAAGGACGTGGTAAAGAAAGAAATCATCATTGATGGACACACGGGCGTGTCCAAGGCCATGTGAAAACTTGGCTTATTTCATTAATTGCAAAATGGCGTGTGAAAGGTCACACGGGCGAGGGAGAAGCAAAGGAGAGTCCACGTAGGTGTATCTGAGGCCGTGTGAAGACTGGGCTTATTTCATTAATCGCACACGGGTTGAACACAAGCCACACGGGCGTGTGACATGGCCGTGTGGCCCAACACGGGCCTTTGCACGACCATGTCATGTTTAAAACCCTAGCCCCAATTTTATTTTCTTTTAACTTTTGTCTTCTTCTTCAATCTCACCAAAACCCTAGCAGACGCTCTAATTCCTTTCCCTTATTTCGGTAACTGTTGCCCTATTCTGTTGACGTTTGCACCACCCTCTGCCTTCCCCTTCTCCTTTCTCCCTCGGCCTACAACCTCTCTTGTACCCACTCCCTATTCCCTCAACCACAACCCCCTCCCTTCCCATTCCCTCGTCAGCCCCTTTCCTCCCCTTCCCCTTTTCTTTTTCTTTCCTCCGCGCACCGACCACCACCCCCATGCGCACGACCCCTCACTCCTCTTACCCCCGATCAGCCACTCCGTCGCCCTCCTCACTCCCTTGCTCATGCCCCCATCGATCCCCAGATCCCCTTACTCATTTTCCACCCTCGTGCCCTTCCTTCACCCGAACTAGCCTTCACTAGCAAGTCGCACCAAGCTCCACTCGCCTGACCTCTATTCCCCTTTTCACCACCCGAACCCCCTGACCACCGATCACGCGTCCTTCGACCACCACCCTCACCACTGTCGGTCCCCCCTTATTTTTCATTCCTCTTTTATTATTATTATTATTATTATTATTATTATTATTATTATTATTTTATTATTAGTTTTACTAAGTATTATTGCTTTATTGGTTTCTTCATTCGTGTTTCTTTTAGTTGTTTTTTTTTTATTGATTCTTGAATTAGTATTGGACAGATTTAGTTGGTTTTTATACTAGTTGATTTTATTTTCTTTAAATAATATTATGCATGTAGTTTACTTTAGCTGATTTTATGTTTTCTTGTTAGTATTATTCATTCATTTTTCTTGTTGATCATTATTAGTATTACTTCTTATTATTGATTCCTATTTGATGGTAGCATTTTATTTAGTAGTGTTCTTATGTTTCAAAACCATTTCATTATTAGTCAAATTGTTGAGCTCCACTCAACTCTTATTTTTATGATTAGCATGCCTCTTTTATGTTTTGTTCGGCCATTTTAATTATTCTTGATTGCTTTCTTTCAGATTTATTATGACAAACACACGTGGCAAAACAAAGACCGTTATCCCTGCTTCAAAAAAACAGAAGGGCCCCGGAGTTACCTCCTTCTCGAGCGCTTCTGTCAAGGTTAGCCATCCTTATCTTCGATTTGTAGTGAGCCCCTAGGAGGACTTATACCAGCTCCATCGAGTACGACAACTCGGCCTAGGATGCTGCATTGATTGGGCCGCGTTGGAGCAGGCCCAATTAGCTGATCATGTGCACGCCATTATTGCAATAGCTCTGTGGGATAGGTTCTTTACCATCATCGAGCCCATTTACACGAAGCTTACCTTGGAGTTCTGTGCTATATTTTCGGTACAGTAGGTCATGACAATTCATGACGATCCAGGCACCATCACTTTTCGCCTAGGTGGTTTGGTGCGATATATGAGCATCCCAGAGTTTGGTGCTGCTATGGGACTCTACACATAGAAATTCATGAGCACCGAGGACTTCCTTCAGCTTCATCGGCACATCTATTACTCACCCTTGTGTTGTTAGACTGATCTCACAGCTAGCCAGATACCCTATGACGCGAGTCACTCGAAGGTGACTTCTCTCTTTTCAGCCTTACGATACATCCACGCACTCCTCGTTCACACTTTGACAAGACAGAGAGAGCACTAGAGTCGTCAGCACTCACGACGCCTATTATATCTGGAGCACGACCCATAGCCATATTATTGATCTGGCATACTTTATTGTTTTATCATTCCGCCATCAGGTTGACCATCACAGGAGGGGCCCCATCTATTTAAACCCTTATGTGACTTGCCTTGCTCGACACTTCGGTCTCCTCAACACATCAGAGCAGTCCTCTACACTCACATTAGTAGGCCAGATGTCCCCCAGGTCATCTTGAGTATGATCCACATGAGGATGATCGAGCAGCGTCGTGGAGTGGATCTTCCTCAGTACAGATTGTTTCATTTTGGCGATCAGAATGATCCCCAGGAGTTCACTGATGATGTTCCTCCCTATCACGAGGACCTACCACAACCTCCACCTTCGAGTCACTGATATGTTCCCTCTGCTGCTAACTTCCAAGGAGTATCTAGCTTCTGTCAATATTACGTTCATCGGTTCGACAGTATTGATGCGACTTTGCAACAGATTTGTCAGCATCTCCATATTGCTTCTCCAATGCCACTGGCTCACAACATTGATGAGTCTGATGATGAGGACCATTAAGTCCATTTGTCTTTATTTCTATTTTTATTTTTATTTCTATTTTTATTTTTATTTCTATTTTTATTTTTATTTTTATTTTTATTTTTCTTTTTCTTTTTCTTTTTCTTTTGAACTATATTTTTCTTTCTAATAATTGTTCCTAATTGAGTTTTAATCATTTAATCATCTTCAACATTTATGTTTATTTTCTTATCAGTTACTCAAAATCATGCTCTACATTTAGCTTTGTCTACCATTCCGTTTTTCACTATTCTGGGAATTTCATCTATTATTCAGGGCAGTTTCAGTTTTCTCCCTCTCTTATGATATTCTGTTTATACTGTGATTATATTTTTTTGTACATTGAGGACAACGTACATCTTAAGTGTGGGGAGGTTATTTATATGATTATTTGAAAATCCCTGAATTATGTCTTATGTTTAAGTAATTTTCTCATATTACTATTAGAATGAATTCTTTTTGATTTGTGATTATCATTGATGTGTTTTAGATTAAATTCATAGGTAATTGTACATTGATTGTTTAAACTTTAAGACATGAGAAAATCAAACATGATAAGTCTATTTTCAGAATTAAAGATTTGTTAGGTTGTTTCCCTAAATTTAAGTATTACCTTGAAGTCTGAGATTTGCAAGATTGACATCAAAAATCATAATTTTTGTGAGATTTTGAGCCTTTAGAGCATACACTTTTCTTGCTACTTTATTATTAGTTATAAGTGTGTCAATACCGATTGGTTATTCTAGAACTTGCTTCGATTATACATGTTGGAACCACACCTTTGATTTGATATACTAAGATGATAAAGACATTTAGGTTTTAACCCACTTATCCCATAAAAAGCCTACCTTCATAATTAACCCTTAGTGACCCTTTGAGCCTAAAACACCATTCTTGATTTACCCGTAATATTAACCCATAACTCATTCTTTTTGATTCATTGAGAATTTTTCCTATTTTATTGACTCCCTTTTTGTCGAGATTTGATTTGGTTAGTTGCCTAACTATGTTCTTTTGTTTCAGTTGTTAAATTTTCTCTTATTATCCATTGAAAAAAAAAGGTGAAAAAAAAGTAAAAAAAAATACATATATTTTGATTATTACTAGTTTTTTTTTGTTTGAGCTTAAGTAGTTAATTTCATATTTTGAGAAGAAGCTCGTGTTTTTCTTTACTAATTTCAATTGATGTAATTATTCAATATTAGTTTATTTTTCTAGTTAGGTAATTTATCAATTCGATCTCGATTCTAACCTTCTTTTTCAGCCTTAATCCATACCTTTAACCCAAACCCCATTACAACCCTTTAAAGACCTTTTGATTTGTGTATCAACTCATTTTATAGTGGTGGAGATTTGATTTTCATGCAAGCCTATGGTAATAACTTTTCATGTTTGCCTTTTGATTGCTTAATTTTTGAACCTTAAACACTTTGAGTGATTTGAGTGAGTCAATTCTTGTCGGTTTTGAATTAAAGGTAATTACTTAGATTAGGGGAAATACCTATGTTTTCATGCTTTAAAAATGTATGACTTGGATTGTTTAAATCTTTAGTGCTCTTTTAGTTGAATTATCAATGTGTGATTATTTGTGAATTATGAAAAAAAAACTATTGATGAGAATTATGAATTGAGAAAGTTTAATTTTAATTGTGAGTTGAGGATTTTGCTTGAGGACAAGTAAACACTTAAGTATGGGGATATTTGATAAACCATAAAAGTAACATGTTTTAATCTCATTCTTAATACGTTTTTGGATGATTTATTATATAATTTAGTGAATTTGATGCTCTTAATCCTTTAATTTCATAATTCTATACTTAGGAGAGCATAGGGGAACAAAAGGAGAGAAAACTGGGCCAAAAACAAACAAAACGGGCTAATTTAAGGACCCATACAGCCATGACCATTCCCACACGGGCTGGCCACACGCCCATGTGGCAGCCCGTGTCGATATCACTTCCTAAACACGGGAAAAAAACCAATTTTGAAGGTTTTTGAGCATTCTAAAGTCTATAAATACACACTAGAAGATGACCTAAAAGGACACGTAGAGTAGAATGCAGAAAAGACTCAAAGAACGCCAACGGATTCAACTCAAAAGCAAGATCTCCTTCAAGACTGAATATCTCCATTCAATTTCTATCGAAGTTTTTGGGTTCTTAATGTTTTGTTGTTTTCCTAATTTTGAGATGTTTTTCCATAAAAGTATGAATTAAATTCCCTAGATACCTAGGGAGGATAAAACCTAAGACGGATCTTATTATTTGATTTTTCTGAATTACATGATAAATATTTGTTCTTGATCTCAATTATGTGTTCTTACTTCATGTTTTAATGTTTTCAGGATATTAATTCATGATTGATGTGCTTATTCAGTGGAGCAAATTAAAGTCCCTATTTAAGAATAGATCTGGCATAATTGAGTGGAGTTGCATGCAATCCTAGAAATAAGACGACAGAAATCTACCGGATTAGAGTCAAATCTAATAGGAGAATCCATAGATCGAGTTAATGCGACAATGGAGGTTTTGATTAGAAAGAGATTTCAATTAATCAACCTAGAGTCACTTGTTTTTATTCTTGAAAGAGATATTAACATAAGTTAGGGATTTCTACAAATCAAGACAAGTGAATAAATCGTTTAATTTAAATTTAGAATAATAAGTGAAGTCTAGGTAGATTCTTTCTTGGGTATTGTCTCTCTCATCGGTTTTCTTCAATTATTTTCCTATTTTATTCTCTATGTCGTCTTAGTAATTAGGTTAATTAAGATTAGTTTAAAATAAATCCCTTAAATTTATTAGGCTAGATAATAAAAAGATAGAAACCACTAGTACTTTTAGTCCTCGTGGATACGATATTCCCGACTCACTATAGCTATACTACCATTCGATAGTGTCGCATAAATCTAATCGAAAGATCCATAAAAAATAATAATGGATAAGTATGGCAACAAAGATTAGCCTGAAAAAGATACTATATTAAGCCCATATATACTAGTTTAGACGTGTATTGTGTGTAGAAGTGAGTAAGAAAAGTGTTTAAATGTGAGTGAGATATAAAAAGAAGTGTGCGTGTGTATGAATGAAAGAAAATAGTGCAAGTGAGTTGGTATATATAACTAACGGCAGATAGTATATTTTGTGGGAGGTAAATATATTTGTATTTTGTTATTCGTTTTTAGTGACTGACAATTATTTCTGCTTTGTGCTCTGCCAACAGTTGGATTATCGAACATTCCTTAAATTTGCTAGAATCAGTCAACAGTTGAACAAACAAGATTTCGAAGAAATTTAAATATTATTTTCTATTTTATTTTGAGTTTTTATTGCTACTTTAAAAAAAAAATAGCAATCATGAAGCTATTTTTTTAAAAAAGAAATTGTCATAACATGATGCATAAATTCAGCACTAATAATTTTATAAAATGCAGCGAATGCACTATGCAGTAATAAAAATATACAGTTTTCAGATGCTTCAAAACTTTAGACTAAGAACCACTCAAAACAATTTTTAAAACATGGATGTAAGCATATATAGGTTGATACTGACAAATAAAATATCTGAGCACATTAGATTAATTACTTGATTTAACCGATTAGGTAAGTTAATAATAAAAGTCAGTTTTTTTAGCAAGCTTTTGCATTCATTTGTGTCTGTTAGCACCAATTAATTGTATTTATATGCCTGTCAATTTTAATTTCCATTCTCTGGGTAGACAATAACAGTATCAAGGAGTCACCAACTTATGGGTGTACTTATTTAAGGGCAAGCACTGCAAATCACATCGGTAAAACCAGGGAATGAACAGTAAAATTCGGATGGCCATCGGCCCACAAGGGACCATATATGATATACCCTCATCACTGTAATTACCACGAGTAGAGCTCCAATAATAATATAATTCACTTCCGAATTTGTCTCTGTTCGGAAAAAGTAATGCTCTCCTGAGGTTTCTTGCAAACAGTGACATCAGCGCTGATATATTAGTTAGCTTGAAAAGACAGTCATGGATCCAACATGTCCCATACATCTCCACTTGTTTTCTTATACTCAGAACTACATGGTTTTTTATGTTTTGGGTTGGAGTTTTTTGGTTGAATATTCAGTCTTGGCTTGGGATTTTAAGCTCAGGCTTAAATTTACGTGCAGTCCTGGTTTTTTCAAGTGGACCAGATGAAGAAAGAAAGGAAAGGAAGGGAGTTTGTAGGACAAAATGTTGGTGAATTTGATATCGAGTAAAGCAGAAATATAGGTCTGATTGATGTTTGTGTTTCATCTGTCTCTGCTCATTAATTTGTTTGACTTATTCAGTACCACTAAAGGCTGATCCCAACCAACTAACTTTACGAAATTAAGTTACCAAGTTCAATTATGCATCAAGTCCCACTCCCTTTTCCCCATTCAACTAGACATGAAGTGATATATAGAGTAACTAATTAGCTGATGTTACTTGATATGAATAAGATGAACTACATCTAATAATATTCGTTTGCATATGTATATTATGCATTTATGTGCATGCATGAAAATGTATAAGAATTTACACTCATTAACACAGTTTTTTTTTTTTTTTCCTGATGCAAATTGGTTGTTCTGCAACTGTTGTTAGAGCTTGGCATGCCAGCCGCATAAGAAACACGTATATATGATAGTGGGAAAATAAAAGCAGCCAAGTCGACCCAATTCTTAAGGAGAAGTCAAAAATTCAAATAATTGACCTCTTTTTAACCTATGCTTGGACGTAGTCTTGTGTCTTAAATTATAATGGAAAGAAATACTGCAGCGTGCCAATATTTTGTAATACTGCAATCTTATGTCACTTTCGTGTGGCTGGAAAAGTGAACCTTTTTCGAAATTGATCGTTTAAATGGTGACAATCCATAGCAGCTGATCTGGAAACACAAATGAAATTGGGAATTTCTCGAGTGATGTCCCGTAAGAGGTGTGTGCGTAGAGTTCAAACATCTGGACCACTTTAAAGTTGAAAATGGTAACATATTTGGTCCAGCGCCTACTGCCTAAAAAGGGAAGAGCACTTAGAAGCTAAAGGGACTAACTACGATGACCTAGATCCGCCCTATATTTATGCAAATATCAAGATCAAAATATATGTTAAAACGTCCATAAGTTGCATTTCAAATGTGAAGTCACTTGAATGTGTTGTATTTGTTACAGTAGTTGCATTTCAAAGTTCCTTACCATGTTTAAGGTAAAAGATAAACCTAATAAGTTGTCTTGTTTTGGTTTTCCCCATTTTCAAAAGCCATCTAGCTGGCAAAACTACAACGTCGATATCAACTACGGTCACAATCAAGGTTTCTAGATACCGCACTCATTCCTTTTCTGTAAGGCGAGAAGATCAAGTGAGGCATAAGGCGAAAATTTTTCCATTCTCCATTATTAGCTCATTCCATCTCTATCAACCATCAAGTTGCATTTGACTAATGGATTCAGAGCATTCATTGCATCATGTTACCCCAACAACTCCACTACCTTGATAAAGTCTAACCTCAACCACACTTGAACTTGGCTATGCAACACAAAATTCAATTTCGTAATGTTTTGTGGCTGAATTATGACACTGCTATCAACCTTCCATTAATTACTTCCAGATTGTTTGCACGTTATCCGTGCATTATCATTAGCTGAAGCTTTCTTCTGGAGAAAAAGATAGTCTCAAAATAATGAACAACAATGGTAGTTGTTGTAGCAGCAGGTGACAGGAATGTTAAATGCCTAAAGGGCTGGCTAATGGCTTGCTGTTTCTTCGAATATGTTATTCTCTGAAATGATGACTTCACAATGCAACGATAAACATATTGATTTACTAGGCTCCCACTATGCTAGCCTTGGCTGTCACATTGTTGGAAGATATGAAGTTAGAGAATCTAAAACACATATTCCCATAAACATCCTGTTCCATCCCACACCAGCTTTGGGGAGAGCGTCTGCAAATCAATTCACTTCACGTAAAACATGGGCAAAACTGACATCACACAAATCAAATGATCCATGGCGTTGAAAATTTCCCAAAGCCTCCAAAGCCTGTCCTGTCGTCAGAGCAACGAGAAACCACTGTGAATGAGTCGGATCCAATATTCCGTCTTGGTAAACTACTGCAACGCAACTTTACCAGCGTGAGTTTCCGTTATATTAGAGTCAGCAACACCGAATGGACCTGAAAATAACAGCATTTAGTTTATATATTGTTATGTTATATATTAAAGTATCAAAGCAAAGAATTACCTATTCTAGCAGGTCTAACCTTCTCTGTTAAAGTATAGCAAGGGACTGTTAGTCTGTTATTAGTTTGTTACTTAGTCTGGTGTATAATTGGTTAAGAGCAGTTATCCTTAATTCAAATATATAAACAGCAACAGTGTAATCGATGAAGGTAGATAAAGAATACTAAGCTGTTACTCAATTAATTCAACTCTCTCATTTCTTGTTTTCTATTATCAAAGACCAATACAGTATCTTACATGGTATCAGTCGCCTGACCTCTTGGGGTGTGCTTCCACTACTGAGTCATGGCCAACCCCACCGGTTCCACGTCTGTTGATCACTCTGGTCCATCTCTGTCTAGCTCGCATTTAGTTCAGTCTTTCCCTCGTCACGATACAGTGAAATTAGATGAAGGGAGTTTTGTGCAATGGCAATAACACATTAGGTTAATCATGGAAGGGTATGAGTTGCAAGGCTTTTTCAATGGTACGTTACCTGTTCCTCCTCTTTTCGTGGCATCTTCGGATGGGACTCTAACTTCAAACCCTGAAGCTTATTTGTTCACTCAACAAGATAAGCTCCTCGCATCTTGGTTGCTATCTACTATTAGTTCATCATTGTTGTCTTACTTTACAGCCGCTAAAATGGCATGCGATGCCTAGCGCACTGCCAATCGGCTTTTTGCCGCCTCTTCTGGTGCTAAGATTTCCAGAATCAAGCATGACCTACATTCGATCAAGAAAGGTGAATCAACGGTAAGAGAATACATTGCTAAAATTCAGAACATTTGTACGTTACTTGAGGCTATTGGATCTACTATTTCGAATGCTAAAAAAGGGGAAGTCATTTTGGCTAGTCTTTCGTCAGAATTTGACGCAATTTTAAACTTGGTGTCGTTCTCGTCGGAGCCCCTCTTTCCAAAAAATTGTTGATGTGTTAATGGAATTTGAAAATCATAAGTTGTGAGCAGTGCGTAATGTGCCGATGCATGCCCATCTGGTTGAATCTCCTCCGGTCACGGTGGTAACAGAGCCCAATTTGCGTGATGTGAGTAGGCGTTTTGCCACTGGCTCCTCGCATGGGCACAGTTTTCAGCCGCGCATGCAGTGTCAAATTTGTGGTCGGTACGGCCACCTGGCACAGTGTTGCTATTACAGATTTAATCGAGATTATGGCGGTCCGCCTGCTCCACCTCCACTACTATTTGCTTCAGTGCATGATGGTCCAGGATGGCATCCTGAGCTTGGTAACTCTGGTCAACACTTTGGCTCGGCAAGAATCGACTCGGCGCAAGTTGCGAATGGGACCTTATGGAGAAGATGGTCGTCGCAAGCTAGGGATTCCAATCCCTTTTCATTTTCTAAAATAAATAACTTTGGTTTTGTTGCTATTGGTGGCCCATATCTTTATTATGCTCTATATGACAGACCAACTGTGGCACAAGGCATGGGCCAACGCAGGTTTGGGCCTTCCAGCATGTATGGCAGATCACCCACGGTGCAACAATTGGGCCAGCAACAATTTAGGCTATCTGCTGGCGTTACCAAAGCACCTGAAGCAGGCTAACTTGGTGGGTCATTCCATCTTGGTGAGCCAACTAGTGCTGGGCCGAATTTTGGGCAGAATTCCCTTGGGCCTGCAGCTAATTGTGTTGCTCTTGAGGGGTCTTTTAGGTCTGACATAGCCTTTACCCGCGCGGCAAACATGCAAAATAATAATTTCAGAGTTCTATGGCCGACTAAACCTCGCGCACGTATTCATGATTTTGATTCTTCACCGTGTATTGGACTGCCTCGTATTCCTGATTTTTGTGCACTAAATTTTTCAGCCACTACTGAGTACGGGTTTAACTTTGATAATGATTCCTATGTGCCTGTGCCTGTTGAAACCTCGTCCTGGTATCTAGATTCTAGGGCCACGCATCATGCTTGCCAAAATGCCTTGGGATTAAATGACTCCACTCCATACTCAGGTAATTCTTCTCTTTTAATAGGGATGGGGCCCCCACTAAAATCTCCTCTATTAGAAATTCTGTTCTACCCACGAAGAAAAAGTTATTGCATCTTTCCAATATCCTGTGTGTGCCGAGTATCCGAAAGAATCTTATTTCAGTTTCTCAGTTTGCTACTGACAATAATGTATTTTTTGAATTTCATCCATTGTATTGTGTTATTAAGGATGTCCAGACATAGGAAATCTTACTGTGGGGCCAAGCTCGTGATGGTCTCTATCAATTCATGGTTGATCGATTTTGTTTCGTCCGCTACAGTACTTTCTATTCACAATACTGGGATTTAGGATTGTCTTGACAAAGATGATTGTAACACCCCTCACCCGTATTCATAGTCAGAATAGGGTTATGAGGTATTATCGATCAATCAACATCATTTAACATACATAATTCATACATTTATGCATTCATACTCAAATGCCATTCAATCATATACACATTGTCTCTTATAAGGGCCTACAAAGCCTTAAACAAACTTTAGAAGTGGTTCGGGACTAAACCGATAACATACAAAAATTTTAGAAACTTATAAAAATTTCAAACATACAAGGGTCACACACCCGTGTGAACTGACCGTGTGCCTCACACTGCTCCAGACACGCCCGTGGCCCAAACTGTGTGAAAACATGGTATACATACTGACTTGGGTCATACAACCGACCACACGCCCGTGTGTCTAGGCCATATGACCTTCGAATAGGCTACACACGCCCATGTATCAGGTCATGTACTAGGCCATGCCAAACCTGTAGGGTATACTGACTTATTCAACACGGCCAAGTCACACGCCCGTGTGGTAGGCCGTGTGCCATTTAGAGGGTATACTAACTTGTGCCACACGGACAGTCACACGCCCGTATGTGAGGCCGTGTGGAGCATACTAACTTCAATTTAATTTAAACACCAAGGGACACATGACCATGTAACTTAGCCGTGTATCGCACACGGCTGAGACACACACCCGTGTCTCTACCCGTGTGGACAAAAATAGGACACACCCGTGTGTCTACCCGTGTGGACAAAAATAGGCTATTTGCAAAGCCAATTTGCCACTTTTTTTACACATACCTACACAAGTTCATATGAAAAAAATTTAAGTCACAAAAATGCAGCCAAAGTTCACCAACCAACACATAACCATACATTATCCATTTTAACTAAATTCAATACCCAATTCTATACCATTTACTCAATCAAATACCAAACAATTTAACTTGCTTTGCTAAGCATAATTCAC
Source organism: Gossypium arboreum (assembly GCF_025698485.1). Taxonomy (NCBI): domain Eukaryota; kingdom Viridiplantae; phylum Streptophyta; class Magnoliopsida; order Malvales; family Malvaceae; genus Gossypium; species Gossypium arboreum. The sequence goes on along the minus strand of NC_069072.1, from coordinate 13,805,572 downwards.
ATATATATATTTAATTTAACTAAACCAATTAAAACATACATAACCACTTTTATTCAACATAGGGCTATTATTAAATATTAAGAGTAGAACTATTTACATATTCATAAACACCATCAAGTTCATCAACTTATGCCAATACAATACATGTTCATCAAACATGCCCAAAATGAATCAAGCCTATACATGCCATATACCATATATACATAGCTTCAAAAGTACCAAAATAGATGTTCGATAGGGCGATGAAGTCTCTGACGATTTCCGGATCCGAGCTAGCTTCATAGAACTGTAAAACATAGGAATAATTAAACAAAGTAAGCTATAAGCTTAGTAAGTTCATATGTGAACATGAAATAATTACAACATTCATTAACAGCTCAAATTGGACAATATCATTATCATTTAAAGCATCAATTCATGAATTAACATAAAACTTATCCATATCTCAATTCATAAGTTCACAACTTTATCAACTCAATACTTGAATAGTTATCCGTACATACCTGTACCGATACATTTCTATTTCTCATCAATACTCTATCAAACCACTCTGGTTTACAAATTCTCACGATACAATTTCATCAATTTTCCGATGCCATAGTCCAACTATGGTCTTACACACATACCTTGCCAAGGCCTTGTTGTGGTCTTTCATTCGTATGCCATAACCCGGTCATAGTCTTATTATTTGATTGCCATAACCCGACTATGGTCTTATACGGCAACTTGCCTTACTCAATTCGTACTTTTCATTTAATATCTCAAAATTTATTCAATAGAATAATTAATATCTCAATTTCATCCATCAAAATAGATAGGTACACATTTAAGTTCAATTATACGAACTTAACTCAAGTATGAAAACGGCGAAATGAGTCAATTACTCGATAATCTTGCCTTTCCCCTGATCTAATTCTGGATTTCTCTTTTCTTGATCTAATGAATTTAAAATTAACTCATTTAATCTTATACTCATTCGATTTAGTCCAAAAATACACATTTGGCCATTTTTGCATATTAGCCCCTAAATTTTCACATTTTATCAATTTAATCTCTATTTGACAAATGCACAAAAGTCACATAATTCAATTTAACTCATGCTTAGCCGAATTACCTATAGGTCCCTAGCAGCCCATAACTATCATTTATTTCACATTTAAACCCCTCAATTTTCACATTTAACAATTTAATCCCTATTTGACATTTTTGTCAAAAATCACTTTACAAAACATTAAAATCTATCATCAAGCTTTCATATTTCATCTTAAAACATTAAGTAACTCGTAGATTCAACAATGGAAACTCTCAAAACCTTTAACATTTTCAAAATCTAATGTATGGGCTAGCTAGAATATGAAACAACAATCTCAAAAACATAGAAATCATCAAAAACGGATCAAAACCAAACCTTAATTGCTTGAACTTACTTGGCCGAATGAAGAACCCTAGTTCTTCTTGTTCTTCCTTTAAAATTCGGCTAACAAGATGATAATGAAGCCTAATTTTCATTTTGGTTTTATTAATATATCATTTAATAACTAAATACCAATTTTAACCTTAATGAACATTAATAATAACACCAAATGCCATGCCATTGTCATCCATTAACTATCAAATGGTTTAATATCATCATGAGGACCTTTGGTTTAATAAATCATAGCAATTAAACACCTTTAACAAATAAAACGCACTTTTGCATTTTACGCGATTAAGTCTATTTTCTCAAATTAAACTATTTAACGATAAAATTAACTCATGAAATTTTCAAACATATATACTATCATGCTGTAAACACCAAAAATAATATTAAAATAATTTTTTGACATCAGATTTTTGGTTCCGAAACCACTGTTTTGATTTACCTAAAACCGGCTGTTACAATGATATTTTTGCATTGTGGCATAAACGACTTAGTCATCCTTCTGCTGCAATTGTTAAGCTTGTTCTTGATAAATGTAAATTTTTTTCTAATAAGAAATGTTTAGAGAATGTTTGTATTGCTTGTCAGAAAGGAAAATCACATAAATTGTCATTTGGTCCTTCTACTACTGAATATTTGGAATTATTTGACTCGGTTGTTTTTTATTTGTGGGGACCGACTTTTGTTGCTTGTGGTGGTGGTCTGTACTATGTTTCATTTATTGACATGTGCATTTGGTTTACTTAGGTTTATCTAATTAAACGTAAATCTCAAGCGATTGAGTGTTTTCTTCAGTTTCAGAAAATGGTTCTCACCCAGTTCGGAAAGCATATTAAAAACTTTCAGAGTGACTAGGGTGGTGAGTTTCGTGCATTTGCTTCAGTTTTGGCTAGTCATGGAATTCTTTATCACCTCTCTTGTCCGCAGACATCAGAACAGAACGGTGTTGCTGAGCGTAAGCACAAGCACATTGTGGAAACCGGTCTTACCCTCTTAGCTCAAGCCAATCTTCCCGTGAAGTACTGGGGTTATGCATTCTGCAGTGCTGTTCATCTTATTAATCGTCTACCTACTCCTGTACTGAAAGGTCAGTCTCCTTATCAAGCTCTTTATGGTCATGAACCTACATATGATCACTTAAGAGTGTTTGGGTGTTGTTGCCTTCCGTATTTGCGTCCGTTTATGCATCACAAACTGGATTTTTGTTCGCAACCATTTACATTTTTAGGATATAGTTCTCAGTACAAGGGCTATCACTGTCTCATATTGGATGGCAAGGTTATCATCTCTCAGCATGTTGTTTTTTATGAGCGCCAATTCTTGTTCTCTTAGCCTGTTTTGGACACTGTTCAGTCTTCTGCTTATGTCGCCACTAATGTGCTTATCATTCAACCCTCCTCTATTCAATCTCCTACCGGACCCAGAGAGACTACTATATCTTCACCCACACTCCGGTCGTCTCCTACTAAAAGTTGCAATCCTATGCAATCTATTTCTGTTGACTCACCAGCTACATGTACTCCGATACAGCCCGTTTCTGTTAATCCATCAATTGAAGTAGAATATAATCGTCTTGATGTTCCATCGACTGAGGCTTCTGCTTCTCTGGAAAATACTCACAGTATGGTCATTCGGTCTAATGCGGGAATTTTTAAACCTAAGGTTTTGACAGTTGTGGTTGTAGATTTTGAACCTTGAACTATTGAGGAGGCCCTTTTTTATAAGAAGTAGAAATTGGCGGTTCAAGCTGAATTTGATGCTTTAATTGCTAACTCTACCTGGAAGCTTGTCCCTCTACCTCTTGGTTTGAAAGTTATTACGTACAAATGGCTTTTTAAAGTAAAAAAGAATCCTGATAGGTCAGTTGATCGTAGAAAGGCACGGGTGGTGGCTAAAGGATGTTCCCAGATACCTGGTTGTGACTTCAAGGAAACATTTAGCCTGGTGGTCAAACCTATTACTATCCGACTCATATTATCTATTGCTGTATCCAATGGTTGGCAACTTCATCAAGTGGATGTAAACAATGCTTTCTTAAACAGTGATCTCATTGATGAAGTATTTATGCATCAACCTCCAGGCTATGTTCAATGTGCTTCAAATGGAGACCCCTTGGTCTGTCGTTTAACAAAGGCACTATACGGGTTACGACAAGCTCTTTGTGCCTAGTTTGACAAATTGAAACAATTTCTTGTTACAACTGGTTTTGTCTTATCAAAATCTGGTGCCTCCTTGTTTGTTAAAGTTACAACCAAGTCTATTTTCTATGTTCTATTCTATGTGGATGATATTATTATTACTGGAAATTCGACTGACGAAATACATTGTTTTGTTCAGCAGCTCCATAATGAATTCTCTCTAAAGGATTTGGGCGATCTTCATTACTTTTTAGGTATTGAAGTCAATCGCTCCTCTAATGGAAGTCTTCACTTATGCCAACGCAAATACATTTGAGATATTCTTGACAGGTGTTCTTTGACTAATGCCAAGAGTGTTCATACACCGATGGTTAGTTCATCTACATTGTCTAAAGATGGGGGTGATCATCTTGTTGGTTCTACTAAATACAAAAGTCTTGCTAGTGCTCTTTAGTATATGGTCTTAACTCGACCAGATATTGCGTATACAGTAAATTGATTGTGTTAGTTCATGCATTCCCCTACTATAGTTCATATAGTAGCCTTAAAACTTATTCTGAAATACTTACCTGGTACTATTAATCATGGACTAGTTTCTCATCGCTCTGACAAACTGTCTTTAGTTGGTTATGCTGATGCCAATTGGGGTCTAGATTTTGATGACCGTCAGTCTAAAACAGGCTATTGTGTATACTTTGATCATACACCTGTCTCATGGTGCTCTAAGAAACAAAAAGTTATTTCTCGATCCACGACAGAGGCTGAATATCGGAGCTTGGCTATAGTCACCAGTGATGTTGCTTGGTTAGTCTCTCTCTGCTTATAAAATTACAAATCAGTTCTACTAATCCTCCTATTATTTGGTGTGATAATTCCAGCGCAATTGCTACTGCTACTAATCCGATATTACACTCCAAATTCAAACATGTTGAGCTTGATCTATTCTTTGTTCGCGAGAAGGTGGCTAATGGTTCATTAGTTGTGAGTGAAGTGCCAGCTTGTAACCAGGTTGCAGACATTCTTACTAAGCCATTGTCGGTCTCTACATTTTCTCAATTTCGAAATTTGCTTCGGGTTTTACCTATTGAGAAGTTAGGTGAATGTTAAAGTATAGCAAGGGACTGTTAGTCTGTTATTAGTTTGTTACTTAGTCTGGTGTATACTTGGTTAAGAGCAGTTATCTTTAATTCAAATATATAAACACCAACAGTGTAAACGATGAAGGTAGATAAAGAATACTAAGCAGTTACTCAATTAATTCATCTCTCTCATTTCTTGTTTTCTATTATCAAAGACCAATACAGTATCTTACATTTTCCACTTAGCTAACTCTTACTTCTGCTAACGTATCATCATCTATCTACTATTAACCCAATAATTCAGGGTTTACTACCGTCATTTTTTTTCATTTTTCCTCCTACCAAATTACCCTCTACATACAAATAATAAATAAAAAATTACTTGTAAACATATATTCATCATATTTTGGACTTGAGAACCTTTAATTTGGGTTTCAATTGATGTTATCAAAAATAAAATATGTATTCCTAATTTTTTGCATTTAATGGGACAAACTACATTAGATACTCGAACTTCTAAATGTACTACATGATGTAGGCCACTAAGGTCGTCTCTATTTTCCAAGGAAATTATCTCCCATACTCAAACTCTGTTCCTTACTTGTTTAGTTGTTATTCCCTTTTCTCAAAAAATTTCAAAAGTTCTTGTTGGGTTTTTTCTATTCAATTGTAGAACACAAAGAAATAACACAATAGATGGAATAAATTGCTTGCATTTATTCAACTTTTTCATTCTAAAAATTACAATATATATGAAAATGCTTACAAGTTATCAACTATCCCTATCTAATCTTTTAGGAAAAGTAAGCATAAAACTTATACACAACCTGATTAGGTAAATTTGTACCAATTAGGGTCATTCAATACTAACTCTTACTTATCTAACAAGTAATCATAAGTAAGCATTTTTAGACAAAATATCAACACATGTGAACCTTTCTTGCAACACATCTTGTGGTTCGCCAAATTCCATAACAGCTCACACTTAGCTTGGCTTGCATCTTGGATTGAGTTTGCATTTTTTTGTCGAGCTTGTGGCTTCGATTGAGCTCACAAATGTAGAGCTCACAGGCTTATTAGAGCTCGCATCTTTTAATGCTAAGTTCGCCACTACATGAATGGCCAGTTCGCAACACTCCTCATTGGCCATAATGCTGCGAACTCCAATATCATCTCTCAACCTCTCAAATCTCATTCTTCCAAGAGGTTTTGTGAGAATATCAGCAAGCTGAACATCTGAACTACAATGAACCAGCTTAGCTTCATTTAACTACTAAACTTCTCTAACAAAATGATACTTTATCTTGAAGTGCTTTGTCTTTCCAAAAATACGAGGTTCTTTGCAATTGCAACAGTAGATTAATTGTCACAACATATCTATGTTTCCTCCACTTGCTTAAAATTTAATCAGACATTAACTTTCTTAGCCAAAATGCTTAGCTTACTACTACAGCTACTGCGGTGTACTCAGCTTCAATAGTTGATTGTGCAGCAGTCTCTTGCTTCTTTGAGCTTCAATTGAATACACTCAAACCCAAAGTAAAGAATTACCCTGGAGTGCTCTTCATATCTTCAACAAAACCAGCCCAGTCACTATTCATGAAGTCAATTAAATTCAGCCTATTCTCCTTCACATACTCAATTCCATAACTCAGGGTTCCTTTATACTTGAGAACTCACTTCGCAGCTTTAAAGTGAACCACATTGCAGTAATGCATAAATCTTGAAAGAAGACTAACAATGAACATAATATCTAGCCTTGACGTTGTTAAATAAAGCAAACATTCAGTAAGATTTCTATAGGTGCCTTCATCAACTTTTTCAAAGTCACCTTGGCTTGCGAGCTTTTCTCCTTGGGCAATAGGAGTGTTCGTTGGCTTGCAGTTTTCCATGTAAAACTTGTTCAAGATTTTTAAAGCTAATTTTTTTGGCTGATGAAGATTCTTTGTTCAGATTGAAACACTTCCAAACCAAGGAAATAGGTCATGCCTCCTAGATCAGATATCTTAAATTCAGCCTGCATCTGCTTCATGAACTTTATCAACTGTCTTTTATAACCCTCAGTTACCAATAAGTCATCAACATACAAAGACATTATCAGTGAAGTCTCCCTTCCTTCTTTCTTAACATATAAGGTAGGTTCGCTAATGCTCCTCTCAAATCTTAAGCTCACCAGATACATATCAATTCTTTCATACTAGGCTCGCGGAGTTGATTTTAGGCCATATAAAGCCTTCTTCAACTTGTATACTTTGTGCTCTTCACCATCAGTTACAAAACCTTATGGTTGTTCAACATATACTTCTTCCTTCAGAATACCATTGAGGAACACAAACTTTACATCAATCTGATGTAACTTCCACCTTTTCTGAGTTGTCATAGTTAGTAACAACTTGATGGTTTCCAATCTAGCTACTAGTACGAAGGTTTCAGCATAATCTACCCCATATTGTTGAATATAAACATTTGCGACCGGCCTAGCTTTGAGTCTGTTTACTAAATCATCAACATTTAACTTGGTTCCATAAACCCATTTTACTCAAATAAGCTTCTGGTGAACTAGTTTATCAACCAACTCCAAAGTTTTATTTTTCTTAATTATAGCTAGCTCAACTTCCACAGCCTCTTTTCAGCCATTTTCTCTTAATGCCTCTTAATAGCTCGTAGGCTCCAGCATAGTAACATCACATCTTTCATAAATCTCAAATATAGGCATGGTGCCTCTGATTGGCAAATCATTGACACTATCACCATCTTGGTGTTGAACTTCATCAGTTTACACATTTAGCTCAATCTGACTTTGTTCAACCATTTTTGCTTTTGTAGCTTCCCAATTCCATAAGGCTTCTTTACTAAAATTGACATCTCTACTTGCAAAAACTTTATTTGTGAATGAACTAAAAATCATGTACCCTTTCTTGCTTCTACTATACCCAACAAAGATACTCGATTGTACTCTTCTTTCCAACTTATTTCTCTTAACAGTAGGGATGAGTGCATAACACAAACAACCAAATATCTTTAAGTGTGACACTGATGGCTTAAATCCAAACCATCCTTCAAACGGTGTCTTACCTTTCACAGTTCTTATTGGTAATCTGTTAAGCAAATAAACAGAGGCGCTCGCAGCTTCAGCCCATAACTTGTTTGGTAGTTTCTTTTCAAGCAAAAAACATTTCATCATATCCATCATAGATATATTCTTTGTTTCACATACACCATTTTGTTGAGAAGTGTACATGTTTGTCAACTAATGCTCAATCTCAACATATTCACAAAACTTTTGAAACTTTTCATAAGTGCACTGAGTCCCATTATCAGACTTGAGTATTCTCAGCTTGCAACAAGCTTGATTATCAACAGCAACTTTAAACTTCCAAAAGATCTCAGCAACTTCAAACTGAGCCTTCAAAAAATACACCCAACAGTATCTAGTATAATCATCAATATACAAAATGAAGTACTTGCTATTGCTAAGTGAAACAGTCTCCATTAGCCCACATACACCAGTATGAACCAGATGTAGCTTCTTAGTAGTTCGCCAAGCCTTGTTCGTAGGAAATGGAAGCCTTGCTTACTTTTCATACTGACAGACTTCGCAAACTTCATTTTGCTCACTAACTTCAGACATGTTCTCAACCAAACCATGCTTATACAGCATATCCAGTGACCTATAGTTAACGTGTCCCAATCTCTTGTGCCATAAGTCAGAATCATTAGTAGAACTAGAGTACACTTATAAGGCAACTAAGTTCCATTAGAACAAAACTCGCATCCTTCATCTCAACTGACATAAGCTTATGATCATGTGACTCAGATATAATACACTTTTTGCTTTCAAAAATGACAGAATAGTTCTTTTCAATAAGCTGACCAACACTGAGCAGGTTCTGATCAATATCTGGTACAAACAAAACATCAATAATGAATTTTGTACCTGTGGGAGTGCTAACCTGAACATCTCTCTTTCCCTTTGCTTTAATTATCTGGTCATTTCCAAATCTAATTCTCAAACTGAAGGACTTGTCAATTCTCTTGAACATGCTTTCATTTGAAACTATATGGTTTGTACAACCACTGTCAATCAACCAGTTTTTCCTCATTTGGTTGTTGACTGCAAAAGATGAGGTAATGAATGCGAGCTCCTCTTGAACTTGATTTTCATTAGCAGCTTGAGCTTGATTGGTGTGTTGTTGTTGCTCTCTATTTTTACAAACTTTTTCAATATGACCAAATTATTTGCAGTTTCTACATTACACACCAGATCTAAACTAACAGAATTTTTCTAAGTGACCTGTCTTTTTACAATGACTACATGATGGATACTTTTTCTTCTCACCATATTTTTTTATTTTTCTTTTCTTTCATTCTTCTTGCCTTTGTTGCTTAAAGAATATGGAGTCTCATTATTTCTTGCTTGGAAAGCACCTTCAGCGTGCCCCTCTTCTATGCTTGCTCTTCTTTGTTCCTGTGCATACATAGCATTTATAAGCCCTGACATAGAGATTGTTGTTAAGTCTCTTGAGTCCTCCAAGGATGAAATCTTGGACTCATACTTCTCAGGCAAAGTTGTAATTGCTTTCTCAACAATCCTCCAATCATTAATGTAACAGCCCATTTTTTAGTGGTGCCGGAAACAGTGGTTTCAAGGATTTACGAGCCAAATATGGTTTTTAAAAGGTTTTTGATTGATAAATTATGTTTTCTAAACAATTTATTAAGTGCAAGTGGTAAAACCCTAAAGTCTAGTGGTTTTAGAAAATGAGGTATCGGGACCTTCTTTCTATAAATCGAGTTGTAAATATTTTTATAAATATTTACGGAGTTTCGTTAAGGTTGTATTCAATTTTCATTAAGAAATTTTAACATTTCGATAGTTAATTAATTAAAAAGGACTAAATCGTAAAAGATGTAAAATTTGACCACTATTTGATTTGAGTGATTAAATAGCTTATTGGATAAAGGAAAAGGGGCTTAAATGGTAATTAAACTATTCAAGGAGTTAGTGGACAATTATAGGCTTGAATTTGATGTTTATTTTAATTATTAACCCAGGTTAAAATAGTAATTTGATAAATTAAATTATATTAAAAACAAAACAATTAGGCTGTCATCTTTTTTTTCATGAGTTTTGCCGAAATTGAAGAATGAATAAGCCATGGATGATAGCTTAAGCATTCGGCCAAAGTCCTCATTTGCATGTAAGCTAAATTTGCGTTCATTTCTTTTAATTTTTATGTTTTTGAGATCATTGCAACTAGGTCCAGCTACCTTCGATTTTGAAACTGTTAAAGATATTTAATGTTGCCATTGATGAATCTATGTGATTTTAGTTATTAAATGATAAATTTGAAATGTTGGTTGATATTTAAAATTATTTTGTTAAGTAATTTTGATGAATTTTCCGATTAGAGGCTAAATTATTGAAATAATAAAAGTACAAGTAGTTGTGAAATTATTTCAAAAATGGGTTGTTTTTCACGCCATGAATATTCGGCTAGTGGGAAATTGCAATAAAAATGGTTAATTTGAATAAAAGTAAAATTTGAGGGGCAATTTTGTAAAAATGTCAAAATGACTAAATTGCATAAAATACATTGTTTTAATGTCTAAAATAATAAATTGAATGAAATTATAAATTTAGATCAAGATTGAATGGAAAATCGAGGAGAATGGAAAATTACCAAATAGCCCCTATACTTTGACATTTTTGCTATTTGGTCAAGTAAGTTCGTACGGTTTAAAATTTGAATATCTATATGAATTGTTAAATTGTATAAGATGATACAATAAGTATTTATTCAATTGATGATAATGAATGATTATTTGAGAAATATTATTGAAAATTGATGTTCGAATTGGATTGAACGCGGGATAGAATACAGTCGTGATTTGGTGTGTTAAGGGGGATTGAAGTGGACATGGCTATGGATTGGTGTATATTCATATTACTCGAGTAAACAGAGGTTCAGCATTTGTTGCGATTTTCGTGTTATACTCTCTGTTTGGTGTGTTGGTTGGATTAGCTCTTATGAGCATTAGTGTGCTAGTTGGATTAGCTCTTATGAGCATTGGTGTGCTGGTTGGATTAGCTCTTATGAGCATTGGTGTATTGGAGGGATTGGCTCGTGTGAGCATCTGGTGTGTTTGGTTGGACTGATGATGTACTCTTATTCGTAAGTCGTTCTTCAAATGGAAAATCTCGGTAAGGTAATCTACATAATGAATTTGAAAGATTTGTTATTTATTGAATATTAATCTCAACATAAAAGAATTCAATAGTTGAGACTGTGGATAATGCTTAGGTTTATGTTAAGCTTAAGGATACATTATATCATGTTTAATATTAATGATATACATTGAAATGGTAAATGAAAAAAATAAGAATATGCTTATGTTCATGAGAAGGTGGTACGATTCAAAAGGTGTATTTTTTTTATAAAATGGTTTAGCATGTGATTGAACCCAAATGAGTTGTATACATAAATGCACTAACTTGTGTATTGATGATGGTGATTAGGCTTATGTCAATCTTGAGATTATGATTGATGTTTATGCTTATGTATGGTATTATACAAATGAAACGGTAAGTTCATTAATGAAATATGATATGAAGAAAAAGGGATTGATGAATTGAAAGATATACTTATATATGAGAAATTACATATGTTATGGACGAACTTACCTATGATGTGAATAAATATACTAATTAGTAAATTGATGTTGTTATTTAAGTTTATGCTTAGTAAATGGAATGGAAAGTAAGTAAATGAAGTAATTCATAGTTTTATGAAAAGGTTAATAATGGTGTATATTATTTTATAAAATCCTATTAAGTTAGGAATGAAAAACATATATGGTGTTGATAGACTTACTCATTTATGAGTTGATGATTATGTAGTTGATAAATCTTGAGGCATGGGTACAGGTTTATATTTAATCTACAAAGTTCATTTTTGAAAATGGAATGTTATGTTTAAAGTTTATACAAGCTTACTAAGTATTCATTACTTACGTAGTTGTATTTACCTTACTTTACAGATTATCGGAAGCTCGATCGATTTGGAAGCTCATCGTAAATTTATCACACTATCCAGCGATAATATCAGTAGATTTTGACGTTTTGGGTCATGGTTATAATGGCATGTATAAGTGGAATTAGGTTTAAGGTTTAATTAATGTGTATGACTTGTAGTGTTGTTTTGAAATGCGAAATTAATGGTATTTTCATACCTTGATGGTTGGTATGTTTGTGGTACTTTGATGCTAAATGGTTGATGTTTATTTGGTCAAGTTGATACAAGGTTTTATGACCAAACTTGGTATGTGATGATGAGGTTTCATTAAGGTCATTTGAGGTAAGTTTTGGTATGGAAATAGATTAGATATAAATGCCAAATGAATGATCAATTATGCATATGTTTTGGGTGAATTTGATGAATTGTGTTTGAGTTGCTTCAATGACATATTGAAAGTAGTCTTATTATGCATATTTTGGTATGTTTTTGTGTTTTGTTCATAGATGCTTTTGGCTTGTAGGTTCAAGGTTGATTTGGATAAAAGGAATGGTTTGAAATTGGTTTATTTCTTATCCACACGGGCGTGTGTCTCAGCTGTGTGTGACACACGGCCATGCAATACAGTCGTGTGTCCCTTGTAAGTTTTTTTTAAGGTTGCATTTTGAGAGTTACACGGCCTAGCACACAGGCGTGTGGCTTGGCCGTGTGAACCAAGTCAAAGAGTTGCATGGGCTTGGGCACAGGTTAGGACATTCAAAAAGAAAGAAAAGAATCAGGTTTCAATGGAAATATCTCAAGAAGAAAAGAAAGTCAAAAAAATCTGATCGTTGCTACATATGTAATCAAAAGGGACATTTTTCAAAAAATTGTCAAAAAAACAAACAAGCCAAGAAGATTGCACAAATGATGAGACAATCAGGGATTCACCTACACGGCCTGAGAAACTAACGTGTATCTCAGTTGTGTGAGTTACATGGCCTCGTGACCCCTATAGTATGAATTTTTCTATCTTTTGCCTTGAAGTTTTAAATGTTTTTTATTTAGTCTCGAATCATTTCTAAAGTGTTCTTAAGGCCTTGAGGGCTCGAAAAAAGGAACGTTAAACATGTGTTTGAATGGAATATGATGTGTTTTCTAAATGATTGTAATCGAAAGTTTTAAGTTAAAATTTTTCGGTAATGCTCAGTAATCCTATTCCGGCGACGAGTACGGGTTAGGGGTGTTACAACTGAACTGATTGCCAAACAGCCTTATGTTGTTGACAATGGACATAATCTTGTCTACATACTGCTTGATCATTTCAATCTCTTTCATCTTCAGGTTCTGAAAGTCTCTTTCCAGGTTCAAGAGTTGTTGTTGCCTTATCTTCTTAGTCCCTTGGAACTCCTCTTTCAGCTTTTCTCAAGCTTGTTTTGATGTCTCTCAAGCCATAATCCTTGTGAAGATAACATCTGACACACCATTTTGAAGGCATGATAAAGCCTCGTATTTCTTAGCATACTTATCACTATGTTGTCTGATTTGACCTATCGTTGATTAGCTCTCAAAGGTGCTAGCTCTCTATCTATCTCAACCACTTCCCATAAATCATATGCTTGAAGATATGTCTTCATTTTTACTACCCAGATGTGGTAGTTTTCACTAGCAAAAATAGGAGGTGAAGGTTGTGGAAAGCTTCCAGATGACATGGTGACACTCAAAAAAGGCCATCAAAGATTAAGCTCTTGATACCAATTGTTGGGGTTTTTCTATCTAAGTGCATAATACAAAGAAACGACACAGCAGATGGAATAAATTGCTTGTGCATTCATTCAATTTGTTCATTCCAAAAATTGCAATATATATGAAAATGATTACAAATTATCAACTAATCATATCTAATCTTCTAGGAAAATTAAGCATAAAGCACAACCTAATTAGGTAAATTTGTACCAATCAAGGTTATTTCAATACTAATTCTACTTATCTAGCAAGTAACCTTAAGTAAGCAAACTTAGACAAAATATCAACACATGTGAACCCTTCTTGCAACACATCTTGTGGTTCGCCAAATTCCATAACAGCTCGCACTTAGCTTGGCTTGCATCTTGGATTGAATTCACATCTCTAAATGAGCTTGCATTTTGTTGTTGAGCTTGTAACTTCAATTGAGCTCACAAATGTAAAGCTCGCAAGCTTATTTGAGCTTGCATCTTCTAATGTTGAATTCGCCACTGCATGAATGGCCACTTCGCAATAGTTCTAATGTCAATGTTAAATAATCAAGTTTCAATATGAATTGCCAAATTGAGTGTTTTTTCTTCTTCTTCTTCTTCTTCTTCTTTTTTTTCAGTTTTTGAAATAGATTAGAGAACTAATACTCTTGAAATAATAAATTAATATTATTGATAAAAAAAATTACTATTTAAAAGAAATATTATTGAACTCTCATTTTTGGTTTGACGGCCAAGAGTTGTTCACTCATAGAACACATCAAGAATTGAGCTTTTAAAAAAACAAGTGATAGACCTTTATTTGAGAAATTCTCTTTGGACGTAATATGTGTATTAACTGCTTCAGCCACTAGGGAAAGTAGAGGCCACCAAAACATTTGCTTACTGAATGAATCAATTAAAATTCATCATATTCAATTCGTTTAGTTTAGTTTGTTGGATTTTGATTTTATCTAGACATAATAAGGGTAGCAGAAGGGGAGGTAGGAGCTGGCCCTAAAATTGAAATTTTATATTTTTTATCCTTTAAAATATATAAAATTATAAATTAATAATAGTAAAATTATATTTTTATCTCAAAATGATACTTTTAAAATATTATAAATATATTAACTAATACAATAGTAAAATTACATTTTAACTTTTATCAAAATTTATAACTTAATTTCGATGCCTAAAATATATATATATGATTTCACCCTGTCTAGGTATAATTTAATTTTAATATATTTATTTGGTCAGTTTAAAGGATAGATAAATAACATTTTTTTTATACCGCTCACATCCATTTTATTAATCCTTCCAACATTGTCGTCGCCAAAATTTAAAGTTCGAATGTACATTCCCTTAAAACTTTGCAATTCAATTTTTATTGGTCATTATGATCATTATATTTATTGAAATACACTCAAATCTGATTTATTTCTTCGATTTCATTGAATGTTTCTTCAGTAACTTTAAGGAGGGCCCAATACAACAAGATTAATTGGGCCAAGCCTATGTTTTGGAGCAGCCCAATTTTAGATTTTGAAACTGATACTGCAAACTCCCCTTTTTATAATGGGGTCTAATCCATCCCTTCCATAATCTTATTGGATTATTTCATTCGAGTTATATATTTAAAAAAAGCCCTTGAATTATAATAATTAATACGATTCTCTCGTTTCATATTAAGTTGATTATTTTTTGTGTCAAATTATAAAATAAAAATTTAAAGGTTAAAATATACTTTAATCTTACTTAGAAAATTTATATATAACCACATAATATTTTAATAAAAGATATTATCTATTTGGACTAATTAATAACATTATAAAACACATGGGCCAAATTACATTAGAATTTAATGTGTTGTAGTTAAATCCCAAATTTAGGCATAATAGAGGTATCAAATTTGAAATTTAATCATTTTTCTAAAATTGTAAAAGAAAAAAGGGTAAGACCGACGCAAACCTAAAAGAAATAGGAAATCAAGTGTCAATATGTAAGACTTTTAGGGTATTCAAATTATATATAACAACGTAATGTTTTAATTGAAAAGTTAACAATATTAACTACTTGGACTAATTAATAACACTAAAAAACATAGGGACCAATATATATTGAAAATTAAAGTATAGAGATAAAATCTCAAATTTAGACATATTAGAAGGGCCAAAACTAAAATTTAACCATTTTGATCAAATGCAAAAAATACAAAGAAAGAAATATAACTTAAAAGAGGGACCAAAATTGTAATTTAACCATTCTTAACATAATGTAGAGAGAGAGAGATAGCATGAATGGCTGGACACTTGTCAAAGAAGGACCTAATAGAATGCAAACCAAAAAAGAAGAAGGGAGAATATAACCTAAAAAAGTATAGAGACCAAAGTTGCAATTTAATCATTCTCAACATAATGTAAAATAAAAGAAGAAAGGCATGAATAGCTAGACAAGTGTCAAAGAAAGAAGATCCTGTCAACCTTCCTTTTATATATAGATATATTTATTTATTTAAATAAGAAATTATAATTTTGTTTTCTTAAATAAGCTCTTTTTCTTTAATCTATACGTATAAAAACTTTTATTTTAATTGCTTGGTATTTTGTGATGGCAAGGAATTTAAAAATTAATAAATTACATGAAAATTAATTATTTATTTGGATAGACACATAAGTAAAAATAAATCTTTATCCTCTTTTTAATTTTATCACAAATATAATGGTAGTAAAAGATTGTCATAAATCTATAACTATAAACTCAAGTATAGTTTATTAAATTACTTCAACAATTTATCATATGAAGTGCTGTGTCCATAGGCCTAGCTCATTTTTAAATGGTTAGTCCAAGTCGTTTTACGCCTTTTATATATTTTTTAAAATATATATAATTTGTAATTTAATATTAATAATTTTAATTTATTGAAATTATACAGATGCAATTAAATATTTTCTTAATATATTTAAATTGTAGTATCATATAATACTATAGATTTAGTTTTTGTATGTTTTAAACTACACAATATAATATATTACAATATTAGAAAATGGGTTGAGCTTGGGCCGAGCCCATATTTTGAATGAGCCTATTTTTTTATTCAAATCCATTTTTTAGTCTAATATTTTTGTGCAAACCGTCTTAAATTTTGAACAAACCTTCTAACTCTTGAATAAGTCCATTTGTCATACATTAAATCAAATCGAAATGATTAAACATTAAGTTAGGGGTGAGCGTTCGATCGAATTGAATAAAAAAATTCTGAGTTAATCGAGGTGACAAATCTTATTTTAACATACTAACTCAAAATATATTTGTTCAAAATTTTGGGGGAAAGTAAATTAGGGAGTAAAATTTTGGAGAAAAAATATTCAAAAAAAAAATTGGGGGGAAATGGGTTTGGGGTAGATGGGATGGGATGAGATGGGAATGGAGTAAAAGTTTTAGGGGAAAGTGGGAAGGAGTAAAAGTTTTGGGAAAAAATAAAATATTTGGGTTTTAGGGTAAAAATGTAAAATATTATAATTTGATATTCAATTAATTTGAATTATTCGAATTTGAAAACTTTACTCGATTTGAACTCGAAATTTGAAAAAAAAATTGAGTTGATTCAAATAACTCTATTAACTCGAATAATTTTATTCCTTTAACTTGAAATTCGTTTAATTTGAAAACAAAAAGATTGAGTTGTACTCTGCTGACTGTTGATAGTGGGCTTGTGGGGGTTTGTACATTTTGATGATATTGTTAAAGACTTATTTCACTATATGATATGAACCGAGCAATGACTAATAGAATAATGTTGAGGATTGATCCATATAAACAACGAAATAGTAAAAGTGGAGAATAACAAACATAAATATTTTATGTGAAAAGCCTTCAAAAAGGGAAAAATCGCTAACAAAGGAAGCTTTGACTTTTCACTAAATGAGTAAATAAACAAGATTACAATGTAGAGAAAATAAACCTAAATGTACTAGACGCACATTACTCAAAACCCCGGATACAAAGCTCAAAATCTCAAAAAGTAAATCGATAAACAAAACCCTAAATCTCATAAGGCACTCACAAAAGAGATATAAAATACTCTCCATAATTACCACAAACTCTCACTAAAACTCATATGCGACTACATGTTGTCGCTCCTAAAAGAAAAACCTTTTTTTTTTCTAATTGGCATCTTGAAACAGGGATACAGGGCCCCTTTAAATAGGCTAAGATTACAGTTCTAATCACATTAAAATATCCCTGAAATAATCAAAGTTTAACTGGAAAAATATAACAGAGTTTAATTGGGAGAAGAATACGGGGCACCCTACAAATCTCCACCTTGACTCATATTTATCATGCCTCCTTTTTCATTTCCTATCACGGGCCTAACTCGAATTTTGGAGAATGTCAACCAAGTCAAAATTGTGCTCGAACTTGAAAACTGAAAGACTCCTAGCCTTCAAATCAAAGTTGTATAATGCAATAAAGGCCAGTAATGCCCGAACAGGAGAGAAAACATTAACTCTCTCCACCTAACTGTAACCCTCTGCAACCAACCTTGCCTCAAAACATTATGCGAACCATTCAAGTCCTTAAAATCAAAAGGGGATGAGATTTTTCTCTAAATCAAGCACATGCCTACCATTTAACACAACTCCACATTCAATCGAATTATGTGGAGAGCAATGAATCATCACCCTTATCCTCAACCACACCTTCGTAATTATCTGAAACTGCCAAAAACTTAAATTTGTGATCCGTTGAATTTCTTGATATTCAAAGACGTTGTTGTGCCACCAAAAGAATCGATCTGCAAAAGTTGAACAGTTGCTCTTATACCAATTTGTTAGGGATCGACTTGTATAAACAACGAGATAATAAAATTGGAGAATAATGAACACAAATATTTTACATGGAAAACCCTCAAAAGAGGAAAAACTATGAGCAAATGAGGCTTTGACTTTTCACTAAATGAATAAACAAATGAGAGTACAATATGAAGAAAATAAACCCAAATGTACTAAACGTACATTACCCAAAACCCCTAAAATAAAGCTCAAAATCCTAAAGAGCAAACCAAAAAATAAAACCCTAAATCTTATAAGGCATTCACAAAAGGGATATAAAATACTCTCCATAATTACCGTGAAACTCTCACTAAAACTTATATGCGACTATATCTTGTTACTCTCAAAAGGAAAACCTTTTTTCTAATTGGCATCTTGAAATAGGGATACAAGGTCCCTTTAAATAGGCTAAGATTATAGTTCTAATCATACTAAAATATCACTGGAATAATTAAAGTTTAACTGAGAAAAGATAGCAGAGTTTAATTAGAAGAAAAATATAAGCTCCCCAAATTCAACTTCTTAATACCCTGTTCTCCTTTTTTTTTCCCAACATAATACAAGATCAATTACTGATACCACCTAGAATAATCCCCATTCAATAAAGAACAGGACCCTCATATACAGGGGCAAAGGCAAAAAAAAAAAAAAATAGGGGGGCCAAAATTAAATTTTAATTTTTACGATAGTAAAAATATAATTTTACCATTTGAATAACTTATATTTTTATAATTTTAAAATATTAAATCAAATTTTTATCATTTTTAGGAAGTTTTACTTTTATTAATCTAAAATTTTAAAAATTTAAAAGTCCTAAATAAAAAAAATTTCATCTTTAAAGAGGCCGGCCCCGGCCAGCTTCCTTAGCCACGCCCTGCACATATACAAAATTCAGCCATATTTTACTCACAAATACCAAATAGTAGAGCCAACAACAGAAAGAGGATATTCTTAGAGAAAATATTATCCATGTCTCAAAGCACTATATACCGGGAAATATGTATGTTTTGCTTTATTTTTTACGCTTCCCACAAAAGAATTCTGCTGCTTTTGAAGCCCTTTATTTTTTCTTTAGAAAAGAACCCTGTATTTGTATGAAGAAATCTGAGTGGACATTGTCACACCAAAATCAAGATTTCTTCTTATTGCGAAATGGCTTCTGTTTATGCAAGTACTGCTCGTGGGTGAGGAAGGTCAGTAGGATGGCCGCTTCATTGTCTGTAATTCATAGAGCGACAACATTAGATGTGGATGGCATCTTACATACGTACATTTTATACTATTAGTCGCCATAAATTATATGGATGGCAACAAAACTTTTTGTGTTGGGACATAAAACCGAAATATAACACTCCTTGGTAAGTAGCATGGACGATCTCAACCAATAATTACAATGATTATTTTACGATTTTGATTCTTTTTTCCTTCATCATTGCCGTTGTTTATAAAAGTTCTAATACTGTTTTGCTATATATATATTACCAAGACTGAAGGAAGTTACTAATTGGAACTTGGTTAATTATATCAGTCATCACTCTACGGTGTGATTGGAGGACTAGTTGTCACTGCTGTCTGATTCTAGTTTATATCAGGATACATGGATTACCATGATTCTAGTATATATCAAGATACATGGATAACCTATATGACAATTTGTCCCCATACCAGCTTAATTATAACTTCAGCAATACAAATCTTATATGAAAGCATTGGCTTGCTCAAAAGTCAAAACCCATAAAAACTTCTCAACAAGTTGGCCAATTGCTCTAAAGCAATTGTGAAATGGATGTGAATTATGGTTCTAAATATATTTGTTTTTGGTTATATATATATATATATATATATATATATATATATACCCATAAAAACTTCTCAACAAGTTGGCCAATTGCTCTAAAGCAATTGTGAAATGGATGTGAATTATGGTTCTAAATATATTTGTTTTTGGTTATATATATATATATATATATATATATATATACCCATAAAACTTCTCAACAAGTTGGCCAATTGCTCTAAAGCAATTGTGAAATGGATGTGAATTATGGTTCTAAATATATTTGTTTTGGTTATATATATATATATATATATATATATATATACCCATAAAACTTCTCAACAAGTTGGCCAATTGCTCTAAAGCAATTGTGAAATGGATGTGAATTATGGTTCTAAATATATTTGTTTTGGTTATATATATATATATATATATATATATATATATACCCATAAAACTTCTCAACAAGTTGGCCAATTGCTCTAAAGCAATTGTGAAATGGATGTGAATTATGGTTCTAAATATATTTGTTTTAGTTATATGGTTCTAATATATTTGTTTTGGTTATATATATATATAACCAAAAACAAATATATTTAGAACCATAATTCACATCCATTTCACAATATATATCATATGCAATTCTTATACGAAAGAATTGACTTGCTCAAAACTAACAAATGCTATTATAATTATTATGTTTATCGTCATCTTATTGATTTTTTTCCCCTTGTACATGCAATTCATAATCATGAGTTTAATCTTTTGATGATTGTGGATCATTCACATTATAATAAATATTCCTAATGAATAAAATTGGAACCATAAGAGACCATTTTTTTTATTTATTTGTGTAAAAATAAATCATTGTTGTTACAAGTCTCAATAAAAGAAGAGTTAAGGAGGAGTAGTGGTATAAAGGATGCCTATTCATCAAAACATGCAGAAAGTAAAAGAAGTACAAAAGCAAGAAAGAGATTGTTATAGGGGTAAAAAAGGCTGAATGCAGAATATGAGTGCTTAGGGTTTGCTTAGAAGATCTGTTTCTTTTTGAATTGGAGGGTATTTATAAGGATACCTCTTGTTTGATAGTAATGACATTACAAGGTGATGTTTACTATCTTGGAGTATGTGAAAGACATGCAGAGTGAGATTCATTCGATTATGCCTTTTGAAAGAGTATAAAGTTGTTATGCTCAAGTCGACTTTATTGATCCATAAAAAGAGTGTTTATATTTAGATAAATGTTTACATTAAAAAGTGGATAACCTAACTATAATGAACAGATAATTAATTTCGGGCGATTGAACGATGAATGACACTCCAACAACCAAGAGGTGAAAGACTGTCTTCAAACAAACACCTCCGTCACGTGTTAACAAAAGTTGTCATTTTTATTCAAACCTTAACACATCAATTTTTTATGCGCTGGTCAAGAGCTGAGATTAATCTATTTAAGTGTATGGTGTGTCTGAATAGTGGCCACTGGCCACCAATTTAGGCTCCACTATACGGTACAAAAATGTCATGGACGTGGCATCTTTGAAAAATCCAATTCTTCCCCCTTCCCTCCTTTTTCTTACTTAATATCTCTTTTTCTATATGTCAGGAAAGTGATCCCTTTTATCTTCGGCTTCAAACACCGAATATCACAATCCCCAAAGCAAAAGTCACCCTTAGATTAGAGAGGATAACATAATGTGGGAAAAAAGTGTTACTGCAATAATGGTTGCAACAGAGTTCTTAGAGGTGGGCTTAAACACTGTAAATAAAGCTGCCATGAACAAAGGACTCAGTGATTTCGTGCTAGTATTTTACTCGAACGTTCTTGGCATCTTTATGCTTGCCCCATGTATTATCATCTTCTACAGGTAATAAATTAATTCCATATATATATTATATACAGTTTTTAGCTTCTTGGGTAGCAATGGGAATTGAAATTTGAACCAAGTTATTTATGAATTGATGACAGAAAAAGAAGCCCACCAGTGCTTACTTGGTCTACCATCTGCAAAATTTTCCTTCTAGGCGTTCTCAGGTACGTTTTCCGTTGACTTTGAAATAGAGATAAAAGAAAGGCGGACATGGGGGGATGATGAGAAATTGCTAATCAACATGGGTTTCAGTTATGGAGGACAGATATGCACATATATTGGAATAGGATATGGATCTCCAACTCTGGCATCCGCCATGGCTGATCTTACTCCAGCCTTCACTTTCATCTTCTCCATCATCTCTGGGTGCGCTCTTATTTCTGTTTATTTTCACTGCCTATTTAATTTGTTATGGTCAATGGCTGATGATTCATTCAGATTCATTGATATATCACCATCATTTACCTAGATAATCCTTTATCTGTGGTTTCCTTTTTCTTACTTTTACTTATCAGTGGCCTATAAAAATGGTACTAGTGGTTCAAGGTTCCCTTCACTCGTGAGATAAGATAATAATGTATGATGGCATTGGGCGATTAAATTTTATTCGCCAAGCCTGTAGAAAGATTTTTTTTTACGAGTTTTACCTTACCCGAATATATTATGATATAATAAATATTATATTGTTTATTATATATATATTAAATAATAATTATATATATTTATATTAAATTACTAATTCAATAACAATTAAATTTATTATTTAAAACCTAAAAAAATTTACCCAATTAAATAACTCAACCCAAAATATAAAAATTTAAAATTATCTTTAATACAATAAAATATTTATTATATTTATTTTTATTTTTAATATAATAAAATATTTGTTATATTTATGATAATTTTTTAATATAAATATTTTTAATGTGTTAAAAAAATTATTTTAGGGTTTTAAATTATTTTAGGTTTTTTAGTGTGCAGTATATATATATTTAAAAAATAAATTAAAATTAATTTAAAAAGTTACATATGAGCGGACCGAGTCGAACTTGAGTTTTATCTTTCTTAAATTGGGTCAGATTTGAACAAAAAAAAGTAAACTCATTTCTCAGGTTAGGCCAAACTCGAGTTTGAAAATTTGATTTAAATCCTTACATGAGCCCGACTTGACTTGACCCATAAACATCTCTAGAATAGAATAAAAGAATAGTTATTAAAGTCTTTTACCCCTCTCTTTATGAAAAAAAAACATATAAAACATGGACTAATTTTGATTGAAATGATAAGATTAAGATTTTAAAAATCTTCAGGTACTCTATTTAAGTCTTGGTTTTTGGATTTAAAGTATTTTTATAAATTTTATATTAAAAATAAAAGCATTCTCTTAATAATATTTATTACTTTTTAGGATAAATTACACTAGTAGTCATCTAACTATTGGTAAGTTTTTCTTTAGTTTTTAGGATAAATTTAGCTAATAAATTTATTTTTTCCTTAATTTTTAGGTGAAAGGGTGATAAAGAAAACAAAACAGCAAAAGATAAAATTACACAATGTGTAAATGTTGAGAATTAATTTTTTAAGATCAAGACTAAATTGGTACAATATATAAATATTGATAGTTAAAGTTGATACTACGCCAATTTTAGAAACTATCACGTCATATTTGTGTTAGCCACCAAAAAGACAAAATTAAATATTTAGATTATTATTTTATAACTTTTTATAATTGAGTAACTAAAAATACTTACCAATAATTGTGTGACTATAAACGTAATTAATCTTTATTTTTAGAGAAATAATTTTTTAATTATTTTCCAAATGTGCTCATGTTCACTTAACTTATTATATCAATTTAGCCAGACATTTTAAGTCATAAATGGATTAATTTGCTTTTCTACTTACAATACAATAGCTTCGCAAGTAATTTAACCTATTGTCTGTTTTTAAATTTTATAAAATTATATAATAAAATGCTTAGATATTAAATTTTGAAAAATAATATTAACCGCCTAAATCTCTAATGCTCGCTTTGGATACCATTTCACCTTAAATTTTTGAATAAAAAATAAAATGCAATCTAACTCATAATATAAAGATTTTCATTGTATTTTTAATTTGATTTGATATTAGCAAACGATTTGAAATGGTGTCTGTAGGATGGAAAAGCTGGACTTAGGGATCAAAAGCAGCCAAGCCAAGTCTTTAGGAACTTTGGTATCGATCACGGGGGCATTTGTTGTGACTTTATACAAAGGCCTTCCACTCACCACTTCTCCAAGGAAGTACAGCTTCCTTCACCAAGTTCTTGGGATTCCTCACTCAAACTGGATCATTGGCGGCTTTTTCCTAGCCTCTCATAGTGTTATCTTCGCAATTATTCTTAATGTTCAGGTACACACACCCCTAATGAATACACAATCAACCATTCGGTTTTTTTCTTGAGGAGGTTCATGCATAATTAGCTGGTAACACTCATTTTGCAGACGTGGATAATAAGGAGATACCCAGCAGAGATGCTAGTAACACTCATTTGCAGCATCATTGTGGCCATCCTATCCTCTGTTGTCTCTTTGATGGTAGAGAAGGACCCGAATGCTTGGAAAATTGGGTTTAATATGGAATTAATAGCTACCGTATACACAGTAAGCATAGACTCGAATAAAAATACTCGACAAACTCAATAGTTAGGCCTAGAAAGAAACTTGATGATGCACCTCTTGATTTGTAGGCAGCTTTCGCAGTAGCATTTCGAAGTGTGGTTCACAAATGGGCGTTGCGGAAGAAAGGGCCTATCTACGTTTCCATGTTTAAGCCACTTGAGATGGTCATTGCTCTTGCTATGGGGATCGCCTTTCTAGGTGACAAACTTTATCTTGGAAGGTCAGTGCAATTTTTTCATGCAGTAATAAATAAAAATAAAAATCATTATAGGCATTATTAAGCTTTGAATTGGATATGTGTGGGTGCAGTTTGCTAGGAGCAGCGATAATAGCCATTGGATTTTATGCTGTAATTTGGGGGCAAGCTCAAGAAGAGAAAATGGTCCATGACGCACGGTCCTCAAATAAAGATCCTTTACTCCCAAATACTACTCATACCTTAGTGGTATAATGATTTTGGGGAAAAAAATAGAAAAGGAGAGGTGCTAGAAGGTGTGAAGGGGAAATATTGGAATAAAGAGATTATAGATCCTTTTCTATTTAACCTCAGTTCTCAAAATAAAGTCTTCTAGCAAAATTGTGATTCAGATTTTCATTACCTACAGTCTTGGGTCGGAAGGTTTCTCGCTTTTTTTTCCAAGAATAAACCACTTATTGATTAAAATAAAGTTGCTGCCTTACAGAACATATAAAAAAAACACTACAAAACAGAAATCTTAGTGGATTCACCACCAACCAGCAAAAAGCAGAGATCAATCGGCTCCTTTTGCCAAGGAATTGGGCATATTAGTAGCTTTCTTTGGGACTTCGTCAATCTCCGCATCACCAACTCTGTTTCTCAATATGACTGCACAGATAAGACAACTTCGAGGGCGGCTGATGTGCCTCAAGACACCATTTTATTGCAATCGCGTAATCAATCTCAACATAAAGTACCACTTTTCCTTTCTATGATGTTTTCAAGAAACACCTCCAAAGCAAGCCTAATGACAGTCAGCTCACACCCATTTGGATCACGAATTTGAATAGGTCTAATAAACATAACATCAACAGCCCCATTTTTCAATGTTCCTCCAAAGAAGAGTATCCAACATCATCGATATTGTGCTCACCTTTCCCATAAAAAAAAAGAAAAGAAAAGAAAAAGAAAACAGCTTCCTTTAACAGGTGAATATCATAAAAAATCAAGTTGAACTAAATACTTTTATATTAGTTTTTCAAATTACAATAAATTAAAGGTGATTATACATTTATCAACCTCTTGATTCTATTTGTAAAGTTTAAAAACTCCACAGGTAGTATATCAAATTATTTTTTATAAATTAAAAGGTAAACTACACAGATAATCACTCAACTATCAATAATTTTTATTTTAGGCACTAAAAATAAAAAAAAATTGTTACAATTTAAGCACGCACGTTACATAATGCACAAATGGCAAGCTAACGTGGTAGTTAAAAAATCGATATAATAACAAATTTAGCCACAACTTTTACATATTATATCAATTTAGTCATAAATTTAAAAAATTAACCTTCAAATTTTACAAATGATCTCAATTTAATTCGAATTCTAAAAATTCAAATAAACATATAAAAATACATAAATATTTTTAAAATATAATAATAAATATACATTTTATATTAATATTAATATTAAATAAATATAATTGTATTAAAATAAAATAAAATGAAAACCTCAACAACCACCGTCCCTACCACCATCCCTCTCGCTCTCTATTGTTGCTGCTGCAAATTAGTACTAAAGGACAAGACCATGAGACATAAAACCTTCTTTCCTAAACTAGTAGTACATTACGATTACTTTGTTGAATGTTTTGTACTCAGAAGAGTGACAACAACATCAGGTAGATAAAAATTGCTAAGAGAACCAACTTTTTAAAACAATAACAAAAAAACATGGTTTCAAATCCATATGAAAGATATTCGAAGCATTGTAATCAAAGTAAAAAATACCCACCTGAATTTGGGGTAAGCCCCATCAAAAGAAGTCTTGAAAGAAGCACTGAGCAACAATTGCAAATCTCAATCTTTTTCTAAATTGGGAAACTTATCAGAAAACTTTCTATATATTTCATCACTGTCTACATCTCCAATCAACCATAATTTCCTTCTATAACCTTCCATTAAACTTGTTAACTTGAGAACCAAAGAAGTAACAAGATCACTTAAGACTCCATCCTAAATCAATCCTTTTAAATCTCCAACTTGTAATACCACCCCTCTATTGTTAGTAGTAAATGTACAGTTGGTTCAATCTGTTAGCTGTTAAGACTGTTAGTTAGTTAGCTAATGTTAGTTAATTGCAGTTGTTTATCTTTGTTATGCTTTCTTGATTCTCTTCATGTATATATATGGATGGTTACCTGAGTGTAAGGTAGATATATGATATACAAGTTTGTTTTCTCTATTCATCCCGTTCATATTCTTTTGATATGGTATCTGAGCCATTCTTTTGATTTTTTTCCCTAAAATTCGTGATGGCAATTGGTGCTTTTGAAGATCAAGAAGTTGCTGGTAGCAGTTCCACCAATGTTTCTAAGAATTTCACTAACAAGAAGATTAATATTCAGCTTGATGAAATCAATTATCCTCTATGGAAACAACAGGTATCTTTTGCTTTGGAGAGTTATGGTTTGGAGCCTTACACTGATGGTACTCAGGCTATACCTCCTGAGTTTGTTTTTAATGAGTTTGGTTATCTAGTTAAAAATCCTGAAAGAGTTTCATTTAATAAACAAGATAAATCCATAGCATCTTGGTTACTTTCTGTTGTTAGTCTTGATTTCCTACCAGATTTGGTCATGTGTCAATCGACTACTGAAATTTGGGAAGTCATTGGTCAGTTGTATTCTGCTAAAACAACTACCAAGGTTATGAATATTAGGTATTCTTTGTACTCTCAAAAGAAAGGGGATCAAAACATTCGTGATTATTTGAGACAGCTTAAATTGATTAAGAATAATCTTGGTATATGTGGAGAAAAGATATTTGATGCAGAGCATATTGCAACTATTCTTAATGGTTTACCTAGTGAGTTTGATTCGGTGGTTACCTTAATCACCACTAGCAGAAAAGTCTATGATGTACCTGTTTTGTCTTCAATGCTGATTAATCTTGAAGCTAGGCAAAAGTCAGGTGCTATGATTGGGGTTTTTAATGTTAATCTTGCCACAAGTCAGTCTAGTTCTCATAGTGCACAAGCTTATAAGCAGTCCACAGAAGGTGTGTCTGGTTTACTTGGATACCAAGGCAGAGGAGGTTCATTTCGTCGAGGTAAAGGTAGAGGTCGTTTTGGAAATGCTTCAAACAGACCTCAATGCCATTTGTGTGGAAAAATTGGGCTTATTGTACAAAAGTGATATTATCGCTTTGATACTTCTTTTATTGGTTTTCCTAAGCTTGATGCAGGTCATAGAGGTGCAAGTGCTAATCATTGTTCAATGGGTGATGATGATGGTGATAATAAATAGAATGTAGTAGGTGCTTTCATTTCTGCTGATGGTTCTTCTACTTTTGTAAATGTTGCTATTGCTGGAGAACATGCCTGGTTTCCTGATTCAATGGCCACTTCCCACCTCAGTCGTGATGCCTCCAAGGTGTCAAATAGTGCTCCATATATTGGTATAGATAAGTTGACTGTTGCTAATGGCCAATCTTTGTCCATATCTAGCAGTGGCTAGAGTATATTGCTTACAAATAATAGACCTCTTCATATGAAAAAATTGTATTTGTGTAATAGGCCGTTTTCAATAATGTTGGAAACAATGGTTTCGAGACCACAATTTCAATGAGCAAGTTATTATTTTATATTATTTTAATGCCTACAGAATTATATTAAGGTCGTATTAAAGTTTTGTTAAGAAATTTTGATGTTTAAATGGTTAATTAGGTGAAAAGAGTAAATCGTAAAATGTATAAAAGTTCCGTTCTATTAGTTAAAAGGGTCCAATGGCTATGAAATTTTAAACTAAGGGACTTGAATGGTAAATATACCATTTAAGGAGATAATGGATTTAGAGAGTTATAAAAATAATTAAAATAGAAAATAATAGAAAATTTAAATATTATCTTAAAAAATTAAAAGTATTAGTTTTACAAATAAATCTCCAAAATAAAGTTCTAAAAATATATCTTGGTTATGAGAGTTCGATTTCTGACTCTTTTTTATTTTTCGATCTTACTTTTGCAACTAATCAAAAATCAAATAATAAACTCAAAACTATTGGCGTTTCATTCAAGAATTTATCAAAATTAAACACAATAACCATATATATTAGACCTATTATCATATAGTTTTAGCTTACAACTCAGTTTAAACTGGACTATTTTCTAGAAAAAGCACTTTGAGCAAATTTGAGGCCAAATAATGTCAGTAGTTTACAATGTTAGTAATCCCATATTGCTAATATATTTTCACATTGCTAACATATTTAAAATATAAAGATTAAATAGACAATTTTTTTTTTTTTATATTTTGTGTAACTCATTGGATAAGTGGCATTACTTATTGGGTTTTGTTTACGTATTTATAAGCTCAAAAGACAAGAACTTGAGTCACTTAGGCTTTAAATTTGTGGTGTAAATAATATTTATATATTATTTTATTTTTATTTTTTGAAGTGATAATATATATTTTTTGAAATTAAAAGATTTATTCCAATAAACAAAACTTTCAGAGAAGACTTGTAATGGATAAACATAGCTTTGAAAAATTCCAATATTATGGAAAAGCGTGGCTTGTGACACAAGTTATATGGTAAGTGACATTTTTTTTAACCAAAACTGATGCATTAAAATTAAAGAAATCAAACAGCCTCAATCCTATCACGAACACAAAGTACTTGTTCAACAGCTATTGGGCACTCAAACGACGCACCATTAAAACCATCAAATAAAAGGAAAAACAAAACAGTCAAATACTTAATCCAAAAAGCAAGAAAATGAAACCCTAAACTGAACTAAAAAAGAGGCATTCGATCAATTTCCTTAATCTACGAGCCCTAGCTGCATCAGCACCAGAGGTAAAAGCTTCCCACCCATCTCCGGCGAAAAAAGAAAAAACATTAAAAGCTCTTTAGAAAAAACATTAAAAGCTCTTTAGAAGCCTTCTGTAAAATGACTGAGTTCTTCGGAACTACCTTGATATATTTCTGGTCTCATCCCTCACTCTCTAACCCCCTTCTCATTCCCTGTCCGTTCTCTTTCAACCAACTCCACCACAGAAACCGGGGCTTCCTCCATCCAGTATTCCGGTTGTTCGTGGTGCCATCCTGCTTTGGCCAAAGTGTGCGAAGCGCTATTCGCCAGACAAGGTACAAATCAAAACTTTTATGTGTGTGAAATTATTGATTTTGTTTTGGACTGCCTTGAGGACATTACTGATATGAGATTTGTCATCTTTTGCCTTGTTAATCCTTTTGATTACAGGGAGTCTCCTTCCACACAGTTATGTCGAAAGCCCAGATCTTCCCCAAATATGACAACATGCAAACACGCCCAGGCTTCTGCCATTGCAGGCGTCGCTATATTTTTACTCGGGTAAATACGTGCTGCCATTACAAGTCTCTCTTTATTTCTAGCAATAGTACATGCTCTTGAAGTGTTTGATTCCTGATGAAAACATGCATAAAAATTGATCTTAATCGTGTCTTCATCGGGTGGTTCCCATTTAAAATTTTTTAGCACTGTTTTTTGCACCAGAACACTTTCTATTAACTCATTTTCCATCATGTAAGCTTTAATAAAAGAGACCACCTCACACACATTCGATTTTAAACCCTCATGATACACTCTGTTCCTGTTGTACCATATCGCCTAGTAAGTAATTGCTATAGTTTTGCATTTCAGTAAATCATAACTCAATAACTTTTCCACTAACCAATTATGCCAACTCTGATTTCTGTTAATGGTGGAGTTTGCGACTCCCAGTCCTTGCAGGATCTTAATTGTGAAGTTACAGTCTCGAAACAAGTGGGCCACTGACTCCACATCCAACTTACATAATGGGCACCGATCGTCTCTTACCAGCCCTCTCTTATTCAAATTGTGGAGCGTATGCATTAGTTCTTTAGATAGCTTCCACATACCTATTTTTATTTTGTTAGACAACTTTAGTTTCCACAATTATGTATAATAGGTCTTCGATTCTGCTTGGTGTATTGTAAGGTTGGCTTCCGTATTGATTATGTCAGTTGTAAAAAGTCATTTGTATTCGTTTTTAACTGTGTACTCACATGAATCATCACATCTCCACACCAATACGTTTGGCTGACTTCGATCAACAGTAGGAATCTCTAGAATCCGCTTGATTTGTTCTTCGCTAAACAACCACTTGATAACATCAACATTCGAAGTAAATGATTCCATCTCTATTAAGTCCATAACTTTCAAAAATTCACATTGATATTCTGATTACATATTCTTCCTTTCCCAAGTCCAGAAAGTCATGAATCATTCCAAATGTTTATAGACGCAACATTCTCCACTTTCCAGCCTATCCCCTGTTCCAGAAGTTGTCAGGCATTCCGGATACTTCGCGAAGTGTGCGAAGGGTAAGGTCCAACTTTGCACTTAAAAATTCTCCTCTTGGGTAATACTTGGCTTTCATAACCCGTGCTAGTAAACTGTTGGGTTTCATAATTAACTGTCATCCTTGTTTTGCTAACAAAGCAATGTTAAACTTGGAGAAGTCCCTAAACCCCACACACCCATGCGATTTCGCTGTAAACATGGCTGACCAATTGCACCAATGTATGCCCTTATTTGTTGTTGAATTTTGCCACCAAAATCTGTTAAATATATTTTCTAATTCACGGAAAAAAGAAATTGACAACATAAAACATTGCATAGCATAAATCGGGATAGCCTGTAAAACTGACTTAAT
Organism: Gossypium arboreum; assembly: GCF_025698485.1. Taxonomy (NCBI): domain Eukaryota; kingdom Viridiplantae; phylum Streptophyta; class Magnoliopsida; order Malvales; family Malvaceae; genus Gossypium; species Gossypium arboreum. The sequence goes on along the minus strand of NC_069072.1, from coordinate 13,774,167 downwards.
CAACACAACACCTATTTTCCTCCTACTGAAATGTTATCTCATGCTCCGATTTTCTAACTTTCTTGTTATTCTTTCTTTTATTCCAATAAAATACAATAATATGCCTATATAAAATTCTATAATGCTATTTTCACTATTCTATATTTTAGTTTTAAGATACGTTGTATCTTAGAGATAGAAATAAAAGCCTTAATGACAACAAATCACGCTTTAAATCTACTTTTTCTTTCCCTCATTTTTCCTTTCTTGCACCACAATTTGTTTTTTCTTGCGCCAGAATTTATAACAAATAATAGGGGCAGCCATTGACCTATAAATAGCCAAAGAGCTAACACTGTGAGTAGTCCTGTTTAAGAGGCTAATGTGAGGCCAAGAGTTCCTGTGTACGGGTGCATGGGTGCACTCTCAGCTTTGCAACCGCAAGTTCAATCTTTACAAGCTGAAATAAAGGGAGTGAGGGATGAGATAATAATATACTAAGGCTTAGGCTTAGTTTGGATGGGCGGTGTGTTTACCTCCGGTGAGGTTAAAAACAGCGGTGGCGGTAAGATTAGTTACTGTAGCGGTGAGATTGGATATTATAGTGGTGAGATTAAAAACAGCGGTGGAGTGTGTGTTTTGTAGCGGTGAGAATAGAAAATGACTTTTAAGGACATTAGAGTAAAAATTATATATAATAGAAGTTTTTTAAATTATTCAATAAAATATTAATTTCAAAAAATTAAAATCATATTTTTGTTAAGGTTAAATATTTATATATCTTTTGAATAATTAAAATATATTTATCATAATAAAAAGTTTATATATTATTATATAATAACATAATTATTAATGCCATTACTTCCTATAATTACTAAATATAAATTTATAAACCTATAACAACATAATTACTAAATATAATTACGAAATATAAGGGTCCAGTGAAATTAGAGTTCTCCAATCGTGCTGATGCTATGTAATTCAAAGGCGGAAAAATGGTGCCTTTAGGCCGAAATCTCACCGCACTAGGGGCCATTGGTGATCCAAAGGGGCCTAAGTGTTGAGAAGCTGATCTTATACCTTCTTCGCATGTAGCCTCGCTCTCTTCTGGGGCTCTTTCAATTACTGAACCACCACCATCACCACCCCACACATACTGCCACCACCTCCTACCTCTTCTTCTTCTTCCATGTATACCCAACCCACCACTGCAGACTATAGCACCATATCAAATGAAAATGATTCTTGTAATTTGGATAACAAGTACTATCTAGACAACTGAAATTAAAACATCCCATATTTGTTTCCTTATTATGAAGCAAATGAAAAAAAAAAAACCAAGATGACTATTAATTCTTCTTTCGTTGCTTTGTCATATTGACTCACAATTATTACTGTCTAAGCCTGCTCCACAGTTGAGTTCCATATATGCCCTTACCTATAAGTGTTGGTTGACATGTTTCTTTCTTCTACATTTGTTTCTTTGATGTATACATATAATTATATTAAATTGCTTGTTTTCCTCTTTTGTTTACTGTTTTCTCTGATGAATAATATGGACATTACCATAGGGAGAATGGATGGAAAATACTCTAGTGAGAAGAATTAATTGCAATTTTTCCAATACATCAGTATAGTAATACCAACTTAGCATTTCTTTTGGCATCTTTTTGGAGCTGCACATTATCTTTTTACATTTGTTCTTAATCTCGTAGTTGTAGCAGAGGGCATATCCTGACTTCTTTGCACCTATGACTGTTTTATATGTAGGATAGCGTTGAAGGTTGAATTAAGAGCTGAAAAGCCGTTCTGATAAGGTTTTAGATTAGATTAAATTTAACTGAGCAGGCAGCATTGATCATTTATGGTAATCGATCGATTTGCATCATGATTTAATGTCTATCACAAGGTATGACAAGTATCCATATTTTATTAATATTTTTGTGTCATTCAGATATATGTTGTCAGAATAGATTACATCAGATTGGTATCGAAGGTCGGTCTGAGTTAGCCATATATTAACATTGCTCGTGTTTTATCTTGTCATGTAGATATAATCAAATTTGAAACTCCCCTTTCTATCTGTCCCCTGATACATTCTAATCCACTGTGGCTTTCTCTTGTTCGCCCCCCCCCCCTCTTAATTTATAGGCCAGAAGACAATGTAAAGGTTACTTCAAACATGATCCGCTGCCTCCCAAGTTTGAGAGGACAACTTGAATACCTAAGTTATTTATCCTTTCAAACCATTGAAGCACACTTTAAGAGTCTTCCATATTCTTTAGAATTATAGTTTCTTTGTCAACGCCTTGATAATCTATATGTTTTCTCCTATAATGATTCATCCAAATCCTTGACGGTTTCCCAGCTTCAGTATAGTGATGTAGTTGCTTTGCCTATACCTGAAGGGCTGATAAAGTCCAATAGAAACAATGTGAATGCACAAACATATTATTTTCTGTAATATAGGGACATGGATATGGCAGGCACGATCATGGATATGAGCATTGCATACATGTGCAGTCTGCAGTAAACTCTCAGAAGAGTTATGTAGAGAAAGCCCTAGTCTTGCGTCAGCTACGTGTTAGGGTAAGTGTAGTGCATAAAAAATCAGGCAATTTGTTCGTATTAGTCTCATGTGCACTGGGGTTTGATAGGTAGATCAAATTTCCAGAGGTTGTGGACAGAGATAAGCTATATAGATTCTGGAAAAGGAAAATGATGGGAATTGAAGGGTTACAAAATCGACGTCCTTATATCTATCGCATGGGTGCAAATAGATTCGAATAATTAGTTAATACTGTTGATGTATGTTTGGCACATCACACATTCTGTCTGGTATTATTGCAAGGGAGTGCCTATGACCATGTGACTTAGCTATGATTCATTCCTACTTTAAAAAAAATTAGAAAAGGTTTTGTTGATGTTAGAATTAAGTGACCCAAATTCTTATTTAAATAAAATACGATGGAAAATAAAATAAAAGTAAAATCCATATAGAACTAGACTTCTTTTATTTTATTTTAGAATAAGGTTTTTAAACCTTATTAAACTCCATCTATTTTATATTGATTAGGATAAGGTGTTTCAATCCTACTAGAATATGGCTTTGCAAGCCTATAAATAGACATAGTCTATTCCTCTTGTTTTTGAGTAAAAATTTTTCGACATAGTGAATTTTCTTCTCCTCCGCCTGTGGTTTTTTTCGAAAGGGTTTCCACGTAAAATTTATGTGTTCTTTATTTTATTTATTTTATTCTATTTTATTTTTCACAAATTGGTATCGAGCTTCCGGTTATTCATCTCGATCACGGTAATGGCGTCTTTGAAGTATGAAATTCATTGTTGGATCGCAACACCGATTTGCGTTGTGGCAAATTAAGATTCAAGCGTTCTTGCAGATGGATCTAGAGGATGCCCCGCTAGGGATAGATAAGATGCCTTCGACATTAACAGATGAAGAGAAGAAGCGTAAGGATCGAAGGCATTAACACAATTACATCTCGCACTTGTCCAACGAAATTTTGCAGGATGTGATGAAAGAGAAAACGCCATTGCATTATGGAAGAGGCTAGAACAAATATGTATGTCGAAAACTCTAACAAGCAAGTTGCATATGAAGCGGCGTCTTTATGCTCATCGTTTGGAGGAAGGTGCGTCAGATACGAACACTTAATGTTGTTTAAAGAAATTCTCTCAAACTTGGAGGCCATGGAGGTTCAAGATGATAAGGAAGATCTAGGGTTGATTCTACTTTGTTCGTTGCCCTGCCTTATTCAACCTTTAGAGACACGATTTTATATAGCCATGAGTCTCTCACAGTTGATGAGGTTTATGATTCTTTAACCTCGTATGATAAGATGAAGCATCTTGTGGTTAAACCCAACTCTCGGGAGAGGGTCTCATTGTTCGTGGGAGACAAGACCGAATGTTGATGATGATCGTGGTAGAACAGAGAACGGAATCCTCGTGGTAAATCTAAGGGTAGATCGAAATCTTCAAACAGAGGTAAAACTTGCAACTTCGCAAGAAGAAAGGGCACATTAAATCTGAAAGTGCTATAAGCTACAAAATAAGATTAAAAGGGAGGTGCGAATCAAAAGGAAAACAACGGAAAATTCGGTGAAGGCGATGTTGTAGAAGACTACAGCGATGGTGAACTTCTAGTTGCTTCATCAATGATTCTAAAGTAAGCGAGGAGTGGATACTTGATTCAGCTGCACCTTCCACATGAGTCCCAATCGGGATTGGTTTACAACTTATGAAACAAGATTCAAGGTGTTGTTTTGATGGGAAATAATGCTTCATGTAAAATCGCGGTGTTGGAACAATTAAAGTTAAGATGTTTGATGGAGTTGTCGAACACTTAGTGACGCGGCATGTTCCGAATTGAAAAGAAATTTAATTTCGTTGAGTACTCTTGATTCAAAAGGGCAGATACACAATTGAAAGTGGGGTTTAAAGATTTCAAAGGGTCCCTTGTTGTGATGAAAGGGCAAAGAAAGATTGCCAAGTTATATGTTTCTGTGGTTCTATCATATCTTGGTGATGCAATTGTCGCTTCCTCTTCCTTGTCGATGATGATATTACTAAACTTTGGCATATGCGCCTAGGGCATATGAGTGAGAATGGCATGGCGTAATTAAGCAAAAGAGGACTTCTTAATGGGCAAGGAATTTGCAAACCTGAATTTCGTGAGCACCTTGTGTTTTGGGAAGCAAAGAGAGTTCGATTCACTAGAGGAATCCATAACACGAAGGAAACGTTGAGTATATCCATTCGATCGTGGGGGGCCCGAGTGCCTTCGAGAGGTGGAGCTAATTATATGCTAACCTTTATTGATGATTTTTCGAGAAAAGTTTGGGCGTTCTTCCAAGGAAAAGCGATGTGTTTTCCACATTTAAGTCTTGGAAAATTATGATTGAAAAACAGACGGAAAAGCAGATAAAATACCTCCGCATGCATAATGGCTTAGAGTTCTGCTCGATGAGTTTAATAGATTGTGCAAGTCGAAAGGATCATGAGACACTTGACGATTCGTCATACTCCACAAAAAAGCGGCGTTGCGAACGAATGAACGAACGATCATGGAGAAGGTTCGATGTATGTTGTCAAATGCCAACTTACCGAAGTCATTTTGGGCGAAGCGACCTCTCATTGCATGTTTTTGATCAACCGATCTCCATCCATTGCCATTGAGAAAAGACTCCACAAGAGGTATGGTCCGTAATCCCGCTAATTATTCGATTTAAAGATTTTGGGTGTCTGCGTATGCTCATGTTGATAATGGAAAATTGGAACCGAGATCCATTAAATGCGTTTTCTTGGTTATAAAGTGGTGTAAAAGGCTATAAGTTATGGTGTCTGAAAATAGAAAAGTTGTGATTAGCAGAGATGTTGTTTTGATGAAAGCGCTATGCTACCTAACTTATCTCTTAAAGACTCTTCCAATAAAGAAAACCAAAAGCGGTGGAGCATCAGATTAATACGAATCAACTCCTCAAGCCAATACAAAATTGAGAATAGAGTTGCTTCTTCACCGCAATACTCTATCGCCAAAAACAGGACAAGAAGAGAAATTAAACCTCCAAAGAAGTATGCCGAGGTTGATCTAGTTGCTTATGCTTTAAATGTGGTGAAGATATAGATGCGAATCAAGAGCCATTTAATTATTTCGAGGCGATTAGTGTGAAGACTCGTAAAAGTGGATGTTTGCTATGCAAGAGGAGATGGAATCACTCCACAAAAATGAACATGGGATCTTGTAAAACTTCCTAAAGGTAAAAAGGCATTCGTTGTAAATGGGTGTTTAAAAGAAAGAAGGGACTCAGGAGTTGAAGAACCCGGATATAAAGCAAGGCTTGTTGCAAAGGGTTACAGTCAAATTCCGAGTGGACTTCACAGATGTGTTCTCTCCGGTTGTTAAGCATAGTTCGATTCGAGCTTTGCTTGGTATTGTTGCCATGCATGATTTGGAGCTTGAGCGGTTAGATGTAAAAGCGCATTTTGCATGGAGAACTTGAGGAAGATATTTACATGCAACAACGAGAGGGTTTTATAGTCTCGAAAAAGAGGACTATGTTTGCTTGCTGAAAAAGTCCCTTTACGGTTTGAAACAATCACCAAGACAATTGGTACAAGAGGTTTGATTCCTTTATGACTTCTCATGATTTCAAAAGAAGTAGTTTTGACAGTTGTGTCTACTTTAAGAAAAAATGTTGATGGTTCTTTTGTGTATCTACTTCTTTATGTTGATGACATGTTGATAGCAAGAAAAGATAAAAGAGAGATAAGAAAGGTTAAAGCCCAACTAAGTGAAGAATTTGAGATGAAAGATTTAGGACCAGCAAAGAAGATACTTGGTATGGAGATTCTCGAGATAGAAAAGCAAGTAAATTGTACCTAAGTCGGAAGGGTACATTGAGAAAGTTCTTTGCGAGTTCAATATGCAGAGTGCTAAGCTCGTTAGTACTCCTTTAGCGACCATTTCGGACTTTCATCGGCCTTATCTCCTCAATCGATAATGAGATTGAGTACATGTCACATGTTCCATACTCTAGTGCAAGAGGATCTCTCATGTATGCTATGGTTTGTTCACGCCCGATTTATCATATGCGATCGGTGCAGTTAGCGATACATGGCGAATCTCGGTAAAGAACACCGGAAAGCGATTCGATGGATTTTAAGATACTTACGAGGCACTACTAATGTTTGCTTACAGTTTGGAAGAACTAAAGATGGAGTTATAGGGTATGTTGATGCTGATTTTGCTGGAGACCTTGATAGAAGAAGATCTCTCACAAGTTACGTCTTTACAATCGGAGGTTGTGCAATTAGTTGGAAAGCCACTTTGCAAACTACGATCGCTTTGTCTACCTGAAGTTTGAGTACATGGCGATTATTGAGGCTTGTAAAGAAGCTATTTGGTTGAAGGGACTATTTAGTGAACTCAATGAAGACCTTCAAATCAGCACGAGATTTTGTGACAACAGAGTGCCATCTTTCTTACAAAAGATCAAATGTTTCATGAGAGAACAAAACACATCGATATTCGGTATCATTTTGTTCGTGATATTATTGCTCGTGGTGATATTGTTGTGAGCAAAATTAGCACTCATGAAAATCCTGCAGATATGATGACTAAGTCACTTCCTATAACCAAGTTTGAGCATTGCTTAGACTTGGTTGGTGTTCATTGTTGAAGTTAAACCCTTAAGGGGTTTTTGGAAGAGGTGAAGAACTTGTTTATTGAAAGTTCGCGATGAAGAACTTGTTCATTGAGAATTTGTGTCAAGGTGGAGATTGTTAGAATTAAGTGACCCAAATTCTTATTTAAATAAAATACGATGGAAAATAAAATAAAAGTAAAATCCATATAGAACTAGACTTCTTTTATTTTATTTTAGAATAAGGTTTTTAAACCTTATTAAACTCCATCTATTTTATATTGATTAGGATAAGGTGTTTCAATCCTACTAGAATATGGCTTTGCAAGCCTATAAATAGACATAGTCTATTCCTCTTGTTTTGAGTAAAAATTTTTCGACATAGTGAATTTTCTTCTCCTCTGCCCGTGGTTTTTTTCCCGAAAGGGTTTCCACGTAAAATTTATGTGTTCTTTATTTTTATTTATTTTATTCTATTTTATTTTTAACAGTTGACATAGTGAATGAAAACATCATGCTTTCCTTCTTCTAATTTATTCTTTTTAATTCAATGGCAATAGTTGATTAAGCATGTTTCATAGCTAATACTTCTCTCTACAAAAAAAATTCCAAATTTTAATAATCTCAAGTTTAAGTTTGCTCATGTCGATTTGAGCTCAATTTGAGCTCAAAAGAAATCGAAGCTCGAGCTGATTTGAGTTTGAATTCGAGATAACTCCTAAAATTTTTAAAAAAATTCAAATTTATAACTAATTAGACATTAATAATTAATGTAATAATACGATAATATTTAAAATAAAATAAAATGAATAAATTATTATTTAATTTATGAAAATATATTTATAAATATTATATAATTATATTAAGAATTTGTTAGCAATAAAAGTAATTAATTATAAACATTTATGTCAAACTATAAATTAAAATAAATTTTAAAAGCATTAATTATAAATATAAGTATTTTAAATATAATCATTATTATATAATTATTCATCAATTATATATTTTATGATTTTATATAATTTTTATTGATTTTTATATAAAATACTTGTTTTCATCATATGGTACAATCTTAATGTGGTACGTGGTGAAAAAGTCAGGAAAAATGACTAATGTTTGGTTTGTAACATTATTTTAACAGTCAAAGGATGTAATTGATTGTAATTTTAACGTTCAAGAGCTTAATTGAGTGCAAGAAAATTCAAGAATTTAATTAATTCTTTTTGAAAAAATATAAGGGCTTTTATTACCCTTTAGCGATAAAACAATAAACAAAAGTGAAATGTTTTATTATTAAAAAAAATTCCAATGCTAGAAATGATTTGGATTAATTGTCTACGTGTATGGATTTAATTGGCGTAAATAGACACTGTCGAAACCATTTTCAAATCGAGCTTTGGAAAATGGGAATCGATTTTAAAAATGAAAACGGGAGTCGCCACCAATCTTTTTAGGTGTGATTGGATCACCTTTAAAACATTTTGTTTTAAAATCATTAGTTTTGGTCCACGAAGTAAAAGAACGGGTTCGGGAGTCGGTTACGTACGAGGAAGGATTAGCACCCTCGTAACGCCCAAAAATTGGTACCTAATTGATTATCAAATGTCTTTAATGTCGAAAGAAAAAAAAAATTTAAGATGTAGTCCTCTTTAAAATATTTTAACTTTGAAAATTGGGATTCACTAGCGTCAAAGTATTAACATTAAGTTATCCCCTTTTTTGAAATTCCTATCTCAAAGCAACAAAACGCTATATCCAATAAGTTAGGACATATTGCTTTGAAATTCCAAGATACTAGCTTGCATTTAGAAAACCTTTAAAAAACTTAGAAGGGTGCTTAATTATTTGAATTCAACGAGAAAAGTGGCAACCCAATAAGTTAGGGCACTACTTTCTCGAAATTTCCAAACACCAAGCATCACCTTATTTGCAAAAAAAATCTTATCTCGAGGTAATAAGATGTCATATCCAGTGAGTTATGACACAACACCTCAAATATCAGAGAGTAAGTATTTTATTTAACACTCGTATTATGATTTAAAAGAATATGCCGTTATTTAGATTAAACGTGAGAGAAAAAAAAATCGAAATCCAGTAAGTTAGGGAACGATTGTCTCGGATTACCAAATACGAAATATTTACTTTAGTGAAAGAATCACTATCGGGTTGGATAAAACCTAAATTCGTAATGAAACGAGATAATAAAGAATGCATAACAAATAAAAATTGATAACCATAACAGGATAAACATAAACACAAATATGAATACTAACGATAAATACGAAGGTAAGATAAATGAGTCGAATAAATAATAAGAAAGGGAAATAATGAATAAGCTAAATGTTTGAAATTATTTAAAAAAACTATAAATAGAATAGATGATGAAATAATAATAAAAGTAATGATATGTAAATAAAATAAATATGCTAAAAAATATACAGTTATCAAATTAGTTAATATAAAATAATAACGTATAAGTAAATACAAAAATAAAGGAAAATATAATAACAATAATAGAAAAATACAACAATAATAATAGTAAAAGATATAATAACATAATAATATAATAGTAATAGTAACAATATGACGATAATAGTAAAAATAATATATTAAATAATAGTAATAAAAGTAGTGCTAATAATAATAATAATAATAATAATAATAATAATAATAATAATGATGATCTATTAAGTTATAATGAAAATAATGATAATGATGATATATTAGATAATAATAGTAAAATAATAAGTAACAATAATAAATTATAATAATAGTGATGAGAATAACAAGTGATGATAATAATAAAGAATAATAGTAGTAATAATATATTAGTAATACATAATAGATGTAGTAAAAAATATAGTAGTTATAGTAATAATAATATAAACAAGAGCATATATATGTATGAAAAATAATGATAGTAAAATATAATAATAGTAATAATAATAATGGAATGAAGGTAATAATAATATTAAAATAAAGTAAACAAAATAATACTATATATCAATATATATATACATATAATGCAAATACACACTACCATATAATAATAATAATAATAATAATAATAATATAGAAATACAAAGAGCAAATAAAATATTAAATTTAAAAACAATACTATATATAAAAGTATATACATACATATATGTACATAAAATATACACTAATAATAATAATAATAATAATAATAATAATAATAATAATAATAATAATAATAATAATAATAATAATAATAATATTAAAATGCGTAAAGTAAATATGATATAATAGTAATATTAAAATGACGTAATAAAATAATACTTATATATATAGAAATGTACATACGTACATTTATAATAAACATACATTAAGTAATAGTAAAAACAATAGAAGTGCTAATAATATTAGTATTAGAATGAAATAAGAGATAAATGCAAACATAATAATATAAATAAGGTAAATGAAACAAATAAAAATAATAGGAAGGACATAATCGAATCTGAGAGCAATATTTTAGGGCAAATCCGTAATAAATAAAAGAAGAGGGATTAATTCGCACATGCAAATAACCGGAAGGACTAAACGGACAATAGCCCTTTGACCCAAAAGCGCAGACTTTGATTCTATCCCTTATTTCTTACTACGATTGGAGTGAATATAATGAAACCCTTTGAACCTTTTGATTGCTATTGATATACTGATTTTTGTTCTTGAATCTCAAAAAAAGAAAAATCCCTCTTGAATCTCAAAAAAATCTCTTCTTGAATCTCAAAAATTTCTTCTCCAAAATACAATCAATTCCTCTCTCCAATCCTCCCCCCTTTTTTACATTGAGATTGTGGCTTTTTATAAGCTTTTACCACTTGTTCTTCTTCTTTTTTTTTAATTTATTTGCCTTTTCTTTTGTAGGCAAATGAAGCAAAATGGGGGTGGGTGGCTAATTATGGTGTGGAGTAGGTGAGATTAGGTTTTTTCTTTTTTGATTTTTTTTTTTTGGGTTGGGTTAGTGTTTTGGGCTAAGTTTTAGGTTTGGTATTGGGTTTTAATTGGATAGTTGAGTTATGTTTATTTGGGTTTGGTTTTATTGGGCCCCGGGTAAAATTTGGGCCATACAGACACATTGAAATTTTATTTAACAGGAACTGCCAAAGGACTAATTTAAGTGATAGAATGAAAGTAGAAGAGGGTAAAGTGACTGAAATAATAGTAAAAGAGTAAAATGAGAATCTCTCTTTGGTATAGAAGCCAAAAATGGTATTAAGCCTTTATATATATATATATATATATATATATAAATAGAATGCTTACTTCTATTTATAACCATTTTCAAACCTTAGATTGGAAGAAAAGCATGCATAAGCGCAATCAAAATCATGTTCTCCTAATTGCTGCAAAGCAACTGTACCAATTAAGTAAAAACTCAATCCACATAATTTCGTTTTATTGATAAATTGATTTATTGCTTTAAAAGTTTAATTTATCATTTTATGTAGATAAACTTTATATTTTGTATTAGTAATATCACATGCATTATGTGATTTCAAGCATTTAATATTTAATTAATTTTTAAATGTTTTATTTTTAATTACAATAAGTAAAGTAATATTTTTATTTGAATTATTGAATAAAATTAAAATATATTAACTTTTCAATTCAAATACTAATTAAAACATTTTTAAAATATTCAACATACAATATAGTTATATTTTAGGTAATTAATTCAAAGTAAACTTATATAAAATAAAAATTAATTAATATAATTAACTCTAATATTAATTAACTGATAATTAAGACGCTTAAAATTCTATTCAAGTAAAACTCTATTTTACCTCAATATAATTAGCATAACTTTTGTTTAGTCAAAATTTTTAAACTAATAATTGTAACCTATAACACAATATTTTTTCTATTGTTTATACTTAGAATTATATTGAAGTAATAACTCTATTTTAATATTGTGCATATTAATATAAAATTGTATAAAATTGTAAAAATGTAGCATTTGGTTAAATGGAAAATATAAAATTTTATTAATCAAATTGATGTGGGTTTAAATCTTACCATATACATTCTTTATTGGTTTTGGTAAAATAAAAAACTAAAGTACCGTCAAATTATAGAACTTAGTTTAATTATGAAAGGACATCAAACTAATTTCCCTAATTGAGTTAGTGTCATGAATCAACAAACAATATATTTATTAAAGTTCCTATAAAAACTAAAATTGATTTTAGTTTAGTTTAAATGGTAAATGAAAAAGTTTTATATGCCCGGTGCTCTTAGTTCAAATTTCATTATGAATAAATTTTATTGATTTATAAAAAATATAAAAGATAAAAACAATCATATAATCATATAACTTAAAATGATTTTTTAGTAATTTCCTTATTGAGTTAAGACCTGATTGATGAATGATATCAGCTAACACTACAACAAAACAGGTCAATAGTGACACGCCGAGAAATCTAAGGAGACGCAAAATGGCGTCGCTATAAAGTTTGGTGATGTGAGTGGTGACACATCCGTATGCGTCACCACTAGGTATGTCTTCTTAGGGTTGGCGATGTAAAAACTCACATGTCTCCATAACTTATTTAGTGGAGATGCATCCATTGTGTCTCTACCTCTAGTAAGTGGAAACGCATGTGCGTAACACTATAGCTTAGTCTATGGAGACACTATGCATGCATCTCTATAACATTGTTAGAGGAGACACATTATTCGTGTCTCTACTTCTAGTCAACGAAGATGCAAATGTACGTATCTATAATTTAGTTTGTAGAGACATGTCGTTTGTGTCTCTATAACTTTTTAGAGAAGACATATTCTTTGTGACTCTACCTTTAGTTAGTGGAGGCACAGTGTGCCTCTATAACACAGTTTGCAAAGAGATGTGGTTTGTATTTCTATTGCCTCTAGTATAATGTTCGGTGGGGCTCGAGTCCATGTTACTAATCAATTATTAATAATACAAATAAATCACTAAAAAAATATAAAAATCTGATAATTAAATTAACTTGATATATTAAGTTTCCAAATGTAGCTTGTTACAAGTTGAGCATCAAAATCTAACATTACATGTCTACAAAATGAACAAAAAGAAAGTATGTGATTGTTTTTTTTAGCTCTATTCCAACTCAAGAATATCCAAAAGCACTAGGAAGTTCATTTTGTATCCACTAACTTGTAGTAGTCGTCAAGTGTCACATCTTATCTTCACAGTCTGTTTCAATATCATTCGAGCATTGCATCAAAGAATCATCAAGTGAGAAAATCTGTGATCAAATAATGTATATGTTAAAAACTAAACTTCAACAATGGCAATATAGAAAGATCACAAAGAAGAAAGAAAGAAAAAAATAGAACACATAGATTTTACGTGAAAACCTTTTCTGGAAAAAACCACGAGCAGAGGAGAAGAAAATTCATTAATGCCAAACTCAAATGATTATAAGAGGAGTTTCAACCATATCTATTTATAGGTTGAAAAAGCCTAATTCTAATCAATGCAAAATATATTTTACTACTAAATCTTCTAGAAAGAAAATATATTTTGTCTAATTTGACTTGCAAGCAATCTTTTAAAATTTGAGTCGCACAACTCTAACAATCTCCATTTTCACACGAATTCTCAACGATCAAGTTATTCGCCACGAACTCTCAACGAACAAGCTTTCCACCTCTTCTATGAAACCCCTTAAGGGTATTCTTCAATAATAAACAATGAGACCCTCTCCCTGAGAGCCAGATCCAGACACAATATGCTTCATCTTGTCATACGATGTTAAGGAAGTATAGACTTCATCAACTGTGAGAGATTCGCGGCTATGCAAAATAGTATCTCTAAAGGTTGAATAAGACTAGGGAAACAAATAAAGTAGATTTAATCCTAAATCTTCTTTATCATACTAAAACTTCATGGCCTCTAGGTCCAAGAGGATTTCTTTAGACACAGTTAAATGTTCGTACACAAACGTACCTTCCTCCAAACGATCAGCATAAAACCGTTGCTTCATATGCAACTTTCTAGTTAGGGTTTTTGACATGCGTAGTTGTTGCAGCTTTGCCTATAATGCAACAGTAGTCTTCTCTTTCATCACGTCCTGTAGAATTTCATTTGGCAGATGCATATATAATTATGTTAAAGCCTTTTGATCTTTACACTTCTTCTTTTCTTCTGTCAATGTCGAAGACATATTATCTAACCCTAGCAGGACATTCTTTAAATCCATCTGCGAAAGAACTATCTGTATCTTTATTTGCCATAATGAGAATCTGGTGTTGCAATCCAATAGTGAAATATCATACTTCATTGTTGCCATTACTGTGATCGAGACAAGCAACTCGAAAAGCTCTGATACCAATTTGTTAAAAATTGAATGTCGATAATGGCAATGTAGAAATATCGCAAAGAAAAAATAGAATACACAGATTTTATGTAGAAACCTTTTCAGAAAAAACCACGGGCAGAGGAGAAGAAAATTCACTAATGCCGAATTCGAATGATTATACAAGAGGAGTTTCAACCACATCTATTTATAGGTTGAAAAAGTCTAATTCTAATCAATGAAAAATATATTATACTACTAAATCTTCTAGAAAGAAAATATATTTTGTCTAACTTGACTTGCAAATAATCTCTTAGAATTTGAGTCACACAACTTTAATAGTATATATATATGCATATATGCGTAAGTACACAAATATGTATTTAATGTACAAACATGTTGCTAACCAGGTAGTGAACATCTCAATAAAATTCAGTCTGTCAATATTCAGGCTATACTTAATCTCTGTCACATTCAGACTATACTTGCAAATCATTACCAAAAAATCATCTAGGCATTTAATCTCTGTCAACATTCAACCTATACTTATCGATCATTCTCATTAATTGTAAAAATAGGTAATGAGCATTTCAACAAATAATTTTAATCTATTAATTACGTATATCATGTCGCCAACCCCTTCACTTCTCAACTAAGCATTTCCATTGATCTTCATAAACACCTTTTAGAACTTACTATTTGATAATGTTAGATTAAAAGCATACCAAATTTTGAAGAGAAAATAAAATTAGAAAACTCATGTGGAAAGTGCCACTCATTGCACCAATGATGGTGCTACATTTGCACAAACATACGATTTTCATCATTTTTTTTATTTCTTAAGATAAATAGATAATATTGAAATTAAGTTGTTATTAGTAAAATAAAGAAAAAAAAGGTTAAAAACTTAATTAAAAATAAGAGAAATTTCACAAATAGTGAAAAATGAAGACATACAACATGGTAACAGATCCCAAATTTTGATGGAAAAACTAACCTATACTATTAATTTTGTTTCCCAAACCCAAACTTTATACAAGAACATGTATATTAACAGTGAAGCCGTAAATCAATGATATTATTACATAGCTATCATAACAATTCGTGTATATATTCTTGTCCATGTGTAGACTTTTTGATTGGTTAATATTTTGAATTATATAAATGTTGACATTTTTTGTATTTTCATGTCGTGGCTGGCATTATTAGCTCTAGTATCATCTATATATTGAATAAGGAACAACAAAATAGATTATAATGATAAACAAATCAGGCAAAATCTACTAGTAACATGTGATTGAAGCATGGGCTTAATGAAGACAGGAGAATGAGTGTCCAAACCAGATTCCAATTTTCTTATTTTCTCCAAACCCTCTACTCTAGCTTTATCTGAAGTATACACTTGGTTTGACAAATCCCTATTCTTAGATACCTTAAATTTATCGCCAAAAAGTCATTAAACCTAAAAATACAAAAAAATAAAAATAAAAAAAATCCAAACAAGCATTACCTTCTAGGTATCATCACTTTATCCACACAAACCTACTTAAAAAGATTAAGGTAAGAAAAATGCCCTCATTTTTAACTAAACCCATGAAAGAGAATCGAGGAAATCACTCACTTCTTGGAAAATTGGGGATGGGTTTGTTGGCGACACAACTCGATTTTCTAACCATAAATAATTTTTTTCTACTGTCTTATAAACTATACAAAGTGAGCTTTTCATTAGTAAAAACAATAAATAAAGAAATAAAAATTGAAGGAGGAATTGCAGAGAGATGGAACCGAAAATGATTTGAAAATGGGGTACGAAGAAGTGTAGAAAGTTGTTGAAGATTGAAAGCTTTCATTCTTTTCTTGTTTTCTTCCACACGAAACTGAAAAAAAGGGAAAACTAAAGAGGAGAGAGGACAGAAAAATCTTTGGAGGCAACAATTTGATGAATAGGAGAGCAGGGTTTCAGTGGGATTTTATAAAAGAAATTATCGAAAGAGAGCTACATATGATGGCTGACATCTCTACTATCAACAGCTTAGGAGACTTTCTCGCGTCTCCATAGGTAATCTAGAGAGACGTAGCCTAGTGTCTCCATTGGTTAATTCCAATGAATAAAAGGAAAATACCTATATATTTGACAACAAACAATCAACTCAAAGAACTTACTTACACCGGTGTATATAAGCATTTTCCCTTAAAAGAATATTGGAGGAACATCCGACACGTTTAACAAGAGGTTTGAGGGAAAAAGAACTTACTTACACCGGTGTAAGTATTGATAAGAGACCAAATGAATGTCAGCAGTGAATTTATGTTGGATTTTGAATCAAGTTAAAAAATAAAGAATCAATTCAAACAATAATGAATCGATTTAAAACAACAAACAATTGATTCAAAGAAGTAAAGAATCAATTTAAAACAACAATCATGAATCAATTTAAAGAAGCAAATAATCGATTTAAAACAACAATAATGAATCGATTCAAATAAGTAAAGAATCAATTTCAAACAACAAATAATCAATTCAAAGAAGAAAAGAATAGATTTAAAATAACAAATTTAGTAACAACCTTATTCATTATTTGAATACGTATAGATGAAATACTTATATCACAAATTCATTCATGCAATATATATACATAAAAGTAAGCAAAAAAAAAAATTAAACTTGATATAAGTAAATTTGAAATCGTATAGATTGATAAATTTTCAAGATAGTGAAGATGGACATACCATTGTCTCTACTCCAATATCGTGAATTCGTAAGGAAGCGAAAATGGGGAGAATGAGAAATTGGCATTAGAAGAAAGAAAACAAGGTTCAAGAGACCTACGAAGAAAGCAAGAACAGAACATCTCAGTGTTTAAGTTGTGCAAAACAATTTAGAAACCTACAGAGATGATGACCGACGTCTCTACAATTGACATCTTAGGAGACGTAAGAAAGTGCCTCCTTAGGTAATCTAGAGGGACGCAACTTAGTGTCTCTATTGGTTTGTTCTAAGGAGACGCGACAAAAGCGTCTCCTTAAGTTAGGCCTAAAGAGATGCTTCGCGATGATGTCTCTTCAGTGCCTATCTAAGGAAATGCTATTTATGTGCATCTCTACATATTAATGCCAGTCAATTTAAGAAGACGCGATCTTGACACGTCTCAAGTCATCTGTCACCTTTGACATATTATGTTATAGTGTAAATGCAATACTTAATAAATAATATAAATACTATGAAAATTTTAAAAGAAAAACATTAACGAAATTCAACCTTAATTATCACCACCATATACTCCAATATAGCAATAATTAAATCCAATAATTTTGGACTTAATGTAAAAGCAAAGCAATTTGAGGAATGTTGAATATTTGCCATTTCTATAACATTTGAATTTAAATTCCTAAATTTACTTTAAAAATTAAATATACTTATTATCTAGATTAAATTAAGTATTATTAATTGAATTATACTAACCATCGGATATCTGAATCTATTAAATATCTGTATTTAGTAAGAAATTTTAAAGAGTAATGTGAAAGATAAATTCAAATATTAAAATTAAAATTTATTATTTATAAAAATAAAATAGATTTAAATTATGAATATTCGAACGTTAATAATCACATTTGCTTTGGATTTAGTGTAGATAATAATTAAAATATACGAGTTTGAATATTTTTAAATTTGTAAAACACAAATTAAATATTTACAAATATTCAAATTTGTGCTTGTTATCCTAATTTTGATTAATACAATAATTCTTTTAAGCATAACAACTTATTTGATCCTTCCAATTCAATTTTTTTAGTCATCAATTTAATTTTTATCTTTTCACCTCAAACTGGATGACAAATTTAACTTTTAAACTTTCTTGATATAGCATATTCGTGGATGACACGTCAACATTTGATTAATCTTTTAAATTTTAAAATTCATAAAATTCAAAACTTATTTTTAAAATTAAAATCTTTAAAATTATTAAAATATATAAATTTTATAAAAATAAATTTTAAAATTTTAAAATTTTAAAAATTAATTAAATGCTAACATGTTATTCAAGTGGCAATTCACGTGTATCTACGTCAACAAAAGTTAACAAATATTAACTTTTCCATTCATTTTAAAGTGACTTGAATAAAAATTACAAGTTTAAGGACTAAAAAAGATAAAAAATTAAAATAATTTTTTTTGTAAAATTAGAATAAAAAAAAATCATTAATATAAAACATGGCAGATAAAAAAAATATCTAAAATAGCAGCGCGGACGCTTCGCTAGTGAGTAAAGTAGAATAAACGACCTTATCAAGCATTTGTAAACTAATGAATAACTTGAATTCTGCGTAAATTTTGAGTTGTAGCAAATCAGTACATATATTTAATTATTTTCTTCTATTAGCCTTCTTTTATCGTTTGTTTTGTTATTTACCCTCCTAAGCAATTATTAAAATAATTTTTATATATGAATTAAATTATATTTTAACTTGAAATATCATACATAATAAATAATTAAATTTACCATCATAATTAAGTTTTATGTGAATTTTAATAATATTTATTTTTCACCTGTGCCATAAATTTAAATCCATGTAAACTTAAGATTGCTGGCTTCCAATTTATGTAATGAGAATCTAGAGTACCAGCCTCGGCCTGTAGGATTAATCATAGAGATTTGGCTGAGAAGTTTAGGTCCCTTGAGGCATGTGGATGGGTCAGTATGCTTATTATAATGCATTTAAGGTAGGGCCATTGTGAATGTCGACCATAAACTTCAACCATAAAATCAAAAACAATTAAGATTATGGCCCATAGTTAACTAAAGATTTATATTTTAAAGATTTTTTTGGCATTTGATACATCATTAACAATATTACTATTTTCCCAATGGTGTGACATAATTATTGATGCCGAATTAGAAGAAAACATATAGCCAACTTTTTTAGTTTAAACAAATAGAAAAGAAAATTTAAAAATGAGAGAAAGGAAAGCGTATGTCAGCAACTCCGCCTCTCGTTGGAGGTGGAATCAGATAACTATTTAACCGAGTCGCTTTTTCACTTCCAAAGTAGCTTCACCCTTATTCCAAGGGCTAGCTATGGTTGCCTTCTCCTCATAAAATAAAGTCTTTTCTTTCTTTATAAATAGCATCCCCACACACACGCAAGCACAAGGCCACACACACAGTCCCAGAAGAACAAGCGAGCAACTTGACTTTATGAGAGGCTAGGCTAGGCTTCATTACCTCTCGTTGTTTTGTGTTTTTGATTTATCGGCCAAACCAGAGAAGATGGTTGCAGAGATGAGGAGAGAGAGAAGGAGTGAAGTGGCACCATTTGCGGTGATGCTCATAATGGAGGGTTGCACCATAGCATTGACGATATTGGCCAAAACAGCCTTAACGGCTGGGATCAACCCTTTGGTTTTTGTGGTGTATACCAATGCTGTTGGCTCCATTCTCCTACTCCCTTTTTCCTTCCTTTATCATCGTGGGGAAAGGTGTGTCTGTGTCTCCCTCTCTAGGCTCTACATGTATCTTTACAGGACGTATGCATATGCTTTATTTTCAATTAACCCACTTCTTCACCATTGTTTCTTTATCATTAATTGCAGAATAGAACAATCGCTCTTCACCTTCCCACTCCTCTTTCGTATTTTTTTCATGGGTTTAACAGGGTAGTTTTCTCTTCTTTTCTAATGTTCCTGCTGCTACAAACTGTCAAAGCTATTTTCAAAGTGAAGATTGATTTTTTATTTTTATTTTTTTATATCCTGGTGTTGATTTGTAGGGTTGCAATCTCTCAGAACCTTGCGTTTCTCGGGTTAAGCTACAGTTCACCAATCGTTGTATGCGCAATGGGCCTCTTGATGCCTACCATTTCCTTCTTGCTTTCCATCATTCTCAGGTTCTTAACTTTCTCGCAACCATCTCCATTTTTCTTTCCTTTTTGTTTTAATTTGTCGATTTCAGTTTCTTTTTTTAAAAAGAAGAAGAAGTGAGAAAACATATTTAATATTCAAAGTTGACGAGTACAAACGGAAAACAGTTATCTAGATCCTTTTTCTTTTTGGTTCAAAATACAGATATCTACGGGTTCACCCATGCATGATTCATGATAATGATATAGTTAGAATATTGAATGGTATATATACGGTGAGTTAGCTTAGTGTTATTTATTCATCGCGTTTTAATTAAGCTGAAAAATTATTAAATTTTTTATAAAATAACAAATATAGTTATGAGAATATATTTTCATTTTATATTTTATATAAAATAAAAAGATGCATATAATAAAATTATCATTTACTTTTTATATGATTTTTTATAGATATATCCAAATGTGATTACCTTAAATCTAATAATTGATAAACGAAATAACCTATCACTTCCATTATACAATTTAAAGAGTAGAGGAAGTTAAGACCACGGCCCATTGGACTCAATCGTTAGTAACTCTTAAATTTCAAATATTGTAAATAAAGAAAATAAATATCAGTTGAAGGAAGGTCAAAATCATTGTGGTGGGATGCTTAGGAAAAAAGAAACACTGTCTATTGGAACATCTTATTCAGTGTTGGCTGAAATTTCATAATTATCACAGGACGGTAAGGCTGGATTGGAGAAGCACAAGCAGCCAAGCCAAAATGATTGGAACTTTTATATCAATTGCAGGTGCAATTTTTGTAGAACTATACAAAGGCCCGTTTACACGACCATCACCTGTTTCACTTGACCACCACCTTCAAGTTATACCAAAACTTTTTGTTTTCTACTCGACGCCAGATCGTTGGGTTCTTGGGGGTATTTTGCTTGCGGCTGCTACCTTGTCGATTTCAGTATGGAATATTGTTCAGGTACAAGGTTTTGGTCCACAAATAAACTAAGCTCAGTATTTGGTTTTTGTGTCTTGAAACCTTGTCCTCCTTTTATCATTCAAAAACAATAAAACTTTTTTGTTTGTCAGATGGGAACCGTCAAACAATATCCACAAGTGATGAAAGTGGCCTCGTCTTATAGCTTAGTTGGGACTATCCAGTGCCTGGTTTTTTCTTTGATCATGGAAGGAGATCTAGATGCATGGAAACTGAAACGCAAGCCGGATCTCCTACTCATTATTGTGACAGTAAGACCCCCCAAAAAAAAAAAATAAAGAAAAAAAAAGTGAAATTTAGCTAACACCAAACATTACAAGTTAAAGAAAATTAGTGACTAATAGATTCCATAATGATGGTTATAGGGAGTATTTGGGAGTATTATCCGTAGCAACGTTCATTTAGCATGTACGAGAATGAAAGGCCCTTTTTATGTGCCTATGTTCAAGCCCTTTGGGGTAGTCTTTGCAACAGTTTTCGGAACCTCTTTCTTTACAAACAGTCTTCATTATGGAAGGTAATTAAAATCTTTCTCCCTTTTCTCTTACCTTTCAAATCTTTATATGTTGTTGACACAAAAAGGTTGTACAGTGTGATAGGTACAATAATAATAGGAACGGGATATTATGCTGTGATGTTTGGACAAATCAGGGAAGAGGAACTTCGTAAAGAGCGTGAAGTTGGAACAGTGGGTGATATTTCAGACCTCAAGGCCCCTCTGTTGCAGGAAAACGAAGATGCCCAAGTCTAGAGCCAGGCCAAGCAACCTCTACAACTATTATTGAATTAAAAAATCAAGTGGAAAGTGTCCCTTTTTTTCTGTCAAAAAAAAGAAGGATTCAACAGCAAGAGGCCTGGCCTGTCAAACCAGAAGGTGCTGTGATTTTGTAGAAGCCCCTTCTATTACATGTACATACATTTGATAGGATGGCCTTTCACTGTAAAATGTAAATCTTCTTGCTGTGTTTTCCCCCCTACTTGTTGGAGGTTCGAGGACAGATTCTTAAGTTTTAAATGACTCTGTCATATGTGGTTTCTGTGTGAATAAAAAACAGTGAAAAAAATGACAAAAATCGTATATGTTGTATTTATGTATTGGAGTGTTTAAAACAGCTATGGTGTTTGTTTGAAGGTTTCTTTAATTTGTTTACTTGCTCATGTAATTATCTCTTGTTTGCTGCATTTTTTTTCCTTTTACCTTTTTGAATCCAGAGCGCAACATAAGTTCACAGACAAGACAATATAGAGGAAATTAAGAAAACCCATGGCAATACATAAATTAATATTGAAAATACAAAGCAACAGGATTACTTTGCAGCAAGAAGTCACCACTCAACAAGATGAACTAATTAAGGATGGATCCTAGACAAATATTCTGAAGTGGGATCCTTGCATGTTATTTTATTACTAATAAAACATGAGAGAATCCATTAAACAGGGCTAGGATCATGCATAGCATGGCATGGCATGGCCTGGCCTCTCTAAGCCTTACCGTGAAGATAGTCATCGATCTCCTTAAAGTTCTTCACTGCAAATTCCTTAATGACGCTTGGATCAGGGATCTCTTCACTTGCCTTCTCAAACTCACAGGACCATTTAACCAAGCTCGACTCTCCCTTGGGAACCACAATGATCTTGCCAATGAAAGTCTTGTAGTATTTCAGGAGATCCCCATCAATGATGCTGTAAACATATTTCTTCTCAGCTTCATCCACTGATTCGATTCTCTCTTTTGATACCTTAACGATTGGAGATCCTACCATGAATCAAACAAAAATGCAAAAAAAAAAAAAAAAAAGAATTTGAAGTCCAACCCTTAGGTACATTTGCATCAATGAATGCCTCGTACTGCATTTAAATTGGCAATTTAAGTTACAGTTTTAGTTACCTTCGGCATAGTTAATAAGACGAACAGATCCAGGGGCCTTGCCATCGCCTTCTAGCACTTGAATGCTCTTGTAATCATGGGACAAGGCTTGAGGGAAAATCGTGGTGGAGTCCCTAATGGTTCCCCACACTTTTTCTGCAGGAGACTTGAGCTCGAAATCCACATGAAGCTGCCCACTGGAAGCCATTGCTGTATTTGCTATTGTCTATATGCTAAAAGGGAGAAAAAGGCAGAAAGATTGTTGACATACACCTCGTAGCATAGATGTGTATATATAGTAGCAGAAGAGATAAGTGGTTTCTAAATGTCGCATTAAATATCTTTGGTACAGCTTCAACTGCCCATCCGGAGGCACAAGCACGCACCTAGCGAGGGAGTTGGTCGGGGCCTATTATTTGTGGCGTTCACTGATGCAATTTCAAAGCTAGTAGGTGAAGCAATAACTAATGGATCGTAGTGTAAAATATGTCATTTCAACGGGTTAACCCAAAAAAGCAATAAAATGTATTTGAAAATATAATTTTCTATTTTAAAACAAAACATGCTAATAAGAATGCAAACATATAATATATTTTATAATTAAAATATTTTATTAATAAAACTGGCTAATGATGAATGCAAGTCTTTTGGATAGACTTTTCTAATAAGCCAATTTTATTAATAAAATTATTTTAGAATATATTTTAATAACATGTTTAAATAGATGAAACAAACCAAACGAACTTTAATACAAAACACGGCTAAACATTTGATAAATTTAAATTAATTATTCAATGTTGTCGGTGGACCATCCTACTAGATTTGATTCAAAGATGAACAAATTAATTACTTGAGGCAATGTATACATTTATTAATCTAACAAGAAAGTAATATATAAGTTATTATTAAAAACAAGGTATAAAAATATATATTATTATTAATGAAACTTTATTATTATTTATTTTAGAATTTTAAGTTTTAAATTTAATTCTCGAAATTATGTATGGATTAATTAATTAATTGAGTTGAATTACTTTTACATAAGCTATCTGTGAAAAATAAAATAGAATAAAATAAATAAAAATAAAGAACACATAAATTTTACGTGGAAACCCTTTCGGGAAAAAAACCACGGGCAGAGGAGAAGAAAATTCACTATGTCGAAAAATTTTTACTCAAATACAAGAGGAATAGACTATGTCTATTTATAGGCTTGCAAAGCCATATTCTAGTAGGATTGAAACACCTTATCCTAATCAATATAAAATAGATGGAGTTTAATAAGGTTTAAAACCTTATTCTAAAATAAAATAAAAGAAGTCTAGTTCTATATGGATTTTACTTTTATTTTATTTTCCATCGTTTTTATTTAAATAAGAATTTGGGTCACTTAATTCTAACAATCTCCACCTTGACACAAATTCTCAATGAACAAGTTCTTCATCGCGAACTTTCAATAAACAAGTTCTTCACCTCTTCCAAAAACCCCTTAAGGGTTTAACTTCAACAATGAACACCAACCAAGTCTAAGCAATGCTCAAACTTGGTTATAGGAAGTGACTTAGTCATCATATCTGCAGGATTTTCATGAGTGCTAATTTTGCTCACAACAATATCACCACGAGCAATAATATCACGAACAAAATGATACCGAATATCAATGTGTTTTGTTCTCTCATGAAACATTTGATCTTTTGTAAGAAAGATGGCACTGACCGTCACAAAATATCGTGCTGATTTGAAGGTCTTCATTGAGTTCACTAAATAGTCCCTTCAACCAAATAGCTTCTTTACAAGCCTCAAGAATCGCCATGTACTCACTTGGTAGACAAAGCGATGTAGTTTGCAAAGTGGCTTTCCAACTAATTGCACAACCTCCGATTGTAAAGACGTAACTCGTGAGAGATCTTCTTCTATCAAGGTCTCCAGCAAAATCAGCATCAACATACCCTATAACTCCATCTTTAGTTCTTCCAAAGCTGTAAGCAAACATTAGTAGTGCCTCGTAAGTATCTTAAAATCCACCGAATCGCTTTCCGGTGTTCTTTACCGAGATTCGCCATGTATCGCTAACCGCGACCGATCGCATATGATAAATCGGACGTGAACAAACCATAGCATACATGAGAGATCCTACTGCACTAGAGTATGGAACATGTGACATGTACTCAATCTCATTATCTGATTGAGGAGATAAGGCCGATGAAAGTCTGAAATGGGCTACTAAAGGAGTACTAACGAGCTTAGCACTCTGCATATTGAACTCAAAAGAACTTTCTCAATGTACCCTTCCGACTTAGGTACAATTTACTTGCTTTTCTATCTCGAGAATCTCCATACCAAGTATCTTCTTTGCTGGTCCTAAATCTTTCATCTCAAATTCTTCACTTAGTTGGGCTTTAACCTTTCTTATCTCTCTTTTATCTTTTGTCGCTATCAACATGTCATCAACATAAAGAAGTAGATACACAAAAGAACCATCACCGTTTTTCTTAAAGTAGACACAATCGTCAAAACTACTTCTTTTGAAATCATGAGAAGTCATAAAGGAATCAAACCTCTTGTACCCTTTGTCTTGGTGATTGTTTCAAACCGTAAAGGGACTTTTTCAACAAGCAAACATAGTCCTCTTTTTCGAGACTATAAAACCCTCCGGTTGTTGCATGTAAATATCTTCCTCAAGTTCTCCATGCAAAATGCAGTTTTACATCTAACTACTTAAGCTCCAAATCATGCATGGCCACAATACCAAGCAAAGCTCGAATCGAACTATGCTTAACAACCGGAGAGAACACATCTGTGAAGTCCACTCGAATTTGATCAGTAACCCTTTGCAACAAGCCTTGCTTTATATCCGGGTTCTTCAACTCCTGAGTCCCTTCTTTCTTTTTAAACACCCATTTACAACGAATGACCTTTTTACCTTTAAGAAGTTTTACAAGATCCCATGTTCGCTTTTTGTGGAGTGATTCCATCTCCTCTTGCATAGCAAACATCCACTTTTTCGAGTCTTCACACTAATCGCCTCGAATAATTAAATGGCTCTTGATTCGCATCTATATCTTCACCACATTTAAAGCATAAGCAACTAGATCAACCTCGGCATACTTCTTTGGAGGTTTAATTTCTCTTCTTGTCCTGTTTTTGGCGATAGAGTATTGCGGTGAAGAAGCAACTCTATTCTCAATTTTTGTCTTGGCTTGAGGAGTTGATTACGTATTAATCGATGCTCCACCGCTTTTGGTTTTCTTTATTGGAAGAGTCTTTAAGAGATAAGTTAGGTAGCATAGCGTTTCATCAAAAACAACATCTCTGCTAATCACAACTTTTCTATTTTCAGGACACCATAACTTATAGCCTTTACACCACTTTATAACCAAGAAAACGCATTTAATGGATCTCGGTTCCAATTTTCCATTATCAACATGAGCATACGCAGACACCCAAAAATCTTTAAATCGAATAATTAGCGGGATTACGGACCATACCTCTTGTGGAGTCTTTTTCTCAATGGCAACGGATGGAGATCGGTTGATCAAAAACATGCAAGAGAGGTCGCTTCGCCCAAAATGACTTCGTAAGTTGGCATTTGACAACATACATCGAACCTTCTCCATGATCATTCTCGTTCATTCGCTCGCAACGCCGCTTTTGTCAGAGAGTATGACGAATCGTCAAGTGTCTCATGATCCCTTCGACTTGCACAATCTATTAAACTCATCGAGCGTAACTCTAAGCCATTGTGCATGCGGAGGTATTTTATCTGCTTTTCCGTCTGTTTTTCAATCATAATTTTCCAAGACTTAAATGTGGAAAACACATCACTTTTCTCGCTTCGGAAGAACGCCCAAACTTTTCGGAAAAATCATCAATAAAGGTTAGCATATAATTAGCTCCACCTCTCGAAGGCACTCGGACGGCCCCACGATCGTAATGGATATACTCCAACGTTTCCTTCGTGTTATGGATTCCTCTAGTGAATCGAACTCTCTTTGCTTCCCAAAAACACGGTGCTCACGAAATTCGGTTTGCAAATTCCTTGCCCATTAAGAAGTCCTCTTTGCTTAATTCGCCATGCCATTCTCACTCATATGCCCTAGGCGATATGCCAAAGTTTAGTAATATCATCATCGACAAGGAAGAGAAGCGGCAATTGCATCACCGATATGAGAGAACCTCAGAAACATATAACTTGGCAATCTTTCTTTGCCCTTTCATCACAACAAGGGACCCTTTGAAATCTTTAAAACCCCACTTTCATTGTGTATCTGCCCTTTTGAATCAAGAGTACTCAACGAAATTAAATTTCTTTTCAATTCGGAACATGCCGCACGTCACTAAGTGTTCGACAACTCCATCAAACATCTTAACTTTAATTGTTCCAACACCGCGATTTTACATGAAGCATTATTTCCCATCAAAACAACACCTTCAGATCATTGTTTCATAAGTTGTAAACCAATCCCGATTGGGACTCATGTGGAAGGTGCAACTGAATCAAGTATCCACTCCTCGCTTACTTTAGAATCATTGTCGAAGCAACTAGAAGTTCACCATCGTTGTAGTCTTCTACAACATCACTTCACCGAATTTTCCCGTTGTTTTCCTTTTGATTCATGACCTCCCTTTTAATCTTATTTTGTAGCTTATAGCTTTTCGATTTAATGTGCCCTTTCTTCTTGCGAAGTTGCAAGTTTTACCTCTGCTTGAAGATTTCGATCTACCCTTAGATTTACCACGAGGATTCCGTTCTGTGTTCTACCACGATCATCATCAACATTCCGGTCTTGTCTCCCACGAACAATGAGACCCTCTCCCGAGAGTTGGGTTTAACCACAAGATGCTTCATCTTATCATACGAGGTTAAAGAATCATAAACCTCATCAACTGTGAGAGACTCGCGGCTATATAAAATCGTGTCTCTAAAGGTTGAATAAGACGGGCAACGAACAAAGTAGAATCAACCCTAGATCTTCCTTATCATCTTGAACCTCCATGGCCTCCAAGTTTGAGAGAATTTCTTTAAACACCATTAAGTGTTCGTGTACTGACGCACCTTCCTCCAAACGATGAGCATAAAGACGCCGCTTCATATGCAACTTGCTTGTTAGAGTTTTCGACATACATATTTGTTCTAGCCTCTTCCATAATGCAATGCAGTTTTCTCTTTCATCACATCCTGCAAAATTTCGTTGGACAAATGCGAGATGTAATTGTGTTAATGCCTTCGATCCTTACGCTTCTTCTCGTCATCGTTAATGTCGAAGGCATCTTATCTATCCTAGCGGGCATCCTCTAGATCCATCTGCAAGAAGCGCTTGCATCTTAATTTGCCACAACGCAAATCGGTGTTGCGATCCAACAATGAATTTCATACTTCAAAGACGCCATTACCGTGATCGAGATGAATAACCGGATGCTCGATACCAATTTGTGAAAAATAAAATAGAATAAAATAAATAAAATAAAGAACACATAAATTTTACGTGAAACCCTTTCGGAAAAAAACCACGAGCAGAGGAGAAGAAAATTCACTATGTCGAAAAATTTTTACTCAAATACAAGAGGAATAGACTATGTCTATTTATAGGCTTGCAAAGCCATATTCTAGTAGGATTGAAACACCTTATCTAATCAATATAAAATAGATGGAGTTTAATAAGGTTTAAAAACCTTATTCTAAAATAAAATAAAAGAAGTCTAGTTCTATATGGATTTTACTTTTATTTTATTTTCCATCGTATTTTATTTAAATAAGAATTTGGGTCACTTAATTCTAACACTATCAATTTAATACTTGTAATGATTTAATTTTATTTATGATGGTTGATATAATTTGTTAGATCTTTTAGTTCATGATTTATTAGTTGTAACTTCAAATATATATATATATATATATATATATATATATTAGTAGTTAATTAGATTATTCATTTCGTTAGAAAATTTTAAAATTAAAATTAAAATTTATTTTTAATATGATGAATTACTTGGCTAAAGAGAGTATATATATGAAATTATAAATCTTAGTGAATTATTATTTAACAATGCTAACAATGCTTTTGGTTTTTAGCTAATTCAGTTGTAGTAGCGAGAAAGATTCATTAGCTCTCAGGGCTTCTCGAAGATGAAGTGATTTTCCTTTTAGATGGGACAAAATGATTGAACAAGAAACCAAAGTTGGGGGAAAATTTAAGTGAATTGAACTGCATGCCAAAGAGGTTGGCACATAATCAATTAGTCGCTAAATTAGGGAGTAGTTTTTATTACGTGCATTATAGTCGGATTAAATTTATGTGTTGATATAAGATATCAACGAGGTTGAAAAAAAGGAAAGTATGGTAATGATGTTGGAAAAAGAGGAGGAGATGATATCGAGGAAGATTGATTCATCAATGTCAGGCTAAGATTCGGAAAAGTAGGAGGGTAGAGGGGAGAATTGAGAGAAGAGGATGATGGCTTAGCCTTTTAGGCTTTGTTAGAAGGAAAGGAGAGACCATTTTTTTATAATGTGCTTTGAGGGTATTTATAGGAGAGGTGATAATTCTAAGGTGGTCCTCTCTTGAAGATTGCACACTTGTTAATAACGGATGGCTTAAAAAAAGACTCGACTAGGTGGCCAAGAATGGATGGTTCCTTCTGTGGGAGGAGGGGAGGGGGAGCTAGTAGGTCACTAAGTGACCATTTAGACAATACAAGGTAGAGGGTTACTCGTGGATCTCTCCAACTGGTTTTCGTGTTGTCACATGTCCCTATCAAGGTAGAGGCATAATAATAGTTCCCTCCCCTAGTTGAGAGGTAGGTTTCAAAGTGACCGTGCCTCAAGACCATCTATAGGTTGCCCCCATGAGTGGTAGTTGTTGCAAATTAAGCAACAAGATGTGGGATGCAATTATTATCCCAATGATCCGAGAATATACGATACCTTGCAAGGCTATTGAAATTTATGTCTACCCCTTTTAACAATGTGTTGCTGTCAAAGGGCTAGACCTTTTGTCTCACAATCCGTGTGGCCTTAGGTGATTCCTTTGCTTCAAATGTGCCTAAGTCAGCCTAACTCTCGCAAAGTGAGGATTCTCGCAGAATTTCTCTAAGGCAACAAAATATAAACGAAGCAATCTCAAAGACAAAAGAAGTTTGAAAGAGCATATTAGCCATAAAAAAGCAATGCATACAAGGTGTTTGAGTAAATTCTTTTAATTTAGTATTCACTAATAAAGAATGAAATACAATGTATTCAATGGATTACTACAATTGAGGGGAAGGATCTCTATCTCCCCCAAAACTGACTGCACAGATTGAGTTACATCAACAGATGAGATCGAAGCCTATCTACAATTAAGGGATTTACATAATCTCCAAGATTACAAAATCAAATCTAATCAAATTTTAAAAAAATCTACGATTTCTTCCCTATTTACCAAGGTAGCCCTAATTTACCATAAGTGTAACACCCATTAGCCCATTAGGAGCACATGGTGTATACCAAATAGTCAACAGTCGGCCCAATGAACTGGGGCGTTACTGATATATTCAAAACCCTAGACTTGTTTCAGAGTTTGAGAAAAACAGTTATAAGGATTTCCCTTTACATTAAAACTATTAATCCTTTCTAGTTTGGTATTACATCTTTAAGTACAGTAATAAGAATTACTAAACTACTCATTAATTAGAATTTCCCGTTAAAGGCGAATACTCTCAATTTTAAAGATACATGGGACACATGGCTAATCCACACACATATGTGCTAGGCCGTGTGTCACACACGGTTGAGACACACGCTTGTGTTCCTACCTGTATGGACGAAAATAGGCCATTTCAAGGCCATTTTTCTCACCCTTTTAGGTAGCACTCTAAACATGACATTTTCACACATCAATTAACCCCCCAACCAAGCATTCAAAATAAGGCAAAATCATGTTTTCAAAAAAAAAATAACATCATCTATACTCAAATACCTAAATTTACCTATTTAATCCATCTAACTTGTCTACTAAAGTTAACCAAAAAATTGAATATAATAAACCTACATTATAACAGCCCGATTTTGGGCCTAGTCAGAATAGTGGTCTCGGGACCACAAATCTGAAGTCAGAGAAATTATTTTATTATTATTTTGATATTATAGCATGTTTTTAAGAGTGCATAAAAAATTTGGTGAAGTAATTTTAGCATTTGTGAGCTTAATTGCGTAAAAGGACTAAATCGCATAAAGTGCAAAAGTCCTAATTTGATAGCTAAAAGTTCCAAATAACTAGAGAATAAAATTTAGGGGCCTTTAAAGGGCAATTAGACCCTTTTAAAAGAGCTTGTCCGGCCATGAGACAAAGAAGAGTAAATGGTCAAAATGTTAGGTAAGTGATGACATATTAGGTGATAAAATAATACCTTAAGTGCCTAGCCTTCATCTTTTTCACCTATTCTTTCTTCTTAACCGAAAATCTCAGGCAAGAGAAGAGTTTTGAAGATTGAAATTTTCAGAAACTTATCATCTCTAGAAGCAAGTGATTTCTATACCCTTTGTTGATGATTTTTGCATTTTTGAGACCCTTGAAGCATAAGCTTTCAAATGAGGGTACTATTTTGCAAAATGATTAAGAGTTTAGGGTTTTACCATGAAAGGATTTGTAATGTTTTCTGAGTTTTTATGGAAGAAAATGAGTCTTGGGTGTCTTATAAACAACTTTTGTGAAAGGTGTGAGCATGAAAACACCTAAAATGACTATTTTGCATAAGTTGTAAAATAGATGATAAGCATGTGAAATAGTGGGAATTTGGAGTTGCTATAAGAGTAGAAATGGTTCGGATAGGCTTAAAATGTGAAGAAATTTGATAAAAATTAATTTTCGGGCTTAGGGGTAAAATGGTCATTTTGCAAAAGTTTAGGGACAAATTGGTCATTTTGCCTAACTATGAATTGTAGAGTGCCTATGTTGATAAAGTGATTAAATAAGTGCATTTTTTTATTATAGATCAAGAAATACCGAATCCGAACCTAGATTGGGGGAAAGCCAAGCAAATCGACTAAATTGACTAGTCGCCACATTTTGTAATCCAAGGTAGGTTGTATGTAAATAATACAACTACATTGATAATATATGTGTTTGAATTGTATTAAAATTTTTATAGCATAAATTGATTGATTGTGGAAATGAAAAAATGCGATAAGAATAGAGATAGTAGAATTCTTGAACGAACCTTAGGAAATAAATTGGATATTCATGCCATGACGTTTGGGGTCACTTGTGTGAGCTAGTGTAAGACAGTCTGGGACATGCATCGGCCACATTATGAGAGCCAGTGTAAGACCATGTTTGGGACATGCATCGGCCTCAAGATGTAAGCCAGTGTAAGACATGTCTGGGACATGCATCAGCCATGAAATGTGTCAGTGTAAGACCATGTCTGGGACATGGCAACGACACCTTACCCCATGTTTGAGGCTTATGGAATATCCAATAGTGTTCCAAATGGTTCAAAAGTGAAAGTTATAATTTCTAGTTAATGAGGAAAGTATAACTGTATTGTGAGTGAATAGGTACCTATTGGTATGTATGAAATGTGAACCCAATATGTACTATATGATGTGTATTGGATATTGATGAGTAAGTTTTGCTTACGCCCACTTGTAAGTTATGAGCTTGTTGATGAATGGAAAAGTTGTGTTGTATATTTATTTTGTGCAACTTACTAAGCTTTAAGCTTACTATAACACCTCTCACCCGTATCCAATTCTGGGATAGGGTTCGAGGCGTTACCGGACTTAAACATTCACAAACATACAAAACCGGGTCACCAAATTTCACCCAAAATTAAAAATTTTGAAGCACATGGATATTGTCCTATATACAGGCCTTCGAAGCCTAAAACATACATCGGGGCGGTTCGGGACAAAATCGAAAACATTCGATAAAATTTGGGCAACTTAATAAATTTTCTTGCTTTAGAGAGTCAGACGCCCGTGTGGGTGGGGCCGTGTGGTCACACACGCCCGTGTGGCTTGGGACACTCTCGTGTCCTCAGCCTGTGTAGCTCTTTGTTTATGACGTCAGTAAAATAATTTATACTACATGGCCAGGCTACACGCCAGTGTACTAGGCCGTGTCCTCCACATGGTTGAGACACATGGCCGTGTCTCTGCCCGTGTAGCTAACACTTAGCTATTTTCCAAGCCTTATGTTGACCTTATTTTTCTACCATACTTTTACACATCATAGGCACAAATTATAACATCAATTTAATGTTTAATCAACCTTCGGTGTTGTCATACATGTGTTTATTACCCAACACTTAATCTCTACACATTCAACAATTGTCCATGTTCAATCATTATCATCTTACTACCACGCCACACATTCACTCCATGGCCACAACCATCTCGAATGGTCCTGGGGCATTCATCATATACATGTGCCATATACTTCTCATACATAGTGAACAAGCATAATCACATAACCACATCACAAGACATTAACACATACCATGGACAAATAGGCTTACAAGCCAAAATCATTATAAGCCACATCTCATGGCTATATATAATGAATTAATATAAGCCAACATCTTGGCCAAAACATAAAAACACATATCAATAATTAAGTCCCTATACATCCCACTCACTTGAAGAAATTAAGTTTCAACATTACTCCAAAGATGATAGCTTGATAGTGTGAGGTTGCCTCCGATGATCTCCAACCCCGAGCCGACCTGAGGACACTAGAAGAAATGGAAGGGGAAGTAAGCTTTATGCTTAGTAAGTCCATATGCAAATAATAAGCATTATAACAACATGTTTCCTTAGGTAAAACAACTATAATTACCTTTTATTCATATTCTGGTCAAGCTGTCTATTCGAGTCATAGTCGATAAATTATTTATATTTTGAGCAAAAAAACTTTAAATTAAGTTCTGTTAATTTTCCCTAAAACTAGACTCATACATATTCTTACCATAAAATTTCCAGAATTTTTGGTCTAGCCAATAAGTACAGTTTATTCTTTAAACTCTCCCCTGTTTTGCAGTCTGACAGCTTCAAACTCTATCTACTAAATCAAATATCTCGTAGTACAATACTCAAATAATGTTTCCATCTCTTTCTATTGAAAATAGACTCATTAAGGATTTCATTCATATGAATTTTAACTCATAATTATTTTTTTACAATTTCTAGTGATTTTCCAAAGTTAAGACAGGGGAGTCTAGAATCACTCCAACTCTATCTCATAAGAATTCTAATATCTCATAATACATATTCTTTTACTTACATCGTTTGCTTTATGTGAAACTAGACTCATTAAGCTTTAATTTCATACATTATTCAGCCTCTAATTCGACTTCCACCATTTATGGTGATTTTTCAAATTCGGGCTACTGCTACTGTTCAACACTATTTCGGTGCAAAATCACAATAGCTATCATAATTTCATTGTCACATTGATTATGGACTCATTATTTCATAAATCCCATATTCAATTACAAAATGTAAGTTAACATGATATTGCAACACAATTCATAATCATAAGCATAAGGATGGTTCGTCTTTCAAATCTTTTCACTTGTTCATCATGTATACACATACATATGCATGAATTCGCTTACTCATCATTTATCACATTTCAATAAGGCATCACTTATGAGTATAATGTACGTACCTGTACATATCCATAGCAGATCGATTAACTTTACCTTTATCACTACGCCCATCTCGGGACTTTCATCACGTTATTCATTATAATACCCGTTGAATTTCTCAGAAATCTCGATAGATAATCCATTTACCGTTAAGTTATACAAGTGATCATCTCAAGTACGCACTCCTGCGAACCTCACATCTTACGGCGGGATTACCAGTCTAGGATACATCCCCCGTAATATAAACTCATAGAGTTTTGTCGGGATTACCAGTTCAAGCTAATTCCCCTACGACGATATATACTCAAATGAGATTGGAATTGAATTACCAGTCCAGGCTAAATTCAGATCCTAGTCAGATTACCCGTCCGGGCTAAATCCTTAATGCACACATATTCTTCGGGAGGCTCTATCACTCAAGGAACACCCGTCTGGGCTAAATCCTTTTCTATATTTGAGATCAATGGATTACCTGTCCGGGCTAAATCCTTTTCTGCAACACATACAGGATCTCAAGTTATAAGCCATGGTTTATCCATCCGATTTCCCTTTTTATTCAACCAGGATTTTTCTCTTCTCATCAAGTATCTCATTATGCATAGCTGATCATGCAATGTACATCCAATTCAACATATTTCCTTGTTTATTTAGACATTACTCCATGAAATAAACATGGTATTGCATACAATTATATTTAGGCATTTGTTACATTATATAATCTTTATATCAATTAAATAAATATCCATCACACAATGCTAACACATAAATTTAAGTTCAAGTATGAACAATAATATCATTGCATTATCATTGACATATGAACTTACCTCGGTTTCGAGTACGACTATTTATTTCGAGTTTGTGCTTAACCTTGTTCAACCTCGTTCTAAGCCCGAATCTTATTTTCCTTTATCTATAATATCACATCTAGCCTAATAATTAGTCACATTATTCATATGGGTCCAAAAATTATATTTTTACAAATTTACATTTTGACCCTTAAACTTTCACATATTTGCACTTTTGCCCCAATGCTCGTAAAGTCATTTTTATTCAATTTCCTTGCATTTCAAGCCTATCCAAATCATTTTCATAACAATGGCAGCCCCTAATTTCCACTAAATCACCCTTTTATGACCAATTTTACAATTTTTACAAAACAGTCCTTTCGAATGTTTTCATCAAAAATCGCTTAGTAAAAGTCATTTATTACACACCGAGCCTTCATATTCTACCATTAAACATCAAAATAAATACATATAATTCATAGGTAAATTTTTAAACACAAACCCTAGCTCAAATAAATAGTAGAAATAGCTAGAACATATTACCGGCACTTCAAAAATGCATATAACGTTAAAAATGGAGCTCGAAATCACTTACTATTGAGCTTGGAATCTTGGCCAAACCCTAAACATGGTTGATCTTGGTACATTTGGCTGAAGCAAGAAGAAAGGGACACATTTGGGTTTTAAGATTTGTCTTTTAATGCATTTTACCCCTAAATGACCAAAATACCCTTTTTACTATTCTTTTAAATTTTACCCAACCAAGGCTATTTTTGTCTAAAAAGTTGTAAAATGGTCTATTAGCATTTAAGGACCTCCCATGTAAAATTTCATAACAATTAGACACCTCTAACATGTAGAACTCAACTTTTGCACTTTTTACAATTTAGTCCTTTTGACCAAATTGAGTGCCCAAACGTCGAAATTTTCAAACGAAATTTTCAAATGAAATTTTCAATAAATCATTTCATGAAATCATAGACCATAAAAATATAATAAAAATAAATTTTATTACGTCAGATTTGTGGTCCCGAAACCACTGTTTCGACTAGGTCCTAATTCGGGATGTTACATTTCTCCCCTTTTAGGGATTTTCGTCCCCGAAAATCTTACCAGAAAAGTGGTTTTGGTTTTTCACTTGGATTTCTCAATCCTATAATCGATGTCAAAGAAATTTCACTCAAGTTGAGCTCTTACTACCTATCTCTTTAAATTCTACATACAAAAATCATGAGTGGTATTCACTTTACAACACTTTCACTGAAACTTAATCTCTATCAGAAAACTGATGTACTCAAAAGTCCGATCCATACCATCATGCTACATATATATGTGCATCCAAATCCTTTCGAATTCGAATAGTGAAACTAGCCAGTTCATCTCGGCCTTATGCTATTTGTAATTCCATATAGTCCGATTATTTTCCAAATCAACTCTTAGTTACCTTTCATTTCAAAGCCTCCTCTAGCTTTCCCAAGAAATCATGCTATGAATCCCGGATCTCAACTTGATTAGTGGATATTAAAATTTCAAGATATCCAACAATCATAAAGACACAGAATTCTATGAATCTAGTGAGCAGACATTCAGGCATACCCGCATAATTTTACAAATCTCATGACGTTTAACGACACTACATATTACTTTCCTCTTTCAAGGACAAGAATAATCCAGACAATAAAATCCATATGAACTTTCTCTATCTCCATCCTAATTTCCAAACGGCAAAAATGATTTTGATGATTCTTGTTATACATCCTCAAACTTTTAACATTCTAAGAATTTATACTCAAAGATCAACAATGATCGTTTCATCATCTTTTATACTCATATCGTTCTATTGTATCCAAGTCTTCTAAGAAACATACACTTCTTAATCAGGCTATTCGTCCCTTTTACCCGTGAAGAAATAAAATCTTATTCTCAAGCATGAACGTCTCATTAAATTCTAAACATATATTCCATACAAATTGAGCAGTCAATTCCACCTGTAATTAATATTTCAAGAAATTCTCTCTTCTAGTCAACAGAACAATTCAACATGCATCATTCCAAATTCACTCATCATGCCAATCGAAGACTATAACAAATGCATTAGCATAAGTAGTACTGATATCTCAATTGAATATATTAGCTCTGATTAACTCACTTGAGAAAAGAAATCCACCATACAAATTGGGACTTGAAGTTTCACCACATTACCAGGATCAATTCAGAGGTATAGTCATACTTGTTTTTTTATGTATATCAATCACAAGCTGGAGGTCATGCTCTAAATACAAGCCATGATCAACAAGTTACAAGATAAAAATATCCAGAAAACCCAAGATAGAGAAATTTGAGACGGAGAAGCCCAGAATAAAGAAATCCAAGATAAAGAAATCCATGATAAGAAAATCTAATATACAACACTGCATTAGAAGACCGAAAACTAGACTCATAAAAAAATATGAAAGACCCCCAATGGTTTTTTGAAAAAAAGAAATCCAGAATAACATCATTCCAAAACACTGACAACAAATACGACTGGAACTATATGCTTCTCATATATACATATATAATCAGTCAGAGCAATGATCAGTAGAGACTGAATCATGGCACCATACACAATTTCTCATCGATTTCCAACAGGCGGAATACAACAAAATACCAGAGAAAAACAAAACCATGCAGATCATAAGCCAATCAGATTGACAACTTATTCATCTAACGTTAGGATCAGGGAACATTTTCATAATATAAGAATTCATCAGAGATTAGATAGTTCCAATAACATTTCTGAGGTCAAATAATCTCATATAATATCTTAATAGAGATAGTCACAAACTATTCACTGTAATTACCCTACTTGGACATTTCATATATCGTACATTATTCATTTAACTATTTTTGTCGTCCCAAATTCTATAATATTCCTTTCATTAAGAGAACTAGTTCACGAGGGAATTTCAATCAATACATCTCTCGACATCATACCAGGATAGATCGTTTTACCAAAATTAACCTTTTTCACTAACAGCGATGTTGTAAAAATTAAACAAACTTTCGATCAATCCGATATCTTTCTAGCTCATGTCTATACTTATCAACCCATTCTCAATCTCTAACCATGCTTATAAACATTCTATCATTGAACTCTTTGGTTTCTCACCCAGAAACTCATTCAACACAAATCTCAGGAATTTCCATTATAAAACACCACTTTCGTAAGGGGGAGGGGATCATATGGCCTCTGACTCAACTCTCATTTACATATACATGTAACATAACTTTCATCATCATAATCATGTCATTCATTTCAAGTAAACTAAATATCATATTGATTTTACGCCCATTTTCCAATTATCTCATTTTAACAAGTATACTTATACATGCATTCCATGTTTTCTGGATAACTTTACTTATCTATTCATTTAATCATATAAGTCATGCACATGATATCATACATGGGCAAACAAACACAGATAAATTTATCACAATCTATACTTTTACCTCGTACACCATCATTTAGACATATTGTTACAATCATATAAATCAATCCAAGCAATTTAACACATTTACTTAAGCTATACGAGCTTATCAACCATAATCTTTCATATAAGTGTACGTGAATATTTATTCCATCTACATATTTAGTAAGTTATCTAAACACATGCATTTACTTAAGCAAATCGACTATTTACATCATAGAATTATCTATTAATCATAGATAAGCTCATTCCACCATATACGCATTCCATGAATCTTCATTTGTACCTTTCCAAGGTTTAGTTCGTCATGACTATTCTTTACTCGAATATTTTAGCATCACATTCAACATGGTCGGTGTAGCTCGGTTGGAGAGTACCCTTATCTAAACAAAATGGCTTTTATGCGTGTTGGAAGACATCACTGATCGTGATTTTCGTGACAGGTAAGTTTTATATATTTATAATTAATCGTTCTTGAAACTAACTATTATCACGATGTAGGCAAGTGTACCTATCGAACAGTAGTATAGTTTTAGCAAGATCAGATTGTCGAACCCAAAGGAAATAAAAGTACTAGTAGTGACAGTCTTTTTATTATCTAGCTTAAGAATAAGGGGGTTTTGTTTTAACTAACTAATTATCTAAACTAAGAAATCACAGAAAATAGAACTGGGGAATTACTTTTGGAAAAACGATTGAATTAAGACAATACCTAAAGAAGAATCCACCTAGACTTCACTTGTTATTCTGACTCCGAATCGGACGATTTATTCATTTAACTTTTTTCGTAGAGATCCCTAAGTTATGTTATTATCCCTATTCAAGACTAATAACGTCTAATCCCTAGATTGAATAATTGAGACTTTTCTCTAATTAACACCCTAGGGCTGCATTAACT
The DNA here is from genome assembly GCF_025698485.1 of Gossypium arboreum. NCBI lineage: Eukaryota > Viridiplantae > Streptophyta > Magnoliopsida > Malvales > Malvaceae > Gossypium > Gossypium arboreum. The sequence goes on along the minus strand of NC_069072.1, from coordinate 13,734,208 downwards.
CGATCTATGGATCCCCTTACTAGGTTTCACCTTAATCCGGTAAAATCTTGTCACCCTATCTCTAGGTGCGCAATCAATTCCGCTTAATCATGACAAATGTACTCTTAGACAGGGTCTATTCCTCCTCTGAATAAGAACTTATCTTGAATCAGTATCCTGGGATATCAAAACAAGAATTAAGAACACATAATTAAGAACAAGTTAAATATTTATCATACAATTCAGAAAATAATAACAAGATTCATCTTAGGTTTCATTCCCCTTAGGTATTTAAGGGATTTAGTTCATAACTAAAAAGGAAAACATCTCAGAAGAATAATGAATACAAAACATAAAGAAAACCCAAAACTCCTGAAGGGAAATTGAGGGGAGATCTTCAGTCTTGATGGTGAATCCGGCTTCTGAGATGGATCAATTGGCTTCCCTTGAGAAGTTCCCTGCCTCCTTTTCTCCGCATCCCTTTTCCTCTTCCTTTTGGGCGTATTTATAGCTGTAGAATGCCTAAAAGCCCTCAAAATTAGCCTTTTTCCAAATTGGACTCAACTTGGGCTCGGCAGGGACATGCCCGGGTGTGATTACTTCAGGCCGTGCTCGAGCCTGTTAAAATGGCACGGGTGTGTGTTCTACCCGTGTGAGTCGTGCTTCGATTCTGCCGAATTGACACGGCCATGTGGTCTGCCCGTGTGAGGAAGTCCAGGCCGTGTTGATTTCGTACTTTGGCCCATTTTCTCTGTTTTTGGCCCGTTTCTCGTTCCTTTCGCTCTCCGATGCTCACCTAAGTATAAAACATGAACTTAAAACATTAGGAGCATCGAATTTACCAATTCTAAGGAAAAATCATCCATAAAATGTGTTAAGCATGGGGTAAAAATAATGTATAAATTACGGTTTATCAAATACCCCCACACTTAAGCATTTGCTTGTCTTCAAGCAAAATCTTCAACTCATAATCAAAATAAATCCTTCTCAACTTATAATCTCTATAAAAAATATCTTAAAATAATCCACAGGTAATCATACATTGAGAATTCAACTAAAAGAACATCAAAGTTTCAAACATTCCAAGTTGAGCATTTTATCCTGAAAACATAGGTGTCTCCCCTCATCTAAGTAATTACCTTTGATTCAGAATATCACAGAGTTTCACATCCTCACTAAAAATTCACTTAAATCACTCGAGGTGTTTAAGGACAATAAATGAAGCACTCAATAGTCAATAATGAAAAATTATTACCATAGGCTTGCATGAAAATCAAATCTCCACCACTATAAATTGAGAGGATACATCAGTCAAAAGGTCTTTAGAGGGTTGTGACGAGGCTTGGTTAGGGGGTGTGGTCTCAAGATGAAGGAGAAGGTTAGAATCGAGATTAAATTGAAAAATTGCCTAACTAGAAAAATAGCTAGTCATCAATTGCGTACAACAGAGCTTTTCTCAGAATATGGAATTTTACTTCTTTAGCTTAGAAGATTACTACTACTAATATGTATACATATTTTTTTTTATTTTTTTATTTTTTTAAGTACAAGTTAGAACATAGTTAAGCAACTATTTCAATTCAAATCTCGAAAAAAATAGGGATCAAATTAATTTAGGGGATTTCAACAATAATGGGTTAAGGGTTAATATTAAGGGTAATACAAGAAATGGCTTGTTAGCTCAACGGGGTTTACAAAGGGTTAATCATGGAGGTAGGATTTTCATGGCATGAGTGCGTTAATCCTAAGTGGCTTTATCATTTTGACATATCAAATCAAATAATGTGGTCTTGACATGTATAATCAAGCAAGTTCTAGAATAACAGTTCAATATTGACGCACTCAAAGCAATAATAAAAGTGAGCATGAAAGAATTAATAGATGCTCAAAAGGCTTAAAAATCTCACAAGAATTATGGCTTTTTGATGTTTAAAAGTTGTGAATTCCAACTCAAAGTAATACCTAAACTTTGGGGAAAAACCTAAATTTTTAAATTCTTAAAAATCAACTTATCATCTTGATAAAGTTTAAACAATCAATGCATAAATTTCTATGTTTTAATTCAAGATATATCAATCAAAATCATAAATCAATCAAAATTTATCCTAAATATGACATGAGAGCTTTTCAAGAGGACAAGGCAGTCATTCAGGGATTTTTCTGATAATGAAATGAATACCCCCACACTTAAGATGTACATTGTCCTCAATGTACAAAGATAGATATATAGAAAAGAATGTGAAAATAAGATAGGGAGAGAAGTGAAACTTCCTGAGTGATGAATGAATTTCCTTGAACTCGAGTTTCGGAGAATAATAAGCGTGAGGGTGGAGGAGGATATTCCGGCGGTGGTAGAGGTTCATTAGTCCATAAGTCCTGTGCCAAAAGAATATTATATCTGAAATTGGTTATGGTCGTGGTCGAGCAGAACATGGCAGTCATGGAGAACCTTTCCCAGTGGAGTTTCGAGTCACTGAGTAATAGTGAGCTTTGGAGCTTTTTATAACTATGATAGCATCAGGAACTCTTTTAGAAAGTATATAAGGAAGAATGGTTACTCGATAGGAAATTGCCAGAATTCAAAATTGTTAAATAAAAATTATAAATCCTAATAAAAATAAGATGAAAGAAACATAAAAAGTAGCCTTAAAATAAAAGAAAAGTAAAAACATAAAATAATAAATAAAAGTTTTTAAACATGTTCATCGCTAGATGGTTCGTGAGTTAGGGGTGGTGATGAGATGTGGAGGTGCTGACAGATCTGCTGTAGAGTAGCATCAATGTTGTCAAATCTTTGAAAACACTGCTGCTCGAATCGAGTGAGGCGCTAAAAAATGTTAGCATATGAAGCCGCCGCATGAACTGGACGAGAGGGTGGTGGTGGCTAAGACGGTGGGTCCTTGTGTAGTGGAGGGACATCATCAGTAATGTCCTGAGGGGCTTCCTCCTCGATAGATTGGGTGAGACGATATTGAGAATGGTAGGTTCCTTGGCGTTTTTCGATCATCTTCATGAATAGCATGCTCGAGATGCCTTGTGGAGACATCTAGCCAATGAGGGTCAAGGATGATTCCTGGGCCGCGGTGTTGAGGAGCTCGAACTGTCGAGCCAACTGAGTAACATAGGGGCCAATGGAGATGACCCCCTTCTTATGCCGCTCTGTCTGGTGCTGAATGGCGAGGGCAATCAAATAAGCCAGGTCTATGACGTGCCCGTGCGACATACACCATAGAAAGTAGGCATCGTGAGTGTTGACGATGCCAGTGCTCTCTCTCCTTCCTATTATCGTGTGAGCCAAAATGGCGTGTAGGTACCTCAGGGATGGAGGAAGAGTCGATGCCTTGGAGCGACTAGGATTGTATGTAGCCGCACCTGGTACTAATGCGTCCCAGCACCGTGAAGGAGAATGATGGATGCGGTGGTTGAGAGCATGTAAGTCATTTTCCTCCTTGAACTCCTCTGTATATAAGCCTAGTGTAGTACCAAATTCTGGGACACTTAGCTAGCGGACTAATCCGCCTAGGCAAAATTAGACCGTGCCAGGATCATCATAGTTCATCATCACGGTCTGAAGATGAAATTTTGAGCATAATTCCATCGTGAGCTCAAGATACGTCGGCTTGATGATCCAAAAGAAAAGCTCCCAAGGGTCGGTAGTTAGGACGGCCAGAATCGCATCAGCCAACTGAACTTGTTCTACTGCAGCCCAATCAATGTAGTGACCCGCAATTAAAGTTCGGGCTCGGAATATTTGGAAAATTTCTTTTTGGGGCCCGATGGGAAATTGCAGGAAAGGGTGGCGAATTTCTGCGGTAGGATTTGAGGAAGATGACGCCCCCTTCCTTTTCTTTGAAGTAGGGACGGCGACCTTTTTACTATGTAAAGATGACATTGTATGCCTGCAATAAAAAAAAAATAGTAGGTAAACGAATTTGAAAAGGAAAAAGCTATGGATTAGAGCTAACAATTTCAGCCAAAACTACTAATTCTAACCAAACTTAACCAAAATAAACAATTTGATAGCATAATTTCGTGACATTAGATGGTAATAGTATGAGAATGAGCATAGTAATGGCATGGGTATGACAATAGAATGAGGCTTTCCTAACAACTCGATTCAATCATGAAATGTTATGATAAATAACCTAAGAATGCAAATTAAATGATAGAATAATAAGCAAAATGAAAGTAAAATGAGAAAAATGAAGATTATTTTGATAATAAGCATTAGAAATAAGTAAAATAGAAGTGAAAAGAGTAAACAAACGCTAAGGGAGAGAGATTTGGCGTAAAAAATGAAGTGGGAAGCGGCGCATGGGCGTGGCAGGGAGGGCGTGTGGGCTTGCAGTGGCTGGGGTTAGGGTTTTTAGGTGAAGAAGACAATGAATAGTGCAGCCTATTTATAGATTTTGGGGCACACGGCCATGGAACACGCCCTTGTTCCCCAATTTTTTCCCGTGTGATTCGCTAATTTTAAATTTGGGCACGTCTGACAATTAGCCCACACCCGTGTTTCTTGGGCATGTGGATGCACACGGCCGTGTCGCACGGCTGTGTCTATCTTCGTTTGCTTCTCCCACGCCTGTGTATGGAGGCCCATGCCCGTGTTAATTTAATAGGTTTGACCATGGGTACTTGGCACGGACGTGTTGCACACCTGTTGTAACACCCCTAACCCGTATCCATCACCGGAACAAGGTTTCAGAGCATTACTCGAATTTACATATCATTTAGCAAAAATTTCTGTTAAATACTTACCGATTCAATGCATCCTATAGATAAATATATTATCATTCAATCAATAGCTTGGCACTTGTCTTAGCATCAACCAACATTGTTAATATACTTACGCATATTTTATATAAATTCAACATTAATATACTTATTTTCTTAACACGTCACACTTGAGTTTAATAATTATCTCCACCTACATAATTTCCTTGTATCAATAAATCAAAGATAGTCATATATGTGCATGTCATGAAATATATCATTCTCTTACAGTTTAAAATCATTTTTTTCATTATATTAAAATTTCATGTATCATAATTTCCATATATTTTACGTATATTTATTCCGATAATAATTCATATCAAACTTAACATAAATCAAATTCTATATGCACATACTTTCTGCACAAGCCCAATTTTGGGCCCAAAACCCAAGCCCACTAAATACCCACTACACCCAAAACAAATAACCTACCCAAATCATCCCAAAGACCCAAACCTATCGATGCCCACACACACAACAAAAGAAAAAGCTAAGGAAACCCTAGCCGCTCAGCACTTGCTCCCCATCCCATCCACCACCGACGTCTGCAAGCACCGCCACTGTGCCACCGTCCCACTTGCGCCTGCAACATTAAAAAAAGGAGAATAGACAGATATTAAAAAAGGGAAATGTAATGGCTATTTAAAAGCCAAATCCAAAAACCATGTACTCATTCAGGCATTTTCAGTAAAAATAAAGAGCAATATTAGATCGTAAAACAGAAGCAAAAAACAAAGAAACCCTAGCAATATCAAACAAAAAAATCAGTTCAAACAGAGAATATACATCTAATAACCGAAGGTGATTCATCTTAATCTTCTTGCTTTTTCTTTCTTTTTCACTTACTCCACTCACACACACACACACACACACACACACACACACACACATATATATATATATATACGCTTTAAAAACAAAAAAATATAAAAATTTCTTACCTTTTTCGATCTCCGACCATCGTGCACGGTGGCCGGCACGGTGGCCGACACGGCGGCGGCCTGCACCTCGACGGCTTCTGGGCCGACAGACCGAGAGAGGAGAGAGGATTTGGGACTTTTTTGAAGGAGAGGAGAGGAGAAATGAAAAAAATAAAAAATAAATGTCTTATATAGGCCGGCAAAACGCACCGTTTTGGCCGGCCACTTTAAAACCTAAAAATGGCGCCGTTTAGGCGCGACCCAAAGACCCGACCCGTCTTACCCTGGGATCTGCGTGTTTTTGCTCTTAGGGGTTAATTGCATGCCTGGTCCTTCCGCTTTTTATATGTTTTGCAATCAGGTTTTGATTGCTTTTAAATTGGCCCTGGAATTTATCGCGTTTGCGATTCGGTCCTCCCTTCTGCGACGTCGTTTTAAGGGCCCGGGAAAATTGCCCTTTTGGCCCTCTGTAGTCGCGCGCGTTTTCAAATTAGTCCCTTTCTCCTTTATTAATTTTTAAATCAGCCCCAAAACTTCATATTTGTTTTAAATTTAGTCCTTTTTCAGTTCAATGTGGTTTCCATATTATTTTTCCCTTTGATATTTTAAATATTATTCATTATTTTATTTACCATTTTCGTATTATTATCATCAGCATATATTATTATTATTTAGGCATTTTTAATTAATACTTGCATGCATTTTATATATATATACATTCTTATTGTTGTCTTTTCATATATATATTATTATTCCTAATGTATGTTTCATGTATATACATTTAAATACTATATTACACACATATTAATACCACATTATATATACTTTTTATATCTACTTCTACCTCTATCATATTTACTATTAATATCAATATATGTTTATTTATATATCTTCAACATATATATATGCGTATACATTATTATTATTAGTTTGTGATATTATTGTTTTTAATACATTTGTGTCATATATACATCCTTTTAATATATATTTAAATATTATACTTCATATTATGCTCACATAAATTATTGTTATATTATGTATATCGTTTTATTATAGTTTTATACATTGTAAATATCATGTTATGTTCTATCATGCATATTATGTATGTCATGTATATGTTTTAATATATTATGTGTATATCTTGCTTTGTATTTCACGTTCATATTATGTATATACGTTTAATACTATCGTATATTTATTTTCAACACATATTCGTGTAAATATTTATTATTATTATCATCATCTTCTTATTTTCACCATTTTATACTTTTCATTATTATCGTTTTATCACCTATTTATTTATATCTTTGTAAACTCTTTCAAACCTTAAATCGTTCATTATTGGTATATATTTTTATATTTCTTATTACTTCTATTATTACGTAGGTACCTTGATACGTATATGTATGCGCTTTTATATTATCATTACATCTATCATTATCATTTTATTTCGCCATCTTTATATTTATTTATTCGTTAATTTACTTATAAATTCGATCATTTCATTTTTCTCATGCATTTGTTTATATTTATGTATTACTAACCTTGCTTCTATGTCATCTTTTTCATAACTACTTGTTATTATCACTCATTATTATACGTTATCATTAAAATCATAATCTGCTTTTATGTATTACTATGAATTACATATATTTTTACTCGATGCCTTAAAATAATTCTTTCATAAAAGTGATATTCCGTATTTGGTAATTCGAAATAATCGTGCCCTAACTTACTGGGTTTCGATTTTTCTCATTTAACCTAAATAACGAAATACTCTTTTAAATCACTATACGAGTTTTGAAAAATGCTTATTCTCGAAGATGCGAAGTGTTGTGCACTAACTTACCGGGTATGACATTTTGTCATCTCGAAATAAGAATTTATTTTGAAATAAAGGCAATATTCGGTGTTTGAGAATTCGAGAAAACGTGCCCTAACTTACTGGGTTTCGATTTCTCTCGTTTACTCTAAATAATCAGATACCCTTTTAATAAAATACACAGATTTTATAAAAGGCAAGCTCGCTCTCGAAAATTCAAGATGTTGTGTCCTAACTCACTGGATGTGACATTTCATATTTTGAGACGAGAAGGTCTTTAATATTTGAGCATTTTCTTTAAAAAGTGGGATCGTATTTCAAGAGTCTTCCAAGTTTTCAATCTTCGACACTAAGACACTAATTAATCAATTAGGTACCAATTTTGGGCGTATCGAGGGTGCTAATCCTTCCTCGTACGTAACAGATTCCCGGACTCATTTTCTGATTTTCGTAGACCAAAAAATTATCATTTTAGTAAATTTTAACTTTTATTAAAATGGTTAATTTAAAGGTGAGCCGATCACACCTCATTAAAAAGGATTGGTGGCGACTCCCGTTCTTTCATTTTCAAAACCAAAGTCAATTCCCGTTTTTCAAAAAAATGGTTACGACAGCTTGGCGACTCCATGTGTCCATATAACATGTACAAATCATTATATATATACCTCAATATGGTAATAATTCATTTCGTATTCATATTGTTTCATATTAAATGAATGTACTAATATTTCACATTCAATCCAATATAACATACAATTTAACATATTTTCATGCTCAATTATGATACACAAATTTACCTGACAAAATTGCAAAAATACCCAGATTTAGGGGCATTTTGATAATTTTTCATTTTCCCCGATTTTCATCCGATCTTGATCTAAATTGATAATTCCATTCAATTTATTAATTTAGACAATAAGTCAATTCATTTCCTTCAAATTGGTCATTTTTGATATCCTTACAAAATTGCCCGTAAAATTTTACTTTTATTCAATTTAGTCTCTGAGCCTAAAACATACAAATTAGCCATGCTAGCTGATATTCATACATATTCTCCTCCTCCTCCTCTCCATTCCTCATTCTTAATTTATATAACATGCTACATGTAACATTATCAATACTTTCACTATTCACTTATATGTATATTCAAAACTGTCCATTTGCGTCATAGTCACTAAATTATTTATATATTGAGATACAGACCTCAAAATTAAGATTGGATAATTTTCCCTAAAACTATACTTACATATCTTCTTACCATAAAATTTTCAGAATTTTTGGCTTAGCCAATAAGTACAGTTTATTCTTTAAAGTCACATCTATTCTGCTGTCTGACAGTTCTGACCCTTCTTTACTAAAAATTAATTATCTCCTTGTACAGGATTCAAATGATGTTCTAGTTTGTTTCCCTTGAAAATAGACTCATTTATGATTCTAAACATATGAATTTAAGCCCATAATTATTTTTCTCCAATTGTTGATGATTTTCCAAAGTCAGAACAGGGGAACCCGAAATCATTCTGACCTTGTCTCAAACAATTTATCATATTTCATGATTTACAATTCCATTGATTACACCTTTTCTTCTATAAGAAACTAAACTCAATAAGATTTAATTTCTTGTTTTATTCAACCTCTAATTCAACTTCCAAAATTTTTGGTGATTTTTCAAAGTTAGCTTACTGCTGCTGTCCAAAACTGTTTTAATGCAAGATATTATTTACCATGATTATAACACCCTTATTCCCTTTCTCTACAATATTTCCCATCACTTTCTCTTATTTCCCTTCAATAACTCATCAAGATCATAGAACCTTATATAAGAAGACTCTTCTATAACATTATTTCCATGTTTTCTCAATAATAACAAACTTAAAAATATATTGAAATATTGATGTACTTACCTTGTTCTATTGGTTCCAATCTTTAATTTGATTTTCTCTCTCCTCCAGCTTCTATTCCTTGAATCAAATTTGATATTCTAACTCCCCATAGTCTCCTTAACATTTTTCTCCCTTGATAGCTATGGAAATTCTTTTGATTTCTAGGTGAAAATGGTGAATTTTTGGTAGAAGGACTAAAATTGTAAAGAATGAAAAGTTTCTTTCTTCTCTTCTCTTCTTCCTAACGTGAACGCATGGAAAATGGATGAGAATTTCCTCATCTTTCTTTTTTTAATATACTAGTAAAATAATAATAAAATAATAAAATATCATATAAAAAAATTAAATTAAAATATTAATAACTAATAATTAATTAATTAATTAATCTAAAATATTCTAACATCATCATTACTTTTTAAATTTCTCTCTCTTCCAATTGACCATTTTGCCCTTTGTGATCTTTTAAAATTCTATTATTGAGTCATCATTTAATTTTGGTAAAATTGCAATTTAGTCCCTCATAATTCTTCACATATTCAATTTGGTCCTAATTCATCAATTTTTCCTTGGTTTCTAGATCCTTCCACCCTTAAAATATTTACACTATTAGTCCTTCCACTTTTTCATATTTACACTTTAATCCCTCAAATTTTGAGTATTTACTCTAGGGCCACAAAGCTTTTCTCACTTCTACAATTTAGTCCTTTCTTGAATCAATATGTCATAATATACTTCCCAGTGACATAACTCAATTTTCCTTTTCTTGCCACTTTATTTCCTTATTTTACTATATTAAGAGTAATATCTTACTGTATAAATTTTCGGGGTGTTACACCTGTGCTGTTTTGGCAGGTTCGCCCACGGCCATTTCGCACGGCTGTGGCGATATATCGTAGCCCGTGTTGGGGAAATCTTTTCCCTATTTCCACACGGTCATAAGCACGCCCGTGTGCTTGGCCGTATCTGTGTGGTAAATCTGTATTCAAGAGCTCCGTTAGTAAGTTAGGTGTTAAACACTAAAATTGAAAGAAGTTAATACAGTTAGTGCTCAGGTTGCCTCTCGAGAAGTGCTTATTTATAGTCTAAGCTCGATTTACCTCTTTATTGAATGGTCATGGTGGTTTGAGGAGTTTAAACTCCTCATTCCTGCTATCATTTTCATAAAAATAAGGTTTTAGACGGGTGTTGTTTACCTTAAAAGTGCTGAACTTGGGATGACTTACCTCGACTGTACCGAATGGGAAAATGCTAAGTACCATAAGAGGGATTTCTTCATTCGGTTTGGTAGTGAAAATGTGAGGATCTGCGACATCTAATAATACTTTATCTCCAGCCTTAAGTTGATTTGGGAAGGTATTGAGCTCGTTCTGGCGTAGTTTTGGTTTATCGTGTGTTCTCGATTTATGCGTCTGCCATTCATCTAGCTTCTCGATTTGTAGCCTTCGATCTTCATGAATAGGTCCTCTGCTACTGCTTGAGAATGGCTCTTGTACTTCCTTCATACTCATTTCCTGCAAAGTAGGTTGCACTATATTGTCAGTTTTAGTAGAATGGTTTAGACGATCACCTTCAATTTCTGATGTGTTGCCAGAATTGCGAGCTTGAATGGTGATTGTTTCGTCTCCTAAACAGAGTGTGAGCTCACCTGTGCCAACATCAATAATTGTTTTAGCAGTTGCTAAAAAGGGCCGTCCTAAAATCAAAGGAGTGTTGCTATCCTCCTCTATGTCTAGAACAATGAAGTCAACGGGAAATATAAATTTATCGATTTTAACTAGCACATCTTCAATAATACCCCTAGGAAATCTTATAGTTTTATCTGCTAATTGAATGCTCATCCTAGTCTGTTTGGGTTTCCCAAGACCTAATTCTTTGAACATTTTGTAGGGCATGACGTTAATACTAGCCCCTAAATCAGCTAATGTATTATTAACATCTAAACTACCAATTAAGCAACGAATCGTAAAACTCCCTGGATCTTTTAGTTTGTTGGGTAGTTTATTCTGTAGAATAGCTGTGCAAACTGCGTTTAGCTCCATATGCGACGCCTCGTCCAACTTCCGCTTATTTGCTAACAGCTCCTTTAAAAATTTCATTGCGTTTGGCATCTGCGATAGAGCTTCAATAAACGATAATTTAATATGTAATTTTTTTAAGAGTTTAAGGAATTTACCAAATTGTTCATCTGAGCAGTCTTTCCTTGTCACATTGGGGTATGGCACACGAGGTTTATATTCGACATTCACTAATTTGTTTTTATTATGACCTACCTCACCTTGATCTCTACTCACTATAGTTTCTTGCCTCGATTCTGGCTTAGGCTCAACGAATCCTTCTTCGTCTTGAGCAGTAATTGCATTGATCTGTTCCCTTGGGTTGGGTTCAATATTACTTGGCAAGCTACCTTGTGGTCATTCGGAGATTAGTTTGGAAAGCTAGCCTATCTGAGTTTCGAGCCCTTGGATCGATGCTTGTTGATTTTTAAGTGCTGTCTCGGTATTTTGGAAATAGGTTTTTGACACCGAGATAAATTTAGACAGCATCTCTTCAAGGTTCAGTTTCTTTTCCTGTTGATAGGGTGGTTGTTGAAAACCCGGAGGATGTTGTAGTCTTTGATTTCCTTGACCGCCCCACGAGAAATTGGAATGGTTCCTCCAACCTGCATTATAAATGTTACTATATGGGTTATTTTGGGATCTAGAGTTATTGTTACCCATTTATTGAACTTGTTCCTCCTCGATGCAAGGGTTGAAGGGTTGATACTATGTGCATGCTCCTCCTCTATTCGTTTCACACCTCATTACTGGATGTACCTGAGTAGAACCAAGTAAACCATCAATCTTTTTATTTAGAAGTTCTACATGGTTCGACAGCATAGTAATCGAATCGACATTATAAACGCCTGCTTTTTTAGTTGGCTTAGTCCTCATGACTTGCCACTGATAGTTATTCAGTGACATCTCTTTAATAAATTCGTAAGCCTCTTTAGGTGTTTTGTTGTTGATGGTTCCCCCGGCTACTGCATCAATCATTTGCCTTGTCGAGGGGTTCACACCATTGTAGAATGTTTGAACTTGCAACCATAGGGGTAATCCATGGTGAGGACACCTTTGCAGTAGGTCCTTGTATCTCTCCCATGCATCGTAAAGAGTTTCTAAGTCTATCTGCACAAATGAAGAGATATCATTATGTAATTTGGCTGTTTTAGCCGACAAAAAATATATTAAAATTTTTTTCGGTCATTTGTTCCCAAGTAGTAATTGACCCTCATGGTAACGAATTCAACCACTATTTAGCTTTGTTCCTCAATGAAAAAAGGAATAACCGAAGACGAATGGCATCGTTAGAAATGCCATTAATTTTAAATGTATCACAGAATTCCAGGAAATTTGCCAAATAAGTGTTTGGATCCTCATCCTGCAAACCGTCAAACTGAACAAATTGCTGTATCATTTGAATTGTGTTAGGTTTCAGTTCAAAATTATTTGCAGCAATAGTAGGTCTAACTATAGTTGACTCAGTTCCTATTAAAGTAGGTTTAGCATAACATACATAGTACGCGGAGCAAGATTCTAATTAACAGCAATCGCGGGAGGTAGTGGATTTTCTTGGTTTTCAGCCATCTCCTCAGTTGTGGTTGAAGTATCATCCTCATGCTCGTTCTCTGTGTATCTTAAGCTTTGCCTTATTTCTCTTTGGTTTCTACGAACTATGCAATTGATTTCTTTGTCAAAAAGTAATGGTCCTGACGAGTTTCTTCTAGTCATAAACTATAAAAACCTGCCAAGATAAAGAAAAAGTAAATTAATAAATAAAAATAAAATAGAATTAACTTGCAAGAAAAATAAATGGCTAAAGTAATAAAAAATGAGTGTTCCTAATATCTTAGTCCCCGGCAACAGTGCAAAAAACTTGATCGCGATTTTCGTGACAGGTAAGTTTTATATATTTATAATTAATCATTCTTGAAACTAACTATTATCACGATGTAGGAAAGTGTACCTATCGAACAGTAGTATAGTTTTAGCAAGACCGGATTGTCGAACCCAAAGGAACTAAAAGTACTAGTAGTGACTGTCTTTTTATTATCTAAACTAAGAATTCACAGAAAATAGAATTGGGGAATTACTTTTGGAAAAAGGATTGAATTAAGACAATACCTAAGGAAGAATCCACCTAGACTTCACTTGTTATTTTGACTCCGAATCGGACGATTTATTCATTTAACTTGTTCCGTAGAGATCCCTAAGTTATGTTATTATCCCTATTCAAGACTAATAACGTCTAATCCCTAAATTGAATAATTGAGACTTTTCTCTAATTAACACCCTAGGGCTGCATTAACTCGATCTATGGATCTCCATATTAGATTTCACCCTAATCCGGTAAAATCTTGTCACCCTATCTCTAAGCGTGCAATCAACTCCGCTTAATTATGAAAAATGTACTCTTAGACAGGGTCTATTCCTCCTCTGAATAAGAGCTTATCTTGAATCAGTATCCTGGAATATCAAACCAAGAATTAAGAACACATAATTAAGAACAAGTTAAAAATTTATCATACAATTCAGAAAATAATAACAAGATTTGTCTTAGGTTTCATTCCCCTTAGGTATTTAGGGGATTTAGTTCATAACTAAAAAGGAAAACATATCAGAAGAATAATGAATACAAAACATAAAGAAAACCCAAAACTCCTGAAGGGAAATTGAGGGGAGATCTTCAATTTTGATGGTGAATCCGGCTTCTGAGATATATCAATCGGCTTCCCTTGAGCAGTTCCCTGCCTTCTTTTCTCCGCGTCCTTTTTCCTCTTCCTTTAGGGCGTATTTATAGGCTTTAGAATGCCTAAAAGCCCTCGAAATTAGCCTTTTCTGAATTGGACTCAACTTGAGCTCGGCAGGGACACGCCTGTGTGTGATTTCTTTAGGCTGTGCTCGAGCCTGTTAAAATGGCACGGGCGTGTGTTCTACCCGTGTGAGTCGTGCGTTGATTCTGCGAAATTGACACGGCCGTGTGGCCTGCCCGTGTAAGGAAGTCCAGGCCATGTTGATTTCGTACTTTGGCCCATTTTCTCTATTTTTGGCCTGTTTCTCGTTCCTTTCGCTCTCCTATACTCACCTTAGTATAAAACATGAAATTTAAGCATTAGGAGCATCGAATTCACCAATTCTAAGGAAAAATCATCCATAAAATGTGTTAAGCATGGGGTAAAAATATGTATAAATTACGGTTTATCAATCACACTATCACAGATCGGTGGCATATATAGCTGAACTCTCATAGATATGCTAGGTTTGTCTGAGAACTGAATAAACCATAGCTCTGATACCACTAAATGTAACACCCTTCACCCGTATCCAACTCTGGGATAGGGTTCGAGGCGTTACCAGACTTAAACATTCACAAACATACAAAACTGGGTCACCAAATTTTGCCTAAAATTAAAACTTTTCAAATGCATGCATATTGTTCCTTATGCAGGCCTTCGAGGCCTAAGACATACATCGGGACGGTTCGAGACAAAACCAAAAACATTCGATAAACTTTGGGTAACTTAATAAATTTTCTTGCTTTGGAAAGTCTCACGCCCGTGTGGGTGGGGCCATCTGGTAACACATGCCCGTGTGGCTTGGGACACGCCTGTGTCCTCAGCCCGTGTAGCTCTCTGTTTATGACATCAGCAAAATTGTTTACACCACACGGCCAGGCCACACACCCGTTGTAACAGCCCGTTTTTAGGATACTGGAACAGTGGTTTCGGGGTCACCAAATCCGACGAGTAGGTTTGTAAATATTATATTTAATATTTACGAGTTAATTGTGATTTTTAAAAATATTTTTGATATTGTGATATTTGTTTTATAAGTGATTTATTAAGTTCAAGTGGTATGACCCTAAGGTCAAGTGGGTTTAGGAAATGAGGTATCGGGACCTCATTTCTATAATCGAGTCGTAAATATTTTTATAAATATTTACAAAGGGGCAAAAAGATGGTATTAAAGTTTCGTTAAAAATTTTATCGTTTCGATAGTTAATTAAGCAAAAAGGACTAAATCGCGTAAAATGCAAAAAGTTACATTTTAATTATTTAAGTGTTTATTTTCCATGTTTTACTAAAGTAGAAGTCCCTATTTATCAATTAAACCATTACTTTATGATAGTGGAGATTGGTGGTTTGGCATATATGAAATTATGTATTATTATAAAGGACAAAAGGTAAATGGAATATTAAAATGTATTAAATAAAAATAAATAAAGTAATGTTTCAATTTGGACCCTAATTGGACCGGTGGTTTCGGGACCACGAATCCGAGTTAGAATAATATTTAAATATCATTTTCTATGTTTAAAATGTGTGAAGTTGCTTTTGTGAAAGTTTCGTTTAAAAATTTTAGTGTTTGGAGGTCGATTGATGAAAAAATGGTTTAATCGCGTAAAATGAAAAATTTAAGGGTTAATGTATAAGGGCCAAATTATGATTGTTTTTATATTATGGAATATTAAGGTTGCAATTTGGCCATAGATAGGAATTGGTGGCCGACCAATATGCATGGATTAATGACTTGAATTGTTTGTTATATTTTATGGCATTATGGTATACTTTAATATATATTAATATATTATATTTAATAAAAGGATGAAAGTGTTCATCTTTCTTTTATTTTTATTTGGCCGAAACTAAGAGAAAGAAAAGAAAGTTTCAGCTTTGATATTTTCGGTCCTTGCATGTTCAATTAGGTAAGTGATTTGAGTTTGGTTTTTGTTAATTTTTACACTTTTGAGATAGTTGCTTTGAATACTATAAAGGCCATGCTTGAAATTTTGAAATTGATGATATATTCATGAAGTGTCATTGTTAATAGTTTGATAAAATTTACGTTTGATGTGAGAAAATAAAATAAATGTGTTAGATTAACATTTTGGTATTGGGATTTTTGGTAATTTTGAGCATTTAGGGTTAAATTGAAAAAAAAATACTAAATTGAAGGACTAGATTGTGAAATTAGTGAAATGGGAGGATTTATATAAGTTTAGTGAACATTCGGCCCTAGCATTGTATATGCAAATTCTTCATATTTTGTGTTTTGAGAAAATTGGATTAAATTGTAAAAGTGCATAATATTAGGGGTAAATTGGTAAATTGCTCAATTATGTGTATTTGGACCTAAATGAAGGAAATTCTATTTGAATGAGATTAATTTGAAATTTTTAGATCAAGAACCAAAAGAGATCGGACGTATCGGGAAAAAAAAATCGTTGAGTAGTCGAATTCAACCGTCCGTCAAATCCGAGGTAAGTCGTTAAGCAAATATTTATTGTTGGTTTAAATAAATATAATTTATATATTTGTGTGAGCGAGTTGAAATATATAAAATCTTGGTGTTGTCGAATGCAAATAGAAATAATAAATATGAAAGTTTCACTAAGCATGCGAGTTTGGTTAATGAGCACTAAGTGTGCGAGTTTGATTATCGAGCACTAAGTATGCGAAAGAAAATATTAAGCACTAAGTGTGCGATTTCATGGCTTTTCTAGTTAAACAATAGCACTAAGTGTGCGAATACAACGGTGAAGGAAAATGATCGACGATCTAATTATCAAATGCAAGAGTAGTAGTGTAATATTTATGTTCGTAATAATGCAGTACGTAATCAAACCTTTGTGGTTGATATTATTGAACTTGAAATTATATGGTGGGTAGTTATAAATATAATATGTATGTTAGATTTGGAAAAATGAGAGATGGATGAGTTGAAAAGTATAAAATAAAATAAATAATAATAATAATAATAATAAAATGATATGATATATATATAATAATGTTTGATTATTTATTTTATATATGAGTGAACATTCGACTAGGTATTAAATGGTAAGATGGGAAGTGTTAAGTAATTATTATTATTATTTTTAGAGTTTATGTATATTCAAACATGTTAGGGATTAAAGTTGACTGATTGATATATATTGGTAGTCAAGTTTGGTTGAATATGTGATTTTAGTAGTAGGACTTGGTTACTCAAATTGAGTTTTTAATGTCTTTTAAATTGTTTAAATTGCTTATAACTTACTAAGCTAAAATAGCTTACTTTGAGAATGTGTTTATTTGTCTTAATTTTATAGATTTTGGACATTGTTACGTGCTCGGGATCATCAGTGAAGCTCATCACACTATCGTCTATATTTTGGTACTCTTGAAAGCTTAAGTTTAAACTTATGGCATGTATAAGCTATTCTATCTTTTGAATCCAATATGAATGAGAAGCTATTTAAGCCACGCGAAAATGGCTTAGTTATTATATGTTATGCTTGGTTTAAAATCTTCTTAGTTAGATGTTTTGATATGTTTGGTTTGATGGTTTAGTTGCGATTTTAATCCATTTGATAAATATAGATTATAATTTGCATAATTGATATATATATATATATATGTTCGGCTATAGGGTGTTAATTAATAGAACATATATACTTTTAAATTTGCGCATATGTCATTGTTGATATATGAATCGATTGAGTTATATCAAGTTATTATGATATTTGGATGTATTAATATGCTATTATAGGATGTGAATTATTCTTAAGATATAATTGGTGTTTTAATTATGCGGTTATACCCTACAAATGATAGATGATATGGAAATTAATACACTAGTGGTTGGTATGTGTTCCTAAAATTAGTTATATTAAAATGGTCAAATGCTTATGGCTTTGTAATTAGCAAATAGACATGTTTGGTTTTTAAATGAACTGCCAAGTATGTTTTATTTTATTTTTCTTTATAATATCAAATTTTAATCTTGTACATGATTTGAATAGTAAGCTATGTGAAATGTTTTATTTGGTTAAGTAGTACTTGTAAATAATTATGAAGTCAAAGGTTTAATATTTGATTTGAATTCGTTTGAACTTGGGGATTATAATTCGTGCATACAGTGTGATTAATAATTTATTATATCTTATTTTACGAATAAGATCTATAGAATTATGTGAATGTACGAATACTATGTTTTTCTTCGGTAATACCTCGTAACCCCGCCGGCGACGGACGTGAGTTAGGGGTGTTACAGTATGGATATGGTAATTGAGAGGTGTGGATATGCTTGGCAAGGATTGGCCATTGGAATGGTTAATCACTATCATAATTTGTGCTATTTATGCTAAAAGGGCTAGTTGAATCATGGAAACTATGAAATAGGTAAAGTCTACCTTAAAGGCAGATGCTGACAGCAGCAGTGATGTAGATTTGAAAAATCACTAAAAATAGTAGGAATGGAATTAAATAGTGAATAAATTATGTAAACGAACCTTGATGAATCTATTTTCATAGGAAAGTAATGAAATGATCATATGAATAGTATGTTAAGAGATATTTAAGTTTTCGTGAGACAGGGCCAGAACAGTTTCTGGATTCCCTGTTCCGACTTTGGAAATTCATTTTAAATTAACCAGAGATAATTAGAAGTCATGCCATATATGCATAGATTCCTTTTTGAGTCTAGTTTCTATAGAAACAAACGGCATCAGTATTGAAGCCCTGTAAAGGGAGATATCCAAGTCGTAGTGCGTGAAGATCAGAGTAGTCGAACCCTGAAATAGGGGATACTTTAACTAATAAAATGTACTAATTGGCTCAACCAAAAATTCTATAAAAAAATTTTTTAGATGGATATATGAGTCTAGTTTCAGGAAAAATTTACGAAACTGGTTTTCGAGTTTTGAAACTCAAGATATGATTTTTAAGGCGACAGTGATGCAGTAACCAGCTTGTCTGGAAATTTTTAAATGGACTGTGAAAATAAGTGATTTAAGTCTGCAAACCCCTCGTGTCTGACTCCAGCGACGGTCCTGGGTACGGGGTGTTACATCCGTGTACTAGGCCGTGTCCTCCACACGGTTGAGGCACATGGCCGTGTCTCTGCCCGTGTAGCTAACACTTAGGCTATCTTCCAAGCCTTATGTTGACCTTATTTTTCTCCCATACTTCTACACATCATAGGCAAAAATTATAACATCAATTTAATGTTTAATCAACCTTTGGTGAAATTCAATTAAATAATTTGCACGTTGTCATACATGTGTTTATTACCCAACACTTAATCTCTACACATTCAACAATTGTCCATGTTCAACCATTATCATCTTACTACCACGCCACACATTCACTCTATGGCCACGACCATCTCGAATGGTCCTGGGGAATTCATCATATACATGTGCCATATACTTCTCATACATAGTGAACAAGCATAATCACATAACCACATCACAAGACATTAACACATACCATTGAAAAATAGGCTTACAAGACAAAATCATTATAAGCCACATCTCATGGCTATATACAATGAATTAATATAAGCCAACATCTTGGCCAAAACATAAAAACACATATCAATAATTAAGTCCCTATACATGCCACTCACTTGAAAAAATTAAGTTTCAACAATATTCCAAAGATGGTAGCTTGATAGTGTGAGGTTGCCTCCAACGATCTCCAACCCCGAGTCGACCTGAGGACACTAGAAGAAATGGAAGGGGAAGTAAAATTTATGCTTAGTAAGTCCATATGAAAATAATAAGCATTACAACAACATGTTTTCTTAGGTAAAACAACTATAATTACACTTTTATTCATATTCTGGTCAAGCTGTCTACTTTAGTCATAGTCGATAAATTATTTATATCTCGAGCAAAAGGACTCTAAATTAAGATCCATTAATTTTCCTTAAAAATAGACTCATATATATTCTTACCATAAAATTTCCAGAATTTTTGCTCTAGCCAATAAGTATAGTTTATTCTTTAAACTCTCTCTTGTTTCGCTGTCTGACAGCTTCAAACTCTATCTACTAAAAATCAAATATCTCATAGTACGATACTCGGATAATGTTACCGTCTCTTTATATTGAAAATAAACTCATTAAGGATTTCATTCATATGAATTTTAACTTAGAATTTTTGTTTTACAATTTCTAGTGATTTTCCAAAGTTAAGATAGGGGAGTCTGGAATCACTCCAAATCTATCTCACAAGAATTCTAATATCTCATAATACATAATTCTTTTACTGACATCGTTTCCTTTATGTGAAACTAATATTTAATTTAATATATTATTCAGCCTCTAATTTGACTTCCACCATTTATGGTGATTTCTCAAAGTCGGGCTATTGCTGCTGTTCAACACTATTTTGGTGCAAAATCACGATAACTATCATAATTTCATTGTCACATTGATCATGGACTCATTATTTCATAAATCCCATATTCAATTACACAATGTAAGTTAACATGATATTGCAACACAATTCATAATCATAAGCATAAGGATGGTTCGTCTTTCAAATCTTTTCACTTGTTCATCATGTATACACATACAATGCATGAATTTGCTTACTTATCATTTATCACATTTCAATAAGGCATCACTTATGAGTATAATGTACGTACCTGTACATATCCATAGCATATCGATTAACTTTACCTTTATCACCACGCCCAACTCGGGACTTTCATTGTGTTATTCATTATAATACCCGTTGAATTTCTCAGAAATCTCAATGGATAATCCATTTACCGTCAAGTCATACAAGTGATCATCTCAAGTACGCACTCTTGTGAACCTCACATCTTACAGCGGGATTACCAGTCCAGGCTAAGTCCCCCGTAATATAAACTCATAGAGTTTAGTTGGGATTATCAGTTCAGGCTAAATCCCTTACGACGACATATACTCAAATGAGATCAGATCTGAATTACCTGTCCTGGCTAAATTCAGATCCTAATCAGATTACCCGTCCACGCTAAATCCTTAATGCACACATATTCTTCAGGAGGCTTGATCACTCAAGGAACACCCGTCCCGGCTAGATCCTTTTCTATATTTGAGATCAACGGATTACCCGTCCGGGCTAAATCCTTTTCTGCAACACATGTAGGATCTCAAGTCATGTAAGCCATGGTTTATCCTTCGGATTTCCCTTTTTATTCAACCAGGATTTTTCTCTTTTCATCAAGTATCTCATTATGCATAGCTGATCATGCAATGTACATCCAATTCAACACATTTCCATGTTTATTTAGACATTACTCCATGAAATAAACATGGTATTGCATACAATTATATTTAGGCATTTGTTACATTAGATAATCTTTGTATCAACTAAATAAATATCCATCACACAATGCTAACACATAAATTTAAGTTCAAGTATGAACAATAATATCATTGCATTATCATTGACATATGAACTTACCTCGGTTTCGAGTATGACTATTTATTTCGAGTTTGTGCTTAACCTTGTTTAACCTCGTTCTAAGCCCGAATCTTATTTTTCTTGATCTATAATATCACATTTAGCCTAATAATTAGTCAAATTATTCATATGGGTCCAAAAATCATATTTTTATAAATTTGCATTTTGACCCTTAAACTTTCACATATTTGCTCACATATTTGCACTTTTTCCTCAATGCTCATAAAATGATTTTTATTCAATTTCCTTGCATTTCAAGCCTATCCGAATCATTTTCATAACTATGGCAGCACCTAATTTCCACTAAATCACCCTTTTATGACCAATTTTACAATTTTTACAAAACGGTCCTTTCAGACGTTTTCATCAAAAACCGCTTAGTAAAAGTCGTTTATTACACACCGAGCCTTCATATTCTACCATTAATCATCAAAATACATGCATATCATTCATAATTAAATTTTTAAACACAAACCCTAGCTCAAATAAATGGTAGAAATAGCTAGAACATGTTACCGGGACTTCAAAAATGCATAGAACGTTAAGAACGGAGCTCGGAATCACTTACTATTGAGCTTGGAAGCTTGGCCAAACCCTAAAAATGGCTGATTTTGGTACATTCTGCTGAAGCAAGAAGAAAGGGACACATATGGGTTTTAAGATTTGTCTTTTAATTCATTTTACTCTTAAATGACTAAAATGCCCTTTTTACTATTCTTTCAAATTTTACCCAACCAAGGCCATTTTTGTCCAACAAGTTATACAATTATCTAATTTCCATTTAAGGACCTCCCATTTAAAATTTCATGACAATTAGACACCTCTAACATGTAGAACTCAACTTTTGCACTTTTTACAATTTAGTCCTTTTGACCAAATTGAGTGCCCAAAGTCAAAATTTTCAAACGAAATTTTCATGAAATCATTTCGTGAAATTTTAGACCAGAAAAATATAATAAAAAGAAATTTTCTTACGTCGAATTTGTGGTCCTGAAACCACTGTTCCGATTAGGCCCTAATTCAGGATGTTACACTTACTCCCTCTCATTTTCCGTTTTCTTATAGTGCCGCCTATCTAGCTCAAGGACCAACAGAAGTCAAAGATGTCGATCACACTATCAATTGAAGCATTCGGTATAGTTTGATTTATATTGGGCTTAGACTTTTCTATTTTTGTGTCATTGAGAACTGGCAAAATGTGTTGGCTTGGGTTAGAAACCCTTTATTTTGTATTAAGCTTCAAATGATGGCTAATATTCATTTTGATTTATATGCAAATATTTTATTTTCATAGATGAATAAAATGCACAAATGGAATGTTGTCTATTATGGCTGATTTGGTTGCATGAGACAGTCTTATATTGATTGTGGTTGCTATTATGTAGGCTGTGTAAGTAAGGGTGGCAAATAGGCTTGGTAAATAGCCTTATATTTTCCACACGGGTAGATACACGGGCATGTGTCTAGGTCGTATGTGATGCACGGTCTGCTCTATGGGCGTGTGGTCCAGCCCTGTGTCCCCTGCACGTGAAAATTTCAAGTTAGTATGCATGATAGTAAACACACGGGAAGAGACACAGCCGTGTGTCTCAGTCGTGTGAGGGACACGGTCTAGCACACAGGTGTGTGCCTTGGTTGTGTGACATTTTGGGTATGCTAACATCAGAAACATAATGTCCAGGTTTTTGCACACAGGCTAGGACACGAGCGTGTCATGGCCGTGTGAAGGACATGAGCCAGGGACACGGGCGTGTGCCAGGTCGTGTGAAAACCCCTGTAGGTGTGCATTTAGAATTAATTCCACACAGGTGGAGGACATGGGCGTGTCCCCGTATTTCTTAGGCCATGTGAGCCATACAGGCCATCAACATAACCATGTTGAAATGGCCACATGGGCGTGTGCCCTGTTTCAAAGTTAAATTTTTTTATAGATGGTTTGAGGACCCGGATTGATCCCAAATAGTTTTCAATGGTTGATTTGGGGCTTGTAGGCCTATAATAAGAAGTCTAAAGTTGAAATTGAAAAAGTTCTAAATTGGACGAAGTCTTGGTGACTTGGGGAACATTTGTGTGCATGAGATCGAGTTAGGTAATGCCTCGTATTCTGCTTCGGCGTGGGTTACGGGTATAGGGTGTTACATACATCATTCACATCAACATCACCAATATGTCTCTTTTCCAACCCAACATATATATATATATAAGAAAAATTATAATTATTAACATTTACACAAAACAAACTTTGATTAAATCCACACAAACCCTATACATGCCATATAAATCATATTGAACGTGCAAAAACTATCAGAATAGGCTGGATAGTGTGACTTGATGTGTTGATCCTCTACAAGGATATTAAACAACATAAGTAAGCTTAATGAAGCTTAGTAAGTTTGATAGGTTCAACATAAATCTTACCGAACGTACTATAACCCATCAATTAAATAAATTTATTGTAACATTTAGAATTAGGGCCTAGTCTAAATAGTGGTTTTGGACCACAAATCTGACACTAAAATAATTATTTCATGATCACTATGATGTCTAGGATATGAAAATAAGCATGTGTTAAAGTTTCATTAAGAAATTCTATGTGAAGGTGTCAAATTGGAAATTAGGGACCAAATTGAATAAATTGTAAAACTTGGATTATAGAAGAAATTTGTATGAAATTGCTTTGGAATATTAATTAGAGCTCCTTAAAGAGTAATTTTCCCAATTTTTAAGTTTTTGGACAAAAATGGGTATGCATGGAAAGTTTGGAAAGGTTAGTAAGGAAGAACATTTTGGTCATCTGGTTAATTAATGAAATAAAAAGGGAAAATCAAGAAAAAATTCACTCATTTTCTTCTCCATGCTATTGAAATTGAAGGAGTCTCCATAGCTAGGGTTTTCCAACATTTCAAGCTCAATAGTAAGTGTTCCCTAGCCTCGTTTTTAATGTTCTTTGTATTTTTGAAACCCTCGTAACATGCTCTATCTATTTCTACCCATATTTCAAGCTAGGGTTCATGTTATAAATTTGACCCATGCATGAGATAGTTGTCCTTTGATGATTTATGGAGGGTTATGAAAGTTAGAGGTTAGATAAACATCTTTTGCTAGGCGATTTTTCATGAAAACACCAAAAAGGGACCTAAATGAAAAAGGTATAAAATATGGGGTAGAAATGTGAAATACAAGAAAATGTGGGCTAGTATGAGCTTATAATACATTTGGCTAGGCTTGGGTAGCCAAGGAATTACATGTATTTCATTATACGAGACTTAGGACTAAATTGTAATATTGTGAAAGGTTAAGGGAAAAATGGTTATTTTTTCAGGGGTTTGTTTTAAATCCTAAAATGAAAAATGTGATGTATTAATAGTCTAATTTTATTGATAAAGACCCCGAGGAGCCAATTCCGGAGGTCGACCATGAAAAACGAAAGGTTTCGGAATAACCGAAGTACGAAACCGAAACGATCACCAGGTAAGTTCGTATAACCTGAAGTAAACTCTTAATATACCTAAATATGCATGTTCTTGAATGTATGAAAATTTAGATATTCATTGCATGATGATTCATGGAATGTGCTAGTGTAAATGAAAGGTGATAAATGTCCCGATTGAAATAGAAAAGAGAAATTTGATGGATAAGTTATGGCTTACATGACATGAGATCCTGCATGTTTTGCAGAAAAGGATTTAGCTCGGATGGGTAATTCGATGATCTCAAATAGAAGAATCTAGCCCGGACTGGTGTTCCTTAAGTGATCGAGCCTTCCGAAGAATATGGGTGCATTAAGGATTTAGCTTGAACAGGTAATCCGATTAAGGACTGAATATAGCCTGGACTGGCAATTTAGGTCCGAGCTTATGAGAGCAATTGTCTTGAAAGGGATTTAGTCAGGACTGGTAATCTTGACATTGCTCTATGAGTTAATACTATGGGGGATTTAGCCTGAACTGGTAATCCCACCATAAGATGTAAGGTTTGTGGGAGTGCGTACTCGAGATAATCATTTGCATGATTTAACGGTAAATGAACTATCCATCGAGATTTTCGAGGAATTCAATGGAATTAACATTAGAAATAGAAATGGAAATATTGAATTGATGAGCTCATCTAAGACTAATGGCATGATGTATGGTTATGAGACTAACTTGATGATTGAGTGCATGTGATAGGGAAACTATTTCATGCTTGTTGGAATTATTTCCTAAATATGGTTGTATGCTAATTAATCGATAAGTTTACTTTCTAGTTATCCTGACTTACTAAGCATATAAATGCTTACCCCCTTCTCTTTTCCCTGTCTTACAGAGCTCATGGACTCATGAAGATTGGAAGACGGTTGGAGAATCAACACACTATCGACTAGTCCTACTTTGGTATTTAGATACTTTCATTTTGTTTAATGGCATGTATAGGGTTTTTCTTTATTTTGTTATATGTGTTATTTGGCTAGCCAATGTAAGGGCTTAAATGGTATACTTATTCTTTTGTATATATCCATGAGATCTGGCTCATATTGATGTGGATTATAAACCTACAAAGGATGCATGTTTAAGTTTAAATGTTTCATGAGATATGATGATGAGGTTTATCATAGATGGATGCTTGGTGTAACACCTCTCACCAGTATCCTTTGTCGTGATAGGGTTCGAGGCATTACCGGATTACACGTTCATAAACCTTTTAAATCAAGTCACCAAGTTACTCTCAAACTAAAAACTTTTCAAATATGTACATCTTGTCCCTTAAACAGGTCTTCGAGACCTAAAAAATACCTAGAGGTAGTGCGGGACAAAACCGAGAACATTTGATAAACTTTAGGCACCTTGGAAAATTTCCCTTACTTTGAAGTGTCACACGCCCATGTGGCTTGGGACACGCCCGTGCAGTGACCCCGTGTCCAAGACTGGAGCATTCTGTTAAATTCACACGGCCAAGACACACACCCGTGTGTCTAGCCCGTGTTCATTTAACAGACTTACAATTTTAGATGCAGGGAACGCAAGGCCATGCCACACGCCCATGGGTGTGGCCCGTGCATTACACACGGCCTAGACGCACGCCCGTGTGCCCAACCGTGTGGACCTTAATAGGATATTTTCTAAGCCTTTAGTCACCCCTTTTTATCACTTATACATAATGATTATTAAATACAAAGTAAAACATGATTATACTTTTATAAACGGTCTTTGCAAAAACTTATTGCATGGAAACCTCATATCATTGGTTTCATACATGCTAGGTTATTTCAATATTGTATTTATGGGTTTTCATGCCACTTTAATACATTCAAGATTGGCTCGTTCTTGTGACTCATTGCCAATTGGAATTCAACCATCGCATATGATTATAAAAATGCATGGAAATTTTGTAGGTCATAGCCTACTTCAAAACAAGCTGATCTCTATGACCATATACAAAAAGATAGATTTATCTTTACATGCCTTAATTTGGCAAATCAAATGACACATATAAAAAAATACTCAAAAGACCTATACATGCCATTGAACAAATCAGAAATGTCTTTATTCCAAAGCTGATCTATTTGATAGTATGCTAACTCTCCAACTGTCTTCCAATCTTTACGAGTCCTCGAGCTCTATGAGAGATAGAGAAAAGAGAGGGGTAAGCATTTTCATGCTTAGTAAGCTGTAATAACCAGAAAGTAAACTTACCAAGTAATTAGCATGCAATTAAATTGGGTAATAAATTCAATGAGCATAGGATGGCTTCCCTATCACATACACTCAATCAATGAGTTAGTCACATAACAATGCACTATGAAAGTTATCTTAGATGAGCTCATCATCCAACATCTCATTTTGTACATATATATCACATTGATCTCAGTGAATTTCTAGGAAATCTCGATGGAAAACCCATTTACCGTTAATTCGTACAATGATAGTTTTAGATATGCACTCCTGCGAACCTCACATCTTATGGCGGGATTACCAGTCCAGGCTAAATCCACCATTTTATAAACTCATAAGGTGATGTCGGGATTACCAGTCTAGGCTAAATCCCTTATAACAACAAACACCTTTATTGAGCTCGGATCTGAATTACCAGTCCAGGCTAAATTCAGATCCTAATTGGATTACCCGTCCGGGCTAAATCCATGATGCACATATATTCTTCGGGAGGCTCAACCATTCAAAGGACACCCGTCCGGGCTAGATCCTTTTATAAATGAGATCAACAGATTACTTGTCCGAGCTAAATCCTTACTGCAACGCATGCAGGACCTCATTACATATGTCAAACATGGTTTATCCATCAAATTCCTTTTTTTTTTAACCTCAACCGAGACATTTATCACAATTCATACTTAAACATGCATTTCATAAAATTTCATGTTATTAATAAATGAAATCATCATGCATTCATAAATCATATAATTAGGCACATTGAGTGTTTACTTTAAGTTATCTGAACTTACCTGGTATTCGTTTCGGTGTCGTGTTTCGGTTATTTCAAAACCTTTCGTTTTCCTTGATTGACCTCCGAAATTTGTTCCTCGGGCTCTATAACAATAAAAATAGATCATTAACACTCCAAATTATACATTTCATGTCTAAATTCCACCCCGGTCGAAATGACCGGTTTTCCCATAACCTTTCACATTTTTACGATTTAGTCCCTAGGCTCGTATAATGAAACACATGCAATTTATACCTTAATCAAGCCTAGCCAAACACTTTTCCCTCTTATGATAGCCCAAATTTTTAATTATTTTCACATTTCTACCACACATTTTACAACTTTTGCAAAAAGGTCCCTTTAGGGGTTTTTCAGGAAAATCACCTAGGAAAAGTTGTTTAACACACATCAAACTTTCATATTGCTCCATAAAACATCAAAATACAAGTAACTCATGCATGGGTAAATTTTTAAACATGAACCCTAGCATGAAATATGGGTAGAAATGGAGAGAGTAAGCTACCGGGATCTCAAAATTACAAAGAACATTAAAAACGGGGCTTGGGAGCACTTACTAATTGGCTTGAAAAGCTTGAAAACCCTAGCTATGGTGGCTTAGGAATTTCGGCTGGACAAGGGAGAAGAATGGCTGATTTTTTTCCTTCTTTTTACCATTTTATTTCATTAATATTTCAAATGACCAAAATGCCCTTAAGCTCTTTCTTTGAAATTTCATCCATGCAAGCCCATTTTTGTTCAAAAATTTAAAAATAGGGAAAATTTCTCCCTAAGACATTATATTGTATAATCTAAAGCAATTTCATGCATATTGCTTCTAGAATCCAAGTTTTGCAATTTATTCAATTTAGTCCTAATTTTCCAATTGGGCACTTACTCAAAGAATTCCTTCATGAAACTTTAACACATGTATATTCTCATATTCTCAACCTCGTAATAATCACAAAATAAATATTTTGATGTCAGATTTATGGTCCCAAAACCACTATTCCGACTAAGCCTTATTTTGGGATGTTACATTTTTCCCCCCTTAGGGACTTTCGTCCTCGAAAGTCTTACCAGTGAACAGATTTGGATATTGGCTTCTCATGGTTTCTTCTGGTTCCCATGTAGCCTATTCTACACCATGTCGATGCCATAAAACTTTTACTAAGGTCACATCTTTATTCCTCAGCTGTTTAACCTTACGAGCCAATATCTTAACTGGTTCCTCTCCATAGGTCATGTCCGGTCGAATTTCAATCTCAGTCGAAGATATCACATGAGAGGGGTCTGATCGGTATCGCCTTAACATCGATACGTGGAACACATTGTGAATCTTTTCCCGTTCAGGTGGCAATGCCAAGAGATAGGCTAACGGTTCAACTCTTTCAATGATCTCGTACGGTCCGATAAATCGCAGACTCAGTTTACCTTTCCGGCCAAATCTCAACACCTTTTTCCATGGAGATACTTTCAAGAATACTCTATCTCCAACTTGAAACTCAATTTCCTTTCTTTTCAGATCAGCATATGACTTTTGCCTATCCGATGCCGCTTTCAAACAGTCTCGTATCACTTTAACTTTCTTTTCAGTTTCTTTAATCAAATCAACTCCTGAATCTGATTTTCCTTAAGTTCTGTCCAATACAATCGAGTTCGGCACTTCCTGCCATACAAGGCCTCATAAGGTTCCATCTTCAAACTCGTTTGAAAACTGTTGTTGTAGGCGAATTCTACTAGCGACAAATATTTTTCCCAGCTACCCTGAAA
Source organism: Gossypium arboreum (assembly GCF_025698485.1). NCBI lineage: Eukaryota > Viridiplantae > Streptophyta > Magnoliopsida > Malvales > Malvaceae > Gossypium > Gossypium arboreum. Next base: position 13,704,383 of record NC_069072.1, on the reverse strand, counting down.
TTCAAGGATGCAACTTCGCAACATATCCTCAAGAATCTGAATCATCCGCTCAGACTGACCATCTGTCTGAGGGTGAAAAGCTGTATTAAAGCTTAACTTCGTACCCAAGGCTTTTTGTAATTTCTTCCAGAATCTCGAAGTTAATCTCGGGTCTCTGTCGGAAATAATCGACAGTGGTACGCCATGCAATCTTACAATCTTAGAAATGTACAAGTCGGCTAATCTATCGAGGGAGTAATCTGTCCTCATCGGAATAAAATAAGCCGACTTCGTCAACTTATCTACTACGACCCATATGACATCTTTCTTCTTCAAAGTCAATGGAAATCCTGTCATGAAATCCATAGTAACTCTGTCCCACTTCCATTCGGGGACCATCACAGGCTGTAGCAAACCTGAAGGCACTTGATGTTCAGCTTTAACTGCTGACATACCAGACATTTCGACACAAATTTAGAAATATCTCTTTTCATGCCGTTCCACCAGGACATTTTCTTCAAAGCGTTGTACATCTTGGTACTTCTTGGTTGAATTGACAAATGCCTGTTATGTGCTTCTTGCAAAATTTTCCGAATAAGTTCATTGTTTTTGGGTAAATAAACCCTATCTCTGAACATCAAACATCCATCAGAACCAATCCGAAAATCTGATTCAATACTTGACTCACATTGAGTTCTTTTAGCTTGCAAATCATCATCATTAGTTTGAGCATTATAGATTTCCTGAAGGAATGTCGGCCTAGCCTCTAGCTTAGCCAAGACTGAACCATCATCAAGCATTGCCAAATGAGCATCCATCGCCCTTAATGCAAACAAGGATTTTCTACTCAACGCATCAGCGACCACATTCGCCTTTCCCGGGTGATAGTCAATAATCAGTTCGTAATCCTTGATTAACTCTAGCCACCTCCGCTGCTTCAAATTTAATTCTTTTTGAGTCATCAAATACTTTGAACTCTTGTGGTCGGTGAATATGCGGCAAGTCTCACCATATAAATAATTCCTCCAAATTTTTAAAGCAAAAACGATGACAGCAAGTTCTAAGTCATGTGTAGGAGAGTTCTTCTTATGCGGCTTTAACTGTCGTGAAGCATAGGCTATTACTTTTCCATCTTGAATAAGTACACAACCCAGTCCATTTGAAGATGCGTCACTGTAGACTACAAATTCTTTTCCCAACTCAGGCAATACTAAAACAGAAGCTTCAGTTATCAATGTCTTTAACTTCTCAAAACTTTGTTGACACTTTTCCGTCCATTCAAACTTAACGTTTTTCTGTAACAATCTCGTCATCAGAGTTGCTATCATGGAGAATCCTTTCACAAATCTTCGATAGTAATTGGCTAAGCCCAAAAAGTTTCTAACCTCGGTTACATTTTTAGGCGGTTTCCATTCAACAATAGTAGAGATCTTACTTGGATCATCTCGGATGCCTTCACCTGAAACAATATGACCTAAAAATCCAGCTTCCTGAAGCCAAAACTCACTCTTGCTAAACTTAGCATACAATAGGTTTTCCCGCAAAGTCTGCAACATAATTCTCAAGTGCTTTGTATGTTCTAACTCATCTTTGGAGTAAATCAAGATGTCGTCAATGAACACAACTGCAAACTTATCCAAATATGGCCAAAAGATCCTATTCATTAGGTCTATAAATACGGCCGGTGCATTCGTCAACCCAAACGCCATGACAAGAAATTCATAATGGCCATACCTTGTCCTAAAGGCTGTCTTAGGTACATCCAATTCTTTAGCTCGTAGTTGGTAATAGCCAGACCTCAAGTCTATCTTAGAGAACACGGTGGCTCCTTTCAACTGGTCGAAAAAATCATCAATCATTGGCAAAGGATACTTATTCTTGATAGTTACCTTGTTCAGTTGGCGGTAATCTATACATAACCTCATCAAACCATCTTTCTTCCTTACAAATAGAACGGGAGAATCCCAAGGTGAAAAGCTCGGCCTTACAAAACCTTTATCCATTAGCCCTTGCAACTGTGCTTTCAATTCTCTCAGCTCAGTTGGTGCCATCCTATACCGAGCAATTGAAATAGGAGCTGTCCCTGGCACCAGCTCAATACCAAATTCTATTTCCCTTTCAGGAGGTAATCCGAGTAATTCTTCTGGAAATACATCTGGGTACTCACATACTAGAGGCACAGATTCAATCTTCAACTCTGTTTTCTTAGTGTTCAATACAATTGCAAGGTAGGCTTCATACCCTTTTCTCATATATCTTTGAGCAACCATTGTCGTGATCACAACCAGAGGTGTACCCAACTTTCTTGAATCAACCCGTAGGATCTCACCATCTGGGCATCTCAATTTAATATACTTACTACCAAAATTTACAATTACATCATGCAAGGCTAACCAATCCATACCAAGTACTACATCAAATTAATCAAATGGTAACAACATAAGATTAGCCGGAAAACAATGACCCTGAATCGTCAAAGGACAATTCTTACAGATTTTATCAACCATAACTGATCTGCCTAGTGAGTTCGAACTTTAATAATAAATTCCGTAGGCTCAATGAGTATGTTCATTCTAGATACCAAGCTCATGCAAATGTATGAATGTGTCGACCCCGGGTCAATTAAGGCAATAACACATGTATCGAAAAGAGAAAAAGTACCCGTGATAACATCAGGAGCAGAGGCTTCCTCTCGGGCGCGTATGCATACGTTATTGCCAGAGCTCGAGCCTCTAGTTTTGCAGAGTCTTTAGCCACAACTCGACTTCCACTTGCACTTTCAGGATATCTCAGAGGTCTACCTCGTGAAATGGGAGTACTCAACTTCGGGGCTGCTTCCACTTCTTTCTCGACTCGCTCTGGGCAGTCCCTGAGAAAGTGGTCAAGAGATCTTCATCTGAAACATGTACCGCTCTTCACTCAGCACTCTCTAAAGTGAAATTTATTGCAACTCTTACACTTCGAATTTTGATCATCTACACTCCCCACACTGGTTACTATCGGGGATGAAGACTTTTGGCTTTGTCGTTTAGAGCTTCTCGCTCTACCCGAATATCCTACTGATGAAATGGAGTGTTCATGCTGGCTCATTGATTTCTTTGTGGAAAACGAGAGTATTTTACCACTGGACCTCTTGCTCGCGACTCGGGCCTCTCTCTTTGCTTGCTTTCTTTCATTATTAATCTTCTCGGCCTTCTTGTCCCGATCAGCCAATGCGGCAAACTCCCGTATTTTCAGGATCCCAATCAACAACTTAATTTCCTCATTCAGACCTTTCTCAAAGCGTTTACACATTTCTAACTCGATTTGGACCCATTCAATTGCGTACTGACTTAGCCTCACGAACTCTCGTTCGTATTCTGCTACAGTCTTGTTCCCTTGTTTGAGTTCAAGGAACTCCCTTCGCTTTGAGTCTAGAAATCGTTGGCTAATGTATTTCTTCCTAAACTCTGCTTGGAAGAAATCCCAAGTGATATTTTCCTTTGGCGCTACCGAGGATACAGTCTTCCACCAATGATATGCAGTATCTTTTAGGAGGGACACGGCACACTTCAAACACTCCTCAGGTGTGCATGACAAATCATCTAACACCCGTGTAGTATTCTCGAGCCAAAACTCAACTCTTTCAGCATCATCATCAACTTTAGTTCTGAATTCTTCAGCCCCATACTTTCTAAGCTTATCCACAGGGGCCTTACCAATTAGTACCGGTGCCATACCTCGTAGCACATCCTTATCAGGCTGGTTAGGGGGCGGGGGACGTCTTGGTATATTGGGGCGATTCCTCAGGTAATCCTCGAACCGTTCATCCATCATATCAAAGAAGGCAGCTCGGGCTTCTTCCCAGCCTTCAGACATAAGCCATCTACTACTACTAGATATAGCTCATTGTACGGAAGCTGGAGCATGGCTCTCAACTCCCTCGGACTCATCTTGTTCTTGGTTGGAAGACATTTACTATATTCAAAACAATTTAAACAATTAGGAGATGTCACACTATCAATATCCGAATAATGACATGTATAGCAAACCTCAATACTCTCTATGGTAGTCCTAGAACTGACTAAATCGTAGCTCTGATACCACTAAATGCAACACCCCTCACTCGTATCTGTCACCGGGATAGCGTTTGAGGCGTTACCGAGATTACACGTTCATAAACCTATTAAATTGAGTCACCAAGTTACTCTCAAATTAAAAAATTTTCAAATATGTACATCTTGTCCCTTAAACAGGTCTCCGAGACCTAAAATATACCCAGAGGCAATGCGGGACAAAACCAAGAATATTTGATAAACTTTGGGCACCTTGGAAAATTTCCCTTACTTTGAAGTGTCACACTCTCGTGTGGCTTGGGACACACCCGTACAATCACCCCATGTCCAAGACTTGAGCATTCTGTTAAATTCACAAGGGTAAGACACATGCCCGTGTGTCTAGCCCGTGGTCATTTAACTGACTTACAATTTTAGATGCAGGGAACGCACGGTCATGCCACACGCCTATGGGTGTGGCCTGTGCATTACACACGGCCTAGACACACGCCCGTGTGCCCAACCGTGTGGACCTTAATAGACTATTTTCCAAGCTTTTGGTCACCCCTTTTTATCACTTATACATAATGATTATTAAATACAAAGTAAAACATGATTATACTTTTATAAACGGTCTTCGCAAAAACTTATTGCATGGAAACCTCATATCATTGGTTTCATACATGCGAGGTTATTTCCTATCTTGTATTTATGGGTTTTCATGCCACTTTAATACATTCAATATTGGTTGTTCTTGTGACTCATTGCCAATTGGAATTCAACCATCACATATGATTATAAACATGCATGGAAATTTGTAGGTCATAGCCTACTTCAAAACAAGCTGATCTTTATGACCATATACAAAAAGATAGATTTATCTTTACATGCCTTAATTTGGCAAATCAAATGACACATATAGCAAAATACTCAAAAGACCTATACATGCCATTGAACAAATCAGAAATGTCTTTATACCAAAGCTGATCTATTTGATAGTATGCTGACTCTCCAACTGTCTTCCAATCTTTATGAGTCCTTGAGCTCTATGAGAGACGGGGAAAAGAGAGGGGTAAGCATTTTGATGCTTAGTAAGCTCGAATAACCGAAAAGTAAACTTACCAAGTAATTAGCATGCAATTAAATTGAGTAATAAATTCAATGAGCATAGGATGACTTCCCTATTACATACACTCAATCAATGGGTTAGTCACATAAAAATGCACTATGAAAGTTATCTTAGATGAGCTCATCATTCAACATCTCATTTTGTACATATATATCACATTAATCTCGGTGAATTTCTAGGAAATCTCGATGGAAAACTCATTTACCATCAATTCGTACTATGATCGTTTTAGATATGCACTCCCGCGAACCTCACATCTTATGGTGGGATTACCAGTCCAGGCTAAATCCACCATTTTAGAAACTCATAAAGTGATGTCGGGATTACCAGTCCAAGCTAAATTTAAATCCTAATCGGATAACCCATCCGGGCTAAATCCATGATGCACACACATTCTTCGGGAGGCTCGACCATTCGAAGGAACACCCGTTCGGGCTAGATCCTTTTATTAATGAGATCAACAGATTACCCATCTGGGCTAAATCCTTACTGCAACACATGCAGAACCTCATTGCATATGTCAATCATCGTTTATCCATCAATTTCTTTTTTTTTTAACCTCACCCGAGACATTTATCACAATTCATACTTAAACATGCATTTCATAAAATTTCATGTTATTAATAAATGCAATCATCATGCATTCATAAATCATATAATTAGGCACATTGAGTGTTTACTTTAAGTTATCCGAACTTACCCGGGATTTGTTTCGGTATCATGTTTCGGTTATTCTGAAACCTTTCGTTTTCCTCGATCGACCTCCGGAATTTGTTCCTCGGGGTCTATAACAATAAAAATAGATCATTAACACTCCACGTTATACATTTCAAGTCTAAATTCCACCCCGGTCCAAATGACTGTTTTGCCCCTAACCTTTCACATTTTTATGATTTAGTCCCTAGGCTCGTATAATGAAACACATGCAATTTCTACCTTACTCAAGCCTAGCCGAACACTTTTCTCTCTTATGGTAGCCCACATTTTCCATTATTTTCACATTTCTACCACACATTTTACAACTTTTGCAAAAAGGTCCCTTTAGGGGTTTTTCATGAAAATCAGCTAGGAAAATTTGTTTAACACACATCAAACTTTCACATTCCTCCATAAAACATGAAAATACAAGTAACTCATGCATGGGTAAATTTTTAAACATGAACCCTAGCATGAAATATGGGTAGAAATGGAGAGAGTAAGCTACAAGGATCTCAAAATTACAAAGAACATTAAAAACGGGGCTTCGGAGCACTTACTAATGGGCTTGAAAAGCTTGGAAACCCTAGCTATGGTGGCTTAGGAATTTCGGCTGGACAAGGGAGAAGAATGGCTGATTTTTTCCTTCTTTTTCCCATTTTATTTCATTAATATGCCAAATGACCAAATTGCCCTTAAGCCATTTCTTCAATTTTATTTCCTTCTTTGTCCAAAAAGTTAGAAATTGGGAAATTGCTCCCCAAGACCTTCTATTTTATAATCTAAATTAATTTCATGCAAATTGCTTCTAGAATCCAAGTTTTACAATTTATTCAATTTAGTCCCTAATTTTCCAATTGGGCACTTACTCAAAGAATTCCTTCATGAAACTTTAACACATGCATATTCTCATATTCTAAGCCTCGTAATAATCATAAAATAAATATTTTGATATCGGCTTTGTGGTCCCGAAACCACTATTTTAACTAGGCCCTATTTTGGGATGTTACACTTGGAATGGAACCTAATAATTTGAGAGTGGGCATATCATATAATAGTATATGGTTATAATATGGCCTAAGTGTAAAATGTAAAATGAGCTATGTTAATCCCTAATACAAAGAGGATTATGTAGCATGTACTAAACCGATGAGATGAGATTAACATGCAATGAGTTATGTCAAGGTTGTTTAAGAGTAAAATTAGGCCATGTTACATACCATTGAAGTCTCTAAGTATGTATGGAATATAGAGGGTGACCAAAGGCTTGGAAAATAGCCTTAAAAAGGTCTACATGGGTAGATACACGGGCATGTGTCTAGGCCATGTGTGACACACGGTTAGCCCCCATGGGCATGCTGCTTGGCCGTGTGTCCCCTGCACTTAAAATTTTAAGTCAATTTGCATGGTAGTAAACACACGGGTAAAGACACGACTGTGTGTCTCAATCGTGTGGAGGCCACGGTCTCGCACACGGTCGTGTGCCTTGGCCGTGTGCCTTAAAATGGATGATGACATCATACATAGAACATCCTAGTGTTTGGACACCAGCGATGGCACGAGCGTGTCTAGGCTGTGTGAGGGACACGGGCCAGGGACACGGGCGTGTGCTTGGCCGTGTAGAAACCCCTGTAGGTTCGAAATGAAAAATAAATCCGAGTAATTCAACACGGGTGGGACACACGGGCGTGTGAGGCATAACCCTAGTAAATTTTACTGAAATTTTCCCTAGTTCTCGGTTTAGTCCTAGATCACTTTTAGTGTATGTTTTGGGCCTCGTAGGCCCATAATAGGGACACTAAGATGTTGTGTGATTGATTTTATATTAGAATGAAATTTTCTAACCCATATTTTCTGAAAGTGTCCAAGTATATATCTAGTAACACCTTGTACTTTGTCCCGCTCTCGAGTACGAGTAAGGGGTGTTACATTCATTCAATGTAAATTCCTTGTCAACTACAACTTCAATCGATGAATATGCTTATTTTAGACCAAAACCAATAATAACAAGTCTCCCAATTTCAAATACATAAGTCACTTACCAAATCTTACCAAATCGGAGAACGACTTACAGATAAGAGTACATCCTTTTCAGAAGCCCAAAGGCTGAACGGAAGCACATAAGTGCTAAACAGAAGCCCATAAGGGTTGAGCGGAAGCTCATAAGAGCTAAACGGAAACCCATAAGGGTTAAATAAAAGCTCGTAAGAGTTGAACAGAAACCCATCAAGGTTAAACAGAAGCTCAATAGAGCTAAACGAAAACTCATATGAATTAAACAGAAGCTCGTGAGGGATAAACGGAAAGTAAACACAAAAGTTCACAACAAATGCTGAACCTCGTTTTACTTGGGTAATTTGCCATCAATTCATCGATTACTAAATGTACTCAGATCCTGCATTCCATTTAATTCGAACATTCAATTCAATTTTGTAAGTTTAACAATATTTTATAATCAACAATAAATAAATACCCATTCATCAATTAAATATAAATATTAAAGTTTAACTGTACGAACTTACCTGTGTTAAATTGTAAGATATGTAAAAGTTCAAGGACTATTCTGCTAATTTTCCCTTTTCATGAATATCTACATGCTCTTGATCTAAAATATAAAATTACTCATTCATTAGCATATATTTCAGTTCCAATTTACTTTACAATTAATACCCCTCAATTTACCCCAACTTTTACAACTTTTGTAATTTAGTCCTTAACTAATTAGTCTATCAAATGGACTAATTTTTTTTCTCAATTAATAACTTATCTAAATATTTTAAGCTATCATACAACCCTTGATAAACAGAAATTTAATACCAAACCCTAATGTTTAACCTTTTCACGATTTGGTCCTAAAATCAATGTATATCAAAATCAATTTATAAAATCATCATACAACAAAATTAAAGCTCTAAATCCATGTTATTTCATAAAAAAACATCCAGTATTCATCAATGGTAACTTTCAAAATTTCCAATAAAATAAAAAACTAATGAAATAGCTAGTTGGACCTAATTGTAAAAGTCTTAAAAACACAAAAATTACAAGAAAAAGGCAAGAATTAAACTCACATGAAGCTAAAATATGAAAACCAGCTTTGAGAGCTCTTCAATGGTGTTTTTAGACAGAAAATTGATGAAGAAAATGTTTAGAAACTTTTAGGTTTTTCAATTTGATATTTAAATTTCATTTATTTCCAATTTTGCCCTTTAATCACATCATTTTAACATTTTTTTGTGCTTATGTCGCCTCAGCCATTTCATTTAGGCTTAATTATTCCTTAAGTCCTCCCTTATTTAACATTTAGGCTATTTAATCACTATATCTTTAATTAATAAGTTTTGCACCTTTTTCAATTTAGTCATTTTATCAAAACATTAAAATTTTCTAACGAAACTTTAAGACAACCTTAATGACAGTCCTTAAATATTTATAAAAATATTTACGGCTCGGTTTATAGAAACAAGGTCTCGATACCTCATTTTCTAAACTACTGAACCTAACAAATTCCTTAAAAAACACAAATTACTAATGCAAAAACCTTTCTAAAACCACGTTTGACTCGTAAATACTTAATAATAAAATTTACGAGCTTACACGTCAAATTTGGTGGTCTCGAACCACTGTTTCTGACACCACTGAAAATTAGGCTGTTACATTCGTGAAGCAAAAACACAAATTAAACATAAAACGTATGAATACGCCCTTCGCCGAACAACCATGCATGATACAGAATGGATAAGTGGCTCACTTATAGTCGCAACTCTAGCACAATCCCTCCTCCACAGATATTCTTCTAATACTCAATTTCCTGGGAAAGAAAGGTAATAGAGTAAGTTCATTTGAACTTACTCAGTTTCTTAAAAACACAATATAATTATTAGGTTACCTATAATCAAATAAAAGATAAAGTAAATTTTCAAACTTTGTGTTACTGTAACACTTCGCCAATCTACCAGTACAACTCACTAGTGCACACATTACAAATATAACACACAATATTCTTAGTGGCACGTGCTAGCTATTCATACATGCTTCTTTCAATCATATGTGTTTACCATTAACCCAACCTTGTGCCAGCCTTAGTCCCATAATTCAAAAATCAAAACCACATATCTTTATTCATATTCCTTGTCATTTTGAATACGTGTTCTCCCACAAGGTTGGGGCATGACCTTCCAGTCCGGTTTGCAATAAAGCTGCCCTACCAAAGGTATTACAAATAAAGTTTCTTTCCACATTTTCACATATCGCAGATAGTTTGGTACTAGGTTAGCACACAAGGTGGGAATTAACCGTGACCATGGCCATGTACACAAAATATTAACTCGTTAATACACAACACATCAGGATATATTCAGCAGAGACAACTTACCTTACACGACTCCATATCATAGAGTTTTTAAAACCCAAAGGAAGCAAAAAGAAACTCACTAGAACCTTCAGGATAAAATCTACTCTATTGGTCATTTGCCTCGATCTTTTAGACCTTCTCTAGCTTCTTAAGCTAAATAAGAAACAATCATAATTATTAGACCCTTTATCTACTATAAATTGACCATGCATGTACTACAGAAAAGACATAAATCTCTTCGACAACATCCTAAGGGCTTCCCCAAAATTACCAGTCTGTTGATACTTATCAATGGCGTTTAACAAGCTTTTTGGATATTTTTCTCGTTTCCTCTAGAGAAGATGACTTAAAATAAATTTCTTAAAGACATAGGAGAGAACACAAAGAGAAAAGAAAAAAAGTAAAACATGATAGTTATAGACACCCTTTTATAGCACAGACAACGATAATAAGCTTAGTGGGAAGGTCTAAGACTCTACTATCAACCTTGAATTCAGAGACTAAGCTTACCTAATAAGATTTGAAATCTAACCCTTTAAAAATGTAACTACTACCATTAATCAGAGTGGTAAAACATTGCTTGCACACACTTGGGCAACCAACTAAACAGGTTATTCGATTACCTAAACATATCAAGTTGTCATTTATGGTACTCTAGTTCAATTCCAACTAGGTCTAAACTAAACTCTAACGATGCCCATAAAGCTATCGTTTCCATACAAGGCAATTTTACCACTTTGCGAACTAGCAAGTTTTCCTAGAACATCTGGGTTCATGGATCATCTTATAAAAGAGTCTTTCAAACCCTAAAGTTTGTCAGCTTTAAAGTTTGTCAAATGGTGAATTCTGCCAAACTGAACCTCCCAATGGTGTACTGAAGAATTCATGAAACATACCAACCCAAAACTTAAGCTGATAATTCACCTTAATACTATTTTTGGCTTACTTAACTATACACTAAAAAGATATTAGTATGATCTACGTTGGCGGGTTGGTACAACTCTCCCCCCACTTAGGAAATTTCTACCTCAAAATTTTTACCTGTGAAAAGCTATGGGTATTGTTCTTTCATTAAACTTTCCCTTTCCCAAGTGGCTTCCTTCATGTTGTGATTCCTCTATAACAGTTTTACTAGTGGAATTCTTTTATTCCTCATCTGTTTCAATTCTCTAGCTAAAATTTGAATAGGCTCTTCGTCATAAGATAAGTTAGGCTCAAATTCTATAATTTTTACTTGTACCACATGGTCTATATTTTATTGATATCTTCTCTTCATGGAGATGTGGAACACGTTATGAATCTTCGATAGTTCTAGTGTTAGTGCTAATCTATATGCTACTGGACCAACTCACTCCAGTATCTCGTATGGTCCTATAAAATACAGGCTTAGCTTCCCTTTTTGTCTAAATCTTATTACCTTTTTCTAGGGAGGCATCTTTAAAAATACCTTGTTTCCAACCTCAAATGAAATATCTTTCCTCTTCCTATCAGCGTAAGCTTTTTGTCAGTCTTGAGCAGCTTTTAAGTGAGTTCAAATAATAGAAACCTTTTCTTCTGTTTCTCACACCAAGTCAAGACCAACTATTTTTTTCTCATTGAGATCCAACCAACAGGTGGGAGATCTGCACCTTTTTCTATATTATGCTTTGAAAGATTTCATTCCTAAGCTGGCATGATAACTGTTGTTGTATGCGAACTCTACCAATGGAAGATATTTTCCCAGTTGATTCCAAAATCTATTACATAGCTTCTGAGCATGTCTTCAAGAACTTGAATAACTCTTTCTAATTGCCTATTTGTTTGAGGATGGAAGACAGTACTGAACTGTAACTTGGTTCCCAATGACTCTTGTAGTTGTTTCTAAAATCTTGACGTGAACCTTGGCTCTTAATCAGATACTATGAATGCTGGTATCCCATGGAGTTGTACAATTTTTGATATATAAAGTTCTACCAACTTTTCTAGTGAGTAGTTTGTACACACAAGCAGGAAATGGGCTGACTTAATGATCCGATCCACAATAACCCAAGTTGCATTCTTCTTGGTAGGACTGAAGGGAAACCCAAAATGAATTCCATTGTGATCTTGTCCCACTTCCACTCTGGAATCTTTAAAAGATACAACCTCCTCAAGGGAACTTGGTGTTTCAAGCCACCAATATAAGCTTTTTAAATCACGATACATTTTAACACTTCATGGATAATGCAAAATGGGTCCTTGATGAGCCTACTTAACATTGTTTGTCTCAATTTATTTCTTGCTAGCATATACATCTTTCCTATATACCGAAGTTTGTCATCCTTTCCCAGGGTAAAGTTCATAGTATCGCCAGACACTAATTGCTTCTTGTACTCTTCACACTTAGTATCTTTTATTTGTTCCTCTAGAATTTAAGAAAGAACAGTAGGACAGGCAGTCAATTTTACAAGTAATGACCCATCGTCTAACATGTGAACTCTCGCTCGAAGGAATGCCAATACAGCTATAGTTTTCCTACTTAAGGCATTCACCACTACGGTAGCCTTACCAGGGTGGTACTCAATTGCTAGGTTGTAACCTTTTAATAGTTCTATCCCATGTCATTAGCATAAATTTAAACTCTTTTGTGTCATCAAGTACTTCAAGCTCTTGTGGCTCAAAAACACGCGATACTTCTCATCAGAGAGATAATGTATCTAGATCTTTAGTGTTAGTACTATAGCTGCTAGCTCCGACATGCATTAGATAGTGATCTGCTGTAATTCAGTGTAGCAGATTAAACTAGTTTTCACATTTTAGGAGCTTGAATACAAGCATTTTGGTTAAGTTTTCGTAATTCTATTTACATTCAATAAATTATGTAATTTGAGTCTTTTATTGACCTTAGAGGCCGAATGAGGCCTAAGGGTGAGCTAATATGCTTTGTGAGTGTGCAGGAGACCATTAGAAGGCGTGCTAACTAAATACTGGTCATTGTGTTACAACATAAAGAGTTGAATGTCACAACATAGGGAGCAAAATGGAAGAATTTCAAGACTCCCTTTGGTGTCGCGACATAGCCTGAGGATGTCGCGACACACCCCTAAAGATACCCGAAGATGAGCATACTGTCTTCGATGTTGCAACATCCCCACTATACGGGAAATAATTATGAGCCAAAGGCATTTTGGTCCATACAATCAAACATTAAACACGAGAATGACAACTAACTTAAGGTTAAGGACGACAACCACTCTAAGTCTATAAATAGGCTCATTTAACACATGTTATGGACAACTTTTCATATTGTATAATTTTCTTTATAGTTTTAGTTCTTAGTGTTTTTTTTTCTAAGGATTTTAGGTTATTTTCAATTTTGTTCTTACTTTTGTAGGGAGATTGGATTTGTGAACTTAATCAAACTCTGTGAGGATTTGACATTATATTCAATACAAATCAAGCTTCTTCTAAACTTTATATTCTTGAATTGTTATTCATGTCTATTTTATATATAAATTCTATACTATTTGTGAGATCCATGAGAAACTAATCCTCTTGTGGGGAATTAGCAAGTGGAGGTGTGATTAATTAACTGCTTTGTAGGGTTATCTTAGTGGATTAGCGGTTTGGGAAAGGAAGAATTTAAACCCAAGGCTTGATGACCCTAGGAAGTTTTTAAGGTGGGAATTAACCTAAAGTTGGTATGGCCTATTTGTGAACACCTTAACCCCAAACCGATCTGGATTATGAGGTTGAGAGATAAATAGTTCTTGCTGACTCATTATTCTAGTAGAAGACCGAAAGATCCTGCTAGGGTATTGGCTAGTTGATTGAATAAGAAGCTCGAAGTGATAGTTGATTATGATTACTGAAGTAAACTAATCAGCATGCTCAGATTTGATAAATTCTACAATTTGATTTCTCACTATTTATTTATTTATATTCTCTTTACTTTTATTATTAAAAACCCCAAAAATCCCTCTTTTATACTTCATCATAATATAATCTTTTTAAATTAATAATTAAATCTATTTGTGCTTAGGTTAGGAATAATTTAGTGCTCTCCTCCCTTAGATAGGATCCTCATAGTACTTGCCTACTCCATTGTAAGAATATTACAACCTGACCCATATGCTTGCGGATATCCCCTTTTTAATATATTTTGTGCAAGATTTCTACTTTGGACGTTGGTACATCCGGAAGTGGTCAGATAGTTCTTCTCATGCGACTTGAGCTAGTGAGATGCATACGCCATGACCTTTTCTCCTTGCATGAGCACACATCCCGGCCTATTTAGGGATGTGTGAGTGTACACTGTAACACCCCATACCTGTATCCTACGCTGGGGTTAAATACAAGGTGTTACCTAACTTGAACTCATACTTACAACCAATTCCGAGTCTTGATGACTTGGAAAATTTAAAACTTTCTTAAACTTATCAATATATCCTTAATATGGGCTTACAAGGCCCAAAACACATATCGAAAATCATTCGGGACCAATCCGGGTCCTTTTTCCAACTATAGAGAAATGTCACTTGACACAGGGGCACACACCTGTGTGGGAGGGGCAACACGCTCGTGTGAGCATTCCAACATGGTCGTGTTGATGGCTAGTGTGTCTCACATGGCCTAAGCAAGACAGTGACACGCCCATGTTCTCAACCCGTGTGGAATTAATTCTAAATGCACACCTACAGGGGTTTTCACACGGCCTGATTCACGCTCGTGTCTCTGGCCCATGTCTTTCACACGGCCAAGACACATCCGTGTCGTAGCCCGTGTGCAAAAACCTGGACATTTTGTTTCTGACATCAGCAATTCTTAAGGGCCACACAGCCAAGTTACACGCCCGTGTGCTAGGTTGTGCCCTTCAGACGACTGAGACACACGCATGTGTCTCTGCCCATGTGTTACTACCATGCATATTGACTTGAAATATTTTATGCATAGGGGACACACTTCCAGGCCACATGCCCATGGGGTAGACCGTGTGCCACACACAGCCTAGATACATGCCTGTATGCCTACCAGTGTGGACAATATAAGGCTATTTACCAAGCCCTATTGCCACCCTTACATATGTAGTTCTATACAAATACCAACCAATCCCAAAACAAGCATAATTCCTATAACCAAATCAGCCACAATGGACATTCATTCAACCATGATGACACATCTTTTATAAATTCAAAGTCAATGTTAGCCATCATTCAAGGCTTAATACAAATTGAAGGGTTTCCAACCCAAGCCAATACATATGGCCTAACCTCAATGACACAAAATAATAAAGTCTAAGTCCTATACATGCCATATTCAAAAATATAAATCCAACTATACCGAATGCTTCGGTTGATAGTGTGATCGATATCTCTGATTTCCAGTGATCCTTGAGCTAGCTAGGTGGCACTGTAAGGAAATGAAAAGTGACGGGAGTAAGCATAACAACTTAGTAAGTTGCATATAAGTAAGTATACAACAACAATTTATCAAAAATCAACATG
The DNA here is from genome assembly GCF_025698485.1 of Gossypium arboreum. Taxonomy (NCBI): domain Eukaryota; kingdom Viridiplantae; phylum Streptophyta; class Magnoliopsida; order Malvales; family Malvaceae; genus Gossypium; species Gossypium arboreum. The sequence goes on along the minus strand of NC_069072.1, from coordinate 13,688,729 downwards.
CTCATAACACCAAGGTAGGCATAAGCATAACTTACTCATTACCATCCATACAAGTCACATATTATATATTGAGCTCATATCTCATACGTACCAATTAGGTACCTGTACCACTCACAACACGATTATACTTTCCTCATTAGCTTATGAACATAAGTTTCACCGTTGAACCATTCAGAATACTACCGAATATTACATAAGCCTTAAGCATAGGGTAAGACGCCGATGCCATGTCCTAGACACGGTCTTACATTGACTCATATCTCAAGTCGATGCCATGTCCCAGACCTGGTCTTACACTGACTATCATCTCGTAGCTGATGTATGTCCAGACATGTCTTACACAAGCTTACGTCTCGAGGATAATGCATATCCTAGAGATGTCTTACACTAGCCCTCGTCTCAATGCCGATGCCATATCTCAGATATGGTCTTACATTGGCTCTCATAATGTGGCCGATGCATGTCCCGACATGTCTTACACTAGCTCACACACGAATAACCCAAATGTCATGGCATGAATATCCGATTTACTTCTTAAGGTTCCAACAGAAATTCTACTATCTTATTTATCATTATACATTCTCAATTCACAATCAAGCAATTTATGTTATGATAATTCAAGCACATATAATTAAAAATGTAGTTGTATTATTTACATACCACTTACCTTGGATTACAAAATATGGCGATTAGCCGATTTATTCGGTTTGCTTGGCTTTCCCCTAGTCTAGGTTCAGACTCGGTATTTCTTGATCTATAATAACAAAATGCACTTATTAAGTCACTTTATCAACTTAAGCACTCAACAATTCACGATTGGGCTAAATGACCATTTTGCCCCTATACTTTTGCAAAATGACCATTTTACCCCTCAGCTCGAAAATCAATTTTTATTGAATTTCTTTATTTCTCAAGACTAGCAAAACCTCTTTGACGCTTATAGCAACTCCAAATTCTCACTATTTCACACATTTATTATCTATTTTACAACTTATGCACATTAGTCCTATTAGGTGTTTTCATGCTTACATCTTTCACAAAAGTTGTTTATAAGACACCCAAGACTCATTTTCTTCCATAAAATTTTAGAAAATACCCTAAATATTCTCATGGTCAAACCCTAAACTCTTAATCATTTTGCAACATAGACCCCTCATTTGAAAGCTTATGCTTCAAGGGTTTCAAAAATGCAAAAATCTTTAAGAAAACTCATTAAAATCACTTACTTGAGAGAGGAATAAGTTGCTGCAAATTTTGAAGTTAAAAACCCTTAACAATGGCTGAAAACATCGGTGGAATGAAGAGAGAATGAAGGAAAAAGATGATAGCTAGGCTTAGGTATTAGTATAATACACCTTATGTCATCAAATTTCACCTAATGTTGACTTTGAACATTTCCATCTACCATGGCCAGGCATCACCTATTTAATGGCCCAATTTCACTTTAAAAAACCCCCCAATTTATGATACATGGCAATTTGGCACCATTAGTTGTCAATTTAAGACTTTTGCACTTTATGCGATTTAATCCTTTTTTGCAATTGGGCTCACAAACGCTAAAATTAACTCACCAAATTTTTCATGCACTATTATAAACATGCTATGACTTTATTTTAATAATAAAATAATTTCTCTGACTTTAGATTTTTGGTTTTGAGACCACCATTCTGACTAGCCCCCAAAATCGAGCTGTTACATTTCTCCCTCTTAGGGATTTTCGTCCTCAAAATTCTTACCGGTGAATAGTTCAGGTATTGATCTCTCATAGTCTTCTCGGGTTCCCATGTGGCTTCCTCGACTCCATGTCTATGCCACAAAACTTTCACAAGTGCTATACTCTTATTTCTCAACTATTTGATCTCCCGAGCTAAAACTTGACCGGCTCTTTACCATAAGTCATGTCCAGATAAATCACAGCCTCTGACGGTGTAATCACATGCGAATGGTCTGATCTATTTAAACGTAGCATGGACACATGAAAAACATCGTGAATCTTTTCCAATTCCGGTGGCAAATCCAATCGGTAGGCAACTGGCCCTACTTTCTCGGTAACCACATAAGGTCCTATGAAACGAGCAATCAACTTGCCTTTTCTACCAAATCTGAGGACTTTCCTCCATGGAGATACTTTTAAAAATACCTTATCATCGACTTGAAACTCAATTTTCTTTCATTTTAAATCCGCGTAGGATTTCTATCTATCCGAGGTGGCCTTCAAGCAGTCATGAATCATTTAAACTTTCTCTTCAGTCTCTTTGACTAAATTGACCCCGTGAATTCGACTCTTTCTAAGCTCGATTCAATATAAGGGCATTCGACACTTTCGGCCATACAAAGCTTCATAAGGCGCCATCTTCAGACTTGCTTGATAACTGTTTTTATAAGCAAAATCAACCAATGGCAAGTACTTTTCCCAACTACCTTGAAATTCGAGAACACAACACCGCAACATATCTTCTAAAATCTGAATCACTCTTTCTGACTGACCGTTGGTTTGCGGGTGAAATGCCGTGCTAAAACTAAACTTAGTCCCCAAAGCCTCTTGTAACTTTTTTCAAAACCTCGAGGTAAATCTCGGGTCCCTATCCAAAATAATCGACAAGGGCACCCCATGTAGCCTCACGATCTCAGAAATATACAAGTCGACCAATCTCTCAAGGGAGTAGTCGATTGATAAACTGTAATTTATACATATTTTTATCCCATGCTTAGCACATTTATGGATGGTTTCTCCTTAGATTTGGTGAATTCGATGCTTCTAATTCTTTAATTTCATGTTTTATACTTAGGTGAGCATAAGAGAGTAAAAAGAGTGAGAAACGGGCTGGAAATAGAGAAAATGGACCTACATGGAAAATCAACACGGCTTGGACTTCCTTACACAGGTAAGCCACACGACCATGTCCATTTGGTAGGATCGAAGCACGACTTACACGAGTAGACTACATGCCTGTGCCTATTTAATAGCCTTGACCACGGTCTGGAGCAATCGCACACAGGCGTGTCCCTGTCGAGCCCAAGTATAGTCCTATTCGGAAAAGGCCACTTTTGAGGGCTCTTAGGCATTCTAAAATCTATTTAAAAACCTAAGGAGGCACTTAGAACACACACACAGAATAGGAAGCAAGGAATCACTCGAAGAAAACTGATTGATCCATCTCAGAAGTCAGATTCATCGTCAAGACTAAAGATCTCCGTTCAATTTCCATTCAGGGGTTTTGGGTTTTCTTTATGTTTTGTATTCATTATTCTTCTGAGATGTTTTCTTTTATAATTATGAACTAAACCCCCTAAATACCTAAGGGGCATGAAACCTAAGACGGATCTTGTTATTATTATCTGAATTATATGATAAATATTTGACTTGTTCTTAATTATGTGTTCTTAATTCTTGTCTTATGATGCGTGATATTCGTAATAGGTTTTAAAAATTTATAAATGAATCGTTCTTGAAACTAACTTATTATCACGATTAAGGCAAATGTACCTATCGAACCGTAGTATAGTTCAACAAGACTAGATTGTCGAACCCAAAGGAACTACGAGTACTAGTATTTACTTTCTTTTTATTATCTAGCCTAAAAATTAAGAGGTTTTGGTTATCTAAACTAATTACTAACTAAGAATGCACAGAAAGAAAACTTGGGAAAATACTTTTGGGAAAAATCGATTGATTAAGACAATACCTAAGGAAAAATCCACCTAGACTTCACTTGTTATTTGACTCTGAATCAGACGATTTATTCATTTGACTTGATCCTTAGAAATCCCTAAGTTATATTATTATCTCTCTCGAGAATAATAACATCTAACCCTAGGTTGAATAATTGAAATCTCTTTCTAATTAATACCCTAAAATTGCATTAACTTGATCTATGGATTCCCTTATTAGGTTTCACCCTAATTCGGCCAAATCTTGTCACCCTATCTCTAGGCGGGCAATCAATTCTACTTAATTATGACAATTTTACTCTTAGACAGGGTCTATTCCTCCTCTGAATAAGGGCGCTAACTTGAATCAATATCCTGGAATATTAAAACAAGAATTAAGAACACATAATTAAGAACAAATCAAATATTTATCATACAATTCAGATAATAATAACAAGATCCGTCTGAGGCTTCATTCCCCTTAGGTATTTAAGGGGTTTAGTTCAGAGTTGTAATATCCTAATTTTCGGGTTTTGTCGTGATTCTCAATATTTTGGTAAAGTGTTGAAAATTAGGTATTTGGTTGTGAAATTCATAATTGGAGGGTGTAAATGGGCTTATGGAAGGCCCATGTGTTGGCCAAAACTAGGTAGAATTTTTGAATTTTGGACTTAAGAAGTTAGGGGTTTTGGACAGGAGGTCATATTAAAAATTGTGGGTAAAATGTATCACAAATGAGCCTCTGGTAAAGTGGCTAAGTGACGCCACAAGGGAGCTAAAAAGGTGGCGTGTAAGTGGTTGAGGGAAGACCTAGGTTCGATTCCCTGTGATGGCAAATGTGATGCTAATTTTTATGCTTTGAGCATGTAGGAGTTGTAGCCGAATGGAACTCTGTGGGAGGGAGTTTGAATCAGTCAAATGCATGGATTAAGGAGGGATAAGTGGAGAGATTTTAGGAATTGAGAAGGAGATAAAGTTAGCAAGTTTGGGGGGTATGGAGAGGGGATTTCGGCAGAGAGGATATTAGGTGGGTATTTCGGCATTTAGGAGTTTAGCTGTGCTGTTTTCTTCTGTAACCCTGGTTTTACTCTTTTCTTCTTTTTCTTTCTTCTCCTCTAGCCTAACCACCACCTTTCTATCCACCTTTCCTTCCTATTCTCTTTCGTAACCTATTCACTATTCCCTTCCGTTCATCTACCACTTTTTCCTTATCGTTACTTTTGCCGAAAAGTCACAAAAGCCGAAACCTGTGGTGCCGATTTCTTGAGTGACCAGCAACCCTCTTTTTCTTTTCACTTTTTGGTGGCCAATTCCCTTATCTTCTAGGCTTAAATGGATTCAAGAAGAGAGATTGTGGTAAGTGCTCGAACTCTAAAATGATTTCTATAGTAACTATTGACAAAAACCGAAACCCCTATAGTTTAGGGAGGTGGCCGAATGTGGGTATAGGGCTTATTGGGTTTCTTCTTTTAATCTTTTATGGTTTGTATAGTGGAGGAGAAACAAGGCGAAGGGTGTCAACTTGGATTAGCTTGGATCATCGGGTGACTAAATCTAGTCATCAATTTCGGCAAAGGTATGAATTTTAAGGCCATTGTGGATGGTGGCCGAATATGTAAGTGTTGGTAATAGGGGTCTTCGATTTGGTTTAATTACTAGCATGATCTAATCTATAAGTGGTTGATTATAGGGGGAATCGTGTAGGAGATCTTGTCAAGGAATATCGCAAATCAGGTGTGCAACGAACCTTCTTTCGTAGCTTAACTCGATATTTGCCGAAAAGCCGAAATGCCGAAATTCTGGCATTTGGAGGACTCGTGAGCATGTGAACCCTCATAGGTTAGTTAGATTTGCTAAGTTCGATGATCGGGATCGTTGGAACAGGTAAGGGCACGATTTGGTGCACGATGGTAAGTTGGGCCTCGAGGGGCTGAAATCGGGCCTAATGGGCTTCCGGGCCCATTTGGGTAAATTTGGTAGAAAATGGAATCCTGTCAGATTGCGCGTTAATACGGGTAAGACCGTTATGGTAGATGGGCTAAATGGGCCTAGATGATTAATTCAGCTAGGTAGGGCCCATTAGGGGTTTTTGGCCTAATAACTCGGTTTCGCTAAGAATGGGCTAGAATCGCTGTCAAAATGCATGCAATTGTTAGTAACTGATAATGAACATGGAAAACCCTAATATTTGGTACAATTACGAAATTACCCTTATAATATGGAAATGACTATTTTGTCCCTAGGTAAAAATGACCATTCTACCCCTAGGGTTTAATTATGAGTTCGGTGCATGAGATTTTGATGTATATATGATTTGATACGATATGCACATGATATGTATGATATGCACATGATGTATTCATTTATGCATGGGTTGGGTTTATATGGATGGAGGAAGTGCAAAAGGGCTATGCCCTAGTTACCGAAAAGGGCTTTGCCCCAGTTACCGAAAAGGGCTTTGCCCTAGTTTACCGAAAAGGGCTTTTGCCCCAGTTTATGAAAAAGGGCTTTTGCCCCAGTTATTAAAAGAGGCTAGGCCTCCAGTTATATGATAAAAAAGCTATGCTGCCAGTGGAGAGTTTGGATGGGTGGGTTGAGTTATTCCCCACATGGAGAGTTTGGTTGGTACGGGTGGAGAGTAGCGGTTGGTGGGTTGAGTAGTCTCCCCAAATGGGCTTGCATATGTTCATTGATGTTGCATGTATTATTGAATGGGCCTATGGCCCATATTGTTACAGTAAAGGCTTCGGCCCAGTATATGCTGAGATTGAATTTGGGCTTAGGCCCAGCAGGCTGATATTGTTTTGGGCTCTAAAAGGGGCTTGTTGTACACTGAGTTTCCAAACTCACCCCCTTCCTTAACCTTGCAGGTGAGCCTTGATTTGGGGACTTAGAGCCGGAGGGGATTCAGAGTGGCCACAGTGATCGCTTCTGGGCTTTCGAAATAAGTGATTGGTTTTCTTTAGTTTATTTTATTTATTACTTACTTTTGAGTTGTAATAAGGGCATTTTAACTTTATTATTTTTCTTTCTTTTCTGGAACTATTTTATTTCTAATAACTTTAATCCGGTTGATAATAATTTAAATGGGCTAGACTTAGGAGCGTTTTCAAACGATACTTGTTTTCAAAATAACACAATGTCACGGTTATTCGATTTATCAAAGATATCAATTTTAAGAAATTCTAACTCGTTATAACCAAGTGTGGCAATGGTAGTGGGCATGTCTAGGATTGGATCCAATCGAAGAGATTGGTACTTAAGCAGCCTTCATGGCTCACCTCCTCTATTACGGATTCCTACCTGGTGCTCAGCTTCCATTCACTTGGTTAAGTTTAACAAAAGTTGGTTTTAAAGCGCTAAAACGAAACGTGGATTTTTAACTTCAATGTGGCACGTCAATTCGGCCGTAACGTCTGGGCCGGGTTTGGGGTGTTACAATACTTATGGAAGAAAACATCTCAAAAGCATAAAGATAACAAAACATAAGAAAACCCAAAAAACTCCTGAAGGAACTTGACGGGAGATCTTCAGTCATGATGATGAATCCAGCTTCTAAGATGGATCAATCGGCTTTCCTTGAGTAATTCCTTGCTTCCTCCACTGTGTCCCTCCTCTCCTCCTCCTCTAGGGTGTTTTTATAGGCTTTAGGATGCTTAGAAGCCCTCAAAAGTGCCTTTTTCTGAATTGGACTAAACTTGGGCTCAGTAGGGACATGCCCGTGTGACACGTCCTTGTGCGATTACTTAAGGCCACGGTCAAGGCTGTTAAATGGGCACGGGCGTGTGATCTACCCTTGTAAGTTGTGCTTAGATCTTACCAATTTGACACGGCCGTGTAGTCAACTTGTGTGAGGAGGTTCAGGCCGTGCTAGAGCCTGTTGACCCTACATGGGCGTGTGGTCTACCCATGTGGTGAACTCTAGGTCGTGCTGATTTCCCATATTGGCCTATTTCTCGGTCCTTTTACTCTCCTATGCTCACCTAAGTATAAAACATGAAATTAAGGGATTAGGAGCATCGAGTTCCCCAAATTTAACGAGAAATCCTCCATAAAATGTGTCAAGCATGGGGTAAAAATATGTATAAATTACAGTTTATCAAATACCCCCACACTTAAGCATTTGCTTGTCCTCAAGCAAAATCCTCAACTCACAATTAAAATAAATTTATCTCAATTTATAATCCCTATCAATAATATCTCAAAATAATCCATAAGTATTCGTACATTGAAAATTCAACTAAAAGTACATCAAAGTTTCAAACAATCCAAGTTGAGCATTTTATCACGAAAACATAGGTGTCTCCCCTCATTTAAGTGATTACCTTTGATCAAAATATCACAGAGTTTAACATCTTCACTAAAGATTCACTCAAATCACTAAGGTGTTTAAGGACATCAATTAAAGCACTCATTGGTCAATATGAAAAGTTATTACCATAGGCTTGCTTGAAAATCAAATCTCCACCACTATATATTGAGCTGATACATAAATCAAAAAGGTCTTTTAGAGGGTTGTAATGTGGCTTTAGTTAGGGGGTGTGGTCACAAGCTGAAAGAAAAGGTTAGAATCGAGATTGAATTGAAAAATTACTTAGCTAAAAAATTAACTAGTCATCAATTGAATACAAGTGAGCTTCTTCTCAGAATATGGAATTAACATTCAAGCTCAAAAACAACGAATTACAACTAATATGTATTGAAGTACACTCGTTTTTTTTTTCAGAACAAGTCAAATACATAGAAGTGAAAAATATAGCTAAGCAATTAGTTCAAATCAAATCTCGAAAAAAAAAGGGATCAAATTAGGGGATTTCAACAATAATGGGTTATGGGTTAATATTGAGGGTGAATCAATTAATGGCTTGTTAGGCTCAAAGGGGTTTACTAAGGGTTAATTATGAAGGTAGGCTTTTGTGGAGTGAGTGGGTTAAACCTAAGTGCCTTTATCATCTTGACATATCAAATCAAATGGTGTGATCTTGACATGCATAATCAAGCAAGTTCTAGAATAACAATTCAATACTGACGCACCCAATGCAACAATAAGAGTGAGCATGAAAGAAATAATAGATGCTTTAAATGCTCAAAATCTCACAAAAATTATGGGTCTTTGATGTTTAACTTGTGAATTTCAACTCAAGATAATACCTAAACTTAGGGAAACAATCTAAAAGTTTTTTAATTCTTCAAAAATCAACTTATCATGCTTGTTTCCCTAATGTCTTAAAGTTTAAATAATCAATGCACAAATGCCTATGTTTTAATTCAGGACATATCAATAAAAATCATAAATTAATTAAAATTCATTCTAATAGTGATATGAGTAATTCACGTAAGAATAAGACAACATTCAAGGATTTCTAATGATGATATAAAAGACCCCCCACACTTAAGATGTACATTGCCCTCAATGTACAAAGATAGATATATTGGAAAAGATAGAGATATAATCATAAGATAGGGAGAGATGGCAGTCGTGGAGAACCTTTCTCGGTGGAGTTTTTAGTTCCTATGCAATGATAAGCTTTGGAGCTCTTTATAACTGTGATAGAATCAGGAACTTTCTAAGAAATATAAGGAAGCATAATTACTGGTAATGAAATAGCCAAAATTAAAAATTGTAAAATAATAAATATAAAACCTAATAAAAGTAAGCTTAAAGAAAAATAAAAAGTAGTCTTAAAATAGAATAAAAGTAAAAACATAAAATAATAAATAAAAGTTTTTAAACATCTTTATCGCTAGATGGTTCGCGAGGTAGGGGTGGCGATGAGATATGGAAGGGCTGACAAATCTGTTGTAGAGTAGCATCAATGTTATCGAAGCACTGAAAACACTTTTGCTCAAATTGAGTAAGGTGCTTAGAGATGTCAGTGCATGAAGCTACCGCATGAACTGGACGAGAGGGGGGTGGTGGCTGAGATGGTGGGTCCTCATGACGTGGAGGGACATCATCAGTAATGTCCTCTGGATCCTTCTCCTCGGTAGACTGGACGAGGCGGTACTGAAGAGGGTAGGTACCACGTCGTTTCTCGATCATCCTCATACTTAGCATGCTCGAGATGCCTTGTGGGGACATCTGGCCATGAGAGTGAGGGAAGATGATTGGGCTCTGTGTTGAGGAGCCCAAAGTGCCAAGCCAGTCGAGTCATATAGGGCCCGATAGAGATGACCCCTCTTCTATGTCACTTAGTCTGATAGCGGATGGTGAGGGTGATAAAGTAGGCAAGGTCGATGACGTGCCTATTCGCCATACTCCATAAGAAATAGGCGTCGTGGGTGGTGACGATGTCGGTGCTCTCTCATCTCCTTATCAGAGTGTGAGCCAAGATGGCGTGTAGATACCTCAAGGATGGAGGGAAAGCCGATGCCTTGGAGCGGCTAGGATCGTAGGTGGCCGAGACAGGGACGAGGTCCCTCCAGTATTTTGAGGGGGAGTTGTGGATGTGGCGGTGGAGGGTGTCGAGTTCATTTTCGTTGATGAACTCCTTCGTGTATAGCCCTAGTGCAATCCCAAACTTGGGTACGCTCAACTGGCGTACTAGACCACCAAGGTAGAACTGGACCATTCCTGGATCGTCGAAGTTGGTCATGACAGTCTAAAGATGGAACGTCGAGCGGAGTTCCAATGTGAACTCGAGATACGTCGGCTCGACGATCTCAAAGAAGAGCCCTCACGGGTCAGTCGTTAGGAGGGCTTGGACCGCGTCATCCAATTGAATCTATTCAAGTATGGCTCAGTTAATGCAGCGGCCCACACCTAGGGGTCGAGCCTGTAATATCTAATATAATTCCTCCTGGGGTCTCAAGGGAACCTGGAGGAACGGGTGTCGAATCTCCGTGGTAGGACCCGAGGATGACGCTACTCCTTTCCTCTTCTTCGAGATGGGAACAACAATTTTCTTACCACATGAGAACGACATTGTACCTGCATTGAAAAATCGAAGTTCAACCAATATGCCCCAAGAATAGTATGAAAAATCAATACTAAATATGAATATTTCATGAGAATGACGTACTAGATGATACAAACTAAAACAACTAAATATATCAAGTTATAGGATTATGGGAATAATGTAACAGGAATATGAATGAATGCATGTGGGTAAGCATAAATTTCATGGAAACAAGGAAAAATGAAAGAGTATAGCATAATGTAGTAACTAAAATGACAAAATTTTTATAAAACAAGCATGAGTATTGTAATATTCTAACTATGAGTATTCATTCAAAATAGTTCAATAGAGCAGATAAATCATGAAATAAGCAACATATTTAAAGAAAATAGAGAGAAAATAGTAAACAAACACAAAAGGAAGGATCTTGGGTCATCGGAATCAGTGTTGTAGGCGGCGCACGGGCATGGCGGGTAGGGCGTGTGAAGTTGCAAGGGCTAGGGTTAGGGATTTTTGGGGAGGGAGATGATGAATAGTGAGTCGTTTATATAGATTTTGGGGCACATGGGCGTGTCCAATTTTTGCCCGTGTGTTTCGCGATTTTTAAATTTAGGCGCGTCTGACAGTCGACCCACACCCGTGTTGCTTGGGCGTGTGGGTGTACACGGTCGTGTCGTACGGTCATGTCTTGCTTCGTTCGCTTCTCCCACACCCGTGTACATTGGTCCATGCCCGTGTTGGTTTTGAGAGTGTTGACCACGGGTGGATGGCACGGGCGTGTCTCACGCCTGTGTTACATTCTTAGTTTCAACCATGGTTTCAAGGCACGGGCGTGTCTCTGCCCGTGTGTTTACTACCATGCATACTCACTTGAAATCTTTTATGCGTAGGGGACACACGGCCGGACCACACACTCATGGGGTAGACCATATGTTACACACGGCCTAGACACATGCCCGTGTGCCTACCCGTATGGACAATATAAGGCTATTTACCAAGCCTCATTACCACCCTTACATATGTAGTTTTATACAAATACCAACCAATACCAAAACAAGCATAATTCCTATAACCAAATCAGCCATAATAGACATTCATTCAACCATGATAAAGCATCTTTTATAAATTCAAAATGAATGTTAGCCATCATTTAAGGCTTAATACAAATTGAAGGGTTTCAATTATACCAAATTCTTTGGTTGATAGTGTGATCGATATCTCTGACTTCCGGTGATCCTTGAGCTAGTTAGGCGGCACTGTAAGGAAATGAAAAGGGAAGGGAGTAAGCATAACAGCTTAGTAAGTTGCATATAAGTAAGTACATAACAACAATTTATCAAAACTTAACATGCTCATAACACCAAGGTAGGCATAAGCATAACTTATTACCATCCATACAAGTCACATTTTATATATTGAGCTCATATCTCATACATACCAATTAGGTACCTGTACCACTCACAACACGGTTATACTTTGCTCATTAGCTTATGAACATAACTTTCACTGTTGAACCATTCGGAATACTACCGGATATTACATAAGCCTCAAGCATAGGGTAAGACACTGATGCCATGTCCTAGACACAGTCTTACTCTGGCTCATATCTCAAGTTGATGCCATGTCCCAGACCTGGTCTTACATTGACTATCATCTCGTAGCCGATGCATATTCCAGACATGTCTTACACTGGCTTACGTCTCGAGGCCGATGCATGTCCCAGACATGTCTTACACTAGCTCTCATCTCAATGCCGATGCCATGTCCCAAACATGGTCTTACACTGGCTCTCATAATGTGGCCGATGCATGTCCCAGACATGTCTTACACTAGCTCACACACGAATGACCCAAATGTCATGGCATGAATATCCAATTTACTTCCTAAGGTTCTAACAAAAATTCTACTATCTCATTTATCATTATACATTCTCAATTCACAATCAAAAAATTTATGCTGTAATAATTCAAGCAATAATTAACAATGCAGTTGTATTATTTACATACCACTTACCTCAGATTACAAAATGTGGCGACTAGTCGATTTAGTCGGTTTGCTTGGCTTTCCCCCGGTCTAGGTTCGGACTCGGTATTTCTTGATCTATAATAACAAAATGCACTTATTAATTCACTTTATCAACCTAAGCACTCAAGAATTCATTATTGGGCTAAATGACCATTTTGCCCCTAGACTTTTGCAAAATGACCATTTTACACCTCGTCTCGAAAATCAATTTTTATCGAATTTCTTTATTTCTCAAGACTAGCCGAACCTCTTTGAATCTTATAGAAACTCCAAATTATCACCATTTCATACATTTGTTATCTATTTTACAACTTAGGCACATTAGTCCTATTAAGTGTTTTCATGCTAACACCTTTCACAAAAGTTGTTTATAAGACACCCAAGACTCATTTTCTTCCATAAAATTTTAGAAAATACCCTAAATATTCTCATGGTAAAACTCTAAAATCTTAATCATTTTGTAACATAGACCCCTCATTTGAAAGCTCATGCTTCAAGGGTCTTAAAATTGCAAAAATCTTTAGGAAAACTCATTAAAATCACTTACTTGTGAGAGGAATAAGTTGCTGCAATTTTTGAAGTTCAAAAACCTTAAAAATGGCTAAAAACATCAGTGGAATGAAGAGAGAATGAAAGAAAAAGATGATAGCTAGGCTTAGGTATTATTATAATACACCTTATGTCATCAAATTTCACCTAATGTTGACTTTTCAACATTTCCATCTACCATGGCCTGCCATCACCTATTTAATGGCCCAATTTCACTTTAAAAACCCCCAATTTATGATACATGGCAATTTGGCACCCTTAGTTGTCAATTTAAGACTTTTGCACTTTATGCGATTTAGTCCTTTTTTGTAATTGGGCTCATAAACGCTAAAATTAGCTTACAAAATTTTTCATGCACTATTATATACATGCTATGACTCTATTTTAATAATAAAATAATTTCTTTGACTTCAGACTTATGATCCTGAGACCACTATTCTGACTAGCCCCCAAAATCGGGCTGTTACATACATGGTGTACTCTATGCCAGACTCTAGTTGGGCTAAAATTGAGGCCTCCGTTAGAATTACTTTTAGCTTGTTAAAGTTTTTCTGGCACACCTCTATCCATTCAAACATTTCCTTCTTTCTTAGTAGTCGTGTAAGAGGTGTTTCCAACATGACGACCCCTTTTACAAATTGTCTGTAGTAACTCGTCAAACCCAGAAAATTACGTATTTCAGTCACATTCCTTAGCAGATTCCAATCAAGCACGGATTTGATCTTATCAAGGTCTACTTTGATCCCTTCAAAAAAAATAACGTGATCGAAGAAATGAACTTCTCTCAGCCAAAATTTTCATTTACTGAATTTGGCGTACAACTTATTTTCTCACAGAGTCCTTAGCACAATTTCCAGACGTTCTTTGTAATCCACCATGCTTTTAAAATAGACCAAAATATCATCGATAAATACAACAACAAAATGGTTTGAATAGGGTTGGAAGATTCTATTCATTAGATTTATGAATATTGGTGGTGCATTCATTAATCTGAACGACATCACTAAGAACTCATAATGTCTATAGCATGAACGAAATGCAGTTTTTGGAGCGTCATCACCTTTAATAATCACTTGATAGTAGCCAAACCGTAAATAAATTTTGGAGAAGACAGTAACTCCACTTAGTTGATCGAACAAGTCTTCTATCCGAGGTAGCAAATACTTGTTCTTTACAGTTACCTTGTTTAATTGGCGATAATCAATGCACAAGCAAAGAGTCTCATCCTTCTTCTTTATGAACAAGATTGGAGCGCCTCATGGTGAGATACTTGGTCGAATAAAGCTTTTATCCAAAAGGTCTTGTAGCTCCTTCTTTAGCTTCTTTAACTCCAATAGCTGAACTCAGTATGAGGTACAAGATATAGGCGCAGTACAAGGTGCTACTTCAATCGAGAACTCTACCTCTTGATCTGGCGACATGCTAGGAAGCTCCTCAAGAAACACATCGGAGAACTCATTCACAATTAGTACTTGGCTGATATCTTTCCTCGCTCAATTGAATCCATAATAAATGTTAGGTACGCATCTACAACTTTAACTATAACCTTCCTAGCGGATACTTCCAAAATCACGCTATCTACCAAATTGGTCTGCATAGCAAGCAATAACACTTCTTTTCCTTCTATAGTTAAAAGACGTACTTGTCTGGTTTGATAGTCTACTACGATGTTGTGTCTGGTTAGCCAATCCAACCAAAGTATAGCATCGAACTCGTGAAAGCTTACCAGCAAAAAATCCACCAAAAAGATGTGTTTGCCAAAAATTAGTGGACAATCTTTGATTACATTATTAACTATGATACTTTGACCAAAGGGGTTGGTTATCAACATGTTTTTCTAAGAAGGAACAACTTCTAGACTATTACATTTTACGAATTTTATACATATGTACGAATGAGTTGAACCAAGGTCTATTAATGCATGAATGTCTTGTCCTAAGAAGGAAAATTTACCTATCATAACCTTTGGTCGATCTACATCTTCCTAAGCCTTCATACATAGGCTTTGGCAGACACCTTGGAGGTGGGCTTAGTGTAGCTCTTCCTTGAAGTTCCTTGAACTGATCCTGACTTTCCAACTATTCTAGATCTTCCATTGTGCTGAGTATTTGGAGTCCCACGTATGAATTGTCTCGAGATGGTATCAACCTTTGAGGGGCAATCCTAAATCTGATGGTCTATTGATACAAAAGCAAAATAGGACCTTTTTTGCCCTGATGATTTCTTCCACAATGCTTTCATATTGGATCCCTTATTACCCCGAATCCTCCAGTACTTGCCATTGAGGTGGTTTGTCGTACGCCTCCTTCCCGTTGGAAACTCAAGGGTGGAAAATCTTTCCTTAAAGAAGAGAAGCTTCTATCTTTTGGTCTTGAAATTTTTCAAAGGTGGTGAACTAGAGAAGTCTCATTTCATTCTTTCCCTATCCTTTCCTCTATTCCTTTCTTGAATAATTCTTTCCACTTTCTGAGCTTTAGTTGTCATGGCTGCTAGATTACAGACTTTTGATACTGCTACCAGGCCATAGATTTCATCCCTAAAGCCCCACTCAAACTTATCACATAAGGCTTTTTCGATCTAAAACATGTCCCTCACATACCAACTTAATCTGATGAATTTTTGTTCATATTCCATTACTGACATCCGTCCCTGCTTAACATACAAAAAATCTTTCTTCATCTTTTCAACATACACCAGGTTGACATACTTCTATATGAACTTTGTCAAAAAAAAACTCTCAATTGATCTGTTCTTCTAGGGATACGCTTACTAATGTTTCCCACCATTGATACATCCTCCTCCTCTTTCCAATAAGGAAACATTCCATTATAGACTATTCGTTGGTGTACATTTTAGTTTTGCAATCACTTTGCCTACATGTGATAGCCATTGTTCTACTGTGGCGGGGTCATCACTTTTATCCCCTGGAAATTCTTTAGCGCCACGCTTACGGATTTCTATCAGGGGATCTCCTTTAAACCAATTAGCGACTGGTGCTGAAGGTGTAGGAGGTACTGGCTGTACCACCTCAAGTTAAGGTTGCTATGGTTGAAGTGCTTGGGCTGTCCCCATGAATTGGTAAAAAATCTGGCTTGTAACACTCTCACCCGACCTGAATCACTGAGTTTGGGTTTCAGGCATTACTGTACAAAAAACTTAACAAAATTCTCAAAACCTTTGACAAAAACTCTTTACTGAAAACATTTCTTATTAAATTGATTAAACCTTCATTCTAAAAGAACAAAGGAAAGTATTTGCAATTAACATATTGCAACGGGCTTGCTAAAATTTTATTACAACTCATAAGTAACAAAAGACAGACTCTAAGTGTATAGTCTTTCTAAACATCAACCCTTCCTATATGCCCACTATATGGATAGTATCCCCACTTTCTGCTACTTTGGCATGTTCCTGGCATCGTCTCCTCAAGTACTTACACTGACACGACAATACTTGAAACATAAATATAACACCAATAAGTTTAGAGGAACTTGGTGAGTTATGAACACATTTTACCTTCTAGATTTTCTTGATAAATTATTCATTCTGAATATTTGGACTTTCCACATTTGTCTTTGGCGAATACCTTCACAGTGTTAGTTGTATACTATCATACTTATACGTCACTTACCATTCATGCCATATTCCCATTCATTCAACTATTTGTCTAGATCTAGGTCTTGACATTCGAATGCCACACTTTTCATTTCTCTTCAAACAACTTTCAACAGTTATTCTCGAACAGTTAATCGCAAGCATTATTTTTGATAGCACTAACTGATCACACTTTTGGTGGATACTTTTACTGATCTTGATAAATTAGATCATAATCCAAACTGAACCCTGATTTAGCCCAACACATAACCATATAGATGAGAATTTCTCTAAATCATTTACAAGAATTATACACCTTTTTGTAACAAACTCTAGATATCCAATATATCAAACATCATAGATTCTAAAAGAGTTTAGAATAAGACATGATTCTAAATAGATATGTCAGATAGCTCATAATTCTACCATAGTAGCTGTAACTCGGATTGATGGACTCTTGTACTAAATACGCCCATATACTAGGTTGGTAGATAACCACAACAGATACTCTCATTGAACATGCTGAATCATACTTTGTTTAAGACTTATTAATATTTATCACAAATTTCACATACTAGAGTTTCAGAAAGAACATATTCTTGATACAGACTTATCATAGTACGCTACTAGGGCCAGTCTGATTACGCCACAAAAGCGACATAAAGATTACGGCATGAAGGCGTAATGTAGATTAAGCCACAAAGGCTAGCAAAATTCCACAAATTCCATATTAGATACCCAAAAGGCCATATCAGATAATGCCATAAAGGTTAGCAGAATGCCACCCAAACACCTCTATAACTTCCATATTGGCAATATGGATTTGCCTAAACTCAAATCACGTGAGGTTTGTAGAGAACCTCAGTCGATAATTATGGCTTATCCACTCTTTCAAAAATGTGTCATGGCCATAGACTTTCTTCAAAATTTACATATAAGAATTCATGTTTACTATCCCGACTGACTTCATCGTATACCACCGCGATAACCAAACTCACAACTCAACCTATCCATACTGAGAGATACTCCCATTTCCCCAAAAAAATTTCCACTCATCTATTACATATTCAATATGCATAGATTTAGGTACACTAGTTCATCTTCTCAACCTAAATATACTTTATTACATGCTTCACACACATCAACATAGTCACATCTCATAGTCCACATTACAAACACATACACTTAGTTACTTAACATAATTGCATACACTTATACACATAATTCATTATATACAAACTTATTTTTAGCGATCATTCATGTACTCATTGTAACACCCCTAACCCATATCCGTCGCCAGAATAGGGTTACAGAGCATTACCAGAGTTTACAAATCAAGTACAAAAATTTCATAAAATTTCTCATTCATATAAGAAATCAATCATATTGTCCCTTATATGAGCCCTTAAGGCCGAAAATGTGCAATAGAAATAAGTCAGGACTAGTCCAGGTACTCAGATAAATTTTCACAAAATTTCAAAATTTTTCCTAGGTGCAGGGGACACACACCTATGTGGTCAAGTCGTGTGGCTCACACGGCCAAAAGACACACCAGTGTCTCAGGCTATGTAGGCATTCGAAATAGGACACACGGCTATGTCCCAACCCATGTTTGTAACCGTGTAACTCTCTGACTTAGGTCACATGCCTGTGTGCTAGGCCGTGTATAGGTGCAGTGGCCACACGGCCAAGCCACACGTCTGTGTTCCAGGTCGTGTGATCAATTCTGAGCATTCTATTTTGAAATTTAAAGATGCAGAGGACACACAACCAAACCATATGCCCATGTGCTAGCCCGTGTATCACACACGGCTGAGAGACACACCTGTGTGTTTACCTGTGTGGACAAAAATAAGCCGTTTCCAAGGCCACGTTTCTCACCCAATTTGTCTTCCACCTACATTAACACTTAAACACATTCACCAACCAATTCAAGACATTCAAATCAAGCCAAAATCATGCCTTAAACATAACATATTACCATACATAACCAATGTGCTCTTAGTAACGTCAAATGACAATTTATTATCATGTCTACTTAGTGGTCATATTTACCTAAATAACCAAATGCATATATGCAAAATCAAACTCAATATTTCTAACATGATAAATCCACTTATATATACATCAAACCATATCAAACATAAGTCATTCAAATGGCTATTATCAATCAAACATTTACATGCCAACATTTTGGCTAATTAACCTATACATGTCATTATAACCAAAATGAGTTTACTATTTATATTGAAATGAGCCGAGGGATAGTGTGATGTTGCTCTGACTAGCTTCCAACCAAATTGAGCTTCTGAATTACTATAAAATAGAAAATAAAATAGATTAAACATTTAATGCTTAGTAAGTTCGTATAACAGGAAATTAGCTTTCCATTCATTTACATTTAAAGTAAGCATGCAAAATTTATCCAAAGAAATTTGGCAATTTGCCTAAACACATATAATCTCAAGAAACATGTTAGTTATCTACTTCACGTGAATATTAAGAAATAAGGATGAGCTCATCATGTAATAATTTTCATATATATACACTTTCCACAAAAAATATTCATATAGCATGTACATTTCCATAATAATTCATCTCAAGTTCAGATTATCCTATGTTGAAACTGTACCCGTTGAATTTACTTGAAATATCGATGGATACACTGGTAGTACACTCGAAGTGTACAAAACTGTAATCTGTAAATTCACATTTGGGAATGCTCATACGAGCACATAAACGGGAAACTCTCTTTCAAGCCTTATAACGGGAAGCTTCTCTAGGCTGTATAACGGGATGTAACTGTCCGATTTAGACCCTATTCAGAATAGTGGTTTCAGGACCACAAATCCGAGTCAAAAAATATTTTAATATTATTTTTCATGCTTATAGTATGTGAATTAATATGTGTGAATGTTTCGTATAAAAATGTAATTATTTTTGTGCTTAATTTGCAAAAAGGACTAAATCGTAGAAAATGCAAAAGTTGTGTGCCATATGATTAAGTGCTAAATTGATGTGTCTCTTTAAATGTGAGGTCCTTATGTTATAAATGGACCATTGAATTCATGAAATGACATGGTTGGTCATTAGTTAGTGGAATATTAATGATAATAATAAGTTTAAAAATGGAAATTGATTAATTAGGTTATAATTAATAAAAAAATGCATGAAATTATTTATTTGTGTTCATCCTTTCCAAAAATAAAAAGGAAAAAGGAAAGAAAAAGGTTCTTTAGGGTTCAGCACTAATCTTAGAAGATTGAGGTATGATTTTTGATCCGTTTTTGATAATTTCTATGTTTTTGTGATCGTTGCTTTGTATTCTATCAAGCCCATGTCTCAATTTTTGAATTTGATGATGAACTTGAGTTATGCTATTGATGAAATTGTAAGCTTTGTGATGTTAATTGATGGAAAATGAAAGATATGTGTTGGGTTAATATGTTTCGTATTTGAATTTTTGATGAATTTGAGTATTTTGGACTAATTTGTGAAAAGGAGAAATTGAGGGGCTAAAATGTGAAATAAATGAAATATATGGGCTAATATGGGCTAGAGGAAAATTTGGCCTAGCATGTATAATATGAAATTATGCATATTTTGTGATTTTATGAAATAAGGACTAAAGTGTCAAAATGTGCAAATGTGAGGGCTAAATTGTAAAATTCCATAATTATATGTTTTTGGATTCAATTAAATGATTTGGTGAATAAAAGAGTTAAATTTAAATATGTATAGATCAAGAACTAAAGAAAATAGAATTAGATCAGGGAAAGTCAAAAGTAGTTGAATAGTCGTTCGCTTCATTTCATTCCCGTACGAGGTAAGTCTATATACAAATAAATGCGTTTCAATGAATTTATTCATGCTTATATGATATTGAATTGTGATGAATGGTTATAGAAGCTGAATATGTGAAATTGAGAAAGTTTTGATAATGTGACAATGTCTGAAAGCCCCGTACGAACCATAGGAACAGCTAGGATACATATGTCATGACATAGGATTCCAATATGTGTTTTCGTGTAAGACCACGTCTAGGATGTTGGCATCGATTTGAGATTTGCGTGTAAGACCATTTTTGGGACATCAGTATTGTATTTGATTTCGTGTAAGACCCTGTCAGGGACAGCGGCATCGATGTTGGATTACATGTAAGACCATGTCTAGGACATTGGTATTGTACGAGTTTTTCGAGCTATCTACGTATTCTATTTGATTCCGTACGGTTCAAAGGGCATTCTGAGAAATGAATAATTATGTGAATGTGTATCCAATTCAAGTACGTTCGAAAGGTATATCATGTTTGAGAATGAAAAGTAAGTATATGTCCATTTGTGGACATAGGATATATGTAAGTGAATTATGATCAAATGAGCTATATGAGACCTATGGTTATGTGATTGTATTTTTCCATGAACTACATGAATGAATTGGTTTAGAATTGTGTTATGTGATAAGTTTATTTGTATATGGCTTACTAAGCTTTTGAAAGCTTACTTTGTGTGTGTTTGTATTGTTTTATAGATCATCGAAGCTACCGAAAACTTTGGGATCGTCGAGGATCATCACCACACAATCGAACTCTATTTTGGTACCTTTTGAAAATATGCATATTTAAGTATGGATGTATAGGCTAGAAAACTTTGGATATGTTTCGAGATGTGTATATCTAGCCATGTGACATGGCTTGGTTATGGATGAGATTATGAATGAGTTTTGGTATATGCTTTGTGTTCAAAAATGGTATGTTTTGATGTACTCTTGAATGGCCAAATGAAATAGTCAATTTTGGTAAGTTTCATGGTTGATTTAGGAAGTTGATATGCTGTGAAATGCTATGAACTGAAATGGTTTAATATGATGTATGAATCATATGTTTTTTATATGAAGTTAGTACTTTGAATTGGCATGTTTGAGTTGGATTTGTATATGGAAATGAATGGTGATATCATGGGTCAATTTGTGCATGATTTAATATGTTTTTGGCTGCCTTTGGGACATGAAATGTGCTTGGTTTTATGCTTGTAGGGATGACCTAAAATGGGTGGCAAATTGGCTTTGCAAGTAGCCTATTTTTGTCCACATAGGCAGAGACACGGGCGTGTGTCTCAGCCGTGTGCGACACACAATCATGTTACACGGTCGTGTGTCCCCTAGGGTTGTCCTACGATTTAAAGTTAGTCTCGAGCACGGCCTAGACACACAAGCGTGTCTGGTGGCCATGTGAGACACACATTCTTAACACATGGGCGTGTATGTCCATTTCGAAGGATACATGGGTTAGACACACAAACATGTGGTTAGCCCTGTGACCCAATTCAGTTTTGACCACGGCTAAGGCACACGAGCATGTCTCCGGCCGTGTGGTTCAAGTCAGTATGTATGCCCTGTTTTTACACGGCCTATTACACGTGTATGTCTGGTAACTGTGTAAGGCACACAGCTTGTTCACACGGGTGTGTGACCTTTGTAACTTTGAAAAATTTGTTAAGTTTCTAAAAATTTTTGTATGTGCTTGATTTAGTCCCGGTCCTTTCTTAAAGCATGTTTAAGGTTTCGTAGACCTTCTAAAGGGACTATATATGTATGAATTACTATGTTATGATGATGTATGATTAAAGTTATGGATTGATTGTTAAATATTCTAAAATTTTTGGTAATGCCTCTTAACCCTAGTTTGGCGACGGATATGGGTTAGGGGTGTTACACGAGAAGCTCATACGACCCAATAACAGGTAGCTCTGAAGAGCCATTAATTAGGAAGCTTCGGATAGCTTTATGTCGGGAAATTCAAGCAAGCTATATCGGGAAGCTCTGGTCAGGAAGCTTCGGATAGTCTTATGTCGGGAAATTCAAGCAAGCTATATCGGGAAGCTCTGGATAGCCATTAATCAGGAAGCTCATAAAAAGCCTTTAATCGGGAAGCTCACGAAAAGCCATATATTGGGACGCTCATAAGAGCTGTGGTGTGTCTACATCACATGTAGAATCACAACCAATTGGGATGCGTTGAAGAGCTATTAACGGGAACTCACAAGAACCATATAACGGGAAGCTCGAGAGGGCCATATATCGGGATGCTCATGAGAGCTAATAACAGGACGTTCTTTCCAGCTTTGGTGTGTCTGCATTTCATTTATTCAAATGAGACTTAATACTTGCCAGGCATTATCGGATATGTGATCGATTTTCACACATGTCAATTATACAATACGCATACATAACATTCAATTCAAACATATAATTTTACAATTTAGTTACATGAACTTACCTTGACAAGTGTTCGTGAATTGTAATCTACTAATCCGATACTTTTTTTTTCCTTGACCCAATTTCATATTTGGTCTATCCAGATCTATAAGAGTAAATTTAGCTTACTTTAATACAATTCATATTGACTTCAACCCCATTCACATTTTAGGCAAAATTACTATTTTGCCCCTTATACTTTTATTTAATTTCGATTTCATCCCTAGGCTCGGAAAATGAAATTCATGCAATTTAATCCTTATTCCAAGCCTAGTTGATTTTTACATATCACAATAGCAGCCCATGTATTTCACAATTCAGAAATTTTCCATAAAATTTTCATCTTTACAATTTAATCCCTAAATCACAATTTCATCAAAGTTCTCTTTACAAAAGTTGATTATCTATCAACAACCTTTCATTTTATACCATAAAACATCATAATTCATGCATACTCATCCATGGAAAAAACCTAATACTTTGATAACTTTTTCGAATTAATCCCTGAGATAGCTAGATTAAGTTATTACGATATCGAAAATATGAAAATTACTAAAAACGAGACCAAAATACTTACCTACTTAGGCAATTAAGCTTTCTCAAAAACTCAACACCATAGCTAGGGTTTTTGTCTTTTTTAATTGGGAAAGATGATGATAAATGTTGATATTAGATATTTATTTATTTATCATCTTTTATTTTATTCACTTTCCAATTTCATCCTTTTCTTTATTTAATTTTCTACGGATGACTAAGCATACTTATCTACTAACTCCACTAATTGGTCTATTTTCCATATAAGGATCTCAAATTTTGAATTCTATAGCTATTTGATCCCTATAGCTACTAGAACTCAACTTTTGCATTTTATACAATTTGGTCCTTTCCCTCTAATTAGACATGTAATCTATAAAATTTCTCTACAAAATTTTCATACGATATTTCAAGTATAATGCATATAATAAAATAATAAAATAAATTTTCTTTTGGACTTGAATTTGTGGTCTCGAAACCACCATTCCGATTTCACTTAATACGGGCTGTTACAATTCCCCCCTTAAATAATTTTTGTCCTAAAAAATCTTACTAGTAAAAAGGTTCGAATTTTGCTTTCTCATTATTTCCTAAGGTTCCTAGGTAGCTTCTTCTATACTGTGTCGTTTCCAGAGAACTTTTAGTAAGGCTACCTTTTTAGTTTTCAGTTCTTTCGTCTCACGTGCCAAAATTCTGATCGGTTCCTCACTATAAGTCATGTCAGGATGAATCTCAACTATTTTCTGGGAGATAATATATGAAGGATTTAACCTATACCGTCGTAACATAGATACATGAAAAACATTGTGAATTCTGTCAAGCTCTGGTGGTAATGCTAATATGTACGCAACGTGTTTGATTCTTTTAGTGATCTCACATGGCCCGATAAATCGTGGACTTAGTTTTCCTTTATGGCCAAAATGAAGAATTTTCTTCCAAGGTGAAACTTTCAAGAATACCTTGTTGCCAAATTGAAATTCTATTTCTTTACATTTAAGATCCGCATAAGATGTCTGACGATCAGAAGCTGCTTTCAGGTTATGTCGGATTACTTTCACTTTCTCTTCAGTTTCACAGATCAGATCAACTCCATGTATCTTTTTCTCACTAAGCTCAGTCCTATACAATGGAGTTCTACAGTTGCGACCATATTGAGCCTCGTATGGTGCCATCTTTATACTTGACTGATAACTATTATTATATGCGAACTTGACGAAAGGCAGATATTTTTCCCAACTACTTTGAATTCTAGTACACAGCACCGAAGCATATCTTCCAAAATGTGTATTACACGTTCGGACTGGCCATCAGTCTATGGGTGGAATGCAGTATTGAAATGTAATTGTGCACCCCAGGCCTCTTGCAACTTATTCCAGAATCAGGATGTAAACCGTGAATCTCTATTAGAAATAGTAGAAACTGGTACACCATGTAATCTGAAAATTTTTGAAACATACAACTCTGCTAATTTGTCCAGGGAGAAATCCATACGTAGCGGAATAAAGTGAGCTATAACAGTCCGGTTTTGACCTTAGTCAGAATAGTGGTTTTGAGACCACATATCTGAGTTAGAAAAATATTTTAATATTATTTTATGTGCCTATTATAAGTGAATTTACATGTGTGAAAGTCTCGTGTGAAGATTTAACTGTTTGTATGTTTAATTGGCAAAAAAAAAAAAAAGACTTAATCACGTAAAATGTAAAAGTTGTATGCTAGATGCTAAAGTGCCAAATTGCCATGTCTTTATAATTGTAAGGTCCTTAGGTTGTAAATGGACCCTTGGAATAATGCATGGACAAATTTAGTCATGATTTTATGAATTATTAATGTTATAAAGCAAGGGTCAATTGGTAAAACATGTATTAATGTATGTTTAATAAAACAAAACTTAAAAATAGGCCATTATGTTCATCGTTGGCTGAAAATTAGAAAAGAAAAAGAAAAAAGAATGCAATCTAGGGTTTTGGCACTTTGAGCTTGAATTAAGTTATGTTTTAGTTTCAGTTTTTGATGATTTTTATGTTTTTGAGATTGTTGCTTAGTCTATTATCAAGCCCATGTCATAATTTGTAGAATTGATGATGTGTTCATGAGATGAAGTTGTTGAATATGTGATTTTTATGTTGTTAAATAATCAATTATGGAAGCTCGGCATGTGATTAATATGTTTTGTCTTTGAATTTTTGATGAAATTGAGTATTTTGGGCTAAATTGTAAAAATGTTATTTTGGGGGTCTAAAATGTGAAATAAATGAAATGTATGGATTTGTATGAGAGCTAGGAGAATTTGGCTAGGCTTGTGTACAAGCAAAATTTGTGTAATTTGTGATTTTGTGAATTAGGGACTAAAGTGTCGAAATGTGAAAATGTGAGGGCTATTTTACAAAATGCCCTAATTGTGTATATATGGATTATTTTGAATGATTTGGTGAATAAAAGGGTTACTTTTGAATACATTTAGTCAAGAAAAGACGAATTTGGATTTATACCGAGGGAAGTCGAAGATTGTAGAATAAACGTTCAAGTCGACAACTTTGAGTACGAGGTAAGTTCGTACGTAGAACATGGTATTATAAGTACATATTTCTGTTTTGATTATACATAGATGTTTAAATAATTGAGCTGAATGTATATGATGATGAATCAAAAGCTTTAGCATTAAGTGTGCGATTTAAATTAATTCTGGAACTAAGTGTACGATTTAAACTAGCTTCGGCTACTTGAGGCACTAAGTGTGCAAAAATATTTTAGCTTTGGCTAACCTTATAGCACTATGTGTTAAGCTATGGAAAGTCTTATAACATTTAACAGGAGGTAAGTTTGAAAGTGACTAAGTACGGGAAGATCCAGGTATGTATGATACCTAAGTGGTAGATGATATTATGTATGTGAATTTCATTAAGTTGATATGATCTTATGGATTGACATTGTGCAAATACTCATTTGTTTCCTATAATGTTGATGATTTGAGTACAAGCTTACTAAGCTTTTGAAAGCTTACTGTGTATGCGTGTTTGAATTTTTTTGTAGATATCGTAGCTATTGTAAGTTCGGGGATCTTCTAGGATGATCAACACACTATCGAACTTCATTTTGGTATTTTTGAATATATATCTATATATATTTGAAGTATGGCATGTATAGGCTAGTAGTTGTGGAAATATGTTTTATGATGAATATATATTTAGCCATGTGAATTGCCTAATTTGTGTTTGAACTCATAGTTGATAATGGTTTATGATATGTGATGTTAATTTGAAATTGTAGTATGCTTAGTTGGATAAAGAAAATGGTAAGTGTGGTGAGCTTTTGGAATGAGATTGTATGATAATTTGATATAACCTTACATTATGTTCATTATAAATAGGTGAGGTTTATAAGTATGTAAATGGTTGATAATATTATGATATGAGTGATACGTGTTTTAGCATGAAAATTGGTTGATTGGATTGTACATATATGCTTGTTTCCATGCTTGTAGGTTGACCCAAAAAGGGGTGGCAATTTGGCTTAAACCAAGCCTGTGTTGGGACACACGACCATAGCACACAAGCGTGTCTGTTGGCCGTGGGCTTAAGTCAGTAGCTAGCTAAGAACCACATAGCCATAGCATACAAGCGTGTCTGTTGGCTATAGGGAAAAGTTAGTGTGTAAACTCTGGTTTGGCACGGCTAGTTTCAAGGGTGTGTTTGGTGCCCGTGTGAGGTACACGGCCTGGTTACACGGGCGTGTGACCTCAACAAGATGGAAAAATTTTCTAAGTATTGAAATATGTGAATGTGTTTAGTTTAGTCCCGACCTTTTACTAATGCATGTTTATGGTCTCATTGACCTAAGAAAGGAACTTAATGTTTATGTTTGATTATAATATGATGATGTTTGACCTTTAATTGTAAAGTGATTATGAAATGTTTTGATCTGTCCAGTAATGCCTCATAACCCTAGTCCGGTGATGGATACAGGTTAGGGGTGTTACATTTAGTTGGTATCAGAGTTATGGTTTAGTCGGTTCTAGTAATACCATAGCGTATGTGAGTCTAGCTATACATGCCATATATTTGAAACTGTGATAGTGTGATGAATCTTCACATTGAAATGTGCTTTTGCATTGCAATGGATCCCGATAGAGCTGTAGCTGACGATGTTGAAAGCAACGCACCTACTCTCACGCAAGGGACGGTGCAAGCTGATTCTTGACCGGCTACAAGTAGCCGTGATGGTGAGGCTAAGCAAGCCTTCTATCAGATGATGAATGATTGGTTCACCTAATACATTAGAACCAATCTGGCTGTACAACAACCTCCACCCCTGGTTGATCCTCCTCAAACTCCTGTTATGCCCAAGTAAATCCAGTACAGTTGAGTAGACCACCAGTTGACAAGATTTAAAAATATGGAGCTAAAGAATTTTGAGCTACAACAAGTGATGATGCAGAAAAAGCTGAGTTCTGGTTAGAGAATACAATAAGAGTGTTTGATGAGTTATCTTTGAGTTAAAGAAGAATATATAAAATGTGTTGTTTCACTGCTGAGAGACACGGCGTATCATTGGTGGAGAACTTTGACATCTGTGGTTCTGAGTGGAACAGTTACGTGGGATTTCTTCCAAGCTGAATTCCCAAAAAAATATATCAGCCAAAGATTCATTGATCAAAAACGCAAAGAGTTTCTTGAGCTTAAACAAGGTCGTATGTCTGTTATAGAATATGAGCGGGAATTTGTAAGGTTGAGTCAATATGCCCGTGAATGTGTATCTTCAGAAGAAATAATGTGCAAGAGATTTGAAGACCGTTTGAATGAGGATATTCGTCTGCTAATTGGTATTCTAGAAATCAAAGAATTTTTGGTGCTTGTTGAATGAGCATGTAAAGCGGAAGATCTTGGGAAAGATAAAAGAAAGGCTGATTTTGAAGCTAGAAAGGTATGAAAGAGATCATTGAGTAAATCATTTCAGTTGGATCCAAAAAGTTTAGAGATGATAGTAGTCATTCAAAGGCTAGTGCGGGATATCTGAATAGAGATCGTGTAAAATTGCAATCGAATTACAAATCTTCAGCCACGTCTATTGCTAGTGTTGATAATGCAAAGAATGAAAGGCCTGAATATGATCAATGTGAAAGACAATACTTTGGTGAATGCTGGGGAAAGAGTAATAATCGAGCTTGTTATAGTTGTGGTTCAAGAAACCATTTTATTAAAGACTGCCCAGATTTAGTTGAAAAAGACAATGTTCAGAATCCGAGACAGAGTGGTAATGTTTCTCATGGTAGACCTCTCAGAAATTTGGGAAATGTAAGTGGTAGTCAAAGAGGAACGAGCGATGCATCTGTTAGATCTGAGGCTCGTGCACCTGCTAGCGCGTATGCTATTCGAGCGCGAGAGGAAGCTTCATCGCCAGATGTGATTACGGGTACATTTACTCTCTATGATACTTTTGTGATTGCTTTGATAGATCCTGGATCAACACATTCATATATATGCATGAACTTAGTGAACAGTAAGACTTTTCCTGTAGAGTCTACTGAATTTGTGATTAGAGTTTCGAACCCCCTAGGCAGATGTATTCTAGTTGATAAAGTCTGCAAGAATTGTCCATTAATGTTTCGAGACAATTGTTTTCTGGCTGATCTTATGCTATTACCTTTTGAGGAGTTTGATATAATTCTGGGTATGGATTGGTTAACCTGGCATGATGCTGTGGTGAATTGTAAACGGAAAACCATTGATTTGAGATGCAAGAATGATGAAATGGTCAGAATTGAACCTAGTGATTTGAATGGATTGCTTGCTTTGATATCTTCGATGAAAGCTTTGAGTATTGTGAGAAAGGGTTGTAAAGCCTACTTTGCTTATGTTATTGATTCGAAAGTCTCAGAAAAGAAAGTAGAATCTGTACCTGTTGTCTGTAAGTTCTCTGATGTGTTTGCTGAAGAACTTCTGGGATTACCTCCAATTAGAGAAGTAGAATTTGACATAGAATTGGTACCTAGTACTACTCTGATTTCGATAGCTCCGTATAGAATGGCTCCGACCGAGCTAAAAGAATTAAAGTTCCAGTTGCAAGAATTGACCAATCGAGGATTTGCAAGACCGAGTTTCTCACCTTGGGGTGCTCCGGTTTTATTTGTGAAAAAGAAAGATGGCACGATGAGAATGTGTATAGATTATCATCAGTTGAATAAAGTGACTATCAAGAATAAGTATCCCCTGCCCCGAATTGATGATTTGTTTGATCAGTTGAAAGGAGCTACTGTGTTTTTGAAAATAGATTTGAGATCGGGCTACTATCAGCTACGAGTGGAAGATTCAGATATTCCGAAGACTGTTTTCAGAACAAGGTACGATCACTATGAATTTTTAGTTATGCCCTTCGGATTGACGAATGCACCTACTGTCTTTATGGATTTGATGAATAGAATTTTCAGACTGTACTTAGATCAATTTGTTGTGGTATTCATTCATGATCTATTAATTTATTCATGTAATAAATCTGAACATGCCGAGCATTTGAGAATAGTGCTACAGACTTTGCAAGATAAATAGTTGTATGAAAAGTTCAGTAAATGTGAATTCTGGTTACGAGAAGTTGGTTTCTTGGGTCATATTGTATCAGCATCTGGTATCCGAGTTGATTCGAGCAAAATTTCAGCTATTTTGGATTGGAAACCTCCGAGGAATGTTTCAAAAGTCTACAGTTTTCTGGAACTTGCTGGTTACTATAGAAGATTCGTAAAAGGTTTCTCGATGATTGTGACTCCGTTGACAAAACTGCTCTAGAAAGATGTGGAGTTTGAATGGTTTGAGAAGTACCAGAACAGCTTTGATCAGTTGAAAGCTTTGTTGACTGAAGCTCCGATTTTGGTACAACCTGAATCAAGTAAAGAATTTTTGATTTATAGTGATGCTTCGTTGATTGGTTTGGGATGTGTTCTAATGCAAGAGGGAAAAGTTATGGCTTATGCCTCGAGACAACTAAAGCCGCACGAAAAGAACTATCCAACTTACGACCTCGAGTTAGCTGCTATTGTGTTTGCTTTGAAGATTTGGCGTCACTATCTATTTGGTGAGAAATGTCATGTGTTTTCTAATCATAAGAGTTTGAAGTATTTTATGACTAAGAAAGATTTGAATTTGTGACAGAGAAGATGGTTAGAACTGTTGAAAGACTACAAACTTGTGATTGATTATCACCCGGGAAAAGAAAATGTTGTTGTGGATGCTTTGAGTCGAAAATCGTTATTTACTTTGTGTGTGAAGAATGCTCAATTAGTTTTTTCTGATGATGGTTCAGTTTTAGCTAAATTAAAAGCAAGACCCTTATTCTTACAGTAGATTATCGAAGCTCAGAAAATTGATAATGAGATTTTAGCTAAACAAGCTCAGTGTGATGTAGAGATTGATTCAGAATTCAGAGTTGATAAAGATAATTGCTTAAGATTCCGAGATCGAATTTGTGTTTCAAGAAATCCAGAGTTAATTCAAATGATTCTGAGTGAAGCCCACAGTAGTCGGTTATCTGTGCATCTAGGTAGTACGAAATGTATAATGACTTGAAACAACATTATTGGTGGTCCAGAATGAAAAGAGATATCTCTGATTTTGTTTCTAAATGTTTGATCTATCAACAAGTTAAAGATGAACATCAAGTGCCATATGGATTGTTACAACCGATCATGATTCCATAATGGAAATGGGATCGAGTGACCATAGACTTTGTGTCGGGTTTGCCCCTATCTCTGAGAAAGAAAGACACAATTTGGGTTGTAGTTGATCATTTGACGAAATCAGCTCATTTTATTCTAATTTGATCCTATTATTCACTTGAAAAGTTTGCTGAGTTATACATTTTTGATATAGTGAGATTGCATGGTGTGCCATTGTCTATAGTGTCAGACAGAGATCCAAGATTCACATCGAGATTTTGGAAGAAATTGCAAGATGCTCTGGGTACTAAATTGCATTTTAGCACTACTTATCATCCGAAAACAGATGGTCAATCTGAACGGGTTATTCAAATACTTGATAATATGTTGAGATGTTGCATTCTTGAGTTTGAAGGCACGTGGGAACAATACTTATCTTTATTGAATTTGCTTATAATAACATTTTTCAGTCGAGCATCAAAATGGCACCATACAAAGCTTTATATGGTTGTAAATGCCGTACACCTTTGTATTGGACAGAGCTCAGTGAAAATGAAATTTATGAGGTTGATTTGATAAAAGAAACTGAACAGAAAGTGAAAGTGATCTGAGATAGTTTGAAATCAGCTTTTGATCGTTATAAATCATATGCAGAATTGAAAAGAAAAGATGTTGAGTTTGAGATCGGTGACAAAGTGTTTTTGAAAGTGTCTCTGTGGAAGAAAGTGATTTGGTTTGGTAAAAAAGGCAAGTTGAGTCCGAGGTTCATCGGGCCGTATGAAATCATCGAGTGAGTTGGGCCGGTTGCTTATAGATTGAGGCTACTATTTGAGTTAGCAAAGATACATAATGTGTTTCATGTATCGATGCTTCAACGGTATAGATCTTATCCTTCACATATAATTCTTTCATCTGAGATTGAAATTCAATCTGATATGACTTACAAAGAAAAGCTAATCCAAATCTTAGCTCGAGAGGTTAAAGAAGATTCCGTTAGTTAAAGTGATGCGGCATCGGCACGGTATTGAAGAGGCCACATAGGAGCCTAAAGATGCTATGAAACAACAATATCCAAATTTATTTAACGGTAAGATTTTCGGGGATGAAAATCCCTAAGGGGGGAGAATTGTAACAATCCGATTTTGACCCTAGTCGGGATAGTGGTTTTGGGACCACATATCTGAGCTAGAAAAATATTTTTATATTATTTTCTGTGCCTATTATAAGTGAATTTACATGTGTGAAAGTCTCGTGTGAAGATTTATCTGTTTGTGTGTTTAATTGGAAAAAAAAAAGTACTTAATCGCGTAGAATGTAAAAGTTGTGTGCTAGATGCTAAAGTGTCAAATTGCCATGTCTTTATAATTGTAAGGTCCTTAGGTTGTAAATGGACCCTTGGAATAATGCATGGACAAAGTTAGTCATGATTTTATGAATCATTAATGTTATAAAGCAAGGGTAAATTGGTAAAACATGTATTAATGTATGTTTAATAAAACAAAACTTAAAAATAGGCCATTATGTTCATCTTTGGCTGAAAATTAGAAAAGAAAAAGAAAAAAGAATGCAAGCTAGGGTTTCGACACTTTGAGCTTGCATTAAGGTATGTTAGTTTCGGTTTTTGATGATTTTTATGTTTTTGAGATTGTTGCTTAGTCTACTATCAAGCCCATGTCATAATTTGTAGAATTGATGATGTGTTCATGAGATGAATTTGTTGAATATGTGATTTTTTATGTTGTTAAATAATGAATTATGGAAGCTTGGTATGTGATTAATATGTTCTGTCTTTGAATTTTTGATGAAATGTGAAAATGTGAGGGCTATTTTGCAAAATGCCCTAATTGTGTGTATATGGATTGTTTTGAATGATTTGGTGAATAAAAGGGTTAATTTTGAATACATTTAGCTCAAGAAAAGAGGAATTCAGATTTAGACCGAGGGAAGTCGAAGATTGTAGAATAAATATTCAAGTCGACAACTTCGAGTACGAGGTAAGTTCGAACGTAGAACATGGTATTATAAGTACATATTTCTATTTTGATTATACATAGATGTTTAAATAATTGAGCTGAATGTATATGATGATGAACCAAAAGCTTTAGCACTAATTGTGCGATTTAAATTAATTTTGGCACTAAGTGTGCAATTTAAACTAGCTTCGGCTATTTGAGGCACTAAGTGTGCGAAACCAACTTAGTCTTGGTTATCTGTGATGGCACTAAGTGTGCAAAAATATTCTAGCTTTGGCTAACCTTATAGCACTATGTGCGATGATGTTTAAAATATGAATAACCTATGGAAAGCCTTATAACATTTAACAAGAGGTAAGTATGAAAGTGAATAAGTACAGGAAGATCCAGGTATGTATGATACCTAAGTCGTAGATGCGAATTTCATTGAGTTGATATGATCTTATGGATTGACATTGGGCAAATACTTATATGATTCATATAATGTTGATGATTTGAGTACGAGCTTACTAAGCTTTTGAAAGCTTACTGTGTATGTGTGTTTGAATTATTTTGTAGATATCGTAGCTACTACAAGCTCGGGGATCTTCTAGGATCATCAGCACACTATCGAACTTCATTTTAGTATTTTTTGAATATATATATTTGAAGTATGGCATGTATAGGCTAGTAGTTGTGGAAGTTTGTTTTGTGATGTATATATATTTAGCCATGCAAATTGGCTAATTTGTGATTGAACTCATAGTTGATAATGGTTTATGATATGTGATGTTAATTTGAAATTGTAGTATGCTTAGTTGGATAAAGAAAATGGTAAGTGTGGTGAGTTTTTGGAATGAGATTGTATAATAATTTGATATAATCTTACATTATGTTCATTATAAATAGGTATGGTTTATAAGTATGTAAATGGTTGATAATATTATGATATGAGTAATATGTGTTTTAGCATGAAAAATTGGTTGATTGGATTGTACATATATGCTTGTTTCCATGCTTGTAGGTTTACCCAAAAAGGGGTGGCAATTTGGCTTAAACCAAGCCTGCATTGTGTCACACGGCCATAGCACACGGGCGTGTCTGTTGGCCGTGGGGAAAAGTTAGTATGTAAACTCTGTTTGGCACGGCTGGTTTCAAGGGTGTGTTTGGTGCCCGTGTGAGGCACACGGCCTGGTTACACGGGCATGTGACCTCAACAGAATGGAAAAATTTTCTAGTATTAAAATTTGTGAACGTGTTCAGTTGAGTCCCGACCTCTTACTAATGCATGTTTATGGTCTCATTGACCTAAGAAAGGAACTTAATGTTTATGTTTGATTATAATATGATGATGTTTGAATTTTGATTGTAAAGTGATTACGAAATGTTCTGATGTGTCCAGTAATGCCTCATAACCCTAGTCCGATGATGGATACGGGTTAGGGGTGTTACATGTGGAGATTTCGTCAAACGGTCAACAATTACCCAAATGAGATCTCTCTTTTTCGAAGATAGAGGTAACCCTGATACAAAGTCCATAGTAACTTCTTCCCATTTCCATTCTGGTATTGTTATTAGCTGTAATAATCATAAAGGCACCTGATGTTCAGCTTTAATTTGCAGACATATCAAACATCTAGATACGAATTCTAAAATTTCATGTTTCATTCCTAGCCACCAGTACATCTTTTGCAAATTATTGTACATTTTATTACTCTCTGGATGAACAGACATAGTACCATTATGACCTTCTTACATAATCTTCTGTACAAGCTCTGAATTCCTCTACACATACTCTACCTCTGTACAACAAAAAATTTAAAGTTCTGAATCAGAAGTTGACTCACAATGTACCCGTTTAGCTTTAAATTCATCATCATTTTTTTGAGCTTTGTAAATCTGTTGTAGAAATGTCAGTTTAGCTTTTAATCAGCTAAAATTGAGCTATCATCTGCCAAAGACAATCGGGTATTCATTGCTCGGAAAGCAAACAAAGACTTTATGCTCAGAGTATCTGCAACCACATTTTCTGTTCCCAGATGATAATCAATAACCAAGTCATAGTTTATAACACCCCAAACCTGGCCTAGAAGTTTGGCCCGAATCTGGCATATCACGTTGAAGTGTTTTTCAAAAACCATGTTCTCATTGAAAACCCTTCTTACTACTCAAAACCTTTGGCCATTTTAAAACTTGTGAAACGTTAATTCCCTTAAAACCTTACTTGCTGCGGAAGCTTACTTTTAAACAGTTACGGAAACGAGATATTTTGAAAACCAGTAGTTGTTTTGGAAAACCATGCCCTACTTCTAACAGGTATTTAGCATACTAAATAAATTTCCCAAATAAAAGGTTAAGAAAATAAAGAGGCCTTAATACAACCCAAATCAAAAACCAAAGTGCTTAACTAAATAAACGAAATAGAAAAACATGTGCAGTTGTGTGGTCGTCTCAGAGTCCCTCTGCGACATCGATCCACCTAACGCTGGGGATTACCTGCAAAGTTAATAAACGAGGTGAGTTTATGAAAACCCAGTACGTAATCCCCTTACTAGAGTAACAATCAAGAAATGTAAAGAATTGAGAATCGATGCAGGCGAGCCCATTACATTATGAAGACAGTCAATTCAGAGCATACGTGGGCCAAAGCCCGTTACAATATCATTTGGGTCACAGCCCATAACAGAATCAATTGGGCCTAGCCTATCTTAGCCTCAGTTGAGCCGAAGCGCACATTGCAATAATATCACAATAATATCATACATGCAATGCTGTGCAACCCACCCCAAAAATCCAACCGCTACGCACCAACTCCGTCCCCCAGTACACATCATGTGGGGATATAAATATCGACCCACCCATCCAATATACATCAATGGTAGCTCGGTTGCGATACTACCTTCATTGCAGTAAGTTGCTAATAAAATTTTAGGCTTAATAGCCATCGGTGGATCCACGGTCGTCAAGCAACCATGCGATCCTCATATACTTCCTCCGTTCCATAATTCCCAACCCATGCAATATGTCGTGTATGTCATGCTCAATCATCACACGTGTATGCAGAATGGCCAAACTCAGTAACAGTATTTTAAACATATATTGAGAGCATATCAGTCACACAACCACAGTCAAGTCAATTAAAACGCAGTCATACATTCATAATCAAATTAGTCAAATTCGAAGTCTAAGTGGGTCATTTACCCTCAAGGGCAAAACAGTTATTTTACCCTACAGGGTATGTCGGTCATTTTACACTATAAGGGTATTTCGATAATTTTACAAATCGAGGGTGTTTCGATAATTTCATAAATCGGGGGTATTTTAGTAATTTTACAAATCGAGAGTATTTCGGTAATTTTACAATCGAGGGTATTTCAGTAATTTTACAAATCGAGGGTATTTCAATAATTTCACAATTGAGGGTATTTCGATAATTTTACAAATCGAGGGTATTTCAGTAATTTCACAATTGAGGGTATTTCGGTAATTTTACAAATCGAGGGTATTTCGATAATTTCACAATCGAAGGTACTTCAGTAATTTCACAATCTAAGGTATTTCAGTAATTTTACAAATCGAGGGTATTTTAGTAACTTCACAATCGAGGGTATTTCGATAACTTTACAAATCGGGGGTATTTCGGTAATTTTACAAATCGAGGGTATTTCAGTAATTTCTCTTTATTATGGGTTTATTACTTACATTGGCCCGTTAACAAGTCCTCGTTGGCTAAAGTGGACAGATACTATGCACCAGGTAGGATTCTAGAGAAGAAGAGGTGAGTCATTAAGACCGCTTAAGTACCAAGCTCTCCCTAGATCCAATCCTAGACATGCATATACCATTGCCACACCTTAACCTTATGACTCGTCCACGGTCGTGATTAATTAATTATTTAAGTTTTATGTCTGCTTGAGTAGTTACCAAAAACTAGGTCCGCAACCCCTTTACTAAACACTAACAGATCCACACTTATTCATTTGGCCCCTTTAGGCCCAATCTCGTTCACATGGCCCATCAGGCCCAATTACTTCCCACCTAATAGTTAGATTTACACAAGCAAGCCCACGGGCCCATCGAAGCCTAAAACAGCCCCAGCACACGAGAACGCTTGTGGCGACTTTCAGCTTTTGCCTATTTCTAACAAAGAAGGGCGTGAATACACACCTATTTATGAGAACGTGCCGAAGTCCACGATCACCAACCTTGGCACATCCTGCATTGGTTCTTAATCACCTTCTTCTTCGCTCTATTTAAAGCCTGCTTCTCACCAATTCCCATGTTAGCTTCCCGATGTGGGATTGCTTTCAACCATTAGGAAAATTCCTTATTTTCTTATGACCACCTCAACCACAAAGTTCCAGTCCAACTCCACCTCCTACACAGCTCAAATAGCAAAATAAATACTCCATTGCACATCCCAAGACTTGAACCTTAGACCTCACAGTTACACAACACGCCACCTTGCAACTCCACCACAGGCTCTTTCTTGTCATATTTTATCCTTAATTAAATATAAGGTCTATAGGCCAAAGTCCAGGTTCCTTTAAAAGCAAAACCAAAATAAATTGCAAGTGCCAAGACTTGAACCCAGGCTCCCTTACAACCTTAATGACGCCACAACCACTGGACCACAAGCTTCCTTGTGTTATTTATTCACCACAATAATTTAAAAGGCATTCATCCAAGCACCCAGGGTTTTATTCCCTTATTACCAAAATTTTTGCTAAAGCTCAGGTTTGACCCCAAGATTTCTCCAACACTTCTCAGGGCCATTAACCATTAAAGCATACATTTAATTGTGTTATTTCCTTGTACAATTAAATGCTTATATACAACCTCCTTACGAACCCATACTACAGGCCCAATACTTCTAGGCCCAAATTCTAGGCGTTACATAGTCTTTCAACAGTTCAAGCCTTCAGCGCTGTTTAAGATTCAAATTTTTTTGCGAAGATACTTCAAAATTTAATGATTAGTGAATATATGGCATTTTTCACTAAAAAAATAGTGTCGCCAAATTTTCAAGGCAAATACAATAGCTGCCAATTCTAAGTCATGTACCAGGTAATTCTTTTCATGTAATAGCCCGAATTTGGGGCTAGTAAGAATAGTGGTCTCGGGACCACAAATTTGAAGTTATAGAAATTAATTTATTATTATTTTGATATTATAGCATGTTTTTAAGAGTGCATGAAAAATTTGGTGAAGTAATTTTAGCGTTTGTGAGCTTAACTAAGAAAAAAGACTAAATCGCATAAAATGCAAAAGTCCTAAATTGATAGCTAAAGATGTCAAATATCTAGAGAATAAAAATTGAGGGTCTTTAAAGGGAAATTAGACCTTATTGTGATAGCTTGGCCGGCCATGAGAGATGAAAGTGTGGTAAAGTCAACATTAGGTAATGTTGATGACATAAGGTGTATTATAATAATACCAAAAAGCCTAGCTATCATTTTCTTTTCTCCATCCTTTCTTTTGACTAAAATTTTCAGCAAAGAAATGGGGTTTTAAGAGCTTGAAACTTCAACAACTTTAAGCCTTCACAAGTAAGTGATTTTAATGGCTTTTCTTGAATATTTTTGTACTTTTGAGACCCTTGAAGCATGAGCTTTCAAATGAGGGAACTATTTTGCAAAATTATCTAGGATTTTTCCATGAAAGGATTTGTAATGTTTTTCTGAGTTTTTATGGAAGAAAATGAGTCTTGGGTTCTTATAAACAACTTTTGTTAAAGGTGTTAGCATGAAAACACCTAAAAGGACTATCTTGCATAGGTTGTAAAATATATGTTAAATGTGTGATATAGTGGGAATTTGGAGTTGCTATAAGAGTAGAAAGGGTTCGGCTAGGCTTAAGATGTGAAGAAATTTGATAAAAATTGATTTTCGGGCTTAGGGGTAAAATGGTTATTTTGTAAAAGTCTAGGGGCAAATTGGTCATTTTGCCTAACTATGAATTGTTGAGTGCCTATATTGATAAACTGATTAAATAAGTGCATTTTATTATTATAGATCAAGAAATACTGAATCTGAACCTAGACCGAGGGAAAGCCAAGCAAATTGACTAAATCGACCAGTCGCCACATTTTGTAATTCGAGGTATGTTGTATGTAAATAATACAACTTCATAAATAATATTGAAATTATTATAGCATAAATTGCTTGATTGTGAAAATGAGGAAATGTGATGAGAATAGAGATAGTAGAATTCCTGATTGAACCTTAGGAAATAATTCGGATATTCATGCCATGACGTTTGGGTCACTTGTGTCAGCTAGTGTAAGACCATGTCTAGGACATGGCATCAGCATTGAGACGAGTGCTTGTGTAAGGCATGTCTGGGACATGACAACGGCACAAATATACTAGAACTTGTGTAAGACCATGTCTAGGACTTGGCATCTTCACCTGACCTCATGTTTGAAGCTAAATGAATATTCGATAATGTTCCAAATGGTTCAACGGTGAAAGTATGATTTCAAGTTAACAAGGAAAGTATAACCGTGTTGTGAGTAGTACAGGTACCTATATGGTATGTATGAAATGTGAGCTCGATATATGCTATATGAGGTGTATTGAATATTGATGAGTAAGTTTTTCTTATGCCACTTGTGTATTATGATACTTGTTGATGAATGGTAAAGTTATGTTGTATATTTATTTATGTGCAACTTACTAAGCTTTATGCTTACTCCCTCTCCTTTTTCATTTTCTTATAATGCTGCCTATCTAGCTCAAGGACCAAAGGAAGTCAGAGATATCGATCACACTATCAATCGAAGCATTCAGTATAGTTTGATTTATATTTTTGAATATGGCATGTATAGGGCTTAGACTTTACTATTTTTGTGTCATTGAGAACTGGCCAAATGTGTTGGCTTGGGTTGGAAACCCTTCATTTTGTATTAAGCCTTGAATGATGGTAAATATTCATTTTGATACATGGAAATGAAGTTACTCTCATGAATGAGTAATTGCTTAATTGATATGTAGTCTATTGTGGCTGATTGGTTTAAATAAGTTATTCTTGTATTGGTGTGGTTGCTATTATGTAGGTTGTGTAAGTAAGGGTGGCAAATAGGCTTGGTAAATAGCCTTATATTGTCAACACGGGTAGAAACACGGGCGTGTGTCTAGGCCGTGTGTGACGCACGGTCTGCCTATGGGCGTGTGGTCTGATCGTGTGTCCCTTGCACGTAAAATTTCAAGTCAGTATGTATGATAGTAAACACATGAGAAGAGACATGGCTGTGTGTCTCAGCCGTGTGATGGACAGGGCCTAGCACACAGGCGTGTGCCTTGGCTGTGTGACATTTTGGGGATGTTGACGTTAGAAATAGAATGTCCATGTTTTTGCACACGGGCGTGTCATGGCCGTGTGAAGGACAAGGGCCAGGGACACTGGCATGTGCCAGGCCGTGTGAAAACCCCTGTAGGTGTGCATTTAGAATTAATTCCACATGGGTGGAGGACACAGGTGTGTCCCTATATTGCTTAGGCTGTGTGAGCCACACGGGCCACCAACACGACCATGTTGAAATGGCCACGGGCGTGTTGCCTTTCTACACAGGCGTGTGCCCTATTTCAAAGTCAAATTTTCTATAGATGGTTTAAGGACCTGGGCTAATCTCGAATAGTTTTCAATGGTCAATTTCGGGCTCGTAGGCCCATAATAAGAAGTTTAAAGTAGAAATTGAAAAAGTTCTAAAATGGGACCAAGTCTTGGTGACTTGGGGAATGTTTGTGTGCATGAAATCAAGTTAGGTAATGCCTCATATTCCGCTCTGGCATGGGTTACAGGCATGGGGTGTTACATCTCATGTGATTTTAGCTGTCTAGAAACATGGGCTATTACTTTACCTTTTTGCATCAAAACACAGCCTAAACCATTCAATGACGCTTCACATTAAATTACAAATTCCTTACCCGACTTAGACTGAACTAGGACTGGTGCTTCAGTCAACAGGGCTTTCAACCGATCATAACTTTGCTGACATTTATCGGTCCATTCAAATGTCACATCTTTCTATAATAGCCTTTTCATCGGCGAAGCTATCATCGAAAACCCTTTTACAAGTATCTGATAGTAACCGGCTAATCCCAGAAAACTTCTGACTTTAGATACATTTTTTAGCGGTTTCCAGTTAACAATAGTTGATATTTTATTTAGATCCACTCTAATGCCTTCAGTAGACATTATATGTCCCAGAAAACCAACTTCTCAAAGCCAGAATTCACATTTACTGAATTTAACATACAATTTTTTCTCACGCAGAGTTTGCAAAACAATTCTCAAATGATCAGTATGTTCATTTTCATCTCAGGAATATACTAGAATATCATCAATGAATACAACAACAAATCTATCCAGATACGGTCTGAAGATTCTATTCATTAAATCCATAAATACTGCAAGTGCATTAGTTAAGCCAAATGGCATCACGAGAAACTCATAATGTCTGTACCTGGTTCTGAATGTTGTTTTCGGCACTTCCGAATCTTTTACTTATAACTGATAGTAACCAAAACGAAGATCAATCTTCAAAAACACTGTAACACCTTTCAACTAATCAAACAGGTCATCAATAAGAGGCAGTGGATACTTATTCTTGATTGTGACCTTCTTCAACTGTAAGTAATCAATACACAATCTCAAGGATCCATCCTTTTTCTTAACAAACAGAACTGGTGCACCCTAAGGTGAAGAACTAGGTCAAGCAACACCTCTGTCAATCAGTTCTTACAACTGTGCTTTTAGCTCTATAATTCTGTTGGAGCCATTCTGTAGGGTGTTATAGATATCGGTGTTGTCCCCAGAACAATATCTATAGAAAATTTGACCTCTCTGACCAGTGGTAATCTAGGTAATTCTTCTGGAAACATATCAGGATATTCATAGACAACTGACACTGATTTAATCTTCAATTCAGACACTTTAGTATCCAACACATAAGCAAGATAGGCATCATAACCTTTTTTGACATATTTCTGTGTTGACATAGCTGATATCACATTAGACAACCCATCCAATTTATCAGATTCAATATAGAGCAATTCACCGTTCTGACATTTCAATATAATATGTTTCTGTTTACAATTTACCACAGCATCATGTTGAGTTAACCAGTCCATACCTAGAATTACATCAAATTCATCAAACAATAATAATATCAAATCAGTTGGAAAATAGTAACCCTGTATCATTAATGAACAATTCTTGAAATTTTATCCGCCATCATATACTGGCCCAGGGGGTTCGATACTTTAACCAGAAATTTAGTGGACTTGACAGGAAAATTCTTACTAGACACTAAATTTGTGCAGATATATGAATGAGTTGAACTGGGATAAATTAAAACAGTTTCATCAGTATCAATAAGAGAAAAAGTACTAATAATAACGTCGGGTGCAGAGGCATCCTCACATGCATGAATAACATATGTCCTAGCTGGTGCTCGTGCTTCAGATTTGACAGTTGAATCTTTTTTCATACCTCGACTACCACTGATATTGCCAGGGTTACGAGGTGGTCTACCTCTGGTAGCTGTACTGCTTGGCTTTGAAGTTTGAACAGTATCTTTTTCAACTTTCTTCGGGCAATCTCTGAGATAGTGGTCATTGAAACCACATCTAAAACAAGCTCCGCTTTTCATGTAGCACTCTCTAAAATGTAGTTTATTATAGTGCTTGCATCTGGGTTTGGTATTTCTAATACTACCCGCACTTGCTACAGATGTAGCCTAGGATCTTGGACTGGAGTGTTGGGTACCTTTGTCTCTACCTGAATGTCCCGTAGGGGTAATAGAACGGTCATGATACTTCTTTGACTTCTTTGAGGCTGACTAGTATGACTTTCCTGTAAATTTTTTATTAGAAGTTCGGGCCTCAATTTCAGCTTGCTTTTACTCTTTACTAAGCTCTTCGTCTTTATATGTTTGATCGACCGATACAACAAATTCTATTAATTCAAGAATCCCAACTAGCAACTTTATATCTTCATTCAGATCATTTTCAAATTGCTTATACATTGCAATTTCAGTTGGGATACACTCTCTGGCATATTTACTTAGTCGAACAAATTCTCGTTCATATTAGATACAGTCATATGCCCCTGTCTGAGTTCCAAAAATTCTTTTCATTTTTGATCAAGAAATCTCTAACTGATATATTTATTTTTGAACTCAGTTTGGAAAAATTTCCATGTGACCTTCTCTTTCGGTACAATAGAAATCAATGTATTCCACCACTGGTAAGCTGAGTCTTTTAGCAGTGATACAACACATTTTAGACATTCAGTTGGTGTACAAGGCAATTCATCCAGAACCCTGATAGTGTTTTCTAACCAGAACTCAGCTTTTTCAGGATCATCTTCAGCTATAGCTCTAAATTCTTCTGCCCCATATTTACGGATTTTATCAACAGGAGGCTTACCAATTTTAACAAGTTCTGTACCTTATGGCTTATTGGGAATCGGTTGAGAATCAGGAGGGGATGGAAGTTGTTGCACAGCTGGATTTGTTCTATATTCGGTAAACCATTCATTCATCATCTGGAAGAAGGCTTCTTTTTCCTCTCCTCCTAAGACCTCAGATACGGGCCTTCTACTACTAGATACTACTCTTTGAACTGAAGCTTGAGTGTTGCTTTCAGCTTCTTCTGATTCAGCTCGGTTAGACGGCATTACTATATGAAAAACATATTTAAAATGGTCAGGATACATCACACTATCATAGGTTATATAATGGCATATATAGCTAGACTCGTATGCGCTACATTAGTCTGAGAATCGACTAAACCGTAGGTTTGATACCAAGAAATGTAACACCCCTAAACCATATCCATCGCCAAAACAGGGTTACGGAGCATTACCAGAGTTTATAGATCAAGCACAAACATTTCATATAATTTCTCATTCATATCAGAAATCAATCATATTGTCCTTTATATGAGCTCTCAAGGCCCAAAATGTACAATAGAAATAAGTTGGGCCTAATCCAGGTACTCAGAGAATTTTTCACAAAATTTTAAAATTTTTCCTAGGTGCAAGGGACACACGCCCGTGTGGTCAAGCCGTGTGAGTACGCATGTGTCTCTAGCCGTGTGGGCATTTGAAATAGGACACATGGCTGTATCCCAGACCTTTTTAGTACCCGTGTAACTCTCTGACTTGGGTCACACGGCCAAGTCACACACTTGTGTTGTAACACCCTTTACCCGTGTCTGACACTGAGACAGGAT
This sequence comes from Gossypium arboreum, assembly GCF_025698485.1. Classification (NCBI taxonomy): domain Eukaryota; kingdom Viridiplantae; phylum Streptophyta; class Magnoliopsida; order Malvales; family Malvaceae; genus Gossypium; species Gossypium arboreum. Next base: position 13,644,385 of record NC_069072.1, on the reverse strand, counting down.
ACGAGGCATTACCGGACTTAAGCATAAACAAACATGCAAAACCGGGCCATAAAATTTCTTTTAATTCAAAACTTTTCATACACATACACATCATCTTTTATTTGGGTCTACGAAGCCCAAAAAATACTTTAAAGAGGGTTCAAGACAAAACGGGGAACTTTGGAAAGTTCTGAGAAAACTTAAAAATTTTTACCATAAAACAGAGTCACATGTCTGTGTGGACACAGGGGCACACCTGTGTGCCTTTAACACGCCCGTGTCCTTAGGCCGTGTAACTCTCTGTTCATGACGTCAGTACACAAATTGAACCACACAGCCAGGTTACACGCCCGTGTGCTAAGTGGTGTCCTCCACACGGTTAAGACGCATGGTCGTGTCTTTGACCGTGTAGCCAATACTTTGGCTATTTTCCAAGCCTTCATCTTACCCATAATACCTTACAATCTTGCACACATCAAAATCACAATTCATGGCAGCATTTTAATGATTAAAACACTCTTTATTGAGACACAACATGACAATTTCAAGGCATCATTCACGTTTTACATATTCTCACATTATATCGATTCTACGCATACCATATCTCGATTATTTGACCAAGTCAAGTACTTTACCACTTGTTCTCTTATACCATGATTATCAACTTATCCATTCAGCATTCACGTTCAAGACATTATTATCTTACTTGCCCTATTATATATATTAACCATGGTCATGACCACTTCGAATGGTCATAACGCATTCATCACACATGCATGTCACAACACCAATCATGCCTAGCCAACCATCATGCGCACATCATTTCATCACGGACATTATAACATAGCATGAATAGATAGATTTACAAACCATACTTATTATGAGCCACACCCTATGACGATATACAATAAATCAAACCAAGCCAATACATTTGGCCAAATCATAGAACACATATCATAAAAACTAATTCCTATACATGTTACTCACTTGAAACTTCTCAATCTATGTATCAATATCCCAAGGTGATAGCTTGGTAGTGTGATGTTGCCTCTGACGTTCTCCAACCCCGAGCTGACTTGAGAACACTAAAAGAAATGGAAAGGAGGGAGTAAGCTTTACGCTTAGTAAGTCCATATGAAAATAATAAGAAAATTATCAACATGATTCCATGGAAATATAATCGTAATTACACTTTTGCTTATTTTCTGGTCATGCTATTTTCTCGAGTCATAGTAACTAATTTATTCATATCTGGAGCTATGAAACTCAAAATTAAGATCCGTTAATTTTCCTTGAAACTAGACTCATATACATTCTCACCATAAAATTTTAAGAATTTTTGGTCTATCCAATAAGTACAGTTTATTCTTTAAACTCTCCCCTATTTCGCTATCTGACAACTTCAACCTTTATCTACTAAAAATCAAATATCTCATAGTACGAGACTTGGATAATGTTTCTGTCTCTATCTATTGAAAATAGACTCACTGAGAATTTCATTACTATAAATTATAACTCATAATTATTTTTTTACAATTTCTAGTAATTTTCTAAATTTAAGACAGACGAGTCCAGAATCACTCCGACTCTATCTCACAAGAATTTAAATATCTCATAACACAAAGTTCTTTTGCTTACACTGCTTCCCTATGTGAAACTAGGCTCAATAATCTTTAGTTTCATATATTATTCAGCCTCTAATTCAATTTCCATAATTTTTGGTGGATTTTCAAAGTTGGTCTATCACTATTATCCAAAACTGTTTTAATGTTATATCACCTTTACAACCACTTCAATTATCATGGTAAAAATGCTTATTATATATCATAGACATAATCCCATAATGACAAAGTCATTATACAATAATCTCATAGGCATGATTTACTACCACATATGCATTCTTGCTATAATCTATCATACTTTCATCAAATCATATAAACTTACTGTTCATATCTATTGGCACATGCTCACACAAATACATACCTGTGCCCTGTTGCACACACATGGTTTACTTGGATTACTTTCGAAATTCATAATGCATTATTGGTTGAACACTTGGAATATGATTCAGACACACGGAAGAAATGCACCAAAGTGCCTAAATGTAGCCTTGGCTACCTGACAGAATATGCACTGAAGTGCCTCATAATACAGAATTACATGCCGCTCTCAACGGGGGCTACTCAAAGAGCTAAAAGAGTATCCGAACACAACTCAGGATACCCAACATCCGGACCCTAGCATGTATCACATATCAAATGAGCTCATAAAACAGATAGCTATCCTAGTGACATGTCACTCGTATCCTCAACTATTCCTAAGGTTCAAACGAGATTTTGGACTTCCAGACCTTTACTGAATGTACTCGAATTGTGGCTTCATTCACATAGAAAATATCTCATAATCACATGACATTGCAACATTTTTATTATAACTGCAAAACATCAAGTACATGTTATATCATCAAAATAATCACATAAGCATTTTAATCATACAATTACCAAGACATCCACAACATATAATAATGTCACATTATTTACATAATATCAAATTATTCACATATATATACTTACAACTCGTGTAATATTGAAGAATTAATATTTAAATTCAATATTGCATTATTAAAATCACATGAACTTACCTCAAATACGAAAATGGCCATTTTTACCATTTTAGCCATTAACCTTATACTTTTCTGATTTAAGCCCGAGTCTCGATTTCCTTGATCTAACATTTCAAATATAGCCTATTCAGGACTCATATTATTCAATTTAACCCAAAAATCATATTTTGGAAATTTTATAATTTTGCCCCTAAACTTTGTCAAAATTACACTTTTGCCCATAGGTTCGTAAAATGATTTTTATTCAATTTCCTCACTCTATAAGCCTAGTCGAACCATTTTCATAACTATAGAAAACTTCAATTCTCATCACAACACCCTTTTATACCATTTTTACAACTTATGCAAAACAGTTTTTTCGGACGTTTTCAACGAAAATCGCTTAGTAAAAATGGTTTATCTAACACCCAACACTAATTTCTACCATTAGACATCAAAATGCATGCATGTAACATATGGGTGAATTTTTAAACATGAACCCTAGCTCAAATTAGTGGTAGAAATAAGTAGATCATGTTACCGGGACTTCAAAAATGCATAGAACATTAAAAACGAGGCTCAGAATCATTACTATGGAGCTTGGAAGCTTGAAAAAAACCCTAGCCATGGCTTCTATGGGGGTTTCGACTGGTACTTGGAGAAGATGGCCAAATGTTGGCTACTTTGGCTTTTTAATTCTTTTAATTATTAGTTTACCAAAATGCCCCTAACTTAAAAATACTTTATTTCACCCAATTCATGTCTATTTTTGTCCATCACCAACTAATGGTCTAATTACCATTTAAGGACCTTTAATTTAAAAACTCATAACAATTTGACACTTCTAACATGTGGAACTCAACTTTTGCACTTTTTTGTAATTTAGTCCTTTTGACTAAATTGAGTGCCCAAACGTCAAAATTTTCAAGCAAAATTTTAACGAAATCATTTCGTGAAATCGTGGACCATAAAAATATAATAAAAATGAAATTTTCCTCGTTAGATTTTTGGTCCTGAAACCACTGTTCTGACTAGGCCCAAAATTGGGATGTTACACGTGTGCTTAGCCGTGTATAGGTGTAGGGGTCACACGGCCAAGCCACAAGCCCGTGTACCAGGCCGTGTGATCAATTCTGAGCATTCTGTTTTGAAATTTAAAGATACAGGGGACAGACGGCAAAACAACACGCCTATGTGCTAGGCTGTGTGTCACACACGGCTGAGACACACGCCCGTGTCTCTATCCGTGTGGACAAAAATAGGCAATTTCCAAGGCCACATTTCTCACCCAATTTGTCTTCCACCTACATTAACACTTAAACACATTCACCAACCAATTCAAGACATTCAAATCAAGCCAAAATCATGCCTTAAACATAACATATTACCACACATAACCAATGTGCTCTTAGGCACCTCAAATGACAATTTATTATCATGTCTACTTAGTGGTCATATTTACCTAAATAACCAAATGCATATATGCAAAATCAAACTCAATATTTCTAACATGATAAATCCACTTGTATATACATCAAAACATATCAAACATAAGCCATTCAAATGGCTATTATCAATCAAAGATTTACATGCAAACATTTTGGCTAATTAACCTATACATGCCATTATAACCAAAATGAGTTTACTATTTATACCGAAATGAGCCGAGGGATAGTGTGATGTTGCTCCGACTAGCTTCCAACCAAATTGAGCTTCCAAATTACTATAAAATAGAGGAAATAAAATAGAGTAAGCATTTAATGCTTAGTAAGTTCGTATAACGGGAAATTAACTTACCATTCATTTACATTTAATGTAAGCATGCAAAATTTATCCAAAGAAATTTGACAATTTGCCTAAACAAATATAATCTCAAAAAACATGTTAATTATGTACTTCATGTGAATATCAAGAAACAAGGATGAGCTCATCATGTAATAATTTTCATATACATATGCTTTCCACATCAAATATTCATATAACATGTACATTTCCATAATAATTCATCTCAAGTTTAGATTATCCCATGTCGGAACTTTGCCCGTTGAATTTACTTGAAATATCGATGGATACACAGGTAGTACACTCAAAGTGTACAAAACTATAATCCATCAATTCACATTCAGGAATGTTCATACGAGCATATAAACGAGAAACTCTCTCTCAAGCCTTATAACGGGAAGCTTATCCTGGCTGTATAATGGGAAGCTCATCAGAGCCATATTCAGGAAGCTCATACGAGCCAATAACGAGTAGCTCTTAAGAGCCATTAATCAGGAAGCTCTAAATAGCCTTATATCGGGAAATTCAAGCAAGCCATATCGGGAAGCTCTAGAGAGCCATTAATCAGGAAGCTCATAATGAGCCTTTAGTTAGGAAGCTCACGAAGAGCCATATATTGGGACGCTCATAAGAGCTGTGGTGTGTCTACATCACATGTAGAATCACAACCAATCGAGATGCTCTGAAGAGCTATTAATGGGAAGCTTACAAGAACCATATAACGGGAAGCTCGAGAGGGCTATATATCGGGATGCTCATGAGAGCTAATAACAGGACGCTCTTTTGAGCTGTGATGTGTCCGCAATATATGCAGGACCACAACCAATTCGGGAACTCTGTATCCATCAAATTTCTTTTATTCAAACGAGACTTAATACTTGTCGGGCATTATTGGATATGTGACCAATTTTCATACATGTCAATTATAAAATACACACACATAACATTCAATTCAAACATAAAATTTTACAATTTAGTTACACGAACTTACCTTGACAAGTGTTCGTAAATTGTAATCTACTAATTCGATACTTTTTCTTTTCCTTGATCCAATTCCGTATTTGGTCTATCCAGATCCATATGAGTTAATTTAGCTCAATTTAATACAATTCATATTCAATTCAATCCAATTCACATCTTAGGCAAAATTATTATTTTTCCCCTATACTTTTATTTATTACAGTTTCATCCCTAGGCTCGAAAAATGAAATTTATGCAATTTAATCCTTATTCCAAGCCTAGCTAATTTTTACATATCACAATAGCAGCCCATGTATTTCACAAAATTCAAAAAATTTCCATAAAATTTTCATCTTTACAATTTAGCCCATAAATCACAATTTCATCAAAGTTCTTTTTACAAAAGTTGTTTATCTATCAACAACCTTTCACTTTCTACCATAAAATTTCATAATTCATGCATACTCATCCATGGAAAAATTCTAGTACTTTGATAACATTGCAAAATAATCCCCGAGATAGCTAGATTAAGCTATTATGATCTCGGAAATATGAAAATTACTAAAAATAGAACCAAAATACTTACCTAATAAGGCCAATTAAGCTTGCTCAAAAACTCAACACCATAGGTACAATTTCTATCTTTTTGTAATTGGGAAAGACAATGATAAATGATGATATTAGATATTTATTTATCATTTTTTATTTTATTCACTTTCTAATTTCATCCTTTTCTTTATTTAATTTTCTATGGATGACTAAGCATACTTATCTACTAACTCCACTAATTGATCTATTTTTCATATAAGGACCTCAAATTTTGAATTCTATAGCTATTTGATCCCCATAGCTACTAGAACTCAACTTTTGCATTTTATGTAATTTGGTCCTTTCCCTTCTATTAGACATGTAATCTATAAAATTTCTCTACGAAATTTTCATACGATATTTCAATTGTAATGCATATCATAAAATAATATTAAAATATTCTTACTTCCAGACTCAAATTTGTGGTCTCGAAACCACTGGTCTGATTTCACTGAAAACAACCTGTTACACTCGTTCACTATTTCTCAAACATCATTCTTCAGAGATTATTCTAAATGGACTTAGAGGAGTCGACATTATGGACTTACCTAAGACTCATTTACTGCAGCTATTAGCTTCAGACTCAGACATCCAATTCAAACCAGCAACAACACAAAATATGGAGCTCTTTTACATTATCCAAGAATCCTTAGCTTCGAGATCACATAAGAAAAGCAACCAGAAATAACCTTTAATACTTAATGAAAATGAAAAAAAAGTAAAGAATTACTTTAAAGAAAGAGGAAATCTCTCACAAACTTTTCTCAGACATATATATAATCCACTTCTGTTTAGTGGAACCTGACAAGTGTCTTGAAATTTTAAAATATGCCCTTCATAATCTAAAGGAAACATAAATGAAAGTCTTTTCCATATGTCATTTTTCCAATTAATTTACCTGGTTTATAACCAGATCTAGTTACTAAGACTTGCCCATCACAGTATTTAAATAAACTAGGTGTAAAATACCTTTGGTGGTTACCTATACAAAGCTTAATTTTCCCCTTTTTATTGAACTCTTTCTTTTGATCCAGAACACATTAAAGACTAAATCCTGATATACTTCCTTGGGTGGATACTTAATTCACCCAAAAAATTAATTCTCCAGAAGCTATAATTTGTTGAACTAACTTCCGTAGTGCGCCAAAATAGACATCTTCTTATCTACGTGCCTAAAATTTGGGTTATCCAAATTTGTAGTGTGACATGGTTCATCATTGTGGTGAAAGCAGTGCAGAAAGCATTTTCAGCCACACCCGAATCAGTTGCAGGACTTTATCCTTATGCTAGTGGCACATGACTGACAATCTCTTCTCTTGTTGCTTCTCCTGAGCTTTCAAACATCTTTCTAAACTACAACAAAACTTAAATAAATCAAAACCACAAGGATTAAGCCAAAGTTATATCTTGCATAGCGGGTATTGCTTAACCTTCAGTTTTTTGAGAATTAGCTAAACGTAGGCTCTGATACTAAAAACTCGTAATACCCATTAGCAAGTTAGGAAAACATGGCGTATACCAAGAAACCAATAGTCCACCCAATGAATTGTGGCGTTACTAATAGATTTAAAACCCTAGACTTTTTCAGAGTTTGAGAAAAAAATTATAATGATCTCCCTTTACGTTAAGGCGAATATTGTTAGGAAAAGAAAATTTTGAAAATTTCAAAATCAGGGGAATTTGGAGACCAAAAATATATATAAACAAGGTCAGTTACACTTTATAAGACAAAACAATATATTCATGAAGCGAAAACACAAATTAAACACAAAACATGTGAATACACCCTTCGCTGAACAATAATGCATGATACAAAACAGATAAGTGACTCATTTATAGTCGCAACGCTGGCACAATCCCCCTTCTAAGAATCTTCTTTTAATACTCAATTGCTTGAAAAAGAAAGGTAACGGTGCAAGTTCATCTGAACTTAGTGAATTTCTTAAAAACACAACATAATTATCAAGTTACCCCTGATCAAATCAAAGATAAATTCATTTTTCAAACTCCGCCCAAATGTAACATTACGCCAATATGCTAGTACAACTCACTGGCATACACATCACAAATATAGTACATAGTATCCTCTGTGGACATGTGCTAGTAATTCATACATACTTCTCTCAATCATATGTGTTTACCAGTGACCCAACCTTTTGATAGTCTCATCCCAATAATTCATAAATCAGAATTGCATATCTTTATTTATATTATTTGTCATATTGAACACGTGTTCTCCCATAAGGTTGGGCTGCAATCATCCAGTTTGGTTTGCAATAAAGTTGCCCTGCCAGAGGTATCACAAATAAAGTTTCTTTCTATATTTTCACATATCACATATAGTTTGGAATTGGGCTAGCACACAAGGTGGGTATTAACCGTGACCATGGCCATATACATATAATACCGACTTGTTAATACATAACACATCAACATATATTCAGCAGAGACAACTTACTTTACATGACTCCAAATTATAGAATTTTTAAAACCCAAAGGAAGAAAAAAAAACTCACCAAAACCTTCAGGATAGAATCTACTCTATTGGTCCTTTGCCTGGATCACTTGGACCTTCTCTAAACAACCATAATTATCATACCCTTTTCTACTATAAATTGACCATGTATGTATTAGAGCAAAGATGTAAATCTCCTCGACAACATCCTAAGGGCTTCCTAGAAATTACAAGTCTACTGGTACTTACCAATGGCATTTGAAAGGTTTGAGGATATTTTCATCGTCTTCTCTAGAGAGATGACTTAAAATAAATTTCTTAAAGACGTAGGAGAGAACACATAGAGAAAAGAAAAAAAGTAAAAAAATACTAGTTATAGACACCGTTTTGTATCACAAACAGCGGTAATAAACTTAGTGGAAGGTCTCAGACTCTACTATCGACCTTGAATTAAGATACTAAGCTTACCTAATAAGATTTGAAATCTAAACCATTCCAAATGTAACTACTACCACTAAATAGTTTAGGGTAGAGTGAGGGGCTACTAGCTATAGCCTTCAAGCGATACTTTCTTGTTTTATAGTAAAGTTAACTGTATTATGAACTATTGAGTATAAGCCTCCCCGAAGGAGGTATGGAGGGGTAACGTACCTATTTTCCACGTCCTAGCACTTCTTAAGCTATGCTTTCCTATGCCTTCCCTATCGGGAAGTCGTCTGAGCAATCTAGCTTTTCCTTGAGCCAAGTTGTCTAGTAATCCTAGACAATAGGGCAATAAAAGTGTCTTTATTGTATTCTTCTTCATAGCCCTGGGGATGTGTTTCGATCTCTAGAAACACTGAAATATACATACTTTTTCTTACTCTTTTTAAGTCAAATTTATGTAGTTTCAGTAAAATTCGTGTCAAAAAATAAATAAATAATTAAATTGCAACCAAATTATTAACATGTTGAATTTTAATTAATTTTATATCAAATTTTGATTCATTTTGATTATTTTTGACAGATTTGCACAAAGGGCCAAAAACGGCTCGGCAGACACTACTAGAAGCGCAAAATCGAGAAGCAATTTTGAAGCATCAAGGCGAATTAATTTTTCAGCCTAAGACGGTCCAAATTATTTGTATTACTTCATAATATAATTAAGTTTAATTTTAATCCAATTCAATTTGGGTTAAATAAATTATTGTTAATTAATTATGAAAAAAGGCCCAGTTGAGTTAAACCGAGAAAACCGATCCAACCGAGCACTGGGTAGCCCAAAACCATCTCACATGCTGACTCAATCAGTTTGCTTGGCTGATTATTTGGATTGCAAAATGGCCCTTGAAGACTCCTTCAAAATGCATTCAAACCCCTCCACTATTTATGCCTTTCTAGATTTGTCCCTACCTTAAAAAAACATGTTTGAAATCTTCAAACAAGCCACATGTGTGGCCGGCCATAGGGGAGTCTTTTGCTGCTGATTTTGGCTATTTTTAGCAACCTTCTCAACCAATAAATACCCCATTGGCTGTTCACTTCAAACACATCTCAACCCTTCTCATCTTTTCACTTCTCTCTCATTTTTCTCTCTTCATTTCCTTCCGTTGTTCTTCATTTCCTTCCCCGATTCCTTTACCGATTTCACCTCTTGAAAAAGAGTCAATCAACCACCATTTGGACCAGCATTCAAGTGTTCGTAGAAGCCTCAGTTCAACAAGAACAAGCGAAGAAGGAGGAGCAGAGCAAACTAGTTAAGCCACAGAGAAAACACCGGATTTGATTCTTGTTCCCTATCATTTTAATTTGTTGTTGTTATGATGAACATGCCTATGAATATTTGTGATGTTGAATTGTTTAAGTTAATTAATATGTCTTGAACTTAATTCATGTTAAGTTGATTGTATTTCGTCTACTTGAGTTATTAAAATTGTGTTGGTGCTATTTAGGCCTCGGTAAGATTTTTAATTAAGTAAAACCATGACTAAGTTATTCTTGCATTACAATTGTAAGGTACCAAATGAATTAATTATTTAAATAGATTGAAATTGTAATTAATTGACACAACACTTAACCACTGTATGTTTAATCATCTAAGGTAGCTGAGGGTTAAATTAGCAATGGTATCTAACGATACATTAGCCTTGCATAACTTGTAAGATTATTGTGATTAAACTGTTTCAAGGTAGAAATACATTGTTACCTCACGTAATCTTTTATGTGCTTATGAGATGGAATTAATTTTTTGAATTGGCATAGAGATATGTACAAGAGATTATTTTAATTTCATAAGTATGTATGTGCATTAACACATTTTCTTATTAAAATTTGTCTAATCGGTTGAATTGACGTAGAGATATACTCAAGAGATAATTGGATTTTGGTAGGTAAGTATGTTCATAAGTTAGCAAATTACTGAGTTTCCGTGAATTTATTCGTAACAACGGGAACATGAGTTTAATAATTTGAAGTTAAGAAATGTAATTAATCTGACACAATTATGTCATCTTGATTAAAATCATCTTTTGAAATCGTGCATTAGAACTTTTATTTTATTTTTATTTATTTTACTTTGTTAAAATCCTGGTTTTTATCACTTCTCCAAATCAAAATATTTTTCTTCACCAAAGTGTCTTTAAAATTGCATTCATAAGCAATTCTTTTCACAGTCCTTGTAGGTATGATAACTTGACATTTACTTGTCACTTTATTACTTGTTGCGATTGTGTACACTTGCACATTTCCGTCGTTCCAAGTTTTTGGTGCCATTGTCAGGGACTGTTTTAAAAAGTCATTATTTGTTAATTTTGCATTTTGGTTTATTTTCCTGTTATATTTTAACTTAGTTAATTATTCTGTGTTTATTTAAGGTGTTTATAGGTATTGACCGAATTATCGATTTACTCTTTGTAGACCTTGAGACTGAAAGAACTTTTCGACAGCGAAGAAGACAAGCAAGTCAGAGAAGGACTGAAGAGATGAAATTTGATAATCCGAATTGAGGAAACGGAGCAATCCCTACTCAACATCCTATCCTTATTACTGATGATAGGGATAGAGCTCTAAGACAGTATGTCGTGCTAGTGTTTTATGATCTTAATCTGGATATTAGGAGACCTGAAATCGAGGCACAATAGTTCAAACTAAAGCCAATCATGTTCCAAATGCTTCAGACAATGGGCCAATTCAGTGGGATACCTACCGAAGATCTTCACCTGCACTTAAGACTGTTTATGGAGGTGAACGATTCTTTCAAGCTAGCCGGAGTACCCAAAGATGCACTACAATTGAAGCTATTCCCATATTCACTAAGGGATAGAGCTCGAGCCTGGTTGAACTTACTGCCACCAAATTCAATTTCCACATGGTAAGAGTTAGCAGAAAGATTCCTCATGAAGTATTTCCTGCCTAGCAAGAATGCTAAGTTGAGAAACGAGATCACCGTTTTCCAACAAATGGATGATGAGTCCTTGTATGAGACATGGGAAAGGTACAAAGAATTATTACGAAAGTACCCTCATCACGGAATCCCACATTGTATCCAACTTGAGACATTTTATAATGGTCTCAATGCTTACGCAAGGATGGTAGTAGACGCTTCTACTAATGGTGCTCTCCTTTTCTAAGTCTTACAATGAGTCTTTTGAAATCATCAAGAGGATTGCCGGTAACAATTATTAATGGTCAACCAATTAAGCAGCGTCAGGAAGATGAGTCACTGGAATACATGAAGTAGATGCTCTTACTTCACTCACATCTTAGGTATCTTCAATATACTCAATGCTTAAAAATTTTACCACTAATAGGTTTAATAGTTTTGCAGCACAACCACTAAATCAATTTGAAAATGTAGCCTGTGTCTATTATGGGGAAGGAAATCTGTTTGAAGAATATCCATCGAACCCAGAATCTGTGTATTACATGGGTAACTAGAACCAAAACTAAGTTAAGGAAAGGATTACAATCCAATTTCTATAATCTATCATGGCGAAACCACCCTAATTTCTCCTAGAGTAACCAAGGGGCCGGACCCAGTAACACAAACGCCCAACCTAGATTGACCCAACCACCTATTTTTACCCAACAAGTTTAGAAACAACCTCAAGATGAACCGTCAATGGCTTAGAAAACTTGTTAAAGGTATACATAGCCAAGAATGATGCCTTAATCTAAAGCCAAGTAGCTATATTGAAAAACCTAGAAAACCAAATGGGCCAGCTTGCAACTAAACTCAAAAATTGACCACAAGGTGCTTTACCTAGTTATACGAAGAATCCGAGGAATCCAGGGAAGGAGCATTGTAAAGCATTGACATTGAGGAGTGGAAAGACATTAGAGCCCAACACAGTCGAAGTTGAAAAGGAGCCAGCTGATGTTCAAGACTTAGTGGAAGTTCAACCGAGTGTTGAAATTTTAGTTTCACTAGAACCTGAATCTACAAAACCTAATAAGGTAACTTTTGAACTAGCTAATTCTGATAAACTACCAACTTCGTTAGATGCATAATTGCCACAGAAAATGAATCAACCAGTTCCAGTGAAGAAGCCTCCACCACTCTACCTTCAAAGACATTAGAAGTAGAAGCAGGGAGTTCAATTCAAGAAGTTTTGAGACGTACTTAAGCAACTTTATATCAACAACCCGTTGGTTGAAGCACTTGAACAAATGCCGAACTATGTCAAATTCATGAAGATTATCCTGTAAAAAAAATGAAGCCTTGGAGAATTTGAGACGGTAGCCCTGACAAAGGAATGCAGTGCATATCTTCAAGACAAACTACCCCCAAAGTTGTAGGATCCTAGATGTTTTACCATACCTTACAACATTAGAGCAACATATTGTAGTAAGGTATTATGTGATCTGGGTGTGAGTAACAACCTGATGCCCATGTCAATATTTAGGAAGTTGGGGATAGGTGAAATTAGACCTACTATGGTTACACTTCATTTAGCAGATCGATCTTTAGCCCATCCAGAAGGAAAAATCAAGGATGTATTGGTACGCGTAGACAAATTTATTTTTCTTGATGACTTTGTTATTTTAGATTTTGAAGCAAACAAAGATGCGCCAATCATCCTAGGAAGGCCTTTCCTAGAAACTGGAAGGACCCTTATTGATGTGCATAAGGGTGAGCTTACTATTCGTGTTCAGGACGATTAGGTAACATTTAATGTTTCTAAGTCTATATTATTTCTTGACACAATTGATGATTGTTCTATAGTGTCTGATTTAGAGGAATTAGTCATGGAAAAGGAACTCAACTATGTTGAGGACCCATTGGAACAAATTTTGACATCAGATCCTCCAAATGATGAAGAGAAGGATGAATACTTAGCTTTGCTAGAAGCTAATCAAAGAGGATTTAATTCGCAATCCTGTTTTGAATCTTTGGAGTTAGAGAATAGGGACCAAAAGCGTCAATCGAGGAGCCACCTAAATTAGAACTGAAGGTACTTCCCCAACATTTAAAATATGTTTATATTAGGTAATGCTTCTACTTTGCCTTTTATTATTTTAACGGAATTAAATGTTGAGCAAGAAGAGAAACTCATCCTAGTATTGAAACAATTCAAGAAGGCTATCGGATGGACCATAGTTGATATTCGTGACATTAGTCCGTCTGTATGCATGCACAAGATAATCCTGGAAGATGGCGAGAAAGGGACAATTGATGGACAATAAAGATTGAATCCCATCATAAAAGACGTGGTAAAGAAAGAAATCATCAAGTGGTTAGATGCGGGTATAATTTATCCCATCTCAGACAGTTCATGGGTAAGTTCGGTCTAATACGTGCCAAAGAAAGGAGGTATTACGATCATTGAGAATGAGAATAATGAGTTGATACCGACTAGAACGGTTATAGGATGGAGAATTTGCATTGATTATCGAAAGATGAACAAGGCAACTAGGAAAGATCACTTTCCTTCGCCATTTTTGGACCAGATGTTGGATAGACTCGCGGGGCAAAACTATTATTGTTTTCTTGATGGATACTCAAGGTATAACCATCTTATAGTAGCACCGGAAGGTCAACACAAGACAACGTCACCTGCCTGTACGGTATATTCGCATTTAGACGCATGCCATTTGGGTTTTTAATACACCTGCTATATTTCAAAGATGTATGATGTTTATTTTTACTGATATGGTTGAGAAATACTTGGAAGTCTTTATGAATGATTTTTTAATATTCGAATATACATATGATGATTGTCTAGCCAATCTAGCCAAGGTACTAAGGTGATGCGAAGAAACAAACCTCGTACTCAATTGGGAAAGTGTCATTTCATGGTACGAGAAGGTATTGTTCTAGGGAATCGGATAATGAAACATGGAATCTAGGACCTCCAACATCTGTAAAGAGTGTTAGGAGCTTTTTGGGTCACGCCGGTTCTATCGAACATTTTTCAAGGACATCTCCAAAATTGCTAAGCCCTTATGAAAATTATTGGTGAAGGACAAAAGGTTCAAATTTGATGAGGAGTGCTTAAGAGCTTTCAAAGATTTGAAGAGTCAATTAGTTTCAGCACCCATAATCGTCACACCAGATTGAGATTTGCCATTTGAATTGATGTGTGATGCAAGTGACTTCGCGATAGGAGCTGTCATGGGCCAGTGAAGGAACAAAGTTTTTCATCCCATCTATTATGCAAGTCGGACTCTGACCAGAGCTCAACTGAATTATATAGTAACAGAGAAAGAGTTACTTGCTATTGTGTTTTCTTTTGAAAAGTTTAGATGTAGCACCTCTAACCCGTATCCAACGCCAAAATAGGGTTATGAAGCATTACCAGACTTATAGATTAAACAATCATAAATCTCGAATTCCATTCTCATTCAATTAAAAAAAATAAAACTATTAATATTCATTCATATAATCCTTAATACACCCTCAAGGCCCCAAATAGACATTAAAGTGGTTCAGGACTAAATCGAGTACTCAAGAAATTTTTAGAAACACATGGAAAATTTTCAAAGTGCAGAGGACACATGCCCGTATGGCCAGGCCGTGTGTCTCACATGGCCAAGAGACATGCCCGTGTCTCAAGTGTGTGAGCATTCAAAATGGGGACACACAGCCGTGTCCTAGCTCGTGTCTGAGCCCGCATAACTCTATGACTTGGGTCACACAGCCAAGCCACACGTCCATGTGCCAGGCTGTGTACCCTTCGAAGTGACCTCACTTGCCCGTGTGGCAGGCCGTGTGCTAGGCCACATGAAAACTAGAGGGTATACTGACTTGTGCCACATGGCCAAGCCACACGCCCGTCTGCTAGGCCGTGTGAAGCTATTGAATTGATTTCTAAAGAAGTGTCAGGGGACACATGACTGCGTCACCTGACCGTGTGTCACATACGGCTGAGATACACGCCTGTGTCTCTGCCTGTGTAGACAAAATAGGCTATTTTCCAAGCCATATTTCTCATCTATTATGGTACCAACCTAAGCTCAACCATGCACATACAACCATGTCATAAATAAGCATTCAAAACCAACCAATTTCAAGATTATAACATGTAATATCCACACGTACAATATGATATCCATAAGCACATTCATTTGACCACTTTAAAGCCTACCAAAAATACCTCCAAAGTCTACATAAATGGTCAAATACATATATGAGACATTGTGTCTAAAAGTTAGTATGCATACCATATCTCAATTTGATCCATTTGGTGTGAAAATACAATTTCACAAGCAAGGCATTCTTATAACAACTAACACCACATATCAAAGGCCATTTATACATATATAAATATCAAAATATATGACGAACTTACAAGCCAATTCAAATGGCCAAAACACCACAAGAAATATAGGCCACATTAGCCAAAAAACCTATACATGCCATTTAACCAAAATATAAAAAGTCCAAAGTACCAAAATGTGAGTTTGATAGTGTGACGCAAATCTCAAACAACTTCCAAACCGAGCAAGCTTCTGAAGCACTATAAAACACGGAAAATTAAATAAAGCAAGCAATTAAGCTTAACAAGTTCGTAAAACATAGAATAAAACTTACCATTTAACCAAAATTTTTAGGTAGGTAATTCAAAGAATAACTTAATTCAATTTGGCCAAAGCCTGTCACATAACCAATCATCAAGTTAGTCATGTATACACATAAAACCGAGAATCATGTATGAATTCAACAATCATTAAAATTCCATGTACATATAACATCTATGCCATATATCCGTGTTTCATATATAAACTACTTCTATATAATACCTATACTAGTTTATATCGAACTTGTAAAATCTCATAATATCACTAAGCCCGTTGTACCACTTAGAATATCGTTAGATACACGGGTGGTACACATGAGGTGTACTAAACTGTAATCCATCAATTCTTGTACATATATGCTCATACAAGCGATAAACGATAAGTTCTTTTGAGCTAAATATCGGTAAGCTCATATAAGCTAAGTATCGATAAGGTCATAAGAGTTGGAATTGATAACCCTAATGACATGTCATTTGTATCTAACGGTATTCCTAAGGTTCAAACAGGGCTTGGTATTCTTCGTATGTAGTCGATTATGCGCTCGATAATGATACATAATAACTATACCATTCACATGCACATATTTAAATTGAAGCATATAAATACGCAATTAAATCACACGAACATACCTCAAACACGAACGAAGAATTACGATCGTTTAGTCCACGACTTTATCTTTTCCCCGATTTAGTTTCGAAAGTTGCTTTTCTTGATCTATATAATCAAATTTAACTCTTTTAATCATTATTCTAATCAATTCAATCCAAATTTCACGCTATGAAAAAATTACTATTTTGTCCCTAAATATTTGACTTTTTTACAATTTAGTCCCTAGGCTCGTAAAATGAAATTCATGCAATTTTATTCACAACTAAGCCTAGCCAAATTTTGTATGTGCTTATAGTAGCCCATATATTCCACAAATTCACACATTTAACATATAATTCTCATAATTATTAATTAAATCCCTATTTGATAATTTCAACAAAACTCACTTAACAAAAGTTGTTTATTTAACAACCAAGTTTCATTTTCTTCCATTAAACTTTCAATCATATTGCAAATTAGTCCCCTAATTAGCTAACTTAAGCTACATCGTTCCCAAAACATAAAAATCAACAAAAACGGGACAAGAAATTACTTACATGCAAAGAGAAAGCTTGAACAAAATCTATTCTCCCCTCCTATGGTGAAATTTGGCTATGGTGAAAAGAATGGGAGAAGATGATAGCTTTTCTTTGTTTAATTTAACCTTTAATTACCTAATTACCATTTTACCCTTATCTTACTTTAAAATTTACACAATTACCAAGCCATGCACATCCACTAACTCAATTAATGGTATAATTACCAAATAAGGACATCCACTTTAAAGTTCTATAGCTATTTGATACCTTTAGCTAATAGAACACAACTTTCGTACTTTACGCGATTTAATCCTTTTTCACAAATTGAGCATATAAACGATAAAATTTCTTAACGAAATTTTTATGCAATAATACTATCATGCTATAGACAAAAAAATAATATTAAAATAAATTTTTTTGACCTCAAATTTGTGGTCCTGAAACCATTGTTTCGATTTCACTAAAAATGGGCTGTTACATTCGATCTTATCTTGTAGGTACCAAAGTGATTGTCTATATGAACCACTTGGCAATTAAGTATTTACTTGCCAAGAAAGACACTAAGCTGAGACTGATTCGATGGGTACTTCTACTTTAATAATTTGATCTAAAATTTAAGATCAAAAGGGAGTAGAAAACTGAGTAACAAACCACTTGTCTAGATTAAAGCCGCAAGAAGGGAATTCTTCACTTATACCCATTCAGGAGACATTTCTAGATGATCACATGCTGAAGGTAAATCATGTCCATAATACTCCTTGGTTTGCTGATATTGATAACTATTAAGCTTGTGGTTTGATGCCGATTGATAAGACGTATCATCAAAAGAAAAAGTTTATTCATGATGTGAAGTACTATTTATGGGAAGAACCATACTTGTTTAAGAAGTGTGCAGATCAAATGATCAGGAGATGCGTGGCAGAAGATGAAGTACATAAGATTCTATATCATTGCCATTCAGCTCCGAGTGGGGGACACTTCGGAGGTACACGTACTGCGGCTAAAGTATTGCAAGTTAGATTTTTTTGGCCAACACTATTTAAAGACGCATATGCTTGCGTACGGAGCTGTGATTACTGTCAAAGGGTTTGAAATGTCACAAATAGAAATGAGATGCCTCGAACAAACATCATTGAGGCAGAATTATTCGATGTTTAGGGTATTGACTTTCTCAGTCATTTCCCTCCGTCTTTTGGTCACAAGTACATATTGGTAGCAGTAGACTACGTGTCTAAGTGGGTTGAACCTGAGGCATATCCGACGAACGATGCTAAGGTTGTGATGAAGTTTTTGCAGAAGCATGTATTCACAATGTTTGGACCCCAAAATCCATCATCAATGATGAGGGGTCCCATTTTATGAATAAGTGGTTAAAATAGTTACTTGATAAGCATGGAGTGAAGCACAAGGTTGCCACAGCTTACCACTCGCAGACAAATGGGCAAGCTGAACTGGCAAACAAAGAGATCAAAGGCATACTTGAGAAGGTAGTTTGTCTAAATCGACGAGATTGGTCCAAAATATTGGACAATGCTTTATGTGCCTATAGGATAGCATAAAGACACCTTTAGGGATGTCACCCTATAGGTTGGTCTTTGGGAAAGCTTGCCATCTGCCCTTGAAAGTTAGAACACAAAGCTTATTGGGCTCTCCAACAACTCAACTTGGACCTTAAGCTTGCTAAAGAGAAACAGATGCTCCAACTCAATGAGTTAGAAGAGTTCCGAACGTTCTTATACAAGAATGGCAAATTACTCAAGGAAAGACTTAAGAGATGGCATGACCAACACATTTGGGTTCGAGAATTTGAAGCAGGTCAGCAAGTCTTGTTATTCAAATCCATATTAAGGTTCTTTCTAGGTAAGTTAAAATCACGTTGGTCCGGTCCATTTATGATTAACTAAGTTTATCCATATGGAGTTGTCGAAATTCAAAGTAAGGGAGGTAATTTTCAAGTCAATGCTTAGCGCTTAAAACATTACTGGGGAGATAAAATTGAATGGGATCAAATCTCATTCATTGTAACACCCCTTACCCTTATTCAACACTGGAATAGGGTTATAGAGCATTACAGGCCTTACAACACATTTATACATACTTTTCACATATAGTTAGTCAATTCATACAATCATTATTCAATCGCAACCAATTTGTCCCTAATATTAGCCTACAAGGCCCTAAACATACATTGGGAGTGGTTCAGGACTTAACCGATAACTTTGGAAACATTTCAGACACTTATAAAATTTTTCTCAAAATAGGGGACACAAACCCATGTGGCCAGGCCGTATGTCTCACACGACCACCAGACACGCCTGTGTCACAGGCCGTGTGGACATTTGAAATGGGAGCACATGGCCGTGTCCCAGCCTGTGTCCTACCCCGTGTAACTCTCAGACTTGGGTCACATAGCCAACACACACGCTTGTGTGCCCTAAAAAAGGCTATACATGCCCGTCTGCCAGACTGTATGCTAGGCCGTGCCAAACCTGTAGGGTATACTGACTTATGCCACTGGCCAAGTCACACGCCCATGCATGAGGCCATATAGGGTATACTGACTTGGTTTTTAATTGAAAACCAATGGACACATGGCCGTGTAACAAGACTGTGTGTCACACACGGTTGAGACACATGTCCGTGCCTCTGCCTGTGTGGACAAAAAGAGGCTATTTACCAAGCCATTTTGTCACCCTAGAAACATGTACCTACACCACAATTCAAAGGCACCAACACAAGGCATAATAGACATTAAATCAATCTCATATCAAGCATGTTCCATACCATCTCATCACCCATCAATACAAATCACAATCTACCACAATATGCCATCTAATTTTTATACAAATTTACATATATAATTCAATTAACTATACATTCCCAAATATGCATCTTTTAGCCTAGTTTCCCAAATAAAGCAATGTCCAAAAATTCATCCACAACCATCAACCAACTCATTACACAATACATAAACATGTATATATATACAAGTTTCAACCATACCAAAATAACCCAAAATAAGCCATTACTCAAGGCTATATATAGAAACCAATTCAATTGGCGAAAATCATTACCAAAACATAATCAACATGACATAAAGACTTTATACAAGCCATATACTTAAAATACCAAAGTTCATAGGTACCAAGTGATAAGTGAAAAGTGTGAAGCGAACTCCGACAATCCCCGAATTTGAGCTAGCTGATAACACTATAAAACATGAGAAAAATAAACAAAGTAAGCTATAAAGCTTTGTAAGCTCGTATGAAATAAACTTGATATAATCATAACCACATAATTCAACAACTGATTATAGATACATGAGATACTTTCTTTACCATTTCTTCGACACAAAGCTAATATGGTTTATGCACATACCTGTACCATCTTGTACCAATTTCATTCTCAACCACATCATTCATTTACCCATTGAACCATTTGGAATAGAAGTCAGATACTCAGGAGTCTTACAGGATAACTACCTATACCATGGCCCGAAGCCAAATCGAGGTAACTTATATCCAAAGTACTGATATCATGGTCTGAAGCCAAATCAGTATAACTCACACCCGAAGTGCTAATAACATGGCCCGAAGCCAACTCAATGCATCCCCTAATGACATGTCACTAGTATCCTAAACTATTTTTAAGGTTCACCTGGAATTTCGAATGCCAAATTACCATCAAGTCATCGTCGAACTTATCTGAAATCTCATATTCACAACTTATACAATACCAAGGCATTTAAAATATACTTATAATGAAATTTATCACATACAAACTTACCTCGGATGTGAAAACGACGAAATAAGTCGATTAGTTGATAACTTTAGTTTTCCCCCGATCTAGATCCGAATTCTGCTTTTCTTGATCTAAATATATTCAAAATTAACTTATTTAACAACCTCTCTATTTAATTTAATCCAAAACACATATTTAAGCACATTTACACATTTGCCCCTATTATTTCATCACTTTTACAATTTAGTCCTTATTTCATAAAATCACAAATTAATGAAATTCAAAATAAACCAATGCTAGTAAAATTACTATTATGCTCTAGAAGCCCATATTTTTCATTTATTTCACATTTTAACCATAAATTTTCAACATTTCTCAATTTAATCCCTATTTTGCATTTTCACTAAAAATCACTTAACAAAACTTGCATATTTCACAACAAACATTCATAATCTATCATCAAACATCAAAACACTCATGTATTCATCAATGGCATCGTTCAAAATCTTTAACATTTTTGCAAAATAGTCCCTGGGCTAGCTTGACCTAGTTGTAACAATCTTAAAAAACATAGAAATCATTAAAAACGGGATAAAAACCATACCTAATTGAGCAAGAATAGCATGGTCGAATATTGAAGCTAAGAAAATGGCTTTCTACCTCTTGTATAATCGGCTAGATGAAGAAGATAATGAATAAAATGGTTTTTGTTTTAATTAATTATCCTTTAATAATTAAATTACTAAATTAACCTTTTAATAAAACCATTTAAATCATCCATTTAATGACCAATATTGTCCACTTAACATTATAATGGTCTAATTACTACTTAAGGACCCTTACTTTAAGGTTCTATGACTATTTGACACCTTTAGCTAATAGAACAACACTTTTGCACTTTACATGATTTAGTCCTTTTTACCAAATTGAGCATTCAAACAATAAAATTTCTTAACGAAATTTTCACACCAACATATCATCATGCTGTAAAAATTAAAATAATAATAAAATAAATATTTGGACTTCAAACTTGGGGTTTTGAAACCACTATTCTGATTTGACTAAAAATGGGCTATTACAACTCTCCCCCTTAGGGATTTTCGTCTTCGAAAATCTTACCAGTAAAAAGGTTAGAGTACTATTTTCTCATAGCTTCCTCGGGTTCACACATAGCCTCTTCAACACTGTGTCATTGCCAAAGTACTTTCACGAGAGCTATGCTTTTATTTCTCAATTGTTTAACCTCATGAGCTAGAATTCTGATTGGTTCTTCGTTGTACGTCATATCAGGTTGAATTTCAATTTCTGCCAGAGAAATTACCTGTGAAGGATCCTATCTATATCGACGCAACATTGATACGTTAAACACATTGTGGATTTTTTCTAGCTATGACGGTAATGCTAATCGATATGCCACTGGCTCTAATCTTTCAATAATCTCATACGGCCCGATGAAACGCGGACTTAACTTGCCTTTGCGACCAAAACGAAGAATTTTCTTCCACGGAGATACTTTCAAAAACACTTTATCACCGATCTAAAATTCAATGTCTTTCCGTTTCAAATCCGCGTATGATTTCTGTCGATCTGAAGCTGCTTTCAAATAGTCGCGAATTACTTTCACTTTTTCTTCAGTCTCGCGGATCAAATCAACCCCGTGAATCTTTTTCTCACTCAATTCAGTCCAATACAATAGAGTTCGGCATTTACAACCATACAAAGCTTCATACAGTTCCATCTTTATGCTCGATTGAAAAATGTTGGTATATGCAAATTCAACCAATGGCAAACATCTCTCCCAGTTGCCTTTGAACTCTAAAACACAACAGCGAAGCATATCTCTGAGAATTTGAATTACTCTCTTGGACCGACAGTCGGCTTGTGGATGAAAAGTTGAACTAAAACTCAACTTCGTACCTAGTTCTTCCAGTTCTTCCAAAACTGCAATGTAAATCCTTGATCTCTATCCGAAATAATCGAAATTGGCACCCCGTGCAATCTAACAATTTTAGAAATGTACAATTCAGCTAATTTATCAAGTGAAAATTCAGTACGTACCGGAATGAAATGCACCGATTTTGTTAACCGATCAATGAAAACCCAAACAACATCTTTCTTTTCCGGAGTCTGAGGTAATCCCGATATGAAATCCATTGTAACTTTATCCCATTTCCACTCAGGTATCTTTACTGGCTGTAGTACACCCGAAGGCACTTTATGTTCTGCTTTCACTTGCTGACAGATTAAACATCTCAAAACAAACTTTGAAATATCTCGTTTCATGCTCGACCACCAATATAACTATTTCAGATCATTATACATCTTAGTACTTCCAGGAGAAACGGATAAACAACCACTATGTGCCTCATGTAAAATTTTCTGAATGAGTTTAGAATTCTTTGGTACGCAGATTCTATTTTGGAACATCAAACAATTATCGGATCCGATCTGAAATTCTAAGTTTGCAGTCGACTTACACTGTACTTTTTAGCTTGCAATTTACTATCACATTTTTTAGCCTCGCAAATTTGCTGAAGAAATACCGGTTTAGATTTCAATTTAGCCAATATCGAACCATTATCAAATAATGACAATCGTGTATTCATCGCTCGCAAAGCATATAATGATTTTCTACTCAGTGCATCTGCGACTACATTTGCTTTCCCTGGATGATAGTCAATGACTAACTCGTAATCTTTCTATAGCTCGAGCCATCTCCGTTGTTGCAAGTTCAGATATTTCTAAGTCATTATGTATTTCAAGCTCTTATGATCAGTAAAGATGTGGCATTTCTCACCGTATAAATGATGTCAACAAATATTTAATACAAAAACAATAGCGACCAACTTTAAATCGTGCATTGGATAGTTCTTTTCATACGGCTTCAACTGTCTCGAGGCATAAGCTATGACTTTTCCTTCTTGTATCAAAATGCAACCCAAACCATTCAATGATGTGTCGCTGTAAACCACGAATTCTTTACCCGACTCAGGTTGAACCAAAACTGGTGCTTCAGTTAGCAATGCTTTCAATTTTTCGAAACTCTGTTGACATTTTTCAGACCACTCAAATTTTACATCTTTCTGTAGCAATCTGGTCATCGGTGTAGCGATCATCGAGAACCCTTTAATGAAACTTCGATAATAACTAGCTAATCCCAGAGAACTTCTGACCTCGGATACATTTCTAGGTGGTTTCCAGTCAACAATTGCCAAAATCTTACTCGGATCAACTCTTATACCTTCTGTTGAAACAATGTGCCTTAAGAATCTGACTTCTTTGAGCCAAAACTCACATTTGCTGAATTTAGCAAACAGTTGCTTATCTCTCAAGATTTGCAACACAATCCTTAAATGCTCGGCATGTTCAGACTCATCTCGAGAATAGATCAGAATGTCGTCAATGAGCACAACAACGAATCTGTCTAAATACGGTTGGAAAATTCGATTTATCAAATCCATAAAAATGCCAGGAGCATTAGTTAGTCCAAAAGGCATAACAAGAAATTCATAATGTTCGTACCTCATTGTAAGTGTAGTTTTCGACACATCTGAATCTTTTACTCGTAACTGATAATAACCAGACCTCAAATCAATCTTCGAAAACACTGTTGCACCTTTCAACTGATCAAATAAATCATCTATTCTTGGAAACGGATACTTGTTCTTTATCGTAACTTTATTGAGCTATCAATAGTCAATACACATTCTCATTGACCCATCTTTCTTCTTTACAAACAATACTGGCGCACCCCAGGGCAAAAAACTAGGTTATGCAAAACCTCTATCTGTTAACTCTTGCAACTGAAATTTCAACTCTTTCAATTCTGTTGGAGCCATTCTGTACGGAGATATAGATATCAGTGATGTTCCAGTACCAGTTCAATAGCAAACTCAACCTCTCTGACTGGTGGCAACCCCGATAATTCTTCTGGAAACACATCCGAAAACTCAAATACTATCGACACTGATTCAATCTTTGATTCAGACACTTTTGTATCTAAAATGTAAGCGAGATAAGCTTCGCAACATTTTCTCACATATCTTTGAGCTGACATAGATGAAATCACAGCAGTTAATCTACTCGACTCATCTAATTCACTTCGAATGATTTCACCATTCTGACATTTCAGTTTAATAATCTTTCGTCTACAATTTACAACGGCATCGTGTAGAGTCAACCAATCCATTCCTAGAATCACATCGAACTCATCAAATGGAAAAAGCATCAAGTCAGCTGAAAAATAGTAACCCCGAGTCATTAAAGGACAGTTCTTGCAAACTTTATCAACTAGAACATACTTGCCTAAGGGGTTTGATACTTTAATCACAAATTCAGTAGACTTAACAAGTAAATTCTTACCAAACACTAAATTCATACAGATATACGAATGAGTCGATCCAGGACCAATCAATGCAATCAAATTAGTGTCATAAAGAGAGAATCTACCGATAATAACATTAGGGGATGACGCCTCTTTGCTAACAGGAATAGCGTATGCTCTAACAGGTGCTCTGGCCTCGGATCTCACAGTTGAGTCCATTGTTGCTCCTTTTCCACTAGACACATTTCTTGCATTCCTCGGTGGTCTACCTCTAGCAATCGTGTTGCTTGAGCTTGCATTCTGAAATTTATCTTTCTTGGACAACTCTGGGCAATCTCGAATAAAGTGATCTAGCGAACCACATTTGAAACAAGCTTTATTACTCTTATTCCAGCACTCTCCAAAATGTCGTCTCCCACACTGTTAACACTCGGGTTTATTGTTTCTCACACGGTCAATGCTTGAAACGGAAGTTTCTTGAGCTTTAGGACTCACATATTAATTTCCACGATCTCTATTCTGGTATCCCACTGATGCATTTTGTCAACTATACGAATTTCAGAATTTCTTTGATGAAAAATGATAAGGTTTATTCATCGGTCTTTTTCTTGAATCTCTAGCCTTTGAATTAGCTTTCCTTTTTCCTCAGCTCAAGTCTTCGGCTTTACAAGCCCGGGCAACTAATACAAAAAATTCTTTCAAATCTAAAATCCTAACCAGAATTTTAATGTCTTCATTCAAACTGTTAACAAACTGCTTGCACATAATCTCTTCGGTAGAAACATACTCTCGAGCATATTTGCTCAACCGTACAAATTCTCTCATACTCGGTTAGAGTCATACAGCCCTGTTTTAATTCTAAAAACTCTTTATGCTTTTGATCTAAAAATCGTTGACTTATGTATTTCTTTCGGAACTCAGTCTAAAAGAACTCCTAGGTAACCCATTCTCTAGGTACCACACATACTAGAGTATTCCACCACTATTATGCGGTGTCCCTCAGAAGTGATATAGCACATTTTAAACACTCAGCCGGTGTGCAAGAAAGCTCATCAAATACTTTGATAGTGTTTTCAAGCCAAAACTTGACTCTCTTAGGATCATCGTCAACATTAGCTCTAAAATCTTCAGCCCCATGTTTACGGATCTTATCAACTGGAAGCTTATTCAATCTTAAAAGTTCTACACCTTAAGGAGCTACGGGAACTAGTTGTAGATTAAAAGGGGGTGGAGGTTGTTGAGCAGTCGAATTTGTTTGAACATACTACATGAACCATTCGTTCATCATTTGGAAAAAGGCCTCTTTAGCCTCTCCCCTGTGATTACTCGACATATGTCTAGAATCAGCCGGCACTGCCCCTTGAGCGGGAGCTGGAACTAGCACATTAATTTCAACCTCATCAACTATAACTCGATTAGGATCCATTTACCATATGAAAAAACATTTTAAAATGTCAAAAGTCATCACACTATCACAGTTTATAAATGGCATGTATAGCTAGACTCTCACACACACTACGTTAGTCCTAGAATCGGCTAAACCGTAGATCTGATACCAATAAATGTAACACCTTTTACCCGTATTCAATGCCGAAATAAGGCTATAGAGCATTACCGAACTTATAACACATTTATACATACTTTTCACATACATTTAGTCAATTCATACAATCATCATTCAATCTCAATCAATTTGTCCCTAATATGAGCCTACAAGGCCCTAAACATATATTGGGAGTGGTCTGGGACTAAACCGATCACTATGGAAACATTTGGAACACTTATAAAATTTTTGTTAAAACAGAGGACACACGCCAGTGTGGCCAGGCCGTGTGTCTCACACGGCCACCAGACACACCCGTGTCACAGGTCGTGTGGACATTCAAAACAGGAGCACAAGGTCGTGTCTCAGCCCGTGTCCTACCCCGTGTAACTATCTGACTTGGGTCACGCGGCCAACACACACGCCCGTGTGCCCTAAAAATGGCTATACACACCCGTGTGCTAGGCCGTGCCAAACCTGTAAGGAATACTGACATCTGCCACACGGCCAAGTCACACGCCCGTGTGTGAGGCCATGTAGGGTATACTGACTTGGTTTTTAATTCAAAACCAAGGGACACAAGGCCATGTAACATGACCGTGCGTCACACATGGCTGAGACACACACCCGTGTCTCTGCCCGTATGGAAAAAAATAGGCTATTTACCAAGCCATTTTGCCACCCTAAAAACATGTGCCTACACCACAATTCAAAGGCACCAACAAAAGGCATAATAGACATTAAATCAATCTTATATCAAGCATGTTCCATACCATTTCATCACCCATCAATGCAAATCACAATCTACCACAAGATGCCATCTAATTTTTATACCAAATTCACATATACAATTCAATTAACTATACATTCCCAAATATGCATCTTTTAGCCTAATTTCACAAACAAAGCAATGTCCAAAAATTCATCCACAACCATCAACCAACTCATTACACAAGGCATAAACATGTATATATATACAAGCTTCAACCATACCAAAATAACCCAAAATAAGCCATTACTCAAAACTATATATACAAACCAATTCAATTGGCCAAAATCATTACCAAAACATAACCAACATGACATAAAGACCCTATACATGCCATATAATTAAAATACCAAAGTTTATAGGTACCAAGAGATAGGTAAATAGTGTGAAGCGAACTCTGACGATCCCCGAATTCGAGATAGCTGGTAACACTATAAAACACAGAAAAATAAACAAAGTAAGTTATAAAGCTTAGTAAGCTCGTATGAAATAAACCCGATATAATCATAACCACATAATTCAACAATTGATTATAGATAAATGAATTCACATGAACTAAAAAACCTTTCAATTTCTCATTAACAAAACTATATACTTTTTTTACAATTTCTTCGATTCAAAGCTAATATGGTTTATGCACATACTTGTACCATCTTGTACCAATTTCATTCTCAACCACATCATTGTTTTACCCTTTGAACCATTTGGAATAGAGGTTAGATACATAGGAGTCTTACACGATAGGTACCTATACCATGGCCTAAAGCCAAATCAAGGTAACTTATATCCGAAGTACTGATATCATGGCCCAAAGTCAAATCAACCAATATTCATGGCCTGAAGCCAAATCGATATAACTCGCACCTGAAGTGCTAATAACATGACTGTGTCATCTGGTTGTGTGCCACACACGGCTGAGACACACGCCCATGTCTCTACCCGTGTGGACAAAAATAGGCCATTTTCCAAGCCTTATATCTCACCCAAAGTGGTACTATCCTACACAAACCAAATAACATAAAACCATATCATCAATAGACATTCAAACCAATCTTAACCAAGTCCAAATCATTCAATATCGATGCCAACAACCATAACGCTCATAAGCATCACAATTTTCCATTCAAAAAAATATACCAATATCAATTTCAAAAATTCACCTAAATGGTCAAGTGCATAAATTCACTTTTGTGCCTAACACATAATCTATATACCATTTCTAATTTCAACTATATGGGACTCTACTCACACAATCAAAATTTGATCATTTTCAAGACATTTTATACATCATGAAGCTAACCACACACATATACATATACATGCCAATCCATAGCAATTCAAACCACATTAAAATGGCCAATTACATAATCAAAAACATATAGGCTTTCACTAACCAAATGACCTATACATGCTATATAACCAAAATACATAAAGTCCAAAAGTACCAAAATAAGAATTCGATAGTGTGATGCAATCTCAAACAACTTCCAAAATGAGCGAGCTTTCGAATCACTATAAAACACGAAAAAGTAAACAAAGTAAGCAATTAAGCTTAGTAAGTTCGTATAACTGCAAATATAACTTACCAATCAACCACAATTAAGCAAGTAATTTAAACCATAATGCAGTTCAATTCAGTCTCATTAGCTTAACATATAACCAACAACAAAGTTAATTATGAAATCACAAATCTCATAGATCCAATTTCCACATGATTCACGTACATACCTGTACTTGTTCATATTAAACTCAGACATTCCCGGTACATAACCATGCCCGTTGAACCATTTAGAATAATATCGAATACTTGAGTATCTCGCACACTAAGTGCCAATACATGGTTCAAACCATCTTTATCTCATATCTCATATATATATATATGCTTACTCTCGAGCTACCACTAGGTCTGCTCACACAAGCTGACGGTTAAGAGGTAACTACATGGTGCTGCTCACACAAGTTGACGAGTAACCGCAACACATGCCAGAAAACTCAACCACTAGTAGAACATATGGGACTAGCACCCAAAACATGGTAACCCCTAATGACATGTCATTTCTATCTTATCTATTCTTAAGGTTCAACCGAGATCCAAATAATTGACTATATCTCATAGAGAATTTTCATACTATCGTATCATCCTAATTGTATTAATTAAGCATGTAAACACATATAAATTAAAGCTTATTAATATACGAACTTACCTTAAATTAATACGAATAAAATTGACTGATAAATCTACTACTTTATTTTTCCCCGATCTAATTCCGAATATGGCTTTTCTTGATCTATATAATCAAATTTGACCACTTTAATATTTATTCTATTCAATTCAATCCAATATCATATTATGGAAAAATTACCATTTTGCCCCTAAACATTTGACTATTTTACAATTTAGCCCCTAGCTCATAAAAAAGTAAATTCATGCAATTCAACCCACACCCATACAAGCCAAATTCTATATAGACCCATAGCAGCCCATACATTTCATTATTTCACACGTTTACCACATAATTTTCACATTTCTCAATTTAATCCCTATTTAACATTTTCAACCAAAATCACTTTACGAAACTTGTTTATCTAACAACAATCATTTATTTTCTACCACCAAACATCAAAACACATACACATTCATCAATGGTAAAACCCTAATACTTTAACAGTTTCAAAAATTAGTCTATGGGATAGCTAGACTAAGCTACAACGATTCCAAAACCATAGAAATCATTAAAAAACAGTCGAAAATGCACTTACATGCAAGGGGACTATTGCCGAACCTTCAAAAGCACAACAGTGGGCGTTTTTACTTCTTTTTTTCGGTTGAAGATGCACTTAGGAAGATGAAAAATTTTGTTTTCATTATTTTACTAAGTTTATTTTTTAAATTACTAATTTAACTTTAGCAATTAACCTTTGAAAACATCTATTTAGTGTCCATAAATGTCCACTCACTATAAAAATGGTGTTTTTTAAACGGAGTTTTTCATCCAATTTTTCCTTAGTGACAAACTGTGCGGAAGTATATGGACCACCTCCACTTTATGTTTCCATAGCTATTAGACACCTCTAGCTATTAGAACCTTACTTTTACATTTTACGCAATTTAGTCCTTTTTATTAAATTAAGCATACAAATGGTAAAATTTCTTAACGAAATTTTTTATGTGACTCTACTATCATGCTGTAGATATTAAAATAATAATAAAATAAATATTTTCACTTCGGATTTGTGGTCCTGAAACCACTGTTCCTATTTCACTGAAAATGGACTGTTACAAGCAGTCTGCTCCTTGTTGCCACACCTGTCGCATGTCCAGCTCCAGTAGCTCGTTAGGCCTGCTTGATGCACCTACTTGCTACCTAAATACACGTGGCACATTCATGCCCTGCTGCTTTCGCAGGGATCCGCTCGACAATGTCACTTGCTGCCCACGCATCTGCTCACACCGCACAATGCTACTCGCACCAACACCCTTGCCTATCGTACCACACCATCAAGACACCCTACAACCATCCTTAAACCAACCCCTTCTGCTTTATATTTATTTTCTTTGAGTTCTTAGTTTTTATAAAAAGGTGTTATGACAAATTTTTCTCCTAAATTTTTATTTTATTTAATTATTTAATTTTCCAATTTATTGAATTATTAATATTTTATACTAATTAAATTTTTGATAAAATATTTGTTTCCATATTATGTTCAGGTTAATCATGCCTCGCAAGAAAACTTATGCCTCTGTCCAAATTGATGAATCACAAAATAAATTCCACTGTGAAGAAGCCAAAGCGAGATATAAAAGCGTTTTCAAGAATCAACAGATGCACCAAGAAAAAGGCTTTACACTGAAAGAAAGCAACTATATTGATTTCATGGCGTGGATTTGAAAAATTGCTGAAGCTCTCAATTGGGAGTTATTTTGTGAGAAAAAACCTAGTGCAGATGAGCAGTTAGTTCATAAATTTTATGCGAATTTGACCTCAAGCGAATTGATAGAAGTTTCTGTTCACAAAATCAAGGTACCAATAACCCCAAACGCTATTAATGAATTCTTTGAATTAACTGATTTCGAAGACGACAAATGTTTTTCCTTGATGAGCAATATTGAGTTTAAAAATCTGGAAGAAATTCTCGAGGAACTTATAGTTCCAGGTTCTAAGTGGACTGTGTCAAAGCAAGGAATTCATACTTGTCACATAGAATATTTGACACCACTAGCGAAGGTATGGTTCGATTTCATTTGATTCAGCCTTATGCCCATTTCACATGGGACTACAATTTCATTAGTACGAATGGTCTTATTATACTCAATTTTAACTGGAAAGACCATTGATGTGGGAAAATCATCTTGAGAGAAATGCGGAATTGTGCTGTTAGACATTCTGGCCCAACTTACTTTCCCTTTACGATAACAGTTTTGTGCTTGAAAGCTAAAATTCTTGCAAACGTAAAGAAGATAGGTTATAAACAGGGCACAATCACAGATTGGGACCTCTACCGAGTAGTTGGAGACTCTGTTCTATAGCAACGAGTTGAAGAGAGTGAGGATCCTGAAGAAGAAGAAGAAGAAGATCCCACAGAGATTGAACTAATGCAGTCAACTGAAGTCCCTAATAAGGCAGAACCAATGGAACCAGTAACCGAACTTGACGTCAAAACTTCAATGTTCAAGACTCAATCACCTTGCCCAGATCTTCGAGATGAGCTGTCAAAATTGATGGACATCATGCAACATATGCAGTGGCAACAACAAACTTATTAGAGATATTCAAAAATACGGGAGACTCAATGTAAAGTGCTCTTACGAAAATATACAATGACTTTTTTTTTTGTGCCTGAGTTTCCAGATTTCATATTTAAACCATGGAGGCCACTATCGAAGAAGAAGTGAAGTGATTCATGCAAAAACAAAGACGATGGAGAAAAAGATGAGCCCAATTCAAAGGGATTTGCCAATAAATAAAAATGGAGGATCTTGACTTTATTCTATTCTTAGGTTATTTAATAGGATTATGTTTTATTACAAATTTTTATTTTTGCATAATAAAACAAGAGGTGGAAATCATAAATAAAAATGAACAAGTTGCAAAGTAAAAAATGTGGTAATAGATATACACATGTCTAGGATTGGATCTAGAGAGAGCTTGGTACTTAAGCAGTCAAATTGACTCACCTCCACTTTTCTAAAATCCTACCTGGTGTATAGTATCTATTCACTTTTAACAATGAGGACATTGTTCGTCTTAAGTAGGGGGACCGAAAAATTGAAATTATTTCTTCTCAGAATAAATTTTTCTTTCAGTTATGATTAGGTTATATTTTGTTCAAAAATTTGAAATTTTGTTAAGTATGCTAAACTTCAGTATGAATAAAGTTTGATTATTTCAATAATTGTTATGTTAACTAAAATATTACATAAATGTAATTTTAATAAAGCATGCAAATCATACTATAAAATTTTTAGTTCCTTAGGAAAGTTAGGCATGCATGAAAGTTTAAGTCTTGAGAATTGACTTAGTAGTTTCTCGAGGCGAAATCCTAGAAAGCATGGAATGTTGAAAATGAATTAGGCAACTTTTCTTTGGACTGTTTGAGCCTTTCAAGCCAACCTTGATGAATTTTTATCCTTTGAAACCCAACTTTGAGACTATATGGCCTAATTTTATTTGAACCTTTGTAATATTTAGCCATCACTTTTCTCTTAATTATCTTTAAATTGTCCCAAACACTAAACTCAGTACTATTCAGAATATTCTTTGAAACAAGTTTGGGGGAGCTGAAAAGAAGTATCAAATGATCAAAAAATTGTAATACATACAGAAAAATGCTCGTGAAATTAAAAAAGAAAAAGAAAAAAAGAGAGCATACGTACTCGACAGAAATACATGTATAAAAGAGCATGTGAAAGTGAAATAAGTTGGTGTGTTGAAGGTAATTATTTTGAAGGTCCGATTCAAGCTGAGTTTTTAGCCTAAATTTATCTATCTTTTACCTACCCCTAGCCTAGCCACGTTGCAACCTATTTAAAAGACCTATTGATTCAAGTTTCTGTGCTACCTATTTTAGTGGAGAGAAATTGCTATATTCAACATATAAAGGAATAAATTAAACTTAATGATTGCAGTTTAATCTTAAATAAGGGAATAAAATCAAATCGGTAGGGATTTACATGTTTTTATTGAGGAAGCATTTAGTCTATTTTTGCTATCATAGTAGTTGTTGAGATTAATTTAAATATGTATGCTTAAGTAGCATAATTATCAAACTTCTTGTTTTTTAGCATGAGTATACTAAATTCATTATTTTGGGAAGAATGTTGTTCCGAGGAAATTTTTCAAAGGTGTTTCTGAGAAATTCTTTTCAAATTTGTGCTTTACTTGGGACGAGTAATGAATTAAGTTTAGGGGTGTGGAAACACGAAAATATACACACTTTTTCATGCCCTTTTTAACTCAAATCCATGCAGTTTCGTAAAATTCGTGTTGAAAAATAAATAATATTTATAAAATAATTAAATTGCACCAAAATTATAAACATGTTTAATTTTAATTAATTTTATATCAAATTTTGATTAATTTTGATTCATTTCAATAGATTCGCACAAAGGGCCAAAAACGGCTCGGCAGACACTACTAGAAGCGCAAAATCGAGAAGCAATTTTGAAGCATCAAGGTGAATTAATTTTTCAGACTAAGATGGTCCAAATTATGTGTATTAATTCATAATATAATTAATTTTAATTTTAATCCAATTTAATTTGGGTTAAATAAATTATTGTTAATTAATTATGAAACGGGCCCCAGTTGAGCTGAACCAAGAAAACTGATCCATCTGAGCACGAGGCAACCCAAAATCGTCCCATATGCTGACCCAATCAGCTTGCTTGGCTGATTATTTGGCTTGAGAAATGGCCCTTTAAGAATCCTTCAAATTGCATTCAAATACCTCCACTATTTATGCCTTTCTAGATTTGCCCCTACCTTAAAATAGCATGTTTGAAATCTTCAAACATGCCAAATGTGTGGTCGGCCATGAGGGGAGTCTTTCGCTGCTGATTTTGCTATTTTTAGCAGCCTTCTAAACTGATAAATACCCCATTGGCTGCTCACTTCAAACACATCTCAACCCTTCTCATCTCTTCACATCTTTCTCATTTTTCTCTTTTCATTCCCTTCCATTATTCTTTATTTTCTTCCCCTCTTCCCTTGCGTTTTCACCTCTTGAAAAAGAGTCAATCAACCATCATTTGGAGCAGCATTCAAGTGTTCGTAGAAGCCTCGGTTCAACAAGAACAAGTGGAGAAGGAAGAGTGGAGCAAACTAGTCAAGCCACAAAGAAAACACTAGATTTGATTCTTGTTCCCTATCCTTTTAATTTTGTTGTTATGATGAACATGTTTATGAATATTTTTTATGTTGAATTGTTTAACTTAATTAATATGTCTTGAATTTAATTCATGTTAGGCTGATTGCATTTCATCTACTTGAGTTATTAAAATTGTGTTGGTGTTGTTATAGGTCTCGGTAAGATGTTTGATTAAGTAAAACCATGACTAAGTTATTCTTGCATTACAATTGTAAGGTAACTAATGAAATAATTATTTAAACAGATTGAAATTGTAATTAATTGACACAATACTTAATCAGTGCATGTTTAATCATCTAAGGTAGCTGAGGGTTAAATTGGCAATGGTATCTAACGATACATTAGCCTTGCATAACTTGCAAGATTATTGTGATTAAACTATTTCAATGTAGAAATACATTGTTACCTTACGTAATCTTTTATGTGCTTATGAGATTGAATTAATTGTTTGAATTGGCATAGAGATATGTGCAAGAGATTATTTTAATTTCATAAGTATGTATGTGCATTAACACATTTGCTTATTAAAAATTGTTTAATCGGTTGAATTGACGTAGAGATATAGTCAAAAGATAAATGGATTTTGGTAGGTAAGTATGTTCATAAGTTAGAAAATTACCGAGTTGCCGTGAATTTATTTGTAACAACATGAACATGAGTTTAATAATTCAAAGTTAAGAAATGTAATTTAATCTAACACAATTATGTCATCTTGATTAAAATCATCTTTTGAAATCGTGCATTGGAACTTTTATTTTATTTTTATTTATTTTACTTTGTTAAAATTCTAGTTTTTAATCACTTCTTCAAATCAAAATATTTTTCTTCACCAAAATGGTTTTAAAATTGCATTCATAAATAATTCTTTTCACAGTAATTGTGGGTACGATAACTTGACATTTACTTGTCACTTTATTGCTTGTTGCGATTGTGTACACTTGCACATTTGCGTCATTCCAATCTCTTACGTGAGAAATCTAGGACTAGTTCCTATGGGGATTCCCCTTGGTCTAATTCCACGCCTTATGACGAAAGGGGAGTCGGCGTGGCGTAAAGTGAAGATTGAGGGAAGTAGAGAAAAATTCCCTTCTGGGGTATTCCGAAGGTGTAACCTAGGCAACGAAAACGAGGCCCGATGTAACACCCCTTACCCGTACCCAAGGCCGGGATAAGGTACGAGGCGTTACCGGACAAACATACAAACATTAAACTAAAATACGGGCCATAAAATTTCATTCATATTTCAAAACGTTCATTCACTTACACATTTATACCAAGATTATCATCTTACAAAATATCTTCAGCTTAATCATCAAGCATTCATATTTAAAACTAGATCATATCTTTATAAAATACCACAATTCAAATACGCAAAATAACATGTTTGCCTGAAACATTTCAATTCAACTCCGTACCCAACAAGCATTACATTGAGACTAGTCATATATATATATATATATATATATATATACATGTCATGATACATATCATTCTCTTTCTGTTTTCTTATAAACACATATCATTTATTTCATTATATCAATATTTCATATACCATAGTTTCCATGTATTCCACATATATTTATTTTCCTCCTCCTCCTCTCCATTCCACATCCTTAATGTATATAGCATTCTTGTAAGTACGATTTCACAATTTACTAATAAATGCTCACATCAAACTGTCCACACGAGTCATAGTCACTTACTTATTTATAATTCAAGATACAGAGCTCCATATTAAGATCCGTAAATTTCCCCTAAAACTAGATTCACATATCTTTCCACCATAAAATTTTCATAATTTTTGGTTTATCCAATTAGTACATTTTATTCATTAAAATTTCTCCTGTTTCACATTCTAATAGTTTTGACCTCTCTTCACTAAAAATTAATTATCTCATAGTACAGAACTCAGATAATGTTCTTGTTGATTTATCTTGAAAATAGACTCATTAGGGATTTTAAAAATATAAGTTTAAGCCTCTAATTATTTTTATCCAAAATTTTG
Organism: Gossypium arboreum; assembly: GCF_025698485.1. Classification (NCBI taxonomy): domain Eukaryota; kingdom Viridiplantae; phylum Streptophyta; class Magnoliopsida; order Malvales; family Malvaceae; genus Gossypium; species Gossypium arboreum. Next base: position 13,607,144 of record NC_069072.1, on the reverse strand, counting down.
TGATTTTCCAAAGTCAGAATAGGGGATCACGTAATCATTCTGAACCAGTCTCACAAAAACATAAATATCTCAAAATATAGAACTCATTTTCTTTCTATGTTTCTTTTATATGAAAATAGACTCATTAAGCTTTAATTTTATATCTTATTCAGTCTTTGATTAAATTTATAATATTTTTTGTGATTTTTCAAAATCACGTCACTGCTACTGTCCAAAATAGTTTTATTGCTAATTCACTCTTTCAAACTTTCTTTGTATTAACCTCATTTTAACATACATATCACAAATCATTTTCACCACATTTCATAGATCACAAGTATAGGCCCATGATCACAAGGTCACCATAAAATCATCCTCATGTATAACTTACTTGTTTATAACCTTACCACATCCTGGTCACTTAATGAACACATCATTCACATAACCAAGTTCCTGCACTTATTCATCACAAAACTCACAAAGCAATACATAGAGAGTCTCCCGTTGAACACTTCGGATCAATCTTCGATACTTGGTGGTTTCAGCACATACCTCCACCCATCATATAGTTCGGCTCTCTTGTACACATGGTGAACACTCAGTACCACCCATTTGACCTAGCCAATTTATCTGGTAGCTCTCTTGTCTACATGGTGTCCTTCACCTGGAACCATGCATGCGACCTAGCTACATATATCCCGTAGCTCTCTTGTCTACATGGTGTACACATAGTATCACCCATGTGACCTAGCTACATCATAATGTCTTGTAGCTCTCTTGTACACATGATGTGCACTCAGCACCATACATGTGACCTAGCTACATACTATTTGTATCACCCAATCTTTCCGAAGGTTCAACCGGGATTTCTCTCTCTTTTCCAACAATTTCACCAATCAAGTAATTATCCACAAACATATTCCAATATTATTATAAAATATCATAATACAAGTAATATTGATGTATTACTTACATATAAACTTACATCTCATTTAATATCAAGGCAATAACATTAAATTGCACATTGCCTTATTAAAAATCATATGAACTTACAATTTCCCATAATATCCATAATCATAGAAATCACATTTATGTATGATAATTCAATGCACTTCATGTACCATAGACATATTTTTAAATCAATTCATAAACTTGGCACCATAATCATTTAATTTAACATAATTCAATTAATTCATTAAATTTAACTTTCAAATATAAATTACTGACATTATTGTCGTATTATTATCATACCAACTTACATACTTTCAACACCTCAGAAATTATAATAAATATATCAATTTTACATTGAAACATGCATAAATTAATGCTTATTATACATATGAACTTACCTCGATACTAAAACGGCCATTTTACAAACTTTCCCAACTTTCGATTTTTCTCTCATTCTAGGTTCAAATCTCATTTTTCAGGATCTAAAACATTATATTTTACTTATTTAATTAATGTACTATTCAAAACAATCCTTAACTCAAACTTTTGAAAAATTACAATTTTGCCCCTAAACTTTTGTATATTTACACTTTTGCCCCTAGGCTCGGGAATTAAACTTCATCCGTTATTCTTATGTTTTATGACATGCTGATCACTTTTCCCTTATATGGCAACATCAAATTCTCACTCTAACATTACTTATGACTATTAGGTATTTTTACCGATTAAGCCATTTTACTCGTTTTCACTCAAAACCGAGTAGCACAAGTTGTCTAACATAATTTAAAACCTCATATTCTATCATAAAACAGCAAAATAAACACATTTCACCTATGGGTATTTTTCCAAATATGAACCCTAGCTTAAATTATTGCTAGAATAAGCTTAATCAAATTATCAGGATTCCAAAAACGTAAAGAATTTGAAAAACGGGGTTAGAACGAACTTACTATTGAGCTTGGAAAGCTTTAAAACCCTAGCCATGGCTTCCCCCATGCTAATTTTGGCCTCCATGAAAAAGATGAGTCAATTTTGGCTTTATTTTCCCTTTTTATTTCTTTTAATTACCAAATGACCAAAATGCCCTTCCTTACTAAACTTTCAAAAATTCCATCCATGTCCAATTTTTGTCCATCACTTAGAAATTGGTCAAATTTCTATTTAAGAGCTCCTAATTAATATTTCAAAGCAATTTCATGCTAGAAACTTCTAGAATGCAAGTTTTGCAACTTATTCAATTTAGTCCATAACTTCAAATTGAGCACTTTATGCATAGAATTTCTTCATGAAATTTTCACACAATCATGCAATCATATCATAGACCTCAAAATAATCATAAAATAATTTTTTTATCTCAAATTTTGTGGTCCTGAAACCTCTGTTCCAGCTAAACCCAATTTTGGGCTGTTACACCCGATACTTCAACTAGAGGAGCGACCAGTTGGTTCACCAAACCCCGACCCAGCGTCACACGTTCTCCAGGTCCGAAGGGATCCAGTGCCCAACTACCGACTCCTCCCGGAATTGCGTTATCGGAGCCGAGCCAGGAATGGCCGTTAGTGGACACCCACCACTTTTCACCGGTTAGAGAGGCCCTCTTTAATACATTAAGAAAAGATGTTCACAGGGGCCAGAAAGACTCGGTCATAGGAACTTAGACCACCTACGCGCTGGTAAACGAAAACCACCTCGACCGGATCAGAGAAAACAACAATGTCGAATCAGGCCGCCCCTTGCCTTGAAAGAATTCACACGCGGCCACCAGCTTTCCCAAAATAAGGGGGGATCCGCTGCTTACTGCTCACGGAAACATCCGACCTAAACTATAGTAAAGTCGTCCGCGTATCTTTCTGATCTCTTTTCCTTCTATTCATCAGATTTTTGGCTTTGACCCAAACAAGGTGAAAAATGGTGTTGGCTAAAAAAGGGGGGGAGAGGAGAGCTTTGGGATACGCTCACTTCTGCATTTTTGTTTAGGTTATCGAGATTATCAATCGCTCTTTTTAGTGGGGAAGAATAGTGCGTGAATGGCGGTTCTCAGACGAGGGAATCCTCTCTAAATCAAAATAGGCTAGAATGCTTCTATCGATAGAGCTTTCACGTCTGCGCATAGAATCGTTTTTTTGCCTTTTCATTCCGTTCTTACCATATCATGGGCAGTTGGGTTGGAATCCGTGTGATGGTTCGAGAGTGGTTTCAAATATTCTTCGCATCTATCTTCGGCCTTGTCTTAGAAGTCCCGCGAGACTAAGTTAGTGGTCGAGTCGTTTTTGGTAATTGACACCCGTCGCATTAGTTTCAATTCATATGTTACCATTCATAGTGAAGTAGCCCTCTTTTTGATGTCTGAGTGCCTTATTCTATCTATCTAAGTCCTTCCTTTATCTATAGCTCAGGTCAATCCCCAATGGTTTGCTTGATTTTCTCGAATAGTGTCGGTTCGCATCAGGGGCTCTCGTATGAGCCATGCAATGTTCTCAGGCAAGAACTGCTCCTTTCCTTAAGCTTCCTATTTATTTCATCCCAAGTGTTGATCTAGTAAAAACATTGCTTGAACAATTAGGCAACCAACTAAACAGGTCATTCGGTTACCTAAACATATCAAGTTGTCACACACAGTACTCTAATTCAATTCCAACTAGGTCTAACCTAAACTCTAATGATGCCCACCAGGCTATTGTTTCTATATAAGGCAATCCTACTGCTCCGCGAATTAACAAGTTCACCCAGAATGTTTGGGGTTGGCGAATGGTATTATAAAAGAGTTTGTCAAACCCTAGAGTTCGCCAACCTTAGAGTTCTCCAAATGACGAATTCCACCAAGGCGAACCTTTTAATGGTGTACTGAAGAATTCATGAAACATACGAACCAAAAACTTAGCTGATAATTCACCCTAACACTACTTTAGCTAACTCAATTATAAGCCAAAAGAAAACTAGAATGATTTACACCAGGTGAGTTGTTACAATAAGTGCTTTGTTGGGCCACTAAGGCTTCAAGAAGATGTGTTTCGTCACTTGATCTTTGAATCAGGCCAATGGGTCAAATGAGCCCCATTTAATATGTAGACCTCCGTGACACGCTCTTTATGATTTTTTTCATGGGCTTTGAACCATGGCCCAAGACTTTTTCCCCCACTCATTCTCGCAACATCCTCATTGTATCCTTAGAATGACACTGGTTTGATTCGTCATGGCCCTTTCTTGACTAGTCTCACTATTGGGTAGTCTCGCTCCTCAGAACTTTTTCCTCGACTTCCGTCATCTCCTAACACGAACTATTTCACTCATCTTTCGTTAATCTCATTCACAGTTGCCTGTCGCTCTTATTTGCCCACATTATGACTTGCCTCAATCAAGAATCCCTTTATCTGCACGCATCAACTTCGGTATGGCCACATTGAACATTGGGTTAACCTTGAGTATTCTCGCTAACTCTGGTTTGTAAGCCCATCAGCTTCCTTACTTTATAACTCTGAAAGGGCCCATGTGTCCTTATTAAGCCAACAAATCAAATTGAAAAACACAACAAAAGTGTTTGAGACGTACCTCACTCACAACATTTACTCGTCTTAACTGCCCAATTTGTATCACCACTTGAACCCTAAAGTCTGATGCACAACCCACCTCTCTCATAGATGGTAGCGCCACTGATGACTCAACAGGCTTCATATCGATTTTTTGTCCAAGTAACATTTCTAAAGAGGCTTTCTCAATAGTCTGATCTACCAATTCAATGTTCCTCCCATAAGAAACATCCTTGACTAGCTGGGTTGTCGAAAATACCTTAGTCCCAACCCTAATGTCTCAATTTACCGACACAATAGTTCAAGATATCAAATCATCAAATATATGAATGCAATCGACAATAGGAAAAAAGACACGCCTTAATCCTCTCAAGGAAGTTCAATCCAAGAAAAAAGTCATAGTCATCTAAATGGATTACCTTGAAATCTTCATTTCCCTTCCACTCATCGATTTGTAGCTTTACTCCTCGTGCTACTTGGAAATACAAAAATATATAGACTTTTTTAGCACATTTTGAACATGAATTCATGCAAATTCTAAGTAATTTCAGTCAAATTTTATGGTTTTATTGTAAAATAATTAAATTGAGATTAAATTATATTTCATTCTAAATTTTAGTTATTTTTATATTAAATTTGCATAATTTGGCCATTTTTTGACAGTTTTGCACAAAGGGAGAAAAATCAGCTCGGAAATCACCTTTAATGATTCAAGTATCGAGGCACCTTGGGTGTAATACCCCTAACCTGTATCTGTCGCTGGAATAGGGTTACAAATTGTTATTGAAGTTTTCAAAACATTTACAGATAATTCATGTCAAATACTATACATTTTCTGAGATTATTCATAACGTCCCTTAAATGGACTCTCGAGGCCCAATACGAGTACTAGAATCGAATCGGGACTAAATCAGGAACTTAGAAAATTTTTCATGAAATTTCAATTTTTTTTTCTAATTACAGGGTTCACCGTCCGTGTGGCCAAGGGACACGCCCGTGAGGTCCCATGACATGCCCGTGCTTCAGGCCATCTTTTACCCCGTGTAACTCCCTAACTTGGGTCACACAACCAACCGCATGCCCGTGTGCTAAAGTGTGGTCAATTTATTTTCCTAAAATTAGGTGCAATTTTCACACTGAAAATTTTAAGATGCAGGGAACACACGGTCAGTCTACCCGCCCATGTGCATAGCTGTCTGTCACACACAGCTGAGACACACACCCGTGTGGACGAAAATAGGTCATTTAAAAGCCACTTTTCTCACCTTTTTCACAATCAACCTGCATACAACACTCTCATATACCAATATAACCCAATCAAGCAACCAATACAAGCCAAAAATCAAGTCTTAAACCTAGTATATCATCACACAACTTATTTGCATAAACTTACCACATTAACTCCATTCATTGATTACTATAAGTTATTACTAAGTACATGCATAAAAACATACATATATGTATTTTTACCACTCTCAACCATATTGCAAATTTTCTTCTTTTCAATTTAACCCCACACATGCCATATAAACCTTAAGTTGCATAACAAAATCTACTGGAGTTTCTAGATAGTGTGAACTGATATGTTGATCCGATCCTTCGAACTTCTTGAAAATCTACAAAGAACATTGAAAAACTAAAGTAAGCTTAAAGAAGCTTAGTAAGTTCATTGGCTTTAAATTGGCTTTAAACATAAATCTTACCAAACATACTATAACAATTCATTTAAGTAAATCATTCAATATACTAGTCCTGCCAAACACAACTTCAATCAATGGATTCACTTATTTCAAATCAATATCAAAATAATTTTAAATCTTTAGAATTTAATCCCATATATCACTTATCAACCTTGTCAAATCAGAGAAAATCTTACGGATATGAGTACATCGTATACAGAAGCCTGAATGTTGCACAAAAGCACATAAGTGCTAAACAAAAACCCGTAAGGGTTAAACTGAAGCTTGAAAGAGCTAAATGGAAACCCAATAGGGTTAAACTGAAACTCATATGAGTTAACTAAAGCTCATTTAAGCTAAACGAAAAGTAAACATAGAAATTCGCAACAAATGCTGAACCTCGTTTACTTAGGTAATTTACTGTCAATTCTTTTCTTGCACTGAATGAATGTACTCAATCATGCATTCCGATCGCTTCATACTTTCACTTCAATATACATAGTTTAGTAATTAATATATTTTCAACAATAAACATAAATACTAATTGTCAATTAAATAAATAATATTAAAATTTAACTATACAAACTTACCTGGACTAGTTTGTAAAATTTTGTTGTAGCTTAAGAACTATTCGAATAATTTCCTTTCCTCAATTTTCTTTTTACTCTTGATCTATAATATAAAATTATTCATTCATTAGTACATATATTTCAGCCTCATTCCACTTCACAATTTATATTCAAAATTACACATTTACCCTAAATTTTACAATTTTTACACTTTAGTCCCTAATCAATTAACCCATCAATTGAACTAATTTTTCTCAATTAACACTTTATTCCATTATTTTGAACTACTACACAACCTTTGATATTCTAAATTTTAGCATCAAACCCTAATTTGTAACTTTTTCACAATTAGGTCCTAAAATCAATTTCTATCAAAATCATTTAATAAAATCATCATATAATAAAATTAGAGCTTCAAATCCATGTTAATTCATCATAAAATTCTAGCACTTATCCATGGAAGCTTTCAAAATCACTCATAGAATCAAAAACTAATATCAAAAACTAATGAATTCAATAGTTGGACCTAGTTGTAAAAGTCTCAAAAACATAAAAATTACATGAAATAATCAAAACTTAAACTTACATGAAGTAAAACTATGAAAAACCAGCTTCTTGGATACCTTTTATGGTGTTTTTAGCTAAGAATTAGGAAGAATGGTCTAGATTTTTCAATTTGGTCACTTGTTTTATTTTTTAAAAATTTTAACCAAATTACCATTTTGCCCTTAGTTCACACCAATTTTGTCCATTTTTTCTTTCCACATGCCGTCCAGCCATGGCCCATGTGTCTAATTACCTATTTGGTCCTCCCTAATTACACTTATACTACTTAACCTTTAATTAGCAAGTTTTGCACCTTTTTCTATCTAGTCCTTTTTATTTAATTAACTATCAAAATGTTAGAATTTTCTAACGAAACTTTAATTTTAAATCAATGACACTCCGTAAATATTTATAAAAAAATTTATGGCTTGATTTATGAAATTGAGATCTCGATACCTCATTTTCGACCCAATTTACCTAATAAATTCTTTTAAATCACAAAATTCATTATTCAAAAATACTTTTAAAATCTCACTTAACTAATAATAATTAATTTATTAAATTTTCAAACTCACTCGTCATATTTAGTGATCTCGAATCACTATTTTTGACACCACTAAAAATTAGGTTGTTACAACTCTCCCCCCTTTAGGAAATTTCGTCCTCGAAATTTGTTACCTGAGAATAAGTTCGGATACTGTGATCTCATTGACTCTTTTGTTTCCCAAGTTGCCTCCTCCGAACCATGACAATGCCATAATACTTTAACTAACGGTACTCATTTATTTCGTAGTTCTTTAACTTCTCAAGTTAAAATCTTCACTGGTTTTTCTAAATAAGTCATATCCGGTTGAAGATCAATTTCAGCATGAGGAATCACGTGTGAAGGATTTGATCTATATCGTCTCAACATGGATACATGGAACACATTATGAATCTTTTCAAGTTTTGAAGGCAGAGCTAACTGATAAGCTACAGGGCCAATTCTTCCAATAACCTCATATGGTCCAATAAATCTTAGACTCAATTTCTCATTTCTGCCAAATCGTATACTTTCCTCCATAGTGAAACTTTTAAGAGCACTTGATCGCCAACCGCAAATTCTATATCTCTTCTTTTCAAATCTACATAGGATTTCTAATGGCCGGAAGCTGCTTTCAAACTATCCCAGATCAAGATGACTCCAACTAACTTAGATTCACTCAATTCAGACCAATACAATGGAGTCCTACATTTTCTTCCATAAAGAGCTTCAAATGGTGCCATTTTTATGCTGGACTAATAACTATTATTGTAAGCAAATTTAGCCAAAGTTAAATACCTTTCCTACCTATCTCCAAACTCAAGTATACAACATCTCAACATGTCTTCTAAAATCTAGATCATACATTCTGATTGCCCATCAGTCTAGGGATGAAATACAATGTTGAAATTCAGCTTAGTACCTAGAGCTTCCTGTAATTTACTCCAAAATCTCGAAGTAAATCTTAGATCTCGATCCGAAATAATAGATGTTGGAACCCCATGCAATCTTACAATCTTCGACATATACAATTCTGCTAACTTCTCAAGTGAAAAGTCTATTCTGACCGGGATAAAATATGCTGACTTAGTCAATCTATCCACAATGACCCAAATCGAATATTTCTTTCTCAGAGTCATAGGCAATCCAAACACAAAATCCATAGTGGCATGCTCCTATTTCGATTTAGGAATCATGACAGGTTGCAACAAACTCGTTGGTACCTGATGTTCTACTTTGACTTGTTGAAAAATTAGACATTTTGCAACAAACTCACAGATTTCCCGTTTCATACCAGGCCACCAATACATCTTTTTCAAATCACAATACATTTTCATACTACCTAGATGAATAGAATACATGCTACTGTGAGCTTCAACCCGAATTATTCAGAACACATTTTTGTTGCGATAATATAACATACTGTTATCATCAATGGTATACTCTAAACTCAAATTGCCTCGAACCATCTGTTTTTTCAATACCAATTTCGAATCATCATCTTGCAACTCTTGAATTAGCTGAAGAAACACAGGTTTTGCTCTCAATTCTGCTAATACAGAATTGTCTTCATTAAGAAATAAATGAAGTTCATAACCTAAAGTGCAAACAATGACGATTTTCGACTAAGTGCATCTGCAACCACATTAGCCTTTCCTGGGTGATAATCAATAACTAAATCATAATTTTTTAGCAACTCTAACCATCATCTCTGTTTCAAATTCAACTCTTTCTAAGTCATCAAATACTTCAAACTCTTGTGATCTGTATACACATAACATTTCTCACCGTATAAATAGTGTCTCCAAATTTTCAAAGCAAAAATAATTGTAGCCAATTCAAGATCATGTGTAGGGTAATTTCTCTCATGTGATTTTAACTGTCGAGAAACATAGGCTACTACTTTTCCTGACTGCATCAATCATAACCCTAACCATTGAAAGATGTATCACTGTATACAACATATGGAATTTCAGATTCTGTCTAAGTCAAAACTGGAGACTCTGTCAACATCTTCTTCAATTGATCAAAGCTCTGCTGACATTCAACAGACCACACAAACTCAACATTCTTCTGTAGTAACTGGGTCATTGGTGAAGCGATCATCGAGAAATTCTAAGCAAAACAGTGATAGTATCCTGCTAATCCCAGGAAACTTCGCACTTCTGTTATATTCTTTGGAATTTTCCAATTCACCACTATAAATACTTTGCTCAGATCTACACGAATCCCTTCAGCTGATACAATATGACCTAGAAATCCAACATCGTAGAGCCAGAATTCACATTTGTTGAACTTTGCATACAATTGCTTTTCTCTCAAAATTTGTAATACAATTCTCAAGTGTTGTGCATGTTCAGATTCTGTCTTGGAATAGATTAGTATATCATCAATAAACACAACTACAAATCTATCCAAATAACGCTAAAAAAACTAATTCATTAAATCCATGAAAGCAGCAGGTGCATTAGTCAAACCGAATGGTATTACTAAGAACTCATAATGACCGTACCAAGTTCTGAAAGCAGTCTTTGATACATCAGACTCTTTAACTTTCAACTGATAGTACCCAGATCTAAGGTCTATTTTCAAAAATACTGTAGCACCTTTCAACTGATCAAACAAATCATCAATACATGGTAACGAATATTTGTTCTTAATTGTAACTTTGTTCAACTGTCTCTACAGTCTCAAAGATCCATCTTTCTTTTACAGAAATAATACAGGTGCACCCTAAGGTTGCATACTCGGTTTGATGAACCCTTTGTCTAATAACTCTTGTAACTGTGTCTTCAACCTTTTAACTTAGCCAGTGTCATTTTGTACAGTGTTATAGATATTGAAGATATTCCTGGAATCACATCAATCACAAACTCAACTTCACAGTCTGGTGGTAAACCCAGTAATTCCTTAAAAAAAATATCAATAAACTCATTAACCACTGGTAATTGTTCTAGCTTCGATTCAGAACCTTGAGTATCAAGAATATAGGCTAAAAACACCTCATTACCTTTCCACATTAACCTTTGAGTTGATAAAGTTGAAATAATCCTGACCATTTCTTTCAAATTCTTAGATTCAACATTAATCATTTCACCTGTATGATATTTTAGATCAATCCATTTTTCTTTACAATTCACTACAGCATCATGCTTCGTCAACCAATCCATTCCTAAAATGACATCAAATTCTCAAAAAGGTAGCAACATCAAATCAGTATGGAATTCACAGCCTTTTATTTCCAGTGGACAACCACGACACACTAGATTAGCTACTACACTTTGCCCTATTGGATTAGTGACTTGAACATCATAATCTGTAGGTTCAATAGACAATTTCTTTTCTGATGCTAATGCAGTGCAAACACATGAATGTGTAGACCTATGGTCAATCAATGCATATACAGAATCATCAAAAAGATAGATAGTACCAGCAATTACATCTAGAGCTGTTGCTTTTTCTCTAGCTCAAATAGCATATGTACGTGTAGGTGCCCGAGCTTTTGACCGAGTAGCTTTATCTCTCACATTCGAATGAGTAGCCCCAATGGCACTACATTTGCCTAAGCGTTTGCTTTTTTGAAAACTGACTATTTTCTTTTATTTTTGTTCATCTTCCTCTTTTTGTTGTTGAGGACAGTCTTTAATGAAATGATCAGTAGCTCCACATTTAAAACAAGCTCCCACTTTGCTTTTGCGTTCACCCAGATTATACTTACCACAATATTTGCATTTAGACCTCGATACATTTTGTACACTACCCACACTAGTTGCAAGTTTAATAGTTACTCTAAATTCTTGTTGAGTTTCTTTGTTTCTATTTGATCATTCCGGCATTGAAGAAGATCAGCTAGAATCATCTCTAAACTTTTTAGTAGGAAATGTTGTAAATGACTTAGAGGAGCTTCTTTTAGAGGATTCTTTATTTCTTCTTTCCCGTTGCATTTTTCTATTGTACACCTCTTCCATCTTTTGAGCATGATTTGATAGAACAACAAATTCTCGTATCTTTCGGCCCTCAATCATCATTTTGATCTCATCATTTAGCCCTTCCTCGAATCAAATACACATTTCCTCCTCAGTTGATACAATATCTCGAGAATATTTACTGAGGTATACAGACTCTCTCTCATATTCAACTACTAACCGATTTTCTTGTCGTATATTAAGGAATTCCCCTTTCTTTTTATCCAGGTATCTCTTACCAACATATATATTTTTTTAAACTCACTCTGGAAGAATTCCCAAGTGATTTTCTCTTCTGGTACCACAACCTCAACTATAAGCTTCTTCTTTTAATAAAGAAACAACATATCTGAAATAATCATTTGGGGAACACACTATTTCTATAAAAACTCTTAATATATTCTAGAGCCAATACTCAGCTTTGACAGGATCATCATCTGATCTACCTCGTAATTCCTCAACTCCAAACTTTCTGAGCTTTTTTATCAGACAACGCTTACTAGATTCAGTTATTGGAGGAGGTGGAGGAACAACCAGGGGTACTACAGATGGTGTAGTAGGGGGAAGAGGTTGCTGAGGAGCCTGATTCCTTTCTTGCACCATCTCATTAAACCATTTGTTCATAAACCCATAAAATATATTTTTGAGTTCTTATTCTTGCATCAGAGAAATTGGAACACTACTACTTGTCCCATGCTCAGATGTTTGTATTTTTCCATTAGCTTCATCACATTCAGTATGTTCAGGTCTATCAGACATCTTTACAATCTATAAGAAAGACAAAGATTAGATCGGATCATACACATTACACTATCACAGATTTATATGGAATGTATTTCTAACCACTTTACACATTACATTCATTCCGAGAATCAGTTAAACCGAAGCTCTAATACCAATAAAAGTAATACCCCTAACCCATATATGTCGCCAGAACAGGGTTACAGAGCATTACTGGAGTTTTCAGAACATTTACAGATAATTTATGTCAAATACTATACATTTTTCGAGATTATTCATAACGCCCCTTAAATGGACCCTCGAGGCCCAATACGAGTATTAGAATCGAATCGGGACTAAATCAGGAACTTAGAAAATTTTTCGTGAAATGTTTTACAAGGTATACATGATAAAATGGTTCAAGTTTTTTCTGGTTTCTTTAAAACGGGTCTAAAATCAAGAATTTCAAAACAAAGTTATTGTTTAAAAAAAATTTAAGAAATTCTATTTTCTGTGACTAAATACATGGTTTGTGGTTTTAAATGGTTTGGAGAAAGAAGTGGCACACTGAATCCCCGGCACCAAGTCTGTAAGTATTTCTGTTACTCATACTACACTGTATTAAGATATTACTGTAGACAGAACTGAGACCATATCATGACTTTATAACTAGGGCAATACTAAAAACTCTAGAATATCGAGATTGTAGCTAGGCTATGATTCTGTGAAAATAGAAACTCTAAAATACTATTTCTGCATAAGTCATATGAATAAATAGTAAAATTTTTGAGATCTTTGTAGTTAATTGATATGTGTACTGGTAATGTAGAGTATTGATATGGATTCTGAGGGTAAGCAAAGTCTACCAACTTCGGGTAGCGCTAACTTGGAGCTTAGTACTGAGGCACTGGCCGAGTTAGTAAGGAAAGTGGTAGAGGAAGTATTGGATACCAAAATTAAGAAAATTAGGGAAACGTTTCAAGTAGGGTGCTTGGAGTGTAAGAAAAGGAAGGATCCTAGTTCTTAGAGAACAGAGCCCCGTTCTGTGAAACATGTTAAGGCATGACCAAACTTTTCAACCTGCAAAGACTGCAACGGGCGTCATCAAGGTGAATGCCATAGGAAGACAGGAGCATGTTTTAGATGTGGGTCCAAAGAGCATCGAGCTCGGGATTGCCAAGTTTATTCTATTTGAGTGTGTGTTACGAATTGTATGCGTGCTTGATAAATGTTCCTTTACTTTGGTAATTAGATGTTCTAGGTCGTACTAAGAGTTATTTTTAATTAGAGTGCGCAGCGGAAGCATAGAGGTTTGACTTGAGTAATACGGTTAGTTGATAGTTGGAAATTTCGAGGACGAAATTTCTTTAAGGGGAGTAGAGTTGTAACGCTCTGATTTTTGGGGCCTAGAAGAGTTGGGCTTTGAGTCTGGGATTCGAATAGAAGGAAACCTGAATAATTAAGAAGTTTTAAATATTACCGGTTAAGAAAAAAATTTTGAGTTACTACTAGAAAATTTTTACTATATTTATTATTACGGATATTTTAAATTTTTATGAAATTTTAATTAGTATTATGAGATAAAATTATTATTAGAAAAATATTATTGTATGTATGTTTGAAAATTTTATGAAAATTTTTATTATTTGTTGTATTATTGGTATTTGAAATTTTATTATTAGATATGTTTATGAAATTATAATTATTATTATTATTATTATTATTATTATTATTATTATTATTATTATTATTATTATTAAATATGTAACGAAGGGGTATAATGTAGGGAAAGGTCCAGGGCTCGACCCATAGCTTTAGCAAAATTCTTAAATCTTGCCTCTTAAGGGAATCTGGGTAGTAGGCTTCATTAATAAATTAGGGCTGAGTTTTAGCACAAGCAGGCATCTGGCCCAGTGGCTAAGGACGCTAGGAGGGCGTGGGAGGTGTCTGGGTTCAAGGCGCGGCGTGCGTAGTTTGGGTGTTTTTTTTAATATGCAGATCGCGGCTAGAATAAGGGTTAAAAGGAGTTGCGAGTATAAGTTAATCAAAAAGAGCTTATAGCGCAGTGGCATTAGGGTGCTAAGAGTTCCATAAGGGCACGGGTTCGAGTCTAGGCACAGGTATGTTTTAATGTTATATTTTTAAATGAAAGGGACTTCAGCAGGTAACCTTTAAGATAAAATGTGACGGTATATTGTTGAAAGCAAATGCGCTGGCGTCGGTGGCAAGAAGATGTTGGGCAACTGGAGGTCCCAGGTTCGAGCAGCGTTACGCGCAAGAGGGTGCTTCTTTTTGCTATACGCACGTGGGAAGGACCGTAAGGATTGAAACTCTACCAGCAACAGGAGGAGTCGGCTGAGCGGTGGACTGCTGCTAAGCAGTGGAGAGTTTAAATTAAATCCAAACTTTGAATTTGGCCATGGATTAAGAAGGGATAAGGGGAGAGATTTGGGAGAGGGATTGGAGTTGGCCGAATAGAGGGAATTGGAGAGGGGATTTCGGCAGAGGAGTATTAGATTAGCATTTTCGAAATTTAGGAGCTTGTTGTGTCGTTTTCTTCTGTGTAAACCATAGGGTTACTCTTTTCTTCTTTTTCTTTCTTCTTCTCTAGCCGAACTACCACCCTTTCATCCATCTTTCTTTATTTTTTCTTTTTCCAAAACTAGTTCACTATTCCCTTTCTCAACAGCACTTTTGCAAAAAAGCCTCATATTTTAGTGATTCGGGAATTAATATTTAGATCTATTTTCTACGCACGTTTAGGTTGGATTCACAACAGATCTGGGGTAGGAAGGTATTTGGAACGTTCTTCAATGAGTAGATCTCTTGGTAAGTATTCGAACCTTCTTTCCATTTGTATCTTGTAGTTTAAGAAAAGCTGAAAACCCCTATATACATAGGGTGGCTGTCGACTAAGACTGAAAGGGTTTTTTGGTGTTATTTGGTTTGTTGGTGCTAATGAGGATTAAAGGCTGCCGATCGAGGAGTGTGTGAAAAGCTTGGATCATCGGAGTGACTAAATCTAGATCTAGTCATCAATTTCGGGAAAGGTATGAATTCTAAGGCCATTATGGATGGTGGCCGAATATATAAGTGATAATAGGTACTTTTTGATTTGGTTTAAATATTAACATGATCTAATCTATAAGCGGTTGATTATAGGAGAAATCGCATAGGAGATCTTGTCAAGGAATATCTCAAATTAGGTGTGTAACGAACCCTCTTTCGTAGCTTAACTCGATATTTGCCGAAAAGCCGAAATGCCAAAATTCTGGCATTTCGAGGACTTGTGAGCATGCGAACGCTTATTGGTTAGTTAGATTCGCTAAGTAGATGATCGGGATCGTTGGAACTAGTAAGAGCATGATTTTTGGCATCATGGTAAGTTGGGCCTCGAGGGGCTGAAATTGGGCCCAATGGGCTTCCAGACCCATTTGGGTAAATTTGGTAAAAATTGGAATCTTGTCAGATTGCACATTAATACGGCTAAGACCGTTATAGAAATGGGCTAAATGGGCCTATATGACTAATTCGACTATGTAGGGCCCATTAAGGGTTTTTGGCCCAATAACTCGGTTTCGCTAAGAATGGACTAGAATCGCTGTCAAAACACATGAAATTATTAGTAACTATTAATAAACTTAGAAAACCCTAATATTTGGTAATATTACAAAATTACCCTTATAATACAAAAAATGATTATTTTGCCCCTAGGTAAAAATGACCATTGTACCCCTAGGGTTTAATTATGAATTTGATGCATGAGATTTTGATATACATGATTTGACATGATATGCACATGATATGTATGATATGCACATGATAAATTCATATATGCATGGGTTGGGTTTTTATATGGATGGAGGAAGTGCAAAAGGGCTTTGCCTCAGTTTACCGAAAAGGGCTTTGCCCCAGTTTATCGAAAAGGGCTTTACCCCAGTTATTAAAAGAGGCTAGGCCTCCAGTTATATGTTAAAGCAGCTATGCTGCCAGTGGAGAGTTTGGTTGGGTGGGTTGAGTTATTCCCCACATGGAGAGCTTGGTTGGTACAGGTGGAGAGTAGCGGTTAGTGGGTTGAGTAGTCTCCCCAAATGAGCTTGCATATGTTTATTGATGTTGCATGTATTATTGAAATGGGCCTATGGGCCATATTGTTACAGTAAAGGTTTCGGCCCAGTGATATGAATAATGAAAAGGCTTCGGCCCAGTGATATGAATAATGTAAAGGCTTGACCCAAGATATCTTGAGATTGAATTTGGGCTTAGGCCCAAGAGTGATATTGTTTTGGGCTCGAAAGGGCTTGTTGCACACTGAGTTTCCAAACTCACCCCTTCCTTAACCTTGCAGGTGAGCCTTGATGTGGGGGCTTGGAGCCGGAGGGGATTCAGAGTGGCCACGGTAATCGCTTTTGGGCTTTTGAAATAAGTGATTGGTTTTCTTTAGTTATCTTATTTACTATTTATTTTTGGGTTGTAATAAGGCCATTTTAACTTTATTTTCTTTTCTTTTCTGGGATTATTTTTTTTATATAACTTTAAACTGGTTGATAATAATTCAAATGGGCTAGAGTTAGGACGCGTTTTCAAAACGATACTTGCTTTCAAAATAACACAACGTCACGATTATTCGATTTATCAAAGATATCTACTCAAAGAAATTTCAACTCGTTGTAACCAAGTGTGGCAATGCTTGTGGGCATGTCTAGGATTGGATCCAATCAAAGAGCTTAGTACTTAAGCAGCCTTCATGGCTCACCTCCTCTGTTACGGATTCCTACCTGGTGCCCAGCTTCCATTCACTTGGTTAAGCTTAACAAAAGTTGGTTTTAAAGCGCTAAAACGAAACGTGGATTTTTAACTTCAATATGGCACGTCGGATTCGGCCGTAACGTCTGGGCCGAGTTTGGGGTGTTACATGAAATTTTTAAAAAAAATTCTAAGTACAGGGGTCACACGCCTGTGTGGCCAAGGGACACTCCTGTGTGGTCTCATGACATGCCCGTGCTTCAGGCCGTGTGTTACCCCGTGTAACTCCCTAACTTGGGTCACATGGCCAACAACATGCTCGGTGCTAGATCGTGTGGCCAATTTATTTTCCTAAAATTAGGTACAGTTTTCACATAGCAAAGCCACACATTCATGTGCCTCACACGGCTGAGACAAACGCCTATGTCTGTAATAGCCCAATTTTGGCTAAATCGGAACAGTGGTTTCAAAACCAAAAATCTGATGTTATAAAATTATTTTAATATTATTTTCGATATTTACAGCATATTATTTGATATGTGTGAAAATTTCGTGAGTTAATTTTATCATTTGGTTGGTTAATTTGATAAAAAGGACTAAATCGTGTAAAATGCAAAAGAGTTGTTCTTTTAAAAAAAGGTGCCTAATAGCCATGTTTTAGTAAAATTAAGGTTCTTATGTTGTAATTAGTCCATTTTAATTGTGAGTGGACAAATATGGGCATTAGTATGATGACTTTAAATGGTTTATAATAAGTTTAATAATGTAATTTAGTATTGAATGATGAATTAAATTAAAGAAAAGCAAGATATCATCTTGTTTTCCTCATAAAACACCATTAAAAGGGTTTCAAAGGTTCGGCACACTCCTAGCTTGATTAAGGTACAGGTTTAGCTCGATTTTTTATGATTTCTATGTTTTTGTAATCCTTGCACCTCAATCTAGCTAGCTCGTACCTTTAATTTTGAAACTGTTAAAGACTTTGAGAGTTTCCATTTTTTAATCTATGTTTTCTTTGATGTTTAATGTTTAAATATGAAAGCTTGATGATAGTTTAACAAGTTTTGTTAAGTGATTTTTAGTCAAAATGCATAATAGGGATTAAATTGTGAAATGTGCAAATTGTATGGTTGAAATGTGAAATAAATAAAAGTTTTGGGCTGGTAGGGACCTATATATAATTCTACCAAGTATGGGTTTTGTTGAATTGTGTGAATTTTGTGTATTTGTGAAATAAGGACTAAATTGATTAAATGTGAAAGTTTAGGGGTTAATGTGTAAAAATACCCAAATGTGTATTTTTGGATTAATTGAATGAGTAGATGAATAAGTAAGTTAATTTTGAATTCATATAGATTAAGAAAGAAAGAATTCAGATTTAGATTGGGGGAAAACAAGGTTATCGAGTAGTCAACCCGATCTGTCAATTTTGAATACGAGGTAAGTTTGTATGTGATTATTACATTATAAATGTATGCTAAAATGCTTTAATATTTCATAAATTGTTAAAATGGGATTTTGGATAATATATGAAGTGTGAAAACGACTCTACGAGTGCATTTGATGATAGAAACGAAAAGTGTGAAAGCCTAGTTGAACCGTAAGAATAGTTTTGGCTACTATTGACATGTCAGTAAGTGATATGTTGAGTTGGCTTTAGGCAATGATATTAGCACTTTGGGCACGTATTTTATCGATTTGGCTTCGGGCCATGCATATCGGATGATTTGGCTTCAAGCCATGATAGTAGTTCTTCGGATAAGTTACCTTGATTTGGCTACAGGCCATGGTATAGGTACTTATCGTATAAGACTCCTGAGTATCTGATTTCTATTCCAAATGGTTCAATGGGTGAACGAACAATGTGGTTGAGGAAGAGGTTAGTACAAGGTGATACAGGTATGTACAGAACCTATTCGAGTATTAAATAGTGAAAGTTTGATGAGATGGTATTTGATCATGTTTTGAGACATGAGAAAGGTTTGTACTTAATGTGTATATGGATTTTTCATGTGTAATTGGTTGATTTGCATTGATTCGATGAATTAAGTTATTCACCTGCGAGCTTACTAAGCTATGAAGCTTACTTCATGTTATTTTTCTATGTTTTATAGTGAATCAAGGCTAGCTTGGATCCGAGAGTCGTCGGGAACATCATCGCACTATCAAACATCTAAGTTGGTACTTTTGAGTTAAGTTTTAAGTATATGGCATGTATAGGGACTTTGATCATTATGGTATATGTGAAGCTTATGAAGTTAGCCATTTAAAATGGCTTGTAAATGTATATGTTTTGGTTTGTATATATAGTCATGAGTGATGCCTTATTTTGGTATGTTTTGGTATGATTGTGGTTATGGTTTTATAGTTGCTCAAATGGTTAATTGATTTGTGGAGTATAAATGCTTGAGAAATACCTTGATGAAATATGATTTTAGATGTCGTGTTGGTTATTTGTAGGGTAAGTTATTTATGTGTAAATTATGGTAAATAAGTCATTTATGTGTAAATTATGGTAAATAAGTCATATTGTTTGATATTGTTTTGGTATGTATTTGGCTAAGTAAATGGTATTGATTTGATATTTGGAATAGATGAAATTATAATGATATGAATTGTGCATTTGGTTGATGATTTTGGCTGTCTAATTGTATGATGAAATGGTACCATTTTTCCTTGTGTAGGTACATTGAAGTTGGGGTGGCAAATTGATCTTACGAATGGGCTATTTTTGTCCACACGGGCAGAGACACGGGCATGTGTCTCAGCCATGTGTGACACACGGTCAAGTTACAAGGTTGTGTGTCCCCTGGTGTTGAAATTGAATTGAAATCAGTATGCTCCACACAGTCTCACACACAGGCGTGTGATTGGCCGTGTGTTACAAGTCAATATACCCTTAATTGGCACATGGCCAAGCACACGGGCGTGTGTGCCACTTCGAAGGGCACACAGGCTAGACACACAAGCGTATTGTTGGTCGTGTGACCCAAGTTAGTATGTATGCCCTATTTCCACATGGCCTAAGACACGGGTGAGTCTGGAGCCGTGTAAGGCACACGACCTGCTCACACAAGCGTGTAACCCTTGTATGGTTGAAATTTTTCTAAGTTTCCAAAATTTTCATATGTTATCAATTTAGTCCCGAACCATTTTTAAAGCATGTTTAAGGCCTCGTAAGCCCTTATAAGGGACAATGTGATTGTGTTGAATGATTTATGAGAATGAATGCTTTTTGTTTGATAAATGTATGCTATATGTTGTTAATTGATCGGTAATACCTCGCAACCCTACTCTGGCGACGAATACGGGTTAGGGGTGTTATATTTTATTGGTATCAGAGCTACAATTTAGTCGATTGTAAGACTAACGTAGAGTATGTGAGTCTAGCTATTCATGTCCTATATATAAACTGAGATAGTGTGATGACTCCTGACATTTTAAACTATTTTTTTATATAGTAATGGATCCTAATCGAGTTATAACCGATGAGGTTGAAAGTATTACGCTTGCTTCTACACAAGGGACAGCGCCATCTAATTCTAGACCCATGACGGGCAATCAGGGAGGAGAGGCTAAAGAAGCCTTCTTCTAAATGATGAATGAATGGTTCCCTCAATACGTTCGTATGAATCTGGCTGCTCAGCAATCTCCCCCTACCTATTCCTCAACAAATCCCTATTGTTCCTCAAATTATAGATCCGATCTGGTTGAATAAGCCGCTAGTAGATAAGATTCATAAATATGGGGCTAAAGAGTTCTGGGCTACTGCTGATGATGATGTTGAGAGAGCTAAGTTTTGGCTCGAAAGTACGGTTTGAGTATTCAATGAATTGTCTTGTACTCCTAATGAATGTATTAGATGTGTTGTATCTTTGCTGAGAGACACCGCATATCAATGGTGGAACACATTGATATCTGTGGTTTTGAAAGAATGAGTTACTTGGGAGTTCTTTGAATTCAAATTCTGAAAGAAATACATTAGTCAAAGATTTCTCGACCAAAAGCACAAAGAGTTTCTTGAATTAAAAAAAGGCCAAATGACTGTAACTGAGTATGAAAGAGAATTTGTACGGTTGAATAAGTATGCCAGGGAATATGTTTCTACCAAAGAGATTATGTGTAAGCGGTTCGTTGACGGGTTGAACGAAGATATAAAACTACTAGTTGAAATTCTAGAGTTGAAAGAATTTGTCACTCTGGTTTAAAGGGCTTGTAAAGCCAAGGATCTTAGCAAAGAAAAGATAAAAGCAGATTCAGAAGCTAGAGACTCGAGAAAAAGATCAATGAGTAAGCCGTATTAATCTTCATCAAAGAAATCCAAAGATTCATACGCTTCAAACGGGTTCTAAAGCTCAAGCTACATCAGTATCGAGTGTTGGCAGTGTGAGAGACAACAAACCCGAGTGTCAGTAGTGTGGGAGATGACATTTTGGAGAATGCTGGAATAAAAGTAATAAATCTTGTTACAAATGTGGTTTGTAAGATCACTTCATCTGAGATTGTCCTGAGCTAGATGAGAAAGATAAAGTTCAGAATGTGAGACCAAGTAACACATCGAATAGAGGTAGACCACCTAGAATTGCTGAAAATGTAAGTGGTAGTAGAGGGAGACAAAAGATTTAGCTGTGAGATCTGAGGCCAGAGCACCTGCTAAATCCTATGCTATTCGTGCTCGTGAAGAAGCATCTTCTCCAGATGTTATCATCGGTACTTTCACTCTCTATGATACTAATGTGATTGCATTGATAAATCTAGGATCAACTCATTCTTATATATGTATGAATTTAGTATCTAGTAAGAATTTTCCTGTAGAGTCTACTGAATTTGTGATTAGAGTATCGAACCCCTTAGGCAAATGTGTTTTGGTTGACAAAGTCTACAAGAATTGTCCGTTAATGAATCAGGATTTTTTTTCGGCTAATCTGATGTTGTTGTCATTCGATGAATTTGATGTGATTTTGGGTATGGATTGGTTAATGATGCATGATGCTACAGTGAATTGTAGATGAAAGACAATTGAACTAAAATGTCAGAATAATGAGACTATTAGAATTGAATATGATGATTTGAATAGTTTGTCAGTTGTGATCTCATCTATGTTAGCTCAAAGATTTATGGGAAAGGAGTGTAAAGCTTATCTTACTTATGTACTTGATACGAAAGTGACAGAAAAAAGAATGAATTAGTACCAGCTGTGTGCAAGCATCCAGATGTATTTTTCAAAGAGTTATCGGGTTTACCACCTATCAGAGAGGTTGAGTTTGGTATTGAATTAGTACCGGGAACAACACTGTTATCGATAGCTCCATATAGAATGGCTGCGATAGAGTTAAAAGAATTGAAAGCTCAGTTGCAAGAGTTGATATATAGAGGTTTTGCAAGACCGAGTTTCTCTCCCTAGGGTACACCAGTGTTATTTGTAAAAACGAAAGATGACACAATGAAAATGTGTATAGACTATCGACAACTCAACAAAGTAACGATCAAGAATAAAGTTCCTTTGCCACGAATAGATGATTTGTTTGATCAGTTAAAAGGAGCAACAGTGTTTTCTGATTTGAGATCGAGTTATTACCAGTTCGAGTTAAAGACTCATATGTACTAAAGACTGCATTTAAAACAAGGTATGAACACTACGAATTTCTTGTTATGCCTTTCGAACTAACAAATGCACCTGCTATTTTTATTGACTTGATTAACCGAATTTTTAGGTCGTACTTACAATGATTCGTAATTATATTTATTGAAGACATTTTGATGTACACTCGTGATGAATCTGAGCATGTCGAGCATTTGGGAATCGTGTTACAAACTTTGAGAGATAAACAGTTGTTTGCAAAGTTTAGCAAATGTGAGTTTTGGTTACGAGAGGTTGGTTTTCTGGGACATATAGTTTCAGCCGCGGGTATCCGAGTTGACCCGAGCAAAATTTCTGCAATTATAGATTGGAAACCTCCGAGAAATGTGTAACACCCCAAATTCAGCTTGACGCTATGGCCGAAATCTGGCGTGTCACATTGAAGTGTTTTTTGAAAACCATGTTCTCATTGAAAACCCTTCTTACTATTTAAAACCTCTGGCCATTTTAAAACTTGTGAAAACCTCAATTTCTGTTGATTTATTAAAAGTCATTCTCTTGTAAAACATTATTACCTTTAAAACTTTGTTTGCTGCGGAAGCTTAGTTTAAAGTTTTGCGGAAACGTGATATTTTGAAAAATAGTTATTGATTTGGAAAAGAAAACCGTGTTCTACTCCAGCAGTTATAAAATAGTATATAAAATTCAAAATTTAGAACCAGAAATTAACAGAGGCCTTGTTACAACCTAGATCAAATATAAGTACTTGTAAATAGATAACTTAAAAGAAAGTTGGAAACAATAGCAGTTGTGTGGCCACCTCCGAGTCCCTCGCAGTATCGATCCTCCTAATGCTGGGGATTACCTGCACAGTTAATAAACAGGGTGAGTTTATGAAAAATTAGTGTGTAACCCCCTCCTAAACTAAAACAGTTAGTAAACAGACAAAATTCAGAATCAGTCTGTGCCGAAGCACATTACAGAATCAGTATCATAGCAGATATGCAGATAGATTACCAGCCCAATCCAACCAACACAGCACCCATACCAACCAGCACACCATGTGGGATAAAATCGACCCACCCAGCCAACACACCAAGCTTAGCACCGATTGCGGCACTAAGTCAACAGGACGGCTGTAACACCCCATACCCGATACCGTTTCCGGAGTTGAACACGAGGTGTTAACGGACTTAATTCATTAATTAAACAGCTCATACAATTCATTTTAAAATTTCCAGACAAGCTGGCTAACTGCATCACAGTCGCTTTAAAAATCATATCTCGAGTTACAAAACTCGAAATCCAATTCCGTAAATTTTTCCTGAAACTAGACTCATATATATATCTACTAATTTTTTTCTAGAATTTTTGGTTGGGCCAATTAGTACAGTTTATTAGTTAAAGTCTCCCTGTTTCAGGGTTCAACTACTCTGACCTCTGTGTATTACGAATCAGATATCTCCCTGTACAGAGCTTCAATGACTATGGCGTTTGTCTCTAATAAAACTAGACTCAATAAGGAATCTGTACATATAAAGCGTGATTTCTAATTATCTTTGTAAAATTTATGGTGAATTTCCAAAATCAGAACAGGGGATCCAGAAATCGCTCTGGCCCTGTTTCACAAAAATTTAAACATCTCATAAAATATAGCTCATATACCTGTTTCGCTTATTCCATATGAAAATAGACTCATCAAGCTTCGATTACATAACTTATTCATTATTTAATTCCATTTCTACTATTTTTAGTGATTTTTCAAACTCACGTCACTGCTGTTGTCTAAATCTATTTTATGGTAAATTTTACCTATTTCATGGTTTCCATGGATTAGCTAGCAATTTGACATACGTAATACCAAATATGATCATGATTAGCCATTCCAATGGCTAATCATTACCAAGCATTTCTATTTCCATACCACTCAATAACCATATCATAAGACCATACATATAAAATGATTATAATGCTATACATGCCATACTCAAAATATACAAGCCATTATGCCAAGATGGTATACGGATAGTGTGAGCGTGCCTCCGACCGCTTCCGATTTCGAGCTGGCTTGTCAACACTACAAGGAATAAAAGGAGGAGTAAGCATAAATGCTTAGTAAGCTCACATGCAAATAGCAAGTAACATAACCATATAAGCAAACATAAAACATCATTTGCATAATCATCACCAAGACATTCATATCACCTTTTCATTTATCATCTTACCATATTGTTGTTATATCGAGTTTTCAACCCGAGGGTTAAGTACATACCTGTTCAAAGTATCCATTTCACAACACTTACCAATACGTCCCTTTCATCTTGAGTATTCCTCCATTTGAGTAGAACTTACCCGTTGAACACATCGTAATATAATTCGGATACATGGAAAGTTTGCACATAAGTGCCACATATGTAGCCAAGCTACCATGTAACCCGCCCATAAGTGAACTCGGACTCAACTCAACGAGCTCGGGCGTTCGCATCCATAAGTGAACTCGGACTCAACTCAACGAGTTCGGATGCCTAGTTACATCTCACGAACTCGGACTCAACTCAACGAGTTCGGACGCTCGCATCCATAAGTGAACTCGGACTCAACTCAACGAGTTCGGATGCTCAACCATCCTAGTGACATGTCACTTGTATCCTAATCTATTCCTAAGGTTCAAACGGGCGTTTTCCTTGATCACACATCTTTGCCATCTTCCACGGAATATCGAAATTGATACTTCGGTGATAGTTCATACTCATCAAGTAATTCACATAATTACATATTATTCAACAATAACCACAAAGCATAATATTTCATGATAATAATCAGCATCATATCATATAAACAACATTAAATTGCTTAAAATGACAATTATGTTACTACATTTACACATGAACTTACCTCGTATGCGAAAATGGCTATTTTACCATTTCGTCCACAACTTGGTATTTTCCCCATTTTAGCCCAATTTCAGTTTTCCTTGCTCTATCATTTAAAATATAGTCTAATTAGGACTCACATTATTCAAATTGACCCAAAATCATATTTTGGAAAAATTACAATTTTGCCCTAAACTTTTGCATATTTACACTTTTGCCCCAAAGCTCGTAAATTAAAATTCAGCCTATTTTCTTATGTTTTATGACATGCTGATCATTTTTCCTTCTATGGCAACATCAAATTCTCACTCTAACATGTACTTATGACTATTAGGTATTTTTATCGATTAAGCCCTTTTGCTCGTTTTCACTTAAAACCGAGTAGCACAAGTTGTCTAACATAATTTAAAACCTCATATTCTATCATAAAACACCAAAATACACAAATTTCACCTATGGGTATTTTTCCAAATATAAACCCTAGGTTAAATTATTGCTAGCATAAGCTAAATCGAGCTAGGGACTCCAAAAACGTAAAAATCATTAAAAGCGAGGCTAGAACAGGACTTACAATCGAGCTTGGAAGCTTGAAAACCCTAGCCATGGTTTCTCCTTGCTATATTGGGCCATGGGGTTGAAGATGAGCAAAATTGGCTTTTAATTTTGTATTTTAATTCATTTTACCCTAAATGACCAAAATGCCCTTACTACTAAACTTTCCAAAAATTCCATCCATGTCCAATTTTGTCCATAGACTTAGAAATTGGTAAAATTACTCTTTAAGGGCCTCTAATTAATAATCTAATTCAATTTTATGCAAAATACTTCTAGAACACAAGTTTTACAATTTATTCAATTTAGTCCCAAATTTCAAATTAAGCACTTTATGCATAAAATTTCTTCACGAAATTTTCACACAATCATGCAATCATATCATAGACCTTAAAATAATCATAAAATAATTATTTCTATCTCGGATTTTGTGGTCACGAAACCACTATTCGACTAGGCCCAAAATCGGGATATTACAACTCTCCCCCTTCGAGGATTTTCGTCCCGAAAATCTTACCGAAAAGTGGTCTTCACTTTTAATCTCATATTTGGTGCCGAAGAACTTGCACTTAGACTGTACCTCCAATACATCTCTTCAATTTCTCATATGATCTAAAAGCTTACAGTCTCAACTCTCAACTGTTCTTAAATTTTCAACCCTTCTCAATTTCCCATGATATCATGACATAAAACCCGGATCTCAACTTGATTTAATGGAGACCGGAATTCCAAGAAATCCAACAATCAAAGACACCTGAAATTCCATGAATCTGATGAGTAGGAATTCATTCAATACAAATGTGATTTATAGATCTTGCCAAACATTTAACAATAGGATACATCACATTTTCCTCTTTCCGCCATAGAAATAATTCTGATATGGCCTCAAGAATAATCCTTCTCATTTCCATCCCAATATCAACATTGACAAGGATAATTTTGATAGATCCCAATGCTCGGCTTTAACCCCTTTAACAACTCCGATTTTATGTAACATCGGATGCTCTAAACTATCACATTACCTCACTGTCTTGAAACACATCACAATTCATACAACAATACATTACTGAAAGTCAAGAAGTCTTTGCTCAATGTAGACTAGTCTAGTTCGGATGCTTTGTTACCAATATTCTCATCTATCCGAACTCTGTCAACATGTAATAAACTTTTCAGCTTTCACAAGATGGAAACCTTATCATTCGTAGTGACTTAAACTAATATTCAACTCTTTCTAATAAATATAGACTTCTCGTTCAAACTATTTACTCTTTGATCTGTACAAAATGAAATTCTATTATCAAACTTGGGAAAATAATCCGACATAATTGTCACATGAAATCTTTTAAATAAATAATTTACCATACCGACTAAAACTCGCTTTTATCACCTATGCCTTTCTTGATGTCAAATCCTTACATAGAAATTAGAAAAATCCCAATACTAAAATCACCACATTACCAAGATCAAATTAGAAGTATAGTCATATTTGACATGATTATCATGAGCTGAAGAACGTACTTCGAACATGAGTCGTAATTGACAAATTATGGAACAAAGATAACAAGAAAACCGAATAAAGAAATCCAAGATAGAGAAACCCAGAATAAAGAAATCCAGAATAAAGAGATCCAGGATAAAGAAACCCAAGATACGATACTATGCCGGAGAATCGAAAACCAAATTCATAGAGAAAATACAGAATACCCTGATAATTCTTCAAAGAAAGAAAGTCCAAAAGAAAACATCATTTAATCCCACTGAAATCAAATATAACAAGATCAATATATCTTCCCATACATATATATCAGATGAAGCATCAAGTAGAAGAAACAGAATCATAATATCATATGAATTCTCTCATC
This sequence comes from Gossypium arboreum, assembly GCF_025698485.1. Classification (NCBI taxonomy): domain Eukaryota; kingdom Viridiplantae; phylum Streptophyta; class Magnoliopsida; order Malvales; family Malvaceae; genus Gossypium; species Gossypium arboreum. Next base: position 13,579,071 of record NC_069072.1, on the reverse strand, counting down.
AATTCTTATTAGATGAAATGAAATAGAATACCCGATGAAATAGAGCAATATAAATTATAAACCATCGGACTACCAATGCTTTCATCCAACACCGAATTAGAAGACATTCCCATATAACAAGAATTTCTTGAAGATCAATAGCCATAGAAATATTTCGAGAACGGGTGAACACATAGAACATCTCAAAAGAGATCGCTAAATCTGTCCGGTCATAAGCTGTCACACTCGGATAATTCACATTTGAAATATCATTTCCCCAACTAGTTCTGTAGTCACAAATTTCATATTAAATCATTCACTAAAGAATGTCAGTTCTGAATAAATTTTGATTTACCAAAGAGAATTCCTTCTCTAACTGGGACAGTGCATAATTCCAATAATCTTTATATCAATCAGATACTTTCTGGCTCTGACTTTACTTATCAGCTCATTTTCAATCTCGGATCATACTTATAATTATTCTATCTTTGAACTCTTTGGGTTCTCAACCGAAAACTTATTCAATACAAATCTCATGAAATTCCATTATAAGTACCACTTTGGTAAGGGGAGGGTTGTAGGACCTCGACTCGACTTTCTTATACATACACATATGACACAACTTCCATCATCATAGTAACATCATCAAAATCATGTCATTCATTCATGTTGGCTTACACCAATTTTCCTATTGTCCCATTTAGACAATATACTTATGCATACATTCTATGTTTTCTAGACAGCTTTACTTATCCATTCAATTAATTAAATTAATTCATGCTCATGACATTATATAAGGCCAAACAAACATAGATATTTGCATCACAATCACAACTTTCATTTCGTGCATCATCATGTACATATCATTACAATCATATAATTCAGTCCAACAATTTAACATAGATAAGTTCATTTCATTATAATCCTTTACCTCATAAAAATTATATACCATTAACATTCATCAACATTCGACATCCAATCAAGACAAGGACATTTTCATTCAGTATCATAATATTATGACCTTTATTCATACCTCTACTACTTTCTATTTATTCCGTTCATCTTATCAAGTAAGCCACATACACTACATCATATGAGCATTAAGCAAATATGAATATTTATCACAACATGAACTTTCATCTCACATATTATCACATATGTATCATAAACCTTTATTCATACTTTTCTGAACCGAGACTTATCATAATCATAATTTTACTCAAATATCTTTACTTAACATTGAACATGGTTGGCGCAGCTCGGTTGGAGAGTACCCTGTCTAAATAAGACGGTACTTATACGCGTCGGAAGACATCACATTATCACAGATCAGTGGCATGTATAGCTAAACTTTTACACATGCTAGGTTAGTCCGAGAACCGACTAAACCTGCTCTGATACCACTAAATGTAACACCCCATACCCGATACCATTTCCGGAGTTGAACACGAGGTGTTAACGGACTTAATTCATTAATTAAACAGCTCATACAATTCATTTTAAAATTTCCAGACAAGCTGGCTAACTGCATCACAGTCGCTTTAAAAATCATATCTCGAGTTACAAAACTCGAAATCCAATTCCGTAAATTTTTCCTGAAACTAGACTCATATATATATCTACTAATTTTTTTCTAGAATTTTTGGTTGGGCCAATTAGTACAGTTTATTAGTTAAAGTCTCCCCTGTTTCAGGGTTCAACTACTCTGACCTCTGTGTATTACGAATCAGATATCTCCCTGTACAGAGCTTCAATGACTATGGCGTTTGTCTCTAATAAAACTAGACTCAATAAGGAATCTGTACATATAAAGCGTGATTTCTAATTATCTTTGTAAAATTTATGGTGAATTTCCAAAATCAGAACAGGGGATCCAGAAATCGCTCTGGCCCTGTTTCACAAAAATTTAAACATCTCATAAAATATAGCTCATATACCTGTTTCGCTTATTCCATATGAAAATAGACTCATCAAGCTTCGATTACATAACTTATTCATTATTTAATTCCATTTCTACTATTTTTAGTGATTTTTCAAACTCACGTCACTGCTGTTGTCTAAATCTATTTTATGATAAATTTTACCTATTTCATGGTTTCCATGGATTAGCTAGCAATTTGACATACGTAATACCAAATATGATCATGATTAGCCATTCCAATGGCTAATCATTACCAAGCATTTCTATTTCCATACCACTCAATAACCATATCATAAGACCATACATATAAAATGATTATAATGCTATACATGCCATACTCAAAATATACAAGCCATTATGCCAAGATGGTATACGGATAGTGTGGCGTGCCTCCGACCGTTTCCGATTTCCGAGCTGGCTTGTCAACACTACAAGGAATGAAAAGGAGGAGTAAGAATAAATGCTTAGTAAGCTCACATGCAAATAGCAAGTAACATAACCATATAAGCAAACATAAAACATCATTTGCATAATCATCACCAAGACATTCATATCACCTTTTCATTTATCATCTTACCATATTGTTGTTATATCGAGTTTTCAACCCGAGGGTTAAGTACATACCTGTTCAAAGTATCCATTTCACAACACTTACCAATACGTCCCTTTCATCTTGAGTATTCCTCCATTTGAGTAGAACTTTACCCGTTGAACACATCGTAATATAATTCGGATACATGGAAAGTTTGCACATAAGTGCCACATATGTAGCCAAGCTACCATGTAACCCGCCCATAAGTGAACTCGGACTCAACTCAACGAGCTCGGGCGTTCGCATCCATAAGTGAACTCGGACTCAACTCAACGAGTTCGGATGCCTAGTTACATCTCACGAACTCGGACTCAACTCAACGAGTTTGGACGCTCGCATCCATAAGTGAACTCGGACTCAACTCAACGAGTTCGGATGCTCAACCATCCTAGTGACATGTCACTTGTATCCTAATCTATTCCTAAGGTTCAAACGGGCATTTTCCTTGATCACACATCTTTGCCATCTTCCACGGAATATCGAAATTGATACTTCGGTGATAGTTCATACTCATCAAGTAATTCACATAATTACATATTATTCAACAATAACCACAAAGCATAATATTTCATGATAATAATCAGCATCATATCATATAAACAACATTAAATTGCTTAAAATGACAATTATGTTACTACATTTACACATGAACTTACCTCGTATGCGAAAATGGCTATTTTTACCATTTCGTCCACAACTTGGTATTTTCCCCATTTTAGCCCGAATTTCAGTTTTCCTTGCTCTATCATTTAAAATATAGTCTAATTAGGACTCACATTATTCAAATTGACCCAAAATCATATTTTGGAAAAATTACAATTTTGCCCTAAACTTTTGCATATTTACACTTTTGCCCCAAAGCTCGTAAATTAAAATTCAGCCTATTTTCTTATGTTTTATGACATGCTGATCATTTTTCCTTCTATGGCAACATCAAATTCTCACTCTAACATGTACTTATGACTATTAGGTATTTTTATCGATTAAGCCCTTTTGCTCGTTTTCACTTAAAACCGAGTAGCACAAGTTGTCTAACATAATTTAAAACCTCATATTCTATCATAAAACACCAAAATACACAAATTTCACCTATGGGTATTTTTCCAAATATAAACCCTAGGTTAAATTATTGCTAGCATAAGCTAAATCGAGCTAGGGACTCCAAAAACGTAAAAATCATTAAAAGCGAGGCTAGAACAGGACTTACAATCGAGCTTGGAAGCTTGAAAACCCTAGCCATGGTTTCTCCTTGCTATATTGGGCCATGGGGTTGAAGATGAGCAAAATTGGCTTTTAATTTTGTATTTTAATTCATTTTACCCCTAAATGACCAAAATGCCCTTACTACTAAACTTTCCAAAAATTCCATCCATGTCCAATTTTTGTCCATAGACTTAGAAATTGGTAAAATTACTCTTTAAGGGCCTCTAATTAATAATCTAATTCAATTTTATGCAAAATACTTCTAGAACACAAGTTTTACAATTTATTCAATTTAGTCCCAAATTTCAAATTAAGCACTTTATGCATAAAATTTCTTCACGAAATTTTCACACAATCATGCAATCATATCATAGACCTTAAAATAATCATAAAATAATTATTTCTATCTCGGATTTTGTGGTCACAAAACCACTATTCTGACTAGGCCCAAAATCAGGATATTACAACGGCTCAACACAGTAGACAGGATAGCAAATAGCCGTAAACAAGACAGCACATAGCCGTAAACATCGCAACAACACTGCCAGATAACAGAGCGGCTGGAAGCCGTAAGCAGAATGACACAATGGCACAAAGCCATCGATAACTGCATTATGTTAGGCATATAGCCCTCAACTCGAGTAACATAACCGGCATACAGCCCTAAGTAAATGTGATCGACACAGAGTCGTCAATAATCATATATTGGCACATAACCTTAGGCAAATACGTTTGGCACACAGCCATAATCAGGTTGGCACAGAGCCATACGTAGGTTGGCGCAAAGCCATAATCAGAATAATTGGCTTTAAGCCATCAGTAGTTGTATCATGTTAGACACATAGCCATCAGCGATGGTAATATAGTCGGCACAGAACCTTGGGTAAATATGATAGGCACAGAGTCGTCAATAATCATATATTGGGCTTAAAAGCCACCGGTGGATCCACGATAGTCAAGCAACCATGTGATCCTTAATCGATGGATCCACAGTCGTTAAGAAACCATACGATCTTCAATCGATGGATCCACGATCATCAAGCCACCATGCGATCCTTAATCGGTGGATCCACGGTTATCAAGCAACCATGAGATCCTTAATCGGTGGATCCACGATCGTCAAGCAACCATGCGAACCTCAATCGGTGGATCCACGGTCGTCAAGCAACCATGCGATCCTCAATTTCTTCCTCCATTTCATAATCTCCACCCATGTGCAACATAATATTACATGAATGCAGCAAATATACACATGACAAACAAAATCATACAAATCACAGTCACAACAGTCCAATCACAGTTATACATTCTCAGTCAAAAATAGTCCAATCAATCAAATTGTATTATCAGTGAATCATATACCCTAGAGGGGTAGAACGGTTTTTTTACCTATTAAGGGTATTTTAGTCATTTCACCCTACGAGGGTGTTTTGGTAAATCTACAAACCAAAGGTATTTCGATAATTTTGCAAACCAATGGTATTTCTATAATTTTTAAAAGTTAACAGTATTTCTGTAATTTTATAAATCAGGGGTATTTCTATAATTTTCCAAATCAAGGGTATTTCGGTAATTTTCCAAATCAAGGGTATTTTGGTAATTTTAAAAATCGAAGGTATTTCAGTCATTTTAAAATTCGAAGGTATTTCGGTAATTTTACAGGTCAAGGGTATTTCAGTAATTTCACAAATCAGGGGTATTTTGGTAATTTTACAAACCAGAGGTATTTTGGTAATTTTACAAACCAAGGGTATTTTGGTAATTTTGTAAACCAAGGGTATTCAGTAATTTTGTAAACCAAGGGTATTTCAGTAATTCTACCCTACAGGGGCATTTCAGTAATACTAGCCTACAGATATGAGATTCACATAGTCTAATCCAATATTTACTACACAATCATACAATTTATCCACTTGGGCCCATTGGCCCACACGGCCAATCCCAACCCATCGCGGCCCAAAGTAACCTAAGCCCACGAGAGCACTCAGGATGGCCTCAACCATCACGTCAAAGCTCCAACACGTACGCTCGCACGCTCGTGTGGCTGCCATCTCCGTGTGATCGGCATTTCGGCATTTTGGCATTTGTCGTTCTACAGCTAGAGTAGTGCGAAATACACACCTGTTTATGAGAACACACCGAAGTCCACAATCACTAACCTTGGCAGATCCTGCATTGAGTCTTAATCACTTTTTCCCTCACCAACTCATCTTCTTCGCTCTATTTAAAGCCAACTACTCACTAATTCCCATGTTAGCTTCCCGATGTGGGATTACTTTCAACCATTAGGAAAATTCCTTATTTTTTTATGACCACTTCAACCATAGAGTTCCAGTTCAACTCCACCTCCTACATTGCTCGAATAGCAAAATAAATACCCAATTGCGCACCCCAAGACTTGAACCTTAGACCTCACAGTTACACAACATGACACCTTGCCACTCCACCACAGGCTCTTTCTGTGTCATATTTTATCCTCAATTAATTATAAGGCATATGTGCTAACGTCCAAATTCCTTTAAAAGAAAAACTAAAATAAATTGCAAGAGCCAAGACTTAAACCCAGGCTCCCTTGCAACCTTAATGACGCCACAACCACTAGACCACATGCTTTCTTGAGTCATTTATTTACCACAATAATTTAAAAGGCCTTCATCCAAGCACCCAGGGTTTTATTCACTTAAAACCAAAATTTTTGCTAAAGCCCAGGTTTGAACCCAAGATCTCTCCAACACTTCTCAGGGCCATTTACCACAAAAGCAGACATTTAATTGTGTCATTACCTTGTACAATTAAATGCTTATATACAACCTCCTTACGGACCCATACACAAGGCCCAATACTTCTAGGCCCAAATTCGGGGTGCTACAAAATGTTTCCGAAATCTATAGTTTTCTGGGACTAGTAGGCTATTATAGACGATTTGTGAAAGGCTTCTTGATGATTACGATGATAAGATTACTTCAAAAAGATGTTAAATTTGAGTGGTCAGAAAAGTGTCAGCACAGCTTTGAACAGTTGAAAGCATTATTGATAGAGGCACCAGTGTTAGTTCAGCCTGAGTCGGGTAAAAAATTAGTAGTTTTTAGTGATGCATCGTTAAATGGCCTGGGTTGTGTTTTGATGCAGGAAGGTAAAGCTTTAGCTTATGCCTCGAGACAGTTGAAGCCGGACGAAAATAATTACCTAACGCACGATCTAGAGTTAGCCGCGATAGTGTTTGCATTGACAATTTGGCATCATTACTTGTTTAGTGAGAAATGCCATATTTATACCGACCACAAAAGCTTGAAATATCTGATGGCTCAGAAAGATTTGAATTTACTACAGCGGAGATGGTTAGAATTGCTAAAAGACTATGAATTAGTGATGGGCTATCATCCGGGAAAAGCAAACGTTGTTGCTAATGCTTTGAGCCGAAAGTCCTTATTTGCTTTACGTGCTTTGAACACACAATTATCTTTGTCTGATGATGGTTCGATAGCAGCTAAGTTGAAAGCGAGACTCTTATTTCTATAGTAGATTTATGAGGCTCAAAAATTTGATAATGAATTGCAAGCAAAACGAGCTCAGTGTGAGTCGACTTCTGACTTAGAGTTTCGAATAGGGCCTGATGACTGTTTGATGTTTCGTAATAGAATATGTGTGCCAAGAAATTCTGAGCTCACTCAGAAGATTCTAAATGAAGCACATAATAGTTTATCAGTACATCCGGGAAGCATGAAAATGTATAATGATTTGAAACAGCTTTATTGGTGGCACAGCATGAAACGAGATATCTCGAAATTTGTTTCAAAATGTTTGATTTGTCAGCAAGTCAAAGCTGATCATCAAGTGTCGTCAGATTTATTATAGCTTATTATGATTCCTGAGTGGAAGTGGGATAGAATAACAATGGATTTCGTATCGGGTTTGCCCTTATCTCCGAAAAAGAAAGATGGGATCTGGGTTGTTGTTGACAGATTGGCGATGTCAGCTCATTTTATTCCAGTACATATAGATTTCTCGCTTGATAAATTAGCTAAGTTGTATATTTTCGAAATTGTGAGATTACATGGGGTTCCCCTATCTATTTTTTCGGATAGAGATCCAAGATTTACTTTGCGATTTTGGAAGAAATTGCAAGACCCTTTGGGTTAAAAGCTGCATTTTAGCACTACATTTCACTCGCAAATGGATGATCAATTCGAACGAGTTAATCAAATACTTAAGGATATGTTGCGTTGTTACATTCTTGAGTTTGAAGGTAGCTGGGAGAAATATCTACCACTGATTGAATTTGCTTACAATAATAGCTTCCAATCGAGTATAAAGATGGCAACCTATGAAGCTCTATACGGTCGTAAATGTCGAACACCATTATATTAAAGTTAGCTCAGCGACAATAAGATTCACGGAGTTGATCTGATTAGAGAGACTGAAGAAAAAGTGAAAGTAATTCGCGATAGTTTAAAAGCAGCTTCGGATCGACAGAAATCGTACGTAAACTTGAAACAAAAAGATATTGAGTTCCAGATCAGGGATAAAGTGTTTTTCAAAGTGTCACCATGGAAAAAGATATTACGATTTGGTCAAAAAGGGAAATTGAGTCCGTGATTCATCAGACCATATGAGATTACTAAGCGAGTTGGACTAGTGGCATTTCAGCTCCCCTTACCATCTGAGTTAGAAAAGATACATAATTTGTTTCACGTATCAATGCTACAAAGATATCGATCAGCCCCTTCACATGTTATTTCTCTAACTGAAGTTGAGATACAGTCAGATTTATCATACAGTGAAGAACCAATTCGAATTTTAGCTCGTGAGATCACAGAGTTGAGAACCTGAGGATGCTATGAGAAAATAATACCCGAACCTATTCACTGGTAAGATTTTCGGGGACGAAAATCCCTAAGGGGGGACAGTTGTAACAGCTTGATTTTGGCTAAATCAGAACAGTGGTTTTGGAACTACAAATCTGATGTTGAAAAATTATTTTAATATTATTTTGGGTATTTACAGCATTTTATTTGATATGTGTGAAAATTTCGTGAGTTAATTTTATCAATTGGTTGGTTAATTTGATAAAAAGGACTAAATCGCGTAAAATGCAAAAGTGTTGTTCTTTTATAAAAAGGTGTCTAATAGTCATGGTTTATTAAATTTAAGGTCCTTATGTTGTAATTAGGCCATTTTAATTGTGAGTGCACAAAGATGGACATTAATATGATGATTTTAAATGGTTTATAATAAGGTTAATAATGTAATTTAGTATTAAATGATGAATTAAATTAAAGAAAAATAAGATATCATCTTCTTTTCTTCTTCACCTAGCCGAAAGTAGAAAATAAAACACCATTAAAAGGGTTTCAAAGGTTCGGCACACACCTAGCTTGATTAAGGTATAGGTTTAGCACAGTTTTTAATGATTTCTATGTTTTCGTAATCATTGCAACTCAATCTAGCTAGCCCGTACCTTTAATTTCAAAATTGTTAAAGATTTTGAGAGTTTCGATTGTTGAATCTATGTGTTCTTCGATGTTTAATGTTGAAATATGAAAGCTTGATGATAGTTTAACAAGTTTTGTTAAGTGATTTAGTGAAAATGCATAATAGGGATTAAATTGTGAAATGTGCAAATTGTATGGTTGAAATGTCAAATAAATGGAAGTTTTGGGCTGCTAGGGACATATATATAATTTGGCCAAGCATGGGTTTTGTTTAATTGTGTGAATTTTGTGTATTTGTCAAATAGGGACTAAATTGATTAAATACGAAAGTTTAGGGGCTAATGTGTAAAAATGCCCAAATGTGTTTCTTTAGATTAATTGAATGAGTAGATGAATAAATAAGTTAATTTTGAATTCATATAGATCAAGAAAGAAAGAATTCAGATTTAGATCGGCGGAAAAGCAAGGTTATCGGATAGTAGACCTGATCCGTCAATTCTGAATACGAGGTAAGTTCATATGTGATGATTACATTATAAATGTATGTTAAAATGCTTTAATATTGCATAAATTTTTAAAATGGGATTTTGGATAATATATGAAGTGTGAAAACGAATCTACAAGTGCATTCGATGATAGAAACGAAAAGTGTGAAAGCCCGATTGAATCGTAAGAATATTTTTGCATACTATTGACATGTCAGTAAGTGATACGTTGAGTTGGTTTCGGGCCAAGATATTAGCACTTTAGGGGTGTATTTTACAGATTTGGCTTCGAGCCATGCATATCGGATGATTTGGCTTCGGGCTATGATGATAGTTCTTCGGATAAGTTACCTTGATTTGGCTACAGGCCATGGTATAGGTACTTATCGTACAAGACTCCTGAATATCCAATTCCTATTCCAAATGATTCAACGGGTGAACGAACGATGTGGTTGAGGAAGAGGTTAGTACGAGGCGATACAAGTATGTACAGAACCTATTCTAGTATTAAATAGTGAAAGTTCGATGAGATGGTATTTGATCATGTTTTGAGACATTAGAAAGGTTTGTAGTTAATGTGTATATGGCTTTTTCATGTGTAATTGGTTGATTTTCATTGATTCGATTAATTAAATTATTCACCTACGAGCTTACTAAGCTATGAAGCTTACTTCGTGTTATTTTTCTATGTTTTATAGTGAATTAAGGCTAGCTCAGATCCGGAAGTCGTTGGGATCATCATCGTACTATCAAACATCTAAGCCGATACTTTTGAGCTAAGTTTTGAGTATATGGCATGTATAGGGACTTTGATCACTATGGTATATGTGAAGCTTATGAAGTTAGCCATTTAAAATGGCTTGTAAATGTATATGTTTTGGTTTGTATATATAGCCATGAGTGATGCCTTATTTTGGTATGTTTTGTTATGAATGTGGTTATGGTTTTATAGTTTCTCAAATAGTTAATTGATTTGTGGAGTATAAATGCTTGAGAAATGCCTTGATGAAATATGATTTTAGATGTTGTGTTGGTTATTTGTAGGGTAAGTTATGTATGTGTAAATTATGGTAAATGAGTCATATTGTTTGATATTGTTTTGGATGTATTTGGCAAAGTAAATGGTAGTTATTTGAGATTTGCAATAGATGAAATTATAATGGTATGAATTATGCATTTTGTTGATGATTTTGGCTGCCTAATTGTATGATGAAATGGTACCATTGTGCCTTTTGTAGGTACATTGAAGCTGAGGTGGCAAATTGGCCTTACGAATGGCCTATTTTTGTCCACACGGGCAGAGACATGGGTGTGTGTCTCAGCTGTGTGTGACACACAGTCAAGTTACATGGCCATGTGTCCCCTAGTGTTGAAATTGAATTGAAGTCAGTATGCTCCAAACAGTCTCACACACGAGCGTGTGACTAGCCATGTGGTACAAGTTAGTATACCCCCTAATTGGCACACGGCCTAGCACACGAGCGTGTGTTGCCATTTAAAAGGGCACACAGGCTAGACACACGGGCGTGTGGTTTGTAGCACCCCAAACCCGGCCCAGAAGTTATGGCCGGATCCGGCATGCCACATCAAAAACGTAAAAAAAAAATCCATTCTAAGACCAGAAAATCGTACTTGATGTTCAAAAGATTAATTCATTAAGGGTTAAAGTGAATGGAAGCTGTACACCAGGTAGGAAACCGGAAAAGAGGTGGTGAGTCCATCGGATCGCTTAATACCAAGCTCCTTCGGATCCAATCCTAGACATGCATACCGCCATTGCCACACCTTAACGTCATGGATATTTCTAGGAAACCGATTTGATTAAGTCATTTTTAGGAAAAGTGATTAATTTTGGAAAATACTTTCATTGCGGAAGTTTTGCTTGTTGTCGTGTTATTTTGAAATCAATTGTTGTTTTTGAAAACGCGCCCTAAAGCTATCCAATTTCAACAGTTAAAATAAGTATTACCTATCTTAGTAATACATATTAAAAACCATCAAAAATAAATAAGCGGCCTTATTACATTTAAAAGCCCAAAACCTCAAACGTAATTAAAATGATGTCCAGTTCACCAGAAGAAAATCAAACTTTCAGAATGGGTGGCCACTTCGAATTCCCTCACAGCTCCAAGCCCACTATGGTTGGGGATTACCTGCGTGGATAAAAATAAAAGGGATGAGTTTGGGGAAACTCAGTGTGTAAAATAACCCAACCATAGTCTAAATCAGCTCAACCTACAGAAACAGAATAAGTTGGCCTTAGCCCAGAACAGAATTCAGAATAAACCCCATAGGCCCATAGCAGAACAGAACAGATATTACATGTTCATGCAAAAACCTAACCGTATCCAACCGTATACACCCCCATACCAACCTTACACCGTGTGGGGAGACAACTCGACCCACCCAACCGCTACACACCACAGAATTTGCAGCATGGTTGCCAAAACAGATAATGTGACAGAGTGACCAGATACAGATAATCGTGGCGAGCCACTGAATCAGATATATGTGGCGAGCCACAGATCGAATATTTGTGGCAGAGCCACCTGATCAGATATTTGTGGCATAGCCACCAAAACGCTTCCTCCATAATATAACCCATGTCCCCATGCAACTGATATATAATAATGGCATACATCATACAGAATCAGATCGTCATGCTTTTCACCAAATTAACCCTAGGGGTATAACGGTAATTTTGCACCTAGGGGTATAACAATAATTTTCCATACATAGGGTATTATAGTAATTTAGCTACTTTTAGGGTTTTCATGCATATCCTAACTATTTACGTACTATCAAAACACTTATCACAAGATACTTATCAATTGGGCCGTTGGCCCATGAACCCGATCTTTGGCCCATTAAGCCCAAATTATCAAAATGTACGAAATAGCGCGTCTTGCAGTTTATTACTTTAGATTACCAAATATACAAACCCAACTATCTTACGAGCATTCAGACATCAGAAATTCCCAAAATACCGACTTTTAAGCATTTCGCTTTTCGCTTTTGCCAATCTAGTCTATGAGAGGGTGTCAGTTACACACCTATTTGCGACGATATGCTGACGAGATCCACACACGAACCGTCTACAATTGGATTACTAACACGTTAATCTAACTATTCAAATACGAACTACGTATTAATCCCTTACAATATTGACCAACCACACCTACAAATCATAGTAAGCTTATAAGAAATCAATAAGCAACTCATTAACAAATTTTTGTCAATGTTTACCACATAATCATAATTTCACCGCAATTTGTCTTCCCGAGCAACAATCACTAAATTATTTATAACTGGAGCTATGAAACTCCAAATCAAGTGCCGTTAATTTTCCTGAAAATAGACTCATATATCTTTTATCCATAAAATTTTAAGAATTTTGGTATGGCCAATCAATACCATATTTTTCTTAAAGTATCCCATATTTCTTTGTTTGACTAATCGACCATATTTTTCTTAAAGTATCCCATATTTCTTTGTTTGACTAATCGACCACTCTTTATTACTGAATCAAATTTCTCATTGTACAGAATTCAAAATATGTTCTTGTTTATTTCATTAGAAACTAGACTCAATAATATTTAATTACATAATTTATTAATCTTCTAATTCATCTCCCACAATTTATGGTGATTTTCCAAAGTCACGTTCTCTTCTTTGTCCCAAGCGGATTTATTACTGAAATCACTCTTTCACACATACCTTGCATGCATGTTACTTAAACATGTATATCACCAATCAATCATCACATATCTATGATTTTACTTAAGAATAATCTCCATTTCATCATTTTAAAGCACAACATGTTAGCTGATTTTTCCCTTTAACATCTAAGGCACATGCATGCTCATTTGTTTGGCTCAACTTCACCTATCTTCCATTTTTTCATCAAAAGAACATGAAACAACAACCATTTCCTTCATTTTAATTCATGACTAAATGCTCACAACACAACTAAAAACCAAAATATGCTTCAAGAGTTAAGGTAGAATCAAGAAGAACTCATGAACCTCAAAATAGAAGCAAGGTACCAAGAACTTACCTTCAATTTTCCTCCTCCTAATGACCGAATACTCAAGAGCTTTCTCCTCTCCTTTCTCTTCTCTAACTTTCAGCTATGATGAACAAAGATGGACAAAACTTTGTTCTTTTCACCCCTTTTTCTTTTAATAAAACTTCATATTTCATCCATTTAATTCTTTAATACAAAAGACATGAAATTCTTATCATGAAACATTTACCTAACCCATTATCATGAAACATTTACCTAACCCATTATCATGGAACATTTACCAAACCTATTATCATGGAACATTTACCTAACCTATTATCATTGAACATTTACCTAACCTATTATCAATTTGTACCATAAATTATGGATATCAAGTGTACATTTTGTCTACAACAACATGATGGCTGGCCACTTCATGTAAAATGGGAGGTTTGTCATGCAAATCCTCCTATTTTGCACTCCTATTTATTTGGCCACTTCAATTTAGCCTATAGCATTTTCAAACATTTTCACATAGGTCCTATTTCATAATTTCACCCCTTTTTCTTATGGAACAAAAATTAACTAAAATTGTCGGGTTCTATCTTAAGTTTGGGCTTTCTAGAGGCCCACTAACATAATTAAACCTATTCCAACAATCACAGAATTCCGAAAATTGGGCGTTATAACTCTACCCTCCTTAAAGAAATTTCATCCTCGAAATTTACCTAATCCAAACAGATAAGGGTATTCTTTGTTGCATCGTCTCTTCGGCTCCCAAACTCGAAGTTTCCTTCCTTAACTTGTTGAAAACGAGCGACCAAAGACTCATCGTTCAACTGTTTTTCCTTAATCGATCCACCAGTTGGCCTCACTTGCAACTCACCAGCAGACTTCCATCATCATACTGAGACTCGAGACAAGCAAACATTGCTCTCGGATCGAATCTGACTCTACGACTTAGAGCATCGGCTACCACATTAGCCTTGCTTGGGTGATACTCGATTGAGCAGTCATAATCCTTAAGCAACTCAATCCATCTCCTTTGCCTAAGGTTCAGCTCCTTCTGAGTCAACAAATACTTAAGACTCTTATGGTCAGTGTATATAATACACCTTTCTCCGTACAAGTAATGTCTCCAAATCTTAAGTGCAAATATCACTGCTGCCAACTCTAAATCATGAGTCAAATGGTTTCCCTCATGAGGCTTAAGCTATCGTGATGCATATGCAACCACCTTACCCTCTTGCATTAACACGCAGTCCAAACCCACGTGTGATGCGTCACTATACACAGTAAAATCCTTCCCAGACTCCGGCTGAATTAACACAAGTGCTTCAGTAAGAACTTTCTTCAACTTCTCAAAAGCTTCCTGCTGTTTCTTAGTCCATACAAACGGTACTCCTTTCCTTATGTGTTTTGTTAGAGGTGCTGCCATCACAGAAAAACCTTCTACAAACCTTCTGTAGTATCCTGCCAGTCTAGGCGGTTTCCATTCCAAAATCGCTTCAATTTTCTGAGGGTCCACTTTAATCCCCTCAGCAGAGACCACATGTCCTAAGAAAGTTACCTCTCTCAACCAAAATTCACACTTGCTGAACTTCACAAAGAGTTCCTTCTCCCTTAATACTTACAGCACTATACGGATATGCTCATCATATTTCGTTTTAGTTTCAGAATATACCAGGATATCGTCAATAAAGACGACTACGAATTGATCTAAAAATGGTTAGAACACATGATTCATCAAATCCATAAACGCTGTAGGAGCGTTCGTCAGTCCAAATGGCATAACCAGAAACTCGTAATGACCATACCGAGTCCTGAATGCCGTCTTATGGATATTTGACTCCTTAACCCTTAACTAATGATAACCAGATCGAAGGTCGATCTTGGAAAATACAGAAGCTCCTCTAAGCTAGTCGAATAGATCGTCAATCCTTGGCAGTGGATACTTATTCTTAATTATCAGTTTGTTCAACTGGCGATAATCAATGCACATCCGCATTGTACCATCCTTCTTCTTCACGAGTAGCATCGGTGCTCCCCATGGAGACACGCTTGGCCTAATAAAGCCCCTATCCAACAACTCTTGAATTTGACCATTTAACTCTACTAACTCCTTCGGTGCCATCCTATACGGTGCGATAGACACAGGCGCTATTCCAAGCAACAAGTCTATTCCAAACTCAACTTCTCGATTCGGAGGCAATCCTGGAAGCTCCTCTGGAAAAACATCTTGGAACTCCTTTACGGTCCTAACCTTATCCACTGTCAGTCCCTCCTCTTCCGACTGACTTATAAATACCAATTAGGCCTCACAACCTTTCCGAATCCACTTTTCGGCTCTTAATGCCGACACCACATTGGACAAATAATCCCTTCTCTCACCTATCACCATAACCTCATCATCCTTTGTAGTTCTTAACACCATTCTTTTAGAAGCACAATCCAGAGTCGCCTTATGCTTAACAAGCCAATCCATTCCCAGAATGAGGTCAAACTCTCCGAACGGTAACTCCATCAAATCTCCAGGAAAAACCTTGCCTTGAGTTTCTAAGGGTACATTCCTATACAGTTTGTCTACCCTAACCGAGTGACCCAAGGGACTTAGTACAGATACCCCACTCACAATCTCCTCAGAGCAGTCCAAGTTGTCCATAATCCATTCTGTGGCCTCCAACCAATATTTCGCCACATTCGAGGCTATACCAGACACGCCCCTGAAGATCTCCATTCCGTTAGTCCCGAAGTCATTCAGAAATAGATCCCCGAATTTCGTTGCCCGAACTTGCTCCGGCAACCCTTTTCAGAACACGAAGCATTGCCTGTGACAGGGAATCATCCTCGGCACTGCGGTCATGAGACTCTACCTTTGTTGCCGGTGGTACTGGTGCATCTGCAGCTGGCATATGTCCCGAAGACGAAGATACCGCTCGAGCCCTTCCTTGGCCACGTCCACGGCCACTTCCACGAGTAGCTCTTGTACTCATATCGTATTATCTTGATTACGAATTTTTATGCACCAATTAATATTCCAGTGTTTATTATAGATGTTTTATGAATCGAAAGAGTTCGAGTTTGTTTTCGCAGAATCAAGTCTAGCTACGCTTTTAGTCTCTTATCGATTTTCCTATGGTTTTAGTATCATCCTATCTAGAGTATCCTAATAGGGTTTGAAAGACAGATAATTCAGGAAAATATTCGGAAAAGTTCGAGTAATACTTACGTGCTTGGTAGGAGATTGAATGCCACTTTCTAAAGATCTAAATTTTGAAAATCGAGTTTTTCGCATTCTTTATAAAATTTTTGCTTTCGAAAATTTTTGTTTTAGTAAACCCATTCCACAGCCGAGTTGTTGCAACCTAGGCTCTGATACAACTAAATGTAGCACCCCAAACCCTGCCCAGAAGTTATGGCCGGATCCGGCATGCCACATCAAAAACGTAAAAAAAAAAAATCCATTCTAAGTCCAGAAAATCGTACTTGATGTTCAAAAGATTAATTCATTAAGGGTTAAAGTGAATGGAAGTGTGCACCGGGTAGGAAACCAGGAAAGAGGTGGTGAGTCCATCGGATCGCTAAGTACCAAGCTCCTTCGGATCCAATCCTAGACATGCATACCGCCATTGCCACACCTTAACGTCATGGATATTTCTAGGAAACCGATTTGATCAAGTCATTTTAGGAAAAGTGATTAATTTTGGAAAATACTTTCATTGCGGAAGTTTTGCTTGTTGTCGTGTTATTTTGAAATCAATTGTTGTTTTTGAAAATGCGCCTAAAGCTATCCAATTTCAACAGTTAAAATAAGTATTACCTATCTTAGTAATACATATTAAAACCATCAAAATAAATAAGCGGCCTTATTACATTTAAAAGCCCAAAACCTCAAACGTAATTAAAATGATGTCCATTCACGGAAGAAAATCAAACTTTCGAGCGGGTGGCCACTCCAATTCCCTCACAGCTCCAAGCCCACTATGGTTGGGGATTACCTGCGTGGATGAAAATAAAAGGGATGAGTTTGGGGAAACTTAGTGTGTAAAATAACCCAACCATAGTCTAAATCAGCTCAACCCACAGAAACAGAATAAGTTGGCCTTAGCCCAGAATAGAATTCAGAATAAACCCCATAGGCCCATAGCAGAACAGAACAGATATTACATGTTTATGCAGAAACCCAACCATATCCAACCGTATACACCCCCATACCAACCTTACACCGTGGGGAGACAACTCGACCTACCCAACCGCTACACACCACGTAATTTGCAGCATGGTGCGTAAGCGAATAATGTGACAGAGTGACCAGATACAGATAATCGTGGCAGAGCCACCAGAACAGATATATGTGGCAGAGCCACCAAATCAGATCTTTGTGGCAGAGCCACCAGATCAGATATTTGTGGCATAGCCACCAGAACGCTTCCTCCATAATATAACCCATGTCCCCATGCAATGATATATAATCATGGCATACATCATACGTAATCGCATCGTCATGCTTTTCGGTCAAAATTAACCCTAGGGTATAATGGCAATTTTGCACCTAGGGGTATAATAAATAATTTTCCATACATAGGGGTATTATAGTAATTTAGCTACTTTTAGGGTTTTCATGCATATCCTAACTATTTACGTACTATCGAACACTTACTGCAAGATACTTATCGAATTGGGCCGTTGGCCCATGAACCCGATCTTTGGCCCATTAAGCCCAAATTATCAAAATGTACGAAATCACGCGTACTACATTTTATTACTTTAGATTACCAAATATACAAACCCAACTATCTTACGAGCATTCGCACACTCGCAAATTCCCAAAATACCGACTTTTCGGCATTTCGGCTTTTCGGCTTTTGCCAATCTAGTCTATGAGAGGGTGTCAGTTACACACCTGTTTGCGACGATATGCTGACGAGATCCACACACGAACCACCTACAATTGGATTACTAACACGTTAATCTAACTATTCAAATACGAACTACGTATTAATCCCTTACAATATTCGGCCAACCACACCCACAGATCATAGTAAGCTTATAAGAAATCAATAAGCAACTCATTAACAAATTTTTGTCAATGTTTACCACATAATCATAATTTCACTGCAAGTTGTCTTCCTGAGCAACAGTCACTAAATTATTTATAACTGGAGCTACGAAACTCCAAATCAAGTTCCGTTAATTTTCCCTGAAAATAGACTCATATATCTTTTATCCATAAAATTTTAAGAATTTTTGGTATGTCCAATCAATACCAGATTTTTCTTAAAGTTTCTCATGTTTCACTGTTTGACTAATCTGACCATTCTTCATTACGAATCAAATTTATCATTGTACAGAATTCAAAATATGTTCTTGTTTATTTCATTAGAAACTAGACTCAATAAGCTTTAATTACATAATTTATTCAGCTTCTAATTCATCTCCCACAATTATGGTGATTTTCCAAAGTCACGTTCTTCTTCTTTGTCCCAAGCATTTATTACTGAAATCACTCTTTCACACATACCTTGCATGCATGTTATTTAAACATGTATATCACCAATCAATCATCACATATCTATGATTTTACTTAAGAATAATCTCCATTTCATCATTTTAAAGCACAACATGTTAGCTGATTTTTCCCTTTAACATCTAAGGCACATGCATGCTCATTTGTTTGGCTCAACTTCACCTATCTTCCATTTTTTTCATCAAAAGAACATGAAACAACAACCATTTCCTTCATTTTAATTTATGACTAAATGCTCACAACACAACTAAAAACCAAAATATGCTTCAAGAGTTAAGGTAGAATCAAGAAGAACTCATGAGCCTCGAAATAGAAGTAAGGTACCAAGAACTTACCTTCAATTTTCCTCCTCCTAATGACCGAACACTCAAGAGCTTTCTCCTCTCCTTTCTCTTCTCTAACTTTCAGCTATGATGAACAAAGATGGACAAAACTTTATTCTTTTCACCCCTTTTTCTTTTAATAAAACTTCATATTCCATCCATTTAATTCTTTAATACAAAAGACATGAAATTCTTATCATGAAACATTTACCTAACCCATTATCATGAAACATTTACCTAACCCATTATCATGGAACATTTACCTAACCTATTATCATTGAACATTTACCTAACCTATTATCAATTTGTACCATAAATTATGGATATCAAGTGTACATTTTGTCTACAACAACATGATGGCTGGCCACTTCATGTAAAATGGGAGGTTTGTCATGCAAATCCTCCTATTTTGCACTCCTATTTATTTGGCCACTTCAGTTTAGCCTATAGCATTTTCAAACATTTTCACATAGGTCCTATTTCATAATTTCACCCTCTTTTTCTTATGGAACAAAAATTAACTAAAATTGTCGGGTTCTATCTTAAGTTTGGGCTTTCTAGAGGCCCACTAACATAATTAAACCTATGCCAACATTCACAGAATTCCCGAAAATTGGGGCGTTACATGGTTGGCCATGTGACCCAAGTCAATATGTATGCCCTGTTTCCACGTAGCCTGAGGCACGGGCGTGTCTGGAGCCGTGTGAGGCACACAGCTTGCTCACACGGGCATATGACCCTTGTATGGTTGAAATTTTTCTAAGTTTCCAAAATTTTCATATGTTATCGATTTAGTCCTGAACCACTTCTAAAGCATGTTTAAGGCCTCGTAAGCCCTTATAAGGGACAACGTGATTGTGTTGAATGATTTATGAGAATGAGTGCTTTGTGTTTGATAATTGTATTCTATATGTTGTGAATTGATCGATAATACCTCGTAACCCTACTCCGGCGACAGATACGGGTTAGGGGTGTTACAGTGTCTCTTACCGTGTACTCAATTCTGACCATTCTATTTCTAAATTTTAAGATGTATGGGACACACGACCAGTCTACACACCCATGTGCATGGCCGTGTGTCACAAACGGCTGAGACAGATGCCCGTGTCTCTGCCCGTGTGGATGAAAATAGGCCATTTAAAGGCCACTTTTCTCACCCCATTCACATTCAACCTTCATACAACACTCTTATATACTAATATAACCCAATTAGGCAACCAATATAAACCAAAAATCAAGTCTTAAACCTAATATATCAACACACAACTCATTTTCATAAACTTACCACATTAACTCTATTCATTGATTACTATAAGCTATTACTAAGTGCATGCATACAAACATACATATATGTATTTGTACCAATCTCAACCATATTACAAATTTACTTCTTTTCAATTTAACCCTATACATGCCATATAAACCTTAAGTTGCATAACAAAATCTACTAGAGTTATCTGGATAGTGTGAACTGATGTGTTGATCCGATCCTCTGAACTTCTTGAAAATCTATAAAGAACATTGAAAAACTAAAGTAAGCTTAATGAAGCTTAGTAAGTTCGTTGGATTTAAACATAAATCTTACCAAACATACTATAACAATTCATTTAAGTAAACCATTCAATATACAATTCCTGCCAAACACAGCTTTAATCAGTGATTTCACTTATTTCAAATCAATATCAAAATAATTTTAAATATCCAAAATTTAATTCCATATATCACTTATCAACCTTGTCAAATCAGAGAACATCTTACGGATATGAGTACATCATATACAGAAGCCTGAAGGCTACACAGAAGCACATAAGTGTTAAACGGAAACCGGTAAGGGTTAAACTAAAGCTCGAAAGAGCTAAACGGAAACCCAATAGGGTTAAACTAAAACTCATACGAGTTAACTGAAACTCATGTAACCTAAACGAAAAGTAAACACAGAAGTTCGCAACAAATGCTGAACTTCGGTTTACTTGGGTAATTTACTGTCAATTCTTTTCTTGCACTGAACGAATGTACTCAATCTTGCGTTCCGATCGCTTCGTACTTTTACTTTAATATACATACTTTAATATACATAGTTTAGTAATAATTTTATTTTCAACAATAAACATAAATACTAATCGGAAATTAAATATATAATATTAAAATTTAACCATACAAACTTACCTGGACTAGTTTGTAAAATTTTGTTGTAGCTTAGGAACTATTCGGATAATTTCTCTTTTCTTCGATTTTCTTTGGAATCTTGATCTATAATATAAAATTTTTCATTCATTATCACATATATTTTAGCCTTATTCCACTTCACAATTTATACCCTTTAATTTTTGAAATTACACATTTACCCTAAATTTTACAATTTTTACACTTTAATCCCTAATCAATTAACTCATCAATTGAACTATTTTTTCTCAATTAACACTTTATTCCATCATTCTAAACTACTACACAACCTTTGATATTCAGAATTTCAGCACCAAACCCTAATTCTTAACTTTTTTCACAATTAAGTCCCAAAATCAATTTCTATCAAAATCACTTAATAAAATCATCATATAATAAAATTAGAGTTTCAAATCCATGTTAAATCATCATAAAATTCCAGCACTTATCCATGGGAACTTTCAAAATCACTCATAGAATCAAAAACTAATGAATTCAATAGTTGGATCTAGTTGTGAAAGTCTCAAAAACATAAAAATTACATGAAATAATCAAAAATTAAACTTACATGAAGTAAAAATATGAAAAAAAAAAAAAAGCTTCTTGGAGACCTCCTATGGTGTTTTTGGCTAAGAATTACGAAGAAATGTCTAGATTTTTCAATTTGGTTATTGTTTTATTTTTTAAATTTTAGCCAAATTACCATTTTGCCCTCAGTTCACACCAACTTTGTCTATTTCTTCTTTCCACATGCTGTCCAGCTATTGCCCATGTGTCTAATTACCTATTTGGTCCTCCCTAATTGTCACTTATACTATTTAACCTTTAATGAGCAGGTTTTGCACCTTTTTCACTCTAGTCTTTTTTATTTAATTAACTATCAAAACGTTAAAATTTTCTAACGAAACTTTAATTCTAAATCAATGACACTCCGTAAAAATTTATAAAAATATTTACGACTCGATTTATGAAATTGAGGTCTTGTTACCTCATTTTCGGCCCAATTTACCTAATAAATTCTTTTAAATCGCAAAATTCACTGATTCAAAAATACTTCTAAAATCTCACTTAACTAACAATTATTAATTTATTAAATTTTCAAACTCACTCGTCGGATTTAGTGATCTCGATTCACTATTTTCGACACCACTAAAAATTAGGCTATTACATTGGAGCTCAAGATGATAATTAAATTTTTAGCCTTGTAGAAATTAATTTCATGTTCTCGGACTTATTTAAATCAATTGGTCCAATTGAATTTTATCAAGAAAAATCGGACAACTTGAAGTGGATAAAAAGGGTCTGAATTAAGCAACTGAAGAAGGAACAGGGATGAGCCCAAAAGAGCAGTCTAATGCCGACCCAATTGCAGCCCAAATCAGATAAGTAAGGTGATTATAATAATTGCAAAACAAACCTCAAACTTCTCTTAAATTCGTTCTCACCCCTCCATTTTTTGTGCATTTAATTTCTAGCCACAAGCTAAAAATAACAAAACCAAGTCAACCCCTCCCCCTACTATCATGGGCCAGCCATGGGAAGGGGGATTGGCTACTATTTTTATCTAATTTGAGCTGCCAATTTCAAGTATAAATATCCCTCTTCACTTCCTAAAAAATCATCCCTCACTTCACATATCTCTCTCTCTCACACTTTCTCTCTCTTTCTCCTTTCTAGTTGCCTTTCAATTCCTTCTTCCTTCCCGATTTCCTCTATTGAAATAGAGCTTGCACACCTCTTGGAGTAGCAACAATCAAGTGTTCATGAAGGCCTTGGATCCAGTAGAACAAGCAAAGCCGAGAGGAGTGCACTAGGCGGCTTAGAAAACATTGAAATTTGTTCTTCTAATTCCCTTCTCTTAAACTTTATTTTAAGTTTTGTTTTGACCATGAACATGAATATTTGTGTTTTTGTTTTTCAATTAATTAAAATAACTTAAATTTATTTCGTGTTAGATTAATTTCATTCTATCTGTTTAGATTATTAAAATGTGTTGTTATTAGGTCTAATTAAATTGTTCAATTAAATAAAACCATACTTATGTTATGCTTGCATTTTAATTGTAAGGTAAAAATTGAATAAATTATTTACACAGATTGAAATTGTAATTAATGGACACAAAATTTAATTGGTGCATGTTTAGTCTTCTAAAGTAACAGAGAATTAAATTAGTGATGGTATTAAAAAATACATTAGACTTGCATAACTTGCAAGATTATTGTGATTAAATTGTTTCAATATAGATATATATTGTTACTTCACTTAACCTTTTACTTGCTTATTAGAATTCGATCAACCGTTTGAATTGACATAGCTATATAATCAAGAGGTTATTGGGTTTTAGTAGGTAAGTATTTGCATTACTTAGCAAGTTACTGAGTTGTCGTGAAATTATTCGTAACAACATTAACACATCTTTAATTATTCTAGGTTAAAGAATAAAATTGATCTAACACATTTATGTCATATTGATTAAACTCGTCTTTTAGAAATTTTGCATTAGAATATTTTTACTTTTTATTTTCTTTGTTTAATTAATTAGTTAATTTTTAGTTTTTATAACACCTTCTCAAATCAACATTTTTTTCCATCACCAAATTGTTTAACTTTACATTTCATAAATATTTTCTTGCACAATCCCTGTAGATATGATAACTCAACATTACTTGTCACTTTATTACTTGATACGATTGTGCTCACTTGCACATTTCTGTCATTCCACTATTCCCATAGTAGGGACCTCTTCAGAATTCACCGTCTTGGTTGTCTTGGTTAATTTGCTAACTAAAAGACCAAGTTTTCCTACGACTTTCTTTGATAGGAACAAGTTAGATGCTTTTGTGTCAAAAAAAGCACTATTTGCGAAACAAGAATCATTGATCCAATATTCGATAGCCTATCCTCCTTAAGCTCCGCTCAATCTTTTCCATTGGTCACGACTAGATTAGATCATTCTGGACAGTGCCACAACTTATGTAGCCCACAACACAAGAAGCACTCTATTAGTTTCTTCTCATACCCCTTGGCCCTATTGTCTTTGACAACCCTCACAATCAAACAAAGCTTTATGGGTGCTTCTTTTGGCTCATCATCCCTTTTGATGGCAAAAAACGCAGATCTCTTCAGACAATTTCTTACCATATGCAAATTGTCATAAAAAGCATTTTATCTTGCTCCCTTCTTCTTGGGTTATTTTGGTTTTCCACTTCCTATTTTGTGGTTTCCCATTGCCACTATTACCGACTCGATAGCTATCCAAAGTCCTCTAAACTCCAAATAGTTGTCCCATCATGTTTCTCATCCGTAGACTTACAATGCCACCACAAAAGAGCAATATCAATCAAATAAATTGAAGTGGTGTTTACCTTAGTAGTATCATCCTCGATGTTCATCGCTAAAAGTATTGCTCCATTCCCCAAAGAAAGTTGTCCACTTCCTCCTAGACCTTGTCCCATTGAACTCTCTTGGTTTGAGAACATCCATTGCTCGTTGCTTTGGTCCAAGCCAACATCCCATTACTCAAATTTTACAATTTTACACTTTAATCCCTAATCAATTAACTCATCAATTGAACTATTTTTTCTCAATTAACACTTTATTCCATCATTCTAAACTACTACACAACCTTTGATATTCAGAATTTCAGCACCAAACCCTAATTCTTAACTTTTTTCACAATTAAGTCCCAAAATCAATTTCTATCAAAATCACTTAATAAAATCATCATATAATAAAATTAGAGTTTCAAATCCATGTTAAATCATCATAAAATTCCAGCACTTATCCATGGGAACTTTCAAAATCACTCATAGAATCAAAAACTAATGAATTCAATAGTTGGATCTAGTTGTAAAAGTCTCAAAAACATAAAAATTACATGAAATAATCAAAAATTAAACTTACATGAAGTAAAAATATGAAAAAAAAAAAAAGCTTCTTGGAGACCTCCTATGGTGTTTTTGGCTAAGAATTACGAAGAAATGTCTAGATTTTTCAATTTGGTTATTGTTTTATTTTTTAAATTTTAGCCAAATTACCATTTTGCCCTCAGTTCACACCAACTTTGTCTATTTCTTCTTTCCACATGCTGTCCAGCTATTGCCCATGTGTCTAATTACCTATTTGGTCCTCCCTAATTGTCACTTATACTATTTAACCTTTAATGAGCGGGTTTTGCACCTTTTTCACTCTAGTCTTTTTATTTAATTAACTATCAAAACGTTAAAATTTTCTAACGAAACTTTAATTCTAAATCAATGACACTCCGTAAAAATTTATAAAAATATTTACGACTCGATTTATGAAATTGAGGTCTTGTTACCTCATTTTCGGCCCAATTTACCTAATAAATTCTTTTAAATCGCAAAATTCACTGATTCAAAAATACTTCTAAAATCTCACTTAACTAACAATTATTAATTTATTAAATTTTCAAACTCACTCGTCGGATTTAGTGATCTCGATTCACTATTTCTGACACCACTAAAAATTAGGCTATTACATTGGAGCTCAAGATGATAATTAAATTTTTAGCCTTGTAGAAATTAATTTCATGTTCTCGGACTTATTTAAATCAATTGGTCCAATTGAATTTTATCAAGAAAAATCGGACAACTTGAAGTGGATAAAAAGGGTCTGAATTAAGCAACTGAAGAAGGAACAGGGATGAGCCCAAAAGAGCAGTCTAATGCCGACCCAATTGCAGCCCAAATCAGATAAGTAAGGTGATTATAATAATTGCAAAACAAACCTCAAACTTCTCTTAAATTCGTTCTCACCCCTCCATTTTTTGTGCATTTAATTTCTAGCCACAAGCTAAAATAACAAAACCAAGTCAACCCCTCCCCCTACTATCATGGGCCAGCCATGGGAAGGGGGATTGGCTACTATTTTTATCTAATTTGAGCTGCCAATTTCAAGTATAAATATCCCTCTTCACTTCCTAAAAAATCATCCCTCACTTCACATATCTCTCTCTCTCACACTTTCTCTCTCTTTCTCCTTTCTAGTTGCCTTTCAATTCCCTTCTTCCTTCCCGATTTCCTCTATTGAAATAGAGCTTGCACACCTCTTGGAGTAGCAACAATCAAGTGTTCATGAAGGCCTTGGATCAGTAGAACAAGCAAAGCCGAGAGGAGTGCACTAGACTGGCTTCCGAAAACCACTGAAATTTGTTCTTCTAATTCCCTTCTCTTAAACTTTATTTTAAGTTTTGTTTTGACCATGAACATGAATATTTGTGTTTTTGTTTTTCAATTAATTAAAATAACTTAAATTTATTTCGTGTTAGATTAATTTCATTCTATCTGTTTAGATTATTAAAAATGTGTTGTTATTAGGTCTAATTAAATTGTTCAATTAAATAAAACCATACTTATGTTATGCTTGCATTTTAATTGTAAGGTAAAATTGAATAAATTATTTACATGATTGAAATTGTAATTAATGGACACAAAATTTAATTGGTGCATGTTTAGTCTTCTAAAGTAACAGAGAATTAAATTAGTGATGGTATTAAAAATACATTAGACTTGCATAACTTGCAAGATTATTGTGATTAAATTGTTTCAATATAGATATATATTGTTACTTCACTTAACCTTTTACTTGCTTATTAGAATTGATCAACCGCTTGAATTGACATAGCTATATAATCAAGAGGTTATTGGGTTTTAGTAGGTAAGTATTTGCATTACTTAGCAAGTTCTTGAGTTGTCGTGAAATTATTCGTAACAACATTAACACATCTTTAATTATTCTAGGTTAAAGAATAAAATTGATCTAACACATTTATGTCATATTGATTAAACTCGTCTTTTAGAAATTTTGCATTAGAATATTTTTACTTTTTATTTTCTTTGTTTAATTAATTAGTTAATTTTAGTTTTATAACACCTTCTCAAATCAACATTTTTTTCCATCACCAAATTGTTTAACTTTACATTTCATAAATATTTTCTTGCACAATCCCTGTAGATATGATAACTCAACATTACTTGTCACTTTATTACTTGATACGATTGTGCTCACTTGCACATTTCTGTCATTCCACTATTCCCATAGTAGGGACCTCTTCAGAATTCACCGTCTTGGTTGTCTTGGTTAATTTGCTAACTAAAAGACCAAGTTTTCCTACGACTTTCTTTGATAGGAACAAGTTAGATGCTTTTGTGTCAAAAAGCACTATTTATGAAACAAGAATCATTGATCCAATATTCGATAGCCTATCCTCCTTAAGCTCCGCTCAATCTTTTCCATTGGTCACGACTAGATTAGATCATTCTGGACAGTGCCACAACTTATGTAGCCCACAACACAAGAAGCACTCTATTAGTTTCTTCTCATACCCCTTGGCCCTATTGTCTTTGACAACCCTCACAATCAAACAAAGCTTTATGGGTGCTTCTTTTGGCTCATCATCCCTTTTGATGGCAAAAAACGCAGATCTCTTCAGACAATTTCTTACCATATGCAAATTGTCGCAAAAAAGCATTTTATCTTGCTCCCCTTCTTCTTCGGGTTATTTTTGGTTTTCCACTTCCTATTTTGTGGTTTCCCATTGCCACTATTACCGACTCCGATAGCTATCCAAAGTCCTCTAAACTCCAAATAGTTGTCCCATCATGTTTCTCATCCGTAGACTTACAATGCCACCACAAAAGAGCAATATCAATCAAATAAATTGAAGTGGTGTTTACCTTAGTAGTATCATCCTCGATGTTCATCGCTTAAAAGTATTGCTCCATTCCCCAAAGAAAGTTGTCCACTTCCCTCCTAGACCTTGTCCCATTGAACTCTCTTGGTTTGAGAACATCCATTGCTCGTTGCTTTGGTCCTGAAGCCAACATCCCATTACTCAAATTTTACAATTTTTACACTTTAATCCCTAATCAATTAACTCATCAATTGAACTATTTTTTCTCAATTAACACTTTATTCCATCATTCTAAACTACTACACAACCTTTGATATTCAGAATTTCAGCACCAAACCCTAATTCTTAACTTTTTTCACAATTAAGTCCCAAAATCAATTTCTATCAAAATCACTTAATAAAATCATCATATAATAAAATTAGAGTTTCAAATCCATGTTAAATCATCATAAAATTCCAGCACTTATCCATGGGAACTTTCAAAATCACTCATAGAATCAAAAACTAATGAATTCAATAGTTGGATCTAGTTGTAAAAGTCTCAAAAACATAAAAATTACATGAAATAATCAAAAATTAAACTTACATGAAGTAAAAATATGAAAAAAAAAAAAAGCTTCTTGGAGACCTCCTATGGTGTTTTTGGCTAAGAATTACGAAGAAATGTCTAGATTTTTCAATTTGGTTATTGTTTTATTTTTAAATTTTAGCCAAAT
This sequence comes from Gossypium arboreum, assembly GCF_025698485.1. Taxonomy (NCBI): domain Eukaryota; kingdom Viridiplantae; phylum Streptophyta; class Magnoliopsida; order Malvales; family Malvaceae; genus Gossypium; species Gossypium arboreum. Next base: position 13,550,069 of record NC_069072.1, on the reverse strand, counting down.
TACCATTTTGCCCTCAGTTCACACCAACTTTGTCTATTTCTTCTTTCCACATGTCTGTCCAGCTATTGCCCATGTGTCTAATTACCTATTTGGTCCTCCCTAATTGTCACTTATACTATTTAACCTTTAATGAGCAGGTTTTGCACCTTTTTCACTCTAGTCTTTTTTATTTAATTAACTATCAAAACGTTAAAATTTTCTAACGAAACTTTAATTCTAAATCAATGACACTCCGTAAAAATTTATAAAAATATTTACGACTCGATTTATGAAATTGAGGTCTTGTTACCTCATTTTCGGCCCAATTTACCTAATAAATTCTTTTAAATCGCAAAATTCACTGATTCAAAAATACTTCTAAAATCTCACTTAACTAACAATTATTAATTTATTAAATTTTCAAACTCACTCGTCGGATTTAGTGATCTCGATTCACTATTTCTGACACCACTAAAAATTAGGCTATTACATTGGAGCTCAAGATGATAATTAAATTTTTAGCCTTGTAGAAATTAATTTCATGTTCTCGGACTTATTTAAATCAATTGGTCCAATTGAATTTTATCAAGAAAAATCGGACAACTTGAAGTGGATAAAAAGGGTCTGAATTAAGCAACTGAAGAAGGAACAGGGATGAGCCCAAAAGAGCAGTCTAATGCCGACCCAATTGCAGCCCAAATCAGATAAGTAAGGTGATTATAATAATTGCAAAACAAACCTCAAACTTCTCTTAAATTCGTTCTCACCCCTCCATTTTTTGTGCATTTAATTTCTAGCCACAAGCTAAAAATAACAAAACCAAGTCAACCCCTCCCCCTACTATCATGGGCCAGCCATGGGAAGGGGGATTGGCTACTATTTTTATCTAATTTGAGCTGCCAATTTCAAGTATAAATATCCCTCTTCACTTCCTAAAAAATCATCCCTCACTTCACATATCTCTCTCTCTCACACTTTCTCTCTCTTTCTCCTTTCTAGTTGCCTTTCAATTCCCTTCTTCCTTCCCGATTTCCTCTATTGAAATAGAGCTTGCACACCTCTTGGAGTAGCAACAATCAAGTGTTCATGAAGGCCTTGGATCAGTAGAACAAGCAAAGCCGAGAGGAGTGCACTAGACTGGCTTCCGAAAACCACTGAAATTTGTTCTTCTAATTCCTTCTCTTAAACTTTATTTTAAGTTTTGTTTTGACCATGAACATGAATATTTGTGTTTTTGTTTTTCAATTAATTAAAATAACTTAAATTTATTTCGTGTTAGATTAATTTCATTCTATCTGCTTAGATTATTAAAAATGTGTTGTTATTAGGTCTAATTAAATTGTTCAATTAAATAAAACCATACTTATGTTATGCTTGCATTTTAATTGTAAGGTAAAATTGAATAAATTATTTACATGATTGAAATTGTAATTAATGGACACAAAATTTAATTGGTGCATGTTTAGTCTTCTAAAGTAACAGAGAATTAAATTAGTGATGGTATTAAAAATACATTAGACTTGCATAACTTGCAAGATTATTGTGATTAAATTGTTTCAATATAGATATATATTGTTACTTCACTTAACCTTTTACTTGCTTATTAGAATTGATCAACCGCTTGAATTGACATAGCTATATAATCAAGAGGTTATTGGGTTTTAGTAGGTAAGTATTTGCATTACTTAGCAAGTTCTTGAGTTGTCGTGAAATTATTCGTAACAACATTAACACATCTTTAATTATTCTAGGTTAAAGAATAAAATTGATCTAACACATTTATGTCATATTGATTAAACTCGTCTTTTAGAAATTTTGCATTAGAATATTTTTACTTTTTATTTTCTTTGTTTAATTAATTAGTTAATTTTAGTTTTTATAACACCTTCTCAAATCAACATTTTTTCCATCACCAAATTGTTTAACTTTACATTTCATAAATATTTTCTTGCACAATCCTCGTAGATATGATAACTCAACATTACTTGTCACTTTATTACTTGATACGATTGTGCTCACTTGCACATTTTGTCATTCCACTATTCCCATAGTAGGGACCTCTTGAATTCACCGTCTTGGTTGTCTTGGTTAATTTGCTAACTAAAAGACCAAGTTTTCCTCGACTTTCTTTGATAGGAACAAGTTAGATGCTTTTGTGTCAAAAAAGCACTATTTATGTAAACAAGAATCATTGATCCAATATTCGATAGCCTATCCTCCTTAAGCTCCGCTCAATCTTTTCCATTGGTCACGACTAGATTAGATCGTTCTGGACAATGCCACAACTTATGTAGCCCACAACACAAGAAGCACTCTATTAGTTTCTTCTCATACCCCTTGGCCCTATTGTCTTTGACAACCCTCACAATCAAACAAAGCTTTATGGGTGCTTCTTTTGGCTCATCATCCCTTTTGATGGCAAAAAACGCAGATCTCTTCAGACAATTTCTTACCATATGCAAATTGTCGCAAAAAAGCATTTTATCTTGCTCCCCTTCTTCTTCGGGTTATTTTTGGTTTTCCACTTCCTATTTTGTGGTTTCCCATTGCCACTATTACCGACTCCGATAGCTATCCAAAGTCCTCTAAACTCCAAATAGTTGTCCCATCATGTTTCTCATCCGTAGACTTACAATGCCACTACAAAAGAGCAATATCAATCAAATAAATTGAAGTGGTGTTTACCTTAGTAGTATCATCCTCGATGTTCATCGCTTAAAAGTATTGCTCCATTCCCCAAAGAAAGTTGTCCACTTCCCTCCTAGACCTTGTCCCATTGAACTCTTTTGGTTTGAGAACATCCATTGCTCGTTGCTTTGGTCCTGAAGCCAACATCCCATTACTCAAAGTAGCTTTGTAAATCATGAGCTCCCCGTTAGGCTCTGTGATCTCTTCTTTAAAAGTTATCACCAAGGCCATGAGAGCATCATCCCTTTCCATCAACTTGTCCACAGTGAAATCAATAGAATTCAACACAAAGTCCTTAAGTTGATCCCTTATTGAGTCCAACTCACCAATACATCCCTCAACCACCTCGAACGTCTCCCTCACGTTCCCCATGGACTCCTCGAGATTGACCACCTAATTTTCCAAAATCGACAGCATGTCCCTTAATCGGATTGCTTTCCTGGCTCTCTCATAGGTCTCTATTGGCTCAATATTATTGGAAACTTCTTTTGACATCTCAAACAGTTCCTTCATAACCTTAGCTCGAATACCAACTGTCACAGGGTAGACCTTTCGTCTCACAATCTAGGTGGCCTTAGGCAATTCTTTTTCTTTAAATGTGCCTAGGTTGGCCTAATTCTTGCAATGTGAGGATTCTTGCAAAATTCCTTTAAGACACTAAAATATAGTGGAAGCAATGTTAAAGAAAAAATAAGCTCGAAAGAGCAGATAAGACACAGAAAAATAATGCACACAAGATGTTTGAGTAAATGCTATCAATCTAGTATTGAATACAATGGATTCAATGGATTACTACAATTGAGGGAAGGCTCTCTATTTATTAAGCTCCTCAAAAATCGACGGTACAGATTGAGTTACATTGACGGACAAGATCAAAGCCTATATACAATTAAGGAATTTAAAAAATTCCCAAGATTACAAAATTAAGTCTTATCAAATTACAAATTTTCTAAGATTACTTTCCCTATTTACCAAGGTAGTCCTAATTTACCATAAATTCTTTGTAGGGCCACCAAGGCTTCAAGAAGATGGGCTTTATCACTTGTTCTTCGAATCAAGCCAATTCAAGTGGGTCAAATAAGCCCCATTTAATATGTAGACCTCTATAGGATGAGCTTTGTGCGTTGGTCACGGACTTTAAACCGTGGCCCGTGACATTGACAAATCCTAAAAAGGGTACATATATAAGGTTTTTTTGTAGGACCCATATTATGGTCAACATTCATGCCTATAATAATTTCCCACTCCTTTATAGTTGAAGGAAATGTTATAAAGTGACTTTGCCTAAGACGAAAAATAATGGTAACATTGTTTTGCTTTAAGTAAGGTTAATTTGCATTAAGGAAAATTTATTTGTATTTCTTCTTACAAAAATTGTGGTAATTCGCAAATATTTGGAATTTTGCTTGTGGCATCAGCATTGCAAATGTTCATAGGTATTTAAAATTACATTAATTTTGAAGGTAAAATGACCATTCGAAATTAAGCTTACTTCAAAGGTGGTAGCAACCATTCGAGATTATGCAGATGTAATAAGATGAACCACCATTTGATGAATAAACCATTATTGGAATGAACATGAAACCTTAGTGGAAGAGTGTGAGAGTTGTAACTTAGGTGGTCCCAATAGGAGGGTACCATGGAAGGGTATCATTGGAGGGTACTCATGGGAGGGTACCATGGAAGTAGTTCCGGGAGGATAACATGTGTAGATTTTTGAAGATGCACCTCACCTCTGCGGAGAGCTGATGTACAGTTCAAGGAGGGGTCTGAATGTTGATTTTTGAAGATATACTTCACTTGAATAGTTCACATAGGGGCCTGTATGTTGATTACAAGTCGGTAGCACTACCATCAGCTTTTATGGCCCAAAATTACATGGAGAGTAACAAATATCCTACTCCCGCACATGGGGGAAAACTTATAAGGGGTCTCGCTCCCATACATGGAAGGAGGAATATAGGGGGTCTTGCTCCTACACTTAGGGAAGGCTTACTAGAGGCTCTGCTCCCACACATGGCAGAGGCTTATAGGAAGAATCATATGTCTATTGTACTATCGTTGACTCTCGTAGCTCAGAATTATATGGAGAATGAAATCTTACCACGTCGAATCACAACCATCAATCAAGTCTACTCATCTTAGGTTTACGTGATGAATGTCGAGTTGACGGTTATACACTCAAGATCTTTTAGTTAAGTAACTCCCCATGGAGCTCTACTTAAGTTAGAATAATGGCCAAACGTTACACGATTATTAGTACGTGTGAAAGCATAAGGAATTAGGTTTATGTACTAATTGGATAGAAATCCATGTTCTTACTAGTTGATCATGATCACCCCATAGTGGCTTGATTCAATGGGTGTGGGAATTATTGTTGCAACAACTTATAAATGTTTTGCAAGGTTTAATGTAAGACACATGCATCATCTTAATACATATCGCAACTTTGCAGCTTTTTCAAACATTTTCTTATACAAAGATATTATTAGATGAATTTTTTATTTTTAGTTCAAAATGAAATCTACTCCCTTATTGAACATACTGAAAATAAACTGAACATAAATAACTATGTAACATCCTGATTTTCGGGTTTTTCGCGATTCCTGATATTTTAAGTAAATTTCTAAAATTTGGTATGTGATGATGGAATTCATAATTTGGGTATGTAAATGGGCTTATGGAAGGCCCATGAGTTGGCCAAACCCAGTAGAATTTTTAAATTTTGAACTTAGGAGTTAGGGGTTCGCTAGGTGCCCTTATATTAAGTTGTGGGTAAAGTGTATCACAAAAAGAGCTTTGGTAGAGTGGCAAGGGTGACGCCACTAAGCTCCTAAAAAGGTGGCATGTGGGCATAGAGGAAGACACAGGTTCGATTCCTGTGTTGGCAAATAAGAGTATTTATTTTTGTGTGCGGGAAGGGTAAGTGTTGGAACTTAAGTGGATTCTGTAAGAGGAGAGTTGGATCAAGTCAAATGCATAAATTAAGGAGGGATAAGGGAGAGATTTTAGGGATGTGATAGGAGATAGAGTTGGCGAATAAGGGACATTGGAGAGGGATTTTCAAAGGGGCATTAGGTTAGTAATTTCGGCATTAGGGTCTTAGTTGTGCTGATTTCTTCTTTGGTGTGTAGCCTTTTCTCTCTTTTATTTTCCAGCCGAATCTACCTCCCTCCTATTCATTTTTCTTCCTTTTTCTTCTTTCAAATCAGCCCACTATTTCCCTCCGTTCACCATTGTTTCTTTCCCTTATCTCTATTTTTGCCGAAGTGCCGCAAAAAAAAGCCGAAATCAGTGAAGATAGGGGGTGCCGATTCTTTGTGACCAGCAACCTTTTTTCTTCCTTCTCAATAGTTGGCGTTCAATTCCCTTACCTTTTAGACATCCGGATTCAAGAGGAGAAAGACTGTGGTAAGTGTTCAAACTCTAAACAATTCCTAGTGTAGCTTTGGTCAAAAGCTGAAACTCCAAGTTTAGGGAGATGGCCGAATATGGGCATAGACTCTATGGGGTCTTCTTTTAATATTTTTGGTTTATTTATTGAAGGAGCAGCAAGGTGTAGTGTCGATTTGGAGTAGCTTGGATCGCCGGAGTAGCTAGGCCTAGTCATCAATCGCGACAAAGGTAAGGTGCCTAAGGCCATTATGGATGGTGGCCGAATGTGTAAGTGTTAATATTGGAAAGTTCTTGATTTGGTTCAATTATTGTGAGCTGATCTATTTAACAATTGATTATAGGAGAAATCGCATAGGAGATCTCGTCAAGGAATATCGCAAATCAGGTGTGTAACGAACCCTTTTATAGCTTAAAGCGATAAGATGCCGAAAAGCCGAAATGCCGAAATTCTGGAATTTCGAGGACTTGTGAGCAAGCGAACGCTCACTAGTTAGTTAGAATCGATGAGACGGTGATCGAGAACGATGGAAACGGTAAGAATGTGATTTTGGCGTTCTTGGTAAGTTGGGCCTCGAGGGGTCAAGTGGGGCCCATGGGCTTTCGGGCCCATTTGGGTAAAATTGGTAGAAAACGAAATCTGTTAAATTGCATGATAAGACCGTTAAAACCGTTATGGAATATAGGCTAAATGGGCCTAGATGACGAAATTGGCTAAGTAGGGCCCATTAGGGTTTTAGGCCCAATAACTCGATTTCGCTAAAATGAGCCGTAATCACTGTTTGCACCCATGGATTGTTAGTAATCGTTAATGAACATGGAAACCCTAATTTTTGGTAAAATTATGAGATTACCCTTATACCATGAAAATGACCATTTTGCCCCTAGGTAAAAATGACCATTATACCCCTAGGGTTTATGTATGATTTTAATACATGGGATTTTGATAAATATGGTATGTATGAGATGCACATGACATGTATGATATGCACATGATATGTATGATATGCACATGAGGTAATCATAACGCATTGGGTTGGGTTTTTATATGGATGGAGGAAGTGAAAAGGGCTTATGCCCGTTATCAAAAGGGCTTATGCCCTGCTTATCAAAAGGGCTTATGCCCCGCTTATAAAAGGGCTTATGCCCTGATTATTGAAAGGGCTTTTGCCCATTATTAAAAGAGGCTAGGCCTCGGTTATATGATAAAGCTATCTATGCCGCCAGTGGAGAGTTTGGCGGGGTGGGTCGAGTTAATCCCACATGGTGTGTTGGTTGGTACGGTGGAGAGTAGCGGATGGTGGGTTGAGTAGTCTCCCAAACGGGTTGCATTCTTTCATTGAAATTATATGTGACATTGAAATGGGCCTAAGGGCCATACTGTTTCTGATAAAGGCTTGCCCAAGAATATGAAATATGAAAAGGCTTGCCCAAGATTATGAAATATGAAATATGAAAAGGGCTACTGACCAAATGCATGATTGAGATTGGATTTGGGCTTAGACCCAACAGCCGTTATTGTTTTGGGCTCGAAGGGGCTTGTTGCACACTGAGTTTCCAAACTCACCCCCTTTCCTTAACCTTTGGTGAGCCTTGATGTGGGGACTTGGTAGGAGGGATTCAGAGTGGCCACGGTGATCATCTTTGGGCTTTTAAATAAGTGTTGGTTTTCATTTAATTTCCTTTAATTATTATTTATTTTTGGGTTGTAATAAGGCCAATTTTAACTTTCCTTTTATTTCTTTTCTAATTATTTTAATTTTAATAACTTTAAAAATTGGTTAATAATTATTCAAATGGGCTAGACTTAGGACGTGTTTTCAAAATGATACTTGTTTTCAAAATATCTCAACACCACGATTAATCGATTTATCAAAGACGCCCACTTAAACAAATTTAAACTCGATATAACAAAGTGTGGCTATGGTTGTGGGCATGTCTAGGATTGGATCCAATTAAAGAGCTTGGTACTTAGCGACCTTCATGGCTCACCTCCTCTGTCTCGGATACCTACCGGTGCCCGGCTTCCATACACTTTGTTAACTCAAATTAATGTATGGTTTTAAAACACTAAAACGGAACGTGGGTTTTCAACTCCAATGTGGCACGTCAGATTCGGCCATAACGTCTGGGCCGGGTTTGGGGTGTTACAAACTATAAGAAATGAAAAAGGAACCTGATAATTGTCATGAGCTATGAGAAACTTAAAACAATTATTAATACTAAGTGTCCTCAGCCACTCAAGTTGAGGCTAGAAAATGCTGGGAAGAGTCTAATGAGATAGCTCATTGCTAAATGCTGGCAAGCATGACCAACACTTTGTATAAGAAACTGGAGAGTTGTAAGACTGCTAAAGCGATTCTAGAAAAGCTAGAAGACATGTTCAAAGGCCAAGCTACCTAGCTCAATAGTCTGCCATAACTAGTTTGATGAATGCCCAACAAAAGCCCGACATTCTAGTCAAAGACCATATGATCACTCTTATGGGCTACTTTGCCAAGGCCGCGAAAAATTAGGGCAATTTGGACCAAAACACCCAAATAGAGATAGTGTTCAAAAGTCTGTCCAAGGATTTTGTTGGTTTTTGAGTTATTTATAACCTTGGGAACAAGAATTTGACGCTTACACAACTTGTGAATGAACCACAGTCCTATGAGTTGATGTTGAACGATAATCAATCAGTTTAAAAAGTAGAAACAAATACAATCATCACTTCTTCCTTAAAAGGGAAGGAAAAGTGCGCTAAGAAAGGCAAGGCTAAGGCCTCTAGGCCACCACAAGTGGAAAGGAAGAGAACCAGGAATCCTAAAGACTTATCTAAGTCTAAGTGCTTGAAAGGGCATTTCAAGGTGAACTGCAAAAAGTGGAAAGAATACCTAGCTACTAACTAGCATACGATGCGCGCAGGAAAACAATGATTTTATAACTATTTTAAAAGAGCGGGTTTTAACTACAAGCATACAATGTCAGTTGTAATATTTGTAGTTTCGATGGAACACAGAGTATTCCAAGGGTTCGAATCCAAAGGATTTTTAAGTGGGTAAATGTGTTTATCAAATTAATTACAAGTTAAGTAATTACTAAACTAATCGAGTCGAAAATTATTAGTGCAAGTCTAAATAAAATTTTTTATAAGATAAAATTAAACTATTAATTAAACTAACTAATCTAAAATTTCTTCCTAATTTATTAGATAATGTAAATGATTAAACGATGTTCAGATTTTTAGTTGAATGCTAACTAAACTAATGAACCTATACTGATTATATTGGTTGTCACTATTAGTTAGGGATCTCCTCTTGGTCTCTTCCTAGACTAAAAGATACCACCTAAGGTTACCTCTCGGTCTCAGATAGGCATATAGATTACCTCTTAGTCTCACTACTCGGCACTATTATATTGAACTATCTAAGAATAAACTCTCCTCTCAGTCTCGTTTATCTAGGTTTTCCGTTAGAGACGTCAGTTCTAACGTATTAAGCATTTCAATATAATTGAATAACTAATCAATCGAAAATAGACATTAACCTGAAATAACAAACAACCAATTAACCAACCATCCAACCATCCAACAAATTTAGCACATACTTAAACTTAAAGTCCTAACAAGCATTTTATCAAACATATTGTAAGCATAAAATGAAAGCAAAGGGGTTTAAAAAAAAGCTCATCCAATTGTTGAAGTTCCATTGAAGCTCAAGAGTTTGTCTGTAACAACCCTTACCCGTACTCGAGATTGGGACAAGGTACGAGGCGTTACCAGAAACATACTCGAACACTTTTGAAAAATACAGGTTATAAAATTTCATTCTAATTTAAATCTGATCAAACAACATCATAGTGTCCCGATTATGGACCTACAAGGTCCAAAACATAAATTAAAAGTGATCTGGTACTAAACTGAGAACTATAGAAAATTTTAGTAAAATACCTAGGATTATGCCTCACACGCCCGTGTGGAGGCAAAGCACACGCCCATGTACTTGGGGACACACCCGTGTCCCTCACTCGTGTTGAATTATTTGGATTTATTTTTCATTTCAAACCTACAGGGGTTTTCACACAGCCAAGCACACGCTCGTGTCCCTGGCCCGTGTCCCTCACACGGCCTTAACACGACCGTGTCATCACCCGTTCCAAAAACCTAGACATTCTATTTATGACATCATCACTCATTTAGGGATACACGACCAAGGGACACGCCTATGTGCTAGGCCATGTCCTCCACACAGCCGTATCTCTGCCCGTGTGTTTACTACCATGAAACTGACCTAAAATTTTAGGTGCAGGGGACACATGGCCAAGCAACACGCCCATGAGGGCTAACCGTGTGTCACACACGGCCTAGACACATGCCCGTGTGCCTACCCGTGTGGACCTTTTTAGGGCTATTTTCCAAGCCTTTGGTCACCATCCATACATACTCATAAACTTCAATGGTATTTAACATGGCCTAAATACACTCTTAAACCACTTTGGCATAACTCATTGCATGTTAACCTCACCTCATCGGTTTAGCACATGCTAAATTATCCTTTTGTATTAAGGATTAACATAGCACATTTCACATTTTACACTTAGACCATATTATAACCGTATACCATTTTATTCCCTATCCACTCTCTATTTATTAGGTCGCATTTTGTGCATCCAACCATGATAAACCTCATCAACATATCATATGAAACATTTAAACATAAACATGCATCATTAGTAGGCTTACAACCTACATCTATATGAGCCATATCTCATGACCATATACAAAAGAATAAGTATATCATTATGAGCCATTACATTGGCTAACCAAATGACACATATAAAAAAATGACCATAACCCTATACAGGCCATCATAATAAAATAAGAGTTTCTATATACCAAGGCAAAGACAAGTTGATAGTGTGTTGACTTCTCCAACTGCCTTCCAACTTTCACGAGTCCTCAAGCTTTGAAAAACAAGGGAAAAGAAAGAGGGGTAAGCATTTACATGCTTAGTAAGTCCGGATAACTGGAAAGTAAACTTACCAGTTGTTTAGCATACAATCACATTAGATATCCATGCCAAAGATGCATAGTATAACTTCCCTATCACATACACTCAATCAACAAGTTAGTCTCATGCAAATACATCATAACATTTTTCTTGGATGAGCTCATCATTTCAAGTATTTCCATTTCTTTCTTTCATTTAAATCCCATTGAACTTCTCGGAACTTCGATGGATATTACATTATTGTCAAATCATGGAAGTGATCATTTCAAGCATGTACTTCCGCGAACCTCACATTTTACTGCGGGATTACCAGTTCAGGCTAAATCCCCCGTAGCATAAACTCGAATCTGAATTAACAGTCCAAACTAAATTCAGTCCTTAATCGGATTACCCGTTCGGGCTAAATCCTTTATGCAACTATATTCTTCGGGAGGCTCGATCACTCAAGGAACACCCATCCGGGCTAAATCCTTTCTATATTGAGATCAACAGATTACCTGTCCCGACTAAATCCTTTTCTGCAACACATGCAGGATCTCATGTCATGTAAGCCATAATTTATCCATCAAATTTCCCTTTTTATTTCAACTGGGACACTTGTCATCTTCTCATTTACATTACCACATTTCATGGATTATCATGCAATGAATATCAAATTTTATCATACATTAAAGAATATGTATTTTAAGTATTTTAAGAGTTTACTTTGGGTTATGCGAACTTACTTGGTAGTCATTTTGGATCCGTATCTCGGTTATTCCAAAAGCTTTCGTTTTCCACGATCGACCTCCGAAATTGGTTCCTCGGGGTTTATATCAGTAAAATAAATCATTAATACCTTAGATTATTCAATTTCAGCTAAAACTCACCCAAGGAAAAATGACCATTTTGCCCTTAACGTTTCAAATATTTACAAATTAGTCCCTAGGCTCGTATGATGAAATGCATGAAATTCCTTGGATACCCATGCCTATCCGAATGTATCATAAGCTCATACTAGCCCACATTTTCCTCCATTTCACATTTCTACCCCACATTTTATACCTTTTTCAATTAGGTCCCTTTTTGGTGTTTTCATGAAAAATCACCTAGTAAAAGATGTTTATCCAGCATTCCACTTCCATAATCCTCCATAAATCATCAAAGAACAATCATCTCATGCATGGGTCAAATTTCTAACATGAACCCTAGCTTGAAATATGGGAAGAAATGGATAGAGCATGTTATGAGGGTTTTAAAAATACGAAGAACATTAAAAACGGGGCTAGGAAACACTTACTATTGAGTTTGAAATGTTGGAAATCCCTAGCTATGGAGACCCCTTCAAATTCGACAGCATGGAGAAGAAAATGAGTGAATTTTTTCTTGATTTTCCCTTTTTATTACATTAATTAACCAAATGACCAAAATGCCCTTCTTTACTAACCTTTCCAAATTTTCCATGCATGCCCATTTTTGTTCAAAAACTTAAAAATTGGGAAAATTACTCTTTAAGGACCTCTAATTAATATTCCAAAGCAATTTCATACAAATTGCTTCTAGAATCCAAGTTTTGCAATTTATTCAATTTGGTCCTTAATTTCCAATTGAACACCTTACCCATAGAATTTCTTCATGAAACTTTAACACATGCTTATTTTCATATCCTAGACCTCATAATGATCATGAAATAATTTTTTAAATGTCGGATTTGTGGTCCTGAAACCACTATTCAGACTAGGCCCTATTTCAGGATGTTACATTGCCCATCTTTTTACGTAGTCTTCAACAATGAGTAAGAAAGGAAACAACAAAAACAAAATCTAATCTAAAAAGAAAAGACAAAATCTAATCTAAAAATGAAAAGAAAAGAAAAAGAAAAGAAAACCTAACCCTAAAACTATGGAAAATTAATGAAACTATTCAACCACAAAAAGTCTAAGTTCAAATGCTTATAAAGTGGTATTTATATCCTACTAACATTTAACCTAATATTGACAATTTTGCTCTTAAGTAAAAAGAAGACATATGCTTGTTTGGACACAAAATTGCCACTATATTTTTTTTCACTCGTTAGGCAACGGTATTGCGATACCTAGGCTTGGGTATTGCGATACCCACAACAATCTTGAGATTGAGAGTCTTGGGGCCTCCGTATCGCGATACATATGGTCTGGTATTGTGATACCACTCTAGATTACCTCTATTCTCCTCATTTCAACACTGTCAGGGGTATCACAACTTCCATGCTTCAATATTGTGATACCCTATTCTTGATGATTTTTATTCACGTTTGGGCCACCGTCAACTCCCTACAACACTCGATCATCTTATTAGGTTCCCCATGGCACGATTGGTCAATTTTGGTCTCAAAAATGTTTTAAAACTAACAAAAATAATTTATTAACAAAAAAAATAAAAATCGACAAAAACATATAAAAGACACTAAATTGCTTGAGAATAAGCTCTTCAAGTGTATTAGAGAGCTTAATTTGACATATCAAATTATGACAGATCAAACTCCCCTATACTTAAGTCTTTGCTTGTCCTCAAGCAAACACACTAAACATGCAAAAAGATGACCCTTGGACTAAATCAAAAAATTAAGTCACATAGTGGTAAAACATCAAACTTTTATGAGAACTACCTCACATGCAACTTAAGTGATATCTGGCTAACTCGGCATCCTCAACGCAAACACAATTAGTTCAATAAATTAAAGTGTTTACAAATATAAAGGCAACTAAAATGAATATATGTACAAATGTTATCCATCAAAATGAATTAGGTGGATAGCTTATAAATAAAAAAAAATGAATTGGTCATGTTCATTTGGAAAAATGCAACCAGTTCAAGAATTATTGTGTTAGTGAATTATTCAGGTCTCAAAGGTCTTCTAGGTTTGTAACTTTCTAAGGATTAGGACAGTTTAGAGTTGAAACAGTAGATAGCTCAAAACGGTTTCAAGCACTAGAAATGGTTAAAGCAAATAACATTGTTCCCCTTCGTCATTAATTTATTCATAAGCTCGCCTCCTTACTTCTCCAAAATTTTAAAAGATACTATGCAAAAATGGAACATACACAACTAGTTAGCGTTAATACATTATGACTTGAAAGATTATCTTTTCGAGCTAGATTTTTCTTTTGTTTAAACTCTTTTTACTTTTTGCACTATTTCACTCATAATGATTTTAACCTTCACATTGCTTTTATTCACTCAACATTTCTATTTTTTTCTCTTTTGTTTTATTACTTAACTTAGCAAGGTTTCATATGTACTATATCGCGTAGTCTCTTATTTTCCTTTTTATCACACAAGAAGCCACCTTAACATCTTGACCACCTCTAGATGTACTGTAACACCCCTTATCCGTATTCGACGACGGAATAGGGTATGAGGTATTACCAGACTTAAACACAAGCAAACATACATTTCTAAGCCATACATTTGCGTCTAAATTAAAACCATTCATGCACAATCACAATGTCCCTAATACGAGCCTACGAGACCCAAAACATACTATGGAAGTGGTTCGAGACTAAACTGAGAACTTTAGAAAATTTCACAACAACTTAGAAATTTTTTCACTAAAACAGGGGTCACATGCCCATGTGGGCATGGGACACGCCTGTGTGGGAAGGCCATGTGGTCACACACGCTCATGCCCCAACCCCGTGTAACTCTCTTTTTGTCACCCAAGAACAAATTGAAGACACACGGCCAAGTCACACGACCGTGTGCTAGGCCGTGTGGTCAATTTAAAATTTATGATTTTTCATAAAATAGGTGCAAACTTCACACGCCCAGGACACACGCCCGTGCCTGAGGTCGTGTAATCCACACAGTTGAGGCACGCGCTCATGTCTCTACCTGTGTTCTCAATTCTAAGCATTCTGTTTTGCAAAAATTATAGTGCAGGGGACACACAGCTGGGGCAGACCGTGTGTCGCACACGGCCTAGGCACACTCCCGTGTGCCTACCCGTGTGGACAAAAATAAGGCTATTTACCAAGCCATTTTTCCACTCTTTGATGCACACACCTATACAACACAACATAACACCAATTCAAGCATTTACATACAACTAAATTAGCCACAACCAAAACATCAACATATCATTCACATGCTACCATTCATCATACACAAACATCACATACTTACCAACTCAACTCAAGTAAAATCCCACATCCATGAAAGATACCACCATATAGATTACTTATACAATAGTAGCCAATTTCAAATGGCTTTATACAGCATGAGCTTTCAACCATTAATAGCCAACACTTTTGGCCAAATCAATTATGACATATAACAAAATAACCAAGTCCCCTATATATGCCATAATTCAAAATGTTGAAATCATTGGTACCAAAATAATTGTTGATAGTGTGAATGGATCTTTGACGGTCTCCAATCCCCGAGGTAGCTTCGTGACATTATAAGACAAAGGAAATGAAAGGGGAGTAAGCTTTATAGCTTAGTAACTCGCTATGCAAATAATAAGCATCATATCCACACATTTAACGTACTCTTAGCATGATAAAAATTAACATGAATGATATCAAAACCTTTAGTCTTAACTTACTCAATCATGACCTTACCAAGGGTTCATCACTTATCGAGCTCATTACGTATGAGTTTTACGTACATACCTGTACCAACTCGTAACATACCATAGTCTTTCACAACTTTGACATTCCCGTTGAACACTCGGAGTATTAACGGATACTCAAAAAACTTGCACATAAGTGTCATACATGTAGCTAAAGCTACCTCATATCTCATAATACATATAGGCTCATATTCGAGCTATTCACGGGCCTACTCACACAAGCTATCAGTCAGGACGTAGCTACACAGTGCTGTTCACACAAGCTGTCAGGTATCCGCAATATATGCCAGACTACCCAGTCACTGTAGGACGTACAAGACCAGCACCCAGATCACATAAACACATGGATTCTTAGTGACATGTCACTCATATCCTATTCTACTCCTAAGGTTCAACTGGGAATTCTCGCTTGTCAAACTTTTTCAAATACGTTCAGTGAGTAAATCACAATTCATACAATATTAAAGCATTTAAAACATAAATATAACAATGCATTATTTACATACAAACTTACCTCGGTACGAAAATAGTGAAATTAGACCTAATCGTCAAACACTTTATTTTTCCCCCGATCTAGGTCCGAGCCTCATTTATCTTGATATATAATAACAAATTTAACTTATTTAATACACAAATTGTTCAATTTAGTCCAAAAATCATATTATGGAAAAATTACATTTTCACCCCTTATATTTCACATTTTTACAATTTAGTCTCTAAGCTCGTAAATTGAAATGTATTCAATTTCTTCAAAATCCAAGCCTAGCCAAACCATTTTCATACTCATACCAGCCCGCATTTTCCATTTAATTACACTTTTACTACTTATTTTATAACTTTTACAAATAGGTCCTTTTTGACATTTCCATTCAAATTCACCTAGAAAAAGTTGTTTATCTTACATCTAGCATACATTTTCTACCATTAGACATCAAAATACACAATTATCTATCATGGGTAAAATTTTATACTTTGATTATTTCTTAAATTAGTGGTAGAAATAGGTAGATCGAGTTACAACGACTTCAAAAATGTAAACAGCATTAAAAACGGGGTTAGAACGGACTTAAAATTGAGCTTAGAAGTTGGCCAAAACCCTAGCTATGGAGACC
Organism: Gossypium arboreum; assembly: GCF_025698485.1. NCBI lineage: Eukaryota > Viridiplantae > Streptophyta > Magnoliopsida > Malvales > Malvaceae > Gossypium > Gossypium arboreum. Next base: position 13,533,312 of record NC_069072.1, on the reverse strand, counting down.
CTTCAATTTTTGGCACTAAGAGATGAAATTAGAAAGATGACCATTTTTTTTTAGTTATTTTGGCTTTATTTACCAAATGACCAAAATGCCCTTCACTTAAAACTTTGAAATTTCACCCTACCATGTCCATTTTTGTCCACTAACTTAAAAAATGGTCTAATTACCATCTAAGGGCCTTCAATTTAAAATTTCATAGCAATTAAACATATATAGCTTCTAGAACTCAAGTTTTGCACTTTTTGCAATTTAGTCCTTTTTACTAATTTGAGTGCTCAAACGTCAAAATTTTCGAATGAAATTTTCACAGAATCATTCCATAAAACTGTAGACTATAAAAATATAAGAAAAATAAATTTTTCTGCCTCAAATTTGTGGTCCTGAAACCACTATTCCGACTAGGCCCAAAATCGAGCTGTTACACGTTCCAACGTCCAAAGCAAAAATCATGCACAAAATATATGAAAGGTGATATCTGCAAGTATACGGGTCAGGTTGTAACATAATTACAACAGAGCAGGTGAGTACTCTGAGGATCGTACCCAAGGGAGGCGAGCACTAAATTAATTTTAACCTAAGCATAAATAAATCTAATTAGTACTTTAATTGAATTATACTACGATGAATAAAAGAAAGGTTTTGGTAATCTAAACTAGCAATAATAATGAATGAATGAAAATAAATAAATAAATAAATCACGAGAAATCAAATAATGAAATATAACAAATCTGAATATGGGTGATTAGCTCACTTTAATAATCATAACCAACTGTTGTTTCGAGTTTTCTTGTTCAAACAACTAGTCAATACCCTAGCAAGTTCTTTCGATCTTCTACTAGAATAACGAGTTGATAAGAAATACTTGTCTTTCGACCTCGCAGTCTAGATCGATTTAAAGTTAAGATGTTCACAAATAGTGCATACCAAATTTAGGTTAATCCTCACCTTAATGATTTCATAGGGTTGTCAGGCCTAGGGTGTAACAACCCGTTTTTGAGTTAAATCGGAACAATGGTTTCAAGACCACAAATCTAAAGTCAAAATATTTATTTTATTATTTTATTTAAGTTTACAGTATGATAGAATTATTGTGTGAAAGTTTCGTCAAGAAATTTTACTGTTTAAATGGTTAATTCGATAAAAAGGACTAAATTGCATAAAATGTAAAATGCATGTTCTATTAGTTAAAAGTATTAAATAGCTATGAAATTAAATTGTGGGAGTCCTTATGTTGTAATTAGCCCCTTATTAAGGTTAGTGGACATTACTGTGCATGGATTATATGAAATTTTAATGTTATAATAAAGGTTAAACTAGTAAATTATAAATAACTTCAAGTTAAAATAATAAAAACATGATATTATAACCTTCATTAAGCTCCCACCACCGAAAATAAGAAGAAGAAACTCCATTTTTATGCTTTTGAAGGTTCAGCCTTGTCTTCTTGAGCATGTAAGTCCATTTTTGTTCGATTTTTAATGATTTTTATGTTTTTAAAATCGTTGCAGCTAGGTCTAGCTAGCCTAGGAACTATTTTGCAAAACTATTAAAGATTTTAGATGTTCCATTGTTGAATACATGTGTATTTTGAAGGTTCTTGATAGATTATGAATGGTTGTTAATAGTTCAGCAAGTTTTGTAAAGTGATTTTTAGTGAAAATGCAAAATAAGGATTAAATTGAGAAATGTGTAAAGTTAGTGGTTAAAAGTGTGAATAAATAAAAATTATGGGCTGATAGGGGTATTATGGTAATTCGCCTAGCATGGGTTAGTCTTGAATTTCATTAATTTGTGATTTTGTGAAATAAGGACTAAATTGTGAAAAATGTGAAATTTGTGGAGAAAAAGTGTAAATGTGTTTTAAAGTGTATTTTGGACTAAATTGAATAAAAAATAATTGAATAAGTTGATTTTGAATATAATTAGATCAAGAAAAGCGGAATACGGACTTGGATAGGGGAAAAGATAAAGTTATTGACTAGTCGACTTGATTCGTTGTTTTAGCATCCGAGGTAAGTTCGTATGTATTAAGCATTGTAATACTTATGTTTTTAGTGCTTTGATATTCTATAAATTGTATATACGGGACTACAGTTATGTTCAATGACAAATCGGCTAAATATAGCACTTAGTGTGCGATTTGAGATAACTTTGGCTATGTACAGCACTTAGTGTGCGAGACATCGAGTATGGCACTTAATGTGCGAGACATCGAGTATGGCACTTAGTGTGCAAAATATTAAGTATTCAACGGCATTTCGTGTATGTATGAACTTGTTAAGGACTGGTACAGATATGTACTTGTATATTATGAGCTTAAAAACGAAGAAGTTACAAAGCTTGTATATAAACTTATGAATAAGCAGTTGAAAGGTTTGTTAGAAATTTTAAAGTACATGATAATATGTTTAGATTGATGAATGTTGTATTTGTGATTATTTAAGTTTATATCATACGATCTTACTAAGCTATAAAGCTTACTTTGTTTATTTTTCCATTTCTTATAGTGATTTCAAAGCTAGCTCGGATTTAGGGATCGTCGAAGAATACGTCACACTATCCAACCATCACATTGGTACTTTTGAGCTCTTGGTTTAGTTATATGGCATGTATAGAGACTATGGTTATGTTGGTTATGTTTTGGTAATAAGTTATGCCATTTGGGATGGCTTGTGAATGATTGTGTTTTGGTTTGTATTTATATAGTCATGAGATTTGGTTTAATTTGGCTAGTTTGATTATGTATATATAAGTGTGATTATGACTTAAACTATGAAGTTTGTGGAATTTGTATTATGCTTGAGAATTGGAATGCAAAATGATGCATGTTAAGTAAAGGTTTATCTAGTCAATTTGCATATGTATTTTCGTATGTTTTAATAGAGTAAGATTTGAAGTTATAAGCATGTTGGAATATTGATATTTGATATGGTATGAATTAGTCTTGATTGTGGTTGAATTGGATGTTTATTTAGACTTTGAATTGGCACCATTTTGGTTGTGTGGCAAATTGGCTTGGTAAATAGTCTATTTTTGTCCACACGGATAGAGACACGGGCATGTGTCTCAGCCATGTGTGACACACGGTCACGTTGCACGGCTGTGTGTTCCCTGGTGTTGAAATTAAAATTAAGTCAGTATGTTCCACACGGCCTTACACACGAGTGTGTGACTTGACCGTGTGGTATAAGTCAATATACCCTACAGGTTTGGCACAGCTTAGCACAAGGCCTGGCACATGGACATGTGTGGCCATTTTTAGGGCACACGAGCTAGCCACACGGGCGTATGTGTTAGCCGTGTCACCCAAGTCAAAGAGTTACACGGGGTTGGACACAGGCTGGGACAAGGCCATGTGCTCCCATTTTAAATGTCCACACGGCCTGTGACACGGGCATGTCTAGTGGCCGTGTGAGACAAACAGCCTGACCACACGGGCATGTGTCCCCTGTTTTGAGAAAATTTTTCAAATTTTCGTGAAAGTTTCTTGAGTTATTGGTTTAGTTCCAAACCACGTCTAGAGCATGTTTAGGGCCTCGTAGGTTCGTATAAGGGACAAATTGATTGAGATTGTAAGTAATGGTTGTAAGTAACGATTGAATGCCTGAAAAAAGTATGTTTAATTGTGTTGTAAGTCTGGTAATGCTAAAGTATGTTTAATTGTGTTGTAAGTCTGGTAATGCTCCTTAACACTATACCGGCATTGAATATGGGTGAGGGGTGTTATATAGGGTCTTAGGATCTTCCTTTCCTAAATAGTTGATCCGAAAAAAGAACCCTACAAAATAATTAATTAATCATACCTTCACTCGCTAATCTCCCACAGGAGGATTAGTTCCTCGTAGATCTAATAAACAATATAAACTTGATAGAAAGATTAAAGATTAATAATTCAAGAGTACAAAGCTGAGAAGAAGCCTGATTCATATTAGAATTGAGCGTCGAATCCTCATAGAGTTTATTTGTGTTTCACAAATATGATTTCTCCCTACAAAAGTAAATAACAAGAACTGAAATAAACCTAAAGCCTAAGAGAAGAGAAAAACTAAAAACTAAATCTAGGAAGAAATTATAGAATATGAAAGTCATCCATAACATGTGCTAAATGAGTCTATTTATAGACTTTAAAATGGTTGCCGTCCTTAACCCTAGGTCAATTGTTGTCCTCATGCTTAACATTTGATTGTGCAAACCAAAATGCCCTTGGCTCATAATTATTTCCAGTATAGAGGTGATGTCGCGACACACCAGGTCCTATGTCGCGACATCGAGGGTAGTATGCTCATCTTTAGGGGTGTGTCGCAACATCATCAGGGTGTGTCACAACACCAAAGGCAATCTTGGAATTCTTCTGTTCTGCTACCTATGTTGCGACATCCAAAACTCTGTGTTGCAACACAGCGACCAGTATCGAGTTAGCATGCCTCCTAGTGGTCTCCTGCACGCTCATAAAGTATATTAGCTCACCCTTAGGCCTCTTTCGGCCCCTAAGGTCAATAAAAGACTCAAATTACACACTTTATTGAATTTAACTAAATTTATGAAAACATAATTAAAACTTAACTAAAACTCTTGTGTTCAAGCTCCTCGTGTGCAAAAACTAGTTTAATCTGCTACACCAAATTACGGCAGTCAAACTCCACCATACTTAATTCATTGCTTGTCCTCAAGCAACACAGACAAAACAATAAATGAAAAGATGACCCTTAAGCAAGTATGATACAAATGTTAGTTTTGGAGCACATGAATAAATATTTCATATTCATACATAATCTTGACATGATATCAAAAACGTCAACTACCCTAAACCCACAACATTGGTTCATTAGTTGTGTTTTTTCCAAACTCTCCCTAGATTTTTTTTTTTTTGGTTCAACATCCTCTCCCCTATGACCCCAAGTTTTTCCTAAAACACCATAAACGAAACATTTAGCTTTTAGTTATAATTTTAGTTAAATTTTATTATTAGTCCCTATACTTAGCAAAGATTATGAATTTAGTCCTTGTACTTTCATTTAATCACTTTAGTTTCTATACTTTTCGAATTGGTAGTTCTTAGTCCTTATACTTTTCAAACTTTGAAATTTAATCCTGACCTAAATATTATAGTTAAATCCATTTGGTTAAACTCATTTACTAGTCCCGTACTATGCATACAATTATAGATTTAGTTCATTTTCTCCAATTGGAACAATCTAAGTCTCCATACTTTTCGAATTTTTAAATTCCAGTCTTAATGCAAAAGGTAATCAACAATCCATTAACTAGATTTTTAATGAGTAATATATGAAAATGATAAGCTGACATGACATTATACATATGATAATATGTTTTGCTCATCATATTCTTGAAATAGCAAAACTTATTGAATTTAACATTATTGTTTGGTGAGAAGAGGAATTTTAAAATTTGAAAAGTATATAGACTAAAAATAACTAAATAAAAGTATAGGAATTAAAATCACAAATTTTACTAAGTTCAAAAACTAATAATAGAATTTAACCTATACTTTTTTTTTCCGAAACCCATAACCTTTTTTGGGAAAAGCTTTAATATTCGACACACCAACAAATCAAATTCTAAAGCCAGATTCACCTCATGGCTTCTTCAAGTTGAAGTTCAAAACCAACACATCAGTGAGGGGAATTTTCCATCATTGTTGGCTTAGGGCTCCGAAAAAAAAAATCATTCACCAACATTTCCCTAAACTAGAAACATTTTCTCATCAAAGGACTGAAACAATAACCCAAAATATCAAACAAATTCAAATCTAATAAAAACAAACAAACATTTAAAAAAAAAAAAAAAACCTTTACATACCTGACTAATCGAGAAAATATGTTAACCGAAATCAATGGAAGAATTTGGCTTTGATGAAAGAAAGTGTTTTTGTGATTGATAAGGTTTCGATAAAAGAAAAGTCAGTAAAGCAAGTCACTTTTAAGCGTTTTTTTTTCTCATAAAAAACAATTAATTAATGAAAAACAATTATAATTCAGGCATTTCCAAATTCCCATTTTTTTATTTATTAAAACTAATTTATCTTGAGTATATTTTCTTATGTTAAATGTGCACCTATTGCATAAGGATAGGTGGATTTAGCTAAAATTAATGGTGTTATCCAGGTATTTTTTTAGTTAACGGAATCTAAGCTTCCATAATAAAAAAATGCAAATACCAAGTTTATACAAATTGTCAAATTTATGGGTTAAAATATATAGTTACTCTTTATTAAAACTAAACATCTCAAGCATTGCAACCAATCTATGATCATTTATAGGTTTTCGACCGACTAAGCAGCCCATGAGTCGTTATGGTAATCTGTCATTATCTAATGGCATGCTACTCAAGTTAATACAATCTGATTATAATACTCTTCTTCTTGTACGTATTTGCAAAACCTTGCTTCAAGTTTTGGCATCATGATTCAATTGTCAACTCCTATTTGATCTATGTTCTCTTTTTTTTGTCCTTAAAAGCATGTCTTTAAGTTTGTTCTGAACAAGCATCTTAATAGCACTAAACAATATCTGTGTTAGAATTTTGGGTGTTTTAAAAATAACCCATTTTCATCATATAATATATAACGGTACCAAGAATGCCGACATGCAAGAAAGAAATGGTATCTTAGTCCCCACATTGCTGTTAAAAATGAAATAATAAATATGGACCAATCTCTTACCTTGTCATTTTCATAACGTTTTGAATTTCTAAGATAGTGAGAGCCGATGGTTTGGAAGAAATTAATCATACACGAGTCTGGCACTAAAATGAATGTATGAAAGCACCCTCTCAACACCCACCCTCAATTTCTCCTTTCAAAAGCTAATAAACTTGAATGGAGGGAGGGAAAGATAGTAATAGCAACAGTAGCTTCAATTTCAAAACCAACTTTTTACTTTATTTTTTCCCTTTCATCTGCTTTTTCTTTTACTTCAAGTACTACATCTCTCTTTCTAACTGATATATGTTGGTTGGAAAAAATGGTGTTGAGTACTCTTTAAATCTAACTCCACTTGCTCCATACGTGTCCCTGTACTATCTAACCTCTTTCAGGCAAATCCTTAGAACCATTTCCTTTTCTTTATATTGTATCGAGCATCCACTTAATAAAAGAAGTAGCCCAAGTCTTGATCTCTTCATGTGTTGTCTTCATTTATTTTACGACACCTAGCTAATTCTCATAATTCCACAACGGCCATGCAACTAGACTCTTGTTCCATTTGTCAGTCAATTCAATCATCAAGCATTGATATAATAATGCCTTTCCGGTTAGCCTCAGCATGGAACAAGCGCCGCAGAAGCAACAACCAGGATCATACTGACCCCTGTATTTTGTTTTCCTTCATGTGATAACCATTTTATCCTTTTGCAGTGCTGGGGCTTTTAAAGTTTCAACATATTAAACTACCTACTTTTCAGGGATTTACAAACCTGCAGAGTACTGGGAAATTGAAGATCAAACACCCCGGCCAACAAAACGGTGCCATGGATCATCAGTTTTCACACTCAAGGAGATGGAGGAGGCAACAAGCTCTTTCAGTGATGAGAATCTGCTTGGGAAAGGAGGATTTGGCCGGGTCTACAAGGGCACTCTACGATCAGGAGAGGTATTCATAATTTTATCGGTGTTTGTTTAGGCATGGCATGCTTGTTCGATGAATGAGTTATGCTACTTCAATAACTCAGTCACATCATCTATATCTACTTTAATTCCTCTGATGAAACACCTATATTATAGACAGTAATGTAGCAAAGAGTGATGGAAACATACAAATATTCTCTCTGTATTCTGAAGGTTGTTGCAATCAAAAAAATGGAGCTGCCACCACTCAAAGAAGCTGAAGGAGAACGTGAGTTCCGTGTAGAAGTTGATATCTTGAGCAGACTTGACCATTCAAATCTGGTTTCGTTGATAGGTTATTGTGCAGATGGAAAGCATCGGTTTCTAGTCTATGAATACATGCAAAAAGGGAACCTGCAAGATCACTTAAATGGTTGGTTTCCACTCAAAATCCGTTTCTAACCTGGTCCCTTGTACAATTAACATCCATCAATTTTAAACTGCTGAATAGGTATTAGTGAGAAGAAAATTGATTGGCCTTCAAGGCTCAAAGTGGCAATTGGTGCAGCCAGAGGACTTGCTTATCTCCATTCTAGTTCTGATGGAAGAATTCCAATAGTTCACAGAGATTTCAAGTCCACAAATGTTCTTCTAAACACCAACTTCGAAGCAAAGGTAAGGAACATAAGTACTTTTTCATCAAGGGTTCACATTAAAAAGCATTCCTAACTAAAACTCAATATGCTACTCATCACAGATATCTGACTTCGGACTAGCCAAACTTATGCCAGAGGGCCAGGAGACTGATGTGACTGCCAGAGTTCTTGGCACATTTGGCTATTTTGATCCCGAGTATACATCAGTATGCATCCTCATGTCTTACTAACTTTTCTTTACATTAGTTACATGATCCTTATACTCATGTCTGAAGATTTTCAATATTATCTTATCAGATTCTCTGATTTTCAACATATGTTAAAACTGTTGAGCTTCATGCATTCTGAGAATCGTGGGTGCTAGGGCATTCCAAATTTATGAACTTCTCTAGGTCAAAAATTTCCATATATGTTTTCTTTGAGACTTTTAGAGTTGTATTTTGGTTCACTGTGTCAAACACATAGCTAAACATGACACAAAAATCCAACAAAGCGTAAGACTTCTACAGGAGATTGTAAAATGCAAACAGATCACTATTATGATAATTCCTAACAAAAAAGTATTGGTAAGTCTAAAATATTAGAAAGAACTTTAATAAGCAAATAGATCATTCTTTAACCTTCAATAAAATAATATTAGATGTCAGATTTTCTTTAAGTAAACTAGATTTTCTTGTGACAGACAGGAAAATTAACTTTAAAAAGTGATGTTTATGCATTTGGAGTGGTTCTTCTAGAGCTTTTGACGGGACGCAGAGCTGTGGACTTAAACCAGGGACCAAATGACCGAAACCTTGTACTCCAGGTATGTCATAACAGCTTCTCATTCAAAGAGACGATGGTTCAAAAGTTTCAAGTACTTGCTACATATTAGTTAGTGGGTGGTCCATGTTTCAGGTTAGGCACATTCTGAATGACAGGAAGAAATTACGAAAGGTGATCGACCCAGAGATGGCTCGAAGTTCATACACCATTGAATCTATAGCTATGTTTGCAAACCTGGCATCACGCTGTGTCCGTGTTGAGAGCAGACACAGGCCCTCAATGTCAGAATGTCTGAAGGAACTCCAACTGATTTTCTGTACAAATGCAAAACGCCTAGGGCAAGGCTTTTAGGATGGGTTGAGAAATGTGGATCTTTCACCAGCTGTGAAAATTAAAATCCTATCAACAATAACGACACTTCAAATTATGAAAAAACACTATTACCAGGGCAATTGGATAAAATACATGAAAACATAAGGTATTTGAGTTATCTATGAGTCAAAACAAAAGCAACTTTAGTAGGACCACATCGAAAGTCATTCCATGGTAAGGAAACTATTGGAGAACTGAAACTTTTTAAGAGAATATTTTCTCAGTAATTTTAGTTCTAGTCTAGTATCACCAGTTTGTTTGCTAATATTTTGCTTGATGTAGCTAATTCTATGCATTATACATTGTATAAACACAGTGATTTAGAAACTATTCTGCACCAAAATAAAAAATGTAAACAAGTAGTGGCTTTAATTTCATTTGTACCAACAATGACAAAAGCACATGGAAAGACATTTCGTTTTCTCCCTTTCCTGATCATAAGTTCATGCTCGAGAACACGTAAACAAAGCAGGAGAGAGGAAGTGCATTAGAAGTTTGTTTACGAGCTAAGACAACAACTTGACAAAAAATGACAAAAGCAATGGATATGCTGGATGCAATTTACCTTTCAAGCGTGCTCTACCATGCACATGATAAACTAAACACAAGGAGATATTGAAAGTAGCCATCAAGTTCCTAGTACGAAATCCACCCAAATGGATGATACTAGCAAGCTTTCTGAACTACATTAGGGATTATGAAAAGAGACAATGCAGAAGAAAGATACAAGAACTAAATCATCTCAAAGCAGCAAAAATTGACAGATTTACAATAACAGTAGAAGAGGAGGTGAGAGTTTCATTAAACATGATAAACATAAAGGTATCGTGTATGACTTGAACTGCTTGTAGCTCAAAAGGTTATGATTACAGTATGATTGCAACTTACATGTTTATGAGGGAGGTTCCTCACCGGATTCTGACATATCTGGCTCTGGGAAACTGTTAGATACAGGGAGTTTCTTGCACATCAAGTGCTTACGTCTCTGTAATGTCAACAAGATAAAGATACTATCTGTCTGAATAACATTGTATCCTGCTTTTATGTACATGTTGAATGGAGCCTCATCAATCATTCTGCAATGCAAATAAACCTCTTTTGAAGAAGTCATTTGGGATATTAGCTCCTCGCTTGCTTTGAGAAGATGCCAACCAATGCCCCTCCTAAATGATTCAAATGCAAACACCAACAATTTAATTAAATAAATAAATAAAAAAGACTTTTTTTTTTTAAAAACTGAACAAGCTGTGCAGAGAAAATATCTTTATAATTACAATTCATAAGAGCCATTAAAGCACAAAGGATTGGAGCAACAATTCAGTATAGCAAATATCATGCACAGAATTAGTCAGCCTCTTGATTCCATTCTCAAACTAGAAAATTTTGAATTTGCAGATTAATAAGGATTCATGGAACTAAGAAAAATCAAGCATTGAGACTTTTAGAACTATAACAATAAAATCATTAAAAAAAGGGTTAAATTTAAAGAATCTAGTAGCTTGTCTATGAAATTTAAATTCCATCTATGTAAAATTCCATCACAAATTAAATGGAAGAGATCTGAATTACCATTACAACATTATTCAATCAATATCATTCCCAGATTTAGCAAATCGTAAAATTTTTATTCTATGCCTCAAATTCTTTTCCATTTTTAGAGCCAAAGAACAGGCCATTGTACAAAGATGTGAAAAAACTGACAAAGGAAAAACTCAACCTGCAATGAGAGCTTATTGACTACAAGAGTAACTTTTTACATAATGGCTTGAACATTACAAATACCACGTTGTCTTTCAATTGGTGGTTAACCTACCAATAATCTTTGACCCTACTATTGTGCAGCCACCATTATCCAAATGAACAACTTAACTTGGACTAAATTGAACACAATAACTAAGACATTTAGGCATAATATGGTTTTAACATTACAAAACATCATGTCATAATTCCGTTCCACTAATATCCACCAAATAAAGAATACAGAAAACTAAAACAAAAGTAGAAGGAAAAACAAATAAAACCCTTTACCTTCTAAGCTCCTTTGTGACGGTCATGTTACAAATATATGGAGAATTCCTGGGAGGTGTAGGTGTAGGAGGAGAAGCGTTAGCACCCCTTTTGTCAAAGCAAACCTCCACTGTTCCAGCCAGCTCCTCAGCTCTCTTCCCACCTTCCTCTCTATAGAACCCAACAAGAGTGACAGCGTGTGGCATCGAAGCTCTCCTCTCAATCAAATACTGTTTCACGAAGAACCTCAACAAAGCCTCGTATTGCAAGGACATGAACATTGATTCAGCGAATGACAAAGCCAACAACCCGACAGTCATATCCATCTCCTCAATCCTCATGACCCGAACCCACAACGACCCAGATTCCAACTCTTGAAGATAAACGAAAGACTCCAAAGCTTTGAACTTTTCAAGCTCTTCATTGGTTAAAACACGGATTCCCCAAAATGATTCATCGAGAAAGGAGTAGTATTGAGCTGGAGTGACGGAGTTGGTGGAGGAAGAAGAAGGGAGACAACACTTGAAATTGTAACGATGGAGTTTGCAGACACAAAGGAGAGGGTTTCTAGATGAAAGAAAGGGTACCCTTTTTATGGGATTAAATTCGGTTTGTAAGCGTGGCTGTTGTTGAGGATCTAAGTAAGGAGACAGATTAAGTGGTGGTGCTGCTGCTATTGCCATAGAAATTGTTTTAACTTATTTGAGATCAAAATCAGTTGATGATGAGATAAATTTGGGAAACATCATCGAATAATTTATCAAGGTAAAATCTGCTAACAGAATGTCTTCCTCTTTTCGTTGGTGGGAATTGTCTTTATTTACGATTTTGTGAACTGACGAAGTGACGGAAGAACACAAATAGAGAGCCAGTTTGATCGGTTGAGGGCAAACCAAATCTAACCATGTTTGTCTCAAGGCACGTGTTGTATTATTCCTCCAATGTGTACTATATATACCTTATCATGGCCGGGCTGGTTCGGGTAAGATCGAAGTTAAAATGTCTGGTTGTTTTTTAAATTCGGCTTAAAAGATAAGTTTAAAATTTTATTCAATTTCAATTCTGATAAGGAATATTAATTTCGAGCTTGACTTGGCATGTATTAAATTTTTTATATAAAATAAATTTTAAAAATATAATATATCATATATATCAAAATATTAAAATAAATATTTTCTAAAAATTGAAAATATATTAAAATGTAATAGCAAAATAACAGCAAAACAATAGGAGAAAAAAAATTAGTCAGGTTCTTACCCAGCTCAAAAAAAATCTTACCCAAAGCTCGGCCCGTTTAGAAAACAGATTTTATTTTTTGTCCAAACTCATTTTTCATACTTACATTTTGCCCAAACCCTCTCACTTTTTGAACGAGCCTTCAGGCCTAGATGGGTGGCCCGACCCATGATCAGGTTTAATGGTAAACAGTATCTTCATTTCTTAAATTTTTTAAGATTATTTGATTCTATTTTATTTTTTACATAATCAACCCTCTCTATAACAATTATTCTCTATTACAACATTTCGTTATAATAATCAAGTTTTTAGTAGAATCAATTTAAATACTTTATTTCACCCTTCTTTAACAAATTTTCATTTATTACAACAACATCCATAGTTGTAGAGTACATTTTATTAAGTTAGTTCTCTATAATAGCTTATTATCTAAAATTTTAAATAAAATTATAGATATTTCATATAAGCAAATCTATTAATTATAATTTATTAATAAAATGATTTTAATTAAAATATTATTTCAATAAAATGTTTAAATTTCACATCAAAAGATTTAGGAAAAACTATATAAATGGTCACCCAAACTATGCCCGCGTTCCTGTTTTGATCACCAACTTTAAAATTTTTCAATTTCGACACTAACGTTTGAATCCGTTCATGTTTTGGTCACTCATCGTTAAATTGATAACAGAAAGCCTTTTTTCTAACCAGTAGAATAACACATTTAATCATCAATACTTACATATCCTATCGATTTGATCCTAATTCTAAATAATTTAATAAATTTAACCCTTCTTAATTAAAAATGCTATTAATCATATTTTATAAGTGGAGTTAAAGATACCGATTCAATAAATTATTAAGTTTCCTAATTAAATATTCTACTATGAATTTGGAATATTATAAACTTACAAATTGATTAATTGAATTTAATAACTCATGTTAATTAATTGAATTTATTAAATTTATGAATTAATAATGTGAAAGAATATAAAATAAAAGGCGCATAAAAGCAATAATGCATACACCTGTTATGCATATTTTAATGTTGTTGATTTGATTCTCGCTTTCTTTCTTTTTGAACACAATTCACACTTTATTTATTTGATGAAAATTCACAATATGACCTCTTCGGTAGGTCTAGAACAACTACCTCTCTATAATGGAAAAAATTTTAATAGACAAATGGGATTCTAGAGACTTCACTACATTTCAAGGCTAATTCTCTCTATTTTTTTAAGGAAATCTTGATATTGATGGATGATGAGGTCTAAGAAAAAAAAAGCTTAACCTATAAAATTATATCTAAACTATGTCATTTTCTTTGGCACCTCAACTCTTTTTCTTTTTTTGTCACAAGTGATACATAAACTTTTTTTTAAGCTGATATCCCGTTAGTTAAACCATTAAGTCTATTAAAAAAACTCAACCCACAATTTAGTAAACTGTTTTTTTTTTTGTCACAAGTGATACTTAAATTATTTTTGCATTACTTATTGTAACACCCCAAACCCGAGACCATCGCCGGTGTCGGACCCGAGGGGTTAACAAGCCAAGTTCACATGTTTTGCCCACCAATTTGACATTTCCAGTCAGGCTGGAAAACTGCGTCACTGTCGCCTTAAAAATCATATCTCGAGTTTCAAAACTCAGAAACTGGTTTCGTAAATTTTCCCTGAATTTAGACTCATATATCCATCCATGGATTTATTTCTAGGATTTTTGGTCTGGCCAATTGGTACAGTTTATTAGTTAAAGTTACCCATGTTACAGGGATCGACTGCTCTGACCTTCGCGCGGTATAACTTGAATATCTCTCTGTACAGGGCTTTAATGCTGGTGTCGTTTGTTTCTAATGAAACTAGACTCAAAATGGAATCTGTACATATAAGGTATGTCTCCTAATTCTTTTTGGATAATTTATAGTGAATTTTTAAAGTTGCGACAGGGAACCCAGAAACCATTCTGGCCCTGTCTCACAATAGCTTTAATATCTCTTAACCTGTAACTCCTATGACCATTTCGTTTCTTCCATATGAAAATAGACTCATCAAGGTTCATTTACATAGCTTATTCACTATTTAATTCCATTCCTATGAATTTTGGTGATTTTTCACATTCATGCCACTGCAGCTGGCAGCATCTGTTTTTAAGGTAGGACTTACCTATTTGGTAGTCTCCATGAATCAACTAGTCTTGCCATACATAGGTTCATATATGATCATTTTAACCATGCCAATGGCTGATCATATGACCAACATTCCCATTTCCAAGCCATAGCCACATCATGACACCAAATATATACATACAACCCACAATTAGTCTAAGTTCATGCTTCCCTTTTCGAGCCATTTTCGCATGGCCGTACATACTTACGTTACAACATATTTAACAAACAAGAGGTAGTCCTATACATGCCATCTCAAGTTCAATCAAAAATTTATACCAAAATGGAGGCTTGATAGTGTGAATGACTTCGACTTCAACGATCCCAAATCCAATTGCTTCGAGTGAAATCTAAAAAAAAACTGAGAGCCAAAGCAACGGGGTAAGCATTTTTATGCTTAGTAAGTCTCAAGGAATATAATCAACTCTAATTACAGCAATACATTCACATAGCCAAATGCATCATTTCATTAATACACATTCTTACTTCACACTTCATCATTATATGATTTCACAAAATATCAATCAATTCAATAACTGAAATTCATTAGTCGATTGAGCGAATGTTGCTCAAACATGTCGACTTTCCAATGCACATATAACGTACCTTATCCTTTGGGCTTTTCGAGTGTACTAATTGAATTCATTACAGCAACCAACACTCACCTCCAGCCCAAGATTCTTCGGAATATAACCGGATATAATCACGTGCACAAATGCCTTCGGTCTTAGCCGGATAGAATGTCTCGCACGAATGCCTTCTGGTCTTAGCCCGGATGTAGCCACTAGCGCAATTGCCTTCGGGTCTTAACCCGGATATAATTTCCAGCATAATTGTCTTCGGGATTTAGCCCGGATATCATTCAATTTCCCATGAACACATACATCAATTATCATTGGACATACATAATTCATTTTCGTTACTAAGGCTCAAACGCAATTATAGTCACAAGCATATTCGCCTTGGGACTTAGCCCGGTAGAATTCAAATACTCATGCATACACAATCAATAATCAATACACATCCATACTTTATTTCACACAATTCAAGTAGGGTCACTTCTTGAGGACTTACCTCGGATGTTGTCGAACGGCTTTTTCGGCTATTCGATCACTTTCTCCTTCCCCTTGTCCAATTGTGGCCCTCTAAGCTCTTGAGCTAATTCAAACAAATTCAATTTATTAAAACCTCATTGTGCTAGCTTTTGGCCGAATATGACAAGGAGTTTAAATGGTCATATGGCCACCCTTTAGCTTGAATACACAATGGTCATGCACATTTTATACTACATCAAGCAATTCAATACAATTTATTCGAGCATCAAGGAAATGCTAAGGCCTTCAATAGGCTACCCAAGGCCGAATATTCATGTACATGTTGAGGTCAATTTTGCACTTAATACCTCACAAAACAGCATGCAATTTACCAATTAATGCTTTGCACATTGTGGCCCAAAACTTATAATATAGCATCAAGCACCTACATGTGTGCTAGGTCAATTGTGCTTGCAATTTCACAAGCATTCTTCCACATCTTCTTCTTTAAACCAATATATTCATCACTTAGTTCATAACCAAAACATAATGTGCAATCATATATATGCATATATGAGCATGGCGAATTTTCAAGGTGTCCATAGCCATCCAAAACACAAATTTTAACTAACATGCAAGAAGCATGAATCATGCTCAAGAATGCATCATGGCCGAATATGACAATCATGCTCCTTTTCAACTTCAATCATGATAAAACAAAGAGAAAACTCAAAATCTTACTCATGAGTAGAAAATCCATCATTGCATGCATCATCATCAAGCTTCACACTTAGCATGCAATGGCTTTATCACCATAACAACTTTGGCCAAATACCATTTCCATGGCATAACAAAGATTTGAGCCATGGCTAACATGCACATCAAGTTAGCAACCAAGACATGCATGAAACTCCTAACACAACCTCATACATACCTTAATCTTGATGCAAACTTAGCCAAATCTCCTTCTAGATCTCTTCCAAACCAAGCATGAAGCAAAAATCCTCCCCCTTTTTCCTTAGTATTTTCGGCCAAGAAGTGAAAATGGATGAGCAAAATTTTTCTTTTCTTTCCTTAGGACATTCGCCAAGAGCTATGGTGAAAGATGAACACTTTTTTTTCCTTTTTTTCCATACTCTTATTTTATTATTTCTAACATGCACCACTAGCAAAACATGTTTAAGACATGTTTTCTTTTGCCCATATTCATCACCATGGCGGCCACTATAGTCAAATTTGGGGAATTTGACATGCAAGGACAACATTTCTAGTGTGCATCAATAGGCCACTTCCACATTTGCCTATCTCAATTCTAAATTTTCTCACACAAGTCCTTTCTAGTGAAATTCACCTTTATAACACTAAATCAATCATCAAAAATGTCATACATGAATACTCACATATTATAGGCATCGAAATAAATTTTAAATTATTGTTATGCCTCGGTTTTGTGGTCCCGAAACCACATTCGGCTAGGGTCTATTTTGGCTGTCACAACTCCCCCTCTTAAGGAATTTTCGTCCCGAAAATCTTACCGTAAATAGGTTTGGATATCGTTCTTTCATAGAGTTCTCGGTCTCCCAAGTAGCTTCTTCTATCCCGTGCTTGAGCCATAACACTTTCACTAGCGGAACCCGCTTGTTTCGCAACTCTTTCACTCTCGTGATAGGATACGAATCGGTTCTTCCTCATAACTCATATTAGCTTGAATTTCAATTTCGATGGACTAATCACGTGCGATGGATCGGATCTATAGCGTCAAGCATCGAAACGTGAAAGACATCGTGAACCTTTTGAGTTCGGGGCAAAATCAAGCGATATGCCACTAGACCGACTCGCTCGATATCTCATATGGTCCAATGAACCTCGGGCTCAACTTGCCCTTACTACCGAACTCGAGTATCTTTTTCCAAGGCGATACCTTGAGAAACACTTTATCACCCACCGATACTCGATATCCTTACGCCTCAGATCCGCGACGACTTCGACGATCGGAGGCTATCTTCAGACTTTCACGGATTACTTTCACTTTCTGCTCAGCATCCCTAATCAAATCCACCCGAAAATCTTGCTTTCACCGAGCTCGGTCCAAAACAATGGCGCACGGCATTTACGACCGCATAAGGCCTCGTAGGGTGCCATCTTAATACTTGATTGAAAGTCGTTGTTAAGCGAATTCAATCAACGGCAAATACCGCTCCCATGAACCACTAAACTCGAGGACGCAACATCTTAACATATCCTCAAGTATCTCGAATTATCCGCCGGATTGACCATCGGTTTGGGGTGAAAGGCGGTCTGAAATGCAACTTGGTACCCAAAGCTTCTTGCAACTTTTTCCAAAATCGCGAGGTAAATCTCGGATCTCTATCGACACGATAGAAATAGGCACCCGTGTAATCTCACAACTGAGAAACGTACAATTCCGCTAATTTGTCCATTGAAAAATCCAGACGACGGGGACAAAGTGGGCCGACTTAGTCAATCGATCTACCACGACCCAAACCGCATCCTTCTTACTTGTCGACAATGGCGTCCAGATACAAAGTCCATTGTGACTCGATCCCATTTCCACTCGGGTATCGTGATTGGTCAAGTAATCCTCGAAGGCACCGATGTTCCGCTTTCACTTGTTGACATATTAAACATCTCAAACAAAGTCGGAGATGTCTCGCTTCATACCATGCCACCAAAAGCGACGTTTCAAATCATTGTACATCTTCGTACTCCCGGTGGATTGCCATTCGGCTACAATGGGCTTCATTCAGAATTATCGAAATGAGTTCAATTCTTTGGGACACAGACGACTTTTGAACCTCAAACAATCGTCATCGCCGATTTGAAACTCCGAGTCCTTGTTCGAACACACGCAGCCCGCTTTTGCAACCAACTCGTCATCGACTTTTCGAGCTTCTCGAATTTGGTGTGTCAATAATGGTTTGGCTTTCAATTCAGCCACTAACACACCGTGTCGGATCGGATAGACAAGTGCACATTCATCGTCGTAAAGTGAATAACGATTTACGACTCAAGGCATCCGCAACCACATTCGCCTTTCCGGGTGATAGTCAATGATCACTCATAATCCTTTAATGTACTCGAGCCAACGTCTTTGTCGCAGATTTAAGTCTCTTTGGGTCATCAAATACTTGAGACTTTTGTGATCCGAGTATACATGGCACCTTTCACCAAATAAGTAATGTCGCCAAATCTTTAAGGCGAATACGATGACGACCAATTCGAGATGCAGAGTCGGATAATTTTTCTCATGTGGCTTTAATTGCCTCGACGATAGGCCACAACTCGACCTTCTTGCATTAATACGCAACCTAACCCAAGTAGAGAGGCGTCGCTATAGATAACAAACTCCTTGCGGACTCGGGTTGTACTAGAATTGGGGCTTCGGTCAAATAAGTTTTCATTGATCGAAACTTTTTGGCATTTCTCCGTCCATTCGAACTTAACGTCCTTTTGGAGAAGCCGTCATCGGCGTGGCTATCGTTGAGAAGCCTTTACAAATCGTCGGTAATAACCAAGCAAGCCCCAAAAAGCTTCAACCTCAATAATATTTCTGAGGCTTCCAATTTAGTATGGCTAAAATTTTATTCGGTCGACTCGAATACCCGATGTAGATACCACATGACCCAAGAAGCTAACCTCTCTTAACCGTAACTCACACTTGCTTGAACTTAGCATATAATTGCTTGTCCCGTAAAATTTGCAAAGACTAACCGCAGGTGTTCAAGATGTTCGGTCTCATTTCTTGAATAGACCAAGATGTCATCAATGAACACGACTACGAATCGATCCAAATATGGTCTAAAGATTCGATTCATTAAATCCATAAATACCGCAGGGGCATTAGTGAGCCCAAACGGCATCACTAGGAACTCATAGTGACCATATCTCGCTCAAGGCGTCTTGGGCACGTCGAATCTCGGATTCGCAATTGATAGTAGCCCGATCTCAAATCTATTTTCGAGAACACCGAGGCTCCCTTCAGTTGATCGAACAAGTCATCAATACGTGGCAACGGATATTTGTTCTTTATCGTCGCTTTGTTAAGCTGACGATAGTCGATGCACAGTCGCATGGTTCCATCCTTCTTCTTCACGAACAACACCGGCGCACCCCAAGGCGAAAAACTCGGGCAAGCAAAACCTCTATCCACCAATTCTTGCAACTGAGCTTTCAACTCCTTTAATTCCGTTGGTGCCATACGATACGGAGCTATCGAAATTGAGTGGTACCGGTACCAATTCGATGCCAAATTCTATTTCCGAACAGTGGTAAACCCGCAATTCCTCGGGAAAACATCCGGTATTCACAAACCACGGGCACAGATTCGGGTTGCTTCTCGATTCCTTGTCATCGAAAGCACGACGCAAGGTACGCCGCACCCTTTTCTTACATATTTCGGGCCAACATCGCCGATATTACGGTGGCAACCCTTTAAGTCCGTGGACTCAACCCGAACTATTTCATTATTCGCGCACCTCAAATCGATAGTCTTGCTCTTGCAATTTACAACCGCATCGTGCATGGTCAACCAATCCAAACCAAGAATAACATCGAACTCATCGAACGGCAAAAGCATTAAGTCCGCGGAAAATAAGAACCTCGAACACTAGGGGACTTTTCTTGCACACTTTGTTAACAAGCACGTAATGACCCAAGGGTTTGACACCAATTACAAACTCAATAGACTCAATAGGCAAAGTCTTCTTGGATGCTAAGGTTTCACATATATATGAATGAGTAGAACCAGGTCAATCAAAGCAATCACATTTGTATTGAAAAGAGTGAAAGTACAGGTAATAACATCCGGAGAGGCAAGATCCTCGCGTGCGCAGATGGCATAAGTCCTAGCAGAGCACGAGCCTCGAGATCCGATGGTAGCATCTCTAGATCCTCTCGACCGCCAATCGACATTGCCCATATTTCTAGGTGGCCTACCTCGAGCGTTGGTAGCACCCGGGTTTGCACTCGACTTACATTCTGCTCATGCATCCTCGGGCAATCCTTCATAAAGTGGTCGGCCGATCCACACTTATAGCAGAGCGATCACGAAACCAACAGCTCCCGAATGCCATTTGCCACAATGTGGACACTCCGCCTCTCTCGGCGATCATTTCCACCATCGGCGATCAAGTGACTCGTGTGGTCACAGGGGTCGATCGCGTCCTCGTCTAGAAAAGCCCAAACGCTCTAGACCGGCTCGCATCATCTCGAAATCTCTTCGATGCTTGTTGAAGAGACTTTCCGAGGACCTCTTCGAATTCTCCAATCCCCACATCAGCTTTTTGTTTCTCCTTTCTAAGCTCTTGACTTTACAAGCTCGCTCAACAAGTACTACGAACTCTCGTATCTCGAGAATGCCAACAAACATCCTTATATCATCATTCAGCCCATCCTCAAGCGTTTACACATAATAGCTTCGGACGAAATGCATTCTCGCAGCATCGGCTAAGCCTCACAAACTTTCGTTCGTAGTCGGTAACGGACATAGAACCTTGCTTAAGATCAAGAAATTCCCTCCGCTTTTGGTCGATGAATCTCTGACTGATATACTTTTTTCGGAACTCGGTTTGAAAGAATTCCCAAGTCACTTGCTCTCTAGGCACCACAGAAGTCAGAGTACTCCACCAATAGTAGGCGGACTCGCGTAGCAAGGAGATGGTACACTTTAAGCACTCATCGGGTGTACAGGATAGCTCATCAAGCACCCGGATAGTGTTATCTAACCATAATTCAGCTCGCTCGGCATCATCATCATCCGTAGCCTTAAATTCAGTGGCCCCATGTTTTCGAATCCTATCGACTGGGGGCTTACCTGACCTTATTTGGTCAGTCACCGGAGGTATTGTAGGTGCGGGGGTTGCATTTGTCGGGAATGGAGGTTGTGGAACAGCCGTGTTGGTTCGAATGTATTGATTAAACCATTCGTTCATCACACTATAAAAGGCTTGCCTAGCCTCGTCATTAGGATTGCTGGCCATAGGTTGAGAGTCCGCCGGCGCTGTCCCTTGCTTGGGAGCAGCGCCACACTCTCCACATCATCAGCTATCGCTTCGGTTGGGATCGGATCCATTGCTATAAACAAACATAAAGTCAAATTGTCAGAAATCATCACACTATCGATTCATCATTTAATGGCATGTATAGCTAGACCCCAAACACATCACGGTAGTCCTAGAATCGACTAAACCGTGGCTCTGATACCAATAAAATTGTAACACCCCAAACCCGAGACCATCGCCGGTGTCGGACCCGAGGGGTTAACAAGCCAAGTTCACATGTTTTGCCCACCAATTTGACATTTCCAGTCAGGCTGGAAAACTGCGTCACTGTCGCCTTAAAAATCATATCTCGAGTTTCAAAACTTGGAAACTGGTTTCGTAAATTTTCCCTGAATTTAGACTCATATATCCATCCATGGATTTATTTCTAGGATTTTAGGTCTGGCCAATTGGTACAGTTTATTAGTTAAAGTTACCCATGTTACAGGGATCGACTGCTCTGACCTTCGTGCGGTATAACTTGAATATCTCTCTTTACAGGGCTTTAATGCTGGTGTCGTTTGTTTCTAATGAAACTAGACTCAAAATGGAATCTGTACATATAAGGTATGTCTCCTAATTATTTTTGGATAATTTATAGTGAATTTTTAAAGTTGCGACAGGGAACCCAGAAACCATTCTGGCCCTGTCTCACAATAGCTTTAATATCTCTTAACCTGTAACTCCTATGACCATTTCGTTTCTTCCATATGAAAATAGACTCATCAAGGTTCATTTACATAGCTTATTCACTATTTAATTCCATTCCTATGAATTTTGGTGATTTTTCACATTCATGCCACTGCAGCTGGCAGCATCTGTTTTAAGGTAGGACTTACCTATTTGGTAGTCTCCATGAATCAACTAGTCTTGCCATACATAGGTTCATATATGATCATTTTAACCATGCCAATGGCTGATCATATGACCAACATTCCCATTTCCAAGCCATAGCCACATCATGACACCAAATATATACATACAACCCACAATTAGTCTAAGTTCATGCTTCCTTTTCGAGCCATTTTCGCATGGCCGTACATACTTACGTTACAACATATTTAACAAACAAGAGGTAGTCCTATACATGCCATCTCAAGTTCAATCAAAATTTATACCAAAATGGAGGCTTGATAGTGTGAATGACTTCGACTTCAACGATCCCAAATCCAATTGCTTCGAGCGAAATCTAAAAAAAAACTGAGAGCCAAAGCAACGGGGTAAGCATTTTTATGCTTAGTAAGTCTCAAGGAATATAATCAACTCTAATTACAGCAATACATTCACATAGCCAAATGCATCATTTCATTAATACACATTCTTACTTCACACTTCATCATTATATGATTTCACAAAATATCAATCAATTCAATAACTGAAATTCATTAGTCGATTGAGCGAATGTTGCTCAAACATGTCGACTTTCCAATGCACATATAACGTACCTTATCCTTTGGGCTTTTCGAGTGTACTAATTGAATTCATTACAGCAACCAACACTCACCTCCAGCCCAAGATTCTTCGGAATATAACCGGATATAATCACGTGCACAAATGCCTTCGGGTCTTAGCCCGGATAGAATGTCTCGCACGAATGCCTTCGGGTCTTAGCCCGGATGTAGCCACTAGCGCAATTGCCTTCGGGTCTTAACCCGGATATAATTTCCAGCATAATTGTCTTCGGGATTTAGCCCGGATATCATTCAATTTCCCATGAACACATACATCAATTATCATTGGACATACATAATTCATTTTCGTTACTAAGGCTCAAACGCAATTATAGTCACAAGCATATTCGCGCCGGACTTAGCCCGGTAGAATTCAAATACTCATGCATACACAATCAATAATCAATACACATCCATACTTTATTTCACACAATTCAAGTAGGGTCACTTCTTGAGGACTTACCTCGGATGTTGTCGAACGACTTTTTCGGCTATTCGATCACTTTCTCCTTCCCCTTGTCCAATTGTGGCCCTCTAAGCTCTTGAGCTAATTCAAACAAATTCAATTTATTAAAACCTCATTGTGCTAGCTTTTGGCCGAATATGACAAGGAGTTTAAATGGTCATATGGCCACCCTTTAGCTTGAATACACAATGGTCATGCACATTTTATACTACATCAAGCAATTCAATACAATTTATTCGAGCATCAAGGAAATGCTAAGGCCTTCAATAGGCTACCCAAGGCCGAATATTCATGTACATGTTGAGGTCAATTTTGCACTTAATACCTCACAAAAACAGCATGCAATTTACCAATTAATGCTTTGCACATTGTGGCCCAAAACTTATAATATAGCATCAAGCACCTACATGTGTGCTAGGCCGAATTGTGCTTGCAATTTCACAAGCATTCTTCCACATCTTCTTCTTTAAACCAATATATTCATCACTTAGTTCATAACCAAAACATAATGTGCAATCATATATATGCATATATGAGCATGGCCGAATTTTCAAGGTGTCCATAGCCATCCAAAACACAAATTTTAACTAACATGCAAGAAGCATGAATCATGCTCAAGAATGCATCATGGCCGAATATGACAATCATGCTCCTTTTCAACTTCAATCATGATAAAACAAAGAGAAAACTCAAAATCTTACTCATGAGTAGAAAATCCATCATTGCATGCATCATCATCAAGCTTCACACTTAGCATGCAATGGCTTTATCACCATAACAACTTTGGCCAAATACCATTTCCATGGCATAACAAAGATTTGAGCCATGGCTAACATGCACATCAAGTTAGCAACCAAGACATGCATGAAACTCCTAACACAACCTCATACATACCTTAATCTTGATGCAAACTTAGCCAAATCTCCTTCTAGATCTCTTCCAAACCAAGCATGAAGCAAAAATCCTCCCCCTTTTTCCTTAGTATTTTCGCCAAGAAGTGAAAATGGATGAGCAAAATTTTTCTTTTCTTTCCTTAGGACATTCGCCAAGAGCTATGGTGAAAGATGAACACTTTTTTTTCCTTTTTTTCCATACTCTTATTTTATTATTTCTAACATGCACCACTAGCAAAACATGTTTAAGACATGTTTTCTTTTGCCCATATTCATCACCATGGCCGCCACTATAGTCAAATTTGGGGAATTTGACATGCAAGGACAACATTTCCTAGTGTGCATCAATAGGCCACTTCCACATTTGCCTATCTCAATTCTAAATTTTCTCACACAAGTCCTTTCTAGTGAAATTCACCTTTATAACACTAAATCAATCATCAAAAAATGTCATACATGAATACTCACATATTATAGGCATCGAAATAAATTTTAAATTATTGTTATGCCTCGGTTTTGTGGTCCCGAAACCACATTCCGGCTAGGGTCTATTTTGGGCTGTCACACTTATTTTACACCAATTTATTATATCCGTTAAAAAGTTCAGCCAATAAATAGATTGTGAGGTCATATAAAATTTTAAAAATAAATTTTAATTATTTTATTTTATTTTACATTATTTTTCTCTTTATTTTTTTCTACTTTTTCTTATTCTTTCTTTCTTCTTCCTTTATAATGTTTGGCAATGCCAACAATACTCTAAATTGGTCCTCTTGAGATTGAGATGCATGTGATTAATTCTATTTTTGAACTTCATCGCCTACTTGCTTGACCTAACTAGATTGGAAAAGTTCTTTCATCGATCAAAACCAATGTTTTCAGGATTGAACAAGAATGGTAGGTTAGATTGGGAATCAATCCGGAGATAGGAGTTGAACCATTAACTTGTAAACCAATACAAAACATTTGAACCAACTAAAAATTGATTGAATTAGTTTAACTAGATTTCTCCATTTTTTATTTTTATTTTAATTTTTAGTGAATTTCTAAATAATTTTTTAAATACATATATAAAGAAAATAATACTTTGTATTTTCTTACTACATGGCAAATTTTAGGTGGCTATCTTTTCTTTTCAAATATACTTAACGAGTTGACTAGCAACTGAACTAAAAGAGGTATCAATTTGGGAAAAAATAGTTTAGATATCAATTGTGGCAAAAAAAGAAGGTACCAAAATGAAAAAAATGGCATAGTTTAAGTACCAATTTATGGGTTAATCATTTTTTAAAAATAAACTTAACAGCTTGAGTAATGAAAATTTTTTATGTTTAGGGACTCATTAAATACAAAAAAATAAAATGAGTATAGTAACTTAATCAAATAGGTAATTTACATTAGTAGTCGTCCAACTATGATTTTTTTTTATCACTCAACTATGAAAAGTTATAAAATGGTCACCCAACTATTAGTAGTATTATTTTTTGGTCACCTAACTATAACTACTTACAAAATGGTCACTCAATTATTCAATTTTGTCTTTTTTGGTCACCCAACTATCTTGAAATTTGGGTGTTTCTATTTTTATTTTAGCCAGCTGGTAGCAAAAAAGAAAAAAGAAAAAAGAAGAAAAAGATAAAATTGTAGTTGGATGATCATTTTTAATTTTTCATACTTGGATGAGAAAAAAACATAATTGAGTGACTACTAATGTAATTTGCCTTGATCAATTTATAAAAATTCATAAACAAATTCATTTATAAGAATAAATGAATTGAACCCATTTTATTTGAGATCGGCTTGTTTCTTAAAAGTGAACTTTAACTTCATATAAACCAATATATAGAATAAATAGAATTGCTAATAGCTAAATGTTTTATTGACTTTTAAAAGAAATGTTGGTGGGCCAGGTTGGGTCAATGTTCGAGTCGGACTTGGACTTTGAATGTTTGAGCCTAATATCAACCTATATTTTAAATGAGCCTTTTATTTTGCCCAAGCCCTTTTTTAGGTCTAATATGTTTACTTAAACTCTCCTAAATTTTAAGTAGGCCCTCAAGTTTGGATAGGTAGCTTGACTATTAAACAAGTCTACCTCTAAGACTATTTCATTGCATGTGAAGAAGGCAAAGAGAGCAAAGCCAAAAGAGAGAGAAAATCATTAAGTTAAGGTTAAGCAAAAAAAGAAATCAAGATTCAATTTGAACTATGGTATTTGGATGATTTTTGGAATACAAGTTATCAATGTTATCTAAATCAAACTTAATTCTATTTTTATTTAATTTTACTTTTTTGTGTTGTAAAATAAATATTTTATATTTAAAATTGTAACTCCCCATACCCGACTTGTTTGTTGGGTCTGAGCTACAGAATGTCACATTCATTGACTGTGCAACTACGATCATAATTTCTATTGATTCAACACTTTATATTCACTAATATATTCATTAACATGTTCATTACATCTTTATATTATAATATGGGTTTATCTGAGCTTACGAAAGCTCTTATGATAACCCGAGGCTATTGGAGGACTAAACTACAAAGTTTCAAAATATTTCGGGTTGGAGTCACGACTTCAGGGGTGCAATGTCGCCACTTTCAAAACAATAGGTTGGCATCGCAACTTCAAACAAGAGGAGTCGTGATGTTGGGAGCTGGTGTCGCGACTCTGATGGCAGACTCTTACAGAGCTTACTTCTTTTGGATTCAACCTGCCAAATTATAGACATCAATGGTCCAAGGACCCAATATGCAATTCTATTCAACTTAAAGGTATTCATTTTCACTTTAAAACACATTAAAGACTTCAAAACACTTTTTAAACATGACTAAAACAATTCACAAATCAATTCCATTTAACATTCTCTAACCAAAATATCTACTTGACCAATTAAAACTTTAAACAGATAAAATTCTAGTTACATGCCATCTATTGAAATGTAAAGATAGTACAAACATTTTTTAGTCAAGATTCAGTGATCTAGATGCTGCACCACCTTTCAAAACTTCGAGATCTCCTGATACTTACGTACAAAATAATAAACCGTACATTAAGCAATAAATCTCTATGGTACTTTCATGATTCAAGTTATATAAATACCATGGTAACAAGATACATATATGTTATTGCAAGATCACGTTCCAACCATATCATATTGTCTTGAAATAATTCGATTTATTTGCAAGTATACACAATTGTTGACAAGCAATAAAGTCATGAGTAAGAGTTATCATGTTCACAGGAACTATTTATACGAATCAAGTGTTGCAAAATTAATTATTAAGAAAATTGGTCGGTGATGAAAATAAATTAAAGTGATGGGTTTTAATTATATTAAACTAACCTAAGTATGCTTAAATTAAATTAAATAAATAAAGAAATAAGTATGCAAGTTTTTAAGAGAAATCACAATAGCATGCATGTGTTAGAATAATTTTTCTTCCTAACTCATAAATATTTAAATAATGCAAATGATGTATAGGAAATCCCATGGCAACTCAGCTATTTATTAACCATATTTTAATTACGAGTACTTTGGCTTCTTTTGAAGTCCTAAGTTTAACCTCTTATTTGCATATTTCTATGTCTATTCTGACTTTAAGATTACCTTTTCAGGCATCATCTAAGAATTCATACTTATTAAATTATTAAGTCTAGCATATATCTATGGCAACAACTTAGTATTTTTAATAAGCATAAAAAATTATGTGAGGTAACTGTGATATTTCTATACTGAAATAGTTTAATCACATAAATCCCAGGGTTATGTAAGGTAATAATGTTTTTTCGAATTATTACAAATTTTAACCTAATTTTCTCAAATATAGATTAAACATGCCCCATTCAGATATTGTGTCAATTAATTACAATTCGGTTCTAATTTAATAATTAATTTAATTGCATCCTTACATTTATAATGCACGGATAACAAATGCATGATTTTATCTAATTGAATAAGAACCAAGGCACATAACATCATTAACAGAATTAATTAATCTAATCTACGAAATTTAAATCATTCTAACACTAAAATAATTAAGAAACCATGATTATATTAAAAACATAAAACTCAGTTGCAATCATGTTTCTTGAATTGTACAAAATCTAAAAAAAGGCAAAGGGAAAGAGAAAAGAAATACAAGTCATTTCCGGTGGTTCTCAAGGTACAACTCACTGTGATCCCCCTTTGTTCTTCACTTCTTGTTATGGAAACCAAGCAAAATTGCTTCTAAAATGGCCAAATTGGGCTTCTCTCAATGCCTTGCAAAACTCTCTTGAAGAATGGAAAAATGGAGAAAAAGGAGAAAAGAGAGAATGAATGAGGGAATGGCAAAGGGTACTTATACTAGGAGTGAATAACTTGAGTTTGCTAAAAATAGCATGTCAACCCCCATTTTTTCTCTCATGCATGGTCAACCACCTTGAGAAAAGGAAGGGAGGTGGATGGCTTTGCTAAAAATAGTTAGTCCAAGTTTGATTCAAGAGAGGGAGGTGAACGGTCACTTGAGGAAATTGTTGGGGTTGTTTTGTGATTTTTTTTAACAAGGCTAGGTAGCCTAATTTAATTAATTTATGGATGGTTGGGCTATACATTGTCGAATTTGGGCTCTTTCCTCTTTAATGGATGGTTTAGCTTCAAATTAAGTAGCAGGCTTGTCCACTTCAGTGACCCAATTTTGAGTTAGGTCAAGTTTGTCCCATGATTCACAAATTTAATTAATTGGACGTCTAAAGCTGATTAATTATCAGCCCTCCATTGCATGGTGAGTATTACAGGATGCTACAGTATTTGACCGTCAAAAGGTGAGTTTCAAGACTATCTTTTCTCCTTTGGCACCAAATTGCTTCAAATTTGGAAAAAATATGTAAATTTAGCATATAAAAATTAAAAAAGGAGATTTGTTTTAAATTTTTTCTAGTTTAGTTATTTTGTAATAAAATTTAAAATTTTCTATTGAAACACTCAGAATTTACATGAATTACTACTTAGAAGGTGCTAAAAAAATCTATATAATTTAGAGTTATCACATATCAAGTGTTTCATTTTCATACAATGCCATTAATTTCAATCTGATTTATACATATCATGTTATCAATCTATTACTAATCATGCATGTATTTCCATCTCAACTGTCACCAATTAATTAAATCAATATAACATATCAAACTTTACTTTCTATTAGCACTAATACATTTAATTTCATTTCAATTCAAGCTATTTAACTTATCATTAGTCCATTTTCGTATCGAATTTATTAATTTGCTATATTTTCATATCAATCCTTTGGGCTCGTATAAACCATTTTGCATGGTCTTTCACATGCTATCTTGAAACAAATTTCACATATATGTACTTGTAATACCATTCTATATTATCGAATCATTGCAAGCATCATTTAACTAATACACATGTCATATTTCAATTTCAAAATTAAATGTAACGTTTCGCCCAATGCAGTCTTAGTAAAATGGGTTAAGATATGCAGGTGAACTACACCACACCAATATAGCTCATCTAAGCATAACTACACCACACTAAGGCACCGAATACAAAGCCCGTAGGCATCAAATGTATGTATTCAAATACATCCCTCCACCACACCAAGGTCTCCGTAGAGACAATGAATGCTCGATGATCCACAACAAATGTTGGATCTCAAAATAACATATCATAATCTCCACATCATGAATTGTCCCATACACATGCGTGCATATGACCCTATTGGCATGTCGATTGTATCCTAGCCTTTTACTAAGTTCAAATGAGCATCAACCATTCATATATCATAATCTCATTTCATTTTATCATCAATTCATATACATGTATATAAATATTCAATATCATATAATTCATATAACATATCATATATAAATAATATCATAATATTTTATATTATATTCAGTTTAGTCTAAATTCTTGATATTCAATATCATTTAATATTGTTAACACAAGTCAATTCATATAACTTAGTATTATCAAATTCACATCACCACATATTTCACACCATCATTCCATACCATTTCTATCATCAATTCATAATATAATACGCTTATCAATTTATATATTTACTTATTTCTATTTTATTCAATTAAGTCCGATTTCTCAATATTCAATTTCACTAATCACGAATCATGTAACAACACGTCTTTCAATGGTACTGAAAATGACAATTTTGAAACCCTATTTTTTGATGACCGAGTCAGTAAATATTATTTATTAATATTTACGAGTTTTTTATAGTGTTATATTAAATTTTGGTTAGTAATTTTATTAAATGGTTAGTAATTAAGGTATAAAGTCTAAATTGTAAAAGCTTATTGTTATAGATTTTTTTATTTGCCTTAATTTGGTATAACAGATTAAACTAGTTTTCACACTTAAGGAGCTTGAGTATAAGCATTTTCATTATGTTTTCGTTAAGTTTTTATAGTTTTTTTTAAATCCAATAAAAAATGTATTTGGAGTCTTTTATTGACCTTAGGGGTTGAATGAGGCCTAAAGGTGAGCTAATGTACTTAGTGAGTGTGCAGGAAACCATCAAAGGGTGTACAAACTCAATATCGATTGTTGTATTGCAACACAAAAAGTTTGATCTCGTAACATAGGAAGTAGAATGCAAGAATCTTGAGATTGCCTTTGGTGCCACAACACAACCATTGGATGTTGTGACACACCGCTGAAGCTACCCTAAACCTGAGCATACTGCCTTTCATGTCGCAACATAGGCACTAGGGTGTTGCAACATCAGTCTTGTACGGGAAACACTTACAAGCTAGGGGTGTTTTAGTCTGAACAATCAAAAGTTAAATACAATAGCGTTAGTTGACCTAGGTTAAGGACGACAGCAACCCTAACTTTATAAATAGGCTCTTAAACACTTGTTAAAGGACAACTTTTGATATTCAAAGTTTTTCTTTGTAATTTAGTTTTTAGTTTTTTTTCTTTCTCTTAGGGTTTAGATTTCTTTTTAGTTCTTTTCATTTGTGTTCTATAAAGAACTTGATTTGTAGACGCAATCAAACTATTTTGGATTCTTGCTCTTTCATCAATCAAATACAATCAGAATTCTCTTAAACTTCACTCTTGATTTATTATTTATGCATATCTTATTTATCAAGTTTACTGTGTTTATAGATTTCATGAGGAACTAATCCTCTTATAAGGGATTAGTGAGTGGAAGTATGAATAATTAACTATTTTGTAGGTATTTCTTAATGGATCAGCTGTTCAGGAAAGGAAGAATCTAAACCGTTGACAACCCTAGGAAGACATTAAGGTGGGAATTAACCCAAATTTGGTATGGCCTATCCGTGAACACCTTAATCCTAAATCGATCTGGACTGTGAAGTTGAAATATAAGTAGTTCTTTTCGACTCAAGATTTCAGTAGACGTATCGGAAGATCTGCTAGGGTATTGACTAGTTGATTGAACAAGAAAACCCGAGACGATAGTTGATTATGACTACCGAAGTGAGCTAATCACCCATGTTTAGATTTGATTAAACTTATATTTTAGTTATTCAAAGTTCACTTTATTTATGCAATTCTTATTCATTCATAAAAACCTAAAAATCTCTTCTTTATATTTTGTCGTAATATGATTTATCTAGATTACTAATTAATTCTATTTGCATTTAGGTTAAATTTAATCTAGTACTCGCCTCCCTTGGGTATGATCCTCGGAGTACTCACCCACTTTGTTATAACTATATTACAACCTAACCCGTATACTTGTAGACACCGCCTTTATTCCACATCTTTAGTTGCAGTATTCACACCCTGGACATTGGTACGTTGGAGGCAGTCAATTTTAATGGATAAAAGGGATTTTATGGTAATATTTCAATTATTTAAATGGAAATTATCCACTTTTAAATAATAATGGATGGTTGGTGCTTATGTGTAAAAGAAAAATATTTTTTATTGTAACAACCCATTTTCAGTAAAATAGGAATGGTGGTTTCGGGGTCACAAATCTAAAGTCAAAAAAAATATTTTATTATTATTTTGTTTCCTACAGCATGATAGTAGTACCGTATAAAAATTTCATTTAGAAATTTTATCGTTTACATGCTCAATTTGTTAAAAAGGACTAACTTGCTTAAAGTGCAAAAGTTGAGTTCTAGTAGCTAAAGGTATTAAATAGCTATAGAACTTTAAATTTTAAGTCCTTATATGGAAATTAGACCGTTTATATGTTAATGGATGAGAATGGTTTGGCAGTATTGAAATTTTGATTAATTTTAAAAGTTAATTAAGTAATTGAGTAATTAAATGATAATTAAAATAGGTAAAATGCTTTCATCTTCTTGAATAAAACATTTCAACCAATTTTAGCAAGGAGAAACCATAGCCAGGCTCGGCCACGCTTGTCTTGCTTGATTAGGTATGTAATTTGTCCCTTTTTTATTATTTCTATGTTTTCGGGATCATTGTAGCTTAATCTAGCAAGCCCAGGGACTAATTTATGAAACTATTAAACTATTAGGGTTTTTCATTGTTGAAAATACATGATTTTTTATGTTTGATGATAAAAAATGGATGGTTGTTGTTAGATAAACAACTTTTGTAAAGAGATTTTTGGTGAAATTGTCAAATAGGGAGTAAATTGAAAAATAGAAAATTTTACATGGTGAAATTGTGAAATAAATCAATATAGGGCTTTCTAGGGACCTAATTGCTATTCAGGTATAGTGGGTTGTGGTGGAATTTCATGAATTTCCATTTTTATGAGCTAGGGACTAAATTGCAAAGAAATTAAAAGTATAGGGACAAAATGTTAATTTTGGCAAAATATGATTTTGGGTTAAATTGAATGAAATATATATTGAATTAAGTTAAATTTATCTGTATAGATCAAGACAAACCTTGTACGGCTTTAGATGGGCAAAGAGAAATCTCGGGTTAGACACCTCCGTATCTACGTATACTCGTCGAGGTAAGTCCGTGTAATTAAATCGATTTTATATGTTTTTAATTGAATAATACATGTATTGTGAAATCTCATACATATATACCGATTTTGTAACGACCCGAATTTTAAGGTTATCAGAAAAATATATTTTCGAGTCTCCATTTCTAAAAAAAATGGATTAGTAAATAGTTATTAAAAATATTTATGAAGTTAGTCGAGGGGTTAATTAGAGTTTAATGAAGTAAATTTAGCTTAATTAAGGATAAATGGATAAAATGATTAAATTAAATGACGTGTGAAAGTTTAATTATAGAATAAAGAAAATTGAGGGATTAAATAAGCAAATAAGCCAAAGTGAGTGCCAAGTGTGTGATAAAATAAAATACGTGTGATAAATAATGTACATACATTTGTAATACATGTATGTATTTACTTATTATTTAAGTAAGTATTAATGTATTTATTATTATTAAATTGATATTATATGATAAATAAATAAAAGAAAGATAAGTGTATGAAAATGATTTGATATAAGTGTATAAATAAAAA
Source organism: Gossypium arboreum (assembly GCF_025698485.1). Taxonomy (NCBI): domain Eukaryota; kingdom Viridiplantae; phylum Streptophyta; class Magnoliopsida; order Malvales; family Malvaceae; genus Gossypium; species Gossypium arboreum. The sequence continues at coordinate 13,499,177 of NC_069072.1, read as the reverse complement.
TATACACATTTGTAATACAAGTATTTGATAATAAATAGATATTTATTTAAATATTAAATTATTACTATAATTATTAATTAATATTAATATTATATTATATTATGAAATAAATTAAAATAGTGACAAATGTGTGGTAATTATAAAATAAATGTGTAATAAATTGAATACATACATTTGTAATATGAATATTTAATTATTAGTAGATATTTATTATTTATAAAAATATTTATTAATTAAATATTTATATTATAAGATTTTTATGTAATAACTATATTAAATTATGACAAGTGTGTGGATAATAAATGGATACAAATGTAAAATAAATATTTGATATTAATTAGATATTTATTAAGTTAACATATATATATATATATATATATATATATAAAGTAAAACAAAAGAAAAGAAATTAAAAAAAGATAGAAAAGAAACAGAATGAAACGAAACAGAGAGCAAGGAAGGAAAGAAAAGAAAGAAAGAGAGAAAATGGAAATTTAGATTTCAAGGTTTGAAAGTTTAATTGGTAAGTCAATTTAGCCCTTTTTACTTAATTTTGATGTTTTAGAAGCTTTAGAGCAAGATTTTGATGACACTAAGTTAATATTTTGAAAGTTATTAGATTTCTAGATAATGTTCATGTTGAGTAAAATGATGAATTAAGGGCTAAATTGATAGAAATTCAAGTTAGAAATGAAATAAGGATTGAATTGTAAAGTGATTTATAAGTTTTATGCTTTAAGGACTAAATTGAAAGAATTTTGAAATTATGGTTTTATGATGAAAAATAGATAATTATGTCTAAGTTTCGTTAAAAAATTGAGTAGAAATAAAGTATGAATTAAGATAGAAAAGTAAGTGAATTTAGTTAGGATTAAATTGAAATTAAAAGTAGAAAATCAACATTTTGCACTAAGACTATTTTGGACAGCAGCAGTAGTCTAAGTTTGAAAAATCACCAAAAATTTTAGAAATTGAATTATAGGATGAATAAAATATGGAATTAAAGCCTATTGAGTCTAGTTTCTTATAGAAGAAACGGTATAAGAAATTGAATTGTAAATTATGAGATATAATGAATTTTGTGAGACAAGGGCAGAATGAATTTGGGTTCCTCTATTTTGACTTTGGAAAATCACCAAAAATTAGAGAAAAATAATTAGAGACTTAAAGTTATATTTTTAGAATCCCTAATGAGTCTATTTTTAGGAGAAATCAACAGGAATATTATCCGAGTTCTGTACTGTGAGATAATTAATTTTTAGTGAAGAAGAGTCGAAATTATCAAACAGCAGAATAGGGGTAAATTTAAAGAATAAACTGTACTTAATGGCTAAACCAAAAATTCTAAAAAGTTTATGGTAAGAAGATTTGTGAGTCTAGTTTCAGGAAAAATTAGCGGATCTTAATTTAGAATTCTTTAACTCAAGATATAAATTAGTAATGTATTAATGATTATGAATTGTATTAATTTCGTAGTCAATGTGGTACCGGAAATCTCGGCTAAGAAAGGACAAGACAAAGTCAACGGGAGTTAGCTCGAAAATTACGGTTTGTATTTCTATAACCCGAACTTAATATTTAATTATTGAATTTATTATTTATTATGTATGGTAGGTGCATTGATTAAATTATTTGAAATAAAATGAATATTGATTGAAATTGAAGGGTGAATTTAATTAATAATTGTTGTATTTTAATTGAATGTTATGGTAAATAATTAAAGTATAAATTATTGGTATTGTGTTTTTATTGAAATGATTTGATTTGAAAATGTGGTGAAATAATTATGAACATGTGTTTATTGTGAAATTGAATATTTATTAGTGAAAAGTGAATGGAATTATATTGAATTGAAAAAAAAATTAATTAATTAAAATATGAATTAATTGAAAACTGAAAAGTGAATTAAATACCCTATTAGCTAGTCGGGCTTGTCGGATATAGTTGGCATGCCATAAGATATGAAAGAGTACGGGTTTTTGCCGGCTTACTGATCAGGCACTTATGTGCCGACTACTGTTATTGTTACCGTTACTATTACCGATTCGGCACTTTGTGTGTCAGATATTGTTACTGTTACCGTTACTGTTACTGTTCGGATTTGTTCGATGAGGTACTTTGTGTACCGTACTATTACTGTTCCAGATTTGTTCTGAAGAGGTACTCTATGTACCGTATTGCTACTGTTACTGTTACTGTTTCGGCTTCGGCCGATGAGGCACTATGTGCCGTACTGGTGTGTTGGTTGGATCCGTGTATCCGTCTGAGTCCGAGTCATGTTAATAGGGGTAAATAAAGGAACTGGAAAGATCGACTGTTACTGAATAATTTAATTGTTACTGAATAACTGATTATTATTGAATAATTGATTGTTACCGAATAACTGACTGTTACTGAATAAATAATCGTTCTGATTGACTGGTTGTTAATGAATATTACTGATTGATTAATTGCTATTGAAAAATAATAAATGATTTTGAATTTAAAGTAGACCAAAACATTGGTTGGAAAGTGAATGTTTGAATACTCATTGAGTTTGAATAGTTCAATATATAAAAATTAATATGTTTTATAATTGTTTAAGTGTTGGATTATAGAAATACCACTGAGTGTATACTCATTGTCTGCTTTGTTTCCGTATGCAGTTAAGGTTAGACTGTTGAATCAGCATCCCAGGCCGATCCCGAATTCAATGAGGTAAAGTATGTTGAGTATTGGTAATGGCATGTACCTAGGATGTCTTATGAGAGTCATTTAGGTTGTGAAAGTATTGATAAAATAAGTAAATTATAGTTGGCAATGGTATATAGTATGAATTTGAAATTTGAAAGAAAAATTCGTAGTAATTCAAAACTAGTTCCGAATTGATTTTACTGTTCATATTAGACCACGAGGGCCCATTAAAGGGACGACATCTTAAAATTATGATGAGTCTGAACGTTTATATTTAATTAATGTCTGTATTGTACTGTACTGACTGGTAATGTCTCATAACCCTGTTTCGGCGACAGTATGGGGTTAGGGGACGTTACAGATTTTATATCCAACGACGTACGACAATTATTGAGCCCCGTTGAACCTTAGGAATATGTAGGATACGAATGACATGTCATTAGGGCTTACATGATTTGGTCCTGGTCTTGAATGTCCTACCAATGGTTGAGGTCTGGCATGTGTTGTGGATACTCCACAACTCGTGTAACCAGCATCGTGTAGCTACGTTCTGACCCACAGCTCGTGAGAGCATACTGATTTACAGCTCATGTGAGCATACAAGTACAGGATTTGACGGATTACAGTTATATGATTTAGCACACTATGTGTGAGCTATCCCGAGTATCCAACAGTGTTCTAAATGGTTCAACGGGCAATATTCTGATACGAAATGGTAAGAGTTCAATATGAATTATTACAGGGACATATGTAAATTACAAGGAAATAATGATACAAGGTGTAACACCCTTAACCCATATCCGTCGTCAGGTTAGGGTTAAAGACATTACCGGACAAATCAAAATATTTACGAACAATTCATATACATCATTCCCAAATCATAATCAAATAGCAAAAATAAGTCCCTTACTTATCAACGATACATTAAATATACTTTAGAAATGAGTCGGGACTAAACTAACCACATACAAATTTTTCCAAAAATTAAACATTTTTCTAAGTTATAAAGGTCACACGCCCGTGTGAACAGGCCTTGTGCCTCACACGGAATTAGACACGTCCGTATGTCAAGGCCGTGGCATAACAAGGCATACATACTAACTTCACCACACAGCCACAAGACACGCCCGTGTGCCTTGGCTGTGGTCAAAACTACTTGGGTCACACGGCCAACCACACGCCTACACGCCTGTGTGTCTAGCCCGTGTACCGTTCGGAACGGCCACGCATGCCCATGTACCAAGGCTGTATGTCTCACACGGCCACCAGGCACACCCATGTGTCTAGGCCGTGCTCAAGACTGACTTGAATAACAAAAATACAACAGACACACGGTCGAGACACATGCCCTTGATGGAAACACCAAAATTCATATACTTTTTCATACCCATTTTATTCATATACTTTTTCATACCCATTTTTACTTAAATTCATGCAAATCCGGTTAAATTCTTGTCGAAAAATAATTAAATATTATAAAATAATTAAAATGTGTTAAAAATATAAACATGGTGAATTTAGTTAATTTTATACTTAATTTTGATTAATTTTGACTGTTTTCAACAGATTCGCACAAATGGCGAAAATTAACTCGGCTGACACTGCTGAAAGCACAAAACCAAGAAGCAATTTGAAGTTTTGTAGCACCCCAAACCCGGCCCAGACGTTATGACCGGATCTGACATGCCACATCGAAGCGTTCAAAACATTTTATATTGTTGATCCAGAAAAACTTACTTAGTGTTTTAAAAGATAATTTCATTATAGGATAAAGTGAATGGAAGATGTGCACCAGGTAGGAAACCGGAAAAGAGGTGGTGAGTCCATCGGACTGCTTAAGTACCAAGCTCCCTTCGGATCCAATCCTAGACATGCATACCGCCATTGCCACACCTTAACATCATGGATATTTCTAGGAAATCGATTTGATTAAGTCATTTTTAGGAAAAGTGATTAATTTTGGAAAATACTTTCATTGCGGAAGCTTTGCTTGTTGTCGTGTTATTTTGAAATCAATTGTTGTTTTTGAAAACGCACCCTAAAGCTATCCAATTTCAATAGTTAAAATAAGTAATACCTATCTTAGTAATACATATTAAAACCATAAAAAATAATTAAGCAGCCTTATTACATTTAAAAACCCAAAACTTCAAACGTAAATAAAAGGATGTCCAGTTCACCAGAAAAAAATCAAACTTTCATAACGGGTGGCCACTCCGAATTCCCTCACAGTTCCAAGCCCACTATGGTTGGGGATTTCCTGCGTAGATAAGAATAAAAGGGGTGAGTTTAGGGAAACTCAGTGTGTAAGGAAAACCCATTCAAAGCCCAAGTCAGCTCAAGCCTATTGGGCCTAAGCCCATTCAGGTAACAGTGGTACTGGACCAGAGCCCTTTTCAGATTACAATAAACTAGGCCTTAGCCCCTTATTCAGATAACAGTATGGCCCATAGGCCGATTTCAAAACACATGCAACATCAATAACATATGCAAGCCCATTTGGGGAGACTACTCAATCCACCAACCACTACACTCCACCCGTACCAGCCATACACTCCATGTGGGGATAGCTCAACCCACCCAGCCCAACACTCCACAGTTGCATCATTGTCGCTCGCTTAAAAGAATTGAGGCAAAGCCTCCAGTACGTGGACAAGCCACTTTCAGTACTTCCTCCGTCAATATCCCAATCCCATGCATCAGATAATAACAACATGGCATGCAGTAAATAACAACAGTCAAACATGCATTTAAGTCAATTTAACCCTAGGGGTATTTCGATAATTTATCTCCTAGGGGTAAAACTATAAATTTTCCACTTTTAAAGGTATTTCAGTAATTTATCTATTTTAGGGTTTTTCATGCATATTCCTACCTTTCACATACTACAGAATCACGTACCGAGGGTTTTTACCGAATTGGGCCCGTTGGCCTATCATTCCAATTTTGGCCCATTAAGCCCAAAAATATCGAGGGCACAGAAATCATGCACTTTACAGTCCAAACATTGCAGCTTACCAAAAACATTAATCGATTTACCTTACGAGCATTCGTACACTCGCAAATCTACAAAATACCGGTTTTTGGCATTTCGGATTTTCGACTTTTGTCGATCTAGACTAAGAAAGAGGGTGTTAGTTACACACTTGTTTGCGACTATATGCTGACGAGATCCACACACGAACTGCCTACAATTTGATTACTAACACGTTAATCTAACTATTCAAATACGAACTACATATTAACCCCTTACAATATTCGGCCAATCACACCTACAGATCATAGTAAGCTTATAAGAAAACAATAAGCAACTCATTAACAAATTTTTGTCAATGTTTACCACATAATCATAATTTCACTGCAAGCTGTCTTCCTGAGCAACAGTCACTAAATTATTTATAAATGGAGCTACGAAACTCCAAATCAAGTTCCGTTAATTTTCCCTGAAAATAGACTCATATATCTTTTATCCATAAAATTTTAAGAATTTTTGGTATGGCCAATCAATACCAAATTTTCTTAAAGTTTCCCATGTTTCACTGTTTGACTAATCTGACCACTCTTCATTACGAATCAAATTTCTCATTGTACAGAATTCAAAATATGTTCTCGTTTATTTAATTTGAAACTAGACTCATTAATCTTTAATTACATAATTTATTCAGCTTCTAATTCATCTCCCACAATTTATGGTGACTTTCCAAAGTCACGTTACTGCTGCTGTCCTAAGCAGATTTATTACCAAATTCACTCTTTCACACATAACTTGCATGCATGTTATTTAAACATGTATATCACCAATCAATCATCACATATCTATGATTTTACTTAAGTATAATCTCCATTTCATCATTTTAAAGCACAACATGTTAGCTGATTTTTCCCTTTAGCATCTAAGGCACATGCATGTTCATTTGTTTGGCTCAACTTCACCTATCTTCCATTTTTCATCAAAAGAACATGAAACAACAACCATTTCCTTCATTTTAATTCATGACCAAATGCTCACAACACATCCAAAAACCAAAATATGCTTCAAGAGTTAAGGTAGAATCAAGAAGAACTCATGAACATCAAGATAGAAGCAAACTACCATGAACTTACCTTCAATTTTCTTCCCCAAATGACCAAACATTCAAGAGCTTTCTCCTCTCCTTTCTCTTCTCTAACTTTAGGCTATGATGAACAAAGATGGACAAAACTTTGTTCTTTTCACCCCTTTTTCTTTTAATAAAATTTCATATTTCATCCATTTAATTCTTTAATACAAAAGACATGAAATGCCCATCATAGAACATTTACCTAAACCATTATCATGGAACATTTACCTAACCCATTATCATGGAATATTTACTTAATCCATTATCATGGAACATTTACCTAACCCATTATCAATTTGTACCATGAATTATTGATATCAAGTGCTCATATTGTCTACAACAACATGATGGCTGGCCACTTCATGTAAAATGGGAGGTTTGTCATGCAAATCCTCCTATTTTGCACTCCTATTTATTTGGCCACTTCAATTTAGCCTATAGCATTTTCAAACATTTTCATATAGGTCCTATTTCATAATTTCACCCTCTTTTTCTTATGGAACAAAAATTAACTAAAATTATTGGGTTCTATCTTAAGCTTGGGCCTTCTAGAGGCCCACTAACATAATTAAACCTATGCCAACATTCACAGAATTCCCAAAAATTGGGGCGTTACAACTCTACCCTCCTTAAAGAAATTTCTTCCTCGAAATTTACCTGATCCAACTAGTTGAGGGTATTGCTAACGCATAGTCTTTTCTGATTCCCAAGTAGCTTCTTCCCTTCCATGATTACACCAAAGTACTTACCCTAACGGGACAGATTTCCTTCTGAGAACCTTAACATCTCGAGCCAATAATTGCACAGGCTCCTCCTTAAAGGTCAAATCAGTCTGAACTTCAATTTCAAGCTGGCGGGGACATGAGCGTGGTCAAGACGATAACGCCTTAACATGGAGACGTGAAAACATCGTGAATCTGTCTAACTCGAGGCAATTCCAATCGATAAGCCACTTGGGCCTACTCGCTTCAAAACCCGATAAGGCCCAATGAACCATGGACTCAACTTGCCCTTCTTATCGAACCTTAATATCTTTTTCCAAGGAGAAACCTTTAAGAAGACCATATCACCCATCGAGTACTCAATCTCCTTACGCTTCAAATCGCATACGACTTTTGCCTATCAGATGCTTCTTTTAACCGGTCCCTAATTATTCTGACCTTATCCTCAGTATCAGCTACCAACTCTGGTCCAAGAACTTGTTGCTCTCCTAGTTCGGTCCAACAACTAGGTGTACGACACCTTCGTCCATACAGTGCTTCATACGGTGCCATTCGAATACTCGCCTGGTAACTGTTATTATACGCAAATTCTACCAACGGTAAGTAATCCTCCCAACTACCTCGAAAGTCAATCACGCATCCCCTCAACATGTCCTTCAGAATCTGAATAACCCTTTCCAATTGACCATCAGTTTGGGGATGGAAAGCCGTACTAAAATTCAATCGCGTCCCCAACGCCTCATGCAACCTTTGCCAAAACCGAGATGTAAATCTGGGATCCCGATCAGAAATAATTGAAACTGGGACTCTATGAAGTCGCACAATCTCCGCCACATACAACTTGGCTAACTTTTGAAGTGAAAAGTCAGTTCAAACAGGTATGAAATGGGCCGATTTGGTCAACCTATCCATAATCACCCACACCTTTCTTTGATGGTGTCAAGGGCAGCCCACTCACAAAGTCCATGGTTACCCTCTCCCACTTCCAAAGTGGTATCTTCACTGACTGTAACAATCCAGAGGGTAATTGATGCTCAGCTTTCACTTGCTAGCATGTCAGACATTTCCCTACAAACTCTGTTACTTTTCGTTTAAGTCTAGGCCACCAGTACAATTCTCGTAAGTCGTGATACAACTTGTTCCCTCCAGGGTGCATGGCACAAAGTCCTCCATGAGCTTCCTTCAATATTGTCTGCCTCAAATCAGAGTCCTTCGGAACATAAATTCTTTCTCGGAAACACAGAACTCCTTCGCCATTTAACCCAAACTCAGAAGTTTCCCCTTCCTTAACTTATTGGAAACGAGCGACCAAAGACTCATTGTTCAACTGCTTTTCCTTAATCTGATCCACCCAGGTTGGCCTTACTTGCAATTCAGCCAACAAACTGCCATCATCATACAGACTCAAACGAGCAAACATTGCTCTCAAGATCGATAACGGTTCTCGACTTAAAGCATCGGCTACCACATTAGCCTTGCTCAGGTGATACTCGATCGAGCAGTCATAATCCTTAAGCAACTCAATCCATCTCCTTTGCCTAAGGTTCAGCTCCTTCTGAGTCAACAAATACTTAAAACTCTTGTGGTCTGTGTATATAATACACCTTTCTCCGTACAAGTAATGTCTCCAAATCTTAAGTGCAAATATCACTGTTGCCAACTCTAAATCATGAGTCAGATAGTTCCCCTCATGAGGCTTAAGCTATCGTGATGCTTATGCAACGACCTTACCCTCTTGCATTAACACGTAGCCCAAACCCACGTGTGATGCGTTACTGTACACAGTAAAATCCTTCCTGCACTCTCTTTGAATTAACACAGTGCTTCAATGAACTTTCTTCAACTTCTCAAAAGCTTCCTGCTGCTTCTTAGTCCATACAAACGGTACTCATTTCTTTATGAGTTTTTTCAAAGGTGCTGCCATCACAGAAAAACCTTCCATAAACCTTCTGTAGAATCCTGCCAGTCCTAGGAAACTCCGTATTTTCGACATTGACCTAGGCGGCTTCCACTCTAAAATCGCTTCAATTTTCCGAGGGTCCACCTTCATCCCTTCGGCAGAGACCACATGTCCTAAGAAGGTTACCTCCCTCAACCAAAATTCACACTTGCTGAACTTCGCAAAGAGTTCCTTCTCCCTTAACACTCGCAGCACTATACAGAGATGCTCATCATGTTTTGCTTCAGTTTTAGAATATACCAGGATATCGTTAATAAAGATGACTACGAACTGATCTAAAAATGGTTGGAACACAAGATTCATCAGATCCATAAATGCTGCAGGAGCATTCGTCAATCCAAATGGCATAACCAGAAACTCGTAATGACCATACTGAGTCCTGAATGCTGTCTTATGGATATTTGCCTCCTTGACCCTTAACTGATGATATCCAGATCGAAGGTCGATCTTGGAAAATACAGAAGCTCCTCTAAGCTGGTCGAACAGATCATCAATCCTTGGCAGTGGATACTTATTCTTAATCGTCAGTTTGTTCAACTGGTGATAATCAATGCACATCTGCATCGTATCATCCTTCTTTTTCACGAATAGCACCGGTGCTCCCCATTGAGACACGCTTGGCCTAATGAAGCCCCTATCCAACAACTCTTGAATTTGAGCCTTTAACTCGACTAACTCCTTTGGTGCCATCCTATACAGTGCGATGGACACGGGCGCCATTCTAGGCAACAAATCTATTCCAAACTCAACTTTTCGGTTCGGAGGCAATCTTGGAAGCTCCTCCAGAAAAAACATCTTGGAACTCCTTTACGGTCCTAACCTTATCCACTGTCAGTCCCTCCTCTTCTGACTGACTTACAAATGCCAAATAGGCCTCACAACCTTTTCGAATCCACTTTTCGGCTCTTAAAGCCGACACCACATTGGACAAATATTCCCTTCGCTCTCCTATCACTATAACCTCCTCATCCTTTGTGGTCCTTAACACCATTCATTTAGCAGCACAATCCAGGGTCGCCTTATGCTTAACAAGCCAGTCTATTCCCAAAATGAGATCAAACTCTCTGAACGGTAACTCCATCAAATCTCCAGGGAAAATCCTACCTTGAGTTTCTAAGGGTACATCCCTATACAGTTTGTCTACCCTAACTGAGTGACTCAAAGGACTTAGTACAGATACCCTACTCACAATCTCCTTAGAGCAGTCCAAGTTGTCAATAATCCGTTCTGTGTCCTCCAACCAATATTCTGCCACATTCGGGGCTGTACCAGACACACCCCTAAAGATCTCCGCTCCATTAGCCCGAAGTCGTTCAGAAATAGATCCCCAAACTCCATTACCCGTACTTACCCCGGCAACCCTTTCCAGAACACGAAGCATTGCCTGTGACAGGGCATCATTCCCGGTACCGCGGTCATGAGACTCTACCTCTGTTGCCGGTGGTACCGGTGCATCCACCGCCGGCATATGTCCCGAAGATGAAGATCTCGCTCGAGCACTTCCTCGGCCCCGTCCACGGCCTCTTCCACGAACGGCTCTTGTACTCATATTGTATTATCTTGATTATGAATTTTTATGCATTGATTCAATATTCCAGTGTTTATTACAGATGTTTTATGAATCAGACAGTAATTCAGAGTTTTTTTTTGCAAAATCGAAGTCTAACTATAGTTTCAGTCTCTTATCAAATTTTTCTATGGTTTCAGTATCATCCTATCTAGAGTATCCTAGCAGGATTTTAGTACAGACAGATAATTCATGAAAATATTCAGAAAAATTCAGAATACTTACAGACTTGAGCCGAAGATTCAGAATGCCACCTTCTAAAGATCTAAATTTTGAAAATCGAGTTTTTTGCATTCTTTATAAAATTTTCGCTTTCGAAAATTTTTGTTTTTGTAAACCCATTCCACAGCCAAGTTGTTGTAACCTAGGCTCTGATACCGCTAAATGTAACACCCAAACCCGGCCCAGACGTTATGACCCGACCCGACATGCCACATCGAAGCGTTCAAAATATTTTATATTGTTGATCTAGAAAAACTTACTTAGTGTTTTAAAAGATAATTTTATTATAGGTTAAAGTGAATAGAAGATGTGCACCAGGTAGGAAACCGGAAAAGAGGTGGTGAGTCCATCGGACTGCTTAAGTACCAAGCTCTCTTCAAATCCAATCCTAGACATGTATACCGCCATTGCCATACCTTAACGTCATGGATATTTCTAGGAAACCGATTTGATTAAGTCATTTTTAGGAAAAGTGATTAATTTTGGAAAATACTTTCATTGCGGAAGCTTTGATTGTTGTCGTGTTATTTTGTAATCAATTGTTGTTTTTGAAAACGCGCCCTAAAGCTATCCAATTTCAACAGTTAAAATAAGTAATACCTATCTTAGTAATACATATTAAAACCATCAAAAATAATTAAGCAGCCGTATTACATTTAAAAACCCAAAACTTCAAACGTAAATAAAATGATGTCCAGTTCACTAGAAGAAAATCAAACTTTTAGAACGGGTGGCCACTCCGAATTCCCTCACAGCTCCAAGCCCACTATGGTTGGGGATTTCCTGCGTTGATGAAAATAAAAGGGGTGAGTTTGGGGAAACTCGGTGTGTAAGGAAAACCCATTCAAAGCCCAAGTCACCAAGCCTATTAGGCCTAAGCCCATTCAGTAATAAAGTGGTAATGGACCGAGCCCTTTTCAGATTATAATAAACCGGGCCTTAGCCCATCATTCAGATAACAGTATGGCCCATAGGCCCATTTCAAAATACATGCAACATCAATAACATATGCAAGCCCATTTGGGGAGACTACTCAACCGACCAACCACTACATTCCACCCGTACTAGCCATACACTCCATGTGGGGATAGCTCAACCCACCCAGCCCAACACTCCACAGTTGCAACATTGCTGCTCAGTTAATAGTAAATTGAGGTAAAGCCTCCAGTACGTGGACAAGCCACTTTCAGTACTTCCTCCGTCAATATCCCAATCCCATGCATCAGATAATAACAACATGGCATGCAATAAATAACAACGATCAAACATGCATTTAAGTCAATTTAACCCTAGGGGTATTTCGATAATTTATCTCCTAGGGGTAAAACTGTAAATTTTCCACTTTTAAAGGTATTTCAGTAATTTATCTATTTTAGGGTTTTTCATGCATATTCCTACCTTTCACGTACTACGTAATCACGCATCGAGAGTTCTTACCGAATTGGGCCGTTGGCCCATCATTCCAATTTTAGCCCATTAAGCCCAAAAATATCGAGGCACGTAAATCATGCACTTTGCGGTCCAAACATTGCAGCTTACCAAAAACATTAATCGATTTACCTCACGAGCATTCGAACACTCGCAAATCTACAAAATACCGGTTTTTGGCATTTCGGATTTTCGACTTTTGTCGATCTAGACTAAGAAAGAGGGTGTTAGTTACACACCTGTTTGCGACGATATGCTGACGAGATCCACACACGAACTGCCTAAAATTTGATTACTAACACGTTAATCTAACTATTCAAATACGAACTACATATTAACCCCTTACAATATTCGACCAACCATACCTACAGATCATAGTAAGCTTATAAGAAAACAATAAGCAACTCATTAACAAATTTTTGTCAATGTTTACCACATAATCATAATTTCACTACAAGCTATCTTCCTGAGCAACAGTCACTAAATTATTTATAAATGGAGCTACGAAACTCCAAATCAAGTTCGGTTAGTTTTTCCTGAAAATAGACTTATATATCTTCTATCCATAAAATTTTCAGAATTTTTGGTATGGCCAATCAATACCATATTTTTCTTAAAGTTTCCCATGTTTCACTATTTGACTAATCTGACCACTCTTCATTACGAATCAAATTTCTCATTGTACAAAATTCAAAATATGTTCTCGTTTATTCAATTTGAAACTAGACTCATTAATATTTAATTACATAATTTATTCAGCTACTAATTCATCTCCCACAATTTATGGTGATTTTCCAAAGTCACGTTACTGCTGCTGTCCCAAGCAGATTTATTACCAAATTCACTCTTTCACACATAACTTGGATGCATGTTATTTAAACATGTATATCACCAATCAATCATCACATATCTATGATTTTACTTAAGTATAATCTCTATTTCATCATTTTAAAGCACAACATGTTAGCCGATTTTTCCCTTTAGCATCTAAGGCACATGCATGTTCATTTGTTTGGCTCAACTTCACCTATTTTCCATTTTTCATCAAAAGAATATCAAACAACAACCATTTCCTTCATTTTAATTCATGACCAAATGCTCACAACACAATCAAAAACCAAAATATGCTTCAAGAGTTAAGGTAGAATCAAGAAGAACTCATGAACATCAAGATAGAAGCAAACTACCATGAACTTACCTTCAATTTTCTTCCCCAAGTGACCAAACATTCAAGAGCTTTCTCCTCTCCTTTCTCTTCTCTAACTTTCGGCTATGATGAACAAAGATGGACAAAACTTTGTTCTTTTCACCCCTTTTTCTTTTAATAAAATTTCATATTTCATCCATTTAATTCTTTGAATACAAAAGACATGAAATGCCCATCATGGAACATTTACCTAAACCATTATCATGGAACATTTACCTAACCCATTATCATGGAATATTTACCTAACCCATTATCATGGAACATTTACCTAACCCATTATCAATTTGTACCATAAATTATGGATATCAAGTGCTCATATTGTCTACAACAACATGATGGCTGGTCATTTCATGTAAAATGGGAGGTTTGTCATGCAAATCCTCCTATTTTGCACTCCTATTTATTTGGCCACTTCAATTTAGCCTATAGCATTTTCAAACATTTTCACATAGGTCCTATTTCATAATTTCAGTCCCTTTTTCTTATGGAACAAAAATTAACTAAAATTGATGGGTTCTATCTTAAGCTTGGGCCTTCTAGAGGCCCACTAACATAATTAAACCTATGCCATTGGAGCGTTACAAGTTTCGAGGCGTATTAATTTCCAGCCTAAGATTATCCAGAAATGTGTATTAATTCATAGTTTAATTAACTTTAATTTATTCCCCATTTAATTTGGGTTAAATAAATTATTTTTAATTATTTATGGAGAAATGTCCAGTTGAACTGCACTGGTCGAACCATATTGAGTGAACCGAACCAGCCACTAATTGGGCAGCCCAGAACCGTCCATATGCTGACCCAAATCAGCATTTTAGCTGATTAAATATGCTTGCAAAAAGGCCCTTGAAGAACTATCAAAATGCATTCAAACCCCTCCTTTAATTGTGGCTTTATGAAACTGCCCCAAGCTTAGAATAGCAAAGTTGAAACTCTTAACTTTGTCATGTGTGTGGCCGGCCAATGGAGGTCTCTTAGGCTGATTCTTTTTGCTATTTTTAGCTGCCATATTCAGCCATAAAAGCCACCCCTTTTTGATCATTCAAAGCATCCCTCATCTATCCCTCTTTCCACAACATTCTCTCATTCACTCTCTCACTTTTCTCTCATTTTTCCATCCCATTTCCCTCTTGTTCAAGTGCCTATTTCTTCTCTTGGGAAAGAGGATCTCATCAGCCATTTTGGAGCAGCAATTAAATGTTCATAAGCCACCTTGATAGCTGAGGGCAACGAAGAACGAAGAACGGAGCAACTAGTCAAGCCACGGAGAAACACCGGATTTGCTTCTTGTTCCCTATCTCTTTAATTTTTTTTGTTGTTTTGACGAACATGTTTATGAATATTTATGCTATTGAAATGGTTATTTCAATAAATTTAGCTTAAACTTAAGTTTGTCTTGGGTTGATTATATTCTGCCTGCTTGAATTGTTAAAATCGTGTTTATGTTGTTATAGGCCTCGGTAAGATGCTTGATTAAGTAAAATCATGCCTAAGTTATTCTTGCGTTACGACTGTGAGGTAGCTAATGAATTAATTATTTAAACGGATTGCAATTGTAATTAATTGACACAGTACTTAATCAGTGCATGTTTATTCTTCTAAGGTAGCTGAAGGTTAAATTAACAATGTATCTGGCGATATTATTGCCTTGCATAACTTTCAAGATTATTGTGATTAAACTGTTTTAAGGTAGGGATTCCATGTTACTTCACATAGCCTTTTATATGCTTATCAGATTAATTAATCGTTTGAATTGACATAGGGATATGCAAGAGATTAGTTCAGTTTAATGAGTATGTATGTGCAATAACATGTTTGCTTACTAGAATCTGTTTAGTCGATTGAATTGACATAGGGATATATCAAGAGATGAATCGATTTTTGTTTGTAAGTTTGTTCATAAGTTAGCAAATTACCAGGTTGCTGTGAATTTATTCGTAACAGTGTAAACATGAGTTTAATAATTCTAAGCTAAAGAAATATAATTAATCCAACACAAGTATGTTACCTTGATTAAATCTTATTTGAAATCGTGCATTAGAACTCCTTTGTTTATTTTTAATTACTTAGTTTTTTTAAACAATGTTTGACCATCTTTTAAAACCAAATTATTTTTACCTCACCAAAGTGTTTTACAATTAATTTCATAAATAATTCTTTTTACAGTTTCTGTAGGTACGATAACTCGACATTTACTTGTCACTTTATTACTTGTTGCAATTGTGTACACTTGCACATTTTTTTCGTCGTTCCACTTGTGCTCATCCATGTAGGGTGAAATTAGGCTTGGTTTAAGCCACATTTCCCACCTATCTCAAGCATTCCAAAACCACAACATTTTTGTATTATTTGTATACTTTCATAGACAACCAAGTCAACTATTTTATATATATTGCATGCCATTAAATTACCATCCAATTTACTACTAAATTTCACAACCACATACCAAATCAATGTACCAAAATGATCACAACTTGCATAAGTTCCAAATACTTAAACTCATAATTTTATCACATACTTCATACCACAAAACTTACCAATTCAACATTCCATATTCAAACCATCACATAAACATTATATTTATCATATACCTTACCTATCAAACACATCATTTAGGCCAACTTAAAAGGCCATACCTACCAACATTTACAAGCCAAATCTCATGGCTAGATATTCACATTACATAACATACTAAAATACTTCTAGCCTATACATTCCATATACCGTATATACAACTCTCAAAATGGTACCAAAATAGATATTCGATAGTGTGATTAAATCGCTGAGGATCCCTGGATCCGAGCTAGATTTATCATTGTAAAACAGAGAACATTTCACACAGTAAGCTTAAAAGCTTAGTAAGTTCATGGTATAACACATTTAACTCTTCAATTAAAATATAACTCTATCAATTAGCTAACACTTAATGCAAATCATCTCATCCTTCATTTACATAACCTTTCATCTACTTCATACTCAATATCATCGACCACATAGGTTCCGTACATACCTGTATCATCACGTTCTTATCTATCACATTTATCACTTCGATGCTCGATGTACTACTTCATTCGATCATACTTGAACATTCAATGAACTCACACACTTAGTTCCAATTAATTAGTCGAAGCTATAATAATATCGCACACTTAGTGCCATTTCATACACATAATGCCATTTATTCAGCCATCGTTGTTATTTTCTCACACACTCAGTGCCATTTTTAATAGCCGTAGCTATTTAATTTCTCGCACACTTAGTGCCTCAAATTCGATTCACATTTCACATACTCCAACTTCTCAATCTCATTTCTATTTATTTTATCACATACAAACATTATACAAACAATATGTATTTGATGGTCGCTAAACTAACTAAAAAAAACTCGACTAAGGCAAGTGTACCTATCAAACAGTAGTATAGTTATGGTGAGACCGAAAATATCGTATCCAAAAGGACTAAAAGTACTAGTAATTACTATCCTTTTATTATCTAGCCTAAGAATTAAAGGGATGTTTTTAAACTAAGGCTAATTATCTAACTAATTAAAGAAAATACGACAGAGATGAAAGTTGAAAAATGCTTTTGAAAACCGATGGAGAAGACAATACCTAAGGAAGAATCCACCTAGACTTTACTTATTACTTCTGAATTAGACGATTTATTCACTTGACTTAATCCGTAGAAATCCCTGATTTATGTTACTATCTCTCTTGGGACTAAAAACAACTGACTCTAGGTTGATTAATTGAAATCTCTTTCCAATTAAAACCCCTATTGTCGCATTAATTCGATCTATGGATTCCCTTGTTAGATTTGTCTCTAATCCGACAGATTTATGTCATCCTATGTCTAGGATTGCATGTAACTCTACTTAATTATGAAAGATCTACTCTTAAACAGGGACTTTTGCTCCACTGAATAAGCACATTAGACCTGAATTAATATCCTGGAATATTAAGGCAAGGATTAAAACTCATAACTTAAGAGAAAAGTAATTATCATATAATTCAAATAATAATAAGATCTGTCTTAGGTTTCATCCCTTTTAGGTATTTAGGGAGTTTAATTCATAATGAAGGGGAAAAACATCTCAAAATTAGGAAAACAAAAAAACATAAGAAACCCAAAAACTTCGATAGAAATTGAATGGAGATTTTCGTTCTTGACGTAATTCCTACTTTTGAGTTGTTTCCAATGGCTGTTCTTGAGTATTTCTTGCCTTCTGCTCTCCGTCCCCCTTTTGATCCTTTTTTAAGGTGTTTATATAGACTTTGTAATGCTTCCAAACCCTAAAAATTAGCTTTTTTCTGAGTATAATTAAACTTAGGCTCGACAGGGACACGGCCGTGTGCCACTTCCGTGTGAAGGTGCTCAAGCCGTGTGTAATTCTGAGTTGGTTTTTAGTCGACATGGTCATGACACACGAGCGTGTGGCCTACCCGTGTGTTACACACGGGCGTGTGGATTACCTATGTGGAAGTGTCTAGGCCATGTGAAACACTGAATTAGGCCCATTTTGTCTATTTTTAGCCCGTTTCTTGCTCTTTTTGCTTTCCTAAGCTTTCCTGAATATAAAACATGAAATTAAAGGATTAAGAGCATCAAATTCATTAAATATTATGATAAACCATCCAAAAATATTTCAAGCATGGGATTAAAATATGTTACATTTGAGATTTATCAAATATCCCCACACTTAAGCATTTGCTTGTCTTCAAGCAAAATCCTCAATTCATAATTAAAATAAAGTCTTCTCAACTTATAACTCTCATCAATAATGGTTCGAAATAATCCACAAATAATCATAAATTGAGAATTCAACTAAAAGAACATCAAAGTTTCAAACAATCCAAGTTGAGTATTTTAATCATAAAATCATAGGTAACTCCCATTATTTAAATAATCACCTTTAATTCCAAATTGACAAGGATTGAAATCCTCACTAAAGATTCACTCAAATCATTCGAAGTGTTTAAGATTCGATAAATAAGCACTCAATAGTCAAACATGAAATGTTATTACCATACGCTTGCATGAAAATCAAATCTCCACCACTATAATTGAGATGATACACAAATCAAAAGGTCTTTAACAGGGTTGTAATGGGGCTTGGGTTAAAGGTGTGGATAAAGGCTGAAAAAAAGGGTTAGAATCGAAATTAATTTAATAAATTACCCCAACTTAGTAGAAAAAAGCTAATTACTGAATTACAAACAAGTGCCAGAATTAAAACTTTCTAAAATGAAGTGAGCTTTCCCTCAATATAATAATTTTAACTTATCCAAGCTCCTTAAAGAAAAATGTAATTGAATGAATATACGGTTTTTTTTTAAGAATAAGAACAAGTAGAAAGTACATAAATAAGAAATAATTCAGTAACTGAAATGAACGAACATAGTTAGGTAACTAATCAAATCAGATCTTGATAAAAAGGGAGTCAAGGGGAAAATTCTTAATTAATCAAAAATAGGCTTATGGGTTAATATTAATGGTAAATTAAGAAGGGGTTTGTAAGCCCAAGGGGGTTCACTAAGAGTTGACTATGAAGGTAGGTTTTTTAGAGAGTGGGTGGGTTAAAACCTAAGTGCCTTTATCATCTCGGTATATCAAATCAATGGTGTGGTCTCGACATGTATTTTCGAAGCAAGTTCTAGAATAACAAATTAGTATTGACACACTCATAAGCAACAGTAAAAATTAGCAAGAAAGGGTATATGCTCTAAAGGCTCAAGATCTCACAAAATTTATGGCTTTTGATGTCAATCATGTGAATTCAAAACTTCAAGATAATACCTCAATTCAGGGAAACAACCTAGCAATTTTAATTCTCAAAAGTCAACTTATCATGCTTGATTCTCTAATATCTTAAAGTGAGACAATCAATGCATAATTACCTATGTTTTAATTCAAAACATATCAATAAAAATTATAAGTCAATCAGAATTCACTCTAATAATAATATGAGACAATTATTTGAGAACGAGATGAAAATTCAGGGATTTTCTGATAATCGTATAAATAACCTCCCCACACTTAAGATGTACATTGTCCTCAATGTACAAAGATAGATAATAATAACATAAGCATAATATCATAGAATAGGGGGAGAAATGAAACTGCCCTGAATTTGGATGTAGTCTTGGGAGTATTGAAAGCGGGTTCATAGTCATTCTGAGTGAAGTGCATCTGGAACTAGGCAAAGGGGAAGGTGGTGGTAGAGGTTGGGTTCCACAATCACAGCACCAAGTGAAGAAGTTATCGTGGTGGTTGGTGTCGTGGTGGCTATGGTCGTGTTGAGTAGGACATGGTAGTCGTGGATTCTCTTTCCCCATAGGATTATTGGTATATTCCTGAGTAGCACTAATCGATTGAACCTTTTGAAACTGCGATAGCACCAATAATATTTTAGGGAGTTATATTGATGGGGTTGTTATGGTTACTCATAGAAAAACAACCATAAAATTTAGATATTTAAAATATACTAATCAAAGTCTTTTTAAAACATAAAAGAATGGAAAAAGAAATAAAAATAAAAGGGAAAATAAAAACAAAAGTAAAAGCGACTAAAGTGAAAATAAATGGTCTCAAAAATCCTCATCGGCAGCTGGATCGTGAGGTGGCGGTGTTGGAGGTGAAATAAGGAAATGCTGGCAAATCTGTTGCAGAGTTGCCTTTATGCTGTCGAATCGCCGAGTACAATAGTGCTCAAATCGATCCAGGTGGTCAAAAATTTCTGTCAATGAAACAGCTGCATAAACTGGTCAGGGACTTGGCGGTGATGGAGAAGGTGGGTCCTCATGAAATGAAGGGATATAGTCAAGAATATCCTCGGGGTCATCCTCATTGATGGCTCGTGCTAGTCAGTATTGAGGAGGATTGAACCCATGACGACGCTATATCATCCTCATGTGGAGCATACTCGAAATGCCCTGTGGGGACATCTGGCCCATGAGTGTGAGCGATGAGGACTGTGCTGATGTGCTCAGGAGCCCAAAGTGTCGAGCTAGTCGAGTCACGTAAGGGTCGATGCTGGTGGCTCCCTTTCGGTGCGATTCTGTTTGATGGCGAAAGGTAAGGGCGATAAAGTATGTGAGATCGAAAATATGTCATTGCCTTATGCTCCTAGAAAGTATGCATCGTGAGTGTTAACGACGCCGGTGCTCTCTCGTCGCCCTGTTAAGGTATGGGCTAAAAGGGCATGGAGGTATTGCAATGCTGGAGAGAGAGTTGACGCCTTGGAGCAGCTGGGATCATAGATACCGGTAGCAGGCATGAGGGCTGCCCAACAAGAGGAAGGTGTGTAATGGATTTGAAGGTGGAGATAGGGAAAATTGTCGGCCTCCATAAAGTCCTCTGTATAAAGTCCCAAGGCAACTCCGAATTCTGAGACACTCAGTTGTCGCACAAGACCGCCAAGACGGAATTAGACTATGCTTAGTCGTTGTACTCTACCATAACCGTCTGCAACTGAAAGGTCGAGCAAAGCTCCAACGTGAGTTCTGAGTATGTTGGCTCAATAATGTTGAAGAACTAGTCCCAAGGATCGGTAGCGAGAAGGGCCCGGACTGAGTCAACCAGGTGGACTTGCTCTAATGCAGCCCAATCGATGCATCGGCCCACACTAAGGGGTCAGGCACATAGAATCTGAAACAATTCCTTCTGGGGCCCTAGTGGAAATTTGAGGAATGGATGGCGTATCTCGGTGGTGGCACTCGAGGAGGTCAGCCCTGATCCTTTTCACTTTTTAGAGACAGGGATGGCTGATTTCTTACCTCTTGTGTTTGTCATAGTGTCCTGCGACAGTAAACATAGAATTCAATTTGGACAAATCAACATAATGGGCAAACTAGTAGGCATCCAAGTTCAACTTTAATCAAGCAGCTGAAATACGTAGACTCTTAATACCTAGTCGAAAATTAAATAAATGATTACTAAAATATATATATATATATATATAAATGAGCCTAGTAAAATATGAATTAAATCAACAAAACAAATGACCCGAAAATATAAATGCAGAATATTGTAAACGTTTGAAAACTAACTTAGGCATAAAATTATTAATAAGAACCAACAATATCAGTGAAGCAATTACGATGTATAGAATTAATAGGATAAATAGGAATAAAGTAATACGAGTAATAATACTAAAAATAATAATAATAATAGAACAATTAAAATAATGTAACGCAACTAGAGGTGCAAAAGAGGAAACTGATAGTGGTGGTCGGTGGTGGTCGCGACGGTGTACGGTGGTTGAAGGGTCGGTGTTACCGGTTGAAGGTATGGGTGGTTTGTGTGAGTGGAATGGGAGAAAGAGGGAGGAGATGAGAGGTTTTGTAGGCTATGGGGGTGAAGGAGAAGGGAGAAGGGGCAAGTATGAGGAGGAAAAGAGAGTGGGGAAGGTTAGTCGCCAGCGGCTCGTCAGAGAATGGTGGCTGGAGTGGAAAGGATGAATAGTGAAAAAAGGGGTTGGATGAGTGAATAGTGGAGGTTTAAATAGGAATGGGGGAAAATTAGGGTTAGGGATTTGATTTAAAAGGGGGACACGATCGTGGAGGCTCAGTTTTAGACCACACGGCCGTGTCCTACGCCTATGTGTCATGTTTCCAGCCCGTGTTTTTCGTGAAATTGTAAGTCAATATTGTACACGGCCTGTGGCCATGCTCGTGTCCCAAGGCCGTGTGGAATGCACAGTCATGTGCTTGTTCGTTCATTTCTCCCACGCCCATATGTCACGTTCTCAGCCCGTGTTTTTCGTGAAATTGTAAGTTAGTATTGTCCACGTCCGTGTGCTCGTTCGTTCATTTCTCCCACGCTCGTATTAAGTCCCACATGCCCATGTTTTCGATTTGTGCTTATGATATGATGATTCAAGTTAGTGGTGCACATGGCCTGTGGACACGCCCGTGTGTCGCCACCATGTGTCCCACATAGCTGTATCGCACAGTTATGTGCTGATTCATTTGCTTCTCTCACGCCCGTGTGAGTGTCAACACGCCCGTGTTATGTAAGCAGGATTGCCCACGACTTTTGGGCATGGCTGTGGCATAAGCCCTTGTTCCATTCTAACTTGTTAAAAGTTTCAATGTTTGTGCAAGTTCCTACATGGCCTCAAGCATGCCCGTGCTCATGACCGTGTGTCTTCCACAGACACCTCACACGGCTGTGGTGATTTAACGCATGTCATGCCTCTGCTGATTTTTGGGGAATTAAAGTGCAGTTTCAGCACGCTATGGGACACGCCCATGGCCCTTAGCCGTGTGGTGTGCACGGCTGTATCGCATGGTCGTGGCTATTTATCGCAGCCCGTTTGTAATCTTGTCTTGGGAAAAATGTCTGTCCTATATTAACACGGCCATGGACACGCCCGTGTCTTCAATCCATGGTACGCACACAGCCTAGGACACGCCTGTGTGTCAGGCCGTGTGGGTCAAAATAACTATAGTTAGATTATAAAAAAAAATGAAAGTGAAAAATAAAGTAGATTAGTGGGGTTAGTGCTCGGGTTGCCTCCCAAGGAGCGCTTATTTAAAGTCTAAGATTGACTTTACCTTGTGAGCATATTCAAGCAGGTTTACGGAGCCGTAGCTTCTCTCCCTTATCTTCAAAATCCTTATGTACCTCATTGTCCGGGATGTCAACCCCAGTGATCGGGGAGACTAGAATAGAAGAGTCCGTCGACTTTTTTTAGTTTTAGAAGGTTTAAATTAAATTAAATAAGTGTCTGGAGACGCAAAGTAGTGTGATGGTGTTCTTTGTCTTTTTTTAGTGTAAATCTACTCTGATGCCTATTGGAGATAGACTACTCCTATCTATGTTTTAAACAATATCCGTTTACCTTGAAAGTGCCGTGGGTTGGATGACTTACCTTTACTGTTCCATATGGCAAAACGGTTTGGACTACGAATGGACCTGACCATCGTGATTTTAACTTCCCAGGAAATAATTTGAGCCTTGAGTTGTATAGCAAGAAAAAATCTGCAGCTTCAAAGTGCTTGTGTTGCCTTAAACGAGCATCATGGCAGCGCTTCATGGCTTCTTTGTATAATCGTGAGTTTTCATATACATTATCTTGCCATTCATCTAACTCATTCAACTACATCAACCTCTTCTCACCTGCGAGTTTGGGATCCAAGTTTAGGAATTTTATAGCCCAAAATGCTTTATGTTCTAGTTCAAATGATAAATTACAACTTAGCCCATAAACAAGTTTGTAAGGAGATGTTCTTATGGGGGTCTTATAAGCAGATCTATAGGCTCATGAAGCATCGTCTACTTTCACTGCCCAATCCTTCCTATTCAACTCTACAGTCTTTTCTAGGATACGTTTAAGCTCTCTGTTTGTGACTTCGACTTGTCCACTAGTTTGAAGATGGTAGGGGGTAGCTGTTCTGTGGTAAACTCCATATTTCTTAAGGGTTTATCAAGTTGAGCATTACAAAAATAAGTACCCTTATCACTGATAATTGCTCTTGGTGTTCCAAATCGAGAGAAGAGTTTCTCAAGGAACCTCACCACCACTCTTGCATCATTAGTAGGTAAAGCTTGGGCTTCCACCCATTTGGACATATAATCAATGGCTACTAAGATGTATTTATTCCCAAATGAGCTAGGGAATGGACCTATAAAATCAATACCCTATACATCAAATATTTCACATGAAAGCATATACATTTGAGGCATTTCGTCTCTTTTAGAAATATTACCTGTTCTCTAGTATTTATCACAAGAAGTAGCATACCTGTTGGCGTCCTTGAATAGTGTGGGCCAATAAAAACCTAATTTGAGTGTTTTATGGGTGGTCCTAATCCCACTGTAATGTCCTCCACCCGATCCTGAGTGGCAATGTTCCAAGATTTTAATTGCTTCTGACTTCGTAAAGCATCTTCTAATGACTTGATCTGCACATATACGAAAAAGAAAAAGATCTTCCCAAAAGTAATTTTTCACATTAGTAAAGAAGCATTTCTTTTGGTAATGTGTCAAACCTTTTAGTGTAACATTAGCAGCTAAATAATTCACAATGTCTGCGAACCAAGGTTTCTTGGAGTCAGATATAGCAAAGAGTTGTTCTTCAGGGAATGAGTCATTTATTTCATGTTCATCAAGCTCCTTCAAATGTGGGTTTTCTAATCTGGATAGATGATCTGCTGCAAGATTTTCTGCTCCCTTATTATCTTGAATTTCTAAATCGAATTCCTGCAACAACAAAATCCATCTTATTAGCCGAGGTTTTACATCTGTTTTAGTAAGGAAGTATCGAAGTGCTGAATGGTCAGTGTAAACAAAAACTTTAGATAATATTAAATATGGTCTAAATTTATCGAATGCAAAAACAACAGCTAGCAATTCTTTCTCAGCTGTTGTATAATTTTCTTGTACAGCTGTTAATGTCTTGCTAGCATAATAGATCGGTTGAAAATGCTTGTCTTTTTGCTATCCAAGAACCGCACCTACTGCAAAATCACTTGCATCACACATTAGTTCAAATGGTAAATTCCAATCAATTGCAACTACAATTGGAGCATTAATTAATTTATCCTTAAGAGTATTAAATGCTTCTAAACATTCCTGACTGAAATTGAAAGGCACATCTTTTTCTAGTAAATTCGTTAAAGGCTTAGCTATTTTAGAAAAATCCTTAATAAATCTTCTATAAAATCCAGCATGACCTAAAAAGCTTCGAATAGACTTAATTGAATTAGGGGGAGGTAATTTCTCAATATTTTTAACTTTCGCTTTGTCAACCTTGATCCCCTTGCTAGAAATTTTATGGCCTAACACAATCCCTTCACGAACCATGAAGTGACATTTTTCCCAATTCAGTACAAGGTTCGTTTCCTCACATCTCATTAGAACTCGTTTTAAATTTTTAAGGCAAAGATGGAAAGAGTTACCAAATACCGAGAAGCCATTTATAAACACCTCCATAATGCCTTCTACGAGTTCATCAAAAATGACCAACACGTATTGCTGAAAAGTAGCAGAGGCGTTACATAATTCAAAAGGCATTCGTCGATAAAAAAATGTACTATATGGACATATAAATGTCATTTTCTCTTGGTCCTTAGGAGTTATTGGGATTTGGAAATAACCAGATAGTACATCTAGGAAGCAGTAATACGTATGCCCAGATAGTCTTTCCAACATCTGATCAATAAATGGCAAGGGGAAGTCATTTTTTCTTTTGGCATCGTTCAATTTCCTATAGTCAATGCAAACTCTTCATCCCGTGACTGTTCGTGTTAGTATTAATTCGTTCTTCTCATTAGCCACAATAGTCATGCCTCCTTTCTTAGGGGCAACCTGCATAAGACTCACCCAAGAATTGTCAAAAATAGGATAAATAATTCTAGCATCTAGAAGTTCAATTACCTTAGCTTTTACGACTTCTTTCATGTTAGGATTCAGTCATCTTTGAGCTTGCACACAGGGTTTATATTCATCTTCCATTAAAATTTTATATGTGTAGAAAGAAGGACTGATCCCTCTTATGTCGGAAATCTTCCAAGCTATAGCTCTTTTATGCTCCTTCTACACTTGAAGTAATTCGTCCTCTTCGGTTGGCTATAAATCTGAAGCACTGATCACTGGTAATGTGGAATTATTTTCGAGAAACGCATATTCTAGGTGATTTGGTAGTTGCTTCAATTCCAATTTAAGAGGTTCTTCTATGGAGGGTTTTAATTTTAATTCATTGTTTACCTCAATACCCTCATAGCTCTTCTGTCTTAATGAAGGCTCATTAAAATTTAGTTCAACTTTTGTCTTACCTATCGCAGAATCATCATCATTTACCTCTTCTCCTTGGGTAAGACACAGTTTCAATGTTTCCCTATGTACGATTTCCTGTAAAGAATCTTGAGTAGCATGATCAATAGAATCAATAAAATAACAGGAGTCATGTTGTTCTCTAGAAAATCTCATGGCATCATAAGTTTTAAAAATAATCTCTTCGTCACCTACCCTGAGCACAAGTTTACCATCACCCACATCAATAACAGCCCTAACAGTGGCTAAAAATGGGCGAACTAAAATTAAAGGCACCTCAACATCCTCATCCATGTCAAGCACAACAAAATCAACAGGGAATATGAATTTATCTACTTTTACGAGTACATCCTCGATAATACCTTTAAGATATTTAATAGATCTATCAGCTAGTTGAATACTCATCCTAGTAGGTTTTGGTTCCCCAAGGCCAAGTTGCTTGAACATTTTGTAAGGCATCAAATTAATGCTAGCGCCTAAATCAGCTAGTGTCTTTTCAACATTTAAACTACCAATTAAGAAGGGAATAGTAAAACCTCCTGGATCTTTCAGTTTGGTTGGCAATTTATTTTGAAGTATGGCCGAGCACTCCTCGTTGAGTTCTATTGTAGACAACTCTTCAAACTTCCTTTTATTTGTTAAAAGCTTCTTCAAAAATTTTGCATATGTAGGCATCTGCGAGATAGCTTCAAAAAAAGTAAGTTAATATGTAACTGTTTAAAAAATTCAAGAAATTTACCAAATCGTGCATCCATGTGGTCTTTCTTTAACTTTACTGGATATGGAATTGGTGGTTTATATGCCCTCATCATCAGTTTCTCACTTGTTTCAGGTTTTACCTCCTCATCTTCTTTTCTGTTAGCTTCTTGTGGTAGCTTCTTTTCAGATTCAGCTAACACTTTCCCACTCCTTAGTGTATCTGCTTTCACATGCTCTTTTGGATTGGGTTCGGTGTTACTAGGTATCCCTAGTGGTTTCTCTGAAATCATCTTAGCCAGCTGTCCTATTTGATTCTCAACTTGTTGATTTTTAAGTGTAGTTTCAGTGTTCTAAAAATGTGTTTCTGCTACTGAAATAAACTTTGTCATCATCTCCTTAGGGTTTGGCTTTTTCTCTTACTAGTAAGGTTGTTGTTGGAAGCCTGGAGGGGGTGGTGGTCTCTGATTCCCTTGGCCCCCATGAGAAATTTGGGTGATTTCTCCAACCTGCATTGTAAGTGTTACTGTAAGGATTATTTTGAGGTCGAGGACTATTACCCATATAATTCATTTGCTCATTCTTTATGTTGGGGCCGTAGGGTGGGTATTCTAAATTACTCATTCCACCACCACTTGCATCGCACTGCATTACTAGATGTACCTACGTAGAACCAAATAAACCATCAATCTTTTTATTTAAGAGCTTTACCTGATTTAAGAGCATAGTAACTGAGTCGACGTTAAAAATGTCAGTTGCTTTTGTCAGCTTTGTCCTCATGACTTGCCACTAATAATTGTTCGGTGACATCTCTTCTATGAACTCATAAGCTTCTTCAGGTGTCTTATTATTGATAGTTCCTCCAGCAGCTGTATTGATTATTTGTCTAGTTGAGGGATTCAAACTGTTGTAGAAAGTTTAAACCTGTAGCTAAAGAGGTAGCCCATGGTGGGGGCACCTTTTCAATAAATCCTTGTATCCCTCCCATACATCATAAAGTGTTTCTAAATCCATCTACACAAAAGAAGAGATATCATTCCTCAAATTTTCCGTTTTAGCCGATGGAAAATATTTAAGTAAAAATTTTTCAGTCATTTGTTCCCAAGTAGTGATTGACCCTCGTGGTCACGAGTTCAACCACTGTTTAGCCTTTTCGTAATGAAAAGGGAAATAATCGAAGGCGAATGGCATCATCAGAAATGCTATTGATCTTAAAAGTGTCACAGAATTCCAGAAAATTTGCTAAATGAGTGTTTGGATCTTCGTCCTGCAAATCATCAAACTGAATGAACTGTTGTATCATTTGAATTGCGTTAGATTTCAGTTCAAAATTATCTGCAACAATAACAGGTCTAACTATATTCGATTTAGTTCCTGTTAAATTGGGCTTAGCATAGTCGTACATAGTATGAGGAGCAGGATTCTGATTTACTGGATTTGCAGCAACCACAGGAGGCAGCAGGTTGTTTTGATTTTCAGCCATCTCATCGGTATTAGTAGTGTCATCCTCGTGCTCTTCGTTTATATACTGTAAACTTCGCCTTATTTCTCTACGATTTCTATGAGCTATACTTTCAATTTCACTGTCAAATAGTAGAGGTCCTGACGGATTTCTTCTAGTCATAAACTATAAAAAACCTATCAAAAGAAAATAAAAGAAATATTAGTAATTAAAAAAATTGCAATAAAAATAAAAATGGCTAAAGTAATAAAAATTAAGCGTTCCTAATATCTTAGTCTCCGAAAACGGCGCCAAAAACTTGATTGTCACTAAACTAACTAAAAAAACTAGACTAAGGCAAGCGCACCTATCGAACAGTAGTATAGTTATGGTGAGACCGAAAATATCGTATCTACAAGGACTAAAAGTACTAGTAATTACTATCTTTTTATTATCTAGCCTAAGAATTAAAGGGATGCTTTTAAACTAAGCCTAATTATCTAATTGACTTAAAGAAAATACGACAGAGATGAAAGTTGAAAAATACTTTTGAAAACCGATGGAGAAGACAATACCCAAGGAAGAATCCACTTAGACTATACTTATTACTTCTGAATTAGACGATTTATTCACTTGACTTAATCCGTAGAAATCCCTGATTTATGTTATTATCTCTCTCGAGACTAAAAACAACTTACTCTAGGTTAATTAATTGAAATCTCTTTCTAATTAAAACCCCTATTGTCGCATTAATTCGATCTATGGATTCTCTTATTAGATTTGACTCTAATCCAGCAGATTTATGTCATCCTATGTCTAGGATTGCATGCAACTCTGCTTAATTATGAAAGATCTACTCTTAAACAGGGACTTTGCTCTACTGAATAAGCACATCAGACTTGAATTACTATCCTGGAATATTAAAGCAGGGATTAAAACTCATAACTTAAGAATAAGAAAAGTATTTATCATATAATTTAAATAATAATAAGATCTGTCTTAGGTTTCATCCCCCTTCGGTATTTAGGGAGTTTAGTTCATAATGAAGGGGAAAAACATCTCAAAATTAGGAAAATAACAAAACATAAGAAACCCAAAAACTTCAGTAGAAATTGAATGGAGATCTTCGGTCTTGACGTAATTTTTTCTTCCGAGTTGATTCCAATGGCTGTCTTTGAGTATTTTCTGCCTTCTGCTCTCTGTCCCCCTTTTGATCCTCCTCTACGGTGTTTATATAGGCTTTGGAATGCTTTCAAACCCTAAAAATTAGGCTTTTTCGAGTATAATTAGACTTAGGCTCGATAGGGACACGGCCGTGTGCCACGCCCGTGTGAAGTTGCTCAAGCTGTGTGAAATTTTTCTAAGTTGGTTTTTAGTCGACACGGTCATGACACATGGGCATGTGGCCTACCCATGTGTCACACATGGGCGTGTGGATTACATGTGTGGAAGTGCCTAGGCCGTGTGAAACACTGAATTAGGCCCATTTTGTCCCTTTTTGGCCCGGTTCCTGCTCTTTTTGCTTTCCTAAGCTTTCCTGAGTATAAAACATGAAATTAAAGGATTAGGAGCATCAAATTCATTAAATATTATGATAAATCATCCAAAAATATGCCAAGCGTGGGATTAAAACATGTTACATTTGAGATTTATCAATATATACACGAACTTACATCGGACGTAAAAACGATGATATTAGTCAATCAATCGAGCACTTTGTTTTTACCTCAATCTAGATTCGAATTTCTCCTTTCTTGATCTATATGTTTTCAAAATTAACTTATTTAATCACCAATACATTCAATTTAATATACAAACACATCTTTGGGCATTTTTGCACTTTAGCCCTAAAATTACATATTTTGACATTTTAGTTCTTATCACACAAAACACCAACTATAAAAAATTCATCAAAACCATGCCTTAGCTGAATTTTTCTACGGTCCCCATCAGCCCATATTTAACATTTTTTCACATTTTAGTCCTTCAATTTCTCATTTTCACAATTTAATCCAAATTACTCAAATTCATCAAAAATCCCAATACAAAACATAGTAATCTAACACATACATTTCATTTTCTATCATCTAACTTCATAAAACTCATATTATCAACAATGGCACAACTCAAAATCATCAACAATTTCCACAATTCATACATGGGCTTGATAGTATACAGAGCAACGATTACAAAAACGTAAAAAATATCAAAAATCGAACAAAACTCATACCTTAATCACCAATCTACTTGGTCAAACCCTAGCTTAAGTTTTCTTTTCTTTTTCCTTTTGTATTTTCAGTTAACAAAGATGAATAAATCATCCATTATCATATTTTCTTTGATTATAACATATATTAATAATAATTTCCAATTATAACCTTTATTAAACCATATAAATATCACTTAATGGATGGTCATTAATGTCCATTAACCTTAGTTATGGTCTAAATGCATCATAAGGACCTCTCCTTTAATAAGACATAACACTTAAGTACTTTTAACAAATAGCTAGTCACTTTTATCTTTTACGCGATTAGGTTCTTTTTGCAAATTAAGCACACAAACGATAAAATTTCCACATGAAACTTTCACACATGCTTAAACATATACTATAAACATAGAAAATAATATTAAAAATATTTTTCTAACTCATATTTGTGGTCCCAAAACCACTATTTCGACTAGGGTCTAAACCGGGCTGTTACACAAGGTATATTAAGAAATGAAACGGATGATACATGTATAGGAAACTTAATTAATGGTTGTGCTCATCCACGAATATTGATTCATATATGTGTTTACATGAATAACATGTTTGATTTATATGCTTAGGCATTTAGCCAAATTGTATTGGATTGTGTCATGTTTAGCTTACCTATTATGTGATTAAATGGTAAGTTATGTTTTAAGTTATACAAAATTACTAAGCTTAAATGCTTACTCTGTGTTATTTTTCGTGTCTTATAGAGAATCAAAAGCTCGTTTGGGTTGGAAGCTTGTTGGAGCTATGTCACACTATCCATCGGCTTTTTTGGTACTTTCAGATGTTTAACTTTGGTTATAATGGAATGCATAGGTATTTAGCTAGTGTTGGCCATGTGTTTTGGTTGTTGAAATGGCCATTTGTTTTGTATTATGATATGTCACATTGATGATGGGATGAACTTAGTTTTTGGCATGTAAATATTAGCATTAGAATGGTTGATGAATTGCTTGATATGGTTGAATGATGGAAGGTGAAATGATAGTTAAGTATGCATAATGTATAAGTATTGTAACTTGTTATGAATTGGTGCCTTGTTATGAAAGGCATACATGTTTATTAATGTTAGTGATTGAATAGCATACTTGGTACTATTTGATAGGTTATGGTAAGCTAATTCAATAGTTTGAATTGATGCAATCTTGAGTGGAAGTTAGTTGATTATTTGGCCAAATGGACTACATGATTGTACATGTTTATATTTTTTCATTTGAGGTGCCTAAGGGCATATGGGTTATTACATTATATCCTATGTATATGACTTGATTATGCTTGATTTTGGTGCCTTGTTATGGCTTGTGCATATATGCATTTTTGGTTGTAAGTATATGCTTTGTTGGGTAAGAAAAATGGCTTGTAAAGTGGCCTATTTTCATCCACACGGGTAGAGACACGGGCATGTGTCTTAGCTGTGTGTAACACACGGCCAGGTGATACGATCGTGTGTCTCCTGTAGCTTTCAAAGGGTTGCAAGTTAAGCTATTACACAGCCTAACACACGGCCTGGCACACAAGTGTTTGGCTTGGTCGTGTGACCCAAGTCAGTGAGTTATAAGGGCATGGACACGAGCTGGGACATGGCCATGTGTCCCTACTTTGAATGCCTATACAGCTGTGTGACCCCTACAGTGTTGAAAATTTTCAATATTTTTTGAAAAATTCTCTGAGCTTCCGATTTAGTCCTGATTTGTTTCTACGGAGTATTTTAGGCCTCAAGGGCTCATTTAAGGGACAATATGTATGTTTTGACTTGGTTTTAATACGTTTATTGATATGATATAAAATGTTTATAAATATGCACTCGTTTGATTTGAAAACTCTGGTAATACTTCGTAACCCTATTTTGGGGACAGATACAGGTTAAGGGTGTTACATTTATAATGTTAAATTATTAATAAAATATAATAAAACATAATATAGTGATCATATTCATCATTTCATCCTTCTTCCACAGTTTCTTCAATAAGAAAAAAAACAAATAAGCCATTTTTGATATATTAAGTTTAGCTATGTGCATGTAAGTGAATTTGAGCTATGTGCATGTAAGTGAATTTGAAACCCCTTTCTCGTAAATTCTACGTTTTTGAAATCATTGTAGCTTAATCTAGCTAATTGGGTACTAAATTGTAAAATTGTCAAAGTTTTGAAATGTTGCCATTGATGGTTATTAATGTTAAATAGCTTGGTTGTAAGCTTAGATCTAATTAAGGACTAAATTGTAAAGTAAAATTGGTTAGTTTTGAGTTTAGGGACTACAATGAAAATAATTTAATTTGGCATGAAATTTTTATAATTATTGATTGTAGATGGTTGTGAAAGGATGTATTTGAAATCAGATTGTGAAACATGGTTTAAATGTGAAAGATATGATAGTTTCAGTTTTAGGGACTAAATTGAATAAAATATGAAATTTTAGGAAACTGTGAAAAGTGATAATAGGATATCATATGTATTAAATAGAATTTCATAAGGTAATTGACACTGATATTTTGAAATGAATTACTGTAGAGATCAAGAATTAAATCAACCGACAGATAATAAAAAAATTACAAATTAGTCCCTTACACTTCTATTGTTTCTATTTGTACTTAATAATATGGTGAATTTATGTTTGTAAATGTATTGAATGTTGTTAAATCATGAGCTTTTGTTATATAAATTGTATTTTGAAATGTATTCAAAATGGTATAAAAGGGTGAGAAATGACTGGATTCTAAAGAGTGGTTCTAATATTCATATTAAGCCCGGATGAATATAGGATAGGATACAATTGGCATGCCAATAGGGTTAGTTGCACACTTGTACATGATTTTCACTATGGTGCCTACTGATTCACAGTACGGTGTCTACTAATTTGCATTATAGTGCCTACTGATTTGCACTTTGATGCCTATCGCTCAACACTTCGATGCCTACTGGTGTGATGTAGTTACCAGCATATCCATATATGTTTATTTAATTCATCAGGCTAGCTATTTAAAAGGAAATTTATTCACTAATGTTATGTGATAAATGGAATTGGATGTGATTGTACAAATATTGTTGTGTTATATTACTAGATTGAGTAAATGAAGTATATGTTCGACAGTTCTAATGAAATGATATTGAATTGAATTGTACTAAAAAAGTTGATAGTTATGTGGTTGTATACGAAATGCTTACCTTGTGAATGTGAAATGTTGTGAGAAGAATTTAGCTAAATTAGTTGTTCAGTTTGTTTAATTATGAAATAAGGTAAGTTAATTGATTTAATACCTATGAACTTACTAAGCATTTGTAATGCTTACTCCGTTTCATTTTTTGTTTCTATAGTTGACGTTTTGCGAACTCGGCGTATTGGATCACTCTAGAGCTCACACTACCCAGCTTCAGTTTCGATAGACTTTTTAATTGTTCGAAACTCGATTTTGTGGCATGTATATAGACTTGATATGTATAAGTGTCATTTTGGATGTTAATGGTTATGTTGTGCATATAATACCTGTACTTTATGATTATATGATATGTGTGTAAGTTTTGTTAAATGTTTATATTCATTTGAATGGTGATGTTTGGATCTAGCTTGTGCTAGCATCTTGAATGTTTCATGCTATGAAGTTAAATGTTATTAAGGGCCCCTTTGGATAGACGGTGCATTTACTCACGGTTAGTGTAAAAATAATGGTAGCGATGAGATTAGATACTATAGCAATACTGTAACATGAGACAAAAAGAAAGCTAAATGCACTGCACTAGAGATAAACGCTCATCCAAAGAGACCCTAAGTATGCATAATAGACACTGTTGGCTATGGTTTGTTTGAGTTAAGGTGACATGAAAGTCGTAAAGGAACTGGTATATTATCATATTGGCTATTGGAATGTTTTGTTTTGAATAGTGTGGATGACTTGTAAAGTTTTATGTAATATTCGTGTTTGTGGTGCCAATTATGGCATATTGGTTGAATGAATATTTAGACATGTTTTTCGAATGCTTTTGTGCAGGTTTGAATGGCCTTATATGCATCATTTGAGCCTTTGGTTTGCCTTGATACAAATTAGGCACATAGTGGCATATTTTGTACCACATGACTTGTTCACACAATCGTGTGTCACACACAGGCTAGTGACACAACCATGTGTCCACTGGAAATTAGGAAGCATTTGACCTGCCACAAAATGTAGGGGTAGTTTTTGTACATTTTAGCACTTTAAGGGTTTGTTTTCTAGGCATTTTAGGATTAATTATGTTATTTTCAGCATTAGTAGCTTAAGTACAAAAATAAGTGTTTTTAGACATAAATTGACGTTTATTGACCTATTATGTCAATTTGGGTCTTAGATAGTTTTAATGTGTTCAATTGAGTGTGTTGGATGATTATTTAGAGACCCGATAGCCTCATAGACGACACTCGAGTAGAGTACGAGTTCCTGAGATGCAACACACGAATTCAGAAGACCAAGTATGAGATGTCGATGTCGTGTCGCGACACAAGCAATGTGTATCGTGACATAGGGCTAAACATGGGGAGCAAGGACTGAGAAGGCTAAATTCATCCATACAACCGATATAATTCGAGACTAGAACTTCCAATTTGCCTAGTTAGGTTTCTAAACGTCTTTATAAGTAGTAAGGCTATTCCTAAATTAAGGGAGGTCGTTAGGAGCCATAGTTAGTAGATTTAGGTGTTATTACATTTTTATTTCATTTCTAAAAACTTATTGTTCTTTTCGACTAGATTCGGTTTGAACCTAAGTCTTTTATACTAAATTATTTAGTTTTCTTTCATTGTTCTTATTCAAACATCAAAGATCAATTAACTATTACGAGATTACGTAACTCTGAGCACATCAAATTCAATTGATTGAGTAATTTCTTACCTTTATCTTATTCTAATTTATTAAGTTCTTTTATGTGTTTAAATTACGATTAAGAGTTATGGCATCTAGATCTATGAGAGGCTAAATCTCTTGAAAGATTAATGAGTGGATGTATGAGTATGTCACACTCGGTTCTCATTAAGGACCAAAATTTAAAGAATAGATGGGGATAAATTGAATAAAAATAGAAGTTAGAGGGCTCTACTGGGAAATTTTGAAATTTTTGTAACTATTGGGCAATTATTTCAATTTCAAACCTGGTTTGGTTAAGATGGAACCAGTTGGTTCCATAGTGGGAGACACAATGATTGCCGATGGATGACTATTTGAGCTACGAAAACTGTGCAAGAGGAGTTATAAATTTTGGTGAGAAGGGATATTCCTACAAAAGGAACTTTTCTTAATTCTGTTTGCAAATGTCTTCTCCTCTTCGTCAAGGAAAATTTAGGAGAGCCTTGCATGGAGCAGTGGTCGTGAGATTATAAGTCCGGAATTAGATAATTTGAGAAACTGGTAACCTTTCTTGTCTTTCTGTACTCATGAAATTAAAGGATGAATGAAAGTAAAGATTTCCTGTAACAGCCCGTTTTTTAGTGGTGTCAGAAATAGTGGTTTCGGGGCCACCAAGTTCGACGAGTAAGTTCGTAAATATTATTATTTAATATTTATGATTCATATGTGCTTTTTAAAAAGGTTTTTGATTTGATAATTTATGTTATATAAGTGATTTATTAAGTTCAAGTGGTTTTATAAAATAAGGTACCAGGACATTGTTTTTATAAATTGAGCTGTAAATATTTTTATAAATATTTACAGAGTGTCATTACAGTGATATTAAAGTTTCGTTAAGAAATTTTAATGTTTTGATGGTTAATTAATTAAAAAGGATCAAATTAAAAAAATGTATTCCCTGGACTTCGTTCCCGTAAATTAGACTCGTAAATATTTTATATTTATGAAGCTAGTTGTGTAGTTAGTTAGGTTTCGGTTAGGTGAATTTGCTTGAATTAAATGTAATTAGGTATAAAGACTAAATTGCATATAGGGTGAAATTTGAATTATAGATTAAAGAAAATTAAAGGGACAAAAGAAGCAATTATGTCATTGGCATTAATTGAGGCGACATAAGTAAGATATTTTTGAATTTATTATATATATTATAAAATAAAACCTTAAGTATTAAGTATATATATTATATTATATAATAATAAATTAAAAGAATAAACAAATAAATAAAAGAAATAGAAATAGAAAAAGAGAAAGATAGAACAAAACAAAGAAGGAAAGAAAGAAAAAGGAAAGAAAAGGAAAAAGAAGGAGAATTAGGGTTTCAAGGGTTCAAAGCTCAATAGGTTAGTCAATTTAGTCATTTTTCTTGTAATTTTTATGTTTTTAGAATCCCCGTATTAAATACTACCCCACCTATGTCAAAATTTTAGAAATTATTGAATTTTTAAGTGTTGTTTATGTTGAATAATTTGAGTATTGAGGACTAAATTGATCGATTTTCAAGTTAGAAATGAAAAAGGATTAAATTGTAGAATAAATTGTAAATTTTGAGTATTAGGGACTAAATTGTGAAATTTTTGAATTTTAGGGATTTAAGTGAAATTAAAGAGTCAAATCTAGTTTAAAGTGGAAATTGAATGAAAATATAGAATTAAATGTAAAGAAATAAAGTTAATCTCGGTTTAGGGACTAAATTGAAAATTAGGCAAATATTGAGCAAAAATTGAAATATGCAATATGAAGTTGAATTGTGTTATATTGATGAATTTTAATTGTTTTAATTTTGTAGCTAACGTCATACTGGAACCTCGACCAAAAAGGGGAAAGATAAAGTCAACTCGGAATAACTCGGAATTTCTAGTTTTTATTTCCATAATATGAATTTAGTTGTTAATTGTTATAATTCAATTTAATGTATATGGTAAGTATTGAGGTGAGAATTATTGTATTTTGCAATTGAAATGGATTGATTCGTTATGTGATGAATTTATTGAATTTATATTGATTGAATTGCTATATATATATATTGAATATATTGATTATTTGAATTGAAATGAATATTGGTTGTATTTGAAAAGTGAAATTAAACCCTGTTAACTATATCGGGCTGAGTCGAATATAGATGGCATCCCATAGGATTGGAAGAGTTTAGGGATTTCTTCGACTTCGAGTCGATGAGACACTAGGTGTCAATTTACTACTTCAGATTAATTCGATGAAACACTGGGTGTCAAATTATTACTACGAATTATCCGATGAGGCACTGGGTGCCAAACTGGTGTGTTTTGGTTGAATTCGTGTATCCGTCCGAGGCCGAGTCATGTTAATAGGGGTAAATGAATAATAAAGTTTTATAATTGATATTAAAATGGCATGGTATGAGAAATGGAAGTGAAATAGTGAATTGAAAATAGAATGTGAAATATGTTGCAAATATATGAGTTATATACTCATAATGTAACCCCCCCCCCCAAACCATGCCTAGAGGTTATGGCCGAATTTAGTGATTTCACATTGAAGTGTTTCTCGCAAAGTATAATCTCGTTGAAAGCCTATTCTTTATTTAACCTCTTTATGTGATCTTAAGATACGTTTATTCATTTTCAAAATGAAAGGTATTTGTCAAAAGTTAATCATATTAAGACGTCATTATGATTAATTTATTTTAAAACGTTATTACTTTCTAAAGCTTTTAAAATAGGTTTTGTATTCATGGTGTCTTTGAAAAACATTTATTTATTTGAAAACTCACGCCATTTTCCTACTGCTAGCAGTTATAAATCAAGCAAATCACAATCCCACATTAAAAATAAAAACCAAAGAGGACTTATTATAATAAAATACCCAAAATAAAATTACTTATAATTTAAAATCAATTAAGGAACTAGGTGCGGTTGTGTGGCCACCTTTGAGTCCCTCGCAGCACCGATCTACCTAAGTCTGGGGATTACCTGTACAGGTAAACAGATGGGTGAGTTATGAAACTCAGTGTGTAATCCCATATCAAATAACCATACAATGAGCATATACAGTATGGGCCTAAGCCCATTTCAGTAAAGGTTCAGTCTCAGTTAGGGCCTTAGCTCATTACAGTATTAGTATCAATTTGGGTCAGAGCCCATTTCAGTGACAGTACAGTCCATATATGCAAACAAGAGATCCTACCCAACCAGCCTCTACACTCCATCTCTGTCCAACCCTGCACTCTATGTAGGGATATAATCAACCCACCCATCCCTATACTCCAAGTAGTACCGGTTGCAGCACTAAACAGTATTTGCAGTAGAACTACCAGTACAGTACACTTCCTCCAATCATAATAAAACCCATCCCCATGCAACATATCATGCAGCATGTCATGTCGTGTCATAATATCATACGTGTATTCAATATGTTTAAAGTGGCATGCTCAAGTATAATCATACATCTCATAGGGGCATAACAGTCATTTTACCACACAGAGACATGATAGTTATTTTATCAATTAAGGGTCCAGGTACACTTACCGACCTAACAGTAGGTCCACAGTCATCTTGGGCGACCCGTGCAACTTTAACAGTCAAACAGTGAAAATGGGCCCAATACCCATAAGCGGGCCCATGTGAGCCCACACATCTGTGTGGCCCACCTAGCCCAGAAATGGCCTTGGCCATGAGAGTTACACAGCCTGGCCTAAAATTCACCATACGTCCGTGTGGTTTACCCGAGTGGGGCCCACATGCTCGTGGGGCCCACACGGCCCAATTCGGTCTAAGCCCATGAAATCGTTCATGATGACCTCTAGGATCAAACGCCCACGTTTAGTCACATGGACTACCACACGAGCAAGCTTACGCTCATATAGCATCATTATTCACTTATTTCGGCTTTTGCCGATTTCCATAGTTGGAACGGAGATTACACACCTTGCTTGCGAAAGTGTGTACACCCCTCTTGAGCACTTCAATCCTAGATTCAATCATAGTACACCATTAGTCTCTACACGATAGGGCTAAAACGACCCCTCTTATAATATTTATCTAAAATAAAGATTACCATTGTAACACCCCCTAACCCCGAATCTTCGCCGGAATAGAGTTACAAGGCATTACCGGACATATCAGACAACTTATGAATAATTCACAAATAAAATAACATTCATAGTATAATTTAATAACTAAGTCCTTATAATGAACTCTCGAAGTCTAAAACATATATTAAAAGTGAAACGGGACTTACTCAAGTACTCCGAAAAAAAAATTATAAATTTCGACAGCATTTCTGCTTATTTTTACATAAAACCCCCTGAAATTAAACCCGTATCCATTTCAAACATAACCATTTCAACCAACTCATTTCACATACTCATTTTCTATTCTAAATACCTTCTAATCAAACTCAATCACTATAATATCAATTTAAATTTATCAGTGTACTAATTAAATTGAAATGGATAAACTTCTTTCATTATAATTCTTAGACTTGTAATACTAACATTTTTAATCATTTATATTCAAAACATAATAACCTTTATACACATCCTATGTACATGCCACATTACCAAAAGAAAATATGCATCACCAAAAGCTTGCTGAAGTCGGGTTTGGCTTTGAATGCTGGTTCAGTACTTGACTTCTACAACCTGCGCACGGAAAGAACCGTACACTGAGTATGCATATACTCAATGGTATCACTATAATTCAATTTATAATTAAATACATTAAATCACACACATACTTTTACATTACAATTATCATCACTTAATAAACAATTCAATCTTTTTATATTATCATTTGAATATATATATATCATTCTTATTTCTTTAGTTCAATTCTCACCTTTCACATATGCCATATCATTCAAATTTAGTTTTATCAAGAATTTATTTCATTTTTCCTATTAACTTGACTCGGACTTCATGGATACACGATTCCAACCAACACACCAAGACGGCACATTGTACCTTAACTTTACACAAGACCTAAACAAGAATCAAGAATGGTAGCAATAATAAGAATAAAGAATAAAGATTCAACACATAAAATTTTGAATAGGTAACGGTAACAGTAATAGTATTCGACACACAAAGTGTCAAATCGGTAACAGTAACGGTAACAGTAATAGTAGTCGGCACATAAGTGTCTGATCCGTAAGCCGAAAAAAACCCGTACTCTTCAATATCCTATGGCATGCCAACTATATCCTACTAGCCCGACTAGTTTGTCAAAACCCTTTTAAAACGAGTTTGGAAAAATCGGGTTTGACTTTTTGAAAAATGAAAAAAAAAATAGGAGTCGCCACCAATCAGTTTAAGTGTGATTGAACCACCTTCAAACCACTTTTTGTTTGAAATCATTTGCTTTGGTCTACGAAATCAAGAAAACGGGTTCAGGAGTCAGTTACGTACGAAGAAGGGTTAGCACCCTCGTAACGTCCAAAAAAAAGTGGTACCAAATTGAATAACTTTTCATCTTTAATGCTAGAATTTTGAAAGTATTTAAAAATATGATCCTTTTTGAAATTAAAATAGTTCGAGTTGAAAACCGAGATTTCTTCGTTCTAAAAGAATATGAATATCACATCCAGTATGATAGGACACGATATTCTAAAACTCTTGTAACTGAAGTCACCTCGTAATTTATAAAATCGTTTAGAAGGGTATTTTAGGCATTTAGACAAACGGGAAATTGCAACCCAGCATGTTAGGGCACTACTTCCCGAATTCCTAACTACCAAAAACATTGCCTTATCTTTTTTTTTTTAAAAAAAATCAAATGAAATAAAAAAATTCTTTAAAGTGATGATGCATTTAACATATTACAAAGGATTAATATTAAATAAATTAACCCACATGATACCTATTTTAACATTCCATGCAAATATAATAAAGATGACAAATAAGGACATAAATTACACAATATGTTATCACTTTGCACATATATGATCATAGATAATATAAAATATACATGCATTGTCATTACATGCAAAATACAACGTAGTGCATAATGAATACGATAAATATAAATTGCAATATACATAATGTTTTATGCAAATGTAACTTAAATCAACATAAATAATTAATTTCATGCAAATATGTAAAAACAATAACAAATATTATATGAAAATTTAACCTACTAAACAATAAAAAAGAAAAAAAAGTAAATAAACAAATTATAAACATATGAAATATAAATCAAATAAAATAAAAAGAGATTCATAAATTTTAGAACAATATGAAAATAATAAAGGAAAACTTTTTTTTAAAATGATTAACATATATATATATATAAACCATATTATGGGGTATAATAACTTAATATTTTAACAAAATA
The DNA here is from genome assembly GCF_025698485.1 of Gossypium arboreum. Classification (NCBI taxonomy): domain Eukaryota; kingdom Viridiplantae; phylum Streptophyta; class Magnoliopsida; order Malvales; family Malvaceae; genus Gossypium; species Gossypium arboreum. The sequence continues at coordinate 13,456,942 of NC_069072.1, read as the reverse complement.
ATGTACTAAATATTAATATTACACATATTTATTTAATAATAAAATAAAAACCTATATAATTAACGAGTGATAAAGTAGTATATATTTTATGATGAAATAAAAGTAATGTAAGGTATAATATATGGTAAAATATATAGTGTATAATATAATTTGTAAACAAAATATATAATAATATAAACCATACGATAAGTAATAAAAAATATATAATAAGAAGTATATAATATAATATATAATAAAAAATACTATAAGGAATAATATATAATAAAATATGATATGTAATAAAATATAAATAAAATATAATGAAATAAAAATACTATCATATAAATAAGAATAATATATAATATTATTTAATAATAATTTTTTTAAAAAATTTACACAATTAATGAATAATAATACATAATTTACGAAAATAAAAAAATAATATATATAAAATATATAATAAAATATAATAATAAAAATAATATACATTATTTTATATAACTAATATTTATAAAAATAAATAATATATAAGGTATTTAAAATAAATTAAATATATAAAGAAGGATTAAAATTGAATTTAATTAAAGAATTTAGGATTAATTACAAAATAAATAAAAATTGGGCCTAATTGAAAAGCGCATTAAACCAGAGGGACTCATCGAATTAGCCCTTATCCCGAGAAACGACGTCGTTCCTCGAATGGAGTTTAATGACCATGGGACTAAATTGAAACAACTATAAAATATTAGGGCGAATTAAAATAAAAATAAAATGAAATTTTAAAGATTAAAATGCAGAAGGACTAATTGGGCAATTAGCCTGTTTTCTAAAAACGCGGATCCTCCCGAGTCACGGGTCAACACGGGTCCTCAAAGATTGATCTGACGTCGTTTTATGCTTATTGAGTTAAACCAAAACGGCACCGTTTCGTTGGGGCTATATAAGCCAAATTTTAACTTAAAATTCATTTCAAAATCTGGGTTTAAAAAAAAAATAAAAATCCTCTAAATGAGGAGAAATGGGAGCCCCGGACTCTGGCCTCCGCACGTGCCCACTCGTCACCGTCGACTTTGCCATCTACGGCGGCCGAAAGCTGAAAAGCTTCATTTTTTCGTCTATACTGAAAGGTAAGACTCCTTCCTTGTTTTTAAAACTGTTTACCAACTATTTATATATGTATGTATATGCTTCGAATACTAAAAAAATGAAAATAATAAAAGATTGATGATTCACCTAAAAGAAATTGTATGTATTTGGCTTTTATATTCCTTGTTAAAATCTTTGTGTATTTACAGGTTACAAAGGAGGCTTTTATAGCCACTATTTCTATTACATATTTTGGGAAGAAATCTTTTATTTCTGTCCATATTTGTTTTGTTTGTTTGCTGCTGTTTCTTTCCTTCTTTGCAAGTAAGCGAGAATCTGGTGATGATCAATGATGATCGGGCGCTCATGATGATGATGTTAGCGCTAATTTGCGCGTTGACTGCGGCGCGATTCGGGGCCAGAGTTGTGGGGTGAGGCGAAGAGGCGTGACACTTGGGATGGTTGCGGCGCTCAACTTCTGGAACCTTTCGTTTGCGGCGCCTAGGGTTCCAAAAACTCTAGGTCTTCCATCCTTTGTTAACAAATTGGGCCATTTGGGCTGTACTTGTTTGTGGGTTGGGTGTAAATGGGTTAGTGGGTAGTTTAGGTTAATTGGGTTCTAAGTATTTGGGTCTACGGGTTAGTGGGCTATGGTATTGTAAATGGACTGTAATAAATAAACATTCATTTATTTTTTTTTTGTTTTTGGTTTTAAGGCCCGGGCAGATTTGGGCTGCTACAGCTGCCCCTCTTTGCCCATTGCTGTGTAATAGGAATCGAGCAAAGACTTATAGACAGACCAAATTTGCCCGGTCCTATCAAATCCTCATTTTCAATCTGCTCTTTGCAAACTTAATACTGTCATGCTGATATTTCGATCTGCTCTCCGTCGAACACAAAGATGCCAAATCTGCTATCTTCGATCTGCCCTCTGACAATATGCCAAATTTGCTTCTTGGATTTACTCCTTGTCGAATACAAAGATGTCAAATCTACTATCTCTGATTTGCTCTCTGACCATACAGAGATGCCAAATCTGCTATCTTCGATCTGCTCCCTGACAATACATGGATGCCAAATCTGCTTCTTGGATTTGCCCCTCGTCAAATATGAAGATGCCAAATCATCTTGGATCTGCTCCCCGTCGAATACGGAGATGCCAAATATCATCTTCGATCTGTTCTTTGATAATACAGAGACGCCAAATCTACTATCTTTGATCTGCTCTCTGACAATACAGAGATGCCAAATCATCTTGGATCTGCTTCAGCTTAAACACCTGAAGATCAGATCTGCTATGTCTTCGATCTGCTCCTTGTAAACGTAAGGATGCCAAATCATCTTAGATCTACTTCGATGTGAAAACATCTGAAGGTTAGATCTGCTATGCTTTGGCCTGTTACCCTACTGTTTAGGGGGTTAAGGTGCATCAATCTTCATTGTCCCTTGAAGGACGTAACCTGTATAATGTGTATAAGTTCATGCCTAATGATTAGGATGCTATGATCGAAGTGAGTCAAATGCTCCTAATTAAACCTGTTATAATGCACAATGTTCATGAATATGACCCCTATTCCAGACGTCACTACTCATTCCTTCGTCGAAGTTTATCCTTATTTCTCTCAAAGTATCATTCCTACTCAGCTTGTAGGTTTGTACCATTCTTCAAATGCTATGCCTGTAACACCCCTAACCCGTATCCGCTGCCAGAATAGGGTTTCAGAGCATTACTACCATTTACAGATCACAAAAAAAAATTTAAATACTTACCGATTCAATGCATCATATAAATAAATATATTACCATTCAATCAACAGTTTGACACTTGTATAAGCATCAAACACCAACATTGTTAGTATACTTGCACATATCTCATATAAATTCAACATTGATATATCTATTTTCTCGACATATCGCACTTGAGTTTAATAATAGTCTAAACTTACATAATTTCCTTGTATCAACATATCAAAGATAATCATATATGTACATGTCATGAAACATATCATGCTCTTACCGTTTCTTCATAAGCATATATCATTCATTTCATTATATCAATATTTCATGCTCCATCATTTCCATATATTTTATGTATATTTATTCCGGTAATAGCTTATATCAAACTTAACATAAATTATATTCCATGTACTTATACTTATTTCGTTTATCTATCTTCATAATTATTTCATATAACCATTCGTCATCTGATACATATTACCTGAATATCAATTGTTCAACAGATGTTAGAGCGTCTCCCATCCACGGTCTTATTTATCTTTGACATGATGCCATAGTGTCTTTCAACTATGGTCTTACTCATTTTCTGTCATGTTGCCATGGTATCTTTCAACCATGGTCTTGTTCATTTCATATCACGTTTCCATGGTATCTTTCAACCATGGTCTTACACATTTCATATCGAGTTGCCATGGTATCTTTCAACCATGGTCTTACACATTTCATATCGAGAGCACACTCCATAAACCTCATCCTTACGGTGAGATTACCATCAAAGCTAAATCCTATAATATAAACTCATAGAGTATTGTCGAATTACCACCAAAGCTAAATCCTCGCAACGACAATTACTCTAATGAGCTTGGATCTCAATTACTAGTCCAAAGCTAAATTCAAACCCTAATTGATTACCCGTCCGGGCTAAATCCATTTTACACGTATTCTTCTGGAGGGCTATATCAGAATAGGATCACCCGTCCGTGCTAGATCCTTTTTACCGTCAATTCCTTTTCAGAGATCCATCGAATTTTCCTTTCATTCAACTAGGATTTATTTTCAATTTATATCGAGTATTATCAATATTTCATCAAATATCATGAATTGAACATTCAAATCATATTTTCATCACATAACCACATATTTCAAGTATTTAAAATACAATTCAAGTTACACAAGCTTACCTCATTGCTTGTTTGTGTTTATAATTTCATTAATCCGATATCTTTTCTTTTCCACGATCAAGTCTCATATTTGAGTCGTCCGGATCTTTATAAATAAATTTGATCATCATTTTCATTCATTTCACCTTCTAATGCATTTAATTAATGCTTTAGGAAAAATTACCATTTTGCCCCTAAACTTTTAATTAATGATGATTTCGCCCTTAGGGTCGGAAAATAAAATTCTTGCAATTTAATCCTTATTTCCAGCTATTATTCTCATATATATTGATAAATCCATGAATTTTATAAAATATCGAATTTTCCATAATTTCAACACTTTTAATTTAATCCTAAAACATGTTTTTCCCGATCTTGAACTAAATTAATAATTTCATTCAATTTTGTAATTTAAATAATAAAATAATCCATTTCATGCAATTTGGTCATTTCTAAAATTTTTACAAAATTACCCATAAAGTTTTACTTTTATTCAATTTAGTCCGTAAGCCTAAAATATGCAAATTAGCCATGCTTAATGAATATTTATATATGTTTTCCTCCTCCTCCTCTCCATTCCACATCCTTGATGTATGTAGCACACTTGTAAGTAACATTATCTAAAATTTTTATTATTTACTTTTATGAATATTCAAGCTGTCCATCTGTGTCATAGTCACTAAATTATTTATATCTGGAGCTATAGGACTCCAAATTAATATCCGCTAATTTTCCCTGAAACTAGACTCATATATATTCTTACCATAAAATTTTCAGAATTTTTTGTTTAGTCAATAAGTACAGTTTATTCTTTAAAGTTACCCCTATTCTGCTTTCTGACAGTTGTGACCCTTCTTCACTAAAAATTAATTATCTCCTTGTACAGAATTCGAATGATGTTCATATTTGTTTCTATTGAAAATAGACTCATTCAGGATTCTAAAAATATAAATTTAAGCCCCTAATTATTTTTATCCAATTTTTTTATGATTTTACAAATTCAGAACAGGGGAACCAAAAATCATTCTGACCTTGTCTCACAAAATTCATCATATCTCATGATTTAGAATTCCATTGCTTACATAATTTCTTCTATAAGAAACTAGACTTAATAATATTTAATTTCATATTTTATTCATCCTATAATTAGATTTATACAATTTTGATGATTTTTCAAAGTTAGACTACTGCTGCTGTTAAAACTGTTTTAGTACAAAATATTAATTACCATGTTATAACATCCTTATTTTCTTTTTCTACACCATTTCTCATCACTTTCTCTTATTTTTTCTTCACAACATATCAAGAACATAGGACCTTATGTAAGAAAACTCTACTATAACATTATTTCCATGCTTTATCAATAATAACAAACTTAAAAACATATTGAAATCTTGATGTACTTACCTTTTCTTATTGACTTCAATCTTTAACTTGATTTTTCTCTCTCCTCCAGCTTCGATTTCTTGAATCCAACTTGATATTCTTGCTCCCCATTATCTCCTTGCTATCTTTCTCTCTTGATGACTATGGAAATTCTTTCAATTTTTAGGTGAAAATAATGAATTTTTGGTGGAAGGACTAAATTGTAAAGAAAGCAAACTTCTTTTCTTCTTCTTATCTTACATTAGTTTGCATGGGAAAGGAAATGTGTTGATAATTCTTCATCTTTCCTTCCTTTTATACTAAATAAATAATAATAAACATCTCATAAAATATTAATAAAATAATATTTATCTAATTAATTAATTTAAAATATCATCAACATAATCATTACATTCTAGAATTCTCTCTCTTACTAATTGACCATTTTTCCCTTCATGATCTTTTAGAATTCCATTCTTGAGTCATCACTTAATTTGGTAAAATTGCGATTTAGTCCCTCATAATTTTTTTACCTATTCAATTTGGTCCGAATTCATCAATTTTTCTTGGTTTCTAGATCATTCCACCCTTAAAATATTTGCACCATTAGTCCTTCAACTTTTTTATATTTACACTTCAACCCCTTAAATTTTGAGTATTTACTCTTGCGCAACAAGACTTTTCTCATCTTTGCAATTTAGTCCTTTCTTGAATTAATATATCATAATATACTTCTCAATATTGACATCACTCAAAAATTCCCTTTTTGTCACTTTATTTTCTTATTTTACTATATCACGGATAATATTTTACTGTAAAAATTTTCGGGGTATTACAATGCCCCACCGAAAATGTCTGTAAGATGATCCTCTCTTAGGACCGAATTGTTTGATTTGTCCAATCATCATCTTGGACTAAAGAAAGAATTTCCTCGAGTTCTTTCAAACCTCACTTACGTGAATTCCTCGAATAATTGTTCTGTTTTAATTTCTTGTATTATCTAGAAATTTCCAGAGTAATATGCAAAACTTCATTTGCGAAAATTATTTAGTTCATCTATCATTATTTTAATGCAACATACTTTAAGAATAATGGAAGATGAATTTAACCTTGAGAATAATTAGATTTGAATGAATTTTGTCAAAAATACAAAGGAAATTAATTTGATAGCCTATCTTTGAGAAGAAAGAGAATCTAAAGATAACAAACAGGCCAAGGATTAGATGCCCTAGATATCGCCGCTTGAGCATCTATACACCAGCCCCATGAAGTCTTTCTTGAGTTCAACATGTGTTTTAGAAAAAATCCTAAGTACTTTGTTGATGCCCTGATATGCAACGCACTTCGCTCTTCGTTGAATCAGATATAGCCAGATTACCGTGTGCTCTTCAAAATTTGAATTGCCCTTTCGGGTTTTCAACTCAAAATCCCCTTTGGTCACAAGGCGCCCTTTGAGGGTTTTCACCTTGGCCTCTCCATTTTTTATTTTTTTTGAAAAACTCAAGGCTCCCTTTGTGGGTTTTCACCTTGAATTCTTCTCTCCTTTAGACAAAGTAATTTTTTACGGAGTCTGAATTCACTGGATTGGGTAAACTCTTCCTAACCATTTCCGTTAAGATCAATGCACCCCCAGAGAAGGCCTTCTTCACGACATACGGCCCTTCCCAATTCGGCATCCATTTTCCTCTAAAATCCTTCTGAATGGGAAGGATCTTTTTCAGCACATGATCCCCCTCGTGGAATTCTCTTGGTCGCACTTTCTTGTCGTAAGCTCGCATCATTCGCTTCTGATACATCTGACCATGACGAATGGCCCTTAACCTCTTTTCCTCAATCAGGTTTAACTAATCATATCGCGATTGTATCCATTCAGCTTCATCCAACTTTATCTCTGACAAGATTCGGAGAGACGGTATTTCCACTTCAATGGGTAACACTGCTTCCATCCCATAAACCAACAAGAAAGGAGTTGCCCCAGTAGAGGTTCTAACAGATGTTCGATAAGCTAAGAGTGCAAATGGTAACTTCTCATGCCAATCTCTATAGGTTTCAGTCATTTTCCCCACTATCTTCTTGATGTTTTTGTTAGCAGCTGCCACTGCCCTATTCATCTTTGGGAGATACGGAGAAGAGTTATGATGCTTAATCTTAAACTAACTGCAAACTTCTGCTATCGTTCTGTTGTTCAAGTTCAATGCATTGTCTGATATGATCCTTTCAGGCATCTCATACCGACAAATGATCTCTTTCTTCAAGAATCGACTCACAGCCGACTTAGTAACATTTGCATAAGAAGCAGCCTCTACCCACTTCGTGAAGTAATCAATGACCACAAAAATAAAGCAATACCCATTTGAAGCTTTTGGTGATATTGGCCCAATAACATCCATGCCCTACATGGAAAAAGGCCATGGAGAAGTCATAACATGTAGAGGTAAAGGTGGTACATGAATCTTGTCTCCATAAATCTGACATTTATGACATTTCTTGGCGTAGTTGATACAATCCCCTTCCATAGTAGACCAATAATATCCAAACCTCATGATTTGTCTAGCCATCGTGAAACCATTAGCGTGGGTCCCACAAACACCCTCGTGAACTTCTTCTAAGATTAACTTAGCCTCCACGGCGTCAACACATCTCAACAGTACTTGGTCATTTCTTCTTTTGTACAAGATGTCCCTATCCAAAACGTAATCGCAGGCTAGCTTCTTAAAGTTCGCTTATCATTTTCAGTTGCATGTTCTGGGTATTTACGATCTTTCACATATCGCAATATATCTTGATACCAAGGATTATCATCCTTTTCTTCTTCCTCAATGTTACAACAGTAAGCTGGAGCCTTAAAGATACTCATCTGAATGGGTCTCATTTCTTCCTCTTTATTCGCTCTAATCATTGAAGCCAAGGTTGCTAGAGCATCTGCCATCTGGTTTTCGTCTCGTGGGACATAATTGAAAGTGATGTCATCGAACTCCTCAAGTAACTCCAAAACTACCTTTCGATAATTGATCAATTTAGGATCCCTTGTCTCCCATTCACCTCTAAGCTGGTAAATTACCAACGCTGAATCTCCATATACTTCCAAGGTTCTTATTGCTCGCTCTATATTCGCTCGGAGTCCCATGATGTACGCTTCATACTCGGCCATATTGTTTGTGCAATCAAAATCCAACTTGCACGTGAATGGATAATAATCGCCATTTGAGGATATCAAGACTACCCCAATTCCATTTCCCACCACATTTGATGCCCCATCAAAGTTCAGCTTCCAAGGATAATCCTCTATAGTTGCTACACACATCAACTCCTCATTTGGGAAATCAAAATCCAACGGCTCATAGTCTTTTAGAGCTCTACTAGCTAGAAATTCCGCTATCGTGCTTCCTTTTATAGCCTTCTGGCTCACATGGACTATGTCAAATTCTAAAAGTAGAATTTTCCATCTCGCCATTCTCCCATTCAACGCTGTTGATTCCATCATATACTTCAAAGGATTAAGTTTTGAAATAAGCCAAGTAGTATGATATAGCATGTACTGTCTTAACCTTCGAGTCGTCTAGATTAAAGCACAATGTAATTTCTCAATTGGCGAATATCTCATCTCACACTCTGTAAATTTCTTACTGAGGTAGTATATCGCCTTCTCCCTTCTTCCCGACTCGTCATGTTGACCAAGCACACATCCTATAGAATTACTAAACACCGACAAGTGCAGAATTAATGGTTTATCTGGACTAGGTGGAGATAGTACTGGAGCGTTTAACAAGTATTGCTTGACTTTATCAAAGGCATTCTGGCATTCCTCATTCCAAGTACCTTGGTTGTGTTTTCTAAGAAGGCGAAATATAGGGTCACATTTCTCCATTAATTGTGAAATAAACCGAGCAATATAATTCAACCTTCCAAGAAAACCCCAAAATTCTTTTTGAGTACGCAGTGAAGGCAAATCTCGTATGGCTCTAACTTTGTCTGAGTCAACTTCTATTCCTTTTTCACTAACCACAAAACCTAGTAACTCCCCCGACCTGGCTTCGAAAGTGCACTTTGCCGGATTAAGTTTTAACTAAAACTTCCTTAATCTCAAGAACAGTTTCCTTAAAACTTCAATATGTTCCTCCTCTGTTCGAGATTTGGCAATCATATCATCAACATACACCTCAATTTCCTTGTGCATCATATCGTGAAATAAGGTCACCATAGCCCTTTGGTATGTTGCCCCTGCATTCTTTAGCCCAAAGGGCATTACCTTGTAACAGAAAGTCCCCCACAAGGTTATGAAGGTGGTTTTGTCCATGTCTTCAGGATGTATCTTTATTTGATTGTACCCTGAGAAACCATCCATGAAGGAGAACAACGAATATCCCGCTATGTTGTCTACCAAAGTATCTATGTGAGCTAGAGGGAAATTATCTTTTGGGCTAGCTTTGTTCAGATCCCTGTAATCAACACACATTCGTACCTTCTCATCCTTCTTAGGAACTGGTACAATGTTAGCTACCCATTCAGAATACTTCACCTCTTGTAAAAATCCTGCATCGAACTGTTTCTTGACTTCATCCTTTATTTTTAATACGATATCTGGTTTCATTCTTCGCAACTCCTGTTGGACTGGCTTACAATCATGTCTTATTGGAAGATGATGCACCACAATATCAGTATTTAACCCTGGCATATCTTGATAGGACCACATGAAGATATCTTTGAACTCACGTAGCAACTCAATCAGTCCTTGCCTTATGTTATCAGCAATATGCGTGCCAATTTTCACCTCTTTCCCTTCCTCTAGGGCTACATTCTCTACTGCCTCTTTCTCATGTGGCATGATTTGTTTCTCCTCCTGTTTTACCATCCTCAACAGATCCGGAGACACATCACAATCCTGGACATCTTCAAAATCCTGAGATTCCTCTAAACACATGTCTTGTTTGCGAGAGAAATCAGGATTTGTAATATCAATGCTCATGCCATTGATATCTAGGGACCTGTGAATTATAAAGAATATACAAAGAATGAATGAATTTAAGAATGATTATTTATGTGCTATGAATAAGAATTGCAAAAGTTTAACGGGATATTGGTTGATAATAAAAAAACAATACTCGTTCAAATTGATAAAAGTTATGTTTTATTAAAAAATAATAGATGATCGTAAGCCCATCTCACAAATGTAATCCTATTACTCTAGGCCCTAGAGTAACAAGAATGTTTTGAAAATTACTCTGAAAAATTCCTAAAGACTACAGGAAGTTCCTCTGCAGTCCAATTGTTCAGAGAGCTTCCCGGTTCATAAGGGCGAATGCCCTCAAGGTTTCCTTGCTCTGATCCTTCATCGTGTATAGCATTAACCTGATGACTTTCTTCTATAAGTAACCCTCCCGATATGAAGGTTTGGGATAGTAGAGGGAATGTCATCGGCTCCCACTCCACTTCTCTTCCATTATGGCACGCCCTTCTTCCCTCTTAGCGCTTCTCAACTTCCTTCCTCCTTTGCTTATAGTCTGGCTTAAAGCCCAGACCAAAGCAATCTCTCTTCTCTTTTAGTTCTGGGATTTGAGTTCCTCCTTGCAGGTATTTTCCTAACCCTCTTTCTGGTAAGGCTCCCTTTCCCACCATCATTTGTAGAGCCATCCTCGTGGCTCTTGCTATCCTTGGCACCAGTGGCTCACTCCCTTTTGAAATGAAGGTTGCATTCACAAATTCTAAAGAGCGAAAGAAACTCTCAATAGACTCTTCGTTCATCTCGACATAAGGGACCTTGCTAGTAACTGCGGCTATAATGTCCTCCTCCGCATTGATTATTACTAACCGTCCATCCGTCACTAACTTTAGTTTTTGGTGTAACGATGAGGGCACCGCTCCTGCTGAATGTATCCATGGCCTCCCTAATAAGCAATTGTAGGAGGGCTTGATATCCATCACCAAGAAGTCTACTTCGTATATACACGGCCCAATATCCAAGGGGATGTTAATCCTTCCTATCACCTTCCTTTCTGTACCGTCGAAGGCTCTTACCACATTTTGACATGTCTTCATGTGATAACCGTCAATGGGTAATCTGTTCAATGTAGACAACGGTAGGACATTCAAGGCTGATCCATTATCGACGAGCACGCTTGGGAGTGTGTACCCCTTGCATCGAGTGGTGATGTGCAAGGCCTTTGTTGACCCCCTACCTCCTGGTGGGATTTCATCATCATTAAAGTAGATGAAATTATCCGCACTTATGTTATTCACCAACCGATCCAGCTTGTTAACAGATATGTCATGGGTGACATATGTTTCGTTGAGCACCCTTAGCAATGCATTCCGATGCACTTCAGAACTCAGAAGTAGAGACAATACTGATATGTGACCCGGCTGCCTACGCAACTGCTCGACCATACTATACTCGCTATGCTTAAGGAACTTTAGAAATTCCTTAGCCTCCTCTTTTTTTACTGGCTCCTTAACAGGCACTTTAGCCTCTTTCTCCTTCTCCGCACTAACATTCTTTGATTTTGTGGGCTCCTCTCTAACGCCCACCGTATCATACTGCTTCCCACTCCGTGTATAGAAACCCTCAACTTGTACATCTTTAGACGTACTGGCTATATTCTCCTCCTCTGGCATTGTCACACTGCAGTCATAACTCCATGGTACCCTCTTACTATCTTTATAAGGAAAAGGCAGAGGCTTATGGATAATGACCTTAGGTACCATTTGTGCCCCCACTTCATTATTCCCTAGCAGAGAAATAATAATCTTTGGCCGACTAGCTCCTTTCTATTTATCCTCCAGCACACATACTTGTTTTTCACAAAAGCTACCTTCAAAATTTTGTAGCTCTTTGTTGTCTATAAAGCCTTGCACCAAGGCCTTGAATTCTTCACAATCTTGAACTTCATGTCCTTCTTTCTCATGGAACTCACCACAGTTCCTTGTTTCTCTACTCTCATTTTTAGAAGTCATAGTTCCTTGTTTCTCTTCTCTCGTTTTTAGAAGTTAACATACCTCTCTTCATCATCTCCTCCCAAATCACTTTCATAGGTATCCTCACCTCAACAACATCTTCCTTCATTCTTCTCTCACTGGCTTTGCTAATGGCATTCACTCCTTGACCGCTATGATTTGACAACGGGTTTTCAGTATTAGGGGTATTGTCAAACTTCACTACCCTCATCTTAATAAGCCTCTTTACGGACTTCTTAAAATCGGTACAGTTTTCGATCGAATGCCCCGGTATTCCAGCATGATATTTTCATCTAACGTTTGCATCATACCATTTGGGATATAGAGGTTACAGTGGTTTCAAGTGAAAAGGAGAAATAGCATGTGCATCGTATAAGCTTTGATAAAGCTCATGATACGTCACAGGGATAGGTGTGAACTACATCCTTTCAGAATTCTGCCTTGTACCCGATTCCTGCCTTTGAGAACTCTGTTGTTCAACCGCAGCTATTTTAGGTTGACCAACTGTGATTGCCTTTGCGTTGAAGGTGCTTGTGTTATTTACTTCACTATCCTTTCTCCTTGGAGCCGATCTTTTGGTCGCTTCCCCATCGATTTTGCCACCCCTTATGGCATTCTCGATCATCTCTCCCGCCATGATTATATCCGCGAAGCTTTTAGTGGTGCTCCCAATCATGTGAATGATGAATGGAGCCTTCAGAGTGTTAATGAACAACATGGTAGTCTCCTTCTCCAACAATGGTGGTTGAACTTGCATTGCCACCTCTCTCCATCTCTGTGCATAGTGCCTAAAATTTTCATTAGGCTTTTTCTCTATGTTTTGCAGCGTGATTCTATCTGGAGTCATGTCAGTCACATGATTGTACTGCTGCATGAAGGCCTGTGCAAGATCCCTCCATGAACTTATTCTGGCCTGGCTCAGTTGATTATACCACTAGGCTGCTGCTCTAATTAAATTGTCTTGGAAACAATGGATCAACAGTTGATCATTATTCACATACCCAGTTATCCTCTTACAGAACATCGTAATGTGGGCTTCGGGTAAGTAGTCCCATTGTACTTCTCAAATTCTGGCATCTTGAATTTGTAAGGAAGCACCAAGTCTGGTACCAAGCTTAGATCTTTGGCATCAACCCTATGATGCCCATCAGCATTCTCTAAAGCCTTGAACTTTTCCTCCAACCATTTGTAGCGTTCTTCTAACTGTCTTGCAGCTTTAGTTCTAAAATCCTCTTTTTCAGCCATGTCTAAGTCAGGAATGACAAGATTTGCGAGATTGTCGCCCAAATTAAATCCTGAACCAGCGAGAAATTTATGGGGATCCCAGCATCGACCGACCCTTGTTGAGGCCTTATAGTGACAGACGGCCTCCTAGTAAGTGCCTCAGTTGGTGTAGGCACATGGGGTGGCGTGAAAACTGGAGGATGATCCTCACCATCCTCACCAGTAATTGTCATGGGAGCTTTTCCCTTATCAGTGGTCCTCAATTTTTGAGCCATCTCAGCCATCATGTTCTTTTGAGCTTCCAACATTTGCTCCCTCATGTCGTTTTGCATTTTTGCAAATTGCTCTTGCAATTGGTCCTGCATGTCCTTCTGTAGCTGTTCAAATCTTTGGTCCACATTCTTTGACTTAGCGCGCGTACCGTAGGGATGTGTTGCTTCCAGATTTTCTTTCTCTTACTCTCTTTCTCCCTAATAATTTTAACTAATTAGGGTCTTTCTATAAACTCGAATGCATATGATGTGATGAGATGCAAATGCATGAATGCAAAAATGTCGATACTGGTTCAGTTTCATTTTAGAAAACGTTATTTGAGGAACAAGAATCTTTTTATAAAACGGATTACAAATACGCTTTCACCCATAGGCCTAGAGTCTTAACCCTATCTAATAACAATGTTAACTCTCGTCCTCTGTTTGACGATGACTCATGCATTATACTCAGCGTTCTAGCTTGTACCGCCAAATCCTGTAAGTGTTCAGCAACCTCTCGAATCTGAACTAAGGCTTCTCCCATGAGATAATCCCTATTTCCAACTTGATCCTGAAGATGGCGAAGTTCTCCCTTCCACTATTCTTCTCTTGCCTCGAGCTACTCAATCCGTAGCTCACAATCCTGTAGTGCTGCTTCCAACCCCTCCAATATTGCGCTTCATTTCCTCGATTTTATTCAAGCTTGCCTTTAACTTAATCGTAGAGTTACGACCTCGGTGAAGCGATTGTCCAAGTTCAGCCACCTTAGTTTTTAATCCTTGGTTTTCCTTTTCTAGGGCCTGATTACGCGATTGCATCTCTTGGAACTTCTTCTCCCAATACTCGGCTTTGGCTCTTTCTTCCTGAATCTCTTGCTGCCACTGCTCTGAAGATCTCCCTAATCGGACCCTTTTTAATGTTACCTGGGCCTTTTTGTAGTGTGTCTTTAAATCATCTCGATCTTCTCTTTCCTTTTTTCACCTTCTCGACTTCTATCTTTTGAACATTGATGTCGAGACTCAAGCACATTTTTCCCTCTTCGAGCTTCTCAATCCTCTTTTTAAGCTCTGAATTCTTTCTCTCGAACTCTTGCTTCATAACCTCCAACCTCCAACTCTGATGGAATCACTCGTAAGTTCTCCTCCAATGATCGCGCCACCCCCAAAATCGGCCTAGGGACATTATCGTTAACTCTCTTACTAAACCACCCTTTATACTCAAGGGATGACATCGAGCCTTCGGTCAAGATCTTCATATAGAAAGGCTTCTTCCAAGCCTCAGAAATCTCTCGCATCATCTTCTTATAGTGATCTCCTTTATGAGAGAAATCACTCTGAGCTAAACCCTGTGTAGCCGGTATGAACTGCCTCGCTCGATATTGCTTTAGAACAAGCAATAGTGCAATTCCAACAACTCTCCAAATTCCCGGCAGAGGGACCCAATCAAAACTACCACAAGCGGTAAAAGACTTCACTAGGAACCAACCAAGAAGCCTTCCACGTAACATCTTCCTCCCGAAGATTCTGAAAAATGTCTATCCACCTCTCCTCTGAAATGTCATCTCTCCTAGGCATGTCTACTACTTCCTTTAAGGGAGAATAACCCTCAAAGAATACTTGGCAAGGAACCTTATCAAGCTTCCAGAAGTGGCTATGGAACCAGACTAGCAACAATTGCGCGCATCCAATAAATCTACCCTCATCGGCCCTCCGACATGCACTCAAGGTTCTAAATGTCTCAGCTAGGATTGCTGGTACCAGTGTATTTTTCTTACCGACACGATCGAACAAATCTGCAACTGCCTCATCTATGTGTCCCAACGCCTTTGGGAAAATCACCATGCTGTAAATACTCAAAGCTAGGACGTCGACCCTTTTCTTTACGTCTGGGTGTGTCGATACCAAATCTTTCAAAACGGCCCATGGAACGTACTTACTATCACCCTTTTGCTGCACACGAGCTACAACCCACTGCTCACTCATCCCAGTAATTATCACCAACTTCTTTGCAAAAGTTGGAAGACTAGCGGCCCTAACATAAGCCTTGTGACCCTGAATCCTCGGGCAAAGCAATAAAGTCGTATACTCCTCCAAATTCGGTGCAAGATCAACATCACCAAATGTAAAGCAACTATAAGGTGGTTCCGTAATCGTACCATAACTTGAAACAAGTGCCTATCTACTTTGGACGTCTAGCAAATAGGAAGGTCTCCATAATTCTGATAGAAAAGCTGCTTAGCCTCGTCATCCCATTGGGCCCAAATGTCTCTCAACTCCTGAAATTCATTCTGCATCGAATTAATACGGGTGAAGTCCCATAACTCTGATGTATGCCCCTCAGTGACACTATCTCCTTTCTCTAACTAGGTTTTCTCTGACCAGGTACAGACAGAGGCATTGTCCTCCACTTTATCAAGATATCCGTTCCTCATTACAAAACTTTCTAACTCAAAAATCGAACCGTGAATCAATATCTTTGAATGACATGCAATGATAGCAAAATAAAATAGGCCACTATCATATATAAGAAATGATAAACAAGTACTTACAAGGGTAACTTACTAAAGGCTATCATTATTTTCCTTAGGGTAAGCACTTTAGGTTCACTATATGAGTTTCAGGTCTAAAGAGAGGGTACCTGAACCAGCAGATTCCTCGGTCCTCACCCATTATAGGCTCATATAGACCAAGTTCGGCTCAGGGGAACACATTTCCCTATGGCCATGCGGAGATGAAAATCTCACGAAGACATAGGTACAGCATCCCGGAAGCAATCCACTAACTCATGCGGAGGTGAAAACCTCACGAAAGCTTAGTTTCTTACTCCCACTTAAAGGTGTGACCAATGGCCATGCAAATGCAATGTGTGCAAATAATATAACAAACATATGCAGCGAACACATGAAAAGGGATCTTTATCTTTAAATCCTTTCAAATTAGGACAAAAAGTTATCAATTTTTGGCTTGACTCTTTTATAGTCCCTAGTGGAGTTGCCAAGCTGTCGAAACCCTTTTAAAACGAGTTTGGAAAAACCGGGTTCGACTCTTTGAAAAATGAAAAAGAAAAATAGGAGTCGCCACCAATCAGTTTAAGTGTGATTGAACTACTTTCAAACCACTTTTTGTTTGAAATCATTTGCTTTGGTCTACGAAATTAAGAAAACGGGTTCGGGAGTCGGTTACGAAAGAAGAAGGGTTAGCACCCTCGTAACGCCCAAAAAAAAAATTGTACCAAATTGAATAACTTTCCATATTTAATGCTAGAATTTTGAAAGTATTTAAAAATATGATCCTTTTGAAATTAAAATAGTTCGAGTTGAAAACCGATATTTTTTCGTTCCAAAAAAATATGAATATCACATCTAGCATGATAGGACACAATATTCTAAAACTCTTGTAACTGAAGTCACCTCGTAATTTATAAAATCGTTTAGAAGGGTATTTTAGGCATTTAGACAAACGGGAAATTGCAACCCAGCATGTTAGGGCACTACTTCCCGAATTCCTAACTACCAAAAACATTGCCTTATCCTTTTTTTTTAAAAAAAAATCAAATGAAATAAAAAAAAAATTCTTTAAAGTGATGATGCATTTAACATATTACAAAGGATTACTATTAAATAAATTAACCCACATGATACCTATTTTAACATTCCATGCAAATATAATAAAGATGACAAATAAGGACATAAATTACACAATATGTTATCACTTTGCACATATATGATCATAGATAATATAAAATAAACATGCATTGTCATTACATGCAAATATGTAAAAACAATAACAAATATTATATGAAAATTTGACCTACTAAACAGTAACAAAAGAAAAAAGAAAACAAAAAGTAAATAAACAAATTATAAACATATGAAATATAAATCAAATAAAATAAAAAAGATATTCATAAATTTTATAACAATATGAAAATAATAAAGGAAAACTTTTTTTAAAAATGATTAACATATATATATATAAACCATATTATAGGTATAATAACTTAATATTTTAACAAAATAATGTCCTAAATATTAATATTACACATAGTTATTTAATAATAAAATAAAAAACTATATAATTAACGAGTGATAAAGTAATATATATTTTATGATGAAATAAAAGTAATGTAAGGTATAATATATGGTAAAATATATAGTGTATAATATAATTTGTAAACAAAATATATAATAATATAAACCATATGATAAGTAATAAAAAATATATAATAAGAAGTATATAATATAATATATAATAAAAAAATACTATAAGGAATAATATATAATAAAATATGATATGTAATAAAATATAAATAAAATATAATGAAATAAAATACTATCATATAAATAAGGATAATATATACTATTATTTAATAATAAATTTTTAAAAAATTTACACAATTAATGAATAATAATACATAATTTACAGAAAATAAAAAATAATATATATAAAATATATAATAAAATATAATTTATAAGTAAAATATATAATAATAAAATAATGTAATGGATAATAAAATAATATACATTATTTTATATAACTAATATTTATAAAAATAAATAATATATAAGGTATTTAAAATAAATTAAATATATAAAGAAGGATTAAAATTGAATTTAATTAAAGAATTTAGGATTAATTACAAAATAAATAAAAAATTGGGCCTAATTGAAAAGTGCATTAAACCAGAGGGACTCACTGGGAATTAGCCCTTATCCCAGGAAACGACGTCGTTCCTCAGAATGGAGTTTAATGACCACTGGGACTAAATTGAAACAACTATAAAAGATTAGGGCCGAATTAAAAATAAAAATAAAATGAAATTTTAAAGATTAAAAATGCGGAAGGACTAATTGGGCAATTAGCCCATTTTCTAAAAACACGCGGATCCTCCCCGGGTCACGAGTCAACACGCGGGTCCTTAGCATTGATACGACGTCGTTTTGTGCTTATTGAGTTAAACCAAAACGGCACCGTTTCGTTGGGGCTATATAAGCCAAATTTTAACTTAAAATTCATTTTGAAATCTGGGTTTAAAAAAAAATTTTAAAATCCTCTAAATGAGGAGAAATGGGAGCCCTCCGGTTCGGTCTCCACCTCAAGACGCTTCACTCATCACCGTCGACTTTGCCATCTACTGGCGCCTAAGCTGAAAAGCTTGTTTTTTGCCTATACTTGAAAGGTAAGACTCCTTCCTTGTTTTTAAAACTGTTTACCAACTATTTATATATGTATGTATATGCTTCAATACTAAAAAATAAAAATAATAAAAGATTGATGATTCACCTAAAAGAAACTGTATGTATTTGGCTTTTATATTCCTTGTTAAAATCTCTGTATTTCTGAGTTACAAAGGAGGCTTTTATAGCCCCTGTTTCTATTACATATTTTGGGAAGAAATCTTTTATTTCTTTCCATATTTGTTTTGTTTGTTTGCTGCTGTTTTTTTCCTTCTTTGCAGGTAAGCGAGAATCCGGCGATGATCAATGATGATCGGGCGCTGATGATGATGATGTTGGCGCTGATTTGCGCGTTGACTGCGGCGCGATTCGGGGCCAGAGTTGCGGGGTGAGGTGAAGAGGCGTGACGCTTGGGATGGTCAACTTCTAGAACCTTCCGTTTGCGGCGCCTAGGGTTCCAAAAACCCTAGGTCTTCCATCCTTTGTTAACAAATTAGGCCATTTGAGCCGTACTTGTTTGTGGGTTGGGTGTAAAAGGGTTAGTGGGTAGTTTAGGTTAATTGGGTTCTAAGTATTTGGGTCTACGGGTTAGTGGGCTATGGTATTGTAAATGGACTGTAATAAATAAACATTCATTTATTTTTATTTTTTTTGTTTTTGGTTTTAAGGCCCGGGCAGATTTGGGCTGCTACATAGTTAATAGGGTATTCAAATCATTTTTCAGTACAATTCCCATTTTGATTCAATATTAATTATAATTTATTATTTCAATCAATTTTTCACAGTAATACAGTAATTCGTTTCATCAGAAATTTTATAGTTCAATGCAGTATACATAACAATATTCAGTAATTTCACAGTTCAATTCGGTATTCAAAACAATATTCAGCATCCCATAATTCAGTTCAGTATCAATCTCAATTTTAATACCCAATCACAAATTTTATCAGTTCATTAAATACTTACCTTAAAATACTTACCGCACATACATATTAAATTAAACACATATTAATTATAAAGCTTGAGTTATAGTGATACAAACCAGAATTTTCTTCGAATTTAATGCTCGATGATCTTTTCTTTTCCTTTTTGGGCCGATGTTCAGACTTGATTTTAGCTACGAACAATTAAATTAATTCCACAATTATTAGCATAACACAATTTAAATGCTGAAATTTTTATTTAACTTTTACTTTAATTCTAATTTAATCCTAACTAAACTCATATATTTTTCTTCTTCAATTCATATCTTTTATTACTCAATTCCTACCAAACTTACATTTAACTATCAAGTTTTCATCATATTTTCATAATTTCAAATTTCTATCAATTTAGTCCATATAACATAAAACTTATGACATAGTTTACAATTTAATCCTTTAATTAGTTCCAATCAAAATTTCTATCAAATAAACCCCCAATTCCATCATTTGTTCAAAAACCTTACTAAAAAAAATTCATTAACTTTCAAATTTTCAACTCAAATCCAAGAGTATTTCACTCTAGGATTCCAAAAATATTAAAATTAAAAGAAAAGGACTAAAATTAACTTACCAATTAACTTGGAATCCCAAAATCCCTATTTTTCCTTTCTTCTTTTCTTTCCCTGATTTCTTCTTTCTATTTCGTGAGCTTTCTGCAACTTTTTCTTCTTTCCTTTTTCAATTTGTTTCTTTTATGTTTTATTAACCTTTATTAATTATTATTTTAATTAATATCTTTTAAATATCAACTTATATTTTACATTTGTTTCCATATTTTTGTTGCACATGTTTATAATCATCACCATGCATGTGTTTTATTCTAATTTATTTAACATTAATAATAATAATAATAATAATAATAATAATAATATCTTTTACTTATAATTTAAGTAAATTATTTATTAATTTACATTTGTATTCATTTTCATTATTACACTTGTATTTAATTATTACCTTACATTTGTCACTCCTATGGTTTATTTACTAATTTAGTCCCTTGTCTTTTCTCTACTTTATAATTAAACTTTTATACTCTATTCAATTTAATCATTTTAGTAATTACTCTAATTTAAACTAAATTCACTTAATTAAATTTTAATTACACATACCACTAAACTCATTACTACTCCTAATAATTATTTTTAAACCCAGTTCACTACGTCGAAGGCTCGATAATATACTTTTTCGGTGCCCACGGATTTTGGGTCGTTACAACCACTTGCCTTGGTCAACCGATTTAGGCTTGCACCCTATACCCGTCACAAGAGATTGATTACTAGCCCTTTAAAGATTACCTGCATTCCAACCAAACTTATTAACCATTACTGTACACGCACATAGTCTGAACCAAGCGCATAACCACTTACTGAAGGTGTAAACCAAGAATAGGAGAAAGAAGCATTCGACCTACACTCAACCTGAGAGCTACAAACACATAGTATGACAAAGGAAAAGGCTCGCACCACCACACTCAAAACTAACAGTAACAGAAGATGTTAGATACAAGACTAGCACGACAGAGAGAGAAAGAGAAAGAGAAAGAGAAAGCAACCGTACACTCAAATTGATTGATCAAATGACAATGCCAAAACCAAAAGAACAGGAGGAGGAGAGGTGGAGTATTCGGCCAAACAAAAAAATGAAAAGAGAAAAAGAATTTGGAGAAAGAGAAGGGGAAAAGGGAGTATTCGACCAAAGCTTGAGAGAGAGAGAAGAGCAGAGAATCAGCCAAAATAAAACCGATTTAGGAATGGGAGAGAATGAAGATTTGGAAAAAGCAAAGAAAACCGAGAGAATGGCTGTTAGAGGAGTAGGGTAAGAGAAGAAAATTGATCAGTAAAGACACTATAGTGAAGAGCAAAACCAAAATAGACTAACACGAAAAGTACCCGAATGGTCAATAGCAATATTTGGCCACCAAAACAAAGAAGTGAAAAGAAGCAAAAAGAAAAAAGGTTAGAAACCGACAATGAGGAGAGAAAACATACCAATCCCTAACCGAATTCTTGAGTGGCTAGCATACCAATTCGGCACTGACTCTCCCACACTTCAAAATCTCGAATTTTCCTCCCCAAATCACTCAAACCGTCTACCAATCCCTTGATCCACTCCTCAAAACTCTCCTCCAATCTCTCCACCATCTAATTTGAACCCCTTCAAACTCCTCAGAGTTTCGGCTAAGCTAGAACACTCCCACGGCACTAGCAGCAAAATAAAACACCTTTGCGCATAGCAGGACTCGAACTGAAGACCTTCAGTAACAATGCCATGCCACTTATCCCTTAGACCAACAGACCCTTTCTAACATAAAATACCCACATTTATTTAAAAACCTACTGACTAGAGACAAGGCTTATTCAAAAGCCAAGGATTGAACCCAAGACTTCTCAAACTCTTCCCAGAACACTTAACCACTGAAGCAGATGTACAATTGTGTCACAACCATACAAAAATAAATACGTAGGATTTTGGGGCGTTACACATGAAATGAATACGGAATGGATAATGCAATTGTATAATGAAATGTGAAATAAATTGTGAAAAGCTATTTATATAGCAAGTATGAGAATTGAGATATTTGTGAAACAAATGAAATATGATATGCTTGTTATAATATTTAAATATTAATATGTGTTTATATTTCAATTGTATATTTGTAATTTCTTATCTTTAAATATTCGGATTATAGAAATACCACTGAGTTTTACTTAGTGTACAGTTTTGTTTTCCGTGCGCAGGTTAAGTACTTAACTTTTGATCGTCAATTCAGCATCCAATAGCGATCTTGAACTCAAATGTGGTGATGTTTATCCTCTGCGTCGGCATGTACATAGGGTGTCTAAATAATAGTTATTTTTTGAATTATTTGTAAATGAGATTATAAGTTTAATTTTGGTTGGTTTTATATATATAAATATGTGTTTGTTTTTAAAGTCATATTCTGGCATGGTAAATTGAACTAAATCTAAATAAGTGAATGTGAATTTAATTCTATGTTTAAGTGCTCATGAACTAGGCAAATTGATTTGGATTTGGTATGTTTATAATTTGGATTAAAATGATACTTTGATGACTTGTTTTGATGATATGAAATGTTTGAAATTTCTATCTGTTTGATTTGTAAATTCTGATAATGATACGTAACCCGGTTTCTGTGAGGGATACAGGTTGGGGGTGTTATATTTCCTAATAAGTTTATATATAAAATAGTTTTGGGTTTTAAGATTAGAATGCCTTTGATTTAACCGATATATGATTTTTGTGTTTAGCAGTCAGGATGATAGAATCTCTGACATATGGAAAAGCTAACTGGCGAGGACAATGGATGTAAGGTGAGTTTATCTAATCTAATCTTGGATGATTAGGGATGAGTGTTGCTTGAGTAATCTGTGTTTTCATCTGTTCTAAGTTTCTTTTGAAACCTATGATAGTATATGATTTTGGTGTATGGGTATGATATGCGTGTCTAAGGTAGTTTAAATTCATGAAAATATACAAGTATGTCTATATGATAGAATTGAATGTGGTTTTGATATAGTGTGGCATACTCTTTAACGTAGTATTATCTGGATTGTAATGCATGATTATGCTATATGTAAAGTAAGAATGGAAGTACATTGGCGGGTTAGTTGAAGATAGGAAAAATTGGCGTATTGGAGGAATGGGAGGATTATTATGGGATTTGAGGAAGTTTGGCCAGCAACGTGAAATGAATCTACAGGTTTGCTAGAGCGACATCGTGATGACAATCTATCGATTGCTCCTTCGAGGCGACATCGTGTAAACAGTATATAGGTCCTTCGGGGCTACATCACAAAAAAGGTTTACTAATTCTTTGAAATCATAGGTGTACAACACCATACCGTGTAAGACCATAGCTAGGCTATGGCAACATATAAAATCTGCGAGGGCAGTAAACATGGTACCATATCATGTAAAACATAGCTAGGTTCTGGCAACATATAAAGCCCACCAAGATAGTAAATATGATACCATATCGTGTAAGACTATAGCTGGGCTATGGCAATATATGAAGTCCACCAAGATAGTTAACATGACACCATATCGTGTAAGACTATAGTTGGGCCATAGAAACATATGAATTCTACCGGGATAGTAAACATGGCACCATATCATGTAAGACTATAGCTAGGCTATGACAACATATGAAGTCTACTAGGGCATTGAATTAGAAAGCTCATCATGTAATGACCAAAAATTCACGGGCATCGAAAAAGTACATTATCGGGCCTCCGTCTTAGTGAATTAGATTCATAAATAATTATTAGAAATATTTATAAGTCTAGTAGCGTGTCTAATTACATTTTAATTAGGCGAATTTAGTTTAATTTGGAGAAAATAAAAAAAAGGATTAAATTGAATTAAGGATAAAAATTGAATTATAGAACAATAGAAAGTAAAAGGGCTAAAATGGCAATTAAGCCAATTTGCTATAGTTGAGGCGGCATAAGAGAATAAAATCTAAGGTTTTATTTGTTTTAAATTTATATAATTAATGATATATAAATATAATTTATATAATATGAATTTATGATAATTAAATTATAATGATATTATATTATTAAATAAATTTATGCCAATTGTGTGGATATGATAAAATACATGTGTAATACTTTTATTTATATAATTGTAAAATATATGTATATTTTCTTAAATAATAAGTAAAAGATATTTATTAATTATTAATTAAATTATTATATTATAAGATTTTTATTTAATAAATTAATTAGATTAAGACAAATGTATGGTATACAATTAATACAATTTATACATGTGTAAAAATATATTAGTACAATTGTAAAATAAATAATTAAATTACTTATTATTTAAGTTAAAGATATTTATTAAATTAAATAATTAATTATATGGTTTTGTATAATAAACAAATTGAATAATGACAATTCTAATAAGAATATTAGTACATTTGTTATAAAATAATTTGTTTACTTAATATTAAAGTAATAGATAATTAGAATTAAATTATTAATATAAAAAATAAAATAAAGTAAATAAATTAAAGTAAATAGAAAAAAAAACGAAAGTTAAGGAAAAAGAAACAAAAGCCAACAAACAGAATAAGAAACAGAGAGCATTCGAAAAACAGGAGAAGAAAAGGGAAAGAAAAGAAAAGGGGAAAATTGGGATTTTCAAGCTTCAAGTTTGTTTGGTAAGCTAAATTTAGTCCTTTTCTCTTAAATTTGATGTTTTAGAAGTCTTAAAACAAGGTTTTGATGAAATTAATTTAATAGTTTGAAAGTTTATAAGCTTTTAAACAGAGTTCATGTTGAAGAAAAAGATGAATTAGGGATTGAATTGAATAAATTTTAAGTTAGAATTAGTAAAAGGATTAAATTGTAAAGTAAGCTACAAGTTTTGTATTAGAGGATTAAATTAAAAGAAATTTTAAATTAGAGTTATATTATGAATACTTGATAGTTAGGATGAATATGGAAGAAAAATGAATAGAATTGAAGTATGAAATAAATGAAACAAATAAAAGAGTCAATTAGGATTAAATTTAAAATTAGGCATAAATTGAGTAGAAATTTAATTAATTATTTAAATTAATGCTGTAATTAATAATGTAAAAAGTTATTTTTATTTTTATTTTCGTAGCTAACAAGGAAAACGAGGCATCATCATCCAAAGGAAAAGAAAAGATCGTTGAGGAGTAAACTCGTATTCCGGGTTTGTATTACTATAACTCAAACTATTTATTAAATGTATATTGAACTTATAGTTATGGAATAATTAAGATAAGGTAAGTATTATATTTGAAATTAAATATGAGTATGTGTGGAAAATAATTTGTAAATGAATTAAGATAATAAATGTTTGAATTGATTGAGTATTGAAAATTTTTGTGGAAATGAAATTGAAATTGGAAAAGTAAAATAATACCCTATTAACTTGTCAGACTAGATTTGATACAAATGGCATGCCATTGGATTTGTGATGTGATGAGGAGATTTGTAGTTTGGCCGAGAAGATGTTTCTGTTATTACATACTTCGGTTTATCCGAAGAGGCATTTAATTCCTTATTGGTGTGTTATGGAGGATTTATAATATCCCGGGTGTGCTTGGGCTAGATATTCTGGTGTGTTTGGGTGGAATCCGCGTATCTGTCAGAGTCCGAGCCTTGTTAATAGGGTAAATAATTGAAATGAAATTTTGAAAATGAGATTAATTGTTTTGACACTATTGAAAAGTATGAGAAAGAATGTATGAGTTGAATTATGAATTGAGTTAGTATGTGAAAAATGAAACATGAATTTAAGAGTTATGAAGTAATATAATTATATATAATTAGTTTAAATGATTATAAAGTTTATGGTTGATGTTTGTAATTTATTAATGTTAAATAGTTTTGATTTATAGTAATACCACTGAGTATGAAATACTCAGCGTACGGTTGTTTCCGTGCCCAGATCATTAGAGTTTCGGATTCGGTCCAGCATCCAAAACAAACCCGACTCTAACAAGAAAATTTTGGTGATGTATTTCTTCCTTTTGTTAAGTGGCTAGGTAGTTGAATATGAATTATGTATATACATTTAAGTTAAATGATTTTGGTTGTATATAAATGATTATAATGTTTTGGATTATGAATATGATATAAAGTTATGAAATGGTAAATTTGGTATTAAATAATTGAAATGAAATAAAAGTTATTAATTATACATATATACTAACATGTTATATTGTTTAAACTAAGGTATTAAATTATTATTTTGATAAAAATTAGATGTATTTGAGTATACCTAATCATTGGTTGGAGTATTGATATTGGATTGTTTTGGGTTTGAATTTTGCAGGGGGTTTTATGTAAAAATAAGCAGAAATGCTGTCGAAATTTTTATAAAAAAAAAATACGAAAAATTTTCGAAGAATTCGAACAAGTTCCGTTTCACTTTTAATTTATGTTTTGGCTTCGAGCGTCTGTTATTGGGACTTAACTATTAAATTATACTATGAATGTTATTTTATTTGTGAATTATTTTGTAAGTTGTCTGATATGTTTGATAATGCCTCATAACCCTATTTCAGTGACGATTTGGGGTTAAGGGGTGTTACACGTCAAAGCACAAAAAGGGAAGTTGTCGTATGACTCGTGTGGTAAGTAGTAAGAAAAAATGATTGTGGCATGACTAAGAACATGGGAAAACGTCATAATAAGAGGATCTGCCAAAATGCGATGGTATGGGGAATTGATATAAGCGTCTTAACGTGAAGGGGAAATTCCTTCAACATATAGGCATATCTAGTGTTTGCCATTAAGAGTCCGAATGAGTTGGTGTAGAACCATTGTTGGTTAAGCAAATACATAATGGATCATCGTAGTTGAAATCTTAATTAGTGGTCGATAAAAGGAGTAGCCAAAAAAGTGGGTAGTCCGTTAAAGGATCCCAAAAAAGTGAATGTCAACTCAAAGCTAAAGGACCAATAAAGTCCCCTAGAGATTTTCAAAGAAAGAAGGTGTCCGTCACGACTTTTTGGCATAGGATAGTCCCTAGGGGACAAGTAGATGTAAAAGTCTGCCAAGGACAACTTAAGGAAAAGAGAGTCCTCGAGGAAGACCATTTGACATTAGGAGTATCTTGGTAGGATGGACCTAAATGGGGAAGTCCTATAGGATTCTCTGGTAGGTTAGAGACTGCCGAGAAAGTGAGGTGCGACTCCACCACACATGATCCATAACCAATGCCGCCAATAAAGGCATCAGTAAATATGTTATCCTTTAATGAGAGATTTGTACATAGGATAGGTCGCAAGAAATACATTGTTGAGAATAGGCCAACAAACTTAGAATTAGGCTCCGTATAGAATGAGGGGATTAATGTAAAAAGCCAATAGTTATGGCGAGTTATCTAGTAGTCCACCAACAGCGATCGTCAATATAGGTATTCACACATATGGTTACTCTATGATGAGTCAAATCAAGAAGGCAAACGTGGAAGTTTAAGCTGAAACTATATAGGTCAAGCCCTATAAATAGGGTGTTTGGGAAAGCACGGTTATGACTACACTTGTCAATATCCACCATTAGTTAGTTCAAAACATGTAAAGGTGTCAACAATGCCATGTTAAACCTGCAGGATCTCTTAAGTCACTCAGGGAGTTTTAAATCTATGCATTAATTATTATTTACTCGTCAAATTAAGAGTTTCTATGAGTTCTACTATATAAAAGCTCACTAAGTTCATATGGACATACTTTTGTATTGCTCCAAATGCAAGGTTAAGAATGATTCAAGGATCATGGAGGGACCAAGCTAAATACTACCAAGTCCATACGAATAGTGCCATAGCAGTATCTTGTATATAGAAGGGCACCTTTAGAGGCTACGCCTTGGGGTATAAATGAAAGTGAATTAATCAAAACTTTAAATTTCAGGTCGTTGTATTTATGAATATACAAGCCTGGTAGGGCAGAACAATTGTAAGAATTCTAATAATTGCGTAATGGAGATTTTAAATTGAAGGTTAAACTCTGAAAAAAGTTATCATCTAAGAAGCTAAAATAGAATTGCAGGGATTACATTGGGCTTGAAAATCTATGTGGTTTAAGTTATAATTGAATCGAGTTAGGAAGTCTGTTAAGTAGTATGATTTAATTGTTACATTTGCTGTTAAGTAGTATGATTTAATTGTTACATTTGGTATCCAAACCTGACAATCGGGTCGGGTATAGGGTATTACAAAGTAATTAACGAATGGATTAGGGTTCTCGAGCAGGATTAACTGGTAATAAATTATGTGTGCTTAAACCCTAAAAGTGACGACCCAAAGAAGTAATCTAGGATAAACGAGGTTGTAATGACCCGAACTTTACGGTTATTGAAAAAATGTATTTTCAGGTCTCTATTTCTGAAAAATGAACTCGTAAATATTTATTAAAAATATTTATGAAGTTAACTGAGTGGTTAATTAAATTAACTGAGTGGTTAATTAAAGTTTAATGAAGTGAATTAGCTTAAATTAAGGATAATTAGGAAAATGATTAAATTGAATGAAGTGTGAAAATTTAATTGTAGATTAAAAGGAAATAAAAGGATCAAATGACAATTAAGCCAATTTACTATAGATGAGGAGCAAACTTAGATAAAATCTAAGATTTTATTGGATTTTATATGATTAAGGTTTTAAATTAATTATATTAATTATTATTAAATAAATAAAAGAAAGACAAGTGTATGGTAAAAATAAAATACATGTGTAATAAATATTGTACATACATTTGTAATACGTGTATGTGTGTACTTATTATTTAAGTAAATATTAATGTATTTATTATTATTAAATTGATATTATGTGATGAATAAATTAAATAAAGATAAATATGTGAATATGATTTGATACAAGTGTATAAATAAAAAAATACATACAATTGTAATACATGTATTTAATTATTAAAAGATATTTATTATTTATAAAAGATATTTATATGATAAATAAAGAAAAGAATGACAAATGCATGGTGATATATGGATACATATGTATTAATAATGTACACATGTATAAAAGTATTATTTATTATATAAGTATATTATTATTGTTATTATATTATATTATAAGATTTTTATGTAATAAATATATTAAATTATGACAAGTGTGTGGATGTAAATGGATATAAATGTAAAATAAATATTTGATATTAATTAGATATTTATTAAGTTAACATATTTTATATATATATATATATATATAAAGTAAAACAAAAGAAAAGAAATGAAAAGGATAGAAAAGAAATAGAATGAAACGAAACATAGAGCAAGGGAGAAAAAGAAAGAAAGAAAGAAAATAAAGGAAGAAAAGAGAAAATTGGGGTTTGAAGCTTGATGCTTAAATAGGTAAGTCAATTTAACTCTTTTTACTTAATTTTGATGTTTTAGAAGCTTTAGAATAAGGTTTTGAAGAAATTAAATTGATATATTGAAAGTTATTAGATTTTTAAATATTGTTTATGTTGAATAAAATGATGAATTAGGGATTAAATTGATAGAAATTCAAGTTAGAAGTGAGATAAGGATTGAATTGTAAAGTAATTCATAAGTTTTGAATAGTAGGGACTAAATTGAAAGAATTTTGAAATTATGGTTTTATACTGAAATTAGAGAGCTGAAATTAGTTTAAAGTGAAAATTGAATGAAAATATTGAGTTAAATGTGAAGAATAAAAGTTAGTCTCGGTTTGGGACTAAATTGGAATTTAGACAAAAATTGAATAAAAATTTAAACATTCAATGTGAAAATTGTACTGTATTAATGATTATAAATTGTATTAATTTCGTAGCTAACGTGTAACACCCCTTACCCGTATCCAAGGCCGGAACAGGGTACGAGGCATTACCAGGCTTAACCATACACATAGACGAAAACCGGGCCATAAAATTTCATTTAATTCAAAACTTTTCGAACACATGCATAGACTCATATTTAAAGACATATAACGTGGCATAAATGAGCACTTACACATCCATAATCATGCAATAACATGTCATTCACTTTAAACATATTTGCTTACCATCTTGTATATAATATACATTCTTACATTAACTAGAACTAGACATGCTAAATCTTATTCTCATTTTATACCATCATAATGTAGTTACCAATTTGTCCATTAAACATCCATATTCAAGGCAACATTACTCATTTCCATTTAATTCATGATCCACTGACATGCATTTAACTTACCTGATGTATTACCAATCATGCATAACAAACAAAGCTAACTATATCATCACATCAAAACATAGGACATTGCATGATTAATTAAACTTATAAACCATAATGGATAAGGACCACATCTCATGATCATATACGATAACTCAATGCAGACTGATACGTATGGTCAAAGTCATAATAATAATACATATCACAAACCAACTTCCTATACATGCCATTCACTTGATATTTCTAATATTTGAATTAATTCTCCCAAAAATGACAGTTTGATAGTGTGATTTTGCCTCCGATGATCTCCAACCCCGAGCCGACCTGCCAATACTAAAGAAATGGAAAGGATGGGTAAGCTTTACGCTTAGTAAGTCCATATGAAATTAATAAGCAATTACTAACATGCTTTTCAAGATAAAACACTATAATTGTACAATTACACATGTTCAGGTTAAGTTGTTTTATCGAGTTACAATTACTAAATCATTCATATTTGAAGCTAAAAAACTCCAAATTTAGTTTTATTAATTTTCCTTGAAACTATACTCATATACCTTTCTCCCATAAAATTTCCAGAATTTTTTGTTTAGCCAATTAGTACAGTTTATTCATTAAAGTTTCCCTTATTTCGCTGTTCAACAGTTCTGACCTCTCTTCACTAAAAATTATTTATCTCATATTTCGGGACTCGGATGATGTTCCCATCCATTCCTCCTGAAATTATAATAATTTATGATTCTATTAATATAAATTATAACTCATAATTATTTTTTACAATTTTAATGATTTTTCCAAGTTAGAATAGGGGATCTCGAATTCATTCTAACACTATCTCACAAAAATTATAATATCACATAATATAGAACTCTTTTGCTCCCCCTGTTTCTTTTATATAAAATAGACTCATTAATCTTAAATTCCATAATTTTTTTGGAGTTCAATTCAACTTACACAATTTTTGGTGAATTATCAAAGTCATGCAACTGCTGCTGTCCAACACTATTTTACTACTAAAATTCACTCTTACATAATTTCACTTAATCCATTTTGTCTTATCGAAGTTCACTCAAATATTGAGCACATTGCTCATAATTTTCATAAACATATACCTGCACTTATTCATCATATAATCATGTTCACATGTATTTTTACTTAATCAATTTTCCCGTTGAACTCTTCGGAATAATAACTGATACTCAGTTGCCTGCACATATTTTCACACTTATAGACAAGGCTATCCGGTTCGCATAGTAGCCTGCACTTAGTACTATACATGCGACCAATTATCCAGTACACATAGTAGCCTGCACTTAGTACTACACACGTGACCTAACCATCTGATACACGTAGTAGCCTGCACTTAGTACTACACACGTGATCGAAGTTATCGGGTACGCATAGTAGCCTGCACTTAGTACTACATATGCAACCAATTATCCGATACACATAGTAACCTGAACTTAGTACTACACACGTGACCTAACCATCTGATACACGTAGTAACCTGCACTTAGTACTACACACGTGACCTCACAATAGATCATTCGTATCCTTTCTATTCCGAAGGTTCAACCGGGAAATTCCTCACTTTCCAACATGTTACAAATTTATTCATAGTCCTTTTTCAATTTGCAATTTACAACAAATAATTATTCTATAGGCAGCCACATTTCATATGATAACAAAATATAATAAAATAAAAAGAATCGATAAATTATTTACGTACAAACTTGTCAAAATCTCATCAGGTACAACCGTGTAGCAATTCATACAACCCATGTAATAGTAATTTAACATTCAATTCATGTAACAATAATTTGTCATTCAATTTCACGTGAGACAACAAGCATCACATTTTTCATATCATACACACCATCCATCAACTTCTCCTAAAAATATTAAATCATATAATTTATGCCATAACAATAGAAAATTACAATTCAAGTATACTATTGCATTATTATTAACACACGAACTTACCTTGTATACGGAAATGGCCATTTTACCATTTTGTCCACAACTTGGTATTTTACCGATTTTAGCTCGAATTTCAATTTTCCTTACTCTATCATTACAAATATAGCCTAATTAGCACTCACATTATTCAAATTGACCCAAAATCATATTTTGGAAAAATTATAATTTTTCCCCTAAACTTTGTCAAAATTACATTTTTGCCCCTGGGCTCATAAATTAAACTTCATCCTATTTCCTTATGTTTTATGACATGCTGGTCATTTTTCCCTTCTATAGAAACATCAAATTCGCACTCTAACATGTACTTATGGACATTAGGTATTTTTACCGATTATGTCGTTTTACTCGTTTTCACGTAAAATCTCTTAGTAAAATTTGTTTAACACAATTTCAAGCTTCGTATTCTACCATAAAACATCAAAATAAACACATTTCACCTATGGGTATTTTTCCAAATATAAACCCTAGGTTAAATTATTGCTAGAATAAGCTTAACCAAGTTACCGGAATTTCAAAAATGTAAAGAACTTTAAAAATGGGGCTAGAGAGCACTTACAATCGAGCTTGGGAGTTTGAACAAACCTTAACCATGGCTGCTGCTGGTAGAAACAGTTGAATGAAGAAGATGATAGCTAATTTGGCTTATTTCCCTTTTTAATTCTTTTAATTATTAGTTTACCAAAATACCCCTAACTTAAAAATATTTTATTACACCCATTTCATGTCTATTTTTGTCCAGAAATTAACCAATGGTCTAATTTCCATTTAAGGACCCTAAATTTAAAATTTTATAACAATTGGAAACCTCTAGTATGTAGAACTCAACTTTTGCACTTTTTACGATTTAGTCCTTTTGACTAAATTAAGTGCCCGAACCTCAAAATTTTTGAACGAAATTTTCAAGAAATTATTCCGTGAAATCGTAGACCATAAAAATATAATAAAAAAATAAAATTTTCATCGTCGGATTTGTGGTCCCGAAACCACTGTTCCGACTAGGCCCAAAATTAGGGTGTTACATAACGGGTCCCGAAAAATCCTCGGTTAAGAAAGGAAAAGACGAGGTCAATGAGGGTTAGCTTGAAAATCATGGTTTTGTGTTTCTATAATCCGAACTTAATATTTAATTGTTAAATTTATTATTTAATGTGTAGAATGATACATTGAAAAGTGAAATTTAATTGTTAATTATTATATTTAGATTGAATGTTATGGTAAATAATTAAGGTAAGCATTATTGTGTTTTATGATTATTGAAATAAATCAAAATGTATATTGTATTGTAATTAAATTGCATTGCATGTGGATTGATATGGAAAAATGTATTAAATTGAATTGAATTTAAATTACAAATGATATTGAAAATTTCAAAGTTCACTGAATACCTTATTAACTTTATCGGGCTAGTCGGATATAGTTGGCATACCATAGGATTGGAAGTGTTCAAGGATATTCAGACTGTGTGTCAATGAGACACTATATGTGTTGACTCATCGTGATCGCTCCAGATTCGTTCAAAAGGTACTGTACTGATCGTGATTGTTATTATATCTTTATCTTTATTACGGTGTATTCCAACTTCGGCCGATAAAACACTATATACTATCCCCGGTGTATGGGTTGGATTTGTGTATCCGTCCAGGTACGAGTCATGTTAATAGGGCAAATAAGGTACTAAAAAATTGACTGCTACCAAATATTTGACTGTTATTGATTGATACTGAATAATAATGATTAAATGATTGTTATTGAAAAATACTGACTGTCATCGAATAATTGATTGCTACTGAGTAAAGGATCGCTACTGAACGAATAATCGTTACTGGATAACAAATTGTTATCGAATAACTAAATGTTACTGAAAGAAACTGAAAAATTAATTGATACTGAAATATGGTTACTGATTTTGAATAGTGAACAGAAATATAAGTAAGACATATGAATAGAGAATATTATTATTGTGAATTAAATGGAAAAGCTAATCAAGTTATTAGATGATGAAAGTTGTATGAGTTGTAAAGAAATTATCTATGAAATGAATAAATGAATATTTATGATTCTTATAGGATAATAAGTATATGTTACATTTTAAATGTTCGGATTATAGAAATACCACTGGGTTCACACTCAGCATACGGTTTGTTTCCGTTTGCAGGTTAAGTTAAAGTCAGATCGTTGAATCAGCATCCCAGGCCTATCCCGAACTCAATAAGGTAAAGCATGTTAATTGTTGATAATGGCACGTACCTAGGATGTCTTAAATGTGTTATTTTGCATTGTGATTGTAATAGTGAAATAAGTAAATTGATATTTGATAATGATACATGATAAGTGTTTTAAGTCAAGTATTGAATTGTTTTAGTATTGGTTGTGGTTTGAAATTTGCAAGGTTGGCTAGTAAAGTGTGAAAGGTTCATTATTTAGCCCACACAGTTTGTCACACGGGCGTATGCCTTGGCTGTCATGGTCGTGCTTCAAAGTCAGTGTTGCATACAGGCTAAGGCACGGGTGTCTCCCAAGCCACACAGGCGTGATGCATAAGCCACACGGGCGTGTGGTACTATTCATAAAAGGGAAAATTTAATAAATTTTATTAAAAAAAATTTGTAAGCTTCCAATTGAGTCTCGGTTTAGTTCTAATATACATTTTAAATCTCGAGGGCTCATTAAAGGAACATTAAGATATATTTTAGGAACTAAATTTTATTTTCTTTCTTTATTAATCATAATCGAACTGTAGTGACCGGTAATACTTCGTAATCCTGTTCCAACTACGGGATAGGGTTAAGGGGTGTTACAGAGGTCGAAAGATAAGTTTATCGAGTAAATCATAATTTCTCCCTGTGGGAAAAGTGAGGTTGAGAGATAAGTAAGTACATGTTGGTTAATTAATTAGTAGAGGTCGAGAGGTAATTCTAATTAGTAAATAGTTAATTCTACCTAAACCTAATTCTTAAGTTAATTACGACCACTGAAACAAGTTAATCTTTTGCCTGTTATTCTGATTTGGGTGTTTGATTATTTTTGTTTGTTTTATTTAGTTAATTTATTTTATGATTGATTCTCTATTTAATTGTTTATCGTAATATATTTTTTAATTATTACTATTTAGACTTACTATTGTAGAAATATATTTTTGGTTTAATTCATACTCCATTGGGTACGATCCTAGGAATACTTACCAGTGTTTTGTTTTAACATATCTATACTATAATTTGACCCGTATACTTGCAGACATCGCTTATATTTTTGGTGTGGTATTTATACTTTAAATGATAACATGTTTAGACATGGTCAGCATTGAACCCACACGGTTCCCGATTGTCACATGGGCCGGCCTACACCCATTCGAGTACTGTAGATTTGGTCATTTAAGTTTCACACGATTTCAGTTTGTTACGCCACCAAGCTAAATGATCGTGTGACTTGCAGCACCCCAAACCCGGCCCAGAAGTTATGGCCGGATCCGACATGCCACATCAAAAATGTTAAAAAAAAATCTCCATTCTAAGTCCAGAACATCGTACTTGATGTTCAAAAGATTAATTCATTAAGGGTTAAAGTGAATGGAATCATGCACCGGTAGGAAACCGGAAAGAGGAGGTGAGTCCATCGGACCGCTAATACCAAACTCCTTCGGATCCAATCTTAGACATGCAAACCACCATTGCCATACCTTAACGTCATGTATATTTCTAGGAAACCGATTTGATTAAGTCCTTTTAGGAAAAGTGATTAATTTTGGAAAATATCTTCATTTGGAAGCTTTGCTTGTTTTCGTGTTATTTTGAAAACAATTATCGCTTTTGAAAACGCGCCTAAAGCTATCCAATTTCAACAGTTAAATATAAATATTACCTATCTTAATAAAACATATAAAACCATCAAAAATAAATAAGCGACCTTATTACATTTAAAAGCCCAAAACCTCAAACGTAATTAAAAGGATGTCCAGTTCACGAGAAGAAAATCAAACTTTCGAGCGGTGGCCACTCCGAATTCCTCACGACTCCAAGCCCACTATGGTTGGGGATTTCTGCATGGATGAAAATAAAAGGGTGAGTTTGGGGAAACTCGGTGTGTAAGGAAAACCCATTCAAAGCCCAAGTCACTCAAGCCTATTGGGCCTAAGCCCATTCAGTAACAGATGGTCTGGGCGAGCCCTTTTCAGATTACAATAAAGCGGGCCTTAGCCCTTATTCAGATAATGATATGGCCCATAGGCCCATTTCAAAATACATGCAACATCAAGTAAACATATGCAAGCCTATTTGGGAGACTACTCAACCCACCAACCACTACACTCCACCCGCACCAGCCATACACTCCATGTGGGAATAGCTCAACCCACCCATTTAACACTCCACAGTTGCATCCTTGTCGCTCGATTAACGAAAGAATTGAGGCAAAACCTCCAAGACGTGGACAAGCCACTTTCAAGATACTTCCTCCGTCAATATCCCAATCCCATGCATCGATAATAATAACATGGCATGCGATAAATAACAACAGATCAAACATGCATTTAGGTCAATTTAACCCTAGGGTATTTCGGCAATTTATCTCCTAGGGTAAAGCGTAAATTTTCCACTTTTAAAGGTATTTCAGTAATTTATCTATTTTAGGGTTTTTCATACATATTCCTACTTTTCACGTACTAACAGAATCACGTACCGAGTGTTCTTACCGAATTGGGCCCATTGGGCCATCATTCCAATTTTGGCCCATTAAGCCCAAAAATATCGAGGGCACAGAAATCATGCACTTTACAATCCAAATTTTGCAGTTTACCAAAAACATTAATCGATTTACCTCACGAGCATTCGCACACTCGCAAATATACAAAATACCGGTTTTCGGCATTTCGGCTTTTCGACTTTTGCCGATCCAGACTAAGAATGAGGGTGTTAGTTACACACCTGTTTACGACGATATGCTGACGAGATCCACACACGAACCGCCTACAATTGGATTACTAACACGTTAATCTAACTATTCAAATACAAACTACGTATTAACCCCTTACAATATTCGGCCAACCACACCTACAGATCATAGTAAGCTTATAAGAAAACAATAAGTAACTCATTAACAAATTTTTGTCAATGTTTACCACATAATGATAATTTCACTGCAAGCTGTCTTCCTGATCAACAGTCACTAAATCATTTATAACTGGAGCTAAGAAACTCCAAATCAAGTTCCGTTAATTTTCCTTGAAAATAGACTCATATATCTTCTATCCATAAAAGTTTCAGAATTTTTGGTTTGGCCAATAAATACCAGATTTTTCTCAAAGTTTCGCATGTTTCACTGTTTGACTAATCTGACCACTCTTCATTACGAATCAAATTTCTCATTGTACAGAATTCAAAATATGTTCTTGTTTATTTCATTTGAAACTAGACTCAACAACCTTTAATTAAATAATTTATTCAGCTTCTAATTCATCTCCCACAATTTATGGTGATTTTCCAAAATCACGTTACTGCTGCTGTCCCAAGCAGATTTATTACCAAATTCACTCTTTCACACATAACTTGCATGCATGTTATTTAAACATGTATATCACCAATCAATTATCACATATCTATGATTTTACTTAAGTATAATCTCCATTTCATCATTTTAAAGCACAACATGTTAGCCGATTTTTCCCTTTAGCATCTAAGGCACATGCATGTTCATTTGTTTGGCTCAACTTCACCTATCTTCCATTTTTCATCAAAAGAACATGAAACAACAACCATTTCCTTCATTTTAATTCATGACCAAATGCTCACAATACAACCAAAAATCAAAATATACTTCAAGAGTTAAGGTAGAATCAAGAAGAACTCATGAACCTCAAAATAGAAGCAAGGTACCAAGAACTTACCTTCAATTTTCCTCCTCCTAATGACCGAATACTCAAGAGCTTTCTCCTCTCCTTTCTCTTCTCTAACTTTCAGCTATGATGAACAAAGATGGACAAAACTTTGTTCTTTTCACCCCTTTTTCTTTTAATAAAACTTCATA
This sequence comes from Gossypium arboreum, assembly GCF_025698485.1. Lineage (NCBI taxonomy): Eukaryota > Viridiplantae > Streptophyta > Magnoliopsida > Malvales > Malvaceae > Gossypium > Gossypium arboreum. Next base: position 13,418,335 of record NC_069072.1, on the reverse strand, counting down.
TTTCATCCATTTAATTCTTTAATACAAAAGACATGAAATTCTTATCATGAAACATTTACCTAACCCATTATCATGAAACATTTACCTAACCCATTATCAATTTGTATCAATTTGTACCATAAATTATGGATATCAAGTGTACATTTTGTCTACAACAACATGATGGCTAGCCACTTCATGTAAAATGGGAGGTTTGTCATGCAAATCCTCCTATTTTGCACTCCTATTTATTTGGCCACTTCAATTTAACCTATAGCATTTTCAAACATTTTCACATAGGTTTTATTTCATAATTTCACCCTCTTTTTCTTATAGAACAAAAATTAACTAAAATTGCCAGGTTCTATCTTAAGCTTGGGCCTTCTAGAGGCCCACTAACATAATTAAACCTATGCCAACATTCACAGGATTCCCGAAAATTGGGGCGTTACATGACTTTTGGTGAAATTTTACAATTTGATCCACATGAATTTAAAGAGTTACACGGCTTGGGCACACGACTGTGCAGCACCTATTTTGCATGATTATATTTATCTTTTGAAAATGTTACAATTTGATCCCTGCTTGTTTCCAGGTTAATTTTAGAGCTTTCGTAAGCTCAAATTAGACTCGATTTTGTTTATTATGCAAGATATATGTAAGAATTGCATGTCAATTGATATTTTGAATTTAGTTTTGAATGTAACCATTCCATTGACTATCATTACATCTTGTAACTAGGGTTCGGCGACTGGACCGAGTGATGGGTGTTACAAATCAAGTCATAAGACAATTAATCATCTCACCTTAATAGCTTATATGCTACAATCATGCATGTATAATATATATCACTCAAATCAAAAACATACAAACCGATAATCGCAGTTATTTGTATACAACTCTTGTTTTTCCTTTCCCTTATGACAGCTTGACGTCGTCTTACCCTACGATAAATAAATAAATAAAATGATATCAGATTTCATTCAATCCACATCCAAATACAAAATCACACATAATTTTTTATTTTTTTTAATTTAGTCCTATAGTTGGGATATGCGTATCTTTCGATACTTAGCATCGAATTTAAATATGATTTCACATTCTTTCATTATGGACCCTATTCTTTCTACTCCTAGCATAATTTTATGTTAGTTTTTTAATTTATTCAATTTGGTCTCTAATGTTACAAAGTTAACTAACAAGTTTATTTAGTTTTACAATTTAGTCATTATCATAATCTAAGCTTAATATCTGTGACAGCCTTAAAACGACCCTAGTCGGAATGTGGTTTCGGGACCACAAAATCGAGGCATAAAAATAATTTAATATTTATTTTATTGCCTATAATATGTGTTAACTCATGTGTGACATTTTTGATGTTTTAATTTAGAGTTATAAATGTGAATTTCACTAGAAAGGACCTAGTAGAAAACTTTGAAAGTATGATGGGGAAATGTGTGATGACTAATTAAAGCATCCATGCAAAACAATGGCCTTGCATGTCAAATATCCCTCTTTTTATAGGAGGTGGCCGGCCATGACAAGGGAGTATGGGCAAAACATGTCATGAAACATGTTTTGTTGGTGCATTAGGGAGAAACATTAAACTAAGGGTATGGGTAATAAAAAATGAAAAAAAATGTGTGCGAAGGCTTCTCCCTCCCCATTGCCGTGTATTGAAGAAAAGAAAAGAAAAAATTTCCTCATCCATTTCATTCTCTCTTGACCGAAAATACTAAAGAGGAAGGAAGGAATTTTTGCTTCATGTTTGGTTTGGAAGGGGATTAGGAAGAGATTTGGCTATACTTGCATCAAGATTAAGGTATGTTTGAGGTTGTGCCATGGGATTCATGCATGTTTTTAGTTGCTAGCTTGATGTTTTCATTAGCCCATGGTTCAAATCTTTGCTATGTCATGGAATGATATTCGCCAAAGTGGATGTGGTGTTAATGCCATTGCATGCTAAATATCAAGCTTGATAATGATACATGTGATGGGGATTGAGGACTCTTAGATTTTCTTTTAGCATTTTTGAATGAGATACTAAGTTCTTTGTTTAACCATGACCAAATTGAAACGGTATGGTGTTGTGGTGTATTCGGCCATGGTATATCCATAAGTATGATTCATGCATGTTGCATGGTAGGTAAGATTTGAGCTTTGGATATGTGTTTATATTTGGATATAAGCAACTTGAGATTCGCCCTTGCACCTACATGAATATATGTTTGCACATGATGTATTGGTATGACATATATACTATTTCAAGGTGTATATTTGCTTGTGATGATGTTTGGTTATGAAGGAAATGATAGATGTGTATTGAGTTACAATATGGAATCGTTAGTTAGTAAAATGTATGCTGTTTTTTGTGTGGTATTAAGTGTATAATTGGCCTCAACATGGACATGCATATTCGGCCACATGAGGGAAATGGTGTGCATGCATTCGGTTAGAGGCAAGCATATTGATGCCTATTCTTGGCTTAGAAAATCCGGCTAAGGAGAGTACTAACTAATGTGTTGAGTTGATTCATGATTTCCGTACATATGTGACTTTAATGTCTAATGAAAATATGTGGGCTAAGTACCTTGAATTCCTCTTCGATGCTCAAATGATAAAACCAATTTATTTGTTAAATTAAGCTCAAGAGCAAGGGAGCTAAATCCGATAAGGGAAGGAAAAAGTCGTGAATAGCCGTCAAAATCGTTCGACCACGTCCGAGGTAAGTTCTCGAGTAATGGAACTTAGATTATGATTTGATTAGATCATGCTCTTTGTGTGTGGCTATTGAGCGAAATTGCAAATGTGATAAGTGACTTGTGTTTGAATTTTGCTAATGAGAATGAAATACGAATGTGTCATGATTTATTGATAATTGTGCTTGGCTATTTGAATGATGTCCGGGCTAAGTCCCGAAGGCTTTGTGTTAAGTGACCATATCCGGACTAAGATCCGAAGGCGTTCGTGCGAGTTAATAAATCCGGGTTAAGCCCGAAGGCATTTGTGTGAGTTACTAAACCCGGGTTAAGTCCGAAGGCATTCGTGCGAAGTTACTATAACCGGGGTTTGTCCCGAAGGCATTTGAGCAAGTCGTTATATCCGGTTAAATTCCGAAGGTACGTGATTCGAGAACGAGCGTTCTTGCTGTAAAAATTTCAGTTAATACGCTTGAAAAATTCCAGCAATGAGGTATGTTCGTATGTGCTTGAAATTAGTTGATTCCCTTCGAATGATATTCGCTCAGTCGAGTAATGAGCTTCCGGTATTTGGCTAAGATGATCCCTTATGTATGAATATAGGGGTTGGAATGTGAAATAAGTATGACATTGAGAATTTGTGCATACGAAATTATCCGTTAGCTATATGATTGCTATGCTTTTGTTGTGTTGGAATCCCTTGCTCAAACTTACTAAGCATAAATTGCTTACTCCGTTTCTCTGTTTCTCTGTTTTATAGATTTTGCTCATTAGCTATTAGATTCGGGATCATCGAAGTCGAAGTCATCCACACTATCAAAGCCCTTTTGGTATTCTTTTAGTTGAACTCCGGATATGGCATGTATAGGACTACCCTTTTCTGTTTTTCAAATACGTTTTGTGATGTATGTGTGTACAGCCATGCGAAAATGGCTCGTAAAAGTGGGGTATGGCATTAGACTATTTGTGTTTATGTATATATGTATGGTTTCATGATGTGAGCATGGACTGGAATGGAAGTGTTGGGCAAATGATCAGCCATTGGAATGGCTAAATATGAGTATATGTGGACCTATGTATGACAAAACTCTAGTTGGTCCATGGAAACCACGAAATAGGTAAAGTTTACCTTGAAAACAGATACAGACAGCAGCAGTAGTGAGCATTTGAAAAATCACTAAAATTTGTAGGAATGGAATTAAATAGTGAATAAATTATTTAAATGAACCTTGATGAATCTACTTTCATATGGAAGAAACGAAACGGTCATATGAGTTATATGTTAAGAGATATTAAAGTTCTCGTGAAACAGGGCCAGAACGGTTTCTGGATCCCCTGTTCCGACTTTGGAAATTCATTGTAAATTAACCAGAGATTATTAGGAGTCATTCCATATATGTATAGATTCCTCTTTTAGTCTAGTTTCTAAAGAAACAAACAGCATCAGTATTGAATACCTGTACCAGAAGATATCCAATTCGTAATGCATAAAGGTCAGTGTAGTCGAACCTTGGAATTGGGGAGACTTTAACTAATAAACTGTACTAATTGGCTTGACCAAAAATTCTAGAAAAAAATATGTAGATGGACATATAAGTCTAGTTTTGGGGAAAAATTACGAAACTGATTTTCGAGTTTTGAAACTCAAGATATGATTTTTAAGGCGACAGTGATGCAGTAACCAGCTTGTCTGGAAATTTTTAAATGGACAGTGAAAATGATTAAGTTAAGTTTGTGTGCACCTTGTGTTCGACTCCGGTAACGGACTCGGGTACGGGTGTTACAATATCTATCAAATTCAAGCCTAAATTAACAATTCTTCAACAATGGCAACTTGCTAAAAACTTAAGAGTTGAACAAATTGATACACGGGATATTTAAAACAAACTCCCATAATTATAAATTTATACAAATTTGATGAAGAATAACTCAATTACCTAAGAATTTTAATATGGTCGAATGGTTGAATACTTGAGGCTTTCTCCTCTTTTTCTTCTTCTTCTTCTTTGGGACGATGGAAGAAGATGAGCATTGTCATCTTTCCTCCCACTATCTTCCTTTTATACATGGCTTATTATTAATTAAACTTATTTAATTAGTTTAATTAATATTTTATTATTCTTGATTAACCATTAGCTAAACAAAGTGGAAATCTACATCATCATCCACTAAGCCATGATGGAAAATGATTAAATAACCATTTCGGTCGTTGGAATAATTACAATCTAGGCCTTCAGGTATTTTCTTAATTAAAACTCAATAACTATTAGACTTTTACAATTTAGTCTCTGAATTTAATTAACTATTTTATCAGTTAAATTATTTGACTTTTTTTTACTATATTCTCATTAACTCTGTAAATATTTCTATTTTATATTTACAGACTTGATTTATGAAAAATAATATTTTGAAATCGCATTTTTCGATATCACTAAATTTTAGGTCATTATAAAAATAGTCAAAATAACTTTATATTTCCATTTCAAAAATTTATTGTAACGCCCCAATTTTCGGGAATTCTGTGAATGTTGGCATAGGTTTAATTATGTTAGTGGGCCTCTAGAAAGCCCAAGCTTAAGATAGAACCCGGCAATTTTAGTTAATTTTTGTTCCATAAGAAAAAGGGGGTGAAATTATGAAATAGGACCTATGTGAAAATGTTTGAAAATGCTATAGGCTAAATTGAAGTGGCCAAATAAATAGGAGTGCAAAATAGGAGGATTTGCATGACAAACCTCCCATTTTACATGAAGTGGCCAGCCATCATGTTGTTGTAGACAATATGAGCACTTGATATCCATAATTTATGGTACAAATTGATACAAATTGATAATGGGTTAGGTAAATGTTCCATGATAATGGATTAGGTAAATATTCCATGATAATGGGTTAGGTAAATGTTCCATGATAATGGTTTAGGTAAATGTTCCATGATGGGAATTTCATGTCTTTTGTATTAAAGAATTAAATGGATGAAATATGAAATTTTATTAAAAGAAAAAGGGGTGAAAAGAACAAAGTTTTGTCCATCTTTGTTCATCATAGCCGAAAGTTAGAGAAGAGAAAGGAGAGGAGAAAGCTCTTGAATGTTCGGTCACTTGGGGAAGAAAATTTAAGGTAAGTTCATGGTAGTTTGCTTCTATCTTGATGTTCATGAGTTCTTCTTGATTCTACCTTAACTCTTGAAGCATATTTTGGTTTTTAGTTGTGTTGTGAGCATTTAGTCATGAATTAAAATGAAGGAAATGGTTGTTGTTTCATGTTCTTTTGATGAAAAATGGAAGATAAGTGAAGTTGAGCCAAACAAATGAGCATGCATGTGCCTTAGATGCTAAAGAGAAAAATCGGCTAACATGTTGTGCTTTAAAATGATGAAATGGAGATTATACTTAAGTAAAATCATAGATATGTGATGATTGATTGGTGATATACATGTTTAAATAACATGCATGCAAGGTATGTGTGAAAGAGTGATTTGGTAATAAATTTGCTTGGGATAGCAGCAATAACGTGACTTTGGAAAATCACCATAAATTGTGGGAGATGAATTAGAAGCTGAATAGATTATGTAATTAAATATTATTGAGTCTAGTTTCTAATGAAATAAACAAGAACATATTTTGAATTGTGTACAATGAGAAATTTGATTCGTAATGAAGAGTGGTCAGATTAGTCAAACAGTGAAACATGGGAAACTTTGAGAAAAATCTGGTATTGATTGGCTAGACCAAAAATTCTGAAAATTTTATGGATAGAAGATATATGAGTCTATTTTCAGGGAAAATTAACGGCACTTGATTTGGAGTTTTGTAGCTCCAGTTATAAATGATTTAGTGACTGTTGCTCAGGAAGACAGCTTGTAGTGAAATTATGATTATGTGGTAAACACTGACAAAAATTTGTTAATGAGTTGCTTATTGTTTTCTTATAAGCTTACTATGATCTGTAGGTGTGGTTGGCTAAATATTGTAAAGGTTAATACGTAGTTCGTATTTGAATAGTTAGATTAATGTGTTAGTAATCCAATTGTAGGCAGTTCGTGTGTGGACCTCGTCAGCATATCGTCGCAAACAGGTGTGTAACTAACACCCTCTTTCTTAGTCTAGATCGGCAAAAGTTGAAAATCCGAAATGGCAAAAACAGGTATTTTGTAGATTTGCGAGTGTGCGAATGCTCGTGAGGTAAATCGATTAATATTTTTGGTAAGCTGCAATGTTTGGACCGCAAAGTGCATGATTTACGTGCCCTCGATATTTTTGGGCTTAATGGGCCAAATTGGAATGATGGGCCAACGGCCCAATTCGGTAAGAACCCTCGATGCGTGATTACGTAGTACGTGAAAGGTAGGAATATGCATGAAAACCATAAAATAGATAAATTCTTGAAATACCTTTAAAAGTGGAAAATTTACGCTTTACCCCTAGGAGATAAATTACCAAATACCCCTAGGGTTAAATTGACTTAAATGCATGTTTGATGTTGTTATTTATCGCATGCCATGTTATTATTATCGATGCATGGGATTGGGATATTGACGGAGGAAGCATTGAAAGTGGCTTGTCCACGTCTTGGAGGCTTTGCCTCAATTTATCGTTAATCGAGTAGCAATGTCGCAATCTGTGGAGTGTTAATGGGTGGGTTGAGCTATCTCCACATGGAGTGTATGGCTGGTACGGGTGGAGTGTAGTGGTTGGTGGGTTGAGTAGTCTCCCCAAATAGGCTTGCATATGTTATTGATGTTGCATGTATTTTAAAATGGGCCTATGGGCCATATTGTTATCTGAATAAGGGGTTAAGGCCCAGTTTATTGTAATCTGAAAAGGGCTCTGGCCCAGTACCACTGTTACCTGAATGGGCTTAGGCCCAATGGGCTGGAGCTGACTTGGGCTTTGAATGGGCTTTCCTTACACACTGAGTGTGACAGCCCAAAATTGACCCTAGTCGGGAAGTGGTTTCGGGACCGCTAAACCGAGTCACCGAAATGTTTGAACGTAATATTTATTGTCTAGAATATGTAATTATGAATGTGTGAAAATTTCAAGCTTCGATTTAGCCGATAGCATGTGAATTCAGTTAGTAGGACTTGTGTGACACTTTTGAAAAGTGATAGGCTAATCTATAAGGACCTAATAGTGCATGTAGTCAAGGGAGGACTTGCATGTCAAATTTCCCCTAATAGTTAGTGGCCGGCCATGACAAGAGATTATGGGTAAAAACATGTCATAAAACATGTTGGGACAATGGTGTATGTAAGAAAAAATAAAATAGTGAGCATGGGAATTTAATAATGAAAGGAAAAAAAAAAAAAGAGAAAAAATGGTCTCATGCATGCCCATTGTCAGTGAGTGTGGAGAAAGAAAGAAGAATTTTTGTTCATCATTTTTCATTTCCTTTGGGCTGAAAATTCTAAGGAAGAAGGAAGGAATTCTTGTTTCATGTTGGTTTGGAAGAGGTTTAGGAGGAGGTTTGGCCATACTTGTACCTCGATTAAGGTAAGTTTGATGTTTTGCCATGAGATTCATGTATATTTTAGTTGCTAGCTTGATGTTCTTGTTAGCCCATGGTTCAAATCTTTGTTATGTCATGGGAATGAAATTCGGCCAAAGTGAATATGGTGTTAATGCCATTGCATGCTAAATATCAAGCTTGATAATGATTCATGTGATGGTGGATTGAGGATTCTTAGATTTTCTTTTAGCATTTTGAATGAGATACTAAGTTCTTTGTTTAACCATGACCAAATTGAAACGGTATGGTGTTGTGGTATTCGGCCATGTTATATCCATAAGTATGATTCATGCATGTTGCATGGTAAGTAAGATTTAAGCTTTGGATATGTGTGTATATTTGGATATAAGCCACTTGAGAATTCGCCATTGCACCTACATGAATATATGTTTGCACATGATGAATTGGTATGACATGTATACTATTTTAAGGTGTCTATTTGCTTGTGATGTTGTTTCGGTTATGAAATAAATGAGAGATGTGTATAGAACTACAATATGTAATGCGTTAATTAGGAAAATGTATGCTGTTTTTTTTTGTGTAGTATTAGTGTAAAATTGGCCTCCACATAGACATGCATATTCGCCAAAGGAAGTAGATTGGTGTGCATGTATTCGGTTAGAGGCAACCATATTGAAGCCTTATCTTGGCTTAGATTGTTGACCAAATGGGTAATAAGTGAGGATGGTTGCGAATATACAAACATACATATGCATGTGTAATTGAATTATGAATGTTTAGCAAGAGGGTTAAACTAGTTGATTTATTGATTAAGCTCAAGGAGTTAAAGAAGGAGAATCAAGCAAGGGAAAGACGAAGGTCATCGAGTAGCCGACTTGGACTATTTTACCCAACACAAGGTAAGTCATTGCGTATATTTGGTGTTGATTTAAATGATCAATATATATATGCAAATGTGTTTAAATGAGTTGGTGTGTAAATGGAAATGTATGTGTATGGAATGATGCCATTGTTGAATGTATAAAGGCAGCAAAATACATAAGGTATTGGTCTCGGCACTAAGTGTGCGGGTATAAATGGACACGGTGACAAGATTGGCACTAAGTGTGCGGGTTTAAATTGTACAGCACTAAGTGTGCGAAGTTTGATTATATAGCACTAAGTGTGCGAGTTGAATACATATAGCACTAAGTGTGCGGATTCACTATATGCTCTTGCATTACAATTGGCACTGAGTGTGCGACATTATCGAGCTAATCCCGGACAGCGGATCGGTAAGTACCTCGAGCTCATGACGAATAGAAAATATGTTCATGCTCGGGGTTGAATTTGGTAAGTCTTAAATCTATGTGATGATTGAAATTGTATGATTGTGGTGGAAATGAGTTAGTGTGTGAAAATGCCTCAAATATCTTGTTGTGTAGAATATGAAATGTGGATGTATGACTTGGTATGAGATTGGACCGAAAGGTCCGAGGAATTATGGTATAGATTCGATATGGATGAGTACCTAGCCTCGTTTATTGTTTCATGTTGTAGTAACTTTATCAGTGGATTGATGAATGCTTACGACTTACTGAGTTGTAAACTCACTCGGTGTTTTCTTGTCACCCATTTTAGGTCTCTCGGACTCGTATTGTTTGCGTGATCGGGACCGTCGTTGAAGTCATCACACCGGCTGAAATCTTGTGGTATTGTTTTTGTTGTTGAAGAACATTTGGCATGTATAGGCTATTATATTTTGTCGAATTGTGGGTTGTAAACTTTAAGCCATGTGAAAATGGCCTATGTGGTCGCCGAGTGGGATGCTAGAACCTATAGCCACGAGTCTTAGAAACTCAAATTTTGATAAGGTGGCCATAATTTGTGTCATGTATGATGGATGATTAAGGCCAAGGAAAAATTCATGAAATTGGCATAGTCTACTGCAGTAACTGTTGCGGACAGCAGCAGTGAGATGAGATTGAAAAATCACTAAAAATAGTAGAAGTAGAATTAAATAGTGAGTAAATTATGGAACTGAACCTTGATGAATCTATTTTTATATGGACGAAACGAAACGACCATATGAGCGGTATACTGAGAAATATTAAGGTTCTCGTGAGACAGGGCCAGAACGGTTTCTGGGTCCCCTGTCGCGACTTTGAAAATTTACCATAAATTATCCAGAAAGAATTAGGAGTCATGCCTTATATGTAAAGATTCCATTTTGAGTCTAGTTTCATTAGAAACAAACGGCACCAGTATTAAAGCCCTGTACAGGGAGATATTCAAGTTGTAACGCGCGAAGGTCAGAGCAGTCGGTCCCTGTAACATGGGTGACTTTAACTAATAAACTGTACCAATTGGCCCAACCAAAAATTCTAAAAATAAATCCATGGATGGGTATATGAGTCTAAATTCAGGGAAAATTTACGAAACCAGTTTCCGAGTTTTGAAACTCGAGATATGATTTTTAAGGCGACGGTGACGCAGTTTTCCAGCCTGACTGGTAACGTCAAATTGGTTGGTATCTTGAGAGGGTTTGGCCGTTAACCCCTCGTGTCCGACACCGGCGTCGGTCACGAGTTAGGGGTATTACAATTTTATTGGTATCAGAGCTATGGTTTAGTCGGTTCTAGGACTACCATAGCGCGTGTGAGTCTAGCTATACATGCCAAATTGTTAGCGCTTAATAATGTGATGACTTCTGACGGTTGGAATTTTTGTTTTGATTAGCAATGGAACCCGGGGTAGAGAGACCCTTGGCGGATGACATTGAAAGTGTAGCGGCTGCTCCTGCGCAAGGGACACCGCCTGCTGAGCCTCGATCATCCGCGAATAATCAAAATGAAGGGGCGAAACAAGCCTTCTTCACCATGATGAATGAGTGGGTCGCGCAATATGCCCGAACCAACCCGGCTGTCCAACCATTCCCGAATTTAAATACTCCACCCCAAGAGCCCGCAATGCCTCCAAAGGATCGATCCGTGAGGTGAGTAAACCACCGTGGACTTGATTAGGAAGCGTGGGGAGGAGTTCAAGGCCATAGTTCTTGATGATGCCGAAAAGGCCGAAGTTCGCTCGATAACACCATTAGAGTGTTAGATGAACTGCCATGCACACCGATGAATGTCTTAAGTGTGCTATATCCTTGTTATGAGACTCACTTACTATTGGTGGAGGACTTTAATTTCCATAGTCCCAAATGAACGAGTTACTTGGGATTTCTTCCAATCCAATTTCAAAGAAATACATTAGTCAACGGTTCATCGATCGAAGCGTAAGGAATTCTTGGAACTCAAGCAAGGCCGGATGATCAGATTCGAATCTGAACATGAGTTCGTAAGACTTAGTCGGTATGCTCGGGAGTGTGTGGCTGATGAGGTTGCGATGTGCAAAAGATTTGAAGAAGGATTGAATGAAGAGTTAAAGTTACTAGTGGGAATTTTGGAGATAAAGGAGTTCGTGACACTAGTCGAACGAGCTCGCAAGGCGGAAGAACTTGGGAAGGAGAAGAAGAAGGCTGAATTTGAAGCAAGAGATTACCGTAAAAGATCGACGAGTAAAGCTCCGTTCTCGGCTGTAAAGAGGTTCGTGGAGGACACCAAGAAGTCGAGGACGATGTGGAATTTCCATTAGAGCCCGACCATTGACGGACTCGAGCTACTTCAGTAGCTAGTGTGGGCAATAATCGTCAAGAGAGACCGAATGCCCCAATGTGGAAGACGACACCTAGGTGAATGTTGGGGTAAGTCATTAATAGGGCTGTTATGGATGCGGTTCTAAGGACCACTTCATTAGAGATTGCACGGAGCTAGATGAGAGGAATAAGACGCAAGGTGCAAGACCTAGTGGAACGACGGTGGAGGTAGGCCCCGAGAATCTCTCGGAGGTAGGGGTGGTAATCGAGAGGAGCCTCTAATATGGCTGTCCGATCCGAGACCCAGACTCTGCTAGAGCATATGCCATCCGCGCACGAGAGGAGGCATCCTCCCCGACGTTACCACTGGTACTTTTACTCTCTTTGATACTATTGTGATTGCATTGATTGACCGGCTCTACTCACTCATATGTATGTGAAACCTTAGCATCCAAGAAGACTCTACCGCTGAGTCTCATCGAGTTCGTAATTCGAGTGTCAAACCCTTTGGGTCAATACGTGCTCGTTGATAAAGTGTGCAAGAGATGCCCCTAATAATTCGAGAATCCTTTTTCCGCAGATCGATGCTTTTACCATTTAATGAATTCGATGTTATTCTTGGTATGGATTGGTGACCGTACATGATGCAAAGGTGGATCGCAAAGGAAAACCATTGATTTGAGGAGTGCAAATAATGAGGTAGTCCGAGTCGAGTCTCATCGATTTAAAAGGAGCGCCAATGATAATATCTTCTATGACCGCCGGAGGTATGTGAAAAGGGTGTGAAACATACCTTGCGTATGTGTTTGGAAGTAAAGAGACGGAAGGAAACTCGAATCGGTACCGAGTGGTTTGTGAGTATTCGATGTTTTTCCGAGGAGTTACCAGATTGCCACCGGTTCGAGAAGTGGAATTCGCATCGAAGTTGTACCGGTACTACGCCGATTTCAATAGCCCGTATCGTATGGCATTAACGGAATTAAAGGAATTGAAGGTTCAATTGCAAGAATTGACGGATAGAGGTTTCGCTCGACCGAGTTTTTCTCCATGGGGCGTTTGTATTGTTTGTGAAGAAGAAGGACGGAACCATGAGGTTGTGCATCGACTATCGTCAACTCAATAAAGTGACGATAAAGAATAAATATCCATTGCCACGAATTGACGATTTGTTTGATCAATTAAAGGGAGCCTCGGTGTTTTCAAAGATAGATTTGAGGTCGGGTACTATCGGTTGAGGGTCCGAGAATCGGACATACCAAAACCGCTTTTAGAACGAGGTACGGTCACTACGAATTCTTGGTGATGCCGTTTGGGCTCACTAATGCCCTGCGGTGTTTATGGATTTAATGAATAGAATTTTCAGGCCATACTTGGATCGGTTCATAGTTGTATTTATCGATGACATTTTGGTCTATTCGAGAGATGAAACCGAGCATCTTTGAACACCGAGGCTAGTGTTGCAAATCTTACGAGATAAGTAGTTATACGCAAAGTTCAAGAATGTGAATTTTGGTTGAAAGAGGTTAGCTTTTTGGGGCACGTGGTGTCCGTGACGGTGTCGTGGTGGACCGAACAAAATTTCGCCATAGTCGATTGGAAACCACCAAGGAATGTTACCGAAGTTAGGAGCTTTTTGGGGCTTGCGGTTATTACCGACGATTTGTAAAGGTTTCTCGACGATAGCCACGCCAATGACGGCTTACTCCAAAAGGATGTTAAGTTCGAATGGACGGAGAAATGTCAGAAAAGTTTCGATCAACTGAAAGCTTATTTGACTGAAGCCCCAATTCTAGTGCAACCCGAATCGGGCAAAGAGTTTGTCATTTATAGTGACGCATCCCTACTTGGGTTGGGTTGGGTTGCGTATTGATGCAAGAAGGGCGAGTTGTGGCCTATCGTCGAGGCAATTAAAGCCACATGAGAAAAATTATCCGAGCCATGATCTCGAATTGGTCGCCATCGTATTCGCCTTAAAGATATGGCGACATTACTTATTTGGTGAGAAGTGCCATGTGTATTCGGATCACAAAAGTCTCAAATATTTGATGACCCAAAGAGACTTAAATCTGCGACAAAGGCGATGGCTCGAGTTGTTAAAAGATTATGAGCTCGTCATTGATTATCACGGGAAGGGCTAATGTGGTTGCAGATGCCTTAAGCCGGAAATCACTATTTGCTTTATGGCGATGAATGTACACTTGCCTATCCTACCCGACAATGTGTTAGTAGCTGAATTGAAAGCCAAACCATTATTGATACGTCAAATTCGTGAAGCTCGAAAGTCGACGATGAGTTGGTTGCAAAACGGGATGAGTGTGTTCGAACAAGGACTCGAATTTCAAATCGATGATGACGATTGTTTGAGGTTCGAAGTCGTCTGTGTGTCCCAAAGAATTGAACTTATTCCAATAATTTTGAACGAAGCCCATTGTAGCCGAATGGCAATCCACCCGGAGTACGAAGATGTACAACGATTTGAAACGCGTCGGTTTTGGTGGCATGGTATGAAACAGGACATCTCCGACTTTGTTTGAGATGTTTAATATGTCAACAAGTGAAAGCGGAACATCAAGTGCCTTGAGATTGCTTCACCGATCACGATACCCGAGTGGAAATGGGATCGAGTCACAATGGACTTTGTGTCCGGCCGCCATTGTCGACTAGTAAGAAGGATGCGATTTGGGTTGTTGTTGATAGATCGACTAAGTCGGCTCACTTTATCCCGTCGCGCGTGACGGATTTTTCATTGGATAAACTAGCCGAATTGTACGCTTCTCGATTGTGAGATTACACGGTACCGATTTCTATTGTGTCGGATAGAGATCCGAGATTTACCTCGCGATTTTGGAAGAAATTTCAAGAAGCTTTGGGTACCAAGTTGTATTTCAAAGACCGCCTTTCACCCCCAAACCGATGGTCAATCCGAACGGATAATTCAAATACTCGAGGATATGTTGAGATGTTGTATCCTTGAGTTTAGTGGTTCATGGGAACAGTATCGCCTTTGATTGAATTCGCACAACAATAGCTTTCAATCAAGTATTAAGATGGCGCCTTACGAGGCTTTATACGATTCGTAAATGCCGTACCCCATTATTCGGGTGAACTTAGTGAAGGTAAATTCTTGAGGTTGATTTGGTTAAGGATGCGAGCAAAGAGTTCGAGTAATTCGTGAAAGTTTGAAAGTCGCCGGATCGCCAAAAGTCGTATGCGGATTTGAAAAGAAAAGATATTGAATATCAGGTTAGAGACAAGGTCTTTCTCAAAGTTTCACCTTGGAAGAAGGTGCTTAGATTTGGCCGTAAGGGAAAATTGAGCCCGAGGTTCATCGGGCCATATGAAATATCTGAACGAGTCGGTCCAGTCGCGTATCATTTGATTTTGCCCCCTGAACTTGAAAGGATTCACAACGTCTTCCATGTTTCGATGCTTCGACGTTATAGATCTGACCCGTCACACGTAATTAGTCCATCAGAGGTTGAAATTCAAGCCGATATGAGTTATGAAGAAGAACCGATTCGTATCCTAGCTCGTGAAGTGAAGGAGTTGCGAAACAAAAGAGTTCCATTAGTAAAAGTGTTATGGCTCAAACACGGGATGGAAGAAGCTACTTGGGAACCCGAGAACTCTATGAAAGAGCGTTACCCAAACCTATTTACGGTAAGATTTTCGGGACGAAAATTTCTTAAGTGGGGAGAGTTGTGATGCCCAAAATTGACCCTAGTCGGGAAGTGGTTTCGGGACCGCTAAACCGAGTCACCGAAATGTTTGAACGTAATATTTATTGTCTAGAATATGTAATTATGAATGTGTGAAAATTTCAAGCTTCGATTTAGCCGATAGCATGTGAATTCAGTTAGTAGGACTTGTGTGACACTTTTGAAAAGTGATAGGCTAATCTATAAGGACCTAATAGTGCATGTAGTCAAAGGGGAGGACTTGCATGTCAAATTTCCCCCCCTAATAGTTAGTGGCCGGCCATGACAAGAGATTATGGGTAAAAACATGTCATAAAACATGTTGGGACAATGGTGTATGTAAGAAAAAAATAAAATAGTGAGCATGGGAATTTAATAATGAAAGGGAACAAAAAAAAAAAAGAAAAAATGGTCTCATGCATGCCCATTGCCGTGAGTGTGGAGAAAGAAAGAAGAATTTTTGTTCATCATTTTTCATTTCCTTTGGGCTGAAAATTCTAAGGAAGAAGGAAGGAATTCTTGTTTCATGTTGGTTTGGAAGAGGTTTAGGAGGAGGTTTGGCCATACTTGTACCTCGATTAAGGTAAGTTTGATGTTTTGCCATGAGATTCATGTATATTTTAGTTGCTAGCTTGATGTTCTTGTTAGCCCATGGTTCAAATCTTTGTTATGTCATGGGAATGAAATTCGGCCAAAGTGAATATGGTGTTAATGCCATTGCATGCTAAATATCAAGCTTGATAATGATTCATGTGATGGTGGATTGAGGATTCTTAGATTTTCTTTTAGCATTTTTGAATGAGATACTAAGTTCTTTGTTTAACCATGACCAAATTGAAACGGTATGGTGTTGTGGTATTCGGCCATGTTATATCCATAAGTATGATTCATGCATGTTGCATGGTAAGTAAGATTTAAGCTTTGGATATGTGTGTATATTTGGATATAAGCCACTTGAGAATTCGCCATTGCACCTACATGAATATATGTTTGCACATGATGAATTGGTATGACATGTATACTATTTTAAGGTGTCTATTTGCTTGTGATGTTGTTTGGTTATGAAATAAATGAGAGATGTGTATAGAACTACAATATGTAATGCGTTAATTAGGAAAATGTATGCTGTTTTTTTTTGTGTAGTATTAAGTGTAAAATTGGCCTCCACATAGACATGCATATTCGCCAAAGGAAGTAGATTGGTGTGCATGTATTCGGTTAGAGGCAACCATATTGAAGCCTTATCTTGGCTTAGATTGTTGACCAAATGGGTAATAAGTGAGGATGGTTGCGAATATACAAACATACATATGCATGTGTAATTGAATTATGAATGTTTAGCAAGAGGGTTAAACTAGTTGATTTATTGATTAAGCTCAAGGAGTTAAAGAAGGAGAATCAAGCAAGGGAAAGACGAAGGTCATCGAGTAGCCGACTTGGACTATTTTACCCAACACAAGGTAAGTCATTAAGCGTATATTTGGTGTTGATTTAAATGATCAATATATATATGCAAATGTGTTTAAATGAGTTGGTGTGTAAATGGAAATGTATGTGTATGGAATGATGCCATTGTTGAATGTATAAAGGCAGCAAAATACATAAGGTATTGGTCTCGGCACTAAGTGTGCGGGTATAAATGGACACGGTGACAAGATTGGCACTAAGTGTGGGTTTAAAATTGTACAGCACTAAGTGTGCGAGTTTGATTATATAGCACTAAGTGTGCGAGTTGAATACATATAGCACTAAGTGTGCGGATTCACTATATGCTCTTGCATTACAATTGGCACTGAGTGTGCGACATTATCGAGCTAATCCCGGACAGCGGATCGGGTAAGTACCTCGAGCTCATGACGAATAGAAAATATGTTCATGCTCGGGGTTGAATTTGGTAAGTCTTAAATCTATGTGATGATTGAAATTGTATGATTGTGGTGGAAATGAGTTAGTGTGTGAAAATGCCTCAAATATCTTGTTGTGTAGAATATGAAATGTGGATGTATGACTTGGTATGAGATTGGACCGAAAGGTCCGAGGAATTATGGTATAGATTCGATATGGATGAGTACCTAGCCTCGTTTATTGTTTCATGTTGTAGTAACTTTATCAGTGGATTGATGAATGCTTACGACTTCTGAGTTGTAAACTCACTCGGTGTTTTCTTGTCACCCATTTTAGGTCTCTCGGACTCGTATTGTTTGCGTGATCGGGACCGTCGTTGAAGTCATCACACCGGCTGAAATCTTGTGGTATTGTTTTTGTTGTTGAAGAACATTTGGCATGTATAGGCTATTATATTTTGTCGAATTGTGGGTTGTAAACTTTAAGCCATGTGAAAATGGCCTATGTGGTCGTCGAGTGGGATGCTAGAACCTATAGCCACGAGTCTTAGAAACTCAAATTTTGATAAGGTGGCCATAATTTGTGTCATGTATGATGGATGATTAAGGCCAAGGAAAAATTCATGAAATTGGCATAGTCTACTGCAGTAACTGTTGCGGACAGCAGCAGTGAGATGAGATTGAAAAATCACTAAAATAGTAGAAGTAGAATTAAATAGTGAGTAAATTATGGAACTGAACCTTGATGAATCTATTTTTATATGGACGAAACGAAACGACCATATGAGCGGTATACTGAGAAATATTAAGGTTCTCGTGAGACAGGGCCAGAACGGTTTCTGGGTCCCCTGTCGCGACTTTGAAAATTTACCATAAATTATCCAGAAAGAATTAGGAGTCATGCCTTATATGTAAAGATTCCATTTTGAGTCTAGTTTCATTAGAAACAAACGGCACCAGTATTAAAGCCCTGTACAGGAGATATTCAAGTTGTAACGCGCGAAGGTCAGAGCAGTCGGTCCCTGTAACATGGGTGACTTTAACTAATAAACTGTACCAATTGGCCCAACCAAAATTCTAAAAATAAATCCATGGATGGGTATATGAGTCTAAATTCAGGAAAATTTACGAAACCAGTTTCCGAGTTTTGAAACTCGAGATATGATTTTTAAGGCGACGGTGACGCAGTTTTCCAGCCTGACTGGTAACGTCAAATTGGTTGGTATCTTGAGAGGGTTTGGCCGTTAACCTCTCGTGTCCGACACCGGCGTCGGTCACGAGTTAGGGGTATTACACTGAGTTTCCCCAAACTCACCCCTTTTATTTTCATCCACGCAGGAAATCCCCAACCATAGTGGGCTTGGAGCTGTGAGGGAATTCGGAGTGGCCACCCGTTCTGAAAGTTTGATTTTCTTCCGTGAACTGGACATCCTTTTATTTACGTTTGAAGTTTTGGGTTTTAAATGTAATAAGCGGCTTAATTATTTTTGATGGTTTTAATATGTATTACTAAGATAGGTATTACTTATTTTAACTGTTGAAATTGGATAGCTTTAGGGCGTTTTCAAAAACAACAATTGATTTCAAAATAACACGACAACAAGCAAAGCTTCCATAATGAAAGTATTTTCCAAAATTAATCACTTTTCCTAAAATGACTTAATCAAATCGGTTTCCTAGAAATATCCATGACGTTAAGGTGTGGCAATGGCGGTATGCATGTCTAGGATTGGATCGAAGGAGCTTGGTACTTAAGCGACCGATGGACTTACCACCTCTTTTTCGGTTTCCTACCTGGTGGACAGCTTCCATTCACTTTGACCTATAATGAAATTATCTTTTAAAACACTAAGTAAGTTTTTCTGGATCAACAATATAAAATGTTTTGAATGCTTCGATGTGGCATGTCGGATCTGGCCATAACGTCTGGGCCGGGTTTGGGGTGTTACATTTATTCTTGAAAATATTATATAAGAGTAGAGGTGATCTTGGGCCAGGCTCAACTAAAAAGTTAGGCCCATTTACTAGGCCTGGGTCTGGCCAGGCCTGAAGAATGGGCCGAAGCCTAAAATTTTGTCCAAGCTTGACAGGATAAAAATGCGACCCGACCTGCCCGTATTAATTTTTTATATTATTTTATATAATTTTTAAATATATATAATACATAAAAAATACTAAAAACATCAAAATAAATATTTCCCAACAAATTGAAAATAAGTTTTAAATAAGATGTTGACTTAAATAACACTATGATAAATATAACTTAACAAGCAAATGGCTCTAAAATAATAACAAAATTAACAATAAAATAAGTTTTATACAATATCCAGACAATAACAATAAAATAGTAGTAACATAATAGTAAAATTGTAGCAAAATAGGGAGAAAACAATAAGAAAATAACATTCAAAAACAAAAAAAAGAGCAGTTTTTTTTATTTATTATCTTTTAGTGAATTCATGCCGGGCCGAGCTTGAGCCAAAAATATCTTACCTGAGGTCTAGCCTATTTTTAAAATGGGCCTTATTTTTTTTTGTTCAAGCTTATTTTTCGGGCCTATATTTTTGCCTAAATCCTCCCACATTTCAAGCGGGTCTTCGAGCAAAGCCGGGTGGCCCGACCCATAATCAGTCTATATAAGAGTTACTGATTATTTTTTATTTACTAGATAAATTGATTTTAAAAATATTTATATAAAAAAGACTTTAAAATTTTAAAGTCCAAAAATAATAAAACAAACCTTTTTCATATATAAAAAAACGAGTTTGCTACATATGCAGCGTGTTAATTTAATTTATTTAATTAAAATATTTTAAAATATTCTTATATTTTAAAATTATTGTTAAAATTTGTCAGTATATCAAATAGGCATTATAGATATTACTAAATTTTAATAATATATTATACATTATATTATAATTCAAATCTAAGCATAATAAAACATTTAAAGTATGATTTAATGTTAAAAATAGAAAATAACATATAGAAAATATTAATAAACAAAATAATATTAGTTGCAATTGACTCACAATATATATTAATCTGAATTTTGAAAGAAACGATGAACTTCTTCTTCTTCTTCTTTTCTATTTAAATAGATAAATGATTTAAAAAGTACACAAAATATAAAAGAGTTAAAATTAAAAACTAAATTGTAAACAAAACTACAAATCATATATTCATGACTTAAAAGATACCAATAACTCAATTCTTTGAAACCAGTTTAGTTTTCAATTTGTAATTATCATTTCCTTCATCTCTGCCTTCAATTGTTTTTTAATACTTAAAACATAACTAAAAAGAAAAATAAGACTAAATAATAGAAAAACAACTTAAAACATTAAATTAAAACCTGTACATAATCAAACTATTTATAGTTGAATTAGATACTTTTTTAAAAAAAAAGTCTAACATATATTTAATTATTTAATTTAGATAATAAAGGTAGAAATGTATTTTAGTTTTAAATCTTAAAATTTAATATTGGATAAAAATATTTATAATAACCTTTATATTGAATTTTATTCTTTGAATAATATTATATAAGATAATATAAATATATAATAATTATTTTTAAAATGATTTGAAAATAACCAAAAATCTGCGGAATAGATAGATTATGTAATTTTTTTAAAAATCTTTTAAAAATGTGATAGTTGATTTTTAAAATTAAAACCAAAATTTAAAATAAATAGTAACATAGATAATATATAAATAAAAAAGTATTTAAGTTAAAAATAGATAAATCATCTAAACAAAATTTTATTTAATTAATTAAATGTTTTATATAATTTTTAAAATTTCTGGTTGTGTAATTAAATATTTGTCTAATTTCTTTTAAACTAAAATTAACAATCTAAATTAATTTATCTAATTAAACATTTATTTTTTAAAAAGAGTTAATAGTTTTTAAAGATTTGAATGAAGATTAGAAGTCTGTTGTCGCAATATTATAATTATACATTAATTTTTTTTAAAAATGCTTGTATATTTGGTTATACCAAAAAGAAAAAAATTGTGATCAAACAGGAACCTATCCTTAATTGAGGTAATGAGAAGAGGAAAATAAGTTGGGTTTGAATAATAAGTATGATTAATGAATCAAATTAAGCAAAGGAAGGAAATGGAATTCTATTGGTACATAATAAGTTTTCTACCTTTTGCCTTTTTACCTGGTCTGCTTTGTGCGCATGACAGGAAGCACTACTGTGAGGACCAAAACCAAAATAAGGGATGGGCAAAAACACTAATGATGCGAATGCAAAGCCCTTTGCCTTTTTGGAGCCTAACTTTTGTGTTTGTGGGTGATATACTGAAATCATTTCACCAACTTTAACCACTTGTTAGAACCTTGTCCCCCTTTCTTCCTATTCAAGCTTAGGTAAAAAAGGTAAGTTTCTTTGGATACCTTGGACTTAGCTATCCTTATCATAATAGAGAGAAGCCTCTACTTTTTTTTTTTTAATTTTGATTTGAAAGAGATAGACGCATCAACAAGGTTCATCTTCTAAAGTAAATTTTGAGGGTGTTAGGTGGGTAGTAAGTTCAGTCATTAACCACAATCTTCCCATTCTGCTTGCTAATGAAGCTGAAAGATATGACCCCAAACAAAATTGCTTGTTTTGAGAAAGAAATATACACCAACAAATACAACAGAAATGCAAAATGAAAAACAAAACCCAGAATCTGCTATCTGTATTGCCTCACTTCTCTCTCTTTGATACAACACTCCATCTCCTAATAACTTCTAACACTATCTGATTCCATGTATCTATAGGACCTGGAAGACACCAATGTACACAGTCGTTCTGAACATGTTCTTGAATGCCATTAGCGAATGGAAATGGATACATGTAAGGCCCGGGATGACCATCTGGTCTCATTAATGATAATTTGGTCACATCCAATGTCTCTAGTCTCAATCCTTTGAATTGCTTAGCATTTACCTTAGCAGCTTCCATTTCTTCAATGGCAATTGATCTCATATCTGCATCCATTCCTTCAACCATCTTTTCTCCTTCCTCGTAAGGCTTCGTCTTGGGACAAGCACCAGCCTTATCCCATTCACCTTCAAAATGTGAAGGTGAAAAAGAGGTTAAAAACACATCAATTCCATTACCATCAGTAGACTTCCTTTCAATTATTGCCTTAAGTGCGGTCTTTATGGCCTTCCTCATCACATCATAAAATCCAATCTCAGTGTGATTTAGTCCAGGGCAGTAATGGCAACCTAAAACCGAACCACCCTCATAATACACTGCTGGATGAAGAAACCAATGCCCTATTGAGAGTACAACCATATCTATATGCTCTAAATCAGATCCCCACCTCTCATCAACAACATCTACATACAATTCATTATGATCTGGGCCAGTTTTTGATTTCTCAACACCTTTAACCAGAAATGGTGACCAATAAACTGATACAGTAATGTTATGAGAAGAAAAATGCCATCTACGAAACTTGTTATCCTCCCCGGTTTTGTAAACCAGGTTAGGATAGGAGGCAGTGGCTAGCATGCAAAGAAGTGATTCCAATTGGTTCCTAGCCATCGAGTCACCAACAAAAGCTATATGCTTGTTACTAAGGAGGTTGAAGAAAGTGTTGGGATCAAACCTTGGGAGATTGCATTGGCTTGGTTGCCATCTCCAGTAAAGGTAACCCAAGTCAGGTCTCCCGTGTGTGATGCAATTTTGACCTTCCTTAATTGTACCACAGGTTGTGCCATTGTATAAAGGCCCCATCTTGTCATGTACCCATCTGCCATAGGTGTAGTTACATGGAGTTTCATTAGCTATTTCCTCTTCTGCAAATAAGCAAAAACAAAAACTTGTTTAATAATAACACCCTTATTTAAAACAACTAAAAATAAAAGAACATAAGTCAAGAAAAGGTAAAAAAGTCTGACAACTTTTATGTTTTACTCTATGTACCTTTAGAGAAGGATGAAGGAGGAGGTGAAGAAGAAGAAGTGGTGAGGATGATGCGGTTGGGGTGAGGAAGCTGATCTGAGGTGGATAGAGGGAAAGGAAAAGGGTGAAAGTAGAAGCGAAAAACAGCTATGGGGAGGAGAGCATAAAGAATATAGGGCAACAAATTCCTGGTGAGTGAACGAGAGTGAGATTGGCCTTTGAGTGGACTTGTTGCCCCCATTTTTTACACACACTCTCCACCTCTTCACCTGTGTTTTCTAGGTTTCTCTAAGCTATGGCCACTGGGGAGGTCAAGCCACAAAAGTGTTCTTGAACTAGCGGCCGGAGAGGAAGGGAGAGAGAGAAATTATAATAATAAAAGAAGCTTATGACTTTATGCAGAGGCTGGGGTGGTGTTCCAATGACATCGAAAGAATCTTATTAATCTACGATTATTATAAATGTGAGTTGGACAACATAATACAGCTAGCGAGAGGTTGTTGTTTACCTGTTGTCATGTCTCTCTGTCTTATATCTCTGTATAAAAAAAAAAAAACACTAAACATGTTCCTCCATGAACAACCAAGCATGTTTATCCTAATTAATAGTGTCAAAAATCCAAAATCACCCTTCTATTAAAAGGCAAAATAATTTGGTTTATAAGGGTAAAAACTAGAAACAAAAATTCTGGAACATGGCTATACCTGTGCCTATAGCAATAACAGCCAAATGTCGTCTTTTCTTTTTTTTCCTTGTTTGAGCTAAATGATTTGTATTTACCATTCAAATCAATGAAATGATAAAACAATATACTTATAGCAAGCTCACTTAATTGGATGGCATAATAAATCTCAAAATTCACGGGAATCAGATTACACTTTTTCCAACCTAATCCACTGGTGATGGTATTTACATTGCAAGCGGTGATTAATTAAGCATATGATATAGACGGTGACACCACAAGCCATAAACGTGATCTTAAGAAAAAGCATTCAGGAATGCCTTTTTCCTTCCATCACATCCCACCTAAAACCCATCAATACCTGGTCCTGGACCAGAACGAGTTATTATTAAAAAATTAATTCAATTAAAATATACGCAGATTATTTTTGACTTTTTGGATTTATTTAAATTGAGATAAAACTGGAGTCTAAATTTTTATTCTTTTTAAACACATTAAAATTTTGAGTAGGTTCGTAAACGAAAAAGAAAAAGTCTGCCAGAGGCTGAAGGGGCGTGTGCTAATCGCCTCCTGATAAAGTGAGATGCATTGAATCTTGTATACCTACTGCCACTACTTTTTCATGAATTGGATTATATATTACTTATTTTCAATTCCATAAATGAATTAATTAAAATTTATAATCCATTCAACCGAATCGGTGAATCATCAGTCACAACTTGATTAAAAGTTATTCTCAAACTTCAATTATTGATTACTTTAAAATGGTAATTTTCTTTTCTTTTTACTTTGACTCACTATATTACATTTTATTACTTTTTATAATATACACTTTAAACTTTATTTAAACTAAAACAAACAAATAAATAAAAATCACTGTTGTAGTTTTTGTAATGTTATAAGCTTGTTCGAATAAAATATTTGATTAATTCAAAACTTTAAATAAATTTTTATTTGACTAACGATTAAGTGTTTTAAAATTTTTGATTAATTGATAATTTAATTTAATTTTTAATCCAACTCATCAGTTGAATACCACTACAATAAGAGAGAAAACCAAGCGATCTAGAAGGGAAGCATTGCTCTTCTCTTGGCTAACCAATTGCTTTGTTCTCTTCCCTAAAAGCATGGTTAAACTTGAAATTTGGACAAGAGGCAAGCAACATATGAATGTCTAGCCTTGACTTTTCATGGAACATCATTAGCACCATTGAGGGCATAATGAGTCTCGGCTTATCTGATTTCTCGATTTTCGATTTTCACTTTTGACTCTTCATAAATTCATACCCAAACCTCAACACTTCAACCATTGATGTCGTCGAGCAAATGCATCAATGCATTGGTTTCGTTGATGATTCCTCCCGAAGAGTCTTAGGTAAATGCTACTAGACTTGCTTGTTTATTCCAAGGGCTAAAATATTTATATAGTGTAAAATTTGATGCCGTATAAATTTAACTTTTTTTCATATTTTAAGTACAAGTTATTAAATTAATTTGAATAAGTAGTTTTGGTTATTCAGGTCTGGATTAAGTTGATTTTTATAATTTGAATATTTTGTTAATTCGAATATTTGGTGCAAATATATGTAACAGCTCAATTTTTAATGGTTTTGGAACCTCGATTCTGATATTCGTAATATTTACGAGGTTAGTATAAAGTTTAATTAGAGTTTGGTTCTTTACTTTTGTTAATTGGGTAGTTAACAAAGGTACAAGTGTAACAATCTTAAAGTCAATGGTATTGGAAAACAAGGTATCGAGACATCGTTTTCGTAAACCAAGCCCGTAAATATTTATATTAAATATTTAGATTTATTTTATAGGTAAATTAAATTTTAGATAGGTAATTTTATTAAATTAGTGACTAATTAAGGTACAATGACTAAATTATAAATATAGTAAAATTAATTGCTATAGATTTTTAATTAATCAAAGGATCAATTAAAAAATTGGACCCTTACAAATATGCCAAATGGTGGTGGGAATTAGCTAGTATCCACCAATTTTTGTTAATTGTTATTAAGATTAAGCTAATTAAAATTAGTTAAATTAATTAAGGTTAACTAGATTTAATCAAACTATATACGTTAAAGAAATGATTAAAAAAAAAAGGTTATTTTCTTCATCATCTTTTCAACCCGTAGGAAAGAAAGAAGAAAAACTATTTTAAAGCTCAACATTTAGTCCTTTGATTGGTAAGTTCGATTTAATTTGTTTATTGTAATTTATATGTTTTTGAGGTTTTGAGAGTTTGATTTAGCTAATCAGTACCAATTTGTAAAATTGTTAAAATTTTCAAAAGTTGTCATTGATGAGTTCTTGATGAAATTGATGTTAAATGGTTAAATTTTAAACTTAGATATGAAAGTGAACAAAATTGTAAAGTGAAAATTGTTAGTTTTGAACATAGAGACTAAAGTGTAAATATTTCAAAATTGATGTTTAATTACTGAAATTATTGATAATGGAGATCTGAAGAAGGATGAAATTGAGATCAGTTTTGAAATCGAAACTCAAATTAAAAAGTTATAGTAGTTTTGATTTTAGGGACTAAATTGAATAAAATAAAAAACTTGTGGGAGCATTTAAAAAATTGAACTATCATCTACATATAGTATGATGATATAAGGTATTTGGAATTGATAAATTGAAATGATTTATCGTATAGATCAGGATTTGAACCAATCGGAGGAAAAGACAAAATTATAGATTAATCCTCGATGTTTTACATGTTTTTGTTAGGTTAGTTCATACGAGACTTACTTTATTAATTCATGTTATGTTTGTATTATATCTTTTTTACTTTTTAGTTCAAATTGTTAGGTAAATAATGTCTTTTGACATCAAAGGGACTAAATCGTAAATATAAAATAAATGACTAATATGAATAGATACATGATGATGATTAAATGTGAAATTGATATATTATTAAGTAGTATGTGTATGATGATGTTACAAGGTTAAAAATGTATATGGGTTGTTATTCAAAATGTGAAAAGTGAGTATACAATTTTAGGGTTTGTAATGATATAGAATTGGTAATGACGCTGATTGAACTTAATAAACAATTAGGATATGAATGGTATGTCATTAAGGTTAAAAATGAAATTGGGTGTTGGTAAGAGATTTCTTTATCGTCGGCTGAGATCCAACATGTGTTGCGAATTCTCGACAGCTTAAGTGAGCAGCATCGTATAAAATCTATATAAGCAACCCTAATCCACAACTTGTGTGAGCAAATCGAATTATTCTTTATCGATGGTTGAGATCCAGCACATGTTGCGAATTCTCGATAGCTTGAGTGAGCAACATCGAATAAAGTTTATAAGTAAATAAGCTCTAAGATTGTAGAGGTAAATTAGTCCCGTGTATCCAAATTTAAATTATTATAGTTCTCTGAAAAGAAAATGAAAATTAAATGGTAATGAAATGATTGAATGTGAACTTCATTTATTTGTTTTAGTATCGAACAAGGTTGAATAGTGTGATGTAAAGTAATTTGGTTGTACATGTATATGAATTTAAATACCATGATCTTGTTATGTGAGGTACTAACCTCCAAGTTGTCTTGTGGAATGGTTTATGAATATATATAAAAATAAGGATGCCTAGAATATGTCGTGATGTGCCTTTGTGTTTCAATTACTGGAATTGTTAAAATGACACGGTAAATTAAGTTAATTTATTATGAACTTACGAAGCATTCGAAATGCTTACCAATTGTTTTTCCCTTTGTAGACACTCAATTTTGTTCGGCCCATTTCAGTATTTAAAATAATAAACCCCCCCAAAAAGAAAACGAAGTCCAAGTTCAATCCAGAATTACAAATATAATTTGGCCCGATCGAAATGGCCCATTACTTGAAAAGATTTAAGGTCCATCTACAAGCTTGACTCATATGGAAATATAATCTTCAATGATATGCAATCTTAGATATGATACAATCTTAAATATGATTGCAATCTTAGATATGATACAATCTTAGATATGATTGCAATCTTAGATATGATATACAATCTTAGAAGATATGATTTTGTAATCTTGGAGATTTAATTTGTAGGTATCCTTTAATCTTAACTGTTGATGTAATTGATCAGATCGTTGGATTTGGGAGGCTCAACTATAAATAGATGCCTCTCCTTCATTGTAAAGGACTTGAGTTTTGGGAAGCAATAAGAATTCTTGAAGAGCATTCACTCAAATTTCTCTCACTCTTGCGTTCTTACTCTCGTGGTTTGTTCTTATTTTATTCTTCGTCTATCTTAGTTTTCAACTCTTTTTATTTTAATTTCTTCATTTTTCAAATATGTATATTTTTCCTATCTTTTATACATTTGATTATGTATTTTATATATCATAATATTTAACCTTTTATATAGTTTATTTTCAAATATATATTTTCTATGCATGTATATATATTATATAATCATTTCATTATAAATATAAATTATTTTACATATTTGATATTTTATACATTATTTTTCTAAACTAATATATTTTATATTTTTATATAATTATTATTCTTATAAATATATTTTTATTATATATTATATTTTAAATTTATTATTAAATATCACATTTTTTTATATGCTCATTCTATTTATCAATTGTTTATATTATACATATATTTTTAAAACTTATGTTTTTTATTATTATACAATATTTGTTTTACTTTAGCATTAATGTATTATTGTTATGTTATGTATTTCATATGTTATGTAATATCTTAGACTTTTATAATTTACTTTCAAATGCATATTTTTATATATGTACATTGATATATTGTATTATATGCATCATTTTATTTATTAATCCATTCATGTGTACATTAAATTATTGGATTTTATATTTTATGTAGATTCTATTTATCCATTTGCTATGCATGTCATCTATTTTTACTCATACATATTTTACACATTAATATTTACCATGTTTTTTATATTATTTAATGTTTTATTTATGATATATTGTATATAATTAGTGCATTTATTATGTTTTCTTTTTGGTATATTCCTATTTGCTTAGCATGATTATTTTATTGTTCTATTTTACCCTCTATATAGTGATTGCATTTATATAAAGTGTTATAATACTTTATAATATACGCTATTTGAATATCTATGTTTCAGTAATATAGAATTGTCACTCTAAAAGGTCATTTAAAACAAAATTTAAAAGTTTTATAAAATAAAAAGGCAATGCTTAGTATTTGAAAGCTTGAGAAAAGTAGTGCCCTAACTTATTGGGTTACAACTTTTCTCGTTGAGTTCGAATAGTCAAGTACCCTTCTAAGTTTTAAGATTTTCAAAATACGAGCAACTGTCTTGGAATTTCAAAACGTTGTGTCCTAACTTATTGGATGTGGCGATTTGTCGTTTCGAGATAGGAATTTCCAAAAGGTTAACTTAGTGTCAATGTTTTGATACGAGTGAACTCAAATTTTCAAAATCAAAGTATTTTAAAGAGGATTACATCTTAAATTTTTTTTTAAATTTCTGACATTAAAGACACTTGATAATCAATTAGGTACCAATTTTTGGGCGTTACGAGGGTACTAATCCTTCCTCGTACATAACCGACTCCCGAACCCATTCTTTTATTTCGTGGACCAAAACTAATGATTTTTAAAACAAAATGTTTTAAAGGTGATCCAATCACACCTAAAAAGATTGGTGGCGACTCGTTGCTGTTTTTTAAAAATCGATTCCCATTTTCTAAAACTCGACTTAAAAATGGTTTCGACAGCTTGGCGACTCCACTGGGGACTAATAAGAGAGTCAAGCCGTGTAATTGATTATCTCTTGTCTTAATGTCGGAAATTAAAAATTTTAAAAATTAATCTTCTTTGCATTACATGTGTTTGTGTTCTTGCATGTGTTGCTATATTCTAATACGCATTGCATTTGCATGACCGTTGTGGTCACACCCTTAAGTGGGAGTGAGAAGCTATGCCTTCGTGAGGTTTTCGCCTCCGTGCAGGATAGTGGATCACTTTCGGGATACATCCATACCTATGGTTTCGTGAGATTTTCATCTCCGTGTAGCCATAGGGAAATGTGTCCCCTTGAACTGAACTCGATTCAAATGAGCCTATAATGGGTGAGGATCGAAGAATCTGTTGGTTCAGGTACCTCAACTTTAGAACTAAACCACATATAGAAGGGCTGTAAGAGCTCAACCTAGATAGAATTATACCGTAATTATTACCCTTGCAGGTTATTTTTGAGTTTATTGTTATCATGTGATACTAACTATCTCCTTTCTTTTGTTGCATATCATTTCGCATTTAAAAGGCATCGATTTTCGGTCAGTTTCTAAGTTAGAGAGTTTTATTATGAAGAACGGATTTCTTGATAGAGTGAAAGACAACGCTAACGTCCATATATGGTCAGAGCAAACTCAGTTAGTAAAGGAAAATAGTCTAGCCATGGGATATGTGTTAGAGCTGTCAGACTACATTCGTATCACACAGGATAATCAGCATGAGTTAAAGGAAATATGTAACACCCCAAACCCGGCCCAAACGTTACGACCGAATCCGGCGTGTCACATTGAAGTGTTTTTTGAAAACCATGTTTTCATTGAAAACCCTTCTTGATGTTTAGAAACTTTCATCGTTTAAACTTGAATAAAACCTTAGCCTTATTTTTTTCCAAAACGTGATTCATTGTAATAATCAAAACATTGTTAACAACCTTGTAAAATCTTATGGGAAACTTTGAAAACTTGTAAACCTTTGTAGTGGCAGAATCATGTTATTTTAAAAAAACAGTTAAGTATCAAACCTTCTTTGTCATGGCTTAAAGTGAATGGATACTACGCACCAGGTAGGATTCAAGAAAGGAGGAGGTGAGTCAATTAGACTGCTTAAGTACCTAGCTCTTCCATGATCCAATCCTAGACATGCACACATCCATTGCCACACTTTAAGCCTATTACTTGTCCACGAACAATAAATTAAGTTTAAGTCTATTTAAAATATTTATTTCCTTTGAAACCATTTACGTTGCGGAAGCTTTGCTCGGAAATCGTGATATTTTGAAAATAAGTAATTTTATAAAATGCGCTTTAGAGCTAACCAATTTAATAACCCAAAATATTAAAAATAATAAAAAGAGCAGCCTTATTACAACTTAAACCAGAATAAAAATGATCAAAATAATAAATGCGAAACTTATTTTAAAGAAAGCGAAACTTAATCTTTGTGGCCACTCTGAATCCCTTGACTCCAAGTCCATCGATCTAAGGCTCACCTGCAAAAATGGGAAAAGGGGGTGAGTTTGGAAAACTCGTGTGTAAAGTATCCCAACGAGCCCAAATCGGTTCAAGCTTTCTTGGGCCTAAGCCCTATTCGTAATTTAGTGTTAAGCGGGCCTTAGCCCATATCAATATTAATCGGCCCATAGCCCCTTACGATAATGAGTATCTTGGGCCTAGCCCATATCAAGATATCAATTTGGGCGTAGCCTATTACAAGTCGAGATATATTGGGCCTTGCCCATATTAACACGATTGGGCCCATTTTAATACATTGGCCCATAATAAAATAGTCTCATATGATTAATGCATGATAACCCCATCCAACCACGCACTTGCCTCCGTCCATCCCTACACTTCACGTGGGAATAAATCACCACGCCATCCCTACACTTACGGTGTTAGCACCGATTGCGACACTAACTATAATCATGCACAAAGTCGCTTATATCAGAATATGTGGCACAGCCACCAGAACGGGTTCTTCCTCCATAACAAAACCCAACCCCATGCAACAGATATACATGTCATGGCATATAACAAACAGAATCAGAATATCATGCATTTCAGTCAAAATTAACCCCAGGGGTATGACGGTCATTTTGCACCTAAGGGAAAAACGATAATTTTCATACTTAG
Organism: Gossypium arboreum; assembly: GCF_025698485.1. Taxonomy (NCBI): domain Eukaryota; kingdom Viridiplantae; phylum Streptophyta; class Magnoliopsida; order Malvales; family Malvaceae; genus Gossypium; species Gossypium arboreum. Next base: position 13,386,533 of record NC_069072.1, on the reverse strand, counting down.
GGTTAGTTTAATAAAATTTACTATTCTAGAGTTTACATACATATTCTAACCATTAACACATTAACAGAAACACTTACCGAGCGTTTTTACCGAATTGGGCCCGTTGGCCCACTAACCCGTTTTCGGCCCATTAAGCCCAAATATACCGAAGTGCACGAAATTTCACACTCTGTAATCATACTGCTTGTGATTACCAAAAGTAACAACCAAACCACCTCACAAGCGCCAGACGTCATAAGTTCACAAATGCACCTTTTGGCTTTTCGGCTTTTCGGCTTTTCGGCTTTTACCGATCTAGTCTATGAGTGGGTGTCGTTTACACACCTGATTTAGAATGATACATTGGCGAGATCCACACACGAACTGCCTACAATTGGATTACTACCACGTCAACCTAAATATCGAAAAAAAACTACTTATTTAACCTCTTACCATACTCGTCCAACATGACCTTAGATCCCGATTTTTTACCTTTTGCGAAATATGGGTTAGATCTGAAGAGCCAACCGAATTAGTCTTCAAGCCCTTCATTGTACATCCTCTTGTCCTCTTGTCTATGCTAACTCTTACACAATCAAAAGAAAGAGGCAAAAAAAAACCCTTAGACCAAAACGCTAGCCACCCTTAGGGGTTCTTAATTCCTGAAATAAAGAAATAGATTCGAAAACTTACCAATCGTTGTTCTGCCCAAGAGAGTGCTCTTATCTATGATTCTAATCGATCTACCATAGTCAGAAGAGACAGTTCAAGTAGCCAATGATTGACTTCCTACACCCAAGATATGAAGGTTTTCGGCTTTTGAAAGAAAAAGGGAAAAGGATAGAGATTTGGCTATAGCAAGATTTAGCTTTTTGAGAAATAATGAAGAAAGGAAAATAAGGGAAAAGATAGAAAGAAAGGAGTATGGGTTCGGCTATGGAGAAAAGAAAATATGAATGCAAGAGAGGGGAGAAGAGAGGAGAAACAATGAAGGTCGATCTCAAAAATAACAGTAGATATGAATGGCCCCAACCTAAATCTATTAGTTACTTAAAAATACCCAAGACTAACACCAAAATTTTAAGAGTTTTTTCGGCATTTAATTGCCTATAGCGAATTGGTACTCATCATAAATCTTATTTCGACATAAATTCCTTCCCAAATTTAAATTCCATATTTTTCTCCTAAATTTCAGCCCCCACCAATTTAAATCCTATCCAACTTCCTTGCACCATCAGCTGTAGTCCACCGCTTGACTGACTCAAGCCATGGCTAGGAGAGTTTCGGTCAAACTCTGACTCTCCCCCACGTGAGCAGCAAAAATTCAAGCCTTCCGTGCACAAGGTGAAGCTCGAACCCCAAACCTCCGTCTACCCTTGTGCCTTCGCCCGTGCTGCTAGCCACTGCACCATGCTTCTCTCTTTACTTATATACGGTCACAATTAATTATAAACCTTACCTGCTGAAGCTCCGGTTACTTGCGAAACAAAAAGGAAATTTTTGCTCTTTGTACATCTCGAACCTGCGACCTCTTAGACACACACATACGTTGCTTGCCTTGCGCATACAGGCTCTCCTTGTGTCAAACTTCATTCGCAACTTCCTTTAAGGCCTATTCCAACCGCATCCTGCATACTAAAACAAACCCAATTTGCGCGCGCCGTGCCTTGAACCCAAGCACTTCCCACGGCCTCCTAGCGTGCTTAGCCACTAGGCCAGATGCTTGCTTCTAACATGAATTAGCCTAAACAATTAATAAGGCCTAGTTGTGATGACCCTTGGTTTTCTAAAATAAAACTCACATTTTGCATGCAGGAATTGAACCCTGCTCCCTTCCTATCGCTTAACACGCCTAACCACTAGGCGATTCCTCCTTATGTCCAGTTTAGCCCAACTTATTAATAAACCTTAATGCCCAGATCCCTAAAGGAGCAAAAATAATAATTTTGCTAAAGTCTTGGTCCAAATTTTCCCACACTTTAAATACATTGTAATTTATTTAAAAACTAAAATAATAATAACCATAATAATGAAAATTTCAAATACGATAATATATATATTTTCCTAATAATAATTATAATTTCCATAAATCAATAAAAATAGATACGATAAAATTTTCTAATAATATGTTAATTTAAACACTAAATTAACAACAATAATTTTATAAATATATTTGTATCTAATAATGATAATAATTTTCATAAAAATTAAAATATTAGTAATAACATAAATATTTTATCAATATATTTTTTTAAACACTAGTAATATTTAAAACTTCTCAATATTAGGGTTTTCTTCTATCCGAATCCCGGACTTAAAGCCCAACTCTTCTAGGCCCAATTTTTAGGGCGTTACAAAATATGGGATCAATGGGGTAGCGAAGCCAAGCAGTTGTTCTACAACAACCATGGGGACTTGCAGTACTTGCTTGACTTGGGAATAGACGAGAATTTGTTTGGGCCATCACTCGAGATTGGAATCTTGTATCTGATTGCTTTACGTTTGGAAAAGCCTATATGGTACCCGTGGTGGAGGAATATTCAATTTTGTGGCGTTGTTCTATGATTCAAGTTGATAAAGTTTACTCAAGGGCTAAGTGTATTCCAACTTTTATGAGGAAGTTGATGAATGACATAGGAGAGGGAGTGAGCTAAAATGGAGAGAGCGAGGAGGGAAAAGGCGGTCTTGGAATTCTCGCCTCTTCCGCCACTAGTGCGTCTTAATGTTGTTTCCAATCAAAGCGAATTGGATCGAAGAAGATTGTTCGACACTCTATGGCAAGGCATGCTGCGGGGCAAAAGGCAATGTACTCACCAATCATTTTAAGGTGAACAAGAAGAGTATTGATGGACATTTCCACCATTACAACATTTCTCTTTCATAGGAAGATGGTCGATGGTAAGAGTGTTGGAAGAAAAGTGATTGATGAGAATCGTGGACCTACAAAGGTGAGTTGGATGGAAAGAATTGTGCCTATGATGGTAAAAGGCTTATTTATTATAGGACCAAACAACAAGCATGAGTTCACTATGTTGCACTTGTCAGAGATAATGGAAATGCAAGCCCTGATGATCTGTCAAAATGGACGCAAAAGAATGAGATTAGAGAAGTCCATATCATTTAAAAGACCTTTAAAGTAGAGATTAACTATGCTGAGAAGATACTCATCTAAGCATTTCAAAATGCTTTGCGTGGACAGGAATCTGAAAGCTCTCGAGAAACCCTAAAGGTGTTGAATATCATTTTAAGGTAGCATGTTAAGCAGGAAAGCCCACTTGTTTGCCAATCTTTCTTTCAAGATAATCAGAACAACTTCACAAAAAGGGTGTCCATAGATGTAGAGATTATCTTATGGGTGAAGCCATAGCTCAAATTCGGGATGGTAGTAGATCATTTACGGACCATGAAGGTACAAGCTGATACATTGAGCACAGTCAAATTATTGTCAAGAGTTAGCTTTGTTGAGTTAAAACTTTGGGCCATAGGACGAAGGCGTATTTGTAATCCATCTATATGTAAAGATATTCTTTTTCTAAATAAAGTTTTCTAAATGAAATTAAGTCGAGATCGATACCTTTTTGCATTCATGCATTTGTATTACATCGCATTATATGCATTTAAATTATAAAAAGACCATAATTAGTTAAAGTTATTAAAAAAAGAAAGAAAAGAGAGAGAGAGAGAAGAGGGTCATGGCTAAGTGAAAAGAGACGTTCCTTACATATCCACGACTTTTGTGTCAAGAGGATAGCTTACGGAGAAGGGGTGTTTGGAAATGAAAATAATCCCATCAATTTCATACATGAGGAAGGGACTGAACAAAGAAATCTTGAGGGCATTCGCCCTTACGAACCGGGAAGTTCTTTAAACAATTGGACTGCAGAAGAACTTTCTGTAATCTTTAGGAATTTTACGGAGTAATATTCAGAACACTCTTGTTGCTCTAAAGCCTAGGAGTAATGAGATTTCTTTTGAGAAGTGGGCTCATGTTCAGACATTTTTATTTTCAATAAAACACACTTTTATTATTTATCCGAGTAAATATTCTTTCATTCTGATTCTTTTGACCTTTGACATTCTTTATAAATTTTCATTTCATGTAAATAGTCATTTTTGAATTCATTTATTCCTTGTATATTCTTTTGTGTGCCTATCATAGATCCCTAGATATCAATGACACGAACAGCGATACTCTGATTCGAGTTCCTTTTGAGTGCGATATGTGTTTAGAGGAATCTTAGTACTTTGAAGGTGACAGAAATTGTGACTTGTTTCTGAATTTGTTGAAAATGGTTTTTACCTCATGAAATGGTGGTAGGAAATATAGCCTTAGAGGAAAGAAAGATTGTGAAATTGGAATTAGCTGAGGAGACAAAACAAGACCTTGTTGAGACTATTATGGAATTCAAAAATGTGGTCCAAAGACGCATTTGCAATTGCCAGGGTAAACATGAGGTTTTGGGGCACTGTTGGTCCACCATGGAAAGGGATAGTATCAGTTGTATAATGAATGCCAAATTTAAAGGAGTCAAGACTTATGGGGCATATATGTTATGGGCCTGAGCTCGTCAAGAGTTTCAAGCTGACAATGACTCAACTTTGTGGACGTCAACTACTCTATTAAGAGGGGGAGATAGCTTCATATGCCAATATTACAAAGTCAAAAGTCATCCATTCCAAAAAAAAAAAAAAAAGAAGAGATTATAACTGCACAATGCCAAAAGCTTGCAGTCTTTTCAAAGATAATGCGCCATACCACAGTACAACAAAGGTTGCCAAAAGAAAAGAAAAAGAAAAAAATAAATTTTAGAAGATGACCGAGACTGGTAAAAATTGCCATAAGAAACTACTGCTTACTCTCTATGCTTATGCTGGGGCAAACACCTTCAATTCCAGTTGTTTCAAAGGTTCCAACCATCATCCTTGGAATGGGTACATTGTTTGGTTCTCCTGAGTAGTCTGATATGCTGTCAATAGCTGTGATGGTTAGCTCGAGGCGGTGGCCATTGATTTCCAGCTATGGGGCATCAGGCCGTACACAGTCTCTGAAGCTTAAAATGATAGATTCTTTCTTCAAAACTAGTTTCTGACAAAGTGGATGACGGTATCATGAAGGAAGCTCTCTTAGACTTCTATACAAAGAGGAAACCTGATCAAATCATTATTTTTAGGGATGGAGTTAGCGAGTCTCAATTCAATCAAGTTTGGATCAAGTTATTGAGGCATGCACGTTCCTTGACGAGAAGTGGGACCCTAAAGATTGTGGTACGAAAAACCATCATACCAAGTTTTTTTTCAGCAGGGATCTCCTGACAATGTGCTACATGGTATTGTCATTGACAACAAAGTATGCCATCCAAAGAACAATGATTCTTACCTTGGTACCCATCTTTGGAATGATTGGAATCACGAGGCAGACCCACTATTATGTTCTCTTAGACCAGGCTGGGTTTTTGGCTGATGATCTGCAAGAGTTTGTTTATTCTCTATCCTATATGTATCAAAGGAGCACTACAGCCATATTTGTTGTGCCTTCTATTTGCTACGCTCATTTGGCAGCTTCACAGTTGGGGGCAATTTATGAAGATTAGAGATGCTTCAGAAACATCATCGAGTCATGGTAGGATGTATGCTCCAGGAATAATCTCTGTACCTCAGCTTTCCAGGTTGAAGGATAAAGTCAGCACTTCATTCTTTTTTGCTGAGAATCATTGAACCATCCTTTTGTAGGGTTTGACAAACAACGGCCGGGGACTACTTTGGGTAATCCCTTTCTCATGGGTTTATGAATCAAGATTTTTCCTCCAAGCTTTGATGGAGTCAAGAATTGAATACCTCTAGTAAACTTAACTTGAAAGTATTCATCCTAAGCAAATGTACCAAGAATGGATGACACAGACTTATGACAAAGAAGGTTCGTCCAAAAGAATCTCATAAAGGAAACCTTGCAAAAAGATGCCGAATTGGGAAGGGCCATATGTTACGAAGAGGGCTTTCTCTAGAGGTGCATTGATTTTGACAAGAAATGGATAGGAAGAATTTATTTGATCCGATTGAATTGGACTCGATCAAAGAGTACTTTGTCTGAATGAGAAGGGAAGCCAAGGTGAAAACCCGCAAAGGGCACTTTAGGACTTCTATTTCAAAAAAAAAAGAAAAGAAAAAAAAGAAAAGAAAAAGAGAAAAAAAAAAAGAGAAAAAAGAAAAGATGGAGAGGCCAAGGTGAAAACCCAAAGGCGCCTTGAGACCAAAGGGTTTTGAGTTGAAAACCGAAAGGCGACTCAAATTTGGAAAGTCATGCAATGACCTTGCTATACCGGATTCGACGAGAAGTGAAGTATGTTACATATCAAGGCATCAACGAATTACTTTGGATCTTTTAAACACATGTTGAACTCAAGAAAGTCTTCATGGAGCTGGTGTATAGACGCTCAAGCGGCGATATCTGGGGCATCTGATTTTTTGTCCTGTTTACTATCTTTGGATTCTCTTTCTTCTCAAAGATAGATTCCTAGATTAACCTCCTTTGTCTTTTTGATAAATCATTATCCTCAAGATCAATTTATTCGTTCCATTATTCATAAAGTGTGTTGCATAGAAATAATGATTGATGAACTAAATATCTTTACAAACGAAGTTTTGCATATTACTCTGGAAATTTCTAGATAATACAAGAAAACTGAAACAAGACAATTGTTTAAAGAATTTCCATATTTGAGGTCGGATGTACTGGGAAATTTCTTCTTGATCAAAAGGTGGTTGGACATTTTAAATTAATCTTAAGAAATGATCATTTCATAAACATCTCCAGCGGGTCACAACATTTGGAGAATGGCACAATAGGACTAAGTTGATTCAAAGCATACAAGCAGAGTATGATTGATACATCAAGAAGTATAAAGTTAAAACTTCGATGAGGGAATGAGTGATGACGCTTGAAATAAGGGTCATATTCATAACATTTTGCATTATAACATGTTTAATTAGTAGAAATTGACTCACTTCGATCATAGGCATGAACTCATACGCATTCTACAGGTTATGTCTTTTATGGGACAATGTAGATCAAAGAAACAAGATTTGGCATCCCTATGTTTATAGGGAACAGATCGAAGATAGTAGATCTGACATTCTTGTGCTTACAGCGAAGCAGATTGAAGATTTCAGCATGGCATCCCTGTGTTTATAGGGAACAAATTGAAGATAGTAGATTTGGCATCCCTGTGTTTATAGGGAATAGATCGAAGATAGCAGATCTAACCTTCAGATGTTTATACTGAAGCAGATCCAAGATGATTTGGCATTCTTGTGTTTATAAGGAACAAATCGAGGACATAGCAGATTTGACTCTTAGACGTTCTCAAAGATAGCAGATCTAACCTTCAGATGTTTATACTGAAGCAGATCCAAGATGATTTGGCATTCTTGTGTTTACAAGGAACAAATCGAGGACATAGCAGTGATTTGACTCTCGGGACGTTCTCAAATATAGCAGATCTAACCTTGGATGTTTATCTTGAAGCAGATCCAAGATGATTTGGTATTCTTGTGTTTATAAGGAACAAATCGAGGACATAGCGATTTGACTCTCGAGACGTTCTCAAATATAATGATCTAACCTTCGGATGTTTATCTTGAAGCAGATCCAAGATGATTTGGTATTCTTGTGTTTACAAGAAACAAATCGAGGACATAGCGATTTGACTCTCGGGACGTTCTCAAATATAGCAGATCTAACCTTCAGATGTTTATACTGAAGCAGATCCAAGATGGTTTGGCATTCTTGTGCTTACAAGGAACAAATCAAGGACATGGCAGATATGACTCTCAAATATTCTCAAACAGACTCAAGATGGTTTGGCATCCTTGTGCTTACAAGGAACAAATCGAGGACATTGCAGATATGACTCTCAAATATTCTCAAGCAGACTCAAGATGGTTTGGCATCCTTGTGCTTACAAGGAACAAATCGAGGACCTTGCAGACATGACTCTCAAATGTTCTCAAACAGACTCAAGATGGTTTAGGCATCCTTGTGCTTACAAGGAACAAGTCGAGGACCTTGCAGATATGATTCTCAAATGTTCTCAAACAAACTCAAGATGATTTGACATCCTTACAAATCGAAGAAGCAGACTCAGTGTCTCTGTGTTCGGCAGAAAACAGATCAAAGATATCAACATAGCATTCTTGAGGTCGTAGGGAGAAGGTAGAAGACCATTCGAGGAAAAGATCGCAAAGATTGGGCTAGGCCGGGCAAATTTGGTCCTTTATGGTCTTTGCTCAATTCCTATTACATAGCAATGAGCAAAGAGGGGCAGCTATAGACACTCAATTTTGTCCGGCCCATTTCAGTATTTAAAATAATAAAACCCCCAAAAAAAGAAAACGAAGTCCAAGTTCAATCCAGAATTACAAATATAATTTGGCGCGATCGGAATGGCCCATTACTTGAAAAGATTTAAGGTCCATCTACAAGCTTGACTCATATGGAAATATAATCTTCAATGATATGCAATCTTAGATATGATACAATCTTAAATATGATTGCAATCTTAGATATGATACAATCTTAGAAATGATTGCAATCTTAGATATGATACAATCTTAGATATGATTGCAATCTTAGATATGATATGCAATCTTAGAAGATATGATTTTGTAATCTTGGAGATTTAATTTGTAGGTATCCTTTAATCTTAACTGTTGATGTAATTGATCTGTACCGTTGGATTTGGGGAGGCTCAACTATAAATAGATGCCTCTCCCTTCATTGTAAAGGACTTGAGTTTTGGGAAGCAATAAGAATTCTTGAAGAGCATTCACTCAAATTTCTCTCCCTCTTGCGTTCTTACTCTCTGTGGTTTGTTCTTATTTTATTCTTCGTCTATCTTAGTTTTTCAACTCTTTTTATTTTAATTTCTTCATTTTTCAAATATGTATATTTTTCCTATCTTTTATACATTTGATTATGTATTTTATATATCATAATATTTAACCTTTTATATAGTTTATTTTCAAATATATATTTTCTATGCATGTATATATATTATATAATCATTTCATTATAAATATAAATTATTTTACATATTTGATATTTTATACATTATTTTTCTAAACTAATATATTTTATATTTTTATATAATTATTATTCTTATAAATATATTTTTATTATATATTATATTTTAAATTTATTATTAAATATCACATTTTTTTATATGCTCATTCTATTTATCAATTGTTTATATTATACATATATTTTTAAAACTTATGTTTTTTGTTATTATACAATATTTGTTTTTACTTTAGCATTAATGTATTATTGTTATGTTATGTATTTCATATGTTATGTAATATCTTAGACTTTTATAATTTACTTTCAAATGCATATTTTATATATGTACATTGATATATTGTATTATATGCATCATTTTATTTATTAATCCATTCATGTGTACATTAAATTATTGGATTTTATATTTTATGTAGATTCTATTTATCCATTTGCTATGCATGTCATCTATTTTACTCATACATATTTTACACATTAATATTTACCATGTTTTTATATTATTTAATGTTTTATTTATGATATATTGTATATAATTAGTGCATTTATTATGTTTTCTTTTGGTATATTCCTATTTGCTTAGCATGATTATTTTATTGTTCTATTTTACCCTCTATATAGTGATTGCATTTATATAAAGTGTTATAATACTTTATAATATACGCTATTTGAACATCTATGTTTCAGTAATATAGAATTGTCACTCTAAAAGGTCATTTAAAACAAAATTTAAAAGTTTTATAAAAATAAAAAGGCAATGCTTAGTATTTGAAAGCTTCGAGAAAAGTGGTGCCCTAACTTATTGGGTTACAACTTTTCTCGTTGAGTTCGAATAGTCAAGTACCCTTCTAAGTTTTAAGATTTTCAAAATACGAGCAAGCTGTCTTGGAATTTCAAAGCGTTGTGTCCTAACTTATTGGATGTGGCGATTTGTCGTTTGAGATAGGGATCTCCAAAAGGTTAACTTAGTGTCAATGTTTTGATCTGAGTGAACCCAAATTTTCAAAATCAAAGTATTTTAAAGAGGATTACATCTTAAATTTTTTAAATTTCGACATTAAAGACACTTGATAATCAATTAGGTACCAATTTTTGGGCGTTACGAGGTGCTAATCCTTCCTCGTGACGTAACCGACTCGAACCCATTCTTTTATTTCGTGGACCAAAACTAATGATTTTTAAAACAAAATGTTTTAAAGGTGATCCAATCACACCTAAAAAGATTGGTGGCGACTCCCGTTTTCGTTTTTTAAAAATCGATTCCCATTTTCTAAAACTCGACTTAAAAATGGTTTCGACACCCTTTTTTGTAGATTGTTGGGTTGCAGAACTCATTGATCGGATCACCTTAAAGCTCACATTCTCTAGCTATCAATTCAATAAACTTTTGGTTGTTTTAAGTTCGATTATGTGGCATGTACATAGGTATTTATCTATGTGTTACTTGTGAATGATGGTTTGGTTTAAACCTCGGTTAATGTTTGATTTTGGAAAACTAAAGTTCATATATGCAATAGTGTATGTTTTGGTAACTTGTGTAACTTTGTGTTTGATATTTCAATGGTAAAACAAGTATGAAATGATGTAGTATATGTGATGGTAAGAAATGGAAAATGCATTGATGATTATATTGAATTGATTAAGCAAATTTGATATTTTTTGTTTTTTTAAATGAAGACATGTTGGATAGATTGAATTGAAAATGATGTTGTAAGGTCTTTGGTATGTATTATGGCATGATCTTGTGTAGGTAAAGGTGTACAATTATGCTCCAAATGTGAAATTAGTTAGGTTGACATGGAATGAGTACCAAATGGTTACAAAAAACGGAGTCAACATCGAGACTAGCAACTCTCATCGTCGCATCATCAATCGACAGTTTGTGACGTATCGACGTCAAGAGGTTGGATGTCGCAACGTGATAAACTATTTAGCAACATCATGACATTGACACTGAATTTTTAAAACTTTACAAGTTGACCTGAATTCATGCTTGGGTCAAAAAAAGAGCTTTCATAAGCTTGATTAAGGCTCGGATTTAGTTGTGAATCATATTATGAATGTGTTTAAGTCATAAATGTTTGTTTATTTGATATATTTACTGTATTTTTATAGATTTTTCTCCGACAATGAATGTGACATCCTGTAACTCGGACCCGGCAATCGGGTAATACACAATACCCATTGCATCCTTGTTAATTTTGAAAATGAGCTCATTAGTCCCTTCCAAAATAATTACACAAATGTAACACCCTATACCTGGCCCAATAGCGAAGCCCAAGTAACAAGACGCTACTCCATCATCTCATCACCAACAAAGCATAATACATCTCATTGTCATACGATTAACATCATAATTAAATAATTATCGGAGGTTTAAGTCTAATTTACTCTAGATGAGGTTGAAATTTACTAAACATACATTAATCGACCTTAAAACTAGTTAGAAACATGCTTAAAGACCATTTAATGAAAATTCCTAAAAGATCACATAGGTATCGATACTTATTCGATGGTATCAATATTTTCCATAAGGGGTATCAATACCATTAAGAAAATCGGTACCATTTTAGCATTCTGTTTCTCTACAAAATTTAAAGCTAACATTTTATCAATACAATTATCAAAAGTATTTATATTTTCACCTTGAGTATCGATACTCGAGAATTGGTATTGATACCAAATTGAGTTACTGACTTCCTACATATGACAGCCCTAATTTGACCCTAGTCGGGAAGTGGTTTCGGGACCACAAAACCGTGTCATAAAAATAATTAATTGTTATATTCTATGCTTATTATATGTGTACATGCATATGTGAAAGTTTCATGCTCTAATTTTGTCATTTGTATGTGAAATTATTAAATAGGACTTATGTGAGACAATTGTGAAATGTGATAGCTAAATTTAAAAGTGGTCTATTAATGCATCTTATAAAAAGATGGGACTTGCATGCCAAATATCTCTTTTTGACAATAGTGGCCGCCAAGCTCATACTTATGGGCATTATATGCATGGGTTAATATTATTATATTAAATAGTGGTAAGAAACATGTAATAAAAAATTGTGTTAAATCAATGAAGTGAATAAAACAAAGAAAAGAAAGAAAAGTGTTCATCTTTTTGATTTCTTTGGCGAAAATTCTAAGAAGAGAAGGGAGGGAAACAAGCATTCGCTACTCCTTTATAGTCTTGAATAAGGTAAGTAATTCATGTTAGTTCTTGGATTTTAGCATATTTTAAGTTAGGTATTAAGTTTCTTACTTAGCCCATGACAAAATTTTTGAGTTGTGTGGTGTATTGAGCATTCAGCCATGGGAGAAATTGAAGGGGATAGATTGTTGTTCTTATAGTTTAATGAAGTTTGAGCTAGATAATACTTAATTGTTAGTATTTACATGTGAAATTGATGAACTTGGACTTGTTGAATTACTTGAACAAATAATTTGTTTTCAAGTGTTAAATGTGAGCAAATGCCGTTGGGTGATTGAATGAAATAATTAGAGGTTTTCATATCAAGAGGTTCGCTTGTAAATGAATTTTAAGGGCATAAATCTTGAATAATGTTATGCATAAGTTTCGCTTTGATAGTATTTATATAAGTATAATTAGTTCATTTTGATAATATGGTATGAAGTGATAAGTAAAAATATAATGGTAGCTTAAGTTAAATAACATTCGGCTATGAATTTTGTGTTTAAATTTTTGAATGTTGAATGTTTTAGAATGATGAAATAGAGATTATGCTTAAGTGAAATTATAGATATGTGATGATTGATTGGTGATATGCATGTTTAAATAACATGCATGCAAAGAATGTGTGAAAGAATGAATTGATAATAAATCTGCTTGGGACAACAACAGTAACGTGATTTTGGAAAATCACCATAAATTGTGGGAGTTGAGTTAGAAGCTGAATAAATTATTTAATTAAAGCTTAATGAGTCTATTTTCTTATAAAAGAAACTGTAAAAGCAAAAGAGTTTCCGATAAGGAGATATTTGAAGTGATGTAGGACAAGGTCAAAATGACTTCTAGATCCCTATTCTGTTTTTATAAAATCATGATAAATTGTAAAAAATGTTTATATTATGGAGTTTATATTCTTAGACTCCTTAATGAGTCTAGTTTCAAATGAAATAAATGAGGACATATTTTGAATTCTGTACAATTAGAAATTTGATTCAGTAGTGAAGAGTGGTCAGATTAGTCAAACAGTGAAACAGGGAAACTTTAAGAAAAATCTGGTATTGATTGGCCAAGCTAAAATTCTGAAAATTTTATGGATAAAATATATGTGAGTCTATTTTCAGGGAAATTTTATGGCAATTGATTTGGAGTTTCGTAGCTCCAATTATAAATAATTTAGTGACTGTTGCTCAGGAAGACAGCTTATTGTGAATTTGTGATTATGTGGTAAATATTGATAAAAATTTGTTAACGAGTTGCTTAATGTTTTCTTATAAACTTACTATGATCTATATGTGTGAAATTCGTATATATATATATATTATATTCTGAAAGTAATGCTTGAATAGTCGAATAATGACTAGTTTAAAATTGTTGAATTTAAGCTCAAGAGCATAGAGAACCAAGGTTGGACAAGGGAAAAGAGAAAGTAGTTGAATAGCCGATCCGAGACTGTTCAAAAATATTCGAGGTAAGTTTTGAGTAATCACCTTTAGTATATAATTGATGATGCCTTGATATGTATATATTAGATGAATTGTGACCTTTTGGTTCTACTTGAATTAAGTTGTGTGATAAATAATTTATGTATATGACTTATAGTCGAATGGTCACTATGTGTTAAGCTTGAATGGTGAAATGGATATGTGATATTTATGTATGACTTTCGAATCGAAATGTAAATGATGGTATTCATATGGAGCTTATATCCGAACGTAGCAAATGACTACTAATGTGATAAGTTGAATAAGTTATGTTAATATATGATTAAATATGCATGATATTTGATGTGTATCCAGACTTAGGGTCAGCAGGCTATGTGCTGGAATTATATCCGGACTTAGGGTCTACAGGTTATGTGCTGGAATTATATTCGGACTTAAGGTCTGCAGGCTACGTGCTGGAAATATGTCCGGCTAAAGTCCATGAGCTTCGAAGCTGGTATTATACGGGTTTAAATTCCATGAGCTTTTGCCGGTAATTGGTTTCAAGTCCTAAGACCTGACAGGCTTAATGCCAGTAAGTTAAGTAAGATTACGATATTGAATGTTCGCAGTAAACCATCGTCGAGTAACTACTATACATTTAATATGTTCAGGTACGTATTACTTACTCATCGGTGAATTGATTTCGAAGTGAATCTTTAGCATCAAAGAAGAATATATATATAAATTTGATGGATGGTTATATTTGCAAATATGAGAATGATTTAATCGGTCATGGTATATATGTATATGAATTATATGTTAAAATTTCTTTATGTACTCATGTACATTCAATCAATGATTTTGTGAATTATTAGTATCAAATAATGATACTTACGTGTGAATGATTGTTATATCTACGAGTAAAACAATGACCTATTTGGTCAAATGTTGTTATTATATGAGATTATTTGATTTAAATGCATCGCATGAACTTTTAGTAAAAGAAAAATATGTGCTGAGAATCTATGTTTATGTTTACGCGTATTCGGCCATGAAGCAATTTGAATTGAGAATAAGTCTGTTTAAATAAATGTTTTGAATTTCGATAAGTTTTAATTATTTGTGATGCTTAAAACTTACTAAGCTTATGAAAGCTTACTCCGTTTGTTACGTTCTTTGTTTTATAGATTGTTGATTCCAGTTACCTGCTTGGAAAGGGGATCGTCAGCTACTCGTCACACTATCTATCATTTTGGGGTACTACTATGTTTTAGAGTTAGTATGGCATGTATGGAATAGACTTAAGTGAATGATATTTCGAGATGTATTTGTATATAAGCCATGTGAATATGGCTACTTTTGAATGTCGATACAAGTTTGAATCTCGATCTTTAACTGAGTTTGGCGATGCATATATATATTTATTATTATTGCGTATGTTTTTAAAATATTAAATTTTGGGATTAGTAACTCTTCATAACCCACTCCGGCGACGGACACGGGTTATAGGGGTGTTATAATTTTATTGGTATCAGAGCTACGGTTTAGTCGATTCTAGGACTAGCGTAGCGTGTGTGAGTCTAGGTATACATGCCATAAAGTGTTAAAATGATAGTGTGATGATTTCTGACAATTAAAACGTGTTTTTCGTATAGTAATGGATTCCGATCCCGGTCGAGCAGTAGCTGATGATGTTAAGAGCGTAGCGCTTGCTCCTGTGATAGGGACAACACCGATAGGCTCTCAACCGAATGCTAGCAATCAAAATGATGAGGCTGAACAAGCCTTCTATGCTATGATGAACGATTGGTTTACCCAATATATTCGAACTAATCCGGCTGTTACACAACCCCCACCCCCGACTAATACAACCCCTACACCTGTGGTAACTCCTATTGTTGACCCGTTGAGGTTGAGCAAACCCCCAATTGATAGAATTCGAAAGCACGGGGCTACTGAGTTCAAAGCTACTGACAATGATGATACTGAGCAGGCTGAGTTTTGGCTCGATAATACCATTCGTGTGTTTGATGAATTATCGTACACACCCGATGAGTGCTTAAAATATACTATATCACTGTTACGTGATTCTGCCTATTATTGGTGGAATACTTTAGTTTCAGTGGTGCCGAGAGAACAGGTTACTTGGGATTTCTTTCAAACCGAATTTCGTAAGAAATATATCAGTCAAAGATTCATCGATCAGAAACGAAAGGAATTTCTTTAGCTCAAACAGGGTTCTATGACAGTTACCGATTATGAGCGAAAGTTTGTCAAACTTAGTAGATATGCTCGGGAATGTGTTTCGTCTGAGGATATTATGTGTAAACGCTTCGAGGACGGGCTAAATGAAGATATTAAAATGTTTGTTGGCATTCTTGAAATCAGAGAGTTCGTAGTACTTGTCGAGCGAGCTTGCAAATGTGAGGAGCTTAGTAAGGAAAAAAGGAAAGCTGATGTTGGAGCTGGAGAGTTTCATAAAAGATCTTCGGGAAAACCTTTTCAGCAATCATCGAAGAAATTTCGAGATGATTCGGGCCGATCTAAGAACACTTCGGGCTTTTTCAGACGAGACCCTGATCGACCTCCTATGAGTATGCGAGCCACATCAGTTGCTAGTGTTGGAAATGATCGTCGGGATAGGACTGAGTGCAAGTTTTGTGGAAAATGGCATTTGGGGAGTTGTAGATTTCATGATCACTCCTGTTATAGATGCGGATCATCCGACCACTTCATCAAAGACTGCCCGAGGTTGTCAGAATGAAATGTGAATCAGAGTGGAAAACCGAGTACTGCTATAGCTCGAGGTAGACCACCAAGGAATACGAGAAATGTTAGTGGCGGTCAGAGAGGGTCTAGAGATGCTACGACCAGATCCGAGGCTCATACTCCTGCTAGAGCTTATGCTATACGCGCATGCGAGGATGCTTCTTACCGATGATGTTATTCTTGGTACTTTCACTCTCTGTAATACTGATGTTATTGCATTGATTGACCCTGGTTCTACTTATTCATATGTATGTGAGATTTTAGCATCCAGTAAGACTCTACCTATTGAGTCTACTGAGTTCATGATTCGAGTGTCAAAGTGTGCAGGAAATGTCCCCTGATAATCTGAGGTTCCTGTTTTCCGGCCGATTTGATGCTTTTACCGTTTGATGAATTTGATGTTATTCTCGGTATGGATTGGTTGACTGTACATGATGCAGTTGTGAATTGAAAACGAAAAACTATTGATTTGAGATGTGCAAATGATGAGATAATCCGAGTTGAGTCTACTGATTTGAACGGATTGCCAGCAATAATATCCTCGATGTTGGCTCAAAAATATGCGAGAAAGGGGTGCACCAGTATTGTTTGTTAAAAAAAAAAGAGACGGAAAGTGACAATAAAGAAAAAATATCCGTTACCGCGTATTGATGATTTGTTTGATCAGTTGAAGGTGTTTCAAATGTGAATTCAGAGTTTCAAATTGACAACAATAATTGTTTGAGGTTCAGAAGTCGGTTGTGTGTTCCAAGAAATTCAGAACTTATTTCGATGATTTTGAGCAAGGCTCATAGCATCCGAATGTCAGTTCACCCAGGTAGTACGAAAGTATATAACGATCTGAAGTGTCAGTATTGGTGGCACGGTATGAAACGAGACATTTCTGACTTTGTCTCGAAGTGTTTGATATGTCAACAAGTGAAAGTGGAACATCAAGTGCCTTCAGGATTACTTCAGCCGATTATGATACCCGAATGGAAATGGGATCGAGTCACGATGGATTTTGTATCTGGGTTGCCATTGTCACCAAGCAAGAAAGATGCGATCTGGGTTGTTATTGATAAATTGATAAAGTCGGCTCATTTTATTCCCGTACGTACGGACTATTCACTTGACAAGTTAGTCGAACTGTATGTTTCTCAGATTGTAAGGTTACACAGGGTACCTACTTCTATTGTATCGGATAGAGATCCGAGATTCATATCGCGATTTTGGAAGAAATTGCAAGAAGCACTGGGTACCAAGTTGCGTTTGAGCACCGCTTTTCATCCCCAGACCGATGGTCAATTCGATCGGATAATTCAGATACTCAAGGATATGTTGAGATGTTGCATCCTTAAGTTTAGTGGTTCATGGGAACGGTATTTGCCTTTGATTGAATTCGCTTACAACAATAGTTTTCAATCAAGCATTAAGATGGCACCTTACGAGGCTTGTACGGTCGTAAATGCCGTACACCGTTGTTTTAGACCGAGCTCAGTGAAAGTAAAATTTTCAAGGTTGATTTAATTAAAGATGCTGAATAGAAAGTAAAAGTGATTCATGAAAGTCTGGAAACAGCTTCAGATCGTCAGAAGTCGTATATGGATTTAAAACGAAAAGACATTGAGTATCAGGTCGGAGACAAAGTATTTCTTAAAGTTTCACCTTGGAAAAAGGTGCTCAGATTTAACCGTAAGGGAAAATTGAGTCCGAGGTTCATCGGGCCGTATGAAATATCCGAACGAATTTGGCCAGTCGCATACAGATTAATTTTGCCCCCTGAACTTGAAAAGATTAACAACGTTTGTCATGTCTCGATGCTTCGACGTTATAGATCCGATCCATCGCACATAATTAATCCATCCGAGGTTGAAATACAATCTGATTTGAGTTATGAAGAAGAACCGATTCGTATCCTAGCTCGTAAGGTGAAAGAGTGCGAAATAAAAAGGTTCCATTAGTAAAGGTGTTATGGCTCAAGCACGGGATAGAAGAAGCTACTTAGGAACCCGAGAACTCTACGAAAGAACGATACCCAAATCTATTTACTGGTAAGATTTTCGGGGACGAAAATTCCTTAAGTGGGGGAGAGTTGTGATAGCCCTAATTTGACCCTAGTCGGGAAGTGGTTTCGGGACCACAAAACCGTGTCATAAAAATAATTAATTGTTATATTCTATGCTTATTATATGTGTACATGCATATGTGAAAGTTTCATGCTCTAATTTTGTCATTTGTATGTGAAATTATTAAATAGGACTTATGTGAGACAATTGTGAAATGTGATAGCTAAATTTAAAAGTGGTCTATTAATGCATCTTATAAAAAGATGGGACTTGCATGCCAAATTTCTCTTTTTGACAATAGTGGCCGGCCAAGCTCATACTTATGGGCATTATATGCATGGGTTAATATTATTATATTAAATAGTGGTAAGAAACATGTAATAAAAAAATTGTGTTAAATCAATGAAGTGAATAAAACAAAGAAAAGAAAGAAAAGTGTTCATCTTTTTGATTTCTTTGGCCTAAAATTCTAAGAAGAGAAGGGAGGGGAAACAAGCATTCGGCTACTCCTTTATAGTCTTGAATAAGGTAAGTAATTCATGTTAGTTCTTGGATTTTTAGCATATTTTAAGTTAGGTATTAAGTTTCTTACTTAGCCCATGACAAAATTTTTGAGTTGTGTGGTGTATTGAGCATTCAGCCATGGGAGAAATTGAAGGGGATAGATTGTTGTTCTTATAGTTTAATGAAGTTTGAGCTAGATAATACTTAATTGTTAGTATTTACATGTGAAATTGATGAACTTGGACTTGTTGAATTACTTGAACAAATAATTTGTTTTCAAGTGTTAAATGTGAGCAAATGCCGTTGGGTGATTGAATGAAATAATTAGAGGTTTTCATATCAAGAAGTTCGGCTTGTAAATGAATTTTTAAGGGCATAAATCTTGAATAATGTTATGCATAAGTTTCGGCTTTGATAGTATTTATATAAGTATAATTAGTTCATTTTGATAATATGGTATGAAGTGATAAGTAAAAATATAATGGTAGCTTAAGTTAAATAACATTCGCTATGAATTTTTGTGTTTAAATTTTGAATGTTGAATGTTTTAGAATGATGAAATAGAGATTATGCTTAAGTGAAATTATAGATATGTGATGATTGATTGGTGATATGCATGTTTAAATAACATGCAAGCAAACAATGTGTGAAAGAATGAATTGATAATAAATCTGCTTGGGACAACAACAGTAACGTGATTTTGAAAAATCACCATAAATTGTGGGAGTTGAGTTAGAAGCTAAATAAATTATTTAATTAAATCTTAATGAGTCTATTTTCTTATAAAAGAAACTGTAAAAGCAAAAGAGTTTCCGATAAGGAGATATTTGAAGTGATGTAGGACAAGGTCAAAATGACTTCTAGATCCCCTGTTCTGTTTTTATAAAATCATGATAAATTGTACAAAAATGTTTATATTATGGAGTTTATATTCTTAGACTCCTTAATGAGTCTAGTTTCAAATGAAATAAATGAGGACATATTTTGAATTCTGTACAATTAGAAATTTGATTCGTAGTGAAGAGTGGTCAGATTAGTCAAACAGTGAAACAGGGGAAACTTTAAGAAAAATCTGGTATTGATTGGCCAAGCTAAAAATTCTGAAAATTTTATGGATAAAATATATGTGAGTCTATTTTCAGGGAAATTTTATGGCAATTGATTTGGAGTTTCGTAGCTCCAATTATAAATAATTTAGTGACTGTTGCTCAGGAAGACAGCTTATTGTGAATTTGTGATTATGTGGTAAATATTGATAAAAATTTGTTAACGAGTTGCTTAATGTTTTCTTATAAACTTACTATGATCTATATGTGTGAAATTCGTATATATATATATTATATTCTGAAAGTAATGCTTGAATAGTCGAATAATGACTAGTTTAAAATTGTTGAATTTAAGCTCAAGAGCATAGAGAACCAAGGTTGGACAAGGGAAAAGAGAAAGTAGTTGAATAGCCGATCCGAGACTGTTCAAAAATATTCGAGGTAAGTTTTGAGTAATCACCTTTAGTATATAATTGATGATGCCTTGATATGTATATATTAGATGAATTGTGACATTTTGGTTCTACTTGAATTAAGTTGTGTGATAAATAATTTATGTATATGACTTATAGTCGAATGGTCACTATGTGTTAAGCTTGAATGGTGAAATGGATATGTGATATTATGTATGACTTTCGAATTGAAATGTAAATGATGGTATTCATATGGAGCTTATATCTGAACGTAGCAAATGACTACTAATGTGATAAGTTGAATAAGTTATGTTAATATATGATTAAATATGCATGATATTTGATGTGTATCCGGACTTAGGGTCCGCAGGCTATGTGCTGGAATTATATTCGGACTTAGGGTCCGCAGGCTATGTGCTGGAATTATATCCGGACTTAAGGTTCGCAGGCTACGTGCTTGAAATATGTCCGGGCTAAAGTCCCGTAGGCTTCGAGCTGGTATTATATCGGGTTTAAATTCCCGCAGGCTTGTGCTGGTAATTGGTTTCAAGTCCTAAGACCTGACAGGCTTAATGCCAGTAAGTTAAGTAAGATTACGATATTGAATGTTCGCAGTAAACCAACGTCGAGTAAATACTATACATTTAATATGTTCAGGTACATATTACTTACTCATCGGTGAATTGATTTCGAAGTGAATCATTAGCATTAAAGAAGAATATATATATAAATATGATGGATGGTTATATTTGCGAATATGAGAATGATTTAATCGGTCATGGTATATTTGTATATGAATTATATGTTAAAATTTCTTTATATACTCATGTACATTTAGTCAATGATTTTGTGAATTATTAGTATCAAAGAATGATACTTAAGTGTGAATGATTGTTATATCTACGAGTAAAACAATGACCTATTCGGTCAAATGTTGTTATTATATGAGAATATTTGATTTAAATGCATCGCATGAACTTTTAGTAAAAGAAAAATATGTGCTGAGAATCTATGTTTATGTTTATGTGTATTCGGCCATGAAGCAATTTGAATTGAGAATAAGTCTATTTAAATGAATGTTTTGAATTTCGATAAGTTTTAATTATTTGTGATGCTTAAAACTTACTAAGCTTATGAAAGCTTACTCCGTTTATTACGTTTTACATTTTATAGATTGTTGATTCCGATTACACCTTTCGGAAAGGGATCGTCACTAGTCGTCACACTATCTATCATTTTGGGGTACTACTATGTTTTGGAGTTAGTATGGCACGTATGGAATAGACTT
Source organism: Gossypium arboreum (assembly GCF_025698485.1). Lineage (NCBI taxonomy): Eukaryota > Viridiplantae > Streptophyta > Magnoliopsida > Malvales > Malvaceae > Gossypium > Gossypium arboreum. The sequence goes on along the minus strand of NC_069072.1, from coordinate 13,364,800 downwards.
AAGTGAATGATATTTCGAGATGTATTTGTATATAAGCCATGTGAATATGGCTACTTTTGAATGTCGATACAAGTTTGAATCTCGATCTTTAACTGAGTTTGGCGATGCATATATATATATATATTTATTATTATTGCGTATGTTTTAAAATATTAAATTTTGGGATTAGTAACTCTTCATAACCCACTCCGGCGACGGACACGGGTTATAGGGGTGTTACACTACACTTATGAAATAATATGGAGGTATCGATACTAAATACTCAATTATCGATACCTCTGCACTAAACACTGAAATTCACAGCAGAATAGGGCAATTAACTCAACCATACATAAACCAATGTATCATGCATTCATGACCTCAAAATTCAACATAAAAAATATTCGAATTCGTAGTTCCACGAGTCATCAATAAATTAAGCTACACAAATCAATGAACTAGTATCAAACGTCCATAAATTCTATGAGTAATAAAATCAAGCAATCATCTGAAACATCATGACAATAATCAACCAACAAATCTATCACACTATCTTATTCCCACAGTTCAACGTAATGACTATAAAATCACCTACTCAATTACAGAAGCTAACTTATATAATTTCTTTGGTATTTCTACACCGCTCACAGCACAACACTAACTATCTACAAAGGTTTAAAAAGAGTGAGTGAGCTTAAACAAGCTCAATGAGTGCTTAGAAAAACCACCAAATAAACAAGAATTCACACGTTAAATGAAAATGACCAAAGCACAATTACATACACAATTTACTATGATGACATACATAAAGTATTCATGCAACATTTACCAACTCTTCTAGTTCATTAATCACATGATTATGCATACATCACATATTGCAATATTTCATTTAATCATAAATTGACACTTGAGGCTATGAAACATAAAAGTGGGCTCTACCACCATACATTGGATACTCGGATCTCCAACACACCAATGACTTGATGAGTCGATCATATCCCAAAATCGTAGCATTTAGGTAACACTCTCCAACACACCAACATATCTCGGTGAATGGAGTCAAGCTCACATTCCGTTATTTCTCCAAATCTGTCTCAGGCCTCATTGTCCCAAAAACACAACACATGGGTGAATACTCACAAATCCTATGGCATGCCAACTATATCATATGGTCTCAAATATCACAAGGCCAAAATATTTGCAATTATAAATACATTTTACTTATCGATTTTTGAACTTTTTCACTACACATTCACAATATAAGCACAATATTATCACCGTCAATCGACATGTATACATACCCACAATTATCACATTCTTAATAGCCATCACAACATATTTCACATGTCACATTGTCATATCTTAATTCTCAATTCCACAACACACAATCACAAATTTCACAAATTAAACAAGGGTATAAGAAAGCTTAAACTTGGAACTTAGAGTAGGGGTTTAGGCTACTTTTAAACTTCCAATTAACACTATGAATCGCGTCTACTCGCAGCGGTTCTAAACACCCACTGTTGCATTTTCGCCTAGATGCCAAAAGCTTAAACTAGCTTTTTCTTGCCTTTCGTTTTACTTGAAAAAGGTCCTAACTGCTCTAGAGCTTCACCAAAGTAAATAATAAAATAAACACAATTAACATTCAACCATAGACCAACCTAAATCAACTAAAAACACAAGCCTAAGCTAGATTCTCTTGAAACTAAAATTTTGACTTAGCTGAAACACAAAAATCTCAACACCTACTCATTTTTATTGCATAGAAATGATTCCAGTCACCTAATTATATATCTAAGAATCATTCCCAACCTTCAAAATACACAATACTATACAGATTCATGGTTCTAAAATTTCGACATACGATGGCAATTTTTACAAAAACTCAATAAAACCTTATAATTCTTTAATGAAACTTTAGAGAAAGTTTAGAAACCTTATAATCACATGAAAACAAGATGAAAAACACTTTGAAACATCATTTTCATTCAAAATCCTGAATTTCACCATTAAAGACCCAATTTTCAGCATTTATTCAAAATTGTTGATTCAATAGATAAAAGCTCGATTTAAAAGGATAGATATCATCAAAACTAATAGGAAAAATGAATCATTACCTTCGATGAGAGAAATACGAATGTTTGGTTGAAAATCTGAAAAACCAATAAGTTTGAGAGATGACAAAATTAATGGTGTTTTTTGTGTTTTTCTTGAAATTCTAGATAAGTTTAATGTTTACAAGATGATTGAAATCAAAGGATTGATGTTTAGAAAATATAAATTAAGTGAATGGTGTTTTGGAAATCAAGGGACGGCAACAAGGGGTAAGGGAAAAATAGTTTCGTGAGTTTTGCTGTAGGCGGGGGGAAGAAATAGGTCAATTTTAAACTTTAGTGTATTTACTCTTTTGGTACTCCTAAATTTAACCCCTTTTTCAAAACAATTCTCTTTTCAAAATTGAATATCTTTTCTACATTATTTTTCAAAAATTGATTTAACTTTAAAAAATCTATAGATGAAGACATTTCCAATTTACCATGCTTCAAATTTCTGAACACATTTTGAGATAAAATCCTTAAATTACCCTCAAAACTCCTAGGCCCAATTTTGGGGTGTGACAGCTCTCGCCCTCTAAAAAGAATTTCTTCTTCGAAATTTACTTGATCTAAACAAATAAGGATATTACCGTTTCATCACATCTTCTACTTTCCAAGTAGCTTCTTCTGTCTTGTGGTTTCACCACAAAACCTTAACCAACGGAACCATCTTATTTTGCAAAACCTTCTCTTTGCAAGCTAGAATCTCAATCGGCTCTTCCTCATAAGTGAGATCAATTCGAACTTCAATCTTCTCTACTGGGGCAATGTACGACGGATCTAAACGATACTTCCATAACATAGATCCATGGAAAACATCATGGATTAGCTCAAGTTTTGGCGACAACTTGAGTTGATAAGTTACCAAACCAATACGCTCAACAACTTTATAAGGTCTAACATATCTTGGACTCAATTTACCCTTCCTACCAATCCTCAAAACCTTCTTCCAAGGTGAAACTTTTAAAAACACATTATCGCCAACTTGAAACTTGATATCTCGATGTTTCAAATTTGCACAAGATTTTTGCCTTGGATGCTGCTTTTAATTGCTCACAAATTAACTTCACTTTCTCTTCAGTCTCTTGAACCAAATTCGGTCCAACAACTTGCTTTTCATCTAATTCTATCTAACACAAAGGATTCCTACACTTCCTAACATACAACGCTTCAAACAGTGCCATACGAATACACGACTGAAAATTGTTGTTGTAGGCAAATTCTGCTAAGGGCAAATATCTCTCCCAACTACTACTAAACTCGATCACATAACTTCGTAACATATCTTCTAAAACTTGAATCACCCTTTCTAATTGGTCATCTATTTGAGGATGATAAGTTGTACTGAAACTAAGCTTCAATCTAAAGCCTCTTGTAAACTTTTTGAAAACCTAAAAGTAAAATGCGGATCCCTATCCGAAATAATAGAAACTAGAACCCCATGAAGACGTACAATTTTAGCAATATACAACTCTGCCAACTTTTGCAAAGAATAACTAGTACGCATTGCCAAGAAATGTGCACTCTTTGAAAACCAATCGACTATTACCCACACTAATTCCTTCTTCGTTGGGGTTAGAGGCAAATCGGAGACAAAGTCCATGGTGATCATTTCCCACTTCCATTCAGGAATCACAACCGGTAGTAACAAATCTTAAGGATACTAATGTTCTACTTTCACTTTCTGACAAACCAAACATCAAATCACAAAATCCATAACATCACGCTTCAAACCAGGCCACCAACAAATCTCTTGAAGATCGTGATACATTTTACCACTGCTGAGATGCACAGTGTAAGGGCTACTATATACCTCGATAAGGATCGCCTGTCTCAAATCCACATCATGTGGCATACACAAATCTTCCTCAAAAATTCATTATAACCTCACTGTCAACATCAAAATCTCCTTTTCCACCTTGCTCAACCTATCAAATCCTCTTTAACAATTCCCTATCTAATGATTGTTTCTCCTTAATTTGCTAAGACAAAGTTGACTTTACTTGAAGTTCAGCTAACAAACCGCCATCACTGGCTAAACCCAAGTGCACAAACATAACTCGCAATTCCATCATCGACTTTCTACTCAAAGCTTCAGCAACAACATTCATATTGTTGGAATGATACTCTATTACACAATCATAATCTTTCAAAAGTTCAAAACTTCGAACCTCCGTAACACTCATTGGCAGTTTCCACTATAAGATCACCTCAATTTTTATTGGGTCCATACGTATTCCTTCTACCAACACAACATAACCTCAAAACGTCACATCTTTTAACCAAAATTTACACTTACTCAACTTTGCATACAACTGCTTATCCTTCAAAACCTGCAAAACAATCCTTAAATATGCATCGTGATCCTCTTCTGAATGAGAATACACCAGAATGTCGTCTGTGACAATAACCACAAACTGATCCAAGTACGAATGAAACATACGATTCATTAAATCCATGAATACAGCAGGGGCATTAGTTAAACTAAAAAGCATGACTAAAAACTCATAACGCCCACATTAAGTCCTAAAAGTAGTTTTCAAGATGTTTGACTCCTTCACTTTTAACTGATAATACCCTGATCTTAGGTCAATATTTGAAAATATCGTTGCTCCTATAAATTTGTAAAAGTCTAATTTTTCAATGGTGTCAGAAACAGTGGTTCGAGGCCACCAAATCCGTTGAGTAAGCTCGTAAAATTTATTATTTAATATTTACAAGTTAAATATAGTTTTAAAAAGGTTTTTGAATTGGTAATTTGTATTTTATAATGGTTTATTAGGTCAAGTGGTATTAGAAAGTAAGGTATCGGGACCTCATTTTTATAGATCGAACCATAAATATTTTTATAAATATTTATGGAGTGTCATTAAGGTAGTATTAAGGTTTCGTTGAAAAATTTTAACGTTTTGATAGTTAATTAATTAAAAAGGACTAAATTGAAAAAGATGCAAAACTTGCTAATTATAATATTTAAGAGATTAAATGGCTTGGTTAATAAATAAAGAAGGACCTAAGTAATAATTGTACCTAAATTTAATGGACGAGGCGGCATAAGAGAAAAAAATAATAAAATAAGGCCATTTAATGGCAAAATTGTAATTTTGGTGAAATTAAAATAAAACAAATTTGAAATTGGAAAGTTTCTAGATATTTTCTTCTACAATTTTCAGTTCAAAACAGACAGAGAAGAGAGCTTAAGCTGGTTTTTCATATTTTTGCTTCATGTGAGTTCAATTATTACCTGTTTCTTGTAATTTTTATGTTTTTGAGATTGTTACAATTAGGTCCAACTACACCATACCTTTGTTTTGATTTTATTAAAAATTTTGGAAGTTTCCATTGATAAATATTAGATTTTTTTGATGAATAACATGGATTTAGAGCTTTGATTATGTTGTATAGTGATTTTATAAAGTGATTTTCTTAAATATTGATTTTATTAATTTTGTGCCTATTAAGGGATGTATGAGGGCCTAAAATATTTGGATAGATTATTGATTGAGAAAATTAGTTAATTTTATAGATTAACTAATTAAGGGCTTAAATTGTAAAAATTGTAAAAGTTTGGGGTAATTATGTAAATTTAAAAATAAAAGGGTATTAATTATAAAATGAATTGGAAATGGAATATATGCTAATAAATGAGTAATTTTATATTTTAGATCAAGATCCGTAGATACTTGTGAAAAACGAAAAATAGCATAATAGTCCTTAAACTTCTACAATTATTACAATTCAATCTATGTAAGTTCATACGGTTAAAAATTTAACATTTGTATAAATTTATGAATGGTATTATGTACTTATTCTATTGTTGGAATTATAATATTGAACTGGATATTCTATTTGAATTGAACGCGAGATTTGAGTACATTCGTAATTTGGTGTATGATGATATTGGAGGGAAATATAAGCATTTTACCCAAGTAAATCGGGGTTTAGCATTTGTTGCAAACTCTCATCTTTTACTTTTTGTTTGGCATAATTGGGTGGATCAGCTCTTAATTATGAGTTTATGTTCAGCTCTTATGAGCTTTTGTTCAGCTCTTACGAGCTTGTTTAGCTTTCGAGCTTCTGTTGGCGTATTGGGGAGGACCAGCTCTTATGAGCTTCTGTTGACGATGTACTCTTATTCGTAAGTCGTTCTTCGAATGGAAAAATTTCGGTAAGGTGATTTATTAAATGAATTTGAAAGACATTTTATTCATTTTTATATTGATTTGAATATGGATGTATTCATCAATAGAAGTTATGAATGACAGAAAATTGTCTGTGAATGACAGGGAATTGACATTAATGATTTTATTTATTTGACTTGTTATAGTAGGCTCGGTAAGATTTTGTTTAACCCGTCGAACTTACTAAGCTTCATTAAGCTTATATGTGTTGTTTAATGTCTTTGTAGATTTTAGGAAGGTTGGAGGATCAGATCAGCACTCAAGTCACACTATCTAACTTATCTCGGTAGTTTTTGAAACATTAAATACGATTTATATGGCATGTATAGGCTTTCGTACAAACTTAGTCAAAGTTTAGCTTATAAAAATATTATGAATAATTTTTTGTCTATATAAGCAACTCACATATTAGTATGAAATTAAGGCATGATTGTGATATTAGTATAAGTGATATATGTATGTATGTAATTGAGCTATAATGAACTTTGGTATAAACTAATTAGGTAAGGTTGGATACTTGGTTGACATTTTTCTAAGTTGTCATTTGAGGTATCTAAGGGTTTTTTAATTGTATATGGTGATAATACATGTTTAAGAATTGATTTTAGCTTGTGTTAAATGACTTGTTATGGCTTGTTGATGTGTAAATTTTTGAGGCTAGGTTGGTATCAATTTGGGTGAGAAATGTAGCTCAGAAAATGGCCTATTTTTGTCTACAACGGTAGAGACACGGGCGTGTGTCTCAGCCGTATGTGACATACGACCAGGTGACACGGTCGTGTGTCCCCTATATCTTTTAGGAATGCAAGTCAGTATGCTCACACAGCCTAGCACACAGGCATATAACTTGGCCATGTGGCTTAAGTTAGAGAGTTACATATGTATGGACTCGGGCTGAACATGGTCATGTGTCCCTATTTTGAATGCCCACATGGCCTGAGACATGGACGTGTCTCCTGACGTGTGAGTCACATGGTTGTGTGTCACTTACAGCTTTGAAAAATTTCAATATTTTTCAAAAAATTCTTTGAGTACCCGATTTAGTCCCGACTTGTTTCTAACACGTATTTTGGGCCCCGAGGGTTCGTCTAAGGGACAATATGTTTGATTTCGATTGGTTTCTGACATGAATGTGATATTCTATGAAATATCTATTTATTGATTTGTAAACTCTAGTAATGCTTTGTAACCCTGTTTCGGTGATGGATACGGGTTAGGGGTGTTACAGAAGTGATCAAATAAATCATCAATTCGAGGTAAATGGTACTTATTCTTGATGGTCATCTTATTCAACTATCTAGATTCTATACATTACTACATCATACCATCCTTCTTCTTCACAAACAAAACCGATGCACCCTACGGAGATACACTTGGTCGAATGAACCCTCTGTCAAGCAACTCTTACAACTGAATCTTTAATCATTGAGCTCTTTTGGTGCCATGTGATAGGGTGCAATAGACATCGATGCAGTGCCAGGATAGAGCTCAATAGCAAACTCTACTTCACGTTCCAACGGCAAACCAGACAATTCTTTAGGAAATACATTAGGAAATTTCTTAACAGTACGAATATCCTAAATTCTTAATTCCTTACTAACTAAGTTCATCACATAAGCCAAATAAAATTCGCAACCTTTCCCCATCATCTTCTCAGCCTTGATAGCTGAAACCACATTAGACATAAATTCAAGTCTTTCACCAACAACTACAATTCCCACCTATCACTATTCCACAAAGTAATTTGTTTCAAAATCCACCTTAGCCTTATGTTTACTTAACTAGTTCATACCAAGAATCACATCGAAACTGTAAAAAGTCAATTCCATAAGATTCACAGAGAAAACCAGCCATGGAATCATAAGGGGACACCTACAATACACTTGATTTACCACAACACTATCATCGAAGGAGCTAATAACCATCATACCCAAACCAATAGTTGTTACAGGAATCCCTAACTTACATTCCAACTCATTTAAGATATACGAATGCGTAGAACCAGAATCAACCAAAGAGAATAATGGAATAGACTACAAAGTGAAAGTACTTGTGATAACATCAATCGGATCCTAATCCTTCGGCTCCCTAATAGCATAAACCCGAGCTGAACATCCAGAATAAGCTAACTTACATTACTTTTGAATACCTAAAATAAACTTTTTTTAAAGAAAACCAACCATAGTTGTACTTTGAGTAAGCTTAAAAGTATTCATTCATTAGGTCGTGTATACTCAAGATTCATTTTATTGTTGATAGTGTTGTTTTAAAAAAATCATTTGCTTGTTGCTATTCTTTAAGGAAAAAAAACTCGATGTTAAACTAATGCAGCGGAAAAACCATTTTTCAAGTCATTTTGGAAACTTAGTTACATTATCAATTTGTTTTTCAAAAATAGTTCCTCTGCAATGCAATGGAAACTAGGGAACAATATCAAATTTTACTTAAGCACGAAATCATGCATTATCCAATTATTATGCTTAAGTAATCCATGCATGCAAAAATCCCAGAACAAAAGTTAGCAAGCCACAGACCAAAAATAATTAAAAATAAATTTACAAACCAAAACCAATAGAAACTGATTAATACTTATTAAATATAGTCTGAGCTCCAATGTGATTCTTTGAATGCCGAGTTCAGTCCTAATTTCAAGGTTTACCTGAAAAGTTAAACACTATTGGCGGTGAGCTTATGAAAAGCTCAGTGTGAGTCAAATAATTATTCAAACGGGCAAAAACATCGAATATAGTGAAACATATTAGCTTTAACAGAAGAAAACAGAACCATCATAGGAATTTCATATCATTACATAGCCATTATCAAATTGATGTAAAATGGCGTATGAGCATGGGACATTATTCATTCGAGTAACAATCATTAATTTCGATACATTTCAATATAACACAATACACCACATATCATAAATCAATAACATTCGAATATGTCGTGAGCATGATACAATACAAAAAGGTTCCTACCCATACCATCCACTACAAACTATGAGTTCCCTAGAACCCGTCATCCAAACTCCAAAACATTATGGGCTTAAGCCCATTGTGGTTAAAATCATCGATAACAATATGCAGAAATTTCTGCCAATAAAAATGCAGACAAGCTGCCAGTGAAAATGCGATAAATCACCATTCCCCTCGGTATCCAAGTGTAGTGCACTGACTACAAATAATGCGGACTTAATATACCATTGGTACTCCACGAAACTCCTTCGTCAACCACAAAATCCCAACCCAATACATATGTAATATGTCACATAATCCCATACATAATCATATCTCAATACTTTTCACATTCATTTGACATGCTCAGCATATCCTCAATAATAACCTATTTTCAGTAAATGGAAATAGTGTTCCAATCTTTCAAATTACCATTGTGTTGGTATTAATCAATATAGTTCAATTTCACATACTTTACAAATTTTCGTTGTGCATAAATAGCACCCTTTTCAGTACACAATATAACAATTATCTCATACGTTTAAATCATATATAAGCTTAATATCTCAACATATTATTTCATTCCATCAAACATTCTCATATTGTAACAGCCTGATTTTCAGTAGTGACGGAAATAGTGGTTTGAAGACACTAAATTCGACAAATAAACTCATAAAATTTTTTATTTAGTATTTACGAGTCAAATATGGATTTTAAAAAGGTTTTTGAATTGATAATTTGTGTTTTATAATAATTTATTAGGTGAAGTGATTTTAGAAAATGAGGTATTAGGACCTCGTTTCTATAAACAGAGCTGTAAATATTTTTATAAATATTTACGGAGTGTCATTAATGTAGTATTAAAGATTCGTTGAAAAATTTTAACATTTCGATAGTTAATTAATTAAAAATGACTAAATTGAAAAAGGTGAACAACTTGCTAATTATAATAATTAAGTGATTAAGTGGCATGAGTAATAAATAAAGAAGGACCTAAATAGAAATTATGCCTAAATGAAAAGTTGAGGCGACATATGAAAGAAAAAAAAAAAGCCATTAATGGCAAAGTTGTAATTAAAGTGAAATTAAAACACCTAAATTGAATTTTAAAAGGATTTCTAGACGTTTCTTCTTTAATTTCAGTTCAAACAAACATGGGGAGAGCTCCTTGAGCTGGTTTTGCATATTTGCTTCATGTGAGTCCAATTCTTACCCGTTTCTTATAATTTTTATGTTTTTGAGATTGTTACAATTAGGTCCAACTAAATCTTACCTTAGTTTTTTTTTATTTTGTTAAAGATTTTGGATGTTGCAATTGATGAATCTATATTTTTATGCTAAATGATGAATTTGAGATATTATTTGTTATTTAAAAGTATTTTGTTAAGTGATTTTGATGGATTTTTCAATTAAGGATTAATTTGTTAAATTAGTAAAAAATACAAGCATTTGTTGTGAAATTATTGTAAAAATTGGCTGTATTGAATGCAATGAATATTAATCTAGCATGGGTTTACATTAAAAAGGGTTAATTTGCATGTTTTGGCCTCAGGGACTAAATTGAATAAAAGTAAAACTTTAAGGGTAATGTTGTAAAAATGAGTTATTTTATTGTCTAAATTAATATATTGAAAGAAATTATTAATTTAGATCAAGGTCAAGTGAAAAATCGAGGAAAAGAAAAATTTTTCAAAATGCCCCTGAATATTGGTATTTCTGCAATTTAACTAGGTAAATTCGTACGGTTATACTTTAATAATTATATTGATTTGATGGATGATATTATGTATTTATTCTATTTTTGAGAATGAATTATTGTTGAATTTTAATTTGAATTGAATATTTGGATTAAATGGAACGCGAGATTTGAGTATATTCGTTTTTTGGCGCATGACGACATTGGAGGAAAATGGCAGCAAATTAGCCAAGTAAATTGAGGTTCAACAGTTGTTGCGAACTCTCGTGTTTTACTTTTCGTTTAGTTCTTACGAGCTTCTATTTAACTAATATGAGATTTCGTTCAACTCTTTCGAGCTTCTGTTCAATTCTTATGAGTTACCGTTTAGCTCTTATGTGCTTCTATTTAACTCATATGAGTTTTTGTTCAGCTCTTACGAGCTTCTGTTCAACCCGTATAGGTTACTTTTTAGCTCTTATGAGCTTCTGTTAAGCTTTTGAGCTTCTGTTAACAATATACTCAAATCCGTAAGTAGTTCTTCGAATGATAAAATATAAGAAGTTGTCTTGGATGATATATGTATATGGAGAAATGGTAAGAGAATGATGTGTATCATGATATGTATATATATCAATATCTTGACTTTTTGATACATGAAAATTATATAAGTTGAGACGAGAAATAAACTCAAGTGTGACATGTTGAGATAATAAGATTATCGATGTTGAAATTATATGAAATATGTTCAAGTACCCTAACAAGTGTTGTTGTTTGATGCTTAGGCAAGTGTCAAACTATTGGTTGAATGGTAATATGTTTAATTATAAGATGCATTGAAATGGTAAGTACTCAAATGAAGATATACTTGTGCTCATGACAGAGTGGTAAGTTTTAAGTTATACAATTTCTTATGAAATGGCTTATTCTATGATTAATTTGAAAAGGGTTATGTTTGCATGCACTAGCTTGTGATATGGTGGTATGATATGCTAATGACTTATGTGTTATGCATATGAAATGGGTGTGATAAGTAAAGAAACACAAATGAGAATAAGGAGATTTGGAAGAGTATAAAGTTGTTTAAAACTCTACTATACTTGGGATAGTATGTATAAGAGATGCTATGGATTTACTCATTTTGTGAGTTGTTGAATACGGTTTCTTGAATCGTGTGGCATTAGTAAATGTTTATTCTTGATAAATGTAAATTTCATAACGAAATGAATTGATATGATTAAAGTTTATACGAGGTTACTAAGCATTCATTACTTATTTATTTGTTTTTCTTTACTTTTCAGATTATCAAAAGCTTGATTGGGTTGGAAGCTTGTCGAAATTATATCTCACTATCCATCGGTTCTATCGGTACTTATGAATGTTTTGATTTTGGTTATAATGGCATGTATAGGTATTTTGTATAATGTTGGCCTATATGTAATTTGTTGAGATTAGCAACTTATTTTGGCTTGTTTTATATGCCTAATTATGGCTTGTTGATATGTATAATGTTGATTGTAGGTTGACACAAAATTGGGTGATAAATATGGCTTGTAAAATGACCTATTTTCATCCGCATGGGCATGTGCCTCAACCGTGTGTGACACACGGCCAGGTGACACAGTCGTGTGTCCCCTGTATCTTTTAAGAATGTAAGTTAGCATGCTTACATGGCCTAGCACACTGGCGTGTGAGTTAGCCGTGTGATCCAAACAGTATACTCACACGGGCACGGATACAGGCTGAGACACGGCTATGTGTCCCTATTTCGAATGCCCACACGGCCTAAGACTCGAGCGTGTCTCTTGACCGTGTGAGTCACACGGCCATGTGACCCTTACAGTGTTGAAAATTTTAAATATTTCTGAAAAAATTTGAGTTTCTGATTTATTCTCGATTTGTTTCTGATGTGTAATTTGGCCTTTGAGGGCTTGTATAAGGGACAATATGTATGATTTTGATTGGTTTTTGACATGAATGCTATATGATATGAAATGTTGGCATTTTCTGTCTGTTTGATTTGTAAACTCTGGTAATGTTCTGTAACCCTATTTCAGCAACGGATTCGGGTTAGGGGTGTTACACATATCTCGTAACTCAAATATACAATTACAAACTCAATCAAACATTCATACTATCAAACTAGCAATTTTTCCAACATGTCAATATTTTAAGGCTCGAAACATATCTGGTTCGACCACTCAAAAAATCAATAATTTGGCTATTAAGCTAATCCATTCAGCAAGCTAATTTATCAAATATAACATGATATTTAACATTTTCAAACAATTTTATGAGTTTAGGACCCACACTTTGTTCTTTGCTTCCTCGTAGCACACTAGCGAATCTTCCTATTTTCCTTAATAATTCCTTAAACAAACCTAAACCAAAATTCAGTATAAATTCAATAAATTTACCATTAAACCAGCCCCAAAAACCCACTTATGAGTTCAAACCAATCCTTGAAATTATAACTGTTTTATGAATCCAAACTATTTAGATTCTTTACACTGTATAGATGCAAACCGTAAATACAATCATTCTTCACCTTTACGGATGATTTGAGGCATTTAGGTCAGCACCTAATTCAATAATATACTGGAAAATCAATTCATAACATTTACTCAACAACTATGTTGAAATAACAAACTAGTTACCATTAATTGCACTTACGCTTCACGATTTTTGGCTTTCGAATGGCCAATCGATCAAGAACATTTTTCCCCAAGCTAGTTCAGAGAAACGACAATGACACTTTCTTGGCAATGTTCGGGATTGATCTTGGGGTTCAAGATTTCAGATTTAGGGCTGATTTAAATGAAGATAAAGATCTTGGGGTTCAAGATTTCAGATTTAGGGCTGATTTAAATGAAGATAAATGGCAGCAATAGATTAAAAGAGATGGTGTACAATCTTGACGTAAAAAGAAGAAGAAAGAGATGGTAAAATGGGAGGTGTAGGCAACGACAACAATGGGAGAAAGAAAGAAAATTGAAGAGAAAAGAGGAGAGGAAAAGGGTGAACATCTAGGGCAGGGGAAAATTGAATTGAAGGCTAAAAAATACAATAATAGTTGTATTTATACTTCGGTTTCAAGGGTATGGATGACACACACATTAAAAAAAAAAGAGATTTTGCAAAATTTAATCATTTCGAAAGGGAAAGGATTCGAACTTGGGACCTCATTTAATTTCCATACTTTCTCATATTTCTTTTAACCATTAGGCTTTTTCCTCATTCTTGAAATAATTTTGCAATATTTATTTTAAAAATAAGGCATGTCACATACTAGGGTTTAAGGTAAAATTCTCAAAATAATAAAAATGATGCAAGAGAAAGGGATTTGAATTTAGGTTTCAAGAAACATTTCACTAACACTTAACCAACAAAAAAATACCTCATTTATTTCCTAAAAATGCATAGATAATCTAAAAAATTAAGGCATGACCATTCTCTCTCGATTCACAAATCTGATTCTACTAACCCTCGATTTTTGGGATGCTATACGAACACTCTTGAAAACAGGGCATCTAGGAGCTTCAGGGCTTGGTTCTAACAACACTCATGAAAAGAGGTTACAAACACATGGTCATAATAGTATCCATGGATACTGTGCATTGAATGGTGTTGCAATCATTGTGTGAGATGTGTTTGATTAATAAAATGGAATAGTTGGTTCAAAGCTTAGTCTACCATGCAATTTTGATTAGCTTTAACATGTTTTCACTAAGTAAAGGTTCAATTGTAAGACAATTTTGTTTATACAATTGATTTCCAAGATTATCAAAATCTAGACTATTTAGAAAATAGAGGGAGATTGTTGGAACATTTTCTGTAACATCCCGAATTATGGCCTGGTCGGAATAGTGGTTTTGAGACCACAAATACGAATTAGAAATAATTATTTTATGATTATTATAAGGCCTATGATATGTTTATATGATGGTGTAAAAATTTCATGAAGAAAATTTATGTGAAAAGTGCTTAATTTGACTTTAAGGATTAAATTGAATAAATTGTAAAACTTGAGTTCTAGAAGCTTTAAGCATGAAATTGAATTAAATTATTAATTAGAGGTCCTTAAATAGTAATTAGACCAAGTTCTTAAAATTTGGACAAAAATGGGCTTGTGTGGTAAAAATTTCAAAGAAAGGTTAAAAGGGCAATTTGGTCATTTTATAAATAAATGAATTAAAAAGGGAAATTAAGCCAAAATTGCTCATCTTCTTCCCCATCCAGCCGAATATTAGAAGAATCCATGGCTAGGGTTTGTGTTCAAGCTTCCAAGCTCATTCGTAAGTGATTCTGAGCCCCGTTTTTAATGTTCTATGCATTTTTGAAGTCCTCGTAACATGATCTACTCATTTCTACCTATATTTTGAGCTAGGGTTCATGTTTAAAAATTTACCCATGAATGATATGCATTTTTTTGATGTCTAATGGTAGAAAATGAATGTTGGGTGTTAAATAAACGACTTTTGCTAAGTGATTTTCGGTGAAAATGCTTAAAAGGACTAAATCGTAAAAGTTATAAATTTGTCATAAAAGTGTGTTTTAGTGGAAATTATGGACTGCTATAATTATGAAAATGATTCGGCTAGGCTTAAGTTCAAAGAAATTGAATGAAAATCATTTTACGAGCCTTAGGGAAAAAGTGTAAATATGATAAATTTTAGGGGCAAAAATGTAATTTTTTCATAATATGATTTTTGAGTCTATATGAATAATGTGAGTCCTAAATAAGCTATATTTGAAATGTTAGATCAAGAAAACTGAGATTCAGGCTTAAATAGGGAAAGTACGAGATTGTGGACTAAAATAAAATAATTAGTCGTGCTTGGATTTAAGGTAAGTTCGTATGATGAAATAAGCATGTTGTTAATGTTATTGTTATTGTTATTTATGGATGAAATCTAAATTGGTATGTTAATTTAGTTGTGATGAATTATATGTTTGCGATAGTAAGTGCATATGTAAATAATGTGGTGTTGTAGCATATTTTTAATGTTTTGATATTATGTGATAAATGTTTTCTTGTTATTATGAGTTATATGCTTATTGGTTGTTATGAAAGCAAAAATGATATTATGGTCGCTACATACGACATCACGAGCAAGTACGACAAAGTACGCCTTGTGCAAGTGAGGAAAATCCCGTTTGAACCTTAGGAATAGTCTAGGATACAAGTAACATGTCACTAGGAATTTAGAAATCCAAACTCATTGAGTTGATCCAAGTACGTGATATGTATGAGGCATCCAAGCTCGTTGAGTTGGTCTGAGTTCATTATGGATGTGAGCATCCTAGCTCGGTGAGTTGGTCCGAGTTTATAATAGATGCGATACATGTGACATCCGAGCTCGTTGAGTTGGTCCAAGTTCATTATGGATGTGATACATTTAATTGGGTTCCGGGCAATGGTCTTATGTGTCCTACCGGTGGCTAGGTAATCCTTGAGTTGGTCAGATAACTGACAGCTTGTGTGAGCAGCCCGTGTAGCTATACCTTGACCGATAGCTTATATGAGGAAGCCCGTGAGTGTAGCTCCTTCGTGAGCTTTACATGTTATGTGGTAGCTTTGGCTACGTATGTATATGTGGCACTTATGTCTGAATTTCCATGTATCCAATAGTATTCTGAGTTTTCAATGGGTAATACAATGGATGATGTAAGGAAAGTCTGGAGGAGGACATGTTACAGAAGGTATGGTTGTATACTATACTATGAATGGTACAGGTATGTACACTAAGCTTATGATTATTGAGACTTTGAAATGTTGAGACATCGGTGAGCTAAGATGTATGAATTATGATTATGAATTTTTTTGCAATATCATGCTAACTTAAATTGTGTAATTTAACATGGAATCCATGAAATGGTGAGTTCATGATTAGTTGAAACTGAACTTATGATAGTTATCATCATATTGCACTAAAACAGTTTTAGACAGCATCAATAGTCTGATTTTGAAAATCCACCAAAAATTGTGGAAATCGAATTAGAGACTAAATAATATATGAAATTAAAGCTTATTGAGTCTAGTTTCACATAGAAAAAGGTGTAAGCAAAAGAATCTCATATTATGAGATACTTGAATTTTTGCGAGACAAAGTCAGAGTGATTTCGGGCTCCCCTGTCTTAAATTTGAAAAATCACTAAAAATTGTAAAAAAAAAATCATGGGTTATAATTTATATGACTAAATTCTTAATGAGTCTATTTTCAAGAGAAATAGGTGGGAACAACATCCGGATCCTGTACTAAGAGATAATCAATTTTTAGTAAAGAAAGGTTGAAGCTGTCAAACAACAGAACAGGGGTAAATTTAAAGAATAAACTGAACTTATTGGATAGACCAAAAATTATGAAAATTTTATGGTAAGAATATATATGAGTATAGTTTTAGGGAAAATTAATGGATCTTAATTTGGAGTTCCGTAGCTTAATCTATTAATAATTTAGTAACTATGACTCGAGTAGATAGCTTGATTGGAATATGAGCAAATAGTGGAATTGTGTGCAATTTCACTTGTGTTACCATGAGAACATGTTGATAAAATTGCTTATTATTTTCGTATGGACTTACTAAGCTGTAAAGCTTACTCCCTCCTTTCCATTTCTTTAGTGTTGACAAGTTACCTCAGTGTTGGAGATCGTTAGAGGCAGCATCACATTATCAAGCTATCACTTTCGGGGTATTGATGAATCTTAAATGTCTTCAAGTGAGTGGCATGTATAAAGACTTAGTTATTGATATGTGTTCTTATGATTTGGCCAAGATGTTGGCTTATATTAGTACATCGTATATAGCCATGAGATGTGGCTTATGATGGTTATGGCTTGTAAGCCTATTTATCCAAGCTATGTATTGATGCCTTGTGATGTGGTCATGTGATTATATTTGTTTGATATGAATGGTTAGTATTATGGTATGTATGCTTGATGAATGTCTTATAACCAAATGAAGTGGTTATAATCAAAAAATAAAAGTGTGATATGGCAATACGTCAATAATGCTTGAACATGAAATTGGTGTGGAATGACTTAGACAAGTATGGTATAAGTGTATAAGTGATGATCAAAATGACATGTTCAATTGATTATGAATTGGTGTGTTTAGACTTGGTATAAAATGAGTAAGCAATACACATGTATGATGACATATGAATATTACAATTGAGTCTTAATGGAGGGTGTTTAATCTTTTACTTGATGCTACATTATACGTGTTTATAATGTATTTAAGTATGTGAGGTATTAATGGTAACAAAAGGCTTGGAAAATAGCCTAAGTGCTAGCCACATGGGCAGAGACACGACCATGTGTCTCAACCGTATGGAGGATACAGCCTAGCACACGGGCGTGTGGCCCAGCCGTGTGGTTCAATTTATTTTGCTGACATCATAAACAGAGAGTTACACGGCCTAAGGATACAGGTGTGTTGGAGACACACGGGCGTGTCCCTTTGTCCACACGGGCATGTGACCCTATTTCATGAAAATTTTTCTAAGTTTTCCCAAAACTTTCCAAAGTTCTCGGTTTAGTCCCAAACGCCTTTAATGCATGTTTAGAGCCTCGGTAGTTCGTGTAAGGGACATTATGCATGTGATTGAATGTTTTTAATTTAAATGAAATTTTATGGCCCGATTTTACGAAATTGTTTACGTTTAAGTCCAGTAACGCCTCGAACCCTATCCTAGCGTCGGATACGGGTAAGGGGTGTTACATTTTCAAAAAATATATATAGTGTTCTAATAGGTGCAAATTAAAAGTTGCAAGTAACCAAAAGTTGTAACTATTCATAGTGATAAGTTATGTTTCTTGAATACCAAAAGTTACGTCATGTAATTATTAACAAAGAGTCATAATTATTCAAGTAGACATGTATTGAATAATTATATTTATTGCTAAAAGAGGTGACTAACCATTTGGATAGTTATGTCTCTATGAAGAGACATGGGAACTCCTATAAATAGGAATCAAAATTCCTTTGTTTGGTACACTAGAAACTGGTCAAAAGTTTCTTTTTATTCTCTTTTATCTTCTAATATTCTTAGATTATTCTTTAAGGAATTACTGTAAAAGTTCTTTTTGGAAATTCATATTCTTGCTATGCTCTGCTCAATGCTTAGTGGGTTGTTTCCATCAGTGCAAAATCTAACACCCCTAACCCACATCCGTTGCCGGAATTGTAATAGCTAAGTTTAGACCTTATTCGGAACAGTAGTTTCGAGACCAGAAATCTGAGTCAAAAAAATATTTTAATATATTTTTTTATGTTTATAGTATGTGAATTGATATGTGTGAAAATTTCGTGTGAAAATTTTATTGTTTGTGTGCACGATTTAAGAAAAATAACTTAATCACGTAAAATGTAAAAGTTAGCTATTAAATGTGTAAGTGCCAAATTGCTATTGTTTTTATAATGTGGGGTCCTTAAAAGGAAATTAGGCCATTAAAGGGTAGCATGGACGGTTTTGGGCTTGTATTATATGGTTTACTAATTAAATTTATAAGGTTAAAATAATAATTAATATATTAATATGTATTAAATAAAATAAAACAAAAAAACCATGCTTGTTGTTCATCTTTTTGGCTGAACCTAAGAAGAAAATAAAGCTTTTGAAAGCTTTAAACATTCGACACATTTGGAGCTTGATTTAGATCAAGAAAAGAGGAAATCGGATTTGGATCGGGGGAAATCTAAAGTTGTCGAATAGTCGTCTCGGTTCATTAGTCTTTGTCTGAGGTAAGTTCATAAGTAAATAAATGTCGTTAACTTCGATTGTATATATTTTAATAGTGCCGAATTGAATTATTACTTGTGTATATGGATATGCCGAATTGAATTAAGCATGGTAGCAATATTTACGATCTTGAATCGATCGAGTTATGATGTCCGAAAGCCCCGTACGAACCTTAGGAATAGTTAGGATACATATGTCATGACATAGGATTCCGATATGTGATTTTGTGTAAGACCACGTCTAGGACATTGGCACCGATTTGAGATTTACGTGTAAGACCATGTCTGGGACCTCGGCATCGTATATGATTTCGTGTCAATGGCATCGATATGTGATTACATGTAAGACCACGTCTGGGACGTTGGCATTGTACGAGCTTTTCGACTATCCGAATATCCTTATTGATTTTGAATGGTTCAACAGGCAATATCGAGTTAAGATCGAATATGAAAATGAGCTAAATGGTTCAGGTACATACAAAGTTAAATGATTATTAAAGTAAGGTAAGTAAAGTACCGGTGATAAAGATATGAAATATGATTAATACAAGGGTGAATTATATATGTTTTTTTGAGATTGTTCATATTCAGCCTAGTTGATTTGAAATTTAATGTTCATTTGATAAATTATTTTCTTATGACTTACTCAACTATTCAAGCTTACAGTGTGTGTTCGTTTAATGTTTTATAGATTTTGGAAGTTGGTTACGAGCTCGGGGATCGTCAAGGAAATCCTTCACACTATCGATCGCTTTTAGGTATTCTATAAGTTTGAACTTTGAACTTATGGCATGTATAGACTAGATAGTATGTTTGAACTTGAAGTATGTATTTATATTTAGCCATGCAAAAATGGCTTGAGCATAATGCCAATGTTTGTGTTTATTTGGTTGTGTTTTCAACTCATTTTGGAGGTATGTTTTATGGTGAATATGCTTGTGGTGTTTGGTTTTGTGATTTGGCAATGAGAAATGCTAGGTATAATATACAATCGACATTATGGTTAGTCCATTTTAAAAAAAAAATGGATAATGGTATAGATTAAATGTGGATGATTGTATTATTCGGCTTGACTAAATAGGTAAGGTAATGAGTTTGACATATTGATATGTTTTGTATTTGTGATATTTGTTAGTTGATTTGGTAAACGAGTAATGCTCATTAAATGTATATTTGGCCATGATGGTAAGTTGTTTTAGAAATGTTTTATGGCATGATTTCTGTGATGAAAATGATAGATGATATGTGCATGAGTATTCAGTTATGGTTTTAGGTTCAAGTTAACGGGTATGCAAAATTAGTTTTTGGCATGTATTGCTTGAGTATAAGAGTTCTAAAATGGCCCAAATAGATATGGTCTTATATGCATAAATCTGTAATAACAAAAGATGTATATTTGGTTTAGTTTTAAAGTCCCTTTTATATGTATCATATATGTATAAATGAATATGTTTGGTATGCCGTGTATGTTAAAGTAATATGCTAGTAAACTAAGTATACTATGAACTTATTAATTGTGATCGAAAATGGTGATTGGTATAACAGTAAAATGGATGAGAATTAATGGATAAGCTGATGGTTACTTTGGTACATAGTGATGGCTAATGTTAGACGAGAATTATGATTAAAATTTGGTTGGTGTTTTGGTTATAATTTTGTAATTTAGGTATGGTAAATTGGCATGTGAATTAAGTGTACTCTTAGTTGTTATTTGTTCTCAAAATGGTTAAAATTAATATGGTCATATGAGCATGGTTTTGTGACTAGAAAAGAGGTATGATTAGTCTTAAATCATATTTGTTTAAAAGAATTATATGTAAATGTATGACCATTACTAATGTCGCTTGATATTGGACATAAAGTTTTGTGATATGATTTGTTTGGTCTATTAAGTGCATGTGTATAAATATGAATTAAAATGTTTGATTATTAATTAAGTATTCAAATACCATTTTATTAATGAGCATATGATTTGTGTTTATATAAATATATTTTAAAATATGTTATGTATGGCTTTGAGGCATGCTTATTAATGTGTGAATATGATTATATGTTTGATAGAAATTTAGACAGATTTGAATTATGATTTGTAATTGCAATATGATTAATAATGTATTTTTTTAATATTTAATATTTAATATTCAATTAGTCTTATGCTTTTTATATGCGAATAAGACCTGTGTGAATATGTTATGTTCGGTAATGCCTCTAATTCCTAGTCTGGCGACAGATAAGGGTTAAGGATGTTACAAGAATAGGGTTACGAGACATTACTGGACATCTACTTCTATACAATATAACTTCTAAATCCAATAGTAATCATCCACTAAATCATATTAGTTAAATTTGCACATATGGAACACATAACCAGATAAAACTGATCATGCTTTATTATTTATAATACATATACAAACAATGCTTCAAATTTCAACTATATTAATATCATTTATATAACCACAAATTTGGATTAACTAATGTGCAACAAAGCCATGTTACAAATACTTAATACATATAAATATTCGAACCACATGACTCAAATGTTAATGACACTTATATATTTAAAACATATCCCATCATATATCATTACACTTCATACATCGAATATATGCCAATATCTATTTCATTAGTTGAATATCAAACATATCATTTGATAACTTCTGCACAAGCGCATAATAAAACCATTCGAACCATATTACATTAATTGTTATGCAATCACCTATGCGACTTTAGTACATTACAATATGGCCGAACATACTAATGATGTGTATATATATAGTGTGCAATTTACCCCCCCCCCCCAAAAAAAACAAAAGCCATATTTAACATTTGAACACAAATAACATTCCAATGTACACCTAATTCACATCTTTATTAATATACCTAAACTTCATAATTCATCCTATTAACTAATCATTATTTCGGTCACACCATTATCAGTATAATATGCATATAAAAAAGAACTAAATATCGTAATCGAATTTACAACCACACATGAACGCATACCTATATTAATATTAGCATCAACTTGACACTTTTAACTATCCATTTAGCAACTGAACCTATAAAGTCAATATACAATCATCCATGTAACGCCCCCACACCCGAGACCATCGCCGTAGTCAAGTATGAGGTGTTACTAAGCTTAGTTTAACATTTTTAGAACTTTGGATTATTTGTTTCTACATTCACAGCTTTTAAGCTACTTGCGTCACAGTCACAAGAAAAATCATATCTCGAGTTACGAAACTCGAAATCAAGATCCGTAAATTTTCCCTGAATCTAGACTCATATACCTATCTACTAATTTTTTAATAAAATTTTTGGTTGGGCCAATTAGTACAGTTTATTAGTTAAAGTTACCTCTGTTTCAGGACTTAACTGGTCTGACATCTGTTTACTACGAACCACATTTCTCTCTGTAGAAAATTAATATGACTATGAGGTTTGTTTCTCCTAAAACTAGACTCAATAAGGATTCTGAGGGTATAAAATACACCACCTAATTATATCTTTAAAATTTATGGTGAATTTCTAAAGTAGGAACAGGGGATTCAGAAACTTCTATGACCCTGTTTCACTAAAATTCAAATATCTTCTAATATATAATTCCTTTACCTGTTTCATTTGTTTCATGTGAAACTAGACATAATAATATTCAATTTGATATGTAATCCATCACCAAATTAAATTTCTATGATTTTTAGTAAATTTTCAAACTCGCATCAGTGTTGCTGCAGTATTCTGTTTATGGCAAATTTCATCCCTCTTATGAGTTTTTATGCACCAAGTATCTTAATAATTTTCCTTAACAGCAAACATAATCTAAACTTACCATTTTCATAATTTATCATTATCAAATATTTTCTCAACCATTCTGTCACCATATCATAAGATCATTTACACAAAATAAGTATATTGCTATACATGCCATACTTAAATTTACAAGCCATTTACAAAAATCTTCCGGATAGTGTGACTGAGCCTTCGACCTATCCCGACTCCTGAACTGGCTTGTCCAAAACTACAATGAGTAAGAAGGAGGGAGTAAGCATAAATGCTTAGTAAGTTCATATGCAAATAATAAGTAACTTAACAAACAGTCATACCAATCAACATTAGCATGTATCACTAAAACACATATCACATTTTTAATCATTTTTCATCATCTTATTACCTTATCGTGGTTGTATCAATACTCAACCCGAGGGTTAAATACATACCTGTCCAAAATATCCATTTCACATCACTTACCAATACGTCTCTTTAGATCTCGAATATTCCTCCATTTGAGTAGAACTTTACCCGTTGAACACATCGGAATATAATTCGGATACATGGATAATTTGCATATAAGTGCCACATATTCAATCAAGCAATCATGTAACCCGCCCATAAGCGAACTCGGACTCAACTCAACGAGCTCGGGTGTTCGCATCCATAAGTGAACTCGGACTCAACTCAACGAGTTCGGATGCCTAGTTACATCTCACGAACTCGGACTCAACTCAACGAGTTCGGACATTCGCATCCATAAGTGAACTCGGACTCAACTCAACGAGTTCGGATGCTCAACCATCCTAGTGACATGTCACTTGTATCCTAATCTATTCCTAAGGTTCAAACGGGCTTTTTCCTCGAACACTTATCCTTGCCGTCTTCCGTAGAATGCCAAAATCAATACTCGGTAACAATTATATTTAACAAGTAGTTCACATAATTTACATATTATTTGAAATTAACCACAAAGCATACATTTCATAATGAAATTCAGCATAACATATAATTAATATCAAAACTTAAAAATAACAATTATGCTACATTATTTACACATGAACTTACCTTGGTACCAAAATACAAAGATTTTGCAATTTAGTCCACAATCTTTTCTTTTCCTCGATTGAGGTCGATTCCACGTCTTTCTTGATCTAAAATAACACATTTAGCTTATTTAATACTCACATTATCAAATTAATCCTTAACTCAAATTTTGGCAAAATTACAATTTTACCCCTAAACTTTTGCATATTTACATTTTTGCCCCTAGGCTCGGGATTAAACTTTATTCCTTATTCTTATGTTTTACAACATGCTGATCACTTTTCTCTTCTATGGCAACATTAAATTCTCACTCTAACATGTACTTGTGGCTATTAGGTATTTTTACCGATTAAGCCCTTTACTGCTTTTGCTTAAAATCGAGTAGTACAAGTTGTCTAACATAATTTAAAACTTCATATTCTATCATAAAACATCAAAATACACAAATTTCACCTATGGGTATTTTTCCAAATATAAACCCTAGGTTAAATTATTGCTAACATAAGCTTTATCGAGTTACCGGATTTCAAAACGTAAAAATCATTAAAAACGGGGCTTGGAATCACTTACTATGGAGCTTGGAAGCTTGAAACAAACCCTAGCTATGGAGAACCCTTGAAATTTCGGCCTAATGAAGAAGATGGACAAAATTGGCTTTTAATTTTGTTTTTAATTCATTTTAATAACTAAATGACCAAAATACCCTTACTACTAAACTTTCCAAAAATTCCTTCCATGTCCTAATTTTCTCCATGAACTTAAAATTGGTCAAATTTCTATTTAAGACCTCCTCATTAATATTCCAAAACAATTTCATACTAAAAACTTCTAGAATGCAAGTTTTGCAACTTATTCGATTTAGTCCCTACTTTCAATTTAAGCACTTTAGGCATAGAATTTCATCACGAACTTTTCACACAATCATGCAATCATATCATAAACCTCAAAATAATTATAAAATAATTATTTCTATCTCGGATTTATGGTCACGAAACCACTATTCCGATTAGGCCCTAATTCGGGATATTACAACTCTCCCCCCTTTAAGGATTTTCGTCCTCGAAAATCTTATCGGTAAACAGATGTGGGTATTGATTTCTCATAGTTTCTTCAGATTCCCATGTAGCTTCTTCTACTCCATGCCTTTGCCACAACACCTTCACAAGTGCAACATTTTTATTCCTTAGTTGTTTGACCTCTCGAGCTAAAATCTTAATCGGTTCTTCTTCGTAGGTCATATCTGGTTGTAGTTCAATTTCTGTCGGTGAAACTATATGTGAAGGATCCGAACAATACCGACATAACATAGATACGTGGAACACATCATGAATCTTCTCTAATTCAGGTGGTAATGCTAGCCGATATGCTACCGGTCCAACTTTTTCAATTACTTCATACGGCCCAATAAAACGCGGACTTAATTTGCCCTTCCGTCAAAATTTAAGGACTTTCTTCCAAGGAGACACCTTTAAAAATACTTTATCACCAACTTGAAATTCAATGTCCTTTCGTTTTAGATCTGCATAAGATTTACATCTATCCAAGCGACTTTCAAACAATCTCAATTACTTTCACTTTTTCTTGATTTCTTTTATTAGATCAACTCCATAAATCTGATTTTCCTTGAGTTCAGTCCAATACAATGGCGTTCGACACTTACAACCATATAATGCTTCATAAGGTGCCATTTTCAAGCTCGTCTGATAACTATTGTTGTAAGCAAATTCTACCAGCGGTAAATATCTTTCCTAACTTCCTTGAAATTCCAATACACAATATCTAAGCATATCTTCAAGAATCTGAATTACTCTCTCTGATTGTCTATCAGTTTGTGGATGAAAAGCAGTACTGAAATTTAACTTTGTACCTAACGCGTCTTGCAACTTTTGCCAAAACCGTGAGGTAAACCTTGGATCTCTATCTGAAATAATCGACAATGGTATTCCGTGTAATCTAACAATTTCTCTAATATACAGTTCAGCCAACTTGTTAAGAGAATAATCCGTATGTACCGGGATAAAATGAGCCGACTTAGTTAATCTGTCAACTATTACCCAGATGGCATCTTTCTTTCCTGGAGTCAATGGCAATCCTGAAACAAAATCCATAGTAATCCGATCCCATTTCCATTCAGGAACCATTATAGGTTGAAGTAATCCCGAAGGCACTTGGTGTTCAGCTTTCACCTGTTGACAAATTAAGCATTTGGACACAAACTTTGATATATCTCTTTTCATTCCATTCCACCAATACATTTTCTTCAAGTCATTATACATTTTCGTACTACCTGGATGAATCGAGAAATAACCACTATGTGCTTCCTGTAGGATCTTTTGAATCAATTCCTCATTCTTCGGTACACAAATCCGATCTTTAAACATTAAGCACCTATCAGAACCAATTTTGAAATCTGACTCTGTATCAACTTCACACTGTTTTCTCTTGGCTTACAAATCTTGATCATTTTTCTGAGTTTCAGAAATCTCTTGTAAAAACATCGGTCTTGCTCTTAACTCTGCTAGAATCGAACCGTCATCTGACATTTTCAACTGAGTGTTCATAACTCTCAAAGCAAACAACAACTTTCTGCTCAAAGCATCAGCAACCACATTCGCTTTTCCCGGATGATAATCAATAACAAGCTCGTAATCTTTCAATAATTCCAACCATCTTCACTGTCTTAAATTCAAGTCTTTTTGTGACATCAAGTACTTAAGACTTTTATGGTCGGTATATACCGGGCACTTTTCACCATACAAATAATGTCGCCAAATTTTCAAAGCAAACACCACCGCAGCCAATTCCAAATCGTGAGTAGGATAATTCCTCTCATAAGGTTTTAACTGCCTCGAAGCATAAGCCACCACTTTTCCTTCTTGCATGAGTACACACCCCAAACCATTTAGAGAAGCATCACTATACACCACAAATTCTTTACCTAATTCGGGTTGTACCAACACTAGTGCTTCATTAATAACTTTTCAATTCTTCAAAACTCGTTGACATTCTTCCGTCCATTCAAATTTAACATCCTTTCGAGTAGTCTAGTCATAGGAGCAGCAATTATAGAAAATCCATTTACAAACCGCCGATAATACCCAGCTAGCCCCAAGAAACTTTTAACTTCGATTCGTTTTTGGTGGTTTCCAATCAACAATGGCTGAAATTTTACTAGGATCAACCCGTATACCATCACCAAACAATATGACCCAAAAATCCAACTTCCCGAGCCAAAATTCACTTTAACTAAACTTAGCATATAGTCGCTTATCTCTCAAAGTTTGCAAAACTATCCTCAAATGCTCAAAGATGCTCGTCTCATCTTTTGAATAAATTAAAATATCATCTATAAACACCACAACAAATTTGTCCAAGTATGGCGAAATATGCGATTCATTAAATCCATAAACACAAGTAGAGCATTTGTCAATCCGAATGGCATAACTAAAATTTCATAATGACCATACCTTGTTCTAAAAGCGCTTTTAGGCACATCCGACTCTTTTACCCGCAGCTTGGTAATACCGGATCTCAAGTCAATCTTTGAAAACCATGTCGCTCCTTTTAGTGATCAAACAAATCATCAATTCTTGGCAACGGATACTTGTTTTTGATTGTCACCTTGTTTAACCGCCAATAATCAACACACAACCTCATAGAACCATCCTTCTTTTCACAAATAACGCGGAGCACCCCAAGGTGAAAAACTCGGTCTCACAAAACCTTTATCAC
This sequence comes from Gossypium arboreum, assembly GCF_025698485.1. Lineage (NCBI taxonomy): Eukaryota > Viridiplantae > Streptophyta > Magnoliopsida > Malvales > Malvaceae > Gossypium > Gossypium arboreum. The sequence goes on along the minus strand of NC_069072.1, from coordinate 13,336,617 downwards.
CAACTCTTGGGCTGCGACTTTAATTCCTTCAACTCTGCTGGTGCCATTCTATACGAGCAATCGAAATCGGAGCTGTTCCAGTATCAAATCAATACCAAATTCTACTTCCCCGATCGAGGCAAACCCGCAATTCTTCTAGAAATACGTCCGCAAATTCACACACAACCGACACTGATTCAACTTTCTTTTCAACTTCTTTTGTATTAATTACATACGCCAAATAAGCTTCATAACCCTTTCTCAGATATCTTTGAGCCGACATTGAAGAAATCACTCTAGGCAATGCCTCTGATTTATCTGATTCAACCCGCAGAGTTTCACCATTTCCACACTTTAATTCTATAACCTTTTCTTTGCAATTTATTTTAGCATCATGCAATGTCAACCAATCCATACCCAAAATAACATCAAACTCATCAAATGGCAACAACATCAAGTCGGCCAGAAAGTAATGATCCCGAATCATTAAAGGACATTTCTTACATACTTTATCGACAGTCACACATTTGCCTAACGGATTCGACACTCTAATCATAAATTCTGTGTTCTCAACAAGTATATTCATACTAGACACCAATTTCATGCACACATATGAATGAGTAGAACCGGGATCAATCAAAGCAATAACATTAACATTATAGAGGGAAAATGTACCGGTAATCACATCAGGTGAGGAAGCATCTTCACGCACTTTAATAGCATAAGTTCTAGCCGGAGCCCTTCCTTCAGGTCTAACCGATGCATACTTGGCTACATTCTTACTGCTTGTTTCACTTCCACTTTTCTCGATACCTTCCCTCGAGTCTGCACCACTAGCTTTTACATTCGAAATTTTTATTTCTCGGCTCTCTCAAGGGTCTCTAATAAAATGATCCGAGAACCACATCAAAACATTCATTTGCTCGCACGGACCAAAATGATTTCTACCACACCGGCACTTTCGGGTTTAACAAATCTCAAGTTCCCTACATCGGCTGCAGTAATATTCGAGATTTAGGACCCACATTTTGCTTCTTATAATTCCCATATGATTGTCCAAATTGAAGCTTGGGAACGAGGATTCATATTCCTTGACTTTCTAGGTTGCTGTGAAAATGAACTACTCATCGGTCTTTTCTTCCAATTTCTAGTCTCAAATTTCTACCTTTTTCTTTTCTTTAAGTAGTTCTTCACCTTGCAAGCTCGATCAACCAAGACTACCATTTCTTTTAGTTCAAGGATCCCAACAAATACTTTAATGTCTTCGTTGAGCCCGTCTTCAAATCGTCGGCACATCTTGGCTTCAGAGGAACATATTCCCCGCATACTTATTCAATCGAACAAACTCTCTTTCATATTCGAGATGTCATATTACCTTGCTTCACTCAAGAAACTCTTTACATTTCGATCAATAAACCTTTCACTAATATATTTCTTCCAAACTCTTCTTGAAAGAATTCCTAGGTTACCTCTCTTTCGGTACCACCAAATCAAAGTCTTCCACCAATTATAGGTGAATCTCTCAACAAAGATGTAGCACATTTCAAACATTCTTCGTGTACAAGATAATTCATCAAATACCCGGATAGAATTTTCAAGCCGAACTCGCTTTCTCGCATCATCATCAATATTTGCTCTAAATTCTTCAGCCCCTTGTTTACTGAATTCACAACTGGGGTTCTGTGAAATTTTATCATATCCATACCTTGAGGCATCGGGGTGCAGGTTGAGGAATTGGGGAGGTGGGGAGGTTGTACATTCGGGTTCGATTGAACGAACTCAATGTACCATGCACTCATCATTTGGAGAAAGGCTTCCGACCCTTTCTCCTCCTCCCCGACCAACAAGAGGAGGTGGATTTTCAATCGACGCTGCTCCTTCAAAGGAGTCATGCATTACTCTCTACTTCATCTGCCACACTGGATTGGGATCCATTTACTATAAAAAAATCATTTAAAAAGGTCAGAAGTCGTCACACTATCACAATTTATACATATGGCATGTATAGCAAAATCCGTACATACAATACATAGTCCGAGAACCGACTAAACCTGCTCTGATACCACTAAATGTAATGCCCCCACACCCGAGACCATCGCCGGAGTCGAGTATGAGGTGTGACTAAGCTTAGTTTAACATTTTTAGAACTTTGGATTATTTGTTTCTACATTCACAGCTTTTAAGCTACTTGCGTCACAGTCACAAGAAAAATCATATCTCGAGTTACGAAACTCGAAATCAAGATTCATAAATTTTCCCTGAATCTATACTCATATACCTATCTACTAATTTTTTAATAAAATTTTTGGTTGGGCCAATTAGTACAGTTTATTAGTTAAAGTTACCCCTGTTTCAGGACTTGACTGGTCTGACATCTATTTACTATGAACCACATTTCTCTCTATACAAAATTAATATGACTATGAGGTTTCTTTCTCCTAAAACTAGACTCAATAAGGATTCTTAGGGTATAAAATACACCACCTAATTATATCTTTAAAATTTATGGTGAATTTCTAAAGTAGTAACAGGGGATTCAGAAACTTCTATGACCCTATTTCACTAAAATTCAAATATCTTCTAACATATAATTCCTTTACCTGTTTCATTTGTTTCATGTGAAACTAGACATAACAATATTCAATTTGATATGTAATCCATCACCAAATTAAATTTCTATGATTTTTAGTAAATTTTCAAACTCGCGTCAGTGTTGCCGCAGTATTCTGTTTATGGCAAATTTCATCCCTCTTATGAGTTTTTATGCACCAAGTATCTTAATAATTTTCCTTAACATCAAACATAATCTAAACTTACCATTTTCATAATTTATCATTATCAAATATTTTCTCAACCATTCTGTCACCATATCATAATATCATTTACACAAAATAAGTATATTGCTATACATGCCATACTTAAATTTACAAGCCATTTACCAAAAATCTTCCGGATAGTGTGACTGAGCCTTCGACCTATCCCGACTCCTGAACTGGCTTGTCCAAAACTACAATGAGTAAGAAGGAGGGAGTAAGCATAAATGCTTAGTAAGTTCATATGCAAATAATAAGTAACTTAACAAACAGTCATACCAATCAACATTAGCATGTATCACTAAAACACATATCACATTTTTAATCATTTTTCATCATCTTATTACCTTATCGTGGTTGTATCAATACTCAACCCGAGGGTTAAATACATACCTGTCCAAAATATCCATTTCACATCACTTACCAATACGTCTCTTTAGATCTCGAATATTCCTCCATTTGAGTAGAACTTTACCCGTTGAACACATCGAATATAATTGGATACATGGATAATTTGCATATAAGTGCCACATATTCAATCAAGCAATCATGTAACCCGCCCATAAGCGAACTCGGACTCAACTCAACGAGCTCGGGCGTTCGCATCCATAAGTGAACTCGGACTCAACTCAATGAGTTCGGATGCCTAGTTACATCTCACGAACTCGGACTCAACTCAACGAGTTCGGACATTCGCATCCATAAGTGAACTCAGACTCAACTCAATGAGTTCGGATGTTCAACCATCCTAGTGACATGTCACTTGTATCCTAATCTATTCCTAAGGTTCAAACGGGCTTTTTCCTTGAACACTTATCCTTGCCGTCTTCCGTAGAATGCCAAAATCAATACTCGGTAACAATTATATTTAACAAGTAGTTCACATAATTTACATATTATTTGAAATTAACCACAAAGCATACATTTCATAATGAAATTCAGCATAACATATAATTAATATCAATAACTTAAAAATAACAATTATGCTACATTATTTACACATGAACTTACCTTGGTACCAAAATACAAAGATTTTGCAATTTAGTCCACAATCTTTTCTTTTCCTCGATTGAGGTCGATTCCACGTCTTTCTTGATCTAAAATAACACATTTAGCTTATTTAATACTCACATTATGAAATTAATCCTTAACTCAAATTTTGGCAAAATTACAATTTTACCCCTAAACTTTTGCATATTTACATTTTTGCCCCTAGGCTCGGGATTAAACTTTATTCCTTATTCTTATGTTTTACAACATGCTGATCACTTTTCTCTTCTATGGCAACATTAAATTTTCACTCTAACATGTACTTGTGACTATTAGGTATTTTTACCGATTAAGCCCTTTTACTCGTTTTTGCTTAAAATCGAGTAGTACAAGTTGTCTAACATAATTTAAAACTTCATATTCTATCATAAAACATCAAAATACACAAATTTCACCTATAGGTATTTTTCCAAATATAAACCCTAGGTTAAATTATTGCTAACATAAGCTTTATCGAGTTAAGGGATCTCAAAACGTAAAAATCATTAAAACGGGCTTGGAATCACTTACTATGGAGCTTGGAAGCTTGAAACAAACCCTAGCTATGGAGAACCCTTGAAATTTCGGCCTAATGAAGAAGATGGACAAAATTGGCTTTTAATTTTGTTTTTAATTCATTTTAATAACTAAATGACCAAAATACCCTTACTACTAAACTTTCCAAAATTCCTTCCATGTCCTAATTTTGTCCATGAACTTAAAATTGGTCAAATTTCTATTTAAGACCTCCTCATTAATATTCCAAAACAATTTCATACTAAAACTTCTAGAATGCAAGTTTTGCAACTTATTCGATTTAGTCCCTACTTTCAATTTAAGCACTTTAGGCATAGAATTTCATCACAAAATTTTCACACAATCATGCAATCATATCATAAACCTCAAAATAATTATAAAATAATTATTTCTATCTCGGATTTGTGGTCACGAAACCACTATTCTGATTAGGCCCTAATTCGGGATATTACAATCCATCACCCTAATTATACGACATTTCATACTTCCAAAATGAGCTAACTATTAAGCCTATTATACATCATACCTACCATTTCTCATTGCCGAATCATATAACCAAACATCACAAACATATATACCAAGTAACATACTTTCCAAAATAAGTTTAAGTCATAGTCAAATACACCCAAGCTTTAATATTATAATCAAAGCATTTTCGCATGGCTATATATACACAAATTCAGAACCAAACATATTTAAACTAGTCTATACATGTCATATGTTTAAAGTTTCAAACTTCAAAAGTGTTGAATGATAGTCGATAGTGTGACGATTTCCTTGATGATCCCTGAGCTCGTAACCAGCTTTCAAAAATCTATAAAACAATGAACAAGTACTCACACAATAAGCTTAAATAGCTTAGTAGGTCATAAGCAAATAATTCATTTTAATGACATACATAATTCAATTAAACTAGACAGAACCAAACAAACCTTAACCAAATGTACATATATCATGCTTGCAAACTCAAACATATCTCATAAACATTAACATTCTAATATCAATGGCCGAATGTACATATACCCATAAACATATATAATTCTCACTTTTATAATGCATATTTCATATATATATATATCACAAGTACACACTTACCTTATATTCCCAATCATTTAACTTAGCACATACCTGACCTCTTAGCTTGATTTCATATTCAATCATTACTCGATATTGGTCGTGGAACCATTCAGAATTAATAAAGATACTCAGATAGTCGAAAAGCTCGTACAACGCCAACGTCCCAGACGTGGTCTTACATGTAATCACATATCAGTGCAAACGTCCCAGACATGGTCTTACGTAAAATAACATATTGGAATCCTATGTCCTGACATATGTATCCTAACTATTCTTAAGGTTCGTACGGGGCTTTCGGACATCGTAAACCAAACAATTCCATCTCGTATATATTTCTCCCATGCTTATACAAATTCGGGTTGAATATATATATACAAGTAATAATTCAATTCGGCACAAATAATATATATACAATCGAATTTAACAACATTTATTTACTTATGAACTTACCTCGTACAGATTCGGACAGAAATAAACGGCTATTCAACGATTTTCAATTTCCCCCGATCTAATCCCGTTTTCTTCGGTTCTAGATCTAATCACATTTAAATTTGACTTATTCAATCTCACATATATTCAAATTAATCGATAAACACAAATTTAGTGCATTTTACAATTTAGCTCTCATATTTTCACATTTTGACATTTAAGTCACTAATTCACAAAATCACAAAATACACATAATTTCACATTTTTCATGCTTAGCCAAATTTTCATGGAGTTCATATAAGCCCAAATCTTTCATTTATTTCACATTTTGACCCCTCAATTTACAAAATTCACAATTTAATCCCAAATAGGCATTTGTACTAAAAATCACTTAATTAATCATGAAAATCTATTAACATATTGGAATCCTATGTCGACGCATATTGGAATCCTATGTCTTGACATATGTATCCTAACTATTCTTAAGGTTCGTACGGGGCTTTCGGACATCGTAAACCAAACAATTCCATCTCGTATATATTTCTCCTATGCTTATACAAATTCAGGTTGAATATATATATACAAGTAATAATTCAATTCGGCACAAATAATATATATACAATCGAATTTAACGACATTTATTTACTTATGAACTTACCTCGTACAGATTCGGACAGAAATAAACGGCTATTCAACGATTTTCAATTTCCCCCGATCTAATCCCGTTTTCTTCGGTTCTGGATCTAATCTGTAACACCCCGAACCCGAGACCATCGCCGGTGTCGGACACGAGGGGTTAGCAAGCCAAGTTCACTTGTTTTGCCCATCCATTGGACATTTCAGTCAGGCTGGAAAAACTGCGTCACTGTCGCCTTAAAATCATATCTCGAGTTTCAAAACTCGGAAACTGGTTTCGTAAATTTTCCTGAATTTAGACTCATATATCCATCCATGGATTTATTTCTAGAATTTTGGTCGGGCCAATTGGTACAGTTTATTAGTTAAAGTCACCCATGTTACAGGGATCGACTGCTCTGACCTTCGCGCGGTATAACTTGAATATCTCTCTGTACAGGGCTTTAATGCTGGTGCCGTTTGTTTCTAATGAAACTAGACTCAAAATGGAATCTGTACATATAAGGTATGTCTCCTAATTCTTTCTGGATAATTTATAATAAATTTTAAAGTTGCGACAGGGAACCCAGAAACCGTTCTGGCCCTGTCTCACAATAGCTTTAATATCTCTTAACATGTAACTCCTATGACCATTTCGTTTCTTCCATATGAAAATAGACTCATCAATGTTCATTTACATAGCTGATTCACTATTTAATACCATTCCTACAAATTTTGGTGATTTTTCACATTCACGTTACTGCAGCTGGCAGCATCTGTTTTAAGGTAGGTCTTACCTATTTTGTAGTCTCCATGAACCAACTAGTCTTGCCTTACATAGGTCCACATATGATCATTTTAACCATGCCAATGGCTGATCATGTGACCAACATTCCCATTTCCAATTCATAGTCACATCATGACACCATATATATATATACAAACCGCAAATAGTTTAAGTTGATACTCCACTATTACGAGCCATTTTCGCATGGCCGTACACATATACATCATAACATATTTAAACCAACAAGGGTAGTCCTATACATGCCATTTCAAGTTCAACCAAGAATTTATACCAAAATGGGGCTTGATAGTGTGGATGACTTCGACTTCAACGATCCCGAATCCGATTGCTATCGGCGAAATCTAGAAAACCGAGAGCCAAAGCGGCGGAGTAAGCATTTTTATGCTTAGTAAGTCTCAAGGAATATAATCAACTCTAATTACAGCAATACATTCACATAGTTAGATGCATCATTTCATTAATGCACATTCACATAATCATACTTACTTCACCATCCCAACTCTTATGTTCATACACAAATAACGGCTTCATTAAGGCCGATAACTCGTTCCATCATAGGAGCGGATATTCACACGCTCTTACTCCTAGCGCATAAAGCACACACCGCACTTACCTTGTCATTGGGAAATTTCACAAGTGCATTAGCTGAAATTTTCCAGCAAGCTTATAATTTTCAAATCACATACCTTTGAGTTTAACCGGATGTCGCTACTCGATCAATCGCCTTGGGACATAGCCCGGTTATGGTAACCCGCACCAAGGCCTCACGGGACTTAACCCGGATATCACGATTTGCACAAATGCCTTGGTCTTAGCCGGATAGAATGACTTCGCACGAATGCCTTCGGTCTTAGCCGGATGTAGCCACTAGCACAATTGCCTTGGTCTTAACCCGGTTATAATTTCCAGCATAATTGTCTTGGGCTTAGCCGGATATCATTCAATTTCTCATGCACACATACATCAATAATCATTGGACATACATATTTATTTTCGTTACTAAGGCTCAAACACAATTATAATCACTAACATAATCGCCTTCAGGACTTAGCCCGGGTATCATTCGAATACTCATACACACATAAATCAATAATCAATACATCCATATTTCATTCCACATAATTCAAGTAAGGTCACTTCTTGAGGACTTACCTCGGATGTTGTCGAACGGCTTTTACGGCTATTCGATTACTTTTCCTTCCCTTGTCCAATTGTGGCCCTCTTAGCTCTTGAGCTAATTCAAACAAATTCAATTTATCAAAACCTCATTGTGCTAGCTTATGGCGAATATGACAAGGAATTTAAATGGTCATATGGCCACCCTTTAGCTTGAATACACAATGGTCATGCACATTTTATACTACATCAAGCAATTCAATACAATTTATTCGAGCATCAAGGAAAAGCTAAGGCCTTCAATAGGCTACCCAAGGCCGAATATACTTGTCCATGTTGAGGCCAATTATGCACTTAATACCACACAAAACAGCATGCATTTTACTAGTTAATGCTTTGCATATTGTAGCTCAAAACTTACAATATAGCATCAAGCACTCATATGTGTGCTAGTAGAATGTGCTTACAATTTCACAATTATTCTTCAACATCTTCTTCTTTAAACAAACTTATTCATCACTTCCTTCATAACCAAAACATCATGTGCAAACATATATATACATATATGAGCATGGCAATTTCAAGGTGTCCATAGCCATCCAAAACACAAATTTTAACTAACATGCAAGAAGCATGAACCATGCTCATGAATGCATCATGGCGAATATGACAATCATGCTCCTTTTCAACTTCAATCATGATAAAACAAAAGAAAGCTCAAAATCTTACTCAAGAGTAGACAATCCATCATTGCATGCATCATCATCAAGCTTCACACTTAGCATGCAATGGCTTTATCACCATAACAACTTTGGCCAAATACCATTTCCATGGCTTAACAAAGATTTGAGCCATGGCTAACATGCACATCAAGTTAGCAACCAAAACATGCATGAAACTCCTAACACAACCTCATACATACCTTAATCTTGATGCAAACTTAGCCAAATCTCCTTCTAGATCTCTTCCAAACCAAGCATGAAGCAAAATCCTCCTTCTTCCTTAGTTTTGGCTCAAAGAAAGGATGAACAAAATTTTTTCTTTCCTTCTCTACAACTCACGGCAATGGGGGGATTACCACACTCACACACATTTTTTTCATTTTTATCACCCATACACCTTTGTTTATTATTTCACCCTAATGCACCAACAAAACATGTTTCATGACATGTTTAGCCCATCCTCCTTGTCATGGCCGGCCACCACCTATAAAAGGGGAATTTGACATGCAAGTCCATTATTTTGCATGCATGCTTTAATTAGTCATCACACATTTCCTATCATACTTTCAAAGTTCATTACTAAGTCCTTTCTTGTGGAATTCACCCTTATAACACTAAATCAATCATCATAAAATGTCATACATGAGCACACACATATTATAGGCATCAAAATAAATTTTTAATTATTTTTATGCCTCGGTTTTGTGGTCCCGAGACCACCTTCCGACTAGGGTCAATTTTGGGCTGTCACATAATCACATTTAAATTTGACTTATTCAATCTCACATATATTCAAATTAATCCATAAACACAAATTTAGGGCATTTTACAATTTAGCTCTCATATTTTCACATTTTGACATTTAAGTCACTAATTCACAAAATCACAAAATACACATAATTTCACATTTTTCATGCTTAGCCGAATTTTCATGGAGTTCATATAAGCCCAAATCTTTCATTTATTTCACATTTTGACCCCTCAATTTACAAAATTCACAATTTAATCCCAAATAGGCATTTTTACTAAAAATCACTTAATTAAACATGAAAATCTATTAACAAATATTTATTTTTCATCATCAAACACAAAAATCATCAAGCTTTCAACAATGAAAAAACACAAAATCATCATCAAATTCAAAAATTCAAGCAGAGGCTAGCTAGTATTTAAAGCAACGATCTCAAAAATGTAAAAATTATCAAAAACCGAGCAAAGAACATACGTAATCAAGTTTCAAGAGTGCCGAATATTGAAAGCTCAAGAACCCTATTCTCTTTTCTAATTTTCGGTGAGAAGATGATGAATAATGGCTTTCATTTCTTTTGTTTTAATTTTATTAACTCATATTTCTAATTTATAAAATTAACCTTGGTTAAAACATTATAAAATCACATATATTAAGTCCATTACCGTCCAATAACCTTAATAGTGCCCTAATTTCATTTTAAGGACTTTAAAATTAATAAACCATAGCAAATAAGTACTTTAACAAATAGAAAGCCACTTTTGCATTTTAAGCGATTAGGTCCTTTTTATTAAATCGAGCACACAAATGATAAAATTTTCACACGAAACTTTCACACATATCAATTCACATACTATAAACACCAAAAATAAATTTTAAAATATTTTTCTGACTCAAATTTATGGTCCCAAAACCATTATTCCGATTAGGGTCTAAACCGGACTGTTACAACTCTCCCCCCTTAGGGTTTTTCATCCCCGAAAATCTTGTCAATGAATAGGTTTGGGTAACGTTCTCTCATAGCATCCTCAGGCTCCCACGTAGCTTTTTCAATCCCGTGCCGATGCCATAAGGCTTTCACTAAAGAGATTTTCTTATTTCTCAATTCTTTAACTTTGCGATCTAAAATTTGGATTGGTTCTTCTTCATATGTCATATCGGATCGAATCTCAATCTCAAATGAGGAAATCACATGCAATGGATCGGATCGATATCGTCGAATCATCGAAACATGGAATACGTTATTGATCTTTTCTAACTCAGGTGGCAACAACAATCTGTAAGCAACGACCCGATGCGCTCAATAATCTCATACGGCCCAATAAATGTTGGACTCAATTTGACTTTACGACCGAATCAGAGTATTTTCTTCCATAGTGAGACTTTCAAAAATACTTTGTCTCCAATCTGATACTAAATATCTTTTCGTTTCAAGTCTACATACGATTTCTGACTATCTGACGCTGCTTTTAGACTATCGTGAATCACTTTCACTTTTTGTTCAGTTTCTTTGATCAAATCAACCTGTATCTTATTCTCACTGAGCTCAGTCCAATACAAAGGTGTTCAGAATTTGCGACTGTACAAAGCTTCATAAGGTGCCATTTTGATACTCGATTGAAAGCTATTATTATACGCAAATTCAATTAATGACAAGTATCGTTCCCACGTACCTTCGAACTCAAGAATGCAACATCTCAACACATCCTCAAGTATCTGAATAATTCACTCTGATTAACCATCTATTTGCGGATGAAAAGCAATACTAAAATGTAGCTTCGTACCTAATGCATCTTACAGCTTCTTTCAAAACCACAATGTAAACCTCGAATCTCTATCCGAAATGATAGAAATAGGTACTCTGTGCAATCTCACAATTTGAGAAATGTACAACTCAACAATCTTATCAAGTGACTAATCTGTGTGAACCAGAATGAAATGAGCTGATTTAGTCAATTTATCAACAACAACCCATATTGCATCTTTTTTACTCGGTGACAGAGGCAAACCCGATACAGAATCCATCTTGATTTTGTCCCATTTCTATGCGGGAATCATAATATGCTTAAGTAACCCAGACAGAACGTGATGCTCAGCTTTAACTTGCTACAAATTAAGCATTTCGAAACAAATTCTGAGATATCTCGTTTCATACCATGCCACCAATAAAGTTGTTTCAGATCATTATACATTTTAGTACTACCTGAATGAACAGATAACCGACTGCTATGAGCTTCATTTAAAATCATTTGAATCAATTTTGAATTTCTCGAAACACATATTCGGCCTTTGAATCTCAAACAACCCTCAGCATTAACTCAAAATTCTGAATCAGTATTCAAACCACATTGAGCCCATTTTGCTAACAATTCATTATCGACTTTCTGAGCTTCACAAATCTGCTGCATAAATAATGGTCTTGCTTTCAACTCAGCTATAATCGAACCATTATCAGATAGAGCCATATGTGCATTCATCGCACGCAGAGTAACCAGAGATTTTCAACTTAGAGCATTAGCAACAACATTGGCCTTTCTCGAACGGTAATCAATTACAAACTCATAATCTTTTAACAACTCTAACCATCTTTGTTTTCGTAGATTCAAATCTTTCTGAGTCATCAAATATTTTAAGCTTTTGTGATTAGAATAAATGTGACATTTTTCATCGAACAGATAGTAATGCCAAATCTTCAACGCAAACACAATAGTTGTCAATTCCAAACCGTGCGTTAGATAGTTCTTTTCGTGTGGCTTTAACTGTCTCGAGGCATAAGCTATGACTTTGCCTTCCTGCATCAAAACACATCCCAATCCATTCAATGATGCATCACTAAAAATTACAAATTCTTTACCCGATTCTGGCTAAACTAGCACTGGAACTTCGATCAAAAAAGCTTTCAATTGATCAAAAATTTTCTGGCACTTTTCTGACCACTCGAACTTAACATATTTCTGAAGTAGTCTTGTTATCGGGGTTGCAATGGTTGAGAAGCCTTTTACGAATCTTCTGTAATAATCGGCGAGTCCTAGAAAGCTTCAGACTTTAGATACATTTCTCAGAAGCTTCCAATCTCATATGGCCAAAATCTTGCTCGGATCAACTCGAATACCCGATGCTGACACAATATGTCCCCGTAAACTGACTTCACGTAACCAGAACACATATTTACTGAACTTCGCATACAACTGTTTATCTCGCGCAGTCTATAGCACAATTCTCAGATGTTCGACGTGCTCAAATTTATCCCGGGAATAGATCAAAATGTCATTTATAAACACAACCACAAAACGATCCAAATACTATCTTAAGATCCGATTCATTAAATCCATAAAAACAGTAGGTGCATTAGTAAGTCTGAAAGGCATAACTAGAAACTCATAGTGTCCGTACCTCATTTGAAAAGTAGTTTTCGACACATCGGAGTCTTTAAATCATAGCTGATAGTAACCTAATCTCAAATCTAACTTTGAAAACACTGTAGCCCCTTTCAACTGATCAAACAAGTTGTCAATTCGTGGCAAAGGATATTTATTCTTTATAGTTACCTTATTGAGCTGTCGGTAGTTGATGCACATTCTCATAGTTCCGTCTTTCTTTTTCATAAACAAAATCGGTGCACCCCAAAGTGAAAAACTTGATCGCACGAAGCCTCTATCAGTCAATTCTTTCAACTGAGCTTTCAACTCTTTTAATTCGGTCAGTGCCATTCTATATGGAGCTATCAAAATCGGAGTTGTCCTTGGCACTAGCTCAAACTCTACCTCTTGGATTAGTGGCAAACCTGGTAATTCTTCAGGAAACACATTCGGATATTCTCACACTACTGGTACTAATTCAATATTCTTTTCAGTCACTTTAGAATCAAGCACATAGGCAAAGTAAGCTTCACAACCCTTTCTCACATATTTTCGAGCTAACATCGAAGATATAACTGCCGATAAACCATTCAGATCATTAGAGTCAATCCAAATAATCTCATCATTTTGGCATCGTAAATCAATAGTCTTCCGTTTGCAGTTCACAATAGCATCGTGCAATGTTAACCATTCCATACCCAGAATTATATCAAACTCGTCGAATGGTAACAACATCAAATTAGCCGAAAAACATGAATATCGAATCATCAACGGACAATTCTTACATACTTTATCAATCAAGACACACTGACCTAAGGGGTTCGTTACTCTAATCACAAATTCAGTAGACTCTACAGGCAAAGTCTTACTGGATACTGAAGTCTCACATACATAAGAATGAGTCAATCCATGATCTATCAATGCAATAACACTAGTATCATAGATAGTGAAAGTACCAGTAATAACATCTAGAGACGAAGCTTCTTCACGAGCACGGATAGCATAAGCTCTAGCAGGTGCGCGGGCCTCAGATCTAACAGCTGTGTCTTTAGTTCCCCTCTGACTGCCTGTAACAACCCAAAATTTATGATTAACAAAAAGTGTATTATCAGGTCTCTGTTTTTGGAAAACAGACTCGTAAATATTTATTAAAAATATTTACGAAGTTAATTGAGTGGTTAATTAGAGTTTAGTTAGGTGAATTAGCTTAAATTAAGGTTAATTAGGTATAAGGATTAAATTGAATAAAGTGTGAAAGTTTGATTATAGAATAGAAGAAATTCAAGGGACAAAATGAGCAATTAAGCCATGAGTGATAAATGTGTGGTAATAGTGAAATACATGTGGAATATTTATATACATATATTAGTGTCGTAACCATTTTTTGAAAAAACGGGAATCGACTTATATTTTGAAAATGAAAACGAGAAAAAGGGAGTCGCCACCGACCCTTTTTGATGAGGTGTGATCGGGTCACCTCGTAAAAGTGGTTTTTTTAATAAATAGTTTGATTTATTTAAACAACGATTTTGGTCTACGCAAATCAAGAAAACAGTTTGGGAGTCAGTTATGCACGAGGAAGGATTAGCACCCTCGATACGCCCAAAATTGGTACCTAGTTGATTAATTAGTGTCTTAGTGTCGAAGATTGAAAACTTGAAAGACTTTTAAAATACGATCCTTCTTTATAAAAAAGCTCAAGTGTTAAAGACCTTCTCGTCTCAAAATATGAAATGTCACATCCAGTAAGTTAGGATACAACATCTTGAATTTTCGAGAGCGAGCTTGCCTTTTATATAAAATTTGCGTATTTTAATTTATTAAAAGGGTATTCGATTATTTAGAGTAAATGAGAGAAATCGAAACCCAGTAAGTTAGGGCACGTTTTCTCAAATTCTCAAACACTGAATATCACCTTTATTTTAAAACAAATTCTTATTTCGAGGTGACAAAATGTCATACCCGGTAAGTTAGGGCATAACACCTCATTTCTCCGAGAATAAGCATTTTTCAAAACTCGTATTGTGATTTTTTTTAAGAATATTCTGTTATTTAGGTAAAAAGAAGAATCGAAACCCAGTAAGTTAGGGCACGGTCGTCTCGAATTACCAAATACGGAATATTACTTTTATGAAAGAATTATTTTAAGGTATCGAAAAGAACATGATGTGATTTATAGTAAAATATAAAAGCAAATTATGGTATTAATAATAACATATAAAAATGGGTGACAATGATGAGCAATTATAAAAAGGATAACATAAGAGCAAGGTTAGTAACATGTAAATATAAACAAATGCGTGAGGAAAATGAAATGATCGAGCACATAAGTAATTTAATAAATAAATAAAAGTGAATAAAACATGGCAAAATAAAAATGGCAATGATAACGAAAACGATCATTATAATGATAATTTAAATAATAATAGCATAAAATGATAATAATATGTATGGTATTAAAATATATACATAATATTAAAGATATATACATAATATATACATAAAAATATAATATTAAAATATATATATACATGATATATATGAAATATATACATAATGTAGTTATTAAAAATATATATACAATATAGTATTAAGAATATACACAACATGTATCGTATTAAAAATATAGTATTAAAAACATAATACATAAAAATGTTAATGCTAATAATAGTAATAGCAAAATACTAATAAATAATAGATATAGTATAATAATGAAAATATAAATAGATAAGAAATATAATAGATGAGTAATAAGAAGATGAAAATATAATAATAGTCATAATACAATGGTAGTAGTAATTAAAAAATTATGATAATAATAATAATAATATTAAAGTGAAGTAAATAATAATACTATATATAAATATATATATACGTATGTAATAAAATAAACACTACTATATAATAATAATAATAATAATAATAATAATAATAATAATAATAATAATAATAATAATAATATAGAAATGCAAAAGTAAATATAATAAGAATATTAAATTAAAGTAATAAAGAAAATAATACGATATGTAAGTATATATATATATATATATAAAGATATACACTAATATATAATAGTAATAGTAATAATAATAAATATAATAATAGTAATAATGATAATAATACGAAAATAATATAACAAATTGAATAAGTATAGAAAGGAAATATAATTTTAATGGCAATAATAATAATAGTACAATAATAACAAAGTAGTAGAAAAATAACTATAATAGTAAAATATAATAAATAGTAGTAAAAGAAAATAATAAAATTATCTAATTTAATAATAAAGGAGCTAAATAACTAAACTATGGACTAAATTGAGTGTAGAACGAAAGTTCAGGGCCAATTTAAAATAAAAATAAAAAGAGAAGGCTGAACAAAACACGCGAGACAAATGGAGGGACCAATTCTGCTATTATACCCTATCCCTAAAACGATGCCGTTCCATCAACTATCCCTCAAATAGTTAGAGGACGAAATTAAAAAAGATTAAAATTACAAGGCAGAATTAAGAAATAAAAAAACTGGATTAAAAGACGACAGAAATGCGGAAGGACCGCGCAAGCAATTATCCCAGTTGGCAGAAACACGCGAATCCTCAGGCATCGGGTCGGGTCACGCGTGGGTCAAGCGAAACAACACCGTTTTGGCGTTCAGACCCTTAGGCACAAAACGATGCCGTTTTACCCTGTTATAAAAGCCAAGTTTCTTTTAAAAATTTTCATTTTTCATTCTTTCCAAAAAAAATTTGAAGCTTCTCTCATTTTTCCTTTCTCTCAAAGAGTCTCCATGGTAGGACCAGTCATCGTCATGCACTTGGCAATCACAAACTTTCTAAAAGGTGTATTTTTTGATTTTTTTATTTTTTATATTATACTCAATATATATATGTATTGTTTTAATAGAAATGGGGATAATATATGTAAATAAATTCAAAAAAAAAAAGAAAATAAACCTTAGATTCTGTTGTTTTTGGTTTTCCGGTCTCTGATATGGGGCTATTCCCTGCTTTTGATGTAGCTAAAGTCTCTGTTTTTACTTGAAATCGAATGTTGTTTGCTTTTATTTTCACAAAAAAAAAATGCCGAATCTACAAAGGCTTTAGATGTGGCTTTAAATAGCCGTTTACATGCCATTTGCTTTTTGTCTACTCTCATTTAATGCTTGCAGGTGAATGACGGTGCAACTTGGAAGATGGTGGGGCGGTGCTGCAGACGTCGATGGTGGATGGGACAGGGGTCAGGGGCGGCCAGCAGCTGATTAGGCTAGGGTTTTAGTTCTTTTTTTTGTTTTGGTATTTGAGTTGGGCTTCTGTTGGGTTTGGGCTCATGTTAGGTTTGGGCTTTGGGTTATTTTAGTTTTGGGCCCAAAATTGGGCTATACAATTAGTAATTATTATTGTTTACTTATTATTTAAGTAAATATTATTATATTAAGATTATTTTATATTAAATAAATAAGTCAAGTTAATGCAATTACATAGTAATAAATATGTACAAATGTAATAAATACATACATAATATGTAATATAAATATACATTTACTTAGTATTTAAGCATAAATAAATATATTATATTATATTATATTATATTATATTATATTATAATAGTTTAATAATAAAAAGAAAGAAATAAAGAAAAAAAGAGACTAAAGAACAGAATAGCAAAAACGTAGTAGGGGAAAGAAAAAAGGGAAAGAAAAAGAAGGAAAAATTGGGGTTTTAGAGTTTGAAGCTTAAGTGGTAAGTCAATTTAGTCTCTTTTCTTGTAATTTTGATGTTTATGGAATCTTAGAGATAAATACTACTTGTTTTAAGTGAAAATTTTGAAACTTATTAGATTTCTAGATATAGTTTATGTTGAACAAAATGATGAATTAAGGATTTAATTGATAGAATTTTTAGTTAGAATTGATTAAAGGATTAAATTGTAAAAGAAGTTATTAGTTTTACATAGTAGGGACTAAATTGTAAGAATTTTGAAATTAGGGTTTTATGATGAAATTTAGATAATTATGTCTAAGTTTGGTTGAAAATTGAGTAGAAACAAAGTATGAATTGAAATAGAAAAGTAAGTGAACTTAGGTAAGATTAAAATTGAAATTAAAGTAGAAATTGAATAGAAATTGCATAAGAAATTTAAATATTAAATGTAAATTAGTATTATATTAATGATTATGAAAATTGTTTTAATTTTCGTAGTTAACGTTGTGCCGGAAAACCTCGACTAAGAAAGGAAAAGACAAAGTTAACGAGGGTTAGCTCGAAAATTACGGTTTGTATTTCTATAATCCGAAGTTAATATTTAATTGTTGAAATTATTATTTAATATGTATGGTAAGTGCATTGAGATGATTATTTGGAATTGGAATGAACCTTGGTTGAAATTGAAAAGTGAATTTAATTATTAATTGTTGTATTTTGATTAAATGTTATGATAAGTAATTAAGGTGAGAATTATTTGGATTATGTTTTACAATTGAAATAGATTAATTTGGTATGTGATAAATTTATTGAATTTATATGGATATATGTGATTGATGTGGAAATTTGAATATTGAAAGTATGTTATATTGAAAATTAAATTGATTGGAAATGTAATGAAATAAATATGAATAGGTGTTTATTGTGAAATTTGAGTGTATGTTAATGAAAAGTAAAGTGAATTGTATTGAATTACTAATTTATGTGATTAAATTGAAATGTGTATTGATTGAATATTGAAAATTTATTAAAACCCTATTAATAGTATCGAGCTAAGTCGGATATAATTGGCATGCCATAGG
This sequence comes from Gossypium arboreum, assembly GCF_025698485.1. Taxonomy (NCBI): domain Eukaryota; kingdom Viridiplantae; phylum Streptophyta; class Magnoliopsida; order Malvales; family Malvaceae; genus Gossypium; species Gossypium arboreum. The sequence continues at coordinate 13,317,601 of NC_069072.1, read as the reverse complement.
ATTGGAAGTGTTTAGGGATACTTTGACCTTTAGTCGATGAGGCACTATAAGTGTCGTACTATAACTTCAACTTCGAGTCGATGAGACACCATGTGTGTCGTACTGTTACTATTACTTCGGTTTAATCCAATGAGGTACTGAGTACCGTACTGTTACTGTTTACTTTGGCAAAGCCGATGAGGCACTGAGTACCGTACTGGTGTGTTGGTTGGATCCGTGTATCTGTTAATGTCCGAGTCATGTTAATAGAGGCGAATAAAGGTACTGAATGACTGACTGTTACTGAATGATTGATTGTTACTGAATAACTGATTGCTACTGAATAATTGATTGTTACTGAATAATTGATTGTTACTGAATGATACTGATAAATTGATTGATATTGAAAAACACTGACTGATATTGAGCTTGGAATAAAACGAATTACTGATTGAAATATGAATTGTTGAATATTATTTATTGATATTGAATAGTGAACTGAAACATGATTGAAACACATGAATTTATGTAACTCTAAAAGGGAAAAAGTGAATAATATTATTGTTCAAGTGAATTGTGAGCATATTGTGGAAAATTATACGGGTTAGTAGATGAAAGAATTGAATGAGTTATAAAGGACTTATCTATGAATTGAACAATTATATAATTGTGATTGTTATATGATTTTAAAGTAAATATTATATTTTCATATTATTAAGTGTTCAGATTATAGAAATACCACTGATTTCATACTCAGCGTATGGTTTGTTTCCGTGCACAGGATAAGTTAAAGTCAGATCTTTGGATCAATATCCCAGGCTAATCCCGAACTCTAAGTGGAAAGGTATATTATTTATTAGTAATGGCATGTACTTAGGATATCATATTCATATGAGTGTCATTTTGCATTATGAAAGTAAAGGTGAAATAATTAAATTTTAGATTTAACAATTATATATGGTAGAAATTGGCTTAATTAGTACGAATTTGAACTGTTTGAAAATGTATGTGAAATACTTAAAAAGATTTATCATATAGGCACATAAAATATCTAATTTGACATGTTTTTGAGTAGGTTTGAATGTGATTTAAAGTGATTGAACTGTATTGACTGGTAATGCTCCGTAATCCTATTCCAGGGATGGATAAGGGTTAAGGGGTGTTACCCTGCCACTCACATTACCCGTGTTTTTGGGTGGTCTACCTTGAGCTGACATGTTACTCGGTCTCATATTCTGCACTATGTTTTGTTCAGCTAACTCAGGGCATTCACGAATGAAGTGATCCATCAATCCATATTTAAAGCAAGCTCGATCATTCAATCCACAATTATCGGGATGTCGTTTACAGCAGTGTTTGCACTTAGGTTGGTTCAGTTGGATTTTACCAACACTAGCTACTAAGGTAGCTCTCGAACTCACAGGTGGTTTGTCTCAATCATGTCTAGAATAACCCACAGTAGCCTTTGAATGGCTAAAGTCATCTCGAAATTTCTTTGTTGCCGACTGAAATGACTTACTTGATGATCTCTTTCGTGAATTCTAGCTTCAAAGTCAGCCTTTCTTTTCTCTTTTCCGAGCTCTTCAGCGTTGCATACTCGCTCAACTAGTACCATGAACTCTTTTATTTCAAGAATCCCGACTAACAACTTAATATCTTCATTCAAACTGTCTTCAAATCTTTTACACATTATTGCTTTGGTTGATACACATTCCCGAGCATATCTGCTGAGTCTCACAAATTGCTGTTCATATTCTATAGCTGTCATGCGACCCTATTTTAACTCGAGGAATTCTTTTCGTTTTTGATCTATAAATCTCTGACTGATATATTTCTTCCGAAATTCAGTTTGAAAGAACTCCTAGGTAACCCGCTCTTTCAGAACTACTGATACTAGTGTATTTCACTAGTGATATGCAAAATCTCGAAGCAAATGTACAACACATTTAATACATTCGTCAGGAGTACATGATAGCTCATCAAACACACGGATAGTATTATCAAGCCAGAATTCAGCTAGCTTAACATCGTCATCAACGGTAGCTCTGAATTATTTAGCCCCGCATTTTTTGATTTTATCAACAGGGGGCTTATTTAATCTCATAGAATCAATAAATTGAGGTATTACAGGTATCTGAGGAGGATTAGGCGGAGGTGGAGGTTGTTGAACAGCTAGATTTGTACGGATATATTGTGTGAACCATTCGTTCATCATTTGAAAGAAGGCTTGTTTAGACTCTCCCTCGTGGCTACTCGTAATAGGTTTAGAATCAGGCGGCGCTATCCCTTGAGCGAGAGCAGGCGCATTACTTTCCATGTCATCTGCTACGGCTTGATCGGGATCCATTTAGTATACAAAAACACATTTTAACTATCAGGAATCCTCACACTATCACAGTATATCATATATGGCATGTATAGCTAGACTCATACGGGTACGTTAGTCCTAGAACTGACTAAACCGTAGCTCTGATACCAATAAAATGCAACACCCCTAACCCACATCTGTTGCCAAAATAAGGTTACAAGACATTACCGGACATCTAGTTCTATACAAAATAACTTCTAACTCCAATAGTAATCATCCACTAAATCATATTAGTTAAATTTGTACATATGGAACACATAACCAGATAAAACTGATCATGCTTTATTATTTATAATACATATACAAACAATGCTTCAAATTTCAACTATATTAATATCATTTATATAACCACAAAATTGGATTAACTAATGTGCAACAAAGCCATGTTACAAATACTTAATACATATAAATATTCGAACCACATGACTCAAATATTAATGGCACTTATATATTTAAAACATATCCCATCATATATCATTACACTTCATACATCGAACATATGCCAATATCTATTTCATTAGTTGAATATCAAACATATCATTTGATAACTTTTGCACAAGCACATAATAAAACCATTCGAACCATATTACATTAATTATAATGCAATCACATATGCAACTTTAGTATATTACAACATGGCCGAACATACTAATGATGCGTATATATATAGTGCGCAATTTACCCCTAAAAATAAAAACAAACAAAAGCCATATTTAACATTTGAACACAAATAATATTCCAATGTACACCTAATTCACATCTATATTAATATACCTAAACTTCATATTTCATCCTATTAACTAATCATTATTTCGGTCACACCATTATCAATATCATATGAATATAAAAAAGAACTAAATATAGTAATCGAATTACAACCACTGTAGCACCCCAAACCCGGCCCAGACGTTATGGCCGGATCCGACATGCCACATCGAAGCGTTCAAAATATTTTATATTGTTGATCCAGAAAAGCCTACTTAGTGTTTTAAAAGATAATTTCATTATAGGTGAAAGTGAATGGAAGCTGTGCACCAGGTAGGAAACCGGAAAAGAGGAGGTGAGTCTATCGGACTACTTAAGTACCAAGCTCCCTTCGGATCCAATCCTAGACATGCACACCGCCATTGCCACACCTTAACGTCATGTATATTTCTAGAAAACCAATTTGATTAAGTCATTTTTAGGAAAAGTGATTAATTTTGGAAAATACTTTCATTGCAGAAGCTTTGCTTGTTGTCGTGTTATTTTGAAATCAATTGTTGTTTTTTTTTTTTGAAAACGCGCCCTAAAGTTATCCAATTTCAACAGTTAAAATAAGTAATACCTATCTTAGTAATACATATTAAAACCATCAAAAATAATTAAGCGGCCTTATTACATTTAAAACCCAAACCTCAACGTAAATAATAGGATGTCCAGTTCACCGAAGAAAAGCAAACTTTCGAGCGGGTGGCCACTCCGAATTCCCTCACAGCTCCAAGCCCACTATGGTTGGGGATTTCTGCGTGGATGAAAATAAAAGGGTGAGTTTGGGGAAACTCAGTGTGTAAGGAAAACCCATTCAAAGCCCAAGTCGGCTCAAGCCTATTGGGCCTAAGCCCATTCAGTAACAATGGTCTTGGACGAGCCCTTTTCAGATTACAATAAACCTGGGCCTTAGCCCTTATTCAGATAACAAGATGGCCCATAGGCCCATTTTAAAATACATGCAACATCAATAACATATGCAAGCTCATTTGGGAGACTACTCAACCCACCAACCACTACACTCCACTGCACCATTTCTACACTCCATGTGGGAATAGCTCAACCCACCCAAATTTAACACTCCACGATTTGCTGACCTTGCTTTGCTCGATTATCATAAATTGAGGCAAAGCCTCCATTACTTGGACAAGCCACTTTCAGTACTTCCTCCGTCAATATCTCAATCCCATGCATCAGATAATAACAACATGGCATGCAGTAAATAACAACAGTCAAACATGCATTTAGGTCAATTTAACCCTAGGGTATTTCGGTAATTTATCTACTAGGGGTAAAACTATAAATTTTCCACTTTTTAAAGGTATTTCAGTAATTTATCTATTTTAGGGTTTTTCATGCATATTCCTACTTTTCACGTACTAACAGAATCACGTACCGAGGGTTCTTACCGAATTGGGCCCGTTGGCCCATCATTCCAATTTTGGCTCATTAAGCCAAAAATATCGAGGGCACAGAAATCATGCACTTTGCAGTCCAAATTTTGCAGCTTACCAAAAACATTAATCGATTTACCTCACGAGCATTCGCACACTCGCAAATCTACAAAATACCGGTTTTGGCATTTCGCTTTTCGACTTTTGCCGATCCAGACTAAGAAAGAGGGTGTTAGTTACACACATTTGCGATGATATATTGTGAGATCCACACACGAACGCCTACAATTGGATTACTAACACGTTAATCTAACTATTCAAATACGAACTACGTATTAACCCCTTACAATATTCGCCAACCACACCTACAGATCATAGTAAGCTTATAAGAAATCAATAAGCAACTCATTAACAAATTTTTGTCAATGTTTACCACATAATCATAATTTCACTGCAAGCTGTCTTCCTGAGAAACAGTTACTAAATCATTTATAACTGGAGCTACGAAACTCCAAATCAAGTGCCGTTAATTTTCCCTGAAAATAGACTCATATATCTTATATTCATAAAATTTTCAGAATTTTGGGTTTGGCCAATCAATACCAGATTTTTCTTAAAGTTTCCCATGTTTCACTGTTTGACTAATCTGACCACTCTTCATTACGAATCAAATTTCTCGTTGTACAGAATTCAAAATATGTTCTCGTTTATTTAATTTGAAACTAGACTCATTAAGCTTTAATTACATAATTTATTCACCTTCTAACTCATCTCTCACAATTTATGGTGATTTTCCAAAGTCACGTTACTGCTGCTGTCCCAAGCAGATTTATTACCAAATCACTCTTTCACACATAACTTGCATGCATGTTATTTAAACATGTATATCACCAATCAATCATCACATATCTATGAGTTTACTTAAGTATAGTCTCCATTTCATCATTTTAAAGCACAACATGTTAGCCGATTTTTCCCCTTAGCATCTAAGGCACATGCATGCTCATTTGTTTGGCTCAACTTCACCTATCTTCCATTTTTCATCAAAAGAACATGAAACAACAACCATTTTCTTCATTTTAATTCATGACCAAATGCTCACAACACAACCAAAAACCAAAATATGCTTCAAGAGTTAAGGTAGAATCAAGAAGAACTCATGAACATCAATATAGAAGCAAACTACCATGAACTTACCTTCAATTTTCTTCCCCAAGTGACCGAACATTCAAGAGCTTTCTCCTCTCCTTTCTCTTCTCTAACTTTAGGCTATGATGAACAAAGATGGACAAAACTTTGTTCTTTTCACCCTTTTTTCTTTTAATAAAATTTCATATTTCATCCATTTAATTCTTTAATACAAAAGACATGAAATGCCCATCATGGAACATTTACCTAACCCATTATCATGAAACATTTACCTAACCCATTATCATGGAATATTTACTTAATCCATTATCATGGAACATTTACCTAACCCATTATCAATTTGTACCATGAATTATGGATATCAAGTGCTCATATTGTCTACAACAACATGATGGCTGGCCACTTCATGTAAAATGGGAGGTTTGTCATGCAAATCCTCCTATTTTGCACTCCTATTTATTTGGCCACTTCAATTTAGCCTATAGCATTCTCAAACATTTTCACATAGGTTCTATTTCATAATTTCACCCCCTTTTTCTTATGGAACAAAAATTAACCCAAATTGCCGGGTTCTATCTTAAGCTTGGGCCTTCTAGAGGCCCACTAACATAATTAAACCTATGCCAACATTCACAGAATTCCTGAAAATTGGGGCGTTACAACCACACATGAACGCATATCTATAATAATATTAGCACCAACTTGACACTTTTAACTATCCATTTAGCAATTGAACTTATAAAGTCAATATACAATCATCTATCACCCTAATTATACCACATTTCATACTTCCAAAATGAGCTAACTATTAAGCCTATTATACATCATACCTACCATTTTTCATTGCCGAATTATATAACCAAACATCACAAACATATATACCAAGTAACATACTTCCCAAAATAAGTTTAAGTCATAGTCAAATACACCCAAGCTTTAATATTATAATCAAGCCATTTTCGCATGGCTATATATACACAAATTCAAAACCAAACATATTTAAACTAGCCTATACATGCCATATGTTTAAAGTTTCAAACTTAAAAAGTACCGAATGATAGTCGATAGTGTGATGATTTCCTTGATGATCCCTGAGCTCGTAACCAGCTTTCAAAAATCTATAAAACAATGAACAAACACTCACACAATAAGCTTAAATAGCTTAGTAAGTCATAAGCAAATAATTCATTTTAATGACATACATAATTCAAGTAAACTAGACAGAACCAAACAAACCTTAACCAAATGTACATGTATCATGCTTGCAAACTCAAACATATCTCATAAACATTAACATTCTAATATCAATGGCCGAATGTACATATACCCATAAACATATATAATTCTCACTTTTATAATGCATATTTCATATATATATCACAAGTACAAACTTACCTTATATTCCCAATCATTTAACTTAGCACATACCTGACCTCTTAGCTTGATTTCATATTCAATCATTACTCGATATTGCCCGTAGAACCATTCAAAATTAATAAGAATACTTGAATAATTGAAAAGCTCGTACAATGCCAACGTCCCAAACGTGGTCTTACATGTAATCACATATCGATGTCACTGTCCCAGATAGGGTCTTACACGTAAATCACAAATCGATGCCAATGTCCTAGACATGGTCTTACACGAAATCACATATCAGAATCCTATGTCATGACATATGTATCCTAACTATTCCTAAGGTTCGTACGGGGCTTTCGGACATCGTAAACCAAACAATTCCATCTTATATATATTTCTCCCATGCTTATACAAATTTGGCTTGAGTATACATATATACAAGTAATAATTCAATTCGGCACAAATAATATATATACAATCGAATTTAACGACATTTATTTACTTATGAACTTACCTCGTACGGATTCAGACAGAAATAAACGGCTATTTAACGATTTTTGATTTCCCCTGATCTAATCCCGTTTTCTTCGATTGTTGATCTAATCATATTTAAATTTGACTTATTCAATCTCACATTCATTCAAATTAATCCATAAACACATATTTAGGGCATTTTACAAATTAGCCCTCATATTTTCACATTTTGACATTTAAGTCACTAATTCACAAAATCACAAAATACACATAGTTTCACATTTTTCATGCTTAGCCAAATTTTCATGGAGTTCATATAAGCCCAAATATTTCATTTATTTCATATTTTGACCCCTCAATTTACAAAATTCACAATTTAATCCCAAATAGGCATTTTTACTAAAAATCACTTAATTAAACATGAAAATCTATTAACACATATTTATTTTTCATCATCAAACACAAAAATTATCAAGCTTTCAACAATGACAAAATACAAAATCATCATCAGATTCAAAAATTCAAGCATGGGCTAACTAGTATTCAAAGCAACGATCTCAAAAATTTAAAAATCATCAAAAACCGAGCAAAGAACATACCTAAATCAAGTTTCAGCAGTGCCGAAAATTCAAAGCTCAAGAACCCTATTCTCTTTTCTAATTTTCGGTGAGAAGATGATGAATAATGGCTTTCATTTCTTTTGTTTTAATTTTATTAACTCATATTTCTAATTTACAAAATTAACCTTGGTTAAAACATTATAAAATCACATATATTAAGTCCATTACCGTCCACTAACCTTAATAGTGGCCTAATTTCATTTTAAGGACTTTACAATTAATAAACCATAGCAAATAAGTACTTTAACAAATAGAAAGTCACTTTTACATTTTACGCGATTAAGTCTTTTTATTAAATCGAGCACACAAACGATAAAATTTTCACACGAAACTTTCACACATATCAATTCACATACTATAAACACCAAATTAAATTTTAAAATATTTTTCTGACTCAAATTTGTGGTCTCAAAACTACTATTCGAATTTGGTTCTAAATCGAGCTGTTACACAAAACGTTGACAATTATAGAGTTTTATTGTATCCTTGAGATTTATTTGTTAACAACTCTTTTTTGCACACGAAAATAATGGTGGGGTGAATAGAACCTTAAAGAAAAAATAATATTGATATACACATTGAAACCTTCGTTAATTTCTCATAAGTTCATTTTTATCTCCACACACTAACATGTAAATACTTTTATTACACGTCTATGTCCCTATATCCTTCACTTGCTCATCATGACCCTATGGACTATAAATTATTTAGATTAAATATTAATATAAATTGTTTTGAGCATTATAAGATGATCTTTGCAATGTAATTTGATATTAGTTAAATCTTAGATAATTAATGAATTAATATTTACTTATCATGTAAAATAAAATGAGGTTATATATATAACGAATAACATGTAAATACTTTTATTATGAATAAGATGGAAATAATACTGTAATTTATGGTTAAATTGCTACACTAAACACACATAATCTAACACATACACCATATAAAACAATCTTTAACTCGATGTATGGTGTTGAGATTTCAAACAGATTACAGTAGGTCTATTCTTCTAAATGTTTAATTAGATTATCCTGCTCCTGACACATTCATGCGCAAATAATAACTACACTTAACTGTGCATCTACCATCCCTCGCGTTTTGCCGAAAGAGAGAGTCCTCAATTTCCGGAATTTTCAATGGGAATCATTCGAATGGCTTCGACTTTCCGTTAGGTGAAGAGTTGTTGAAGAAGACGTATTTGCCAACACCTCTTGTTCTCATCAATTAATTCATGGACCATGGAAACCGATGTATCTTGGGTCTGAAATCTTAAAATTCTCGATTTTAGGCCTTGCATATTAATATGCTCCTCCTATTTCCAACATTTTATCTTCTGCCTTACTTTGTAATTGAATTTTCTTGTGAATTCTATTTTTCTTGGCGCTGTACACTTGCACTTGATAATATCTGTGAAATTTTTTTTATTCCACTGGATAATAATAACTCACAATTTTGACAACTTTTGAAGTCATAAAATACAGGTTAAGCATATATAGATTGGGTTGACTATGGTGGTGGAGGATTCAAATGTCAATGATTTCGTATCGTCCGTTTCCTTAAACAACCAAAAACAGTCCCCACCGACTCCATCAACTCTTCACTCAAACATCAAATAATCTTGGGTATACTTAATTAATGTGGGTCTTAAATATCGTTGGAACTTGTGGCTGGTGAGGAAAAGACAAGGAAGCAGATTCAATGTTGAAAACATATTGGCTCTCGCAATCTGAGAGGTGGCATTACAATCCTTTAGATCTAAATCTGGAGGAATAATGATATGGCCTTGGTAAGGACAAAATTTTCCACTCATTTACAAATCAACACGTTTTTCTTTTCATACCTCGTTTCGTTGTAGCTAATTATTAAAAGCCAACGACACTAATGTATGTTTCGGCCACCGACACAAAATTAAAACTTCTTTTATACCAAATAAGTTGTAGTTTAAGATAGTTTTAGCTTTATTATTGTTGATATAAAAATGTGATGTGATTGAATAATTGAATTGAGAGAGAAGAGATTATGAGAAGATCCAATGAAGCTTAGCTAACAAGGGAGAAGAAAGAGGGTGCCTAAAAAGGTTTGATGATGTATTTGAGGGAAATAATTATCTGTTATGTGTCTTCTTTCTGTTGGCAGGTTTTTCACTCAAAATAAATGCCTCATTAGATTAATTATATAATGGGTTTTGTCAAAATGATTAAATTCAGATTCATTGTTAGAGGTGGAGTCATTACTAAATCTCTAAATATGTGTAACAATTATTTTTGTTATATTAAAATTTTATTTTTATTTATTTAGAATTTTTCTAACACCGTTTAAATTTTGTCATACCCTTCCCTTCCTATATTATAACAATAAAAATTATTTCATATCAATACTAATATTAATATTCTTTAAATTTTAAAATTTTATCATTTCAAATTTAATTTAAACCGAATCAATTATTAAAAATATGCCTTTTGGCAAAAACCTATTTGTCAAAGCACTTCATCTTTACTGAGCTCTGTCAATAATGGAATAAATTTTAGTTAAACATTCACTTGTATATTTGCTTATCCTTGTTTAATTTTTCAACAAGATTGAAGCGGGGAAAGACTATTTTAGTAAAAAAATACCCATTTTTTACTTTATTTATGAAAATGGATAACTTTAAACTTTATTTATCACAATGGGCAAAAAAATTAAAAACGCCTCCACGTTGGTGCGTTTTAAGGGAAAATTTCAGAAAAGCGTATTTTTGGGGAAACGCTTTAGCCATGTCAGCATAAAACACGCTGACGTGGATGCGCTTTGCTGACATGGAAAAAGTCCTCCCCCAAGGATGCGCTTTAGCCCGTGTTTTTTCTAGGGTGGGTTATTTGCATGTTTAGGGCTTAAGGTTTAGGGTTTTAAGATTTTAAGGTTAGGCTTTTTGCTAAAATAAATTAAGGTTTTATATGTTTAGGATTTAAGGTTTTGGAGAAAATAAATTAGGGTTTATGATGTTTTAAAAATAAATTAAATTAGGATTTATTGTTTATAAAAAATAAATTAGGGTAAAGGGATTTTTAAAAATAAATTTGTTTTTATGGTTTTAAGGTTTTTATAATAGTTTTAGGAATGAGTTCTGAAAAAATTATTTTAACGATATTGATTTTGTTTTTTTTTTTTGTTTAGTCGAGAAAAGTACTGAAAAAAGCTCCCAAGTGGACGTTATTTTTTTACAGTAGTTTCTGAAAAAATAATTTTAAAAAGATGGTTATGAAAAAATAAGGAAAAAAATGCTTCAAGCAGTCGTCGCTTGAGGCGTGGGCGTTGTTGATAGGCCTGCCCCGTCAGCCCTTCTCATTGGAGTTAAAGGGCCCCGTCATTTCCTTTCGACACGGATTTGTCAATGCCTCTGCTCTTTGGAGAGCAAATATGGCTTGCCATGGATCCTAAACCATGGCATGTAATCCGGCTCACACGCTAACTCTGGAACGATGATTGGTTCGCGAGTAGGTATATGATCATACCGATTTTCCCACATTTTGGTATAATCCGAGAAGAAGATCAGCCAATTCGTATTTGGTCATCGTAAGTCAATTTTGCGGTCTTCATTGAGTACCTCAAGTGCCACAGGAATCAATTTTCGAAATCTAAATTGTCGCAACAGTTTATCTGTATGGTGCATCTCGATAGTGGCGTAGTTGAGCAATGGGACCCTAACATGCCATATGTTCGGATTCTATAGGAATTCATCTGAAATTATTGCCTGAATTGCTAGATCCTTGTATGGTGTCCATTGAAACTATATGAATGTGATAAAAATATTAGTTATATACATAATACATAATACTAAATACTAAATACGAAATGACTATGTTATGTATATATATTTTATTTATATATATACTTACATGCACTTCCGACCGTTGGTCTAATAGAAGTCGTATATATTCAAGAGCGGTAGGTATTCCAACATAACTCGCTGAATGGTTCTATCCAATTAAATAAAATTTTAGCATAAAATTTTATTTTAAATCTATGTAATAATTGTAAAATCTAATATAAATTTTACCTCCTTAAGAGTGGGAATGTATACGGGTGGTTTACTCGAGGATGTAAAAATGGAAAGCGAAACTAAGCCCATGATTGTAGTAGTGATAGGCAACCTTCGATTTTGGCTTTACTTGGTTACGTCGCCCGACATCATCTCCTAGTACAATGTTGACAACGCAGAAGACCCCAACAGAATTCGCTAGCTATTCTAAAATCGACGAGTTTTGTAATATCCCTAACCTATATCCGTCGCCGGACTAAGGTTATGAGGCATTCTCGGACATATCGGAACATTTTATGATCAATTCACAAACATCATCCACACATCATAGCATCATAGTCAAATATCAACACAGAGTCTCTTTCTTAGGTCAACGAGACCTTAAACATGCTTCAGGAAAGGGTCGGGATTAAACCGAGTACATACAAATTTTTTGAAACTAAACAATTTTTCTAAGTTACAAAGGTCACACGCTCGTGTAAACAGGCCGTGTGCCTCACACGGCATTAGACACGCCCGTGTGTCTAGGCCGTGGCAAAACAGGGCATACATACTGACTTCACCACACGGCCACAAGACACACCTGTGTGCCAGGCCGTGTGAATTAGGGAGGTTATTGACTTGGGTCACATAGCCGACGATACGCCCATGTGCCAGCCCGTGTACCACACACGACCAATAGACACGCCTGTGTGTCTAGGCCGTGTCAAAACTGTAGGGTATACTGACTTTAAATCATAGGGTACCCCAGGGGACACATGGCCATGTAACGTAACCGTGTGTCACACACGCCCGTGTGGACAAAAATAGGCCATTTGAAAAGCCAAATTACCACCCATTTTGGGTCATCCCTACAAGCATAAAACCAATCACATTTCATGTCCCAAAGGCAGCCAAAAACATACTAAATCATGCACAAATTGATCCACGATATCATTATTCATTTCCATATACAAATCCAACTCAAACATAACTATTCAAAGTACTAACTTTGTATCAAAAACATATGATTCATGCATCATATTAATCCATTTCAATTCATAGCATTCCACATCGTTTCAACTTCCCAAATCAATCATGAAACTTACCAAAATTGACTATTTCATTTGGCCATTCAAGATCACATCAAAACATACCCATTTTGAACACAAAGCATATACCAAAATTCATTCATAATCTCATCCATAACCAAGCCATATAACATGGCTAGATATACACATCTCAAAACATATCCAAAGTTCTCTAGCTTATACATGCCATACTTTGATATATGCATTTTCAAAAGGTACCAAAATAAAGTTTGATAGTGTGGTGATGATCCTCGATGATCCTCGAGCTTTCGGTAGCTTCGATGATCTATAAAACAATGCAAATACACACAAAGTAAGCTTTCAAAAGCTTAGTAAGCCATATACAAATAAACTTATCACATAACACAATTCTAAACCAATTCATTCATGTAGTTCATGGCATGTAGTTCATGGAAAAATACAATCACATATCCATATGTCTCATATAGCTCATTTGATCATAATTCAATTACATATATCATATGTCCACAAATGTACATATACTTACCTTTCATTCTCAAACACAATATACCTTTCGGATGTACTTGAATTGGATACACATTCACATAGTTATTCGTTTCTTGGAATGCTCGTTGAACCGTACGGAATCAAATAGGATACGTGGATAGCTCGAAAAACTCGTACAATGCCAACGTCCCAGACATGGTTTTACATGTAATCAAATGTCAATGCCACTGTCCCAGACAGTGTCTTACACGAAATCAAATACGATGCCGATGTCCCAGACATGGTCTTATGCGTAAATCTCAAATTGATGCTAACGTCCCGAACGTGGTCTTACATGAAATCACATATTGGAATCCTATGTCATGACATATGTATCCTAACTATTCCTATGGTTCGTACAGGGCTTTTGGACGTCGTCACATTATCGAAACTTTCTCAATTTCACATATTCAGCTTTTATAACCATTCATCATATTTCAATATCATATAAGCATGAATAAAACAATTCAAACACATTTATTTGTATATAGACTTATCTCATACGAGAATGAATGGAAACGAACGGCTATTCAACTACTTTCGATTTCCCCCGATCTACTTTCGTTTTCTTTGGTTCCTGATCTATACACATTCAAATTTAACTATTTTATTCACCAAATTATTCAATTCAATCCATTTACACATATTTAGGGCATTTTACAAATTAGCTCTCATATTTTCACATTTTAACACTTTAGTCTTTAATCACAAAAATCACAAAATATATAAAATTTCTATATACACATGCTTAGCCGAATTTTTATCTAGCCTATATAAGCCCAAATATTTCATTTATTTCACATTTTAGCCCCTCAATTTCTCATTTTCATAATTTAGCCCAAATTACTCAAATTCATCAAAAATCCCAATACAAAACATATTAACCCAACACATATCTTTCATTTTTCAACAACTAACATCACAAAGCTCACAATTTCATCAATGGCTCAACTCAATATCATCATCAAATTCAAAAATTGAGACATGGGCTTGATAGCTTACTAAGCAACAATCTCAAAAATGTAAAAATTATCGAGATCAAAAACGCATACCTAATTGATGCTTGAGCTTGCCGAACCCTAAACAACTCTTTTTCTTTTCTTTTTTGTTTGTATTATCAGCTATGGATGATAATGGATGAACAAAATTTGATTTTTGTTTTAATTAAATTAACATAATATACTAATTACCATAATAACCTTTATTAAACCATTATAAAATCATTTAATAGATGTCCATTAATGTCCATTAACATTATCAATGGTCTAATTACAACATAAGGACTCAAATTATAAAATCCATAGCAATTTAGTACTTTAAAAAATAGCAAGTCACTTTTGCACTTTATGCGATTAGGTCTTTTTTCTAAAATAGGCACACAAACAATCAAATTTTTATACGAAACTTTCACACATATTAATTCACATATTATAACCACGAAAAATAATATTAAAATATTTTTCTAACTCGGATTTGTGTTCCCGAAACTACTATTCTGACTAGGGCCTAAATTGGGCTATTACAACTTTCAACAGCCACCTCAGATATATGAGGTTTCGTGACAAGTCCTACAGAAAATTGGGCTATTACTACTTCAATCGAATCATCTCCCAACTTCGAGAATGTGTCTCGTAACCAGCCCATCCCGATCCGACCTTCCAAAATATTATTCAGAATCGCACCCACAAGATCGTAGCATACGACTCTCTAATCAGCAGATTGAGCGGACCTGATGAGTACAGACCATCCACCGGCAACCCTAATTGTAACTGCACATCCTCTGAAGTGATAGTACACTCCCCCATGGAAAATGGAATGTGTATGTCTCGAGTCTCCACCTTTCTATGAACGCGCTGATGAGTTTTAGGTCCAACTTGCACTCCAGCCTATATTGGCCACATGTCAAAAACCCACTTCCTCAAGTAATTTTCTATCAATGGTGATGGAGGACCAGACATATTACGAATATAACATTGTAACACCCGATCTAGCGACTGTTTTAAAAAATTTAGAAAATAAATATTAATTAAAATTACATAAATAAAAAAGTTTAAAAATTGAAATTAACCATTATCATTTTAATTTGTTCGATAGAGATATGTTTATGATTGAGACGAATTAATTTCCCGGCCATTGCTAACATGATCAAATATCTTAGAAATTATAAAAAAAATAATACCAATTTAGAAAAAGAAAATAAAGGAAATTGTAATTTAAAGATATATTTGAGAAATTTAAAGAGAAATTTGAGAGTTTTTTTGAGAAATTTAGACAAAAAATTTGGAAGAAATTAAAGGAAATTGTGTGAAAAAAATAGGTGGGGGGTTTTATAGTTTTATAGTTTTTTATTTTTTATTTTTTATGATCGTTGGCCCCCTAACGGTCAAATTTTTAAATGACCGTTGCGGCCAAAAACATGGGCTAAAGCGCGTCCCTGGGGAAGTGCTTTTGCCATGCCAGCAAAGCGCGTCCACGTTAGCGTGGTTTATGCTAACATGGCAAAAGCACTCCCCTAAGGATGCGTTTTTCTGAAATTTTCCCTTAAAATGAGCCTATGTGGACGCGTTTTTGGTTTTTTGACCCATTCCTATAAATAAAGTTTAAAGTGGCCCATTTCCGTAAATAAAGTAGGAAATAGGCCTTTTTTTAGTAAAATAGTTGCAGGGAAAACAATTAAGAGTCAATTTTTTATATTGAAATGATAAAATAATTATGAAATAGTTTGATTTATGAGCACAACTATTTGTGTAAAATCAGCCATAGTCGTAATTTAGTCTTCAATGTTTACAATTTTTTTTGTTAATTTGGTTTTTTTTTTTGTTAAATTTGACTATTACTCTTTAAACAAAGTCAAATCACTAAAACATTAATTTTAACAATGTTGACGTGATAATCTGCATGACAATTTATGTGTACTTCATGTTGACATGACATTATTTGTTTTACATGTCATGTTAACAAATAATTTTAAAATTATAAAAATATTGAAAAATAAAAATTCATAATTCAAAAATTTAAATGGGTTAATATATATTTGCTCCTTGAACTTGGCCATTCGCACTTAACTAGTATTTAAATCCTTTTTTGGACCTAATTGGTGCCTAAACTTAATTCTATCACACATTAACTTAATTCTATCACACATTTTGGTGCCTCAATAATAACCCCGTTAAAATATGTTGGCATGGAATCAAC
This sequence comes from Gossypium arboreum, assembly GCF_025698485.1. NCBI lineage: Eukaryota > Viridiplantae > Streptophyta > Magnoliopsida > Malvales > Malvaceae > Gossypium > Gossypium arboreum. The sequence goes on along the minus strand of NC_069072.1, from coordinate 13,300,709 downwards.
GGTGATTAACACGACGAAATGTGACATCTCTATATTTTGACATGTGGAAAAATTTAAAATAAAAATATTTTAACACTTGGCATTCCCTTGAACTCTCATGTTTGGCCTAGGGTCAAGGGTTGTTCATTAATAGAACCCAGTCGGGTTCAAAATTTAGGGGAGCAAATGGTAGGCCTTTATTTGGATAACTCCATTTTAACACAGTATATGCATGTGTGATGTGATTATGTCCATTCCGCGTGAGTGTGAATAGTAACTATCTAATTGTGTTTTAATTTTAATAGTAATATAAAAATAATAGTTTTGAAAATAAAATATAAAAATTGTCAAGGTTCAAATGTTTTTATGTAACACCCCTAACCCGTAATCGTCGCCGGAATAGGGTTATGAAGCATTACCGGAGTTTACAGAACAAATACAGATAATTTATATCATTTACTATTCATATCCAAAACTAATCATATCGTCCCTTGAATGGACCCTCGAGGCCTAATTTAAGCATTAGAAACAAGTAGGGACTAAATTGGGGATTCAGAAAATTTTTCGCGAAATTTCAAAATTTTTCTTATGTATAGGGTCACACGCCCGTGTGAGTAGGTCGTGTGGCTCACGCGGCCAGGTGACATGCCTATGTCTCAAGCCGTGTGAGCATTCGATGTGGGGCACATGGTCGTGTCCCAACCTATGTCCTTACCCGTATAACTCTCTGACTTGTGTCACATGGCCTGCCACACGCCCGTGTCTCTGCCCGTCCGTCCAATTCTGAGCATCTTGTTTCTCAATTTCAAGATGCAGGAGACACATGGCCAATCCACATGCCCATGTGACAGGCCGTGTGTCACACAGCCCGCGTGTCTATCCGTGTGGACAAAATAAAGTCATTTCCTTGCTTTATTTCTCACCCAAATTTAACCTTCAACCACGATAACATTTACATATATTTTCCAACCAACTCAAGTCATATAAATCAAGCAAACATCAATAACATGTATGCAATAACATCACATACATTCATATGATCAAACTTACCTTTTAGTAAAGACTTATATTTTATCCTAATTCCATCTAACCAACCACATACATATATGTTAAACATGATATATGTATATATATATAACCTCCTATTAATATACCAAAACATACCATTATTAGCCATTCCAATGGCTAAATTACAAACAACCATGTACTTGCCAACATTGGCCAAGTTAACCTATACATGCCATTATACCAAAATAAGATTGCTTTTTATACCAAAATGGTGGATAGTGTGATGATACTCCGACTGATCTCCAACCTTTATGAGCTTCCCAAGCACTATAAAACAGAGAAAATAAAACCTAGTAAGCAATTAATGCTTAGTAAGTTCGTATAACAGGAATTAAACTTACCAATCACATTCATTACAATAAGCATACAATAACATGCTTTCCAACAAATTGGCATTTTGCCAAATCACATACACTCAAATAAGCAAGTTAGTCACATAATTCACATGTACACCAAATAAACATGGATGAGCTCATCATGCTACACTCTTTCAAGTATTTCAGAAGTATTCATGACATAACTCTTTTAATTTTATAATTTCTCATGTCAGAAGTTTTGTCCATTGAATTATTGAAATATCGATGGATACTCTAGTAGTACACACAAGGTGTACAAAACTGTAAATTGTCAATTCATAATCAAGGGTACCCATTAGGGCACTTAATCAGGGAGCACACTCTCGAGCTACGTATCAGGATGCTCAGATGAGCCATGTAACAAGACACTTATCCGGGCTAAACAGGAAACTCATAAGAGTTCTATTCAGGAAGCTCATAGAGCTTAACAGATAACTCCAAAGATTTAATACCAGGGAGCACCAGATAAGGTAACAGTGAGTTCAAGCGAGTCGTGTTAGGAAACTCATAAGAGTTTATATCAGGACACTTACAAAGAGCTACGTTTGTGTCTGCAATAAATGATGGATCACAACCGATCGAATCATGTAACAGGACGCTCACAAAGAGCTGCGGTAGTGTGCAACACGTGCAAAATCACTACCGATCAGGATGCTCGCAGGAACTATATAACAGGATGCTCAAGAGGGCTATAACAGGATTGCTCGTCCAAGCTATATTTTATCTGCAACATATGCAGGACAATATTCAATACGAGAAATCACATATATCCATTGAATTTCATTTTTCAAAAGGAACTTGTCATTTATCAAGCAATATCGAGCATGTGATTTATTTCGTACTTTAAAAATTTATATAATTCACTCAAATACAACATTGAATTCAAACATATTAACACACATAAATAAGTTACACGAACTTACCTTGATATTCGTTTGTATAAAAAAATCTACTAATCCAACACATTTTGTTTTCCTCTATGCAATTCCGTATTTGGTCTTTCTGGATCTATATAAATGAATTTAATCATCAATTTAATACAATTCATATTCAATTGGATTCAATTTATACTCTAGGAAAAATTACCACTTTGCCCCTATACTTTTCATAAATTCCAATTTTGTCCCTAGGCTTGGAAAATGAAATTCATGCAATTTAATCCTTATTCCAAGCCTAACCGAAGTTTTCATATAACATTTATAGCACTTGTATTTCACAAAATTCATAATTTTTTCATGGGTTTTACCACTTTTCAATTTAGTCCCTAAATCATGATTTTATCAAAATTCTCTTTGTAAAAGTTGTTTATCTATCAACAACCTTTAATTTTCTACCATAAATTTCAAATTTTCAGCATATTCATCCATGGAAAATTTTCTATACTTTGATATCTTCACAAATTAATCCCAAAAATAGATAAATTAAGCCATTCTGATCTCAAAAATATAAAAATTACAAAAAACGAGACAATAATACTTACCCAATTAAGCCAAGAAAGCTTGCTTTCTCTTTCCTAGGGTTTCCATGTATATATTGGGAAAGAAGATGATATATAATGATAATATTTCTTTTTAATTAATTTATCATCTTTTACTTATTTTAGTTTCCAATTTAGTCCTTACCTTTTTCTAATTTTCCATGGATGAATCACCAAAAATATCTACTAAGTTTTATTTAATGGTCTAGTTATCATATAAGGACCTATCGTTTTGAATTCCATAGCTAATTGATCCTTTTAGCTACAGAACTCAACTTTTGCATTTTATGCAATTTGGTCCTTTCCATAATTAAACACATAATCGGTAAAATTTTCTTATCAGAATTTTTATATAACATTCCTATCATTATACGGACCATGCAATAGTATTAAAATAAATTTTCTTTCTGGCTCAGATTTGTGGTCTCGAAACCACTGTTCCGATTTCACTAAAATTGGGCTATTACATTTCAGGTAATCAGTTGTCCAGGTTTATTCTAATTCCAAAATATTTTCATAAATTTATATATGATTATTTTAGATTTTATGTATTGTAAATTTCAAAATAATAATATAAATAATATGAAATGTTATAAAAAATTAAAAATATATAAAATATTAAAAAAGTTGTATAGAATTAACCTGGACAACCATTTATCCAGATTCATTCCCTGTGTGTAAAAAAATATAATTTATTTTTATTTTTATTTTTGCCACATGTAAAAATATACGGTTGCCATGTGTCACCATACTATTGATCTTTAATGTCATGTCAGCATATTTTAATGGTGTTATTACTGAGGTATAAAAATGTGTGATGGAATTGAAGTTAGGTACTAATTAGGACCAATTTAAAATAATTCTATTCTATTTTGATTATGGAAATATATTTAAAAATAGAATGTAATTTTTTTGAGAGGTTCGCTATTATACGTATATAGGGGTAAGCCTTCGATCGAATCAAGTGAAAAATTTTGAGTTAATTGAGTTTACAAGTCCTATTTTATCATCCTAACTCAATTTGAATTTTTTTTCGAATCGAGTCGAGTGAAATGAAATTGGAGTCGAGTCAAATCAAGTGAAATGTTCGAGTTAAATTCAAAAAATTAACATGTCAAATTAAAATCTTTTTACAATATAACTAATTCTATGTTGGAGAACATAAATTTGAAACCATATATATTTGAAAAAAAGTTTCAAAGCGAAATAATAAAAACAATACTTTAGTATGATAAACTTGAATAATTAATTAACTTATTTAGGTCCCCAAAAATATTATTGTAGATTTAAACAACACAATCCCATGTGGCACTATGGCTACTCTTAACCATGATAAACCTTTCTCACTACTCTTAGCCATGATTGTGAAAAATAAAATAAAATAAAATAAAATAACACACACATTTTACGTGGAAACCCTTTCGGGAAAAAAATCACGGGCAGAGGAGAAGAAAATTCACTATGTCGAAAATTTTAATCAATACAAGAGGAATAGACTATGTCTATTTATAGGCTTGTAAAGCCATATTCTAGTAGGATTGAAACAACTTATCCTAATCAATATAAAATAGATGGAGTTTAATAAGGTTTAAAAAACCTTATTCTGAAATAAAATAAAAGAAGTCTAGTTCTATATGGATTTTACTTTTATTTTATTTTCCATCGTATTTTATTTAAATAAGAAATCGGGTCACTTAATTCTAACAATGATAAACCTTTCTCATGACTTTTTTCACGAACTATCTTAGTTCCTATCAATACCTTGTCCCAAAGGCCTCTCGCTTGGTCCAACCTTACGAAGTCATTTGCCTCCAATCGCTTAGATCAAACAAGGACAACCACTCCCATCACCCTTATGCTTGTAAGAGGTCTCAAGCATTATCTCCATCGATGATCTTGAGCATCAACCATCACAGTCCAAGTTTTAAGGTATCTTGGCTTAAAGCTTGCTGGAACCCGACACCAAGCTCGCTCGACGCATCTCATGCGTAGAAACCCAACTACACTACTCGATCATCTGTTGGATCTAGTGCCCTGAGTGTAGTATATTTGTTTGTAAACTTGTAATTTTTGAACAGATTGGTTAATAAAATAATTTATGGATTGCATTAATATACTTTGTATAATTGTCCTCATGTGGTTTTTGCATGTAAAGCAAAATAGAAACAACTATTGGCTCATTGGTTGTCTAATGTTTAAACTAATACTAAGCTGTTTAAGTGGGTAGATCGTAATACGGAAAGACAACTTATATTAGTAGACAAACCTAAACATGTCCTTAGTCTAATTAGAAATGAGCAAACCGATTGAAAGACTAATATGTTGCCTATCAGGTCCAATTGGGGAGATGCCTTGTCTTGGGCATTTGAGTGGATGACTCCCAGAAGATATAGACATAAATGTGACTAACTAGACTGACAGTATATTGAACTGACTAAAGAAGAATAGATCTTGAATCCATTTATGGATTTATTCACTTGTGAAATTCATAGTGTGATATTCCTAAATCTTGAGTGGATAATGAACTATGTGTGCATGACTCGTATACTTAGATGTAAGTAAAAGCCTGAGTTCAAATAGATGAGGAACTGAAAGTCGGTGTGTTGGGTATACGACTTTTGCAGTATGTAGCATCATTCAAAATAGTGGAATTCATTGCCTGAAACATAGGTAAAAGATATCCTCTCATTGGCATTACATAGTTGATGAAAAGTAAACATGGCCATAGGTCATTTGTCTTTTTGATGAATGACTTTGTTACTTTTTGATAGTAATTGAGTTTTCATGAAGGAAGATGTAATGGTTACCATGAGATAAAATAGGATCATATTGGGAAAGCGGATTTATCCCAAAGAGATTAAGGATATCCTATGAGGATAACACACTTATGACAAGGTTATTAAACGAGCATTTATCAAGTTGTTTACGTAGTGGTATGACATTAGAGAAGTCAATCGCGATACTATAGTGGAATGACTTCGTGACTAAATGAGTTTATAATTAATAGGGGAAAAGTTGGAACTTAATTATAAATCAATTGAGCCTTAATCGCATTAACTTGCCACCAAATGTGGTGCTAATTTTGGCACATTTCAACACTTTAGGGGCATAATTCTTAGGCATTTTACAATTAATTATGTTAATTTTAGCACTAGTAGCTTAAGTATAAAAATAAGCATTTTTACGCATAAATTGATGTTTATTGACCTATTAGTCCAATTTGGGCCTTAGGTAGATCTAATATGTTCAATTGAGTGTGCAGGATGATTATTTAGCAACCCAACAGCATCATGGAAAACACCCGAGCAAAGCATGATTTCCTAAGACACAACACGTGAAGCCGGAAGACCAAATACAACATGCCGATGTCGTGTCGTGACATAGGCATAGTGTGTTGTGACACAAGGCTAAATGTAGAAAGCAAGTATCGAGAAGGTTAAATTCGTCCGTACAATAAATATATTCCGAGGTTAGGCTTTCAATTGACCTAGTTACGGGTTCTAAACATCTACATAAATAAGAATCCCATTCCTAAGTTAAGGGAGGCCATTAGGAGCCATAGTTAGTATATTTAAGTTTTTATTTTTTTTCCAAAAACTCTTTGTTCTTTTTTACTAGGTTCGGTTTGAATTTAAGTCTTTTCTATTGAAGTATTCAATTTTCTTTCATTGTTCTTATTCAAACATCGAGATCAGTTAACGATTATGGGATTACACAACTCCAAGAACATCCAATTCAATCGATTGAGCAAATTCTTACCTTTCTCTTATTTAATTTATTTGTGCTCTTTTTGCATGCTTAAATTAAACTTAAGAGTTATGGCATCTAGATCTATATGAAGCTTAATCTCTAGGAAGATTAACGAGTGGATATGGAAGTAGTTAATGGATGAATTAGGTTTCCCAAGAGGAATTAGTTGGTAATAATTTATGTGTACTTAAACCCTTGGAGTGACGACCCTAGGAAATAATCTAGGATAAATGAGGTCGAAAGATATGTTTACTGAGTAAATCATAGTTTATCCCAGTAGGGAAAGTAAGTTCAAGAGATAAGCAAGTACCTATCGATTAATTAGTCAGTAGAGGCTGAGAGGTAACTCTAGTTAGTTAATAGTTAATTCCACCTAAAACCCAATTTTGAAGTTATGACCACTAAAATACGTTAATCTTCTTCCTGTTATTCTAATTTGGTTGTTTGATTATTTTTTGTTTGTTTTATTTAGTTAATTTATTTTATGTTTGATTCTCTATTTAATTGCTCATCGTAATATAATTTTTAATTATTACTATTTAGACTAATTATTGTAGAAATATATTTTTGGTTTAATTCATCTTCCCTTGGGTACGATCATCGGAATACTTACTAGTGTTTCGTTGTAACATATCTATATTATAATTTAACCCGTATACTTGCCGACATCGCTTATATTTTTGGTGTGGTATATACTCTAAACAATAACATGTTTAGAGGTGGTCAAGTGCTTGGCACCATTGTCGGGGAGGTTCGATTTTAAATAAGAAAATTATTTTCTACAATTAATAAGATAAATAGGAAAGTTAAAATTTATAGATATGATTTTTATTTTCTATTTTCTATATTTCTTCAATCAGATATCGCTTTGTGAAAATAATAGGATGGCAACACTTATGGGATGAACCACTGTTAACTCCAACTGGTTGAGACCTAGTATTGCCAAACCAATTATAAACCAAACTCAATTTGAGATCAACCCTGTAATAGCCCGTTTTTAGTCAAATTGGAACAGTGATTTCGGGACCACAAATCTGAGGTCAAAATATTTATTTTATTATTATTTTAATTTTTATAGCATGATTGAGTGATTGTATGAAAATTTTGTTAAGAAATTTTATCGTTTGAATGGTTAATTTGATAAAAAGGACTAAATCGCATAAAGAGTAAAAGTGGAGTTCTATTAGCTAAAAGCATCTAATAGCAATAGAACCTTAAAGTAAAGGTCCTTATGTTGTAATTAGACCATTAATAGCATGAGTGGACATATATGATGATTATTATTTAAGGTTAAAAGTGTAAATTAACAAATAAAGGTTAATTTAATTAAAAAAAACATAATTTTAAGCCATTCATCTTCTTATTGCCAAATTTGAAGGAGGAAGAAATCCATTTTAGGATTTGAATCATTCGGCTACTTCAAGGTTCAATTGTAAGTCCATTTTTGCTCGGTTTTTAATGATTTCTATGTTTTTGTGATCATTGCATCTAGTACTAGCTAGCCGAGGGACTATTTTGCAAAATTTTTAAAGATTTTGAATGATTTCATTGATGAATACATGTGTATTTTGAAGTTTCTTGATAGATTATGAATGCTTGTTGATATATATACAAGTTTTGTTAAGTGATTTTTAGTGAAAATGCAAAATAAGGATTAAATTGAGAAATGTTGAAACATTATGGTTAAAATGTGAAATAAATGAAAAATATGGGCTACTAAGGGTAAAATGGTAATTCGACTAGCATGGGTTAGTCTTGAATTTCATGAATTTGTGATTTTGTGTAATAAGGACTAAATTGTAAAAATGTGAAAGTTTAGGGGGTAATGTGTAAAATAGCTCAAATGTATATTTTGGATTGAATTGAATAAATAGGGGAATAAATAAGCTGATTTTGATTACTTATAGATCAAGAAAAGAGGAATTCGGACTTAGATCGGGGAAAAAGTTAAGTAATTGAATAGTCGATCCGTTTCGCCATTTCCGTACACTAGGTAAGTTCGTATAATTGAACTTAAATGTGTATTTATTTAATTTATGGATGAAATTGAGATTGTATTTATTCTATTAGTTAAATTTGGAGTTCTTAAATTAAATGTACGGTTTAAATAAGACGAGTTGCAGAATAAGACCATAACTGGGCTATGGCAATAAAAAAAAAAAAGACCATACACGGGTTATGGCATATGAATGTAAGACCACGGCAGGGCCATGGCAATGTCTGTGGAAGACCATAGTTGGACTATAGGATCGGAAAATTGATGTACTCGTATCATAAGCATTTATAAGTCGAAGTGGTTTCGTAAGAGAATTGGTGAGAAATAGATACGTATCGGTACAAGTATGTATGAAAAACTGTTCAAGTAACGAGTTAAAAAAAGTTGAGGACTTATGAATTGTAACAGCCCGGTTTTAGATAAATTGGAATAGTGGTTTCAGAACCACAAATTCGATGTCAAAAAATTATTTTAATATTATTTTTGGTGTTTACTGCATGATATTTAATATGTGAAAATTTTGTAAATTAGTTTTATCGTTTCATTAGTCAATTTGAGAAAAAGGACTAAATCGCGTAAAATGCAAAAGATGCATGCTATTAGTTAAAGGTGTCAATTGGCCTTGGCTTTTAAATATGATGGCACTAAATGGTAATTAGATCATTTTAAGTGTTAATGGACATTAATGGACATCCATTATATGATTTTATATGTTTATTATTAAGGTTAATATAGTAATTCATTAATAAAGGTTAATAAAATAAAAACAAAGAGGAATTTTGTCCATCTTTCTTTCCTATAGCCTAATATTGAAGAAGAAAATAAGCCAGCCCGTACCTTAGATTTTGAAACTGTTAAAGATTTTTAGAGTTACCATTGTTGAGTCTATGAGTTATTTGATGTTTAATGTTGAAATATGAAAGCTTGAGGATAGTTTTACATGTTTTGTAAAGTGATTTTTGACAAAAATGTAAAAAAGGGATTAAATTGTGAAATATGCAGATTGAGTGGTTAAAATGTGAAATAAATGAAATTTTTAGGTTGCTAGGGACCTCTATGTAATTCGGCCAAGCTTGGGTTTAAAGGAATTATGTGAATTTTGTGTATTTGTGAAATAGGGGCTAAATTGATTAAATGTGTAAGTTTAGGGGCTAATGTGTAAAAATGTCCAAGTGTGTATTTTTGGGCTAAATTGAAAGAATATGTGATTGAATAAGTTAATTTTAAATCAAGAAAGAAAGAATTTAGATTTAGATCGGGGAAAAAGCAAGGTTATTGAGTCGTAAACCCGATACGTCAATTCCGAATACGAGTTAAGTTCGCATAGTTGAATTTAAATGTGTACCTATTTATTTGATGGATGAAATTGAGATAGTAATTATTCTATTTGATAAATATTGAGATATTAAATGAAATGTATGAATTGAGTAAGACAAGTTACCAAACAAGACCATAGTCGGGCTGTGGCAAACCGAATAAAAGACCATAATCGGGTTATGGCATGTGAACGAAAGACCACGACAGGGCCTTGGCAATGTATGTGTAAGACCATAGTTGGACTATGGCATCAGAAAATTGATGAATTTGTATTGTAAGTACTTATGAACCAGAGAGGTTTGATAAGAGTATTTATAAGAAATAGAAAAGTATCGATACAAGTATGTACGAAAAATTATTCAAGTATCGAGTTAGATGAAGTTGAGAACTCATGAATGATGATATGAATAAATTTGATGTTTGCTCATGAATTGATGCTTTAAATGTTAATGATATTATCTATTTTGAATTGCTATATGAATGTTATAATTATTTCATGTTCACATATGGGCTTACTAAGCTTTATAGCTTACTCTATTTAATTTTCGATGTTTCATAGATTTACGAAGCTAGCTCGGATTCAGGAATCGTCAGAGACTTCATTGCACTATTGATCATCTATTTTGGTACTTTTGAAGTTATGTATATATGGTATATGGCATGTATAGGTGTGAGTCGTTTTGGTATGTTTGATGGATATTTATTTTGGCCATTTGAGGTGGCATAAAATGATGAACTTATTGATGCTTATGAATGTAACATCCCGAAATAGGGCCTAGCCAGAACAGTGGTTTTAGGACCACAAATCCAACATCAAAATATTTATTTTATGGTTATTATGAGGTCTAGAATATGAGTATATGCATTTGCTAAAGTTTCATGAAGAAATTCTAAGTATAAGATGTCCAATTGGAAATTAGGGACTAAATTGAATAAATTGCAAAACTTGGTTTCTAGAAGCAATTTGTATGAAATTGCTTTAGATTATGAATTAAAAGGCCTTGGAGAGAAATTTTCCCAAATTCTAAATTTTTGGACAAAAATGGGCTTGCATGGATGAAATTTTAAAGAAAGGGCATAAGGGCATTTTGGTCATTAAGCATTTTAATGAAGTAAAAAGAGAAAAATGGAGGAAAAATATGCTCATCTTCTTCCCATAGCTGCCGAAATTTGGAGGACACCATACCTAGGGTTTCTTCAATTTTCAAGCTCAATAGTAAGTGCTCTCGAGCCCCGTTTTTCATGTTCTTTGTATTTTTGAAATCCCGGTAGCTTGATCTCTCCATTTCTACCCATATTTCATGCTAGGGTTCATGTTTAAAAATTTACCCATGCATGAGTTGATTGTGTTTTGATGGACTATGGAGGAATATGAAAGATTAACGTGTGTTAAACATCTTTTTCTAGTTGATTTTCATGAGAAACCCTTATAAGGACCATTGTGCAAAAGATGTAAATGTGTGGTAGAAATGAGAAAATAATGGATAATGTGGGCTATCATACGAAGGAAAAATGTTCAGCTAGGCTTGGGTAAGATAAAAAGTGCATGTGTTCCATTATCCGAGCCTAGGGACTAAATCGTAAAAATATGAAAAGTTAGGGGCAAAATGGTCATTTGGACCAGGGGTAGATATTAAACCTGAAATGCATAATGTGGTGTATTAATGAGTTAATTTTGCTATTATAGACCCTGAGGAACAAATTCTGGAGGTCAATCGTGGTAAACGCAAGGTTTTGGAATAACTGAAACACAATCCCGAAAAGAATACCAGGTAAGTTCGGATAACTTAAAGTAAACCCCTAATATACATAATTGTATGATTTATGAATGTATGAGATTTGCATTTATTGATGGTATGAAAATGCATGAAATGCACATTTGGTAATGACTTGTTGATAACTGTCTTGGTTGAGATTAAAAAGGGAATTCGATGGATAAACCATGTTTTACATGTGAACTGAGATCCTGCATGTGTTGCAGTAAGGATTTAGCCCAGACTGGTAGTCTGTGATCTCAAATATGGAAAGGAATCTAGCCCGGACGGGTGTTCCTTGAATGATCAAGCCTCTCGAAGAATATGTGTGCATTATGGATATAGCCCGGACGGGTAATCCGATTAGGGTCTGAATTTAGCCTGGACTGGTAATTCAGATCCAAACTCATTAAGGTTATTTTTTGCTATAAGAGATTTAGCCTGGACTGGTAACCCCGACATCACCTTACGAGTTCTTGATATGGAGGATTTAGCCTGGACTGGTAATCCTGCCATGGGATGTGAGGTTCGCGGGAGTGCATATATGTGAAATGATCATTCATAAGAATTGACGGATAATGGGTACTCCATCGAGATTTCCTAGGAACTCAATGGGATAATATGATGTATGTTAACAAGATGATGAATGATGAGCTCATCTATATAAATTACATGACATGATGCTTTGTTATATGACTAACTCATTGATTGAGTGCATGTGATAGGAAATCATTTCATAATGGATGATTTCATGATTTAGATATGGATGTATGCTAATTACTCGGTAAGTTTACTTTCCGATTATTCGAGCTTACTAAGCATGTAAATGCTTACCCCTCACATTTGGAGAGTCAACACACTATCAACTAAACAAGCTTTGGTATAAAAACTCTGTTTATATTGTTAGATGGAATATATAGTATTTTTGAGTATTTTATGATATGTGTCATTTGATTTGCCAAGTAAAGGCATGTAGAAATATGTTTATCTCTTTGTATATGGCTATGAAAATCGGCTTAATTTAAGTAGGCTATGACCTACGATTTTATGCATGGTTTTAATTACTAATGATGGGTTGCTGTCAATTGGCAATGAGTCACATGAATGAGCCAATTTCGGATGGATTAATGTAACATGGGAACCCATGATACTAAAAAGGAAATAACCATTTATGTATGAAACCAATGATATGAGGTTTCCATACAACTATTTTCATTAAGGTTATTTACAAGCGTAAAATTATGTTTTCTCTCAAACTTGGTAACCATTAAACACAAGTAGTAGAAAGGGGTGACTAAAGGCTTGGAAAATAGCCTAATAAAGTCCACATGGTTTGACACACGGGCATGTGTCTAGGCCGTGTGTGACACTCGATTCCCTCCCATGGGCGTGTGCTATGGCCTTGTGTCCCCTGCACTTAAAATTTTAGCTCAAAGTTGTACACTTGTAGGCCACATGGGCGTGCATCATGGCCGTGTTAAAATGATAGTTTCATCTACGGGTAGGCAGCACGGGCGTGTTCCATGGCCGTGTTGATAAGTCAGTGTTGCCCACGGTTGAAGGGCATGGGCGTGCCTCAAGATACACGGGCGTGTGTCCCTTTATGTTAAGAAAATTTTTTTGAGAAGCCCAAGGTTAATCGAACGTGCCTGAATTTGTCCCGCATTACCTTCCGATGTGTTGTAGGTCTCGAAGTCCTATACAAGAGACGAGATGTTCATGATTGAAAAGTTTTAAATTTAAATGAAATTTTGTGACCTGAGTTAGTATACTGAAAGTGTAAATTCCGGCAATGGCTCTAGCCCTGTCCCGGTGTTGGATACGGGTTAAGGGTGTTACGTTTATTGGTATCAGAGCTATGGTTTTGTCAGTTCTAGGACTACCGTAGAGGATGTTAAAGTTCGCTATACATGCCATTATTCGAGTGTTGATAGTGTGACGTCTCCTAATTGTTTAAATTGTTTTGAATATAGTAAATGTCTTCCAATCAAGCACAAGATGAGTCTGAGGGAGCCAAGAGCTATGCTCTAGCTTTCGTATAGTGATCTGTATCTAGTAGTAGTAGAAGGCTAATGTCAGAAGGCCGAGAAGAAGCCCGAGCTGCCTTCTTTGATATGATGGATGAATGGTTTGGGGATTATCTAAGAAATCGCCCCAATATACTGAGACCTCCCCTGCCCCCTAACCAAATTGATGAGGATGTGCCACGAGGTATGGCACCAGTGAGAATCGGTAAGGCCCCGGTAGATAAACTTAAGAAGTATGGGCCTGAGGAATTCAGAGCGAAAGTTGATGATGACGCTGAAAGAGCTGAGTTCTGGCTCGAGAACACTACGTGGGTGCTAGATGATTTGTCATGCACACCCGAGGAGTGTTTGAAGTGTGTTGTGTCCCTTTTGAAGGATACTGCATACAATTGGTGGAAAATCTTATCCTCGGTAGTGCCGAAGGAAAATATTACTTGGGATTTCTTCCAATCAGAGTTTAGGAAGAAATATATTAGCCAACAGCTTTTGGACTTGAAGCGAAAGGAGTTCCTGGACCTCAAACAAGGTAACAAGACTGTAGCAGAATATGAGAGAGAGTTTGCACGACTAAGTCAGTACGTAACTGAATGGGTCCAAACTGAATCAGAAATGTGTAAACGCTTCGAGGAAAGTCTGAATAAGGACATCAAGTTATTGATTGGGATCTTGGAAATACGGGAGTTTGCCGCATTGGCCGATCAAGCCAGGAAGGCCGAAGAACTTAATAATGAAAAAAAACAAGCTAAGAGAGAGGCTCGAGTTGCGAGCAAGAGGTCTAGTGGTAAAACACTCTCGCTCTCCACGAAGAAAGCCAAGAGCCTGTATGAACGCTCCACTTCATCAGTAGGATACTCGGATAGATCAAGAAGCTCTAAGCGACGAGGTCAAAAGTCTTCCTCCCCGATGGTGACTAGTGTGGGGAGTGTAGATGATCAAAAACTGAAGTGTAAGAGCTACAACAAATTTGATTTCAGAGAGTGCCCAATGAAAAGTGGTGCATGTTTCAGATGTGGTTCTCTTGATCATTTTTTTAGAGACTGCCCGGAATGAGCTGAAAAAGATGAAGAATTAGCTCTGAAGTCGAATGCTCCCGTTCCACAAGGTAGGCCTTCGAGATACCTTGGGAGTGCTAGTGGCAGACGAGTCATGACTAAAGACGCTGCAAAATCAGAAGTTCAAGCCCCGGCAAGAACGTATACGATACGTGCTCTAGAGTAAGCCTCTACTCCTGATGTTATTACGGGTACTTTCTCTCTTTTTAATACAAGTTTTATTGCTTTAATTGACCCGGGGTCAACACATTCATATATCTGCATGAGATTGGCGTCCATTATGAACATATTCGTTGAACCTACAGAATTCATCATTAGAGTGTCGAGCCCACTAGGCAGATTAGTCCTAGTTGATAAAGTCTGTAAGAATTGTCCTTTGACGATTCAAGGTCATTATTTTTTGGCAAACCTTATGTTGTTACCATTTGATGAATTTGATGTAATACTTGGTATGGATTGGTTAGCCCTTCATGATGTAATTGTGAATTGTGGTAGTAAGTATATTAAGCTGAAATGTCCAGATGGTAAGATTCTACAAGTCGAATCAGGAGAATTGGGTTTGCCTCTGGTTATAATCACGGCAATGGTTGCCCAGAGATATATGAGAAAAGGATATGAAGCCTACCTTGCATTTGTACTGAACTTTAAGGAAACAGAGCTAAAGATTGAGTCCGTACCGATAGTATGTGAGTACCGAAATGTGTTTCCGGGGGAGTTACCCGGATTACCTCCTGAAAGGGAGATAGAGTTTGGTATTGAATTGGTGCCAGGGACGACTCCCATTTCCATTGCCCCATACAGAATGACACCTACTGAGCTGAAGGAGTTAAAAGCACAGTTGCAAGAGCTGACGGACAAAGGATTCGCTAGGCCAAGTTTTTCACCTTGGGGTGCCCCCGTGTTGTTTATGAAGAAGAAAGATGGTTCGATGAGGTTATGTATCAATTATCGGCAACTGAACAAGGTGACTATTAAGAATAAGTATCCTTTGCCAAGGATCGATGATTTGTTTGACCAGTTGAGAGGAGCCACTATATTCTCCAAGATAGACTTGAGGTCTGGTTATTATCAGCTGCGAGTTAAAGACTCAGATGTACCCAAGACAGCTTTTAGAATGAGGTATAGCCATTATGAATTTCTTGTCATGCCATTTGGGCTGATGAATGCACCGGCTGTGTTTATGGATCTAATGAATAGGATCTTTCGGCCATATTTGGATAAGTTTGTCATTGTGTTTATTGACGACATTTTGATCTACTCTAAAGATGAGACAGAGCATGCGAAGCATCTGAGAATTGTGTTGTAGACCTTGCGGGAAAAGAAACTGTATGCTAAGTTTAGCAAGAGTGAGTTTTGGCTCCGGGAAGTTGGATTTTTGGGTCATATAGTTTCAGGTGAAGGCATCCAAGTTGATCCAAGTAAGATTTCTACAATTGTTGAATGGAAATCCCCTAAGAATGTAACCAAGGTTAGAAGCTTTTTGGGATTAGCCGGTTACTATCGAAGGTTTGTAAAAGGATTTTCCATAATAGCGACTCTGATGATGAAGTTGTTACAGAAAGACATTAAGTTTGAATGGACAGAGAAGTGTCAGCAAATTTTTGAGAAGTTAAAAACATTGCTGATCGAAGCTCTTATTTTAGTGCTACCTGAACCGGGAAAAGAATTTGTGGTCTATAGTGATGCATCCTTAAATGGATTGGGGTGTGTGCTTATGCAAGATGGCAAGGTGATAGCCTATGCTTCACGGCAATTGAAGCCTCACGAGAAGAATTATCCAACCCACGACTTAGAGCTTCCTGCTATTGTTTTCGCCTTAAAAATTTAGAGGCATTATTTGTATGGCGAGACTTGTCGTATATTCACAGACCGAAAGAGTTTGAAATACTTGATGACTCAGAATGAATTAAATTTGAGACAACGGAGATGGTTAGAATTAATTAAGGATTATGATCTGGTTATCGACTATCGCCCGGGAAAGGTGAATGTGGTCGCCGATGCATTGAGTAGAAAATCCTTGTATGTCTTGAGAGCTATGGATTCTCGTTTGACCTTGCTTGATGATGGTTCAATTTTGGCCGAGCTGGAGGCTAGGCTGACATTTCTGTAGGAAATTCATGATGCTCAGTTAAATGATGATGACTTGCAAGCAAAAAGGGATCAATGTGAGTCTAGGATTGAGTCTGATTTTCGAATTAGTCTTGATGGATGTTTGATGTTCAAAGATAGGGTTTGTGTACCCAAAGACAATGAACTTATTTATAAGATTTTGCAATAAGCACATAACAGTCGTTTTTCTGTTCACCCGGGAAGTACCAAGATGTACAATGATTTAAAGAAGATGTACTGGTGGAGCGGCATGAAAAGAGATGTTTCTGAATTTGTATCGAAATGCCTAGTATGTCAGCAAGTTAAAGCTGAACATGAAGTGCATTCAGGTATGTTACAGCCTGTAATGGTCCCCGAATGGAAGTGGGATAAAATTACCATAGACTTCGTAACAGGACTACCTAAGACTCCGAAAAAGAAAGATGCCATATGGGTCATAGTGGACAAATTAACAAATTCGACTCATTTCATCCCGGTAAGAACGGATTATTCCCTTGATAGATTGGCCGATTTTTACATTTCTGAGATAGTAAGTTGCATGGAGTACCGCTGTCGATTATTTCAGACAGGGACCCGAGGTTCACTTCGTGATTCTGGAAGAAGTTACAAGAAGCCTTGGGTACAGAGTTGAGCTTTAGTATAGCTTTTCACCTTCAGACCGATTGTTAGTCTGAGCAGATGATTCAGATTCTCGAGGACATGTTGCGATGTTGCATCCTTGAATTTCAGGGTAGTTGGGAAAAATACCTGCCATTGGTAGAATTTTCCTACAATAATAGTTTCCAAACAAGTTTAAGGATGGCACCTTATGATGCCTTGTATGGTTGGAAGTGCCGAACTCCATTGTATTGGACAGAACTCAAGGAAAATCAAATTCATGGAGTTGATCTGATTAAAGAAACCGAAGAAAAAATTAAAGTGATACGAGATTGTCTAAAAGCGACATCAGATAGAAAAAAGTCTTATGCTGATCTAAAAAGAAAGGAAATTAAATTCCAAGTTGGGGATAGAGTATTTTTGAAAGTATCTCTATGGAAAAAGGTATTGAGCTTTGGTCGAAAAGGTAAATTGAGTCCACGATTTATCGGACCGTACGAGATTATCGAAAGAATTGGACCGTTAACCTATCATTTGGCGTTGCCACCCGAACTGGAAAAGATTCATGATGTGTTCCATGTATCCATGTTAAGGAGATACCGATCAGACCCCTCGCATGTAATTTCACTGACTGAGATTGAAATTCGACCGGACATGACCTATGGAGAGGAAACAGTTAAGATGTTGGCTCGCAAAGTTAAACAGTTGAGAAATAAAGATGTGGCTCTTGTAAAAGTTTTATGGCATCGATATGGTGTTGAAGAACCTACATGGAGCCGGAAGAAACCATGAGAAACCAATATCTGAATCTGTTTTCTGGTAAGACTTTTGAGGACGAAAGTCCCTAAGGGGGGAGAAATGTAACATCTCGAAATAAGGCCTAGTCGGAATAGTGGTTTTGGGACCACAAATCCGACATCAAAATATTTACTTTATGGTTATTATGAGGCCTAGAATATGGGTATATGCATTTACTAAAGTTTTATGAAAAAATTCTAAGTATAAGATGTCCAATTGGAAATTAGGGACTAAATTGAATAAATTGTAAAACTTGGTTTCTAGAAGCAATTTGTATGAAATTGCTTTAGATTATGAATTAGAAGGTCTTGGAGAGCAATTTTCCCAAATTCTAAATTTTTGGACAAAAATGGGTTTGCATGGATGAAATTTTAAAGAAAGGGCATAAGGACATTTTGGTCATTAAGCATTTTAATGAAATAAAAAGAGAAAAATGGAGCAAAAATATGATCATCTTCTTCCCATCGCTACCGAAATTTGGAGGACACCATATCTAGGGTTTCTTCAATTTTGAAGCTCAATAGTAAGTGCTCTCGAGCCCCGTTTTTCATGTTCTTTGTATTTTTGAAATCCCGGTAGCTTGATCTCTCCATTTCTACCCATATTTCATGCTAGGGTTCATGTTTAAAAATTTATCCATGCATGAGTTGATTGTGTTTTGATGGACTATGGAGGAATATGAAAGATTAACGTGTGTTAAACATCTTTTTCTAGTTGATTTTCATGAGAAACCCTTATAAGGACCATTGTGCAAAAGATGTAAATGTGTGGTAGAAATGAGAAAATAATGGATAATGTGGGCTATCATAAGAAGGAAAAATGTTCGGCTAGGCTTGGGTAAGATAGAAAGTGCATGTGTTTCATTATCCAAGCCTAGGGATTAAATCGTTAAAATATGAAAAGTTAGGGGCAAAACGGTCATTTGGACCAGGGGTAGATATTAAACTTGAAATGCATAATATAGTGTATTAATGAGTTAATTTTGCTGTTATAGACCTCGAGGAACAAATTCCGGAGGTCAATTGTGGTAAACGTAAGGTTTCAGAATAACTGAAACACAATCCCGAAAAGAATACCAGCTAAGTTCAGATAACTTAAAGTAAACCCCTAATATACATAATTGTATGATTTATGAATGTATGAGATTTTCATTTATTGATGGTATGAAAATGCATGAAATGCACATTTGGTAATGACTTGTTGATAACTGTCTCGGTTGAGATTAAAAAGGGAATTCAATGGATAAACCATATTTTACATGTGAACTGAGATCCTGCATGTGTTGCAGTAAGGATTTAGCCTAGACGGGTAATCTGTGATCTCAAATATAAAAAGGAATCTAGCTTGGACGAGTGTTCCTTGAATGATCAAGCCTCTTGAAGAATATGTGTGCATTACGGATTTAGCCCGGACGGGTAATCTGATTAGGGTCTGAATTTAGCCTGGACTGGTAAATCAGATCCGAACTCATTAAGGGTGTTTGTCACTATAAGGGATTTAGCCTGGACTGGTAGGGTGTTTGTCGCTATAAGGGATTTAGCCTGGACTGGTAACCCTGACATCACCTTATGAGTTCTTGATATGAAGGATTTAGCCTGGACTGGTAATCCTGCCGTGGGATGTGAGGTTCGCGGGAGTGCA
This sequence comes from Gossypium arboreum, assembly GCF_025698485.1. Lineage (NCBI taxonomy): Eukaryota > Viridiplantae > Streptophyta > Magnoliopsida > Malvales > Malvaceae > Gossypium > Gossypium arboreum. The sequence continues at coordinate 13,280,788 of NC_069072.1, read as the reverse complement.
TATATGTGAAATGATCATTCATAAGAATTGACGGATAATGGGTACTTCATTGAGATTTCCTATGAACTCAACGGGATAATATGATGTATGTTAACAAGATGATGAATGATGAGCTCATCTATATAAATTACATGATTCTTTGTTATGTGACTAACTCATTGATTGAGTGCATGTGATAGGAAATCATTTCATAATGGATGATTTCATGATTTAGATATGGATGTATGCTAATTACTCGGTAAGTTTACTTTTCGATTATTCGAGCTTACTAACCATGTAAATGCTTACCCCTCTCTTTTTCCCTGTCTCTCACAGCTCGAGGACTCGAAAAGATTGGAGGAAAATTGGAGAGTCAACACACTATCAACTAAACAAGCTTTGGTATAAAGACTCTGTTTATTTTGTTAGATGGCATGTATAGTATTTTTGAGTATTTTATGATATGTGTCATTTGATTTTCCAAGTAAAGGCATGTAGAAATATGTTTATCTCTTTGTATATGGCCATGAAAATTGGCTTAATTTAAGTAGGCTATGACCTACGATTTTATGCATGGTTTTAATTACTAATGATGGGTTGCTATCAATTGGCAATGAGTCACTTGAGTGAGCCAATTTTGGATGGATTAATGTAACATGAGAACCCATGATACTAAAGAGGAAATAGGCATTTATGTATGAAACCAATGATATGAGGTTTCCATACAACTATTTTCATTAAGGTTATTTACAAGCATAAAATTATGTTTTCTCTCAAACTTGGTAACCACTAAACAAAAGTAGTAGAAAGGGGTGACTAAAGGCTTGGAAAATAGCCTAATAAAGTCTGCATGGTTGGACACACGGGCGTGTTTCTAGGCCGTGTGTGACACACTGTTCCCTCACATGGCCGTGTGCTATGGCCGTGTGTCCCCTGCACTTAAAATTTTAGCTCAAAGTTGTACACGGGTAGGCCACACGGGTGTGCATCATGGCCGTGTTAAAATGACAGTTTCGTCCACTGACAGGCAACACGGGCGTGTTCCATGGCCGTGTTGATAAGTCAGTGTTGCCCACGGTTGTAGGGCATAGACGTGCCTCAAGATACACGGGCGTATGAGTCCACACGGCCCAATCTACACTGGCGTGTGTCCCTTTATGTTAAGAAAAATTTTCTGAGAAGCCCAAGGTTAATCGAACGTGCCCGTATTTGTCCCACATTACCTTCCGATGTGTTGTAGGTCTCGAAGTCCTATACAAGAGACGAGATGTTCATGATTGAAAAGTTTTAAATTTAAATGAAATTTTGTGACCTGAGTTAGTATACTGAAAGTGTAAAGTTCCGGTAATGCCTCGAGCCCTGTCCCGGTGTTGGATACGTGTTAGGGGTGTTAAAATGGATGTGTTAATAGTTCTACTTTTAATGTTTGGTAATAAACCTATAATGAATGAATGGAATTGAAGTGGTTATGTATGTTTGGATTAGTTTTGCTAAATGAATTATACATGTGAATTATACTTAGGAAAGTAAATTAAATTGTTTGGTATTTGAATATGTAAATGATATAGAATTGAGTACTGAATTTAGTTGAAATGGATATGGTATGATTATGTATTGGTTGATGACCTTTGGCTATATAATTATGTCTTAAAATGATACCTTATGAGCTTGTGTAAGTATGTGCAAAAAGGGTGCCAAATTGGCTTTGCAAATGACCTATTTTTGTCCACACGGGCAGAGACACGGGCGTGTGTCTCAGTCGTGTGCGAGACACGATTATGCTACACGGTCATGTGTCCCCTGGTGTTGAAGTTGAATTAAAGTCATTATGCTCCACACGATCTAACACATGGGCGTGTGACTGGCCATATGGTATAAGTTAATATACCCTCTAAAGGGCACACGGGCTGGACACACAGGCGTGTGGTTGGCCGTTTGACCCAAGTCAGCATACTCTTTAGTTTTCAGATGAACTGGGGCACAGATGTGTCCTTAGCCATGTGATGCAAGTTAGTATGTATGCCTTGGTTCCACACGGCCTAAGGCACGGGCATGTCTATTAGTCGTGTAAGGCACATGGCTTGTTCACATGGGCTTATGACCTCTGTTTATAAGAAAATTTTCTAAGTTTTTTGAAATTTTTGTATGTTATCATTTAGTCCCGAACCACTTTTAAAGCATGTTAAAAGCCTCGTAGGTCCATATAAGAGACAATGTGGTTGTATTGAATGACGTATGAGAATGAATGCTATATGTTGTGTATTGATTAGTAATACCTCGTAACCCTATTCTAGTGACGGATACTAATTAGGGGTGTTACATTTTATTAGTATCAGAGCTACGGTTTAGTCGATTCTAGGACTAACGTAGCGTGTGTGAGAGTCTAGCTATACATGCCATATATACTCTGCGATAGTGTGATGATTCCTGATAGCTTAAATTGTGTTTTCCTATAGTAATGGATCCTGAATGAGCTATAGCTGATAATGTAGAGAGTAATGTGCCAGCTGCTGCTCAAGGGACAACGCCTACTGAATCTAGACCCCTATCGAGTAGTCATGGAGGTGAGGCTAAATATGCCTTTTTCTAGATGATGAATGAATGGTTCACGCAATACATTCGTACTAATCTGGCTGCTCAACAACCCCCGCCCCCACCTATTCCTCAACAAATTCCTGTTGTTCCTCAAGTTGTAGATCCGATACAGTTAAACAAACCGCCAATGGCCAAGATTCGTAAACATGGAGCTGAAGAGTTCCGAGCTATTGTGGATGATAATGCTGAGAGAGCTGAGTTCTGCCTCAAAAATACGATTCGGGAATTTGATGAATTATCTTGTACTCCTAATGGATGTATTAAATGTGATGCATCCTTGCTAAGAGATACTGCGTATCAATGGTGGAACACGCTGATATCTATGGTTTCAAGAGAACAAGTGACCTGAGAATTCATTCAGACGAAGTTCCGAAAGAAATACATAAATCAGCGATTTCTTGATCAAAAGCATAAAGAGTTCTTAGAGTTAAAACAAGGCAGCATGACTGTCACCGAGTATGAAAGAGAGTTCGTATAGTTAAGCAAGTATGCTCGAGAGTATGTGTTTACTGAGGAGATTATGTGTAAACGGTTTGTTGACGGGTTAAATAAAGATATAAAACTGCTAGTTGGAATTCTAGAGTTGAAAGAATTTATAGTTTTGGTTGAAAAGGCTTGCAAAGTCGAGGATCTTAGCAAAGAGAAGAGAAAAGCAGATTCAGAAGCTAGAGACTCGAGAAAAAGATCAATAAGTAAACCGTATCACTCTTCATCAAAGAAATCCTGAGATTTATCTAGCCGATCAAATACACCAGTGGAATACTTTAATAGAGATCGTGCGAAGCAAATTACAATTTCAAAAACTCCAGCTGTGTCAGTAGCAAGTGTGGATAATGTTAGATCAAATAAACTTGAATGTGGAAAATGTGGAAAACGACATTTTAGAGAGTGCAGATTGAATGATAAAGCCTGTTTTAGATGTGGCTCGCATGAACATTTCATTTGAGATTGTCTTGAGCTAGATGAAAAAGATAAGTCTCAGAATGTAAGATCGAGTAACCCTACTGTGAGAGGAAGATCCTTCCGTAATGTTGGAAATATGAGTGGTTGTAGAGGTGCAACTCGAGATACTACTGTGAGATCAGATGCTAGAGCACCTGCCAGAGCTTATGCTATTAGCACTCGTGAAGAAGCGTCATCTCTAGATGTTATCACCGTTACTTTCACTCTCTATGATACTGATTTGATTGCATTGATAGATCCGGGATCAATTCATTCTTATATATGTATAAATTTAGTATCCAGTAAGACTTTGCCTGTAGAGTCTACTGAATTTGTGATTAGAGTATTGAACCCATTGGGCAAATGTGTTTTGGTTGACAAAGTCTGCAAGAATTGCCCGTTAATGCATCAGGATTTCTATTTTCCAGCTAATTTGATGTTGCCATTTGATGAATTTGATGTGATTTTGGGTATGGATTGGTTAGCTATGCATAATGCTATAGTGGATTGTAGACGAAAGACAATTGAACTGAAATGTCAGAACAATGAGACTATTAGAATTGAATCGGATGATTTGAATAATTTGCCAGTTGTGATCTCGTCTATGTTGGCTCAGAGATTTGTAAGAAAAGGGTGTGGAGCTTATCTTGCCTATGTACTTGATAAGAAAGTGACAGAAAAAAAGATTGAATCAGTATCAATTGTGTGTAAGTATCTAGATGTATTTCCCGAAGAATTACCGGGTTTACTGGCTATCAGAGAGGTTGAGTTTGGTATTGAATTAGTACCGGGTACAATGCCGATATTGATAGCTACTACAGAATGGCACCGAAAAAGTTAAAAGAATTGAAAGCTCAGTTGTAAGAATTGGCAGATAGAGGTTTTGCCAGATCGAGTTTTTCTCCTTGGGTGCACCAGTGTTATTTGTGAAAAAGAAATATGGCACGATGAGAATGTGTATAGACTATTGACAGCTCAATAAAGTGACAATCAAGAATAAATACCCTTTGCCACGAGCAAACGATTTTTTTGATCAGTTAAAAGGGGAAATAGTGTTTTTGAAAATTGATTTGAGGTCGGGTTATTACCAGTTCTGAGTTAAAGACTCAGATGTGCCAATAGCTGCATTTAGAACAAGGTATGGACACTATGAATTTCTTGTTATGCCTTTCGGTCTAACAAATGCACCTGTTGTTTTTATGGATTTGATGAACAGGATTTTCAGGCCGTATTTAGACTGATTCATAGTTGTATTTATTGATGACATTTTGATTTACTCTCGAGATGAATCAGAGCATGCTGAACATTTGAGAATCATCTTATAAACTTGTTGTTTGCAAAGTTCAGCAAATGTGAATTTTGGCTAAGAGAGGTCGGTTTTCTAAGACATATAGTTTCAACCGAGGGTATCCAAGTTCACCCGAGCAAAATTTTGTGATTATAGATTGGAAGCCTCAGAGAAATGTATCTAAAGTCCGTAGTTTTCTAGGACTAGCCAGCTATTATAGACAATTTTTAAAAGGTTTCACGATGATTGCGACTCCGATGACCCGATTGCTTCAAAAAGATGTTAAATTTGAGTGGTCAGAAAAGTGTCAATAGAGCTTTGAACAGTTGAAAGCATTATTGACAGAGGCACCAGTGTTAGTTCAATCTGGGTCAGTAAAGAATTAGTAGTTTTCAGTAATGCATCATTAAATGGCCTGGGTTGTGTTTTGATGCAGGAAGGCAAAGTTGTAGCTTATGCCTCGAGACAGTTGAAGCCGTACGAAAAGAATTATTTGACACACGAGCTAGAGTTAGCTGCAATAGTGTTCGCATTGAAAATTTGGCGTTATTATTTGTTCGGTGAAAAATGCCATATTTATATTGATCACAAAAGTTTGAAATATCTAATGGCTCAGAAGGATTTGAATTTGTGACAGCGGAGATGGTTAGAATTACTAAAAAAGACTATGAATTAGTAATTGACTGTCATCAGGGGAAAGCAAACGTAGTTGCTAATGCTTTGAGTTGAAAGTCCTTATTCACTTTACGAGCTTTGAATACACAATTAGTGTAACATCTCGAAATAGGGCCCAGTCGGAATAGTGGTTTCGGGACCACAAATCCGATATCAAAATATTTATTTTATGATTATTATGAGGCCTAGAATATGAGTATTTGCATGTGTTAAAGTTTTATGAAGAAATTTTAAGTATAAGGTGTCCAATTGGAAATTAGGGACTAAATTGAATAAATTGTAAAAGTTGGATTCTAGAAGCAATTTGTATTAAATTGCTTTAGATTATGAATTAGAAGGTTTTGGAGAGCAATTTGCCCAAATTCTAAATTTTTGGACAAAAATGGGCTTGCTTGGATGAAATTTTAAAGAAATGGCATAAGGGCATTTTGGTCATTTGTCATTTTAATGAATTAAAATGGGAAAAATCAAGCCAAAATCAGCCATTTTTCTCCTTCATCCAGTCAAAAATTTGGGGTTCTCCATAGCTAGGTTTCAAGCTTTCCAAGCTCAATAACCCCGAGGAACAAATTTTGGAGGTCGATCGTGGTAAACGCAAGGTTTCAGAATAACTGAAACGTAGCTCCGAAAAGAATACCAGAGCTTGAGGACTTATAAGGATTGGAAGACGGTTGGGGAAGCAACACACTATCAACTAGTCAAGCTTTGGTATAAAGACACTTCTATTTTGTTAATGGCATGTATAGGGCTTTGAGTATTTTGTCATATGTGTCATTTGAATTGCCAAATGAAGGCATGTGAAGATGTATTCATCTTTTTGTATAAGGCCATGGAAATTGACATATTTGGAAGTAGGCTATGACTTGCCTTTATATGCATGTTTATGTTCTTATATGATGGGTTGCTACAATTGGCAATGAGTTCAAAAACGAGCCAAATTTTGAATGTGCTACAATAACATAAGAACCTATAAATACAAGATGGGAAATAACCTTTTTGTATGAAACCAATGATATGAGCTTTCTATACAACTAACTTCATCAAGATCATTTACAAGTGTATAATCATGTTTTACTTTGAATTTGGTATCTATTAAGAAAAAGAAGTAGAAAGGGGTGACTAAAGGCTTGGAAAATAGCCTATTAAGGTCCACATGGTTAGACACACAGGCGTGTGTCTAGGCCATGTGTGACACACGACCCATCCCTATGGGCGTGTGGCATGGCCGTGTGTCTCCTGCACCTAAAACTTTAAGTTAAATTAGCACACGAGTAGGACACACGGGCATGTGTCTACGCCGTGTTAATTTAACAAAATGTTCAAGTTTTGGACATGGGGTGAGCCCACGGGCGTGTGTTTTGGCCGTGCCTAAAGGTCAGTGTTGCCCACGGGTTAAAGGCATGGACGTGCCCTAGGCCACACAGGCGTGGGTGACCACACGGCCCCTCATACATGGGCGTGTGACACTTCTAAAAAGGATATTTTCTAAAGTTATTAAATGTTCCAGTCCTATCTCGAACTATCTCTATGTATATTTAGAGCCTTGAAGGCCCATTTAAGGGACAAGATGTGAATGCCTGAAAGTTTCAGATCAGAGCTAAACCTGGTGAGTCGATTCAGTATGTTTTAAATGTAAAATTTCGGTAATACCTTGAACCCTATCCTTATAAATGTTATGGTAAGGGGTGTTACATTTATTGGTATCAGAGCTACGGTTTAGTCGGTTCTAGGACTACCATAGAGGATGTTAAAGTTCGCTATACATGCCATTATTCGAATGTTGATAGTGTGACATCTCCTAATTGTTTAAACTATTTTGAATATAGTGAATGTCTTCCAATCAAGCACAAGATGAGTCCGAGGGAGCCGAGAGCCATGCTCCAACTTTCGTACAACAAGCTATATCTAGTAGTAGTAGAAGGCTGATGTCAGAAGGCCGAGAAGAGGCCCGAGCTACTTTCTTTGATATGATGGATGAATGGTTTGGGGATTATCTAAGAAATCACCCCAATATAACAAGACCTCCCCCGCCCCCTACCCAAGCTGATGAAGATGGGCCACGAGGTATGGCACCGGTGAGAATCGGCAAAGCCTCTGTAGATAAACTTAGAAAGTATGGGGCCGAGGAATTTGGAGCGAAAGTTGATGATGACGCTGAAAGAGCCGAGTTCTGGCTCGAAAGTACTACGCGAGTGCTAGACGATTTGTCATGCACACCCGAGGAATGTTTGAAGTGTGCTGTGTCTCTTTTGAAGGAAACTGTATACAATTAGTGGAAGACCATATCCTCGGTAGTGCCGAAAGAAAATATTACTTAGGATTTCTTCCAAGTAGAGTTTAGGAAGAAATACGTTAGTCAACGGTTTTTGGACTCGAAGCGAAAAGAGTTCCTGGAACTAAAACAAGGGAACAAGACTGTAGCAGAATACGAGAGAGAGTTCGTACGACTAAGTCAGTATGCAACTGAATGGGTCCAAACGAAATCTGAAATGCGTAAACGCTTCGAGGGGGTCTGAATGAGGACATCAAGTTGTTGATTGGGATCTTAGAAATACAAGAGTTTACCGCATTGGCTGATCGAGCCAAGAAGGCCGAGGAACTTAATAATGAAGGAAAACAAGCTAAGAGAGAGGCTCGAGTTGCGAGCAAAAGGTCTAGCAGTAAAACACTCTCATTTTCCACGAAGAAGGCCAGGAGCCTGCATGAACACTCCACTTTGTCAGTGGGATATTCGGGTAGATCGAGAAGCTCTAAACGACGATGTCAAAAGTCTTCCTCCCCGATGGTGACTAGTGTGGGGAGTGTAGATGATCAAAAACCGAAGTGTAAGAGCTGTAACAAATTTCACTTCAAAGAGTGCCAAATGAAGAGCAGTGCGTGTTTCAAATATGGTTCCCTTGATCACTTTCTCAGAGACTGCCAGGAAAGACCTGAAAAAGATGAGGAAATAGCTCCGAAGTTGGGTCCTCCCATTTTACGAGGTAGACCTTCGAGATACCTGGGAGTGCTAGTGGCAATTGAGTCGTGGCTAAAGACTCTACAAAATCAGAGGTTCGAGCCTAGTCAAGAACATATGCCATACATGCTCGAGAGGAGGCCGCTGCACCTGATGTTATTTCGGGTACTTTCTCTCTTTTTGATACAAGTGTTGTTGCTTTAATTGACCCGGGGTCGACGCATTCATATATCTGCATGAGATTGGTGTCTAATATGAACATTCCCATTGAACTTACGAAATTTATCATTAGAGTGTCGAACCCATTTGGCAAATCAGTTCTGGTTGATAAAGTCTGTAAGAATTGTCCTTTGTCGATTCATGGTTATTGTTTCTTGGCTTACCTTATGTTGTTACCATTTGACGAGTTCGATGTGATACTGGGCATGGATTGGTTAGCCTTACATGATGTAATTGTAAATTGTGGGAGTAAGTATATTAAATTGAAATGCCCGGATGGTAAGATTCTACGAGTCGAATCAAGAAAATTGGGTTCGTCACCGGTTATAATCACGGCAATGGTTGTCCAGAGATATATGAGGAAAGGATACAGATCTTACCTTGCATTTGTGTTGAACACTAAGGAAACTAAATTGAAGATTGAATCTGTGCCAATAGTATATGAGTATTCAGATGTGTTTCAGGAGGAATTACCCAGATTGCCTCCTGAAAGGGAGATAGAGTTTGGTATTGAATTAGTGCCAAGGATGACTCCCATTTCTATTGCCCCGTATAGAATGGAACCTACCGAGCTGAAGGAGTTAAAAGCATAGTTACAAGAGCTGACGGATAAAGGATTTTCTAGGCCAAGTTTTTCACCTTGGGGTGCCCCCATGTTGTTCGTAAAGAAGAAAGATGGTTCGATGAGGTTATGTATCGAATATCGGCAACTGAACAAGGTGACTATCAAGAATAAGTATCCTTTGCCAAGGATCGATGATTTGTTTGACCAATAGAGAGGAGCCACTATATTCTCCAAGATAGACTTGAGGTCTGGCTATTATCAGCTGTGAGTTAAAGACTCGGATGTACCCAAGACAGCTTTTAGAATGAGGTATGGCCATTATGAATTTCTTGTCATGCCGTTTGGGCTGACGAATGCACCGGCTGTGTTTATGGATCTAATGAATAGGATTTTTTGGCCATATTTAGATAAGTTTTTCGTTGTGTTTATTAACGACATTTTGATCTACTCTAAAGATGAGATAGAGTATGCGAAGCACCTGAGAATTGTGTTGCAGACTTTGCGGGAAAAACAACTATATGCTAAGTTTAGCAAGAGTGAGTTTTGGCCCTAGGAAGTTGGATTTTTGGGTCATATAGTTTCGAGTGAAGGCATCCGAGTTGATCCAAGTAAGATTTCTACAATTGTCGAATGGAAATCGCCTAAGAATGTAATCGAGGTTAGAAGCTTTTTGGGATTAGCCGGTTACTATTGAAGATTTGTAAAAGGATTTTCCATGATAGCGGCTCCGAAGATAAAGCTGCTACAGAAAGATGTTAAGTTTGAATGGACGGAGAAGTATCAGCAAAGTTTTGAAAAGTTAAAGACATTGCTGATCGAAGCTCTTATTTTAGTGTTACTTGAACCGGGAAAAGAATTTGTGGTCTACAGTGATGCATCTTTGAACGGACTGGGTTGTGTACTTATGCAAGATGGCAAGGTGATAGCCTATGCTTCACGGCAATTGAAGCCTCAGGAGAAGAATTATCCAACCCACAACCTAGAGCTAGCTGCTATTGTTTTTTCCTTTAAAATTTAGAGGCATTATTTGTATGGCGAGACTTGCCGTATTTTCACGGACTACAAGAGTTTGAAATACTTGATGACTCAAAAAGAATTAAATTTGAGACAAATGAGATGGTTAGAATTAATTAAGGAGTATGATCTGATTATAAACTATCACCCGAGAAAGGCGAATGTAGTCGCTGATGCATTGAGTAGGAAATCCCTGTATGCTTTGAGAGCTGTGGATGCTCGTTTGACATTACTTGGTGATGGTTCAGTTTTGGCTGAGCTGGATGCTAGGCCGACATTTCTGCAGGAAATTCGTGATGCTCATCTTAATGATGATGACTTGCAGGCAAAAAGGACTCAATGTGGGTCTGGTGTTGAGTCAGATTTCCGAATTAGTCCTGATGGATGTTTAATGGTTAGAGATAGGGTTTGTGTACCCCAAGACAATGAACTTATTCGAAAGATTTTACAAGAAGCACATAACAGTCGTTTGTCTATTCACCCCGGAAGTACCAAGATGTACAATGATTTAAAGAAGATGTACTAGTGGAACGGCATGAAAAGAGATGTTTCTGAATTTGTATCGAAATGCTTGGTATGTTAGCAAGTTAAAGCTGAACATCAAGTGCCTTTAGGTTTGTTACAGCCTGTAATGGTCCCCGAATGGAAATGGGATAGAGTTACTATAGATTTTGTGATAGGATTGCTGTTAACTCCGAAAAAGAAAGATGCCATATGGGTTGTAGTGGATAAGTTGACGAAGTCGACTCATTTTTCCCCGTAAGGATGGATTATTCCCTTGATAGATTGGCTGATTTGTACATTTCTGAGATAGTAAGATTGCATGGAGTACCACTGTCAATTATTTCAGATAGAGACCCGAGGTTCACTTCGAGATTCTGGAAGAAGTTACAAGAAGCCTTGGGTACAAAGCTGAGTTTTAGTATAGCTTTTCACCCTCAGACCGATGGTCAGTCTGAGCGAATGATTCAGATTCTCAAGGACATGTTGCGTTGTTGTATCCTCAAATTTCAGGGTCGTTGGGAAAAACATTTGCTGTTGGTAGAATTTGCCTACAACAACAGTTTTCAAACAAGTTTGAAAATGGCACTTTATGAGGCCTTGTATGGTAGGAAGTGTCGAACTCCATTGTACTGGACAGAACTCAAGGAAAATCAGATTCATGGAATTGATATGATCAAAGAAACTGAAGAAAAAGTTAAAGCGATACGAGATTGTTTAAAAGCGGCATCAGATAGGCAAAAGTCTTATGCTGATCTGAAAAGAAATGAAATTGAGTTTCAAGTTGGAGACAGAGTATTCTTGAAAGTATCTCCATGGAAAAAGGTATTGAGATTTGGTCAGAAAGGTAAACTGAGTCCACGATTTATCGGGCCGTACGAGATTACCGAAAGAGTTGAACCACTAGCCTATCGTTTGGCATTGCCACCCGAACTGGAAAAAATTCATGACGTGTTCCATGTATCCATGTTAAGGAGATACCGGTTAGACCCCTCTTATGTGATTTCGCCGACTGAAATTGAAATTCGACCGGACATGACTTATGGAGAGAAACCGGTTAAGATATTGGCTCGTGAAGTTAAACAGTTGAGAAATAAAGATGTGGCTCTTGTAAAAGTTTTATGGCATTGGCATGGTGTAGAAGAGGCCACATGGGAGCTAGAAGAAACCATGAGAAGTCAATATCCGAATCTATTTTCTGGTAAGACTTTCGAGGACGAAAGTCCCTAAGAAGGGAGAAATATAACATCCCGAAATAGGGCCTAGTCAGAATAGTAGTTTCAGGACCACAAATCTAACATCAAAATATTTATTTTATGATTATTATGAGGCCTAGAATATGAGTATATGCATGTGTTAAAGTTTTATGAAGAAATTCTAAGTATAAGGTGTCCAATTGGAAATTAGGGACTAAATTGAATAAATTGCAAAACTTGGATTCTAGAAGCCATTTGTATGAAATTGCTTTAGGTTATGAATTAGAAGGTCTTGGAGAGAAATTTTCCCAAATTCTAAATTTTTGGACAAAAATAGGCTTGCATGGATGAAATTTTAAAGAAATGGCATAAGGGCATTTTGGTCATTTGTCATTTTAATGAATTAAAATGGGAAAAATCAAGCCAAAATCAGCCATTTTTCTCCTTCATCCAGCCGAAAATTTGGGGTTCTCTATGCCTAGGGTTTCAAGCTTTCCAAGCTCAATAACCCCGAGGAATAAATTTCGGAGGTCGATCATGGTAAACGCAAGGTTTCAGAATAACTGAAACGCAGCTCCAAAAAGAATACCAGAGCTCGAGGACTCATAAGGATTGGAAGACAGTTGGAGAAGCAACACACTATCAACTATTCAAGCTTTGGCATAAAGACACTTCTATTTTGTTAATGGCATGTATAGGGCTTTGAGTATTTTGTCATATGTGTCATTTGAATTGCCAAACGAAGGCATGTAAAGATGTATTCATCTTTTTGTATAATGCCATGGAAATTGACATATTTAGAAGTCGGCTATGACTTTCATTTATATGCATGTTTATGTTCTTATATGATGGGTTGCTATAATTGGCAATGAGTTTAAAAACGAGCCAAATTTTGAATCTGCTACAACAACATAAGAACCCATAAATACTAGATGGGAAATAACCTTTTTGTATGAAACCAATGATATGAGGTCTCCATACAACGAACTTCATCAAGATCATTTACAAGTGTATAATCATGTTTTACTTTGAATTTGGTATCTATTAAGAAAAAGAAGCAGAAAAGGGTGACTAAAGGCTTGGAGAATAGCCTATTAAGGTCCACATGGTTAGACACATGAGTGTGTGTCTATCCCCATGGGCGTGTTGTATGGCTGTGTGTCCCCTACAACTAAAACTTTAAGTCAAATTAGAACACGAGTAGGACACACGGGCATGTGTTTGGGCCGTGTTAATTTAACAAAATGCTCAAGTTTTAGACACGGGGTGAGCCTACGGACGTGTGTCTTGGCCGTCCCTAAAAGTCAGTGTTGCCCACAGGTTAAAGGCATGGATTTACCCTAGGCCACACGGGCGTTGGTGACCACATGGCCCCTCATACACAGGCGTGTGACACTTCTAAAAAGGAAATTTTCTAAAGTTATTAAATGTTCCCGAGCCTATCCCGAACTATCTCTATGTATATGTAGGACCTTGAAGGCCCATTTAAGGGAGAAGATGTGAATGCCTGAAAGTTTCAGATCTGAGCTAAACCTGGTGAGTCGATTCAGTATGTTTTAAATGTAAAGTTCCGGTAATACCTCGAACCCTATCCTGATAATGGATACGAGTGAGGGGTGTTACAATTAACTGTGTCTAACGATGATTTGATAGTAGCTGAATTGAAAGCGAGATTGTTATTTCTATGGGTTCAATGTGAGTTAATTTCTAATTTCAAGTTTCAAATGGGGCATTATGACTGTTTGATGTTTCGTGATAGAATATGTGTACCAAGAAATTCTAAGCTCGTTAGGAAGATTTTAAACGAAGCACACAGTAGTTGTTTATCAACACATCCAGGAAGCACGAAAATGTATAACGACTTGAAATAGTTTAATTGGTGGCATAGTGTGAAACGAGATATCTCATAATTTGTTTCGAAATGTTTGATTTGTCAGCAAGTCAAGGATGAGCATGAAGTGCCGTCAGGTTTGTTATAGCCTATTATGATTCCTGAGTGGAAATAGGATAGAGTAACAATGGATTTTGTATCAGGTTTACCCTTATCTCCGAGAAAGAAAGATGTGATTTGGTCGTTGTTGACAGATTGACGAAATCAACTCATTTCATTTTGGTACGTACGGATTACTCACTTGATAAACTGGCGGAGTGGTATATCTCAGAGATTGTTTGATTGCACGGAGTGCCACTATCTATTCTTTCAGATAGGGATCTAAGATTCACTTTGCGATTTTGGAAGAAATTGTAGGAAGCTTTAAGTACAAAGCTGTATGTTAGCACTGCTTTTCATCCTCAAACGGATGGTCAATCTAAGCGAGTTATTCAGATACTTGGGGATATGATGCGATGTTGCATTCTTAAGTTTGAAGGTAGCTAGGAGAAATATTTACCGCTTATTGAATTTCTTACAATAATAGCTTTCAATCAAGTATTAAGATGGCACCGTACGAAGCTCTTTACGGTCGTAAATGTCAAACACCATTGTACTGGAGTGAGCTCGGCAAAAATAAGATTTACAGGGTTGATTTGATCAAAGAGACTGAAGAAAAAGTAAAAGTAATTCGTGATAGTTTGAAAACAACTTTGGATCAACAGAATTTGTACACAGACTTGAAATGGAAAGATATTGAGTTTCAGGTCGGGGATAAAGTGTTTTTGAAAGTGTCACTATGGAAAAAGATATTACTGTTTGGTAGGAAGGGGAAATTGAGTCGCGATTCATCAGACCATATGGAATTATCAAGCGAATTGAGCCAGTGGCATATCGGTTGGTATTATCATCTGAGTTAGAGAAAATACATAATGTGTTTCATGTAGCGATACTAAACGATACCGATCTGACCCTTCACATGTCATTTCCCCGACCGAGGTTGAAATTCAACTAGATATGTCATATGTTGAAGAACCAATTCAAATTTTAGCTCGTGAGATCAAAGATGTGAGAAATAAGAGAATCACATTAGTGAAAGTATTATGGTATCGACATGGGGTTGAAGAAGCTATGTGGAAACTCGAGGATGCTATGAGAAAATAATATCCAAACCTATTCACTAGTAAGATTTTCAGGGACGAAAATTCCTGAGGGGAGAGAGTTGCAATAGCCTGATTTTAGCTAAATTAAAACAGTGGTTTCGGAACAACAAATCTGAGGTCATAAAATGATTTTAATATTATTTTTGGTGTTTTCAGCATGATATTTAATATGTGTGAAAATTTTTTGAATTAATTTTATCGTTTAATTAGTCAATTTGAGAAAAATAACTAAATCGCGTAAAATGTAAAAGTTGCATGTTATTAGTTAAAGGTGTCTGTAATATCCTGATTTTCGGGTTTTTTCGTGATTCTCGAGTTTTTGGTAAAATTTATAAGATTAGGTATGTGGTTGTGAAATTCATAATTGGAGTGTGTAAATGGGCTTATGGAAGGCCCATGCGATGGCCAAAACCCGGTAGAATTTTTGAATTTTGGACTTAAGCAGTTAGGGGCTTTGGATAGGTGGCTTAATTAAAACTTGTGGGTAAAATGTATCACAAAAGAGCCTTTGGTAGAGTGGTTAAGTGACACCACTAGGGTGCTAAAAAGGTGGCGTGTAAGTGGTTGGGGGAAACCTGGGTTCGATTCCTTGTGATGGCAAAAGTGATGTTATTTTTATGCTTTGAGCAGGCAGGAGTTGTAGCCGAATGGAACTCTGTAGGAAAGAGTTTGAATCAGTCAAACGCATAGATTAAGGAGGGATAAGGGGAGAGATTTTAAGGATTTGAGAGGGAGATAGAGTTAGCAGAATAGAGGGGATTAGAGAGGGGATTTCGGCAGAGGGGTATTAGGTTAGTATTTTGGGCATTAGGGACTTAGGGTGTGCCGTTTTCTTCTTTAGGATTGGTCTTGTCTTTTTCTTTCTTCTTCTCTAGCCGAACCTACCACCCTTCCATTCATCATTCCTTCCTTTCTTTTCTTTTTCCAAAACTAGCGCACTACTCCCTTCTGTTCATCTATTACTTCTTTTCTTACCTCCACATCTGCCGAAAAGCTGCAAAAGCCGAACTTGTGAAGCTTGGTGGTGCCGGTTCTTTATTGACCAGCAACCTTTTTTTTCCCTTCACGTTTTGGTAGCCAATCCCTTTATCTTCTAGGCATTAAACGGTTCAAGGAGGGAGACTGTGGTAAGTGTTCGTACTCTAAGTCGATTCAGTAGTAACTGTTGACAAAAGCCGAAACCCCTATAGTTGAGGGTGGTTGCCGATTTGTGATGTAGGCCTTATTGGGTTTTTGCAATTGATTTTTATGGTTTATATAGTGGAGTAGATACGTTGGAGGAGCAGCAAGGCGTGGGGTATCGATTCGGATGAGCTTGGATCATCGGAGTGACTAAATCTAGATCTAGTCATCAATTTCGGCAAAGGTAGGAACCCTAGGGCCATTGTGGATGGTGGCTGAATATGTAAGAGATGATAATAGATAGTTTTCGATTTGGTTTAAATGTTATCACGATCTAATCTATAAGCGGTTGATTATAGGAGAAATCGCGTAGGAGATCTCGTCAAGGAATGTTGCAAATCAGGTGTGTAACGAACCCTCTTTCGTAGCTTAACTCGATATATGCCGAAAAGCCGAAATGCCAAAATTTCGGCATTTCGAGGACTTGTGAGCATGCGAAAGCTCATAGGTTGGTTAGATACGCTAAGTTTGATGATCGGGATCGTTGGAACAGGTAAGGGCACGATTTTCTGCATCACAGTAAGTTGGGCCTCGAGGGGCTAAAATCGGGCCCAATGAGCTTCCGGGCCCATTTGGTTAAATTTGGTAGAAAATGGAATCATGTTAAATTGCGCGTTAAGACTGTTAATACCGCTATGAAATATAGGTTAAATGGGTTTAGATGACTAAATCGACTATATAGAGCCCATTAGGGGTTTGGGGCCCAAAAGGCCCGAATTTGATAAAGTGCATTAAAATCATTGTTTAAACACTTGGAGTTAGTGATAATTGTTAATGAACATGGGAACCTTGATATTTTGGTAAAATTACGAAGATACCCTTATAATATGAAAATGACTATTTTACCCCTAGGGTTTAATTATGAGTTTGATGCATGAGATTTTGATATACATGATTTGATATGATATGCACATGATGTATTCATTTATGCATGGGTTAGGTTTTTATATGAATGAAGGAAGTGCAAAAGGGCTTTGCCCCAGTTTACCGAAAAGGGCTTTACCCCAATTTACCGAAAAGGGCTTTGCCCCAGTTATTAAAAGAGGCTAGGCCTCCAGTTATATAATAAATCAGCTATACTGCCAGTGGAGAGTTTGGTTGGGTGGGTTGAGTTATTCCCCACATGGAGAGCTTGGTTGGTACGGGTGGAGAGTAGCGGTTGGTGGGTTAAGTAGCCTCCCCAAATGGGCTTGCATATGTTCATTGATGTTGCATATATTATTGAAATGGGCCTATGGGCCATACCGTTTACAGTAAAGGCTTTGGCCTAGTGATATGAGTTGTGAATTATAAAAGGCTTTGGCCCAGTAATGTGAATAATGTAAAGGCTTCGGCCTAGTATATGTTGAGATTGAATTTGGGCTTAGGCCTAGCAGGCTGATATTGTTTTGGGCTCTGAAAAAGGCTTGTTGCACACTGAGTTTCCAAGCTCACCCCTTCCTTAACCTTGCAGGTGAGCCTTGATGGGGGGACTTGGAGCCGGAGGGGAATTCAGAGTGGCCATGGTGATCGCTTTTGGGCTTTTGAAATAAGTGACTGGTTTTCTTTAGTTTATCTTATTTACTATTTATTTTTGGGTTGTAATAAGGATATTTTAACTTTATTTTATTTCTGAGATTATTGTATTTTCAATAACTCGTTTTCAAAATAACGTAACAACACGATTAATCCGTTTATCAAAGATATCTACCCAAATGGATTTTCAACTCAGTTATTGAAGTGTGGCAATGGTTGTGGGCATGTCTAGGATTGGATCCAATTGAAGAGCTTGGTACTTAAGCAGCGTTCATGGCTCATCTCCTCTGTTTTTGGATACCTACGTGGTGCACAGCTTCCATTCACTTGGTTAAGCTTTAACAAAAGACGGTTTATTACAACTCTAAAGCAAAACCTGGATTCTTAACTTCAATGTAGCACGTCGGATTCAGCCATAACGTCTGGGCTGGGTTTGATGTGTTACATTTTGTGGTATTAGAGCCCGGTTGCAACAACTCGGTTGTAGGTTTTTAAACGTGTCTAAAATCAAGAGTTTCAAACAAAGGTATTTTAAAGCAAAAATTTAAGAATTTCTATTTTCTGTGATCAAATACATGGTTTTTGGGTTTTAAATAGACTGGGGAAAGAAGTGGCACACTGAATCCTTAGCACCAAGTCTGTAAGTATACTTTCTTTTTAGGTTATGTGATATTGATATGATGCTATGTATAGAACTGAGACCCTACTATGATACTTTAGATAGGGTAGAGCTGTAAAACGGTAGAAATGAGACTGTAGCTAGGCTACGAAGTTACGATAACAATCCTTAAACTGCTATACTTCCATAAGACATCTCGTAATAAACAATTAAAATATTAAACTAATATCATAAAACTCGTAATCAGATAATTCGATATGAGTACAAGAGGAACTCGTGGACGAGCTACGGACGTGGTCACGGAAGGGTGCAAGCGGAATCTTCATCCTCAGGGCATAGGCCAGCTGAGGAGGCATCCGTGCCACAAGCAACTGAGACTGGGTCATATGATCGGGCTGCGGAGGACAATGCTTTGTCCCAAGCAATGTTAAGGGTTTTAGAAAGAGTTGCTAGAGCTAGCACTGGGACAGTGAATAGGGGATCCATCTGGGAACGACTTTGGGCTAATGGAGCAGAAGTTTTTAGGGGCGTATCTGGAGTAGCCCCAAACGTGGCTGAATATTGGCTAGAGGCAACAGAGTGGATTATGGACGATTTAGATTGCTCTGTGGAGCAAAAGTTGAAGGGGCTGTGTCGTTGCTACGAGACGAGGCATACCGATGGTGGATCACCGTAAGGGAGAGTACCCCGATTGAACAAGTAACCTGGGAATTGTTCAAGACTGCTTTTAAGGGGAGGTATGTTGGAGCTAGTTATGTGGATGCTCGTCGAAAGGAATTTTTGAATTTGACTAAGGGTAATAAGACTGTCGCGGAGTATGAGGCGGAATTCTTGAGGCTGAGTCGATACGCCAACGGGATAGTTGCGAATGAATATGAGTGCAATGTTCGATTTGAGGATGGCCTCCGCGATGAGCTTAGGATACTGATAGCTCCACAGAGGGAGCGTGATTTCGCTACGTTGGTAGGAAAGGCTAAGATAGCCGAAGAAGTAAAACGGACTGAACGACAGAATCGTGAGAAGGATTGACCCAGATTTAGGAAGGATTCTGGACCCCCAGGTGTTGCAAATAGGAATGTTAAAAGAGCTAGAATGGAAGAACCGGTTCGGGCAGTTCCAGTGAATACTTTTAGACTGCAGGCTTGCAGGGACTGTGGCAAGGTGCATATAGGGGAGTGCTAGAAATGAACTGGAGCATGTTTTCGATGTGGATCAAAGAAGCATAAGTTCAGAGAATGTCCTTAGAGAGCAGCTCAAGAACTAGCTGCGGAGCAAAGGGGGGTCCAACCACAGCGAGGAGGACCACCACCACAGAGAGGCCGTGGGCAAGGTAGAGGTGGCAATGGTAATGGACGTGGACGTGGGGCACCTGCCAGGGGTACTGGAAATGCTGAAGTTTGACAGCTGGTGTTGGTTTATGTTACACGGCATTGTGAAGAGGGTGACGCTCCTGATGTTATAACTGGTACGTTCTTCATTAACAGCACGCCTTACACTACTTTGATTGATGTGGGTTCCACTCACTTGTATGTTGCTTGTGATGTATCTGGGGCATTGGGTGTGCTTCCTGAGGAGACTGTGAGTAGGGTATCGGTGATAAGCCCTTTAGGACACTCGGTTAAGGTAGATAAACTCTTTAGGCGGTGCCTTTGGAGACACAAGATAAGATATTTGTAGGAGATTTGATGGAGCTGCCATTTGGGGATTTTGATCTTATTTTGGGAATGGACTGGCTAACTAAGCATAGGGTGACATTGGATTGTGCTGCTAAGAGAATGGTGCTAAGAACTGCCAAGAATGAGGAGATAATGGTCATAGGGGAGCAAAGGAACTATTTGTCCAATGTTGTCTCGGCCTTAAGGGCTGAGAAGTGGATTTGGAAAGGTTGTGAGGCGTTCTTAGCATTTGTGAGTCAAGCTGAACCTGAGGGGATAATTGTGGGGTCGGTTAGGGCCATCAAAGAATTTCAAAATGTATTTCCAGAGGAACTTCTTGGATTACCTTCGAACAGAGAAGTCGAGTTCGGAATCGACTTGTTACTTGGAACAGCTCCTGTGTCCATTGCGCCTTATAGGATGTCACCAAAGGAGTTGGTAGACTTGAAAGCTCAGATTCAGGAACTGTTGGATAGAGGGTTTATAAGACCAAGTGTTTCCTCGTAGGGCGCACTAGTATTGTTCGTAAAGAAGAAAGATGGGACCAGGCGGATGTGCATTGACTATCGGCAGTTGAAAAAACTGACGATCAAGAACAAGTATCCTCTGCCAAGAATCGACGATCTGTTCGACCAACTAAGCGAAGCCTCGGTATTTTCTAAGATCGACCTTCGGTCAGGATATCATCAGTTGAGAGTCAAAGAAGTGGATATTCATAAGATGGCATTCAGAACTCGATATGGTCATTACGAGTTTCTAGTTATGCCTTTTGGTTTGACTAATGCACCGACAGCATTCATGGATTTAATGAATCGAGTGTTTCAGCTGTACTTGGATAGGTTCGTAGTCGTTTTTATCGATGATATCTTGGTGTATTCAGAAACGGAAGAGAAGCATGATGAGCATCTTCGTATTGTGCTACAAGTGCTAAGGGAAAAGCAACTCTATGTAAAGTTCAGCAAGTGCGAGTTTTGGTTGAAGGAAGTAACTTTCTTGGGCCATGTTATGTCTGCTGAGGGGATCAAGGTAGACCCTCGAAAGATTGAGGCAATTCTGGAGTGGAAGCCACCGAGGTCAATAACAGAAATCCGAAGTTTTCTGGGGTTGGCAGGCTATTATAGAAGATTTTTGGAAGGGTTTTCTGTGTTGGCAGCACCGTTAACTAAACTTTTAAGGAAGGGAGCACCATTTGTTTGGACAAATAAGCAGCAAGAGGCTTTTGAGAAGTTAAAGAAGGTTCTGACAGAAGTGCCAGTGTTGATTCAGCCAGAGCCTGGTAAGGATTTCACTGTGTACAGTGACGCGTCACGTGTAGGTTTGGGCTGCGTGTTGATGCAAGAGGGTAAAGTGGTCGCTTATGCATCACGATAGCTTAAGCCTCATGAGATAAACTATCCTACTCATGACTTAGAGTTTGCAGCGGTGATTTTTACGCTTAAGATTTGGAGGCACTACTTGTATGGGGAGAGATGCATTATCTATACGGATCACAAGAGTCTTAAGTACTTGCTGACTCAAAAGGAGTTGAATCTTAGACAGCGAAGGTGGATAGAGTTGTTAAAGGACTATGACTGTTCAATTGAGTACCATCCAGGTAAGGCAAATGTCGTGGCTGATGCGTTAAGTCGAAGGACTGTGGCGGAATTGAAGGCAATGGTTACTCGTTTAAGTTTGCATGACGATGGAAGCTTTTTGGCAGAGTTACAAGTGAGACCGACTTGGGTGGAGCAGATTAAGAAGCAGTAGTTGGTGGATGAGTCATTAGTTTCTCGGTTTCAACAAGTTGAGAAGGGGAGAATCCGGACTTTGGGTTAAATAATGACGGGATTCTTTGTTTTCGAGGAAGAATTTGTGTGCTGAAGGACTCTGACTTGAGATTGATGATTTTGAGAGAGGCATATAGTGGACCTTGTGCTATACATCCAAGAGGGAGTAAGTTGTATCGAGACTTGCGAGAGATATATTGGTGGCCTGGGCTTAAGCTAGAAGTGACCGAATTTGTGGGGAAATGTTTGACGTGTCAACAAGTAAAAGCCGAGCATCAAGCGCCTTGAGATTATTCTGACCGAGAAAGATACCACTTTGGAAGTGGGAAAGGGTAACTATGGATTTTGTAAGTGGGTTGCCGTTGACACCTTCCAAGAAGGATTCAGTTTGGGTAATTGTGGATAGGCTCACGAAATCTGCCCATTTCATACCGGTCCGAACCGATTACTCACTTCAGAAGTTGGCCAAGTTGTATGTGGTGGAGATAGTGCGGTTGCATGGGGTACCGGTATCGATAATTTCTAACTGAGACCCAAGGTCTACATCTTAATTTTGGCAGAAGTTACACGAGGTGTTGGGAACGCGATTGGATTTCAGTACAGCTTTTCACCCTCAGTCGGATGAGCAGTCAGAAAGGGTCATTCAGGTTCTAGAAGACATGTTGAGAGGTTGTGTTATTGAATTTAGGGGCAGTTGGGAGGATTACTTGCCATTGGCGGAGTTCGCGTATAACAACAGTTACCAAGCAAGTATTCAGATGGCTCCTTATGAGGCACTATATGGGCGAAGGTGTCGTTCGCCTACTTATTGGGCAGAGTTGGGGGAAAGGCAAGTACTTGGTCCAGAGTTGGTAACAGATACTGAAGACAAGGTTAAGGTGATCAGGAATCGGTTAAAGGAGGCAGCTGATCAACAAAAGTCTTATGCTGATCTGAAGCGTAAGGATATTGAATATGCTGTAGGGACATGGGCTTTTTGAAAGTTTCACCGTGGAAGAAGATATTGAGATTTGGTAAGAAGGGCAAGTTGAGTCCACGGTTCATTGGGCCTTATCGAATTATGAAGTGGATAGGGCCGGTGGCTTATCAGCTAGAGCTACCTCTAGAGCTGGATCGTATTCACGACGTTTTTCATGTGTCCATGCTAAGGCGATATCATTCTAACCCAACTCATATCGTGCCAGTTGTAGAAATCAAAGTACAATCGGATTTGACCTTCGAAGAAGAACCTGTGTAGATACTTGATCACGACGTCAAGGTGCTGAGAAGGAAGTCAATCCCATTAGTGAAGGTACATTGAAGAAACCATGGAAAAGAAGAAGCTATTTGGGAGACTGAGGAGGCGATGCATCAGTAGTACCCTTAACTGTTTGGATCAGGTAAAAATTTCGAGGCCGAAATTTCTTTAAGGAGGGCAAGGTTGTAATATCCTGATTTTCGGGTTTTTTCGTGATTCTCGAGTTTTTGGTAAAATTTTTAAGATTAGGTATTTGGTTGTGAAATTCATAATTGGAGTGTGTAAATGGGCTTATGGAAGGCCCATGCGATAGACAAAACCCGGTAGAATTTTTGAATTTTAGACTTAAGCAGTTAGGGGCTTTGGATAGGTGGCTTTATTAAAAATTGTGGGTAAAATGTATCACAAAAGAGCCTTTGGTAGAGTGGCTAAGTGAAGCCACTAGGGTGCTAAAAAGGTGGCGTGTAAGTGGTTGGGGGAAACCTGGGTTCAATCCCCTGTGATGGCAAAAGTGATGTTATTTTTATGCTTTGAGCAGACAGGAGTTGTAGTCGAATGGAACTCTGTAGGAGAGAGTTTGAATCAGTCAAACGCATGGATTAAGGAGGGATAAGGGTAGAGATTTTAGGGATTTTAGAGGGAGACAGAGTTAGCCGAATAGAGGGGATTAGAGAGGGGATTTCGGCAGAGGGGTATTAGGTTAGTATTTTGGGCATTAGGGACTTAGGGTGTGCCGTTTTCTTCTTTAGGATTGGTCTTTTCTTTTTCTTTCTTCTTCTCTAGCCGAACCTACCACCCTTCCATTCATCATTCCTTCCTTTATTTTCTTTTTCCAAAACCAGCCAACTACTCTCTTCCGTTCATCTACTACTTCTTTTCTTACTTCCATATCTGCCAAAAAGCTACAAAAGCCGAACCTGTGAAGCTTGGTGGTGTTGATTCTTTATTGACCAGCAACCTTCTTTTTCCCTTCAAGTTTTGGTGGCCAATCCCTTTATCTTCTAGGCATTAAAAGGTTCAAGAAGGGAGACTATGGTAAGTGTTCGTACTCTAAGTCGATTCAGTAGTAACTGTTGACAAAAGCTGAAACCCCTATAGTTGAGGGTGGTTGCCGATTTGTGATGTAGGCCTTATTGGGTTTTTGCAATTGATTTTTATGGTTTATATAGTGGAGTAGATACGTTGGAGGAGCAGCAAGGCATGGGGTATCGATCCGGATAAGCTTGGATCATCGGAGTGACTAAATCTAGATCTAGTCATCAATTTCGGCAAAGGTAGGAACCCTAGGGCCATTGTGGATGGTGGCCGAATATGTAAGAGATGATAATAGATAGTTTTCGATTTGGTTTAAATTTTATCATGATCTAATCTATAAGCGGTTGATTATAGGAGAAATCGCGTAGGAGATCTCGTCAAGGAATATCGCAAAGCAGGTGTGTAACGAACCCTCTTTCGTAGCTTAACTCGATATATGCCGAAAAGCCAAAATACTGAAATTCTGGCATTTCAAGGACTTGTGAGCATGCGAAAGCTCATAGGTTGGTTAGATCACTAAGTTTGATGATCGGGATCATTGGAACAGGTAAGGGCACGATTTTCTGCATCATAGTAAGTTGGGCCTTGAGGGGCTGAAATCGGGCCCAATAGGCTTCCGGGCCCATTTGGCTAAATTTGGTAAAAAATGGAATCCTGTTAAATTGCGCGTTAAGACTGTTAATACTGCTATGAAATATAGGCTAAATGGGCCTAGATGACTAAATCGGCTATATAAAGCCCATTAGGGTTTTGGGGCCCAAAAGGCCCGAATTTGATAAAGTGCGTTAAAATCATTGTTTAAGCACTTGGAGTTAGTGATAATTGTTAATGAACATGGGAACCCTGATATTTTGGTAAAATTACGAAGATACCCTTATAATATGAAAATGACTATTTTACCCCTAGGGTTTAATTATGAGTTTGATGCATGAGATTTTGATATACATGATTTGATATGATATGCACATGATGTATTCATTTATGCATGGGTTGGGTTTTTATATGAATGGAGGAAGTGCAAAAGGGCTTTGCCCTAATTTACAGAAAAGGGCTTTGCCCTAGTTATTAAAAGAGGCTAGGCCTCCAGTTTTATGATAAAGCAGCTATTCTACCAGTGGAGAGTTTGGTTGGGTGGGTTGAGTTATTCCCCACATGGAGAGCTTGGTTGGTACGGGTGGAGAGTAGCGGTTGGTGGGTTGAGTAGTCCCCCAAAATGGGCTTGCATATGTTCATTGATGTTGCATGTATTATTGAAATGAGCCTATGGGCCATACCGTTTACAGTAAAGGCTTCGGCCCAGTGATATGAGTTGTGAATTATAAAAGGCTTCGGCCCAGTAATGTGAATAATGTAAAGGCTTCGGCCTAGTATATGTTGAGATTGAATTTGGGCTTAGGCCCAGCAGGCTAATATTGTTTTGGGCTCTAAAAGGGGCTTGTTGCACGCTGAG
Organism: Gossypium arboreum; assembly: GCF_025698485.1. Lineage (NCBI taxonomy): Eukaryota > Viridiplantae > Streptophyta > Magnoliopsida > Malvales > Malvaceae > Gossypium > Gossypium arboreum. Next base: position 13,255,366 of record NC_069072.1, on the reverse strand, counting down.
TTTCCAAACTCACCCCTTCCTTAACCTTGCAGGTGAGCCTTGATGGGGGGACTTGGAGCCGGAGGGGAATTTAGAGTGGCCACGGTGATCGCTTTTGGGCTTTTGAAATAAGTGACTGGTTTTATTTAGTTTATCTTATTTATTATTTATTTTTGGGTTGTAATAAGGCCATTTTAACTTTATTTTCTTTCTGGGATTATTTTATTTTCAATAACTCTAAATTTTCTGATAATAATTAAAATGGGCTAGACTTAGGGCGCGTTTTCAAAATGGTACTCGTTTTCAAAATAACATAACAACACGATTAATCGGTTTATCAAAGATATCTACCCAAATGAATTTTCAACTCGGTTATCGAAGTGTGGCAATGGTTGTGGGCATGTCTAGGATTGGATCCAATTGATGAGCTTGGTACTTAAGCAGCGTTCATGGCTCACCTCCTCTGTTTTTGGATACCTACCTGGTGCACAGCTTCCATTCACTTGGTTAAGCTTTAACAAAAGATGGTTTATTACAACACTAAAGCAAAACGTGGATTCTTAACTTCAATGTGGCACGTCGGATTCGGCCATAACGTCTAGGCCGGGTTTGGGGTGTTACAGTGTCAATTGGCCTTGGCTTTTAAATATGATCGCCTTAAATGGTAATTAGACCATTTTAAGTTTTAATGGACATTAATGGACATCCATTATATGATTTTATATGTTTATTTTAAAGGTTAATATAATAATTAATTAATAAATGTTAATAAAATAAAACAAAAAGGAATTTTGTCCATCTTTCTTTCTTTCTGGTGTCCAAATATTGAAGAAGAAAAGAAGCCCTTAATGAACTTCTAGGGTTTGGCTAGTATATTCCTTGATTAGGGTACGGTTTTAGCTCGATTTTTGATGATTTCTATGTTTTTGTAATTGTTGCAGCTCAATCTAGCTAGCCCGTACCTTAGATTTTGAAACTGTTAAAGATTTTGAGAGTTACCATTGTTGAGTCTATGAGTTATTTGATGTTTAATGTTGAAATATGAAAGCTTGATGATAGTTTTACATGTTTTGTAAAGTGATTTTTGACAAAAATGTAAAAAAGGGATTAAATTGTGAAATATGCAAATTGAGTGATTGAAATGTGAAATAAATGAAATTTTTGGGTTGCTAGGGACCTATATGTAATTTGGCCAAGCTTGGGTATAAAGAAATTATGTGAATTTTGTGTATTTGTGAAATAGGGACTAAATTGATTAAATGTGTAAGTTTAGGGGCTAATGTGTAAAAATTCCCAAGTGTGTATTTTTGGACTAAATTGAAAGAATATGTGATTGAATAAGTTAATTTTAAATCAAGAAAGAAAGAATTCAGATTTAGATCGGGGAAAAAGCAAGGTTGTTGAGCAGTCAACCCGATACGTCAATTCGAAATACGAGGTAAGTTCGTATAACTGAACTTAAATGTGTATCTATCTATTTGATGGATGAAATTGAGATAGTAATTATTCTATTTGATAAATGTTGTGATATTAAATGAAATGTATGAATTGAGTAAGACAAGTTGCCGAATAAGCAAATCGAATAAAAGACCATAAACGGGTTATGGCATGTGAACGAAAGACCACGACAGGGCCTTGGCAATGTATGTGTAGGACCATAGTTGGACTATGGCATCATAACATCGATGAATTTGTATCGTAAGCACTTATGAACCGGAGAGGTTTGATAAGAGTATCGATAAGAAATAGAAAAGTATCGGTACAGGTATGTAAGGAAAATTATTCAAGTATCGAGTTAGATGAAGTTGAGAACTCATGAATGATGATATGAATAAATTTGATGTTAGCTCATAAATTTATGCTTTAAATGTTAATGATATTATCTGTTTTTAATTACTATATGAATGTTATGATTATTTCATGTTCACATATGGACTTACTAAGCTTTATAGCTTACTCTGTTTAATTTTTTATGTTTTATAGATCTATGAAGCTAGCTCGGATCCAAGAATCGTCAGAGACTTCATTGCACTATCGATCATCTATTTTGGTACATTTGAAGTTATGTATATATGGTATATGGCATGTATAGGCTTGAGTCATTTTGGTATGTTTGATGAATATATATTTTGGCCATTTGAGGTGGCAAAAAATGATGAACTTATTGATGCTTATGAATGTGCAAATAGTTCTACTTTTAATGTTTGGTAATAAACCTATAATGAATGAATGTAATTGAAGTGGTTATGTATGTTTGGATTAGTTTTGCTAAATGAATTATACATGTGAATTATGCTTAGGAAAGCAAATTAAATTGTCTGGTATTTGAATAGGTAAATGATATAGAATTAAGTATAGAATGTAGTTGAAATAGATATGGTATGATTATGCATAATTGTGTCTTAAAATGATACCTTATGAGCTTGTGTAAGTATATGCAAAAAGGGTGGCAAATTGGCTTTGCAAATGGCCTATTTTTGTCCACACGGGTAGAGACATGGGCTTGTGTCTCAACTGTGTACGACACATGGTTATGCTACAAGGCTGTGTGTCTTCTGGTGTTGAAGTTGAATTGAAGTCAGTATGCTCCAAACGGTCTTTCATATGGGTGTGTGACTAGCCGTGTGGTATAAATTAGTATATCCCCTAAAGGGCACACGGGCTGGACACACGGACATGTGGTTGGCCGTGTGACCCAAGTCAGTATACTCTCTATTTTTCACACAACCTGGCACAGATGCAAGTCAGTATTTATGCCCTGTTTCCACACGGCCTAAGGCACGGACGTGTCTACTAGCCATGTGAGGCACACGGCCTGGTCACATAGGCGTGTGACCTCTGTTTATAAGAAAAATTTCTAAATTTTTTAAAATTTTTGTATGTTATCAGTTTAGTCCTGAACCACTTCTAAAGCATGTTAAATGCCTCGTAGGTCTATATAAGGGACAATGTGGTTATATTGAATGATTTATGAGAATGAATGCTATATGTTACGTATTAATCAATAATACCTTGCAACCCTATTCCGGTGATGGATACGGGTTAGAGGTATTCATGAGTTATGTGGTTAAACTTTATGTTAACTTATTGATTAATGCTTTAAATGCTTATTATGTTATCTATTTTGAAATGCTAATGAATGATGAGATTATTTCATATTTACATACGAACTTACTAAGCTTTATAGCTTACTTTGTTTATTTTTCTATGTTTTATAGCATTTCGAAGCTAGCTTGGCTTTGGGGATTGTCAGAGACTTCGTCGCACTATCAAACATTTATTTTGGTACTTTTAAAGTTATGTAAATTTGATATATGACATGTATAGGCTTGAGTCTTTTTGGTATGTTTGATGAAAATGTATTTTGGCCATTTGAATTGGCTTGTGACGATGAATTTGGTGATGTTTATAAATGTGAAAATGGTTCTATTTTAAGTTTGGTAATTGACCTATATTGTGTGATTGAAATAAAATTTATAATGCTTAATGATATTAAGTAATTTGATTGCTAAAAGGGTTGATAATTTCGGGAGCTATGTGCTTGTGAATTGGTGAATGATAATGCATGTTTGGAATGGTTTAGTTAATTGAATTGTATATGTGAATTAGGTATGTAATTAGATGGCAAATTGTGCCATATTTGTGACTTGTATTGTTGATAATGAAATGGTATGAATTGGATATTGATTGATGATATTTGGATGCTTATTTGTGTCTTGAAATGGAACTATTTGACCTTGTATAGGTATGTGCAAAATGGGTGGAAAAATGGCTTGGTAAATAGCCTATTTTTGTCTACACGGACAGAGATACGGGAGTGTGTCTCAGCCGTGTGTGACACATGGTCATGTTACACGACCGTGATTCCCCTAGTGATGAATTTGAGACCAAGTTAGTATGCTTCACATGGTCTCACACACGGGCGTGTGACTTGGCCGTGTGGCATACGTCAGTATACCCTACAGGTTTAGCATGGCCTAGCACACGGCCTGGCACACGAAAGTGTATGGCCATTTTTAGGGCACATGAGCTAGCCACACGGGCGTGTGTGTTGGCCTTGTGACCCAAGTCAGAGAGTTACACGAGGTCGGACACGGGCTGGGACATGGCCATGTGCTCCCATTTCAAATGTTCACACAACTTGTGACACGGGCGTGTGTCCCCTGTTTTGAAAAATTTTTCAAAGTTTCGTAAAAGTTTCTTGAGTTATCGGTTTAGTCCCGAACCACTCCAAAGCATGTTTAGGGCCTCGTAGGCTCGTATAAGGGATAAATTGTTTGAGATTGAATGATGATTGTATGTAATGATCGAATGTATGAGAAAAGTATGTTTAAATGTATTGTAAGCCGGTAATGCTTTGTAACCCTATTCCGACATTGAATACGGGTGAGGGTGTTACAAACCCTGCATTCCTAACTTAGGTATCAATAGATTTGCAATTTAGTGAAGACACGAGTATGGATCTGGTAGCTTTTCTAAGATAGTTCGAACAAATATGTAGCACAGTGGGTTATATAAGAGTTCCATAGAAAGCAATCAGGCTGGTTTAATTCCATTTGCACTTGGAGGTCAAATTAGAGAATGGTTAGAAGCATTACCACCAGAAACCATTACATCCTGAGAAGAATTAGTGCAATGGTTCTTGCAATGTATCATACCTATACTGGTGATGTTAAAAGCTTATGAGGAGCTGTTGCAATTCAAGAAATGCTAGATAGAAGCAATTGATCAAGCATAGATAGATTTAAGATAAGCCTGCGCAAAGCAATTAGGGGAGGAATTGATACAGGTATCCAATTAAAGTTTTTTTATGTCGGGTTAGATCAAGAAAGTAAAGAACGATTTGATGTGATAGTTGGTGGCAGCATATGGTCGAAAACCACTCAAGAGATTGCTATGATCCTTGAGAAAGCAAGCAATAATGACCACACCTGGAGGAAAGTTCGAGAAGTACAAATCGGTGAAGAGGTGATAAATATCACAGAACAAAAAGAAGAAGATTAGAATGCAAAAGAATGTATTAAAAAAACAAGAAAGTGACGATGTAGTTGACAATGTGGATGTAGAAGAGATCATGGAAGAAGGGTTTTCTGATAAACTACTAATAAAAAGTTTGCAACAAATTTATACTGCTGATGGGGACAAACAATGTAAGAAATCTGTTAGTCAATTAGAAAAATTTCCATCTAAACTGATTCCATCAATTGTTAAACCACCAATGTTGGAACTAAAATCCTTTCCTTCTCATTTAGTGTATGGGTATTTAGGTGATAACAATACTCTACCCGTAATCATTGCATCGGGCTTGACAGTGGAATAAGAAAATGTGCTTTATGGGGTCCTCAAAGCACATAATGAAGCAATTGGATGGACTATTGTTGATATTAAGGGGATCAATTTGATCTTGTGCCAGCACAAGATAAGGTTAGAATAAGGAAAGAAACCAATTGTGGATGAACAACGACGACTCAATCCAGCAATGAAGGAAGTAGTGAATAAAGAATTGTTAAACTAGTTAGAGGCAAGAATTGTTTATCCCATCTCTAATAGCGAATGGTTAATCCCAACACAATGCGTTCCTAAGAAATGAGGTTTAATGCTGGTTGCAAATGAGAGAAATAAGTTAATCCCAACTCAAACTATCACCAGATAGTGTGTATGCATCAATTATAGAAAATTGAATGATACAACCAAAAAGGACCACTTCCCATTCCCATTTATCGATCAAATGCTTCATAGGTTGGCAGGAAAATAATATTATTATTTCCTTGAAGGGTATTCTAGATACCATCAGATCTCTATTCATCTAGACAATCAATAAAAGACCACATTCACAATTCTAAAAGGAACGTATGCTTTTCAAAGAATGTCATCTGGATTATGTAATACTCCAGCTACTTAAGGCCCGTGTTGGCCTGTTAGGTCACAAAACTTATAAAATGTGTTAAAAACACTTATTTTACTAATATTCTACTTATTTTACTAATATTTATCCTAAGTCCTAAATACCAAAAACGTAATATAAAATCCTAAATTGCATAGAAAACAAAATCCTTATGTGCGGTATGGACCCAGATTTACTACTACATTTGACAGAAGATCAAATACCCCCACACTTAAGTCTTTGCTTGTCCTCAAGCAAATTAAAAAAAAACTTGAAAATGGGAAATAAACATGAAAAGAAAATAAAATGTACTTGAGTTAGCTTGATATACTTGAGATTAGATCGGAGCATCAACACTAGGAAATTTTGCCTAGATATATAACTCTAGCTAGAAATTTAAACAATTCACATTTATTTACACGTAAATAGATTAGTTCAATAAATTACAAAGTAAACAAGTTAAATAGCATTAAATATATATCTCCATCAAAATGTATATACTATTCGTATCTATCTTTATCACTTAGTATATTTAATTTGTTTTTCCTATTTACAGTTTAATAAAGTGAACTAATTAGTTTAAATTAGAGGTGTGCATGGGTCGGCCCGGCCCGAAGGCCCGCCCGAAAAATGGGAGGGTTTGGGTAAAAATATAGGCCCGAAAAATGGGCTTGGAGAAAAAACGAGGCCAGTTTAGAAAATGGGTGAGCCTCGGAAAGATTTTTGGCGAGGCTAGGCAGGCCCTACCGATTTTAATATTAAATTATTTTTAAAATTTTTATTTTTAATTTTAAATAACTTTAGTACTTTTACTTTACTTTTTGTTGTTTTGATGTTATTTTGATATTGTAAAACTTTTGTTATTAATATAATTTAATTCTTAATTTAGTTTTAATTTGTTTCAAATTTTCAATTTTAATATAATTACTTTTTATTATATTTTTAATTTATGTATTATTTTAATAATTATTTTAGTCCCATTATTTATTTATTTTTGTTTTAATATTTGTTTTATGTTTTAAATGTATTTGATTTATTATATTTTAAAGTTTTTATTTAATAAAAAAGCAAAAAATTTAATATGACCGGGCCAGGCTCGGGCCTACCATTTTTTTCTCGGGCAAGGCTTGGACAAATTTTCAAGCCATATTTCGAGCCAGGCCGGGCCCGGGCCTTGAAAACGGGCCGAAATTTTTTTATGGGCCCGACCCGAACTCGGCCTGGCCCGGCCCATGCACACCTCTAGTTTAAATATAAACAACCTAAATTATTCAATTTTAGGATAAATTTACAGTTTAAACAAACAACCTAGGTTTATGCTCCTAATCAATCACTTGTATTTCTATAAGCTCAAGCACCAATAGAAAACTTGCAATTAAAAACTAAAAACTAAAAACGAAAGAAAATAAAATACTATAACAAAAAAATTGAAAGTTTTTCTAAATTACCCCACACTTTATTCAACACATTGTCCCTGATGTGCAATTGAAATTATAAAGGACAGAAGTAACTCGATTGACGTGATTGGGGTAATACAATTGGTGGGACTAGATTTTTGGCTCAATCTCGTAGTGCCTTAAAAAATTTGGGGTTTCTACTAAGAAAAATTAGATAACACTACATATATATAATATTAAAGTCTTAAATACTTAAAAACTCAAATAAAAATTTTAAAAAAATTGAAATAAAATACTAGGTCCAAATTAAAATAAAACTGAAAATTAAATAAAAATGTTCAAAATTAGTCAGAATTAGGATCCAACACCTCTTTCACTTTGCTTAGTTCGCCTTCCGACTCCTCCTCCGAATCTTCCTTTGGATCTTCTTCGGAGTCTTCCTCTAATTACCTCACTTTCTTCCTCTCGTTTGATTCGATCATTACCTTATGCTTAGTTGCTGGGAATTGTGGTAGCTTCAACCTGATTTTTCTTGCAAAATCTTCAAAAATTGGCTCACCTTTCCAAATTGGGTAGCACATTCTCGCCTTTCTATGGTTTGGTTTTTATTACTCTATTTCATTTTGGATTCCCTATAAGATATTCTACACTTGATTCCAAGATCAACAACTTGCTTGGTTATATGACACAACCTAATCATCCCATCGGCACCTTTGTTTGTCGGGATATGGTTGTCATTAAGTGCGAAAATAGTAATTCCACCTCATTTTTCCTTGGCATTGGAGCATGCTCTGATATATCCATGTTTCCACACAAATTTGTTCCTCTGTTAAAATTGCGTGCAACAAAGTTGCTTGAAACGTATTGATATTGGACATGTCTGTCATTGGGCAAATTCGAGTACTAATGAATTTCAACCACATTCACGCCGTCGGATTTAACTACGCTTGATAGAATGATAGGGGATAGTTTTCTCCTAAGTGTCGTTACCACTCACCCTTTCCGTCTATTAGGAGTTTGATTATGTTATTCATATTCTATCTGAAGAAATACATTAGGTCAGTTCATTGTACAAAATCACAAAGATATAGTGGAATGTCATAATACTTGCTATATTGGAAGGCAAAATAGACATCTCCTTCCCTCAAATTGAAAACCGTATCCATGGTACCTCCATCGGTCTACTCACATCTGCCTCCTTCAGTGTTACGTAAAATTTGTGCATGATCGGAAGGTACATCGGCTTGGTTAGAGTTATGCAAAACTTCTCCCATCAATGGTATTGAATCAATTCTCCTGTTTCATTCTTCAATGTGTCTATCGATTTGAAACCTTATTCTTGTATTGGGATTTTGCGTTGAGCTACAAGAAGGTTACTTTCGAGTTCCCTTTCCCAAAGGTAGGTGTCGTTATCCATTACGGATTTGCTATAAAAAAGGTCAATACTCATGAACACCTGAAATAAACACAGAAAAATTAATTAAGGTGAAATTGAACAGGAAAATAAACCAAAATGAAAAATTAAAAAATTCACAAATAATGACTTTTGAAAACAGTCCCTGGCAACAGCGTCAAAAACTTGGAACGACGGAAATATGCAAGTGTACACAATCGCAACAAGTAATAAAGTGACAAGTAAATATCGAGTTATCGTACCCATTGGGACTGTGAAAAGAATTATTTATGAATGCAATTTTAAAAACACCTTGGTGAAGAAAAACATTTTGATTTGAGGAGGTGATTAAAAACTAGGATTCTAACTATGTAAAATAAATAAAAATAAAATAAAAGTTCCAATGCGCGATTTCAAAAGATGATTTTAATCAAAGTGACATAATTGTGTTAGATTAATTAAATTTCTTAACTTAAAATTATTAAACTCATGTTTATGTTGTTACGAATAAATTCACGGTAAATCGGTAATTTGCTAACTTATGAACATACTTACTTACCAAAATCCATTTATCTCTTGACTATATCTGTATGTCAATTCAACCGATTAAACAAATTTTAATAAGAAAATGTGTTAATGCACATACATACTTATGAAATCAAAATAATCTCATGTACATATCTCTATGCCAATTCAAACAATTAATTCAATCTTATAAGCACATAAAAGATCATGTGAGGTAACAATGTATTTCTACCTTGAAATAGTTTAATCACAATAATCTTTCAAGTTATGCAAGGTTAATGTATCGTTAGATACCGTTGGTAATTTAACCCTCAGCTACTTTAGATGATTAAACATGCATTGATTAAGTATTGTGTCAATTAATTACAATTTCAATCTGTTTAAATAATTAATTCATTAGTTACCTTACAATTGTGATGCAAGAGTAACTTAGTCATGGTTTTACTTAATCAAACATCTTACCGAGGCCTATAACAACACAAACACAATTTTAATAAATTAAGTAAACGACATGCAATCAACCTAACACGAATTAAATTTAAGCCATATTAATTAAATTAAACATATCAACATCACAAATATTCATAGACATGTTCATCATAACAACAACAAAATTAAAATGATAGGGAACAAGAATCAAATCCGGAGTTTACTCCGTGGCTTGACTAGTTTGCTCCACTCTTTCTTCTCCGCTTGTTCTTGACAAGCCAAAGCCTCTATGAACACTTGAATGCTACTCCAAATGGTGGTTGATTGACTCTTTTTCAAGAGGTGAAATCAGCAAGGGAATAGGGGAAGGAAATAAAGAAAAATGGAAAGGAATGAATAGAGAAAAATGAGAGAGAAGTAAAGAGATGAGAAGGGTTGAGATGTGTTTGAAATGAGCAGCCAAGGGGGTATTTATAGGTTGAGATGACTGCTAAAATTAGCAAAAATAAGCAGCCATAAAGTTCCCCCATGGCCAGCCACACATGTGGCAAGTTTGAAAGATTCAAACTTACTATTTTAAGGTAGGGGTAAATCTTAAAAGACATGAATAGTGGAGGGGTTTGAATGCAATTTGAAGGAGTCTTCAAGGACCATTTTGCAAACTTGATTCATTTCTCGTCCCGAGTAATTCATTGCTCGTCCCAAGTAAAAAGGGCATGAAAAAGTGTGTATATTTTTGTGTTTCCACACCCCAAACTTAATTCATTGCTCCTCCCGAGTAATGCACAAATTTAAAAACAATTTCACGAGAACCCCTTTGAAAAATTCCTTCAGAACAACATTCTTCCCAAAATCATGATTTTAGTATACGTATGCTCAAAAACAAGAAATTTGATATTTAAGCTACTTATGTATACATATCATTCAAATTAATCTCAATTATTATTTTGATAGCAAAAATAGACTAAATGCTTCCTAATAAAGGCATGTTAAATCCCTACCAATTTGGCTTTATTTCCTTATTCAAGATTAAGCTACAATCATCAAGTTTAATTTATGCCTTCATATGTTGAACATAGCAATTTCTCTCTACTAATGTAGGTAGCATAGAAACTTGAATCAATAGGTCTTTTAAAAAGGTTGTAACGTGGCTAGGATAGGGGAGTGTAAACGATAGGTAAATTTAGACTAAAAACCCTAGACTCAGCTTCAATCGAACCTTCGGAATAATTATTTTTAATACACCAACTTACTTTTCTTTCACATGCTCTTTTGCACATCTATTTTCTTTCAAGTGCATATGCTCTTTTTTTTTTTTACATGAGCATTCTGAATAGTACTGACTCTAGTGTTTGAGACAATTTAAAGATAATTAAGAGAAAAGTGATGGCTAAATATTGCAAGGGTTCAAATAAAATTAGGCCATATAGTCTCATAGTTGGATTTCAAGGGATAAAAATTCATCATAGTTGGCTTGAAAGTTTCAAACGGCCCAAACAAAAGTTGCCTAAATCATTTTCAACTTCCCATGCTTCCTAGAATTTCGCCTCATGAAACTACTAAGTTAATTCTAGAGACTTAAACTTTCATGCATACCAAACTTTCCTACGGAACTGAAAATTTTATGGTACGATTTGCATGCTTTATTAAAATAAATTTGTAACACCCCTTACCCGTTACCGTCGCCGGAACAGGATATAAGGTATTACCAGAACATAACACATACCATTAAACATAATCGAGATATAAATATGTCATCCAATTTGATAGTGCATCGTCTAACATATGTCTTGAACAATATTAGCCCACTTTAATGGCTTGTACAAAGTATCTGGTCGAGTACTGTAACTAATATTTTAATCTAGACAAATATGACACGTAACAAAATAATTAAGCCTACTATACATGCCATAATTCAAAACGTTTAGTTCAAATACCCTAAAGTATGATAGTGCGGGTAGATCTTCACGATCCTTAACTCCTGAGCAAGCCGAAGAACACTATAAGACAAAAGAGAGAAACAAAGTAAGCTTATAGCTTAGTAAGTAAGTATGTAAATACTAATTAAAGAATCTAACATATTTACACAACAATTCAAGTTTATCTACTTTAACTTCACTATTCATTCCACTTTGATTTAGCTGTCTCTACTGCATCATATTCACTAAATAAATCATAACTCGGGTTACAAAACTCGAAATTCAAATCCGTAAAATTTCCTGAATCTAGACTCATAAAGCTTTTTGCTAATTTTTTCTATAATTTTGGTTCAGCCGATTAGTACAGTTTATTAGTTAAAGTTTCCCTGTTACACAGCTCGACTGATCTGACCTCTGTTCACTACGAATTGAATATCTCTCAGTACACAATTCAAAAACCCTGAAGTCTGTTTCATTTAAAACTAGTCTCAATAAGGAATTTAGGCATGTAAACTATATTTCTTAATTTGTTTTTACAATTTTAATGATTTTTCAAAGTTGGAACAGGGGATCACGTATTCATCCTGAGCAAGTCACATACAATTGTAAATATCTCAAAATATAGAATTCCTTTGCTTGTTCTGTTTCTTTTATATGAAAGTAGACTCATTAAGCTTTAATTTTACATCTCATTCAACCTCTAATTATATTCCTCCTATTTTTGGTGATTTTTCAAAATCACGTCACTGTTACCATTTAAAAACAGTTTTAATGCTAGTTTCACTCTTTCACACATTCTTTATGCTAACCTCATTTTATCTTATATATGTATATACCACAAATCATTTTCACCACATTTCATTCACCATAAGTGTAGGTCCAAACCACAATATCACCACAAAACCATCCCGTTGAACAATTCGGATCAATCCTCGATATTTAATGGTTTCAAAGACACAGCTCCACCATCATACTTCGTTTAGTTCACTCTCTTGTACACATGGTGAACACTTAGTACCACTCATGCGACCTAACCGATTTGTCTCGTAGCTCTCTTGTCTACATGGTGTCCTTCACTTGGAATCACGCATGCGACCTAGCTACATTTATCTTTCACGTAGCTCTCTTGTCTACATGGTGTCCTTCACTTGGAATCACGCATGCGACCTAGCTACATTTATCTTTCACGTAGCTCTCTTGTCTACATGGGATACATCTCGTATCACACATGTGACCTAGCTACTACAGGGTGTCTCGTAGCTTTCTTGTACACATGATGTGCACTCAGCATCATACATGTGACCTAGCTACGCCCTCTATTTCATTCGATCTCTCTGATTGTTCAACCGGGATCTCTCTCTATATTTATTTCCATTCTTCCAATAGTCGATTTACATTTTAACATCAGCTAGTATGTTTATATAATAGGCTGAAATATAAGAATGTACATGAAATTATTGTAATATTTACATACAAACTTACCTTGGTGCAAAATATGGAAATTTTGCAATTTAGTCCAAAACTTTTTCCTTCCCCCGTTCGAGATCAATTCCGCGTCTTTCTTGATCTATAATAACACATTTAGCTCATTTAATACTCATACTATTTATTTCAATCCAAAAATCACATTATGGAAAAATTACATTTTGCCCCTAACTTTTACAAAATTACATTTTTGCCCCTAGGCTCGGAATTTAATTTCAGCCCTTATTCTTATGTTTTATGATATGCTGAACATTTTCTCTTCTACAACAACATCAAATTCTCACTCTATCATATAGTTATGAACAATAGGTATTTTTACCGATTATGCTTGCTTTTACTCGCTTTCACTTAAAACCGAGTAGCACAAGTTATTTAACATAATTTAAAACCTCATATTCTATCATAAAACATCAAAATACACAAATTTCACCTATGGGTATTTTTCCAAATGTGAACCCTAGGTTAAATTATTACTAGCATAAGCTTAATCGAGCTTCCGGATTCCAAAAACGTAAAGAACATTAAAAGCGGGCTTGGAATCACTTACTATGGAGCTTGAAAATTGAAGAAACCCTAGCTATGGAGAGAGGAGAATTCGGCAGCAACTAAGGAGGATGATGATCAATTTTGTGTTATTTTTCCCATTTTATTTCATTTAATATCCAAATGACCAAAATGCCCTCCTTACTAAACTTTCAAAAATTCCTTCCATGTCCTAATTTTGTCCATGAATTTAAAATTGGTCAAATTGCTATTTAAGACCTCCTAATTAATATTCCAAAACAATTTCATACTAAAACTTCCGGGATGTAAATTTTGCAACTTATTCGATTTAGTCCCTATTTTCAATTTAAGCACTTTAGGCATAGAATTTCATCACGAAATTTTCACAAAATCATGCAATCATATCATAAACCCCAAAATAATTATAAAACAATTATTTCTATCTCGGATTTGTGGTCATGAAACCACTATTCGATTAGGCCCTAATTCGGGTTGTCACAATTCTCCCCCTTTTGAGATTTTCGTCCTCGAAAATCTTACCCAGAAAGAGGTTTGGGTCTGTTTCCTCATAGCTTCTTCAGGTTCCCACGTAGCCTCTTCTATCCCATGTCCGTGCCACAATACTTTCACTAAAGCTATACTTTTATTTCTTAACTGTTTAACCTCTCGAGCCAAAATCTTTATTGGTTCCTCCTCATAGGTCATATCCGATCGAATCTCAATTTCATTGGAGAAATCACATGTGAAGGATCGAACGATAACGTCGCAACATTGATACATGAAACACGTTATGAATTCTTTCTAACTCTGCCGGTAAGGCCAACCGATATGCCATCTGGTCCAATTCTCTCAAGAATCTCAGACGCCCAATAAAACGCGGACTCAACTTGCCTTTCCGACTAAATCTCGAACTTTTTCCATGGTGACACCTTCAAGAACACTTTATCACCCACCGAAATTCAATCTCTTTTCTTATTAAATCGCATATGACTTTTGTCGATCTGAAGCGACTTTTAAGCAATTCAATTACTTTTATTTTCTCTTGGTTTCTTTAACTAGATCAACTCCATGAATCTGCATTTCTCACTAAGCTCGGTCCAATACAAAGGAGTCCGACACTTACGACCATACAAGGCTTCAGACGGTGCCATTTGTATACTTGATTGATAAGCTGTTATTGTAGGCAAACTCAATCAAAGATAGATATTTCTCCCAACTACCTCCAAATTCTAAAACACAAGATCTAAGCATATCTTGAGTACGGATTACTCTTTCTGTTTGACCATCTGTTTGTGGATGAAATGCGGTACTAAAGTTCAATTTTGTACCCAAAGCTTTTTGTAACTTTTTCCAAAATCTCGAGGTAAATCTTGGATCTCTATCGATATTATAGACATAGGTACTCCGTGCAACTTCACAATTTCAGCAACATATAATTGGCTAATTTATCAAGTGAGTAATCAGACGTCTTGGTATAAAGTGGGCTGACTTTGTTAATCTATCAACCACTACCCAAACAGCATCCTTCTTTTTAGGAGTTAAAGGCAAACCGGTTACAAAATCCATGGTAATCTTGTCCCATTTCCACTCGGGCACCATTACCGATTGAAGTAATCTCGAAGGCACTTGATGTTCACTTTTACTTGTTGATGATCAAACACTTGGTTACAAATTCGAAATGTCCTTTTCATACCGCCACCAATCTGACTTCTTTAAATCATTATACATTTTGTGCTACCGGGATGAACGATAAATGACCATTGTGCGCCTCATGTAATATTTTACGAATCAATTTATCGTTTTTCGGCACACATATCCCGTCTCGAAACATCAAACAATCACCGGTCCAACTCAAAAATCGAGTCGTAACTTTGATTCGCATTGAGTTCTCTTGATCCGCAACTCACTATCATTCTTTTGAGCATCACAAATCAATCGGAGAAATAACGGTTTAGCTCTCATTTCGCTAAGATTGACCCATCATCGACAATGCTAACCCGTGTTCATGGCTCTCAAAGTAAAAGAAATTTTACGCTCAAGGCGTCAAGAACTTACATTTGCTTTTCCGGATGATAATCAATCACTAGATCATAATCCTTTAATACTTCAAGCCATCTTCATTGTCAGATTGGATCCTTTTGATTCATCAAGTACTTCAAACTTTTGTGATCGGTAAAAATTCGGCATTTTCACCGTACAAATAATGTCGCCAAATCTTCAAGGCAAAAACAACAATGACCGTTCAAATCATGTGTAGGATAGTTCTTCTCATGCGGTTTTAAGCTGTCTCAAGCATAAGCTACCACTTTACCCTCTTGCATCAACACACATCCAAGGCACATCAATGATGCATCACTATAAATTACGAACTCCTTTCGACTCAGTTGTACTAAAATTGGTGCTTCATTAATCGTGCTTTCAACTTTTCAAAACTTTGTTGACATTTATCAGTCCATTCAAACTTAACATTCTTTTGCAACAACTTAGTCATAGGAGAGGCAATCATCGAAAATCCTTCAACAAAACGTCTATAATACCGGCTAAGCCTAAAAGCATCTAACCTCGGATACATTCTTGGCGGTTTCAATCAACGATCGCAGAAATCTTACTTGGATCCACCGAATACCATCACCGAGACTATATGCCCCAAAAATCCGACTTCACGAAGCCGAACTCACTTTTACTAAACTTGGCAAACAGTTTCTTTTCTCTCAAGATTTGCAATATAGTTCTCAAGTGTTCGGCATGTTCGAGACTCATCTCGAGAATAAATTAAAATGTCATCTATAAACACTACTACAAACTTATCCAAATATGGTAGGAAGATCCGATTCATTAAGTCCATAAATATAGTGGAGCATTTGTTAAGCGAAAGGCATCACAAGAAACTCATAATGTCCATACCTTGTCCTAAAGGCGCTTTTCGACATCGACTCCTTAACTCTCATTTGGTAGTAACCGGACCTCAAATCAATCTTTGAAAACACTGTGGCCCCTTTAACCGATCGAATAAATCATCAATCCTCGGCAATGGGTACTTGTTCTTTATAGTCACCTTATTAAGTCGACGGTAATCAATGCAAAGTCTCATTGAACCATCCTTCTTCTTACTGAATAATACAGAGCACCCAGGAGAGAAACTCGGTCTCACAAATCCCTTGTCATTAACTCCCCGCAATCGAGCCTTCAATTCTTTTAATTCATTGAGCCATTCTATATGGAGCAATCGAGATCGGTGCAAATGCGGCAACAAATCAATAGCAAAATCTATCTCTCTATTCGGAGGCAACCCAGGCAATTCCTCTGGAAATACATCTGGAAACTCACAGACTATTGGCACTGATTCAAATTTCAGTTGGGGCAACTCAATATTCATTACATAAGCCAGATAAGCTTCACACCCTTTTCTCATGTATTTACATGCAGACATGTGCGAAATCACCATAGGCAATTTATTTGATTCATCTGTTTCAACCCACAGAATTTCTCCATTTTCACATTTCAACTCTAGTGTCTTTTGTTTACAATCTACCTTAGCATCATACAATGTTAACCAGTCCATTCCCAAGATAACGTCAAACTCACCAAATGGTAACAACATCAAGTTGGCCGAAAAACAGTGACCTTGAATCATTAATGGGCAATTCTTGCAAACCTTGTCAACTAGCACATATTGGCCTAAGGGGTTCGACACTTTAATCGTAAACTCAATAAATTCAACAGGCAACTTTTTATTGGATACTAAATTCATGCAAATATAGGAATGAGTGGACCCGGGATCAATCAATGCAATAACAATAGTATCATAGAGAGAAAATGTACCAGTAATGACATCGGGAGATGATGCATCTTCTCGGGCACGTATAGCATAAGCTCTAGCAGGTGCTCTAGCTTCTGATCTTGCCGTTAAATCTTTCATCACAGTTTTACTACTAGTCCCACCTCCAGTATTTCTCAGTGGTCTACCTCTACTAGCGGTGGTATTCTATCTAGCACTCTGAAATCTTTCTTCTTTAATTTTCTCCGGACAATCTCTAATAAAATGCTCACGAGAACCGCACCTGAAACAAGCTCGCTCGGTCCCCCAACACTCACCATAATGTTGCCTGCCACATTGCTGACACTCGGGCTTTCTAGGTCGCACATTACCCACACTTGCCATCGAAGTAGCTTGAGCTTTAGACCCCGAATATGCTCTACCACGATCTCTGTGTGAATCCCCAATTGAAACTGTCATTCGAGGGTTTGTCTCTTTGGACCTCTTTGGTTGAGATTGAAATGGCTTGCTTATCTGTCTTTTTCTGACGTCTCGGGCCTCAATAGCGCTTTTTCTTCTTTCTTTGTTCAATTCTTGACTTTAAGAGCTCGATCAATCAATACTACAAATTCTTTCAACTCCAAAATTCCTACAAGCATTTTAATGTCCTCATTCAGTCCATCTTCAAATCTTCTACACATAATGGCCTCGGTAGACACACATTCTCGAGCATACTTGCTTGAGTCTTACAAATTTCGCGTTCATACTGCTCTGACATTTTCCCTGCTTCAATTCAAGGAACTCCTTCCGTTTTTGATCAATAAATCGTGACTTATGTATTTCTTTCTAAATTCTTCTGGAAGAAATCCCAAGTAACTTTTCTTTTGGCACCACTGCAACCAAAGTCTTCCACCGGTAGTAAGCGAATCTCTCAAAAGTGATCAAGACACTTTAAGCATTCCTCGGGTGTACATGAGAGCTCATCAAATACACGGGTAGAATTTTCAAGCCAGAATTCCGCTTTCTCAGGATCATCATCGACCTTTGCTCTAAACTCTTCGACCCCTTGTTTTCGAATCTTGTCAACCGGAGGCTTGTTCATTCTTACCAAATCTATACCTTGAGCACTCTGAGAATCGTCCGAGGTATAGGAGGGGTGGAGGAGGTTGAGCATTTGGATTTGCTCGAATAAATTCAGTATACCAATTGTTCATCATTTGGAGAAAGGCATCCCGAGCCTCATCTCCTTGTCTCAATGTCTCAGGTCTACTTTCCATAGGCGCGGTCCCTTGTGCGGGAGCCGGCGCATTACTAGCAGCATCATCAGCCGCAGTTCCTTCAGGATCCATTACTATATTAAAACAAAACACGCTTTAGAATAATCGAGTCACCACACTATCACAATATTTTTATGGCATGTATAGCTAGACCTTTACACACACTTTATTAGTCCGAGAACCGACTAAACCATAGCTCGATACCACTAAATGTAACACCCTTACCGTTACTAAATCGCCGGAGCAGATATAAGGTATTACCGAACATAACACATACCATTAAACATAATCGAGATATAAATATGTCATCCAATTTGATAGTGCATCGTATAACATATGTC
This sequence comes from Gossypium arboreum, assembly GCF_025698485.1. Classification (NCBI taxonomy): domain Eukaryota; kingdom Viridiplantae; phylum Streptophyta; class Magnoliopsida; order Malvales; family Malvaceae; genus Gossypium; species Gossypium arboreum. Next base: position 13,236,476 of record NC_069072.1, on the reverse strand, counting down.
TTGAACAATATTAGCCCACTTTAATGGCTTGTACAAAGTATCGGTCGAAATCAGTAACTAATATTTTAATCTAGACAAATATGACACGTAACAAAATAATTAAGCCTACTATACATGCCATAATTCAAAACGTTTAGTTCAAATACCCTAAAGTATGATAGTGCGGGTAGATCTTCACGATCCTTAACTCTGAGCAAGCGAAGAACACTATAAGACAAAAGAGAGAAACAAAGTAAGCTTATAGCTTAGTAAGTAAGTATGTAAATACTAATTAAAGAATCTAACATATTTACACAACAATTCAAGTTTATCTACTTTAACTTCACTATTCATTCCACTTTGATTTAGCTGTCTCTACTGCGTCATATTCACTAAATAAATCATAACTCGGGTTACAAAACTCGAAATTCAAATCCGTAAAATTTCCCTGAATCTAGACTCATAAAGCTTTTTGCTAATTTTTTTCTATAATTGTTGGTTTAGCCGATTAGTACAGTTTATTAGTTAAAGTTTCCCCTGTTACACAGCTCAACTGATCTGACCTCTGTTCACTACGAATTGAATATCTCTCAGTACACAATTCAAACAACCCTGAAGTCTGTTTCATTTAAAACTAGTCTCAATAAGGAATTTAGGCATGTAAACTATATTTCTTAATTTTTTTTTTACAATTTTTAATGATTTTTCAAAGTTGGAACAGGGGATCACGTATTCATCCTGAGCAAGTCACATACAATTGTAAATATCTCAAAATATAGAATTCCTTTGCTTGTTCTGTTTCTTTTATATGAAAGTAGACTCATTAAGCTTTAATTTTACATCTCATTCAACCTCTAATTATATTCCTCCTATTTTTGGTGATTTTTCAAAATCACGTCACTGTTACCATTTAAAAACAGTTTTAATGCTAGTTTCACTCTTTCACACATTCTTTATGCTAACCTCATTTTATCTTATATATGTATATACCACAAATCATTTTCACCACATTTCATTCACCATAAGTGTAGGTCCAAACCACAATATCACCACAAAACCATCCCGTTGAACAATTCGGATCAATCCTCGATATTTAATGGTTTCAAAGACACAGCTCCACCATCATACTTCGTTTAGTTCACTCTCTTGTACACATGGTGAACACTTAGTACCACTCATGCGACCTAACCGATTTGTCTCGTAGCTCTCTTGTCTACATGGTGTCCTTCACTTGGAATCACGCATGCGACCTAGCTACATTTATCTTTCACGTAGCTCTCTTGTCTACATGGTGTCCTTCACTTGGAATCACGCATGCGACCTAGCTACATTTATCTTTCACGTAGCTCTCTTGTCTACATGGGATACATCTCGTATCACACATGTGACCTAGCTACTACAGGGTGTCTCGTAGCTTTCTTGTACACATGATGTGCACTCAGCATCATACATGTGACCTAGCTACGCTCCCTCTATTTCATTCGATCTCTCCGATTGTTCAACCGGGATATCTCTCTCTATATTTATTTCCATTCTTCCAATAGTCGATTTACATTTTAACATCAGCTAGTATGTTTATATAATAGGCTGAAATATAAGAATGTACATGAAATTATTGTAATATTTACATACAAACTTACCTTGGTGCAAAATATGGAAATTTTGCAATTTAGTCCAAAACTTTTTCCTTCCCGATTCGAGATCAATTCGCGTCTTTCTTGATCTATAATAACACATTTAGCTCATTTAATACTCATACTATTTATTTCAATCCAAAAATCACATTATGGAAAAATTACATTTTGCCCCTAACTTTACAAAATTACATTTTGCCCCTAGGCTCTGGAATTTAATTTCAGCCCTTATTCTTATGTTTTATGATATGCTGAACATTTTCTCTTCTACAACAACATCAAATTCTCACTCTATCATATAGTTATGAACAATAGGTATTTTTACCGATTATCTTGCTTTTACTCGTTTTCACTTAAAACCGAGTAGCACAAGTTATTTAACATAATTTAAAACCTCATATTCTATCATAAAACATCAAAATACACAAATTTCACCTATGGGTATTTTTCCAAATGTGAACCCTAGGTTAAATTATTACTAGCATAAGCTTAATCGAGCTTAGGATTCCAAAAACGTAAAGAACATTAAAAGCGGGCTTGGAATCACTTACTATGGAGCTTGAAAATTGAAGAAACCCTAGCTATGGAGAGAGGGAGAATTCGCAGCAACTAAGGAGGATGATGATCAATTTTGTGTTATTTTTCCCATTTTATTTCATTTAATATCCAAATGACCAAAATGCCCTCCTTACTAAACTTTCAAAAATTCCTTCCATGTCCTAATTTTGTCCATGAATTTAAAATTGGTCAAATTGCTATTTAAGACCTCCTAATTAATATTCCAAAACAATTTCATACTAAAAACTTCCGGGATGTAAATTTTGCAACTTATTCGATTTAGTCCCTATTTTCAATTTAAGCACTTTAGGCATAGAATTTCATCACGAAATTTTCACAAAATCATGCAATCATATCATAAACCCCAAAATAATTATAAAACAATTATTTCTATCTCGAATTTGTGGTCATGAAACCACTATTCCGATTAGGCCCTAATTCGGGTTGTCACAAAATTTACGTCATATTTCAGTTAACATAAAAATTATTGAAATAATTAAACTTTATTCGTACTGAAGTTTAGCATACTTAACAAAATTTCAAATTTTGAACAAAATATAACCTAATCATAACTGAAAGAAAAAAATTATTTTGAGTGGAAATAATGTAACAACCCAATTTTCAGTAAAATCGAAATAGTGGTTTCGGGACCACAAATTTAAGCTGAAAATAAAATTTATTTTAATTTCATTACATGGTCCGTATTATGTTATAAATGTCACGTGAAATTTTTGATAAGAAAATTTTACCGATTATGTGTTTAATTACGAGAAAGACCAAATCGCATAAAATGCAAAAGTAAAATTCTAGTAGCTAGAAGGATTAAATAGCTAGGGAAGTCAAAACTTGAGGTCCTTATATGGTAATTAGACCATTAAAGAAAAGTATGTAGAAATTTTTGGTGACTCATCCATGGAAATTTAGAAAATGGGCAAGGACTAAATTGGAAATTAAATTTATTTAATTAATTAAAAGATGATAAAAGAAATATCATTTCCTTTTATGCCATCTTCATCCCCAAAATATATGGAAATTGTAACAGCCCGATTTAGGGTATAGTCAAAATAATGGTCTCGAAACCACAATTCCAGAGTCGAATAAATTATTTTATTATCATTTTGGAGTCATTGCATGTTTATATTAGTTTATGAAAAATTTGGTGAGTTAATTTTGACGTTCGTGAGCTCAATTGAGGAGAAGGACTAAATCGCATAAAATGCAAAAGTCCTAAATTGATAGCTAAGAGTGTCAAATAGCTAGAGAATAAAGATTGGGGGTCTTTAAAGGGCAATTAGACCCTATTGTGATAGCTTGGTCAGCCATGAGAGATGAAAGTGTGGTAAAGTCAACATTAGGTAATGCTGGTGACATAAGATGTACAATAATGATGCCAAAAAGCCTAGCTATCATTTTCTTTTCTCCATCCTTTCTTTTGACCAAAATTTTTAGCAAAGAAATAGGGTTTTAAGAGCTTGAAATTTCAGCAACTTTAAGCCTTCTCGAGTAAGTGGTATTAATGGTTTTTCTTGAATATTTTTGTACTTTTGAGACCCTTGAAACATGGGCTTTCAAATGAGGGTACTATTTTGCAAAATGATCAGGAGTGTAGGGTTTTTTTCATGAAAGGGTTTGTAATTTTTCTGAGTTTTTATGGAAGAAAATAAGTCTTGGGTGTGTTATGAACAACTTTTGTGAAATGTGTTGCATGAAAACACCTAAAAGGGCTATATTGCATAAGTTGTAAAATAGATGTTAAGTATGTGAAATAGTGGGAATTTGGAGTTGCTATAAGAGTAAAAAGGGTTTGGATAGGCTTAAGATATGAAAAAAGTCGATAAAATTTGATTTTCGGGCTTAGGGATAAAAAGGTCATTTTGTAAAAGTCTGGGGGCAAATTGGTCATTTTGCCCAACTATGAATTGTAGAGTGCCTATGTTGATTAAGTGATTAAATAAGAGCATTTTATTATTATAGATTAAGAAATACTGAATCCGAACCTAGACCGGGGGAAAGCCAAGCAAATCGACTAAATCGACTAGTCGCCACATTTTGTAATCCGAGGTAAGTTGTATGTAAATAGTACAACTACATTAATAATATATGCATTTAAATTGTATTGAAATTAATATAGCATAAATTGCTTGATTGTGGAAATGAGAAAATGTGAGGAGAATAGAGATAGTAGAATTCTCGATTGAACCCTAGGAAATAAATTAGATATTCATGCCATGACGTTTGGGTCACTTGTGTGAGCTAGTGTAAGACATGTCTAGGGCATGCATCGGCCACATTATGAGAGCCAGTGTAAAACCATGTCTGGGACATGGCATCAACATTGAGACGAGTGCTAGTGTAAGACATGTCTGGGACATGCTTCGGCCTCAAGATGTAAGCTAGTGTAAGACATGTCTAGGACATGTATCGGCTATGAGATGTGTCAGTGTACGACCATGTCTGGGACATGGCATCGGCACCTGACCCTATGTTTGAGGCTAAATGAGTATCCAATAAGGTTCCAAATGGTTCAACAGTGAAAGTATGATTTCAAGTTAACAAGGAAAGTATAACCGTGTTGTGAGTGGTATAGGTACCTATATGGTATGTATGAAATGTGAGCTTAAAATATGCTATATGAGGTGTATTGAATATTGATGAGTAAGTTTTTCTTATGCCACTTGTGTATTATGATACTTGTTGATGAATGGTAAAGTTATGTTGTATATTTATTTATGTGCAACTTACTAAGCTTTATGCTTACTCCCTCTCCTCTTCCATTTTCTTATAGTGCCGCCTATCTAGCTCAAGGATCAACGGAAGTCAGAGATATTGATCATACTATCAATCAAAGCTTTCGGTATAGTTTGATTTATATTTTTAAATATGGCATGTATAGGGAACTAGACTTGTGTTTTGTGTCATTATCAATTTGGCCAAATGTGTTGGCTTGGGATAAATCTCTCATTTTGTATTACACCTCGAATTATGGCTAATACCCATTTTGATTTATATACAAGGATGTATTCTTTATAGATGAGTAAAATGCACACATGGAATGTTGTTTATTGTGTGAGATTTGGTTGCATGAGATAGCCTTGTATTGGTTTTGGTTGCTAATGTATAGGTTCTGTAAGTAAGGGTGGCAAAGAGGCTTGGTAAATAGCCTTATATTGTCCACATGGGTAGACACACGGGCGTGTGTCTAGGCCGTGTGTGACACACGGTCTGCCCTATAGGCGTGTTGTCCGACCGTGTGTCCCCTGCACGTAAAAATTTCAAGTTAGTATGCATGATAGTAAACACACGGGCAGAGACACGGCCGTGTGTCTCAGTCGTGTGATGGACACGGCCTAGTACACGGGCGTGTGCCTTGGACGTGTGACATTTTGAGGGTGCTGATGTCAGAAACAGAATGTCCATGTTTTTGCATACGGACTAGGGTACGGGCGTGTCATGGCCGTGTAAAGGACACGGGCCAGGGACATGGGCGTGTGCCAAGAAGTGTGAAAACCCCTGTAGGTTTGCATTTAGAATTAATTCCACACGGGTGGAGGACACGGGCGTGTCCCTGTGTTGCTTAGGCCATGTGAGCCACACGGGCCATCAGCACGACCATGTTAAAATGGCCACACGGGCGTGTTGCCCTTCTACGCGGGCGTTGCCCCGTTTCAAAGTCAAATTTTTTATAGATGGTTTAAAAACCTGGGCTAATCCCGAATAGTTTTCAATGGTCGATTTGGGGGCTCGTAGGCCTATAATAAGAAGTTTAAAGTAGAGATTGAAAAATTTCTAACATGGGACAAAGTCTTGGTGACTTGGGGAATATTTGTGGTCATGAGATCGAGTTAGGTAATGCCTCGTATTCCGCTCCGGCGTGGATTACAGGTATGGGGTGTTACAAAAACCCTAGGAGTGAGAGAAGAAACATTCTTGGCTTAATTGGGTAAGTTTTGTTGTCCTGTTTTAAGTAATTTTGATATTTTTAAAACCGGGATAGCTTAATCTATCTATTTGGGGGATCGATTTGAAAAGTTATCTGATCGCGTGATTCGTAACAAGTAATAAATATTTATAATGAACATCAAACCTAGACTAACTATTATCACGATGAAAAGGCAAGCGCACCTATCGAAAAATAGTATAGTAATGGCAAGACCGAGATATCGTACCCAAGGGAACTAAAAGTACTAGTAATAACTATCTTTTTTATTATCTAACCTAGAAATAAAAGGGTTTGTTTATTAAACTAATTATCTAAACTAATTAACTAATTTAACTAAAACAAAGAGAAAATTTGGAAAAGGACTTGAAGAAAAGCAATTGATAAAGACGACAACCAAGGAGGAATCCACCTAGATTTCACTTGTTATCTGACTTTGAACCGGACGATTTATTCACTTGACCTGTTCCGTAGAGATCCTTAAGTTAATTTATTATCCCTATTCAAGACTAATAACATCTAATCCCTAGATTGAATAACTGAGACTTTTCCCTAATTAACACTCTAGGTTTGCATTAACTCGATCTATAAATCCCCTTATTAGGTTTCACCCTAATCCGAAAAAATCTCGTAACCCTATTTCTAGGCATTCAATCAACTCTGCTTAATTATGCCAAATCTACTCTTAGGCAAGGTCTATTCCTCCTCTGCATAAGCACATCAAATCATGAATTAATATCCGGAATATTAACTCAAGCATTAAGAACACATAATTAAGAAAAAATCAAGTATTTATCATACAGTTCAGATAATAATAACAAGATCCATCATAGGTTTTATCCCCTTTAGGTATCTAAGGGGTTTAGTTCATAATAAAATAGGAGTACATCTCAAAAGTATGAAAATAACAAAACATAAAGAAAACTCTAAAGCCCCTGAAGGAATTCTGAGAGAGACCTTCAGTCTTGGAGTAGCTCCGGCTTTTGAGATGGATCGTCTGACTTTCTTCAAGTAATTCCTGGCCTGTGGTTCTGTATTCCAGAAAAGTTCTGGAAAGAGCGGCCCCTTTCTAGGTCACACTTAGGGTATTTATATAGGCTTTGGATTGGCTTTCTTCCTCCATAAGTACGCTTTTCTGTGTAAAATACAACTCTTTGAAAAAGGGACACGCCCGTGTGCCACGACCGTGTGACATGATTACCAGGCCGTGTTCGATCCATTGAATTGCACACTACCGTGGGGGCTCACTGGTCAGGCCGTGTGAATCGTGAAAACCTTGGTCGACACCCCCGAAGGCCACGGGCTTGTGAGATGCCCATGTGGCAAGGCTTAGGCCATGTCATCTTCTCGATTTGGTCTATTTTTTTCCCTTTTTAGCTCGTTTTTGGCTCTTTTCGACTCTTGGTGCTCTTCTGAGTACAAAACATGAAATAACCAGATTAAGAGCACCAAAATCCACAAATCTAGTAATAAACATCCATAAATATGCTAAGTATTTAGGGTATAGATATGTATAATTTGGCGTTTATCAAATACCCCCACATTTAAGCATTTGCTTGTCCTCAAGCAAAATTCTCATTTACTGCTAGAATTCATTCTTCTTAATCACATAATCATTACTGATAATGTTACAAGTTATTCCACAGAAAATCATAAGTGAGAATTCAACTATAGGGGTATTAAAAGTCTCAAACAATCTAAATCGAATATTTTGATAATAAAATCATAGGTAATCTCCTTCCTTCAAGTAGTTAACTTTAGTCCAAAATATACAAGAGATGACATCCTCACTAAAGATTCACTCAAATCACTCAAAGTGTTTAAGGTTCAAGATTAAGCACTCGATTGTCTAACATGAAAAGTTATTACCATAGGCTTGCATGAAAATCAAATCTCCACCACTTGTAAATGATATGATACACTAATCAAAAGGTCTTTGCATGGTTGTAACGGGGTTTAGGTTATAGGTATGGATACAAGCTGAAGAGGCAAAGGTGAGAATCGAGATCATTTCAATATATTACCCAACTATCAAAAACTTAATTACTGAACCACAAACAAATATCTAGAACTAGTTTACATGAGTTCATGACAACTTTAGCTTGCTGAGAATTACAATATAATACTGAGTTTTTTTTATCATTATAAAAGTATGTAAATTAGGTCATGGATGAATATGCTGAAATTTTGAAATTTATGGTAGAAAATGAAAGGTTGTTGATAGATAAACAACCTTTACAAAGTGATTTTTGATGAAAACAAGATTTGGGGACTAAATGTCAAGTTGTGAAAATTGAAGAAAAATTTTGAATTTTATAAAATGTATGTGCTGTAAATTTTATAGTGAAATTTTGGTTAGGCTTGGAATAAGGAGTAAATTGCGAAAATTTCATTTTTCCGTGCCTAGGGACGAAGTTGGAATTTATGGAAAAGTTGGGGGCAAAATGGTAATTTTGCCTAGGATGTAAATTGAGTCTATTTGAATGTGAAATGTGATAGATTGATAATAAATTCATTTACATAGATCCGGATAACACAAATTCGAAGCTAGATCAAGGAAAAGAGAAAGTTTTAGATTAGTAGATTTATATACACGAACAAGTGTCGAGGTAAGTTCGTGTAACTTAATTGATCGTGTAAATATGATAAACTGAATGTTGTATTGTATGGAATGTGTTTTATATTTATGTGAGTTAATTTGAATGTTATAACATAAGAAATGATTACATGCTTGAGATTGTTTGAAAAGGGTTAAATTCCATTTGAATATTGGATTTCGATGGATAAACGCAATTTTCTTACTGAATGAGTGTAACAGCCCGATTTTGGGGCTAGTCAGAATAGTGGTCTCAGGACCACAAATATGAAGTTGGAGAAATTATTTTATTATTATTTTGGAGTCATAGCATGTTTATATTAGTAAAAAAAATTGGTGAGTTAATTTTGACGTTTGTGAGCCCGATTGCGAAAAAAGGACTAAATCGCATAAAGTGCAAAAGTTCTATTTTGATAGATAAAGGTGTTATTTTATTAGAGAAGAAAATTTTGGGGATTTTAAAGGGCAATTAGACCCCTAGAAATAGAGTGGCCGGTCATAGGAGACATATGTGGTCAAAAGTTTCAAAATTTGTTAGGTTAGGTGACCAATTTTGACTAAAATAGAAATAAAATAAAGAAGGATGATATCACCCCTTTCTCATCTCTTTTCTCCACCAAGAAATGTCCATTAAAGGAGGGTTTGAGAGCTTAAAATTTTCAGCAACTTGAAGCACTCACAAGTAAGTGATTTCCCTACCCTTTGTTGATGAGTTTTGTATTTTTGAGACCCTTGTAAAATGAGCTTTCAAAAGAGGGGTATATCTTGCAAAATGTTTGAAGGTATAGGGTTTTTCCATGAGCGCATTTAGGGTGTTTTCTAAAACTTTATGGAAGAATGTGAGTCTTAGTTGCGTAATAGACAACTTTTGTGAAAGGTGTTACCATGAAAACACTTAAAGGACTATTTTGCACAAGTTGTAAAATGATTGATAAATGTGTGAAATAGAGAGAATTTGGGGTTGCTATAAGAGTAAAAAGAGTTCAGCTAAGCTTAAGATGCAAAGAAATTTGATAAAAATTGATTTTTGAGCATAGGGGTAAAATGGTTATTTTGCCAAAGTTTAAGGGCAAAACGGTCATTTTACCGAAGATTTTAAATTGCTTAATTTTATTTAGTGATTAAATGAGTGCATTTTGCTATTTTAGATCAAGAATTGCTAAATCCAAACCTAGATCGGGGAAAAGCCAAGCAAATTGACGAAACCGACTAGTCATGTACGTTTTGTAATCCGAGGTAAGTTGTATGTAAATACTACAACTACATTGTTATTGTATGTATTGAATTGTATTGAGTTAATATAGCATGAATTGTTTGGTTGTGAAATTGAGATAGTGGAAATTTCGTTGTAACCTTAGGAAGTAAATTGGATATTCATGCCATGACGTTTGGGTCATTTGTTTGTGAGCTAGTGTAAGACATGTCTGGGACATGCATCGGCCATATTATGAGAGCCAGTGTAAGACCATGTCTGGGTCGTGGCATCGACTTGAGATGTGAGCTAGTGTAAGACCATGTTCGGGACATGGCATTGACACTTTTCCTACGTTTGAGGCTATAGAATATCCGGTAGTATTCCAAATGGTTCAACGGTGAAAGTTTTGATTTCTAGTTAATGAGGAAAGCATAACCGTGTTGTGAGTGGTACAGATACCTATTTGGTATATATAAATTGTGGGCCACATTTTATGCTATATGCTCTATATTGAATATTGATGAGTAAGTTTTGCTTATGCCCACTTGTGTATTATGATACTTGTTGATGAATGGTAAAGTATTGTTGTATAATTATTTATATGCAACTTACTAAGTTTTTATGTTTACGCCATTTCCTTTCCATTTCCTTACAGTAACGCCTATCTAGCTCAAGGATTTCAGAAGTCAGAGATATCGATCACACTATCAACTGAAGCATTCGGTATAGTTGGATTTATATTTTTGGATATGTGATCGCGTGATTTCGTGATAGGTTTTAAATATTTATAATTAATCGTTCTTGAAACTAACTATTATCGCGATGTAGGCAAGTGTACCTATCTAACAGTAGTATGGTTTTAGCAAGACCAGATTGTCGAACCCAAAGGAACTAAAAGTACTAGTAATGACTGTCTTTTTATTATCTATCCTAAGAATAAAGAGGTTTTGTTTTAACTAACTAATTATCTAAACTAAAAATTCACAGAGAATAGAATTGGGGAATTGATTTTGGGAAAATCGATTGAACTAAGACAATACCTAAAGAAAAATCCACCTAGACTATACTTGTTATTCTGGCTCTGAATCGAACGATTTATTCATTTAACTTGTTCCGTAGAGATACCTAAGTTATGTTATTATCCCTATTCAAGACTAATAACGTCTAATCCCTAAATTGAATAATTGAGACCTTTCTCTAATTAACACCCTAAGGTTGCATTAACTCGATCTATGGATCCCCTTATTAGGTTTTACCCTAATCCGGCAAAATCTTGTCACCCTATGTCTAGGCGCGCAAACAACTCCGCTTAATTATGACAAATGTACTCTTAGACAGGGTCTATTCCTCATCTGAATAAGAGCTTATCTTGAACCAGTATTCTGGGATATCAAAACAAGAATTAAGAACACATAACTAAGAACAAGTTAAATATTTATCATACAATTCAGAAAATAATAACAAGATTCGTCTTAGGTTTCATTCCTCTTAGGTTTTTAGGGGTTTTAGTTCATAACTAAATAAGAAAACATCTCAGAATAGTAAAGAATACAAAGCATAAAGAAAACCCAAAACTCTTGAAGGGGAAATTGAGGAGAGATCTTCAGTCTTGATGGTGAATCCGGCTTCTGAGATGGATCAATCGGCTTCCTTGGAGTAATTCCTTACTCCCTATTCTGTGTCTCTCTTTTCTTCCTCCTCTAACGTGTATTTATAGGCTTTGGAATGCCTAAGATCCCTCAAAATTAGCCTTTTTCGGATTAGACTCAAGTTGGGCTCGGCATGGACACGCCCGTGTGAGCTTACTTCAAGTCATGCTTGAGCCTGCCAAATTGAGACGGCCGTGTGATCTATCCATGTGAGGAGGTCCAGGCCGTGTTGATTTCGTACTTTGGCCCATTTTCTCCGTTTTTGACCCGTTTCTTGTTCCTTTCGCGCTCCTATGCTCTCCTAAGTATAAAACATGAAATTAAAGCATTAGGAGCACTGAATTCACCAATTCTAATGGGAAATCATCCATAAAATGCGTTAAACATGGGGTAAAAATATGTATAAATTACAGTTTATCAAATACCCCCACACTTGAGCATTTACTTGTCCTCAAGCAAAATTCTCAACTCATAATCAAAATAAATTCTTCTCAACTTATAATTTCTATCGATAATATCTCAAAATTATCCAAAGGTAATCATACATTGAGAATTCAACTAAAAGAACATAAAAGTTTCAAACATTCCAAGTTGAGTATTTAATCATGCAAACATAGGTGTCTCCTCTCATCTAAGTAATTACCTTTGATTCAGAATATCACAGAGTTTCATATCCTCACTAAAGATTCACTCAAATCACTCGAGGTGTTTAAGGACAATAAATGAAGCACTCAATAGTCAATAATGAAAAGTCATTACCATAGGCTTTCATGAAAATCAAATCTCCACCACTATAATTTAAGATGATACATCAATCAAAAGGTCTTTAGAGGGTTATAATGATGCTTGGTGAGGGGGTATGGTCACAAGCTGAAAGAAAAGGTTAGAATCGAGATTGAGTTGAAAAATTACTTAACTAGAAAAATATTTAATCATCACTTACGTACAACATAACTCCTTTTCTGTCTATGGAATTTAAATACCGAAGCTTACAAACAGAAGATCACTACTAATATGTATACATGTTTTTTTTTTAAGAACAAGTTAAATAACATAGACTAACTATTAAGAACAAGACATAGCTAAGCAATTTATTCAACTCAAATTTTGACAAAACTAGGGATTAATTTAGGGGATTTCAACAATAATGGGTTAAGGGTTAAGGGTTAATATTAAGGGTAATACAAGAAATAGCTTGTTAGGCTCAAGGTGGTTTACTAGAGGTTAATCGTGGAGGTAGGCTTTTCATGGCATGAGTGGGTTAATCCTAAGTGCCTTAATCATTTTGACATATCAAATCAAATGGTGTGGTCTTGACATGCATAATCAAGTAAGTTCTAAAATAACAGTTCAATACTGACGCGCTCAAAGTAATAATAAAAGTGAGTATGAAAGAATTAATAGATGCTCAAAAGGCTCAAAAATCTCACAAATATTATGGCTTTTTGATGTTTAAAACTTGTGAATTCTAACTCAAAGTAATACCTAAACTTTGGGGAAACAACCTAAGATTTTAAATTCTTAAAAATCAACTTATCATGTTTGATTCTCTAATGTCTTGAGGTTTAAACAATCAATGCATAAATGCCTATGTTTTAATTCAAGATATATCAATCAACGTCATAAATCAATCAAAATTTATCCTAAATACGATATGAGAGCTTTCCAAGAGAACAGGCGATCATTGAGGATTTTTCGATAATGAAATAAATAACCCCCACACTTAAGATGTACATTGCCCTCAATGTACAAAGATAGATATTAGAATATAAAAATAAGATAAGGAAAGAAGTGAAACTTCCTGTATGATGAATTCCTTGAACTAGAGTTTTGGAGAGTAATCGGTGTGAGAGCGGAGGAGGATACTCCGGCGGTGGTAGAAGTTCATTAGTCCATAAGTCTTGTGCCAAAAGAATATTATATCTAGTGGTAGCTATGGTCGTGGACGATTAGGACATGGCAGTCGTGGAGAACCTTTCCCAGTGGAGTTTTTAGTTCCTATGCGATGATGAGCTTAAGAGCTCTATATAACTGTGATAAAATCAGGAACTTTTTAGGGGATATTAGGGAGAGTAATTACTCATAAAGAAATAACCGAAATTGATAATTAAAAATAAAATTCTAAAATATAATAAAAATAAAAAGTAGTTTTAATAAAAATTAAAAACATAAAATAATAAATAAATATTTTTAAACATCTTCATCGTTGGATGGTTCGCGAGGTGGGACTGGCAATGAGATGTGGAGGTGCTGACAAATCTGTTGTAGAGTAGCATCAATGTTGTCAAATCGTTGAAAACACTGCTGCTCGAATCGAGTGAGGCACTTAGAGATGTCAGCATATGAAGCCGCCGCATGAACTGGACGAGAGGGTAGTGGTGGCTGAGTCGGTGGGTCTTGCTGTGGAGGGACATCATCAGGAATGTCCTCGTAGGCCTCCTCCTTGGTGGATTGGATGAGACGATATTGAGGAGGGTAGGTTCCTCGGCGCTTTTCGATCATCCTCATGCTAAGCATGCTCGAGATACCTTGTAGAGACATCTGGCCAATGAGGGTTAAGGATGATTCTTGGGTTGCAGTGCTGAGGAGCCCGAAGTGTCGAACCAATCGTGTCACATAGGGGCCAATGGAGATGACCCCCTTCCTATGCCGCTCTGTCTGGTGCTGAATCGCGAGGGCGATGAAATAGGCAAGGTCGATGACGTGCCCGTGCGACATACACCATAAAAAGCAGGCATCGTGGGTATTGATGACGCCAGTGGTCTCTCGCCTCACCGTTATCGTGTGAGCCAAAATGGCATGTAAGTACCTCAGGGATGGTGGGAGAACCGATGCCTTGGAGCGGCTAGGATTGTAGGAGGCAGCACCAGGGGCCAAAGTGTGCCAGGACTTCGAGGGAGAGAAGTGTATGTGGCGAGTGAGAGCATGTAGTTCATTCTCCTCCTTGAACTCCTCCGTATATAAGCCTAGTGTAGCACCGAACTCTGGGACACTTAGTTAGCGGATTAATCCGCCTAGGCGAAATTGGACCGTGCCGGGATCATCGTAGTTCGTCATTACAGTCTGAAGATGGAACATTGAGCATAGTTCCATAGTGATCTCGATGTATGTTGGCTCAATGATCCCAAAGAACAGCTCCCAAGGGTCGGTGGTTAGGAGGGCCCGAATCGCATCAGCCAACTGAACTTGTTCCACGGCAGCCCAGTCGATGCAGCGGCCCCCAATTAAAGGTTGGGCCCAAAGTATTTGGAAAAGTTCTTCTTGGGACCCTCGGGGGAACTGCAAGAGAGGGTGACGAATTTTTGTGGTTGGACCCGCGGAAGATGACACTTCCTTCCTCTTCTTCGAAGCAGGTACGACAATTTTCTTTCCTCGTGAAGATGACATAGTACCTGCAATCAAAACCATTAATTCATCTTGAGGAATGATCAAAGTAAAATGAAGACAAATTTCAAATAAAAATCAGAATTTGAGCCACAACTACTAATATTAACCAAACATAACCAACATAATTATTTTGATAGCATAATTTCGTGACATTATCATTGTAATGGCATGAGAATGGGCATAGTAATGGCATGTGTATCATAAAATAGTGAGGCTTTCCTAACAACTTGATTTAACATGAAATGTATGAAAAATAATCTAATAATGCAGAAATAATGAACAAAATGGAAATGGTAAGAGAAATAAAGATTATTTTAAAAATAAACATTAAAATTAAGTAGAATGGAGGTGAAAAGAGTAAACAAACGCTAAGGGAGAGAAATCGGGCGTCAAAATGGAGTTGGAGGCAGCACACCGGCATGGCAGGGAGGCCATGTGGAATTGCAGCGGCTAGGGTCAGGGTTTTTGAGTGGGGATGACAATGAATAGTGCAGGGTATTTATAGATTTTGGGGCACGCGGCCGGGTAACACGCCCGTGTTCCCCAATTTCAACCCGTGTGAGTCGCGAATTTTGAATTTGGGTGCGTCTGACAGTTAGTCCAGGCTCGTGTTCCTTGGGCCTGTGGGTGCACACGACCGTGTTGCACGGTCATGTTTGGATTTGTTCGCTTCTCCCACACCCGTGTATTAAAACCCACGCCCGTGTCAATCTAACAGGTTCGGCCACAGGTGCTAGACATGGGCGTGTCCCACGCCCATGCTGTTTTAACAGGTTCACCCACGGTTCTTCCACACGGGCGTGTCTCACGCCCATGTTGTTTTGGCAAGCTCGATCACGGCTATGTCGCACGGCCATGGCATTTTATAGTAGCCCGTGTTTGGGGAAATATTTGCCCTATTTTCACACGGCCCTAAGCACGCTCATGTGCTTGGTCGTGTCTCTGTGGAAAGCCTGTATTTCAGAGCTCCGTTAGTAAGTTAGGTGTTGAAGACTAAATTTCAAAGAAGTTAATACAGTTAGTGTTCGGGTTGCCTCTTGAGAAGCACTTATTTATAGTCTAAACTCGACTTACCTCTCCGTTGAATGATCATGGTGGTTTGAGGAGTTTATACTCCTCATTCCTGCTATCAATCTCATCAAAATAAGGTTTGAAAAGGGTGTTGTTTACCTTAAAAGTGCCGAACTTGGGATGACTCACTTCGACCATACTGAATGGGAAAATACTGAGTAACGTAAGAGGGATTTCTTCATTCGGTGTAGTAGCGACAATATGGGGATCTGCGGCATCTAATAAGACTCTATCTCCAACCTTAAGTTGATTTGGAAAAGTATTGAGCTTGTTCTATCGTAGATTCGGTTTGTTGGGTGTTCTCGGTTTATGTGTCCACCAATCATCTAGCTCCTTGATTTGTAGCCTTCGATCTTCATGAATAGGTCCTCTACTATTGCTTGAAAATAGCTCATGCACTTCCTTTAGACTCATTTCCTTTGAAAATAGCTCATGCACTTCCTTGACCTTTGCTTACCACAGCTTCTTGCCTTAGTTCTGGTTCAAGCTCAACGACTCCTTCGTCATCTTGAATATTAATTGTGTTGAGCTGTTCCCTTGGGTTGGGTTCAGTATTACTTGGCAAGCTACCTTGTGGTCATTCGGAGATTAGTTTGGAAAGCTGGCCTATCTGAGTTTCGAGCCCTTAGATCGATGCTTGTTGATTTTTAAGTGCTGTCTCAGTGTTCTGAAAATGGGTTTCTGACACCGATATAAACTTTGAGAGCATCTTTTCAAGGTTCGATTTCTTTTCCTGTTGATAGGGTGGTTGTTGAAAACCCGGAGGATGTTGTGGTCTTTGATTTCATTGACTACCCCACGAGAAATTGGGTTGGTTCCTTCAACCTATATTGTAAGTGTTACTATATGGGTTATTTTGGGATCGAGAGTTATTGTTACCCATATATTGGACTTGTTCCTCCTCGATGATAGGGTTGAAGGGTTGATATTATGTGCATGCTCCTCCTCCATTTGTCTCTCACCTCATTACTGGATGTACCTGAGTAGAACCAAGTAAACCATCAATCTTTTTATTTAGAAGTTCTACTTGGTTTGGCAGCATAGTAACTGAATTGACGTTATAAACACCTATTGTTTTAGTTGGCTTAGTCCTCATGACTTGCCAGTGATAGTTATTTAGTGACATCTCCTCTATAAACTCATAGGCATCTTCAGGTGTTTTATTATTGATGGTTCCGCCAGCAGCTGCATCAACCATTTGTCGAGTCAAAGGATTCAAGCCATTATGGAACGTTTGAACCTGTAGCCAAAGCGGTAACCCATGGTGAGGGCACCTTTTTAGTAAGTCTTTGTATCTCTCCCATGCATCGTAAAGAGTTTCTAAGTCCATCTGCACAAACGAAGAGATATCATTACGTAATTTAGCCGTTTTAGCCGGCAGGAAATATTTTAATAGAAATTTTTCGGTCATTTGTTCCCAAGTAGTGATTGACCCTCGTAGTAATGAGTTCAACCACTGTGTAGCTTTGTTTCTCAATAAAAATGAGAATAACCGAAGATGAATGGCATCATCAGAAACACCATTAATTTTAAATGTATCGCATAGTTCCAAGAAGTTTGCTAAGTGAGCATTGGAATCCTCATCCTGCAAACCATCAAATTGAAAAAATTGCTGTATCATTTGAATAGTGTTAGGTTTTAGTTCAAAAGTATTTGTAGCTATAGCAGGTCTAACTATGCTTGATTCAGTTCCTGTTAAAGAAGGTTTAGCATAATCATACATAGTGCGTGGAGCAGGATTTTGATTAACTGCAATTGCAGGAGGTAGCTGATTGTCTTGGTTTTCAACCATCCCTTCGGTTGTGGGTTGAGTATCGTCCTCTTGCTTGTTCTCTGTGTATCTTAAGCTTCGCCTTAATTCTCTTTGGTTTCTGCGAACTGTGCAATCGATTTCTTCGTCAAAAAGTAGTGGTCCTGACGGCTTTCTTCTAGTCATAAACTAAAAAAACCTGCCAAGAGAAAGAAAAAATAAGTAAATTAATAAATAATAATAATTAAATTAAATTAAATTAAATTGTAAGAAAAATAAATGGCCAAAGTAATAAAAATTGATCATTCCTAATATCTTAGTTCCCCGGCAATGGCGCCAAAAACTTGATCGCGTGATTTTGTGATAGGTTTTAAATATTTATAATTAATCATTCTTGAAACTAACTATTATCGCGATGTAGGCAAGTGTACCTATCGAACAGTAGTATAGTTTTAGCAAGACCGGATTGTTAAACCCAAAGGAACTAAAAGTACTAGTAATGACTGTTTTTTTATTATCTAGCCTAAGAATAAAGAGGTTTTGTTTTAACTAACTAATTATCTAAACTAAGAATTCACAGAGAATAGAATTGGGGAATTGCTTTTGGGAATATCAATTGAATTAAGACAATACCTAAGGAAAAATCCACCTAGACTGTACTTATTATTCTGGTTCCGAATCGGATGATTTATTCATTTAACTTGCTCTGTAGATATCCCTAAGTTATGTTATTATCACTATTCAAGACTAATAATGTCTAGTCCCTTGCATTAACTCGATCTATGGATCCCTTTACTAGGTTTCACCCTAATCCGGCAAAATCTTGTCACCCTATGTCTAGGCGCGCAAACAACTCCGTTTAATTATGAAAAATGTACTCTTAGACAGGGTCTATTCCTCCTCTGAATAAGAGCTTATCTTGAATCAATATTCTGGGATATCAAAACAAGAATTAAGAACACATAATTAAGAACAAGTTAAATATTTATCATACAATTCAGAAAATAATAACAAGATTCATCTTAGGTTTCATTCCTCTTAGGTATTTAGGGGTTTTAGTTCATAACTAAATAAGAAAACATCTCAGAATAATAAAGAATACAAAACATAAAGAAAACCCAAAACTCCTGAAGGGGAAATTGAGGAGAGATCTTCAGTCTTGATGGTGAATCCGACTTCTGAGATGGATCAATCGGCTTCCTTGGAGTAATTCCTTACTCCCTATTCTGTGTCTCCTTTTTCTTCCTCCTCTAAGGTGTATTTATAGGCTTTGGAATGCCTAACAGCCCTCATAATTAGCCTTTTTCGAATTGGACTCAACTTGGGCTCGGCAAGGACACGTCCGTGTGCAATTACTTCAGGCCGTACTCAAGCCTGCCAAATTGACACGGCAGTGTGATCTGCCCGTGTGAGGAGGTCCAGGCCGTGTTGATTTCGTACTTTGGCCCATTTTTTCCATTTTTGGCCCGTTTCTCGTTCCTTTCGCTCTCTTATGCTCTCCTACGTATAAAACATGAAATTAAAGCATTAGGAGCATCAAATTCACCAATTCTAATGGGAAATCATCCATAAAATGTGTTAAACAAGGGGTAAAAATATGTATAAATTACGGTTTATCAATATGACATGTATAGGACTTATACTTTATTATTTTGTGTCTTTGAGAACTGGACAAATGTGTTAGCTTGGGTTGGCAACCCTTTAATTTGTATTAAGATTTGAATGATAGTTAATATTCATTTTGAGTTTATGAAAGTTGCATTCTCATGGTTGAATGAATGTCTATTATGGCTGATTTAGTTATAGGGATTATACTTGTCTCGATATTGTTTGGTTTTTGTATGGAACTATATATGTAAGGGTGGCAATGAGGCTTGGTAAATAGCCTTATACTATCCACAAAGGTAGGCACACAGGCATGTGTCTAGGCCGTGTGTGACACACGGTCTGCCCCATGGTTGCACATAAAACTTTCAAGTCAGTATGCATGGTAATACATACACGGGCAGAGACACGACCGTGTGTCTCAACCATGTGGGGGAAATGGCCCAGGACACAGGCGTGTGCCTTAGCTGTGTGACATCATGGGCATGCTAACGTCAGGAATAGAATTTCCATGTTTTTTCACACTGGCTAAGACACGGGCGTTTTGTGGCCGTGTGAGGGACACGGGTAAATGACATGGGCATGTGTCTGGCCATGTGAAAACCCCTTTAGGTGTAAATTAGAAATTAATTCAACATGGGTGTGGGACACAGGCATGTCCCAGGGTGCTTAGGCCGTGTGAGCTACACGGGCCATCAGCACGACCATGTCGAAATGGTCACACAGGCGTGTTACTCTTCCATACGGGCATATGCCCTGTTTTAAAGGAAAATTTCTTAAGGTTGGTTTGAGGACCCAAAATGGTTCCGAATAGTTTTCAATGATCGAGTTGGGGCTCGTAGGCCCATAATAAGAAGTTTAAAGTAGATATTGAAATAGTTTAAAGTTTGGATCGAGTCTCGGTGACTTGAGATTGGTTGTATGCATGAGATAAAGTTAGGTAATGCCTTGTGCTCCTCCCCAACGTGGGTTACGGGTATAGGGTGTTACATTTAGTGGTATCAGAGCTATGGTTTAGCTGGTTCTATGATTAACCTTGCAAGAGTACGAGTCTAGCTATACATGCCATAACTGTATATTGATAGTGTGATGATTTCTGACGATTATAAATTATGTTTTTATATAGTAAATGGATCCTGATAGAACCATGGCGAATGACGTGGAAAGTAATGCGCCGACTCCCGCCGAAAGGATCGCGCCAGTAGAGAGTGAGCCCGTAACTATGGGCCAAGGTGAAGGGTCCAGAGAAGCCTACCTCTGAATGATGGACGCTTGGTACACGGAGTTTGTTCGTGCGAATCCAAACAGTCCACCTCCCCCACCTCCTCTGATTCTTCAGTATGCCCCGGTAGCTCCGCAAGGCATGGACATGTTTAGAAAAGAGAAGCCTTCGGTAGATAAGATCCGAAAACAAGGGGCCAAGGAATTTCGGGTAGCATAAATGATGACCCGGAGATAGCAGAGTTTTGGCTAGAAAATACCATTAGGGTATTTGATAACTACACCTAATTATGGCAGATCAAAATCCACCACACTTAAGTCATTTATTATCCTCAGGCAACATAAACAAAGATGAAAAATTACGACCCTTGAGTAGGTATGGTACAAGTATTGATTTCGGAGCATATGACTTAGGCATTTCACATTTACTAAGAATTTCAACATGACGAGTAATTGACTTACCACTTTTGATCAAAAACATCTAAGTTCAGTATGTTACAAAATATACAAGTATTAAAGTTCTCACCTATAAGAATCCATCAACAAATCATACAAGTACTTTGATTATCTGAGTAGAATACAAATAGTCATTTATGTAAATATTTGGTATGATGTCCATTCATGTATAAGGATATTTAGGTATCATAGGGCTTTTTCGGCTTGTAACGTTCTAAGGTTTAAGACAGGTATGGAATTCAAAAACAGTAAGCATCAAAGGGTTACAAACAGGAAATAGTTTGGCACATCGTATTGATCCCTATTCTCCACCTTAATGACTCTTTTCCCGCTCACTGCCTTATTGATCCCTATTCTCCACCTTAATGACCCTTTCCCGCGCACTGCCTTACTTCTCCTTCTCTCACCTTTCTTGTCACTCTGTATATAAGAATTCATAACATGACATAGTAACTATGGCTAGCCTTACTAGTTTTTGTGCACTAATGAACGAGTTTTTCTTTCTTTCGTGACTTTGTGACTTTTCTCTTTTTCATTACATCTCACACATGAATGCTTTTTCATTTAGTTTAAGACTTTTTCTACTCATACCAATTCTCTCTTTGAATTTTTCTTTTGTTTCATACATTTGGGCTAACTAATAGCTCCTATATCACACTAATCTTTCCTAATTCACTCTAGTTTTACAAACTCCGCTATGATGTATCTACTTAACCCTCAATACATATGGTCAAGCATCTATAATCGGGCGGTATAAGACCAAAGAAAAAATGCATATACAAATTAACGTTTTTAGGCTCGGGGTTTGTACTACAGTTCATCAAGAAGTGTCAAAAGGCTCAAAATTGATACTAAAGGTGAATTATAAATAGGATATCTTTTTGGCTCTTGGATGTGTTCCAAACAATGCCTACGGTTATCCTTAAATATCTCAACATGCATAAATTTAATCAACCAAACAAACAAAAACTCAACTATTTATCATTCATACTAGCATGTTCGTTTCCTTGTATTTTCTATATCACTTGGTACAAATGATAGCTGAATAACTATTTACAGTGTAACATATAGAACTTTAGTAATCTAATAATAAAAAAATTAAAATCTCCTATTATCATGCCAAACTTATATATAAACACAAGCAACCTATGTACATGCTCCTAACCAATCACTTGTATTTCGACAAGCTCAAGCACACCAAAAGACAAGAAAAATTAAAGAAAATGTAAAAATAAGCAAATTTTCTATGCTACCCCCCACACTTTAGTCGACACATTGTCCTCAATGTGTAGCCCATTAAAAGATAAGGAAAGAAGTTACCCGATTGATCATGATCACTCTAAGTTACCCGATTGATCATGATCACTCTAACTCTTATTGGTGGGTGTTTCCTCCTTTGATTGTTAAAAGTTTGAATTTGTTTGTTTCTCCTTTGTGTCAGGTTCTTACAAAAAAAAAATTAAGTAAAACACAACAAAACTAAAAGAAAATCTACTTATTAATCCTACTCCTACAAAGTCCAAATTAAAATCATCTAATAATTAATACAAGTATTTTAAAGCAGAAAAAAAAAACTGCTCAATCCTCCTCCGAATCATCAAGGGGATTAGAATGCCTCTTCTCCATAGGGGCTTTTCCCTTTCCTCTAACATATGTTTTTTGGGAGCTCTCATTCATTGAAGTCACATGGTGAGTTGGACTTTATATGACAGGCCCTTTTGGTGTAGAAATTTGTGGCTGAAATGTCGCTTCATACTCGTCCTCCATTTCAGGGTACTCTTGAGTAGCACCTTCCCCCTCAAGATTCGCCCCCTCATTCTAATAAGTCCAAGTTAACCTAAACATATCTGAAGGGTAATGCAGAGTGCCTAACCCATTTATATTTTTGAATTCTTAAAGTACCATACTTGTTTCCTGCATTCATCTAATCATCCTATCAAGTTTTGCCTCAATAGTTCCACTGGCTCCCTTTTTAACCTTCGTTGAATCTTTTTGTTTAACTGATGCTGGTATGTCCAATTTCTTCTTCCTCCTCTAATTCCACTCAATAATTTGCTTCTGTTGAAGCTCAATGTACTTTGTATACAATGTATCCCCAATAATACTCCTAGTAGGTTTCATGAATTGCTCATTATTGCTCATTGGCACTTCTGTTTGGCGATATAGTGCCATTACGTGGTGAGGGAAGAAAAGTCCAGCTTTTTGGCTTTGCACGAACCATTTCATCTCTCGAAAGATCCAACACCCTACACAAATTTGTTTCTGCTGCAAAAGACCATATTACAAAACTAATCGAAATACATTAACATTAGATACATTCAGTGCGGGTGCAATTTTAGTGCCAATGAATTGCACCAACATCTTAGCAACAGGAAACATAATGGCCTAGTTAAAGTTCATGGAAAGCTTAGTATCCGACCTGTAATTCCAACTACCCCTGCCTTGTGTCAAATATTTTATAACAACTTCCATATCAATGTTTTAAAATCTCTCTAAATCTATACTATCAATAAAATATTTTTCGTAAAATGGAATGTTATAAAGTTCACAGATATCATTAGGGGAAATTGAAACGTCTTCCCCTCACATTTCAACGTCAATGATAACTGCACTATAACCCCTCTTAGTTATTTGGTACTTAAGGGACGCATAAATTTCTTGAACCACAGGAATAATTGTATTATTCATGGGACTAACACAAAATTTCTCCATCGATGATATCGGACCAAAGTCCAAATTTCTTTGCAATGGACCATCGTGGGTTCAAAACCTGGCTCCTAAATTAAAGGTCTTCCCTACGACTCCAAAAATTCTTTTTCCATATTGGCATTATGGAATCTAATAGGGTCGAAAACACATGGAGTTTCTGGAACATGAGCTTTCTTACTTTTTCTAGAAGGCATATTATAAACAATATTTCTAGAAGTATGAGCAGTAATCAATAAAACATAGAGAAGTTTGAGAATACTTGAACCTTGATTTTGTTTCCAATTTCTCTTTTTTTTATGAGAACTTCTTTCAATGGAGCCTTTTGAAAAGGGAATGAGGAATTGGGAATTTAAGGTTTCAGGAAAAAAAATGGATTTTGGGAATTTAAAGGTTTTCAGGAGGTTTTAAAGGAGTTTCAGTGTTAGAATGAGGTTAAATTAAATTATAAGGGTATTTTTATGCTTTAAAATAATGTTTTTAGGTTTAAAAATTGCGTAAAATCATGGTTATTTCATCGAGTTACACAACCGAGTCGGGTCAACCTTGCAAAAAATTACAGCAATGTCACGACACAAGGGTTCTGTGTTGCAACATCCCTGGAAAACTACCCATGTTGTGACATCGAGGTTCGATGTCGCGACACACCCTGCAATTTTAAAACTCTGAAGAAACTGCCTTCTATGTCGCAACATGGATAAGTAAAGTTGCGACATTGGGCCGAGTTGTAACTTCTTCATTACTACCCTTAATGTTGCGACATTGAGTTGTATGTGTCTCGACTTTGACCTTGTTTTCCATATTTTCGATCCTTCGGATGCTTCAAACGTATGTTGGACCCATCTTTGACCTACGTATGACCTATTAACAATTTTGTTAGTAAAATATATAGTTAGCACAGTTAGCAATGATCAATTAGTAGAAAAAGTTAGTTTTTGCTGCTGAACTCATCCGTCGACTCAGTCAATATGCACCGATGGGCTCCCTGTCTATCTGTATAGGTCCAACTCCCGTCGTGCCATTCTACTCGTCTGTGATTATTTCTTTCACTGGACATGACTTTCTGTCCTACCTGGATGACTAATAGTTCTTTCTGTAGATCATGGCTATTAATTATTTTAGAAGCTACATAACCATTCAAACACTTTAGCCTGTGCTTAGCGTTCTTGCTTCGTAAGAAAGTTTGATATTGTGGATCATATTTATCGCTTATTATGTAATTGCTCATCTTATTGATCAAGAATAGCTTTTCATGTGTACTTAAGGTGATAATTGGCACGAATGTTGGTAAAGGGATTGGTAAGGGATGTTGCACTAAGTATCTTAAATTCCAACTTTGCAAACTTTTTAATTCATTCATCTGTGGTCTCTCCATGTGTTTACAGATAACTTCCTTACATAGTTCTTGCAATGCTCGAACATTCTACAATGCTTGCAACTCAAGGCTTATACTCATCAGTTGCCTTGGTTTATTGATATTTGTTATATAACCGTGGGTCCTGTCTATATATATTTTTCCAACTCGATTCAGCATCTGGAAAATTCTTAAGCCGTCAAATCTATGGGGTGTCTGGTTTAAGACTAAGGTCATGCAAAGGATAACCAAATCAAGTTCGTCATCTGGGACTACTAGTATCTCTTCATTCTGCTCTGGGAGTTCCTGAATCGACAAATACTCCTCCACTAGATTAGCCTTAATTGTTATTGTCTATATTAGTTGCTCTGCATTATATTGTTCTTGTACTTTGGCTTTATTGGCAAAATTCGCTGGGACAATGAGTTCCATCCTAATCTAACTCTTCAGTTCACTGACCATTTCCTCCACGAGCTCTATTCCTTTTCTTTTTGTAGTTGTGTTTGAATATTTTTCTATCTATTGAAATGGATAGTCATCTAAGAGTTCTCCCTTTTTACAAGCATCTATTCTAACATCCTCCTTGTTACTCAACATCGGACTTAGCACCTTTTGGTACTTTTCTGACAGTATATCAATATGGTTGTTATATTCTTGGGAAAGAACTGGGGTTTCTCCTCGAAGTTGACTTAATTCAAGCATTAGTAATCATTGGTTCTTCTGTATCTCCCAGTCTTTATAGACTCCTTCTTCATAAATATCTTTGTCATAATCGAAGTCTTCATCAGACCACATAGAGTCAAAGTTATCCATGGATTGCACTAACTGACTATTTGTTTGATAGTGTCTAGGGTTCCTAAAAAACAAACAAATGTTAGAAATGTTAATTAACATGAAAAATTGAAAGTCATAGCTATAACCTACAAATTTCCTAATTATTTCTTAAATTGCAAAGATTAAAACCAATCTAGTAACGTTGCCTCCCCGAAAATGGCACCAGCAACATGATCTCCTCTGGACGTACTAACATCCAGAGTGTGAATACTACAATAAAATAGTAAGTTATGAGGTGGTATCTGCAAGTATATGGATTGAGTTGTAATATAAATTTTACAACGGAGTAGGTGAGTACTCCGAGGATTATACCCAAGGGAAGCGAGTGCTAAATCAATAATCAATCATTACCTAAACAATTAAAGATCTAATTAATACTTTAAGTCAGTTATAGTACGAAAGTAGAGTAAGAAATATGTTTAGAACTTGTAAAATAATAAAATAAAATGAAAAAAAATAATTAAAATTGAAAAAGATAGAGATAGATAAAGTGAATCAAATCTGAGTATGGGTGATTAGCTCGCTTCAACAATCTCAATCAACTGTCATCTTGGGTTCTTTGTCAATCAACTAATCACTACCCTAACAGGATCTTCCGATCTTCCACTAACATAATAAGTCAGCAAAAACTACTTATCTTCCAACCTCATAGTCCAGACTGGTTTAGGGTCAAGGTGTTCACAGATGGGCAATAACAATTTTGGGTTAATTCTCATATTGATAACTTCTCGGGTTTGTCAGGCCTAGGGTTTGTTTCACGTTCCCCCTTTCCCAAACAGTTGATCCTTTGAATTACCCTACAAAATAGTTAAAAGATCATGCTTCCACTCCCTAATCCCCCATACAAGGATTAGTTTCTCATGGCTTTCATAAACATCGTGGAGTAGATATAACAATTAATCATAATGGATGAATAGTAGAGAGTTTAAGAAAAGCTTCATTAATATTGATAATGAATGTGAATCCAAAAGAGTTGACCTCCTCTACAACTCAGATCTCTTGAAAAGAAAATAAAGAACAAAAGAAACAAAACTCTAAAAACCTAATAAACAAAATTCAAGCTAAAGAAAAAGTCCGAGCTAATAGAATGGTGCCTCCAATGTGTGCCAAAGAGGTTTATTTATAGCCTTCAGGTAGTCATCATCCTTAGCCTAGAGTAGCTCACGTTCCCGAGCTTTAAAGTTCGATTATGAAGACCAAAACACCCCTACTTCTTGTTTTATTCTCGTCAAAGAGTTGATGTCTCAATACACAAGGACCTGTGTCACGACATAGCAACCAACATGTCCTTCTGTAGCCATCTTTAGGGGTATTCGCGACACCTTCAACCTGTGTTACGGCGTTGAAAGCAATTTCTCACTTTCTCTATTCTCCTTTCTATGTTGTTACATCAGATCCTCCATGTTCCAGCATAACATCTAGTATTGCCCCGAAATGCCTTCTAATAGTCTCCTGCACACTCACAAAGTCATTAGCTCTCCCTTAGGCCTCATTTGACCCTTACAATTAATAAATGACTCGATTTGCATATTTTATTGAATGTAAACAAAACTAAAGAAAATAAATTAAAAAATAACAAAATTGTTTGTATTCAATCTCCTTAAATGTGAAAACTAGTTTAATCTGCTACACTAAATTACGATAGATCAAAAGGCACCTCAATTCACACACCAATTCAATTCACTCAAAACTACATTTCATAACTTAAACATACTTCACACTTACCTACCTATCATTGAACCACCTTATATATAATTATAATGCATTTAAGACTAACCAAAAGACATATATTTACCTATGCATTTACATGTCAAAATCAAAACTAATACATAAGAAACATAACCACATCACATTGTCCAAATAGCATAATTAAAACTCCTAATACATGTCATTTATAACCATTGCACAAATTAACCAAAACTACCAATATGATTGATAGATAGTGTGATGACACACATACAAGAATTCCAACTGAACGAGTCTTTCAATGATCTACAAAACAGAAAAAGAAATTACAAAAGCAACTAGTTCTTAGTAAGCTCGTATAGAAAAACTTAAAGTTACCAAACATAAAACGATTAATACATTCAAACATAGTTCATTAGATCACAAAGATACTTTTCTTTCTTATCCACAACACCTTACATGGTTTGTAGATATAATTAAGAACACATCCATACATGAAAATGGAACATTACATGAAATGAATTTCATTATGTAAACCATCTAATACATAATCAATTAGTTCCCCATTCAATCCATTTACACATATCAAATTTTCCATTTCATAAGCTCAATAATATAACTTATTTCATATACATAAATTTTAGTTTTAAACCTTAATTTCCCGTTGAACTAAATAGAATAACATCAGATACTTGGGAAATTCTCACACAAAGTGTGCCCTTTTCATGTAACTGTAACCGTCTCTATAATGCTCACACGAGCTGTGAAATGTGCCTACTCACACGAGTTGTGGGTCGGGATGTTAGCTACACAACACTGCTCACACGAGTTGTGGAGAATTCGTAACAAATGCAAGACCTTAGCTATCGGTAAGACATCCAGGACCAACACCCGAAACCTTAAAATCCCTAATGACATGTCATTTGTATCCTAAGTATTCATAAGGTTCAAATAAGATTGTTAAACCATCAAATATCCCAAAACAATGTATTATTATCTATTTAAATTATACCTAGCATAACATTAATTAACATAAAATCAAAACAACAATTAATAAGTTTAAAACTTATACGAACTTACCTCGATTACAATAGTTATTACAACAAAGTCGAGAACTAATCTGAGACTTTCGCTTTCCCTCGATTCAAGTCCAATTGCTTCTTTTCTTGATCTAAATAGTAATTTAACTCAATTAAACAATTCAATAGCTTAAAATAACTACTACAAACCTATAATCCATTGTAATGTGAAATTATGAAATTACCCCTAATATTACCACTTAAAATAAGTTTTATGCAATTTAGTCCCTAAAGCCGAAACTTGCAATTTTACCATTTTTAAAAAAACCCTATTAGCCGAATTTCCTAGGGTTTCATAGCAGCCCAAAATTTCAACCATTTCACAATTTTACCATTGAATTTTACTATTTTCTCAAATATGCCCTCAACCTTAAAATCAATAAAAATCACTTAACAAAATATGTCTATTTAACAACCAAGCTTAATAATCTATCAATTAAATTCACTAACACTACAAACTCATTAACGGAAAGTCCCTAAACTTTTAATAGTTTTACAAATTAACCCCCGAGCTAGCTAGATTAAGCTAATATGAGCTCAAAAACGTAAAAATAATTAAAAACAAGCATTAAACACATACCATGCATGAGAGATAAGTTTGGTCGATGCTTTCTAGCCTCCAATGGTGATTTCGACATAGAAAATTATGGCGAAGAAGATGATGACTTAATTCTTTTGTTAAAGTTTATTATTTTACGTAATTACCATTTTGCCCTTATGACTATTAACTTAATAATTAATAAAACATGTCCAATATTGTCCACTAGCCACCTATATGGTTTGTTTACCATATAAGCCCATTAGTTTACATTATCATAGCATTTCTCCAATAGATTTCAACTTTCACATCTTTTATGATTTAATCTTTTAGACTTAATTAACTATTTAGACATTAAAATTTCTTAACCAAATTTTAATATGACCCTAATATAACCCTATAAACATTAAATAAATATTAAAATACAAACTCACTTGTTAAATCGTGGTCCCGAAACCATAGTTTTTGACACCACTGAAAACGGGTTGTTACAACTCTCCCCTTAAAGGAATTTTCATCCCCGAAAATCCTACCAGAAAATAGGTTCAGTATTGAACTTTGATAGCTTCTTCTGGTTCCCAGGTAGCTTCCTCAACCCCTTGATGGTCCCAAATAACTTTAAAAAAAGCTATACATTTATTTATTAATTCTTTAACTTCCTGAGCCAAGATTCTAACTGATTGCTCACTATACTACATATCAGACTGAATTTCCACATCAGTTGGCGAAATCATATGTGAGATGTCAGATCGGCACTACCATAACATCGATACATGAAAAAAGTTATGAATTTTCTCTAATTTTGATGGTAAAGCTAAATGGTAAGCTACCGGTCTAATTCTCTCGATAATCTCATATGGTCTGATGAAACGTGGACTAAGCTTCCCTTTTAGGCCAATACAAATAATGTCTACCAAGGTAATACTTTCAAAAACACTCTATCGCTAACCTAAAATTCAATGTCTTTCCTTTTCAAATCAGTATATGTCTTCTAATGGTCGGAAGCAGTCTTCAAACAATCTCGTATCACATTGAGTGTTTTTTCGATCTCGCGGATCAAATTAGTTTCAAAAAGCTTTTTCTCACTAAATTCAGTCCAGTATAATGGATTTCTACATTTTCAACCATACAGAGCTTTATACGGGGCCATTTTAATACTTGAATGGTAACTGTTATTATACGCGAATTCAACCAATGGAAGAAATTTTTCCTAACTACCTTCAAATTCCAAAATGCAACAACAAAGCATATCTTCGAGAATCTGAATCACCCACTTAGACTGACCATCGGTCTGTCGGCGAAATACAGTAATAAAATATAATATGGTGCCCAAAGCTTCGTGCAATTTAGCCTAAAATCTATAAGTAAAATGTGGATCTTTATCAAAAATAATAGATAGTGGCACCTAGTAAATTCTGACAATTTCAGCAACAGAAAACTTTGCGAACTTCACAAGTGAATAATTCGTACGTACATGAATGAAATGTGAGTACTTAGTCAAGTGATCAACAAGAACCCAAATGATATATTTCTTTCCCAGAGATAGTGGTAATCCTCACACAAAATCATAAGTAACTCATTCCCGCTTCCACTCCGAAATCATAATACGCTGAAGTAATCCTGAAGGTATCAGATGCTTGAATTTAACTTGCTGACAAATCAAATATTTCGATATAAATTCCAAGATCTCACGTTTCATACTTGGCCACAAGTACATTTGTTTTAGATCGCAGTACATTCTATTACTACCAAGATGAATTGAGTAACTACTGTTGTGAGCTTCTTGCAAAATCTTCTGTTTAACTCCAAAATTTTTTGGAACACATAATCTATTTCGAAAGTACAAACTACCATCTGTGCCAATATGAAAATCTGAATCTAGCGTCTTTTCACTCTATTCTCGTTTAGCAATCAACTTGGTATCATTTTTTTGAGCTTCATAAATTTGTTGCAAAAATGTTGGTTTAGCTTTTAATTTAGCTAAAATAAAAACCACCATCAAAAAGCGTCAACTGAGTATTCAAAGCTCTTAAAGCAAGCAATGAATTTAGACTTAGAGCATCCACAACAATATTAGCTTTCCCTAGGTGATAGTCAATAACCAGATCATACTGTTTTATCAGCTCCAAACATATACGCTGTCGCAAATTCAATTCTTTTTGTGACATCAAGTATTTTAAACTTTTATAATCAGTGAAGATATGACATCTTTCCCCGTATAAATAGTGTCAC
Source organism: Gossypium arboreum (assembly GCF_025698485.1). Classification (NCBI taxonomy): domain Eukaryota; kingdom Viridiplantae; phylum Streptophyta; class Magnoliopsida; order Malvales; family Malvaceae; genus Gossypium; species Gossypium arboreum. Next base: position 13,205,009 of record NC_069072.1, on the reverse strand, counting down.
CAAGTTTTTAAAGCAAACACAATATCTGCCAATTCTAAATCATGTGTCGGGTAGTTCCTCTCAAGCAGTTTCAACTAACGAGAAGTATAAGCTACAACTTGGTCTTCCTGCATTAAAATGCAACCTAAACCATTAAGTGAATCAACACTATAAATCAAAAACTTTTTACCAGACTCTGGCTGAATCAACACAAGGGTTTAGGTTAACATCACTTTCAACTGATTAAAGATTTGTTGACCTTTATCAGACAAAACAAATTTTACATCTTTCTAAAGTAATTTTGTCAATGGCGAAGCAATCATCGAGAACCCTTTTACAAATTGTCGGTAATACTCGACCAAACCCAAAAAACTTCTAAATTCAAGGGGCTTTCAATCCAAAATAGCTGGTATTTTGCTTGGATCCACTCTAATGCCATCAGTTGATACCATGTGACCCAAAAATCCGACTTCTCGAAGCTAGAACTCATATTCATTGAATTTTACAAATAACTATTTCTCGCACAAATTTTGCAATATTATTTTCAAATGCTAGGCATGCTTAATGATCGCGTGATTTCGTGATAGGTTTTAAATATTTATAATTAATCATTCTTGAAACTAACTATTATCGCGATTTAGGCAAATGTACCTATTGAACAGTAGTATAGTTTTAGCAAGATCGGATTGTCGAACCCAAGGGAACTAAAAGTACTAGTAATGACTTTCTTTTTATTATCTAGCCTAAAAATAAAGCTGTTTTTGTTTTAACTAACTAATTATCTAAACTAAGAATTCACAGAGAATAGAATTGGGGAATTGCTTTTGGGAAAATCGATTGAATTAAGACAATACCTAAGGAAAAATCCACCTAGACTGTACTTGTTATTCTGGCTCCAAATCGGACGATTTATTCATTTAACTTATTCCGTAGATATCCCTAAGTTATGTTATTATCCCTATTCAAGACTAATAACGTCTAATCCCTAAAAATTGAGACCTTTATCTAATTAACACCCTAGGGTTGCATTAACTCGATCTATGGATCCCCTTATTAGGTTTCACCTTAATTTGGCAAAATCTTGTCACCCTATGTCTAGGCGCGCGAACAACTCCGATTAATTATGACAAATGTACTCTTAGACAGGGTCAATTCCTCCTCTGAATAAGAGCTTATCTTGAATCAATATCCTGGGATATCAAAACAAGAATTAAGAACACATAATTAAGAACAAGTTAAATATTTATCATACAATTCAGAAAATAATAACAAGATTCGTCTTAGGTTTCATTCCCCTTAGGTATTTAGGGGTTTTAGTTCATAACTAAATAAGAAAACATCTCAGAATAATAAAGAATACAAAACATAAAGAAAACCCAAAACTCTTGAAGGGGAAATTGAGGAGAGATCTTTAGTCTTGATGGTGAATCCGGCTTCTGAGATGGATCAATCGGCTTCCTTGGAGTAATTCCTTACTCCCTATTCCGTGCCTCCCTTTTCTTCATCCCCTAGGGTGTATTTATAGGCTTTGGAATGCCTAAGAGCCCTCAAAATTAGCCTTTTCTGAATTAGACTCAACTTGGGCTCGGCAGGGACACACCCGTGTAACATGCCCGTGTGCGATTACTTCAGGTTGTGCTCGAGCCTGCCAAATTGACACAGTCGTGTAGTCTGTCCGTATGAGGAGGTCCAGGCCGTGTTGATTTCGTACTTTGGCTCATTTTCTCTAGTTTTGGCCCGTTTCTCGTTCCTTTTACTCTCCTATGCTCTCCTAAGTATAAAACATGAAATTAAAGCATTAGGAGCATCGAATTCACTAATTCTAATAGGAAATCATCCATATAATGCATTAAACATAAGGTAAAAATATATATAAATTACGGTTTATCAAATACCCCCACACTTAAGCATTTGCTTGTCCTCAAGCAAAATTCTCAACTCATAATCAAAATAAATTCTTCTCAACTTATAATTTCTACCGATAATATCTCAAAATAATTCATAGGTTATCATTCATTGATAATTCAACTAAAAGAACATAAAAGTTTCAAACATTCCAAGTTGAGCATTTCCTCCTAAAAACATAGGTGTCTCTCCTCATTTGAGTAATTACCTTTGATTCAGAATATCACAGAGTTTCACATCCTCACTAAAGATTCACTAAAATCACTCAAGGTGTTTTAAGGACAATAAATGAAGCACTCAATAGTCAATAATTAAAAGTCATTACCATAGGCTTGTATGAAAATCAAATCTCCACCACTGATAAATTAAGATGAAACATCAATCAGAAGGTCTTTAGAGGGTTGTAATGAGGCTTGGTTAGGGGGTGTGGTCACAAGCTGAAAGAAAGGGTTAGAATCGAGATTGAATTGAAAAATTACCTAACTAGAAAAAGAGTTAATCATCACTTGCGTACAACAGAGCTTCTTCTCAGAATATGGAATTACTAATGTGTATACATAGTTTTTTTTTTTCTTTTTTTTTTTAAGAACAATTTAAATAACATAGACTAACTATTAAGAACAAGGCATAGCTAAGCAATTTATTCAACTCAAATCTCGACAAAAATAGGGATTAATTTAGGGGATTTCAATAATAATGGGTTAAGGGTTAATATTAAGGGTAATACAAGAAATGGCTTGTTAGGCTCAAGGGGGTTTACTAGGGGTTAATCGTGGAGGTAGGCTTTTCATGACATGAATGGGTTAATCGTAAATGCCTTAATAATTTTGACATATCAAATCAAATGGTGTAGTCTCGACATGCATAATCGAGTAAGTTCTAGAATAACAGTTTAATACTGATGTACTCAAAGCAATAAAAAAAGTGAGCATGAAAGAATTAATAGATGCTCAAAAAGGCTCGAAAATCTCACAAAAATTATGGCTTTTTGATGTTTAAAACTTGTGAATTCCAACTCAAAGTAATACCTAAACTTTGGGGAAACAACCTAAGATTTTAAATTCTTAAAAATCAACTTATCATGCTTGATTCTCTAATGTCTTAAAGTTTAGACAATCAATGCATAGCTATCTATGTTTTAATTCAAGATATATCAATTAAAATCATAAATCAATCAAAATTTATTCTAAATATGATATGAAAGCTTTTCAAGAGAACAAGGCAGTCATTCAGGGATTTTTCTGATAATGAAATAAATACCCCCCCACACTTAAGATTTACATTGCCCTCAATGTACAAAGATAGATATTAGAATATAAAAATAAGATAGGGAGAGAAGTGAAACTTCCTGTATGATGAATTCCTCGAATTGGAGTTTTGGAGAGTAATCGATTCGAGAGTGGAGGAGGATACTCCGTGGTCGTAGAGGTTCATTAGTCCATAAGTCCTATGCCAAAACAATATTATATCTTGTGGTAGCTATGGTCATGGTCGATCAGGACATGGCAGTCGTGAAGAACCTTTCCCGATGGAGTTGTTAGTTCCTATGAAATGATGAGCTTAAGAGCTCTATATAACTGTGATAAAATCAGAACTTTTTAAGAGATATTAGGAAGAATAATTACTCATAAATAAATAACCGAAATTGATAATTAAAAATAAAATTCTAAAATCTAATAAAAATAAAAAGTAGTTTTAATAAAAATTAAAAACATAAAATAATAAATAAATGTTTTTAAACATCTTCATCGTTGGATGGTTCGCGAGGTGGGACTGGCGATGAGATGTGGAGGTGCTGACAAATCTGCTGTAGAGTAGCATCAATGTTTTCAAATCGTTGAAAACACTGCTGCTCGAATCGAGTGAGGTGCTCAAAGATGTCAGCATATTGAGTCGGTGGGTCCTCGTGCTGTGGAGGGACATCATTAGGAATGTCCTCATAGGCCTCCTCCTTGGTAGATTGGGCGAGACGATATTGGGGAGGGTAGGTGTAACACCCTCTAACCCTTATCTGTCCCCGGAACAGGATTACAGGGCATTACCGGTCTGTATAGTTCAATTATAGTCATTTATTAAAATAAATGTTTCTAACCCTACAAATTAAAACTTCAACCAATACAATTTGCCAATATTTAAATAATCCAAATACACTTAAATATACTCAAATCTTACCAATCTAAAACATTTTATAACTATCCAATGAATCTTTTTAAGTATATCACTTACTTTATCAATTATTTCAACTTCATACTATATACCATTGCCAACCATAATTTACTTATTTCATCAATACTTTCACAACCTAGATGACTCTCATAAGACGTCCTAGGTATATGCCATTACCAATACTCAACATGCTTTACCTTATCGAATTTGGGATCGACCTGGGATGCTGATTCAATGATCTAGTCTTAACTTAACCTGTGCACGGAAACAAACCGTGCACTGAGTATACACTCAGTGGTATTTCTATAATCCGAACACTTAAACAATTATAAAACATATTAATTTATATATATTGAACTATTCAAACTCAATGAGTATTCAAACATTCACTTTCCAACCAATGTTTTGGTCTACTTTAAATTCAAAATCATTTATTATTTTTCAATAGCAATTAATCAATCAGTAATATTCATTAACAATCAGTCAATTAGAACAATTATTTATTCAGTAACAGTTAGTTATTTGGTAACAATCAATTATTCAATAATAATCAGTTATTCAGTATCAATCAATTGATCGGTTATCCAATAACAGTCAATTATTCAGTAAAAATCAGATATGCAGTAACAATTAAATTATTCAGTAACAGTCGATCTTTCCAGTTCCTTTATTTACCCCTATTAACATGACTCGGACCTAGACGGATACACGGATCCAACCAACACACCAGTACGGCACATAGTGCCTCATCGGTCAAGTCGAACGAAGAATAAAGAGATAAAGACAAAGACACGAGTACCTCATCGTAACAAACCAAATCAGAATAAAGAATGGTAATAAGAATAACATCCGACACACAAAGTGTCGAATTGGTAAAAAGAATAGTAATAAGATATGAAGAGTCGGCATATAAGTGCCTGATCAGTAAACCGGCAAGACCCGTACTCTTCCATATCCTATGGCATGACAACTATATCCGACTAGCCCGACTAGTTAATAGGGTATTTAATTCACTTTTCAGTTTTCAATTAATTCATATTTTAATTAATTAACTATATATTTTCAATTCAATATAATTTCATTCACTTTTCACTAATAAATATTCAATTTCACAATAATCACATTTTTCTATCAATTTCATCACACTTCCAACTACATATATTTTCCAATATAACAAATATTTATTATTCAATTTCCATAACAATATTTATTTCAATTCAAACATTCACATATATTCATAAATCAATTCAATATAATCAATATTCAATCCAATTCAAATAATCATCTCAAAACACTGCTACATATATATATATATATATATATATATATATATATATATTAAATAATAAATCCAACAATTTAAGTATTAAGTTCGGATTATAGAAATACAAACTGTAATTTCCGAGCTAACTCCCGTTGTCTTTTTCATTTCCATTATAGAAATACAAACTGTAATTTCCGAGCTAACTCCCGTTGTCTTTGTCATTTCCTTGCTTAGCCGAGATTTCCCGAGACAACGTTAGCTACGGAAATTAAAATAATTAAATATCAATACACTAACATTCAATTTTCACATTAAATATTTCAATTTTTATCCAACTTTTGCCTAAATTCCAATTTAGTCCTTAAATCTAGAATAACTTTTATTTTTCATATTTAACTCAATATTTTCATTTAATTTCCACTTCAAACTTATTTCAGCTCTCTAATTTCACCATAAACTATGATTTCAAAATTCTTCAATTTAGTCCCTACTATTCAAAACTTATGAATTATTTTACAATTCAATCATTATTTCATTTCTAACTTGAATTTCTATCATTTTAGCCCTTAATTCATCTTTTTGTTCAACAAGAACAATGTCTTATAATCAACTATCTTATAATATATCAACTTAACTTCATCAAAACCTTGTTCTAAAGTTTCTAAAACATCAAAATCAAGTAAAAAGGGCTAATTTGACATACCTATTTAACTTTCAAGCCTTGAAATCCCAATTTTCCCCTTTTCCTTCTTTCTTTTTTCCTTCCTTCTTTCTTTCCCCTGCTCTCTGTTTCGTTTCATCCTTTCTTTCTTTTCTATTCTTTTCTTTTTATTCCTTTTACTTTATATATATATATATATATATATATATATATATATATATTATAATAACTTAATAATAGCTATAATAAAATATCTATTTAATGTCCAATATCTATTTTACATTTGTATACACATATATCATTATATTTGTCTTTCTTTAATCTATTTATTATATAAATACTTTTACTTAATACTAATATATAATTTAATAATATACTTATATAATAAGTAAATATACATCTATTTTACAATTGTATGGTACACCATACATTTGTCAACTTTTATTTATTTTTCACATAAAAATCTTATAATATAATTATTTAACTAATAAATACCTTTTATAAATAATAAATATCTATTAATACTTAAATACAAGCATTACAAGTGTATGTATTTTTATTAATACACTTGTACCCAATCATTATCACACATTTGTCTTACTTTTATTTATTTATCATATAATATCAATTTAATAATAATAAATACATTAATATTTACTTAAATAATAAGTAAAATATACATGTATTACAAATGTGTGTATTATATTTATTACACTTGTATTTATTTTTGCCATACACTTGGCACTCTTTTTGGCTTAATTACTTATTTAGTCCTTTCAATTTTCTTTATTCTATAATTAAACTTTCACACTTCATTCAATTTAATCCTTTTATCCAATTATCCTTAATTTAAGCTAATTCACTTAATTAAACTCTAATTAACCACTCGATTAACTTCGTAAATATTTTTAATAAATATTTACGAATCCATTTTTCAGAAACGGAGACCCAAAAATACACTTTTTCAGTAACGGTAAAATTTAGGTCATTACAGTAGGTTCCTCGGTGCCTCTCGATCATCCTCATGCTAAGCATGCTTGAGATGCCTTGTGGAGACATCTGGCTGATGAGGGTAAGGGATGATTCTTGGGCCGCAGTGCTGAGGAGCCTGAAGTGTCGAGCCAACCGAGTAACATAAGGGCCAATAGAGATGACTCATTTCCTATGCCTCTCTGCCTGCTGTTGAATCGCAAGGGCAATGAAATAGGAAAGGTCGATGACGTGCCCATGCGACATACACCATAAGAAGTAGGCATCGTGAGTGTTGACGACACCAGTGCTCTCTCGCCTCCCTGTAATTGTGTGAGCCAAAATGGCGTGTAAGTACCTCAGGGATGGTGGGAGAACTGATGCCTTGGAACGGCTATGATCGTAGGAGGCTGCGCCAGGGGCCAAAGTCTGCCAGCACTTCAAGGGAGAGAAATGTATGTGGCGAGTGAGAGCACGTAGTTCATTCTCCTCCTTGAACTCCTCCGTATATAAGCCCAGTGCAGCACCAAACTCTGGGACGCTTAGCTGGCGGACTAACCTGCCTAGGCGAAACTGGACCATGCCGGGATCATCGTAATTTGTCATTACAGTCTAAAGATGGAATGTTGAGCATAGTTCCATCGTGAGCTTGAGGTATGTTGGTTCGATGATTCCAAAGAACAGCACCCAAGGGTCAGTGGTTAGGAGGGCCCGAATCGCATTAGCCAACTAAACTTGTTTTACAGCAGCCCAGTCGATGCAGCGGTCGACAATTAAAGGTCAAGCCCGAAGTATTTGGAAAAGTTCTTCTTGGGGCCCTCGGGGGAACTGCAGGAGAGGGTGACGAATTTTTGTGGTTGGACCCGCGAAAGATGACGCTCTCTTACTCTTCTTCGAAGCAGGTACAGCGGTTTTCTTTCCTCGTGAAGACGACATGGTACCTGTAATCAAAACCATTAATTCATCTTGAGGAATGATCAAAGTAAAATGAAGACAAATTTCAAATAAAAATCAGACTTTCAGCCACAGCTACTAATATTAACCAAACATAACCAACATAATTATTTTGACAGCATAATTTCGTGACATTATCATTGTAATGGCATGATAATGGGCATAGTAATGGCATGTGTATGACAAAAGAATAAGGCTTTCCTAACAATTCGATTTAACATGAAATGTATGATTAATAATCTAATAATGCAGAAATAATGAACAAAATGGAAATAGTAAGAGGAAAATAAAGATTATTTTAAAAATAAACAGTAAAAGTAAGTAGAATAGAGGTGAAAAGAGTAAACAAACGCTAAGGGAGAGAAATCGGGCGTCAAAAATGGAGTTGGAGGCGGCGCACGGGCATGGCAGGGAGACCGTGTGGACTTTCAGCGGCTAGGGTTAGGGTTTTTGAGTGGGGAAGACAATGAATAGTGCAGGGTATTTATAGATTTTGGGGCACATGGCCAGGTAACACGCCCGTGTTCCCCAATTTCAGCCCGTGTGATTTGTGAATTTTTAATTTGGGCGCGTCTAACATTTAGTACACGCCCGTGTTCCTTGGGCGTATGGGTGCACACGACCATGATTGGCGTTGTTCGCTTCTCCCACGCTCGTGTATGAAAACCCCACGCTTGTATTAATTTAACAGGTTCGGCCACGGCTGTTAGACACGGGCGTGTCGTACGCCCGTGCTGTTTTAACAGGTTCACCCACGATTCTTCCACACGGGCGTGTCTCAAGCCCCTGTTGTTTTGGTAGGTTCGACCATGGCCATGTCACACGGCCGTGACATTTTATCGTAGCCCGTGTTTAGGAAAAATTATTGTCTTGTTTTCACACGGCCCTAAGCACGCTCGTGCTCTTGGCCGTGTCCCTGTGGAAAACCTGTATTCAAGCGCTCCGTTAGTAAGTTAGATGTTGAAGACTAAATTTTAAAGAAGTTAATACAGTTAGTGCTTGGGTTGCCTCCCGAGAAGCGCTTATTTATAGTCTAAGCTCGACTTAACTTTCTGTTGAATGATCCTGGTGGTTTGAGGAGTTTATACTTCTCATTCCTACTATTAATCTCATCAAAATAAGGTTTTAAACGGGTGTTATTTACTTTAAAAGTGCTAAACTTGGGATGACTCACCTCGACCATACCTAATGGGAAAATGCTGAGTACTGTAAGAGGGACTTCTTCATTCGATATGGTAGCGACAATGTGGGGATATGTGGCATCTAATAAGACTCTATCTCCAACCTTAAGTTGATTTGAAAAGGGATTAAGCTTGTTCTGTCGTAGATTCGGTTTGTCAAGTGTTCTCGGTTTATGCGTCCACTATTCATCTAACTCCTCAATTTGTAGCCTTCGATCTTCATGAATGGGTCCTCTACTATTGCTTGAGAATGGTTCATGTACTTCTTTCAGACTCATTTCCTTCAAAGAAGGTTGCACCATATTGTTAGTTTTAGTAGAATGGTTTAGACAATCACCTTCAATTTTCATTGTATTGCCAGAATTGCGAGCTTGAAGGGTGATTGTTTCATCTCCCACACAAAGTGTGATTTCACCTGTGCCAACATCAATAATTGTTTTAGCAGTTGCTAAAAAGGGCCTTCCTAGAATTAAAGGAGTGTTGCTTCCTCCTCTATGTCTAGAACAATGAAGTCAATGGGAAATATAAAATTATCAATTTTAACTAGCACATCTTCAATAATACCCCTAAAAAATCTTATAGTTTTATCTGCTAATGAAATGCTCATCCTAGTCTGTTTGGGTTTCCCAAGACCTAATTGTTTAAACATTTTGTAGGGCATGACGTTAATACTGGCCCCCAAATCAGCTAATGCATTATTAACATCTAAACTACCAATTAAACAAGGAATCGTAAAACTCCCTGGATCTTTTAGTTTGTTGGGTAGTTTATTTTGGAGAATAGTTGAGCAGACTACGTTTAGCTCTACATGCGACGCCTCGTCCAACTCCTGCTTATTTGCTAAAAGCTCCATTAAAAATTTCATTGCGTTTGGCGTCTGCGATAGAGCTTCAATAAACGGTGAGTTAATGTGTACTTTTTTTAAGAGTTTAAGGAATTTACCAAATTGTTTATCTGAGCAGTTTTTCCTTGTCGCGTTGGGGTGTGGCGCACGAGGTTTATATTCGACATTCACTAATTTGTTTTTATTATAACTTACCTCACCTTGACCTTTGCTTACCACAGTTTCTTACCTTAGTTCTTGGTCAGGCTCAACGACTCCTTCGTTATCTTGAATATTAATTGCGTTGAGCTGTTCCCTTGGGTTAGGTTTGGTATTACTTGGCAAACTACCTTGTGGTCGTTCGGAGATTAGTTTGGAAAGCTGGCCTATCTGAGTTTCGAGCCCTTGGATCGACGCTTGTTGATTTTTAAGTGCTGTCTTGGTGTTCTGGAAATGAGTTTCCGACACTAATATAAACTTTAAGAGCATCTCTTCAAGGTTCGGCGTCTTTTCCTGTTGGTAGGGTGGTTGTTTGTAGCCCGGAGGTGGTTGTGCTCTTTGATTTCCTTGACTGCCCCACGAGAAATTGGGGTGGTTCCTCCAACCTGCACCGTAAGTGTTACTATATGGATTGTTTTGAGGTCGAGAATTATTACCCATATAATTTAATTGCTCGTTATCCATGTTATGGCCAAAAGGTTGGTATTTCGAATGGCTTGTTCCACCTCCACTTGCTTCGCACTGCATTACTGGGTGAACCTGTGAAGAACTAAGAAAACCATCAATTTTCTTATTCAAGAGTTCTACCTGATTAAAGAGCATGGTGACTGAATCGACGTTATAAACGCCAACTGTTTTTGTTGGATTTGTCCTCATGACTTGCCACTGATACTTATTCAGTGACATCTCCTCTATAAACTCGTAGGCATCTTCAGGTGTTTTATTATTGATGGTTCCGCCAGCAGCTGCGTCAACCATTTTTCGAGTTGAAGGATTCAAGCCATTATGGAACATTTGAACCTATAGCCAAAGCGGTGACCCATGGTGATGGCACCTTCTCAAAAGGTCCTTGTATCTCTCCCATGCATCGTAGAGTGTTTCTAAATCCATCTGCACAAAAGAAGAGATATCATTACGTAATTTAGCCACTTTAGCCGGCGAAAAATATTTTAATAGAAATTTTTCGGTCATTTGTTCCCAAGTAGTGATTGACCCTCGTGGTAATGAGTTCAACCACTTTTAGCTTTGTTTCTAAATGAAAAAGGGAATAACCGAAGACAAATGGCATCATCAGAAACACCATTAATTTTAAATGTATCGCATAGTTCTAAGAAGTTTGCTAAGTGAGCGTTGGGATCCTCATCCTGCAAACCATCAAACTGAACAAATTGCTGTATCATTTGAATAGTGTTAGGTTTTAGTTCAAAAGTATTTGCAGCTACAGCAGGTCTAATTATGCTCGATTTAGTTCTGTTAAAGAAGGTTTAGCATAATCATACATAGTGCGTGGAGCAGGATTTTGATTAACCACAATTGCAGGAGGTAGCTGATTGTCTTGGTTTTCAGCCATCTCTGCGGTTGGGGTTTGAGTATCATTCTCTTGCTCGTTCTCTGTGTATCTTAAGCTTCGCCTTATTTCTCTTTGGTTTCTGAGAAATGTGCGATCGATTTCTTCATCAAAAAGTAGTGGTCCTGACAGGTTTCTTCTAGTCATAAACTATAAAAACCTAACAAGAGAAGGAAAAAATAAGTAATAATAATTAAATTAAATTAAATTGCAAAAAAAATGGCTAAAGTAATAAAAATTGAGTGTTCCTAATATCTTAGTTCCCAGGCAACGGTGCCAAAAACTTGATCGCGTGATTTCGTGATAGGTTTTAAATATTTATAATTAATCGTTCTTGAAACTAACTATTATCGCGATGTAGGCAAGTGTACCTATCGAACAATAGTATAGTTTTAGCAAGACCGGATTGTCGAACCCAAAGGAACTAAAAGTACTAATAATGACTATCTTTTTATTATCTAGCCTAAGAATAAAGAGGTTTTTGTTTTAACTAACTAATTATCTAAACTAAGAATTCATAGAGAATAGAATTGGGGAATTGCTTTTGGGAAAATCGATTAAATTAAGACAATACGTAAGGAAAAATCCACCTAGACTGTACTTGTTATTCTGGCTCTGAATCGGATGATTTATTCATTTAACTTGTTCCGTAGAGATCCCTAAGTTGTGTTATTATCCCTATTCAAGACTAATAATGTCTAATACCTAGATTGAATAATTGAGACCTTTCTCTAATTAACACCCTAGGGTTGCATTAACTCGATCTATGGATCCCCTTATTAGGTTTCACCCTAATCCGGCAAAATCTTGTCACCCTATGTCTAGGCGCGCAAACAACTCCACTTAATTATGACAAATGTACTTTTAGACAGGGTCTATTCCTCCTCTGAATAAGAGCTTATCTTGAATCAGTATCCTGGGATATCAAAACAAGAATTAAGAACACATAATTAAGAACAATTAAATATTTATCATACAATTTAGAAAATAATAACAAGATTCGTCTTAGGTTTCATTCCCCTTAGGTATTTAGGGGTTTTAGTCCACCTAAGGGGTTTTAGTTCATAACTAAATAAGAAAACATCTCAGAATAATAAAGAATACAAAACATAAAGAAAACCCAAAACTCCTGAAGGAGAAATTGAGGAGAGATCTTCAGTCTTGATGGTGAATCCGGCTTCTGAGATAGATCAATCGGCTTCCTTAGAGTAATTCCTTACTCCCTATTCTGTGCCTCCCTTTTCTTCCTCCTCTAGGGTGTATTTCTAGGCTTTGGAATGCTTAAAAGCCCTCAAAATTATCCTTTTCTGAATTGGACTCAACTTGGGCTCGGCAGGGACACGCCTGTGTAACACGCCCATGTGCGATTACTTCAGGCCGTACTCGAGCCTGCCAAATTGACACGGCCGTGTGGTCTACCCGTGTGAGGAGGTCCAGGCCGTGTTGATTTCGTACTTTGGCCCATTTTCTCCGATTTTGGCCTATTTCTCGTTCCTTTCGCTCTCTATGCTCTCCTAAGTATAAAACATGAAACTAAAGCATTAGGAGCATCGAATTCACCAATTCTAATAGGAAATCATCCATAAAATGCGTTAAACATGGGGAAAAAATATGTATAAATTACGGTTTATCACTCAACTTTGTCCCAGGAATAAACTAGAATATCATCAATGAAAAAAATCACAAATTTGTCTAGATACAACCAATATATTTTGTTCATCAAATCCATAAACACAATAGGCGCATTCATAATGTTGTTACAATAAAGTCAAGAACTAATCCGAGACTTTCGTTTTCCCTCGATTCAAGTCCGGTTGCTTCTTTTCTTAACCTAAATAGTAATTTAACTCAATTAAATAGTTCAATAGCTTTAAATAATTAATTCAAAATTATAATCCATTTTAATGTGAAATTAAAAAATTTCCCCTAATGTTTTAACTTTTGTGCAATTTAGTCCCTAAACCCGAAACTTGCAATTTCACAATTTTTAAAGGAAAAACCTATTAGTCGAATTTCCTAGGGTTCTATAGTAGCCCAAAATTTCCACCATTTCACAATTTTACCATTGAATTTTACTATTTTCTCAAATAGGCCCTTAACATTAAAATCATTAAAAATCACTTAAGAAAATATGGTTCTTTAACAACCAAGCTTAATAATCTATCAATTAAATTCACTAACACTACAAACTCATTCATGGAAAGTCCCTAAAATTTTAATAGTTTTACAACCTCTGAGCTAGCCAGATTAAGATAATACGAGCTAAAAAACGTAAAAATAATTAAAAACAAGCGTCAAACACATACCATGCATGAGAGCTAAGTTTGGCCGAAGCTTTTCAACCCTCTAATGGTGATTTCGGCGAAGAAAACTTATGGGGAAGAAGATGATGACTTAATTCTTTTGTTAAAGTTTATTATTTTACCTAATTACCAATTTACCCTTATGACTATTAACTTAACAATTAATAAAAACATGTCCAGTATTGTCCGCTAACCACCTATATGGTTTATTTACCATATAAGTCTATTAGTTACATTATCATTGTAACACCCTAGCCTGTATCCGTCGCCAAATTAGGATTGCGGAGCATTACTAGAAGTTTTCATATCACAATGAACAAATATTCAACATATTCAAATAATAACATAAATCATAGAAAAATTATGTAAACTCAAAAATATAGTCTCTTATATGAGCCCTCAAGGCCCAAAAACTCACCTTTAAGCCAAATCGGGATTAATCGAAAACATATAGAATTTTTCAGAAAAAGACACAAATTTTCAAACTGCAGGGGTTACACAGCTGTATGGCCAGGCCGTGTGACTCACACGTCCGTGTCTCAGGCCTTGTGGACATTCGAAATAGGGACACGCAGCCGTGTCCCAGCCTGTGTCCGTGCCCACGCAACTCTCTGACTTGGGTCATATGACCAAGCCAAACGCCCGTATGCCAAGCCCTATACCCATCAAAATAGCCTCACATGCCCGTGTGTTAGGCTGTGTAACTGCCTGACTCGTAACCCTTTGTAAGCTACAGGGGACATATGGCTGAGACACACACCCGTGTCTTTGGCCGTGTGGACGATAAATAGGCCATTTCCAAGCCATCTCTCACCCAAAGCCTAGTTACTTACACCAACCATATGGACCTATTTTCCTGCATTCAAGATACACCTAAAACATGTATAAACATGCTAGAACATCATCGTACTTAGTCATACAACCAATATGCCTTAAAGGCACCTCAAACACAATAGTCAAATTTGATTAAACATTTGCTAAATTTAGCCATAAATCAATCAAACAATTGAACAACTTATATAATACATTTACCATAATGTTCACATACCATTTTCATACTCATAACCACAAATATGACCATTAACACAACTCAATCAATACCTTCGCAACTTGGCCATATGCCAACCACAACCAAAGCTACCAAAACTAGCCATTTAACAACTCAATGCACTATCTTATTCCATACCAAACCAACATTTATTAGCATACCTTTATGGTCATTATTTCAACTACCATCATTTAAGTACTTAAACACAAAAGTAACAACCATTAAAATACCATATATACATGAAAGCATAACAACTAATTCATCACTTAAAATAACATGTTTACAAGCCAAACATAATGGCGAATTGCATCAACAAAGACACCTATACATGTTCATATTTAACCAATTATCACTTAACTTTGTTTTCATGCCAAAACATGACATAATTGATACATAACAACCATACCAATTTTGGTCATTTCAAATTATAAACCAATTTGACCATATTAACCACACCCAACAAACTATCAATAGTTCCTTAAGTACCTCAAATCCAAGGCAACATTTCATTCTATGAACATCAACTAAAATGACATATATATATATCAAACTCATCAATTAAACATTAGACATAGTCCACCTATACATGCCATTATAACCATAACCAAAGCATTTAAAATCTACCAATAAAATCAATGGATAGTGTGATGGATCTCCGACTAGCTTCCAACCCGATCGAGCTTCCAAAAATCTGAAAAGTAAGAAAAAGAACACCATATAAGCAATGAATGCTTAGTAAGCTCGTATAAACCATAAGCATAATATTACATTTCAATGATGAACATTATAGGTTAAATCTAAACATATATTAATGCCTCAAGATTTACCAAACCATAATTATCAACTCGTAAGAGAGTAAATTCATTTATGTCACATATATTTATAATTCATAACATGAAAGGATTTTATGGGACGTAATGTATAACCATTAACCTTTCTATAAAATTATACACCTCAATTTACTTACTTTCCTTTCCATTCCCAATACTTATCATAAGCCTCAACAACATTTTTAATTCTCAATTCAGTGTATTTACTCATAATATCAATAGATTCATTCAAATCATAAGCAATTTACTATCATAAGAATACATCATTTATCGTATTAAACTTTTTTATAACATCATAATACATCACAATTACGTACTTACAGTATCATTCCCTTTTCTTACCTATTTCATATGAATAGTGCAAGCATAATCATAAACATCAATCATATCCACAATTTTGGCATAAGCCTAAGCATCCACACTAAACATGTTAGCATACATGGTATAAATCATAGGCAAAAATAACATATATAGCCATTGATCTCCACTTGAACCATTAGAGACTGTCACCTATCTCAACTTTCATAATTTCTATGTATCAACAAATCAAGGATATTCATATAGTTTCATGTTTTAATTCATATCATTTTCTTTACCACTTCATTTTCATAACACATAAGACATAAACGTAGCATCACTTAAATCATACTTTTCATAATCATGAATGTTCTTACTTGAATCATTGATACATCATACCTTTCTATAATTGTCGTAGTGAAATCAATCGGAACTCTTACCAGTTTATCCCTTTTCATGCCGTTGAACCACTTAGAATAATACCGAATACATGAAAAAGCTCACACAAAGTGTGTTAAACATATATTCATAGCTCACACGAGCTGTAAAATGGGTATGCTCACACAAGTTGTCGGTCGGAATGTAAGCTACACGATGCTGCTCACACAAGCTATCAAGTATCCGCAACTAATGCTAGAAATCAGCCACTGGTAGGACATTCAAGACCAGCGCCCGAAATATGGTAACCCTAATGACATGTCATTTGTATCTTATATATTCCTAATGTTCAAATGGGGCTCGATAATCGTCGAACACCGTTGAATTTTCATTGTTTCTTTACTTGATAAATTGTATAATAACATATATATTGATTCAATCAACATAGAATCACATACTAACATTCAATTAATCAGCATTATACAAAATTCATTTCATATGAACTAACCTGGCTAAATTGCAAAAATGTCAAAGTATAAGGGCATTTTGGTAATTTTCTATTCTTCTCGATTTTCCACCTGATCTTAATCTAAATTAATAATTTCATTAAATCTATTAATTTAGACAAAAAAACAATGTATTTATGCAATTTAGTTATTTTTATATTTTTACAAAATTGCCACTAAAATTTTATTTTTTATTCAATTTAGTCCCTGAGCCCAAAACATGCAAATTAACCATTTTTACCCAAAATTTATCCTAGCCGAATACTTGTGGCATTCAGTACAGCCCATTTATGCAACAATTTCACAAAAATCCTTATATTTTTATTATTTTAATAATTTAGTCCCTAATCGATAAATTCATCAAAAATCACTTAATAAAATACTTTTAAATAACAACTTATATCTCAAATTCATCATTTAAAATCTAAAATCACAAAAGGTTCATCAATGGAAACATTCAAAATCTTTAACAACTTCAAAATCATAGGTACGGGCTAACTAGACCTAGTTGCAATGATTTTGAAAACATAAAAATTATTAAAAATGGATAAGTATATCACCTACATGCAACATTTGAAGGTTGGTCGAATGCTCCTTACTCAAAAAATGGAGTTCTCACAAGCAAAAATAAGTTTTTGCTTTTCTTTTTTTTTTAATTAATTTATTACTTATTAACCTTTTTAATTCATTATTTCATAATATAATAACATATAAAACTTTAAAATTAAAAGAAAATAAATCAACCACCGTCCCACTATTTCAAGTATGGCTAAATTACTCAATAAGGCCATCTAACTATAATTCTTTAATCAATTAACACCTTTAAACTAATAGCGATTGACTTTTTCAACTTTTACGATTTAGTCCTTTTCGCTTAATTAACTATCGAAACGCTAAAATTTTTCAACGAAACTTTAATAACACCTTAATGACACTCTGTAAATATTTATAAAAAATATTTAAGGCTCGATTTATAGAAACGAGGTCCCAATGCCTCATTTTCTAAAACCACTTAACCTTAAGGTCTTACCACTTGAACTTAATTAATCATTCGAATAACATAAATTATCAAATCGAAAAGCTTCTTAAAATCGTATTTGACTCATAAATATTAAATAATAAAATTTACAAACTTACTCATCAGATTTGGTGGCCCCGAAGTCACTGTTTCCGACACCACTAAAAAACGAGTTGTTACAATCATAGCGTTTAACCAATAGATACCAACCTTAGCATCTTTTAAGATTTAGTCCTTTTTACTTAATTAACTATTTAAACATTAAAATTTCTTAACCAAATTTTAATACGACCCTAATATTAACCTATAAACAATAAATAAATAATAAAATATTGACTGACTTGTCAGAATCGTGGTCCCAAAATCACAGTTTCCACTACCACTGAAAATGGGTTGTTACTGTGGTAGTTAATAGAGTCGTTAGGGATGTGAAAAACAAAGCATTTAATACACCTGCAACATCGAGTATTGCTATCAGATAAAAAGGTATTAATAATTTTTGTAATAAATGCTAAATTTTGTAACTGTCGGGGTTTAACTATCGATACTTTATGAAAAGGTATCAATACTGTATCAATACTATGTAGGTTTTGTGAAAAACAAAATATCATTTTTGTATCGCTTTTCCAAAAGGTATCGATACTTTTTGGCCTAGAGCAATTCTAGCTTGTTTGAAATGTATTTTGACTTGATAAAATGATAAAGGACTTTCTTACATAGTCAAAATCATTTTAACTTGATTTAAAATTGTTATAAAAATTTTCTAAGATTTCAAAATAGATATTCAAGATTTTATCTCTTAGATTTCAAATTGAAAAATCATTATGTCAATTTTGTTCAATTTTAACTTTTATTCAAAAACATTTCAATTTGTTATATCAAAATATTTTACCATATAAAGCTTGGTTTAACAAATATAAATATACTTTTGGATCAAAATTGATTCCAAAAGGAAAAACAACTAAGTTATTGAAAAGCCAAAAGACAATTAATAATCTCCTACTCCTAAATTATTAGGATTTTTTAGTGCATTTAGGACGGCTTAATTACATTAAACTCCTAATATCTTATCTATAGAAGTGTCAGCAACCCAAACTAGGTCTTTATATAAAGTTGATTGGTGGTCGAAAATAGCCCCAATATACTTGGGCAGAAAGTCAACCTATGTCATGCCACACCATGTCTATGGCGCAACACGACATGCAAATCATGCCTTGTGCTATTCGTTTTGTGCTTTGACGTCCCAGGAAGCTTATGCATCACTCATTCCTTACTTCCACGTCAATTGGGCCTTTATATTTTCATCCTACACACTCAATTGAACATATTAGCACAACCTAACACTCGTGTCGGCCTATTGGGTCACAACACTTATAAAATGTGTTAAAAAAACACTTGTTTTACTAATATTCTATCTTAAGTTCTAAATACCAAAAACGTAATATAAAATCCTAAATTGCATATAAAACAAGCTCCTTAGTTGTAAAATTGACCCGAATTAACTATTACATTTGACGGCAAGTCAATTACCAACAAATAATACCAAGGCAATAGTACGATTTTTGTAGAAAAACATATTTGCACGGTTTGGAACTCCAAGATCACTAATTAGTGATGAAGGGTCACATTTTTGCAGTAAATAATTGAAGGCAGCATTAGCCAAATACAGTGTCAAGCACCGCATTACCGCAATATATCATCCACAAGCTAATGGACAAGCCAAAGTATCAAACCAAAAAGTGAAACAAATCATATAAAAGATGAAAAACTTGAATTGAAAGGACGGCAGTACACATCTAGATGATGCCTTATGGGCTTATCGAACAACTTATAAAACCCCATTGAGAACGTCGCCTTACAAGTTGGTATACGGGAAGATTTGACATTTACCAATTGAGCTCGATAAAAAGGCATATTGGGCCGTCAAAGAACTCAATTTGGATCTGAACTTAGCTAAGGAAGCATGGTTGTTCCAGTTAAACGAGCTACAAGAGTTCAGATACTTAGCATACGAAAATGCTAAGTTATACAAAGAAAAAGATAAACTAAGGCACCATGCTATAATCAAGAAAAATCATTCCAACTGGAACAACAGGTATTGCTTTTTAATTCAAGACTCAGACTATTTCCAAGGAAATTACGCTCATGATAGACCAGACTATTCACAGTAAATTAACTCCTCATGGCATTGTCGAACTCATTACCAAGGATGGCCAAACTTTTATGGTAAACGGACAACAAAATTGAAACGATATTTTGGAGGCAACTTTGAAACAACCGTGGCAAAACAAACATTGGAATGTCGAAGAGTGGCAGAAATAAATGAAAACTCGTGGAAACTGGAAGAGCATTGAAGATGGGTACTGGATGAGTCTAGTAACCCCATGTAAACACAGATCATAAACCTCTTACTTTTATGTACATATTGTAAACTAAATCATGTTTTAAAGTGTTAAGATTGTTGTTTTCTTAGTATTCACGAAATTAAAAGGTATTAGGAGAAAAAATACGAAGCTAGAAGTGTTCAAATACGAATACGGACACATAGGAAACTCCAACAAGACCTGAAAGAGTGGATCTAGGCAGGTTACAACGCCTGTTGTAAGACAGGTCCCCTTGTGTTGCAACACACCAATTCGAAGCAATAAAAATTGGATCAACATATCAAGTCGCAACACACCAAGACCTGTGTCGTGATGTAGCTCTTTAAATCAGAGATTGGGTGAAACTATGGCATCGTATCGTGACACAACCCCTATGTCAGGACACACCACTAAACACTGCAATTTTCGGTCCGTTTCAGAACAAAGCCCATTAGAATCCTTATGTAAACCAATTAGTTTCTAACCTAACACTCACTTCACAAACATTCAAAATAGTAGCAAACTTTCTTCAAGGCACAACTCAACCCTCACTAAATGTTGTTTATTGCCTTTCCAACCTTCCGATCTACAAAGGCAACTCCTACTTGTTAACTTTTTCCTTTGTTTGTTTTCTTTCTCGTCATCTTTCTCAGATTCAAGGTGTGATATTCTAATCTTTTGATTTATTTTCTCTTTGGATTGTTACTATCCATTAAATGGCTCCTTGTAAACAACACTTCTCTGCAGCAGACGTGAATATTAATGCGCACCATTTCCACAACCCGGAAGTGGAATGTTATTTTTTACAAATGAATGAATAAACATTTATTCAAGAAAGAGGGTTCGATCCCTCGATGAATGAATGTGACGAGATTTGGGAGTTGGTGGATTTCCACCATTAGAGGAATTTTAGTTCGAACTGGAGTGAATCGACAGTAGAATCGGTAGTTTATGAATTCTATGCTTCCCTGAAAAGATAAAAAAGTAAAGAAATGATTCGGGGAACAACATACACATGTAATAGTACGAGGTAGAGAGGTACTAGTGACACCTCATGAAATACGTTGATTCTATAATGCTCCATTTTATGCAGATAATTATTTGGGAGCATTAGATTTGTATAAATTTGAGGACATCGATATGGATGAAATTGTGCACTATTTGATGCAAGGACGTGGCGAGTGGACTCGCCATGCTAACACAAATGTCCCACTCAAATTTAATCAAGACATAAATTTTCATATGGCCAAGATGTGGGTGCAATTTATATGCACTCGTGTCTCCCCTCTCCCTTAGAACATATCTAGCGTCCCCGGTTTTTGAGTGGTTTTATTTTACTTTATTTTGTTGAGAGAACAAATTTGTATCAACAAATGGATTTATGAAGAGATGTTAAAATGCATATGAAACCAAAAGCAGAGTATGTATTTTCCACATCTGATCACAACCTTATGCAGATAAGTGAGAGTCTCGATGTCATCCACCGAACAGTTCTTGCGACCAAGGACTGTCATAGGTGACAACTTATTCGTCCAATTCGTTGAGCTACAACGAAATCAACTCAAAGAATGGAACCAAAGAAGGAAAGAAATATTAAACGTTCCAAGGCTGGTAAAACGTAAGAGTAAATCAAAATCGTTGAAGCTAACCGAGTTGACAGATATGTCACAAAAACATGGGTTGCAAGTACCGAACCCCCTCACCAAACATGTACATGCCATATCCATCGATGGAGCAACCAGAGGGAAGATAGGAGGATGATGACGAAGGAGATGATGATGACAACTCGTTTCCACCATACGACTACGAGCAAGCATTCCAATCGGGATACCCCTCAACTAAGGGAGTCAAGATCCGTGATCAAAGTGAACGAAGCCCGACCCAATCTTTAGGAAGACGAGCCACTAAGGCAATCGTGGGTCGCAAAACGGGAAGAGGAAAAGGAATTATGATGGAGGAGCCGGAGACCAGCTCAGACTAATTCAAACAATTTTTAATTTTCGGACTTATTTATTATTTCTTTTAAGACTTGGATATTTTATTTTCCTTAGTTGGACAATTTTAATTTATTAGGTAGGTTGTAGTTGTATTTTTTTTTATTTAGGATTCCGCAATTTTTGTCCGGCTCTACAATATTCGATCTTCATTTGCGATAAGAAGACCTACCACCAAAATTCGAGGAATTTTCAGGCTATCGGATAATCTCTTTTCTTTATTTATTATTTGCACATTAGGTACAATGTGCCAACTAAAGTGTGAGATTATTTTGGTGACATAGGAAAATTTTAAATTTTATTAATTTTGTTTCTTTTTTTAAGTTTATTTTAGTAGTTAATTTTTTCTCTATTTTATTTTTTATATGCTTGAACTTGTAAAAATACAAGTGATTGGTTAGGAGCATGTATCTAGGTTGATTGCTTAAATTATAAATTCAGCCTAAAAATAAATAATTTTGGTTATTTATAATTAAACTAATTAGTTCAATTTATTAAAGGGTAAATAGGAAAAGAAATTAAATATACTGAAGTGATAAAGGTAGATACGAATAGACATTTACGCTTGTTGAATTTTAAGATGTCTGAATTAAAATACTTAGTAAATAAATTCATGGTTATTGAAACAATGCAGTAAAATAAGTATAATCTTTACAAGCACATACTTAAATTAAAATGAATTATGAAAATAAAAGCATTGTGAGGGTTAAAAGCATTGCGAGTGTGATAAAAGCATAGAATGGAATAAAAGCCAAGAAAGTGTTGAGTGTTCACAGTGTGATAAAAATATGAGAAATTGGGAAAAATCTCACTCATATTGGCACGAAAACTCATAAGTGCTTATGCTTATAAGTAATGCATTAGAGTTCAAAGCATGAATAAAAATAAGCTGAGCAGGAAAATTTTGAACTGACTATATTCTTCACTCATAAATGCTATATTCATATATAAATTTTAATGGAATTCTATGTTTAATTTTCTTTCACTTGTTTGCTTTTTAATATTTTGAACTACTTAGTTTGACTATGAATAATTATAAGTTGTTTGATTTTCTAGCTAGAATTATATATTTAGGCAATTTTTTATAGTGTTAATGCTCCGATCCAATCTCGTGTACCAAGTCAACTCAAGTACATTTTCTTTTCGTGCATGTTTGTTTTTCATTTTTTGTTTCTATTTTATTTTTCTTTTTGTTTGCTTGAGGACAAACATAACATTAAGTGTGGGGGTATTTGACCTGCCACCAAATGTGATGGTAGTTTTGGCACATTTCAACACTTTAGAGGCTTATTTTCCAGGCATTTTAGGATTAATTATGTTAATTCCAACACTAGTAGCTTAAGTACAAAAATAAGCATTTTTAAGCATAAATTTACGTTTATTAACCTACTAGGCCAATTCAGCACTTTAGGGGCTTGTTTTTACGCATTTTCTTTTTGTTTGCAAGTTTCGGTTTAGTTAAATCCCAATTTAATTAAATCTCAATCTTGTTCTTATTAATTTCCATTGAATTTGTTTGCTATATTAATTGAGTTCTAAATCTTATAATAGTGTCATTCATGTTGGATTATTCTTATTAATTTATTAATTACTGATTTATTAATTACTGTCATTCATGTTGAATTTGTTGATAATCAAGATGTTCTAGACCTTATTGAACAGGTCTGTTGGATCTTATAAACTGTTATTTGTTTGTTTGTTAGTTCCAGTTTAGTTAAATCCAAGTTTACTTAAATCCCAATCTTGTTCTTATTAATTTTTTTGAATTTATTTGCTATATTAATTGAGTTCTAAATCTTGTATTAGTGTCATTTTGTTCTTACTGATTTATTAATTACTAATTTATTAATTATTGTTATTCATGTTGAATTTTTTGAGTAGTTTGCTTGGTATATATGCACCATGCTTCCACTGCTGCTTCCACAATTCATATATTTTGTTCTTATTAATTTCCATTGAATTTGTTCGCTATATTAACTGAGTTTTAAATCTTGTATTAGTTTTCTTTTTTTGGTAAATAAAAGAAAATTACAACTCAAGCATTCAAACTTAAGACATAATCTTTGTCACCTAACTGTAAACCCAATTCTCTGTCTCGTCTAGACTTGACAATCTTGTCAGCAATTCTATTCTCTTCTCTAGGAATATAATTGAGATTCCAATGACTTAGTAGCTTCAAAAGCAAAAGAATTCTCCTCATCAAGGCAGAGTTAGAGCCATTGCAAACTCCATCCTGGATGAGTTTAATTGCTTCAAGACTATCTGTCCGAATGATGATTTTTTGAAAGCCCCGTTTGAGGGCAATTTGTATCCCATCAAGGATGCCCCATAGCTCAGCATCAATAACTTCACAACTACCCAAGTACCTTGTGAAACCCTCGATCCACTTTCCATTACGATCCTCCAAAAGTCCTCCAGCTGCTACGAATATTTCTCCAAATTTAACAGACCCATCCGTATACAAATTAACCCATCCTTCCAAAGACACCGTAACTAGTTCTGATCTTGATAGTTTGGATTCTTGCAAAGCTGATGCCGAAATATACTGATTTATTAATTATTTTCATTCGTGTTGAATTTGTTGATAATCGAGATGTTATGGACTTCATTGAAAAGGTCTATTGGACATTATAGATTGTTTTAGTATTGCATCATCTGGATTTGGTTTGTGTTGTTAACTATATATCTCTAGTAAAAGAAATTTATGATAGATCCTATTATTACTATACACTCTTGCTTGTAAATATTTGATATTGTTTCCTTTTTGTCCTGTAATTCATTAATGAATCACATTAATGTGTATTTTGTAAAGTATTTAGGTTACCTAATATATATGCAGTGTTTCAAAGGTATGAAACCTCACGTACCATTAATCTTCTGTTTCAATGAGAAAGAAACTTTGGTATAAACTTGCAAACGATTGCAACCGTTAATATTTCGTTTTAATGACTAAAATAAACTAAATTACCTTTAATAAAGCAGAGAAAATAAGTTTATATCTAAAATTCTCATTTCCTTCTTGCATGTCGAAACTTCCTTATTCTTTTCTCTTAATTCGTAATGCAATAGGGAGATGAGAATTGTGTCTTCTTTCTCTCGGCTCACCATAAAAGCATATGAAATTTTATTATTATTAATCTTTTACTTTTAATTAAAAATTTATAACTTAAACCTTACAAAATCATAAGCCACCGTCCATTTTAATTCTTAAGGTGTGTATATTGGCACATGAGTCATTAATCTTTATTTCTATTTAAAAATTCTCTAATAATTGAACTTTTATCTGCTTTTACAATTTATTCATTGTACCTTAATATTAATATTTAATATTTACAAACACGATTTACAGAAATGAGGTTCTAAAACCATATTTTTTGACACCATTGAATTTCAAGTCATTACATACTTTATATGGATTTCATTTTCTAGGGAAAATAGCAATGACTAAGTGATTGATTGTATATATAATCTATTAATCTTGTTGTTCATTGATAAACCATAATATATACATATTTTTTACCCCATGTTTAACATATTTATGGATGATTTTTCCTTAGTTTCATTGAATTCGATGCTTCTAATCCTTTAATTTTATGTTTTATACTCAGAAGAGCTTAGGATAGCAAAAAAAGCATGAAACAAGCCAAAAACAGACAAATTAGCCTAATTCAATGTTTCACACAGGTTAGGCATTTTCACACGGGTAAACCACACGCCCATGTGTCAAGGTCGTGTCGACATTAAACTAAGTCAGAATTGCACACGGCCTGAGCACCTGCACATGAGCGTGCCACACGGTCGTGTCCCTGTCGAGCTCAAGTCTAATTCTACTCGAAAAAGGCTAATTTTGAGGGTTTTGAAGCATTCTAAAGTCTATATAAACACCCTAGAAGAGGGTTAAAGGGGACACGCAGAGTAGAAGGTAGAAAATACTCAAGGATAGCCATCGGAATCAGCTCAGAAGCAGGATCTACTTCAAGACTGAAGATCTCCATTTAATTTCCTTAGACGTTCTTTGGGTTCTTTATGTTTTGTTATTTTCCCAATCCTGAGATGTTTTCCATTATTATGAACTAAACTCCCTAAATACCTAAGGGAGATGAAACCTAGGACGAATCTTATTACTATTTGAATTATATGATAAATACTTTTTCTTATTCTTAATTGTGAGTTCTAATTCTTGCTTTAATATTCTAGGATATTAATTCAGGTTTTTTGATGTGCTTATTTAGTGAAGCAAAAGTCCCTATTTAAGAGTAGATCATTCATAATTAAGCGGAGTTGTATGCAATCTTAGAGATAGGACGACATAAATCTGCAGGATTAGAGTCAAATCTAATAAGGGAATCCATAGATCGAGTTAATGCGACAATAGGGGTTTTAATTAGAAAGAGATTTTGATTAATCAATCTAGAGTCAGTTATTTTTAGTCTCGAGAAAGATAATAACATAAACTAGGGATTTCTACAGATTAAGTTAAGTGAATAAATCGTCTGATTCAGAAGTAATAAGTGAAGTCTAGGTGGATTCTTCCTTGGGTATTGTCTTCTCCATCGGTTTTCTAAAAAGTATTTTCCAACTTTAATCTCTGTCGTAATCTTAGTTATTAGATAATTAGTTTTAGTTTAAAAACATCCTTTAATTCTTAGGTTAGATAATAAAAAGATAGTAATTACTAGTACTTTTAGTTATTGTGGATACGATATTCCCAGTCTTACAATAAATATACTATTGTTCGATAGGTGCGCTTGCCTTAGTTGAATTTTGTTAGTTAGTTTCATGACCATCAATTTTTTGGCACCGTTGTCGAGGACTAAGATATTAGGAACGCTTAATTTTTATTACTTTAGCCATTCTTTATTTTTATTGCAATTTAATTTGTTTTTTTTAATTACTAATTTTTTTTATTTTCTTCTGGAAGGTTTTTACAGTTTATGACTAGAAAAAACCCGTCAGGACCTTTGCTTTTTAATAGTGAGATCAAGAGCACAGCTCGCAGAAATCGAAGAGAAATAAGGCGAAGCCTACAATACATAGAGAAAGAGCGAGAGGGCGATATTCACATTAATACCGAGGAGATGGCTGAAAATCAGAATAATCCGCTACCTCCTGTGGTTGCTGCAAATCCAGTAAATCAAAATCCTGCTCCTCGTATTATGTATGATTATGCTAAACTTACTCTAACAGGAACTGAATCAAGTATAGTTAGACCTGCTGTTGCTACAAATAATTTTGAACTGAAACCTAACATGATTCAAATGATACAACAGTTTGTTTAGTTTGATGGTTTGCAGGACGAGAATCCAAACACTCATTCAGCAAATTTCCTGGAATTCTGCGACACCTTTAAGATTAGTGGTGTTCCTGATGATGACATTCGCCTTCGGTTGTTTCCCTTTTCATTAAGGAATAAGGCTAAACAGTGGTTGAACTCATTACCACGAGGGTCAATCACCACTTGGGAACAAATGACTGAAAAATTTTTGCTTAAATATTTTCTGCCGGCTAAAGCAGCTAAATTAAGGAATGACATCTCTTCTTTTATACAGATGGATTTAGAAACACTTTATGATGCATGGGAGAGATACAAGGATCTATTGAGAAGGTGCCCTCATCATGGGTTGCCTCTTTGGCTACAAGTTCAAACTTTCAACAACGGTTTGAATCCCTCGACTAGACAAATAATCGACGCAGCTGCCGGTGGAACCATCAATAATAAGACACTTGAAGAAGCTTATGAGTTCATAGAAGAGATGTCACTAAACAATCATCAATGGCAAGTCATGATGACAAAGCCAACGAAAGTAGCCGGTATTTTTAACGTCGATTCAGTTACTATGCTTTCCAATCAGGTAGAACTTTTGAATACAAAAATTTATGGTTTACTTGGTTCTACACAGGTTCATCCAGTAATGCAGTGCGATGCGAGTGGAGGTGGAACGAGCAATTTAGAATATCCATCATACAGCCGTAACATGGAGAACGAGCAAATGAATTATATGGGTAATAATCCTCGGACTCAAAATAATCCTTATAGTAACACTTATAACGCAGGTTGGAGGAACCACCCAAATTTCTCATGGGGAGGCCAAGGCAATCAGAGACCACCACCCCCTCCAGGCTTCCAACAACAACCTTACCAGCAAGAGAAAAAGTCGAACCTTGAGGAGATGATGACAAAGTTTATTTCAGTAGCGAAGACTTATTTTCAGAACACTGAAACTGCACTTAAAAATCAGCAAGCATCAATTTAAGGGCTCGAGAATCAGATAGGATAGCTGGCTAAGATGATTTCAAAGAGACCACCGGGGAGCCTACCTAGTAACACCGAACCCAATCCAAAAGAGCATGTGAAAGCAGTTACATTAAGGAGTGGGAAGGTGTTAGCTGAATTTGAAAAGAAGCTGCCACCAGAAGGTAGCAGAAAAGAAGATGAGGAGGCAAAACCCGAAAACAATGAAAAATCGGTGTTAAGGGAATATAAACCACCAATCTCATACCTAGCAAAGTTGAAAAATGACCACAGGGATGCACAATTCAGTAAATTTTTTTGAACTTTTTAAACAGTTACATATTAACTTACCTTTTGTTGAAGCTATCTCGCAGATGCCTACATATGCAAAACTTTTGAAGGAGCTTCTAACAAATAAAAGGAAGTTTGAAGAATTGTCTACAATGGAACTCAATGAAGAGTGCTCAGCCATACTCCAAAATAAATTGCCAACCAAACTGAATGATCCAGGAAGTTTTACTATTCCCTGCTTAATTGGTAGTTTAAATATTGAGAAGGCACTAGCTGATTTAAGCGCTAGCATTAATCTAATGCCCTACAAAATGTTCAAGCAACTTGGCCTTGGGGAACCAAAACCTACGAGGATGAGTATTCAACTAGTTGACAGATTTGTTAAATATCCTAGGGGTATTATAGAGGATGTACTTGTAAAAGTAGATAAATTCATATTCCCTATTGATTTTGTTGTGCTTGACATAGATGAGGACGTTGAGGTGCCTTTAATATTAGGTCACCCATTTTTAGCCACTGCTAGGGCTATTATTGATGTGGGTGATGGTGAACTTGTGCTTAGGGTAGGTGACGAAGAGATTATTTTTAAAATATATGATGCCATGAGATTTTCTAGGGAACAGGATGACTCATGTTATTTTATTGACTCTATTGATCATGCTACTCAAGATTCTTTACAGGAAATCATACATAAGGACACGTTGGAACTATGTCTTGCTTAAGGAGAGGAGGTAAATAATGATGATTCTGCGATAGGTAAGGCAAAAGCTAAATTAAATTCTAATGAGCCTTCATTGAGACAAAAGAGCTGTGAGGGTATTGAGGCAAACAATAAATTAAAATTAAAACTCTCTGTTGAATAACCTCCTAAATTGGAATTAAAGCAACTAACAAATCACTTAGAATATGCATTTCTTGGAAATAATTCCAAATTACCAGTGATTATTGCTTCAGATTTACAGCCAACCAAAGAGGACGAGTTACTCCAAGTGTTGAAGGAGCACAAAAGAGTCATAGCTTGGAAGATTTCTGACATAAGAGGGATCAGTCCCTCTTTTTACAAACATAAAATTTTAATAGAAGATGAATACAAACCTGTGTGCAATCTCAAAGATGATTGAATCCTAACATGAAAGAAGTCGTAAAAGTTGAGATAATTAAACTTCTAGATGTTGGAATTATTTATCCTATCTCTAACAGTTCTTGGGTGAGCCCTGTGCAGGTTGTACCTAAGAAAGGAGGCATGACTGTTGTGGCTAATGAGAAGAATGAACTGATCCCAACACGAACAATCACGGGATGGAGAGTTTACATTGACTATAGGAAATTAAACGATGCTACAAGAAAAGATCATTTTCCCTTACTATCCATTAATCAAATGTTGGAAAGATTATATGGGCATATGTATTATTGTTTCTTAGATGGACTCTTTGATTATTTCCAAATCCCAATAGGTCCTGAGGACCAAGCGAAAATGACATTTACATGTCCATACAGTACGTTTGCTTATCGACGAATACCTTTTGGATTATGTAATACTCCTTCTACTTTTCAGCGATGCATGCTGGCTGTTTTTGATGAACTCGTAGAAGACATTATGGAGGTATTTATGGATGACTTCTCGGTATTTAGTAAATCTTTCCATCTTTTCTTTAAAAATTTAAAACAATTTCTAATGAGATGTGAGGAAACAAACCTTGTACTGAATTGGGAAAAATGTCACTTCATGATTCGTGAGGGGATTGTGTTAGGCCACAAAATTTCTAGCAAGGGAATCGAGGTTGATAAGCAAAAGTTGAAACTATTGAGAAACTACCTCCCCCTAATTCAGTTAAGGCTATTCGAAGCTTTTTAAGTCATGCTGGATTTTATAGAAGATTTATTAAAAACTTTTCTAAAATAGCTAAGCCTTTAATGAATTTACTAGAGAAATAAGTACCTTTCGATTTCAGTCAGGAATGTTTAGAAGTGTTTAATACTTTTAAGGATAAATTAATAATGCCCCAATTGTAGTTACACCTGATTGGAATTTACCCTTTGAACTAATGTGTGATACGAGTGATTTTGCAGTAGGTCCGGTTCTTGGACAGCGGAAATACAAGCACTTTCAACCGATCTATTATGCTAGCAAAACTTTGAAAGCTGTACAAGAAAATTATACGACGACTGAGAAAGAATTATTGGCTGTGGTTTTTGCATTCGATAAATTTAGACCTTATTTAATATTATCTAAAGTTGTCGTTTACACTGACCATTCAGCTCTTCGATACCTCCTAACTAAAGGAGATGCAAAACCTCGACTAATAAGATGGATATTATTGTTGCAGGAAGTTGATTTAGACATTCAAGATAAGAAAGGAGCCGAAAATCTTGCAGCAGATCATCTATCTAGATTAGAAAACCCACATCTCAAGGAACTTGACAAACAAGAGATAAATGACTCATTCCCGGAAGAACAACTCTTTGCTATTTCTGATTCTGAGGAACCTTGGTTTGTAGATATTGTGAATTATTTAGCTGCTAAAGTTACATCAAAAGGGTTGACACATCAGCAAAAGAAGCGATTTTTTACTGATGTGAAAAACTATTTTTGGGAAGAACCTTTTCTATTTCGTATATGTGCAGATCAAGTAATTTGAAGATGCGTTACAAAGATAGAAATAATTAAAATTTTGGAACATTGCCACTCAGGACCAATTGGAGGACATTACAGTGGAACTAGGACCGCACATAAAACACTCAAATCAGGTTTTTACTGGCCCACACTATTCAAGGACACCAAAAGGTATGTTGCTACTTGTGATAAATGCCAAAGAACAGTTAATATCTCTAAACGTGACGAAATGCCCCAAACGTACATGCTTTCATGTGAAATATTTGATGTATGGGGTATTGATTTCATGGGTCCATTCCCTAGCTCGTTTGGGAATAAATACATATTAGTAGCTGTTGATTATATGTCTAAATGGGTGGAAGCCCAAGCCTTACCTACTAATGATGTTAGAGTGGTGCTGAAGTTCCTTAAGAAACTATTTTCTCAATTTGGAACACCTAAAGCAATTATCAGTGATAGGGGTACCCATTTTTGTAATACTTAATTTGATAAAACTCTTAAGAAATATGGCATTTACCACAGAACTGCTACCCCTTACCATCCTCAAACTAGTGGACAAGTCGAAGTCGCTAACCGAGAGCTTAAAAGTATCCTAGAAAGACTGTAGAGTCAAATAGGAAGGATTGGGCGAAGAAAATAGATGATACTTTATGGGCCTATAGAACTGCTTTTAAGACCCCCATAAGAACATCTCCTTAAAGACTTGTTTATAGGAAAAGTTATCATTTACCATTTGAGCTAGAACATAAAGCATTCTGGGCTATAAAATTTTTGAACTTTGATCCCGAACTCGCAGGTGAAAAGAGATTGATACAGCTAAACGAGTTAGATGAATGGCGAGCAAATGCCTATGAGAACTCACGATTATACAATGAAGCAACGAAGCGCCACCATAATGCTCATTTAAATCAACATAAGAAATTTAAAGTTGGAGATCTTATCCTGTTATACAACTCAAGGCTCAAATTGTTTCCTGAGAAGCTTAAATCATGATGGTCAGGTCATTTCATAGTTCAAACCGTCTTTCCATATGGTACAGTAAAGGTAAGTCACCCAACCCAAGGCACTTTCAAAGTAAATGGACATCATCTTAAACTTTATAATGGTGAGGATTTTAAAGATAATGAAGAGGAGCTATGGCTCCGCGAACCTGCCTAAACATACCCACAAGGTGAAGTCGAGCTTAGACTCAAAATAAGTGCTTTTCGAGAGGCAACCTGAGCACTAACCTCACTAAGTAGCTTTAGTTTGTTTTTCCATTTGTTTTATAATCTAACTGTAGGTATTCTTGGCACACACGACCTAGCACACGGGCATGCTCTAGGTCGTGGGATCGCCACGGGTAGGAGACACGAACATGTCTATGGCCGTGCTAAAACAGGACAACCATTTTTCCTAAGACAGGATGACACACGGGTTACAATAAATAGCCACGGCCGTGCGACACGGCCGTGTGCACCACATGGCTAAGAGACACAGGCGTGTCGCAGACCATGGTGAAACTGCACTCTAATTTCCTAAATAAATCAGCAGAGACACGACATACGCTAAATCACCATGGCCGTACGAGGTAGCCGTGGACACCACATGGTCAATAACATGGGCGCGCACGAGGCCGTGTGGGAGCTTGCTCAAAGATCGAAACATTCAACAAGTCAGAATCGAACACGGGCTGATGCCACGGCTGTGCCTGGAGGCCGTGCGCAATCCTGATTAGCAGACACGAGCATGTTGGACCTACCACGAGTGTGGAAGAAAAGAATGAATCACCACATGGTCGTGCAATGCGGCCATGTACAATATAGACTTAGATCATCAGACCATAAGCACATGTCATGAACACGGGCGTGGAAGAAGCAAACGAATGTGCACACGCCCGTACAACGTGGCCTGTGCACCACACTGCCTGGAGACACGGGCGTGTCGAAAGGACTGTGTGCGACACTGACTAAGATTTCACGAAAAACACGAGCTAGAAGCATACCAGATGAGCTTGCGCCACACGACCGTGGCCCCTTTTATTTCTCTCCCATAACCCTAATTTTCTCCCATTACTATAAGAAAAACAAACTATTCACCCTTCACTATTCCTCCACCTTCTCTAACCTGCCACTTTCCCCCTCTCCTTTCCCCTTCTCCCTCACTCTCTCCCCCTCAGTTCACGCGCTACCCCTATCAACCAACCCACTCCGGGCGCGCAAGCAGCACCGCCGTCCGTCAGTCATTTGTCGCTCCTTTTATCTCCATTATCTTCCTTCCTTTTACTTTCTTTATTTTATTCATTCTTGGTTATTATTTCCACTGCTGATGATTTCCATGGTTATGATTCTTATTTCTGTTTAGTGATCTTCAATTTTACTGATGATAGAGTTTTACTTATGCATATTGCTACATTTACTTATCACCTTTATTAGTTATTTTTGGTCTTTTGTGTTTTCTTTGGTTTTCATTTATTCCTGTTCTACCCTTCCCATGATTAGTATTCCTCCCCATGATTGGTATTATCATTATTTACTTTCTATATCTCATTTGCATCTCAGTCTCTGTTTAATTGTTTCCTTATCTATATAATGCTTTCATGCCTAATATAATTAGTCTATGTTAGTTCCTAGTCATTTTTATTCTTAATCATTATTTCTGGTATCTCTATTTTTAATTATAACTTGATTTGTCTTTTAGTTCAAATTTGTTTATATTCAGCACTATTTTCCATCTTTTATTTATCATTATATCTTTGGCCCTTTTGATTCATATGCAGCGTCACTACTTGTTTTTGGCATGCTTGAGTAGTTGTCCATATTAGTTTAAGAGCAATTTATTATTTTAGACTACTCAGATTTTTGCTTGTAGATTTGGGGATTATTTTATTGATAACTTACAGTTTTTTATTTGTAGATATCATGACGAATGTAAAAGAAAAGAAAACTGCAGTTCCCGCCTCTAAGAAACAGAAAGAAGCGACATCTTCCTCGGGTCCCACCACTGAGATACGACATCCATTCCTCCAATTTCCACCAGGGCCCCAAGAAGAATTATTTCATATTCTACGTGCCTGAACCCTTGGTGTGGGCCATTGCATCGATTGGGCCGCATTAGAGCAGGTTCACCTTGTGACAGCCCTAATTTGACCCTAGTCGGAATGTGGTTTCGTGACCACAAAACCGAGTCATAAAATTTATTTAAAATTTATTTACATAACTTCTATGTGTGATAGTGCATGTGTGAAAATTTGATGTTTTAATTTAGTCTTATGAATGGGAATTTTACTTGAAAGGACTTAGTTGAGAAACCATAAAAATGTGATAGGTAAAAGTTGAAGTGGCCAAATTGTATATGGATAGCATCATAGAGGACTTGCATGTCAAATGGACCACTATGATTATAGTAGATGGTAATGATGATAAAAAATTTGGCATTTTGTGTATTTTATATTAGTGAAATAATATTAAATAGTTTTATATTAGAAAACCATGAATTAATAATAGAAAAAGGGTGATAAAAACAAAGTTTCTCATTTTTGTCTCCCCTTTTGCCGAAACTAAACAAGAAATTGAAGAAAGAACATCTAAGGCATTCGGCCATCTTGTGTTAGGAATTAAGGTATGATTTCATATGTTTTTCTTTGGATTTTGACAAATTTAAATTGGTTTTGAAGCTCCTAACATGACCCATGTGTATGATTTTGTGGTTGTGATGCATGAAGCATTTGGTCATGAGCTCAATGGGTTACATTGTGTATGTTTTGATAATTTGTAAGGAGAAATGTTTCTAATTGATTATGAACAAACTAAATTACTATATGTGGCTCAAAGGAGCTTGAGTAGTCGGCTAATGAAGTTAAGTATATGAATTAGCAGCATGAGTCCATTCGGTAATTTAAGATAAATTGTGAAACAATGCTTAATATTAGTAGTACTTGTTTAATTGGAAAATTGAGCTTAGAATGGATGAATTTATGAGTTTGGGATAAAGTATATATATATATATATTCGGCTATGAATTTTCGTGTTTAATTTTGAATGTTGATGTTTCAAATTGAAAATGGATGTTAGTTGAGTTATAATACTTGCTTAATAATGAAAAGAACATGAGCTTAATGCTCAAATAGCATTCGGCTTTGGAGTAAGTTAAATTAGTTAGAAAATGAGTTCCAAGATAGTGAATTATGTGTTAAAAGAGGGATTTAGGTTGTATATACGTGATTAGATTGAATACAAGAGGCTATGTTAGCTAATTGAGGGATTCGGCCATAGTATTTTAGTGAATAATAATTTAAACAAGGGTTTTAATTGTATGATAGGATTTCGGCTATGGTTAATATTAGATGGAATACCGAATATATGTGTGTGTCTATGAGGAATGAATATAAATTGGGGCTACGATGATTGAATTATTTTATTTGCTTAGTTGGAGCTCAATTAGTTGGAGCTCAAAATCAAAGGGAGCCAAGTTCAGCCAAAGGAAAAGCGAAAGCGGTTGAGTAGCTGATCGGAGTTGTTCATCGAACTAAAAAGGTAAGTTCCTACGTAATTTAAGTTACAGTTAATATTGCACATAAAATAGGTTGGATAAGAAATCATGGTATGTATAAATTTGTGAAAAACGAATGTGAGATTTATCAACCTATCTATGACATAGTGGTAGCTATAGATAAGAAATTTCAGCACTATGTGTGCAAGGTTATGCGGCACTATGTGTGCAAAAAAAAAACTACATGGCACTATGTGTGCGAGATTATATAGCACTATGTGTATGAGGAAACACGACACTATGTGTGCGAATGAGTAAGAGCACTATGTGTGCGGACCTTTAAATCAAGCACTAAGTGTGCGATATCGATCGTAGAGAATTGCTTGTGCAAATGAAAAAGTTTAAAACTTTAAACTGGGAGTAATGAAATGTGCATGGATATTAGACATGGGACTTAATCTATATCTGTATATTAATAGATAATGCTCGGGAAGAGAGAAAGAAGAGAAAGGTAATCGGCTCAATTAGTATATAATTGAACAAAGATATAAATTAATGATAAATGAATCTAAATGGATTAGAGATTGATTTATAGATGGAGCGGCTTGGTTTGTGCTTTATTTGATTAATTGGACATTGTTTGTCATTTATATATATAAGCCAACGATATGCATATGATATTTACCATGGTCCTTTCAATTTGCGATTAAATGGTGTAGGAGTACATAGTGAATTCAGGTAAGTATGTACCAAATTCATAATGTACATATGTGACATAAGATTTCCTTGTGATATCCTGTTTGAATTTGGCTAATATTGGATTGAAATTTTAAATTTTTGTTAAGATAATTGGATCATTACATTCTTTTTAAAATTTCTTAGGACTTATTGAGTTAATAACTCACTTGGTGTGTTTATTGGTTTTGTATAGATCACCTTGTCAAGGAAAGCTTGGATTCGTTACGAAGTCATCACATCTTTTGACAACCCCATTTTGGTATCTTTGTTTAAAACTCAAATAGACATTATGGCATGTATAGCATAATATTTTGGGAGGTTGCTATTTTGATAGTATTGTCTATATATAAGGCCATGTGAATATGGCTAAAGTTCTATGTATGGATGTGATAATGGTTTAATTATAAATCTTAAAGTAAAATCAACTTGACATATGAATCCATATTGTGATATGATTGTGATTATGTTATGCTTGAACTAACATGTTAAGCATTCGAGATACATTATGTATGTATATTCGGTCAAGAGGAGAAAAATCACCTTACATTTTTACCCTTGTTTTAGTATGTGCTTACTATAGAAGTTACTCATAGAAACGTGCTATTATTGTTGTAATTACTTAAATTAATATTAGACACGGGTATTAGGGTGTTACACACCTAGCTGATTTGGTTCGGGCCCTCCTCACCACCCCTCTGTGGGACCACTTCTTTGATATCATCGAGCCGACGTATCTAGAGTTCACTTTGGAATTATGCTCGACGTTTCAGTTGCAAACAGTTGTGGCGAAGTACGACGACCCAGGAATAGTCCAATTCCTCCTTGGCGGTCTAGTACGGCAGTTGAGTGTCCCAGAATTTGGAGCTGCCTTGGGATTCTATACAGACAATTTTATAGAAGCCAACAATTTTCCCCACCTCCACCGCCACAACCATTATGCACCTTCATCGTGTTGGGAAACCCTCATGCCTGCTATAGGCATCAATGACCCCAGCCACTCAAAGGCATCGGCTCTAGCTCCAGCTCTGCAATATCTCCATGCTATTCTGGCACACATAGTAACAGGGAGATGAGAGAGAACCAACGTCGTTTACACTCACGATGCATACTTCCTATGGAGCATGAGGCAAGGGTATGTTTTTTATCTCGCTTACATTATCGCCCTTGCTTTCTGCCACTAAACCGAGTGACACCGAAAGGGAGTTATTAGCATCGGCCCGTACGTGACTCAACTAGCTCAATACTTTGGGCTTCTAAACACATCGGCACAATCCTCATCGCTCACACTCATTGGCCAGATGTCACCATAGGGCATCCAAAGTATGCTCCATATGAGGATGATAGAGCGTCGTCGTGGGTTCGATCCTCCTCAATACTGACTTGCATGAGCTACTGATAAGGACGACGCCGAGGATATTCCTGACGATATCCCTGCATTTCAGGAGGACCCACCTTCTCAGCCACCACCGAGTCACCAGTTCATGCGGCTGCTTCAATGTTTGAAGTTTCTGACCACCTTAATTGCTTTGAGCAATATTGCACTCAGCGATTCGACAGCATCGAGGCGACTCTACAACAAATTTGCTAGCATTTTCACATATCGCCTCCAGCACCACCACCTCACTATCCAACTGTCGATGAGGACTTTTGAGTCCTTTTATTTTCAATTTGTTTCTTTTTTTATTTTATTTTAATTTTTGTGTTTCTTTTTTACTTTATTTAAAAGACTTTTATTAGTATAATTTGAATTTTCTTTTATCTAATTATTTCATTATTACTAACCATAAAAACCCTATCCATATAACTCCCTAAACCATTACTAATAGCATCACAGTTTCAAAAGGTTCAGTCGATTGGTGCTTCTCAAGAATAGACAAACAATCCTCCACGATTTCCATGTCCTGCCCGACCACGACCATAGCCACCATGACACCGACCACCACGATAACTTCTTCGCTGGGCGCTGTGATTGTGGAACCCAACTTCTACCACCACCTTCACCTCTGTCTACATGTCACATACACATCAC
Organism: Gossypium arboreum; assembly: GCF_025698485.1. NCBI lineage: Eukaryota > Viridiplantae > Streptophyta > Magnoliopsida > Malvales > Malvaceae > Gossypium > Gossypium arboreum. The sequence goes on along the minus strand of NC_069072.1, from coordinate 13,166,429 downwards.
CTCCAATGTCTTTAAATCCGTTCCACTCTTTCAAGGATTATATCCAAATTTAGGGCAGTTTCGTTTCTCTCCCTCTCTTCTGATACTATGCTTATATTATTATTATCTATCTTCGTACATTGAGGACAATGTGCATCCTAAGTGTGGGGAGGTTATTTATATGATTCTTAGAAAATCCCTGAATTTTTATCTCATTCTCAATTAATTTCCCCAGACTATTATTAGAGTAAATTCTGATTTATTTATAATTTTTATGTTTTGAATTTAATCATAGGGAATTGTGCATTGATTGTTTAAACTTTAAAGGCATTAGAGAATCAAGCATGAAAAGTTTACTTTTGAGAATTAAAATTGCTAGGTTGTTTCCCTGAATTGGGGTATTATCTTGAAGTTTTGAATTTACAGGATTGACATCAAATACCCATAATTTTCGTGAGATTTTGAGCCTTTTAGAGCATATATCTTTCTTGCTCACTGATTTTATTGGTTATGAGTGTGTCAACATTGATTTTTTATTCTAGAACTTGCTTCGATTATGCATGTCAAGACCACACCTTTGAGTTGATTTATTGAGATGATAAAGGCACTTAGGTTTTTACCCATTTACCCCATAAAAAGCCTACTCACATAATTGACCCCTAGTGAACCCCTTTGAGCCTTAACCATTGTTTCTTGATTTTTTATTTAATGTTAACCCACAACTTAACCCTTTTTGATTCTTTAAGAATTTCTTATTTTTTTTATTTATTGACTCCCTTTTTATCGAGATTTGATTTGATTAGTTACCTAACTATGTTCGTTCATTTCAGTTCCTTTATTAGTTCTTATTATGTACTTTCCATTATTGTACTTGTTCTTATTCTTAAAAAAACCGTATATTTATATTCATTCAGTTACATATTGTTCTAAAGAGCTTGGATAAGTTAAAGTCATTATATTAAGAGAAAAGCTCACTTAATTAGTTTTGGATAGTCTTAATTTTGGAAATTATTTTTTTTAATTCAGTAATTAGCTTTAGCATTCTAATTTGGTAACTTATTAAATTAATCTTGATTCTAACCCTCTCTTTTTCAGCATTTATCCATACCTTTAACCCAAGCCCCTTTACAACCCTGTTAAAGACCTTTTGATTTGTGTAAAATCTCATTTATAGTGGTGGAGATTTGATTTTCATGCAAGCCTATGGTAATAACTTGTCATGCTTGACTGTTGAGGGCTAATTACTAAACCTTAAACACTTTGAGTGATTTAAGTGAATCTTTAGTGAGGATGTCAACCCTCATCGATTTGGAATTAAAGGAAATTACTTAGATAAAATGCTCAATTTGGATTGTGTGAAACTTTGATGTTCTTTTAGTTAGACTCTCAATATATGATTACTTGTGGTTTACTTAGATACATTATTAATGAGAATTATAAGTTGAGAAGAATTTATTTTTATTGAGAGTTGAGGATTTTGCTTGAGGACAAGCAAATGCTTAAGTGTGGGGATATTTGATAAACCATAAAATATACATATTTTTTACCCTATGTTTAACGTATTTATGGATGATTTTTCCTTAGTTTTATTGAATTTGATGCTCCTAATCCTTTAATTTCATGTTTTATACTCAAGAGAGCTTAGAATAGCAAAAAGAGCATGAAACGGGCCAAAAATGGACAAATTAGGCCTAATTCAGTGTTTCACACGGCCTAGGCATTTTCACACGGCTAAACCACACACCCGTGTGTGACACACGGGCAGGCCACACGCCCGTGTGTGACACACGCTGTGTCAACATTAAACCAAGTCAGAATTGCACACGGCCTGAGCACCTGCACACAGGCGTGCCATACAGTCGTGTCCCTATCAAACCCAAGTCTAATTCTACTCGAAAAAGGCTAATTTTGAGGGTTTTGAAGCATTCCAAAGTCTATACAAACATCCTAGAAGAGGGTTAAAGGGGACACGTAGAGTAGAAGGCAGAAAATACTCAAGGATAGCCATTGGAATCAGCTCAGAAGCAGGATCTACTTCAAGACTGAAGATCTCCATTCAATTTCCTTAGAAGTTCTTTGGGTTCTTTATGTTTTGTTATTTTCCCAATCCTGAGATGTTTTCCATTCTTATGAACTAAACTCCCTAAATACCTAAGGGAGATGAAACCTAGGACGGATCTTATTACTATTTGAATTATATGATAAATATTTTTTCTTATTCTTAATTGTTAGTTCTAATTCTTGCTTTAATATTTTAGGATATTAATTCAGGTTTTTTTATGTGCTTATTCAGTAGAGCAAAAGTCCCTGTTTAAGAGTAGATCATTCATAATTAAGCGGAGTTGCGTGCAATCCTAGAGATAGGACGACATAATTCTGCCAGATTAGAGTCAAATCTAATAAGGGAATCCATAGATCGAGTTAATGCGACAATAGAGGTTTTAATTAGAAAGAGATTTCAATTAATCAACCTAGAGTCAGTTGTTTTTAGTCTCGAGAAAGATAATAGCATAAACTAGGGATTTCTACGGATTAAGTCAACTGAATAAATTGTCTAATTCAGAAGTAAAAAGTGAAGTCTAGGTGGATTCTTCCTTAGGTATTGTCTTCTCCATCGGTTTTCTAAAAAGTATTTTCCAACTTTAATCTCTGTCGTAATCTTAGTTAATTAGATAATTAGTTTTAGTTTAAAAACATCCTTTAATTCTTAGGTTAGATAATAAAAAGATAGTAATTACTAGTACTTTTAGTCCTCGTGGATACGATGTTCCCGTTCTCACCATAACTATACTACTATTCGATAGGTGCACTTGCCTTAGTCGAATTTTGTTAGTTAGTTTCACGACCGTCATTCATTCTGATTCCAATAACTTATTTATAGATGAGAAATAGGGTGGCTGCCTTCTATGGTGGTTCTGGTGCTTCTGGCAACATGGGTATGTACTTTCTCCTCACTCTCCTAATTTCACATTTCATACTCAACAAAACACTCAAACCCACTAACACTGATTTTGTAAGAGGGGCATTTAGGTATGGAAACTTGTACAGCCATGTGTATGGAGTTAACATACTGGCATTGATCATTTCATCGTTCATAGTTTCTCTTTTTTTCATGCTCTTCCTTTGCCTTTGGTGGTGCATGAAGAAACCAACACTTCCTTTAGCTCCACATCACCGACATTAGTTTGTTTTTTCTTCAAAGCAAGATACTGCTACACCTTTACGAGTAACAAAAAGGCTTGAATTAGGTTCTCCAATTTTTCCAATAAATGTGTTAGCTTGGGGTAATCATCATCAAGTTCAGGCTTCTACTGCATTTTGAACTAGTTCTATACACTATTTCTTGTAAATATTTGATATTGTTTCCTTTTTGTCCTATGATTCATTAATGAATCACATTAATGTCTATTTTGTAAAGTCTTTAGGTTACCTAATATATATGTTTCATGTTGAATTTGTTTTTAACTAGGATGTTCTGGATCTCATTGAAAATGTATGTTAGATCTTACTGATTGTTTTAGTATTGTATCATTTGGATTTGGTTTGTATTGTTAACTATATATCTCTAGTAATAGAAATTTATGATAGAGCCTACTATTACTAAACACTCTTGCTTGTAAATATTTGATATTGTTTCCTTTTTTTCATGTGATTCCAATTTACAAATATATTATCAGTTGAAAATAAATCCACATTTTGAGTACAAAACTATGTACTTAAATTTATTACTTTGGTTTGATGTGTCTAAAAGTATTTTTGATTTCTTAGTTGAGAAACGCTAAATTTTTGTAAAACCTTTAGGTTACCTAATATATATGTAGTGTTTCTAAGGCATGAAACCTCATGTAATCATTATGGAATTTTGACTAATTCGGTAGGCAATAGGGAGATGAGAATTGTGTCTTCTTTTTCTCTCCACTCACCATAAAAGCATATGATATTTTATTATTATTAAACTTATACTTTTTTATATTGTTTCCTTTTTGTCCTATGATTCATTAATGAATCACATTAATGTGTATTTTGTAAAGTCTTTAGGTTACCTAATAAATATGCAGTGTTTCTAAGGCATGTAATATTTTGTACCATTAATGTTCCATTTCAATGAGAAAGAAACTTTGGTATAAACTCGCAAATGATTGTAACCATTAATGTTCTGTTTCAATGACTAAAATAAACTAAATTACCCTTAATAAAGCAAAGAAAATGCACCCAAAAGAAATTGACAACAAGTTACATGAGTTTATATCTATAACTCTTATCTCCCTCTAACATGATGAAACTTCCTTATTCTTTTCTCTAGTTTCGATGGAACACGAAGTATTCCAATGGGTTGAACCCAAGGGAGGATGGCAGTTGAGCAATTCCTAGCTAAAAGCATGGAAAGGAAGGAGTCTAAACAATTAATTCCTAAAGGCTATATTACAGCAAATCATAAAATGAAGAGTGATTAAACTAAACTATCGATTAACTACTTAAAGGACTAAATTGGAAATATTGCAAAATATAAAATTCACAAATAACTAACAAGCGGTGGTTGATTGACTTCAATGTGGTTCACTAATAATTTAATTAAGGTTTTAAATTGCTTAATCTCCTAAAGTGGCTCCATTTTACCTCTAAGTCTCAACTTTATCAAGTTAGACAAATTAGTCTGGTTTGTCACTTGATTTCACCGGCTAACCTGGGATTAAAGAATCAGTGCCCAACGAGATCTCCTCTTAGCCTCACTTGCCTAAACCTTCCCTTAAGGTCGTCAATCCTAAGTTTTTAGTTTCATTCAATTTAGTCTAATTTGTTGCAATTTAGTCCTTTAGCCAAAAAATAGTTTACCCACATCTCCATCAACCAACCCCTTTAGAAGTTTAGTTACTCATGATAAAAACTAAACTAACAGGCATAAAAGAAAGAAACATTACAGCCATTAAAGTAAAGCTTAAGAAAAATGAAAAAGGTTTTTTAATGGAAAAAACTTAAAAGCAAAGTAAAAAAGAACACCTACTAGTAAAATAAAAAGCAAAAAGCATTAAAGATGAAAGCTTTAATAACTAAAACTAAAGGAAAGTAAAATGCATTAAATAAAGATGGAAACATCATTACAAGAGAAGAAGTGAACTAAAAGTGTAAATAAACCTGAGCTATAGTAATAACTAACTTAACTAACACTAAGAACAAGAAGAACAAGAAGAAAATTGTAGGAATTTAAAGTCTATAGCTAAGGAAGAAGGTAGAAAATATAAAACCCTGGAAAAAAAGAAGAAGAGAAAACTAAAAGAAAACGTAAGAAAACTAAAGAAAAACTATCCTAAGTGTGGCCTTCTCTCTCCTTGTCCAATTTTGGCTGATTTTAGCAGCAATTTTGACCCAAAATTGTGACCAATATGCCCTTGAATTGGTCTCTCTTGATTATTACTTCGGTTGGACAAATTGATGCAGTCATAAAAAACTAATAATTGGACTAAGAAAAATGCACCTATCAATTAATAGTATAGCTACGGTAAGCACAGATATCGTTCCTATGAAGACTAAAAGTACTAGTAATTACTGTCTTTTTATTATTTAACCAGCAAATTGGATTGATTGATTGATTAAAACTAAAATTAACTAAATTAATTAACTAAAGAACACGACAAAAAAATAAATTAGGAAAATAAATGATTAACAACCAAGAAGTAAAATAATACCTAGGAAAGAATCCACCTAGACTTCATCTTTCATTATCAATCTAAATTACGCAATTTCTTCGCTTAATATCTTGATTCGTAAAAATCTCTAAATTATGCAAATATTTCTCTCCAAGACTAAGAGCAACTGACTCTAGGTTGATTAATTGAAATTTCTTTTTAATTAAAACCCCTATTATCATATTAACTCGATTTATGGATTCCCTTATTAGATTTGACTCTAATCGATTGATTTATGTCGTCCTATTTCTAGGGTTGCATGCAATTCCACTCAATTATGCTAGATCTACTTTTAAACAAGATCTATTCCTCCTCTAATTCAAGAACATCAAACATGGACTAATACTCTAGAAATATTAAACCACGAATTAACTGCACATAATTGAGAATAACATCCAAGTATTTATTGTGTAAAAATAGAAATCAAATAACAGAATCCATCCTAGGGTTTATCTCCCTAGGTATTTAGAAAATTAGTTCATAATCACAAATAAAAAATCTCAAAGACAGTACAACCATAAGAAATAATGAAAGTCATAATAAACTTCAAAAAATCAAAAGGAGATCTTCAATCTTGATAGAAATCTGCTTCAAAGTCAGCTTCAATTTTGTTTTTTGAGTTGTTTTCTTCAATATTCTCTAACGACTTCCTCCCCTTTTCTTATATTTGGTATATATAGGTCTTAGAATGCCCGACAAACCTAAAAATTACATTTTTCAGCGTATTTAGAGCACGATTCATGATTTTCACACAGTCTGTCACACGAGCGTACACGATTGTGTGCCCAGCTCATGTGGGAGGGTCCAACACATGTGGCTCTTGTACCTTGCTCCTATTTTCTGATTTTCACTTTTTTTTTTTGCTCCTTTTGCTCTTAAATGCTCTCAAGTATAGAAACATGAATTTAAAGGATTAGGAGCATAAAATTCACCATTTTACATCAAATAATAATCCAAAAATGCATTAAGAGCGGGATTAAAACATGTTACTTTTAGCACTTATCACAATCATTGCCTCTAGTGCCATTTTTTTTCCCTTAACGATAGTGATATCTTGATACCAAGGACTCGAAACCATGGTATCATCGTCAGTCTTGAAATGGAGGGTCTTCTTGTCACCTAAGTATCGCGATACCCTAGGGGATTGTAACAACCTATTTTCAGTAGTGTCAGAAACAGTGGTTTCAGGACCACAATTTTATCAACTGAGTTATTATTTTGTTATTATTTAATGTCTTCGAGATTATATTAAGGTCGTATAAAAATTTTGTTAAGAAAATTTTGATGTTTAAATGGTTAATTAGGTGAAAAGGACTAAATCATGAAAGGTGAAAAAGTTTATTTCTAATTGTTTAAAAGGCTAAATGGCTAAGGAAAGGGATATTAATGGACTTATATGATAATTATACCATGTATATATGTTAGTGGATTGTGATGGATAGGTTTTATGGTAGGTTAAATTAGTAATTTAATAAACAAATGAAAAGATAAACTAAAACTATGTATCATCCTCCTTATTATTTCATTAGAAAACCTAAAATAACCATTGGAGAAGAAGAAGCACTCATTCAAGCTTGTGTTGATGCATGATCGAGAGGTTTTGTGATAGATTTTAAATATTTATACTTACTCGTTCTTGAACTAACTATTATCGCGAGGTAGGCAAGTGTACCTATCAAACAATAGTATAGTTTTAGAAGACCGAATTGTCGAACCCAAAGGAACTAAAAGTACTAGTAATGACTGTCATTTTATTATCTAGCCTAAGAATAAAGAGGTTTTTTTAATTAACTAATTATCTAAACTAAGAACTCACAGAGAAAAGAATTGGGGAATTGCTTTTGGGAAAATCGATTGAATGAAGACAATACCTAAGGAAAAATCCACCTACACTTTACTTGTTATTCTGGCTCCGAATCGGACGATTTATTCATTCAACTTGTTCCGTAGAGATCCCTAAGTTGTGTTATTATCCCTATTCAAGACTAATAACATCTAGTCCTTAGATTGAATAACCGAGACTTTTCTCTCATTAACACTCTAGGGTTGCGTTAACTCAATCTATGGATCCCCTTATTAGGTTTCACCCTAATCCGAAAAAATCTTGTCACCCTATTTCTAGGCGTGCAATCAACTACGCTTAATTATGACGAAAGTACTCTTAGACAGGGTCTATTCCTCCTCTGAATAAGAGCATGTCTTGAATCAGTATCCTGGGAATCAAAACAAGAATTAAGAACACATAATTAAGAACAAGTTAAATATTTATCATACGATTCAGAAAATAATAACAAGATTCGTCTTAAGTTTCATTCCCCTTAGGTATTTAGGGGTTTTAGTTCATAACTAAATAAGAAAACATCTCAGAAGAATAAAGAATACAAAACATAAAGAAAACCCAAAACTCCTAAAGGGGAATTGAGGAGAGATCTTCAGTCTTGATGATGAATCCGGTCTCCGAGATGGATCAATCGACTTCCTTGGAGTAATTCCTTACCCCCCTCTTCTCCATCTCCCTTTTTCTCCTCTTCTAGGGTGTATTTATAGGCTTTGGAATGCCTAGAAGCCCTCAAAAGTGACCTTTTCCGAATTGAACTTAACTTGGGCTCGGCAGGGACACGCCCGTGTGACACACCTATGTGTGATTACTTCAGGCCGTGTTCGAGCCTGTTAGAATGGCATGGGCGTGTGCTATACCCGTGTGAGTCGTGCTCCAATTTTTCCAAATTGACACGGCCGTGTGGTCTGCCCGTGTAAGGAGGTCCAAGCCGTGTTGATTTCGTACTTTGGTCCATTTTCTCTATTTTTGGCCCGTTTCTCGTTCCTTTCGCTCTCCTATGCTCTCCTAAGTATAAAACATGAAATTAAAGCATTAGGAGAATTAAATTCACCAACTCTAATGATAAATCATCCATAAAATGCATTAAACATGGGGTAAAAATATGTATAATTTACGGTTTATGAAATTACCCCACACTTAAACATTTTCTTATCCTCAAGCAAAATTCTCAACTCATAATCAAAATAAATTCTTCTCAACTTATATTTTCTATTGATAATATCTCACATTAATCCATAAGTAATCATACATTGAGAATTCAACTAAAAGAACATAAAAGTTTCAAACATTCCAAGTTGAGAATTTAGTCATGCAAACTTAGGTGCTTCCCTTCGTCTAAGTAATTACCTTTGATTCAGAATATCACAGAGTTTCACATCCTCACTATAGATTCACTCAAATCACTCGAGGTGTTTAAGGACAATAAATGAAGCACTCAATAGTTAATAATGAAAAGTCATCACCATAGCTTGCATAAAAATCAAATCTCTACCACTATAATTTAAGATGATACATCAATCAAAAGGTCTTTAGAGGGTTGTAACGAGGCCTGTGATCGCGTGATTCGTAACAAGTAATAAATATTTATAATGAAGATCAAACCTAGACTAACTATTATTACGACGAAAAGGCAAGCGCACCTATCGAACAATAGTATAGTAATGGCAAAACCAGGATATCGTACCTAAGGGAACCAAAAGTACTAGTAATAACTATCTTTTTATTATCTAGCCTAAGAATAAAAGGGTTTGTTTATTAAACTAATTAACTAAACTAGGAACACACAGAGAAAAGAATTGGGGAATTGCTTTTGGGAAAATCGATTGACTTGAGACAATACCTGAGGAAAAATCCACCTAGACTTTACTTGTCATTCTGGCTTCGAACCGGACGATGTATTCATTCAACTTGTTCCGTAGAGATCCCTAAGTTATGTTATTATCCCTATTCAAGACTAATAACATCTAATCCATAAATTGAATAACCGAGACTTTTCTTTAATTAACATTCTAGGGTTGCATTAACTCGATCTATGGATCCCCTTATTAGGTTTCATCCTAATCCGGCAAAATATTGTCACCCTATTTCTAGGCGCGCAATCAACTCCACTTAATTATGAAAAAAGTACTCTTAGACAGGGTCTATTCCTCCTCTAAATAAGAGCATGTCTTAAATCAGTATCCTGGGATATCAAAACAAGAATTAAGTACACATAATTAAGAACAAGTTAAATATTTATCATACGATTCAGAAAATAATAACCAGATTCGTCTTAGGTTTCATTCCTCTTAGGTATTTAGGGGATTTAGTTCATAACTAAATAAGAAAACATCTCAGAAGAAAAAAGAATACAAAACATAAAGAAAACCCAAAACTCCTGAAGGGAAATTGAGAAGAGATCTTCAATCTTGATGATGAATCCGGCTTCTAAGATGGGTCAATCGGCTTCCTTGGGGTAATTCTTGGCGTGTGGTTCTATATTCTAGAAAAGTTCTGGAAGAGGCCCCTTTTCTAGGTCATACTTAAGGTAATTATATAGGCTTTGGATTGGCTTTCTTCCTCCCTAAGTACCATTTTCTGTGTAAAATACAACTCTTTGAAAAAGGGACACGCCCGTGTGCCACGACCGTGTGACGTGTTTGCCAGGCCGTGTTCGATCCGTTAAATTGCATACGGTCGTGTGGGTTAATGGCCAAGCCGTGTGAATCATGAAAGCCTTGGTCGACACCCTCGAAAGACACGAGCGTGTGAGCAGCCCGTGTGGCAAAGCTTAGGCCGTGTGAACTTCTTGATTTGGTTTGTTTTGTCCCTTTTTAGCTTGTTTTTGGCTCCTTTTGACTCTTGGTGCTGTCCTGAGTACAAAACACGAAATAACTGGATTAAGAGCACCAAAATCCACAAATCTAGTAGTAAACATCCATAAATATGCTAAGTATTTGGGGTAAAACTATGTATAATTTGGCGTTTATCAAATACCCCCACACTTAAGCATTTGCTTGTCTTCAAGAAAAATTCTCATTTACTACTAGAATTCATTCCTTTCAATCATATAAGCATTACTGATAATGTTACAAATTATTCCACGAAAAATCATACAGCAAGAATTCAACTATAGGGGCTTTAAAAACCTCAAACAATCTAAATCGAATACTTTGATAACAAAATTATAGGTAATCTCATTCCTTCCAGTAATTAACTTTAGTCCTAAATATACAAGAGATGACATCCTCACTAAAGATTCACTCAAATCACTCAAAGTTTTTAAGGTTCAAGATTAAGCACTCGATTGTCTAACATGAAAAGTTATTACCATAGGCTTGCATGAAAATCAAATCACCACCACTTGTAAATGATATGATACACTAATCAAAAGGTCTTTGCATGGTTGTAACGGGGTTTAGGTTACAGGTATGGATACAAGCTGAAGAGACAAAGGTTAGAATCGAGATAATTTCAATATATTACCCCACTATCAAAAACTTAATTACTGAACCACAAACAAATATCTAGAATAATGTTACATGAGTTCATGACAACTTTAGCTTGCTGAGAATTACAATAATAATACTGAGTTTTTTTTTAAGAACAAATCAAGTCAATACAATATAGAAATCATACTTCATGATTCAGTAACAAAAAATGGTGAACATAGTGAGGTAACAGTATTAAATTTAATCTCGATAAAAAAAAGTAAATTAAGTAAGAGGATTTCAACAATAATAGGTTAATGGGTTAATGACGAAGGTTAATCAATAAAAAAGGTTAGTAGGCTCAAAGGGGGTTCACTAAGGGTTTAATTATGTAGGAAGGCTTTTTATGGAGTAAATGGGTTGAATCCTAAGTGCCTTTATCATCTCAGTGTATCAAATCATACATGTGATCTCAACATGTATAATCGAAGCAAGTTCTAGAATAACAGTTTAATGTTAACACACTCAAACCACAAAAGAAGTGAGCAAGAAAGAAAGCTATATGCTCAAAAGGCTCAAAAATCTCACCAAAAATTTGGGTTTTTGATGTCATTCCTGTATACTTAAGATTTCAAGATAATACCTCAATTTAGGAAAATAGTCTAAAAATTTTAGTTCTCAAAATATCAACTTATCATGCTCGATTCTCTAATGTCCTATAATTAAAAAATCATGCTTAATTCCCATGGTCTAATTCATGACATATCAACAATAATTATAGATCAATTAGAATTCATTCGATCAAGATTATGAGAAAATCACTTAAGCACCAGACCAAATTCAGGGATTTGAGAATAATGCAAAAAGTTAGGTTTAATGTTCACCCCCGCTCACACTTAAGATGTACATTGCCCTCAATGTACGAAAATAGATTATTCAAAATAAAGAAAATCATAAGAGGAAAGGAGGTGAAACTCCTTGTTATATGGATGCGGAGCTTGATTTTGAGGCTGGAGTGTTTGAGGAAAGTAGTAGCTGCCATTGTTCTTGGCTAGATGAAGAAATTGGGTCATTGAACATGGCACTCGTGAGGTATTGTTTCCCATCTGTTTCCTCATTCCTTAAAATATTCCTAGCAGCTTTGCATGAAAGTCTGTAGAATCATGAAGAGCTTATTAAGAGTTGGTGTGGAAGAGAGCGTAGTGGGATTACTTGTGAGAAATACCAGAAAATGAAAAGAAAAAAAATAAAATTTACTAATATAGATATGTCTTGCAAAATAAAATAATAATTTTGAAATGAAAAGAAAAAGAAAAAAATAAAATAAAAAAAATAAAAAAATAAGACTAAAAAGATAGGAGGATTCAATGATCCTCATCAGTGGGGCCCTCAGGTGGTAGCATTGGGTTGGCGATGTGAAAGTGCTACCACAGTTGCTGCATCATGGCCTGCATATCGTCCAGCTGTCGGTCCCGTCGCCAATCTCGCTCGTGAATTATCTCAAACTGTGTAGTGCGAAGTGGGCGAGTCGGTCAGAAAGTTGTGCCAATGAAGCAGCCGCATGAACTGGTCGTTCCCTAGGTGGCACAGTGGAAGGCTCCTCATGTTGTGGGGGAACATCATCAGGAATGTCCTCAAGATCCTCCTCGTCAATGGTATGAGAGAGACGGTACTGAGGTGGATCGGTGCCACGCCGGTGCTCGATCATCCTCATGTGTAACATAGTCGTGATGCCTTGTGGGGACATCTGACCTATCAGTGTAAGCGCTGATGACTGGGCCACGATGTTGAGGAGGCCGAAGTGTCTGGCAAGGCGCATCACGTAAGGGCCGATGGAGCTCACTCCCTTCCTATGCGCTCGGTCTGATGGTGAATGGTGAAAGTAATGAAGTATGCCAAGTCAATCACATGTGCATTCGCCATGCACCGTAAATAGTAGGCGTCGTGGGTGTTCATGACGCCAATGCTCTCTCTCCTTCTGGTCAATGTGTGTGCCAATATGGCATGGAGATAGCGTAGGGAAGGAGCGAGAGCTGAGGCTTTCGAGCGGTTGGGGTCATATGTAGAAGAGAGTGGTGCCAAAGCTTCCAGCACAAGGAGGGAGAAATGTGGATATTTCGTGGTAGTGCATTCATATCTTCCTCCTCCATAAACTCATCGGTGTAGAGTCCCAGAGCGACTCCAAACTCTGGGACACTCATTGCACGAACTAGATCGCCTAATCGGAAGTGAATGGTGTCTGGGTCGTCATTGTTTGTCATCACCACCTGTAAATAAAAATTATAGCATAATTCTAAAGTTAGCTCTAAATAAGTGGGCTCGGTAATAGCGAAGAACCATTCCCATGGGTCTGTGGACAAGAGGGCGCGGATGGCATCAGCTAGCTGAACTTGTTCGACTGCAGCCCAGTCAATGCAGCGACCTATAGTGAGGGGTCGTGCGCGTAGTATCTGAAATAGCTCCTCCTGTAAAGCTTGCGGAAATTCAAGGAACGAGTGCCGAACTTCGACTGTAGCACGTACCGAGGAAGAACTCGATCTCCTACATCTCTTTGAGGATGGGACCGCGGCTTTCTTGCCTCTCGATGACGATATAATGTTCTTGAAAATACATGAGCATTGATAGAATCCAACATACATCAGTAGTTAAGCAAGAGGCCTAAAACTACTATATGCTATTCAGTAGCTTAAACAATTCAAATATAGAAATTCTAAAGCAAATTCCTAACTTGTCTAAAACATATTTGTAATAGTAACAATATCTATGTAAAGCATGTAGAATACTAATGTAGCAACACAAATTAGAAAAATAAGGTTGAGAAAGTGAACCAATGGCTACTGTAGGGCGGTGCACGAGTATGTTGGCGGCGAGCACGGGCGTGTGACGCGGGGATATAGCCGTGTGGAGGAAAAATGGAGGGTATAGAGAGGGGAAAGTGGGGATTAATGCAAGGGGAGTAGTTTTGAGGGTGGTTTGAGGGTTGGGGAAGTGAGAATCTAAGGAATGGTGGCCGGAATAGGGATTAAGGAATGGGGAAGGGTAGATTTCGGCTAGGGTTTTGAAAAAGTGAAGAAGATGAACAGTGGCTTGCTTATATAGGGGAGGTTCACACGGCCTAGGGCCATGCCCGTGTACTTTGAGGGTGAGCCCATGTTTTTCGAATTTCATAATTTAAGTCTTGCCCAGCTACTATCCTAAGCCCGTGTGTCTTGGGCGTGTGTCGAACACGGCCATGTCGTACGACCGTGTCTAGCTTTGTTCGCTTCTCCCACGCCCGTGTGTTATGGTAGCATGCCCGTGTATTATTGTACACGGCTGAACGGCACGGGCATGTCTCACGCCCGTGTCGAAGAGACAAAATCGAGCCTTGTCCCTGGCACGCCTGTGGTTTTCCATTCCCACCGTGGTCTCCTATCAAGTTCACCCACGGCCATGTCGCACGGTCGTAGGGATTTATCGCACCCTGTGTTTTGGGGAAATCATCTCCCACTTCAAAATGGCCGTACCACACGACCGTGTCTCTTCCCCTGTTTGGCCACGGCTTTAGGCACGCCCGTGTGCCTGGTCGTGTGTGCTGAAAAACTTTTGCAATTCAAAGATTAAGTTAATGATTCAAAGTGTTAGAAATTAAAAATAAAGAAATCAAAATATGTTAGTGCTCGGGTAGCCTCCCGAGAAGCGCTTATTTATAGTCTAAGCTCGACTTACCTCTCTGTTGAATGATCATGGTGGTTTGAGGAGTTCATACTCTTCATTCCTACTATTAGCCTTGACAAAATAAGGTTTGAGATGAGTATTGTTTACCTTAAAAGTGCCGAACTTGGAATGACTTACCTCAACCGTACCGAAGGGGAAAATATTAAGTATCGTAAGAGGGATTTCCTCATTTGGTGTGGTAGTGACAATGTGGGGATCTGCGGCATCTAGTAAGACTTTATCGCCAACGTTAAGTTGATTAGGAGAGGTATCGGGCTTGTTTTGGGGTAGTTTCAATTTATCATGTGTTCCCGATTTGTGTGCTCGCCATTCATCTAACTCCTCTATTTGAAGCCTTCGTTCCTCATGAGTGCCTTTGTTCGCTACTCGATAATAGTGCACTGTTTCCGTTGTCTTGTTTCGAGGAGGTTCCTGCAAGGACGATTGAATATTAGTTTTATCATCAACAAGTTTCATAATGTTATCTTGAGTCTTAGAAGTTTTGACTGAATCGCGTGCTTGCAGTGTTACTGCATCCTCTCCTGCACGAAGTGTTAGCTCTCCTATGCCTACATTAATAATGGTTCTGGCAGTTGCTAAAAAGGGTCGTCCTAAAATTAAAGGTACCTCGTTATCCTCATCCATATCTTAGACGACAAAGTCTACTGGGTAAATAAATTTATCAATTTTAACGAGAACATCTTCAATAATACCTTTAGGAAATCTAATTGTTTTGTCAGCCAATTGTATGCTCATCCTAGTCTGTTTGGGTTTACCGAGACCTAGTCATTTAAACATTTTATACAGCATAACATTTATACTTGCCCCTAGATTAGCTAAAGCATTATTCACAGATAAACTACCAATTAAGCAAGGAATTGTAAAACTCCCTGGATCTTTCAATTTGTTAGGTAGCTTATTCTTTAGAATAGCTGAGCAGACAACATTGAGTTCCACATGCGATGTAGCGTCTAGTTTTCTTTTATTGCTCAGAAGTTCCTTTAAGAATTTTGCTGAGTTGGGCATCTACGAGAGAACTTCAATAAAGGGTAAGTTAATATGTAATTTCTTTAAGAGTTTGACAAACTTACTGCATTGTTCTTCTGTTCTGTCTTTCGTCATCACTTTAGGATATGGCACACGAGGTTCATGATTCGTACTTACCTGTTTAGGATCATTATCGTTTACCTCTTCTCAAACTTTGTTCATTGCATTGTCTTGTTGTAATTCTAGCTCTGGTTCAATGAATCCTTCCTTATTTTGAGTACTAATTGCATTGAGGTGTTCCCTCGGATTAGGTTCAGTATTACTTGGTAAGCTACCTTGTGGTCGTTCAGAGATTAGTTTGGATAGTTGGCCTATCTGAGTTTCGAGTCCTTGGATCAATGCTTGTTGATTCTTAAGTGCTGTCTCGGTATTTTGGAAATGGGTTTCTGACACCGAGATGAATTTAGAAAGCATCTCTTCAAGGTTTGGTTTCTTCTCTTGTTGATAAGGTGGCTATTGAAAACCCTGAGATTTTTGTGGCTTTTGATTCCCTTGACCACCCCAGGTGAAATTTGGGTGGTTCCTCCAACCTGCATTATAAGTATTACTGTATGGGTTATTTTGAGATCGGAAGTTATTGTTACCCATATAGTTGACTTGTTCTTCTTCAGTTGTAGGATTGAAGGATTGGTATTCTATATGCACACCTACGCCACTTGAGTCACACCTCATTACTGGATGTACCTATGTAGAACCAAGTAAACCGTCAATCTTTTTATTGAGAAGTTCTACCTGATTAGAGAGCATGGTGACTGAATCGATGTTATAAACACCGACTGTTTTTGTTGGCTTTGTCCTCATAACTTGTCACTGATAGTTATTCAGAGACATCTCCTCTATAAATTCATAAGCATCTTCCGATGTTTTATTGTTGATGGTTCCGCCAGCAGCTACGTCAACCATTTGCCGAGTCGAGGGATTCAGACCATTGTGGAATGTTTGTACTTGAAGCCAAAGTGGCAACCCATGGTGAGGGCACCTTTTTAGTAAGTCCTTTTATCTCTCCCATGCATCGTAAAGTGTTTCTAAATCCATCTGCACAAAAAAAGAGATATCATTACGTAATTTAGCTGTTTTAACTGGCAGAAAATATTTTAGTAAAAATTTCTCGGTCATTTGTTCCCAAGTAGTGATAGACCCTCATGGTAACGAGTTCAACCACTGTTTAGCTTTGTTTCTCAGTAAAAAGGGAAACAACCGAAGATGTATGGCATCATCAGAAATGCCATTGATTTTAAATGTATTGAAAAATTCCAGAAAGTTCCCTAAGTGAGCATTGGGATCTTCATCCTGCAAACCATCAAATTGAACAAACTGCTGTATCATCTGAATAGTGTTAGGTTTTAATTCAAAAGTATTTACAACTACAGCAGGTCTAACTATGCTAGATTCAGTTCCTGTTAAAGAAGGTTTAGCATAATCATACATAGTACGTGGAGCAGGATTTTGATTAGCCACAATTACAGGAGGTAGCTGATTGTCTTAGTTTTCAGCCATCTCGTAGGTTGGGGGTTGAGTATCATCTTCTCGCTCGTTCTCCGTGTACCGTAAGCTACACCTTATTTCTCTTTGATTTCTACGGACTGTGCGATTGATTTCTTCGTCAAAAAGTAATGGTCTTGACGGGTTTCTTCTAGTCATAAACTATAAAAACCTACTAAGAGAAAAAATAAGTAAATAAATAAATAATAATAATAATAAACTAAAATTAAATTGCAAGAAAAATAAATGGCTAAAGTAATAAAAATTTAGCGTTTCTACTATTTTGAATCCCCGGCAACGACGCCAAAAACTTGATCGCGTGATTCGTAACAAGTAATAAATATTTATAATGAAGATCAAACCTAGACTAACTATTATCACGACAAAAAGGCAAGTGCACCTATCAAACAATAGTATAGTAATGGCAAGACCGGGATATCGTACCCAAGGGAACCAAAAGTAATAGTAATAACTATCTTTTTATTATCTAGCCTAAGAATAAAAGGGATTGTTTATTAAACTAATTATCTAAACTAAGATCGAACAGGGAAAAGAACTGGGGAATTGCTTTTGAGAAAATCGATTGACTTGAGACAATAACTAAGGAAAAATCTACCTAAACTTTACTTGTCATTCTGGCTCTGAACCGGACGATGTATTCATTCAACTTGTTCCTTAGAGATCCCTAAGTTATGTTATTATCCCTTTTCAAGACTAATAACGTCTAATCCCTCAATTGAATAACCGAGACTTTTCTCTAATTAACATTCTAGGGTTGCATTAACTCGATCTATGGATCCCCTTATTAGGTTTCACCCTAATCCAGCAAAATCTTGTCACCCTATTTCTAGGCATGCAATCAACTCCGCTTAATTTTGACAAAATTACTCTTAGACAGGGTCTATTCCTCCTCTAAATAAGAGCATGTCTTGAATCAGTATCCTGGGATATCAAAATAAGAATTAAGTACACATAATTAAGAACAAGTTAAATATTTATCATACGATTCAGAAAATAATAACAAGATTCGTCTTAGGTTTCATTCCCCTTAGGTATTTAGGGGATTTAGTTCATAACTAAATAAAAAAACATCTCAGAAGAATAAAGTATACAAAACATAAAGAAAACTCAAAACTCCTAAAGGGAAATTGAGGAGAGATCTTCAGTCTTGATGATGAATCCGGCTTCTGAGATGGATCAATCGGCTTCCTTGGGGTAATTCTTGGCGTGTGGTTCTGTATTCTAGAAAAGTTCTAGAAGAGGCCCCTTTTCTAGGTCATACTTAGGGTGTTTATATAGGCTTTGGATTGGCTTTCTTCCTCCCTAAATACCCTTTTTCCGTGTAAAATACAACTCTTTGAAAAAGGGACACACCCGTGTGCCACGGCCGTGTGACGTGTTTGCCAGGCCGTGTTCAATCCGTTAAATTGCACACGACCGTGTGGGTCAATAGCCAGGCCGTGTGAATCGTGAGAGCCTTGGTCAACACCCTCGAAGGACACAGGCGTGTGAGTAGCCCGTGTGGCAAGGCTTAGGCCATGTGAACTTCTTGATTTGGTTTGTTTTGTCCCTTTTTAGCTCGTTTTTGGCTCCTTTTGACTCTTGGTGCTCTCCTGAGTACAAAACATGAAATAACCGGATTAAAAGCACCAAAATCCACAAATCTAGTAGTAAACATCCATAAATATGCTAAGTATTTGGGGTAAAACTATGTATAATTTGGCGTTTATCAGCTTGGTTAGGGGGTGTGGTCACAAGCTGAAAGAAATGGTTAGAATCTAAATTGAATTGAAAAATTACCTAACTAGAAAAAGAGTTAATCTTTACTTGCGTACAACAGAGCTTCTTCTCAGAAAATGAAATTACAAATATGTTTACATAGTTAAATTAATATAGACTAAATATCAAGAACAAAACATAGCTAGGTAATCCATTCAACTCAACACTCGACAAAAAATAGGGATTAATTTAAGGGATTTCAATAATAATGGGTTAAAGGTTCATATTAAGGGTAATAAAATAAATGGCTTGTTAGGTTTAAGGGGGTTTACTAAGGGTTAATCGTGTAGGCAGGCTTTTCATGGCATGAATGGGTTAATCCTAAGTGCCTTAATCATTTTGACATATCCAATCAAATGGTGTGGTCTCGACATGCATAATCAAGCAAGTTCTAGAATAACAGTTCAATACTGACGCACTCAAAGCAATAATGAAAGTGAGCATGAAAGAATTAATAGATGCTCAAAAGGCTCAAAAATCTCACAAAAAATTATAGCTTTTTGATGTTTAGACTCAGAAATTCGAATTCAAAGTAATACCTAGACTTGGGGAAACAACCTATAATTTTAAATTCTTAAAAATCAACTTATCATGCTTGATTCTCTAATGTCTTAAAGTTTAAAAATCCAATGCATAAATCCCTATGTTTTAATTCAAGATATATCAATCAAAATCATAAACCAATCAAAATTTATCCTAAATATGATATAAGAGACTATTCAGGGATTTTTTTGATAATGAAATGAATGCCTCCCCCCACACTTAAGATGTACATTGCCCTCAATGTACAAAGATAGGTATGATAAAATAAAAATAAGATAGGGTTAGAAGTGAAACTTCCTGTATGATGAATTCCTCGAACTAGAGTTTTGGAGAGTAATTGGTTCGAGAGTGGAGAAGGATACTCCGGCGGTCGTAAAGGTTCATTAGTCCATAAGTCCTGCTCCAAAAGAATATCATATCTAGTGGTAGCTTTGGTCGTGGTAGAGCAGGACATGGCAGTCATGGAGAACCTTTCCCAGTGGCGTTTTAGTTCCAATGTGATGATGAGCTTAAGAGCTCTATATAACTGTGAAAAAATCAGGAACTTTTTAGGGGATATTAGGAAGAATAAGTACTCGAAAAGAAATAACTGAAATTAATAATTAAAAATAAAATTCTAAAATCTAACAAAAATAAAAAGTAGTTTCAATAAAAATTAAAAACATAAAATAATAAATAAATATTTCTAAACATCTTCATCGCTGGATGGTTCGCGTGGTGGGACTGGCAATGAGATGTGGACGTGCTGACAAATCTGCTGTAAAGTAGCATCAATGTTGTCAAATTGTTGAAAACACTACTGCTCAAATCGGGTGAAGCGCTCAGAGATGTCAGCATATGAGTCGCCGCATGAACTAGATGAGAGGGTGGTGGTGGCTGAGTCGGTGGGTCCTCGTGCTGTAGGGGGACATCATCAGGAATATCCTCGTAGGCCTCCTCCTCGATAGATTGGGCGAGACAATATTGGGGAGGGTAGGTTCCTCGGCACCTCTCGATCATCCTCATGCTAAGCACGCTCGAGATGCCTTGTGGAGACATCTAGCTGATGAGAGTGAGGGATGATTCTTGGGCCGTGGTGTTGAGGAGCCCGAAGTGTCCTGCCAGCCTAGTCACGTAGGGGCCAATGGAGATGACCCCCTTTCGATGCCACTCTGTCTGGTGCTAAATCGTAAGGGCGATGAAATAGGCAAGGTCGATGACGTGCCCTTGCGACATGCACCATAAGAAGTAAACGTCGTGGGTGTTGATGATGCCAGTGCTCTCTCTCCTCCCTGTAATCGTGTGAGCTAAAATAGCGTGTAAGTACCTCAGGGATGGTGGGAGAACTGATGCCTTGGAGCGGCCAGGATTGTACGAGGCTGTGCTAGGGACCAAAGTGTGCCAGCATTTCGAGGGAGAGAAATGTATGTGGCGACTGAGAGCATGTAGTTCATTCTCCTCTCGAAACTCCTCCGTATATAGGCCTAGAGCAGCACCAAACTCTAGGACGCTTAGCTGGCGGATTAATCCGCCTAGGCGAAACTGGACCATGTCGGCATCATCATACGTTGTCATTACGGTCTGGAGATGGAACGTTGAGCATAGTTCCATCGTGAGCTCAAGGTATGTCAGCTCGATAATCCCTAGAAACAGCTTTCAAGGGTCGGTGGTTAGGAGAGCCCGAATCGTGTCAGCCATCTAGACTTGTTCTACGGTAGCCCAGTCGATGCAGCGGCCCACAATTAAAGGTCGGGCCCGAAGTATTTGGAGCAGTTCTTCCTGGGACCCTCGGGGAAACTGTAGGAGAGGGTGACGGATTTTCGTAGTTGGGCCCACGAAAGACGATGCTCCTTTTCTCTTCTTCGAAGCAGGTACGACGGTTTTCTTTCCTCTTGACGATGACATGCTCCCTGCGATTAGAATCATCAAGTCATCTTGATGAGTGGTCGAAGTAAAAGGAATACAATTTCCAACTAAAAAGCAGACTTTCAGCCACAACCAAACATAACTAATATAATAATTTCGTGACTTTGTCATTGTATATAGTAATGGCATGTGTAAAAGAATGAAGCTTTCCTAACAACATGAAATGTATAAGAAATAATTGAACAATGCAAATTACATGAGAGATATTGGCATGAGAATATAATGAGAATGAGCATGGTAAAATCATGGGTATAAAGTTTCCTAATCACTTGATTTAACATGCAATGTATAATAACTAACTAAAAATGAAAACTAAATGATAAAGTAATGAACAGAAATGGAAGATAGTTCAAAAGAAATGGAAATTATTGTAATCATAAGCATTAGTAATAAGTAAAATAGAAGTGAAGAGAGTAAACAAACGCTAAAGCAGAGAGATCGGGTGTCAAAAATGAAGTTGAAGGCGGCGCATGGGCGTGGCAGGGGCCGTGTGGAGTTGCAGCGGCTAGGGTTAGGGATTTTGAATGGGGAAGAAAGTGAATAGTGCAGGGTATTTATAGATTTTTGGGCACACGGCCATGGCACACGCCCGTGTCCCCTAATTTCAGCCCATGTGATTTGCGAATTTCAAATTTAGACGCGTCTGACATTTAGTACATGCCCGTGTTCCTCGGCGTGTGGGTTTACATGACCGTGTTGCACGACCGTGTCTAGCTTCGTTCGCTTCTCCCATGCCTACGTGTTCAAGCTCCATGCCCGTGTTAATTTAACATGTTCGACCATGGGTGTTAGACATGGGCGTGTTGCATGCCCATGCTAGTTTCTCAGTTTGAACCACAAGTCTTCCACACGGGCGTGTCACACGCCCGTGTTGTTTTGACAGACTTGATCACGGCCGTATGGCGTTTAATCGTAGCTCGCGTTGGGGAAATCTTTTTCCTTGTTTTCACACGGTCTTAAGCACGTCCGTGTGCTTGGCCGTGTCTCTGTGGAAACACCTGTATTCAAGATTTCTATTAGTAAGTTAGGGGTTAAATACCAAAATTCAAAGAAATTAATATTGTTAGTGCTCGGGTTGCCTCCCAAGAAGCGCTTATTCATAGTCTAAGCTCGACTTACCTCTCTGTTGTATGGTCATGATGGTTCAAGGAGTTTATACTCATCATTCCTGCTATCAGTCTCATCAAAATAAGGTTTTAAATGGGTGTTTTTTACTTTAAAAGTGTCGAACCTGGGATGACTCACCTCCACCGTACCGAATGGAAAAATACTGAGCACCGTAAGAGGTATTTCCTCATTTAGTGTGGTAGCGACAATGTGAGGATCTGCAGCATCTAGTAAGACTTTATCACCAACCTTAAGTTGATTTGGAGAGGTATCGGCCTCGTTTTGGCGTAGTTTTAGTTTATCGTGTGTTCTCGATTTATGTGCTCGCCATTCGTCTAGCTCATCTATCCGTAGCCTTCGTTCTTCATGAATGTGTCCTCTTTCATTTCTAGAACATGGCTCGTGAACTTCTTTGCAGCTCAATTTCTGTAAGGTCATACTATCAGTTTTAGTAGATCGGTGTGGACCATTACCTTCAATGTTCGATGTGATGTTAAAATTAGGAGCTTGAAGGGTGATCGTTTCATCTCCACACGAAGTGTAAGCTCACCTGTGTCAACATCAATAATTGTTTTAGCAATTGCTAAAAAGGGTCTCCCTAAAATCAAAGGGGTGTTATTATCCTCCTCTATGTCTAGAACAACGAAATCAACGGGAAATATGAACTTATCTACTTTCACTAGTACATCTTCAACAATACCCCTAGGAAATCTTATAGTTTTATCTGCCAATTGAATGCTCATCCTAGTTTGTTTAGGTTTCCCAAGACCTAGTTGCTTAAACATTTTGTAAGGCATAATGTTAATACTAACCCCTAAATCAGCTAATGCATGACTTATATCTAAACTACCTGTAACATCCTGATTTTCGGATTTATTCGCGGTTTTCAATATTTTGTAAAGATTTTAAAATTTTGTATTTGGATGTGGAATTAATATTTTGAGTAGGTAAATGGGCTTATAGAAGGCCCATGTGTTGGCCAAAACCCGGTTGAATTTTTGAATTTTGGACTTAAAAGGTTAGGGGTTCTGGCTAAGTGGCCCTTAAGTGGAGTGATGGGCAAATTGCATCACAAAAGAGCCTTGGTAAAGTGGCTGGGTGGCGCCACTAGGCTCCTAAAAGGTGGCGTGTGGAGCTTTGAGGGAGGCATGGGATCGATTCCTGTGTTGACAAATAGATGCATTTATTTTAAGTGCGGGAGAGGTAAGTGTTGGAGTCCAAGTGGATTCTGCTAGAGGAGAGTTTGAATCAGTCTAAACGCTTGGATTAAGGAGGGATAAGGGGAGAGATTTAAGGGATTAGGAGAGAGGCTAAGAGTTGGCCGAATTTTGGGAATTGAAGAGGGAAAAATCGGCAGGGGGTTTTGAGGTTAGTATTTCGGCACTTAGGGTATTGAGTGGTGCCGTTCTCTTCTGCTCAGACATCATAAGGTTTTCTTTTCTCTTTTTCCTCTCTAGCCAAACTACCACCTCCCTATTCTTCTTTTTCTATTTTTCTTCTTCAAAACCATTCATCAATTTCATTGTTCATCAAGACTTTTGTCGAATCCATAAAAGCCGAAATCTCGTGATCCTTTGCTTGTGCCGATTTCTTCAAAGCCGTGTCCTTCTATGTTCTTTGTTTTATTAAATCTGTGATTATCTTTTCTTAATCCTAGATACCTGACGGCAATTCTACTTCAGGGTCATAGTCTCACATCGTCATCTCCTTCACCACCCAAAAGCCGAAAGTACCATTGGTTTAGGGGCTTATAGCCGAAACTTCTTCAACCCTTGGATTCGGGTTTTACCATTGTTCTAAGGATAAATCTGCACCGGATTGCGTGGAAATCAAGTAGGAGTAAGGGGTAAGTACTTATCATCTCAGATTTGTTCTTATTTTACGATGTTAGGAAAAGTTGAAATCCCTAAAAATTAGGGAGGCTGTCAATTTGAGCATAAGGCTTTAAGGGTTTGTAACTGACATTTTCTATCAATTATTAGTGTCTTCTTAAGTGTTGGATTGAAGGCGTGGGTTGTTGGAGCAATCGGATTCGGAGCTAGCTATCGATTTTGGCAAAAAGGTAAGGTTTCAAAGGCTTTTAGGGACATGGTTCGATCATGGATAAGTAGGTTGTGGGTTTAGTGATTATGGTTTGTAAATAAGAACTGTGCTAATCAATTGTAGGACATCGGAAGAGATCTCGAGAGCGATCGTCATGAATCGGTGTGTCAAGAACACCCTTCCTTAGTTCAATTTAAGAAAAGCCGAAATGCCAAAATTCCGGCATTTCATAGGCTTGTGAGTATGCGAATGCTCTCAAGATATAGAGTAATTGTTAGATCTAGCACTACAAAGTGGTAAGTAAGTTCGTGTGACATTTTAGCGTACTTCGGAAAAAGGGGCCAGATGGGCCAAAACTGGACCCAATGGGCCAAAACTGGGCCCAATGGGCTTACGAACCAATATGGGTAAGAGATGGGCAAAGTAGCCTGTGAGTTAGATGGTGGAACCAAATTGCATAAAACTGCTAAAAATTACTGAAATAGCTTGTGTAGTTGCGTAAGTACGAAATTACCCCTAAAGAGCATAATTACCGAAATACCCCTAGGGTTTAAATTGGCTAAACTGCATGATTGATTAAAAATGTATTTTACATGATATGCTTTTATTAATATCTGTTGCATGGGATTGGGGTATTGATGGAGGAAGTATTGAAAGTGGTTCATCCACGTCTTGGAGGCTTTGCCTCAACTTATCGATATTTGGCTGCGTTCTTTAAGAATGTGGAGTGTAGGGTGAGTGGGTTGAGATATTCCCCACATGGAGTGTAGGGTGGTGCAGGCGGTGTAGCGGTTGGTGGGTTGAGTAGTCTCCCCAGTTGGGCTTGAATTCATTACTACTATTGTTACTTATGTTACTGAACTGGGCCTATGGGCCACCCTGTTATGTTAAAAAGGGCTAAGGCCTTGCTACTGTGTTCTGAAAAGGGCTTTGGTCCACTGTGTACTGTTATCTGAATAGGGCTTAGGCCCAATGGGCTCGAGCTGATTTAGGCTTTGGATGGGTTTCTGTATGCACTGAGTTCCCCAAACTCACCCCTTCCTCTTCCATCCTTGCAGGTGAGCCCTAGTTGGTGGACTTGGAGCTGGGCGGGATTCGGAGTGGCCACACATTTTTTGCAAATTCGTTTTCTTCTGGTGAACTGGATTTTCCATATTTTTCGTTTATGGTTTTGGGTTTTTTTTGTAATAAGGCCGCTAATTATTTTTATGGTTTGGGTTGTTTCTTTATTATTTAATTCTACTATGATAAAACTGAACTATGATAACTAACGAAATGGATTAGCTCTAGGACGCGTTTTCAAAAACATTAAGTGATTTCAAAATAACACGAATACGAGTAAAACTTTCGCTAAGCAAACGTTTTCATCTTTAATCACTTTCTTAAGATGGACATAACCAAACGGTTTTCTCAAAGTTATACGAGACGTTAGAGTGTGGCAATGGTGGTGTGCATGTCTAGGATTGGATCCGAAGGGAGCTTGGTACTTAAGCAGTCCGACGGACTCACCTCCTCTTCTTCCTAGTTTCCTACCTGGTGCACAGCTTCCATTCACTTTAAACCTACTTTTAAAAGTGTATTTTACAACACCAACTAAGTTTTCCAACTAAGTAATACGGAATGTTTTTAACGCTTCGATGTGGCGCATCAGATCCGATCATAACGTCTAGACCGGGTTTGGGGTGTTACATTTAGTGATATCAGAGCCAGGTTGCAACAACTCGGCTGTGGATCGGGTCCAAAAATCTTTAAAAAAAAAAGTTTTTTCTATAAGTTTTTCAAAGATGTTCAAAGTTTTTCTATTGAACGAGGTTAAATCAATAGTTTCAAAATAAAAGTATTTTCAAATGAAATCTTTTTATTTTTGGTAAACAAAAACATGGGGTTTTTATGGACTGATAAAGAAGTGGCACACTAAATCCCCGGCACCAAGTCTGTAAGTGTTCTTTTTCTACTTTAAATATTTATATGGAACTGGACTGGAAATAATACTGTAGATAGTACTGAGCCTTAGAGATAGTGCTATTAATAAGGTAGTATTAGGGCTACAAAACTAGGACCGTAGCTAAATTGTGATTACGCGAAAATAACTCTGAAACTCTATCTGTTCATAAGACATTCTGTAATAAACAGTGAAACCAGTAAACTAATGTCATAAAATTCGTAATCAGATAAATCGTTATGAGTACAAGGGTTACTCGAGGAAGAGGCCATGGTCGAGGCCGAGGTAGCACTCAAGCTGGATCTGCGTCATCTGAACACATGCCAGCTGGCGAGGTACGTCCACCACCGGTTAATGAAAATGGGCCGTATGACCGGGCCGCAAGGGATGACGCTTTGTCTCAGGCCATGTTGAGGGTTTTGGAAAGGGTGGCCGGAGCTAACATCGGGCCCATGAATAGGGGGTCCATTTCTGAACGCCTTCGGGCCAACGGAGCTGAGATTTTTAGGGGCATATCTGGAGCGGCTCCAAATGTGGTTGAGTACTGGTTGGAAGCCACAGAGCGGATCATGGATGACCTGGACTACTCAGTACAACAGAAATTTAAAGGGGCGGTGTCGTTGCTGCGGGATGAAGCGTATCAGTGGTGGATTACTGTGAGAGAGGGTACCCCAGCTGAGAGGGTAACATGGGAGCTGTTCAAGCAGACCTTTAAGGCAAAATATGTTGGAGCTAGCTATGTGGATGCACGCAGAAAGGAGTTCTGAATCGACTCAGGAAATAAGACCATTCTTGAATATGAGGCGGAGTTTCTACGATTGAGTCGGTATGCTAATGGCATCGTTTCCACCGAATACGAGCGCAGCGTTCGTTTTGAGGATGGCCTCAGAGATGAGTTAAGGGTGCTCATAGCTCCGCAGAGAGAGCGAGATTTCGCTGCACTAGTGGAGAAGACTAAGATAGCCGAGGAGGTGAAACAAACCGAACGTAAGAATCGTGATAGGGATCGGAATCCGTTCGGGAGGGATCTTTGGACCGGTGGTCTTTGCAAATCGAAATGTTAAGAGAGCTAGGATGGAGGAACCAGTTCGAGCAATTCCGGTGAACACAGGTAGACCGTAAGCTTGTGGGGATTGCGGCAGAATGCATCAAGGAGAGTGCTGGAAGCGTTCTGGGGCTTGTCTTCATTGTGGGTCTAAGGAGCATAGGATTAAGGATTGTCCTAGGAGGGCCACTCAGGCTCAGGTGGCCGAACAAGGGGCTGTGCGACCGGCTCAACCTGTGAGGGATGGACCGCCGCTGCCAAGAGGTCGTGGACAAGGTCGCGGTGGTAATGGCCGTGGACGTGGGGCACCCGGCAGGGGTATTGGTAACACGGATGCTCGTCAGCCAGCTTTGGTGTATGCTGCTCGTCGCCGCGAGGAGGGTGACGCACCTGATGTCATAACTGGTACGTTTTTTATCTATGGTGTACCTTATACTGCTCTGATTGATGTGGGATCAACCCACTCATATGTGGCATATAACATTTCTGGGGTACTGGGTGTGCATTCCGAGGAGACTGTATGTGGGTGTCTGTGATAAGTCCTTTAGGTCATTCGGTTAAGGTAGAGAAACTCTTCAAGGAGGTGCCTTTGGAGATTCAAGGCAGGGTGTTCTGTGGGGATTTGATGGAGTTACCGTTTGAAGAATTCGATTTGATACTAGGGATGGATTGGTTGACCAAGCATAAGGCAACTTTGGATTGTGCAGCTAAGAGGATGGTGTTAAGGACTGTCAATGATGAAGAGGTAATGATTATTGGAGAACGAAGGGATTACTTATCCAATGTAGTATCGGCGTTGAGGGCTGAGAAACTGATGCGCAAGGGATGCGAGGCATATCTGGCTTTGGTAAGCCAAGCTGAAGCGGAGGATCTGACCGTGGAGACCATCAGAACTGTTAGGGAATTCTGGGATGTTTTTCCGGAAGAGCTTCCTGGATTACCTCCGAATCGGGAAGTTGAGTTTGGAATCGATTTGTTGCCTGGAATAGCTCTAGTATCTATTGCACCCTATAGGATGGCACCGAAGGAGTTAGTGGAATTGAAGGCTCAAATTCAAGAGTTGTTAGATAGAGACTTCATTAGGCCTAGTGTGTCTCCTTGGGAAGCACCGGTCCTGTTTGTGAAGAAAAAGGACGGAACGATGCGTATGTGCATCGATTATCGTCAGTTGAACAAACTGACGATTAAGAATAAGTATCCACTACCAAGGATTGACGATCTGTTTGATCAAGCGAGGGAGCTTCAGATTCTCCAAAATCGATCTTCGCTCGATACCATCACTATGTAACACCCTATCCCGTGAATCGTCGCGGAATAGGTAAGGGCATTACGGACTTGTAACTCATGTCGAGCAAGTAAAATTTTGAACTTTTCTTGAAATAAAGATCATTCATTTAAATAAGTACTAAGCACTGACCCAGGATAAAATTTAAACTTCTCTAAGTAAACATTCAAAAGATGCCATTTTCGCATGGCTTATATACATTAACCAAAAATATTCTTCCGCCACTAGTCTATTCTATACATGCCATAAAATAATTCTAAACGTAACAGTCATAAGCAGTGGATAATGATAGTGTGACTAGTTGTCGACGATCCCCGAGCCTCGTAGCTTGAAATGAGATCTATAAAACAGAGAAAACA
This sequence comes from Gossypium arboreum, assembly GCF_025698485.1. Classification (NCBI taxonomy): domain Eukaryota; kingdom Viridiplantae; phylum Streptophyta; class Magnoliopsida; order Malvales; family Malvaceae; genus Gossypium; species Gossypium arboreum. Next base: position 13,137,283 of record NC_069072.1, on the reverse strand, counting down.
AAGTAAGCGGAGTAAGCATTACAATGCTTAGTAAGTTTTAAGCAAAGGTCAACAGATAACAATCAAATTATAACATAATTGTTCGTATTTTTATTTCACTCTTCCTTGGGCATACCATCCCTTTACCGAATATGCACATCTCATCATATACAATAGGCGATAAACTTTCACATAAAAGTGAGCTCATGTGACATAGATATATTGTATGATTTCACATAACCTCTCACACTGATCCGATGTCACATAATCATAGGAATAGTCTCATAGATTGCTCTCATATGCATCATATAACTACCTTATGATTTAGTTCAAATCAAGCTCACATATAAACTTGGAGTACATACCTATTTAACCTTTCGCATTAAATATATTTATAAGCAATTCTTATTACGAAGTCTTATAGCTTTAACCTCTACTCAGATTATCGGCGAGACCTTTAGCTCAGACGAAATCTCCACACGAAGTTATCGGGTCTTACCCTGACAAAATCTCCACACGTAGTCATCGGGTCTTACCCGGAATATATTTCCAAGTTTCATGTACATTTAATCACATGTTACAACATTCACATCGACTGTCATATTTGTAATTCATTTGCCTCATCAAATATCTAATAATACACACCTTTCACATTTGGTCGTTCGGCCACAATATACGCACATCGCCTACATATTTCACACTAGCCATTCGACTTTACCACATATACATATCTCATATATATATATTTCACATTGACCATTCGACTTTACCACATATGCATATCTCATACATATTTCACATTAGCCATTCGGCTTTACCACATATACATATCTCATACATATTTCACATTAGCCATTCGGCCTTATCACATATACATATCTCATATATATATTTCACATTGACCATTCGGCTTTACCACATATGCATATCTCATACATATTTCACATTAGCCATTCGGCTTTACCACATATACATATCTCATATAGACACATTCACATTCATCACATAAAATCCTAAATCAAAATATAAATTTTCATGTATTCACATCACAATTATCCAAATATACTTCACATACCACATATACTATCATGTATACACTTTGTCTTGGCCGAATCTACATCAATCATTTTCCAATGAATAATTCAATTTCACGCCATACTATCATTTCATATTCGAATACTCATAAACTTACAATTTCACAAATTTTAATATCAAAGATCCATCTAACACTCATATATAATTTTACAATATCACGATTTAGAATTCACGTATGGGTTTAATCAATAGCTTATGAGCAACTAAAACAAGTTTTATCCATGTTTACAACAAAATCACATATTCACTATGAGCTGTTTTCCGAGCAATAGTCACTAAATTATTTATAATCGAGCTAAAAACTCCAAATCACTTGTCGTTAATTTTCCTGAATATAGACTCAGATATCTTCCATCCATAAAATTTCCAGAATTTTATGTTTGGCCAATCAATACCATATTTTTCTTAAATTTTCCCTGTTTCCTTTGTTTGACTAATCGACCACTCTTCACTACTGAATCAGATTTTTCATTTTACGTAATTCAAAATTTGTTCTATTTGATTTCATTTGAAACTAGACTCATTAAGGAGTCTAAGCATATAAATTTTATCTTATAACCATTTTTTACAAATTATAACCACACAACTTAGCTTTTATAATAAACCTTATCTTAACCGAATGTACATATATATACATACTCAAAATATCATTCGATTTCAAAGGCATATTAACACCATATAACCGAATGTTCCTAGACTAATATACATATACTCATAACTCCAATCTTTAAAAACTCATACTTATACATAGCATATAACCGAAAATTCTTCATGAATCCACCTACATTTACATTATTATCATATATAGAATTTGCATTTAATATCAAATAACAACTTAACTTACTTTCAATTAGGTAATCAAATACCTCATACCCAATCAGTTAACAACTAAAATAATAAACCACAACATTCAAATTCATCTTATTCTTCTCCCTTTTGACCGAATGAACATTTATCAAATGAAAATCCAACTAAACAACAACATTTTTCTATCTAAAATGTATATACACTCATACGGCAACCTTCAATTTATACTTTTCAACCATGAATTCTACTCATTCAAACATCATTTAAGCTACTTAACAAATAATTAACATCTTTCAAAAAAACTTATCAAAATGACACCAATTTAGCACTTGCCGAATGGACCTTTGTCTATTGATGCATGAAATTAAACCATGGGTTAAATAAGTTATGCACTTATCAATCTAATCTCATAGTCAATTAAAAAGAAAATCACAATGCATACCTTAAACTAGGATAGCCATGGCCGAATACCTTGGTTTTTCCTCTTCAATATTCCTTTTCCCAAATTCGGCAACCAAGAAGAAAGATGAGCATGTAATTTTTTTCTTTTGTTATCTTTCTTCCATTCACGGCAATGGAGGACAAGGATCAACCAACTTTTGATTCAATTTTCTCTATGACCGAATGCACATACCTTAAATTTTTAGCTTGCTATCTTGCCGAAATCCTCAAAACATATTTCTTCTTTCTTTCATTTTTCGGTCAAGAAGAACAAAGAGGATGAAGCCTTTTTTTTTTTTGTTTCTTCTACTACTAACACTAATATTTTATTGCCCATGTTCTTTATTTTATTATTCCTAACATAAAGCATTAACCCAACATTTTTATGACATGTTTTAGCCATAACATTTTGTCCACCCTCATGCTCATGGCCGGCCACTACTAATTAGGGGGGAAATTGACATGCAAGTCCACCCTTTTGATTTCATGCACTAATTGATCCTTATAGATTAACCTATCACATTTTAAAAGTGTCATACATAAGTCCGATTAGCTGAATTCACATGCAATCGACCAAATCAAAGCTTGAAACTTTCACACATTCATATTCACATATAATGAACATAAAATATGACGGCTAATTATTTTTATGACTCGATTTTGTGGTCCCGAAACCACTTTTCGACTAGGGTCAAATTAGGGGTGTCACAAGCTAAGGGTAAAAGAAGGGGATATTCATAAGACAGCATTTCGAACTCGATATAGACATTATGAGTTTGTGGTCATGCCGTTTGGGCTGACGAACGCACTTGCAGCCTTTATAGATCTGATGAATCGAGTATTCCAACCTTACTTGGATCGGTTCGTAGTCGTCTTTATTGACGATATCCTGGTATACTCGGAAATAGAGACGAAACATGATGAGCATCTCCGTATTGTGCTGCAAGTGTTAAGGGAAAAGGAGCTCTATGCGAAATTCAGCAAGTGTGAATTCTGGTTGAGGGAGGTAACCTTCCTAGGGCATGTGGTCTCCGCCGAGGGGATTAAGGTGGATCCTCGTAAAATTGAAGCGATTCTGGAATGAAAGCCACCTAGGTTAGTATCGAAAATTCGGAGTTTTCTAGGGTTAGCAGGTTACTACAGAAGGTTAGTGGAGGGTTACTCGGTGATGGTGACACCCTTGACAAAACTCATAAGGAAAGGAGTACCATTTGTCTGGACCGAGATGCAGCAAAAAGCTTTTGATCGGTTGAAAAAGGTATTGACCGAAGCGCCAGATTGATTCAACGGTGTCCGGAAGGACTTTATTGTATCTGATGATGCGTCGCATGTGGGGTTAGGTTGCGTACTGATGCAAGAGGGCAAGGTGGTCGCTTATGCAACGCGACAGCTTAAGGCTCATGAGGTGAATTACCCTACGCATGATTTGGAGCTAGCAGCAGCGATTTTTGCGTTAAAAATTTGGAGACACTACTTATATAGGGAAAAGTGCATCATATACACAGATCATAAGAGCTTAAAGTATTTGTTGACTCAGAAGGAGTTGAATCTTAGGCAACGAAGATGGGTGGAGTTGCTTAAAGACTACGACTGTTCGATAGAGTACCACCCAGGAAAGGCTAATGTGGTGGCGGATGCGCTGAGTCAAAGGGTTGTTACTGATTTGAGAGCCTTGTTCGCACGATTAAGTCTCAGACGACGATGGAAGCTTGTTGGCGAAGCGCAAGTAAGGCCTACTTGGACTGACCAGATTAAGGAAAAACAGTTGAAGGACGACTCATTAGCTCTTCGGTTCCAGCAAGTTAAGAGTGGTGAGAACGAGGACTTTGGGTTGAACACTGAAGGAGTTCTGTGCTTTCGTGGAAGGGTTTGTATTCCAAAGGACCCTGAATTGAGGCAGTTAATTCTAAAAGAGGCTCATGGTGGACTCTATGCCATGCATCCTGGAGGAAATAAGTTATATCGAGACTTACGAGAGGTGTACTGGTGGCCCGGATTAAAACGGGAGGTGACTAAATTTGTTGGGAAATGTCTAACGTGCCAGCAGGTTAAGGCTGAGCACCAATTGCCTTCGGGATTACTGCAACCTGTGAAAATTCCGCTATGGAAGTGGGAAAGAGTAACAATGGACTTTGTAAGTGGGTTACCTTTGACACCCACCAAGAAAGATTCGGTGTGGGTGGTTGTGGATAGGTTAACAAAATCTGCTCATTTCACACCTGTTCGTACCGACTACTCACTACAAAAGTTGGCCAAGTTATATGTGGCGGAGGTAGTGCGACTGCATGGGGTGCCAGTGTCGATAATTTCTGATCGAGACCCTAGGTTTACGTCTCGATTTTGGCAGAAGTTGCAGGAAGCGTTGGGTACACGATTGGATTTTAGCACCGCTTTTCACCCACAGACAGATGGACAGTCAGAAAGGGTTATTCAGGTTCTAGAGGATATGTTGAGAGGTTGTATCATTGATTTTCGTGGAAGTTGGGAGGACTACTTACCATTGGCAGAGTTTGCGTACAATAACAGCTATCAAGCAAGTATTCAGATGGCACCATATGAAGCGCTTTATGGGCGAAGATGTCGTACACCGACGTGTTGGACAGAGTTGGGTGAACGACGAGTGCTTGGACCGAAATTGGTGGCAGACACTGAAAGCAAGGTTAGGCTGATAAGGGATCGGTTAAAGAAGGCATCGGATAGACACAAGTCGTATGCGGATCTGAAGCGCAAGGAGATTGAGTTCGCTGTTGGGGATATGGTTTTCTTGAAGGTTTCCCCTTGGAAGAAAATTTTGAGATTTGGTAAGAAGGGTAAGTTGAGCCCACGGTTTATTGGGCCTTACCGAATTGTTAAGCGGGTTGGACCGGTGGCTTATCACTAGAGTTACCACGAGCGCATCATATCCATGACGTTTTCATGTATCCATCTTTGGCGGTATCGATCGACCCAACTCATATCATACCGATTGCGTAAACCGAGGTACGATCAGATTTAACTTTGAAGAGGAACTCGTGCCAATACTTGATCGTGACGTCAAGGTGTTGAGAAGGAAATCGTTCCACTAGTGAAAGTACTTTGGAGGAACCATGGCAAGGAAGAAGCTACTTGGGAGCGAGGAGGCTATCGTCAACAGTACCTCAACTGTTCTAATAAGGTAAAATTTCGAGGTCGAAATTTCTTTAAGGAGGGTAGAGTTGTAACATCCTGATTTTCGGATTTATTCGCGGTTTTCAATATTTTGTAAAGATTTTAAAATTTTGTATTTGGATGTGGAATTAATATTTTGAGTAGGTAAATGAGCTTATAGAAGGCCCATGTGTTGGCCAAAACCCGGTTGAATTTTTGAATTTTGGACTTAAATGGTTAGGGGTTCTGGCTAAGTGGCCCTTAAGTGGAGTGATGGGCAAATTGCATCACAAAAAGAGCCTTGGTAAAGTGGCCAGTGTGACGCCACTAGGCTCCTAAAAAGGTGGCGTGTGGAGCTTTGAGGGAGGCATGGGATCGATTCCCTGTGTTGACAAATAGATGCATTTCTTTTTAAGTACAGGAGGGGTAAGTGTTGGAGTCCAAGTGGATTCTGCTAGAGGAGAGTTTGAATCAGTCTAAACACTTGGATTAAGGAGGGATAAGGGGAGAGATTTAAGGGGTTAGGAGAGAGGCTAAGAGTTGGCCAAATTTTGGGAATTGAAGAGGGAAAAATCGGCAGGGGGTTTTGAGGTTAGTATTTCGGCACTTAGGGTATTAAGTGGTGCCGTTCTCTTCTGCTCAGACATCACAAGGTTTTCTTTTCTCTCTTTTTCCTCTCTAGCCGAAACTACCACCTCCCCTATTCTTCTTTTTCTATTTTTCTTCTTCAAAACCATTCATCAATTCTGCTATTCATCAGTATTTTTGCCGAATCCATAAAAGCCGAAATCCTGTGATCACTGCTTGTGCCGATTTCTTCAAAGCCAGGTTCTTCTATGTTCTTTGTTTTTATTAAATCTGCGATTATCTTTTCTTAATCCTAGATACCTGACGGCAATTCTACTTCAAGGTCATAGTCTCACATCGTCATCTCCTTCACCACCCAAAAGTCGAAAGTACCATTGGTTTAGAGGCTTATAGCTGAAACTTCTTCAACCCTTGGATTCGGGTTTTACCATTGTTCTAAGGATAAATCTACACCAGATTGCGTGGAAATCAAGTAGGAGTAAGGGGTATGTACTTATCATCTCAGATCTGTTCTTATTTTACGATGTTAGGAAAAGCCGAAATCCCTAAAAATTAGGGAGGCTGTCGATTTGAGCATAAGGCTTTAAGGGTTTGTAACTGACATTTTCTGTCAATGATTAGTGTCTTCTTAAGTGTTGGATTGAAGGCGTGGGTTGTTGAAGCAATCGGATTTGGAGATAGCTATCGATTTTGGCAAAAAGGTAAGGTTTCAAAGGCTTTTAGGGACATGGTTCGGTCATGGATAAGTAGGTTGTGGGTTTAGTGATTATGGTTTGTAAATAAGAACTGTACTAATCAATTGTAAGACATTGGAAGAGATCTCAGTAGCAGTCGTCGCGAATCAGGTGTGTACCGAACACCCTTCCTTAGTTCAATTCGGCAAAAGTCGAAATGCCGAAATTCCGGCATTTCATAGGCTTGTGAGTATGCGAATGCTCTCAAGACATAGAGTAATTGTTAGATCTAGCACCGCAGAGTGGTAAGTAAGTTCATGTGACATTTTAGCGTACTTCGAAAAAAAGGGGCCAGATGGGCCAAAACTGGACCCAATGGGCCAAAACTGGGCCCAATGGGCTTACGGACCAATATGGGTAAGAGATGGGAAAAGTAGCCTGTGAGTTAGATGGTGGAACCAAATTGCATAAAACTGCTAAAAATTACTGAAATAGCTTGTGTAGTTGCCTAAGTACGAAATTACCCCTAAAAAGCATAATTACCGAAATACCCCTAGGGTTTAAATTGGCTAAACTGCATGATTGATTAATCTTGTATTTTACATGATATGCTTTTATTAATATCATTGCATGGGATTGGGGTATTGATGGAGGAAGTATTGAAAGTGGTTCATCCACGTCTTGGAGGCTTTGCCTCAACTTACAGATATTTGCGGCGTTCTGTTTTAGCTGTGGAGTGTAAGGTGGGTGGGTTGAGATATTCCCACATGGAGTGTAGGGTGATGCAGGCAAGTGTAGCGGTTGGTGGGTTGAGTAGTCTCCCAGTTGGGCTTGCATTCATTACTCTGTTGTTACTTATATTATCGAATCGGGCCTATGGGCCACACTGTTATGTTAAAAAGGGCTAAGGCCTTGCTACTGTGTTCTGAAAAGGGCTTCGGTCCACTGTGTACTATTATCTGAATAGGGCTTAAGCCCAATGGGCTCGAGCTGATTTGGGCTTTGGATGGGTTTCTGTATGCACTGAGTTCCCCAAACTCACCCCTTCCTCTTCCATCCTTGCAGGTGAGCCCTAGTTGGTGGACTTGGAGCTGGGCGGGATTCGGAGTGGCCACACGTTTTCTACAAATTCGTTTTCTTCTGGTGAACTAGATTTTCCATATTTTTCATTTATGGTTTTGGGTTTTTTTTTTGTAATAAGGCCGCTAATTATTTTTATGGTTTGGGTTGTTTCTTTATTATTTAATTCTACTATGATAAAACTGAACTATGATAACTAACGAAATGGATTAGCTCTAGGACGCGTTTTCAAAAACATTAAGTAATTTCAAAATAACACGAATACGAGTAAGACTTTCGCTAAGCAAACGTTTTCATCTTTAATCACTTTCTTAAGATAGACATAACCAAACGGTTTTCTCAAAGTTATACGAGACGTTAGAGTGTGGCAATGGCGGTGTGCATGTCTAGGATTGGATCCGAAGGAGCTTGGTACTTAGCGGTCGACGGACTCACCTCCTCTTCTTCCTGGTTTCCTACCTGGTGCACAGCTTCCATTCACTTTAAACCTACTTTTAAAAGTGTCTTTTACAACACCAACTAAGTTTTCCAACTAAGTAATACGGAATGTTTTAAACGCTTCGATGTGGCGCATCAGATCCGGTCATAACGTCTAGGCCGGGTTTGGGGTGTTACACTACCAATTAAGTAAGGAATTGTAAAACTCCCTGGATCTTTCAATTTGTAGGGTAGTTTATTCTGTAGCATAGCTGAGCAGATTGTGTTTAGCTCCACATGCGACGCTTCGTCCAACTTCCGCTTATTTACTAAAAGCTCTTTTAAAAATTTCAGTGCATTCGGCATCTGCTACATAGCTTCAATAAACGGTAAGTTAATATGTAATTTTTTTAAAAGTTTAAGAAATTTACCGAATTGTTCATTTGAGCGGTCTTTTCTTGTCGCGTTAGGATATGGGACACGAGGTTTATATTCATCATTCACCGTTTTGTTATGACTTACCTCACTTTTACCTTTGCTCACCGCAGTTTCTTGCATCAATTCTGGCTCAGGCGCAATGAATCCTTCCTTATCTTGAGTACTAATTGCGTTGAGGTGTTCCCTTGGGTTAGGTTCAGTATTACTTGGTAAGTTATCTTGTGGTCGTTCGGAGATTAGTTTTGATAGCTGGCCTATCTGAGTTTCGAGTCCTTAGATTGATGCTTGCTGATTTTTAAGTGCTGTCTCGGTATTTTGGAAACGGGTTTCTAACACTGATATGAATTTTGAGAGCATCTCCTCAAGGTTCGGTTTCTTCTCTTGTTGATAAGGTGGCTGTTGAAAACCCTGAGGATTTTATGGCTTTTGATTCCCTTGACCACCCCAGGAGAAATTTGGGTGGTTCCTCCAACCTGCTTTATAAGTATTACTGTCTGGGTTATTTTGAGATCTAAAGTTATTGTTACCCATATAGTTAACTTGTTCCTCTTCGGTTGTAGGATTGAAGGATCGATATTCTATATGCACACCTCCTCCACTTGAGTCACACCTCATTACTGGATGTACCTGCGTAGAACTGAGTAAACCATCAATCTTTTTATTGAGAAGTTCTACTTGATTTGACAGCATAGTAACTGAGTCGACGTTATAAATGCCGGCTATTTTTGTTGGCTTAGTCCTCATGACTTGCCACTGATAATTATTCAGTGACATTTCTTCAATGAATTCATAAGCCTCTTCAGGTTTTTTGTTGTTGATTGTTCCTCTAGCAGCTGCGTCAATCATCTATCTTGTCGAGGGATTCACACCATTGTAAAATGTTTGAACTTGTAGCCATAGAGGTAACCTATGGTGAGGGCACCTTCGCAATAGATTCTTGTATCTCTCTCATGCATCGTAAAGTGTTTCTAAGTCCATTTACACAAAAGAAGAGATATCATTACGTAACTTAGCCATTTTAGCCGGTGGAAAATATTTTAATAGAAATTTTTAGGTCATTTGTTCCCAAGTAGTGATAGACCCTCGTGGTAACGAGTTTAACCACTGTTTAGCTTTGTTTCTCAGTGAAAAAGGGAATAATCGAAGACGAATGGCATCATCAGAAATGCCATTAATTTTGAAAGTGTCGCAAAACTCCAGAAAATTCGCTAAGTGAGTGTTGGGATCCTCATCCTGCAAACCATCAAACTGAACAAACTGTTGTATCATCTGAATTGTGTTAGGTTTCAGTTCAAAATTATTCGCAGCAATAACAGTTCTAACTATACTTGACTCAATTCCTGTTAAAGAAGGTTTAGCATAGTCATACATAGTATGTGGAGCAGGATTTTGATTAGCTGCAATTGTAGGAGGTAGCTGATTGCCTTGGTTTTCAGCCATCTCTTCGGTTGGGGGTTGAGTATCGTCTTCTTGCTTGTTCTCCGTGTATCTTAAGCTTCGCCTTATTTTTCTTTGGTTTCTACGAACTATGCGATCGATTTCCTTGTCAAACAGTAATGGTCCCGACGGGTTTCTTCTAGTCATAAACTATGAAAACCTGCCAAGAGAAGGAAAAAGGAAGTTAATAAATAATAATAAAATTAAATTAAATTGCAAGAAAGATAAATGGCTAAAGTAATAAAAATTGTGTTCCTAATATTTCAGTTCCCCGGCAACAGCGCCAAAAACTTGATCGCGAGGTTTCGTGATAGGTTTTAAATATTTATAATTACTCATTCTTGAACTAACTATTATCGTGATGTAGGCGAGTGTACCTATCGAATAGTAGTATAGTTTTAGCAAGACCGGATTGTTGAACCCAAAAGAACTAAAAGTACTAGTAATGACTGTCTTTTTATTATCTAGCCTAAGAATAAAGAGGTTTTATTTTAATTAACTAATTATCTAAACTAAGAACTCAAAGAGAAAAGAATTGGGGAATTTCTTTTAGGAAAATCGATTGAATGAAGACAATACCTAAGGAAAAATCCACCTAGACTTTACTTGTTATTCTGGCTCTGAATCGGACGATTTATTCATTCAACTTGTTCCGTAGAGATCCCTAAGTTGTGTTATTATCCCTATTCAAGACTAATAACATCTAATCCCTAGATTGAATAACCGAGACTTTTCTCTAATTAACACTCTAGGGTTGCACTAACTCGATCTATGGATCCCCTTATTAGGTTTCACCCTAATCTGGCAAAATCTTGTCGCCCTATTTCTAGGCGTGCAATCAACTCCGCTTAATTATGACAAAAGTACTTTTAGACAAGGTCTATTCTCCTCTGAATAAGAGCATGTCTTGAATCAGTATCCTGGGATATCAAAACAAGAATTAAGAACACATAATTAAGAACAAGTTAAATATTTATCATACGATTCAGAAAATAATAACAAGATTCGTCTTAGGTTTCATTCCCCTTAGGTATTTAGGGGTTTTAGTTCATAACTAAATAAGAAAACATCTTAAAAGAATAAAGAATACAAAACATAAAGAAAACCCAAAACTCCTGAGGGGAATTGAAGAGAGATCTTTAGTCTTGATAATGAATCCGGTCTCCAAGATGGATCAATAGGCTTCCTTGGAGTAATGCCTTACCCCCCTCTTCTCCGTCTCCCTTTTTCTCCTCTTCTAGGGTGTATTTATAGGCTTTGGAACGCCTAGAAGCCCTCAAAAGTGGCCTTTTTCCAAATTAGACTTAACTTGGGCTTGGTAGGGACACGCCCGTGTGGCACGCCCGTGTGCGATTACTTCAGGCCATGTTCGAGCCTGTTAGAATGGCACGGACGTGTGCTATACCTGTGTGAGTCGTGCTCCAATTCTTCCAGATTGACACGGCCGTGTGGTCTGCCCTTGTGAGGAGGTCTAGGCCGTGTTGATTTCGTACTTTAGTCTATTTTCTCCGTTTTTGGCCCTTTTCTCGTTCCTTTCGCTCTCCTATGCTCTCCTAAGTATAAAACATGAAATTAAAACATTAGGAGCATCGAATTCACCAACTCTAATAAGAAATCATCCATAAAATGCATTAAACATGGGGTAAAAATATGTATAATTTACGATTTATCAATGCATATCTAGATAAACCACCATTGGACTTAAACTGAGGAAAAGCTAAAGCTTCGGATTAACTCGACTTTACTTTTACACCCTAGTTATTGAGGTAAGTTTGTATGAACTGTAATCATTTTAATGTGATCTAGATTGAATGTTTACAATGCTGTTTTAATATAAATGAATCTATATACGAATGTATTCATGCTATGATGAATTGACGGATATCGAGTCCCGGTTGAACCTTAAGAATTCTTAAGCTACAAAAGACATGTCATTAGGGGTTTTCATGTTTTGGGTGTTGGTCTTACATGTCCTACCGATGGCTGAGGTCCTGTATTTATTACGGATTTTTCACAGCTCGTGTGAGTAGCATCATGTATGTTACATTTCGACCCATAGCTCATGTGAGCATTGATGTAAAAGAAAGGTTGCGGTTATATGTAAAGGCACACTATTTGTGATCTTTCCTGAGTATCTGATGTAATTTTAGATGGTTCAATGGGTAAGAACAGGAAATGAAATGGTGAGTATGTAAATGGATTGAAAGATAACCTTATGAAAAGGATTTATAAGATAAATGATGTATTTTTCTCTAGAAACTTACTCATCTTATGGTTGATTTCATTTGTATTATGAACAAGTATTCTAACTTGTGAATTTGATGATGTTGTATAGGCTTTTACTAAACTTATGGCATTGGTAATGATTTATGCTTAATCTATTAATTGTATAATTGACTTGGTAAGTTATGTTTAATTTTATACAAGCTTATTAAGCAATCATTGCTTAAGTGGCTGTTTTCTTTTATTTTTTAGATTATCAGAAGCTCGATTGGTTTGGAAACTCATTGAAGACTTATCACACTATCCAGCAATCAATTCAGTAGTTTTTGAGTATTTTGGTCAAGGTTAATAATGACATGTATAGGTATTTGTATTGATAGTTCATGGATGTATAAAATGGTTGATTTAGTATGCTTATGTCTTTGAAGGTTATGTTTAGTTGATGGACTTGTAATGCTTGTTAAGTTAGGTCATCTTGACCACCCTTAGGTAATTGAAATGCATGGTCTTTTTTTATGTTTGTAATGGCTTGAGAATGGTCATTTGTGATATGTATTGGTAGATATTTCAACTAGGTTCATATGGTTGAAATAAGGAAATGTTAACTTGTTTTGGTATGTAATGTTTTGGTATATTTGTGGTATCTTTGAATGACATATTGGTAAGGCGATTTAGGATGTTTGAAATGGTACATTTATGTGTGTTTGGATGGTGTTTGAACCCCTTGAATGTATGCCCAAATGGTTTAAATGTTTAGGTATAAATTGGACTTGAAATGGCTAGATTTTTAGGTAAATTTTAGGTTCACACAGCCTGGGACATGAGCTATCACACACACGACCATGTGCCATTTGAGAGTTTCTTAGTTTTATAAGTCAATGAGATACACGGCCTAGCACACGGTCTGGCACACAGGCACATGTGGCAACTCAGAGAGTTACAATACTTAGCTCACGGCCTGGCACATGGTCACGTGGGGCAATTCAGTGAGTTACACGGGTGAGGACACGGGCTAGGACATGGTCGTGTGTCCCTTGTTCGAATGTTACATGGCCTAGGGTGATGTCACACAGCCGTGTGACCCCTGTGTCCTAATTTTGCAACTTTTTCTTAAAACTTCTATTTTGTTTCAAATTAGTCCTGAATTTTTCCAAAGCTATTTTTAGGGCCCCAAAGGCTCAATTTAGGGACAAAATACATGTGATTAAATAGATTATAATATTTTTAGTTTATTCAATGATATATTGATAAATGTTACCCAATTGTATGGAATGCTCCGTAACCCTAATCTGGCGATAGAGATGGATTAGGGTGTTACAGGGATATCAGGATACCACTGCTTTATGCCTTAGTCCTGAGATTGATGGGGGTATTATGATTCCAATGACTTAATGGCATGATACCCTTGCTTCGGTGATGTTTTTGCATGATTTTGGGCCTCCAAAAAGTACCAACAACACTCAAATGAAAGTTAGGGTCCCCAATGGCACCATCGGCCTATTTGGGTCTAAAAATGAGTCAATTTTCACTTATTCCATTGAAACCTAAAAACTACTAAAAATTATGGAAAATACATAATACTTGAAAACAAGCTCCTTAAGTATAATGGGGAAGCCTAATTTGAAATATCAAATTATAACAGATCAGTCATCTATTTATAAGGAGAAGAGGAGAAACCCTTGTTGAATTCTAAAAGTTTATTTTAATAGAAAAAAGAACTCCAAATTTAACTAGGATTAGGTGGGGCTACAACCCTAGTTAAACGAACTAGGGTTTGTTGTCCTTAGCATTAAACATGAGGGGCTTTTAGGTCTCCCATATCAGGTCCAATTACAAGTACTTCCTAGACTTTTAACACAATACTTTATAATTCAATCCAACTCGATATTTGTTTTTCTATTTCAAAAAATAAACATCTTAAATTAGTCCTAATAAATTAATTTCCCAATTAAATATTTTTTCAACTCAAATCTAATTCCGTTAAAATCATGACGACTTTATCGAAAAAGAGTCTGAGAAAATATATTTAATATTTCTACATTCAATGGATTCACCATAACCAATAAATTTATTTCTATTTTCGAACTTCAATTATTTAATCCCTAAATTAAATAATAATTCGAAAAGCATAAATTCATTTTTCAAGTCATTTCCATTTAAAGAAAACCACATTTATTTCCAATGTTTCGCATTTTTCTAAATTTATCATTTTTGTCCATTTTTTTTCATTTGATTCAACTTGCAATTTATTTTTTGTTTCAACGAGCTAGCAGAGGGATCGATTGGACATATGCGATTAAGGCTCAAATGATTTATAATTAAGTTCTATCTTTTCGCCTATTAATTACAAACTCATTTTGTCAAGAAGTCATTTCACTATAGTATCGTGACTGAACTTCCCCCAATGACATACAATTACGAAAGTAACTCGATCAGTGCTTATCCAATGAGCTTATCATAAGTGTGTTACCCTCATAAGATATTCTTAATCTCTTTGGGATAAATTCGTTCTCCTAGTATGTTCCTATTTTATCTCATGGTAATCATTACATCTTCATTCATGAAAAGTCAATTACTATCAAATAGTAATCAAGTCATTCTTCACAAAGACGAACCACCCATGACCATTTTTACTTTTCATCTACCATGTAATGCCAGTGAGGAATGTCACACTTTGAATGTCACAAGTGAATAAATACATAAACAGATTTAGGATCTATTTTTCTTGGGTCCAGTCAGATGTATTGTCAGTCCAGTCCTTAACATCTATGTCTCTATTATCTGGGAGTCATCCGTTCTGATGTCCAAGACAAGACATCTCCCCAATTGAACTTGATAGACGGCATATTAGTCTTTCAATCGGTTTGCTTATTTCTGATTAGACCAATGGCATGTTTAGGTTAGTCTACTAATATAAGTTATTTTTCCGTATTACGATCCAACCATGTCATATCATTTAAGATTAGTTTAAACATTAGACAACCAATGAGTTAATATTTGTTTCTATTTTGCTTTGCATGAAAAAACCACATTAGGATATTAAACAAAGTGTATTAACGTAATCCATGAATTATTTTATTAATCAACCTGTTCGAAAAAACAACAAGTGTACATAGACAAAAATACTGCACTTAAGAGACATAGATGACTCCCAAAAGATGAAAACATAAATGTGACTTACTAGACTGATAGTACATCGAACAATACTCAAGTAGAATATATCATGAATTTATTTGTGGACCTAATCACTTGTGATGTTTATAGTGTGGGATACATTAATCCTGATTGGATGGACTATGTATGTGTGACTCATATACTTTGATGTATGTAAAAGCCTGTGTTCGAATAGATAAGAAACCGAAAGCTGGTGCATTGGGTATATGACTTTTGCAGTATGTAACATCATTCACACTAGTGGAATTCATAGCCTAAAACTGGGTAAATGATATCCTCTTATTGGCATTACATGATAGATGAAAAGTAAACGTGGTCACAGGTCGTTTGTCTTTGTGATGAATGACTTAATTACTATATGATAGTAATTAACTTTTCATGAAAGAAGATGCAATAGTTACCATGAAATAAAATAGGATCATATTTGGAGAATAGATATCCTAAAGAGATTAAGGATATCTTTGAAGGTAATACACTTATGATAAGGCCATTAGATGAGCAATGATCAAGTAGCTTTTGTAATGATATGTAATTAGGGAGAACTCAGTCAAAATACTATTGTGGAATGAATTTGCGACTAAATGAGTTTTTTTTTATTAATAGGCAAAATGCTAAAACTTTATTATAAATCATTTGAGCCCTAATCACATATATTCAATCGGTCCCTCCGCTAGCTCATTGAAACCAAAAAAGAATTAAATAATTGAAGTTTGAAAATGGAATTAAATTAATTGGTCATTATGAAATTCGTTGAATATAGAAATTAAATATATTTTCTCATTGATTTTTTTATGGTAAAGTTGTTATGATTTTAATAGAATTAGAATTGGATCGAGAAAATTATTTAGTTAAAATTTAATTTATTTAATTAATTTAATAAATAATTTCTATTTTGACAAATAGAAAAATATGCTTTGGGTTGGATTAAATTATAAAGTGTTAGGTTAAAAGTTTCAAAAGCACTTGGACCTATTATAGAAGATACTCGAATCTGCATCATAATACATATGAGGAGAAACACACCCTATTGGCCCCTCTCTCTCCTAGTTCAACAAGGAGATCATTTTTTTTATTAAATAGGCATATTTTTTTTATTAAATAGGCATTAAATGCATTCTACTAATTCAACTAGTATTTCACTCCATCTCCTTATAAATAGATGGCATCAGTAAAGCTAAAAACACAGTAAGTTATATACAACTTGAGATATTGTTATTTTTTCAGAAAGTAGTGAAAATTCATTTTCTAGAATAAATTATATTTTCTGGGAATCTATTAAGAGAGAGATTTACTTTCCTATTGAAAGTAAAGAAATTATTTTTGGTTCTTTGTTTGATTCGAATTTATTTGAGTCCACACTTGAAACAATTTGTGATACGAGAATAGCATAGAAGGTCGTTCGGTTGAAAGCTGGGAACGAAAAGGATCCGTCTCGCTCAAAGCATAGGTATATTTTGGAAAAAGTTTATCGTTATAAATATCACAAATCGGCTCAATTTTCAAAATTCTATTTTTCTATTATTATAGAAAGTCGTTTTCGAACCGGGTTTTTTCCAACACATAATTGTCTGGATCTTAACTAAAAATTTGTCGCAAGTTAATTAATTTTTTGAGCTTGAAAATTAGTAGCTTGGTTGAGTCGTCTTTAATAAATTTTATCACATTCGTGCATGTATCAAATATGTTTTATTAGCATGCTTATTTACTTATATTTTATTTAATGATATTTTTAAATTTAAAAAAACTAATTGATTGCTAACGTGGAATCCATGTGTATGTAACGTCAATAAAATTAATAAACGTTAACATTAGGTGATTTGACAAAAAAAAAATTAAGGGTTAAATATAAAATTAGTACTCGAATTTATCCACTTCTCTCATATTGGCACTTATGGTTTTTTTTTTGTCCCAGATTGGTACCCGAACTTTTTTTCATCCACTATACTTGTACCTAACACACACGCCATTTTTTTTCCTAACGTGGTAACGCTAGCCAATCTCACGCTGCCACATGGTGTCCTCGTGTATCTCATTTTTCTTTTTCTTTTTCTTTTTATTTTTTTTTTATTTTCTCTCATTCTCTTCCCTTTTTTCTTTTCTTTTCTTTTATTTTCTTCTTTTTCTAGGTTTACTTCTACACTTTATCTTTCTTCTATCAAAACCCCCCGAAAATTTCCCAATGTTCATATATCTTTCTTTTTCTTTACATCTTTCTTTTTCTTTTTGTTTTTATTTTCTTCATTATTCTTTTTTTTTCCTACCCCTATCTTTTTCGTCTTTCTTCTTCACTCTTTTGAATTTCCCAGTTTAAGGGCCAATTGCAACGAAGAACTGACGCTAGATTCTTGGTTTTTTTTCCTTGGCTTTTTAATAACCAAGCTGCTACCACTTTTCACCCTTTTTTTCGCCATGTTGAAACTTGTCTCTCTTCTATTCTTAAACTCGATTTTTCCACTTAATGACGACCTACATACTTTGTATAAAAACTCTATTTCTGGATCCTACTAGAACCTAACTATCTCGACCTTAAGTAACATTCACTCAGAAGGACCCTGGCTGCTACTGCTTTTCCACAAACTTTATCACTTATTTTAGGGATCTTGCTCGCACAGCTGTAAGACTGGCTTGCGGATAGGTCCCTTTTATATTGATAAAGTCCATTGATTGCATTAGGGCCTTCACCAGCTACGATGGAGAAAGTTCTTTGTGATGATTGTGAAACCAAATTTTGCATTAGATTTTTTTAGGTTCTGAAAGTAAACCCATATGGGTCTTGAAATCTCTGGTCAACACAGCCCTTAAACACCAAGTTAGTATAATCTACAACTATAGCAACAAAAGGAAAGGATCCCCAAAAAGACTGTGATTGAAACCAAACAATCCCTCTTTTCATCTAAAAAAATCGAAAATGAATATAAAAGATTAAGTTATAAGTTCTATTTTCTTTTTCAAAATTTCATTTTATTTTTTATTTTACCAATCCATTTTCAAGAACAATGGAGAATAGCATTCAATTCAAATCCCAAATCCTTCACTATAGCACCAATATTTTCTTAAACCCATTTCTCGAACCCACTATTTCTCCTCCCATTTTCATCATTTCTTCTTTGCTTTCACCCAAAACTCATATCCAGAAACCAATTATCTACGCAAGAAAAAGTAAAAGAAGAAATCATCTTGACAAATCAACTAAGCTCGCACTTGAGTTGATCTCAATTTTGGCTTCAAATCTCAAGATCTTACCTCAACCGTTGGATTTGATTGTTGTTGTGTTCTTTCCTTGTTTTGTGTTGGGGTTTTTGTAGCATTGGGATTAAGGGGAAATGAAGCAATGAAATGGACTAGAGAAATTAAGGTTCCTTGATCTTCTTCTTCAATGATGGAGATTGTAAAGAAGAAGCAAATGGGCATTTTAAAAGGGAAAGCATTTTAAGAAACAAATGGGTTTTTGACAGAAAAAAGAAAGAAGAAAATGAAGAAATGTAAAAACAAACCCAAAAAAACAAAAGAAAATGAAAAGAAACAAAAAGAAAGGAAGATGAAGAAAAATAAAAAGAAAATGAAGTATAATAAGACGTCATGTGGCAGCATGCGATCGGCCAACACTGCCACGTTAGCAAAAAATTAACTACATTAGTGTTAGGTACCAATATAGTGAACGGCAAAAAGTTTGAGCATCAATTTGAGATAAAAAAAATCATAAGTATAAATATGAAAAAGTAGACAAATTCGAATATTAATTTTATATTTAACCTAAAATTTAAAGAGATGGATAATTAAATTAAGGTATAAAATGAATTTTTTATAAAATTAAAATACTTAAAGATATTATAATAATTAACGAAAACTTCAAAAAAAAGTTATTGACCTCGTTAAAAGCATTATTGTTAACTTGATACGATGTGTAATAGGGTTTTTTTACCCCAATAATATAAAAAATAAAATAAAATACCAATATAGGTTGTTTCAAAGATTAAGTACTAAAATGGTGCATTTGACTTGATAGAGGGTGGTGCATAGGCGGCATCACCCTAAATTTCTGCCCAAAACAGTAAAAAAAATGATTTAAAAGATTTAGGGACCTTTATGCAAATTTTTCATTTTTGAATGGCTACTGAAAAGGAAGGGAAAAGGTGCCACCGGACGGTGTGGCGACACCAAACTTTAAATTTGGATAATTTTTTTGTAAGCCCTCTTTATTTATTATTTTCTTTTTATTTTCCTTCAACTCACTATATTGTATTTAAACAAACCATTAACCTATTTTTGTAGTTAAATAAGCCCTTTACTTATGGTTTTTACTCATAAAAGCCCTATATTTTAATATAGGTTAATGGTTTAACCTAATTTTATGAGTAAAAATCATAAGTAAATGGCTTATTTAACTACAAAAATAGGTTAATTGTTTGTTTAAACACAATATAGTGAGTTGAAAGAAAATAAAAGAAAATAATAAATAAGGAGAACTTACAAAAATGAAAATTTTATATAATAGGTCTCTAAATCTTTTAAATCATTATTATTATTATTTTTATTATTTTAGGTCAGGTGGTGCTGCCTATTTTAGTACTTTATTTTATTTTTATATTATTATGGTAATTGATTTTTTAATAGGTACATAATGAATCTAACATCGACAGGAACAGGAACATAGAAACTGGCTAGTAAGGTTTTTGAACCATGCTGTCCATGCAGACACTGCAAGCAACAGGCAGGCAACACGACATAAAACAATCTCTGATGTAAAATGACGCGCAATGAGACAAGACGTTTTCTTCGGGTGATTGATAAAACCCCAAAAGCCAAAGGAAAAGGACTCCTCGGAATTCAGAACCTTAAGAGCAAACACTGCAACGCAATGAAATTTATAGTAATAATAAATAAATAAAAGTTAACCATGTCTTTCCAATCTATACTCAGAGCAAAATGTGTTACAACTACATCGCTTTTTTAATTTCCATACACCATTAACCAATCATATATTAAAGGCCATTACTAAGACAAAGAGAGGATGCAACGCAGAAAGTTTGTTACATCCCAGATTTGAGCTTACATTGACGTGAGAAAAGAGGGTTTTTTTCTTTCTTTTCCTTCTGGCTTGGTGTCAGAAGAGCTTTATTCAAATTTGATATTTGCCAAATTTGAACGTTTTCTTTTTCTTTTATATACTAAATAATAATTAGTGGGAGAATCTGAAGTAGCTTTGCTAAAGATGATGGCTGGCGGAGATGCTTTTATCATGTAGGTTGTGAAAGACTTTATCTTTACGTGATCAAAAGAAAATGAAAAAGAATTGTTAGAAAATCAAAAAGAAATCAAGGCAAAGAAAGAGATTCCTTTGGTTCACACTTCACACACAGACAGAGAGGAATTTTTGCCTTTATTCATGTTCGCACTTCACAGTTCACGCCTTTTCTCTCATTCTCTTTTATCTTATGATTCCTTCTTTCTCCCCAAGTTGATCTCCTGTCATAGGATAGGTGCACAATAAGAACGCACCACCTTAGGCCTTAAGGCTTAACCTCATCCCCCATTCAGTACTTAATTGCATTCTTCTGGCGTTTCCCTTTTATGCAATGACACTTTCTTTATATATTGAGAAAATAGTTCTTTCACTGTTAATGCTTATCTTCTTGTAACTCCCTTTTTCTTTCTTCTTCTTTTTCACTGTCATTCCAGTGCAGTTTCTCACCACCTTTCTGGTTTTCAGATTCTTTTGTTTTAACTTCTGTTGCTGGTTTTCAAAGATTTTCTATTTGGAGTAGTTTTTTTAGCTTGAGGCTTAGAGAAAGTTTTGGTTTTTAAGGAAGGCCTAAACTAAGAAGAAGGAAGAGAAAAAATGGCAGGAGGAGGGGGTGGTGGTGGAGGAGGTGGTGGCGGAGGAGCTGCACCACCACCAAAGCAAGATGAATTACAGCCGCATCCAGTTAAGGAGCAGCTGCCTGGGGTTGCTTATTGCATTACTAGTCCTCCTCCTTGGCGTGAGTTTCTATCAATTCAAAACTATTTTATCTTGATTCCTTATTGTTGGTTATCAATCCCAACCTCGTCACCTTTCCAATGTTCTAATATAAAATGATGTTAATTCTCATTTAGTTACAATATTCCTCATACATTCAAGTCTTGTATTGGAATGTCTATGTGATAACTGTATGTGGGTTTGTATCTCATTGCATTTGCAGCTGAGGCTATATTATTGGGATTTCAACATTACTTGGTGATGCTTGGGACAACTGTTCTCATACCTACCTCTCTAGTTTCTCAGATGGGAGGCGGAAATGTATGCTTGACACAGACAGTAACAGTCAATTAGTTTTCTTCATGCTTGTCGTTTCTTTTATGTGGATCTTGTCAGAAGCTTTGCATGTTGTTTACCTGTAAGTACAATTCTTTGCATCAGGAAGAGAAAGCAAAGATGATTCAGACATTGCTATTTGTGGCTGGTGTGAACACATTGCTTCAAACATTGTTTGGTACCCGTTTACCAGCAGTGATTGGAGGTTCCTATACCTACATGCCAACCACCATTTCCATCATCTTGGCTGGCCGCTATACTGACATTGTAAATCCTCAAGAGGTAGCTTCACTAAGACCCTATAGTTTTGTTCTTTTTCTTGTAACTTATGATGACAGAATCCCGGAATTGAGTGGATCCTCTATTGAGTATGCAGAAATTTGAGAAGATAATGCGTGGAATCCAAGGTGCCCTCATTGTTGCCTCGACCCTTCAGATTGTCCTCGGATTTAGTGGCCTTTGGCGTAATGTTGCAAGGTAAGTATGATGTTGGTTAAATAATCTTTTATAAGCAACTTTTTGGGCTTTTTCTTGTTATATTTAATTGGCTGAATGCAGGGTCCAAGTCTATTAGATTAGTGGTTTAATTGGTAGATCTTTCAATGCTTTTGTAGGTTCTTAAGTCCTCTGTCAGCTGTTCCCCTGGTTGCTCTCTCTGGCTTTGGACTCTATGAGTTTGGATTTCCTGTGGTATGGCATCAACATTTTTTGTTTGGAACATTTGTTATTAAATTGATTCATCATTTTCACTTTCTGGTTATAAATTTTGCAGCTTGCCAAATGCATAGAGATAGGGTTACCAGAGATCATTCTTCTCTTAGTTTTTTCACAGGTAATTTAGATTTTTTATTTAAAGATAACCCTCTTTGTTTTTTGAAGCAGTAATGACACAAAGAGATGGTTAATGCTTGACCATACAAGAACTGTTTTTGAATTGTAACAATCACCTCGATGAGTGTTTTTTTTGGCAGTATATACCTCATATTACACGTGGGGAGCGGCAAGTGTTTGACCGCTTTGCTGTCATATTCTCAGTTGTGATTGTGTGGATATATGCTCACCTGCTGACTGTTGGTGGAGCATATAAGAACAGTGGACCAAAAACTCAAATAAGCTGCCGGACCGATCGCGCTGGGATTATAGGTGCTTCTCCTTGGTAAGGCTCTTTCTTTCTTCATTCTTATCCTGATATTGACACTAGATGTTATCAATCTCCTAAAAGGTTTGCATTTTCACACTTAATCTCAGCTTGAATGCGTAAATTTATTTTTATTATCTCAGGCATCTATTATTCTTGAGATGGAATACTTTACTGAGCAAAATTTAACTACTTAGAAATAAGATAATTTGGAAGTCAATAGAAATCTCAATAATTGAGCTGGTGCACCCAACATAGAGAAAATGAGTGATGTCTATACTGCATGGATTTGAGTTATATATTTATATACACACAAAATGCTCTTGCTTTTTATTTTCATATAACTTTTTTTGTTGACTAAAGATTAAGATAAAATGTTAAACTTGGTCCTACAATTACCATTAACAAATTATTTAAATATATTATGCAATAAAGTTGACAAAATAATGGGGTTGCTACGTCAACACTAGCTTTCATTTTGTTTGTCATGCCAAGCCTACGATAGAAGTTTTCAAATTTGTTTCCACACAAGCCTCGCGTGAATAAATCTACAATTTGGTCTTCTGTCTTAATATGTTTCTAACTTAATTTCGATTTTATTTCTAATAAAATGATAATGCCAGTTCAAGCATAAAAAACTTAGATTCTCTGTCACAATATAAAGCAATTGGAAACTCTACTCCTTCAACAGCTGGAAAAGTCAAGTATTCTCTTGAGGTGCCATCCTCACCACACGATACTCTGCTCTGTGGTTAACAAACACATTATCACTTGTCTTTTGCTACACTAAAAAATTACTCTAGTCCCAAGTGAAAAGACGTACTCAACCATTAGGTGCCACGTTCAACTACATAGCATCACAATAGCCAACTAACTTATAATCTCCACTTCTTTTTTTTTTTGCATAATACCGTAGCTAAACGTACTCTTTATATGTCTCAAAACTCATTAAACTGCTTCTTTCTTCTTCTGCTTCTTCTTTTTTTTTTTTTTTTTTTTTGCATGTATCAACTCATAATCAAAATATATTGATTCGGTTTGATTGGATTTTTTAAATTTTTTTGAATCCTCTATTATAATTTGATTCAGTTCAGTTTGGTTTTCGTTTTTTATATTAATTTTTATTTTGATTTTTAAGCTTATTTTGATAAAATTTAACTTTGTTTTATGGCTTTTGAATATTATTTGATAAGATTTCAAGATTTTTTCATAAATATTTTTAAAAATAATAAATTTTTGAGAATTTTAAATTATTTTCACCATTTTAAATATAAAACATTTATTTTTATATCATAAAAACCTAAAATTAATTAAATAAAAGCACAATTCAATTCTATTTCGGGTAAGCGTGACTTTTAAACTTATGTTCCATAACTCCTCCAAATAATTTGGTTCAAGTTGGTTGTTTTTTTTTCCTCGGCTTTAATAAAAACTACAGAAGAAATACATGGTCTTGTTAAAGTTAAATAGGTAAGACTTCTTACCAACTGTTGATACATGGTAGCACCTTCAGAATATTTTCCTTCAGTAGCACACATTTTGGCATTTAGTTATATCCGCGTAGAAATTGTCTTGCACCTGAGCATTATAAAATTATTAATAAATGCTTGGATATACTTTATGAGTGGAGAAAAATGCCTTCTTCAGTATAATCAACCTCTAAGCCAAGGAAGCGCTCGAGTTGTTCAAGTTATTTAATATGAAAACAAATTAATAAATTCTCTTTAATTCGGAGAATTTCTTCCTCAGAATCTCCTTTGATGTTTAAGTCATCTACATATACTAGCATAACAGCTTATTTTCCTCCATTCATTTTTACAAACAAACTATAGCCTACTGGTGTCACTGAATAACCACTATGAGTAAGAAATTCAACAATCTTGCCATCTTTACCACTTGTTGCTTGCTTTAATCCATAAAGCACCTTTTGAAGCTCAGACACATACGCAAGATGATCTAGACTCTAAAAACCCATCGACTAGTCTATGCAGATCTCCCAACCTAGCTCCCTATACAAAAATGCATTTTTCACATCCAATTGCCACAAGTTCCAGTCCTAGCTAGTTGTTAGTGGTAGTCCATATTGTTGAGAGAATACTCAAGCTACCAACTGAGCCTTGTGCTTCTCAATTCATCTATCAATATGACGTTTCATCTCGTAAATCCATTTGTAAGAGATAAGCTCCACATTTCTTGGATTTGGTATATCGAGCTCCCAGATCATCTGATTTCTTTCAAGTGCAACAACCTCTTTTATTATTGCTTCAATCCACTTTCGCTTCTAGAATGTTTCTTCAAATGTCATTGGTTCTTTCGCATCTCCCTGTTCTACTATGGTAACATTACCATATTTGAGATTTGACTTCCTAACTCTTCTTGATCTTCTAAGCGGATTTGGTGCTTCTAATTTGCTATCTTTGATTGATCATTGGTGAACAACAGTTTCCCCTTCAACATCTCCACCATTATTTGTAATTTCAGTTTCTCCTAGACTCAACTGGATTTAAGAAGACTGCAATTTGAGAGTATTTGTGTCTGGCAATAATTTCTTGTCTCATAACCACCATTAAGATGCTTCATTAAACACCACATTTCGGGTCATATAGCATTTTTCAGTTGTAAGACCACAAAATCTCCACCCTTGTATTTGACTATCATATCTTACAAAAATACAATTTAACAAATTTTGTGTTCATTTTGCTACGTAAGTGATCAGGTGTAAATACATAGCATACACATCCAAATACTTGAAATTAGCTAATGGTAGGTTTCATGTTCCACAATTTTTCAAAAGACAATGAAGACAACCTTTGTTGAGGAAGCTTATTAATAACGAAAGTCACAGTTCTCATTGCATCAACCCAAAAACTAGTCGAAATATTCATTGCATGAAGCATAAACTTTGGAGTATTTCTACCAGGTGCCTACCTTTTCACCACGCCGATTTGCCGTGGAGTGCTAGCGCATGTGAATTGATAGTGAATTCGACATTCTTGAAGGAAGTTTCGTTTGAAATATACTATCTCTCGTTATCAATGTGTAGATAATAGACCCTTTAACTAATCTTTGTTTTCCTAATCCCTTTAAACTCTTTCAACTTTGAAAGAGCCTCACAAATCTTTCCTTCACAAAATAAACTCACAAATTTTTGAAAAATCAACAATAAAGGTCATTATGCACTTCATCCCACCAATGGAAGCTTGTTTAACCTGCTCAAAACACATTAGAGTAGATTAACTCTAATGGTTCTTTTGATTTAAAATTTGGACTTTTTGTACAATAATTTATATGCTTTTCCATACTTACAACTTGCACATTTTGTGTTTATTCTCACTTCAAGTTCTGAAAGTCCATTCATCACATCTAGCTTAGAATAGCTAACGTGGCTTAGTCGCATATGCCACAAGTTTGTCATCTCATTCATTCTTCTTCATTATTAAAAGTAACAACATTACTCTACACAAACTTTTTCTTCCACTAGCAAGCTTTTGTCATGCGACCCTTTTTTTCTCACAATTACAACACTTCCCTTCAAACTTTTAATTGTTATGGTTTTTCAAACGTCCCCCTTCGCTAGGTCTCCTTTCACCTTCATAACCTTTTAGATTGTCACCATTTTTCTTGAACCCACCATTGTCACACTGCTTGGAATTCCCCCTACCGGCTTAGAGTGCCTCTTTTTATTCTTTAGTGGGACTCATCTCATTTCTTGAGCTAAGCATTCTTGATCGGCTAAGAATTTTTCGAATTATACAAGTGATGACTACTTTTGTCATCCTTGTACAACGACAACAAAACTCCTAAACTTTGGCTTCAGACTATGTATTATGATTCGTCTCATTATAGTATCAACAATAGGAGCTTTTGGATCCAACTTAAAAACCTCTTGACATAATGACTTTACTTTATGAAAGCATGGTGTCACTCACAGCAACTCACTCTCTAGAAGTTGGAGCTTCATATGGTCCATTTTAGAGAATAGCTTGGTGAATGTATCCCAAGCTTTCTTCAAGGTTTTGGCATATAGAGCACATCTTTCTCAATTATTGTCTTTAAAGCAAACATTTTCTTGCTTGGTTTTATCTTCCATTTTCTTAGCGTGCCACTTGCCTGGTATGACAAGATTGTTGAATTTTTTTAGTTATTATGGCTATTTAGTGGCACATGTAGCATATAATTTGTTCGGCAAAGTGAATAGAGAAAAACTAACTATCGTGCTAGTCTATGAAGATGACGTAATCATCATAGGAAATTAAGTTAAATTTTGTTATTAGTCCTTGTACCTCGCAAAAGTTATGGATTTAGCCTATGTATTTTAATTTGATCAATTTTAATCTCTGTACTTTTCAAATTTTAAAAATTTAGTATTAACCCAAATAGTGACAGTTAAATTCATTCAATTAAATTCAAATACTAATCATGTACTATGTATATAGTTGTAGATTTAGTCCATATTCTCCAATTGGATCATTCTAGGTCCCTATACTTTTCAAAATTAGAAATTTCACTCTTGATGCAAATAATGGGCGTTAATCCATTAACTAGCTCTTTAGTGAGTAATATATGAAAATAATAAGTTAACATGACATTACATATATGATAATATGTTTGTCATATCACATTTTGAAAATAACATAGTTGAATAAATTTAACACTTATAATTTGATGATGACTGAAATTTTAAATTTAAAAAGTACAGGAACTAATAGCAAAATTTAACCTAGGAAATTATGAGGAAGAAATTCTTCAAACTAAGATAAATTTATCAATTCGCTTACATATTAAAGAACTTGGACAATTCAAACACTCCTTAGTCTAAAGTTTGATTACACTAAAAAAGGATTTTCTTTCTCCGCCGACAAAAGCATTTGAAGCATTCATTAAAAAAGTTTGGAATGCTCCAGTGCAAGACAATTTCAATGACGCTAGAATCAAATGCCAAAATATGTGCTAATTAAGGGAAAGATTTACAAAATGCTATGATGTATTGATAATTGATAAGCAGTCTTATCTACTTAACTATAACGGGATGAAATATTTTTTTTTTTTGTAGTTGTCATTATGAATTGCTACATGCAAAATCCAAAGAAACCTCATTTGAAAGCAGTTCAATGAAATTTGAACAATATTATGTACAAAAACCAGTGGAGAGTGCAGGTTAGTTGGCTATTGTGATACCAACTATTGTAGGTGCACGTGATACCCCACTGGATACGTATTTATGCTTTGGTCTGGAACAATTTCTTCGTGTAGCAAAAACTTGTAGTGTCTATGTCAACCACAAAAGCAAAGTACCATGCAACGATGATGGCAGCTAAAGAGAGCACTTGGCTTTTGCAACTATTTGAGGACTTGCTTCAGCTAGCGCAGTTTCCAATTCCTGATATCTTGTTAACAATACATTTGGCAGAGAATTTAGTTTTTTTTATTTATTTATTAAAGAACTAAAAATATGAAGGTGCATTGCCATTTTAAAAAGGAAAAACTCTTGCAAGCAAAAAATAAGTTGAAACATATTAAGAAAGAAGATCGAGTTATAATTATTTTCATAAGAGGCTTGTGTGGCAACAAACTCTTGGTAGCTCGCCTCTGCATGACGAGTAAAACGGAAGCTGGTCTTAGGAGAGTGTGTTGACATAGCAACACTATCATTTTGCACAATATATTTAAATAATTTGTTTTGTTAGTGGTAGCTATTGAACCAAGTTTAACTTTTCTCTTGCCCGTTAACCCTTGGCACAACTTAGAAATGTATGATTCACTACATTTTGAGTAGAAAAAATAAGTTGAAACTTGTACCAAAATGACCTCTAAGAAATTTTATTTGTGCAATTGAATTGATTATATAGGCAAAAATCTCCTTGTTCCTGTGTGGGATTCCTTACATTTTCAATTGTTTAGAGAGTTAAATTTGGCCCGACAATAACCACTAAAAAATTATTTGAATATATGTGCAATGGAATATACTTGACCAAATGATGACCATAAGTTGGTTTTGCTAGTCAATATACTTGAGTTCGTTGATTCACTGTCTGTATAAGAATGATAATGCTTATTTAATTGATTATTTCCCTGTCTTACTGTACTACATTTCATGAACAGGATAAGAGTTCCATATCCTTTTCAATGGGGAGCTCCAACATTCGATGCTGGAGAAGCTTTTGCTATGATGGCAGCTTCATTTGTTGCTTTAGTAGAGGTTTGCTTCTCATGTTTATAATCATGTTTGTTAATCATGTTTATCTTATGTCTAGTACAGTTGCACCATACGATTACAGTTTGTATAGTAAATATTCTATGATAATTTAATTGAATAGGCAGAAATTTGGATTGCTCCTGCTATACTATCTTAAATCTCAATGCAATCTGGGTGTATAAGATGATACTGTCTCCTAAATTTGAAAGATTTCATTTTCTTAGCTACTGCATATAATCGTTTAGTGTGAAGTGTTCATTTCTGTAATGTTCTTATGATTAAACAGTCTACTGGTACCTTCCTTTCTGTTGCAAGATATGCAAGTGCAACTCCAATGCCCCCTTCCATTCTTAGCCGTGGTATCGGTTGGCAGGTAAAGATAAACTGATAAAATTACTAATTTGCAAATTGCTATGACTTAAATCAATTTGCTTGGTGGATTTTTTAACATGACGAGTACAGTATTAATCTCTTTGCAATCCCCCTTTTAATTTGGCTTGTTTTGCTTCAATCCTAGGGTATTGGCATTCTCTTTTCTGGGATATTTGGAACTGGGAATGGGTCATCCGTTTCAGTGTAAGATTCTTTCCTGAAACTAGTGGCACACAAGTAAAACAATATTTGTTCATCTAACTCCTTTGTGAACTGCGGCAGCGAGAATGGCGGTTTGTTGGCAATGACACGTGTCGGAAGCAGAAGAGTTGTCCAGATATCTGCAGGGTTCATGATCTTCTTCTCCATCCTTGGTCAGTTTCAAATGCCAATCTCTCTCTGTCTTTCTCTGATCTGTCTCACTCACTTTATCATATTTGTATACATGCACTGCTAATCAGGAAAATTCGGAGCTGTTTTCGCATCAATTCCAGCTCCAATCATTGCAGCTTTATATTGTCTTTTCTTTGGATATGTTGGTAAGTTCGGTTGGAATCAAGCTATATACCATTACTGTTCCATTCAAGATTTCCATAATTCAACAATTTGTGCTAATTGCATGGTTCAGGTTCAGGGGGTCTCAGTTTGCTTCAATTCTGTAACCTAAACAACTTCAAAATAAAGTTTATATTAGGTTTCTCTGTTTTCATGGGACTATCAATACCGCAGTACTTCAACGAGTACACAGCAATTAACGGTTTCGGTCCAGTTCACACCGGCGCCAGATGGGTAACTATCTGTTTCCCTTTTACCCCCTTTTTACAACTCTAGCAGAAAACATAGTTATTCCTGCTTCTTTTTGCAGTTCAATGACATGATAAATGTGCCGTTCTCATCCGAAGCATTTGTTGCGGGTTCATTGGCGATGTTTCTTGATGTGACGTTGCACGGGAAAGACAATGCGACTAAGAGGGAACGTGGCATGCACTTGTGGGAGAAGTTCAAATCATTTAAAAAAGATGCAAGAAGTGAGGAGTTCTATGCCTTGCCTTTCAATCTCAACAAGTTCTTCCCATCAGTGTGAAGTTGGACACAGCTTATAAGCTTGATGCTCAAGCCATGCATGCAACCTCAATACTACGCTTCCATCACTAGAAACTCCATCTTTGCCCATTTTCACTAATTCCCAACTCCATGATGAAAAACAAACATACGCTGGTGCAAAGTAGTGCTGCAAACAAATATGTACATTCAGTGATACTTCCATATCGCCTTAAATCCCAAAATGCTGAATGCTATTACATTACAACTCACAAGCAGATTATTTAGGACATCTTACATAACATAGTGGGTATGTCCATTATTGGACTTCTATTAAAGCCCAGTGAACCATCTCCAAACTCTACCATCCGTCAGATTATTGGGTTCAAATTTTTTTGTAGTTTTCTCCTGCGGGTCAATATTTGATGTTGGTTTTTTCCATTCGCATCATCTTGTCGCCAACATAGTTTGCATATGCATCTATATGGAGTGTAGTCATATCTGATACAAACAGAACATATATGAATGCTTAAGAAAAAGTTGAGATTGTAGGATGAGCAGATTGGATTATTTGAAGATGCGATCCCAGTCTTTTTCTGACAGCCTATTAACAGGATACAAGTGGGAAAGACAGAAGGGTGAGGACCATTGTTCCCCCACAATTCTAGGAACTGCTCATTTGGCTAAAGAACATAAATAAGGTCATTCATCCATGGTACCATAAAGTATAAACACAATTAAGGCTCCAATAATTTCTCCGGTTTCCTTAATCTCTAGTCTCTTGCCTACATTAAATTCAAACCCCAATTTCTCAATTTGTTTATTGTTAACTTTTTAGCTGCATTCAGATCCTAACAAGTAATAACAATTCTTATGTGAGGAGAAAACAATCTCATATGTACTGGCTACATGGTTTCAGATTTCAGATTGCCCTTTCCCAGTTATTAAAGAAACAACTAAACCTAAATTTTAGCACATCTAACAAATTTGAAAAAATTATATTCTTAGTTGTGCTCAAACCCCATCTTCCTAACTATTATAATAAAAAGGTTACCATTTGAGTTAAGGTTACATTAAAGATTGTTTTTCTTAAATTATATATTAAAAAGAAAAAAAAAAAGTCATTTGTACGTATGTTTTGCATGGTAGGACCAGACTTATCTATTTTTTTTTTTTTTTTCGGCCAACTATTGTGTAAATTTAATGATTACTTGCAATGTTTCACTAAGGCACAATTTTTTTTTCCGACACTCTTTTGAGCTAGTTGACATGTTGTACTCACTTTGATCAACATAATGTACAAACTTTTTACTAGCAAATTCCAAATCATAACAAAAGAACTCATTCTGCATTCCATTTTTTATTTAATTATAAGCCACCGTATTTTTTATTCTAAAAAACTCATTTAGTTTATAGAGATTTAATTTGTTCTTTTAATTATATTTATAATTATTATCGTTTAAGCATGGTTATATGTAACTGATTTTTCTCACATCAATATGTTTAATTTAATTTAAAAAAGAAAAGCTATTTTGTTCCTTTTTTTTGTAATTCAAATGAAAAAAATAATAGATAGATTATCTCGTATAATAATTTATTTGTGTTTTAGAAAAAAAAGGGGACAACCTTCATTGTTTGATTTGATGCAATTAAGAAGAAGAAGGTGACAAGCAGACCACCATGTATCCTGTTGTGTCAATTCCTGATTTCTCTTCAAAGTCGGCATTATGTGGTTAGCCACTTAGCCTAACAATTTCAATAATTCATATTCCTAATTCCAAATGCATGCAAAGGAACAAGGGCAATCATCAGTCATCAAAAAAGGGATGTTGAAAAGAAATTAATTAATTAATAAATAAGGTGCATGGAGATATCTTTTTCGAACATGCATGAATTTGGGTGTTAACGTCAATCGAATGTGTGTTTCTTTGTTTGGGGGAAAACAATAAAAGTTAAGAGACAAAATGGTGGTGGTGGTGTTGCAATAGCGGAAAAGCAAAAGCAGAACAAGTAAATGACTAACCTTAAACCTTTCATTGTATTCAATCATATATTATATAATGTCACAATTATGGAGTTAATATCAATGTTTTGAAATTTTATTATGGTGTTTCACTTTGTGACAGCAGTTATAGTTCTTGCTCGTGTCCAGACAAACCCAGAGGTGCTGCTAATAGATACCGGCTACAACCCTAGATTAATTTTGCAGTAAAAATAATAATTTAATTAGCCGGTGTTTAATGGTATTGGTTAAGATAACGTGTAGAAAAATGTGTCCAACGGAACTTTGATATCAAATTTAATCATGCAAATATATCTAACATTATTGTTGTTGTTTAGATTTTTCATATAAATATGATGGGTTTGTGTATGAGTATATGCAAATATATTGAATTTATATATTTCTTTTAATTTTAGAATCATGATCAAATTGATAAGATGTCTAAATATTGAAGATTAAATTTGTTGAATTTTTTTAAATTAAGACTAAATTACACAAAATGGATAAATATTAGACGCTAAATTTGTTATTCCATTTAATGACCAAACACATTTTTATGGTGGAGTGACAAGAATGTGAAATTAACTTAATAGGAATGACTAAATTAACAAAAATAATTTGCTGACTAAAATAAGAACATGTTAAAACTTGACTAACTATTTGAGAAGTTTACCCTTAATAAAAAGAAAAACTTAATATTAAAAATATGAATTAAATGTCAATCTCCCAAAATAATTAATTTTTAATTAAAATCACACTCAAATCAAAAAATAACAATCAATTAAGCCATTAAAATTCTTTGTTTTGTTGAAGTGCAACTAAGGTGGAAAATTGTGACAAAGTAGATGAGTAAGGTTTTCAGCACTAATTTGATTTCTTAATTGTTTTTTAACGGATCGTAATGGGTTTTGACGAAAAAAATTAATTTTAAGGGTTTAATTTATTTCCTAACTTTGATTAAAACCCAATCGAGTGCAGTTTTTATTGGAGACTTAATTTTTTTAATTATTTTACAAGAAATTTTTAGCATTTATGTCCAAATAAATTTATAAAATATTTATTTAATAATTGAATCTTATTTTTAATTATTTAATATTTATACTAAAATATATTTATAAAAATTTATTTAACAATTGAATCTTAGTTAAAGTGATAAATTACTTATTATCTAAATTTTAACAATTTCGGGTTCAATTTAGACATTTGATATTTTATTGTTTTATTTAAATATTTTATATAAAAATAATAAAAGACAAAAATACCATTATATTAATATTCATTACTTTTTTTTTTTGGTGAAAAGAACATAAAGACGACTTTAAAAGACTTTAAGACAAGCTAAAAGCTTGATCCTGATGGATGGATGTAGCCACCACATCAAGAGGGACTTCAAAAATTTGGAGGGATGTCTGCCAAGAGAGGCCAATTTCCGCTAACTTGTCCGCAACTAGATTATGCTATCTAGGAATATACATGATTTCCCATTGTCCGTTAGAACGCAGAACTCTTTTGACTCTTCTAAGCAAGGAAATGTCGGAGTCCACAGTTTCTTCCATGTGTAAGGCTCTGACTACTTCCATATTGTCCGTCTGGATCCTAACTTTCTTATACCCCTTATTTAAAAGTATGAAGATACCATCAAGAATACCCCAAAGTTCTGCTTCAAAAGGTGAGCACCTGCCTAGATAATGTGTAAACCCCAAGATCCAATGACCATCTCGATCACGAACTACTCCCCCAGCTGAGGCATTCCCGGAAGATCTGGTCACTGCTCCATCCGTAAATAAGGGCACCCAATCTTCAGAGCAATGGTGATGAATCTTTAAATGCCTGGATCTATTCTTAGTTCCTAGCAGAAAAGAATCAAAATGTTGAGCCTAACTGAGAGAAGATTTGATACTATCCTGGGCCGTCCAATCAATATTTTGAAAGATAAAAAGATTCCTGTTCTTCCAGATTCTCCAAGCAATTAGTCTAAAGAGGCACGACCAAGTAATTCCCTTATCCTGCAACTTAAGCTGACAGCAAAGATTAGTTGAAAACCAGATATGAAAGGGGTCAAAAAAGAACCTGCCTTGCTTCTCTATAGGAACAATAAGCTTCCACACTTCCTTAGCCTTCGAGTAAACACAAAGCACGTGCATAGTATCTTTATTGGCATGAGCGCACTGTGGACACTCACTACTCTGCCCAATGCCTCTTCTGGCCCTTTCGAAGTTAGTGAACAGTCTCTGTTTAGCCACAATCCAAAGGAAAAGACGCACTCTCTGAGAGCCTTGATACTTCCAAATAAACTTCCAAAAGTCATCTTTAAGGTTCCAAGAATTCTCCTTTAAGGACCAATAAGCACTACGAACGGAAAAGGATCCTGATCCAGAACAAGCCCAAATAATTCTATCCTCACCCCCTGCCGGATGCGGAAGAGGAATGTTAAAGATACGGATGATTACATCCTCAGACAACCAAATACGGAGCATATCAACATTCTAAGAGCCATCTTGAAGCACCTAATCCTTCAGAGTACTATCTAAATTAAGTTTTTCATGAGTAGAAACATAAGAAAAAAGAGGCCCAACATCAGGTATCCAATTATCTTTCCAACCACGGATTAAAGAACCATTCCCTACTGACCACATAATATTCTCACGAAAAAGGAGCCACACCTTAGAGATAGATCTCCATAAATGGGAGCAGTTACTTCTATGAATAGAATCAGGAAGCTGATTTTTCCACCCATATTTTGAGCGAAGCACTCGAACCCATAAAGCATCTTTACAAGAGACAAGGTTAAACCCAATTTTCATAAGAAATGAATTATTTTAATCCTGAAGGTGTCTAAACCCCAAAACTCCGCAAGACCTTGGCTGACAAATGGAATCCCATCCAACCAAAGTGGTTTTAGTATGACCAACTAAACTTCCCCAAATAAACTGTCTAGCAATCTTCTCAATCTCATCACAAACTCCCTTAGGGACAGCCAAGGACTGCATGAAATAGTTAGGAATAGTAAGAAGAACAGATTGAGCGAGAGTGACCCTATCTGTAAAGGAGAGTTTCATAACTTCCCAATTCTGGAGTTTGCACCTTACTTTATCCACAACAAAATTCAGAGTGCTCCTAGTAACCTGGTCGTGCAAAAGAGGTACCCCCAAGTATCATCCAAGGTTAGAAATTTTCTGAAACCCAAGATCTGATCACAAACACTCGGGTCTACTCCTTTAGAAAAATACATATTACTCTTCCTTGTACTAATTTTATGACCAGAAAAGTCACAAAAGCGTTGAAGAATTTCCTTGAGGACTTGTGCTTGATTCATCTCCGCCTTACCAAAAATAACGAGATCATCAACAAAGAAGAGATGAGATAACGCCAGTCTCGATCTGGATAATCGATTAGAGCTCTATCTACCGGCTGCAATGTTCGATCTGATCAAGTAACTTAGCCAATTCGTACAAAAGATGAACAGAATGGGCGATAGGGGACACCCCTACCTAACCCCTCTTAACGGCTTGAAGGATTTAGAGGGGACTCCATTCCAAAGAATCTGCATGGTAGAGGAAGAAATAGCATCCATAATTACCTTCTTGATTAAAACGGGTATCCCAGCAACTACAAAGAAGCATCAATGAACTCCCAGCTAATTCTATCATAAGCTTTTTCCAAATCTAACTTAATAGCCATCCATTTCCTATCGTCTTTCCTACTACGCATCGAATGTATGACTTCCTGTGCAATGATGATATTATCAGAAATACTTCTACCAGCAATAAATCCTACTTGTTCTGGAGATATAAAGTTTGGAAACACCACTTTAAATCTATTGGCGATCACCTTCATCATCAGCTTATACATAACAGAACACAGACTAATAGGTCGAAAATGACTAAAATCCTCTGGACAATCCTTCTACGGGATAAGCGTGATAAGGGTATTGTTGAGAGCCTCTTTAACTCTATTACCAGAAAAAATACCTTGGACCCACTCACAAACCGCTCCTCCCACTAAATCCCACTAACTTTGGAAAAAAAAAGTGCATGGTAACCATTACTTCCAAAATCCTTCAGTGGAGCCATGTCGAACAGAGCTTTTTTAATTTCGTCATTTAAAACTGGCTTACTAAGATAATCAATTTCGTTCTCCTTAAGACTAGGGAATATATTTTCGGGATGGTTAGGCATGGGGGAAGGAGTTTCACCATACAATCTTTCAAAAAATATGGTAGCCTCATCACTAAGAACTGACTGACCCGCACTCCACTCCCCACTACTAATACGTAAGGACATAATGCGATTTGTTTTCCTCCTTTGCAGTGTGCGACTATGGAAAAAGCTAGTGTTGCGATCCCCAAACTGGAGCCAATCACATCTTGCATTTTGTTTCTGTCTCCATAATAGTTCCTCATGATTAAGCACATTCTCCAACTCATCTCTGACCTCCATATCTAACTTAATCAATCTCCTAGAAGTCGACTGATCCATAGCCTTTTGAATATTCTACAGTGACTTCATTAGCTATATTTTCCTCGTTCCTAAAAAGCCATAGATGGACCTGTTCCAATCTTTAATGTATGAAGTAAATTCAGATAAAGAATCAGCCATATTACCTGAAAATCTCCACTTCTTAACAATCAAATCCTTAAAATTTGCATGCTTTGTCCATCCTGCAAGGAAGCGAAATGGTCTCCCTTTTGAGGTATTAAAAGCAGGATTAGTCTTTAGAAGAGTGGGCCTATGGTCCGATTTAATACGAGTAAGATGGTAAACAAGTGTCTGTGGAAAATCCAAAATCCATGCATCATTAGCAAGGGCTCAGTCCAATCTCTCTTGCGTATTACCTCTTTGCCAGGTAAATGGCGGTCCAACAAAATATAGGTCCTGCAAATTACACGAGTCAACAAAATTACCAAAGAAATTACATCTCTTACCAATATAACGATCACTCTTTTTATCTTTATTAGAGAAGATGGCATTGAAATCTCCCAAAATCAACCATGGCAGATGATCCTGAGGTAAGACATTCAGAATGTCAGTCCACAAAGATCTCCTCTTAGTTTTATTAAAATTACCATACACAACAAAGAGGAAGAAGAAATTATAAAAATTATTCCCCTGAATGCATAAAAGCATAAACTGGGTATGATTGTGAATAATTTTAATAGATGTCGAAACCTTTTTTTTACTTTGAAAGCAATGGGGATCGACTTTTAAAAACCGAGTGTGGAGTCGCCACCAATCTCTTGATTTAGGTGTGATTGGGCCACCTACTAAAATGCTTTATTCATGAAAAATCAAAAAGTGGGTTCGGGAGTCGGTTACGCATGAGGAAGGGTTAGCACCCTCATTACGCCCAGAAATTGGTACCAAATTGATTCGATGTTGTCCTTATATCAAAATTTTTTTAAAGAAAAGATTTTCTGAAATATGATTCTTTTTAAAAATGTTTGAATAGCTCAAATTAGCGGTTAAAAATCTCTTGTTCCAAAGATATGTGGTTTCATACCCAGTACGATTAGATACGATCCCCTATACCTTTAAGATGCGATCGATTTTTGACTTTTGAAAAAAAAAACCATACATTAAAATTATAAAAGGATATCAAAATATTTGGTTCTCCGGAAAAGTCATACCCAGTACGATTGAGCACGATTTTCCAAAATCCCCAAATATTAGATATTGCCTTATTTCAGAATTTTTGAATAATAGAAATTTAGAAATTTGCTTAAAAACATGTTTATTGAAAATAATTATGATAAAAATACAAAGTTCAAATCAAATTATATATGAAATACTTAAAACACAAATTCATTCAAAAATTGATAATTAACATGATAACTTAAATAATGTATTAAATATGAAGGAATGACAATGCATAATATAAAATAATATAATACATTTGTGAAACATGTATATACAAGTAAAATTAGATATAGTTGTTTGTAACAAATGTAAGAAAGAAACTAAGTAAATATATAAGCTATATGGGTAACAAAAGTTTCTAAAAAACAAGGTTATATACAAAATGTAAAACTATATCTACACGTAAATTTAGTGATATATATATATATATATATATATATATATTATTAAGATTATATTTATAAAGGGCATTTGGAAACAAATAATATATAATTTTACATGTAACAAATTAAGTTCGAGTGATGGAACATATAGATAGTACATACATAAGGATAATAAAATAATGTATACAATATATAAATCGTATGATAAAAAAAATATGGTCTAGACAAAATATATTATACATATAAATGACTTTAAAGGATAATATATACATTAAAAAAATTACATAAAGTTATATGAAAATAATAACATATACTATGGTAAAAATAATTTAACGTGGGTAATGTACATATGAAGAAATTTTAAAGATAATTGTATGTCCAAAATAATATTGAATAAAAATGAATTATAAGATTGACTAGATTTTATCAAAAATTATATGTAATAAATCTTAAGAACATAATTACATTCAAATCTATTAAAAACTACATGAATAAAAACAATATGACTTCTATAATGCATGTAAGTATTAAATATCGTTTAATAACAACTTAAATAATATACAAAATAAATGAAATTCTCAAAAGAATATAAACATTAAGATATGTGGAAAAACATAGAATTAATAACATACATAAACCATAATGAATTTTACTTCAAATAGTACGCCAATTGTTAAAATAACAGAATAAATAAATAAATAATTACAAAACTCAGCTATCAAAACAACATAAAACATCACAGCAAATGAGTAAGTATAAAAAAAAAATTGCAAGTGCAGTAAAATAAAAATAAGACTTGATTAGTACAAATTTAGCACAAGAAGAACCATTTACAAATAAAATAATTGAAAAATCGGATCAATATGCCATGCACACAAATGTGCGAGGACTAAAATTGGAAATATACCGAACTCATAATACTTCGCTGAATCGTGGACCAAAATAAAAAAAAATGCGCAAATCATAGGGCCAAAATTAAAAAGACAAAGATGACAAATAGGACTCAATTGGAGACGTCACGCAAAAAGAGGGATCTAGCGCGCAATTTACCCATTCAAACAAAAAGGGCGCAAATCCGACTCCTTAGATCGGGCTAATGCTCGGACCTTCACTTTATTAAACAGTGCAGTTTTTGAAAACTACTGTTATACCTTCCTTTTTCAATTGTTTTTCTTTTAAAACGCAGCAAACTTTCCTTTTAAACCTAAGTATGCTATCAGCCCATTTTTTAGGGTTTCATCTAGCAAGTGCCGCCAACGAGGGGAGCATTTGAGTCATAAAATCAATTTACAGCCTTAAAATCTCTCCCCTGTTTTCAATTTCAACGAAACAAAGAAGATCCATGGTGAATTTATAAAGTAAGATCTCTTCTCTCCTTTACCTTTTATTTTAAAATACAATATTGAAAGATTGAATAGGAAAATGAAACGATTCAATCGGAAGAAAAAAAACTAAAAGCCAATAAAAAAACTGAAAATCACCTCTATAAATCTACTCTCGAAATACTTTTTCCAGTATTTAGTGTGCGTATGTAGGTGTATATTCTTTATGCGTAATCTCTTTTTTTTTTTTTTTCTTTTATGCGAAGGGATTTTGTGGTGAAATGAAGAAAGAAAAATGAATTGAAACACTGGAAAATGCAATCTAAAATTACCTTAGTTTTTCATTGCTTTTTCCTCTTTTTTTAATATTTCGTGATCCCCTTTTACATCATTCCTCTGGCTTTTTATAGCCGAATAAAGAGAAATAAATCAAAAGTAAATAAAAAAGAAAATGCAATGGCCTTGGATTTTCTGTTATGCCTTTGCTGTCAATTGCTGTAGTTGTTAATCCGTTGCAGGTGTGCATGGCGCGGTGCTGCTGACATGGCGAGGCCATTCGTGAGGCGTGATACAAAGGCTTCCAAAAGCTTCACTATTTGGGGCTGCTGTGGTGCTTGCGGCGCATGGGAATGGTAGCTTGGTGGCCTAGGGTTTCCACTTTCTAAAAATATTTAATGGGCTATGTTTTTGGGTTAAGTTATTGGGGTATGTAATGGGTTAGGATTAGGTTTAATTTAGGTTTGGGCCTTATTGTAAAATGAGTTTAAAATTTGGGCTTCAATTGTATGTGGGCTGAATGTAAATTTGGACTATGGACATTTATTGGATTTTTATTTTGCGATTTTTGGTTTTTTAATTTCTGATTTTTTTTTTTAAATTTTAACGGGCCCGGGAGAAATGGGCCTATTACAATAGAGATACAATCTTTCCATCCGACCCATATGCAACTTGAAAAACCAACAGATTCAATGCGATGAGAAAAATCCAAACCCAATTTACCAATAATAGAATTAGCTTTTGCGCCACTAACTCTAAGTTCTAATAAGCACACAATGTCCGGATTGTGCCTAAATTATACTCACGGAAGGCACAGATAAACTTACTACTTGCACACCCTTGGCAATTCCAAGAAAAGATTGAAATATTAAAGTCCATAAAAAAATAATTAAACTAGAAAATATCAAAACGAATAAAAATCTCAAAACAATCACCAGAAATATCAAAACGAATAAAAATCTCAAAACAATCACCAGGCAAAAATTAACAAAACAAAATTAAATTGTTTTACCGTCCCTGGTATCACCTATACCAGGGTCCACTTTCTGAACATTTGTGATAGACTGAGCCAGCTTGGACATAGAGTCTCTCAAGGGGATTTTGGAAGAATTTTAATTTTAAGAAAATTCCCTTTCCCATGCGAGACTTTATTAATTTTCCTTGTGGCCCGAAATCCACCATCTTTGCTTCTCCTTAATTTCCCTGTGGTCTAAATTTTGCTAGCATCAAGATCCTGCAAGGAGATTTTTCCCATGTTACTATTATCAGCTGCCTCCTTTTCTTTAAACAAGATCGAAGTATGGCTGTTGCTATTCAAGCCTTCAGAAATGTTAGCACTCTGAATTTCAATTAATTCTGGCACTGCATCAACAGTTTTAAAAGAAATATTAGTATCTTCAATATTATTCTCCCCCTGGTCAACAAACATAGGGTTAATGCACGAGAAATTCACAGGCATATTATTTAAATTTGAACTTTACAAACTATGAAAATCCACGTTATCCGAAGAATTAAATTCTAAAATAAAAGGTTGCTTAAAACTTCTGGGTCATTTTGCGTGGGGCCCAACGCTTGATTCTTTGAGCCCTCAAGAGTACTGGCCTGGATCACGTTAGCTAATTTAGGATCTTCAGCCCGCTCGCCAATATTTGAACCAACAGCTCGTAAAGTTGAGCCCACCATTGGCCTATTAATATCTGAGTCTGCTATAATAGCATTAGGCAGCCCATTTTCCAGAATAATTCCCCCCAACCGACTGCTCTTATTACCTTTAGGGTTATCTCAAAAGCTAAACTGTTATTTCTTTCCAAAATCAGTAGTCTTCAATTTCCCCTGAAAATCAGCCCCTATTCTTTTATCCCCTTTATCTTGCTCCTTTCCCAAATCGGACTCACCTTCCATACTAGTCAAAGCGCCAAATCGGGAACCCGATTTACCTTTTTCCTTATTCTCTGTTCTGAAAGAACCATTATTCCGAGAATTTCGCCTGCTTTTACGTTCGACCAACATCCATGGTCCGTAAGCAGTGGTATCTTCTCTTTTCTTCGACGCCACCAGATCAGCCCTCATCGTCTACTATTCCGGTCTAGGTTCTGATTGCATCATAGTACAGAGTTCCTTGGTATGTCCATACTTCCTGCATGAGAAACAGATGGTCGGCAACGCTTCATATTCAACTTTTTGAATTCTGCCATTCACGAGAACTTGAGCAACCAAGGGTCTATCCAAATTTATGTAGGTTGCTAACCTGGCGAACCTGCCTCTAGTCCTGCTGTCAGTATTAAAGTCAAGCGAACCACTTTCCCAATGGTACTTCCGATAGCCTCGATAATTTTCTTCTTGTATAAATAACCTGGAAGACCAGGTAGTCTAATCCATGCCAACACTAAGCTTGGGTATGGTTGTGAAGGACAAAACTCCTTTGTCCAGGGTTGAACTGTTAAGTATTGCCCATACACCATCCAAGGACCCTGCGCCAAAGCTTTAGTGTAATCGTCGAAAGATTGGAACTTAGCCAAAAAGTACCCATTTTCAATATCCATGAGATGGAATGCCTTGGCAGTGTTCCAAAGACTGCTAATTCGATTATTAAGTGCCCCATAACCAATGTTTCTTCCTAGTAATTTTAAGATTACCGTGAGTTCCATCTCTTTGAATAACATTTTTTTGAATCCTTTCTGAGAAGCCAATGGAAGGAATACCATTAACAATAGATTTGTGGATGTCTCCTTCTAAGAATTCAAGATCTTCATCAGCATCTAGACTAGGAGGACCCAACTTACCAACGTCAATCGCTCGAGAATTGGTTCCTAGAAGTTTATCCTTCCAGGATAACTTTGGGCTCGATCCAAGATCCTCCACCATCTCAGTGTCTTCTTCTTCGATACCTTCTTTGAACCGCACTTTCTTAGTCATACGATCAGAATCCAATCGAGAACCATCGCCATCGCCTACTGCCAGAGTGGAAGAAACGTTGTCGGGGATCAGAGAAAGTTTTTCCATTTTTTATATTAATTACTTTTTTAAATATAATTTTTGAGTAATTTTACTGATTAAGTTAACTATGACATTAACTTAAACCATTAGTTTAAATTTATAATTTAAAATT
Source organism: Gossypium arboreum (assembly GCF_025698485.1). Classification (NCBI taxonomy): domain Eukaryota; kingdom Viridiplantae; phylum Streptophyta; class Magnoliopsida; order Malvales; family Malvaceae; genus Gossypium; species Gossypium arboreum. The sequence continues at coordinate 13,094,034 of NC_069072.1, read as the reverse complement.
AAGTGGGTTTGATTAAATTGAAAGTGAGTTGTAAACAAGGATAAAACTCTTCCACCAAATTCAAACCTCAAAGATTAACTCTTTATTGCTGAACCTAAATGATTATACTTTAGTTCTACTATGCTTAAAATTTTTTGACTTAATAATGGTATAATTGTTATTGCATGGGCAAATAATTAGCGTTGATTTGGAAAACTTATTACTTGCCACTTTTCATAAGAGTTTCCAAAAGAGTTTGATTTGGAAAAGGTTTTCAAATTTGTTATTATTGCATTAAACCTTATATCATAAATATATTACTTATTTTTAATTTTAATATAATTAAGAATTAAATAATTTTAAATTTTGATAATTGATATTAGAATGATTTTCATTTAAATATAATAATGTAAAAGAAAAAAAAACCCTAGCAGAAATGATTCCAAAATTAAAAAGATTTTATTGCCAAATTAAATTAATTCCAAAAACAGGCAAAAACATTTTTATTGTGATTAATAGTGGGTTTTAATTATTATTTTAATATTATAAAATGTTGACATGTAAATCAAGGAGGTCCATCAATTGTTGCAATATAAATTTCGAGTGTCTCCATTTTGTATGAATATGCATGGGAATGATTCAAATTTAAATAATTTTATAGTATTTTCTAATTTTTATACAATTAATATTTTAACAATCTAATCTTCATATTTCATGCTCTATCCATGTAGATCATGCATGTCAAGTTTATCATAAATTAATATTTTCTAACTATTTGTTTTTGTAAAAAAATCTAACCATTAAATATATATATATCAATATAGATAATATTTTAGATTAATATGATTAAAATATCGATCGAATCAAAATTTTACATGCATAACAAGTACAAATATATCAATAAGTTCAACGATTTGATTATTAAACTATTAATTGTATAAAAGTTACGAGAAAGGTGTAAAACATTTTAAGTTTTACATGATGTAAATGGATCCTCCATATATATACTTTTATAAATAAAGCAAAGTAGAAGAGTATTTTTAAGAAACTTATAGTTGGTGATTGATGTGTCCATTGATCGGGTTGAGTTAGGTTTTCGTCAGGCCTAGATATTAACATATTTTATGCTTGCCCAAGTCCGACCCGAAATATGAGTTTAAAATTTTGCCCATGCTCATTTATATATGCAAATGGCTAACCTAAATTCATTTTAGACTTGCCCATATTATTTTTTTAAAAAAAGGTAAAAAAAATATATTTGCTATGAATATCTTATTAAGTGGATGTCCATCACGATCAAGATAAAGTTTTGATGTGCTTTAAATTCTAATAGTTATTAGAATTAGATATCTACTTCTTTTATACTTCTTATGCCTATAAATAGAGACTCTGATGTAGCATTGTAAATAATCCATTTGATCAATAAAGTACATTCTTTATTGCTTTCATATTTTCTTTGTTTTTTATTCTCTCTGTCTCTTTTTATTTTATAACACGTTATCAGCACGATGATTCTCTATTTTTCCAAAATCTTTCGAATTCGTCCCACATATCAAGTTCTTTTTCACCTTAAACTTTCACTCTTACAACTTCATCTTCAGGATGTTAAAAGATTCAATCTCAGAATGGATTGTGGTTCTTATTCCCAATCTTTGATTTATAATTGTACAGGCATGGGTAAAGAATAGATTTGTCAAGGTGATGACGATGATGTTAAAGATCTTTAATTTATTATAATTGGAGATTAATCATGACAACATGAATAGATAGATTCTAATTTAAAATCCATGCATGTTTGCGATGGTGATTATGAAATAAAGAATCTATTGGGACGTTTATAAGTTCGTCCTAGTAAATTTATTGCATTCCCTGAAGTAAATTTAAATATAAAGAAAATAAAATATATACTCATGGACCACTAAAAGTGGGAATATAGTAATAAATAAGAGAACAATAAGAGTTCTCAAGATAATTTTTCAAAGGGTAAAAATAACTTATGTTATCAATGTGATATGAAAGATTATTGGCCACATATGTGGCATATACCCAAATATTTTATTTTTGTTAATATTCTTTGAGGAATGATATGAAAATGTAGTAATGAATTCTATCATTACAAATAGAAAATATTTATCTAATTTGGTTTTGAAACAAACAAATATTATTCCAATATTTGATAGTACAAAATTAGTTGAAAGCTCCATAAGAGCTAATATATCACTATCTAAAAAGCACAAAATTTGTGATGGTTAATACATTACTTTTAAAAGTTATTTGTAATGGATCTCATATTGAGATTGTGAATGAGGAAAATATTATATTTCATATAAGTAAAAAAGGGATTGGGTTATTAATTTATATTTATTTTATAATCTTTGTGATATTATTTTGTCATCATCCCTGTTAAACGGTTGAAAACAAAATATTTGGCTGTGAAAGATATATTTATGAGCAATAGAGTATGATAATTCTATCTAAAGCTTATTACGGTTGGATGCACCTAAAGTTGCAAGCTTTTTTTAAAAACTGTGAGTATAACTCTATAGTATTCAGAATAAGTTCTCAATTAAAATTACGTGGTAAAATATTACTAATGAAAACTTGCAAAAGAAAAAACTTATGTATGAAAAGTCATTGGTTATGTACCTATTGTACATCTGGAAAAAAAGATCCAGTCTCAAAGTTTGCTATTAATAGATTTTTGGGCATTTGAAGATTTTAGCATATTCCCTGAAGCAAATACTGCATATAATTATTTGGAAAGTATATTTATTGACTTGGTCGCATTATAGACTTCACATTGATTTAGACATTTCCAGTAGTAAATGTCACAATAGTACTTCTATGTGGATACAAATTAAAAGGAATGATAATAAAATTATCAATTTGTTACAATTTATTACAATTGAAATACATGTTAAAGTAAACCAGAAGTTTACTAATACAAATGTGTTTACTACTTGGTGTGACCAGTTAGACCATCCTGGATTGTATATGATGCGAAAATTAATTCATAATTCATATGGACATCCATTAAAAAACTAGAAGATTCTTTAATTTAAAGAATTATCATTTGTTGTTTATTCTCAATAAAAATTAATTCTTAGAAACTCACTAGCTAAAGTTGAGATTTAATGTCTTACATTTTTTAAATGAATATAGGCCTATTCATCCACCATGTGGATGGTTTTGATATTATATGATTTTGGTAGATGCATCTACAAAATAATCATATGCGTTATTAACTCGCAACCTGTCGTTTGCGAGATTGCTTGTTTAAATGATTAATTTCAGATTATGCAACTAAAACAATTCATCTCCTTGACATCCCAAGTTTTCAATGATTATTGCATGTCAATTGGGATAAAAGTTGAACATCCTGTAGCTCATGTTCACACACAAAATGATTTAGCTGAATTGTTTATCAAATGCCTCCAACTAATAGCTAAATCATTACTTATGAGAAAAAAACTTTCTATTTCAGCATAAGATTGTATTGATTTACATGTTGTACGCATCAAGCTAATAAATTATAAATACTCCTTATTACAATTGATTTTTGGTCAAGAGCCAAATATTTCTCATCTTACAATTTTTTGGATATGCGGTATATGTTCTTACAATTTTTTGGATATGCGGTATATGTTCCAACTGCTCCACCATAACATACAAAGATGAGTCATTATAAGATATTAGGAATCTATATTTATATGAGTCTCCTTAAAATATTTTTGAGCTATTAATTTGACATTTAGTTATGACAAGATTTGTCAGTTTTCTCAACATTAGGGGGAGGGAATAAAAAGTTGGATTAATAAAGTACTTGAAATGAATTATCAATGTCTAAGATCCTTGTACAAAGCAATGTGAACCAGAAGTTCAACAGATAATTAATTTTACAAATCAACTGTCAAATTCATTAAATCTCACATACCATCTGAAAATGCTCCAATACAAATTGATGTCCTAATAGGTCAAACTGTTAATGCAAAAGAAAGTAATCCATGCATGAAACGTGGAAGACTGGTCAGTTCCAAAGATAAAAATCCTCATAAAAGTAAAGGAGCAAACATTCAAGATGGTCATATAGTGGAGGGAGGGGTTCCTAAAGAGAACCATGACATAACTAATTATAAAATTCAAGAAGAGATTCAGGTACCTAAAAGTGAAAATGGAAATGATGAAAATAAAGAGATATCGATAAATTATGTCAATACAAGAAAAAGATGTAATAAAAAAACAAAGTAGTTGTCAACAACAATTTTGCTTATAATATTGCTATTAAAATAATAAAAGAAAATGAGAATCTTGAGCCTAAATCTACTAAGGAATGTAAAAATAGAAAAGATTGGCCAAAATGGAAAGATGAAATTCAAGCAGAACTGAGTTCACTTTCTAAACGTGAAGTTTTTGGACCTATAGTCCAAACACCTAAAGGTGTAAAAGCCAGTAGGATATAAATGGGTATTTGTGTGAAAACAAAATTAAATTGATGAAGTCGTAAGATATAAAGCTCGCCTTGTAGCACAAGGATTTTCGTAAAGGTCCGACATTAATTATGAAGATACATATTCTCTTGTGGTGGATGCAATCACGTTTAGATATCTTATTAGTTTGGCAGTACGTGAAAAACTTAACATGCATCTAATGGATGTTGTTACATCTTATTTATATGGTACAGTTGATAGTGAAATTTATATGAAAATCCCTAAAGGATTTTAAATCCCAAAAAAATATAGAGTTTATTGAGAAAATTGCTCGATCAGATTAAAGAAAAGTTTATATGGATTAAAAAAATCTGGACGTATGTGGTACAATCGTCTTAATGAATATGAAATGACCCAAAATTCACGAGCATCGAAAAAGTGAGTTATAGGGCCTCCGTCTTAGTAAATCGAGTCATAAATAATTATTAGAAATAATTATGAGTTTAGTCGAGTGCTTAATTAGGATTTAATTAAGTGAAATTAGCCTAATTTAGTGTAAATAGTAAAAGGACTAAATTGAATAAAGGGTAAAATTTTAATTATAGATTAAAATAAAATAAAAAGACTAAAAGGAAAATTATACCAAAAGTATAAATTGAGGCGGTTTATCGTAAGGAAAATCTAAGATTTTTATTTTTAATATATTATTATATTATTATATATAAAGATATTTTATGTTTTAATTATTATATTATATTATATTATTATTATTATTATTATATATATATATATAAACTAAAGAAACAAAAGAAAAGAAATAGAAACAGAATAGGGGACGAAACAGAAAGAAAAGAAAAAAAAAAGAAAAGAAAAGAAGAAATTTAGGGTTTTCAAGGTTCAATTTCAAATTGGTAAGTCAAATTAAGTCCTTTTTTGTAATTTTGAGTTTTATGAAACTAGAACAAAATACTATTAAGTATGTGCTGAAAATTTAGAAAATATTAGATTTTTAGACATTAAATTTTATTGAGTAAAAGTGTGAATTGGGGATTGAATTAATAGAATTTCTAACTAGAAGTGGGAGATAGATTAAATTGTAGAATAAGTTATAAATTTTGTATAATAGGGACTAAATTGAAAGAAATTCAAAATTATGATTTTTATGCTGAAAATTTGTTGTTAAGTTTAAGTTTAGTAAAAATTTGAGTAGAAATAAGGTATAAATTGAGGTAGAAAAATGGATGAATTAGTTAGGACCAAATTGAAGTTAAGGTAGAAATTGAATAGAAATTCAACTATTTAATGTGAATTAATGTTGTATTAATCAATGCAAATTATTATTATTTTCGTAGCTAACAAAAATCCCGAGGCATTAGTATCGAAAGGAAAGGAGAAAGCTATCGAGGACTAAACGGGAGATTTACGGTTTGTATTACTATAATTCGAATTTAGTTACTATTTGTTTTTTAATTTAAATTTATGTGTATGGTAAGTGAAATATAAAGTAAGTATTATTATTAAGTTGAAAGAAATTCAATTGAATGATGAATATATGTGTGTAGGGGTGTTCAATCGGTAAACCGACCCGAAATAACATTAACTGAATTAACCGACATTTCAAAATTTTTAACTGTTAACCGAACCAAAATTTTTTCAAAAAAATTAACCGAATCGAAAATTTTTCAGTTAATTCGGTCGGTTAACCGAAAATTATATGTTTTTTAATTTTTGGTTAAAATAAGTATAAAATTAATCGAATTAACCGAAATAATCGAATTAACCGAATTACCCGAATTACCTGAATTAACCGAATTATTTGTATAAAATAATATGTTTTTTATTTTTAGTTTTAGTTTTAAAATTTTATTTTTATTTATTAACTTATTTGTAATTTTTATGATTGGGCTGGGTTGGATACTTGGGTTAATATATATTAGATTGGGTATTTGGGTTTATGTTGGATTGGGTTTGAGTGAATAGTGGGCTATTTATATATTATAATTTTATTTATTAATTTTTTTGGTTAAACCAAAAAAATTCGGTTAACCGATCGGTTTCGAACCGAATTAACTGTTAACCGAAAACTTAAAAAATTATTAACCGACCCCCAACCGAATTAATTCGGTTAACCGATTGATTAACCGAATTCGGTTGGTTAACCGAATTTTTTCAATTTTACCCGAATTTTGCACACCCCTATATGTGTGGAATTGAATTGAATATTGACTTGAAAATGGAGAAGTGGATTTTGAATTGAATTGTGATTGAAAGAGAAAAAGTGAAATTGAATTGAAATGTGAATTTGGAGACCCTATTAACTAGTCGGGCTGAGTCGGATATAGTTGGCATGCCATAGGATTGGAAGTATTTAGGGATACTTCGACCTCGAGTTGATGAGACACTGGGTGTCACTATTTTACTTCGGATAGATTCAATGAGGTACTAGGTATCACTTTACTTCGACTAGGCCGATGAGACACTGGGTGTCACTTTATTGCTTCGAACTATCTGATGAGGCATTGGGTGCCATTCTGGTGTGTTGGTTGGATCTATGTATCCGCCAAGGTTCAAATCTTGTTAATAGGGATAAACGATGTGAAAAAGAAAAATTGAATAGAAATGAAAAATTGATGCATATAAGTATGAAATTGAGAAATGAGAATGAAATGGATAAATCAAAGGTTTCAAAGGTTATTAATACCTAATTGTTTATGATATTTGGTTGTTATTTGGTTAAATTGAATTGTTATTGATATGGAATGAAAGTAGTGTATAAATTAAAGTAATAAGTGTTCATGTATTATATGATTGATTATGTGAAAATTTATTTGGTTATTTATAATTTGAATTATAGTAATACCACTGAGTATAAAAGACTTAGTGTACGGTTGTTTCTGTGCGCAGATCAATAGGTGTTCAGAGTCTCGATTCAGCATCCAGGCGATCTCGACTCCAGCGCAAAACTCGGTGATGTATTCTTCTTTTGGTAAAAGTGGCATGTACATAGGTGTTATTTTAATCACTTTAAAATGCTATATAATTTTTGTTGTAAAGAATGATATTTTTATTTTGGTGTTTAAACTAATGAAATGGTATGGAAATTTACATGACATGCATGGTATAATTGGTGTTAAATTTAGAATGGATTAATGAAATTCTAATTTAATTTTTAATGGTAACATAAATGTTCATAGAGTAAATTATCAAATTATTGTTATAGTTATGATTTTAATATGGTTAAACATGAAATTACATTGGTTGAAATATTGGTTTTGGATTGGTCCTGGTTTGAAATTGCAGGGAAGGTTAGATATTTATAAATGGGTTATGTTGAGTTTTTTTTAATAAAATAATAATAATAAAAGAGTTAATTAGCAAAAGTTTTATATGAATTTATGATTATATTATAATATGTTCGATAATTATTTGAATTTTAATCATAAATTGTCTGGTAATGCCTTGTAATGCTGTTCCAACTAAGGTTTAGGGTTAGGGGGTGTTACAGAATACTTGTTAAAAGAAGGTTACAAAAATGATCCAATTTGTTTATGTGTTTTTATAAAAAAGTTTGGATCAAATTTTGTGATAATTGTTGTTTATGTTGATAATCTAAATATTATTGGAACTCCTAAAGAGCTTTAAAATATAATAAATTGTTTAAAGAAAGAATTTGAGATGAAAGATCTTGGAAAAACAAAGTTTTATCTTGGATTACAAATCGAGTATTTAAAAGATAAAATTCATGTTCATTAATCAACTTATATGGAAAAGATATTAAAGAAATTTTACACCCATTAAATACTCCAATGGTTGTACGATCGTTAGATATGAATAAAGATCAATTTCGTCCTTGCGAGAATGATGAAGAGTTTCTTAGTCTTGAAGTACCACATCTAAGTGCCATAGGGGCATTGATGTATCTTGCAAACAACACAAAACTTGATATAGCTTTCGTTGTAAACTTGTTAGCAAGATTTAGTTCTTCTCCAACATGTAGACATTAGAATGGAATTAAACATGTATTTAGATATTTCAGAGGGACCATTGATATAAGGTTATTTTATTCAAATGATTCAAAATCTCTATTAGTTGGCCATGCTGATGCTGGATACTTATTAGATCCACGTAAAGGTTGATCTCAAACAGGATATTTATTTACATGTGGGGGTACTGCCATATCATAGTGTCAACAAAGCAAACATTACTTGCCGCTTCTTCAATCATGCAGAAATAATTGTAATGCATGAGGTAAGTCGAGAGTGTGTTTGCTAAGGTTATTGACCCAACATATCCAAAAGATATGTAATTTGTCTTTATAAGAAAATATGTCAACCATCTTATATGAAGATAATGTAGCATGTATAGCTCAATTAAATGGTGGTTACATCAAAGGTGATGGAACAAAACATATTTCACCAAAATTATTATTCACTCATGATCTTGAGCAAAAAAGAGATATAAATGTTCAACAATTTCGTTCTAATGATAATTTAGCATATCTTTTTACTAAGGCATTGCCAACTTCAACATTTGAAAGGCCACTATGCAAGATTAGAATGTGTCGACTCAAAGATGTAATGTAATGTTACCATCAGGGGAAGTCTAAAAACAAGTTGTACTATTTTCCTTTAACCAAGGTTTTGTCCAACTGGGTTTTCCTGGTAAAGGTTTTTAACGAGGCAGATTGTAATAGAAGATTGTGTACTCTTTTTCCTTAATTAGGTTTTTTATCCCACAGGGTTGTTCCTAATAAGGTTTTAACGATGCACATTATCTATCAATGAACATCCAAGGGGGAGTGTTATGAATATCTTATTAAGTGGATGTCTATCATGATCAAGATAAAATTTTGATGTACTTTAAATTCTAATAATTATTAGAATTAGATATCTACTTCTTTTATACTTCTTATGCTTATAAATAGAAACTCTAATGAAGCATTATAAATCATCCCTTTAATCAATAAAGTACATTCTTTATTGCTTTCATATTTTTTGTTCTTTATTCTCTCCGTCTTTCTTTATTTTATAACAATATTTATATTATTTTTAATGTAATAGTTAATAATTTTATATATAACTATATTAACATTTTTAATGTTTACATTATAAATAAAAATATATATTTTATATTTTTATGTGTTAAAAATTATATAATATATAAAAGCAACATAATATAAAACATTACAAATTTAAAAAAGTCTAACCAAGCCAGACTTAGACCTTGAATGTTCAAGTCTAAACCCAACTTAATTATTAAATGGCCTAATTCTTTTATCCATGACAATTTTTCAAGCTTATTATTTTTATTAAACCCTCTTAAATTCCAAACAAACTTTTAAACTTAGACAAATAAACAGGTTTAATTGAGCTGTGATTCTAAAAGTGGATATGTTATGTGTGACGCATCAACATGCATGCCTGTTATAATAAAGTGAATCTAATTGTTTCATTGATAGGTTTTATGTATAATTTTTTTAAAAAATATGTTGGTATTTTTTTTTAGATATATAGAATATATATTTAAAATGTTTACATCGCTATCATCATTGCGACGTGACCGAGTCATAAATTGCTATGTGATCAAAATTTAATGTAGTAAAAAAAAGTAACATAATAATGGATGGAAAAAAAAAAACATTAAGTATGAATATGGGACGAAATGCCAAGTTGAGGAGCCAAAAATGTATTTTAGCCTAATAATAATGGTTTAAACCCAAAAAAGAGAAATTAACGTTTGTTGGATTACTTCTTTGTTCGCCATTTGCCACGTTCACAATAAACTGATGAAACTTTCAAAAAAAACAAAAATAAATAAAGTTGTTGAATGTAATTCTATTTAAGTGTGAAAAGTTTGTAGCAATTAAGGACTTAAAAATTGATTTCCATATTTCAACGTTTCTAAAAATGCTCTGATTTGGAGTCCAGAAATGCATAAATGAGTCATATTTAGCTAGAAATATATTTTTAATTAAGATAATAAAACTATAATAAGATTTTATTCCCACTTTTATTTAATTTAATGCTAATTATTTCCTTAATTTAATACATCTTCAACTATATAAATTCTATATTTACTTCTTTATTTTTAACATATTCCAATGGAAAGCGATGAATAGATTTCCTTTTTGTTAATTAGTTTCAGTATTCTCTATTTGCTTGAAATATATTCCTATTTACATTCTTTTGGTTTTTTGATTCAAAATCGTTAACAGAATATGGGTTCTTCCATAACACATAAACCCATGGGTATACAAACTATGTATTAAAGTTAAAATGGTTTTTTTATTATGGTGTTTGAATATTACATGAATTTGTAATTATTGATTACGTTATAATTTCTATATCATGTTTGGTAATATAAATTGTAATTAGATAATTTTAAACTTAAAAAAAATAATTTTATAGAAATTAAGAATAATACTTGAAAAAAATTCTCCAAGCTAATAACAATATCTAAAATTAAATCATTGTATATAATACATTAGTCAAAGAAAGTATTCGACAATCTAATTACTAATAGAATTAACAAGAAAAATAAACATCAAATATAAATAATTACTTTACCATTTCATATTTGTTGGATTATTATCTCTCTAACATTAAATATATACCCTAAATCAAATATAAATAATTAAACAGTTTAATTAACTTTTGTATAAATATTATTTAATTTACTTAATAAATTTAAAGGTAAAAAGAACAGAAAATTATCTCCTCACAATAAAATTATCAAATTATTAAACGAGATTAACAAACTAAAATATAAATATATTTAAAAACAATATATATTCAAAATTACAAATAGTAGTGTAAAAATAAGTTATTCTTATATTTGAAAAGTTATAGGATAATTAAATTTAAATATAATTATTTATAATTATTAACATAATTACAAATAATTCTTACCTTTAATAATTGAAAAATATAATTAAATTATAGTTAATTTAATACCTATAGTAATATTTTTTTGTTTTAAATAATTTCATTATAACTTCGATTATATCTGAGTTTTTTTAAAATAAAAAAATAATGTACTTCAATACTCCTATATTGATAATAATATACATACTGATCAAGACTCAATTGATTTAATTATAGTAATTACTTAAATATATTAATTATAAATAATTATAAGCTTGTTTTCCGAGCTGCCAAGATTCTGCATTATCTTAGATGTAGGAAACATCAACTCAAGATGCGCTCCATTAACTAGTTGGGAATGTACCTCAAATTTGATTCTTCATCTGCATTGTCCTTGCGTCATTAAGCCCATAAAACAGACTAAGGTGTTTTTTTTTTTTTTAATATATTAGGTTGGTAGTAAATCATTTTTTTTATATTAATATTTAATAGAATTGATGTGTTTTCTTATAAAATCAGATATTTTTGTCTGTTTTATGATTGAGTCAGATCTTTTATAGGTGGGAGATAGTATTCAGGTAAAATTTTCTCAACAATGTCGACTTTAAAATTTAAACTTAATTCAAATATTTATAGAAGAAATTCACTTTCACTTTTCTAATCACTTGTTAATTGTTTTGGTGTATTTTTGTTAATTGTTATTATTCATGTTATTAATTGTTAGTATTCAAGTAAAATTTTCTTAACAATGTCGACTTAAAGATTTAAACTTAATCTAAATACTTGTGAAAGAAATTCAATTTCACTTTTCTAACCACTTGTTAATTGTTTTGGTGTGTTTTTGTTAATTGTTATCATTCATATTATATATATTTCGAGTTTAAAATTTAGCTTTTTATAAAAAATATATTAAATGTATCGTAATTATATATATTAAATTATTTAGATGTAAATATGAAATCTAAAAATAATTTAATTTAACAATTGTAAATATAAAAGAAAAAAATGATTAAGACAAATTTATATGTTAGCTTAAAATACCAAAATCTTGCCATTTAGCACAAACTAATATGCCCTACAAATATATATGGATGAACACATTGAAGTAACTAAAATATATTGAAATTTTGAATGAAATGCTATTTAAACTTGAACTGATATTACCAACTGTACAATGTCTAGATTATGTGTTGATAAACAACATTAGTTACATATGATATAAAACATAAAACGATATTAAAATTCAAATTTTTAAATTTTATATGTATGACAATAATACAATATCAATATAAACATATGAATCATCAAATCCATTTTAAAAAAAAGTCAAACGAATTTTGTAAGCAAAAGAAAAGGTCAAAAAATATAATAATAAACTTATGCTTTTGTTATTTTGATTTCTTTTTAATTATTTTGGTTTTAATTTTTAAATTTTAGTCAAATTGTTCATTACAAACAAAAGATTGAACTATTAAAATTTTAATTGCATTAATATAGTAGGTTGTATGTCAATCCACATATATTTCATTATTGATATAGATAGTTTTAAAATTTTTATGAACATTTTAAATTTTTAAAGAAGTACGCATTAAATGCCACCTGAGCTATCATGTTAATGTCATTAGAGCTTTAATAACTCAATTATTTATTTTGTTAAAAAAAACACTTTGAATAAAACTTACAAGTTAAGGGACAAAGTAATAAAAGAAAAAGAATTAATGACGAAATGACAAGATGAATAAACGTTATGGACTAAAACACATTTACCCTTTTAGCTTGAAGAATATCTGCCTACCCTTCAGGTTTCAAAGAAATTCTCAAATAACCCCTTCAGATCTATTTACTATGCAAATTAAAATATAAATATAAATATAAATATACCCTTATTATTTATTTATGTATTTTCTGTTTGTGTTAATCATTCCCCAATTTTAATTACAAAATAATGAAGATTTGACTACATATTAAAATACTATAAAATTAAATATATTCACTTCAATTAAAATTAAATATTTTAAATTTTATTTAATCCGATTATATATTAACTCTGAAATGAATTCATTAAATAATTTTTATATAAGATTAATTATCATTATTTAGAAGGTTTTAATGGAAAAATGATTAAAATGTAATTTATTTAAAAAAAGAAAGAAACGAAAAAATGAATTCATATCAAAATTAATATATATAATTAAATTAAAATTATGTTTTAAATATTTAATGTGTAATTTTATAAAAATATATTTTAAAATTAAAAATTAAAATTGAAGACAAAAATATAATTATAATTTATAATAGTTTTTTTTTCTACAATTAAGGAGGCTTTGGCTTAATGGTAAGGTCAATACTTTAGAACTTTAAGATCGCAGCTTTGAGTTTCACTTTGTGTGAACTATGTATGAGTTCTCAATTCATATTTATTTTGATTTATGTCCCACTATGTGTGGACTTTGTAAAAATTTATTCTACTTGGATGTTAACTCAAAAGGATCAACTCAAGAACACCGATAAGGAAGTTGAATTGGCCTTTGAGATGTTGTGGTGGAAGCAATAAAAATTGTGCAACAAAGAACACAATGATTTATAGTGGTTCAGCCCCAATTGCTAATGGTCACTAAACTAACTATAAATACGATGAAGGCAAGCGCACCTACCGAACAATAGTATAGCTATAGTGAGTAGAGAATATCGTATCCACGAGGACTAAAAGTATTAGTAACTACCATTTTCCTATTATTTAGCTGACAATTTGAAGTGATGTGTTTTAATCTAAATTTACTAAACTAATTTAACTAACAACGCAACAAAGAATGAATCAAGGAAATAATCGAATATTAACCAATGAGATAGACAATACCTAGGAAAGAATCCATCTGGACTTCACCTATTATTTTGAATCTAAATTAAACGATTTATTCACTTGTGTCTTGATCCGTAGAAATCCCTAAATTATGTTAATATCTCATTTGAGAGTAAATACAACTGACTCTAGGTTGATTAATTAAAATTTCTTTCTAATTAAAACCCCTATTGTCGCATTAACTCGATTTATGGTTTCCCTTATTAGATTTGACTCTAATATGGTAGATTTATGTTATCCTATTTCTAGAATTGCATGCAACTCCACTCAATTATGCTAGATCTAATCTTAAACAGAAACTTTTTCTCCACTGAAATAAGCACATTAGACATGAATTAATGTCCCGGAAATATTAAAACAATAAATACACATACATAATTGAGAACAAAAATAAAGCATTTATTGCGTAAAAATAAAAATTAAATAAACGGATTCATCATAGGTTTCATCCTCGCTAGGTATCTAGGGAATTAGTTCATAATCCTGAATAGAAACATCTCAAAGTCAGAATAACTACAAGACATAAAAAAACTCAATAAAACTTCGAAAGAAATTAAAAGGAAATCTTCGATCTTGATGGGGATCCGTTTCCGAGTTGATTCCCAATGGTGTTCTTCGATCTTCTCTGATACCCTATTTATGTCTTCTTCTAATTGGTATTTATAGATTTTAGATTTCTCAGAAAGCCTAAAAATTGGGTTTTTCCCCGTATTTGGAAAGCAGGGTGTGAAATGACACAGGCTAGCACATGGGCGTGTGTCCAGCCTGTGTGGCTCACATGGGTGTGTGTTCAGCCTATATAGCTACTGCAAACAGCTTTATTTGTCTGATTTTGGCTCGTTATTCACTCCTTTCGCTCCCAAATGCTCTCTTAAGTATAGAAACATGAATTTAAAGGATTAGGAGCATCAAATTTACTAATTTGCATAATTAATCATCCAAAAACGTATTAAGAATGGGATTAAAATATGTTACTTTTATAGCTTATCAATTGCCTACTCCACTACCTTAGCTTACTATAACTAAGGATTTTCCCAAATTCATTAATTTAGCAACTTTTGAGGACAAGGCTTAACCTTACAATCTCCCTTAAGATTTATACCCCAAAATCTTAAGATACAACTCCCTTAAGGTTTCTACCCAAACCTTAAGAATTAACCCGCTCTCAATGAGAAACAAATAAGCAAACAAAGAAACAATCCTTACAAGCTCTAGGTTGTTTTGATTTATCTTTAAGCTTTGCACATTGCTCTTATTATGGCTAAACCTTTGGAAGATGGTATTTATACCCTCTAATTGATTTCCAACCGTTGTGATTAATTGTAGAAGTGAATATAGCCGTTGGGGATGAAATACCAGGTTATTAACTTCACCTACAGCAATGAATATCTATACCTACTAAAAGGGTATTGATATTTTTTGTAATTAATATTGATTTTAATGACTGTTGGAGTAGGGATATCTGCTAGGTTACAAATTCCAGAATGTCAATTTGGCCTCAATTAACATAAGGGTATCTGTATCTTATAGAATATCGATACTTAGACAAAAAGTATTGAGCAATTCTAACTTGTTTGAAAATTATTAAAATATATTTGAAAATGTTTTACTAAATTGAAATCATTTCAACTTGATATTACGAAATTGCTCAACTTTACTTTTATTCAAAAACACTTTAATTTGTTATATCAAAACATATTGAACATTAAGGCTTAGTTTAACACTATATCTGGATGTATATTAATTACCAGTTAGATTGTGCTTTATAGCAATTGATTCTTGCTATGGTTATTCAGTTGAGTGAATTTTACAAACCTTAGAGGAAAGCTTTAAGTAGATTGAGATGTCATTAATTTGGGAACTTAAAGGAATTGGAAATGTGGTTTTCTAGAACTCTGGGTGCCAACAATTCATTAGAATAGTTCTAAATAGATTCATCAGATCTTTCTCATTTTACCTCTTGCATTAGATCTGCCTTGAAAGCATCGAGCTATTTTTTCACGGAGATACTCTTATTTCCTTGATAATGTTGTGATGCTACTAGGAGGTCAGCACTACACCTATGAAGGCCTTCCAAATTATCACGCCCGTTACCTCCTCTTGTGGAGCGCAGATTAAGCTTCTTCCTCCTGATGCTCTGGGTTTTTTCACCTCGAGACTCATTGCGCAGCTCTCAACTCTATGATAAGATGTCCTATCTAAGTGTTCCTTTGATCAAAGATACACTAATACTCATGTTTCTCCTTGAAGTAGTGTTTTTGCTGAGAAAACTACTCTTTCAAGTGCCGTAATTTCTCTTGGGTCTTTAACTCATGAGGCTAAAGTCTTGATACTTGTTGATGGGAAACCTAGTCTAATGGAATGGAAGTTGTTATTGGTGGAGGGGATGTGACTGTGAGACAAGTTACAATTTCTTGTAAGTAGTGGGCTATCTGATTAAAAGCTCTAGAAGAGGTTACACTAGGTTGTGACTAAGGCGTCGTACCTGCTAGGAGGATTAGAGTAGTAGAGTTGGAGGCTAGAGGGGCTTTCAAGGCCTTTACCAATTGTTTCAAGGTGGAAGGAAGAACACTTGCATATTGCAATTGAGCTCTAATAAAAATGGAGCCAAAAGAAGGGGTCTATGTAGACTTCAAGCTAATAAACACACCTGAGATAGGTACTATGGAGGTGTTGAGTGGAATGGAAGAGTTGACTTGGTCAGCTAAGTTGTTAATTTGGTTGGCTTGATCAACTGGGATGATTCAGAAGTCATGTTGTCTAGGCTCATGCACCAACTGTTGATATTGTGTTCAACAATGGGAGAGTACAGAAAAAAGGAGAATAGTTACTGAGAAGGTCAGTTCACTCGGTCAGGGGAAAGCTAGAGGTTATAGAGAATGGAGGTGGAGAGAGTGTAGGCTTACTATCCTTCTATAGTCGATCTTCTCTTCATCTTTCTTGGGGATATTTATAAACAAATGTTCCGTGTAATATGGTATTAACGTGTTGGACTTGTTATCTAGCCATCATTACAGAATGTGTGAGAAGGATGTCTTCGATAGGACGAGGATGTTTGTGACCGGACAGATCCTATCGTTCATTCTAACTTTGATGGGATAAAGCAATTGAACCCATTTGATGTTTGGTGACCAAATGACTTCATGTTCCTAATGAAGACCAGGCCATCCGTTATCTGGGTGGTAGTCCTCTCGGAAGGATGATTTCAAAGTTGATCTCTTGGCTTTCCTGTGATAGGTTTACTATTCAAGTGTCTTTTAAACTTACCACATACCGTAACACTACTGTAACAAAAATATATGAATGATAGGAAGAAAAGAGACAATTGAGAAGTGGGTTCCTTTTTGTATATATAATGTTTATAACATTTAACAATTTCTTAGTCTTTAGAATTTTTATATATTGACACTACAGCAAATTAAGTTTTTAATGGATCGAAAATACTGCAAAGGTTGAACTTTTAACGGTGTTTGTATTAAAAAACGCCACAAATATACACCATTAGTCGCACTAATAGAAAAACGCTGCAATAAGTCATTCTATAGTGGCGTTGTGGAAATAGCATCGCAAATAGTACATATTTAGTGATGTTTTATGCTACATGCTGCAAAGGTACACCAAATGGAAGTAGCGCTAACGGCGTTTTTCCCATAAACGCTACAACAAGTAAAAAAATATCGACGTTTTTCCCTAAACGCCGCTAAAGGTATAACAACAATAACGATATTTTCCCCATAAATGCTGCAAAAAGTAAAGCAATAGTAAAAATGCCATTGGTTAAAAATGATAACGGCGTTTTTCTTATAAACGCCGCTAAAGATAAAGCAATAGCAGCATTTTTCCCATAAACGCCGCAAATTTTTTTTAATTTTTATTGAAACAGCATCGTTTTGATAGCTGGCCCCCCAACCCTTATTCCTCAAATTATTTTCCCCAAATCCCTAACTTAGTTTTTTCTTTCCCATCTGTCTACTGTTGGTCGTCTATCTAATCATCCGTCTGCTGTATCGTCGTTGATAGTGCATTTGCCATCGATCTCCATCTCCTTCATCCACGCTACTTCATCCATCACTGCTCGACAATCCTCTGCTCGTCTAACTCTTATTTTGAAGCTTGACAGTCCTCTACTCCGTCTATCGCTACTCGATTAGTTCGAGTTTCAACAAATTAGGTCAGTTCTTTTAACAACTTTGAATTTTAACTTTATAATTTAATTGAAAAATATTAGCAATCCCCATGTATCTTTGGTTTCCTGCTATGCTGGACGTCGGTTTAGCAGCTGTTTTTCGTGTTTTTGGGTCATTATTTTAGTGTTGTTTGGAGTCAATTGTGTTATTGCTTTAGCATTTGTTAGTAGTTGTTTTCTTTGTTGTCTTGGCATTGGTGTATGCCGCTGTTTTGTTGTATGGCTGATTAGCGTTAGATCTTTTAGACACAAACATAACCTGGTTAGTTGGCATTTTATGTGATGATTTTTTTTATAATTTATGTTTGAGATTTGGACTGTGATTTGTTGATTTTATTTTATTTGTTATTTAACCATAATTAGCATTTCCTTTGTGAAAGTTTTTATTTGATTAGCAAAGCTTCCATGAATTTTGGATAAGATTCCCCTCGATTAAACATGCATTTTCAACCTATAATGGGGATCTTTATTAGTGTTTCTAGTCTGTCTTAGTTTCATATAAAGATTGTGTTTGTATTTGGGAAAGAGACACAGAGGCAGAGACTTAAAGACAACTCTATTTATTTATTATGTTTTTTTATTGAAACATTGAATTGGATCCCTACAAAAGAAGTATTTGATAGGCTCATTTGAATTGCCTAATCAAACAACTCCATTTTAAGCTTTCCTTAATTGCATTTGTAAGTATATCTTATTACTTACATGTTTTAATTTAATTGAATTAAAATTTTAAATTGCTTGTTTATTTGATTTGGTTGTGGTAAATTTATTACTTATATGTTTTAATTAGAAATAGAGAATTAGAAAACTACCGAATTAGATACTTGATATATATTATCTATTTTAGTACAATGACATGATTTAAATCTATTTAGAACACTTAACTAACCGTAATTTATTGACAACTTTAGACTTTAAGAACTACGAAATGGATAAGAGTTGGATGGATTTGTCAATGGTAAGC
Organism: Gossypium arboreum; assembly: GCF_025698485.1. NCBI lineage: Eukaryota > Viridiplantae > Streptophyta > Magnoliopsida > Malvales > Malvaceae > Gossypium > Gossypium arboreum. Next base: position 13,074,755 of record NC_069072.1, on the reverse strand, counting down.
AATGACTATCAAAATGGAGTACAAACTTTTTGTAAATTTTGCATTTCAAAATGCAAGCCAAGAGAATATGATTCTTTGCCCGTGAAAGAAGTGTGCCAACATCAATTGGCATATTCGTGAAGTTGTCTATGAACATCTAATTGTTGATAGCTTTATTCGGGGGTATAAAAAATGGATTTTCCATGGAAAGTGTACACCTCGTAGAACCTCTTCAATGGTTAATCCGGCTTATCCTCATAATGCTCACCATCAATCTATTAGAGAAGATGACATGGAAGGTATGTTGTGGGATGCATTTAATATACATAGTTATCGTTTGCAATCGTTTCCCCTGAAATTATTGCATCAGATGATTGTGATATTGGTGGAAATGCTTTTACCAAAATGGGAAGAAATGCACTTGATCAAGAGCCAAATGGAGAAGCGATGAAGTTTTACAAGTTACTTTATGAAATGAATGAATAACTTTATGAAGGATCGAAATTTTCAAAGATGTCCTTCTACATTCGTCTTTTTCACTTAAAATGTTTGAAAGGGTGGGCCGAAAACTCTTTTACGCTGCTGTTAGAGTTTTTGAGAGATATATTTCTGTTTGCAAAAATCTCTTATTCATGCAAAGATATGAAGAAACTAATAAAGGATTTAGGCCTAGGGTATGACAAAATTCATAGTTTCCTAAATGACTGCATGTTGTATTGGGGTGATCAGAAAAACCAACAATCTTGTTATGTTTGCGGTAAATCTCATTGGATGAATAGGAATGCGGAAGATGTGAATGAGGATGAAGGTGAGGCACAATCAAGAAAGAAGGCAGTAAATATTTTGCTATATTTTCCACTAATACCAAAGCTTCAAAGGCTTTTCATGTCGTTAAAGACAACCGAGTCTATGAGGTGGCATCCTGATGAACAAACCGATGATGAATTATTAAGGCATCTTGCAGATTCTGTAGCTTAGAAATCATTTGACAGGAAATTTCCAAACTTTACAAGTGATCCTCGGAATGTGAGGCTTGGGCTAGCATCTGATGGATTTAATCATTTTAAAATCATGAGTACTTCGTACAATAATTGGCCTATAGTGCTTGCTCCTTACAATTTGCCTCCTTGGATTTGCATGAAATAATCTTCTTTTATCTTATCTATGATTATCTCTGGAGAGAAAGGTCTCAGGAATGATATTGACATTTATATGCAGCCACTTATTGAAGAGTTGAAACAGTTATGGGTGGGTGTTGAAACATATGATATCTTGAGAAATGAGAACTTTTATTTACGTATTGCTTTGTTGTGGACTATTAATGATTTCTTGGCTTATGCCAATTTATCTACATTATGCTTGTCCTTGTTGTACAGCGTAAACATGTTTGAAGTGGTTATATAATGGGAAAGAGTTCTCTTATATAGGGCATCGTCAGTGGTTAGATGGAAATTATTGATTTAGAAGGACTCTATTTGATGGTACTGAAGAGTTCAGAGAAGCACATGAGCAGACCATTGGATCTGAAATCTTGTTCATGTTAAAAGATATCAATTTCAGTTATGGGAAGATGAATCAACCACCCAAAATGTAAACAAAAAAAAGACTAAGAGAGGCGTATATTAGCGATGTTGATCGGTAGAGTGATGATGAATCTGATGAAGAGGATGATCCTAATGCGGCTGACTTGTGGAAAAAAAAAGAATTATTTTTTTTAGTTACCTTATAGGGAGCATCACATTTTACGACACAATCTTAATGTCATGCATATTGAAAAGAATGCTTGCAAGAACATCATCGAGACAATTCTCAATGTCGATAGAAAATTGAAAGACAACCTTAAGAGTCGACTTGATCCAGTTGACATGGGAATTCGACAATGTAACACCCCTAGCCCAACCCATCGCCAGAACAGTGTTACGGGACATTATCAAAATTTACAAAACAAACATAATTAATTAAGGTCATTTACTATTCATATCTAAATCCATTCATATTCAATCATATTGTCCTTTAAATGGACCCTCGAGACTCAATTTATACATTAGAAACAAGTTGGGACTAAATCAGAAACTAAAAGAATTTCTCGCGAAATTTCAAAATTTTTCTTAGATGCAGGGGACACATGCCTGTGTGGTTAGGCCGTGTGGCTCACACGGCCAAGTGATACACCCGTGGTTTAGGCCGTGTGGGCATTCGATGTAAGGCACACAGTCGTGTCCTAGCCCATGCTCAAAATTAGGGTAGCTACTGACTTGGGTCATACAGCCAAGCCACACGCCCGTGTGTTAGGCCGTGTGAGCATACTGACTTGCACTAATTAGGTGCAGGGTTCACACGGCCAAGCCACACGCTGGTGTACTAGGCTGTGTGTCACACACGGCTGGGACACACGCTTGTGTCTCTACCTATGTGAGTAATTCGAAGCATTATGTTTCTCAAATTTTAAGATGCAGGGGACACACGGCCAAACCACACACCCGTGGCATGGTCTTGTGTCACACACGATTGAGACACGCACCCGTGTGTCTACCTATGTGGATGAAAATAGGTCATTTTCAAGACCACTTTTCTCACCCAAATTTGCTTTCCACCTACAACAACACTTAAATACATTCACTAACCAATTCAAGACATTAAAACCAAGCCAAAACCAATCTTATACATGATATATCACACGTATTTAAGCAATCAAACTTACCTATTTGTATAATCATATAAGTTTATCAAAATTCAATCTATTATACCAAGCACATATATATTAAACATGATATAAATCTCCTACACAAACATCAAATATACTATAACTAGTCATTCCAATGGCTAGTTACAACCAACCATATACATGCCATCATTGGGAAATTTAACCTGTACATGTCATTATACCAAAATAAGTTTGCTATTTATACCAAAACGAGCTGAAGGATAGTGTGATGATGCTGCGGCCAACTTCCAACCTTTATGAGCTTTCGAGCAATATAAAATAGAGAAAAATAAATAAAGTAAGCATATAATGCTTAGTAAGTTCATATAACTGGGAATTTAACTTACCAAAGTTCATATAACTGGGAATTTAACTTACCATTCATTTCCATTAAAATAAACATGCAAAATGCATCAAATAAGTTTGACTAATAGCCTAAACACCCAACTTCATCAAGACATGTTAGTCATTATAATTCACACAATTGTCAAGAAACATGAATGAGCTCTTCATGTAATAACTTTCTTACTCATATACTTTTCTTATCATATTTCCATATAACATATACATTTCTATGATAAATCATCTCAAGCTCAGTTTAGCCATGTCAAAACTTTGCCCGTTGAATTTATTTGAAATATCGATGGATACATATGTAGTACACTTAAAGTGTACAAAACTATAATCCGTTACTTCATATTCAGGGGTACTTATTAGAGCACATAATCAAGAAACACTCTCTCAAACAATAAAATAGGAAGCTTGTGTGAGCCTTATAACAGGAAGCTTATTCGGGCTTAATAACATGAAACTCATAAGAGTTTAAAAAGAAAGCTCATGTGAGCTTAACGAGAACATTCCGAAGAGTTATTATTGGGAAGCTTCGGATAGCCTTATAACAAGAAGTTCAAGTGAGCCATATCACGAAACTCATAAAGAGCCTATATCAGGACGCTCATAAAGAGCTGCAGTATGTCCGCATTATATGCAGGACCCATACCGATCATATAACAGGGCGCTCACAAAGAGCTGCGGTATGTCCGCAACATATACAGGATAATTACCGATCAGGATGCTCGCAGGAACCATGTAACAGAAGCTTGAGAGGGTTTATAATAGGATGCTCTTCCGAGCTATGGTGTGTCCGCAACATATGCAGGACTACAACCAATACGAGAAACTTGTATCCATCGATTTTCATTTGTTCAAATGAAACTTAGCATTTATCGGGCATTTTCAGATATTTAATCACTTTCACATATATGGAATTATACATATAACATTTAATTTAAACATATAAATACACACAACTTAGTTACATAAACTTACCTCGACACTTGTTTGAATACGAGAATCTACTAATCCGATACTTTTTGTTTTTCTCGATCCAACTCCGTACTAGGTCTATCTGAATCTATACGAGTAAATTTAACTAAATTTAATACAATTCATATTCAATTCAACTCATTCACATCTTAGGCAAAATCTTAGGCAAAGGTACAATTTTGCCCTTATACTTTTAGTTAATTCTAATTTCGTCCCTAGGCTTGGAAAATAAAATTTGTGCAATTTAGTCCTTATTCCAAGCCTAGCCAATTTTTACATATAACATTTACAGCTCATGTATTTCACAAAAATTAGAAATTTTTCATGAATTTTACATCTTTTCAATTTAGTCCTTCAATCACAATTTCATGGAAATTTCTTTTATAAAAGTTGTTTATCTATTAACAACCTTTCACTTTCTTCCATAAATTTTAAAATTTCAGCATACTCATCCATGGAAAAATTTTAATACTTTGATAACGTTGTAATTTGATCCCCAAAATAAATAGATTAGGTTATTACGATCTCGAAAATGTAAAACTTACTAAAAACGAGACATGATTACTTACCCAATTAAGCTTGCTTAATTCTCTCTCTTAGCTAGGGTTTCCATAGAAAATTTTGGGGAAGATGACGATATGAAATTATTTTATTCATTTAATTAACTAATCATCCATTAATTTTTCAACTTTCCAATTTAGTCCTTTTTTTTCTAATTTTTCATGGATGAATCATTATAAATATTTACTAACTTTGATTAATGGTCTATTTTCCTTCTAATGACCTCAAATTTTGAATTCCATAGCTATTTGATCCTTCTAGCTACTAGAATTCAACTTTTGCACTTTATGCAATTTGGTTATTTCCTCCTAATTAAACATGAAATCGGTAAAATTTTCTTAACGAAATTTTCATACATTATTTCTATCAAAATGCAGACCATGCAATAATATTAAAATAATTTTTCTTTCTGACTCGAATTTGTGGTCCCAAAACCACATTCCAATTTCACTGAAAACAGGCTATTACAAGCGTGATCTTCATCCCTAATTACTTCCAAATGGAAAATCTCGATTGTCGCCTTCTATTTTTGCAATGTCAAATAAAGAAAAAGAAGTGTTCTGCACGATGTTGAAGGATATAAAGGTCTTAGATGCGTATGCATCAAATATATCTCGATGTGTGAGTCTTAAAGATCGAAGACTATATTCCCTAAAATCACATGATTATCACATCTTGATGCAAGATTTATTGCCAGTTGCTTTACGCTGTTGTATGTCAAAAAAAGGTGACGCCTTGTATAATTAAACTATCCAATATAATAAAAGCTATTTGTCGCAAAGTTTTGATTGTTGAAGAACTTTAGAAAGTACAAGATCAAGTCGTCTTGACTTTATGCAAGTTGGAGAAGATCTTTCCATCTTCGTTCTTCACAATTATGGTGCACTTGCTAATCTATCTCCCTCATGAAGGAAAACTTGGTAGACCGGTTTTCTATCGGTGGATATATCCTATAGAAAGGTGCTAATTTATTTACAAAGTTTTCATTCATTCATGAATATACCTTTAATTACAACTTTTGATAATGTTGTATATCGTGTTTAGGTTCCTATGTAAATTGAAGTCTTATTGTCATAATAAGCGTTATCTAGAATGACCAATTGCTGAAGGTTACTTAGCAGAGAAGTGTATGACTTTCTGCTTTAGATATTTAGAAGATGTTGAAACAAGACTGAATAGACCAAGTAGAAATGTCGGGCTCACTAATCATAACTTAGCTGAAACTTATCTATTTCGAAGTTATGGACAACTAATCGGCAAAGTTGAAATTGCACACTTAGATGATAGATCTTGGGTACAAGCACATCAATATGTTCTTTTTCACCACGATTTAATTGAACTATTACGCAAGTAAGTCTTAGAATTTGATAAATATTCATCTTTTTCATTTGTTTATTTTATAACCAAGTAATCCACTTTTTAACATAGTGAGTTTAAACAAGTCTTGAGATCTTGTTCACGCTCCTGAAGATTACAACACGAGAGATTCATAAGTTATTCACAGAATCTTTTAATGAATGGTTAGGGCAGACAGTATGCAACTGAAGCTTTCAATGATAAATAATAATGTTTTCGCATAACATTATAATTAATCAATTTACTTTCAATTAAATGAATTTGGAGTGGAAATGACGTCAATGAAGAAGTTAAATGGCTTTCCTAAGGTCCGAATAGAGTAGTAAAAAGATATAATGCCTTTCTCATTAATGGATTCAGCCTTCCTCACTAAAAGATTCAGGTTTAATACAAAAAATCTCGCGAGAGATTGAAGAGGACTCAAAATTGTAGAATAGTTGTTAATTGTTCAATTACAAGTTATGCTAGTGCTAGGGACAGTAATCTTGTTGAGGGAAAAGTGGAGCATTACGGACTTATTATGGAAATTATTGAGTTGGATTACTACGACAAATAGAAGGTTGTCTTATTTCGAAATGATTGGGCTAATGTTAATATTGCTCGCGGAATTAAAAAAGATCAATTTGGTTTTACAATGGTGAACTTCTCTCGATTAATTCACACTGAACAACAATTGATAGACGAGTCGTATGTATTTTCTTTTCAAGTCAAACAAGTTTTTACTTGAAAGATCAAACTGATGAGGGTCGATACGTTGTACTCCGTAACACCCCTAGAAACTTGTTTAACATAAGCAATGGAAGTAGAAATGACATAAACAAAAGATCAAAAACTTTGCCTTTTCCAGAACAAAACTTAAATGAAACTATTTCTAATACTAGTACATAATTTCAATGGGTTCGCTAAGACGTGGATGAATATATTTACGAATGATAATGTAGTAAGATTTTACGTTTTTTTAATTATATGTAATATTATAATTTAAATCTTGATCTTGTTAAATATATACATTACTATTATTGTTGTAATTAGTTACTAATATTTCAACTATTTTATGTGTATTGCAGATAATATGCCTAGAAGAAGATTGCGACATCTAAATATTATTCAAATTCCTCCAAATTCGGAAGAAACAAATAGTGGTCAACAGATTGCTATTTAATCTTCGGATGTTTCAAATACAGTTGACGAACCTATAGAAATTCAAAGTAACATTAACTTTAATTTACATGCATGTTGACTTTTATTATTGATTTTTGTTTCAAATTCTTATATTATCATATTCAATTTTTTTAGTTGAAAATGGTGAGAGGCACAAAACTTGAGGACATACGCTATTAAAGGATTTATACAATCTAAATTCTGTGGAGCATGTCAAAGTATCTCAAAATAGTCATGGTCAACCTATTGGATCCGAAGCTCGAGTTTTAGCAGGATACTTGGGCATTATAGCTTGAAATGCCAATCTATTGCCAATCAACTACGAATCATGGCATCATATGCTTGATAGTAACAAAAATTATGCTCTGGATAATATTAAGGTAATAATGTGAATGTAATTTATAATACTTTGGTTTAATTTTCATTTATGTTTACTTTCTAAACTTGTGTTAGTTGCTTTAGAGGTGTCGGATAATTATGTGAAGAAAGCATTAGCAAATAAATGGAGAGACCATGAAAGTACTTTAAAAAAGGAATATTTTAAGAAAAATATAAGCCTCAAAAAGAAATTTTGAAATGTCCCGCTGGGAATGCTGAGGGACCAATGGGAAGATGTAATTAGATTTTGGAACTTAAAGAAAGGAAAGGAATTACGTACTTCCAAACTCTTATAATTATTTCGGTTTATAGTATTTAATATATACGTAATAATAATTTTATAATGTAGGACCATGAGCAAATTGGAACTACAAGTAGGCAAAAATAAAAATTCACACACACAGCTGGGTCGAAAAATTTTGCTTGTGTAGTTGATGATGAGGTATTTTGAATTTATTAATTGTGTCAAATATTAATTACCTTCTACTAAATAATATTTTTCCTACTACGTTGTACGAACTGTTGTCTGGTCAAAAAGTTGGACGCCTTCAGCTTTTTGACATTACACATAAAAAGAAAGATGGATATCCTATGACTACTAAAGCTGCAGAAATTATGATATATTTACTTAATAAAATTTGAATTATTTTAAATATTTATCATGTTTACTTATAATGGTTTAATTCGTCGTTTGTAATGCAAATAATGCCAAGTTATGTTGCATTTGTTTGATTATATATTTCGTTTTTAACTCCTTAATTGATTTATTAGGAGAAACTAAAGGATAAAAGGGTGGAGTATGAAGCTACGGTTTCAAGTGATCATTCTATTAATTTGGACAACATTGATAACCGATTTATTACTAAAGTTTTGGGTCCTGAAAGATATGGTCGGGTTCGATTTCAATTTCAAGGATCTTTCGTTAGCTCAACTAAATATTTTGGATCCAACTTGCAGCAGTACATGCCTTCGGCGAATCAGGCTCAAGCTGAAGTTCAGAGGTTAAGAAATCAAATGGCTCAGATGTAAGCGACCACAGTTGAGCAAATTGCTCAACTTAAAGTAAAGGCAACATCGAGGGAAATAGAGGCAGTAGCAAAGGCAGCAGAGGCAATAAGAAAATATGACGAACTCTAGCTATAGCTTCAAAATATGATGAAGATGTTTTAGCAGAATCAATCGCAGAATCCGCTATCTTAGACTTTTGTTTTCTTATTGTGAGAATATATTAACAATATAACTTTTGAATATATTTTGCTATTTCAGTTATTAATTTAAATCATATACATATTTCTTTCGTGATAATATCATTTAGATTTGAAGTTAATTGTTGGATTTGAATTTACAGGAAAATATGTTGAAAATTCGGGTTCTATATGAAATAAAATGGGTTAGTAAAATCTATTAATGTTAGTGAAGTCTACCCACAAACGCCATTATAGAACATGATCTTTAGCGGCTCTTTTACTACAAACGCCACTAAAGAACATGATCTTTTGCGGCGCTTCTAGCTACAAATGCTACAACATGCTCGACTCTCTTGCGGCATTTTTCCACATAAACGCCGCAAATTTTAACGACGCTATCTAAAGCGGCGTTTTTTGCGGTGCTTATCAAAGCGTTGCAAACTATTTTAGTGGAGCTTATAAGGCCAAAAAAATGCTGCTAAAAACCTATTTTGCTGTAGTGTGATAAAGATATTCCAACGATAAATTTTAGCAATAATATAATACAAAATTATAAAAAAATTTAGCATTTATAAATGAAATAAAATTTATTTTCAAATAAATTTATTATTAAATAAATTTAATAAATTTTATTAATATAAAAATATTTAAATTACAAATTTAATAATATAATAACAATAATAGATATTTTGATAAATTCAAAAGAACAAAGAAAATATATTTTGATTTTATAAATAAAAAGAGACCCATGAGCGGACAATCAACGGATGGATATCGCTTGTCCCTTCTTTATGCCCTTGCCCGTGCCCCTTTAATATAAAAGCGTCACAATTTTTTTTAATTTGTAAATATTTTTTTTGAGATAATATAATTTTTAGCTTTTGAACTGAGCAATTAGGTCCATTTTAGTTTTTGTACTTCTTTTATCCACTTTAGTATGTGAACTTGACAACTAGATTAATTTTGGTCCCAAACTTGAAAAATATAAGAATTTACATCGTGTTTGGTTGGGAGGAATGGCATTCCCCTTATTCATTGAATGGTAAACCATTCTTTTGTTTGATTGAACGAATACTCATTCAATGAAATGACCATTATTTATCTATTATTTGTCTTCTTATTATAGCTACTCTTTGATAATCACAAAAGAATGACTATTCCATACAACACTGAGTAACAAAAAATTTATTTTCCAGATTAGTCCTTTAAAACTTGGACTTAGAAAATATATAAATAAAATATTTGAAACATTTTAATATAATTTAATATCAAAATTATTATATCAAAATTATTATTAAATTATATATTTTATTTTTATTAAATTATATTTAATAATAATTATATTAAAATATGATTAAATTATTTATTATTTATTTATTAAATTTTTTAATAATAATGCTATTAAAATTTAATAACAATAACAATAATCATCTAACTAAAAAAAATTCTACTAAAAGTACTCTGATCATTTCTGTTTTTTCCTTATGCTATTACAACATCATTTCATTTAATCAAACACAAGAATACTATTACAGTTCTGTAAAACAATTTTTTTTTTGGTCAAAGTGAAAACACAAATTAGGAAAAAAAGCATTTTTTTTATTATAACAACGGGATAATATAATTTTTTTCCCTTGAAATTGGGAACTGGATCCATTTTTGTCCTTTTAACTTAAATTCTATCAAGATTTGATGATGTGATTAGTGTTCTTGGAACATGATTGGATCTGATTGGACTCAGAATCGACCGGTATATTGGTCCATAAAAAGGGATTGAATTGATTGAACCTAAAATTGCTTGAAATTGGCAAAATAAAAAACTAGGACAATAACCTAAAGTTAACCAGTTTAATATTTTTAATTTTTTAAAGTTTTATGAATTTTTAATTGTTTATTTAATTATTGTTATCTAACAATTGAACTGATCAAACCAATTGAATCGGAAATTAATAGACTGGCCAGTTTGAACACTTGTTCAATTGTTAGAACACTATATGTGACATTCTAAGATTATATCGTGTCATCATCTGAAAATTTATATTATTTTTAAAATTTTTAATTGATGATGTAGCACAATCTTAGAGTGCCATGACATCAAACTTTTATATATTTCAAATTTAAGAGCCAAAATGAATTTAATTGTTAAGTTCAATACCAAAGTAAATAAAAAATATAAAAATAGACTCGATTATTAAGTTGAATGCCCAAAATATAAAGGAGCACAGACGAGGCATAAAATTTTCATAATAAAAATGAAAGAAAATAAAAATTATAAAATAAATAACATGAATTATTTATTTGAATTACCCCAAAAAATAAATTAAAGATAATAATTAGTTCTTTAACGACCAACCTCCTCAAATTATGATCTAAACAATCGCAAACAAATGGATATCATTTAAAGATAACAAAATATATTTTGTTAGAGTTTAATGTTGTACAAAGTTTTGTATTTATTTTTAATAATTAAGTGTAGCCTTTAATTTTATATTGTTGGTTAAAAAGTAAGCAATTCCACGTTGTCTAGAAACAAATTGTAAATATATTATGAGTCTATATAGACTCATATCTCATATCGCTTAAGAAAATAAGAAAAATGAGACTTGAAGTTTATATAAAAACCTATTTTGTAAGTTTTATTTTCACGAGAAGTGACACCCAAAAATTTATTAAAAAAAGGGTAAGCTATAAAAATAGTCACTTTTGTTTGCCTCAGGTTATATTTTAGTCACTTGTGTTTGAAATGTTACGTTTTAGTCACTTATGTTATTATTTTGTTACGAAGTGATCACTCTTCCGTTAAGTTTCGTTATCTCCCTAACGGTAATCTTGCGTGGCTGTCCAACTATATTTTAAGTTCATCTGTTAATACATACTTCATCCAGCTAAATTATGCATTTGATTTACTATTAACAGATAATTTAGTCGGATAAAGTATGTATTAACAGATATACTCATACGTCCTCCAGGTTACGAATGTAAATTGTATAAGGACTTACATTAAAAAATGTGCAAACGTTGAGGGAGAATTTTGGACTTTCTTGTTCCAGATGTTTGCTTGTTATAAAACCGAGTATTAAAAATAACTTTACAATATTACCAACTTTCATTGACTATAAAATCTAATTGGACTGCCATGTAGAATTACCGTTAGGGAGATAACGAAACTTAACGGAAGAGTGATCACTTCGTAACAAAATAATAACATAAATGACTAAAATGTAACCTGAGGCAAACAAAAGTGATTATTTTTATAGTTTATCCTTAAAAAAATATTGAGGGCAAAAAACGTTTCCAACTTCCTGGATTTGTTTTTATTATTTCGAATTAATTCCATATTTTTTTAAAAAATAACCTAACCCAATAATTTTTTTTTAAAATAACATATTTGGGAAATTTACAACGCGTGAAAAGGTTTTGCTCAATTTTTTTTTTAGTAATTAGCAGAGCATCTCAAGGGAATTATTTGATTAGATATCACTTTGCGTTTACTTGAATTACAATCGACTGGGCAACTTTTCAAAAAATTGTGCTTACTGTTTCTGTATTCCTTGCAAAAAAAAGTGGGTGCCTTTTTAGTGTCTAAGGTCACTTCTGCTTCATATATGAAAATTTGTTGAATTAATAATGAAGTGATAAAAAATGGTTAAAAGAAGTCTTTATAAATTTGAAATTAGTTTTGTTATTTTCAGAAATTTAATTATTTCATTTTTTATATTTTAAAAGTTAAGTTTAATTGTTAATATTATTTAATGTGTTAGTATGATAATTTGACCTAAAAATAATATAATTAAAAATGGCATTATAATAAATTTAATATTATTAATAATAATTTAACTTAAATTTTGAAATTTTGAAAAATAAAAATAAAATTTTAAAATAAAAATCGTAAAACTGAACTTTAAATTTACATATTTTAAAAAGAAATTCAACATCAAAATTTACATTATCTTCGGTTCCATCTTGAGCATCTCCTACTTTTCTTTTTCTTTTATAAAAGATTAATTTTGATAAATATATTTTAGAACAAACGGATAAGGATGAAAGGTAGTTCAAGAAGATTCAAAGTTTTGCTTTTGTTTTGGTGAAAATTAATGAAAAAAATTATTTGATATATGAATTTAGCTTTAATATTTAGTTTGATATCTGAATTTTTTTAAAATTGGGTACTTGAGTTTGGTTTAATATTTAATTTGATATCTAAACCAAACAACCCATTAAATGTTTAATATATTTACTCTAGTAAAATAACACGTGCTTAATTGAGAAAAAATAAAATTTAAGTATTAAATTGAACATCAAATAAAAAATTGGGTACTTGAATGAGACAAAAAATTAATATTAAATTTATAAAATTTATATATCAAAATGAATCTTAAAATATACTAAATTAAATATTAAAACTAAATTTAAATATCAAATAATATATATAGTAGGGTTAAAAAAAGCAAGCAGCATTGGAGTTGGGGATTTGGACGAAAGGCTAAAGGGTAAAAACCTATGGAGCTAGGCACAACCATGCTAAGGTGGTGCAGGTGGTGGTGGTGGGGTTGTCATTTTCTGGCCATGCCAAAAGGAATCACCATGGCATGCTTAGTAGGTAGCACTTACCTTTACTTAGGCTTAGGGTTATGCTTGTTACCAAAAAAATTTACCACTACATCCAATAGGCATGGGTTAGACATATGCTAATCTATATTTTAAATACATATTTTGGATGTATGTGCCCTCTCAAGTTCAACCCTTGACCCCGTCGACCTATGCCTACTACTACTTCCCAAACTCGTAACATTGTTTCTCCACGTGGAGGTCGTGCCGCTTTCCGAGGCCTAGTTCGTCATGCCTTAAAGTTGTCAATTTATATTATAACATTAATTAGTAACAATCATAATCTAATAACAACCCCTTTTTTATTTTTTATTATCTTATATCAATAATTATGCTGTTTTTGAAATGAGGGACGGCCTGCTTCAGCCAGTCTCTTATTTGTATACATGCATAGGTAGGGTGGTGGGGAGAGCTGTATAGAAAAAGACTGCTGTTTTAGTGTTTTACTTAACCTCATCCCTCCTTTCTTCTTTTTATCTTTCATTTCAGTCTTAAATTGAGAGAGACAGAGAGATGGGGAACTGTCAGGCTATAGATGCTGCGGCGTTGGTGATACAACATCCATGTGGGAGGATAGAGAGGTTCTATTGGCCTATTCTTGCAAGTGAAGTGATGAGAATGAATCCAGGCCATTATGTTTCGCTCATCATACCATTGCCTCCCTCTGAGGATGCCAACCAAGACGATAAGGCCGTACGCTTCACTCGTGTCAAGCTTCTTCGTCCTTCTGATACTCTCGCCCTTGGCCATGCTTATCGCCTTGTCACTTCTCAGGGTGTGTGTCGTATTATTATTTTTCACAAGATTATGAGATTTTTCCGCTTCCCCCCCCCCCCCGGAAACCCTGATTATATAGCTTGCTTATATATTTGTTCTTAATTGTTTTTATCAAGAAACTAATACTTGTGTATTGCCTGCTGCTGCCGCTGCTGCAGAGGTTATGGAGGTTCTAAAGGCAAAGAAATATGCAAAAAAGACAAGGCAACACCTGGAATCAAGTGAAAAGTTGCAGCATGAACAAGGGAATAACCTAAGTTCAGAGTCCTACCAAGTATGTCTGCATTCGCCACCTCCTTAGGCTTTATCATTAGTAGTTCATTAGATTTTAGTATTTCAGAATCTGGTATGGAGACAATGACCTCATACGAATATATAAGCTAGCCTTCTAGGCTAGAACGAATTCATAAAGTTCATCAACCCAAAAGGATAGTACCTAAAAGATCTGATCAAGTTCACGAATCCTTAACAAAATCAATTGAAGCAATTTTCATGTTTCATTTAAATCTAGCATTCTCATTCATATTCCTAAATACATGGGCGCTTATTTTCTAACAGTCTCAGGTGACAAAACATGAAAGACGACGCCCAAGGACAGCGCCTGCCAACACTGCTGCAATGAGTTCAAAATCATGGCAGCCTTCATTACAGAGCATCTCTGAGTTTGGAAGCTAATAGTGTTTGTTTTCGGATTTTATTTGTAAAGATAAGATTGGGTTTTGGGAGTGGCAATAAACTACAACTTCACTACGAACCCCCCAAAAACTATATAAAAATATAAATTCACCCAAAGGAATAAAGATGGTAACTTAGATTTCTTATTTGCAATCACAGCTTCCCAAATTGAAATATGTTTCAAGAAATAAAGAACTTGTGCATAGCTTCTGAGTTCAGAAGAGCACGTTGTATCATCATAGCTGATAACAAGTCAAGTCTTCCAATCAACATTTTATACAAAATATTCTAAGCTTGATGAGTTACTACAGTACAAACACGATGATAATATGAAAGAGAATGTTATGAATTATGATGAGAAAATCACTTGGGCGAGTTTTGGTCCGATGTCCTTGCAGCCATAGCTGCTCCAAGTTATGTCAGTCTAGTCTAACTCTTCATTTCTTTCTAGGACCCATACTGAAATTTTTAAAAAATAATAAATAAATTAAAAACATATTCGTATTCTAGGCTCAACCCCAAGTCCGGATAACATAGGCTCTAGGTTTCTTCTTCTCTAAGCAACAATGAACATACCGGTGAAAGGCTCCACCCACAATGTCCCAAGTCCACCATACTCACCGTCCAAGAAATTGTTAAAATACCTATTCTCATCATTAAAAAAAAAAAGTGAGGTTCACAAAAATTTAAATACTCGTATCAAAACTTGAATCTTCTGAAGGTAGAACCTAATAGGGGGCGAAATTGTAACCTTCAAATACTCATATTTAGAGAAATCCTAACATCGGCCGAACATCCACGGAAACAAGAGTGTGAGAGAAGAGTGATTAGTTATTGTCATGCCAGATATTTGTTTTTGGGTCAATTATTGAATTGAGTTATTTAGAAGAGGACATTCTTGATAAAGGCCATAAAACAATCCAAACAAGGCAATTATAAAATGATCTGGATTGATAAGTTTGAATAAAGGGATGTGATTTAAGCAGCACTCTCAAACTGTTATATGATCCTAAGGCTGTAGGATTTAAGCAAGGGCTTAATTAGTGATTGTGATAACCTTTTTCCCCTTCAAAATCAAAACATGCACGTTTGGATGGAAGCCAAAGGAAATCAAGCTATGGCGGGTGATAATGATGATGCTTTTATGCTTTGTCACAAAGCTTGTTGCATCTCTTGCATAGTAAGAAACTGTGCCTAAATCATGATTTAGTACTTGAATTCTAGTCAGTTTGCAGAAAAGGAAAGACAAAAATCTGTCAAGCTTTCCCTTCCCCAAATAGTCTAAGAACATGTTTCCGGTCAAGAAATTTCTCGAGAATAACCCTTCCTAGAATGAAAAGATAATTTACATCATTATTTCCTTCACAAGTTGCACTTCTTGTTATTTGATGTAAGCCATTTTTCAAACAGGCTTCTTTGATAAGAACATAGCTTTACCAATTCGTGAGGATAATTTAAGTTTCGAGATACAAGTAAGAACTAAAGTTTATAACATTGTGCAACGAGACTAATCAATGGCATTGGCACTCTTCACCCCTTTAAATATTTAGCATGAAAATTTGAGAGAAATAGGATGAGATGAATGAAGCTACAATGGATGGTTCATTAAGCTAACTTAGTTGAATGAAATGGTGTTTGCCATTCGCACATTATTTCAGTTGATGATCGATAAGTACAGAAATAATTAAAGGAAATCCACTCATAACAATAACTCATTAATCTATAACCACTATATGTAGGAAGAAACGAACAGTAAAATTCTAGAAAATTTTAGAAAGAGAGAGTTGACCATCATAATATGAATTATTATTTGGTATAACATATGGAAATGTTTACAATATGAATTATTATTTTATACGATACTAATGGAGTTTATTAATTCTACTATTGATATTAAGAAACAACTAATTTCTTAGTTATGTTTATGGAATTAAAAACTTCACGGAACTATAAAGTGTTATTATTATTATTTTTTATCTTTTAATTCATCACTAAATTTGTCATTATTCTTAGAAAACTTTAGAAAAATTCACTCTAGATTTAGAAACTATTGTTATTAATAAATTTATTGAAAAAAATAATGATATTAGTGATTTGTACCAAGTATTCCATTTATTCCAAATTTTTAATTGCATGGGTGGCAGGCACCCACATGCCAACTTCCACTTTCGTGATATGGGTACTTGAAGAACAAGAAAGTTGCAAACTATAATTTTCAGTTCCTAAAGCATAAACTCATCAAGGACCATTACTAAGCAGTACTTGCACAGAAATCAAAGTTGCACCTACCAGAAACTATTGAATAAACGAAAAGCTTGAAGCTCAAAATCATATTTGCTATAAGCCATTAAATTCGATCTTACTAATGTAAATAAAGAATTTAGAAGGAATTAACAAATGGGTGCCTTCATCTTCATCATCACTTCCTTGAAGGAAATCATCAGCCAAGGGAGCATCATCATCAAAATCAGACACTGTTAAACAATTAAAACGTAATTTGCTAATAATTTAGTGATATTGGTCAACAAATTTAAGCAGTAGTTCATCAAGGTAAAGTGAAAAAGAAAACGTGTACCAACTTTAGGCATATTTCACTTTGTGGGTTAAAGGATTAAATTAAAAAGAGAAAAGAAATCACTTTAGGCCCATTTTGTTCAACACAACACATCAAGTTTGAGCTCTCTCATTTGTATTTGTAATAAGTTGAGCCCAATTAGAGTGTTGTTATTGGAAGTCTAGGCTTCGGTGTCAAAACACTTGCCCCATTTTCATAGAGATCGTTTGTGTTGTGCTTCATAACTCCCAACAAAACCACATTTTTTAATCTATAACTTGTAATCAGAATGAAACTCTCCATTTTACCTAAATGATTGTAATTTTTGTATACACACAGCTCACACTAAATTATGATTAAAAATATTAATTACCTGTATTTTAAAAAGATTTTTAACTATGTATTAATACATAATTCATCAATCTCCTATACAGATAACCCTAGTCAAAGTCCTGAAGAAATAGACAATAAATAAATAAACCTCAAAATGTGAGTACGTATGGACATAATGAAAAAAAGAAAGAAAAAAAAGAAAGAGTAGACAGCAAATTACATTGAATATGGATGACAGAGTATGGTACAAGTATTAAGTTGTAAAATTAATTATGAAATGGGGCTGCTGATTAAAACAAAGTCAATTTTAAAACCAATAGAAGGACGAAGCCTTTAAACGAATTTCTAAAGTATGCTGAAAAGGGTGTCTAGTAAATGGAGGGACCTTCTGCATTAAAGCAATGTGCTAATTAACTCTCTTTCCTTTAAAAAAAAAAAAAAAACTCTTAGCAACTGGAATGGTTTTCCAAAGCCGTCATTCTTTTTTTTTTTTACCAAAATATGTAGAATTGATTAATCAAGTTGGAAAAAGTTTATTGGAATACCCATTCATCAACAATTTGTGTTCCACAATCAACACGTTTCCATTGATTCAACCTTTTGGGCTGTTTGGGTGTTGCAAATGACAAATTCTAAAGCCGAATGCTTTACTTTGTTGACAGCAATGGATCAAAAGCTATGGGTGTATTAATTTATATCTGGTCTCCATTCTCCAGCTTATTTATCAGAGGATTTTCCAATATATATGATGAAGATCCAAACTAGTAATATCTTACTTCCCATGCTCCTTTATTTCCCTTGTCGTGGAGTTGGAAAATATTTTGTGAGGTGGGATTTTGAGTTGGAATGCACTTCCTATATCCGATATTTTCTCACGCTTTACCATATGCACATTGTTTAGATCAGATGAGACAAGTCAGACCAAAAGTATCTGCATTAGCCTTATATCATATCTATATCAAATTAAAGTGGTGCTATGCTAGCTTAGTTAATAATTAGATGGATTAAAGAAAGATTTGGGTTTGAAAAATTAAACCATGCATGGCATTGCACCCCAATCTTAATGTTTCCTTTCATATTGTACTTTGGAAAACCCTTTGAAACTTGCTTTTCAATTACCATATATTTTTATTTACAGCTGTTGCTTTTCTACGCTGTTTTCCTGGTTTCTTTTTTTTTCTTTTTTTTGGTGATGCATGTCTCTCAGCTTTCACGTTCTGTGTCTTGAGCTAAACTGTGATTAATTGCAAAAGGGGTCCTTGCATTGAATGGTGATGATTGAATGGAAGACTCTTTTGTCTCTCCCTCCACTCTTTGTAAATGGGGGATGCAGGCAGGCAGCCACTATGACAAAAGCTACATAAAGAACATGTTTGAGAACTGTAACAAACGCTCCCTCGAGAGTAGCCACCCGTAACCATCCACCCAT
Organism: Gossypium arboreum; assembly: GCF_025698485.1. Lineage (NCBI taxonomy): Eukaryota > Viridiplantae > Streptophyta > Magnoliopsida > Malvales > Malvaceae > Gossypium > Gossypium arboreum. Next base: position 13,055,727 of record NC_069072.1, on the reverse strand, counting down.
CCCCTTTCACCTTTCTTTTAATTCCAATGGCATCCAAAGATAGTATAATTGTGAGTTGGAAAGCTAAAAACTGGGCCTCTGCACCACTCCACCTCTACCAACACAAACCTATCTTTATCTATATGTGTATATACCTTTACTCCATAATCTACAACATACGACTCTATAGGACTCAGATATATACGCATTTCCATGGCATCAAGTACTGAACGAACCTGCCAAATAGATATATGTGGCGGTCCATGTTCAAATAATTAAAGAGACAAAATATGGATTTCATCCGAGGTACAGAGTAAGGGGTACATATGTATATATATGATCAATATATAATATTTACACCTTTTTCTTTTTCTTTAACTCACCAACTGATTACTGAGGTCCAATGGGGACAACTTGGCTTTTTTTGAAGCGCCCAATGGAGAGGAGAAATATGCAAGTGTCTTGAATTCAGCAGTAAATCACAACCATATCTGAGAAATTTGAGCATAGCATTCTAGCTTTTCAAGTCTTTTAACAAAATGGGGGTCCGATATGAACTTTTACAGAGAACCCCACGAGGTTGTTTTTACAACGAAAAATCCATATTTCAAAAGGCTCAACTTTAGGGGTCCTCCAATTTTGTCATTCCCATGTTCTAAAGTAGAAAATGCTCAACACTAACAAAAAAAGAGTTGGTAAAAGAGCTAGATTCTGCACCCTACCCTTATCCCCTCACTTTTCATAATATAGGGAGGTGAAAGAAATTTTGGCTTTTGGGCTTATACTTTGGATTCCTCACTTTAAACATCATTTTTGAAAAAATAAAAGAGTGTGTGGGCATGGTTTCCCCCTTTTTATATATAAGTGCAAAGGTAAGGAGGATGTGCTTAGTTGGAGGCTATTTATCCCTTTTCGCCCTATGCCTATTCCTCTAATTCAAACATCACTTGCCATTCCTTCCTTCCGTAAAACCAATTATTACAAGCATTAATCCAACAATTAACTCAATTTCAATTAATTAGAATAAATCTGAATATATATATATATATATATATATATATATATAAAAGGAAAGAGGATGAGAATTGAACTTAAAATCCTAAAGTTGCCAACTTTACCATTAAATTAAGGGTTTTATGCACTTCATTATTGTTAATAAAATGCCAATAGTTTTGAATACTTTATAAAATATTTGGATATGAATATGATTATAAATTTACAAATATTTGAATTCATATCATCTGTTAACATTCTAGGATGATAGGAAGAGTAGATAGATTCCTTTACTCTTATTTAAATAAAATAATAATAAAATTTATCAGCTTTGTAAAATTAATAATTTATGTCCTTTTAACTCTTTGATTAAATGAAAAATATATATATTTTTTGGCCCTCACAAGATATAATAATTTAATTTTAATCCTTCAAAATTTAATAAATTTTATGTTAAACACAAAAAGAATTGAAGGGTTGTTAGGAAAACTCCCAAGAAAAAAAATGGTGTCGATAATGGTGGGAACCTGTTGCTCACAAAATCCAAATCCTCTTTCGTTCTTTCCGCTCGTTAAAAGCTTCCCCCCAAACACCAAAACGTCACGTCCTTATCACTGCCCCTACTTGATGGTTACGTTTATACGCTCCACCCCATCATCATCATGCATGCGTCGTTCCAAAAACCCCATTCAATAAAATAATAAATAACTGTTTAGTATTCCTACACAATATTCCTCTATACATGCCTAAAGGGATATTTTGTAGTACAGGCCTTGCTGTTTAGTTAGACTTTACAATCTATGGTAATGGAAAATTAATTAAGGCTATTTCTTTAACTAATAATTACGTCATTGTATTCCGACACCTTGGCCTATTATCTGTCCCATTTATTTCCTAAACCTGTAGATTAATCCTAACATGTGGCTTAACCAGCACGGGGTGGGCTGTTGGGGGATTAATAAAATCAAATATTAGCATTTAGTTTTAATATGACCTTTTTAGTAGGGAAGATGATGTCTTTTTTTGGGTTGTTGATAATATATTCATGGCTCCCACTTGGCTGTACTAATGAGAAAACACCAAATCTCATTAATCGATTGGAGAATCCCAGGATTTTACTAAAGGATTCGTCATAATTATATTACCCAAATGGATTCTGACACGTTTGATTATCAGATTCATGGTACTATTGGAACAAGTAAAATCAGAAAGCCTTTGTTTGGTAAAGCTAGCCAGGACTGTAATTAAAAAGTAAATAAATTTGGAAGAATTAAACAAAGACTTGATGATCAAATTAGTTAAATACCTTGAATTTGTTATGTGATGAGACTGGTTCGTCGTCCTTGATATATATATATATGGGGAAGAATATAGATGTCAGAAGCTAACTGCGAACAGGTCCAAGAGAGTTGGATAAAATAGTACCGATGAATAATTGTCACCTAGTGTCGGATTTACTTTCGCCGTGGTCCACGGACACACAAATATATATAATAGTTTTAATGTCAATAATCGAGTTGGAGAACAAGGGCAGGGATGTGAACGGGAGGAAGCATGGTTAAGGAGTGAGAATACCACGTGTTTGGAGTGGAGTGGAGGTGATGATAAGGTTATAAAAGCAATTTGCATGATGATTGGTTGAGTTGGCCTAAGATGCATGGTTAGGTTGTTACGCACCATCCGTCCTTTAAAGGGTTATTGTTGTAATCTTACTACATGCAAAGGTAATATACCCTATGTCGGGCAAAATGACAACTTCTTTGGCGGACTGTTTTCTCGTATATGTGATGTTACGATAACTTATTTGTAGATGAAAAAAGAGCTTGCTTTTTTCAACATCTTTGCCTCATCTCACTTGTATCGCTCCTTTTATCACGGATGTAATAAATAAAGAGGCTTTCTAACCATACATGTGGATGGGATAATTAATTAAGAAATCCGAGTAAAAATTAAAAGAGTGAAATGTTGAGGATGACACAACACTCAACAGTTGGGTGATATTTAAGGATGGAAGAGAGGAAACCAGCTGCTTGCCATTTTCATGGGGCGCTCGCCAGTGCCAACTCCCAATTAGGACCGGGAACCGGGGGTCGTGTTCATGAATTGAACCCTCTTTATTGCCTGCGGGACCAAGTTCTAGTCCCTTCACTCACTCTCTCAATCCATGCCTCCACTAAATTCCAGTCATTCAATTCAAGTTTCTACTCCTTTGGCCCAAAATATGAAATTCGATTTTCTTTTGCTACAGTTACAGTATAAAACCTATGGGAAAACTACAAATTATGTAATGTCGATCACGAGCGGTGCACAGGAAAAGAAAAGATTGAAATGAAAGAATAAGAAGAAAGAGATTATAATACTAAATAATGAGTTTTTATTTATTCACGAATTGAATACAACAAAGTTCAAAAAGGCCCCAAAGACCTTTCGTATATGTTGAGACCAAAAACTGGTCATGAAAGAGGTTTTCCTTCTCCTCGGAGGAAATTTGTTTTTGTAGAAAAAAATAAAATAATTAAAATAAAAAAAGGAAAAATATATGCACACGTGTTACCATCGCACGCAAGAACACCACCGGATAAAATCCGGTTAGGTTAGGCCAAGGCCATTAAGAAAGAAAGGAACTGAACAAAAAAACAGAAAGAGGCATTTCCCGCCAAAAAAGCACACATACACACGTGCGTGCCACACATGCCAAACGCGTGAACACACAATCCACTCGAAAAAAAACCCAAATTTATTGTTCCTTCGGTTTTGATATTTAATTTGTATCATCAGATGGGAAGCTTGACTTTAATCAATCTCATGATATCAATGACCACAAAAAACAGCTCAAGCTTCAACGTTGAACCCGTAAATCCGCCAAACCCATCTCAGAAAATTTCCTCTGCTTTGCTTTCGGCTGTGGTTAAGGGACCCGCCATCTCCTCCCCACCCTTTCATATGTTCGTTCAACAATCAATTCTTCTAGCCTTTCACACCTTATTACTTCCTCTAAATATTAAACATGCTTTTCTTTTCCCTAACTTTCTCTCACCAATATATTTATGTAACAAACCAACACCCCCACTCCCTTGGGAATCTGCAAAGCCAGCCACCCCACCCACCATTATATTTAATCCATCTCCAAACTCTTACATGCACATATTTATATATTTATACTATAGAATCTACATCACTCTCCAAGGTCAATTTACTCTCAAAACCCTGCCCCTCCAACCAATATATATATATTGAGGTTTATAGACAACTAGGGCCACCATTTTTCCTTTCCTTTCTCCCCCTTATTTATTGTTTATTTATTATTTCCCCTTCTCCCCTTACTTGGAGTTTCTGTCATCATCATCCACCCTCAAGCAGTTATTTAATTTTCTCCTTTTATATGAAGGTGATGAAGAAGATGAGGAAGATGAGTCACTGGACCTCATTCTGCCTCGGATTGATACTCGAAGCTGAGGTAACATCTTGGGCGGTTTCCTCCTGGCATTGTCAACCACAAGCTCTTGCATTAACCTGTAGCAGCTAAGGATTTTCTCCTGCAAATATTTGGATATTTTCTGAAATTGGCATACGAGTTTCTAGTTCAACTAAGACTCACAATTTTTTTAAACATAATGAAGTGAACTTACCTTGCTCAGTCCATCGCACCATGACTCAGCATGCTCAGGATTAAAAAGAGACAAGTTTGGTATCTCATTGGCTGCACAAAGTATCGCTGCAGCAGCAATGCTTGATGGCCGATACTCTAGAAAGCTCGCCTCTGTTGGCAATATCAAATGGATTATTATAACCCCTTTTTTCTTATTGTATATGCATGTATATAAGTATGTTTCCAAAAACAAAAGTTGGCTTATATATGCACGTATTTATATCAACCGACAGAAAGAGAAATAATACCTTTGATATTGGATAAAATAATATCGGTTGCCCTTGAAATCAAAAAGGCGAGAAAAGTTCCTGTTGGATCGAGCTTGCATGCAAAGAAACCAATGAAACTGAACGGTGTTACTGATCGCAGTCTCCAATCCAATACCGTTAGCACAAGCAGTTCCATTCTTTGAATTGTTTTTGGTTCAAATATATATTTCGCTCCCTCTACCTGCTTATACACATGCACCATTTTGTTGAAATTACACTAATCTATGGAATTACTAAAAAACATATAATAATTTACAGGCAAATACCTGAAGATCTAGAAGAGATGGAACTAGAGGTTCCTCCATCTTGGCCGCTAACGACAAGCAAGCAGTAGATAAAAGTTGCAATGGCCACCCACTAGCTTGCTGAATAGTAAAAGGAACTCCGTTAATTTTCTTAAAAAATTGAAATATTTGAGATTCAACCTTTAATTATTGTGTTTTTTTTTTTAACAATAATGCATGCCACTATTTGATTAAAAAATTGAAGCTCGCTTTTATTTTAATTTATTACTGACTTACTCATGTCCTTTTCAATTTTTCACGGTTGTTGAAAAGTCAAACATAATCGCATCAAACAGTAATCACTCAAATTCCGCCAACATAAATTTGTTATCCACTAAATAATCCTTCCTTAGTAAGTTTTAGTGAAAAAAACAAAAGCTCACCGGCAAGCGGCGGGAATACAAAAACCGATCCAAGTAGTTGACGGAAAGATAAGCCGTTAAAGGCTGCAAATTGTAATATGCTTGTACCTGCAAACAAACAAAAAGGCCATATGATATTAGCATTACTGGAAAAAGTTAAATCGAAAAAGTTGAAAGTAACAGCCGCCAATCAACTATTCAGCTCCGTCCATTAAACGGCTGTTGTGATGAGATCTTTTTTATTTTTCTTTAAAGTTTTAAGAAGAATTGACCGGGTGCATTTTAGCAGAACTGTGAAACTTTTAACTAAAGTGCGCCAGTGGCATTATTGTAAAATCGTGGAACAGAGATAGTTTGAACAGTATAGTCAGTTACAGTTTACCTTTAGAATCCATGCAACCGATGCTTCTCGAGCCGACGCGTCAAGAGATTGACACCGAAACCGAGCAAGGTAATCAAATCCGGGGACGAAGTTTGTCTCATCTTCAATAAAGCCATCGATGCTGGACTCCTCGATGCAGGACGCCTGAGAGTCCAGCTCCGACGAGCATGCCGGCGAATCGTCGGATAACACCTCGTTGGAATCCTCGGCGCAGAGTAAGTCCGTGAAGCGATCGGAACATGATAACGACATATTGATAGTGGTTTTGATGATACTAGCGATGACGGCAATGGTAGCCGCTCAAACTTCCTCATTATCTCTCCATAGCCACCAGTAGATTTAGTAATCACCGATGTCGAAACAAAGCGGCGGAGATAATATTTTAAAAGGGGTGCCTGTGTGCGGGTGAGCGACGGATAAAGAGGAGGAGGAGGGAGAGAAGGAGGAATGCTTTTGGGTTTGAAGTTGTTGATTGTTGAATTGTATCTGTTGGGTTGGGACTTGGGATATAAAATCTGAGGATTTTTATTAATTTTATATTTTTTAATTTTAGGGTTTGATTGGGGGGTAGGATTTTCCCGGGAAACGGGATTCCATTTTTGGAGGGTACTCATGACGAGGTTTTGTTTGTTGGCGTTTAAAAGGTACGGGAGTTATTATTACCACCAGTTCTATGATGATTAAAACTAAATGACGTGTATAAATGTTGTTTCTAATTACCATCCTCCCATCTAGCTATGGAAATAATAATAATAATAATAATAATAATAATAATAATAATAATAATAATAATGAATATGAAAATATTATTTAAATGAAAAAACGAAAGGATAACTAGTTTTTGTTAAATAAATGAGATGAGAAAATTAGAATAATAGAAGACGTATCGTTTATTCTTTTAAAAGTATGAAACATGTTTTTTCTAATAAAACCAAAATAGTAAGTATTTTAGTTATAATATTTATGTAAACTCATCCTCAATTCCTTTTAAATGATTTATATATGGTTGTAACAGAATAGTGAGTATCCAGTTGAAACAGTTCATCCATAATGGTGTTGCTATTTTGCAGCTTCACTTTCACAACATTTTTACACTTACTTGTTTCTTGCTGCCTTTACCAATTTTCATCAAATATTCATTTCCACCCATTTGTAAAAAGCATATATGGTAGGTACAATAAAAATATCTCCATTGAAAGTGATGGTAGTATAAAACTACTGGATTATAATTTGGGGCATTTGAGTGATAGGAGTGGCAATGGGCATTGATTCAAAATGATGATGGGAAAGTGAAAATATGTTACAATTTCCATATGCCAATGACAATTATGTTGAAATCTTTGCATTGCTATCATTATTACTGAATCCCAGTTTTATAATATACATATATATATATATATATATATATATTTGTTATATTGTGGCACCATGTGCAATATGAAAACCACCTACTCACTCCACCCCACCATTCAAGTTTTGCGTGCATCAATACTTAAAATCCCAGAACCATTTTCAACTTTCTAGGGCTCTCATTACATGTTGTCTAATTTTCAAAATTTTGCCACCAAAGAATCAATCTACCTATATTACCAATTAAGCTTTTCATTCCGAAAATGATTAATTATAATTTCTTTAATAAAATCATTATCACCATATGCATTTTATCATTATAAATCAATTCAAGAAATTAAATATACTCCCATAATTTTATCAATATATATATATACTCGGATAATTGGATATAAACATTATTTGATTTGTTCCACAGCATTAACGCATTCAAGTGTGTTTAGGATTTATTTTAATAAATATTTAATAAATTTCATCACTTTTTAACATTAACCTTGTTATAAATTTTTATCATATCATTCTTTTGATACAATGCTTAGAATTATCCATAACCCATCTCCAACCCTTAATTGGAGGATAATACGCATCAGCATACTTTCACTGACAATAATATTAATACTAATCAAGCTGACAAATAAATTTTATTACTTTTAAATGAAGGAAATTAATATAAAAGTAATAGAAATAGAACGGTAAGAGTATGAGAGGGGAAGTGCAGTTATGTATGGTTTTAAACGGAAATGATATAACAAATTGAACCCTCCAAAAAGGCAATGTATAGTTTGTGAAAGGATATAAAGCGAAGTGTGCCGCCCTTACTCCAATTATCACTCATATATTGTACGTGGAATGATTTAATATCTTCATTCAACTAGCGAAATAACAGCTGTACACTATATAGAAATAAAGGTGATTGATTTCAATCAAGCTTACATTATTTTAAATTCATATATATAACTTAGGTAATTCAATTTTGTTTATTATTTTTATTTTTAAAATTTTAATTTTTATTTAATTAGTAATTATGTATATCTTCTATTACTATTATGATGCGTAAATTGATTGTATGTATTAATTAAATTATATTTAATTATTTCTTAAAATTTTCATTCATTTATAGAATTTCATTAATATTATGGTTATGAAATTCAAACTTAAAAATATATAAGTTCAAATATTTAATCTTTAAAAACATAAAATTGATATTAGATTGAATTTAATAAACAATATTTAAAAAAATTGTCCTGAGTAGATTTCATATTTTTGCAAAACATTCTTTAAACAATTCACACCCTCTTCAGTAGCTTCCTCGAATAAGATACAATCGTTTGCAAATAATAAGTGAGTAATTACGAGCCCTTACTTACATATTTTTGTTCTCGATACCAAACCATCATCTTTTGCTAGTCGCATAAGGGAGGATAATCCCTCACTACATATTAGAAACAAATACGGACTAAGTAGGTCACCTTGACGAAGTCCACGTTCTGGTCTAAACCTCTTCCTTACCTCTCCGTTAATCACCATCGTATAAGAAAGAGTACTAATGCAACTCATTATGAGTTCTACCCACTGAGCCACAAAACCCATTCTTAGCATCATGCACTGCAGAAAAATCTCATTCAACTCTGGCATATTCTTTGCTCATGTCCAACTTGAGCATAAAATTACCCCTTCTCCCCAATCTTTTCCTCTTGAACGAATGCAATATTTCATAAGCAAGTAACACATTATTCGTAATAAGCCTCCTAGGCATAAAAACACTTTGTGTTGTATCAATACACGCATAAAGAACTTTCTGAAAGCGATTTGCTATGGCATTCAATATAATTTTGTAAAGTACAGTGCATAAGCTAATTGGGCAAAAATGCTTCAAATTAGAAGGTTGAGCAACCTTCGGTATAAGAACGATATGTGTGGTATTTAAGGATTCTAATGGATTACCTCTATTTAGGATACCAAGGCAATTATCACTAACGTCACATCCCACAATATGTCAATACCTTTGGAAAAACATTACTAGAAAGCCATCAACTCATGATGCTTTTAATGAGGCCATCTCTTTTAGCGCCACCCAAATTTCCTCCCCATTGAATTCAGCAATAAGGGCTTGATTCATGTTGTTTGAAATACTCCGGCTTACCCTCGAAAGAATAGGACTTACATCTCCCACCCCTTACGAAGTAAAAAGGATAGAGAAATACTTCTTTGTAATATCAACCATCTTTTCCCTATTTGATTGAATCTGCCCATCATTCATTGGTAACCCCTTATGTAGTTCGCTTGTTCTCTTTGAGTAGTGGATCTGTGGAAGAATGTCATGTTCCCATCCCCGTTCCTAAGCCAGATCACCCTTGCCTTCTGCTTCCAATACAATTTCTCTTTATCAATTTTTAGATTAAGATGAGACTTAGATTCAATTGTCTCCCCTAACACCTCATCATCTCTTTCCCTTTCGTTAAGTTGAGCAATTTTTCAGTAAAGATCTTTTACTGCTACTTCCTATTGCCTTTTCAGATGCTCTGTCCATTTTTTCATTCCTTTGGAAAAGAAATCTAGTTGAATGGGTACCCTTCCTTGGTTGTTTTCACATAGTTGTTGAACTTTCCCTTGGAAAGATTCTTCCAATACCTATCAAGCTAAAATCGATTTTATTTCCTCATTACTCGTTGTTAACAATAAAGGGCAATGATTTGAGAAGGAATGAGGCAAGTGACTAAGTGAAAAGCCTAGAAAATCTAGCCACTATGTCAAGTTTACGATATCACGATCTATCCATTCTTGAATATTATTTTCTTTGAAGTTTCCTTTTTTCCATGTGAACCACGGTTTGATGTACTCCAAATCCTCTATCTGACAATCCAATAAAGCACTCCAAAAATCCTCCACTCTCTTTTCCTCTATTGGCAATCCTCTTTTCTTCTTAAACACTCATTAAAATCTCTATACACTAGCCAAGGCAAACTTTGATCTTGCTCAAGCCTTCTCAAAAGGTTCCAAATTTATTTTTTAAATCATAAATCAGGAGATCCGTAGAATCCAGTAAAACACTATTTTTGCACACTATCAATTTCTTTAATCTCCGCATCGATATGATTCTTTGAATAACTTCTCAATGTGATTGTACTCCCTATTTTCCACTTAATGCTAAGTCCTCACTATGTCCCTTCTACGGTACATCAATGCCACAAAAAAATCCCCCTATCATTTGAGCTTTCTTCATCCAATCTGAAGTCAACTTTGTCTCTATTAGGAAGACAATTTAGGGATTATAAGAATTCAGTACGTGCTAAAGCCTCCTCTTTCCCTACAAGCTCCCCAATCCGTAGACATTCTAACTTAGGATTTTCATTGCTTTCGATTAGCCTACCACATGGCAGCTGTCGATATCCTTTCATTATGTTCCTCCCAAGTTGATGATTTAGAAGCATATGATTCTTGATTAGAATTTCTTGGTCTTTTCTTTCCTTCCATGTTCTCAATGGGCCTGTCCTTTGAATCATGCTCCATTAAGTCCTTCACAATTTCATTTAAACCTTCTGTCTCCTGTCCACCACTACCAGTAGTGTTATCCTCCAAACTGAATCCCAAAGTAACCTAAGATCTCCCCTTATTCGAAAATCCCCCAAACACAAGCCTATCTTCATATTAGAGCAAGAAATCTGCTTTGCATCGTATTCTAGAAATATCCCAATAAAATCCCCAAACTATTTTGTGCTTCCTTTCGAGAACAATCTAGGAGGAAAATCATATATTTGCACCCAAAAATAGGAATATACCAACGAGATCTGTAATGGATCCTCCTCACCTTTTAATCTGTGGAAAAGTAATAGATGATTGTTGAAAGTCCATGGAGCTTCATTAATCACTCAATCAATATCCACCTAACGGTAGAACTTGAATAAATAGTGCTTTCCCCCAAATCTGATATCAGAACCCTTCTAAGCGGGTGCCAAAGATTTGCTATTGCATTTCGCACCGCTTGAAAGTGGACCACACTTGTTATGAGAAAATAGCCCACTAGACAGTACTCGTATAGAGATTTTCCCAATCCCTCCTCCCCATGTAATTCCCAAGCCTCATCTTCCTTGTTGTCAATACGCAAATTCGCTAAATCGTGCTCCATACTAAACTACTTTCAATCTCGTAATGACATAAACCTTACACTACTTTCAATCTCGCGTGACCACATAAACCCTAAAAACTAAAAGAACATATCTCATATGTTAAATGTAAGAAAATCGATGCTCAATATTCTTGTCTATAACATATCTCATATGTGATATTCAATCTCTAAATTAACTGTAATCTTAAAAATGAAAAAAAAAAAACTTCAATCCATTATTTTTCAGTCTCTATGAAATAATTATACCAAAACCTGGGGAACAAAAATAGGAATTAGGTTTCTTAGATTCTCTAAAACGGGCCATGCAGAGAAAATAATTGGGAATTAACTTTGTCACTATGCACAAACCTGGATTATTTGATCATTGAAAGCATAAATTTTTAATAATTGCATGCTTTGATTCAATGTTTCTGCATTAAACTGTATGTATATACTTATAAATATATATCTATTCATCAAAACATATCATTATATTTCATCAAGCATTTAAAACCGTATAAAGTCAATTTAAATTATTTTTATGTGAAAATATGTTTACATTTTAATATATATGTTTTTTTTGTGTGTGTGATCGGAGAGAAGAAAATCAAACTTGTTGAAATCTTGTAGTATTTATTAGACTAATGACAAAGTTGGAGACTATTACTTTTTTTTTTTTTTTTGCTTTCGGCCCAATATGTCATATTAAATGGTTTGTGGAGCATAAACTTATGACCTAAGGCTTACGTAATTATTATATCTTTAATTTTCTTTTGCGAAAATTTACCAATTAAAAAGACTGAATATTATTCGTATTCTTTTTCTTATTTATATATATACAAAATACTTCTGAAAAGTATGCAAGATGAAAAGCAAAATAAAACAAATATATGTATATAAACATGCTTATACATAATAAAGGGATGATGAATGTCGCAAAAGTATTGTACAGAAATAGTACATGTATACAAAGGCAGAAGCATTGAATAAGGTAGTTGCTAAATGTTAATTTGGTTCCATCTTTGAACCATATACCCATGGATCATAATTACCTATTGACTCACACTCAACCATATATATAGTGGAAGAATTGTGTATATATAATTTTTATTCCGCATTTAATTTGCGGACAATGGCTCATAGTCCTAGCCCTAGTCCTAGTCCTAGTCCCAGAGCTGGCATCATCATATTTATGTTTTCGTCAATACCTAATTATGAAGAAAAACAAAATAGAGAAAACAGAAAAAGACTAAGGAAACTCCAAACCCACGTCAAGATAGACAGATAAAGTTATTAATCTGCTTTTTGTTTCAATTTATTAATAAATCCCAAATTAAATAATTGTTTGCTTATTAATTTAAAACTTGTGAAATAAGCAGTTTTGGTTTCAAAAAGTATTGATTAAGGAACAGCAAATAATGACTAGAATCCAGCCAGGGAAATTAGGACTTTGGATGCTCACATTTCTTCTAATTTCCTAACTTCAATTAAATTGTTAATGGTTGGTTAGGTAGAATTTAAATATAAAAGGATACTATAAGATTTAACCAATATATATAATAAATACCCCTATTTTTTTGTAGGTATGGATAGGGAAATTTTTCATACCACAAATTCGGAAAGTTTAAAGTAACAGATAATAGACTACCATCTACATTTCAATAGCATTCAAATTTTTTTTTATTTTTGGTATTTTATATATCCATTTTGAGTTTATGTTTGAGTTGATGATTACATTTTCAAGTACTTGTTGATGAGTTAAATATGAGTTATTGGTCGATTAAATAAGATAAATATTTGAGTAAATTATTACTTGAATTAATAAGTATTAATAAATGTAATATTTGTTTCCAACCAAATACCTTGTCAATAAAAATAAATAAATGTTAAGAGATTTATTAAAATTATAACCAAAAAAGGCGTTAATAAGTAATAAACATTTTAGAGGTGTGGGGGTAAATTGGAAGAAAAATTGATCCTTGACAAAGATATTGTGTGTCTATTTTGAAGTGTTAAATCTCAAACTGTTTGTCTGATTAGACATCCTTTTTCCATGGTTAAATTGCCCCCACAAGCCAAAAAAATTCTGCTAACCAACATTTTTACACATATACCATGGGTATTATTTAATATTAAAAGTAATACTCCATCATCTTTTTTGGAAATGTGACTCCTCTATCATATTACCAAATTATTATTATTTTCATTATTTTGGAAGACAACTACATCAATAGAATTTAAATTTTGGTTATTGGAAATTTAAAAAAATTTAACTCTAAAATATTATAGAGATTTTTATATTAAATGTAAGATTATATTTTGTCTCATTTACTTAAAAGATGAGTAAATTAATTATTGTACATGAAATCAAAAAGTAAATTATTTCTTTTTATTTAAAATTTCATTCATTTCTACTATTAAAACTAACATCGCTTATATAATAATCAAATATTGATACGTGGCATGTTATATATATCTCATTTTGACATATAAATACTAACTTTTAACAATAAAATTAACAATATTCTTAACAAACAAACTAATATACTCTTTAATTTAACATATAAAATTAATTTAATATTTTTTAAAAATAAAAAATAAAAATACAATCCAACTTTTTTTATAAATACTTCCAAGCTTTTGAACTCATAATTCCCTTGGCGTATTAGCTTGACCATTTTCCCACCATCTATTGTCTGACTACAATAATTTTCCTTTATTTGTTCCAAAATCTCACAAGATCAATTTAATTCGAATTAAGAGACTTTAATATAATAATATGTTTTATGTAATAAATAATATTACAAATTAATTTGATATTGAATATTTTCTATAATTATATTTTAATATTGAATGTTTCTTTCCCCAATTTAATAACATGTTAACGTAACAATATTTTGATGTGCAATAAAAAAAACTAAAAATAATTGGAATAAATTTAATATTATTATTACGATATATTTACTTATTTAATTTTTTATTCATAATTTAAATTTAAATTTTATTTTATTTTATAAATATTACATTTGTGTTATCATTAATTTTAAACTATACATTAATATTATTCATAATTAAACATATATTTTAAATACGTAATTTCTACTTACATACATATATGATAAAATTACTAGTAATAATATATTATTATATATATAAAAGCACCAACTTTAAAACTGTAAATAGTGAGCAACATATATGCCCTTAATAATTTTTAATTTAACTATAAAACCGTAACTTTACCTTTGATAATTTTAAAATTAAATATTCAAGCAGAATTTATTTTATTTTATTAAATTAAAACCAATTAATTTTATTAGTTGTATTATTGTTATTAAAATCAAATGCTTCTAATTTTTTCTGTTATTTCTTTATTTCTTTAACTTTAAGTGGGGAATAATATTTTCTCCTTTTATTAATAACATTTTCTATTTTTCTTTTCTTGTTAATGTCAAATAGAAATGCTTCTATTTAATATATTTAATCGTATTCTTTCTCTAAACGTACAATAAATTAATCAGGCATAGGACTTTTTTTTTCCCTTTTTTAATATTTGAATATTTTAAAATTAAATATTTAATTTAATAATTTAAAAATTAAATATTCAAATAGTGTTTATTTCATTTTGTTAAATTGAATATGATTGGTCCCATAATGATACATGCATCCCGAAATTCTAATACCGTGATTTGTCGGTGGCATACTTACGTTTACTCACTTAAATTCAAATTCGATGCATATTTATCAAATTTTATAGGTTTATTTGAGTTTCTTACCATTATTATTTAGCAATAATATTGATATGACCGTTAATAGATGCCACATCCACATCAACGTCGATTACTAACGTAGCAATGCTAATAATTAAAAAAATGAAATAAAATTAAAAAATTATTTAAAATTATTTCTAAAATAAGCACACAACTAGCCAGCACCGATTGTTGACGTGGCAATGTCAATAAGCAAAAAAAAAAGTTCAAAAAATATTTTAAAATTATTTTTAAAATAAGCACACAACGAATCAGGACAAATGGTTGTCCAGAATCATTTGAGTTTGGACACTAATTTAACTATATTCATTCTAGAAATATAAAAACATAAAATTATTAAAAATATATTATTTGACTAATAATTATAAAAACAAATTAGAAAATCATAAAAATTAGAAAAAAATTATAATAAAATTTATTATAAATGAATTAAAAATCATAAAATTTTAAAAATTTTCCTATTTTGATTAAATTATTTGACTAATATAACTTCTGCCAATTGAAAAAGAGAGGCAAAAATATAACTAAAAGATTGTTAATCTTGATTTTATAATATACATTATTGATGTTCGTTTTGTAATTTAAAATATAAAATAATAAATTACTTCTTATAAATTTTATAAAAGTTTACAATTTTAATTCATTTTAAATTTTTAAAATTTAATTTAATAAATTTTTTTATAATTTTTATTTTATAAGTTGAAATAGACATGTTTAGATCACATTGTATGAGATTTCCAAGCTACACATCAATATTTGATCTAAGTCATTTTGTTATGTTAATATACGTGATTAGAGATGGATTTAATTACAATATATGTAACAAAAGTCGCATTGGTGCTATGTTAACATGGTTAATGAACAAGATTGTTTGGAATACCTTTTGGATATGATAGAAAGATTTTGAGCTCATGAGTCATTTGGTTATGTTGATATACGATAATTTTGGATGGATTTAGTTACAATATATGTAACGAAAGTCACATTGATTCTATGTTAACATGGTTATTGGACGAGATTGTTCGGAATACCTTTTGGATATGATAGTAAGATTTTGAGCTTATGAGGTTATATAATGACATGTAATCATAGAGTAATTATTATATATATATGTGATCCAAGTGGGAGATTATTGAGAAAAATATAGACATTACATATATAATAATAATAATTACATGTTATTATTATTATTGTCACACCCCAAAATATACGACGTTAATTGTAATAAATAAACAAGAACATGCTTGATGGTTAATTAGCTTATATCTTCTTTAAAGATCTTAGGTTCAAACCACATTTCTCTTATTTTTTCCCTTTTAAAATATCAATAAATTAGGATGAAAAATCACATTAAAATAATTATTAAATAGAGTAAAAATTAAACAAAAATAGGTAGTTGCTCAAATGGTTAAACACAGTTGTTTCCCCTTCCCTTACCTAAGTTTGAACCACTTCTTATCCAATTCCATACCTTTTATTTCTCTCAGCTGAAAATTTGGGTAAATTACCCTACAACCCATAAAGTTTCAAAACTTAGATATTTAATTTCTTTTCCTAATTACCTTAGAATTTTGATTTCTTTTCTATTTCAACTTGAATTCTCCCTCTTTTCCCTTTAAATCATTCTTTTTTTTTCTCCCCATTTTCTTTTCATCAAATTGGTCATTTCAATGCTAAATTTATTTTTGCTCTCGATATCAAATCAATTCTCGATAAATCGATTCTCTGCCGATTGTTGAATTCACCATTGATAACCTCCGTAATTTCATCAAGTTCGGTAAGTGCATCTCGATCTAAAGTTTAGGACCCCAAATTTCGTAGAATTTCTATTCGATATTGATCTTTCAAATCAATTAGTTGATCTTTCACGGTTCTTGATGAAGCTTTTGTTAATATTGTTGAATCTTGATAAACCTTAGAAAACAAACCTTAACCAATGTACAAATTGTCGAGACCATTTTTAAATCAAGGTTTTGAAAATGGGAATCGACTTTAAAAAAACAAAAGAAAGGAGTCGCCACCAATCTTTTTAGGTGTGATTGGATCACCTTTAAAACATTTGTTTTAAAATCGTCGATTTTGGTCTACGAAATAAAAGAACGGGTTCGGGAGTCGGTTACGTACGAGGAAGGATTAGCACCCCCGTAACGCCCAAGAATTGGTACCTAATTGATTATCAACTGTCTTTAATGTCGAAAATCTGAAAAATCTTAAGATGTAATCCTCTTTAAAGTATTTGAAAATTTTGGGTTCACTTGTATCTCGAAACAACAAAATGCTACATCCAATAAGTTAGGATATATTGTAACACCCCGTACCCGAGACCGTCGCCGGAGTCGGACACAAGGGGTTAACGGGCTTAATCCACTTATTTGCACAGTTCATTTTAAAATTTTCCAGACAGCTGGCTAACTGTGTCACTGTCACCTTAAAAATCATATCTTGAGTTCCACAACTCGAAAATCAGTTTCGTAATTTTTCCCTGAAACTAGACTCATATATGCATCTACAAATTTTTTTCTAGAATTTTTGGTCTGGCCAATTAGTACAGTTTATTAAATAAAGTCTCCCGTGTTACAGGGATCGACTACACTGACCTTTGCGCATTACGACTTGGATATCTCCCTGGACAGGGATTCAATACTGATGCCGTTTGTTTCTACAGAAACTAGACTCGAAAAGGAATCTGTACATATATGGCATGACTTCTAATTATCTCTGGTAAATTTATAATGAATTTCCAAAGTCGGAACAGGGACTCCAGAAGCCGTTCTGGCCCTGTCTCACAAAAACTTAAATATCTCTTAACATACTGTTCATATGATCGTTTCGTTACTTTCCTATGAAAATAGACTCGTCAAGGTTAGTTTACATAATTTATTCACTATTTAATTCCATTCCTACTATTTTTAGTGATTTTTCACATCCACGTCACTGCAGCTGTCAGCATCTGTCTTTAAGGTAGGCTTTACCTATTTCATAGTTTCCATGATTCAACTAGCCCATTTAACATAAATAGCACAAAATATGATCATGATTAACCATCCCAATGGCTAATCGTTTCCAAACATTTCCATACCTCTTAATGAACAACATACAATGATTATAATACCATGCCCAAAGTATACTTAAGCCATTTTCGCATGGCTATCCAAATTTACACAAAACCGAAAGGTACATGACCTACAACAAAAGGGTAGTCCTATACATGCCATTTCAAAGTCCAACCAAAAATATACCGAAAGGAGCTTTGATAGTGTGGGCGACTTCGACTTCAAAATCCCGAGTCCGATAGCTGAAGAACCAAAATCTATAAAACAGAGAATCAAAGAAAACGGAGTAAGCATTTAATGCTTAGTAAGTTTGAGCCATGAATTTAAACACAACCAAAGTATAGCATTCATGTAGCTAACAGATAATTTCATATGCACAAATTCTCAATATCATACTTACTTCACATTACCAACCCTTATATTCATACACAAAGATCAACTTAGCTAAAGGCGGTAGCTCATTTATCAACCGAGCGAATACTTATTTGTAAGAGCTCAACTAATTCAAGCCATACGAAACATGCCTCATTGTTGGGATTTCACAAGCGTATTAACTGAAATTTTTACAGCAAGTTCATTCATCCCGAATCACGTACCTTCGGAGTTTAACCGGATATAGCTACTCATTCAAATACCTTCGGGACATAGCCCGGTTATAGTAGCTCGCACAAATGCCTTCGGGACTTAACCCGGATTTAGTAACTCGCACAAATGCCTTCGGATCTTAGTCCGGATTTAGTAACCCGCACAAATGCCTTCGGATCTTAGTCCGGATATAGTCACTTAGCACAAAGCCTTCGGGACTTAGCCCGGACATCATTCGAAGAACCATGCACACATATATCAATAAATCATGACACATCCATATTTCATTTTCATTACCAAAGCTCAACACAAGACACTTATCATATTTACAATTTCGGCTCAATAGCCACATACAAAGAGCATGATTTTGATTTACTTAAGACATAATCTAATCGAATCATAATTTAAGTTCCATTACTCGAAAACTTACCTCGGATGTTGTCGAACGATTCCGATGGCTATTCGACCACTTTTTCCTTCCCTTTATCGGATTTAGTTCCTCTTTGCTCTTGAGCTTAATTTAACAAATAAATTGATTTAATCATTTGAGCATCGAAAAGAGGAACTCAAGGTACTTAGCCCATATATATTCATTAGACATTAAAGTCACATATGTACGGAATCGTGAATCAAACTCAACACATTAGTTAATATTCTCCTTAGTCAATTTTCTAAGTCAAGAATAAGCCTTCAATATGCTTACCTATGGCCGAACAAACACTTCAACCTATGTACTCATTCATGTGGCCGAATATGCATGTCTATGTTGAGGCCAATTATATACTCAATACCACACACAAATGGCATACATTTTACTAACTAATGCATTACATAGTATAACTCAATACGCATCCATCATTTACTCCATAACCGAAACACCATCATGTGTGAATATATACCTTGATATATTGTATATGTCATACCAATACATCATGTGCAAACATATATATATATATATGTGCAAGGGCCGAATTACTAAGTTGATTATAACCAAACATAATCATAAATCCAAAACACAAATCTTACCTACCATGCAATAAGCATAAATCATACTTATGAATATACCATGGCCGAATACATCACAACACCATACCATTTCAATTTTGGTCATGGTTAAACAAAGAACTTAATGTCTCACTCAAAAATGCTAAAAAGAAAATCCAAGAGTCGTCAATCCACCATCACATGTATCATTAACAAGCTTCACATTTAGCATGCAATGGCATTAACACAAAATCCACTTGGCGAATATCATCCCCATGACATAGCAAAGATTTGAACCATGGGCTAATTAGAACTCAAGCTAGCAACTAAAGACATGTATGAATCTCATGACACAACATCAAACATACCTTAATCTAGATACAAGTATGGCCGAACCTCCTCCTAATTCTCTTCCAAACCAAACATGAAGCAAGAACTCCTCCCATCTTCCTTAGAATTTTCGGCCAAAAGAAATGAAAAAGGATGAACAAATTTTTTTTTTCTCTTTCCTTCACTCACGGCAATAGGGGGGGAGAAACACTCACACACATTCTTTCCTTTTATTTTCCATTTCTTTATTACCCATACTTCTTATTTTATTTTTCCTACCATACATCACTACCATAACATGTTTGTGACATGTTTCCACTCATAGCATGGCCGGCCACTACTAATTAGGGGGGGAAATTTGACATGCAAGTCCCCCCTTTTTATTACATGCACTATTAGATCCTTATAGGTTACCCTATCACATTTCGAAAGTATCACACATAAGTCCTACTAACTGAATTCGCATGCAATCGACTAAATTGAAGCATGAAACTTTCACACATTCATATTTACATATTCTAGACAATAATTATCACATTCAAATATTTTGGTGCCTCAGTTTAGCGGTCCCGAAACCACTTTTCGACTAGGGTCACTTTAGGGCTGTCACAACTCTCCCCCACTTAAGAAATTTTCGTCCCCGAAAATCTTACCGGTAAATAGGTTTGGGTATCGTTCTTTCATAGAGTTCTCGGTCTCTCAAGTGGCTTCTTCCATTCCGTGTTTGAGCCATAACACTTTCACTAGCGGAACCCTTTTGTTTCGCAACTCTTTCACTTCACGTGCTAGGATACGAATCGGTTCTTCTTCATAACTTATATTGGCTTAAATTTCGACCTCTGATGGACTAATTATGTGCGATGGATCAGATCTATAACGTCGAAGCATCGAAACATGAAAGACATCGTGAATCTTTTCAAGTTCAGGGGGCAAAATCAATCGATACGCAACTGGACCGACTCGTTCGGATATTTCATATGGCTCGATGAATCTCGGACTCAATTTGCCCTTACGGCCAAATCTGAGTATCTTTTTCCAAGGCGATACCCTAAGGAACACTTTGTCTCCCACCTGATACTCAATATCTCTTCGTTTTAAATCCGTGTACGACTTCTGACGATCTAATGCTGCCTTCAGACTCTCACGAATTATTTTTACTTTCTGTTCAGCATCTTTAATCAAGTCCACTCAAAATTTTACTTTCACCGAAGTTCGGTCCAAAACAATGGCGCATTTACATTTACGCCCGTATAAAGCCTTGTAAGGTGCCATCTTAATTCTTGATTGAAAACTATTGTTGTGCGAATTCAATCAAAGGTAAATACCGCTCCCATGAACCACTAAATTCAAGGATGCAACATCTCAACATATCCTCAAGTATCCGAATTATCCGCCGGATTGACCATCGGTTTGTGGATGAAAAGCGGTGCTAAAATGCAGCTTGGTGCCCAAAGCTTCTTGCAATTTCTTCCAAAATCGCGAGGTGAATCTCGGATCTCTATCCGACACAATAGAAATCGGTACCCCGTGTAATCTCACAATCTGAGAAACATACAATTCAGCTAGTTTTTCCAATGAAAAATCCGTGCGTACGGGGATAAAGTGAGCCAACTTAGTCAATCTATCAACAACGACCCAAATCGCATCTTTCTTACTTGCCAACACTGGCAGCCCAGATACAAAATCCATCGTTACTCGATCCCATTTCCATTCAGGTATCATGATCGGTTGGAGCAAACCCGTAGGCACTTGATGTTCCGCTTTCACTTGCTAACATATTAAACACTTCGAAACAAAATCGGAAATGTCTAGTTTCATACCATGCCACCAAAACTGACGTCTCAGATCGTTGTACATTTTCGTACTCCCCGGGTGAATTGACATTCGGCTACAATGAGCTTCGTTCAGAATCATCGAAATGAGTTCGAATTTCTTGGAACACACCACCGCTTCGAACCTCAAACAATCGTCGTCATCCATTTGAAACTCGATTCCATATTCAAACACATTCATTTCGTTTTGCAACCAATTCATCATCGACTTTACGGGCTTCACGAATTTGATGAGTCAATAATGGTTTGGCCTTTAATTTCACTACTAACACATTGTCGGGTAGAATGCATAAGTGTACATTCATCGTCAGAAGCAAACAGTGATTTCGCTTAAGGCGTCCGCAACCACATTAGCCTTTTTCGGGTGATAATCAATGACCAGCTCATAATCTTTCAACAACTCGAGCCAACGCCTTTGTTGCAGATTGAAGTCTCTTTGAGTCATCAAATATTTGAGACTTTTGTGATCCGAAAATACATGGCACTTCTCACCAAATAAGTAATGTCGCCATATTTTCAAGGCGAATACGATGGCGACTAATTCGAGATCATGGGTCGGATAATTTTTCTCATGTGGCTTTAATTGTCTCGACGATAGGCCACAACTCGACCTTCTTGCATCAATACGGAACCTAACCCAAGTAGGGAGGCGTCACTATAGATGACAAACTCTTTGCCCGATTCGGCTGCACTAAAATTGAGCTTCATCAAATAAGTTTTCATTGATCAAAACTTTTCGACATTTTTCCGTCCATTCGAACTTAACATCTTTTGAAGTAGCTTCGTCATTGGTGTGGCTATCATCGAGAAACCTTTTACAAACCGTCGGTAGTAACCGCAAGTCCCAAAAAGTCCGAACCTCGTAATATTTCTGAGGCTTCCAGTTAAGTATGGTTGAAATTTTGCTCGGGTCCACTCGAATACCCGTCACGGATACCACATGACCCAAGAAGCTAACCTCTCTTAACCGTAACTCACACTTCGAACTTAGCATATAACCGCTTATCTCATAAAATTTGCAACACTAATCTCGGTGCTCGGCATGTTCGATCTCATCTCTTGAATAGACCAAGATGTCATCAATAAACACAACTACGAACCGGTCCAAATATCGCTCAAGATCCAATTCATCAAATCCATAAATACCGCAGGGCATTAGTGAGCCCAAACGGCATCACTAAGAACTCGTAGTGGCCGATCTCATTCTCGAAAGTAGTTTTGGGTATATCCGAATCTCGAATTCAAGAATGGTAATACCCGATCTCAAATCTATCTTTGAAAACACCGAGGCTCCCTTTAGTTGATCAAACAAATCATCAATACGCTGTAACGGATATTTATTCTTTATCGTCACTTTATTCAAATTGACGATAGTCAATGCACATCCTCATGGTTCCGTCCTTCTTTTCACAAACAATACTGGTGCACCCCAAGGTGAGAAACTTGGTCGAGCGAAACCTCTATCCGTCAACTCTTGCAATCGAGCTTTCAATTCTTTTAACTCGGTTGGTGCCATACGACACTGAGCTATCGAAATTGGCGTAGTCCCAAGTACAAGCTCAATACCAAACTCTACTTCCCGAACAGTGGTAAACCCGGTAATTCTTCGGAAAAACATCCGGTATTCACAAACCACCGCACAGATTCGGTTTCTTTTCCAATTCCTTGTCATCAAGTACATACGCAAGGTATGCTTCACACCCTTTCTTACATATTTCGGGCCAACATTGCGATATTACGGTGGCAACCCTTTAAGTCCGTAGACTCAACTCGGATTATCTCGTTATTTGCGCACCTCAAATCAATAGTCTTGCTTTTGCAATTCACAACCGCATCATGCACGGTCAACCAATCCAAACCAAGAATAACATCAAATTCATCGAACAGCAAAAGCATCAAGTCCGCCGGAAAACAGGAACCTCGAATTACTAGGGGGCATTTCTTACACACTTTGTCAACAAGCACGTAACGACCCAAGGGATTTGACACCCGAATTACGAACTCAGTAGACTCAATAGGTAAAGTCTTACTGGATGCTAAGGTTTCACATATATAAGAATGAGTAGAACCAGGGTCAATCAAAGCAATCACATTAGTATCAAAGAGAGTAAAGGTACCGGTAATAACATCTGGCGAGGAAGCATCCTCGCGTGCGCGTATAGCATAAGTCCTAGCAGGAGCACGAGCCTCAGATCTGGTCGCAGCATCTCTAGATCCTCTCTGACCGCCGCTAGCATTGCCCGTATTCCTAGATGGTCTACCCCGAGCAGTGGTAGCACCCGGTTTCCCACTCTGATTTACATTCTGTTCAGACAATCTCGGGCAATCTTTGATAAAGTGGTCGGCTGACCCGCACTTGTAGCAGGAGTGGTCATGGAACCTACAACTCTCTGAATGCCATTTACCATAATACTGGCATTCTGCTCTGTCTCGACGGTCATTTCCAACACTGGCGATCGAAGTGACTCGTGTGCTCACAGGGGGTCGATCGCGATCTCGTCTAGAAAAGCCCGAAGTGTCCCTAGATCGGCCCAAGCCATCTCTAAATTTCTTCGATGATTGTGGGAAGGGCTTCCAAGACCTCTTACGAAACTCCTTGCTCCCACCTCACTTTTCTTTTCTCCATATCGAGCTCCTCGGCCTTGCAAGCTCGCTCAACAAGTACTACAAATTCTGATTTCCAAGATGCCAACATACGACTTTATATCATCATTTAGTCCATCCTCAAACGTTTACACATTACGGCTTTTGAGGAAATGCATTCTCATGCATCTGGCTAAGCCTCACAAATTTTCGCTCATAGTCGATAACCGACATGGAACCTTGTTTGAGTTCAAGAAATTCCTTCCATTTTGGTCAATGAATCTCGATCGATATACTTCTTTCAAACTCGGTTTGGAAGAACTCCCAAGTTACTTGCTCTCTAGGCACAATAGAAGTCAACGTATTCCACCAATAGTAGGCGGAATCACGTAGCAAGGAGATAGTACACTTTAGGCACTCATCGGTGTGCAAGATAGTTCATCGAAAACCGAATAGTGTTGTCCAACCAAAATTCACTTGCTCAAAGATCATCACTATTCGTAGCCTTAAATTCAGAGCCCGTGTTTTGGATTCTATCAACTGGGGCTTATTTGACCTTATTTGGTCGGCCATCGGAGGCATTGTAGGTGCGGGGTTGTGTTTGTTGGGAATGGAGGTTGTGGAAGCAGTAGATTAGTTCGAATGTATTGGTTGAACCAATCATTCATCACGCTATAGAAAGCTTGTCTAGCTTCATCATTTGGATTACTAGCATTAGGTTGAGAGTCCGCCAATACTGTCCCTTGTGCGGAGCAAAGCGCTACACTCTCAAGATCATCACCTACCGCTTCGGTCGGGATCGGGATCCATTACTATAAATAAACACATTTGCAAATGTCAGAAATCACCACACTATCAAATAATCACATAAAATGGCATGTATAGCTAGACCCAAACGCATTACGGTAGTCCTAGAATCGACTAAACTGAAGCTCTGATACCAATAAAACTGTAACACCCCGTACCCGAGACCGTCGCCGGAGTCGGACACGAGGGGTTAACGGGCTTAATCCACTTATTTGCACAGTTCATTTTAAAATTTTCCAGACAGCTGGCTAACTGTGTCACTGTCACCTTAAAAATCATATCTTGAGTTCCACAACTCGAAAATCAGTTTCGTAATTTTTCCCTGAAACTAGACTCATATATGCATCTACAAATTGTTTTCTAGAATTTTTGGTCTGGCCAATTAGTACAGTTTATTAGTTAAAGTCTCCCGTGTTACAGGGATCGACTACACTGACCTTTGCGCATTACGACTTGGATATCTCCCTGTACAGGGATTCAATACTGATGCCGTTTGTTTCTACAGAAACTAGACTCGAAAAGAAATCTGTACATATATAGAATGACTTCTAATTATCTCTAGTAAATTTATAATGAATTTCCAAAGTCGGAATAGGGACTCCAGAAGCCGTTCTGGCCCTGTCTCACGAAAACTTAAATATCTCTTAACATACTGTTCATATGATCGTTTCGTTACTTTCCTATGAAAATAGACTCGTCAAGGTTAGTTTACATAATTTATTCGCTATTTAATTCCATTCCTACTATTTTTAGTGATTTTTCACATCCACGTTACTGCAGCTGTCAGCATCTGTCTTTAAGGTAGGCTTTACCTATTTCATAGTTTCCATGATTCAACTAGCCCATTTAACATAAATAGCACAAAATATGATCATGATTAACCATCCCAATGGCTAATCGTTTCCAAACATTTCCATACCTCTTAATGAACAACATACAATGATTATAATACCATGCCCAAAGTATACGTAAGCCATTTTCGCATGGCTATCCAAATTTACACAAAACCGAAAGGTACATGACCTACAACAAAAGGGTAGTCCTATACATGCCATTTCAAAGTCCAACCAAAAATATACCGAAAGGAGCTTTGATAGTGTGGGCGACTTCGACTTCAAAATCCCGAGTCCGATAGCTGAAGAACCAAAATCTATAAAACAGAGAATCAAAGAAAACGGAGTAAGCATTTAATGCTTAGTAAGTTTGAGCCATGAATTTAAACACAACCAAAGTATAGCATTCATGTAGCTAACAGATAATTTCATATGCACAAATTCTCAATATCATACTTACTTCACATTACCAACCCTTATATTCATACACAAAGATCAACTTAGCCAAAGGCCGGTAGCTCATTTATCAACTGAACGAATACTTATTTGTAAGAGCTCAACTAATTCAAGCCATACGAAACATGCCTCATTGTTGGGATTTCACAAGCGTATTAACTGAAATTTTTACAGCAAGTTCATTCATTCCCGAATCACGTACCTTCGGAGTTTAACCGGATATAGCTACTCGTTCAAATACCTTCGGGACATAGCCCGATTATAGTAGCTCGCACAAATGCCTTCGGGACTTAACCCGGATTTAGTAGCTCGCACAAATGCCTTTAGATCTTAGTCCGGATTTAGTAACTCGCACAAATGCCTTCGGATCTTAGTCCGGATATAGTCACTTAGCACAAAGCCTTCGGGACTTAGCCCGGACATCATTCGAAGAACCATGCACACATATATCAATAAATCATGACACATCCATATTTCATTTTCATTACCAAAGCTCAACACAAGACACTTATCATATTTACAATTTTGGCTCAATAGCCACATACAAAGAGCATGATTTTGATTTACTTAAGACATAATCTAATCGAATCATAATTTAAGTTCTATTACTCGAAAACTTACCTCGGATGTTGTCGAACGATTCCGATGGCTATTCGACCACTTTTTCCTTCCCTTTATCGGATTTAGTTCCTCTTTGCTCTTGAGCTTAATTTAACAAATAAATTGATTTAATCATTTGAGCATCGAAAAGAGGAACTCAAGGTACTTAGCCCATATATATTCATTAGACATTAAAGTCACATATGTACGGAATCGTTAATCAAACTCAACACATTAGTTAATATTCTCCTTAGCCGAATTTTCTAAGTCAAGAATAAGCCTTCAATATGCTTACCTATGGCCGAACAAACACATCACCCTATGTACTCATTCATGTGGCCGAATATGCATGTCTATGTTGAGGCCAATTATATACTCAATACCACACACAAATGGCATACATTTTACTAACTAATGCATTACATATTATAACTTAATACGCATCCATCATTTACTCCATAACCGAAACACCATCATGTGTGAATATATACCTTGATATATTGTATATGTCATACCAATACATCATGTGCAAACATATATATATATATATATATATATATATATATATATATGTGCAAGGGCCGAATCACTAAGTTGATTATAACCAAACATAATCATAAATCCAAAACACAAATCTTACCTACCATGCAATAAGCATAAATCATACTTATGAATATACCATGGCCGAATACATCACAACACCATACCATTTCAATTTTGGTCATGGTTAAACAAAGAACTTAATGTCTCACTCAAAAATGCTAAAAAGAAAATCCAAGAGTCGTCAATCCACCATCACATGTATCATTAACAAGCTTCACATTTAGCATGCAATGGCATTAACACAAAATCCACCTTGGCCGAATATCATCCCCATGACATAGCAAAGATTTGAACCATGGGCTAATTAGAACTCAAGCTAGCAACTAAAGACATGTATGAATCTCATGACACAACATCAAACATACCTTAATCTAGATACAAGTATGGCCGAACCTCCTCCTAATTCTCTTCCAAACCAAACATGAAGCAAGAACTCCTCCCATCTTCCTTAGAATTTTCCGCCAAAAGAAATGAAAAAGGATGAACAAATTTTTTTTTTCTCTTTCCTTCACTCACTGCAATAGGGGGGGGGAGAAACACTCACACACATTCTTTCCTTTTATTTTCCATTTCTTTATTACCCATACTTCTTATTTTATTTTTCCTACCATACATCACTACCATAACATGTTTGTGACATGTTTCCACTCATAGCATGGCCGGCCACTACTAATTAGGGGGGAAATTTGACATGCAAGTCCCCCCTTTTTATTACATGCACTATTAGATCCTTATAGGTTACCCTATCACATTTCGAAAGTATCACACATAAGTCCTACTAACTGAATTCACATGCAATCGACTAAATCGAAGCTTGAAACTTTCACACATTCATATTTACATATTCTAGACAATAATTATCACATTCAAATATTTTGGTGCCTCGGTTTAGCGGTCCCGAAACCACTTTCCGACTAGGGTCACTTTAGGGCTGTCACATATATCACTTCGCAATTCCAAGACACTACTTTTCCGAACTTTCCAAACACCAAGCATTGCCTTTATATTTTTTTGAAAATTTTGGAGCCTTGTCTTTGATGTGTGGAGAATTGTATTAAATCATAATAATATATTATTGAACTAGGTAGATAAAAATGAATACTACGATATAAAGAATAATACATATAAAGCAAAAAAAATGCAAACAAAGATATATAGCATGTATTGAGAACGAATAAACAAGATATATAAACATATGAGATAATATTTAAATGATGCGTGATATAAAAGCAAACATAATCAAATAATGCATGATATACAAATAGAATAAATGTAATGTCAATATGCATATAATTATAAAAAATTTAACACATACATAATACATACAATACAAAACATATAGAAGAACTAATAAAAAATGATTGATTGCTAACAAAATATACATACAATTAAAAACAAGACATTTCATATCAATAGTATTTAATATATAATATAATAACATAGTAACAAGAATAAAAGAATAATAATTATATAATAATATATTGGTCTGAAAGTATGTAAGAGATTTCATAATATAACAATATTAGTTTAAAATGAAATAATACATGTATAGTAAATAAATAAAAATGAAATGTGTATATAATGCGAGTTAAAAAAATATGATTTAATAATAATAATTTACATTTTTAAAATAATATATATAAAACAATATAATTTGTGATACATGATATACATAACATATATATAAAAAATAAATAAATAATATAAAATGAAACATAATAAAGATTATATAATAAAATATAATAAAAATAATAGATATAATATGAAGTAACATATAAAACAATATATATATATATAAGTAATTAATAAATATAATATATGAAAATATAATAATATATAAAAGAGATGTAAAATAATAATCTAAGAAAAAAATATATAATAAGTAATAATAATATATAATTTAAAATAATACTTATAACAAAATAATTTTATAATATATAATATAAAAGTAAAATTAGAAAAAACAAATAAAATATATATATAGAATAATATAATAAATATAGGACTAAATTTAAAGTTTAACAAAATTATGGGGCAAATTTTGAAAGGAATAAAACTGAATTAAGGACCTATTTAAACGCAGCAGAAAATTAAAGGGACTCATGGGCAAATTACCCTATTCCTAAAGCGGCGTTTCAATCCGTGTTTAAAAGGGTCAGAGACCAAATTGAAACTAAAATAAAATAATGGACAAAAATTAAATTATAATAAACTTAATTTAAAAGGTAAAAAAAAATCGGAAGGACCAAAGGGATAAATATCCCTTTTTCTTAAAACACGCGGACTCTTCGGTTCAGATCGGGTCAGATCACGGGTCCTATATAAGTTAAATTTTATCAAAAAAAAACATTTTTAGCCCTTTCTTTTTTTAAAAAACTTTCAAACGCTCCCCTTTTCTCTCTGGCCTAGCTTAATTCGGCCAAACCCCGACCAGTTACTCAGTCACATGCACTATCGTCATGGTGGTCAAGGCCAAAAGCCCTCCTTTCTCTAGGCGTTCCACAGGTAGCCCCTTTTCTTCCTTATTTTTTGAAATATTTCATGTATATATATATATATATATATATATATATATATATATAAAATATGCTTCGATCATGAAAATGAAAAAGAAGTAAAATTATAAAAAATAAGAATCACCTCTCTTCTAAAAATGCTCTTTATATTCAATATATGTCTGTCCCCCCCTCTTTTTACAATGTTTAGATCCAGGCTTTATAGCCACTGTTAACCAATACAAATTTGGTATACAAATCATCATGTTTCTTGCCTTGTTTTGCTTCTTTCCTTTTTGTTTTTTTTTTTTTTGCGGTAATCGAGCGATTTGAGTCTTTGACCTCTAATTAGTGCACCAATCACAGATCCTGGAATCACGGCGCTAATGGTGTTACTGGAACGGCATGCATCGAAGGGTCGAGACGCTTGGGATGACTCGAAGCTTCCAGAACTTCATTCATGGTTGAAGAGAAGGAGAGCTAGGTTTCTAACCCTATCCAAACTCATTTGGGCTCCCGCTATTTGGGCCTTCGGGTGGGTCTGTTTAAGTTAGGCTGGTCTAGGTAGGGTCAAGTTTTGGCTGCTGGATCTGTTGTATTTGGGCTACGGGACTACTTTAGGGTTTTGGGTAGTGGGTCTGCTGGGTAGTTTTAGGTACTGATTTGGCTATTGGGTTGTAACCGGGTATGGGCTTTTGTAACTTGGACTGTTTAATTTATTTATTTATCTAATTTCTTTTTCTTTATTTAAGCCCGGTCAAATTTGGGTTATTATAGCTGCCCCTCTTTGCTTATTGCTGTGTAAAAGGAATCAAGCAAAGACTCATAGAAAGACCCAAATTTGATCTGTTCTATGATCTTCAATCTACTTCTTATGACTATCCTGCTGATATTTTTAACCTGCTCTCCACAGAGACACCGAATCTACTTCTTCGATTTGTAGAGATGCCAAATCATCTTGAGTTTGTTTGAGAACATTTGAGAGTCCAATCTGCTATGTCCTCGATTTGTTTCTTGTAAACACAAGAATGCCAAACCATCTTGGATCTGTTTGAGAACATTTGAGAGTCATATCTGCAATGTCCTCGATTTGTTCCTTGTAGACACAAGAATACCAAATCATCTTGGATCTGCTTCAGTATAAACATCTGAAGGTTAGATCTGCTATATTTGAGAACGTCTGAGAGTCAAATCTGCTATGTCCTCGATTTGTTTCTTGTAAACACAAGAATACCAAATCATCTTGGATCTGCTTCTGAGATAAACATCTCGAAGGTTAGATCTGTTATATTTGAGAACGCTCGAGAGTCAAATCTGCTATGTCCTCGATTTGTTCCTTGTAAACACAAGAATACCAAATCATCTTGGATCTGCTTCAGTATAAACATCTGAAGGTTAGATCTGCTTCATTTGAGAACGTCTGATAGTCAAATCTGCTATGTCCTCGATTTGTTTCTTGTAAACACAAGAATACCAAATCATCTTGGATCTGCTTCAGCATAAATGTCTGAAGTCTAGATCTGCTGTCTTCAATTTGTTTCCCATAAGCACAAGGATGCCATGTTGAAATCTTTGATCTTCATTGTCCCTTAGAGGACATGACCTGTAAGATGAGTAAGTGCCAATGCCTAATAATTAGGATGCTATGATCGAAGTGAGTCAAATTCTCCTAATTAGACATGTTATAATGCAAAATGTTATGAATATGACCCCTATTTCGAACGTCATCACCCATTACCTCATCGAAGTTTTATCTTTATACTTCTTGATGTATCAATCATACTCTTCTTGTATGCTTTGAATCAACTTAGTCCTATTGTGCCATTCTCCAAATGTTGTGACCCGCTGGATATGTTTACGAAATGATCTTTTCTTAAGATCAATTTAAAATGTCCAACCATCTTTTGGACTGAAGAAGAAATTTCCCCGAGTACATCCGACCCTCAAATATGGAAATTCTTTAAATAATTGTCTTGTTTCAGTTTCTTGTATTATCTAGAAATTTCCAGAGTAATATGCAAAACTTCGTTTGTAAAGATATTTAGTTCATCAATCATTATTTCTATGCAACACACTTTATGAATAATGGGACGAATAAATTGATCCTGAGGATAATTAGATTTGGACAAATTATTGGAAGGAATGCAAAAAGATAAACCTGAGAACATATCTTTATGAAGAAAAAGAATCCAAAAATAGTAAATAGGACAGAAAATCAGATGCCCCAGATATCGCCGCTTGAGCGTCTATACACCAGCTCCATGAAGACTTTCTTGAGTTCAACATGTGTTTAAAAGATCCAAAGTAATTCGTTGACGCCTCGATATGTAACATACTTCACTTCTCGTCGAATCCGGTATAGCAAGGTCATTGCATGACTTTCTAAATTTGAGTCGCCTTTCGGTTTTCAACTCAAAACCCTTTGGTCTCAAGGCGCCTTTATGGGTTTTCACCTTGGCCTCTCCATTTTTTATTTTTCTCTTTATTTTTTCTCTTTTCTTTTTTTTTTCTCTTTTTTTTTTGAAATAGAAGTCCCAAAGTGCCCTTTGCGGGTTTTCACCTTGGCTTCCCTTCTCCTTCAAATAAAGTACTCTTTGACTGAGTCCGAATTCACTGGATCAGATAAATTCTTCCTATCCATTTCTTGTCAAAATCAATGCACCTCCAGAGAAAGCCCTCTTCGTAACATATGGCCCTTCCCAATTCGGCATCCTTTTGCAAGGTTTCCTTTATGAGATTCTTTTGGACGAACCTTCTTTGTCATAAGTCTGTGTCATCCATTCTTGGTACATTTGCTTAGGATGAATACTTTCAAGTTAAGTTTACTAGAGGTATTCAATTCTTGACTCCATCAAAGCTTGGAGGAAAAATCTTGATTCATAAACCCATGAGAAAGGGATTACCCCAGCAGCCGTCCTGGCTGTTGTTTGTCAAACCCTACAAAAAGATGGTTCAATGATTCTCAGCAGACAAGAATGAAATTGCTGACTTTATCCTTCAACCTGGAAAGCTGAGGTACAGAGATTACTCCTGGAGCATACATCCCACCATGACTTGATGATGTTTCTAAAGCATCCTTAATCTTCATAAATTGCCCCTAACTGTGAAGCTTCCAAATGAGCGTAGCAAATAGGAGGTACAAAAAATATGGCTGTAGTGCTCATTTGATACATGTAGGATAGAGAATGAACAAACTTTTACAGATCATCAGCCGAAAACCCAGCCTGGTCTAAGAGAACATGATAGTGGGTTTGCCTCGTGATTCCAATCATTCCAGCATGGGTACCAAGGTAAAAATCATTATTCTTTGGATGGCATACTTAGTTGTCAATGACAGTACCATGTAGCATATTGTCAGGAGATCCCTGCTGAAAAAAAAAACTTGGTATGATGGTTTTTCGTACAATAATAACCACAATCTTTAGGGTTCCACTTCTCGCCAAGGAACTTGCAAGCCTCAATAACTTGATCAAAACTTGATTGAATTGAGACTCGCTAACCCTCTCCCTGAAAATAATGATTTGATCAGGTTTCCTCTTCTCTGAACTTGTATAGAAGTCTAAGAGAGATTCCTTCATGATACCGTCATCAACTTTGTCCGAAACTGGTTTTGAAGAAAGAATCTATCATTTTAAGCTTCAGAGACTGTGTGCGGCCTGATGCCCCATAGCTGAAAATCAATGGCCACCGCCTGGAGCTAACCATCGCAGCTATTGACGGCACATCAGATTGCTCAGGAAAGCCAAACAATGCACCCATTCCAAGGATGATGGTTGGAACCTTTGAAACAACTGGAATTGAAGGTGTTTGCCCCAGCGTAAGCATAGAGAGTAGGCGGTAGTTTCTTATGCCAATTTTTACCAGTCTCGGTCATCTTTTGTAATTCATTTTTTTTCTTCTTTTTTTTTTTCTTTTGGCAACCTTTGTTGTACTGTGGTATGGCGCATTATCTTTGAAAAGACTGCAAACTTTTGGCATTGTGCAGTTATATATAATCTTTTTTTTTTTGAAATAGATGACTTTTGACTTTGTAATATTGGCATATGAAGCTATCTCCCTCTTTTAATGGAGTAGTTGACGTCTACAAAGATGAGTCATTGTCAGCTTGAAACTTTTGATGAGCTCGGGCCCATAACATACATGCCCCATAAGTCTTTACTCCTTTAAATTTGGTATTCATTGTACAACTGATGCGATCCCTTTCCATGGTGGACCAATAGTGCCCCAAAACCTCATGTTTATCCTGGCAATTACAAATCCTCCTGCATGCATCTTTGGACCATATTTTTCAATTCCCATAATAGTCTCAACAAGGTCTTGTTTTGTCTCCTCAGCTAATTCCAATTTTGCAATCTTTCCTTCCTCTAAGGCTATATTTCTTACCACCACTTCATAGGGTAAAAACCGTTTTCAACAAATTCAGAAACAAGCCACAATTTCTGTCACCTTCAAAGTACTGAGATTCCTCTAAACACATATCGCACTCAAAAAGAACTCTGAATCTGTAGTATCGTTGCCCGTGTCATTGATATCTAGGGATCTATGATAGGCACACAAAAGAAAAAATGACTATTTACATGAAATGAAAATTTATAAAGAATGTCAAAGGTCAAAAGAATCAGAATGAAAGAATATTTACTCGGATAAATAATAAAAGTATGTTTTATTGAAAATAAAAATGTTTGAACATGAGCCCACTTCTCAAAAGAAATCTCATTACTCCTAGGCTTTAGAGCAACAAGAGTGTTCTGAATATTACTCCGTAAAATTCCTAAAGATTACAAGAAGTTCTTCTGCAGTCCAATTGTTTAAAGAACTTCCCGGTTCGTAAGGGCGAATGCCCTCAAGGTTTCTTTGTTCAGTCCCTTCCTCATGTATGACATTGATGGGATTATTTTCATTTCCAAACACCCCATTCTCCGGGTAAGCTATCCCTCTTGACACAAAAGTTAGGGATATGTAAGGGAACGTCTCTTTTTCACTTAGCCGTGACCCTCTTCTCTCTCTCTCTCTCTTTCTTTCTTTTTTAATAACTTTAACTAATTATGGTCTTTTTATAATTTAAATGCATATAATGCGATGTGATGTAATACAAATGCATGAATGCAAAAAGGTATCGATCTCGACTTAATTTTATTTAGAAAACTTTATTTAGAAAAAGAATATCTTTACATATGGATGGATTACAAATACGCCGTCCTATGGCCCAAAGTTTTAACTCAACAAAGCTAACTCTTGACAATGATTTGACTGTGCTCAATGTATCAGCTTGTACCTTCATGGTCCGTAAATGATCTACTACCATCCCGAATTTGAGCTATGGCTTCACAATAAGATAATCTCTACATCTATGGACACCCTTTCTATGAAGTTGTTCTGATTATCTTGAAAGAAAGATTGGCAAACAAGTGGGCATTCCTGCTTAACATGCTACCTTAAAATGATATTCAACACCTTTAGGGTTTCTTGAGAGCTTTGATTCTGTCCACATAAAGCATTTTGAAATGCTTAGATGGGTATCTTCTCAAAGATAGTTAATCTCTACTTTAAAGGTCTTTTAAATGATATGGACTTCTTTAATCTCATTTTTTTGCGTCCATTTTGACAGATCATCAGGGCTTGCATTTCCATTATCACTGATAAGTGCAACATAGTGAACTCATGCTTGTTGTTTGGTCCTATAATAAATAAGCCTTTTACCATCGTAGGCACAATTCTTTCCATCCAACTCACCTTTGTAGGTCCACGCATTCTATCAATCACTTTTCTTCCAACACTCTTACCATCGACCATCTTCCTATGAAAGAGAAATGTTGTAATGGTGGAAATGTCCATCAATACTCTTCTTGTTCACCTTAAAATGATTGGTGAGTACATTATCTTTTTCCCTGCAGCACGCCTTGCCATAGAGTGTCGAACAATCTTCTTCGTATCCAATTCTGCTTTGATTGGAAACAACATTAAGACGCACTAGTGGCAGAAGAGGCAGGAATTCTAAGACTGCCCCTTTTCCCTCTTGTTCTTTCCATTTAGCTCACTCCCTCTCCCTATGACATTCATAAACTTCCTCAAAAAAGTTGGAATACAGTTAGCCCTTGAGTAAACTTTATCAACTTGAATCATAGGACAACGTCACAAAATTGAATATTCCTCCACCACGGGTACCATATAGGCTTTTCCAAACGTAAAGCAACTGTATACAAGATTCCAATACTGAGTGATGGCCCGAAACAAATTCTCGTCTATTTCCAAGTCAAGAAAGAACTGCAAGTCCCCATGCTTGTTGTAGAACAACTGCTTGGCTTCGCTACCCCATTGATCCTATATTTCCTTTAACTCATGCTGATTATCCTGTGATACTTAATGTAGTCGGCACTCGACACATATCCCATGGCTAGACTATTTTCTTTTACTAACTGAGTTTGCTCTGACCATATATGGATGTTAGCGTTGTCTTCCACTCTATCAAGAAGTCCGTTCTTCATAATAAAACTCTCTAACTTAGAAATTGACCGAAAATCGATACCTTTCAAATGCGAAATGATATGCAACAAAAGAAAGGAGATTGTTAGTATCACATGATAACAATAAACTTAAAGATAACCTGCAAGGGTAATAATTACGGTATAATTCTATCTAGGTTGAGCTCTTACGGTCCTTCTATTTGTGGTTTAGTTCTAAAGTTGAGGTACCTGAACCAGCAGATTCCTCGATCCTTACCCATTATGGCTACACGGAGATGAAAATCTCACGAAACCATAGGTACGGATGTATCCCGAAAGTGATCCACTATCCTGCACGGAGGCAAAAACCTCACGAAGGCGTAGCTTCTCACTCCCACTTAAGGGTGTGACCACAACGGTCATGGAAATGCAATGCGCATTAGAATATAGCAACATATGCAAGAACACAAACACATGTAATGCAAAGAAGATTAAATTTTAAAATTTTTAATTTCCGACATTAAGACAAGAGATAATTAATTACACGGCTTGACTCTCTTATTAGTCCCCAGTGGAGTCGCCAAGCTGTCGAGACCATTTTTAAATCGAGGTTTTGAAAATGGGAATCGACTTTAAAAAAACGAAAGAAAGGAGTCGCCACCAATCTTTTTAGGTGTGATTGGATCACCTTTAAAACATTTGTTTTAAAATCGTCGGTTTTGGTCTACGAAATAAAAGAACGGGTTCGGGAGTCGGTTACGTACGAGGAAGGATTAGCACCCCCGTAATGCCCAAGAATTGGTACCTAATTGATTATCAAATGTCTTTAATGTCGAAAATCTGAAAAATCTTAAGATGTAATCCTCTTTAAAGTATTTGAAAATTTTGGGTTCACTTGTATCTCGAAACAACAAAATGCTACATCCAATAAGTTAGGATATATCACTTCGCAATTCCAAGACAGTCACTTATATTTTGAAAACCTTTAAAAACTTAGAAGGGTACTTAACTATTCGAACTTAACGAGAAAAGTTGCAACCCAATAAGTTAGGGCACTACTTTTCCGAAATTTCTAAACACCAAGCATTGCCTTTATATTTTTTTGAAAATTTTGGAGCCTTGTCTTTGATGTGTGGAGAATTGTATTAAATCATAATAATATATTATTGAACTAGGTAGATAAAAATGAATACTATGATATAAAGAATAATACATATAAAGCAAAAAAATGCAAACAAAGATATATAGCATGTATTGAGAACGAATAAACAAGATATATAAACATATGAGATAATATTTAAATGATGCGTGATATAAAAACAAACATAATCAAATAATGCATGATATACAAATAGAATAAATGTAATGTCAATATGCATATAATTATAAAAAATTTAACACATACATAATACATACAATACAAAACATATAGAAGAACTAATAAAAAATGATTGATTGCTAACAAAATATACATACAATTAAAAACAAGACATTTCATATCAATAGTATTTAATATATAATATAATAACATAGTAACAAGAATAAAAGAATAATAATTATATAATAATATATTGGTCTGAAAGTATGTAAGAGATTTCATAATATAACAATATTAGTTTAAAATAAAATAATATATGTATAGTAAATAAATAAAAATGAAATGTGTATATAATGCGAGTTAAAAAATATGATTTAATAATAATAATTTACATTTTTAAAATAATATATATAAAACAATATAATTTGTGATACATGATATACATAACATATATATAAATAATAAATAAATAATATAAAATGAAACATAATAAAGATTATATAATAAAATATAATAAAAATAATAGATATAATATGAAGTAACATATAAAACAATATATATATATATATATATATATAAAAGTAATTAATAAATATAATATATGAAAATATAAATAATATATAAAAGAGATGTAAAATAATAATTTAAGAAAAATAATATATAATAAGTAATAATAATATATAATTTAAAATAATACTTATAACAAAATAATTTTATAATATATAATATAAAAGTAAAATTAGAAAAAAACAAATAAAATATATATATATAGAATAATATAATAAATATAGGACTAAATTTAAAGTTTAACAAAATTATGGGGCAAATTTTGAAAGGAATAAAACTGAATTAAGGACCTATTTAAAACGCGCGCAAAATTAAAGGGACTCACTGGACAAATTACCCTATTCCTAAAACGGCGGCGTTTCAATCCGTGTTTAAAAGGGTCAGAGACCAAATTGAAACTAAAATAAAATAATGGACAAAAATTAAATTATAATAAACTTAATTTAAAAGGTAAAAAAACGGAAGGACCAAAGGGATAAATATCCCTTTTTCTTAAAATACGCGGACTTTCGGTTCGGATCGGGTCGGATCACGGGTCCTATATAAGTTAAATTTTATAAAAAAAAAACATTTTTAGCCCTTTCTTTTTTTAAAAAACTTTCAAACGCTCCCCTTTTCTCTCTGGCCTAGCGAATTCCGGCCAAACCCCCCGACGGTTACTCCGTCACATGCACCACCGCTCGCGGTGGTCAGAAGGCCAAAAGCCCTCCTTTCTCTAGGCATTCCACGGGTAGCCCCTTTTCTTCCTTTTTTTTTGAAATATTTCATGTATATATATATAAAAAATATGCTTCGATATTGAAAATGAAAAAAGAAGTAAAATTATAAAAAAAATAAGAATCACCTCTCTTCTAAAAAATGCTCTTTATATTCAATATATGTCTGTCCCCCCCTCTTTTTACAATGTTTAGATCCAGGCTTTATAGCCACTGTTAACCAATACAAATTTGGTATACAAATCTGTCATGTTTCTTGCCTTGTTTTGCTTCTTTCCTTTGCTGTTTTCTCTTTTTTTTTTGCAGGTAATCGAGCGACGGAGTCTCTGGCCTCTAATTAGTGCACCGATCACGGATCCTGGAATCACGGCGCTGATGGTGTTACTGGAACGGCATGCATCGAAGGGTCGAGACGCTTGGGATGACTCGAAGCTTCCAGAACTTCATTGCGGCGCTGAAGAGAATGAGAGCTAGGGTTTCTAACCCTATCCGAAACTCATTTGGGCTCCTGCTATTTGGGCCTTCGGGTGGGTCTGTTTAAGTTAGGCTGGTCTAGGTAGGGTCAAGTTTTGGCTGCTGGATCTGTTGTATTTGGGCTACGGGACTACTTTAGGGTTTTGGGTAGTGGGCCTGCTGGGTAGTTTTAGGTACTGATTTGGCTATTGGGTTGTAACCGGGTATGGGCTTTTGTAACCTGGACTGTTTAATTTATTTATTTATCTAATTTCTTTTTCTTTATTTAAGCCCGGTCAAATTTGGGCTATTACACAAATATTGTTTTAAGGACCCGTTACAGGTGCATCAGACTATATTTGAACATGAGGGATGTCACTCGTAATATCGGTGAAAGGTGTGTTCTTTTACAAGCAAATTGGAGCAAACCATGCTTCGGGATAGAGCCATACAGCCAACTACATGGGTGTGTAAGCCACACAACCCCTCACACGGCCATGTCCCCCTGAAACCCTAGGTTTTTCGATTCTCACATGGCTTAGGATTCTTCACACGATTTGTCACATAACCATGTCTCCCCTACACCTTGATTTTGCAATTTCCAGGCGGCCTAGCCACACGATCCTGTAACACCTCAACGTGGTTTGATCACACGATCGTGTGTCCCCTATTTTTTAGATTTTACATTTTCCCACTATTTTTTTAGATTTTATAGTTTTCCCCTATTTTGTTAGATTTTACAGTTTTGTCCTATACTTTACAACTTTTACAGTTTTTCTTAGAATTTTATGATATATCCAGTTTAGTCCCTGATTGATTCCCGGATTATTTTAGTATATTATATTATTCAATTAAGTCCCTGATAGTATGAATTATGTCAAAATCCATAAATTGACTAACCGTTTTAATAAGATGATTATATAATTGTATGAATTGTGAATAATACGTATGACTATTGCTTCGGTGTTTGCGATTGTATGTATAGTGTACTTTATGACACCATTAAACCAAACACTTAATAAGCATGACTTTTGCTATTGAGTTAAACTGTTGTAAGCATATTAATTGCTATTGTATTGAGTTGTTATAAGTATATTAATTGCTACCATATTGTTTTGTTGAAAACGTAATTAAACTGTATTGATATGTTTTAACTTGCTTTATTGCATTGCATGATGTGGGACTCTATGTACGAAAGAAGTGCTAGCATCTTGTTTGCACCGTTTAGTGGTTTATCTACACCGTATTAGCAACTTTTATTTGCACCGATTAGTGGTTTACCCACACTGTATTAGCAACTTTAATATGCAAATGTGTTGTGCATCCACAACCTACTGGAAGCTTATCTACAAAAACTTTTTATCGAGAAACTTCGATGGCTTATCCACTCTTTTTATTATTAGTGGTTTATCCATACCGTACTAGCAATTCATTTGCAACGTTTAGTAGTTCATCCACATTGTGGTGTAAAGGAAGAAGAGTTTTGGGAAACTCATATTGTGGTATGTGATGGTGGGCTAGGAACTTTTTCTGATAAATTGAAATTGCATTGTATTCATAAGACATAAACATGACTATGAACACTAAGATGTTATGTTGATTAGTTGGTCTAAATTACTGATATTCCATATTTCTAATTTAGTGTGAATTCTTCTATGAGTTGATTATTCTGCTTGATTAATTTATTGTTTGCACTAGTTTTTTTTAAAATTGAACTTACACTGAGCTTCATAGTTCACTTCCCTTTTAACTTTTCATCTTTACAAATAACCCACCAGGCTAGGACATGGACGTGACATACAGGGAGCTCAAAAACATTTTATTTTTATCAAAGTATTATTAAACTTATTTTTATAATTCTTGTTATTTCATAATTATACTATTTTATTTATTTTGTGGCATGAGACACATATTTAGAGTTTATTTAGCATACATAACATTTAAACTTAATTTTAAAATATGATTTTTATTTAATTAAGGCATGAAATATAATTTTATTAAAACCAAGTAAAAATCATTTTTCCACTACTAGATTATAAATAAATTTTGGAAGAATAAGGCTAAAACTAATTGGATTTTGTTAACTCGTGAGTTTTAATGAAAGTAGACAAAATTTTCTTCTGAAATAAATAAATGTTTTAAATTGACTATTTTATAAAACTCCGATCGTACTAGACCATTTCGGTGACTGATGTAATCTCCCGAATTTGGGTCTAACGTCTAGGCAGGGTTGGGAAGGTTACAATTATTTACTATCATAAAAAGGTTAGCCCAAATTAAAAGTAATCTAATTTTGTTAAAACTTATTGGACTTTAGTTATTAAATAAAGTATGAATAAAATATGTGTAGATACTCTAATGACTAATTTATAATTGATGATTGGCTGATTAGAAATTAAGGTTATATTGTAAAAGTTATATGTTAAGGTTGTGGTCCTAAGTTACACATACATAACTTTTCTGACATCCCAACTTCGGAAAAGAAAAAAATCACTTTTCCGAAAATACTTGTGTGTTAATTTGGAAGATCAAAACCGCAAAATTCAGTTATTTCAATATATCAAGGATTTAGGTACGCTTCAACATCTAATTTTGTTCTTGAGGGTTTGACATAACAAGTCCTGATTTATGGTTTTAAGTTTTATATTAAAATCTTACGGTTCTAACACACTTGGCTTTTTGAGCCAAAAGTGCGGTAGAATTTCTTTTCCACTAAAATGCAAAAGCTGAGATTTAGGTGCTTTTGGCTTTTGCACAGTGGAAAATATCAAAATGCCCTTGTTTATATTAACTATTTAAAATGCATATAAAAATTAGATTAATTTATATTTTATATATCATTATATTAAATTATTTAAATAACATATAACTTAACTAATTTTTAGTTTCCACTATCATATTTGAAAAACACTTTAACCTTCCACCATAATTTTTGGTAACAATAGAAAACACTAAAATTAATAAATCATATATTTTCGTAACACTTTTTTATTTCACCTTTCAAAAATACTTTTTATAAAAGCATTTTTCAACTGCAACTACAATAATAAAGAACTAGCCGTAAGTGAAGGTCATGTTTGTTCTTTCATAGTCGATAATTTGCTTCAAAATGGATGTTTGGTGAAGATGATAGAAATAGTATAATGTGGATGGTTATGAATTAAGATTCTATTGGAGATGAAATTGCTAGTGTTTTCAATTTAATTTTTTTTATTTTTATTCATTTGTAATTTGAATTTTTATGGATTTATTATCTCAATTATTTAATTTCTAAATATCTTGGAAGAAATTTTATATTTGGTACAGTAATTATTAAACATGAGTGATGAAGAAAACAAATGAATAAATTTTCCAGCATGCTAGGTTTTTGAAAATGGAAAAAAGAAAATTTATTCAATTTTGGAAAAAGAAATTGGACTTATTGCGTAGACGCCCCTTGGTTGTAAATTAAAAAAATCAATAATGTGCCACATGGCATTTTTTTATTTGTCAACATACAACATTAGCTAAAAATTTAAAGACCTTAATGTTGGAAAAAATTATTTATG
Organism: Gossypium arboreum; assembly: GCF_025698485.1. Taxonomy (NCBI): domain Eukaryota; kingdom Viridiplantae; phylum Streptophyta; class Magnoliopsida; order Malvales; family Malvaceae; genus Gossypium; species Gossypium arboreum. Next base: position 13,012,381 of record NC_069072.1, on the reverse strand, counting down.
AAAAACATTTTGTTACCCAATAAAATTTCAAAAAATTTCATTAAATTGGATATTTGTAGTGTCATATAAGCAAATAAAATTTACCAAATTTAGTACTTGTGTTTCTGGTCTAGAAAGATTTGTCAAATCCTAACTATCTAAAGAACAACATTCCTCACTATTCTCGAACCCTCGATTGCTAAGAAAATGGGCTCTTTAAATTTTCTTTAAATTTTGGCAGAGTATCCATGTATATATTGTCTATCTTTTCGGTTACCCCATCGTCCCTATAAATAGGAGAAAATCACAAAAGTTCTATTAAAACATGAAGAGAGTGAAAATAATATTTTAATAGAAACCCAAAATCATTTTAGGATTCATGTGGGGGGTGGCATACACATTGGGATTTCCAGTGTGTTGCCCACCCCTTATACCAAATGAGCTCATTGAGCCTTTCCATGTATTAGATACAATTACATGTGTAATCTCACTTTTAATGAAAATTAAAACAAGCTCATTTAATTATCCAATCTAATAACTAGTGTTCTATTCCCAAAATATTATATATTTAATTAATTATTTCAATTAAATTATTTTCTCAACCAAATTCTAATTTTATCAAAATCAAAATGACTTTATTGTGTTAGAATATATGAGTAAATAAATTGAATTATCATACTCAATAAAACTACGATAACTAATTAATTTAAATTTCATTTTGAACTTAAAGTATTTTAGTAAATTCAATTAAATAGTAATTTAAAGAAATTAAATTAATTTCCAAAATATCTCTTGTTTCTTTTGAGAAAATGCATTTACTGCGTATGGTAATTCACACAATCTATTCCTATTTCATCGTTTTCATTCATTTATCATATTGGTTCTAATTTGTATCTACACAATGTTGTGTTGAGCAAGCAAAGGGACTGATCAAACATATGTATAATTAAGACTTAAACAAATTTTAATTAAGTTTCAACTCTTAGTCTATTAATTACAACAGTATTTAGTTATGGAGTTAATCCACTAAAGTACTATGATTGACCTCCCCATTATATATCATTACGAAAAAAACTTTGTTTTATACTTTGTTCAATGACCTTGTCTTTAGTATGTTAACCTTATAGAATATTCTTAATCTATTTTGGTTAAATTCGTTTATCTCATTGTTATTATTGCATATTTCACAATGAAAAAAATTATTACTAACAAATAGTAATAACAATCATTCGTCCTTTGACGAATGATCCATAACCATGTTCCATTTTAATAATTCATGCAATACAACTGAGAGAATACTATTTACTTTTTAATCGAGCTATGAATTTCAACATTGCAAGTGAACTCATGTCATACATTAGTTATATAGTCAACATGTCAGCTTTTAGCTCTAATACCAATTGAACACTGACTTTCAATATATCAAAGTGTATGAGTCACATATACATAGTTGGTCACTTACTTGGGATTGAGGTAAACTACACTATTAATATTACAAGTAAATAAATTCATAACCAGATTCATGATAGATTTCGCTTGGGTTCTGTCGAAACTATTGTCAATCCACACAATTTAACTTATGGCTTTATTTTTTATAAATTCGTAAAACATTATTAAAATTTTACATGAATTTGAAAATTTTCATAAAAAATTAAACTTATTAAAAATCATTTAAAATTTTAAGTCCAAAATGAATCTGGGCATATTGATTTCAGATTCATTCAAGATGATTTTTCTAAATTATATAAAGTTTAAAAATATTAAAAATGATTTTATATAATTTAAAAACATTGATACTATTCTCATATTTTTAAAGAACAATATTTTTAATATTTTTAAACTTTATATAATTTAAAAAAACCATCTTGATTATCTGTCGATTCATTCTAGTCTAAAACTTTTAAATGATTTTTAATAATTTTTATTTTAGAATTATTAGAATTTTATTTAATTTTTTATAAATTTTAATAATGTTTTACAAATTTATAAAAAATTTTAAATTTTATAATAAAAAAAATGGAATGAACATTGACAATCTTTTGCCTGAGTTCATTCAATACCTTAAAATTTCAAAAAACTTTTTGACCTTTTATTTTTATTTTTATTTTGCTAATGTGGTAGTATCATTGACATGAACTGCCACATTAGCACTATAACAATCATATCGGCGACATAACGATAAAAAATAGAAAGCACTGGTCAAATGGTTTAATTGATGCAATTTGAGAATTTAAGAGTTTAATTAAGTGCATTTTTCATGGAGAAATTTAATTAATTTTTTTGTCAAACATCAAGGGTTTATATCACCTTTAGCCTACATTTTATTAGATAGTTTTCACAATAATAAAGGGAGAGAATAGTTAACTTTATGAAAAAATTAAATGGAATAAATTATCATTAAATCCTCTTACAAAGTAATGTTAATTAAAAGTTCAAAAGATAGTTCACTTGCAGAGTATTGCAAATCAATTGCAAATGTAGTCACTAACCTTATGAGAGTAACCAATTTCGATTTACCAATTGAAAATGTTTTAATCTGAATCAAAGTCTCAGTAAGATAATCTAATAGAATAAATGAAAGTAAATCACACATAAACCATGATAGACCGATTTGTTCCAAAGATGAAAATTCTAGTAAAAGAAAATAATATATCAAGATGATTATGTAGTGGAGGTGGGTGCTCCTAAAGAGAGCAAAGATTCAAATAATCATTAAGACTCTAAAAGAGATTCAAGTACCGTGAGAAAATATGTAACTGGAGTAAAATTTTTTCAACAACATTTTTACATATAATATTTTTGTTGAAATAATGAAAGAGGATAATAATTTAGAATAAATCTATAAAAAAAAGTATAGATATAAAATAGATTGGCTAAAATTGATAGACACAATTCAAGTACAATTAATTTCACTTTCAAGATGTGAAGTTTTTGGACTCGTAGTCCAAACATCTAAATGTATAAAGCCAGTGGGCTACGAATGAGTAGCTTTTTTGGGAAAACTATTAAAAAAATTCTGGTTCGAAAATGATTTTCTTACACAGCGGAAAATAAAATTTTGAAAACCAAGCCGGCTTGTAATATTTATAGTAATAATGTCACACCTTAAACCCGGCCTAGACGTCTAGACTAAGTCTAGAGAGTTACATCATCGATATTAAGCATACCACATTTATAACACAGTCAAAATGAACCGTTCAACATATAATATCAATTGTAACGCCCCAATTTTCAGGAATTCTGTGAATGTTGGCATAGGTTTAATTATGTTAGTGGGCCTCTAGAAGGCCCAAGCTTAAGATAGAACCCGGTAATTTTAGTTAATTTTTGTTCCATAAGAAAAAGGGGGTGAAATTATGAAATAGAACCTATGTGAAAATGTTTGAAAATACTACAGGCTAAATTGAAGTGGCCAAATAAATAGGAGTGCAAAATAGGAGGATTTGCATGACAAACCTCCCATTTTACATGAAGTGGCCAGCCATCATGTTGTTGTAGACAAAATGTGCACTTGATATCCATAATTTATGGTACAAATTGATACAAATTGATAATGGGTTAGGTAAATGTTTCATGATAATAGGTTAGGTAAATGTTCCATGATAATGGGTTAGGTAAATGTTCCATGATGGGCATTTCATGTCTTTTGTATTAAAGAATTAAATGGATGAAATATGAAATTTTATTAAAAAAAAAAAGGGTGAAAAGAACAAAGTTTTGTCCATCTTTGTTCATCATAGCCTAAAGTTAGAGAAGAGATAGGAGAGAAGAAAGCTCTTGAATGTTCGGTCACTTGGGGAAGAAAATTGAAGGTAAGTTTTTGGTACCTTGCTTCTATTTTGAGGTTCATGAGTTCTTCTTGATTCTACCTTAACTCTTGAAGCATATTTTGGTTTTTAGTTGTGTTGTGAGCATTTAGTCATGAATTAAAATGAAGGAAATGGTTGTTATTTCATGTTCTTTTGATGAAAAATGGAAGATAGGTGAAGTTGAGCCAAACAAATGAGCATGCATGTGCCTTAGATGCTAAGGGGAAAAATTGGCTAACATGTTGTGCTTTAAAATGATGAAATGGAGATTATACTTAAGTAAAATCATAGATATGTGATGATTGATTGGTGATATACATGTTTAAATAACAAGCATGCAAGTTAGGTGTGAAAGAGTGAATTTGGTAATAAATCTGCTTGGGACAGCAGCAGTAACGTGACTTTGGAAAATCACCATAAATTGTGAGAGATGAATTAGAAGCTGAATAAATTATGTAATTAAAGCTTGTTGAGTCTAGTTTCAAATGAAATAAACGAGAACATATTTTGAATTCTGTACAATGAGAAATTTGATTCGTAATGAAGAGTGGTCAGATTAGTCAAATAGTGAAACATGGGAAACTTTAAGAAAAATCTGGTATTGATTGGCTAAACCAAAAATTCTTAAAATTTTATGGATAGAAGATGTATGAGTCTATTTTCAGGTAAAATTAACGGCACTTGATTTGGAATTTCGTAGCTCTAGTTATAAATGATTTAGTGACTGTTGTTCAGGAAGACAGCTTGCAGTGAGATTATGATTATGTGATAAACATTGACAAAAATTTGTTAATGAGTTGCTTATTGATTTCTTATAAGCTTACTATGATCTGTAGGTGTGGTTGGCCGAATATTGTAAGGGATTAATACGTAGTTTGTATTTGAATAGTTAGATTAATGTGTTAGTAATCCAATTGTAGGCGGTTCGTGTGTGGATCTCGTCAGCATATCGTCACAAACAGGTGTCTAACTAACACCCTCTTTCTTAGTCTGGATCGGCAAAAGTCGAAAAGCGAAATGCCAAAAGCGGTATTTTGTAGATTTGCGAAAAGCGAATGCTCGTGAGGTAAATCGATTAATGTTTTTGGTAAACTGCAAAATTTGGATCATAAAGTGCATGATTTCTATGCCTCGATATTTTTGGGCTTAATGGGCCAAAATTGGAATGATGGGCCAACGGGCCCAATTCGGTAAGAACCCTCGGTACGTGATTTTGTAGTACGTGAAAAGTAGGAATATGCATGAAAAACCCTAAAATAGATAAACTACTGAAATACCTTTAAAAGTGGAAAATTTACAGTTTTATCCCTAGGAGATAAATTACCGAAATACCCCTAGGGTTAAATTGACCTAAATGCATGTTTGACTGTTGTTATTTACTGCATGCCATCTTGTTATTATCTGATGCATGGGACTGGGATATTGACGGAGGAAGTACTGAAAGTGGCTTGTCCACGTACTGGAGGCTTTGCCTCAATTATTGATAAGCTGAGCGGCAAAGGCAAGCTGTGGAGTGTTGAAATTTGGGTGGGTTGAGCTATTCCCACATGGAGTGTATGGGTGGTACGGGTGGAGTGTAGTGGTTGGTGGGTTGAGTAGTCTCCCTAAATGGGCTTGCATATGTTATTGATGTTGCATGTATTTTGAAATGGGCCTATGGGTCATCTTGTTATCTGAATAAGGGCTAAGGCCCGGTTTATTATGTCTGAAAAGGGCTCGCCCGATACCATTGTTACTGAATGGGTTTAGGCCCAATAGGCTTGAGTGACTTGGGCTTTGAATGGGTTTTCCTTACACACCGAGTTTCCTCAAACTCACCCCTTTTATTTTCATCCACGCAGAAATCCCCAACCATAGTGGGCTCGGAGTGTGAGGGAATTCGGAGTGGCCACCCGCTCGAAAGTTTGATTTTCTTCCGTGAACTGGACATCCTTTTATTTACGTTTGAAGTTTTGGGTTTTAAATGTAATAAGGTGCTTAATTATTTTTAATGGTTTAATATGTATTACTAAGATAGGTATTACTTATTTTAGCTGTTGAAATTGGATAGCTTTAGCGCGTTTTCAAAAACAACAGTTGATTTCAAAATAACACGACAACAAGCAAAGCTTCCGCAATGAAAGTATTTTCCAAAATTAATCACTTTTCCTAAAATGACTTAATCAAATCGGTTTCCTAGAAATATCCATGACGTTAAGGTGTGGCAATGGCGGTATGCATGTCTAGGATTGGATCCGAAGGGAGCTTGGTACTTAAGCGATCGATGGATTCACCACCTCTTTCCGGTTTCCTACGGTGCATGACTTCCATTCACTTTAACCTATAATGAAATCATCTTTTAAAACACTCAAGAAGTTTTCTTTCGGATCGAAAATGTTTTGAATGCTTCGATGTGGCATGTCGGATCCGCATAACGTCTGGGCGGGTTTGAGGTGCTACATTTAGTGGTATCGAGCCTAGGTTGCAACAAGTCGGTGTGGAATGGGTTTACAAAATAAAATTTTCGAAAATGAAAATTTTATAAAGAATGCAAAAACTCTATTTTCAAAATTTAGATCTTTAGAAGGTGGCATTTCAATCTCGGCTCAAGCACGTAAGTATTACTCGAACTCTTCGAATATTTTTCGACTTATCCGTCATCTTTGAAATCATGCTAGGATACTCTAGATAGGATGATCTGAAACCATAGGAAAATCGATAAGAGATCAAAGCGTAGCTAGACTTGATTCTGCGAAAACAAACTCGAACTCATCGTTCGATTCATAAAACATCGCAATAAACACGGAATATTAATTGATGCATAAAAATTTGTAATCAAGATAATACGATATGAGTACAAGAGGCCGTGGGCGGAGCCGAGGAAGTGCTCGGCGAGATCTTCGTCTTGAGACATATCTTGGCGGTGGATGCACCGGTACCACCGCAGCAATGAGGTAGAGTCTCATGACCGCGTTGCGAGGATGATGCCCTGTCACAGGCAATGCTTCGTGTTCTGAAAAGGGTTATCGGGGCAAGTACGGGCAATAGAGTTTGGGGATCTATTTCTGAACGACTTCGGGCTAACGGAGCGGAGATCTTTAGGGGCGTGTCTAATATAGCCCTGAATGTGGCGGAGTATTGGTTAGAGGCCACAGAACGGATTATGGACAACTTGGACTGCTCTGAGGAGATTGTGAGTGGGGTATCTGTACTAAGTCCTTTGGGTCACTCAGTTAAGGTAGACAAACTGTATAGAGATGTACCCTTAGAAACTCAAGGTAGGATTTTCCCTGGAGATCTGATGGAGTTACCGTTCGGAGAGTTTTATCTCATTTTGGGAATGGACTGGCTTGTTAAGCATAAGGCGACCCTGGATTGTGCTGCTAAACGAATGGTGTTAAGGACCACAAAGTATGAGGAGGTTATGGTGATAGGTGAGCAAAGGGATTATTTGTCCAATGTGGTGTCGGCTTTAAGAGCCGAAAGGTGGATTCAGAAAGGTTGTGAGGCCTATTTGGCATTTGTAAGTTAGTCAGAAGAGGAGGGATTATCAGTGGATAAAGTTAGGACTGTAAAGGAGTTCCAAGATGTTTTTCAGGAGGAGCTTCCAGGATTGCCTCTGAACCAAGAAGTGGAGTTTAGAATCGACTTATTGCCTAGAACGGCCCCAGTGTCTATCGCACCGTATAAAATGGCACCAAAGGAGTTGGTGGAGCTAAAGGCACAAATTCAAGAGTTGTTGGATAGGGGCTTCATTAGGCCAAGCGTGTCTCCATGGGGAGCACCGGTGCTATTCGTGAAGAAGAAGGATGGTACAATGCGGATGTGCATTAATTATCGCCAGTTGAACAAACTGACAATTAAGAATAAGTATCCACTACCAAGGATTGACGATCTGTTTGACCAGCTTAGAGAGGCTTCTGTATTTTCCAAGATCGACCTTCGATCTAGATATCATCAGTTAAGGGTGAAGGAGGCAGATATCCATAAGACGACATTCAGGACTCGGTATGGTCATTACGAGTTTCTGGTTATGCCATTTGGATGATTGACGCTCTGTAGCATTTATGGATCGATGAATCGTGTGTTCCAACCATGTTTGGATCGGTTAGTAGTCGTCTTTATTGACGATATCTGGTATATTCAAACGAAGTGAAACATGATGAGCATCTCCGTATAGTGCTGCAAGTGTTAAGGGAGAAGGAACTCTTTGCGAAGTTCAGCAAGTGTGAATTCGGTTGAGGAGGTAACTTTCTTAGGACATGTGGTCTTTCTTGAGGGGATTAAAGTGGACCTCGGAAAATTGAAGCGATTTTGGAATGGAAGCCGCCTAGGTCAGTGTCGGAAATACGGAGTTTCCTAGGATTGGCAGGATACTACAGAAGGTTTGTAGAAGGTTTTTCTGTGATGGTAGCACCTCTGACAAAACTCATAAGGAAAGGAGTACCATTTGTATGGACTAAGAAGTAGCAAGAAGCTTTTGAGAAGCTGAAGAAATTTCTGACTGAAGCACCTGTGTTAATTCAACCAAAGTCTGGGAATGATTTTACTGTGTACAGTGATGCATCACACGTGAGTTTGGGCTACGTGTTAATGCAAGAGGGTAAGGTGGTTGCATATGCATCACGATAGCTTAAGACTCATGAGGGGAACTATCCGACTCATGATTTGGAGTTGGCAGCAGTGATATTCGCACTTAAGATTTGGAGACATTACTTGTACGGAGAAAGGTGTATTATATAGACTGACCATAAGAGTCTTAAGTATTTGTTGACTCAGAAGGAGCTGAACCTTAGGCAAAGGAGATGGATTGAGTTGCTTAAAGATTATGATTGTTCAAACGAGTATCACCCAAGCAAGGCTAATGTGGTAACCGATGCTCTAAGTCGTAGAAGCAGATATCGATCCGAGAGTAATGTTTGCTCGTGCGAGTCTCGTATGATGATAGAAGTCATTGGTGAGTTGCAAGTGAGGCCAACTTTGGGTGGATCAGATTAAGCAAAAGCAGTTGAACGATGAGTCTTTGGTTGCTCGTTTTCAACAAGTTAAGGAATGGGAAACTTCTGAGTGTGGGTTAAATGGCGAAGGAGTTCTGTGTTTTCGAGGAAGAATTTGTGTTCCGAAGGACTCTGATTTAAGGCAGACAATATTGAAGGAAGCTCATGGGGGACTATGTGCCATGCATCCTGGAGGGAATAAGTTGTATCACGACTTGCGAGAATTGTACTGGTGGCCTGGACTTAAACGAGAAGTAAGAGTTTGTAGGGAAAAGTATGACATGCCGACAAGTGAAAGCCGAGCATCAATTACCCTCCGGATTTATTACGGTCGGTGAAGATACCACTTTGGAAGTGGGAGAGGGTAACCATGGACTTTGTGAGTGGGCTGCCCTTGACACCATCAAAGAAAGACTCAGTGTGGGTGATTGTGGATAGGTTGACCAAATCGGCCCATTTCATACCTGTTCGTACTGAATTTTCACTTCAAAAGTTAGCCAAGCTGTATGTGGCGAAGATTGTACGACTTCATGGAGTCCCAGTTTCAATTATTTCTGATCGGGATCCCAGATTTACATCTCGGTTTTGGCAAAGGTTGCATGAGACGTTGGGGACGCGATTGAATTTTAGTACGGCTTTCCATCCCCAGGCTGATGGTCAATCGGAAAGGGTTATTTAGATTCTGGAGGACATGTTGAGGGGATACGTGATTGACTTTAGAGGTAGTTGGGAGGATTACTTGCCGTTGGCAGAATTAGCGTACAATAACTGTTACCAAGCGAGTATTCGAATGGCACTGTATGAAGCATCAGATGGACGAAAGTGTCGTACACCTAGTTGTTGGGTGAACTAGGAGAGCGACAAATTCTTGGACCGAGTTGGTAGGCGATCATCGAGGATAAGGTCGAATAATTAGGGATGGTTAAAAGAAGCATCGATAGGCAAAAGTCGTATCTGATTTGAAGCGTAAAGATATTGAGTACTCGAGAGGTGATATGGTCTTCTTAAAGGTTTCTCCTTGGAAGAAGATATTAAGGTTGATAAGAAGGGCAAGTTGAGTCCGCGGTTCATTGGGCCTTATCGGGTTTTGAAGCGAGTAGGCCCAGTGGCTTATCGATTGGAATTACCTCGAGTTAGACAGATTCACGATGTTTTCACGTCTCCATATTAAGGCATTATCGTTCTGACCCTGCTCATGTCCCGCGATTGCGAAATTGAAGTTCGACCGATTTGACCTTTGAGGAGGAGCACGTGCAAATATTGGCTCGAGATGTTAAGGTTCTCGAAGGAAATCATTCCGTTAGTGAAAGTACTTTGGCGTAATCATGGAAGGAAGAAGCTACTTGGGAATCGAAGAGACTATCGTCAACAATACCTCAACTAGTTAGATCGGGTAAATTTCAAGGACGAAATTTCTTTAAGGAGGGTAGAGTTGTAACCCCAATTTTCGTGAATTCGTGAATGTTGGCATAGGTTTAATTATGTTAGTGGGCCTCTAGAAGGCCCAAGCTTAAGATAGAACCGGTAATTTTAGTTAATTTTTGTTCCATAAGAAAAAGGGGTGAAATTATGAAATAGAACCTATGTGAAAATGTTTGAAAATACTATAGGCTAAATTGAAGTGGCCAAATAAATAGGAGTGCAAAATAGGAGGATTTGCATGACAAACCTCCCATTTTACATGAAGTGGCCAGCCATCATGTTGTTGTAGACAAAATGTGCACTTGATATCCATAATTTATGGTACAAATTGATACAAATTGATAATGGGTTAGGTAAATGTTTCATGATAATAGGTTAGGTAAATGTTCCATGATAATGGGTTAGGTAAATGTTCCATGATGGGCATTTCATGTCTTTTGTATTAAAGAATTAAATGGATGAAATATGAAATTTTATTAAAAAAAAAAAGGGTGAAAAGAACAAAGTTTTGTCCATCTTTGTTCATCATAGCCTAAAGTTAGAGAAGAGAAAGGAGAGGAGAAAGCTCTTGAATGTTCGGTCACTTGGGGAAGAAAATTGAAGGTAAGTTTTTGGTACCTTGCTTCTATTTTGAGGTTCATGAGTTCTTCTTAATTCTACCTTAACTCTTGAAGCATATTTTGGTTTTTAGTTGTGTTGTGAGCATTTAGTCATGAATTAAAATGAAGGAAATGGTTGTTGTTTCATATTCTTTTGATGAAAAATGGAAGATAGGTGAAGTTGAGCCAAACAAATGAGCATGCATGTGCCTTAGATGCTAAGGGGAAAAATTGGCTAACATGTTGTGCTTTAAAATGATGAAATAGAGATTATACTTAACTAAAATCATAGATATGTGATGATTGATTGGTGATATACATGTTTAAATAACAAGCATGCAAGTTAGGTGTGAAAGAGTGAATTTGGTAATAAATCTGCTTGGGACAGCAGCAGTAACGTGATTTTGGAAAATCACCATAAATTGTGAGAGATGAATTAGAAGCTGAATAAATTATGTAATTAAATCTTGTTGAGTCTAGTTTCAAATGAAATAAACGAGAACATATTTTGAATTCTGTACAATGAGAAATTTGATTCGTAATGAAGAGTGGTTAGATTAGTCAAACAGTGAAACATGGGAAACTTTAAGAAAAATCTGGTTTTGATTGGCTAAACCAAAAATTCTGAAAATTTTATGGATAGAAGATATATGAGTCTATTTTTAGGTAAAATTAACGGCACTTGATTTGGAGTTTCGTAGCTCTAGTTATAAATGATTTAGTGACTGTTGTTCAGGAAGACAGCTTGCAGTGAGATTATGATTATGTGATAAACATTGACAAAAATTTGTTAATGAGTTGCTTATTGATTTCTTATAAGCTTACTATGATCTGTAGGTGTGGTTGGCCGAATATTGTAAGGGATTAATACGTAGTTTGTATTTGAATAGTTAGATTAATGTGTTAGTAATCCAATTGTAGACGGTTCGTGTGTGGATCTCGTCAGCATATCGTCGCAAACAGGTGTGTAACTAACACCCTCTTTCTTAGTCGGATCGGCAAAAGTCGAAAAGTCGAAATGCCAAAAGCGGTATTTTGTAGATTTGCGAGTCTTGTGAATGCTCGTGAGGTAAATCGATTAATGTTTTTGGTAAACTGCAAAATTTGGATCGCAAAGTGCATGATTTCTATGCCCTCGATATTTTTGGGCTTAATGGGCCAAAATTGGAATGATGGGCCAACGGGCCCAATTCGGTAAGAACCCTCGGTACGTGATTTTGTAGTACGTGAAATGTAGGAATATGCATGAAAAACCCTAAAATAGATAAACTCTGAAATACCTTTAAAAGTGGAAAATTTACGCTTTATCCCTAGGAGATAAATTACCAAATACCCCTAGGTTAAATTGACCTAAATGCATGTTTGATTGTTGTTATTTATCGCATGCCATCTTGTTATTATCGATGCATGGGATTTGGGATATTGACGGAGGAAGTACTGAAAGTGGCTTGTCCACGTCGGAGGCTTTGCCTCAATTATTGATAAGCGAGCGTGACAAGGCTGCAAGCTGTGGAGTGTTAAATTTGGGTGGGTTGAGCTATTCCCCACATGGAGTGTATGGTGGTACGGGTGGAGTGTAGTGGTTGGTGGGTTGAGTAGTCTCCCAAATGGGCTTGCATATGTTATTGATGTTGCATGTATTTTGAAATGGGCCTATGGGTCATCTTGTTATCTGAATAAGGGCTAAGGCCCGGTTTATTGTAATCTGAAAAGGGCTCGCCCATACCATTGTTACCGAATGGGTTTAGGCCCAATAGGCTTGAGTGACTTGGGCTTTGAATGGGTTTTCCTTACACATCGAGTTTCCTCAAACTCACCCCTTTATTTTCATCCACGCAGAAATCCCCAACCATAGTGGGCTTGGAGCGTGAGGGAATTCGAGTGGCCACCGTTCGAAAGTTTGATTTTCTTCGGTGAACTGGACATTCTTTTATTTACGTTTGAAGTTTTGGGTTTTAAATGTAATAAGGCCGCTTAATTATTTTTAATGGTTTTAATATGTATTACTAAGATAGGTATTACTTATTTTAACTGTTGAAATTGGATAGCTTTAGGCGCGTTTCAAAAACAACAGTTGATTTCAAAATAACACGACAACAAGCAAAGCTTCCGAATGAAAGTATTTTCCAAAATTAATCACTTTTCCTAAAATTGACTTAATCAAATCGGTTTCCTAGAAATATCCATGACGTTAAGGTGTGGCAATGGCGGTATGCATGTCTAGGATTGGATCCGAAGGGAGCTTGGTACTTAAGCAGTCCGATGGATTCACCACCTCTTTTCCGGTTTCCTACCTGGTGCACAGCTTCCATTCACTTTAACCTATAATGAAATCATCTTTTAAAACACTCAGTAAGTTTTCTTTCTGGATCGAAAATGTTTTGAATGCTTCGATGTGGCATGTCGGATCCGGGCATAACGTCTGGGCCGGGTTTGGGGTGCTACATTTAGTGGTATCAGAGCCTAGGTTGCAACAAGTCGGCTGTGGAATGGGTTTACAAAAATAAAGATTTTCGAAAATGAAAATTTTATAAAGAATGCGAAAAACTCGATTTTCAAAATTTAGATCTTTAGAAGGTGGCATTCGAATCTCGGCTCAAGCACGTATGTATTACTCGAACTCTTTCAATATTTTTCGACTTATCTGTGCAGATTGAAATCGCTAGGATACTCTAGATAGGATGATCTGAAACCATAGGAAAATTTGATAAGAGATCAAATCGTAGCTAGACTTCGATTCTGCGAAAACAAACTCGAACTCTTGTCGATTCATAAAACATCCGTAATAAACACCGGAATATTAATTGATGCATAAAAATTTGTAATCAAGATAATACGACATGAGTACAAGAGGTCGTGGACGGAGCCGAGGAAGTGCTCGGCGAGATCTTCATCTTGAGACATATCTTGGCGGTGGATGCACCGGTACCACCGCAATGAGGTAGAGTCTCATGACGCGCGTTCGAGGATGATGCCCCGTCACGAGCAATGCTTCGTGTTCGGAAAGGGTTGTCGGGGCAAATGCACGGCAATAGAGTTTGGGGATCTATTTCGAATGACTTGAGCTAACTGAGCGGAGAGCTTTAGGGGCGTGTCTAGTATAGCCCTGAATGTGGCGGAGTATTGGTTGGAGGCCACAGAATGGATTATGGATGACTTGGACCGCTCTCGAGGAGATTGTGAGTGGGGTATCTGTACTAAGTCCTTTGGGTCACTCGGTTAGGGTAGACAAAGCGTATAGGATGTACCTTAGAAACTCAAGGTAGGATTTTCCTGGAGATCGATGGAGTTACCGTTCGAGAGAGTTTTATCTCATTTTGGGAATGGACCGGCTTGTTAAGCATAAGGCGACCCTGGATTGTGCTGCTAAACGAATGGTGTTAAGGGCCACAAAATATGAGGAGGTTATGGTGATAGGTAAGCAAAGGGTTTATTTGTCCAATGTGGTGTCGGTTTTAAGAGCCGAAAGGTGGATTCGGAAAGGTTGTGAGGCCTATTTGGCATTTGTAAGATAGTCAGAAGAGGAGGGATTATCAGTGGAAAAAGTTAGGACTGTAAAGGAGTTCTAAGATGTTTTTCCGGAGGAGCTTCCAGGATTGCCTCTGAACCAAGAAGTGGAGTTTAGAATCGACTTATTGCCTGGAACGGCACCAGTGTCTATCGCACCGTATAAAATGGCACCGAAGGAGTTGGTGGAGCTAAAGGCACAAATTCAAGAGTTGTTGGATAGGGGCTTCATTAGGCCAAGCGTGTCTCCATGGGGGGCACCGGTGCTATTCGTGAAGAAGAAGGATGGTACAATGCGGATGTGCATTAATTATCGCCAGTTGAACAAACTGACAATTAAGAATAAGTATCCACTGCCAAGGATTGACGATCTGTTTGACCAGCTTAGAGGGGCTTCTGTTTTTTCCAAGATCGACCTTCGATCTAGATATCATCAGTTAAGGGTGAAGGAGGCAGATATCCATAAGACGACATTCAGGACTCGGTATGGTCATTACAAGTTTCTGGTTATGCCATTTGGACTGACGAACGCTCCTGTAACGTTTATGGATCTGATGAATCGTGTGTTCCAACTATGTTTGGATCAGTTCGTAGTCGTCTTTATTGACGATATCCTGGTATATTCTGAAACTGAAGCGAAACATGATGAGCATCTCCGTATAGTGCTGCAAGTGTTAAGGGAGAAGGAACTCTTTGCGAAGTTCAGCAAGTGTGAATTCTGGTTGAGAGAGGTAACTTTCTTAGGACATGTGGTCTCTGCTGAGGGGATTAAAGTGGAACCTCGGAAAATTGAAGCGATTTTGGAATGGAAGCCGCCTAGGTCAGTGTTAGAAATACGGAGTTTCCTAGGATTGGCAGGATACTACAGAAGGTTTGTAGAAGGTTTTTCTGTGATGGCAGCACCTCTGACAAAACTCATAAGGAAAGGAGTACCGTTTGTATGGACTAAGAAGCAGCAAGAAGCTTTTGAGAAGCTGAAGAAATTTCTGACTGAAGCACCTGTGTTAATTCAACCAAAGTCTGGGAATGATTTTACTGTGTACAGTGACGCATCACACGTGAGTTTGGGCTACGTGTTAATGCAAGAGGGTAAGGAGGTTGCATATGCATCACGATAGCTTAAGACTCATGAGGGGAACTATCCGACTCATGATTTGGAGTTGGCAGCAGTGATATTCGCACTTAAGATTTGGAGACATTACTTGTACGGAGAAATGTGTATTATATAGACTGACCATAAGAGTCTTAAGTATTTGTTGACTCAGAAGGAGCTGAACCTTAGGCAAAGGAGATGGATTGAGTTGCTTAAAGATTATGACTGTTCGATCGAGTATCACCCAAGCAAGGCTAATGTGGTAACCGATGCTCTAAGTCGTAGAACTGTATCTGATCTGAGAGTAATGTTTGCTCGTCTGAGTCTGTATGATGATAGAAGTCTCATTGGTGAGTTGCAAGTGAGGCCAACCTGGTGGATCGATTAAGCAAAAGCAGTTGAACGATGAGTCTTTGGTTGCTCGTTTTCAACAAGTTAAGGAATGGGAAACTTCTGAGTTTGGGTTAAATGGCGAAGGAGTTCTGTGTTTTCGAGGAAGAATTTGTGTTCCGAAGGACTCTGATTTAAGGCAGACAATATTGAAGGAAGCTCATGGGGGACTATGTGCCATGCATCCCGGAGGAATAAGTTGTATCACGACTTGCGAGAATTGTCTTGGTGGCACGGACTTAAACGCGAAGTAAGAGTTTGTAGGAAATGTCGACATGCCGCAAGTGAAAGTCGAGCATCAATTACCCTCTGGACTGTTACAGTCAGTGAAGATACCACTTTGGAAGTGGGAGAGGGTAACCATGGACTTTGTGAGTGGGCTGCCCTTGACACCATCAAAGAAAGACTCAGTGTCGGTGATTGTGGATAGGTTGACCAAATCGGCCCATTTCATACCTGTTCGTACTGACTTTTCACTTCAAAAGTTAGCCAAGCTGTATGTGGCGAAGATTGTACGACTTCATGGAGTCCCAGTTTCAATTATTTCTGATCGGGATCCCAGATTTACATCTCGATTTTGGCAAAGGTTGCATGAGGCGTTGGGGACGCGATTGAATTTTAGTACGGCTTTCCATCCCCAGACTGATGGTCAATCGGAAAGGGTTATTCAGATTCTGGAGGACATGTTGAGGGGATACGTGATTGACTTTAGAGGTAGTTGGGAGGATTACTTGCCGTTGGCAGAATTAGCGTACAATAACGGTTACCAAGCGAGTATTCGAATGGTACTGTATGAAGCACTGTATGGACGAAGGTGTCGTACACCTAGTTGTTGGACTGAACTAGGAGAGCGACAAATTCTTGGACCAGAGTTGGTAGCTGATACTGAGGATAAGGTCAGAATAATTAGGGATTGGTTAAAAGAAGCATCTGATAGGCAAAAGTCGTATGCAGATTTGAAGCGTAAGGATATTGAGTACTCAGTAGGTGATATGGTCTTGTTAAAGGTTTCTCCTTGGAAGAAGATATTAAGGTTCGGTAAGAAGGGCAAGTTGAGTCCGCGGTTCATTGGGCCTTATCGGGTTTTGAAGCGAGTAGGCCCAGTGGCTTATCAGTTGGAATGACCTCCAAAGTTAGACAGGATTCATGATGTTTTTCACGTCTCCATATTAAGGCATTATCGTTCTGACCCTGCTCATGTCCTGCCAGTTGCAAAAATTGAAGTTCAGACTGATTTGACCTTTGAGGAGGAGCCTGTGCAAATATTGGCTCGAGATGTTAAGGTTCTCAGAAGGAAATCTGTCCCGTTAGTGAAAGTACTTTGGCGTAATCATGGAAGGGAAGAAGCTACTTGGGAATCAGAAGAGACTATGCGTCAACAATACCCTCAACTAGTTAGATCAGGTAAATTTCGAGGACGAAATTTCTTTAAGGAGGGTAGAGTTGTATCGCCCCAATTTTCAGGAATTCTGTGAATGTTGGCATAGGTTTAATTATGTTAGTGGGCCTCTAGAAGGCCCAAGCTTAAGATAGAACCCGGTAATTTTAGTTAATTTTTGTTCCATAAGAAAAAGGGGGTGAAATTATGAAATAGAACCTATGTGAAAATGTTTGAAAATACTATAGGCTAAATTGAAGTGGCCAAATAAATAGGAGTGCAAAATAGGAGGATTTGCATGACAAACCTCCCATTTTACATGAAGTGGCCAGCCATCATGTTGTTGTAGACAAAATGTGCACTTGATATCCATAATTTATGGTACAAATTGATACAAATTGATAATGGGTTAGGTAAATGTTTCATGATAATAGGTTAGGTAAATGTTCCATGATAATGGGTTAGGTAAATGTTCCATGATGGGCATTTCATGTCTTTTGTATTAAAGAATTAAATGGATGAAATATGAAATTTTATTAAAAAAAAAAGGGTGAAAAGAACAAAGTTTTGTCCATCTTTGTTCGTCATAGTCTAAAGTTAGAGAAGAGAAAGGAGAGGAGAAAGCTCTTGAATGTTCGGTCACTTGGGGAAGAAAATTGAAGGTAAGTTTTTGGTACCTTGCTTCTATTTTGAGGTTCATGAGTTCTTCTTGATTCTACCTTAACTCTTGAAGCATATTTTGGTTTTTAGTTGTGTTGTGAGCATTTAGTCATGAATTAAAATGAAGGAAATGGTTGTTGTTTCATGTTCTTTTGATGAAAAATGGAAGATAGGTGAAGTTGAGCCAAACAAATGAGCATGCATGTGCCTTAGATGCTAAGGGGAAAAATTGGCTAACATGTTGTGCTTTAAAATGATGATATAGAGATTATACTTAAGTAAAATCATAGATATGTGATGATTGATTGGTGATATACATGTTTAAATAACAAGCATGCAAGTTAGGTGTGAAAGAGTGAATTTGGTAATAAATCTGCTTGGGACAGCAGCAGTAACGTGACTTTGGAAAATCACCATAAATTGTGAGAGATGAATTAGAAGCTGAATAAATTATGTAATTAAAGCTTGTTGAGTCTAGTTTCAAATGAAATAAACGAGAACATATTTTGAATTCTGTACAATGAGAAATTTGATTCGTAATGAAGAGTGGTCAGATTAGTCAAACAGTGAAACATGGGAAACTTTAACAAAAATCTGGTATTGATTGGCTAAACCAAAAATTCTTAAAATTTTATGGATAGAAGATATATGAGTCTATTTTCAGGTAAAATTAACGGCACTTGATTTGGAGTTTCGTAGCTCTAGTTATAAATGATTTAGTGACTGTTGTTCAGGAAGACAGCTTGCAGTGAGATTATGATTATGTGATAAACATTGACAAAAATTTGTTAATGAGTTGCTTATTGATTTCTTATAAGCTTACTATGATCTGTAGGTGTGGTTGGCCGAATATTGTAAGGGATTAATACGTAGTTTGTATTTGAATAGTTAGATTAATGTGTTAGTAATCCAATTGTAGGCGGTTCGTGTGTGGATCTCGTCAAGATATCGTCGCAAAATGTGTGTAACTAACACCCTCTTTCTTAGTCTGGATCGGCAAAAGTCGAAAAGCCGAAATGCCAAAAACTGGTATTTTGTAGATTTGCGAGTGTGCGAATGCTCGTGAGGTAAATCAATTAATGTTTTTGGTAAACTGCAAAATTTGGATCGCAAAGTGCATGATTTCTATGCCCTCGATATTTTTGGGCTTAATGGGCCAAAATTAGAATGATGGGCCAACGGGCCCAATTCGGTAAGAACCCTCGGTACGTGATTTTGTAGTACGTGAAAAGTAGGAATATGCATGAAAAACCCTAAAATAGATAAACTACTGAAATACCTTTAAAAGTGGAAAATTTACGCTTTATCCCTAGAAGATAAATTACCAAATACCCCAGGGTTAAATTGACCTAAATGCATGTTTGATTGTTGTTATTTTCTGCATGCCATCTTATTATTATCGATGCATGGGATGGGATATTGACGGAGGAAGTCTGAAAGTGGCTTGTCCACGTCTTGGAGGCTTTGCCTCAATTTATCGTTAATCGAGCAAAGGTCGCAAGCTGTGGAGTGTTAAATTTGGGTGGGTTGAGCTATTCCCCACATGGAGTGTATGGTGGTGCGGGTGGAGTGTAGTGGTTGGTGGGTTGAGTAGTCTCCCAAATGGGCTTGCATATGTTATTGATGTTGCATGTATTTTGAAATGTGCCTATGGGTCATCTTGTTATCTGAATAAGGGCTAAGGCCCGTTTATTGTAATCTGAAAAGGGCTCGGCCCATACCATTGTTACTGAATGGGTTTAGGCCCAATAGGCTTGGTGACTTGGGCTTTGAATGGGTTTTCCTTACACACTGAGTTTCCCCAAACTCACCCCTTTTATTTTCATCCACGCAGAAATCCCCAACCATAGTGGGCTTGGAGTCGTGAGGGAATTGAGAGGCCACCCGCTCGAAAGTTTGATTTTCTTCCGTGGCTGGACATCCTTTTATTTACGTTTGAAGTTTTGGGTTTTTAAATGTAATAAGGCCGCTTAATTATTTTTAATGGTTTTAATATGTATTACTAAGATAGGTATTACTTATTTTAACTGTTGAAATTGGATAGCTTTAGGGCGCGTTTTCAAAAACAACAGTTGATTTCAAAATAACACGACAACAAGCAAAGCTTCCGCAATGAAAGTATTTTCCAAAATTAATCACTTTTCCTAAAAATGACTTAATCAAATCGGTTTCCTAGAAATATCCATGACGTTAAGGTGTGGCAATGGCGGTATGCATGTCTAGGATTGGATCCGAAGGGAGCTTGGTACTTAAGCAGTCCGATGGATTCACCACCTCTTTTCTGGTTTCCTACCTGGTGCACAGCTTCCATTCACTTTCACCTATAATGAAATCATCTTTTAAAACACTCAGTAAGTTTTCTTTCTGGATCGAAAATGTTTTGAATGCTTCGATGTGGCATGTCGGATCCGGCCATAACGTCTGGGCCGGGTTTGGGGTGCTACATCAATCACAGCAATTAATTAAGTATATAATCTTCCCAAACATTATAATATCCTAGAATACTGAAAGATCTCCCGTAGCACCGACCCGTTCAAGTCTGAAAACCACTTGAAAATCCAATCAATAACAAAATGAGTTGTGAACTCAGTGCGTAGAAGACGTTTGTTCAATTAGAACACATTTATAAGATAATTCCGAATCCTAAGATTCGGTTAGATAACAGAAGCAATTCTAGTTTAGATACGGAACGAATCAATTACATATGCAGAAGCATTTTCAATTTCATATACAGAACAAATCAGATTCAGATGTAGATATTCCTACCCTAATCTGTTACTGTCTTCGGCCATCCCAACACACCGTTAGGGGCGTTCAATGCCCAACCAACCCTACACACAATAGAGTGTCTATCTGACACATTTACAGAGATGCAACTTAGTTGCTAGGTTGAAATGCGACAATGTACCAGGTTCATATTTATGTGCATCGTGGCTTAGCCACTAATTTAGAACAGATTACTTTCTTCTTTGCAATATCCAAACCCATGCAAATGTAGAGTACAAATATCCACAACATGTGTTTAGTCATCCTAATTCATTTCACAAATAGAAAATACAGTTCAGTATTAGAAATAGCCTTTTCACAGTACACATACAATTGTGTTATTCATATGTCAGTCACAGAGCATCAGAGAGTCCTTGTACAATCAAATTCAAATCATTCATGCATTGGGGAGGTCAGTATTAGTGTTGGGTAACACTCACGTCCTTATAAACAAGATTTGTACCCTATTTATATGCCACACAACCTGGACACATGTCCATGTCCTTGCCCGTGTGGCTCACATGGCCTAGACACACGCCTTGCCCGTGTGGCTCACATGGCCTAGACACATGCCCATGTCCTTGCCCGTGTGACTCACACAGCTTGGACACACGCTCATGTCCTTACCCGTGTGACTCACACGGCCTGGAAAAATGCTCATGTCTCTGGCTGTGTGGTCCTAAAACATAAATAGTGAGCACGACCTAAACACACGTCTGTGTGTCTTTCTCATGTGGCTCAAATTCGATGAATAGTGAGTTACATGGCCAACCACACGGCCTAGGCAAACGCTAATGTGCCTAGCCGTGTGGCGTCGATAGCCATGTTTTCCTACGTCTGAAATTCATAGAATTAAAGGTTTCGGTACGCACCTAAACTGATGTTAAAGTAGTAACAACGTAAAACGCTTCCAAAGCCTAAAATGACCACTCAATAACTCAATAAACTTACTTTAACGACAATAACATACAATTGTAAGCAGAACATCGATGTTGAAAGTTTTGACACGAAACCTCCAACGAAATCAACACTTACCAAAAGATCAACAACGATTGCCCAAATTAACGTTTTGGGGTTCGCTACTTCCAATATCCCCGCCTAAAAGGGAAACCAACCGGTTGATTGTCAAAAAAATCACCCAACAACCATAGAATACGCAATTCAAAACATACCACGAAGTACAAGCAGAAATCATGAATTCAATCGAATTTAATAAGGGAACTTACTCAATTTTACCCGAAAATTGTGTAAAACTTATTGTGTTTAGCCCAACTGAACAAAACTTTGTTGAATAAGTAAAAACATTTAATGCTTATTTAATAGAAAAACAATCCCCTAGTTGAATTAGGAGAGAGAGAGGGGTAGGAAATCTAGTTTAAACATACTAGGGTTTGCCATCCTTTGTATTCATTATGAGGGGCTCTTGGGTCTCTCTTGTATCGGGCTCAATTATAAGTGTTTCATGGACTTTTAATCAAACATTTTATAATTCAATCCAATACAATACATATTTTTCTATTCACTAAAATAAACATTATAAATTAAAATTTCAATTAAATAATTTTCTCAACCAAATTCAAATCCGTTAAAATCATGACAACTTTACCGTAAAAGAATCTATAAGAAAATACATTTAATTTCTATATTCAACGGATTTCTTACTGACCAATGAATTTAATTCCATTTTTGAACTTTAATTAATTAATTAATTCATTAATAATTAAAAAACTATAAATTAATTCTCATGTTATCTCTATACTTTAGTGAGAAAACCACATTCATTTCCAAAATTTTCACATTTCTCCAACTTTAACATTTCTATCCAGGTATGTTCATTTAACTCAACATGCAATTCATTTCTAGTTTCAACGAGCTAGTGGAGGGACTGATTGGACATATGTGATTGAGACTCTAATGATTGATAATTCAGTTCCAAGTTTTCACATATTAATTATAAAATCATTTAGTGAGGAAGTCATTCCACTATAGTATAGTGATTGAGCTCTCACTAATGACATACCATTACGAAAGCTACTCGATCAATGCTCGTCCAATGACATTGTCATAAGTGTATTACCACTATAAGATATCCTTAATCTCTTTGGGATAAATCTGCTCTCCAAATATGATCCTATTTTATCTCATGGTAACCTTTACATCTCCATTCATGAAAAGTCAATTACTATCAAATAGTAATTAAGTCATTCATCACAAAGACGAACAATCCGTGGCCACGATAACTTTTCATTTATCATGTAATTCCAATGAGAGGATATTATTTACCTATGTCTTGGATTATGAATTCTACTATTGTGAATGATGCTACACATTACAAAAGTCGTATACCCAACGCAACAACTTTCGGTTTCTTATCTATTTGAACTCAAACTTTTACTTACATCAAAGTATACGAGTCACACATACATAGTCCACCATCCACTCAGGATTAATGTATGTCATACCATGAACGTCACAAGTAAATAAATCCATAAGCGGATTCAAGATCTATTCTGTTTGGGTTTTGTTCGATGTACTGTTAGTCCAATTAGTCATATTTATGTCTCTATCTTCTAGGAGTTATCTGCTCCGATGCCCAAGACAAAACATCTCCCCAATTGGACTTGATAGACGACATAATAGTTTTTCAATCGGTTTGCTCATTTCTGATTAGACTAAGAACATGTTTAGGTTCGTGTACTAATATAAGTTGTCTTTCCATATTACGATCTGACCAGGTAATACCGCTTAATATTAGTTAAACATTAGACAACCAATGAGCTAATATTTGCTTCTATTTTTCTTTAGATGCAAAAACCACACGAATATATTATATAAAGGTAATTAATGTAATCCATGAATAATTTTATTCACTAATTTATTAAAAAAAAAGTACACAAACGAGTATACTATACAAATATCCAACTTGGTACATAAAAAATGCCTTTTAAAATAATATTCCTAAGATTATCAAAATAAAGATTTATACCTTTCATTACTTCAGTTGCCACACATTTCCCATTTTTGGTTCGTAACGATAGTCTCTTATCTTTAAGACCTTTTGTTTCCTCAAATCTTTGTAAAGAAACATACACAAGATTAGTGGCTCTAGAGACAATGACTCAATGGTGTAACTCCCCTAACCCGTGTCTGTCGCTAGATTAAGGTTACGATTATTAAATAGTCAAAAACATTTGTACGTTATACCATTCATACACATGCATATTGTCCCTAAATCGAGCCCTCGAGGCTCTAAAAATAACTTAGAAACAATTTGTGACCAATTTGAAATAGTTTGGAAAGTTTAGAAAAAGATAAAAAATTTGCAAAATAGGGGTCACACGACTGTGTAACTATCGAACTAGGGACACACGACAATGTCTTAGCCCGTGTCCTCACCCGTGTAACTCTTTAAGTAAGGTCACACGACTGTGTCACACGCCCGTGTGCCAGGCCGTACAACTTCAAATTTGCCCCACATGCCCGTGTGTTAGGCCGTGTAACTCACTGACTTACAGCCTAAGGAAATCATTAGATGACACACGGCCGTGTCGCCATGCCGTGTGTCTCACACGAATGAGTTACATGCCTGTGTGGACCCAAATAAACCTTAAATGAAAAGTTTACCATTTCAAGCTTACTTGGACCCTAAGTAATCCATTTACCAACCAAAAAACCTACTTAAAATGACATTAAACAAGCTTAAAACATGCTAAATCAACCATCCTAAGTGTCTAACCAATGTACCCTCATTGGTACAAGTATACACAATTTCACAACAAAATGAACTATCACCCAAAGCATGTTAATTCACACAATTTAACATTAAACTAATGTGCCTATTATAGGAACCTTAATCACAACATTCCATTAGCACTTACCATAAACTTGCACTAAAACATTTTCCTTAGTTCACATATGTCATACTAGGTTAACTACTTGCATTTAAGATCATACATTAAAGTTTTACATATAAAAAAAATGGCAATGACAAAAAAGCCTATTACATGCCATATAATCCAAAATGAATGTTCCAAAAACCACCAAAAAGAGGAGGATAGTGTGACTTGAGTGCCGGTCTGACTGTCCAACCTTCAAAGAATCTACAAGAACAGAAAATAACATAAATAAGCTCATTGAAGCTTAGTAAGTTGACATACAAAAACGATAAATCTTACCGAAGTAATACAATAAATTATTCAATAATAATTCAACTACATGTGTTCCCTATCATCCAAAATCTCAACCCGGTAAATTGCATAGTTCAATTCAAAGCTCAAATACATATTCTAACTATCAAAATCACTAAACAAGTTATGAGTTAGATATTTACGATTTGATGAAGAATTTACAGATATGAGTACATAGATATTCCAATCGAAACACGACAATCGCTCATAAGAGCTAATCCACATGAATAACATGCCAGATGCTCATAAGAGCTAGTCCACCCGATAACACGCCAGATGCTCATAAGAGCTAGTCCAACTGAAAACACGCCAAAACAAGGAGTATAACGCAAGAGTTTGCAACAAATGCTGAACCTCGGCCTACTTAGGAAAAATATATATATATCACTCCATAATAATCTCCACTCCAATCCTCCCATAACATGCCATAATTCGATTGTACTCTATCCTATGTTCATCCAATTCAAGTATTGAAATTCATTAATATTTCTCAAACAACTTTACCTGAACTGAATTGTAGTAGTTGTAGAAGTTCAGGGGCTAATCCGCGATTTTTCCTTTTTCACGTATATCAACAGGGTCGTGATCTAAAATGTAAAATTTCTCAATTATTATCTTACATTTCACCTTCAAATTCACTTAACATTTCATACCCTTTTATTTTTCAAATTTACACAATTACCCCTAACTTTTACAACTTTTTCAATTTAGTCCCTTAACTGAAAATCATCAAATTAACCATTTTTCTCAAGTCAACATTTCAGCCGAATATACTAGGCCCTTAAACAACCCCTATTAAACATAAAATTCACTATCAAACCCTAAAATTTTGATTTTTTCTCAATTTAATCCTTAAATCAAAATCTAAGAAAAATTATTTCACAAAATCATCAAATATCACAATCAAAGATTCAAATACATAGTATCATAAAAAAATTCAATATTCATCAATGGAAACTTCTAAAATTTTTAACAGATTAAAAAAGAGGGTACATGCTAGCTGGACCTAGTTGCAATGATCTCAAAAACATAAAAATTACAAGAAACATGTATAAAAATCACTTACACGCAAAGCTTTGAACCTAGCTAATTCTCCAAGCTTGAGAAGCCATGGTCATTTGGTTTACCACAAGAAAATTAAAGAAGATGATGGCAAATTTCATGATTTGTTTATGTTTAATTATTAATTTATTACCTTTTTACCCTTTTAAAATCAATTAAAATTTCATTAGAACCACACTAGACCGTCGACTATTTACTAATAAGGCCTATTTACCTTATTGGTCCTCCCACATTTATTATTAACCCATTAAATCACAAAAATGTAATATTAACAAGTTTTTCACTTATTAAAATTTAGTCCTTTTTCGTTAATTAGCTATCTAAACATTAAAATTTCTTAACCAAATTTTAATACGACTCTAATATCTCCGTAAATATTCTATAAATAATATCTACAAGTCAACACAATGTTAATTTGTGGTCCCAAAACCACTGTTTTGTCACCACTGAAAATCAGGCTGTTACAAATGGTCTATTGGATCTTTCACTAAGTAAGCTTCTATAATAAAGAATTCCATACCTTTTCACTTAGTGGCTAGGTAATTGATAGCCTCTGGATGTACCAGAGTGTGAATATTGCAACTAAAGATATAGATTTGAGGAGATGTCCGCAAGTATACGGGCAGGTTGTAATATATTTGTTTACAATGAAACACTTGGTAAGTATTCTGAGAATCATATCCAAGGGATTGCAGTTTGGGGAAAACAATTATCAAGCCAATTACAGGAAATAATTACTAATCTACTCGAGTCATGAATTAGTAGTGTTAATCAAGAAGTAAGGTGATAATGATAATAAGAAACTAAATAATTTTAACTAAACTTAAATCTACTTCTAGGTTCCTGTATTGGCTTTTTCTATTCCTTGTTTTGACTACGTGAGTTCCATTTAGCCTAGATTCAATTTTATACCTAATTAATTATTGAAGTACAGTTCTAACCAATCAACTAGTCGATACCCTAGCAAGATCTTTCGATCTTCCACTAGAATAACGAGTTAGCAACAACTACTTATCTTCCAACCTCATCGTCCAGACCATTTCAGGGTTAACGTTTCTCAGATAGGCCATACCAATTTTTGATTAATTACCACCTAAATGACTTCTTAAGGTTGTCAGGCCTAAGGTTTGTTTCACGTTATAACTGATTTGCTAAGAAACTCTATCATTCAAGCAATTAATTAAGTTAAAATAATTAAAACATGTAAAATATGTAGAAAGCACAAATTGGTTCTAATCTTTACACAAACATTATTCTAACAATGTTAAAGAGATAAATATAAAGAAGAGAATAAGGAAAAATGATGCTCATGAATTTATCAATGAAAGTGTGGTTTTAGAACAATCTCCCCTCGCGGAAGTCTCACTTCAAAAGAAGCTCTTCCGATTACAAGAACATAAAATAACCTAAGTATAAACTAAGAATTAAAGAAAAACCTAAGAATTAAAACCCTCAAATTGTATGTTTAACCTGATTATAATGACCTTTATATAGGCTCAACTTGGAATATTAAAGTGCCTAAATTATCCTTGAAGTTTTTAGAGTTCAATTAGGACAAATACACCTAATTTGTCTCCAAAACATAGTTAAAATGTGCAAGAATTTTGGGTTGTGCAAGGGCTATGTCGTGACATCGAAGGAAATTTCATTCTAAAACTCATTTTTAGCTTCTGTATTCGATGCTGAGACGTCAGTATCTTAGTGTCGAAACATAGGCATCAGTTTTGCCCAGAATAAGCATTTTTAGCTCCCGACTTGACCTACAAGACCATGTAACCTTATTTAGATATATAAAATGTAATAAAAACTATTAGAAAGCATAGATTACTATTAAACAAGCTATAATTATGTGTAAAAAGGGATGTAAATTATAGTATGATTTATGGCAGATCAGTAATCCTTCCACCCTTTGCTGTTTGGCTTAAAGTGCCCTTTATTTTTGAAGAAAAAACATTTAGACTTGGATAAATCTTTAGACGTCTAGGTTTTCTTCCTTTCCACTTGAGGTTACCTAGAGAACTGTGCCTCATTTGTTTTAGCATGCTTTCCTTTCCCTTTAGAGAAAGAAGCAACAACTATGTTTTTTTTTTGCTTTTTAGATTGGTTAACCATCATTCAACATCGACTCATAGGATTGTAATTCTTTCATGAGTTGTGTAAGCGTCATATTCTTGTTCCCATGGTTATATTTGGCCCTAAAGCCTACAAAGTCCTTGGTAAAGCTTTTAAACATCGTCTCTATTTGTGTGTTCTGGTCTAGATTGTCTTCATTATCCGTAGCATTAATAAAGTATCCCATAAAAGTAATCATATGGTCTTTGACCGGAGTGTCGGTCTTTTACAGGGCATTCACCAAACTAGTTATAACCAAATGTAAAGTCAAGGCAGCTTGGCCTATAAACATGTCCTTTGGTTTGTCTAGAATCACTTTAGCAGTCCTACAACTTTCTAGTTGCTTATAAAGGAATTTGGTCACGCTTTTTAGCATATAGCAATGAGCTATCTCATAAGACTCCTCTCAATGTTTTCTAGCATCAGCTTGAAAGTAAGTCGTTGCAATGATAATTTCTTAAATCCATTGAATCAAGTCATGGTGGGGTGATTTTACAGAGAGTAAGAACTTGGATTTTCATCCAATTAGTACATGAACCTAATTCCTCAAGCATTCACACATAGTAATTATCATTTAACGTTTGACCATCATTCTAACCTAAGTAGAGCTTAATGGGAAGTTGCTTAACTAGAAGATCTTGAATGTAACCATCAACTCAATAACTATCATATTATGTACCACAAATGAGTCATCCCTAGACAATATCATCGAGTAACATGTTGTAACTAGTTGTCATATTTGGAGAATAATTTTTTGTTATATTGCATGATAATACCTACCATAAAGGCCGATCTAATTATCATAGGAATAGAAGAGAGTTCTACCTATTTTCAAGAAATCTCATTAGTGATGATCTACATGGAAATCCTACCATGAGGTAGTTAAATTACCATGTCGTCACAAGAGACCATTGATGGAAGTCGAAGGTCTTGTTTGGGGACTTTTTCCCACTGAATCTTTTAAAAACATGCAAGGTTTTTAATGTCCAATCTCAATAATGAATTATTTAGAAATGCATGACAAGTACATGTGACTTTCTTTCCCTAAACTATATGGCATGCTTATCATACATATGCATGAACATAAATACGCAGTCAAATAAATATCATCATACTATTAGAAATAAAAGCACCTTGACCAGCCAAAGTTTCCATGATTTTTCCTAGAAAAAAAAATTAAAAAGTCACCACAAAGCATACTTTGGGAGTTCTATTGTGCCACCATTGACATATGCTGTCAAATCAATTCACGTCGTCATTTTGTCGTCACCACCTGATAAGTGTCAAAAGTAACATATTTTAGTCTCATTCTTAATGCCTCTTTAGGCGATTAAATGTTGTTAATTATGAATTATATACTTCTAATACTTTAAATTCATGTTTTGAAGCTTAATAGAGTGGTTGGGAGCAATAGCAGCAAAAAATGAGTTAAAATAAAAATATTGGAGTAGTCTGGACACACCTAGACCACACAGGCATGTGGCCAAGCCATGTCGATTTCGTGGACCATGTGCATTAAGAATAGGAAATTTCATTTTTTAAGTGTTTTGGCACTTTGGGTAGGTATAAATGATAAAAAAAGAGGAACTTGCTGTCTAAGTTTAGCATGAAAATTACCCAAAAAAACACCGTTGAAGCTGGTTTCTAAATAGCTCTCCATCAATATTCAAGTTTCCAAGATGATTTCCTAGGAAGTTATCATGGGTTTATTTTAATTTTATGATTATATTGTATTTTCGATGTTTATTCTTGCAAGTATAAACTAATTTTCTATATACCTAGGGGAGATGAACCCTAAGATGGATTCTATTGCTTAATTTCTAGTTTTATTCAATAAAATCTTAGTTTCCTTATTTTCAATTATGAATGCTTAATTGTTCTTTGGTTAATATTTCTAGAGTATTAATCCATGTTTGATGTGTCTGAGGTTGAGGTTGAATAGACCCTTCTTGCGACTAGATATTGCATAATTGGATGGAGTTGCATGCAATCCTAGAAATAGGATGACATAAATCTATCATATTAGAGTCAAATCTAATATGAGGATCTATCAAGTGAATTAATGCAATAATAGGAATTTTAATTAGAAAGAAATTTCTACGTATCAAAAATCTAAAAACAGAAGTTATAGATGAAATCTAGGTGGATTCTTACCTAGGTGTTGTTTTGTCACTTGATTGATATTTGATAATTTTCATGATTTGCTATTTGGTGCATTCGTTAGTTAATTTTAGTTTTAATCAATTATTTGAGTTGATAGGTTAAATAATAGAAAGACGATAATTACAAGTAATTGTAGTCCTCGAGGGAACGATATTTGTGCTCATCATAGCTATACTATTAATTGATAAGTACAGTTGCCTTAGTTGATTTATTAGTTAATTTAGTGGACACCAAGTTTTTGGCACCATTTATGAGGACTAAATATCAAGAAAGTCTTATTTTTGTTAATTTAACCTATTTTATTTTATTTTATTTTATATTAATTTCGTTTTTTCATTTAATTTTGAGATTTTGATTCGATTTTATTTAGTTTTTGACAGGTACTTTTGGTTTATGGTTAGAGGTAACCAGTTGGAATTGATAATTTTTTATATTGAGATTAAAAGAACTACTCGCAGAAATCGAAGAGAGGCTAGAGAAGCAAGGCAAGTCAACTTTAGACTGTTATAGACAGTCAAGAGAGAAAAATGTTATTGAAAAGATAGATCTTCCTCCATTGACGATGTATGACTATACCAAACCAACTCTGACTTGGACTGAGTCTAGTATCATTAGACCAACTGTCGCTACAAACAAATTTGAAATCAAGCCGAATACAATTCAGATGGTGCATTAGTATGTTCAGTTTGATAGGTTACAAGATGAAAATCCAAATGTACATCTAGCAATTTCTTGTAGATCTGTGATACTTTCAAGATCAATGGTATTTGTGATGATGTCATACGGTTGAGATTGTTCCTAATGGTTGAGTTTACTTGCACGGGGTTCCATCACTACTTGGGCTTTGATGATTTAGAAATTCTGGTTGAAGTATTTTCCATCGGCAAAAACAGCTAATTTAAGGAATGATATTTCTTCGTTTTCCCAATCAGAGCTTGAGGTTTAAGGATCCTTTATGATACATTGGAGAGATTTAAGGATCCTTTACGAAGATGTCCTTATCATGGTTTTCCTTTATGGCTACAGGTTCAAACCTTTTATAATGGTTTGAATCCCTTAGGATTTTATTGAGGAGATGCCAGTGAATAATTATCTATGGCAAGTTACGAGAGCAAAGCTTGCTAAAGGAGCTATTGTTTTTAATGTAGATGAAGTTACTATGTTGGCAAGTCAGGTTGAATCTCTTGGTAGAAAAATTGATGGTTTGAGTTTAGAAAAATAAAAGACTCTTGTGATGTAATGTAATGTGACTAAAGTAGGTATGATCAGGCAGGAATGCTTGAATTTGAAGTCTAACATAGGGCATGGGCAAGTGGACTTTATGGGTAATAGTTCTAGACCTTAGAATAACCTTTATAACAATACTTATAACACAGGATGGATGAATCATCTAAGGTTTTCTTGAGGTGGTCAAGGGAATCAATGATCATAACCCTCTTCCTGCTTTCAGCAACATTATCAACAAGAGAAGATGCCAAATATTGAAAAGATGTTGGCTGAATGTATTTTAGTGTCAGAAACTAGATTTCAAAATACTGAAGCAATTTTTAAAATTGAGCAAGCACCGATTTAGGGACTCAAGAATCAAATTGGTCAGCTTGCTAAATTGGTTTAGAAATGAAAACAAGGTAGCTTACCTAGTAACAATGAAACTAACCTAAAAGAGCAAGTAAAAGTAGTCACTTTGAGGAGTGGAAAAGTGTTACCTGAATCTAAAGAGAAGCTGAAACAAGAAGCTGTTGAGAAAGATAATTGGGTTAAGGATAGCAAGAAAGACCAAAAACTAGTATTGAGAGAATACAAACCCCTAATCACATACCTAGCAAAGTTGAACAAATTGATAAATTTCTTGAAATTTTTAAACAGATGCATATTAACTTACTTTTTATTGAAGCTTTTCGCAGATGCCCAAATATGCAAAATTCTTAAAAGAGATTTTGAAAAATAATAGGAGGTTAAAGAAGCTGTCTATTATGGAACTTAATGAGGAGTGCTCAACTATTCTCCAAAACAAACTACCAGCCAAGCTTAAAGATCCAAGGAGTTTTACTACTTGTTTTATTGGTAGTTTATCTGTTGAGAAAGCTTTAGCTGATTTAGGTGCTAGTATAAATTTGATGCCCTATAAAATGTTCAAGAAACTTAGTCTTGGGGAACCGAACCCCACTAGGATGAATTTTCCACTGTTAAAAAAAAACCAGTTTGAAAACAGTTTTCTTGCACAACGAAATATTAAAATTTTGAAAATCGACTTGGTTTGTGATATTTATAGCAATAAACCTTAATTGAATTCATACATGTGTTTTTGAATAAATGGATCCTTGATGTTTTCCATCTTTTAACCAAATTATCATCTCCGCTATTCTAGTACCGCGACCTGCATGGTGTGGGCTCGAATCAAAACATAGAACTAGAAAAAAAATTTCTTTCGGGGAGAAAACGAAAATTCTCTCTTACCTAATAGAAACCAATAAAATTGTTGTTTTGAAAAATATGTTTATAAATTGAGAATAAATTTTCTCTATTTTTTGTCAAAATAACAATCTCTCAAAAATTGTGTAAATAGCTCTATTGGTGCCATCTTTTTGTAAGAAGAGAAAGTAGAATCCTTGTAGAGTTGTAGAAGTTTATTTTAAATAGAAAAACAATCCGACTTAGAGTAAGAGAAAGGTGAACGACTCACCCTTGTTTTACTACTAGGGTTGTCGTCCCCTTCATGTTATATGAGAGGTTTTTGGTGTCTCTCACATCAGTTCCAATTACGAATACTTCCTGGGCTTTTTTGACCCCGTACTCTATAATATGACCTAACCCGACTAAGTTTTTCTATTTCCCAAAATAAACTTTCATATCTACATATTAAATAATTTTCTCACCCAATTTTATCCCAATAAAATTTTGAAAAAATTCGTTCAATATGTTACAACTCAACATGTTCACTGTGACTAAATGATTTATTTTCATTTTCGAGCTTCAAAATAGTTTAAAAACATAAAATCATTCTTCCATATTTTTTAATTAATCCTATATAGGATTCCAAGTTTCCATTTTCATTTTCATTTCCATTTTTTGAAACCTACATTCATTTCCAAATTATTCCATTTCTTTATTTTGAAGAAAACCATAATCATTCCTAAATGTTTCTCATTTCATTTCTGGTTTCAATGAGTTAGCAGAGGGACCAATTGGACATATGAAGTTGAGGCTCAAATGATTTATAATTAAGTTTTGGCTTTTCACTAATTAATTATAAACTCATTTAGTCATGAAGCCATTCCACTAGAGTATCATGACTGAGCTCTCCTTAACGACATACCATTACAAAAGTAACTACTTAATGCTCATCCAACTACTTAGTGCTCGTCAATAGTGTGTTACCCTCATAGGATCCTATTTTATCTCGTAGTAACCATTACATTTTCCTTCATAAAAATTCAAACACTGTCAAATAGTGATTAGGTCATCCATCACACAAACGGATGACTAGTGGCCATACAAACGTACGACCCGTGGCCATGTTTACTTTTCATTAGCCATGTAATACCAATAAGAGGATATCATTTACCCATGTTTTAGGCTATAAATTCCACTGATGTGAATGACACTACATACTACAGAAGTCGTACACCCGACGTACTAGCTTTCAATTCTTTATTTATTTAGACTCGAGCTTTTACTGACATCAAAGTGTATGAATCAAACATTCATAGTCTGCTGTCCATTTAGGATTTAGGTATGCCACACTATGAACATCACAAGTGAATAAATCGATAAACGAATTTAGGATTTATTTTACTAGGGTCCTATCTAATGTACTGTCAGTCCAATCAGTCACATCTATGTTTCTATCTTCTAGAAGTCATCCGCTCTAATGCCCAAGATAATGCATCTCCCGAATTGGACTTGATAGATGACATACTAGTCTTTTAATTGGTTTTCTCATTTCTGATTAGACTAAGGGCATGTTTAGGTTTGTCTACTAATACAAGTTGTCTTTTCGTGCTACAATCTGACCACGCAATACCGCTTAGTATTAGTTAAACATTTAGACAACCAATAAGCAACATTTGCTTCCATTTTTCTTTGCGTGCAAAAACCATTTGAGGAAAATTATACAAAGTACATTAATGTAATCAATGAATTTTTTATTAACCAATCTATTCAGAAAAATTACAAATGTATATTGACAAAAATACTATACTTGGGGCACCAGATCCAACATTAATAGTTGACAGATCCATTAAGTATCCTAGGGATATTATTGATTGTACTTGTTAAAGTGGATAAATTTATATTCCCTGTTGATTTTGTAATACTTGACATAGATGAGGATATTGAGGTACCCAAGATTTTAGGCTGACCATTTTTAGCTACTGCTAGAGCTATTAATGATATTGGTAATGGTAAACTTGTGCTTAGAGTAGGTGATGAAGAAGTTATTTTTCAAATACATGATGCTATGATAGTCTTTTTTCGGCAAGATGATACTTGTTATTTTATAGATTCTATTGATCATACAGCTCAAATTTCATTGTAAGAAATTATCTATAAAAACACATTGGAACTATGTATTTTTAAAGGTGAGGGGGATGATGGAGACAATGTTATGAAAAGTGAAATGGTAGTTCATGGACGCTAAAGATCCATCATGCAGACACAGTAGGTTTGAGATGATTGAGGTGACTAAGGATTTGAAATTAAAGCCTTTTATTGAAAAACCTCCTAAAGTAGAGTTGAAATAATTGCCAAATTATCTGGAGTATGCCTTCCTTAGAGACAATTCTACATTCCTAGTGATTAAAACTACGTTAGAATGATGAGTTACTCCAAGTACTTAAGGAACACAAAAGAGATAGAGCCTGAAAGATTTTAGACATTAGAGGGACCAATCCTTCTTTTTGCACCCACAAGATCTTGATAGAATACAATTAGAAGCTATGTGTGGAAGCTCAAAGGAGGTTACATCCCAACATAAGAGAAGTTGTAAAGGCTGAATTAAACTTCTAGACGTTGGAGTTATTTACCTTATATCTGATAGTACTTGGGTGAATCCTGTCCAGGTTATTCTTAAGAAATAAGGCATGGTTGTTTTGGCTAATGAGAAGAATGATTTGATCCTTACAAGAATAGTCACGGGGTGGAGAGTATGCATTGGCTACAAGAAGTTAAATGATGCTACAAGAAAAGATCATTTTTCGCTACCATTTGTGGATCAAATGTTGAAGTGGTTGTTTGGTCAAATGTACTATTGCTTTCTAGATGGACTTTTTGGCTACTTTCAAATCTCGATAGCTCTAGAGAATCAAGAAAAGATGACAGTTACATGTCCATATTATACGTTTTCTTATCAAAGAATGCATTTTGAATTATATAATGCACCTTCTACTTTTCAGTGATGTATGCTAAATATATTTGATGAATTTTTTGAAGACATTATGGAAGTATTCATGGATGATTTCTTGATGTTTGGTAACTCTTTCTATCTATGCCATCAAAATTTGAAATGAGTGTTAATGCGGTGTAAGGAAACTAATCATGTGCTTAATTGGGACAAATATCACTTTATGGTTCAATAGGGTATTGTATTGGGTCATAAATTTTCTAGTAAAGAGATTGAGATTGATAGAGCAAAAATTGAAACTATTAAGAAAATACCTCCTCCTATTTTAGTTAAGGCTATTAGAAGCTTTTTAGGACATGATGATTTCTATAAGAAAATTATTAAAGAATTTTCTAAAATAGCTAAGCATTTAGCTAACTTGTTAGAAAAATATGGACCATTTAATTTCACTTAGGAATGTTTAGAGGAATTTAATGTTCTTAAGGAACAATTGATCTATGCCTCGATTATGGTTGAGCCCGATTGGAATTTACCTTTTGAACTAAGTGTGATACATGTGATTTTGTAGTAGCTGCAGTTTTTTTACTGTAAAGAGACAAGCATTTTCAGCCGATATATTATTCTAGCAAGACTTTAATGGATACACAAGATAATTATACAACTACAGAGAAAGAATTACTAGTTGTGGTTTTTGCATTTGATAAATTTAGACCTTATTTAAAATTGTCTAAAGTTATTCTATAGACCGACCACTCTACTCTTCACTACCTTCTTACTAAACTTGATGCAAAACCTAACCTAGACTTTTAAGGTGGATTTTATTGTTGTAAGAATTTTATTTGGAGATTAGAAATAAGAAAGAAGTTAAAAATCTTGTAGCAGATCACCTCTCAAGGCTTGAGAATCCAAATCTTGATAAGCTTGATGAAGAGGCAATAAACGATTTGTTTCCTGAAGAGCAGCTTTATTCAGTAACAGAATCTCAAGTCCTTTGGTTTGTAGATATTTCTAATTATTTGGTTGCTAATATTCTACCAAGAGGCGATCCATTTTTATTTCGTGTTTGTAAAGATCAAGTGATCGTGATTTTGTGTGATAAGTTTTATAAATTTATAATTAATCACTCTTAAAACTAACTATTATCACGACGTAGGCAAGTGAACCAACCGAACAGTAGTATAGTTTTAGCTAGACCAGATTGTCGAACCCAAAGGAACTAAAAGTACTAGTAATGACTGTCTTTTTATTATCTAGCGTAAGAATAAGGGGGTTTGTTTTAACTAACTAATTAACTAAACTAAAAATTCACAGAAAATAGAATTGGGGGATTACTTTTTGGAAAACGATTGAATTAAGACAATACCTAAGGAAGAATCCACCTAGACTTCACTTGTTATTCTGACTCTGAATCGGACGATTTATTCATTTAACTTGTTCTGTAGAGATCCCTAAGTTATATTATTATCCCTAGTCAAGACTAATAACGTCTAATCCTTAGATTGAATAATTGAGACTTTTCTCTAATTAACACCCTAGGGTTGCTTTAACTCTATCTATGGATCCCCTTATTAGGTTTCACCCTAATCCGGTAAAATCTTGTCACCCTATCTCTAGGTACGCAATCAACTCTGCTTCATTATGAAAATTGTACTCTTAGACAGGGTCTGTTCCTCCTCTGAATAAGAGCTTAACTTGAATCAATATCGTGGAATATCAAAACAAGAATTAAGAACACATAATTAAGAACAAGTCAAATATTTATCATACAATTCAGAAAATAATAACAAGATTCGTCTTAGGTTTCATTCTCCTTAGGTATTTAGGGGATTTAGTTCATAACTAAAAAGGAAAAAATCTCAGAAGAATAATAAATACAAAACATAAAGAAAACCCAGAACTCTTGAAGGGAAATTGAGGGAGATCTTCAGCCTTGATGATGAATTTGACTTCTAAGATGGATCAATCGGCTTTCTTCGAGTAATTCCTTCCTTCCTCCTTGTGCCTCGCTTTTCCTTTTCCTTTATGGTGTATTTATAGGCTTTAGAATGCCTAAAAGCCCTCAAAACTAGTCTTTTCCGAATTAGACTCAACTTGGGCTCAGTAGGGACACGCCCGTGTGTGATTACTTCAGGCCGTGCTCAAGCCTGTTAGAATGGCACGGGCATGTGTTCTACACGTGTGAGTCGTGCTTCGATTTTTCCAAATTGACACGACCGTGTGGTCTGCCCGTGGAGGAGGTCCAGGCCGTGTTGATTTCATACGTTGGCCTAATTTCTTCGTTTTTGACCCGTTTCTCGTTCCTTTTACTCTCCTATGCTCATCTAAGTATAAAATATGAAATTAAGGCATTAGGAGCATCGAATTCACCAATTCTAAGGAAAAATAATCTAAAAATTGTGTTTAGCGTGGGGTAAAAGTATGTATAAATTACGGTTTATCAATTACCCCTACACTTAAGCATTTACTTGTCCCCAAGAAAAATTCTCAACTCATAATCAAAATAAATTCTTCTCAGCTTATAATGTCTACCAAAAATATCTCAAACTAATTCATGAGTAGTCTTACATTGAGAATTCAACTAAAAGAACATTAGAGCTTCAAACATTCCAAGTTGAGTATTTAATCATGCAAAACTTAGGCATCTCCCCTTATCTAAGTGGTTACCTCGATTCGAAATCTCACGGAGTTTAACATCCTCACTAAAGATTCACTCAAATCACTCAAAGAGTTTAAGGACAATGAAATTAGCACTCATCAGTCAATATGAAAAGTTATTACAATAGGCTTTCATAAAAATCAAATCTCCACCACTATAGATTGAGATGATACATCAATCAAAAGGTCTTTAGAGGGTTGTAACGAGGCTTGGTTAGGGGATGTGGTCACAAGTTAAAAGTGAAGGTTAGAATCAAGATTGAATTGAAAAATTACCTAACTAGAAAAATGACTAGTCATTAATTGCGTACAACAAATCTTCTTCTCAGAATATGGAATTTAACTTTTTTAGCTCAAAAGATCACTACTACTAATATGGATACATGTTTTTTTTTTGTTTTTTTTAAGAATAAGTCAAATAACTAACTATTAAGAACAGGACATAGCTACGCAATTATTCAAATCAAATCTCGACAAAAATAGGGATCAAAATAATTGAGGGGATTTCAACAATAATGGGTTAAGGGTTAATATTAAGGGTAATACAAGAAATGGGTTGTTAGGCTCAAGGGGGTTCACTAAGGGTTAATCTTGGAGTTAGGCTTTTCATGGCATGAGTAGGTTAATCCTAAGTGCCTTTATCATCTTGACATATCAAATCAAATAGTGTGGTCTTGACATGCATAATCAAGCAAGTTCTAGAATAACAGTTCAATACTAACACACTCACAATGAAAGTGAGCATGAAAGAAATAATAGATGCTCTGAAGGCTCAAGATCTCACAAAAATTATGACTTTTTGATGTTTAAACTTGTGAATTCTAATTCAAGATAATACCTAGACTTGGGGAAATAACCTAAAATTTTAAACTCTTAAAAATCAACGTATCATGCTTGCTTCCCTAATGCCTTAAAGTTTAAACCATCAATGCATGAATGCCTATGTTTTAATTCAAGATATATCAATAAAAATCATAAATCAATCAAAATTTATCCTAAACATGATATGAGATCTTTTCAAGAGAACAAGGCAATCATTCATGGATTTTTCTGATAGTGAAATAAATACCCCCCCACACTTAAGGTGTACATTGCCCTCAATGTACAAAGATAGATATATAGAAAAGAATATAAAAATAAGTTAGAGAGAGAAGTGAAACTTCCTGAGTGATGAATGAATTTCCTTGAACTAGAGTTTTGGAGAATAATTGGTGTGAGGGTGGAGGAGGATACTCTGGTGGTGGTATAGGTTCATTAGTCCATAAGTCCTGCGCCAAAAGAATATTATATCTAGTGGTAGCTATGGTCGTGGTCGAGCAGGACATGGCGATCGTGGAGAACCTTTCCCGGTGTAGTTTTTAGTTCCTATGTGATGATGAGCTTAGGAGCTTTTTATAACTATGACAGAATCAGGAACTTTTTAGGAAATATAAAGAAGCATTATTGCTCGATATGAAATAGCCGAAAGTAAAAATTTTTAAATAAAAATTATAAAACCTAAGAAAAACAAGCTTAAAGAAAAATAAAAAGTAGTTTAAAATAAAAGTCAAAACATAAAAATAAATAATAAATAAAAGTTCTTAAGCATCTTCATGGCTAGATGGTTTGCGAGGTGGGGGTGGTGATGAGATGTGGAAGTGCAGACAAATCTGTTGTAGAGTAGCATCAATGTTATTGAAGCGCTGAAAACACTATTGCTCGAATCAGGTAAGGCGCTCAGAGAGGTCAGCGTATGAAGCCGCAGCATGAACTAGACGTTGGGAGTGTGGTGGCTGAGACTGTGGGTCCTTGTGCTGTGGAGGGCATCATCAATAATGTCCTCAGGGGCCTCCTCCTTGATAGATTGGGCAAGACGATATTGATGAGGGTAGGTTCCTCAGCACTTTTCGATCATCCTCATGCTTAGCATGCTCGAGATGCCTTGTGAAAACATCTGGCCAATGAGGGTCAAGGATGATTCTTGGACCGCGGTGTTGAGGAGCCTGAAGTGTCGAGCCAACCGTGTAACATAAGGGGCAATGGAGATAACCCTCTTTCTATGTCGCTCCATTTCGTGTTGAATGGCGAGGGCAATGAAATAAGCAAGGTTTATGACGTACCCGTGTGACATACGCCATAAAAATTAGGCATCATGAGTGTTGACGATGCCAGTGCTCTCTCGCATTCCTGTTGACGTGTGAGCCAAAATGGCGTGTAGGTACCTCAGAGATGGAAGGAGAGCCGATGCCTTGGAGCGGCTAGGATTGTAGGTGGCCGAACCTAGTACTAGTGCATCCCAGCACCGTGAAAGAGAACGATGGATGTGGCGGTTGAGAGCATGTAAGTCATTGTTCTCCTTC
The DNA here is from genome assembly GCF_025698485.1 of Gossypium arboreum. Lineage (NCBI taxonomy): Eukaryota > Viridiplantae > Streptophyta > Magnoliopsida > Malvales > Malvaceae > Gossypium > Gossypium arboreum. The sequence continues at coordinate 12,971,943 of NC_069072.1, read as the reverse complement.
AACTCCTCCATATATAAGCCCAGTAAAGTACCGAATTTTGGGACACTTAGCTGGCAGACTAATCCACTTAGGTGAAATTGGATCCTACTGGGATCATCGTAGTTCGTCATTACAGTCTGAAGATGAAACGTTGAGCATAGTTCCATCGTGAGCTTGAGATATATTGGTTCGATGATCCCAAAGAAAGGATCCCAAAGGTCAGTGGTTAGGAGGGCCCGAATCGCATCAGCCAACTAGACTTGTTCTCCTGCAGCCAAGTCGATGCAGCGACCCGTAATTAAAGGTCAGGCCTGGAGTATTTGGAAAAGTTCTTCTTGAGACCCAACGGGGAATTGCAGGAAAGGGCGACGAATTTCTGCGGTAAGACCCGAGGAGGATGACGCTCCCTTCCTTTTCTTTGAAGCAGAGACGACGACCTTTTTACCATGTGAAGACGACATTGTATACCTGTAATATAAAGGATAATAATAATAGGTAAACAAATTTGAAAAGGAAAAAGCCATGAATTTGAAGTAACAATTTCAGCCAAAACTACTAATACTAACCAAACTCAACCAAAAAAATCAATTTGATAGCATAATTTCGTGACATTAACATGGTAATAGCATGAGAATGAGCATAGTAATGGCATAGGTATGACAATAAAATGAGGCTTTCTTAATAACTCGATTCAACATGAAATGTATGATAAATAACCTAAGAATGCAAATTAAATGATAGAATAATGAGCAAAAATGAAAATAGTACGAGAGAAATGAAGAGTATTTTGATAATAAGTATTAGAAATAAGTAAAATAAAAGTGAAAAGAGTAAACAAACGCTAAAGGAGACAGATTGGGCGTAAAAAATGAAGTTGAAAGCGGTGCACGGGCGTGGCAGGAAGGCCGTGTGCACTTACAGCGGCTAAGGTTAGGGATTTTGGATGAAGAAGATGATGAATAGTGAAGGGTATTTATAGATTTTGGGACACACGGCCGGGGGCGCACCCGTGTTCCCCAATTTTCCCCGTGTGATTCACGAATTTTAAATTTGGGCACGTCTGACAATTGGCCCATGCCCGTGTACCTTGGGCGTGTTAGTTCACACGACCGTTTCACACGACCGTGTCTGGCTTTGTTCGCTTCTCCCACGCCTGTGTATGTAGGCCCAAGCCCGTGTTGTTTTGGCAGGTTCGCCCACAGTTGCTTGGCACGGGCATGTCTAACGCTCGGGCTAATTTGACAAGTTCAGGCTCGATTTCAAGGCCCGGGCATGTCGCACGCCCGTATTGTTTTGGCAGGTTCGTCCACGGCCATGTCGCACGGCTATGGCGATTTATCGTAGCCAGTACTTGGGGAAAATCTTTGCCCTGTTTCTACACGGTCCTACGTACGCCCGTGTGTTTGGCCGTGTCTGTGTGGTAAACCTGTATTCAAGAGCTCCGTTTGTAAGTTAGGTGTTAAACACTAAAATTTAAAGAAGTTAATACAGTTAGTCCTCGGGTTGCCTCTTGAGAAGTGCTTATTTATAGTCTAAGTTCGACTTACCTCTCCATTGAATGGTCATGGTGGTTCGAGGAGCTTATACTCCTCATTCCTGCTATCATTCTCATCAAAATAAGGTTTTAGACGGGTGTTGTTTACCTTAAAAGTGCCAAACTTGGGATGACTTACCTTGGTTGTACCAAATGGAAAAATGCCAAGTACCGTAAGAGGGATTTCTTCATTTGGTTTGGTAGTGACAATGTGAGGATCTGCGGCATCTAATGAAACTTTATCTCCAACCTTAAGTTGATTTGGGAAGGTATTGAGCTCGTTCTAGTGTAGTTTTGGTTTATCGTGGGTTCTCGGTTTATGCGTCCGCCATTCATCTAGCTCCTCAATTTGTAGCCTTCGATCTTCATGAATAGGTCCTTTACTATTGCTTGAGAATGACTCATGTACTTCTTTCAGACTCATTTCCTGCAAAGTAGGTTGCACTATATTGTCAGTTTTAGTAGAATGGTTTAGACGATCACCTTCAATTTCTGATGTGTTTCCAGAATTGCGAGCTTGTAGGGTGATTGTTTCGTCTCCCACACGAAGTGTGAGCTCACCTATGCCAACATAAATAATCGTTTTAGTAGTTGCTAAAAAGGGCCTTCCTAAAATGAAAGGAGTGTTGCTATCCTCCTCTATGTCTAGAACAATGAAGCCAATGGGAAATATAAATTTATCGATTTTAACTAGCACATCTTCAATAATACCCCTAGGAAATCTTATAGTTTTATCTAATAATTGAATGCTCATCCTAGTCTGTTTGGGTTTCCCAATACCTAATTGTTTTAACATTTTGTAGGGCATGACGTTAATACTAGCCCCTAAATTAGCTAATGCATTATTAACATCTAAACTTCCAATTAAGCAAGGAATTGTAAAACTCCCTGGATCTTTTAATTTGTTGGGTAGCTTATTCTGTAGAAAAGCTGAGCAAACTGCGTTTAGCTCCACATGCGAATGCCCAACTTTCGCTTATTTGCTAAAAGCTCCTTTAAAAATTTTATTGCGTTTGGCATCTGTGATAGAGCTTCGATAAACGGTAAGTTAATGTGTAATTTTTTTAAGAGTTTAAGGAGTTTACCAAATTGTTCATCTGAGCGGTCTTTCCTTGTCGCGTTAGGGTATGACACACGAGGTTTGTATTCTATACTTACTGATTTCTTCTCATTGTGGTCTTCCTCACCTTTACCTTTGCTTATCTCAGTTTCTTACCTTGGTTCTAGTTCAAGTGTGACTAACCCTTCCTCATCTTGACTAGTAATCGCGTTGAGTTGCTCCCTTGGGTTAGATTTTGTATTGCTTGGCAAGCTACCTTGTGGTCGTTCAGAAATCAACTTGGCAAGCTGTCCAATCTGAGTTTCAAGCCCTTGGATCGATGCTTGTTGATTTTTGAGTGCTGTCTCAGTATTCTGAAAACAAGTTTCTGACAACGAGATGAATTTTTGAGTGCTCGGAGGATGTTGTGGCCTTTGATTTCCTTGACCGTACCACAAGAAATTGGGATGGTTCCTCCAACCTGCATTATAAATGTTACTATATGGGTTATTTTGGGATCTAGAGTTATTGTTACCCATATATTGGACTTGTTCCTCCTCGATGCTAGGGTTGAAGGGTTGATATTCTGTGCATGCTCCTCCTCCATTCGAATCGTACCTTATCACTGAATGTAACTGAGTAGAACCACACAAACCATCAATCTTTTTATTTAAGAGTTCTACTTGGTTAGATAGCATAGTAACCATGATAAACGCTAAATTATACATATTTTGACCCCAAATACTTAGCATATTTATGGATGTTTATCACTAGATTTGTCGATTTTGGTGCTTTTAATCCGGTTATGTCATGTTTTGTACTCAGGAGACCACCAAGAGTCAAAAGGAGCCAAAATGAGCCAAAAAGGGACAAAACGGACCAAATCGAGAAGATGACACGGCCTAAGCCTTGCCACACGGGCAGCTCATACACCTGTGTCTTTCGAGGGTGTCGACCAAGGCTTTCACAAGTCACATGGCCTGGCCATTGACCCACACGGTCATGTGGAATTTAACGGATCGAACACAGCCTGGCAATCACATCACACGGTCGTGGCACACGAGCATGTCCCTTTTTCAAAGATTTGTGTTTTACACGGAAAAGGATGCTTAAGGAGGAAGAAAGCCAATCCAAAGCCTATATACACACCCTAAGTATGACTTAGTAAGGGGGCCCTCTCTCCAGAACTTTTCTGGAGTATAGAACTACACACCGGGAATTACTTGAAGAAAGCCAAACGATCCATCCCAAAAGTCTGAGCTACTCCAAGACTGAAGATCTCTCTCAAAATTCCTTCAGGGGTTTTAGAGTTTTCTTTATGTTTTGTTATTTTCATACTTTTCAGATGTACTCTTATTTTATTATGAACTAAACCCCTTAGATACCTAAAAGGGTTGAAACCTATGATGGATCTTGTTATTATTATCTGAACTGTATGATAAATACTTGATTTGTTCTTAATTATGTGTTTTAATGCTTGAGTTAATATTCCGAGTATTAATTCATGATTTGATGTACTTATGCAGAGGAGCAAATGTCCCTGTCTAAAAGTAGATTTGGCATAATTAAGAAGAGTTGATCAAACGCCTAGAAATAGGGTTACAAGATTTTGCCGGATTAGGGTGAAACCGAATTTGAGAGTCTGTAGACCGATTTATTGCTTCCCTAGGGGTTTTAATTAAGAAAGAAATTTTGATTAATTCAACTGAGGGTTAGGTGTTATTAGTCTCGAAAGAGATAATAATATAGGTTAGGGAGTCTCACGGATCAAGTCAAGTGAATAAATCGTCTGGTTCAGAGTTAGAGAAGAAGTGAAATCTAGGTGGATTCCTCCTTGGGTGTCGTCTTTATCAATTACTTTTCTTCAAGTCTTTTTCCAAATTTTCTATTTGCTTTAGTTTAATTAGTTAATTAGTTTAATAAACAACCCCTCCTTATTTCTAGGTTAAATAATAAAAAGATAGTTATTACTAGTACTTTTGGTTACCTTAGGTATGATATCCCGGTCTTGCCATTACTATACTATTGTTCGATAGGTGCGCTTGCCTTTTCGTCGTGATAATAGTTAGTTTAGGTTTGATCTTCATTATAAATATTTATTACTTGTTACGAATCACGCGATCAAGTTTATGACTAGAAGAAACCCGTCAGGACCATTACTTTTTAACGAAGAAATCGATCATACAGTTCGTAGAAATCAAAGAGAGATAAGGCGCAGCTTATGATACACAGAGAACGAGCAAGAAGACGATACTCAACTCCCAACCGACGAGATGGCTGAAAACTAAGGCAATCAACTACCTCTGCAATTGTGGCTAATCAAAATCCTGCCCCACGTACTATGTATGATTATGTTAAACCTTCTCTAACAGGAACTGAATCTAGCATAGTTAGACCTACTGTAAATGCAAATACTTTTGAATTAAAACCTAACACTATTCAAATGATACAGCAGTTTGCTCAGTTTGATGGTTTGCAGGATGAAGATCCCAACGCTCACTTAGCAAATTTCCTAGAATTTTACGATACATTCAAAATCAATGGCATTTCTGATGATGCCATTCGTCTTTGGTTATGTCCTTTTTCATTGAGGAACAAAGCTAAACAGTGGTTGAACTCATTACCACGAGGGTCAATTAGTACTTAGGAACAAATGACCGAGAAATTTTTACTAAAATATTTTTCGCCAGCTAAAATGGCTAAATTATGAAATGATATCTATTATTTTGTGTAGATGGATTTAGAAACACTTTACGATGCACGGGAGAGATACAAGGACTTACTGAGAAGGTGCCCTCACCGTGAGTTACCGCTTTGGCTGCAAGTACAAACATTCCACAATGGTCTGAGTCCCTCGACTCAGTAAATGGTTGACGCAGCAACTAGCGTAACCATGAACAACAAAACACCTGAAGAGGCTTATGAATCCATTGAAGAAATGTCACTGAATAACTATCAGTGGCAAGTCATGAGGACTAAACCAACAAAAATGGCCGGCGTTTATAATGTCGACTTAGTTACTATGCTGCCAAATCAGGTAGAACTTCTCAATAAAAAAATTGATGGTTTACTTGGTTCTACGCAGGTACATCCAGTAATGAGGTGTGACTCAAGTGGCGGAGGTGTGCATACAGAATATCAATCCTTCAACACTCCAACCGAAGAGGAACAAGTCAACTATATGGGTGATAATAACTTTAGATCTCAAAATAACCCATACAGTAATACTTATAATGCAGGCTAGAGGAACCACCCAAATTTCTCCTGGGGTGGTCAAGGAAATCCAAAGCCGCAAAATCCTCAGGGTTTACAACAGCCACCTTATCAACAAGAGAAGAAACCGAACCTTGAAGAGATGCTCTCTAAATTTATCTCGGTATTAGAAACCCATTTTTAAAATACTGATACGGTACTTAAAAATCAACAAGCATCGATCCAAGGACTCGAAACTCAGATAGGCCAGTTTTCCAAACTAATCTCCGAACGACCACAAGGTAGTTTGCCAAGTAATACCGAACCTAACCCAAGGGAACAACTCAACGCAATTAATACTCAAGATGACGAAGGAGTCGTTGAGCCCGAACCAGAACCAAGGCAGGAAATAGTGGTAAACAAAGGGAGATATAAGGTAGATCAAAATACAAACAAACTAGTGACTGTCGAATATAAACCTCGAGTGCCATACCCTAACACGACAAGGAAAGACCGCTCAGATGAACAATTCAGTAAATTCCTTAAAATTTTGAAAAAATCACATATTAACTTACCGTTTATTGAAGCTTTGTCACAGATACCAAATGAAATGAAATTTTTAAAAGAGATTTTAGTAAATAAGCGAAAGTTGGACGAAGCATCGCATGTGGACCTAAACGTAGTCTGCTCAGCTATTCTACAGAATAAGCTACCCTACAAATTGAAAGATCCAGGGAGTTTTACAATTCCTTGTTTAATTGTTAGTTTAGATATACGTCATGCATTAGCTGATTTAGGGGCTAGTATTAACGTAATGCCTTACAAAATGTTTAAGCAATTAGGTCTTAGGAAACCTAAACAAACTAGGATGAGCATTCAATTGGTAGATAAAACTATAAGATTTCCTAGGGGTATTATTGAAGATGTACTCGTGAAAGTAGATAAGTTCATATTCCCCATTGATTTCGTTGTTCTAGACATAGAGGAGGATAATAACATCCCTTTGATTTTAGGAAGGCCCTTTTTAGCAACTGCTAAAACAATTATTGATGTTGGCACAAGTGAGCTTACACTTCGTGTGGGAGACGAAATGATCACCCTTCAAGCTCGTAATTCTAGCATCACATTGAACATTGAAGGTAATAGTCCACACCAATCTACTAAAACTGACAATATGACTTTGCAGAAGTTAAGCTTCAAAGAAGTTCACGAGCCATGTTCCAAGGATGATAGAGGACACATTCATGAAGAACGAAGACTACAGATAGAGGAGCTAGACGAATGGAGAGCACAAAAATCGAGAACACATGATAAACCAAAACTATGCCAAAACAAGCCCGATACCACTCCTAATCAACTTAAGGTTGGAGATAAAGTCTTACTAGATGCTGTAGATCTTCAGATTGTCACTAACACACCGAATGAGGAAATCCCTCTTACGGTACTCAATATTTTTCCATTCGGTACGGTGGAGGTGAGTCACCCAAAGTTTGGCACTTTTAAGGTAAACAACACCCGTTTAAAACCTTATTTTGATGAGATTGATAGCAGGAATGAGGAGTATAAACTCCTCGAACCACCATGACCATTTACCGGAGAGGTAAGTCGAGCTTAAACTATAAATAAGCACTTCTCGGGAGGTAACCCGGGCACTAACATATTCTGGTTTGTTTATTTTTAATTTCTAACACTTTAAATCATTAACTTTATCTTTAAATTGCAAAGTTTTTCAGCCCACACGGCCAGGCACACGGATATGCCTAAAGCCGTGGCCAAACATGTAACATCCTGATTTTCGGGTTTATTCGCGATTTTCAATATTTTGTAAAGATTTTTAAAATTTTGTATTTGGATGTGGAATTAGTATTTTGAGTAGGTAAATGGGCTTATAGAAGGCCCATGAGTTGGCCAAAACCAGTTGAATTTTTGGAATTTTAGACTTAGGAGTTAGGGGTTACGGCTAAGTGGCCTTAAGTGGAGTGATGGGTAAATTGCATCACAAAAGAGCCTTGGTTAAGTGGCAAGGGTGACGCCACTAGGCTCCTAGAAAAGTGGCGTGTGGAGCTTTGGGAAGGCAAGGATCGATTCCTGTGTTGGCAAATAGATGCATTTATTTTTTAAGTGCGGGAGGGTAAGTGTTGGAGTTGGTGGATTCGCTAAAGGAGAGTTGGATCGGTTTAAATGCTTGGATTAAGGAGGGATAAGGGAGAGATTTAAGGATTTGGATGAGGCTAGGAGTTGGCGAATTATGGGAATTGAAGAGGGAAAAATCGGCAGGGGCTATGTTGATAGTATTTGGCACTTAGGGTATTGAGTGGTGCCGTTTTCTTTCGCTTTAACACCTTAGGGTTGTTTTTCCTCTCTTTTTCCTCTCTAGCGAAACTACCACCTCCCTATTCCTCTTCTTCTATTTTTTTTCTTTCTTCTTCAAAACTATTCATCATACCGCTATTCATCAATACTTTTGTCGAATCCATAAAAGCCGAACTCCTGTGATCATTGCTTGTGCCGATTTCTTCAAAGCCAGGTTCTCCTATGTTCTTTTGTTTTTATTAATTTGCAATTATCTTTTCTTAATCCTAGATCTCGACCGCAATTCTACTTCAAGGTTGTAGCCCCACATTATCATCTTCTTCATCACACAAAAGCGAAAAACCATAGATTTGGGGCTTATAGCGAAACTTCAAGACTTTGGGGAATCGAGTTCACCGTCGTTTGATAGATAAATCTACACTAGATTACGTGGAAATCAAGTGGGAGTAAGGGGTAAGTACGTATCATCTCGGATCTGTTCTTATTTTGCAAAGTTAAGAAAAGTCAAGTCCCTAAAATTAGGGAGGTGTCGATTTGGGCATATGGCTCTAAGGGTCTTTAAGCGATGTTTTCTTTCGGTGACTAGAGTCTTCTTAGCGTTGAATCTAAGGCGTAGTTCATTGGAGCAATCGGATTCGAGCTAACTATCGATTTTGGCAAAAGGTAAGGTTTCAAAGGTTTTAGGGATATGGTTCGATCATGGATAAGTAAGTTTTCGGGTTTAGTGATTATGGTTTGTAAATAAGAACTGTGCTAATAAATTGTAGGACATCAAAAGGGATCTCGAAGCGATCGTCATGAATCGTGTGTGTACCAACACCCTTTCTTAGTTCAATTCAAGAAAGTTTAAATGTCAAATTCCGCATTTCATGGTCATGTGAGTATCGTATGCTCTCAAGTCATAGAGTAATTGTTAGATCTGGCACCGCAAGGTGGTAAGCACGTTCAGCGTGACGTTTTAGCGTATTTGGAAAAAGGGCTCGATGGGCAAAAGCGGGCCCAATGGGCTTACGGACCAATATGGGTAAGAGATGGGCAAATTAGCTTCGTTAGGTAGATGGTGGAATCAAATTGCATAAAACTGATAAAAATTCTGAATTAGCTTGTGTAGTAGCGTAGATCACGAAATTACCCCTAAAGAGCAAAATTACCAAATTACCCTAAATAACAAAATTACCAATATACCCCTAGGGTTTAAATTGGTGAACGCATGATTGATTACTCTGTATTTTGCATGATATGCATTTATTAATATCTGTAGCATGGGATTGGGGTATTAATGGAGGAAGTCTTGAAAGTGGTTCAACCACGTCTTGGAGGCTTTGCCTCAACCGATCGAATTTGAGTGCGTTCTTCGCAACTGTGTGTGTGAAATTTGGGTGGGTTGAGATATTCCCACAAGGTGTGTAGGGCTGGTGCAGGCGGTGTAGCGGTTGGTGGGTTGAGTAGTCTCCCGGATGGGCTTGCATTCATTATTTTGTTGATACTCATATTCTTGAACCGGGCCTATGGGCCACTTTGTTATGTAAAAGGGCTAAGGCCTTGCTATCAGATGATTCGAAAAGGGCTTGACCTCGTGTAATCTTGTTATCTGAATAGGGCTTAGGCCCAATGGGCTCGAGCTGAATTGGGCTTTGGATGGGTTTCAGATACACCGAGTTTTCCCAAACTCACCCCTTCCTCTTCCTCCTTGCGGTGAGCCCTAGTTGGTGGACTTGGGAGTCGGGATTCAGAGTGGCCATGAAGATGGATTGCCAATTTTAAATAAGTTTAGCATTTAATTTGGATTATTTTATTTTATTATGCTTAAAGTTGTAATAAGGCCGCTCTTTTTAATTATTTTTATTTTGGGGATTATTAAACTGGTTAGCACTAGGTTCGTTTTATAAAAACTACTTGATTTTTTAAAAGATCACGATGACGCGCAAAGTTTCCATAAAGTAAATGTTTTTCCAAGAAAATAAATATTTTAAACAAACGTTTTCAAACTTAAACATTTTCTTAAGACGGACATAATCAAACGGTTTTCTCAAAATTATACGAGATGTTAGAGTGTGGCAATGGCGGTGTGTATGTCTAGGATTGGATCCGGGAAGAGCTTGGTACTTAAGCGGTCCGACGGACTCACCTCCTTTTTTTCCTGGTTTCCTACCTGGTGCACAGCTTCCATTCACTTTAACCTACTTTTAAAAGTGTCTTTTACAACACCAACTCAGCTTTTCCAAACTAAGTAATACGGAATGTTTTGAACGCATCAATGTGGCGCATCAGATCCGGTCATAACGTCCAGGCCGGGTTTGGGGTGTTACAAAACAGGGGAAGAGACACGACCGTGCGATACGGCCGTGTGGAAGCAGGACATGATTTTCCCAAAACACGGGATATGATAAATCCCCACGGCCGTGCGACATGGCCGTGGGTGAACTTGATAAGTGAACACGGGAGTGAGAATAGAAAAACACGGGCATGCCAGGGCAAGGCTCGATTCTGTTTCTTAGACATGGGTGTGAGACACGCCCGTGCCTATAAGTCATGGACAACAATACACGGGTGTGGTATCCTAACACACGGGCGTGGGGGAAGCAAACAAAGCTACACACGGTCGTACAATGTGGCCGTGGGCGACACACGCCCCGGACAGACAGGCGTGGGATAGTAACCAGGCACAACCTAAATTGAAAAATTCAAAACACACGGGCTCACCTTCAGAGTACACGGGCATGACCCCTCACTACAGGTTGCTGCATTAACTGAGCTGCCGTAGAGCAAGTCCAGCCGCATTCTCCTGTCCACAGACCCATGGGAATGGTTCTCGCTATTACCGAACCCACTTATTTAGAGCTAACTTTAGAATTATGCTCTACTTTTCATTTACAGGTGGTGATGACGAATAATGACGACCCCGGTACCATTCACTTCCGATTAGGTAGTCTAGTTCGCGCGACAAGTGTCACAAAGTTTAGAGTCAATCTGGGACTTTACACCGATGAGTTTATGGAGGAGGACATGAATGCACTACCACACAATATCCACATTTTGCCTTCCTCGTGCTAGAAAGCTTTAGCACCACTCTCTTCCACCTACGACACCAGCCGCTCGAAGGCCTCAGCTCTCGCCCTTTCCCTACGCTATCTACATGTCATATTGGCACACACTTTGATCGAAAGGAGAGAAAGCACCGGCGTCATCAACACCCACGACGCCTACTATTTATGGTGCATGGCGAATGCACACGTGACTGACTTGGCATGCTTCATCGCTTTCGCCATTCGCCATCAGACCAAGCGGCACTGGAAGGGAGTAATCTCTATCAGCCCTTACGTGACGCGCCTTGCCAGACACTTCGGCCTCCTCAACACCGTGACCCAGTCATCAGCGCTTACACTGATAGGTCAGATGTTCCCACAGGGCATCATGACTATGTTACACATGAGGATGATTGAGCACCGCTGTGGGACCGATCCTCCTCAGTACCGTCTCAGTCATGCCATTGATAAGGAGGATTAGAGGACATTCCTGATAATGTCCCCCCACGGCACGAGGAGCCTTCTACCACGCCACCTAGGGAGTGACCAGTACATGCTGCTGCTTCATTGGCACACATTTTTGACCGATTCGCTCACTTCGAGTAGTATTGTACTACACTGTTCGAGATGATTCACGAGCGAGATCGGTGACGTGATAGACAGATGGACGACATGCAGGCCATGATGCAGCAACTGTGCCAGCACTTTCACATCGCCACTCCAGCGTCACCACCTAAGGGCCCCACTAATGAGGATCATTGAATCCTCTTATCTTTTTATTTTTATTTTTTTATTTTTATTTTTATTTTTCATTTCAATTTTATTATTTTCTTTTGAAAGACATATCTATATTAGTAAATTTTACTTTCTTCATTTTTCTGGTATCTCTAACAAGTAATCCCACTACACTCTCTTCCACACCAACTCTTAATAAGCTCTTCATGATTCTACAGACTTCCAAGCAAAGCTGCTAGGAATATTTTACGGAATGAGAAAAAAAATGGGAAACAATACCTCACGAGTTCCATGTTCAACGACCCAATTTCTTCATCTAGCTAAGAATGGTGGCAGCTACCACCTTCCCTCTTATGATTTTCTTTATTTTGAATAATGTATCTTTGTACATTGAGGGCAATATACATCTTAAGTATGGGGAGGTGAACATGAACATGATGCCTAACTTGTTGCATTATTCTCAAATCCCTAAATTTGATCTTGTGCTTAAGTGATTTTCTCATAATATTGATAGAATGAATTCTGATTGATCTATAATTATTGTTGATATGTCATGAATTAGACCATGGGAATTATGCATGATTATTTGATTATAGGACATTAGAGAATCGAGCATGATAAATTGATATTTTGAGAACTAAAATTTTTAGATTATTTTCCTAAATTGAGGTATTATCTTGAAATCTTAAGTATACAAGAATGACATCAAAAACCCAAATTTTTAGTAAGATTTTTTAGCCTTTTGAGCATATAGCTTTCTTTCTTGCTCACTTTTTTTGTGGTTTGAGTGTGTCAACATTGAACTGTTATTCTAGAACTTGCTTCGATTATACATATCGAGATCACACGTATGATTTGATATACTGAGATGATAAAGGCACTTAGGATTTAACCCACTTACTCCATAAAAAGCCTTCCCACATAATTCAACCCTTAGTAAACCCCCTTGAGCCTACTAACCCTTTTTATTAATTAACCCTCATCATTAACTCATTAACCCATTATTGTTGAAATACTCTTACTTAATTTACCCTTTTTTTTTGGGGATTATTTTTAATATTGTTACCTCACTATGTTCACCATTTTTTGTTACTGAATCAGGAAGTATGATTTCTATATTGTATTAACTTGATTTGTTCTTAAAAAAAACTCTCAGTATTATTATTGTAATTGTCAACAAGCTAAAGTTGTCATGAGCTCATGTAATATAGTTCTAGATATTTGTTTGTGATTCAGTAATTAAGTTTTTGATAGTGGGATAATATATTAAAATTATCTCGATTCTAACCTTTGTCTTTTCAGCTTGTATCCATAGCTGTAACCTAAAACCTGTTACAACCATGTAAAGACCTTTTGATTTGTGTATCATATCATTTACAAGTGGTGGAGATTTGATTTTCATGCAAGCCTATAGTAATAACTTCTCATGTTAGACAATCGAGTGCTTAATCTTGAACCTTAAACACTTTGAGTGATTTGAGTGAATCTTTAGTGAAGATGTCATCTCTTGTATATTTAGGACTAAAGTTAATTACTTAGAGGAAGAAGATTACCTATGATTTTATTATCAAAATATTAGATTTAGATTGTTTGAGGCTTTTAATGCTCTTATAGTTGAATTCTCACTGTATGATTTTCCGTGAAATAGTTTGTAACATTATCAGTAATGATTATGTGATTAAAAGGAATGAATTCTAACAGTAAATGAGAGTTTTTCTTGAGGACAACCAAATGCTTAAGTGTGGGGGTATTTGATAAACGCCAAGTTATACATATTTTTACCCCAAATACTTGGCATATTTATGGATGTTTATCACTAGATTTGTGGATTTTGGTGCTCTTAATCCGGTTATTTCATGTTTTGTACTCAGGAGAGCACCAAGAGTCAAAAGGAGCCAAAAACATCCCAAAAAGGGACAAAACAGACCAAATCGAGAAGATGACACGGCCTAAGCCTTGCCACACGGGCAGCTCACACACCCGTGTCTTTCGAAGGTTTCGACCAAGGCTTTCATGATTCACACGGCCTGGCCATTGACGTACACGACCGTGTGCAATTTAACAGATCGAACATGGCCTGGCAATCACGTCACACGGCCGTGGCACATGGGCGTGTCCCTTTTTCAAAGAGTTGTATTTTACACGGAAAAAGATACTTAGGGAGGAAGAAAGCAATCCAAAGCCTATATAAACACCCTAAGTTTGACTTAGTAAGGGGGCCCTCTCTCTAGAACTTTTCTAGAGTACAAAACCACACGCTGGGAATTACTTGAAGAAAGCCAGACGATCCATCCCAAAAGCCGGAGTTACTCCAAGACTGAAGATCTCTCTCAGAATTCCTTCATGGGTTTTAGAGTTTTCTTTATGTTTTGTTATTTTCATACTTTTGAAATGTACTCTTATTTTATTATAAACTACACCCCTTAGATAACTAAGGGGGTTGAAACCTATGATGGATCTTGTTGTTATTATCTGAACTGTATGATAAATACTTGATTTGTTCTTAATTATGTGTTTTAATGCTTGAGTTAATATTCTGGGTATTAATTCATGATTTGATGTGCTTATGCAGAGGAGCAAAAGTCCCTGTCTAAGAGTAGACTTGGCATAATTAAGAAGAGTTGATCGAACGCCAAGAAATAGGGTTACGAGATTTTGTCGAATTAGGGTGAAACCTTATATGGGAGTCCGTAGACCGATTTACTGCTTCTTTAGGGGTTTTAATTAAGAAAGAAATTTCGATTAATTCAACTGAGGGTTAGGGGTTATTAGTCTCAAAAGAGATAATAATATAGGTTAGGGAGTCTCACGGATCAAGTCAAGTGAATAAATCATCTGGTTCAGAGTCAGATAACAAGTGAAATCTAGGTGGATTCCTCCTTGGGTGTCGTCTTTATCAATTACTTTTCTTCAAGTCTTTTTCAAAATTTTCTCTTTGCTTTAGTTTAATTAGTTAATTAGTTTAATAAACAACCCCTCCTTATTTCTAGGTTAAATAATAAAAAGATAGTTATTACTAGTACTTTTGGTTCCCTTGGGTATGATATCCCGGTCTTGCCATTACTATACTATTGTTCGATAGGTGCGCTTGCCTTTTCGTCGTGATAATAGTTAGTTTAAGTTTGATCTTCATTATAAATATTTATTACTTGTTACGAATCACGTGATCAAACCACGTCGAGGTTGAAGACACCGGCTGCTTTCTTTGGCTTTATTCTCATAACTTGCCACTGATAGTTATTCAGTGACTTCTTCTCAATAAATTCGTACGCCACCTCAGGTGTCTTATTATTGATAGTTCCTCTAGCGGTTGCATCAATTATCTGCCGAGTCGAACGATTCAAGCCATTATGGAATGTTTGAACCTATAGCCAAAGCGGTAACCCATAGTGATGGCATCTTCTCAAAAGGTCCTTGTATCTCTCCCATGCATTGTAGAGTGTTTCTAAATCCATCTGCACAAAAGAAGAGATATCATTACGTAATTTGGCTGTTTTAGCCGGTGGAAAATATTTTAATAAAAATTTTTCGATCATTTGTTCCCAAGTAGTGATTGACCCTTGTGGTAACGAGTTCAACCACTGTTTAGCCTTATTTCTTAATGAAAAGGGAAATGACTGAAGACGTATGGCATCATCAGAAACGCCATTAATTTTAAATGTATCGCAAAATTCTAGGAAATTTGCCAAGTGAGTGTTTGGATCCTCATCCTGCAAACGATCAAACTGAACAAACTGTTGTATCATTTGAATAGTGTTAGGTTTTAGTTCAAAATTATTCGCAATAATAGCAGACCTAACAATACTTGACTCAGTTTCTGTTAAAGTAGGTTTAGCATAATCATACAAAGTACGAGGAACATGATTCTGATTTGCTAGTTCAATGGGTATCGCAGGAGGTAGCTAATTGTCTTAATTTTTAGCCATCTCCTCGGTCGTAGTTGAGATATCATCCTCTTGCTCTTCCTCTATGTATCTTAGGCTTCGCCTTATTTCTCTTCGATTTCTACGAGCTGTGCGATCAATTTTTTTGTCAAAAAGTAGTGGTCCTGACGGGTTTCTTCTAGTCATAAACTATAAAAACCTGCCAAGAGAAAGAAAAGGTAAATTAATAAATAATAATAATAATAAAATAAAATTAACTTGCAAGAAAAATAAATGGCTAAAGTAATAAAAATTGAGTGTTCCTAATATCTTAGTTCCCCGGCAATGGCACCGAAAACTTGATTGTGATTTTGTGTGATAAGTTTTATAAATTTAATTAATCGTTCTTGAAACTAACTATTATCACGATGTAAGTAAGTGTACCTATCGAACAGTAGTATAGTTTTAGTAAGACCGGATTGTCGAATCTAAAGGAAGTAAAAGTACTAGAATAATTGTCTTTTTATTATCTAGCCTAAGAATAAGGGGGTTTGTTTTAACTAACTAGTTAACTAAACTAAGAATTCACAGAAAATAGAATTGGGGGATTACTTTTTGGAAAATGATTGAATTAAGACAATACCTAAGGAAGAATCCACCTAGACTTCACTTGTTATTCTGACTCCGAATCGGACGATTTAATCATTTAACTTGTTCCGTAGAGATCCCTAAGTTATGTTATTATCCCTGTTCAAGACTAATAACGTCTAATCCCTAGATTGAATAATTGAGACTTTTCTCTAATTAACACCCTAGGGTTGCATTAACTTGATCTATGGATCCCCTTAATAGGTTTCACCCTAATCCGGCAAAATCTTGTCACCCTATCTCTAGGCGAGCAATCAACTCCGCTTAATTATTACAATTGTACTCTTAGACAGGGTCTATTCCTCCTCTGAATAAGAGCTTAACTTGAATCAGTATCCTGGAATATCAAAACAAGAATTAAGAACACAAAATTAGGAACAAGTCAAATATTTATCATACAATTCAGAAAATAATAGCAAGATTCGTCTTGCAACACGACTAAGTTACACGACCATGTGTATATTATGAGAGGAATGTATTTGGAACCACACAGTTCTCAAAAATTACATAGCTTGGCAACACGATCGTGTGATCAACACAGCCTGGATACACGATGTAAAAAAAAATCTGATTTGGAAATTAGTTTCTTACAAAGCGAAAAATTAAAATTTTCAAAATCGACCCAATTTGTGATATTTGTAGCAATAAGCTTTAGACCAAAATTGTACCAGTGTTTTCAGATAAGCAGATTCAGTGTTTTCTCCACTATTCTCATACCATGAATTGTTTCAAGTATGGGCTCGAACTAATTGAATCAAAACACAAAACTAGAAAAAGTTTTCTTTTTCATTTGGGGTGAAAATAAAAAATCTCTTTTTTTTAATAGAAACCGATAGAATTATTATTCTGGAATAATATATTTAATAGATGAGAATAAAGAATAATATATTTAATAGATGAGAATAAATTCTATCTATTTTTTGGCAAAGTAGCAATCTCTCAAAGTTAAGTAAATACTCCTACTAGTGTAATCTATTTATAGGAAAAGAAGGTAGAACCCTTGTTAAGTTGTATTGATTTCTTTCAAACAGAAAAATAATTTCCTACTTAGAGTATGGTGGATGAAACACCCTAGTTCTAACTAGGATTGCCACCCTGTTCATGTTAAATGAGGAGATTTTGAGCCTCTCTCATATCGGGTTCAATTATAAGTATTTTCTAGACTTTTTGGCCTAGTACAATTCTATTTTTCTATTTCCCAAAATAAAATTTAGTATATTTATATTAAATAATTTTTTCATCCCAATTTTACCCCTGATAAAATTATGACGATTTTACCACTAGTAAAATTTTGAGAAAATATGTTTAATATTTAACTACTCAACATGTTTACTATGACCGATCATTTCTGAGTAATCCATGTACATTTGCAAATGAATATTTCACAATTTCATTTCTATTTCCAATTCCATTTTGAGAAATCCACATTCATTTCCAAATGATTCCATTTCTCAATTTCGGAGAAAGCCATAATCATTTTTTAATGTTTTCCATTTCTTTCTTTTTATTCATTTTTTTCATTTTAATTCAAACATGAAATTCATTTATGTTTTAAATGAGTTAGCAGAGAAACCAATTGGACATATGTAATTAAGGCTTAAATGATCTATAATTAAGTCACGAAGTCAATCCATTATAGTATCGAGACTAAGCTCTCCCTAACAACATATCATTACAAAAGCAACTACTCATAAGTGTGTTACTCTAATAGGATATCATTGATCTCTTTTTGGATAATATTCGCTCTCCCGATATGATCATATTTTTTCTAATGATAATCATTATTCCTTTATGAAAAGTTGATCACTATCAAATAGTAATTTCAATGTGAGGATATTATTTACCCATGTTTCAGGCTATTAATTCCACTATTTTGACTCACACTACATACTACAAAAGTCGTAAACCCAACCCACCAGCTTTGGGTTCAATCAAAGTTCTGCTTGAATCAAAGTGTATGAGTCACGTATGCATAGCCCGTCATCCACTTAGGATTTAGGCATGCAACGCTATGAACATCACAAGTGAATAAATCCATATAAAGAATCAGGATCTATTCTTCTTGGTTCTTATTCGATGTACTGTTAGTCCAGTCAATCACATCTAAGTTTCTATCTTCTGGGAGTCATTCACTCCGTTGCCCAAGACAAAGAATCTCTCCAATTGGACTTGATAGACAACATATTAGTCTTTCAATTGGTTTGCTCATTTCCAATTAAAGTAAGGAGATGTTTAGGTTCATCTATTAATACAATTTGTCTTTCTGTATTACAATTAGACTACATAATTCTTCTTAGTATTAGTTAAACATTAGACTACCAGTGAGCAACATTTGTTTCCATTTAGCTTTGAGTGCAAAAACCGTTTGAGGATAATAATACAAAGTATATTAATTGTAATCAATGAATTTATTTTATTAACTAATTTGTTAAAAAATACTAGTTTACAAACGAATATACTACACTCAAGGCACTAGATCCAACACACGACAGTGTGAATACTTGATTGAAATTTTTATTTTTATTTTTACGAAAGGCACGTGACCAAGTGAAACCTAAACGGCTTGGCAACATGACCATTTGAAAATTGGAAATGCGATAAATTTGGAACAACACGGTTTCGAAAGTTACAAAGCCTGGTGACATGGTTTTATGATCGATATGGCCTAGATACACGATCATGTGAAGACTGTGAATGAAGGTATTAAAAGCCACAAGGCTCCCGAGAGTTACATAGTTTAGGGACACGGTCGAGTCCCTAGTGCCCAGAACACATTGTTTGTTTAATTTTTTTTCCTTCCATTCAACAATCCTTTTTCTCTCGTGTCATCTTCTCATCACCACCCATCTACACCGTCGGCTGTTCACCATCATTTCTGACTATCGTTTTCTCTTTTGTTACTTTTACTTACTCGTGTTTATTTTATTTCATAGTTAATTGTCTGATGGATTGTTGTTAGTTGATTAATTAATTTGTTTTTTTATTTTCTTTGTTATTTTGTCTCCTCTCTTATTTTAGTTCATTTCATTTCATTTTATTTGTTGTTCCTCTGTTTTACTTGGTTTGTTGTGTTTCTCTGGTTGATGGTGGCTCACCTCCACATCACAACTAATGTTGAATAGGCTTATTCTTAGGAAGGTATTTGTATGGTTATTGGCTTGTTTATGCTAGTGGGTTCTTCTTGAGTATACATTACCGCAAATGTAACGAAAACATAAGCATAAACAAAGAAACTTCTTTGAAGGTTTTATTCCTTGTTTCCGTGATAGTCTTAAGCTCCGTGTGTTTCAAGCGAGTAGAAAAGTACCTAAAAAAATACTACGACGAAAAAATATGAAACATAATGTGTAAAAAAGAAAAAGAAAAAGAAAAACAATAAGTGTTAATAATTTATAACAGAACATCTAAATAAAGGGATTCAGATTAACTTGGCCCTTTATTATTGTAACATGGTGTTCTATCTTAGTTGTTGTGACATTAGGGTTTGATGTCAATGACATCGAGCCCAATTTTTGGCTTTTTCAATTTTTGGTTATGTCATTCTATGGTATCTACACCTGCTGTGAAAAATCAACTAAACACAAATAAGACTAATACTAAAAATAAAAAAAATAAAAAGATAAAAAAGAAACAGAATTTAAAATAGGAAATAGAAGTTCTTTAAAAACTGGGACGATCTGTGTTGCCACCATAAAAGAACTTTCAACTGGTTCTCAACACTTTGATAAAATGTTTGTTTTTCTGTCGATGTATATGAACTAGCCTATTCGATCGATTCCAATGATGTTGTCTTATTTTTGACCGTTGCGACATCCACATTACAACACTTTTGGTACCAAATTTGAGCCAAACCCAATTTTTTTTAGGGTATTATTGCCTCAAGCTTCCTCCCCTCCATGTCGCGTAAAGTTTTGGTCACTAGAGCTTTATTGCCCCTTTCGGATGAGAATGAATCAAGTTCATTGGTCTCTTCGACTGGCACCTTCTCTGTTATGGCCAGAAAGTCTATTAGCTTTTCTACACTTTCATTCAAGATTGGTTTAAGCTCCATGTTAGTGGTTACTTCTACTTTTACGCCAGTGGCTATATCTACTGTTATGTTTGTTTCTATGTTAATTGGATCAAAGACACCTTTGGGTATATTCAGTTAATTAATATAGTCCCCTATTCCAAATTATTTTTTATTTCCATCATCTAGGTCCGAACAATTGCTGAGAATACAATGGTTATCATGGTTACACTTGAGAACATCATATACGAGCTCTTTCCGTAGAGGTAATGCCTTTGATAACTTTTGGAGCATTGTCATCATTTATGTCATCTTATTTGACATATTTGATAATATGTTGGATGTTTTGTTATTAGCTCAGTAGATTTGATTACACTTAGATGGATGTTTATTCGACTCACGTAAGGGTTCCTCCGGATACGTGTTTTTATCTTTGTTGTCATAACTCTCATATGCATTGTAAAGTAGCTTATCCAGATGTTTGGGCATATTTTCGAAGCTCCGTTCAACCAAATCTGTCCTCTATTATAGTTCAATCGTCTTACCAAAAGGACAACTCATCTAACTCAGACTAGCTATTGTCATAAATAAATTTGTCCATGTGTGTATCTATGTTCTAGGTTGAAGGTTTGTCGGGCTCAATTGTTTCATAGGACAATATTTCTTATGGATTGCAAAGAGACTTTGTTGGGTATTCAGGCCTATCAATCTTTTTATCATCTAACTCATATAGAGGTTCATTGGAATATCCTTCTTTTCCATATTCACTATCCGAACCCTATTGGTCCTTCAAATCTCTACCTAACCAACTTCATTCTACGTCATCGTATAAATTATCCCACGCCTTGCCTTCATACCAATTGTAATCATCATTAATTGCACTCATGATTAAATTTTCTTAATCATTAAGGAAAATAACGAAATAATGAAAATGAAAGTAAATCTAGAGTAATAAATAAATAAAATTAGAACACTATCTACTAGTTCGTCTTTTGACTAATTCTATTTACAATGTAATTGATCCAATAACAATAATCACCATCGCAATCCTCGACAACGTAGCCAACAATTGACCGTCTCTCGACGTACCAACGTCAGAAGTGACAATATTACAACTAAATATAGGAATTAAGGCAATGTCTACAAATATACGAGTCAAGTTGTAATTATTTTGTGTACAAAGAAAAACTTAGTAAGTATTTCAAGGATCGTACCCCAGGGATTGCAATTTGGGGAAAACTGCTATTAAGCCAATTACTTAAAATAACTAATAACCTACTCCAGTCACAATTAGTAATGTTAATTTGGAAGAAAAATAATAATAATAGTAACAATAAACTAAATAAATTGAATTAAACTTAAATTTACTTCTAAGTACATGTATATGCTTCTCCTATCCTTTATTTCGACTATGTAAGTTCCTTTAGCCTAGATCTAGTTATTTTACCTGATTAATTATTGATGTAGGGTTCTAAATAATTGGCTACTAGTTAACTTAGCAGGGCTTCTTAGCCTTTTACTAACCTAACTAGTTAGCAAGAACTACTCATTTCTAGAAGACACAATTCAGACTAGGGCAAGGTAAGTTTTTCATGAATAGGCAGTACTGATTTTAGGTTAATTCCTTCATATATAACTTCCTAGAGTCGTCAAGCCTAGGGCTTACGTCCTTCCTTCCCTAACCATTGATCTGCCAAGTAATGCTTGGTAAGCAATACCTATTTTGGGTTAATTTTAACTTAAACGACTCCCTAAGGTTGTCAATCCAAGGGTTTAATTGGACTCAACCAGATCCAAATCACCCAAATCAAACTTTACCATTCAATAAATTAATTAGGTTAATACAGTTGAAACACACGAAATATGTATGAAGCATAAATTGATTCTAATCTTTACACAAACATTCAATTAACAATGTTAAAGAAAGAAATATAAAGAATTGAATAAAGGAAAGAGATGTTCATGGATTTATCGATGAAAACGTGGCTTTGGAACAATCTCCGCTCGCAAAAGTCTCATTACGGAATAGGATCTTTTGGTTACAAGAACATAACATAAACTAAGCAAAAACGAAGAACAAAATAAAAATCTAAGAATGATTTATGTCTCCCTAAAATTCTGTGTTTAATCTGGTTACAATGGCCTTTATATAGGTTAAAATTGGAATATTAAAGTGCATAAACTATATTTGAAATACTTAGAGTTCAATTAGGAAAAATGCTCTTAATGGCCTTAAAAACGCAACTGTCACATACAGGGATTTTTAGGTGGCGCAGAAGCTGTGTCGCAACATAGGTCAATGTCGCGACACAAGAAGGGATGTGTCACAACACAACAGCCATTTTCTCCTCATGGCTTGTTTCTATTTCAATCTTTAATGTTGCAACATTGGCGTCTTGGTGTCGCGACATAGGAACAGTTTCAGCTTGAATATGCATCTTTAGATCCCAATTTTCCTACAAGACCATATAACATTATTCAGATATCTAAGATGTAATAAGTACTACTAAAAATTATAAATCACTCCTTCAAGCATGATAACATAAATATATACTAAGATGATTTGATGTACTATTAAAAAAGCTACAATTATGTTTAAAAAGGGTTGTAAATAACAATGCAATTTGTGGCAGATCAAAGCCTGAAGGGAAAAAAGGGTGGTAACCCAGCTAAGTGTAGACACAGAAAATGAAGCATCACTAATGATTAGTGTACAAAGAAATGAATGAAGGTTTAACCAAGGTTCGAAAATAATAATCTACCATTAAGGATGTTCCATGAGTGTTTAAAAAACCCAACAAGTTGGTAATTGATCGACTGAACGCTAACTAGTCCACAAGGAATGGAAGGGTTAGCCAGAACACAAATGATAAAAAGGAGGCCCCAAAAATTAGGGGGGACCTCAAAGTGACCGACTTATCTATCAAGACTATTCCTCTCTGTGGGGGAATAACTGGTGTAAGGGTATTCTCCAAATGGTTAGTTCCATGGGAACCTGATGGTAACAGAGAGAACTCATGAAACTGGAAGGACACTCAATAACAGTGACTCAGTAATTCAGGCCTTAGTGGTCAATAGCAAGAGGATGTGCTACAGTTAAGGGTAAGGCAAATTATTAAGGTGAAGTACAAAGAAGTAATCTGGTCACGATTTAAACTAAGTAGGATTTAATCTGTCAAGGTGATGTGGGACCTTGTTAGTCATACCAACGGAAGAAAAGTAAACAAGTCATATTGGGTTAAGATAAGGACCTTTAAGAGAGTAAGCATGAAGGTTGTCTTAGTAAGCATACTGGTTTAAGAAGAAATCTACAATGGGAATAAATTGAAAGAAATACATTAAAAAGAAAAGAATGATAGATTCGGCAGAGATGGCGAGATCATCAGTGATATTGTCAAGGCCGACAGAAGGTTGGTAGAATAGCCGGAACGAAATCGTTCAACAATCTACTCACCAATGGATAAGGGTAGGAATAGGTTCAAATCCACTATAGCAATTTGAGATAAACAACCCATTGAACATGGAGTAGTTGTATTGTTATTATTTATTATAAGCATTTACTCATCCAAACACTAGTAAGTTGTGCTATGTATCTGAATAAAGAAACTCTTTGAGTTCATCTATACTTACAAACGATTGACCTGTGGATTCAATATTCGTGGCGCAAAGAACTCAAGGAAATACAAAGTTAGATCGGGATGAGTCATGGGGCTTCGAAGAAAAGTGTCATGAACATAGGTTAAGGGTCACCTTAAAGAAAACTCGCCAAGAGGGCGATAACATTGTATCTATCTAAATTCCTCGGAGTCTGTAGTGCGAACAAAAAACTTTGTTTAAAATTTAAACTATCTATAAGATTATTTAATAGGCAATATACTATTATTTAACATAGTGAAATTTTAATGTGAATAATAAATTGGTTCAATTGTGATGCCCGTACTTGAATTTTATGATTGGGTCCGGTGGGTGTTACAAATTTAATGGAATCAGAGCAAAGGTTTAGGCGGTCCTCTAAACCTAAGAATTGAGAGAATTACCCCTTATGTGTATGACGATTAATCTAATTGAGTCTTTCTTGACCTTATTTAATTAAGATAAAATGTGATATGGATGAGTACATTCACCGAGATTGGTGGATGACGATAATCGTAGAAATAGATGATTTAGAAGATGAGCACACTGAAAGTATAATTAAAGTAAAGGTGAGTAGATACATTGATTGAAAAGTACTAGTATTGGATAATGGAAAAATATTTTTAAAACAGAGATACAAAAAAGGTAAAATATTGTAGTCTGCTGGGTGAGGTTTAAGCTTTATATCGCATGAATCTTCTAACAAAATGTAAGGGTGTGAATTTGAAACCAGACAGGGAAGACCCTTGTGATGGGTCAGTCTTGGAGTAGAAAAATGAGGTGTGGAGGAAAGTACACTTGAATATCAAACTAGGTGTCTACAGTGTCAAGTTTGACGGCTTAGAAACCCCCCATTTTGCAAGTGCATCTTTTCACCAGAGCATAACTTAACCCTCCAAGTAAGGAGAGTACAGAAGAACCCTACCACTGGCTGACGGACTAGTTCGAAATTAGGGAGCTGTATATGACGTCCACTAGGATAGGTGGCCCTCTCCGATTCAACCCGCCTAACTTCCCTTCCACTTTGCAGAATGGTCAAGGATTTATTTTCCTACCCCATCAATAGTGGAAGAAAATTAAATAGGATTGTTGAAGCAGAGTATTAGGCCACTAACATGCAAAGTGAGGGAAAGGTGAGCGACACTGATGTGGTCTCCCCACGAAGTTATATAAAGAACTGGATTGAGCGACATTTTAGAGAAGAATGGGGAGGTTGAGGGAATGGACTCCCTCTGTACTTAAGGCAAATCCTCGGCATATTCTTGGCTATAAAGCATGTATTCTATTGGAAAAACAAGTTTTAAATTTTTTCCAAAACAAGATCTTGGTTATGATATCTAAAATAATAAACACTTAATCAAAATTATACCTTTTCTATTCGTCCAGGATGAGCACTTCGATCGAGTAATCTTCTCTGTGATCCTCAAGCTCAGGTCTATCGAGTGTGGCCTCGTTTCGAATCAGAAAATTTTTCACAAAAATTTCTAGTGGGGTAATCTTACAATTTCTCTAAACTTTTGGTTCAAGTTGTAAATTAGAAAAAATATCTCTAGAAATTTTCTGAAATAATCTCTTGAGAGAATTTTCTCTCTACAAATTTCTCTTGAATTCAAGTGTGTGTAAATAATGACTCAAGGCTCTCTTTATATATGGAGAGTTTAGAGAGTTCAACTATGATTAAACTTAATCACTTTAATATTAAATTAATATAACATTTATCAAGATAAATATTAAATTTAATTTAATATTAAATCTTATTAAAATAATAGAATATTTATCTACAAGATAAAGATTAAATTAAAATTAATTTTAAGATAATCAGTTTAATATTAAATTAATAAAATACTTTTAAGGTAAGTATCAAATTTAATTTCATATTGAACTATTAAAATAATATTAGTTTTGAAATAATTAATCTGAAATCAAATTCTCTGGTAAAGTCCCAGTAGGAGTATAACTCTTCCACTACTCAACCACCGACGACCAACCACAGCTGACAACCGGGATGCCACCGTCGCAACCATCGACATCGCCATATCCAATAATATAGGTGCAACACCCTTAGGACACCTCGAGCCAGTTTGACTGTTGTCAGTTTGGTCTGGATCAATGACGACCCGACCGGTTCGGTTTAGCCACCGGTTGGACCGTCAGCCTGGTTTCACATATCGAGCCTTGTTTGACCAGTTTTTGAATCTTGGTCTCGATTTTGGGCTCCCAGGCCTAATTTACGATTTCAGGTCCAATTTTCAAGTTCAATTACCCATTAGGTCAATTGTTCGACTTGAAAATTAACTTCCAAAAATATCATATTAATTTTAATTGATTTGATTAATTTAATTTTACTTTATTAAAATTAATTTTTCAAAAAATCACTTAGATTTTCCAATTTAATTTTTCAAGAAAATTCTTTAATCAAATTCTCTAGTTGAACAATTCTCACGACCACCTAATTTAATTCTGCATCGAATAAATAGACTCAATTAAATTATTCCCAAAGTTGTAAAAAAAATTTCTGATTCAAATGCAGTCCGATCGAGTTTTTGTTGAGCTAGCAGAGGGACCAAGCGGACATATACAATTAGGCTCTAGTGATTGCAATTATGTCCTGAAGCATCGTTCCAATAATTCACAATTACTTAATCATGGAGTGAGTCCACAAAATGTACCTTGATTGAAAACTCCTTATCATATACTCTTTATGAAAGCAATTCATCCAACTGCTTTATCCAATGACCTTGTCATATGTGTGTTACCCTCATATGATATCCTTGATTCCTTTGAGTTAAATCCGTTCATTCAATACAATCCTATTTTATCTCATTGTCGCCTCAATACAAGAAACCCGTGGTCACGTTCCGTATTTATCAATCCACACAATGCTAATGAGATGATATCATTAACTCTTTAATTAAGCTATGAATTCCACTATTGCTAGTAAAGCCATGCCATACACAAGTCTTGTACCCAACATACTGGCTATAGGCTCGATCATCTGTAGAGCATAAGCCTCCACTTTAACAATTCATATGAGGTGCATACGCATGGTCAGTGAATAACTCAGGATTTAGGTAAATCACACCATGAATGTCATAAGTGAATTAATTCACAAATGGATACAGAATTAATTCATCTTGGGTCTAGTCCAATGTATTATTTTACCAATGAATACATGTATATCTCTACTCGTGGAGCCAGATGCTACGATAGCCAAGACTAGCCATCTCTCTAATTAGAATTGTACATGACATAATAATCCTTTTCAGTATTTGAATCAAATGCTCACTTTGATTCTTTTACGGGATTACGGACTCCTTTAGATTATCTTCTAAATTAAGTTGTCTTTCTCACAATGTAAACGTTCTTTACAATGTAAACGTTCTTTACAATGCCACTTATCTTTATTTTAAACTTTAGACAATCAATTAGTTAATATTTACTTGTCACAATTTCGTTATGCATGCAAAATGTAAAAGACATAATAGTGAAATGTGAAATTAAATTTATTTATTTATTCGTCGTTCAAATAAATAGAAAATAGTTACATGTTTACGGCAATATGGGCACATTTCCCAACATATTCTTCTATGATACATCATACTCTCTAAGGGAATATGAGGTAATTATTAGGGCTACTTAGACGACCCTTACCCTAATTTGTCCTAATGACAGAAATAAGGAAGGGAAAATGGATTTCCCGAAATCTAAGGTAATAAATCATATTATAACCGATAGATGTGATCCTATAAATCAGGAACTATTTCCTTGCTTATGAATTTTATAAATGATTTAAAAAGGTAAACAGGTAAGGAAGGCAGGGGGCAAAGGATTTATTTTTGAAATCTAAAGGTCGGAGTTGCAAGGGAGCTACACTCCAAAAAGGATATTAGATAAGGAAAGAAAGAAAGAAAGGAAAAGAGAGGTGAGAAACATAAGGCAAAATGATGGAGGAGGAAATGAGAAGTTGTGAAAATCCCTTAACAATTGGGTTCAGTAATAATTGAAGGGAATAATAGAAATAATGGAAAATTTAATAGGTTCTAAGGAAACGTTCACACTCATTAATGCAAGGAAGCCATCTATATTATTGGGAGGAAGAAGAAATGTTTAAGATTCCCAAAACAAGAATTTATGGCAAGTTTTATCCATTAGGGTATGACCCTTATGAAAACAAGACTAGTCTTGGGTTTAATCAATGATAGCCCTTTCCGAGTAAGCCTGAAAAGCCATTGTTACTGTTGAATTAGGAATCTGGAATTAGAGTGGTAGCTCTGCTATTCTACCAAGGTAAAAGTGAAAACGTTTCAGGGGCAAGTCTAACTATCCTTTTTATAATAGGATTGACCCATTCGATGGGTAAAAGCATTGTATAAGCAAATCTAGGGATCGCAAAATTTTCTACCAAAATTTGAGATAAGGAGATGTCGGACAAGCAGTGTTCACTACAAAGCATTCTCCAAAATTTTTGTTTTACTTTTTTTTATCTTATTTTTCTGGATTTTTCTCATTTTGACCGACTTTATTGTTATTTTATTGTATTTTCGTTCATTCTGTTATTTTTCATTTTATTTTCTTTTGTCTTCTTCTCATTGTGCAAGGATAACTATACTTAACATCGGATTTCCAATCTCTCAAGCTTCTACTTTCTCTACACAATCACTCCAATTCAAGACAGTTTCAGTTCCTTCCTCATTTTATTAATTTGTGTTATTTCTTATACCTCTGTTGTATATTGCAGTCAATGCATATCTTAAGTGTAGGGCAGATTGTTCATATTCGTTCGCCTTTGTCCTTGAAATCTTGCAAATTGTATACAGTGCGAGTTATCTTTTCTAAACATGGAGTTTTTGTTGATTCTGCTTTGAAATAGTTTGTATATTTTTTATGCATTTTTTATTTTTAGAAAAAAATATATTATGTTCTCCCTGAATTTAATAATTGTCTTGAATGATAACTTTTCAAGTTTTGACATCAAAACCATAATTTTGTGAGCTTTTGAGAGTTTGGAGCATCCATCTTTTTATGCTTATGTTATTTTTTGTTTTGAGTGTGTCTACTAGGTTTGTTATTATAGAACTTGCTTTTTTTATGCATGTGAAGACCACATTAATGATCTGATATACTTAGATGATAGAGGACCTTAGGAATTAACCCATTTAACTTTTAAATAGTCTACCCTTTTCAATTTCCCACTAGTAAACTACTTTGAGCCTAATCCATTTTTGTATGTTTATCACCCATCCATTTTGACCCTTAAACCCCATTAATTTTGAGAATTGCCTTTTCATTACTTCCCTTTAGTCGATATTATATTTTTGTAAGTTTCTTAATTATGTTCGATCATTTGTATTTCTGATTTTTTTCATTATGAAAAAAATAGAAGAAAAAATTTTCAGGCTATATTGTTCAATTGAGAGGTCAATATTCATGTTATAAGCCTCATTAACTTATTTGTTGAGCTTAAATCATCATTATCATATCTTATATAAAAGCTCACTTCATTTCTTTATTTCTCATTAATGTTAATTTTTTGCAATTCAACATCATTATCATATCTTGTATTCAATTCTTTTGGTTTGGTAACTTATCATTTCAACTTTTGACCGTATTCACCTTTTATACCTTTACATACCCCTAACCTAAGCCACTTTTGTAAAGACCTCTTGATCTTTATGTCATCTCATAGTTGTAGTCGTGGAGATCTGATTTTTAAGCAAGATTATAGTAATGACATTCCTCGTTTGACTCTTGAGTGTATATTAATTAACATTTAAACACTTTGAGTGTTTTGAGTGAATCTTAGTTAGGATGTTAACCTTGTTTAGTTTCAACTTCAAGTTATTATTAACCTAGGGGAGATTCCTATATTTTTGGCACTAACTTTTTCTTGGATTACTCATGCTCTTTATTGTCATTTTAGTTTAAATTTCTAATGCATGATTATCTGTAGATTATTCAAAGACATGATCAATAAAAATAATAGGTGAGTTGAGAACTTTGCTTAAGGTCAAGCAAAAGCTTAAATGTAGGTATATTTGATAACTCTCAAAAGTAACATATTTTAGCCTCATTCTTAATGCATCTTTGGGCGATTACGTGGTGTTAATTGTGAATTATATACTCCTAATCCATTAAATTCATGTTTTGAAGCTTAATAGAGCACTTGGGAGTAATAGGAGTGAGAAAATAGTGAAAATTATAACATTGGAGCAATTTGGAAGCTACACACGGGCAAGAAAGTGGCTATTATTAACACAAGGCATGTCGATTTCGCGGACCATGTGCACTAATAATAGGAAATTTCGGTTTTTGGGTTTTTTGGAATTTTGGGAAGGTATAAATGATAATAATAATAATAATAATAATAAGAGGAACCAGTCGTTTGAGTTTAGCACAAAAATTACCCAAAACAACACCATTAAAGTTGATTCCTAAGCAGTTTTCCATCAAGATTCAAGATTCCAAGATGACTTCTTATGAAGTTATCATGGGTTTCTGGTTTTATGCAATAAAATCTTAGTTTCTTTGTTATTAATAATGAACGCCTAATTGCTATTGTGTTAATATTTCTAGAGTATTAATCCATGTTTGATGTGCATGAGTTTGAGGTTGAATAGACCCTTCTTGTAACAGCCCATTTTCAGTGGTGTCAAAAATAGTAGTTTCGGGACCATAATTCTGACTAGTTGGGCAGTAAATATTATTTATTTAATATTTACTAGTCTATTATAGTGTTGTATTAAAATTTGGTTAGAAAATTTTAACATTTAGATAGTTAATTACGTAAAAAGGACTAAATCATAAAAGCTGAAAAAGTTAGTTTCCATTAGTTAAAGGTGTTAATTTAATAAAGAAACATGATTAGAAGGCCTTATTGGGTAATTACACCCCTAGTTGTGATCATTGATGGTTTTGGTGTCTTATAATATGAAATTTGATGAATTATTAAAGGGTAAACTTATAATTTAGTAAATAATTCTAATTAAAAAAAAACAAACAAATGATCGAAAGCCATCATCTTCTTTGTTTTTCACCTAGCCAAAGCCAAATTCTCTTTTTTTGTCTTAGGAACCTTTGGTCAAAGGTCATTTCTTACGCATGGTATGTAATTTTTACCCATTTTTAGGGATTTTTATGTTTTAAGATCGTTTTAGCTTAATCTACCTAACTTGGGAGTTAATTTGTAAAGTTGTTAAATGTTTTATATTATGCCATTGATGAGCTTGAGTTGTCTTTGAAGTTTGATGATAGATTATTAAGTTTGGTTGTTGAATAGGACTATTTTGTAAAATAGTTTTTAGTAATTTTAATGTTAAATGACTAAATTGTTTAAATGGTAAAAATTCATGAAATTTTTATGAAAACATGATAAATATGGGCTGTAGAGAAGCCCTAGGAAATTCAGCTAGCATGAGTTTTACTTAAATGTGGTTAATTTGTAAGTTTCGAGTTTATGGATTAAATTACATACAGGGTAAAATGTTGGGGTAATTTTGTAAATTTATAATGAAAAGACTTATCAGCTTAATTTTAATTATTTGAGTTGTGTGAATTGACTAATTGAGTGAAAATTTATTATTTAAATAAAGAAACAAATCAATTGGACTCAAATTGTAGAAAAGTCAAGTTAATGGATTAGTCGTCGGTGTTATTTTCATAACCATTTTTGTCTAGGTAAGTTCGTATTTGATTAAACTTATTAATTGTTGTGTTGGGTGAATTATTAATTAACATTTGTGTTATGTATAGATCTAATTGATTGTTAAATGTTAATTAGTGATTTGGATTAAATTATAATGTTAGCTAAATCGAAGTTATGTTTGAAAATGAGAAATTACATGGTTAACTAATGGTGGTGAATTAATGTGTAAATAATTATAAGATTTCGAAAAGGAATTGTTTGTTTGAAATTTGTAAGTGTTTAGAATACAAATGACATGTCATTAAGGGATTATTACAGTTTCAGGTGCTGGTCTTGGATGTTCTATCGATGGCTAAGGTCTTGCATTTGTTGTGGATTCTCCACAACTCATGTAAGTAGCATTGTGTAGCCTAACATCCCAACCCACAGCTCATGTGAGGAGGCCCATTTCATAGCTTATGTAAGCATATACGATTACAACCATAGCTTGTGTAAGCATTTCTCCCAAGTATTCGATGTTATTTCATTTGGTTTAACAGATGATAAAGGCTTAAATGAATGTATTTATAGGAAATGTTGTATGATCTTAATATGTGAAATGGAAAATATTGGTATGAACAGTTGAAATGAAAGAGTTATGCTTATTGGATATGTGATGAATGAAATGTATACTTAATATGTTAACTTATAAATGTTCTATGACATGTTGAGATTATATGTTTTATTGTGGAACTTTCTAACCTTATGAGATTTTTGGTGTATAGGAAAGAAATGTGATTATGAGTTAATTAATGAATCTATGCATGAATGGTTTGAATATATACTTATTCGATAAGTTTAACTTTAAGTTATACGAGATTAATAAGCATTGATTGCTTACGTTTGTTGCATTTTCATTCATTGTAGATCATTGGAAGTCAAGGTCGGTTGGAAGTTCAAGTCCGAGTACACACACTATCCGATCTTCAAATCGGTAGAAGTTTTGATCATTTTGAAGTTGGTTATAAATGGCATATACTAGGAGCCTTTAAGTTATTTTGCTTATGATGATGTTGTTTATAACTTTGGTTAACTAAGATTTGTAGTTGTGTATATATTTGGTATTATGGCTCTTGTTTGTATATAAGTGCTTTTGGTCAATTGGTTTATGCCTTGTGAAAGAATGAATTATGGTAAGATGGATGTGATTGGAAAGGATGAATTAGATGTTTAACATGTTTATATGGTAAAAACTTGTGATCTTGAATATTGAAATAGATGTTAGAATGGTGATTGAATTGTGGAGCCAATAAGGACATATTGGTTAGACACTTAGGTTGAATGTTTTGGTATGTTTTAGGCATGTTTGAGTATGTGAAAATGGTTGGAATTGGTTTGGCTTAGTACGTAAGAAAAGCTAGATGATTTGGCTTGTTTTAGAAGTCATTTTAGGTGAACATGGCTAGGACATAGGCTGTCACACACAGTTTCTCCATACGGCCATATGGCTTATTTAATATTGGTGTAGGTTTTTCCTACACAGCCACAGGTTGTTACACGGCCTGGCGACATGGCCATGTGACCCTATTTTTGAATTGTACACGGTATGAGAACATGGGCGTGTGGAGTAGCCATAAGGCCACGCTTGGAGCCACACGGGCTGTTCTCCTCCACACGACCTGGCCACACAGCCGTATGACCCCTATTTACACTTTTCACTAAAATTTTGTAGAAATTTCAAATTAATCTAGAATTTTTTCCGACTTGTTTTAAATGTTTCTTAGGCTCGAGTTAAGGCCCGTTTTCGTAACTCTATTTACAGCCATATGCTATGAATATTTATTGATCATGAATATTTGATATTTAAATTTAATTTTAAATAGTAGAAGTCTGTTATTGAAGTTGCTATATGTCGTAATACTTCGTAACTCTAACCCGACAATAGATCTTGCATAATTGGATGCAGTTGCATGCAATCCTAGAAATATGATGACATAAATCTATCGAATTAGAGTCAAATCTAATATGGGGATCAATATAGTGACTTAATGTAATAATAGGGGTTTTAATTAGAAAGAAATTTAAATTAATCAACCTAAAGTTAGTTCATCTTATGCTCGAAAAAGATATTTGCTTAAATTAGGGATTTCTACTAATCAAAAACTAAGAAAAAAAGTTGCATAAATTAGATTGTGAATTATAGATGAAATCTAGGTGGATTCTTCCCTACATATTATTTTGTCACCTGATTGATATTTGATTATTTTCATGTTTAGCTATTCGGTGCATTTGTTAGCTAACTTTAGTTTTAAAAAATCCTTTGAATTATTAGGTTAAATAATAGAAAGAAGATAATTACTAGTAATTGTAGTCCTCAAGGAAATGATATCATGTCTCACCAACTATACTGTTAATTGAGATATGCACTTGTTTTAGTCGATTTAATAGTTAGTTTTATGGATACCACCACTGCTAGATGACCTCCGACCACCATCGAACCGTTTCTGACAACCATCAGGTTGTCATCAACTATTATCAGTCAACACCAACCATTTTCGTTGGCCTCTATTGTCAGACCACCATTGGTTTTTTTTCGGTTTGGCTAGGTTAGGATTGTATCGTCTCAATCAACCTAGATGCATCTTGGTTCTCCGGATTTCACTGAAAATCTTGGTTACATAAGTCTTATGTTCGTTTCTAGCTCACATAAATTATTCAAAAATAAAAAAAATCTAACGCGGAGATGATAATCCACGATCTAATTACATACCCGAAAATTAATAATAATTAAACTCAAATTTCTAGGAATCCTGTTCCTTGAATTTTTTTTATTTTTGTCTAAACTCCTATCTTTGAACATTTGGTTTATAAATTATTTTTGCTCAACTGATGTCAGAATGAACTTGCTGATTTAATGGTAAGGCTTTAGTTTAGCTACAGGTTTCATGTCTGAACCCTATTGTGTGCAAAAGCCAAATTCTTTTTGCTTTTCCCTATGAGTGCCGACCACATAGAGGTATTTGGGTTGAATCTAAACTCTGGGAAATCTATTTAGATAAAAATCTGATTTGGTGGGGAGTGAGTGGTTGGTTACTTTAAATTTCTTTTTGAAAATTTCCAAAAAAAAAAACTCTCCACAATTGTCGTAATTTTTTCCCCACTATTGACTTCCACTATCTTTTCCCCTCTTCTCAAATATGTTATTTTTCTTTTCTTTCTTGTTTGAAATTTCTTTCTTTCTTCTTCCTTGCATCTTTTCCTGTTGATAGAATTTATGTTCCCTCTCACTCTTTTGTTCTTATTACTTTCATGCTGGAAATCTTATTTTCGGTGTTCTGCCTTCCGTACTGTTAACCTTTCGTTCTACTTTGCGTAAATGTATTGTTATTGGTTGTTATAAGAGGTTTTTGAAGGATGAATTGGTTATTTTTATATAGTGTAGATTTAATTATTGCGAAATCTTTATTTTAGGTGAAGGTCTTGAAACAAACATTCCTCCAGTGAATTAATTTCTATTGGAAGTTGTTGTTCAGTTTAGGTAAGTAATCGAATGTAGTGCTAGTGATTGTTTGGTGATGTTAAGGATTATCGGTTAGCATTTCTTTTCGAATTAGTGATTTACTTTTAGGGTTTCATTACTAATTTGAGCACTTTAAATGTTGATTTTAGGTTTTGGAATTCACGTTGTTGGATTTGGCATTAGAAAATGAAAAGGAGAGTAACGAAAAACCCAAAGCCTTATTGAACGACACGAAGGTAAAAAGTGAACTGTCGACGCCACATAGCCGTGTGCTATACCGTGTGGGCCACACGAGCGTGTGTTAGGCCGTGCGTCAAGCCTATGGGCCACATAAGCTGGACCAATTAGGTCATGTAGGCCATAAGGGCCGTATTGATCCGTGATTCTTATTTAGCCACCCCTTAGGATCTGTACTATTTAAAAAACACTCTGAAACATTAAAAACGGAGCTCGGAATCACTTACTATTAAGCTTGGAAGCTTGACCAAACCCTAAACATGGCTGCTCTTGGTACATTCTGATGTAGCAAGAAGAAAGGGACACATTTGGGGTTTAAAATTTGTCTTTTAATTCATTTTACCTCTAAATGACTAAAATACCCTTTTTACTATTCTTTCAAATTTTACATAACCAAGGCCATTTTTGTCCAACAAGTTATACAATGGTTTAATTATCATTTAAGGACCTCCCATTTAAAATTTCATGACAATTAGACATCTCTAACATGTAAAACTCAACTTTTGCACTTTTTACAATTTAGTTCTTTTTACTAAATTGAGTGCTCAAACGTCGAAATTTTCACGAAATCATACCGTGAAATCGTAGACCATAAAAATATAATAAAAATGAAATTTTCCTCATCAGATTTGTGGTCCCGAAACCACTGTTCTGACTAAGCCCAAAATCGGGATGTTACATTTCTCCCCCCTTTAGGGATTTTCGTCCCCGAAAATCTCACCAGAAAAGTGGTTTTGGTTTTTCACTTGGATTCCTCAATCTTATAATCGATGTCAAAGAACTTTCCCTCAGGCTAAACTTTTACCACCTATCTCTTTAAATTTTACATACAAAAATCATAAGTGGTATTCACTTTACAATACTTTTAGAAAGCTCATGTAATCAAAAGTCCAATCCATACCGTCATGTTACATATACATTTGGACCCGAATCTTTTCGGATTCGAATGGTAAAACTAGTCAGTTCATCTCAACCTCATACTCTTTATAATTTCACACAGTCCAATTATTTGTCAATTCAACCTTCAGCTACTTTTTATTTCAAGCCTCTTCTGGCTTTCCAAAGAAATCATGATATGAAACTCGGATCTCAATCCGATTAGTGGAGATTAAAATTCCATGATATCCAAAATTCATAAAGACACGAAATTCTATGAATTTGGTGAGCAGAAATTTGGGTATACCAGCATAATTTACACATCTCATAACGTTTAACAACGCTACATATCACTTTCCTCTTTCAAGGACAGGAATGATCCAGACAAGAAAATTCATATTAACCTTTTCTATTTTCATTCTAATTCCCAAACGGTAAAAAATAATTTTGATGATTCTTGCTATACATCTTTAAACTTTCAACATTTCAAGAATTTGTACTCAAAGATAAACAATGATCGTTTCAGATTTTTTTAATACCCAGATTATCTTCACATTATCAATATCAGATCTTCTTATTGCATACGATTCTTCTAGGAAACATACATTTCTTAATTAGACTATTCATCTTTTTACCCGTGAAGAAATAAAATCTTATTCTTAAGCATGCACATCTCATTAAATTCTAGACATATATTCCATACAAATTGAACAATCAAGTCGACCTTATTCATCCGTAATTGATATTTCAAGAAATTCTCTTTTCTAGTCAACAGAACGATTCAACATGCATCATTCCAAATTCACTCATCGTGCCAATCGAAGACAATAACAAATGCATTAACATAAGTAATTCTGATACCTCAACTGAATACATTAACTCTAATTAACTTACTTGAGAAAGGAAATCCACCATACACATTGGGACTTGAAATTTCACCATATTATCAAGATCAATTTAGAGGTATAGTCATACTTGTTCTTTATATACATCAATCACAAGTTGGAGGTCATGCTCTAAGTGTAAGTCATGATCAACAAGTTACAAGATAAAATATCCAGAAAACCCAAGATAGAGAAATCTGAAATGGAGAAGCCCAGAATAAGGAAATCTAAGATAAAGAAATCCATGATAAGGAAATCCCATTTACAGCACTGCATCAGAAGACCGAGAACTAGACTCATAAAAATATGAAAGACCCCAATGTTTTTTTTTTCCAAAGAAAAGAAATCCAGAATAACATCATTCCAAACCACTGACAACAAATACGACCGGAACTATATACTTCTCATATATATAAAATTAATCAAAGCAATGATCGGTAGAAATAGAATCATGGCACCATACACAATTTCTCATCGATTCCCAACAGGCAAAATATAACAAAATGCTAGAAAAAAATAGAACCATGCAGACTATAATCCAATCAGACTGACAACACATTCGTCTAACGTTAAGATCAGGGAACATTTTCATAATATAAGAATTCATCAGGTATTAGATAGCCCTAATAATATTTTCGGCGTCAGATAGTCTCATACCATATCTCAATAGAGAAAATCACAAACTGTTCACTGTAATTACCATTCTTGGACATTTCATATTTTGAACATTATTCATTTAACTATTTCTGTTGTCCCAAATTCCATAATATTCCCTTTACTAAGAAAACCAATTCATGAGGGAATTTCAATCAATACATTTCTCGACATCATACCAGGATAAATCGTTTTACCAAAATTAACCTTTTTCGCTAACTGCGATGTTGTTAAAATTAAACAATCTTTCGGTCAATCTGATATCTTTCTAGCTCATGTTTGTACTTATCAACCCATTCTCGATCTCTAATCATGCTTATAACCATTCCATCATTGAACTCTTTGGTTTCTCACATGGAAACTCATTCAACATAAATCTCAGGAATTTCCATTAGAAAACACCACTTTGGTAAGGGGGAGGGGGTCGTAGGGCCTCTGACACAACTCTCATATACATGTAACACAGTTTTCATCATAGCAATCATATTTCAATCATGTCATTCATTTTGAGTAACTAACATTCATATTGATTTTACACTCACTTTCCAGTTATCTCATTTAAACAAGTGTACTTATACATGTATTTCCATGTTTCCTAGATAATCTTACTTATTCATTCATTAAATCAGACAAGTCAAGCACATAATATCATATAAGGGCCAAACAAACATGGATAAGTATATCACAGTCTAAACTTTCATCTTACACATCATCATATACATATCATTACAATCATATATATCAGTCCAAGCAATTTAATACATTTACTCAAGTTATACGAGCTTAACAATCATAATCATCCCAACCAATATACATGAATATTCATCTTATCAATATTTTTGATAAGTTACTCAAACACATGCATTTGTTCAATTAAATCAATCATATACATCATGGAATTATCTATTAATAATAGATAAGCTCGTTTCACCATGTAAACATTTCATGAATCCTCATTCGTACCTTTCCAAGTTTCAGTTCTTCATAACTATACTTTACTCGAATATTTTAGAATCACATTCAACATGGTCGGTGTAGCTCATTGGAGAGTACCTTTGTCTAAACAAAGTGGCTCTCATACGTGTCGGGAGACATCACACTATCACGGATCGGTGGCATGTATAGTTGAACTTTTACACGCTAGATTAGCCCGAGAACCAACTAAACCATAGCTCTGATACCACTAAATGTAACACCCCTCACCCGTATCTAACGTAGGGACAGGGTTCGAGGCGTTACTGGACTTAAACATTCACAACATACAAAACCGGGCCACAAAATTTTCACCAAAAATTAAAACATCTCGAATACATGCATATCGTCCCTTATATAGGTTTTTGAAACCTATAACATACATTGGGGTGGTTTGGGACTAAACCAAGAACTTTGAAAATCTTTGGGCAACTTAACTAATTTTCTTGCTTCGGAGAGTCACATGCCCGTGTGGATTGGGCCGTGTGGTCAATTTCAAGGCTATTATCCAAGCCAATTATCACCCTTAATTACCTACATACACTTTTACATTTTCATAGCAATTGACATGGCCTATTTGAGTAATTATATATTCACAATCAAGACACAAGCATGGAATTCTTACAACAACACATAACATATTACCAACCATGCATGGCAAACAAGCATATGCACATTACCAATATCAGACATAACATGAATAGCTAGATTTATAAGTCAGAATCATTAACTCACTAAAGACCAATATATTTGGCCGAATTATAATAACACATGTTATAAAACTAGGTCCCTGTACATGCCACTCACTTGATAATTCTAGCATATGTGTTTATACTGTCAAAGTGTTGGCTTGATAGTGTGACGCTGCCTCCGACGATCTCCAACCTCGAGTTAACCTGACAACACTAAAAGAAATGGAAATGAGGGGGTAAGCTTTACGCTTAGAAAGCTCGCATGAAAATAATAAGCAATTTAATAACATGCTTTCCATAATAAAACTATCCCAATTGTACATTTACACATGTTCTGGTTAAGCTGTTTTCTTGAGTCACAGTCACTAAATTATTTATATCTGGAGCTACGGAACTCAAAATTAACCAGAAAATAGACTCATATATCTTTCTACCATAAAATTTTTAGAATTTTTGGTCCAGCCAATAAGTACAGTTTATTATTTAAAGTCTCCCCTGTTTTGTTGTTTGACAGCTTCGACCACTCTTCACTAAAATTTAATTATTTTTTTCTACCAAATTCAAATGAGGTTCTCGTTTCTTTTTTTTTGAAAATAAATTCAATAAGGAATCAACCATATAAATTATATCTCTTAACTATTTTTGTACAATTTTTAATGATTTTTACAATTTAGAACATGGGATCACGAAATCAGTCTAAACCAGTCTTACGAAAATATAAATATCTCAAAATAAAGAATTCCATTGTTTGATCTGTTTCTTTTATATGAAAATAGATTCAATAAGCTTTAGCTCCATATCTCATTCCACTTCTATTTCAACTTCTACTATTTTTAGTGATTTTTCAATGCCACTTCCTAACATGCAATTGTGGCATACACACTTAGCACCACTTTTCAAATTAACATGTATAACCGTGGCATATCCACTTAGCACCACGTTACATGTTTAACCGTGGTATATCCACTTAGCACCATGTTAATGAATCAATATATGTAACCGTAGCATATCCACTTAGAACCACGTTACAGGTTTAACCATGGTATATCCACTTAGCACCACGTTAATGAATCAATATATGTAACCGTGGTATATCCACTTAGCACCATGTTACATGTTTAACCGTGGTACATCCACTTAACACCACGTTAATGAATCAATATATGTAACCGTGGCATATCCACTTAGCACCACGTTACATGTATCAATATGTGTAATTGTGGTATATCCACTTAGCAACACTTTACATGTATAACCGTGGTATATTCACTTAGCACCACGTTTATCCATTCCGAAGGTTCAACCGAGATTTCCTCATTTAATCTCAATTCATCAATCACAAATCACCGTTTGTGTCCATTAATTGAACAATACTAAAACTTATTTCATTTGAACTCTCTTCCCAAGTCCATTTCATTTCACATGTCAAACATGTACTCATGAGTTTCGAGTACGTACCTGTGCTATCTCTTAGCACAACCACTCATGCAAACAGGATAATCATATGCAAGATCTCATATTCTCGGTAATCACCCATTTCTTTTAAATATCATATTCCATCGGATTTCTATTAACATCAAAGTCAATACAATTATAATAAATTATATTTCATGTATATCAATAATAACATGAATAATAGGCTTATTAAATCACGTGAACTTACCTCGGATCCAGAAATGGCAATTTACCATTCTAGTCCATAACCTTGTATTTTCCCAATTTAAGCCCAAATCTCAATTTCCTTGATCTATAATATCAAATTTAGCCTACTAATTAGTCACACTATTCATATGGGTCTAAAAATCATATTTTCAAAAATTTTCATTTTGACCCCTAAACTTTTGCATATTTGCACTTTTGCTCCAAGGTTCAGAAATTAAACTTCTTCTTATTTTCTTATATTTTATGACATGCTAATCATTTTTCCCTTCTATAGCAACATCAAATTCTCACTCTAACATGTACTTATGAACATTAGGTATTTTTACCGATTATGTTGTTTTACTCGTTTTCACGTAAAATCGCTTAGCAAAAGTTGTTTAACACAATTTAAAGCTTCATATTCTACCATTAAACATCAAAATACATGCATATCATTCATGGGTAAATTTTTAAACATAAATCCTAGCTCAAAATAATGGTAGAAATGAGCAGATCATGTTATCAGGATTTCAAAAATATATAGAACATTAAAAATGGAGCTCGGAATCACTTACTATTAAGCTTGGAAGCTTGGCCAAACCCTAACCATGGCTGCTCTTGGTACATTCTGTTGTAGCAAGAAGAAAGGGACACATTTAGGGTTTAAAATTTGTCTTTTAATTCATTTTACCGCTAAATGACCAAAATGTCATTTTTACTATTCTTTCAAATTTTACCCAACCAAGGCCATTTTTGTCCAAAAAGTTATAAAATGGTTTAAGGACCTCCCATTTAAAATTTCATGACAATTAGACACCTCTAACATGTAAAACTCAACTTTTGTACTTTTTACAATTTAGTCCTTTTTACTAAATTGAGTGCTTAAACGTCAAAAATTTCGAACAAAATTTTCACAAAATCATTCCGTGAAATTGTAGACCATAAAAATATAATAAAAATTAAATTTTCCTCATAGTATTTGTGGTCCCGAAACCACTATTCCAACTAAGCCCAAAATCGAGATGTTACACACGGGCGTGTGGCTAGCTGTGTGGCCCAAGTCAAACTCGACCACAGC
The DNA here is from genome assembly GCF_025698485.1 of Gossypium arboreum. Lineage (NCBI taxonomy): Eukaryota > Viridiplantae > Streptophyta > Magnoliopsida > Malvales > Malvaceae > Gossypium > Gossypium arboreum. Next base: position 12,929,797 of record NC_069072.1, on the reverse strand, counting down.
CAAGACACATGGGCCTATCTTGTAACCATGTGAGCAAGTCAGTATGTATGCCCTGTGTTGACACGGCCTAGACACACGGGCGTGTCTAATGTCGTGTAAAGCACACGGCCTGATTACACGGGCATGTGACCTGTACTTATTTGAAAAATGTTTAAGTTTTAGAAAAATTTTGTATGTCTTCGGTTTAGTTCCGATTCTTTTCTGACGCATGTTTTAGGTCTTGAAGACCTATATAAGGGACTCTATGTTGATGTTGATCTCTGATTCTTTGATGTTTATGAAATGAAAGTTAAATGTTCTGATTTGTCTGGTAATGACTTTAACCCTAGTCTAGCAACGGATACGGGTTAGGGGTGTTACATTTTATTGGTATCAGAGCTATGGTTTAGTCGGTTCTACGACTACCATAGTGTATGTGAGTCTAACTATACATGTCATATTTATGAACTGCGATAATGTGATGAATCCTAACAATGAAATGTGCTTTTATATAGTAAATGGATCCCGAACAAGCTGTAGCGAATGATGTTGAAAGCAATGCGCCTGCACCTAGGCAAGAGATAGTGCCATCCCATTCTAGACCAGTTACGAGTAGCGGTGATAGTGAGGCTAGACAAGCCTTCTATCAGATGATGAATGATTGGTTTAGTCAATATATTAGAACCAATCCGGCTGTTCAACAACCTCCACCCCCAGTCAATTCTCTGTAAGCTCCTGTTATACCATCAGTAAATCCAGTTCAGTTAAGTAAGCCTTCGGTAAATAAGATTAAAAAGTATGGGGCCAAAGAATTTCGAGCTACAACAAATGATGATGTTGAAAAGGCTGAGTTCTGGTTAGAGAACATGGTAAGAGTGTTTGATGAATTGTCTTTGAGTCCCGAGGAATATATAAAATATGTCATTTCGCTTCTGAGAGATATGGCGCACCACTGGTGGAAAACTTTGATATCTGTAGTTCCGAGTGAGCGAGTCACCTGGGATTTCTTCCAAGCTGAATTTTGAAAGAAATACATCAGTCAAAGATTCATCGACCAAAAACGTAAAGAATTTCTCGAGCTTAAATAAGGTCGTATATCTGTCACAGAATACGAGCGGGAATTTGTAAGACTGGGGCAGTATGCTTGTGAATATGTATCTACGGAAGCAATAATGTGCAAAAGATTTGAAGATGGTTTGAACGAGGATATTCGTTTGTTAGTTGAGATTCTGGAGATTAAAGAATTTGTTGTGCTTGTTGAGCAAGCATGTAAAGCTGAAGATCTCGAGAGAAAGAAAAGAAAAGCTGATTTTGAAGCTAGAGAGGTACGAAAGAGATCATCAGGCATATCATTTCAGTCTGCATCAAAGAAATTCAGAGATGATAATAACTGTTCAAAAACTAATGTGGGGCATTCGAATAGAGATCGTGCTAGATCGCAGTCGAACTTCAAAGCTCCAGTTACATCCGTTGCCAGTGTCAGAAATGCTAAATCTAATCACCCTGAGTGCAAGCATTGTGGTAAAAGATATCTTGGTAATTATAGACTGTATGCTCGGGCTTGTTTCAGATGTGGATCATTAGATCATTTTGTCCGTGATTTCCTTGAATCTATCAAGCAAAAAAGTGTGTAAAATTCTAGACCGAGTGGCAATGCTTCTCGTGGTAGACCTTCCAAAAATACGGGAAATGTAAGTGGTAGTCAGAGAGGGACAAAAGATACAACTGTTAGATCTGAGGCTCGCGCACCTGCTAGAGCCTATGCTATTTGAGCTCAAAAGGAAGCTTCATCACCAGATGTGATTATGGGTACATTTACTCTTTATGCTACTTCTGTTGTTGCTTTGATAGATTCTGGATCAACACATTCGTATATATGCATGAACTTAGTAAATAGTAAGACTTTGCCTGTAGAGTCTACTGAGTTTGTAATTAGAGTATCGAACCCCCTAGGGCAAATGTGTTTTGGTTGATAAAGTCTGCTAGAATTGTCCGTTAATGTTTCAAGACAATTGATTTTCGGCGATCTGATGTTGTTGCCCTTTGATGAATTTGATATAATTCTTGGTATGGACTGATTAACCTTGCATGATGCTATTGTGAACTGCAAACAGAAAACTATTAATTTGAGATGCAAGAATGATGAAATGTCAGAATTGAATCTAGTGATTTGAATGGATTGTCTACTATGATATCTTCGATGAAGGCTTTGAGTATTGTAAGAAAGGGTTATGAAGCCTACTTTGCTTATGTAATTGATTCGAGAGTTTCTGAAAAGAAAGTTGAATCTGTGCCTGTTGTCTGTGAATTCCCTGATGTATTTCCTAAAGAACTTCCGGGTTTACCTCTGGTTAGAGAAGTTGAATTTGGCATTGAATTAGTGTCCGAGACTACTCCAATTTTGAAACTCCGTAACGAATGACTCCGATCAAACTGAAAGAATTAAAGTCTCAGTTGCAAGAATTAACCGATAGAGGATTTACTAGATCGAGTTTCTCACCTTGAAGTGCTCCGGTTCTATTTGTGAAAAAGAAAGACGGTACAATGAGAATGTGTATAGATTATCGTCAGTTGAACAAAGTGACTATCAAGAATAAGTATCCCCTGCCCCGAATTGATTATTTATTTGACCAATTGAAAGGATCTGTTATGTTTTTGAAAATAGATTTAAGATCAGGCTATTATCTGTTGTGAGTAAAAGACTCAGACATTCCGAAAACTGCTTTCAGAATGAGGTATGACCACTATGAATTTTTAGTTATGCCTTTTGGGTTGACTAATGCACCTGCTATCGTTATGGATTTGATGAATAGAATTTTCAGACCATATCTAGATCAATTTATTGTTGTATTCATTGATGACATATTGATTTATTCACGTGATGAATCTGAACATGCTGAGCATCTGAGATTACTGCTACAGATTCTGCGAAATAAACAGTTATATGTGAAGTTCAGTAAATGTGAATTCTGGTAGCGAGAAGTTAGTTTTTTAAGTCATATTGTATCAGCATCTGGTATTTGATTTGATCCGAGCAAGATTTCGGCTATTCTGGATTGGAAACCTCCGAGGAATGTCTCTGAAGTCTGTGGTTTTCTGAGACTCGCCGGTTATTATAGAAGGTTCGTAAAATGCTTTTCTATGATTACAACTCCGTTAACGAAACTACTTCAGAAAGATGTGAAGTTTGAATGGTTTGAAAAATGTCAGAACAATTTTAATCAGTTGAAAATTTTGTTGACTGAAGCTCTGGTATTGGTACAACCCGAATTAGGTAAAGAATTTTTGTTATACAGTGATGCTTCATTGATCGTCTAGGATGTGTTTTAATGCAAGAAGGCAAAGTCATTACTTATGCTTCGAGACAGTTGAAGCCGCATGAAAAGAATTATCTGACGTACGACCTTGAGTTAGCTGCAATTGTGTTTGCTTTAAAAATCTGGCGTCACTATCTGTTTGGTGAGAAATTTCATGTATTTTCTGATCATAAAAGTTTGAAATATCTGATGACTCAGAAAGATCTGAATCTGCGAAAGAGATGAATCTGCGAAAGAGAAAATGGTTAGAACTGTTAAAAGACTACAAACTTGTGATTGATTATCATCCGGGTAAAGCAAATGTTGTTGCGAATGCTTTAAGTCAGAAATCATTATTTGCTCTACATGCGATGAATGCTCATTTGGTTCTGTCCGATGATGGTTCAGTTTTAGCGGAGTTAAAAGCGAGACCTTTGTTTATACAGTAGATTATCAAAGCTCAGAAGATTGATAATGAAATTTTAGCTAAACGAGCTCAGTGTGATGTAGAGTCTGATTCAAAATTCAGAGTTGATAAAGATGATTGTCTGAGATTCTAAGATAGAATTTGTGTCCTAAAAAATCCAGAGTTAATTCAGATGATTCTAAGTGAAGCTCATAACAGTTGGTTATTTGTGCATCCGGGTAGTACAAAAATGTATAATGATTTGAAACAACATTATTGGTGGTCCAAAATGAAAAAAGATATTTCTGACTTTGTTTCTAAATGTTTGATCTGTCAACAAGTTAAAGCTGAACATCAAGCGTCATCTGGTTTGTTACAATCGATTATGGTTCTGAAGTGGAAATGGGATCGAGTGACCACGGATTTTGTTTCAAGTTTACCCCTGTCTCCGAGAAAGAAAATGCTTTATGGGTTGTAGTTGATCTATTGACAAAATTAGCTCATTTTATTCTTGTTCGATCCGATTACTCACTTGATAAATTAGCTAAGTTATACATTTCAGATACTGTGAGATTGCATAGTGTGGCATTATCTATTTTTTTCAAACAGAGATCCGAGATTCACATCACGATTCTAGAAGAAATTACAAGATGCTCTGGGTACTAAATTGCACTTCAGTACTACTTTTCACCTGCAAACGGATGGACAATCCGAGCGTATTATTCAGATACTCGAGGATATATTAAGAAATTGCATTCTTGAGTTTGGAGGTACGTGGGAACAATATTTGCCTTTGATTGAATTCGCTTATAATAATAGTTTTCAGTCAAGCATTAAAATGACACCATACGAAGCTTAATATGGTCGCAAATGCCGTACACCTTTGTATTGTACGGAGCTCAGCGAAAATAAGATTCACAGGGTGGATTTGATAAAAGAAACTGAGCAAAAAGTTAAAGTGATTCGAGATAGTTTGAAAGTAGCTTATGATCATCAAAAATCATATGCAGATTTGAAAAGATCAGTGACAAAGTATTTTTAAAGGTATCTCCGTAGAAAAAAGTACTTCAGTTCGGTAGAAAAGGCAAACTGAGTCCGAGCTCTATTGGACCGTATGAGATTACTGAGCGTATTAGACAAGTAGCATATAAATTGTTGTTACCACCTGATACGTGATTTTCGCGACAGGTTTTAAAAATTTATAATTAATCATTCTTGAAACTAATTTTTATCTCGATGAAGGCAAGTGTACCTATCGAACAGTAGTATAGCTTTAGCAAGACTGGATTGTCAAACCCAAAGGAACCAAGAGTACTAGTAAATACTTTCTTTTTATTATCTAGCCTAAAAATTAAGGGATTTGTTTATCTAAACTAATTAACTGAACTAAGAGTGCACAGAGAGAAATTGGGAAAAAACTTTTGGGAAAACTCGATTGATTAAGACAATACCCAAGGAAAAATCCACCTAGACTTCACTTGTCATTTGACTCTGAATCAGACAATTTATTCATTTGACTTGATCCGTAAAAATCCTTAAGTTATATTATTATCTCTCTCGAGACTAATAACGTCTAACTCTAGGTTGATTAATTGAAATTTCTTTCTAGTTAACGCCCTAGTGCTGCATTAACTCGATCTATGGATCCCCTTATGAGGTTTCACCCTAATCCGGCAAAATCTTGTCACCCTATCTCTAGGCGTGCAATCAACTCCGCTTAATTATGACAAATTTACTCTTAGACAGGGAATTTTGCTCCTCTGAATAAGCACATTAACTTGAATCAATATCCTGGAATATTAAGACAAGAATTAAGAACACATAATTAAGAACAAGTCAAATATTTATCATACAATTCAGATAATAATAACAAGATCCGTCTTAAGTTTCATTCCCCTTAGGTATTTAGGGGGTTTAGTTCATAATTATAAAAGAAAACATCTCAGAAGAATAATGAATACAAAACATAAAGAAAACCCAAAACCCCTGAATGGAAATTGAAGGGAGATCTTTAGTCTTGACGATGAATCCGGCTTCTGAGATGGATCAATCGGCTTCCCTTGAGTAATTCCTTGCCTCCTACCCCATGTTTTTGTTCTAAGTGCCTTCTTAGGTGTTTAAGTAGGCTTTTGAATACCTAAGATCCCTCAAAAGTGGCCTTTTCCGAATAGGACTATACTTGGGCTTGACAGGGACACACCTATGTGACACGCCGGTGTACGATTGCTCTAGACCGTGGTCAAGGCTGTTAAATAGGCATGGGCAAGAAGTCTACCCTTGTAAGTCGTGCTTCGATCCTACCAAATGGACACGGCCGTGTGGCTTACTCGTGTGAGGAAGTCCAGGCCGTGTTGATTTCCCATGTGGGTCCATTTTCTCTGTTTCTAGCCCGTTTCTCGCTCTTTTTACTCTCCTATGCTCACCTAGGTATAAAACATGAAATTAAAGGATTAGGAGTATCAAATTCACCAAATCTAAGAAGAAATCATCCATAAATGTGCTAAGCATGGGATAAAAATATGTATAAATTACGCTTTATCCCCACCAGAGTTAGAAAAGATTCATGGTGTGTTTCATATATCGATGCTTCGACGACATAGATCTGATCCGTCGTATGTGATTTCCCCGTCTGAAATTGAAATTTAGTCTGATATGACGTACGAAGAAAAACCGATCTGTATCTTAGCTCGTGAGGTTAAAGAATTGCGAAATAAAAAAAATTTGTTAGTAAAACTGATGTGGTATCGACACAGTATTGAAGAGGCCACGTGGGAGCCTGAAGATGCTATGAGACGACAATATCTGAATCTGTTTAATGATAAGATTTTCGAGGACGAAAATCCCTAAGGGGGAAAAATTGTAGCAGTCCGGTTTTGACCCTAGTTGGAACAGTGGTTTCGGAACCACATATTTGAGTCAGAAAAATAGTTAAATATTATTTTTCGTATTTATGATGTGTGAATTAGCATGTGTGAAAGTTTCGTCTAAAAATTCAATTGTTTGTGCGCTTAATTTTGAAAAAGGACTTAATCGCGTAAAATATAAAAGTTGCCTGCTGATTGTAAAAGTTGTTATTTGATTTGTATTTGTTAATGAGAGGTCCTTATGTGGATATTAAGCCATTCACATGGATGATGGAAATTTATGGCCTTAATATATATGAATTTATAATGGTTTATAAAAGGGCAAAATAGGAAAATGGTTATTAAAGTTATTATTAATAAAAGAAAAACATGAATTAGGTGATATATTCATCACCATTGCCGAAATTCATAAAAGAAAAAGAAAGAAATAAGCTTGCTAGGGTTCGGCTACCTATTTTGGTGATTAACGTATGTGTTTTGATCGATTTTTGATAATTTTTTCATTTTTATAATCGTTGCTTCGTATACTATCAAGCCCATGCTTCAATTTCTGATTTTTTTTTATGATTTTAAAATGTACCATGGATGAATTCATGAGCTTTATGTTGTTATATGATGAAATACGAAAGTTTGATGTTGGGTTTATATGTTTTGTCTTTGGATTTTTGATGAAATTGAGTAATTTCGGCTAAATTGTAAAAATATTTTTTTGAAGGACTAAAATGTGAAATAAATAAAATGTATGGACTTGTATGAGAGCTATGAATATTCAACCAAGCATGAGTATATGCAAATTATGTGCATTTTATGATTTTGTGAATTAGGGACTAAAGTGTCAAAATATGAAAATGTGAGGGCTAGTTTGAAAAATACCCTAATTGTGTGTATATGGATTGTTTTAAAGGAATGTGTGATTTAATAAGTTAAATTTGAATTGATTTAGATTGAGAACTAAAGAATATGGAATTAGATCGGGGAAAGTCGAAAGTCATCGAGTAACTGATTTCATCTATCCGAATCCGTACGAGGTAAGTCTATATATAAGTAAATGTGATTTGAATTGGAATATTAATGTTTATATGCTATTTAACATTGATGAATGGCAATATGAGTTGAATATGAGAAAATTCGAGAAAGTTTCGATAATGTGACGACGCCAGAAAAGCCCCGTTCAAACCATAGGAATAGTTAGGATACATATGTCATGACATAGGATCTGATATGTGTTTTCGTGTAAGACCACGTCTGGGACGTTGGCATCGAGTTATGTTTTACGTCTAAGACCATGTCTGGGACATCGGCATCCTATCTGATTTCGTGTAAGACCCTATCTAGGACAGTGGCATCGATGTTTGATGACATGTAAGACCACGTCTGGAACTTTGGCATTGTATATGTTCTCTGAGCTATCCGCGTATCCTTATGTTTCCGAATGGTTCAAACAAGCATTCCAAGAAAATGAATAACTTTGTGAAATCATATCATATTTAGGTATGTTTACTTTGTATAGTCTATTTGAGAATGAATGGTAAGTATTTGAATATGAGATTTGTGTTAACATTGGTATACAAGGTATAAACGATTTGAATGATATGTTTATTTGTATATGGCTTACTAAGCTTTTGAAAGCTTACTTTATGTGTGTTTGCATTGTGTTATAGATATCGAAGCTACTGTGAGCTTGGGGATCGTCGAGGATAGTCGCCACAGCATGGAACCTTAATATATATTAAAGTATGGCATGTATAGGATAGAAGTTGTGAAATTATGTTTTGTGATGTATATATTTAGCCATGTGATATGGCTAGTTTGTGTTTGAACTTATAGTTTGATAATGGTATATGATATGTGATGCTAATGTGAAATTGTGGTATGTTTTGGTTAGCCAAAAGAAATGGTCAATGTTGAGAAGTTTTGGTAAGTTTTGAGCATTTTATTGAATGATGTATTGACCATATGTTTAGGTATGATTTTAGCTTAAGTTTTGTTATGAATTCATTGTTGAATTGAGATTTGAAATGATTGATAATTTTATAGCATGAATTATGTATGGTTTGGTATAGATATTGGATGAAATGGTTGTGCATAAATGTTTGGTTTGGTGTTTATAGATTGACCCAAATTGGGGTGGCAAATTGGCTATTCAAATGGCCTATTTTTGTCTACACAGGTAGAGACACGGGCATGTGTCTCAGCCATGTGCGACATACGGTTATGTGGCACGGTCGTGTGTCTCCTGGGGTACCCTACAATTGTAAGTCAGGTTCGAGCACGGCTAAGGCACACGGGCGTATGGCTAACCATGTGACCCAAGTCAAACTAGACCACGGCCAAGGCACACGGGCGTGTCTTGTGACCGTGTGAGCAAGTCAGTATGTATGCCCTGTTTTGACAAGGCCTAAACATACGGGCGTGTCTAATGCCGTGTAATGCACCCGGCCTGATTACACAAGCGTGTGACCCATACTTATTTGAAAAATGTTTAAGTTTTGGGAAAATTTTGTATATCTTTGGTTTAGTTCTGACTCTTTTCTAACACATGTTTTAGGTCTTGAAGACCTATATAAGTGACTCTATATTGATGTTGATCTCTGATGCTTTGATGCTTATGAAATGAAAGTTAAATGTTCCGATTCATTTGGTAATGCCTTTAACCCTTATCCAGCGACGGATAAGGGTTAGGGGTGTTACTGTATCTGATATGTTAATTGGGATGTGTTACACACTAAACTTGTAAGCTCACGATTTGTTTGTTTTCCTCTCAGGTAACCATCAAACTTAGGATGGGTTTGTGTAGCGAGAGGTCGGGTTAAATTTCTATGTTATAATTTGGTTAAGTTAAGGTTTTATTTTTAATTAGATTGTTTTGGACTCTTTGGGAACTGTTAATTGTTTTGGATTTTAATTGTCATTTTTGAACTGCTTTGTCGTATTTAAACTATTTTATTTCAAACTAAAATTCGTTGAATTTCAAATTAAACCATGATTTTCATAACTCTGTATAACTTAAAGAATTCCGCTGTAAAAGTAAGTGATCTTGTATGTACTTTTCTGCAATTAAAATAAATTAACTTAAAAAGGTGTTTTTCCCTAAAAACTTGAAAATATCATTGTCAAGTTTTGTCTATGTTATGTTTCCGATTTTATTTTTTGGTTTTAAAATGAACGTATGTAATTCCTCAGGATTCGACCATAACGTCTAGGCCAAGGTTGGGGTGTTACATTTTGTGGTATCAAAGTCAGGTTCAAAACTCGAGCTGTGAATTTTAGGTTCAAAATTTTTATGAAAATTGTTTTAAATAACTTGTATTTTTTATTAGTTCTGATAATTGAGTCTAAAAAAATGAATCCAAGTTTCCGACGCCGGTCCTATAAGTACTTCTGCTTTAGCTATACTTGATAATCTTGAAAACACTATAGTGCTAGAATTACTCTACTTTAGCTAAAGATTACAATAACCTTATAAAAACTTATGATAAAACTGTAGACTTAGGGTTTTCAATAATAAACTTAAGTTGATACATAAAATTTTGAATTGTAGATAACTTAGCATAATAAGTATGCGTAGAACCGATGGATTTGGTAACTGTGGGCACGGTGGGTGCCAAAGAGAGGCTCGATCTGAGCTATATTTGATGGACAACACGCCCAATTTAGATACAAGTAAGACTGTTGGGATACCTACTGCTAAGATCGAGTGTCAAGCTTAGACTGTTGGAGAGACACACTGTCCCAAGCTATATTTAGGGTGCTTTAGAGGGTACTGGGATCCGAACTGGATCTATTAGTCGAAGGTCGATAACGAATGACTCTGATCGAATGGGGCTGATTTTTTTAAGGGTATCTTTAGGACTACCTCGACAGTAGCTAAGTATTGGCTAGAGGCTACCAAGAGAATAATGAATGACTTAAACTGCACCCCCGAGTAGAAATTGAAGGGTGTGGTATCCCTACTTTGCGATGAAGCATGTCAATGGTGGCAATCAGTTGAGGGAGTGACTTGGGCTTTCTTTCAAAGTGTCTTCTAGAAAAAGTATGTGGCGGTGAAGTATATTGATGCTTAGAGGTTAGAGTTTATCGACCTTACTTAGGGTGATAAAACTGTAGCCAAGTATGAGGCCAAATTTCTGAGGCTGAGCAGGTACGCTCAGAGTTTGGTAGTCGAGTATGATAAAAGTGTCTGCTTTGAGAACGGATTAGATATGACTTAAAAGTGTTAGTGGTTCCACAACAAGAGAGAGTTTTCGAAACGCTAGTGAAAAAGACTAAGATCACCAAGGAAATTAAGCACATTGATGGGTCAAAATAAGAAGGGATTTGAGTCCTACTAATGTGGGATTTAGATTTGTGGTGGTTGTGGTAGATGCCATTTGGGTGAGTGTTGAAGGAGGTTGGGAGCTTGTCTTTGGTGCGGGTTTATGGAGCACCGCATTAAGGACTATTCATATTTGGTTGATAAGTTGCAAGCTCTAGCTCTGAGTTTGGTTCAACTACAAAGAGTAGTTCATCAGCCATCCAGGGTTCGTGGTCAGGCTAGGGGTGGTAATGGTATGGGTCGCCGACAGAGAGTACTGGGCAGAAGTGCTAATTAGAATGAGGAGAGACACCTACGTTATGAGACGACCTACATTAGTGTATGCAGCTAGGCACCGCATGGATAGAAGTGTGACCGATGTGATAATTGATACATTCACTATCCATTCTCTTCCTTTTTTTGCATTGATTGATGTTGGTTCTACGCATTCATACATAGCTAGTATGGTTTCTGGTAATTTGGGGATTCCTGTTGATGATACTTCTAATGGGATTTCTATGATTAGTCCGTTGAGTCAGTCTGTACAAGTTAGTAAGGTGTATAGAAGGTGTCTGTTAGATATCCAAGGTGTTGTGTTTTCGGCTAATCTGATGGAGTAATCATTCGAGGAGTTTGATTTGAATCTGGGTATGGACTGGCTTATGGAGCATCAAGTCTGTAACACCCCTATCCCGTAACCATCGCCGGAATAAGTAAGGGGCATTATCGGACTTGTAACTCATGACAGAACAGTAAATTTTTTTTTTTTGATCATTCATTTGGATAAACACTAAACACAGCCAGGGATAAAATGTAAACTTCTATAAGTAAACATTCAAAAGATGTCATTTTCGCATGGCTTATATACAATAACCAAATTATTCTATACATGCCATAAGATAATCCAATCTCATGGCTACCGTAATGGTAGATAGTGTGATAAAGTGCTGACGATCCCCGAGCTAGTAGTCAGAATCCACAACCTACAGACCAAAAACATGAACGAACAGAGTAAGCTTTCGTAAGCTTAGTAAGTTTTAAGCAAAACAATAATTTTGTTGAATCAATGACGTTTTTCACATATACTTAATCTAGATAAAATCTCATTTGACCCAATATACCTAACCAAAATTTCACATAATTTAATTCGCCTTTCTTTAGCCTTGAGCTTTAAGTCGCAAAGTGTTTTCATTCAATATCTTTGGTCATTCATTTCAACTGTTCGATGAAGTTAATCTAGAGCTTCATCTCGAACTATAATATCAATAAACGCATCACTTAACTCTCACATATATATACTTTCGTACAATAGTGACCTAGATGGTCGAATATTTCCAAAGCACATTCTTCATCAACTGAAGTTGGATTCACATGGTAAGTACATTCTTCATCAATTTACAACTTTCAATAATCCTTTCCACTTGTTCATAATCACATCCATATTTTCAAGTATTTCAACATGACAAGTACTAAATTACTGTAGGCACCTAAAGAACCAAACATATTCCTTATTACATATACGTAAGTTTACAGAATATAATCCTTACCTTGTACTGGCACATCTAGCTGAACCCAACCCGTACTCAAATCATAAGGCCTTTGGGCAGAATATGCACTAATACATAAGAATATTTCATCCCATACTTCATTATACAAGCATACCATTACCAATTAGATCATTCTCATATTTGAAGTTATAATATTGATCACATTTACATACCTTTTTGATACTAATAATTCACTTTGAAATCAATCCACCGACGAGTAAAGTAATACGCACTGAACATCTTTAAATACGTAATACTTATTTGATGGTAACTTCATCATGGATACTCACTATCAAAGTCTTACTTGAATCTTGGTCTTCAAAACACGGATATAGTACGAGCACGAAGCCTACGGACATTAATTCAGAATAATATTCCCGCATAAAGCCTGCGGGATCTTAACCCGGATATAGTACTGGCACAAATGCCCTTCGGGACTTATCACATTTATACACTTTCACATCCATCACATTGACCATTCGGCCTTATCACATATATACACCTTCACATCCATCACATCGGCCATTAGGTCTTATCTCATATATACACTTTCACATTCATCACATTGGCCATTCGGCCTTATCACATATATACACTTTCACATTCATCACATCGGCCATTAGGCCTTGTCACATATATACACTTTCACATTCATCACATTGGCCATTAGGCTTTATCACATATATACACTTTCACATTCATCACATCGGCCATTAGGTCTTATCTCATATATACACTTTCACATTCATCACATTGGCCATTCGGCCTTATCACATATATACACTTTCACATTCATCACATCGGCCATTAGGCCTTGTCACATATATACACTTTCACATTCATCACATTGGCCATTAGGCTTTATCACATATATACACTTTCACATTCATCACATCGGCCATTAGGTCTTATCTCATATATACACTTTCACATTCATCACATTGGCCATTCGGCCTTATCACATATATACACTTTCACATTCATCACATTGGCCATTCGGCCTTATCACATATATACACTTTCACATTCATCACATCGGCCATTAGGCCTTGTCACATATATACACTTTCACATTCATCCCATTGGCCATTAGGCCTTATCACATATACATATCTTGTACATCAATTTCATCATAACAAAATTGACTAGGTATACTAGTCATTTACGGCTTATAGCTTCACTTTAATACGGATTTGGTACTTTGATTACCAATTTTTGATCGATAGCTTATAAGCAACTCAAATAGTTTTATTAAGGTTTACAACATAATCACAAATTCAGCACAAGCTGTTTTTCCTGAGCAACAGTCATTAAATTATTCGTAAATGGAGCTACGAAACTCCAAATGAAGTGCCGTTAATTTTCCCTGAAAATAGACTCATATATATTTTATCCAACAAATTTTCAAAATTTTTGGTTTGGCCAATCAATACCAGATTTTTCTTAAAGTTTCCCCTATTTCACTATTTGACTATTCTGACCACTCTTCACTACGAATCAAATTTCTCATTGTAAAAAATTCAAAATATGTTCTAGTTTATTTCATTTGAAACTAGACTCACTAAGGCATCTAGCATATAAATTTTGTATTTTAAAAATTTTTTTACAATTTATAATGATTTTCTAAAAACAAAACAGAGGATTACAGTGTCATTCTGCACTGTCTCACACAACTTTAAATATCTCATTATCGGAAATTCCTTTGCTTACACGGTTTCTTTTATAAGAAACTAGACTCATTAAGATTTAATTTCATGTTTTATTCAGCCTCTAATTCAAGTCCATAAATTTATGGTGATTTTCTAAAGTCACGTTACTGCTGCTGTCCTAAACAGATTATTTCAAATTACACTTAAATTTCCAAGCTCAAACACTTAAGAACTTACCATTTGAGCTTAGAACATATCATGGCCCATCATATCTTATTAAATTAACTCAATATGTTCTATTATGATTGAATTTACTCAACGTTTAATCACTTAAAACTTACCTCGGAAGTGGTCAATGACTAGATATCCACGGCTATTCGTTTACTTTCTCTTTTACCTTATCCGACTTTGATCCTCTTTGCTCTTAAGCTTAAGTGAAACAATAGATTGGCTTAGGTACTTAACTAATATTATTCACTTGACAATCACATTTGGCAATCACATATCATTTTCAATATGTATTAATTAATAAAACATGCCATGACTCGATTTCATGCTTATTTAATCTATATCTAATTCACATTCACAAGCAAAGAGTCACTTAATTTATCATTCTTCCTTATACAAGAATTTAATCATATTGCCAAATGTCCTTATGTGTACATGGTACATACATAAGGCATATATATACATAATTCATATTCATTCAACACTTTCACTAAGTGTAGCCCAATATCTTATTCAACAACTAATTCGGATAACACATAAAGAACATCTCAATTTATATTCATTCAAAATCAAGCTAAAACTAAATTTAATTATTCAACTTAATATGCGGCATTTATCTACCAATTCAAATGACAAGTTGAATTCATGGTCGAATGCAACAATCAACCCAATTACATAATCAATTTATCACTTAGGTGCTAATTTGAATAATTCTCATACAACTATTATCAATACACATTAATTTTTGTATAAGCCCCCACATTGCCGATTTTCACAATCAACATAGTCACAAGGGCTCACCCTATCCACTCAAAGTTCAATTCACCAATTAAGCAAATGCTATTAATGCTAAGAATTTTTTTTTTTACAATTTATCCTAGTTTGCCGAAAGAAATTATGCCCTAATTCATGAACTTAAACAACATTGGCCAACTTTCCAAGCTCATTTGAGCCATCAAGCACATTTAGTTTGTTCATACTCAACTAGAATCAATTATCCTCCCAAAATCATCAAACATACAAAATATACCCCATTAAGCTCATGACCGATTGCTACATGCTTCATGAACACAAAAATTTTCACATGGGTCTTGTTGCAAGCTTCAAAACCAACCAAAATTCACAAATTTTCAAAGAAAATAACATGAATCTTACCTTATTTGAAGCCTTCTTTGCCAAATGCCCTAAGCTCAAAGGTTTCTATTTTCTTTCTCAACTCACGGCAAGAAGAAGAAGAAAATGGCCTTGTTATTTTCACCTCAAACATATTTTATTCATTTATTTTATTAACTTTTATTATTTCTATTTTATGAAACCATTTTCTTTAATATAAACAAATAAATTATTAACATTATTTACTAACATACAAAGCACAAAATGCCAAAACAAAGTCATCATTACCTTCCACTAACATTAAAAGGGAAATTTGACATGCAACTCCACTATTTTGCATGCATGAATCAACTAGTCATCACACATTTCCCATCATACTTTCAAAGTTTACTACTAAGCCCTTTTAGTGAAATTCACATTTATAACTCTAAGTTAAAACATCAAAATGTCACACATGAATTAACACATATTATAGGCATCAAAATGAATATTAAATTATTTTTATGTCTCAGTTTTGTGGTCCCGAAACCACTTTCTGACTAGGGTCAAATTAGGGATGTCACAAAGTCAGTTTGGATTGTGTGACTAAGAGGGTAACTCTGAAAAATGAAATGATGTAGAGATAGTAATGGTTGGTGAGCGCCAAGATTACCTCTCTAATGTAATCTTTGATCGAGTAGCCGAAAAGTTAGTTCGAAAAGGGTGTGAAGCGTTTCTGGCTTATGTGCATGATACAAGTATTGTGGAATCTTTTGTTGAGAGTATTCGGATAGTTAGAGAATTTCTGGACATTTTTCCCAAGGAATTGTCGAGGTTGCCACCGAATAAGGAGGTTGAGTTCGAAATTGAGGTATTGCTTGGAATAGCTCCGGTGTTTATTGCTCCCTATCCCTACCGCATGGCACCGAAGGAACTTATGGAATTGAAAATGCAACTTCAAGAACATAATTTTTAAAATTTTGAAAACTTTGATACAAATGAAATTCCTCCTATGAATTCTTCATCCAAACATACCTCTAAAATTTTTAACCAAGTACGTAATTTAATGATAATATCTAAGAAAAAGGGTATAAATAATATAAATGATTGTGGATACCCATAATATTAGTTTATCTAATTTATTTATGTTTGATTTCGTAAGTTTTATGATTATCATTTACTCTATCTTATACTATGGAGTTGGAGTGATTGAAATGAATGAGAAAATATAAGCACAAGAATTGCATTCTTTATTTCTCTTTATTCTTCTTCCCAATCGTCTATGTTTTGTTTATAACATAATAATAACAATAGGTGCAGTTATTTATTTTAGAAAAGAAATATTGTGATAGAAATTGGACCCTTGATGGTGATATATAGGCCTTAGGATTCTGGTACCTGTTCCTATCTAAGACTATTTCAGCACACTCAAACATAAACAATATTCATATATAGGACCCATAAACTGCCTTTGGGACTTTGGTCGGTCGAATGGGATAACCACATTGAACAAATACTGTTGAATTTCTGTTCTCAATACCTTTTGTGTTATTTACTCTAATAACAAATTTCAAAGTACAAATAATGATCCAAACTTGTCAAATATGATGATCCCACTAATTAAGTTATATTATTGCTTTTTCGGATACAAACCAAATTTATATATTTTTAATATCAAACCCAGCTTTCCTTAGGTTATTGTTTAGCAGCCTATAAAGTTTGGTAGCTTTTATTGTTTTAATTAAACTAATATGTTATCTATAACTCGATCATAATGAGTCTGTCTTCTTTTTGAAGTGGCTACATAATTTATTTAATCTCCTTCAAATTTATCCTACTTTTCCAACCAAGTCTATGTGAATATTTGGACAAAACCAGAGATTTTAGTATGTGTATTTAAATTGTTCACCATACCCAATTATTGAGGGTATACTGAGCATGTGAGTACATACATTATCCCCACAAATTTCAACTCCCAAGACCTGTTTCTGATATAAATCCAAGAAAAGAATAGCATAATAAATAGTATAGTGGTAAATTATTAGGAAAAGAAAGAAAAGCATTTCTATTTTGGGGATCCAAGTACATATTTATAACTCATTTCTGTCCTCTTCAATATTGATTTGTCAACATCATATACTGGAAGAGTGAATGCCATGACCTTCTACCTAAATGATAAACAAAAAATTCAATTAGGAATTGTGCATAAATCAAGGCAAGCAATTGACAAATCGGCTTGTCCAACTCTCTGTTACTGGTTTTCATAGTGTTTTATTCATCAAAAGGTTTGTCTGATATTGTAACCCAGCTATTTTGAAATCTCAACCACCTTGTTGGATAAGTGGAAGCTTAATGCTGAATAAGATCAGTTAAAAAGGCATCGCCATTTTCTTAATTTGACTTAACTTTGCATCCTTTTAATGCAGTATATATCTATAAAAACCTGTCAACCACCCGATAGGGACCAACTTGTCTCACAGTCACACAATACTGGCACAAGTTTCAAACCTCTTAATTTTGAATTGAAACAGCCATGTCAAATCAAACTGAATATATACATATTTTTATAAAAAGAAATATTCTGGGCCTTGATTAGAGGGTATCATTTCCCCATACTTCTTCATTTTCAAAATTTAAATTAGTTAATTTGATTTCATAATTGAATTGGTTTTTTATGATTTTTAATTAAATCAGTAAATTAATTATTTGAATCGATTTTAAAAATTTTAAAAATTAAAAGTTTTATTTAAATGGATCAAAATAAAATTATAAAATTTTAAGAGATTAAAGTCAAAATATTTATATTAAATGAGTTTAAATTGATTTTTTAATTATTTCTATTAATTTTGAGACTGAAATTTTTCATTTCATCAAATAAGGAAAGGATTATTTGAAGCTGTAATTCTATATCATCTCTATCCCTTTCTAATACGAGAATGAAAAATAAGATTTTTTATCCTAATTTTTAGTATTTTTAGTTGAATTTGATTTTTTTAGGAGAAAAAATCTGATTTATTATTCTCCGATTGAAAAGGAATAGAAATAACGTGGAATCATAATTTCATACAATCCTTTCACCAATTATTAATAATATATGATAAATCTCAAGCTTGATGCAGATTTTAAATAAGCCTTTGTTGTAAAATAACATTATCAAAATACTACCTAATATCAAGGAATCCAATCCTTAAACAAGACCTAATGAAAAGCTCAAGGTACCAAATGCCAACATCCATGGAACAATGCCCTCCACTTTCTATTCCATCCCACACACCAAACTCCAAATCAAGAACGGTATGGACACTTCCATCAAAGAGAAAAAAGAAGAATGGTATGGACACTAAACTACTGGGGTCTACTAAACAGCCTAGCATTTCTGGTTTTGTCTACTAAAACATCCTTTGTCCAATTGATTTATTAGGGTTTGCCACTTCATTTGTTTCTTAGTTTTTAACATCTAATAAAAAAAGAAAGGCAAGATATGGAGCGTATCCAGTAGGAATGGACATCAGGGTTTGTGTCCCCTTGTTGCAGGGATTTACGTCTGCTTCAACCCCAAGTTTAGGGTTATTTTTCGACGAACATCATATACGATTTACAAAGGTTAGGTAGCATCTTTACTTAGGGTCTACAATGAAATGAATAATGACCAGCCAACTGTAGAAAATGGGCCTTGCACTAAGATATAAGTGGGCTAGCCTGCCCTCAACTTGGGTTTTGCTAGCAGCATGTGGACACCAGCTGCATGTGCTCCTCCCACTAGTATCTACTACTGCCGTCAGTTATCCATCTCACCTTTAGAGTAAATTATACAAGTGGTCACCCAACTATGTTTGCTTTCTCGTTTTGGTTATTTAACTTTAAAATTTTTTAATTTAGGTACTACCGTTTGAATTTGTTCATGTTTTGATCATCCGTCGTTAAATTGAAACAAAAAGCCTTTCCATAATTAGTATAATAATACATTTAGTCCTCAATACTTACATATTCTATCAATTTGATTCTAATTGATTTATCATTCAATAAATTTAACTCTTCACATTTACAAATTTTATCAATTTCATCCTCGAACTTCCTAACCAAAGCTTTTAGCTTTTAAAAGAGAGGCATTCCACATAAATTTGTAAATCCCCTAGAAAAAACTTCACCAATAAAACAAATGGTAAGAGGCTTTATATCGGTATCGAGCTAACCCAATAAAGCTTCTTTTTTTTTTTTTCTAATTGACAATACTCAAACATAAAATTTTAGATATTAAAATTTTCATCACTTAACCTAATAAGTATATAATTTGTAAGCAATACAAGAGACATCTCAAGAAAACAAAAACACCCTTTTATATCCCATTCAATAAAACACACTTGTGCAATACACGAGTTAAATGTACGTGTATCAATCAAAATATATTTAATCATTTTGTAATTTATAAATATGGGATTCTGAGTATTTTTAAGATAAATTACATTAGTAGCTATCCAACTATTAATAAATTAAAAATAATTTATTTTTTAAGTACAATACTTGAATCTAAAATTTTAATTTTAAACTATGTGAATAATATAATTTCAAAATAGATTTTTATACTTTGAAAACAATTTAAAACAGGTTTCTGAAAAAATTAAACAAATTTTAGAAACGCTTTTTAAAAAAATTAAGATGTTTATTACAAATAGATTTCATAAATAAAAATTAATAGATTTTTATAAACACTTTTTCATATATGTTTAATCTAGGAAATTATATATATATATCAATGATTTAAGGCATTAATTTTATCAAATAAGATATTGAAGTATAAAATATATAAAATGATTTAAACTTAATTATAAGATCAATCATAAAATATATTTAATATATTTAACATTTTTAATTTATATATACATTTCAAATCCGTGCATAAATTAATTGATATACCTAACTATTAGGATAAATTACACGAGCTAGATGTGTGTATTAATTAAATGTGGATTTTTTTTTCTTTTTTGCGTTTTACAAATTTATAGATGTGGAATGCCTCTATTTTAAATGTTGAAAGCTTTTGTTAAGAAGTTTAAGGATCAAATTTATAGAATTAGAATCAAATTGATAGAATATGTAAGTATTGAGGACTAAATGTACAATTATACCAGATAGAAAAATGTTCCCCGTTATCAATTTAACGACGGTGATCAAAACAGCAATGAATTCAAACACTAATGTCTAAATTGAAAATGATTAAAGTTGAGTGACTAAAACAAGAACGTGAACATAATTAAACAACTATTTGTATAGTTTATCTAAAAAAGAATTGTATAAGCGATTTAAGTAGCACTTGGCAAGAATTTTCCTTTTTGGATAAAAGAGCTGAGAATAGAGGAAGGGTTTGAAAAGTTGGAACTCAAATCCTCATTAAGAACTAATCTCTTGAAGATGAGGACGTAAATAAACTGCTTCGAATTTCTCGAGGATTCGATACCACATTTCATCATTAGATCAGTTAGAAGCTGTTGTTGAATCTTCGTTCTCGTGTGGCTGAAAAACTAAGCATTAGTGACCAAGTAAATATGCAGCCCCATGTAGCTAGGCCGATGAGTAAAATGGGCTGCAATGTCAAATCTCAATATAGATTGCTTAAATTTTATAACTTTCATCGTTCAAATCATAGAGATTACCATTTGGTTATGGGTGTGTTTGGATATAATTGCTAATTATAATTACAAGACATGGTTGGCATAGTACAATTATATCTTAATTCTTAATATTATCTTTGATAGTTTCTTTTTACTAAATAATAATAATAGAAAGTCATCAAAAGTAATTATTCATATAATTCCTTCAATTCCAAACCCTTACTTAAGAATGGGAGAGTGTAAATGTAGTTAAATTTACTAATTATAATGGTTAATTAAACATGCCACACATGTATAATAATAATTAATACACTTAAATTTAATTACTGAATGACTTTTCAAATGCATTCTATATTCTCTTTCAAGTAGAAGCAATTGCATTGCTAGTAAATTTTTTTTTAGTCCACAAGTAGGAACTAAATTGTTATATGTATTTAATATGAATAATAATTTGTGATATGTATTTACGAGACTAACGAATGTACTGATTAAAACATTAAAAAAATTATATAAATGAAACATATGGAGTTAAAAATTTTCATGCGGGCATGTGGCTTATGTGTTCTGTTTTGATTTTTACATGCCAACTGAAAGGTGTTTAAGGGGACCAAACCCATGAACAAATGGGCATCATAGGAGCCCAAACTACTTGAAGATTTAGACTTAGGTGTTCCAAGAACAGTTAGATAAGTTTGGATTGCTTAATTCAGGGAAAAAAAAAAGAGAGAGAGAATAGATAGAGACGAGCTTAACTAAACAGGTAACTAAAAACTCTTCAAGGACGATTGGATATCAGCAGAACTCCATTTATCACTTCTTCTTTAAACCACCCGGAACCCATCTTTTTCCGTCACTCTCCGGCGTGAATATTAGCAGAAGAAGGCTACTTCCAGTTCGTCTCCTACATTGGTAATGGTATGTTCTAACAATATATCTCATTCCTTGGCCCTTTCCCTTTTTTGTCTTTGGCTTTCTTTCTCAATTTCCTACCTAGGGTTTATTTCGCTCCTCTAGCTATTGCTATGAAAGTCTCCATTGCTGAAAAAGCAGATGAAAAAATTATTCTATTTTTTTGGGGGGGGAGGGCTTATCAATAGAAATGATTAAACGCGAAATGCTACAAACAATTCGGTATATCAGTCATTTAGTTAGAAACTTATATTTTTTTTTAACTCTAGAAATTTAGGCAGTGCGGAGCAATTTTACTCTCTGATGAACTGCCTGCCACACGTGCGTGCTAATGGCACAGCTTTATTTAGAAAGGCTGGTAATTTCATTGC
Source organism: Gossypium arboreum (assembly GCF_025698485.1). Lineage (NCBI taxonomy): Eukaryota > Viridiplantae > Streptophyta > Magnoliopsida > Malvales > Malvaceae > Gossypium > Gossypium arboreum. The sequence goes on along the minus strand of NC_069072.1, from coordinate 12,907,553 downwards.
AACAACTTCTTTGAACCAATGCCATGTTCCTTTATGGAAAAGAAATTTTGAGCACGCGGGTGTTAAGACTGTGGATTTAGAGTTCTTGTTGACAAGATTTCGCCCTCAGGGTTACTTTTCCCGGAAAAGTAATAGTAGTAGTAGCACAAAAAAAGCATCCAGGACTAAAAAAGTTCATCCTGAACAACCACCGGTGATGGAAAACGAGAAAGATGCATTCTTTGTAGTGAGAAAGGGAGATGTTGTTGGTGTTTTCAAGAGCTTTGCTGATTGTCAGGCCCAAGTTGGATCCTCGGTAATTCTTCTTACTTCCTTTTTCTAATGTCACCTAAAGTTGATTTACTTTTAGGCTAATTATTGTGCTATACTGTGTTATTGCAAATTGGAATATTAATACTTATGTGCTTTTTAGATTTCAATGAAATGACATAATAATTGTAATGCAAATAACATAGCAGTCTTTCAAATTTAGATACTGTGTTTCTCCTTTTCGCTGTTCTGTTAACTTTGACATGTTATTGTTCTTTTGGAGTAGATATGTGATCCTCCGGTCAGTGTCTACAAAGGCTACTCTTTGACAAAGGAAACTGAAATATATCTGTCTTCCTGTGGGCTTAAGAATGCTTTCTACACTATTAGAGCTGCAGATGTGAAAGAAGATCTTTTTGGAGCGCTCATGCCCTGCCCTTTCCAGGTGAGACCTTGAGCATGAACCTTATGCATACTGCAAACTTGTTGTTTGTTTGAACAAGTCTGTCAGAAAAAGAAAAAAAAGATTTTGATGTTGTCTTCCTTTTTTTCTTCACCTGCATCCATGTCTCTGTTTGCTTGAATGTGTTCTTGTGACAGCAATTGCACCTAAAACTTGCATCTCCCAATTAATGTGATCTGCTTGGAGGTTTTGAGGCCATCGATGATCAATCTATTTGTTCTTTGATTAGTTTCTTTCTTTCACATGTTAACTGTATCACAAAGGCTGTTTTATACCATCCAGAGAAGGTGAAGATATTGGCTCCTATAGATTCGAAGGCCAATGTTCCTAATTTTTTGTGTTTCAGGAGCCAGCTTCTTCTAAAGGTGAAACATCTCATAATGATGCAACCAAAAAGAGACCACAGGATATGCTTCAGTCAGAGTATGGGGTAGGTTAGCTGTTTTAATGTTCCCTGAGCACATCATTATTAATATCATACAAGTTTGGGTGTGACACTATTTTTCAGTGTTTTACCTTTAACCTTTTGTAGGGACTGGGATCACTTGGTTCAATAGCCGTAGCCGATCCCGTGAGAAAGCATTTCAAGTTGGATCCACATGCTGAGGCTCAAATAACATCCTCTGGTCATGTAAGTAGATTTGGTAGTGACAACTGATTATGTTGGTGAATATTGGCATCAACTTCATTCACAGAATTGGGGAGATAGTCTTGAAGGCCATTGTCTTTTTTTTTTTTTTTTTCAAGTAGATGGTTGAATATAGTTCCTCAAACAACATAAGAGGGTTTCCTATGCGAGAGAGAAGGGTGTCTGAATTAATTTACCAAGATTAAGTGATGCTTTTTTGCTCCAAAAATAGGCTTTGATGCCTGTACTTTTGTCTTTATGGCAGCAATCTTGTATTCTTGAGTTTGATGGTGCATCAAAAGGAAATCCTGGGCCTGCTGGTGCAGCAGCTGTATTGAAAACTGATGCTGGAAATGTGGTGTGCAATTAACCATTTAGAAATTAGACCTTTTCCACATGTAAATCCTTCCATAATATGCTATTTGAACAGATCTGCAAATTGCGCGAGGGTTTGGGCATAGCAACCAATAATGCTGCTGAATATCGCGCCATAATTTTAGGGTTGAAACATGCTCTTAGAAAAGGTTATACAAACATTCGTGTACGAGGTGACTCGAAGCTCGTTTGTATGCAGGTAATCCAACTTTCTATCTGTTTATTGTTGCTTTGTTGATGTTATTTTTCTCAGAAAGAAAAATCTGGATGATAATGCTGGAACTAGGTTAATGCTTCAGCACAAATGGAGTAAAGCTATCCAATCTGTTATTGGACTTCAATTTCAGGGGGCGTACCTATTGCAATAGTTTTGGCAAGCTAGTTGACTATTTTAGGGCCCCATTTGTTTTCTATTAGATGTTTTGAGTTTTAGCCTTCGGGCAATTAATTTGTTAGCAACTTGGTTCAGCATGGAAGCACTGTCTCTTCTCCCTTTTTCTTAAAAACTTTCAAAACAAGAAAGCTTTATAATTGTCCTTCATAACTTGGTTCTATAAGGGATGAGTATTTTATCTGATTAATGGACTTTCCTATTAGAATGCACACCTGTTCTTTACCTCTGTCATGCTTCCTAAATCCAACCTTTGCCCCCCACACCCTCCAAAAATAAGAAAATCTTTCTTCTCTTTTGGCTGGCCTGTCACCTGGGACAAACTAAATTGTCTCTGGGAAAATTATAGCTCCACTGTTGCTATTCCTGGGCTTCAATAAGGGCCTAAATTTTGGTTGACCAAAATAATAATAATTGTGCCTAAATCTTGGAGCTATGTTGTTTATTTTCATTTTATTGAAGTATTATCATTTCAAGTTAAGGAGCTTAGCTTCTGTTTTGTTCTGGTATTCTTACAACTATTGTTTCCTTGAACAGCTGCAGGGTTTATGGAAAGTCAAACATGAGCACATGTCTGAGTTGTATGAGCAAGCAATGAAACTGAAGGATAAGTTTCTTTCATTTCAGATCAATCACGTTTTAAGGGTATGACCAGTTTTTATACTTGATAGCAAAGTGATGGGCAAAATTTCTTTTTCTTGTGACTACTATGGCCATTTTGTCGTGCCATCATTGATATACTTTAAGATGTTTTTGAAGTTTGGATCATAGCTTGCATCTACAATTTTCCTTTTACTTATATTTAAGCTCTTTTATGGAGTGCATACTTTGGCTATTGTACCAGCTTTTTGGCTGGGAGCCTGTAAAATGGAAACTGATGGCTAATGTTTGTTTTCAATGCCATTTGTATTTCTCCTGGATAACGCAGAATGAAAAATGAGACCTTGTAAATAATTTGCAGTGTTAAAACACCAGTTTTGATCAGTCTTACCAATAGTTCTCAAGTCTCAAATCTAAACAACCTCAGACCAGGCTTTGCAATAATGTTATTTTACTGTTGTTTCTTCCCTTTCAGTGTGTATTCTAATTTAGTGAAATCAATTGCTCTGGAAATGCATTCTCATGAATAAGATCTTTTGGTCCCCCTTTTGTCTTTTTGTTGCATTGCATGATTTTAACCTTTCTTGCTCACCTCTGAAAGGAACTGAATGGCGAGGCTGATGCTGAGGCCAACTTGGCTGTCAAACTTGCTGGTGAGGATTGGTTTTAACCATTTTGGTATTTATCATAATCAATTAAATGCTGGATGTTTATGAGATCTTTCTAACCCTTGCAGAAGGTCAAATCCAGGAGTTGGCCTAAGTCATTGATTGTGCTGGCAGAAGTTTTCTGGTTTGTTATAGAATATATTTATAAAACACAAATGAGGTCAAGGATTTTGTCACTCTTTGGCTAAAATTTTGATCTTGTGTAGGTGCAAAATTTTGCATTTAAACCCCAAAAGATCATGTTATTGTTGGCCTTCTAGCTCGGCTCTGCAAAGGAATTTCAGTTGTGTTTGTGGCAGACGCATGTTAATAGGGGTATCATATTCAAATGGCATACATTTTGGTTTTATTTAAATCCTTATTCTACAGATTGTTGTGGGAACCTAAGATCATCTACAGTGAAGGGAAGGGAGTGAGTTCATTCTGAGAAATCCATTAAGGTCTAGATTTACCATGGCCCTAAGATAACTCTTCAGTGAACCACTCCAGGTTTCCATTTTATACCAATGTAGAAAGTTTAGGGTGAAATGGTTCAGGATTGAACCCATGGTCATGCTTTTGTAGGACTTTGATATTCTTTATTCCCTCTTTAAGGGGTTCAGTAATTTTCTGATATTGCTTCTTCTCTTTTTTATCCTTTGCCTGATTATTGAAGTGCAGAGAAAGTGTACCATAACCATTATTTTATACAAATGTGCGAAGACCAGCTTATAGACACTGCAATATTCTGATTCCGTTGTGATTTAAGGCTAGGGAAGGATTTATTGGTGTGTCCTTGTAGGAAGATTTAAAATTTGAAAGAATTTTTTTTTTGGGTAAATATTTTATGTTTTGGTCACTTCACAAAATTACAAAATGTTTTTTGAAATTATTTGAAGGTTTTGACTTAAGTCATTGAATTATTCTAAAGTTTTATTGAAGTCATTAGGCTCTTAAGTTTTTCTAAAAAAAGGTTTGATTAATAATTTTTAAGTAATGATTTGGGGATCGGCACGGTGGATTAGTATTCATTGATGAATATAAGAATATACTTTAGATTTATAACGATCTGGTGGTCGGAGATTAGGGAAGAAGGTTTAGATTGTAGATTGCAGATTTGTGATGTTTAAAATTATTTTATGAATATACAAATAGATTTATATCAAATACATGGACTAGGTTAGACCAAAAATAATTTTGGTACTACATTAGAAAAAGGTGTCAAACTTGGATACCAAATGAGATATTAAATTATTTTTAGAAGTTTATAAGTACAAATACAAGTACATGTTTAAGCAACTACAAATTGTAAAATCAAATTATTATATTAGAGGACTAAGAACCAAAACAAAATGTAGAATCAAACGATTACGATACAAATAAAATAAGAATCGAAGCTACTTAAACTAAAATTTATTTATGATTATAACATATGATAATATTAAAACTCATTTATATATATATATATTTATACATAATAAATCTCAAATATAAATAATTAATATCCAAAGCTTCTGTCTTCAATCGTTTAAGTGAAAATATTTAAATGAAGAGGAAGGAAGTGTGGAAGATTTAATATGACTGAAATTTAATTTCAAGGCAAACAATTTATTTTATTTTGGGCAGCATAAGATAATCTGAACCTAAACAATTTAAAATGAGATTTGGTTGGGCCGGAGCTAACGATGCCCAACCAACATTTACATGGTTCCCATTATATCCGACGGCTAACACCGGCCTGCTTTCACATGCCGACTTGGAAGCCAAGAAAGCAACCATGTATGCCTGCCCAACTGAAATACGAGCCATCTCAATTACCAAAAACGTAATCAAATCAACTCCAAATAGACTTCATAAACGGGAAATTATGGCAATGTTGATGAAAAGAATTGCAAACCTCACCAAAACCACAGCTAAACCCTCCCCTCCTTTCTCTTTAAAATATTTATTATTATTTTCCCTTTCTTCTGCTTCAGAGAAAATCCTCGCCGGCACTGCCACTGATGTCGCCGTTATTTCTGGAAAAAGCGATCTGGTGTACTCAGACCCACCTGTATCAGCCACCATCAAGCCTCTTTTGCCCGATCTCCTTCAACCACGTGTCGTCATCTATGATGGGGTCTGCCATCTTTGCCACGAAGGTTTTTTTTTCTTTTCTCTGTTTCCCCTCTTTTTACTTTTTCGCATTCTTTGATGAAAATTTTTTAAGTGTTCTCCAGGGATTGGGTTTTGTTTACCTTCAAGTCTTTGCTTACAATTTTTTTGTCCTGTTGTTTTTGTTATTTCGAAGGGGTTAAGTGGGTGATTAAAGCGGACAAACACAGGAAGATCAAGTTCTGCTGTGTGCAGTCAAAGGCTGCTGAACCATACTTGAGAGTTTGCGGTGTTGATCGAGAGGATGTTCTTCGTCGTTTTGTGTTCATTGAAGGCCTTGGTCTTTATCATCAAGGTTCCACAGGTTAGTTTTCTCACCATTTATTTTGCTTCCATATTAATGCCTTCCTCTTTGCAGTCTTTCACTTTAAAGTATGTTATGGATTTTGTGTTGGGTTTGTCTTGGAAATTGATGTTCAATGCCTTTTTCTCAAGTTCTTTGGTTGTACCATTATATGCCATGGAGAAATTATTGTTTGAAACTTTAGGAATTCTTTTGCATTTGTTTGCAGTCTAGAAAACCACTTATGTGAACTCCAAATGGCTTTTAGGTTACTAAAGATTTCCTGTTTAATGTGATGCATTTGGACCTGATGCAATGAAATGAACAATATTTCCATGAAAAAAGCTTATAATGCCCGCTGAAGTTAATTTCTTGATGGTTATCAGATTGAGAATTTTATTGCTTGATGTACGTCTATTTCCTGCCTTCTGAAATTGATTGTTCTGCAGCTGCATTGAGAGTGCTATCATACTTGCCACTTCCCTACTCCGCTTTAAGTGCATTCTTGATAATTCCAACTCCATTGAGGGATGCAGTTTATGATTTCATTGCCAAGCGGCGTTATGACTGGTTTGGGAAGAGTGAAGACTGCCTAGTTTTGCAAGAGAGCGAGCTCTTGGAGCGATTTATTGATAGGGAAGAAATGATGGATCGTAATCGTAATCGATCAAATTTGTAACTTGGATTCTCTTAAATACAATTAGACAAGTTTAGTTTATGGCAGATGTCCATTGTTAACTGTTTCTTAGTAGGATGTAAAATGTATAGCAGTAAATGTTTTCCACCTGGTTGCAATAGATTGCAAAGCTCTATTTCTTATTAAGTAATCTAAATACCTCCTGGTTAGTCAGGTAATCATGTTTTAGTTATTTCCCTGTTTTTGATGTGAGCAATTTGGAGAAACATGGTTTTTTCATATTAATCCAAAGAACCAAGTTTTAAGTTCTCTGAACACCCAAGAGATAACGGGGATGAACTTGTCTTTGTATTCAAATTTGTGAAGCAGTGATACAACAGTTTCTAATTAAAAATCAACAGCTTAAAAGTGCAAAATTGTCTATGCATCATATTCTGGTCATGAATATCTGATACAAAGCTTCCTCAAAACTACATACGATAACAAAACTGGCTCAGACACAGAATCACAATGACAACTCAATCTCGAAAGGAAGCAGGGTAAGAATAAACGCTATTTTCAATACTGAACTAGCTCTTACAACATACATTCCTGATATAAGGAGGCTTTTCGATTCTATGTTAATTGGTGCCAGTCCATTCTTTCCAGTCCTTGTCTACATGATCTTGAGCCCATTTAACTGCAGCTCGTGCAGCTTGCGGTCCTCCAGGCAACCCACGCTCATTTATAGTATCAGCCATGTCAATGAAAGGTATGACCAAGAGTGTCCCAGGACCACCGTATTCAGTATGTAAGAAAGTACTAAATATCTGCTCAGAATAAACCAGAAACAACATAATTTGTGTGCTTGTCTAATAGATAGATCACCACAACAATATGATAGTGCTCAAATGAAATGTTTATTCCATTACTGCATACCAATTAGAAGTACTGGTTTAGTATATTGTTCTTTGCGAATAAGAACAAAGGACTTGTTTTCCGTTTATTCTTCCAACAATCAGTCTCTGATGACAGCAACAAAACACAAACTGGAGGCCTTTTCATTCATTATTTATTCCCCTTTATGGATAAGCTATTACATTTGTTTAAACTCTTTTGACTACATACCTAGGTTTTCTATTTACGCAGATATTATATAACTAAACAAATGACACACAATTATCTCTATTTTAATGAATTCTGCTCATGAACGACAAACAGCAAAGAGGTTACTACTGCCCTCTAACCCTCGTGCGAACAAAGTCCATGAATCCCTTCTGTTCATGGCATCTCTAGAGTGTGCTACCTAAGGTAATTGTAAACAAGTTTAGGATTGAATGAAATGACACCATTCGATTCACTAGAATTTATCAAGCATTCTGCCTGTTCCTTGATTCATACAAACATGTTCAAGTGGCATTGTCCACGGAATATTCTTTGGTTAATTGTAAACCAATATATGCCAAATAGTTCAGGAATGCATACTTAAAGATCCTTACGAAACAGTGTGTTTTTTCAATGCGAAGCCAGTACTAGGATTAACTTCCTCTTCTTCCTTTTCTTTTGAACAATGGGCTACCTATGACTGAGTATGTTCTATATGATCCAACTGTTATTACCATACTAGCTATGAGACAAAGGAATATGAGAGAAAAAAAGGTCAAAAGATTGATGGTGAGCTTATAATGTCAGGTTTTCCCAGACAACCTCATAATTGACCAATTGAAACTATTTTAAACAGGTTCTGAAAAACCAAGTCATTCCCATTCATAATAATCTCATTTGAAGTTCGAAGTTCAAACCTTGTAATAAAATTGTTGTTTTAGTTTCTTTAGCAAGTGTCATCGTGATAATTATGAATAGGATGTCATATTCTGAAATAAGAGAGATTCAATCACGCGTAATCTTCAATATCAACTCAAACAACAATCATACGCACGCCCCACCAACAATCAAAATAAAAAGAAAATGTTGTAAGAAAACAGAAAGAGGACTACCTCGGTGCAGATTCCCACAACTTCTTCAACCGAGTCTCCGTACGTATCCTTCTTGGATAGTTTGTTGAGCAGATGCGACCTAAATTTATCCGTTTCCTGAAGTACCATAGATGAAAAAAACAAACCCAACAAGTGAATTATCCGTCAACATAAGGTCATACCCGAGATATTGGAAGGCGACCGCATGCTAAAGGGAAGAGAGGAAGAAAGGGGAACTTACAGCATCAGCGAATTCGGGAATTGGGTCAGGGAATTTGTACTCGGCAGCTTTGCAAATGAAGGTGATGGACGAGAAAGAGAGAGAATTAGGTGTGGGGGCTTTGCTAGTTGAAGAAGAAGTGAAGGAGCTTTTGAATGCAAAGGAAGGAGAATTTGGAGTGAATGAACATGAAGAAGAAAAGGAGAAGAAAGGAGTGGGGGGAGAAGAAAAGGAGGGAAGAGAGCGAAGCGTGGAGGAGAGAAAAGCTTTGCTCAATGAACCCATCTCTTTCTGCTTTCTCTTATCTTCTTTTCTTCTTCTACTACCCTTCGGGGGTTTAACGTTTATCCTAAAACCCCTATGCTTTTTATTTTTAGTTTTAGTTCTAGTTTACACTGCTGAAAGGTGCTACAGTTAAAGAAAAAGAAAAAGGTTAAAATCTTCCACAAGTCCCTTTACTTTTTGAAAATTAAGAATTTAATCCCTGTATTTTTATTTCATGAAATTTAATCCTTTTATTTTTCAGATTTCAAAATTCAGGTCCAAATGTTAATACTATTAATTTTTTGTTAAATTCAAGTTAATTATAAAATTATTTTTAAAATTACATAGCTACCAAGTGTGTTTTTTTTTTTAAAATGTCATAACAATAATGTAAAAAAATAAAAGTGTTAATAAGAACTTTAACCATCGATTCATTTAAGTCAAAAGACCAGAAATTGATATCTATATTCAATGAAGAGAAATTTTATGAAATATTACTTTTCAGTATTTATACAATATTATAAGTAAAGAATAGGGTAACACCAATTAGATCTTTAATAAAAATTTTAACTACTATTTCATTTAAGTCAAAAGACCCAAATACTACTTTTCCATTAAATATTTTATGTTGTTCTCTTTCATAAAAGGTTGTTATTTAGCATCAATTTTTCCGACCATAAATGTCTAATCCTATAAAAGCTAATTTATTATTGTTATTACTGTTGAAAATTGTTTTTTAAAAAGAAATTGTGAAAAAGCCATTGAGTCAGACTGAAAGGTTTATAATTTCAACTGTTTAACATATTATAAAAATATTGGTGCAATTATTCAATTGCTTATCTAACTTTTAGTTGCTTTTGTTTTAGTCACCAATTTTATTTTATTTTTACAATTTTATCAGTCAAATATTTTCATTTTAGTCATTAAACATTACATCATTATGGGTGACAAAAAATTTATTTGTTTTAGTTTGGGAAAAATTAAGAATTAAAGTAAAAAAATATAAACTAAAATAATGTATTAAAAATTTGTTAAATTATACTTATTTATATTCTTGTTGAAAATTCTAAATTTATTTTTATTATTAAAATTTTAAATTTAAAAACAATAAATTCAATTAAATAAATTGTTAGTTTTTATCTTTAATAATGTCAATTAATTTGTAACTATTAAATTAAAAATAAATTTATTAATTTTTTTAAATCTTAAAATTTTATTTTTGTTTACAAAATATTATTCAATTTATAATAATTTATTTGATTTATTAATGCTTTATGTAATTACAAAAGAAAACCAACGAGGGGTAGTACAGGAATATTCACATGTTGTCCATCGACTATGCCTTTCGGCCTGATCTTAGGCCTTGACTCACCCTCAGTGGACGAACCTTGCGGAGGAACCCTTGGGTTTTCGGGGCATTGGATTCTCACTAATGTTTGCGTTACTCAAGCCGACATTCTCGCTTCCGCTTCGTCTACTTCCGCTCACGCGGGTACCTATATTAATCAAATAAATGAATTTGAATTCAAATGGAAGAAAAAAATCGGTTGTTAAATGAATTTCAATTTGTTGACTATTACTTATCAAATCTTGTTCTATAATTTGATTTGATCTTGTAGTCCAAATAATCCCGTACCATGATGTATCTAATATAGTAGTAATTAGCGAAACAAGAATACTTGTACGTGTTAACATATTTTCTGCCATGGATGAAAAATGAAAAGTTTTTCTCCAAATCTATCTCCAACTTAGATTACAAAAGATGAGTTTTTGTGAACCTGGTGGCTCTGATACCAATACGGGTGTGGATAAACACAGGGATTGCAAGAAAGAAGGAATTGTTGCAGGTATGCTATGCCAAAACTTAAACCCTTCATCCGCGCGGGTTATTCAATAGGCACTGCCTTTTAGCAACAAAGCCTTAATTCAAGAGACATATGCTATCCACATTAATATAAGTATGGTTGATCAGAATTTCAATATTTCTGATGTGCAGGATCCATTATATGGCAAGCACAGAGCATACTTTATTGTAAATTCTTTGTAAACTCATCTGAAATTTTCTAAGAGGAAGATGATTTAGAGAAAAGGAAAGATCTTTAGAAAGTCATAAGTAGAGAAAATACACTAGATTTTTATTTAGAACTTCTTCGTGGTTTTTACAATGGGAATACATCATCCTTTTATAGCTGAAGGAGATGTAATACAACAAAATAGTAAACAGTGTTCTGGATAAGCATCAGACATTAAAGCATAAAGTAAATAGTACATAAAGTAAAAGCAGGACTGATATTAGACATTATTTGACATAAAGCAAAATACTTTATTTATTTAAAGCAAGATTCTCGACAAGTGATTTTTAGTTGTTTGCATTTGAATGGGGAAGCTGAGCACTATCCATGGAATCTTCACTACAGCAGGTCATTTCTTCGTCTTTTCCTTTTTTCTTTTTCATCGTGCAATTCTACCTTGGCAAGACTGATTTGACTGTACTGCCACGGGTAATCTTGAGACCATTCTGTGGGGTCAGGGATTCCTTCATGATATTCATGAAGAGCTTTTAAGACTGCTTCATGATAAGGTATGTATGTCATTGGCCAGGTGTCCCATGGTGCATCAATATCTGGAGGTGACCATATCTCAAATGGAATAATCCTATTGAGCTGGCAGAGAAACTTTTGTAATTCTCTATATTGAACATTATCTTTGAAGATTTCATTTTCAAGAGATTTATGAATCCAAGAGGTAGTGAAGGAATTGAGCTGGGTTGCTTTTCCACATTTGACAAAGTATTGAGGTTTATAGAAGATTATAATCATATAACTTCCATAATTGCCTCTTGCTTGATTGCAGTGTTGCTCAATAATTTGAAGCCATTGTGGGAGAGGATGGAACCAACTAAGAAAAGTAATAAAATTTTGTTGTTCTGGTTCAATGTTTCCTCTGATGGCTTTTTTCAAGTAATAAAGGAGATCAGGGGTGTCGAACTGTATGGCAATATGGTAGAGATGGGTGAAGTACCATAAAAACCATTTTAATTCATTTGGTTGTTCAACAAATCTAAACCTTATTGGGTGTATGAAAGGATAATCTGGATGAATACCCCAAGGTTTAAGAATAAGTCCCCCAAAATTCTTGAAAACTTGAATATGATACTCAAACATCATGTCTCTAACTTTCTGATGAAAACAGTTCTTTTCTACAAGAGTAAAAACTTTTGGAGGATTTCAGGGTGGAGATTAGGAGTGACAGTGTAAGGGGTAAGAGAGGTAGATGATGAAGAATAGGGTCGATACATCATAATTGGTCTAGGCCAAAAAATTCTTTTATAGGCGAAGACTTCTGAATTTTCTTTGGGTCTGGAAAGTAGATCAGTAAAAACATTTTGCTTTCCTGGTATATGTCTGACATCAAAACTAAATTCAGAATACCATTCTGCCCATCTTAAGAGTTGTGGGTGAGGGACAGTTTTCTGTTTAAACTTGAGCATTTGTGAAAATGAAGACATATCCATTTCTACTAGAAAGTGATAACCCAGAAGATGGAATTTGAATTTGGCCATACCTTTCTTGACTGCAAGGATCTCTTTGAATGTGGAGTGGTAATGAATTTCTGCTTCTGAGAATCTTCCACTCTTGTATCCACATAGTTGTCTTTTGCCATTTCTTTTTTCAAGCAAGATTGCTCCCCAGTATTTATCACTAGCATCTGTCTGTAGAATTCTTTCTCCATCTGAGGGGATTTGAAGTGGAGGCAAATCCTGGGTAATTTCCTTCAATTTTTGGAGGGCTTTTGTCTGAGAAGAAGACCATGGAGGAGGGTCTTTTTTGAGCAGCTTTTGCAGGGGATTAATATACTTAAAAACTTTAGGGATAAAATCTCTAAGATAATTAACAATCCCAATGAATTGTTGGACCTGCTTGAAAGAAAAATCTTTTGAAGGAAATTTGAGGAGTTCTTGAGCAATGTGTGGTCTTGGAGAGTATTTTCCTTCTTTGATATCCATTCCGAGAAACTGAATTTCTGATTTGTTGATCTGTATCTTTCTTTCTGACAGCATTATCCCATATTTGAAAATAAAGGATCTGAATTCTTCAAGGAGTTGTGCATGAGAATCCTCATCTTTGCTGTAGAGCAGAATGTCATCAATGTATACTAAAGCATTTTCTATCAAAGGATGAAAAATCTTTATCATTGCTTTTTGAAATAGAGAATGAGCTGTCTTTAATCCAAACGGCATAACTTTCCATTGAAAATGTCCATTAGGAATACAAAATCATGTTTTTGGTCTGTCATCAGGATGAATTCCTAATTACCAAAAAACTGCCTTGAGGTCAAACTTAGAGAAAACTCTTGCTTTGGCTAGACTTGAGAAGAGTAAGTCTTTCTTTGGAAGGGGAAATTTGTCATCTTGAAGGAAATGATTAAGAGGCTGGTAATTAATTACCAATCTTAGCTTTCCTCTGATCTGTTCAGATCTTTTATTTACATAAAAAGCTTCACATGCCCATTGAGAATCTGAGGGTTCAATCAAATCTTGATGCTATAATTCTTTACATTTTTTTTCTGCTAGCATCAGATGATCTGGGTTCATTTCCTAGTTGCTGGCCTTTGTTGGATTGATATCTTCATTTTTCTTGAAAGGGAGTTTAACGAAGAAATCTGGGTTTTTCCACAAAGGGTTTGAGCATTTATTCAGGAATTCAGAATGAGATTCTGCACAAAATTGGGCTTTTAATTCCTGGATAATGTGAATGATTTTTTCAGGTTGGATGACAAAAAGTTTTGGGGTTCTAACAAAGGGTTGGAAAAATTTTTTGAATCTTACTCCTTCAGGGAGTATTCTAAGATGTTGGGCTTTTTTGTAGAGGTCAAAGCCTACTACAATATCTTTTCCAGGGAGTTTTGATCCCAATACTGTGGTTTTTACACAACAGCCTGAGAAAAATTGGATAGTAATTGGTTTGCTAATCAGATGAGTAGCAAAAGGAACATCAGCAGCAGAATCAAAATACCTTATGTGGGGTTTCCACTATTCTGAAGGTAAAACGTCTGGGTTCATGATGGTTTTTGCTGCACCGGTGTCTATGAAGGCAATTATAGTAATGGGCTTACTATATTTGTCTAAATAGATTTTGACAGGTACATGAGGAACTGGGACTGTGTCAATGGTTCTGTCAACAGTCTGAGCTTTAGCTTGTATCATCTGTATATCTGAATAGTCCGATTCTAGTTCTGAAGAATCACAAGCAGAGATGGCACAAATCGTCTTGTCTGATGGTTCATCTTCAATAAAGCAGACAGATTCAATATCATTATTTTCTTGAATCTTTACTCCTGATTGTTTTACTATCTGTGCAATCTTTTTGGCTTGTTTTTTCTTCTTTGGACAATTTTTTGAAAAATGTCCATTCTGGTTACAGATGTAGCAACGGTCAAATTTTGTTGACTTTCTTTTCTTCTTAAGATATCTCCATCGAGGCCTTACTTTCTCCCTTCTTCTTGAAGTTGGAAAAGAAGAATTTTTTTGAAATGTTTCTTCTTCTTTGTACGACAATCACACAAAATGATCTTTTGGGCATTTGTACTTCAAGTGGGAATCATCGCAGACTCTATCAATTCTTTTGTTACCATAAAGATAATCTTTGAATATCATTCTTCTGTTGCAGATATCTTCTAAAGCAACAAAGACTTCTTGTTGGAGTTCTCTAATAATGATCTGAAGAACATCTTTGTTCTGTGTCTGAAGGGCTTGATTAATTGCAACTTGGATTGGATTTGGAAGAGATGAGAGGATATCTGGCTTGAGATTTAGATTTAGTCCCAAAGCACAATATAGCTTGGTCATTATTTTGAAATGTTTTTCCAAATCTCTCTTGACATACGAACAACATTTTCTTTTGTAGAATTCCCTTCTTTTTAATGTCAGCAAATCTTGAGGGTTTCCCACAAAATGTTTATGTATGATTTTGATTGGTTGGGCCAGATCTTGAAGGACTAGAAACTGCATTTGGTCATGCTGATTGATGGAATTCCACCAATCTCTCAACATTCCTGTAAATCTGGAGACAAACTCCATAAGAATATTGTAATTGCTATCTTCAGTAAGCTTGCGAGTTTCTAACCAAGAATGAAATTCTTGAATTCTGTCTGGTCATTTTGCTGGCGGCAAATCATCTATAGTGAAAGTGGTTCTTCCTATGGAAGATTTTGGCATTTGTCTCTGATGTGCAGAAGATGATTCTGGCATGTCTTGCATTTCATCATCACTTGGTTCTTCAACTTTAGTTGTTTGGAATGCTTTCTGCAATTCTTCATCTTCTGATTCTGTTTTTTCGTTTGATGATGATTCAAACTCTTCAGATGATTCATCTGATGATTCTGAACTTTCTCTTGAATCAGCTTCAGTATTTGATTTTGGGTTTTGTACAGTTGAGATCTTAGGAATAGAAAATTTTGTATAGTCCTTTAAAAATTTTGTTAAAGGATTTTGATCTTCTTCCTGAATCATCAGAGATTTCGAGACTTGCTTTGGAGGAGGAAATTTTGGTAGAGACTCCTCTGAGACTGGTCTTTTTCCCAGTTTTTTCTCTATTTGATGGGCTTTACTTTCACTTTCTGTTTTGGCTCCTTCAGTAAGCTTTTTCTTCTTTTCTGCTTCTTGTTTTTTGATTTCCAGAAAAATTTCATACGTACTTGGTTTAGTACGTTTTGGAATTTCTGGAAAGATTATTCGTACTCCTTCTGCTGAGAGTGGATCTTTTTGTCTGATAGAGGGAAACAACTCAATTGTTTCTGCTCTATGAGTAGACTCAGGGATTTTCCCTGTTTCTTGAAGAGTCTTAATTTGATCTTTTAATTTTTGAATTTCTTTCTCTTTTTGTGCAAGATGAGAGAAGAAATCTTGTCCTGGTGCTGCTGGTTGCTTTGCTACTTCGTCCAATCTTTTTTGTAAAAGTTGGATCAGATCTCTGACCATCTTGGTGTTGTCATCTATCTTGGTTTCAACAGATGAGGTCTTTGAGTCAATTCTTTTCAGAACATGATTCTGAGCAATAGCATTTTCTGTTTACCAATTAAGAGTAGCTTCTGCAGCACTTATTTTAGATGGTGCACCCGAAATATCAGTCTGAATTTTTGAAGGAATTTTTGGTGCATGAATATAACTCTTTTCAAAGTATTCTTCAAGAGGTGGGAAATCTTTGTTATATAATGCTGTAGGTTGCATCATACACACAGTGGAAATTGGTTTTTGTGGAACAAGAAAATCTGGGTTCTTCTTAACTTATTTGTTTATTTTCTTGTAACAGGGTTGAGGAAAAGGTTTTGATTTCTTGGGAATGTTTGCGGGAGACTGAGTGGATGATTTTGGAGGATGAGGAGAGGGATGTTTACAAGGCTCAGGTGGAACCTGTGTATTTGGTAAAGATTTGTGGGATGAATAATCAACAAGATAAACATATTTACCATTATCCTCTCCAAGTGGTCCAATGTCTGGATCTCCATCCATCTACCTTTTGTAAAACTCGTCCTGAGTTGAATTTTTCTTTTTCTTTTTTCCTGGTTTTGATGCAGTCATGTCCATGCTATCAACCCAAGCGACCAATCTGTCATCTGTGCATAATTCACAGGAACAGTTTAAAGCCCAAGGACAATGTCCAGTTACAGGGTCTTTAAACATATATAAAGGTTTTCCATCTGCGGAAAAGCTTTCTATTAGGCTTCTTTTTGGGCCGGGTTCACACAACGGACAGCAACAGTCTGGATCATCTTGATCATAAAGTTGTGCCGATTTTTCATTTGGTTGCATCATCAACTGGGTTGGGAAAATGTTGGAATTTTGAGAACTGTGAAGATAACTATGATCAAACTTGATTTCAGTCATTTCGTCCCTCTTGGATGTAATTTGACTTGAAGTTGACTGGATCGGTTGGCTATGCTCATGAAGTTTTTCATAGCTAGTGATCCATTTTTCTAGAAGGAGTTTGATCAATTCCTTTTTTGGGATCTGTCTCGGAACATGAACACAATGAGGCTGGTCATTTGTGTTCACTGAAATGAGTAAAGAGTCATCTGTTCCATGCCTTGAGAGATTGAAGGCATAATCTTGTATCCTGTAGACAATTTGATAATGAAGGGTGGCAGAGATAGCTGAAGTAACCTGTGGTGCTCCTGTTATTTGAATTTGAACTTTCAAAGCTTTGGTGAGGTTGGGATCTGCCAATGCCATTGTGAAATTTGGGAAAAGAGTGACCATTACGAGGCTAGAGTTTAATGTTGCTTCAATTGTAGCAATACATGCATTTTGGTATTCTAAATATCTAGAATCTAAAAGTGCAATTCTTGCAACTACTGGCTTTCTAGCTATGCCATGGTAGTTTAAAGTAAGATGTATAGCTCCAAAATGGATGTGCGTATATTCTGCACGTTTCCATTCTGTTGGAAATTCTGCCGGAATTTCGAGGGTAACAAACTGCTCTGGGGATGCTGCATATATGAGAAAACTATCAAACCGTGAGGATTGAACATATTCTCTGACTTGTTTAGTAGATCCTTTAATCAAAGTTCTGATAGATTTTACAAGAGAAAACGCGGATTTTCTATAGGCGGAATAAGGATTTATAGTAGGAAGGTCTGTAGGCTGGACTTTATCTTTTTCACTTAGATATTCTATTTCATACAAAGAGGAAATCTTTTTTGCAGAATGAGATTTCATAGGAAAATCTGGTAAAGAGATAGGTGTAGAAGAAGTAGAAGGACGTGTTAATATATTATCTGCCATTGATGAAAAATGAAAAGTTTTTTTGGTGAGGTTGGGATCTGTCAATACCATTGTGAAATTTGGGAAAAGAGTGACCATTATGAGGCCAGAGTTTAATGTTGCTTCAATTGTAGCAATACATGGTATTTTAAATATCTAGAATCTAAAAGTACAATTCTTATAACTACTGGCTTTCCAGCTGTGACATGGTAGTTTAATGATTCCTCGGGCATTACGAACTTTACCATTGTAACACAATTTACCCAAAATACACACATTTTCTTAAAATTTTTGTACTTTGGTTTAACATTAGTTCCGACTTATGAGTGAACAGATAGTTTGTGGCTCTTATAAACAAGGCTACAGAAGGCTTAAGCAGCGGTGAAGAGGATTAAACCCTAAACCCTGATCTCCTCCTCTCTTCCTGCCAGTTTTAAAGCCCCTGAAAAATAGAAAAAGCTTATCTCAACAGTGGCAATGATTTTACGTCTCTCCACTGCGATGCTCCATTCCTTCAGTTTGTCAACCACTACCCCAAAGCTCCTCTCTCATTTCACTCCCTCCTTTTTTCTCTCTACTTCCGCACTATCTCCTCGAATCCGAATTTGGCTCAATCAATCCTACAGCCGCCGAACCAGGGCCTTCAGTAGCGCCGTTGTTACCGCCTCTTCTCCAAAGAACACTGGGACGGATACCTTCTTTGCTGAAGACACTGTTTCCTGGCAGTCTCTAGGCTTATCTGATCGGATCTCTCAAGCTCTCTCCAATGCCGGTTTTGACAGGCCCTCCCTCGTTCAGGTGCTTTACCTTCTTCTTTTGATGAATTCACATCTGTTCCTTGTGATTTAAGCTCCATTTCTCGTTAATTTTGCTGTTCAACGCCTTTTTAAACAACAAAATGATTGGTATTTACCTTAGAGTTGGCCTGGCTCTTTACTTATTTGTTTTTGTTTAATCAATTTTGATGCTACCGAGTTAAAGAGCAAATCTGAAAGGGGTAGAACAAATTTTTTTACATCTATATATTTTATTATTCTAAACATATTACCGAAAACAACAAGCAAATGCATATATCATTTAGTACTCAATATATTTGAATTCGACATGGAGTTTTAGTTTATTGAGGCCAATAGTTAGTTTATCACCTTTGGTTTTTTTTTTTTTAATTTCTATTCGACCTTCTCACTTTTAACTGGTGGCTTTTGGTGTTTATTGAAAAACTTTCCCCTATGCATTATAGGCTGCCTGCATGCCATCTATTCTCTCCGGAAAAGATGTAGTAATTGCAGCAGAAACTGGCAGTGGTAAAACATATGGTTATCTAGTTCCTCTAATTGATAAGCTCTATGGTGCTCGGCATGATGCGGACAATGATTTGGAGAAAGCTACTGTTTCTTCACGTACCTTCTCCATTGTTCTTTGCCCAAATGTATTGCTCTGTGAACAAGTGGTTCGAATGGCTAATGATCTTTCAGGCGATGATGGTAGACCAATTCTCAGAGTTGCAGCGGTGTGTGGTCGACAGGTATTTTTGTGAACAGCAACACATATCTCTTTGGCATTGGTAGTATTCATGGTTTTTAATGTTATTGGAACTTAGAGGATGCTTTTAAATTTTTTCAGGTGCATGTATATATTTGGCATTGTTCCTTTTTTATTGATAAAATCTGATGGTCACAAATATGACCCTTTACTACAGGGGTGGCCGGTGAATGAACCAGATGTTATTGTGTCAACGCCAGTTGCTCTTTTGAACAGTATAGACCCCAAAAAACATCATCGTTCAGATTTCATTCGTGCTGTAAAGTATGTGGTATGTTTTCTCACTCATTACTTTATATTCCTTTTAGTTATTTGGGAAACTACAAGGCCTTTTTCCTAAAGAAAAAGTGTGTTTACAATAATTGGCAGGTTTTTGATGAAGCAGATATGCTCCTTTCCGGGGGCTTTGAGAATCATGTTATTCGTCTTATACACATGCTCCGTTTTGATGAAAAGTTATTGTCTCGGGTGAATAAAGCTGGATCTGAGAATCCTGTAGAACCGAGTTCTGATTCTGTGTCACACTTTGACTTCGAGGGTGAGGAAGACATGCAAAATGAATCCATCTCAGAAGCTGAGGAAATGTCTGAGGGTGATGTTGATGCTCAGGACTTGATGGAAGAAACTCAAACTTCGACGGTCAAGAGAAAGGACTGGATGAGAGTGAGAAAAAATTATGAACGAAGTAAGCAGTACATATTTGTTGCCGCAACCCTTCCAGTTAACGGAAAGAAAACTGCTGGTGCAGTGTTGAAAAAGATGTTTCCGGATGCCAACTGGGTTAGTGGAAGCTACCTCCATCAACACAACCCTAGGTGCTAAATTCTTATACTATTTTTTCCCCTTTCCATGGATAAACGGTGCTGCATTTAGTTATGGTTATTAGGATTGTTTAGATGCAAGTTATATTTATCTCTTATTCATATTTTATTGTTTTAAGCTTGTCACTGCTCATGTCGATCAGTTTTGCTCCAAAATCATCTGTGCTTGTTATCACCAAGGAACAAGAACTTAGAGATTTGTGATATCATTTTTCTTATGCATGGAGAACTAGGCTAGACCTGGCAATGTGTATCCATTGTGTTTGTGTATTCTGTTGTGCCATAATCATATTTAGGGTATTTTATATTTACATAACTTTGATGCTTTAATAACTGTTATCTAGACTCTAAAACATTTGTGTATTCATTGTCTTGTTTGTGTCATGTTTAGTTATTTTTTTCATATCATGTTTAATATTGTCAAGTCTAATTTAGGATATATCACAAATTACCTGATTAAAACTGCAGCTGTCGAACGCCCAACCGTAGTGTAGAAGCCACTATAATCATTTTAAAATAACATTTATTTCCTTTTGTCTGTTCATGTCTTTAAACTTTAAGGGCTTCTGACTCTTGGATCTTGATTGCCAAAAAGATGCTTTTAATCAGCTTTGGACAAAGGAAATGTTGATAATAAAAATAATTGACATATAGGTGAAATAAACTCCTGAGTTGTATGTTTCTTTGATAAGTTGATCATGTTTCTTTGATAAGTTGATCTGTTGTGGTTCGTAATTTAGACATTGATAGCACCGACTCTGTTGGCGAGCGTTGTCAATGAGCTAGGGAATGTAGGAGTCTATGCTGAAACAGTTTAGTCATATTGAATTTAGTAGGTTAAATATGGTGTGCTTAATTGTGTTTCTTATAATAAAGATTCAGGACAGGACTTGTAAATTTGTCTGAAATGCTGAAACAATTAATATTTGAGGATCCAATATCTTGATAGTTTGACATTTGGAAAAACAGCTTTCCCTACAGAATCCAGCCTCTTCTTGTTTGGTTTGTTCTGTGGCATGATTTTCAGCTCCTTTATGCCTCGAGTTAATTGTGTATCTGCCTTTGTCACAAATCATCATTTCAATCCCTTAACTCCCGTTATTTTCAATGCAATATTTAGCTTTGTTGGTGATTTGTTGTTCTTTTCCAATTTCAGATTGAAGGAGAAATGGATTGAAGTCACAACTGACAATCAGGTTGATGCACTAATAGAGGCTGTAAAACAATTTGGCTCAAAAGCATTGGATCATGGTGCTGGTGTTAGCCGAACCATGGTGTTTGGTAACACCGTTGAGGCTGTTGAAGCAGTGGCTAATATACTGCAGAGGGCTGGGATTGAGTGTTACCGTTACCATACAGGCCTCTCTCTGGCAGAACGTGCCGAGTCCTTAGATGATTTCCGAGCAAAAGGTGGAATTTTTGTGTGCACGGATGCTGCTGCTCGTGGTGTTGACATTCCAAATGTTTCACATGTCATCCAGGTGATTCAATTTTACTAGATCAATTTTATCGAGGTAAAATTATGCTCATGATAAATGAATAATCTTGCAACATGTGGCTCCTTTTATATGTAAGTAGGAGAATTAAACAAACTGTGTATTGTGTAACAATAATACTAGTAAAAGTGACTGGAGAATAGTTTCACCAAGGCTTATTTTGGTAGGGAGGATGGAAAATTGATGGAAAACCTTTTGTAGTAGTTAGAATTCGTAACCACATTTGCTATTTTATAGCTGAACTTTGGATTAAAGTTTCACTTCCTTTCTCCTTTCCACCCTTCTACCAAACTTATATAGGTTTTAATGAAAAATTGACTATAACTACATAAATGTATTGTCATTTCTCTTTAAAGGAAATTATTGATTGTAACACCTTGATTAAGTTTTGCTTTAGAAAAGCAGGTTCCTAGTTAGAGTGATCTGGCTGTATCCTGACTTGGGCAACTTTATTTTTCCAAGTCTTTTCTCAATACACTGACAAACAGATAGCTGGTCAGATTTGCTGAACCAGATAATGCAACAATAATCTAAATAACAATAGGCATGCATACATGTCACACGAGCATAACCAACGCTAGAAATATAAGTTTTGAAGCAGTTTGGTACTATGGAATGTAGGAAGAAAAAGCATCTATATTTCTTCATACCTCTGTGCAATCACCTCTGAGGAATAATATAGACCACAAGGAAATCATTCCTATTAGAAGAGAAATACGTAAATAAATATTGGTAGGGACTAATCTGTGTCAAGTAGTAAACTTTTCCTGTTGCTGTTGGTTGACCAGTGACTATTGAGTACTGATATTATTAAGTAGTTGACTAGTGAATTATCTAATTTATGGAGCTAATCATCTGAAATATTGCGTTCTTTCAGGCAGACTTTGCCACTTCTGCCATAGATTTCTTGCATCGGGTTGGTCGTACAGCACGGGCTGGTCAATTTGGAGTTGTTACCAGCCTCTACAATGAATCCAACCGAGATCTTGTTAATGCTATCCGTGCAGCTGGGAAGCTGGGTCAGCCTGTGGTAATTCAAAAAGCTTGCGCTTTAAGTTTAGCTAAATTGATAATTCTACACTCCTTAATCACAGATGGAAATGATAATCCTCTTCTGGTTCCCTCCTCCAATGTTCTCTCTCCTTTTTCTTTTCTTTATTTTCTTATCCTGAATAAATGCATAAGGCAGTGATTCAAAGATTAGGAAATCTTGTTATACAAATCAAATTCCGTATGCTTGTTTATGACATGCACTCTCTTGAGCAATGACTAAAATGTTATTTGTTGGCTGTAGGAAGCAGCATTTAGCAGGAAAAGAAGTTTCCGGAACAAGCTTAAAAAGAGAGGTAAGAGTTTGTGATTGGATTTTACATGCCAAAATTTCCACTTTATGGATTTTATACTGTATCTCAAAATTTTGATATTTTTGTTAAATTTAGCAGGTTCAAACAAAGCGGGACACATATCAACTGCTGAATTGATGGTGTAAGACATGGTACAGAAAGAACAATAGTTAGCCACTAATCTTGTATCATTATCACCCAAGTGAGGATTTTTTTTTTTTTTGTTACTTAAAGGTATGGTATTAAATATTTTAAAGAACACATTCCCATTGTTGAAGAGCTCTCCTACTCTCCTTGCTCTCTGCACAAACACAAGCGCCCACACACACACAAAGAAAATTGAAAAATGAAAAAAAAGAAAAAAAAAAAAATAGAAGGGAAAAGAAAAGAAGAGGAGCAGACAGATACTTTGTTTCCATCAAGTTCACCTGTCTCGCACTCTTGGACTTAATTAGGGTTATAGCTTCCTTAAGTCATTGGAAAGAATGTGCAAGGCAAATGCCATCTTATGATAAGTTGGATGTTCTTTCTGGAAGGAGATGTGGTCTATATGAAATGGATATGGCTGGCCCTTCCTAATTAGTTCTATTCCATAAGTTCCATAATTTTGTCCACGAACATGTTAAGGGATCAATTGCGAGTATCATCTGTATTTTTATGAATTTTGTTTCTTCGGGTATTGCATTCTTATCTACCATAGCTTGCATTGGAATGTATTGAAGCCCCAATTGTTGTTTCGGCATGTAACTGCACTGTGCCAAGGTAGTAGGAAGCCTCATCCTGGGGGGGATGGCATGAGGTTTCTTTTTGTTGATTCATGTACATCAAAATCCGCATCGGCTAGTCCTTGCAACTCAATCTGATGGCTTATAAACTAAAGGTCTGTTTTAGGCCAGACCGAGTTATGAAAGCTTCTTTACATGTTGAAATTGGAAAAACAGTTTACTTGTAATGGAGACAGTTCCATAATTTCAAATTATATTTCTGGCCTTCAGAACTAGTAAGATTTATACATTTGTATCTATATGTAATAAATATAGATATAAAAATCAAATGGGGTTTGATTAAAATTATAAAGTTGAGATAGTAAAAATATAATGATTGAGGTTCAAATTTCACTATTCTCATGTATTTTCTAGATTTATCGAAGTATAAAAGGTTATAAGTATCTTTAAAATAACATCTATTATTTAAAAAAAATTAAATTTTAATAATTTTACAATTGAGTTAAAATCACGATAAGTGATATTAATTTAACCAAACTCTTAATATTAGATAAAACTTTTGATTAAATTTTGTGTCAATTTAGTTACATTAACTCATTAGTAAAATTTAAAAAAAATGTTAAAATTCACTTATTGTGCAATTATCTATATATAACTAAATTTTGTGTCACGATATTAATTCAACAGTGAAATTATAAATAAATAAGTCAATTTGAGTAAAGTGTATTTATTGTCCTATGAAAAAAAACTACGGTCGAAGTTATTATTTTACTTTTATCTATATTAATGC
The DNA here is from genome assembly GCF_025698485.1 of Gossypium arboreum. NCBI lineage: Eukaryota > Viridiplantae > Streptophyta > Magnoliopsida > Malvales > Malvaceae > Gossypium > Gossypium arboreum. Next base: position 12,883,209 of record NC_069072.1, on the reverse strand, counting down.
ATAATTATCACTAAAACCATCCACTTGTTTTCTTAAAATGTAATTATTTTAAAAAGTAAATTTTAGTGTTGTATGATTTATAAGGAAAAATGAAATGAAATTCAACTGATGTGAGATATGGTATCACTTATTATTTTTAGTAACATTTTTTGCATAAAGTGATTATTTTAAGAGACTCAACTATGGTGTAATAGAGTGTGTAATTTAATTTTAATTGAATTAACAATTTAAAAGCAAATTTATTAATTTAATTGGAAAATTTTAATTGGCTATTGATATAACATCTTTTAAAATAATTTGGTTTGGAACAAAAATAATCAAGTTACTTAAAATATATTCGATCAAAGGTACATCCGAGAAAAAATAATAATAAATATATTTATTAAAATTCACATAAAAGAAATAGTGAATTAGTTATAATGATAAAAGTTCAAACCTTATTATAGTATTATTTTATTTAAAAATATAAAAATATAAAAAGACAAAAATATTTTTATATTATCACTTTATATAGAGAATATTTTAATAATTTTTAATTGAAATAGTGCTAGTATAATTTGTGACACAAACTTAATAAAGTATGGATAATATTGTTGAGATTGATGATGGCTTAGTTTGGATGGGTGGTGTGTTTACCTCCGGTGAGATTAAAAACAGCGGTGGACCGCTGTGAGATTAGTTACTGTAGTGGTGAGATTGGATACTGTAGCGGTAAGATTAGAAACAATGGTGGAGTGTGTGTTTGGATTCAAACGCAGCTGTAGTGGTGAGGTGGAAATAAAAAATGACTATTAAGGACATTAGATTAGAATTGATATATAATAGAAGTTTTTAAATTATTTTACTTATATAAAATTATTAAAATATGTGAATTTATAAATTCATTTAATAAAATATTAAAATTTATCTTCCAATATTTTATTATAAATATTTTAATGAATTATATAATCAATTTAAATTATTTATGGAATAAAATGATAATTATTTTAATTTTTATAGTTAAATATTCTTTTATAACAATGATAAATATTACTTTCGCAAATAGTAACATTATACTTGGATCAAATTTGGCTGCCAAATCTGAAAAAAATAAGATTGATAAAGAAACTCTCAAGAATAAAATGGTAGATTAATAAATAACAGTAATACCTCTGCTGCACCAGTGAACTTACTACTACTTTCAGCTCTAGTTGGTTTTGGGGATATCAGTGTGGTGAAAATTGATTTTAGTTGCACTAAAATGCTCAACCAAACAGGTTGCCAGTGAGGTTGGTAGCCCAACTGCTCCTCACTGGCGTTAAACGGTGAACCAAAGCCAGCTGAAGATTAGAATATAGGGAAAAAATACAACTCCTTTAGCTTACAAATGAAACCATATCGTTTATATATATTGCTTTTACTAGCTAACTAGCCAAGTTGCTAATGTACTCTTTAACACTCCCCTTGAGAAAAAAGAAAACCATGTTGTTGAACCCCAAGTGCTTTGGTCATAAGATCAGCAAGCTGTTCTGTTGTGTACACATGATACCTTCCTTGTTGATTTCATCTCCCTTATAAACTCACAATTGACTTCTGTATGCTTAGTTATCTCGGAGTTTGTAGCAATTTGGAGAGCTGCTTGACTGTCAATTTCCCTTAACATTCCACCCAACTTCAGCTGCTGTCGCTGCCATTTCTCCTTCTTTCCTAATAATCGTATTTACTCTCTACATAGCCAGCCTTCAACAATGACTTGGTGAGCTTTTAAGTTCCATTTCCAAGACGCTTGTTTTAAACCTTATAGGGACTTGACCCCCTGATTGCCAAAACCCACCCTATAAACTTCCTCATCTAAATCGTCTCGGAAGAAAGCATTATATACATCCATTATTGTATTGGCCAATCGTGAATAGCAGCAAATGCCACAACAGCCAGAACAATCGACAAGAGAGAATGTTGCTTCTTGTTGCTTGTACCCCTTACCTACGATCCAAGCCTTAAAACATTCCATTTCACCATTCTAACTTTGTAAATCCATTTGCAGATTTCAAGAATAGAATAAACCAATTAAACCATTAAAAACTGATTAGAATGTCAAAATCGAATAAACTGAAATAATTTTTTTCAGTTCAATTCTGTCGGGTTTATTTAGTTTTTTTTAATAATTTAATTTATACTTTAAATCATTTAAATACAGAATTATTGGAAACTAGATGGTAATAATCTGGACTCATTTATGTAGTTATGATAATAAACTTTTGGGTAAATATCCGGTAAATTAGTTAACTAATTCTATGCATTCACTGTATGATAGACATGATTAGTTTAATCTCAGAGTGAAAATTTGATTAATATATTTTCTCTTGCCTTCTAATCTAACAAAAATATATATTACGTAATAATATTATTAAACATGATGATGGTTTATGTTTGAATACAAATCTTCTTTACCATATGTTTAATTTTAATATTGTGACTAATTTATACCATATAGGTGTAGAGAATAATGGGGACAATTTACTACTACCACTTTAACTCTCTCTTTTCGCTATTTTTTAGTTGGGTTGTATGAATATTTATATTTTGGAATAATGATTTATTTGGCACTTTTAATTTTATAAAAATAAATTATTTTAGTTTTTATTTAATTTTTCGTTTATTTTACTCCTTAAATTGACATTATTTATCAAATCACCCTAAAATAGATAGAATAATTAACTTTTGTTAATTTTGTTTATGTGGCTTCCACATGTATGTCTCGTTAGCAATTAATTAATTCTTTAAAAATTAAAATATTTTTATAATTCTTAAATTTTTAAATTTTTTTATTTTTTAAAATTAAATAATTGCTAATGTGGCAATCCACATGTATGCCACGCCAGTAAAGTTAACAGATGTAAAAATTTCTATCCATTTTGGGGTGATTTGACAAACAACAAAAGTTTAAAGACTAAAAAAAATGAAAAATTAAATAAAGGGTTAAAATAATTTTTTTATAAAATTAAAGGCCAAAGCTGTGATGAATTGTGGTTTACATATAGTATATAGGACTTATATATCGATGATGTATTAAATATTAGTCTTATTTTTAAATTAATTTTAATATTTTTATTTTACATCAATGAAAAAGTATCATTTTATTATTTTTTAATAGTATAGTAGATGCAACATGAGAAAATAATATATATTTTAAATTTTCATTGTTTTATCTATCTTAATAAGAAAAGCTTAAAGTTAAAAGACAAATTAGGGCAATAGATTTCAACGATTGAAGCTACCCAACAGCTGCCATGGTCCTTGACCTTAACGAAGCAGCATGGACACAAACAGGCCTTCACCAATATAAATGTATTAGTCAGCAATGGTGAACCACCTACCTCATATCACAATCAATCACTAATTAATATGGGTTCTTTGATCAAAGCGACTGTTTGGTCAACCTGTTTTGCCGCATTAATCATTGCAATAGCAGCTCAAATGGACATGCCGCCCGGCATGGTAATGCCGCCCGGCATGGTAATGCCACCAGGCTCCGTCATGCCCTCGGCGCCCACGCCCAATAGAAGCAGCCACGTTGTATCTCCATCTGTGGTGCTTGGACTCCTTGCTTTCATGTTTTCAATTTTTGTTTTCAACCAGAGAGCCTGATCAGCCTCTCTCTACATAAATGCTTGGTATTTCGATTTTCATGCTTTTTTAAAAAAAAAAAATGTTTTTGGTGTCTCCGTCTGTTGCTACGCTGGTTTGTAATACATTTCTCTTTCTTAAATTACTATCTATGATATAAATCTTCTTTCTCCTGGTTTGAGGAAGAATATTAGATTAAATATTTCACAAGTACAACTTTGATTAAAAAAATTCATAAAGTACATGACAATAAGGTCATGCATAATATGGGGAAAATTGCAAATATTTTCTGCACATTTCTGGTTCAAAAGCATAAAATTAATTTTGTTCTGAATAGCTTTAGATAAGAGATAATTTAATCACATAAGAATGATCATGGGATATTGAGAAACCACCTTTTGATGTCATTGAAGTCAGAATCTACCGCTGAACTTAAAAAAAAACACAATAATTTATTTGACCTTTCAATTTTATAAAAAAAAAAAGAAAATTTAGCCATCCCAATTAATTTTTTTATCTTTTTTAGCTCTTAAACTTGTGTTTTTTTGTTAAACCACCTCAATTTTAATAAAAAAAGTTAACATTTTAACCTTGCTAACGTGGGTAACATTTTAACCTTGCTAACGTGGGATACAAGTGGATTGCCAAATGAATGACATGTCATCATTTAATTGATTTTTTAAAATTTTAAATTTTAAAAAAATTATAAAATTTATTTTAAGAATTAAAATCATTAAAATTATTAAGAAAGTATAAAAAGTATAAAAATATATTTTAAAATTTTAAATAATTAATTAAATGTTGATGTGTAATTCACATGGTAATTCACATGTATGTTATGTCAATAAAGTTAATAAATGTTAACTTTATCATCCATTTTGAGGTGATTTGATAAAAAAAAATGTAACTTCAAAAGTTAAAAAAGGCGAAAAATTAAATGAATGGTTAAAATAATTTTTTTTAGGTAAAGTTAGAGAGCTAAAAAGTTCATTATGCCAAAAAAAAAAAATCACTATTTTTTCTTCAAAAGAATTAAAGAAAAAGCTCTTTGAAATTGAAAGGGTTAACTATATATTTTACGCCAGAACTTGTTCGCTTGCATCTAGTTGATAATTAATATTATTTGGACTTTGTTGATACTTATTTTGTCACACAGTTTGGTACATTTACACTAACACAATTAATTTGTGTTGAGAAGACATTGATAATTAATATAGTGATGACACATAATAGCCTATTAAAATGTCACATGTCAAACATAAAAAAAACTTTAAAATTATATAAGTTAATAAAAAAATTGTTTTTTCAAATAAAAATGAATTAAACCAATATTGTCTAGATACATCTGAATCGGATAACCATTTGTCTAAATTACGTGTTTTTAGTAATTTTATATATTTTAATTTTGTACAAAATATCAAGTTATTGATATTATTATTAATGTTATATTTAAATTAAAAATATATATAAAATTTTAGAAAATTTTAAAATATATAAATTAATAAAAAAAGTATAAAAAGGTTCACATTAAGAGTGAGTATGGACATATGGTGTCCAGATTTAAACGTATTTAGATAATTATTTGTCTAAATTCATTTTAGAAGTGTTTTTTAATAATTATATATATTTTAAATTTCAGCTTATATATATTATAAATTTTATTTCTTTTGTAAATTTTAAATTATAAATTATAATTTTTATATTTTCAAAATATTATACGCTCTTTATAAAATTTTAATTTATATATATATTGAACTTTTGATTTATATATTTTTCAAAATAATTATAACCTAAAAATTGATATTTTATAAAAATAAATTAAATATAAATTTATTGAAAAACACGTTTAGAATGAATATAGACATTATGAGAAGTCGCCACTGTCACCATCATATTGACTATTAATGTTACATTAACATAAACTAACGATATTAGTGTGGAGTTACTAAACTATATGATGGAATACAAGTTTAGCGATTAATTAAGTTCAAAAATTATATATCAACTAAATACAAATAGACAAATTTAGGGTAAATATATAAGTTAACGATGTGAAATGGTTTAATTTGATTAATCTGGTTTAATTTAATTTAATTTAAAATTGTCGATTATGAAAAAATTCATTAATTTTATCCATTAATTAAAGGGATCAAATTAATCGGTACTTTTAGTTTTACTTTAAATATAATTTAAAGTTGTTTTGTTAATGGGCTAATACCTTGTTTGATAACTGATGAAGAATTAAATAAATTAAAATTTAATAATTTTAATAAGTTAATTTTTATATGCATATAATAATTCAAAATTTTAAAAAAAGGGATAGAATTTTTTTATAAAAATGTGAAAATGATAAGTATATAAGAGTTACTTATAAGAGAATATTTTTAATTAATGTAATTCAATTTTATTTCTTTTAACATTATACCATCCTATAAAGACTTTACATTTAAATTTTGATTGTATTTAGAATTAGATGAAATTTTTAAAAATCAAGAATAAAATATAGAATACATTTTTTTTATAAATTAAAATTTGCATTTATCAAACAATATGATTATGTACCATAATTTTAAGTAATATATCAAACATAGTTTATAACTTAAATTTTATTACTTAATTATTTAACTCTTATTTTTTCTAATTTATTGAACAACACTTCAAGTAGAGTTAAGCTTGAAAACTCAAGACTCCCGCAAAAGGAACATAAATTATGGGGCTATCAGATCTTAATTATGCCCTTTAATGCTTCAGTAAAGGATGCCATTACAATATAGGAAGCAAATAACTTGGGCACATCAAAGAAATGAGACTGTGTGAGAGAAAGAGGGTCTTACCTAGATATTTATACTTTTATCTTTAGAAAGCACGAAGCATATTCATTCGTTGGCAAACTTGCCAAACTTGCATTTTTGGCATGACGGTCTGCCTAGTGACCAATATATTGAACATTTTTATCAAAATGTGTTTATTTTTGTTTCATACGCATGATAAAAAATTTTGAAGCTTTGAGATTGGGGAGAAGATTATGGGAGAGAATCTCAATTGTAAAGCCTACCACCACTTATGTGTGTTAAGGTCCCATTAAATGCCCCTAACATAACCCTACCTTTAAACCCTATAAATAGTCTATAACAATAAAGAACAGCCCATACCACCACTTATTGCCCTAAGGGTTCATGAATAAAATGTGTGTGGTAAAACTAGTCTTTCCACAGTAACCATCTACATTTGATATCCACTTTTCTTTGGAAGATTCACTTATTGGTTGTTACTATTTTAGAGTGGGTTTATTTGCCTATCTCTACTTTATAAGTGTAAACATGAGCATTATTAGCATATACGAGTAATTGTTACAAATGGGACACAATATATACTTTGTAGTCATTGGAGATACTTGGAGCAAGTTCTTTTTATGAGCTTGATGTTGACTTTGATGCAATATGAGCATTGAGTAACAATGTCTATAAGAACTTACGCCTTAATATCCTTCATAGGGAAAATTTCAAACCAAATTCTCCTAACTTTATTTGACCATTTTGAGTGACAAATCAACTCAATTAAAGATGTGGCACCCCCACACCCGACCTGATCGTTGGATCTAAATGTGTGACATCGCATTATGTTGCTAAAACAATTCAGACTAATACAATATAATTCTATCAGGTTTAATTCACATTTATCAATAGTATAACAAATCAATCGTTTAATAAAAGCATTCACATGAATTCATAAGGTTTAAGATTTTATTTCATCTAATTTCGAGATTATGCTAAGATAAAACCGGGGTTAGGACACGAATCCCCAAACTCATTTGCCAAAATTCAAGGTTTTGTCTCAAGATGGTCCCCCATCTCAAGATAGGCCATAACTTATTTTGAAAATTCTAGCTTAAAAACTAACATGTTTGAGACACTAGAAGTTGTGTTTCAAGGTAAAGTCCCTCATGTCTCGAGACTAGCCCTCCCATATTTTCTTATTTTTGCGTCGATGTTTGGATGTCTTGAGACAAGGGATTCTTATCTCGAGACCTAAAATAGAGAAAAATTAATTTAGCTTCGAAATACTTTAGCCTTGAGACAAAGGCTACTTGTCTTGAGACTAGCTTGCCAAGTCTCAAGACATTAAGCACATTGGAGAACAATAAGGTAAAATTTATTCTAACTATCTTGAGATATGTTCTTCCTGTCTCGAGACTTAATGATCAAATAGCCAAAATTACACATTTCTAAGTATCCAAAGCCTTAATCAATTGAACCCAAACTTACCTAAAATTTGCCTCAAAACATAATCATCAAATCAATCTATCTAAACACATTCAAATATCACCAAATCATAACCTTCAATCATCAACACTTAACCAGTCAATTCACACAATCAGACTAATAAAAACAAGCATATTTAAATAATAGTCAAAAGATAAAATCCAACCATTATAACATTATAGGCCAACTACTAAAAGTACCAAATCATTAACTTAGGCAACAAGCCTACCAACCTAGATACATGTCATATGACCTCAAAACCATGTATACAAACAAAATAAGGACGTAATGGTTTCCAAGCTGAGTTGGAGAGTTGGATTCTTGACCAAAAGTTTTTTATAGCTTTTATCCAATACTTGCATGCGAAAATAAACAAATTCGTATGCTAAGTAATGGTTACTCAGTGGTGCTAACATAATTCGAATTCAATTATAAACATAATAAAATCAAACATACAACCATTTAGCAAGATTATTCATAATAACCAACAACATTTTGAGAATAACATTATTGGAACATATACAATTGAAAATCATTAAGCCATTTACGGCACGTTTGGTTCATTGTAATGAAATAGAGTTGTAATTAGTAATTCAATTGTTTGGTTGAATGGAATGAAATAAAGCTGTACTAGTATTTTTGTGTTTGGTTAAATGGAATAGATTTGTAATAGCATAAGAAAAAAAGCTAAAATGACCGAGTACCCTTAGCGAATTTTGTTAGATGATGATTATTGTTATTAAAGTTTAATAAGATTATTATTAAATATGATTTAATAAAAAATAATTAAATAACATTCTTAATATAATTATATTATATTATATTATATTATATTAAAAGATTTTTATTTTATATAAAATTATATTAAAATATTTAAAATATTTTATTTAGTACATTTTAAAATAATACACTAGTATTTGAATCATTTGCTTCTCAAGTTATATTCATTATAGTTGACACACAAAAATACATTCTAAAAGTTTAATTACTAATGAATTTAAAATCTATAAAAATATTTTTGAATTCAACAAATTCATATCTTTAACTATTTTTAATCTAATTTTATTTGTTTAAAGTATATACATTTTATTCTTACTATTTACATCTTCCTTTTGTTTTTTAAAATAATTAATATTAATTGTTAAAAATATTTAAAATTTATATTTTATATATAAAATATTAATAATGAGCTAATAATAAATTATTTTCTTTTATATCCTTACTAAAAATATATAATATTAATGAATTTAAACATCACATTTACTTTAGCCAATAATATTTTATATCATAACATCATGTCTAAAGTAAATGTTTAATCTATTAAAAGTACTTTTGATAGCAAACTAAACACTTTTAAACTAAATTCTTTAAAGTATTCGTCCTCTTTTGTAATTACGTCGTTCCGAATTGTGTCATAAAAAAAAAAACAATTTGCTCTTTACTTTAACATAAATGTACTAATTTATCTATTTCTTAAATAGAGATCAAAATACAATCTGACTCGTAATATAAGAGCCTCCATGATAGTTCTACCTTTAGCCAATCTCACCACCAGTAATGAAAGCTTTCCATGGCCGAGTTTTACAAGCTGATCCAATGTTAGACTTTATGCCTATACATGTTACCAAGTTCTATACCAAGCAAAAATTGTCCTCAATAAAGAAAAGGTATAACTCTTATTTTCCTTTATTAGCAAATTTCATGAAAAAACAAAGAGAGCCTCTGAAAAAAATTATGGGGCAAATCAAAGTTACTTCACCTCAATTAAACAAGGAATGACTAAAAATAGTTATCACATTTTTTTCACTTTATTCTTTTTAAAAATGCAAAATCATTGACATAAAAAGGAATATGGCAACACCATGAAAGTCAACAACAGACTGAAACTTCAAAATTATTTTTAAGTCTACCATACTCTTACCAAAATGAGCTTTTTTTTAAGCTCTTAAGGCTTGAGTGCCAATGCAAGTCCGACCTTAGGGCTCTTATCAATCGACTTTGTATCCACCTCTCCAGAAATGGTAAAGAGGGATTTCGAGTGCCACTTGTGCTGGATGAGTACGTTTGCCTTACCGGCATGGTTCATCTGTGCCTTGATTGTGGTTAATGGATCCAATGCATGTTGTGTACCTACAGTGATGGTGTTCACATTGGTAGAGAAGCTATGGGTCACCTCAGCACCAACAATAGTGTTGGTTAATGGATTCACGATATGGTAGTAAGATGCATTAATCGAATTATCCTTTTCATTCATGCATTGACAAACAATGTATTAAACTTGAGATTATATCAGTTGGAATGTTTAGCTGTAGATAGGTATATAGAACATAACCACAAGTAGAGCCAAAGAAGCAATGAAATCTGCATTGGTGAAGCCCAATCTCGCATTGCATTTGGTGAAATTCCTAGTCTTCGTGTCAAATGAGATATCAGTACCTAGTGCAAGAACATCTGTTCAAAGCACACCCGAGAAGTTAACTATCGGATTGGCAGTCAATCCAATGCTTTAGCTTATCCCAGCATACTCATGCAAATATTAGAGTTCAATATGGTATACACAAAAGCGAAAAAAAAAGGCATGTCCAACAGCATCTCAAAACACATTCTAAGTAACATGTTCTTGCGAAAAAAGCCAAAACAAGAATAAAGTTTAGAAAGATACAAATTGAAATCTGAGATAGAATTTTGTACCTTGCCAGACCTTTGATCAGGGACTCTGAAGCCAAAGATTGCCTTTAGCCCAGGTACAGGTTTATCAACTGTTATGGTGGTAAATAGCTTATAAACATAATGTACTTTAGTACAAAAAACGATTTTCAAAAAGGCTTACAAAAGATGGCATACATATATATCAACAATAAAGGAATATAAGAAGGTAAAAAAGAAACTATGAACTAAACCAAAGAGATCCTTCAATTGAAAAGCATTTTCGCCATAGGTCAGGTTTATAACACCCCTAACCCGTATCCATCACCGGAACAAGTTTACGAAGCATTACCGAAATTTACAGGTCAAATAAATAGATATTTCACATCATATAGAATTCATATTAGAAATCAATTGAAATCAAGCATAATGTCCCTTATGTGAGCCATCGAGGCCCAAAATACACATTAGAAACAAGTCGGGACTAAACCGGATACTCAGAGAATTTTTTAGAAAATATTAAAGTTTTTCAAAGATGCAGAGGACACACGCCGGTGTGGCTCACACGGTCAAGAGTCACACCCGTGTCTCAGGCCATTTAGGTATTCGAAATAGGGGCACACAACTATGTCCCAACCCGTGTCCAAACTTGTGAGCTCTCTGACTTGGGTCACACAGCCAAGCCACACACCCGTGTGCTAGGCCGTGTGAGGATATTGACTTGCATTCTTAAAAAGATACAGGGGACACATGCCCGTGTCTCTACCCGTGTGGACAAAAATAGGCCATTTTACAAGCTATATTTATCACCTAATTTGGTGTTAGCTTACAATCAACATTATGCATATCAACAAGCCAAAATTAGGCACTAAAACAAACCAAAATCAAGCTTTTCACATATAATGTCTTCACATACAACCAATATGTCTTTAGGCACCTCAGATGACAGATTATAACATGTGTACTCATGTATTCAATATATTCATATGTATAACTAACTTATATGCATATTTGTACCCAAGGTTTACCAAACTAATTTGCATTATTTCAAACCAAGTTACTTACCTACCAAAACATACCATTTGATGCCAAAATGTATTTCAAATACTAGCATATTTAGTTATATATACCTTACATATCAAGGTACCGATTCATGATCAACTCATCGCATACTAAAACACAAATATAGAAATGCACATTTAGCTAACACTTTACCTTTCACTATACATGAACTAAACCACACATCAACCACATAAGGCAAATATGCACAAACCAAAATGTGCCAAAACACAAGCCAAATAAGTGGCTAATCTCCACAAAATACATATAGGCCAGCATTTAGCCAAAATAACCTATACATGCCATTATAACCAAAATCAAAACATCCAAAAGTACAAATAAAACCAATGGATAGTGTGATATAACTTTGACAAGCTTCCAACCTAATCAAGCTTCTGATAATCTGAAAAGTAAAGAAAAACAAATACGTAAGCAATGAATGATTAGTAAGCTCGTATAAACTTTAATCATATCAATTCATTTCAAATATAAAATTTATACATATCAAGAATAATCCAATATCGATACCCCAAGATTCATGAAGCTATATTCAACAACTCACAAGGTGAATAAATTCACAACATCACTTATACATAACATCCCTAGCATAGTAGGATTTTAAATAACTTTAAACCTTACCACCCTTTCATGAGCTCAAACATATTTTCATTTGAACACTTACCATTTCAATACAACTGTGTATTTGCTTTAGTGGTTAAGTGTTTTGGGTGTGCGTGGGAGGTTTTGGGTTCAATTTTCCACTTTGGCAATTTTTTTCATTTTTGATCCAAGACTTACCCTTGTTGAGTGGGCTTATAGAAAATTATCTGTTAATCCATATCAGAATGAGCCTACTGGTTCAAATGGTAAGGAGGTTAGTATGTGAGAGGACCTGTGTTCGAATCCTTGCACGAGCGTGGAGGTTATATTTTTACTCGGTTGTTTGATAGGGTTTTGCTGGAGTTGGATTCTGAGAAGTCGGTTGTTAGTGGGTAGTGGGGAGTAATCTGAGGGATTTAGGAGTTATCTTTCATTTTTATTCTTTTGTTTTCAAAATTTTTCACTCTTTCCAGAAAAGAAAACTGATGTCGATTTTGTTTTGTTTCCCTTTGCTCCTTCGTTTTTTCTTTTCTTTTGTTGTTTCCCTCTCCTTTGTTTCGATCGGTTGTCAAATATCTATAATCTGCTTCTTCGTTTTCCCTCGGTTGTTGGTAAGTGGGATTCTAGAGCTTTTTAGTTTTCGATTTCCAAATTACCATTTGGAATCTTAATTTTTATTTTAGTAGTAGTAAATCGAGTAGGGCGAGGTTCTCTTCTAGCAGAATTGTAGTAGAAATTGCTCAAGAGGTTAGTAAGTGTCAAATGCTTGATTATTCATCACTGTGAATTTCTTTGGTTCAGTTTAATTGTGGATTGAGACTGACTATGTAAGTTTGGTTTGTCAATATTAGGTATTGTATGTCTTGAGAGTGTTTCCGTACCAGAATTGTACCAGGTGTGTTCCCAAATCGCGAAAAATGAGGTTTTGGCTTTCGCCGAAATTGCCCACTGTCATGTCACGAGGGCGTATGGTCACTCGTGTGGTTGGCTGTGTGCGAGAACACGGCCGTGTGGTACTGTGAGGGTGATTGTGTAGGTCACACGAGCTAGGCCAAGTTGGGCATGTAGGCCCATACAGGCATGCCACACGCGCATGTGGATTTGGGGCCAGGTCGTGTGGGCCACACGGTAAGGCCAATCTGGTGTATGGGCCCAAATTTTTGAAATTTTCCCAAGGGTCGCACGGGTCGTTTCGATCAACTGTGGGCCTACCATAGGGTCGGTAAGGGCTAACCAAACCCTAGCTTATGTGATCTGGTATTCTGATAGTATGCTCTGAATAGGACATTTTTATGCATATTTGACTATTCTGCTATATGTATGTCTGTTATCTGTATAGAAGCATGCTGAGCATGTCTAATCTGTAATATATGTATCTGATTTCTGTAACTGTTTTGGGGTGAGATTTGTTGTAATGACCCGAATTTTTACAGTTATCAAAAAAGTGCATTTTCGGGTCTCCGTTTCTGAAAAATAGATTTGTAAATATTTATTAAAAATATTTACGAAGTTAAGAGAGTGATTAATTAAAGTTTAATGAAGCAAATTAGCTTAAATAAAGGATAATTAGATAAAAGGATTAAATTGAATGAAGTGTGAAAGTTTAATTATAGGATAAAGAAATTGAAATGACTAAATAAGTAAATAAGCCAAAGGAGTGCCAAGTGTATGGCAAAAATAAAATATATGTGTAATAAGTATTATACATACATTTGTAATACATGTATGTATTTACTTATTATTTAAGTAAATAATTAATATATTTATTATTATTAAATTGATATTATATGATAAATAGATTAAATAAAGACAAGTGTATGGTAATGATTTGGTACAAATGTATTAATAAAAAATACATACATTTGTAATATATGTATTTGATACTAAATGGATATTTATTATTTAGTGAAAGATATTTATTAAATAAATAATTATATTATAATATATTTATATGATAAATAAATGTAAAATAACAAGTGTATGGTGGGGATGAAATACAAATGTAATAATATATGTGTGCCCAAGTATAAAATAAATATTTGATATTAAGTAGATATTTAATAAAGTCATTATTATTATTATTATTATTATTGTTATTATATATTGTATATATATATATATATATATATATATATATATATATATATATATAAAGTAAAACAAAAGAAAAAGAAAAAAGAAAGGCAACAGAGAATGAGACGAAACAGGGGAAAGAAAGGAAGGAAAGAAAAATAAAAGGAAAATTGGGGTTTTTGAAGCCTTAAGCTTTACTAGGTAAGTCAATTTGATCCCCTTTCTTGTAATTTTGATGTTTATGAAATTCTAGAGAAGAGTACTACATGAATTATATCAAAAGTTAGGGAGTTAATGAATTTTTTTGTGTTGATTAAGTTGAACAAAAAGATGAATTAAGGGCTAAATTGATAGAAATTCAAGTTAGAAATGAAATAAGGATTGAATTGTAAAGTGATTCATAAGTTTTATGCTTTAAGGACTAAATTGAAAGAATTTTGAAATTATGGTTTTATGATGAAAAATAGATAATTATGCCTAAGTTTGGTTAAAAATTGAGTAGAAATAAAGTATGAATTAAGATAGAAAAGTAAGTGAATTTAGTTAGGATTAAATTGAAATTAAAGTAGAAAATCAACATTTTGCATTAAGACTGTTTGGGACAGCAGCAGTAGTTTAAGCTTGAAAAATCACCAAAAATTGTATAAATTTAATTAGAGGATGAATAAAATATGGAATTAAATCTTATTGAGTCTAATTTCTTATAGAAGAAACGGTTTTTAGCAATTGAATTGTAAATTATAAGATATAATGAGTTTTGTGAGACAAGGTCAGAATGAATTCGGGTTCCCCTATTCTGAATTTGAAAAATCACCAAAAATTGAATAAAAATAATTAGAGGCTTAAAGTTATATTTTTATAATTCATAATGAGTATATTTTCAGTATAAATCAACGAGAATATTATTCGAGTTCTGTACTGTGAGATAATTAATTTTTAGTGAAGAAGGGTCGGAACTGTCAGACAGCAGAATAGGGGTGAAT
Source organism: Gossypium arboreum (assembly GCF_025698485.1). Classification (NCBI taxonomy): domain Eukaryota; kingdom Viridiplantae; phylum Streptophyta; class Magnoliopsida; order Malvales; family Malvaceae; genus Gossypium; species Gossypium arboreum. The sequence continues at coordinate 12,867,980 of NC_069072.1, read as the reverse complement.
TTAAAGAATAAACTGTACCTAATGGCTAAACTAAAAATTACGAAAATTTTATTTTAAAAATATATATGAGTCTAGTTTTAGGGAAAATTAATGGATCTTAATTTTGAGTTCCATAGCTCGAGTTATAAATATTTAGTGACTATACACAGATGGACAACTTGAATATTCATAAAAGTAAATAATAAAAATTATAGATAATGTTACTTACAAGTGTGTTATATACACTAAGGATGTGGGATGGAGAGGAGGAGGAGAAAAAATATGTATGAATATTCATCTAGCATGGCTAATTTGCATGTTTTAGGCTCAAGGACTAAATTGAATAAAAGTAAAACTTTATGGGTAATTTTGTAAAAATGTCAAAAATTACCAAATTGCATGAAATGGATTATTTTATTATTTAAATTACAAAATTGAATGAAATTATTAATTTAATTCAAGATCGGGGGAAAACATGTTTTAGGGATTAAATTGAAAAGTGTTGAAATTATGGAAAATTATGATATTTTATAGAATTCATGGATTGTTATCAATATGTATGAGAATAATATCTAGAAATAAGGATTAAATTGCAAGAACTTTATTTTCCTGACCCTAAGGATGAAATCGTCATTAATTAAAAGTTTAGGAGCAAAATGGTAATTTTTCCTAGAGCATTAATTAAATGCATTAGAATATGAAATGAATGAAAATGATGATCAAATTTATTTATAAAGATCCGGATGACTCAAAAATGAGACTTGATTATGGAAAATAAAAGATATCGGATTAATGAAATTATAAATACAAACAAGCAATGAGGTAAGTTTGTGTAACTTGAATTGTATTTTAAATACTTGAAATATGTGGTTATGTGATGAAAATATGATTTGAATGTTCAATTCATGATAATTGATGAAATATTGCTAATACTCGATATAAATTGAAAATAAAGCCCGGTTGAATGAAAGGAAAATTCGATGGATCTCTGAAAAGGAATTGATGATAAAAAGGATCTAGCCCGGACGGGTGATCCTATTCGATACTGACCCTCCGAAGAATACGTGTAAAATGGATTTAGCCGGACGGGTAATCCGAATTAGGTTCAATTTAGCCTCGACTGGTAGTTCAGATCCAAGCTCATTAAAGTAATTGTCATTGCAGGGGATTTAGCCTGGACTGGTAATCCCACTGTAAGGATGAGGTTCGCGGGAGTGTGAAAGATACCATGGCAACCTGATATGAAATGTGTAAGACCCTGGTTGAAAGATACCATGGCAACCTGATATGAAGTGTGTAAGACCATGGTTGAAAGATACCACGGCAACCTGATATGAAATGTGTAAGACCATGTTGAAAGATACCATGGCAACGTGATATGAAATGAATAAGACCATGGTTGAAAGATACCATGGCAACGTGACATGAAAAGAATAAGACCATAGTTGAAAGATACCATGACAACATGACAGAAAATGAATGAGTAAGACCATAGTTGAAAGACACTATGGCATCATGTCAAAGATAAATAAGACCGTGGATGGGAGACGCTATGACATCTATTGAACAATTGATATTCAGGTAATACTTATCAGATGACGAATGGTTATATGAAATGGTTGTGTGAAATGTTTACAAGAACTAGTCATATGGAAATATATGTACAAAATAGTTGTATGAAATAATTATGAAGATAAATAAACGAAATAAGTATAAGTACATGGAATATAATTTATGTCGGGTTTGATATAAACTATTACCTAATAAATATACATAAAATATATGGAAATGATGGAGCATGAAATAGTGATATAATGAAATGAATGATATATGCTTATGAAGAAACGGTAAGAGCATGATATGTTTCATGACATGTACATATATGATTATCTTTGATATGTTGATACAAGGAAATTATGTAAGTTGAGACTGTTATTAAACTCAACTGCGATATGTAGAGAAAATAAGTATATCAATGTTGAATTTAGATGAAATGTGTGCAAGTATACTAACAATGATGTTGTTTGACGCTTAGACAAGTGCCAAACTATTGATTGAACAGTAACACATTTAATTATTAGGAGCATTGAAATAGTAAGTACTTAGATGAAAATAAAATTTAAGATTTTGTGAATTTTTTTTTTTATAATCCCGATTTAATTCTGGTTGGTTTCTAATGTATCTTTGGGGCTTCAAGGGTCCAATAGAGAGACGTTATGATTATTTCTAAAATATGAATAATAAATGACTCAGAATTATCTGAAAATGTTCAGTAAACTCCGGTAATGCCTCGTACCCTATTCCGACAATGGATACGGGTAGGGGGTGTTACATTTGTATATGTTGAGGAAGTGTTCTGTATGGCGATCACAGCTTATATTCTGGAAGCATGGCTGCATAACATCTGATATGTGTCATATTGACATGATATGGTGTGTAGGGATGGGTGGGTGTTTTTAACCCCACATGGTGTCTTGGGATGGAGAGAGTTGGTGTGTAGAGGATGGGGTAGGATTTTGCATATCTATATCTATTATCTGAATCTAAAATGGACATAAGTCCGTATTTGTATTTGACTAAGCATGAGATTTCTGAATGTTTTGCCTGCGTATTTCTATTGGGTTGCACACTGAGTTTACGAAAACCCACATCTGTTGTCTATTCTATACAGGTAATCTACAGACTTAAGCGGATCGGTGCGGTGGAGACTCAACGGTGACCACTCATACGAGAACTTATTATACTCAGTAATTATGGTTTTTATTTAAATTTCTAACTTAATTGAGAGTTTGTAATTTATGGGACTCTCTGGGCGATTTTCAAACTTTTGGTTTTGGTTTGTTGCTTGTTTATTTGAATGGTTTAACAAAATGTTTAAGCAAATGATGGTTTTACTCAAACAAAAAGGTTTTTCTAAAAATACAAATTGGATTTCCAAAATATAACGATATTCTTAGACTTCCGTTGTAAAATATGTTTTGACAAACAAGCCGATTAATTAACGCTTTCGGCAATGGACATAAAAGAATATGAGTTAATAAGCTGAGATGATATAACATAACAAATCTGTTTTCAAAACCCATTCTTCGTAACATCTCCAGATTCGGCCATAACATCTAGGCCGGGTGTAACAGTCCAGTTTAGACCCTAGTCGGGATAGTGGTTTCAGGACCACAGATCTAAGTCAGAAAAATATTTTAATATTATTTTCTATGTTTAAAATATGTAAATTAGTATGTGTGAAAATTTCATATCAAAATTTAATCGTTTGTGTGCTCAATTTGATAAAAAGGACCTAATCGAGTAAATTGTAAAAGTTGCTTGTCATATGTTAAAAGTGCTTATTTGCTATGTCTCTTTAATTGAGAGGTCCTTATGTTGTTATTATGCCATTTGCATGATAAGTGGACAATTATGGCCTTGTATATTAATGTTTTATTAATATTTTCATTAAGGACAAAATTGAAAAATTTTAATTAAAGGTTAATTAAATTAAACAAAACACAAAATAAGGTTATTTTGTGTTCATCCTAGCCGAATTCATCAAAAAAAAAATAAAGAAAACTTGAGCTAGGGTCCGGCTATGTTAAAGTTTGATTAAATGTTCGTTTTTGATCCGTTTTCGATAATTTCTATGTTTTTGTGATCGTTGCTTTGTGATTTACTAAGCCCATGTCTCAATTTCTAAAATTTTGATGATTTTGAGTTATGTCGTTATTGATAATGTGAGCTTTGTGAAGTTTGATGATATTAAATGAAAGATATGTGTTAGATTACTAAGTTTTATCTTTAAATTGTTTATGAATTTGAGTAATTTGGGCTAAATTGTGAAATTTGTAAATTGAGGGACTAAAATGTGAAATAAATGAAATATGTGGACTTTTATGAGTGCTATGAATATTCGTCTAGGCATGTGTACAAAGAAATTTTGTTAAGTTTGATGATAGTAAATGAAAGATATGTGTTAGATTACTAAGTTTTATCTTTGAATTGTTTATGAATTTGAGTAATTTGGGCTAAATTGTGAAATTTGTAAATTGAGGGACTAAAATGTGAAATAAATGAAATATTTGGACTTGTATGAGTGCTATGAATATTCGTCTAGGCATGCGTACAAAGAAATTTTATGTATTTTGTGATTTTGTGAATTAGGGACTAAATTGTCAAAATATGAAAATGTGAGGGCTATTTTGTAAAATTCCCTAAATGTGTGTTTTTGGATTGATTTGAATGATTTGGTGAATAAAAGAGTTAAATTTAAATTTATTTAGATCAAGAACAAAAGAAAACGAAATTAGATCAGGGAAAGTCGAATGTTGTCGAGTAGTCGATTCTGTTCATTCGAATCCGTACGAGGTAAGTCTATATACAAATAAATGTATTGAAATGGTTTATTTATAATTATATGTTATTGAAAAATGATGAATGGCTTTATGCCTTGAATATGAGATATCCGAGAAAGTATCTACAAAGTTCCGACGTCCGTAAAGCCTCGTACGAACCTTAGGAATAGTTAGGATACATATGCCATGGCATAGGATCCGATATGTGTTATTGTATAAGACCATGTTTGGGATGTTGGCATCGACTTATGATTTACGTGTAAGACCACGTTTGAGACGTTGGCATCGTATTTGATTTCGTGTAAAACCCTGTCTGGCATAGTGGCATCGATATTTGATTACATGTAAGACCACGTTCAGGACGTTGGCATTGTACGACATTTCTAAATTATCAGTGTATCCTTATAATTTTGAACTATTCAACGGGCATTCTGAGAAAATAAATGACTATGTGAATTTGTATCCAATTCAGGTACGTTTGAATTGTATATCATATGTGAGAATGAAAGGTAAGAAAATGTACCTTGATAAATATATGATATAATTATGAGTTACTATGAGAATGAGTTATGATATGTATATGTGAGTTATGTTCAAATGAATTATAAGAGATATGTGGTTAAGTGAATGTATTTTTCCTTAAAATTTATAAATGAATTGGTGTTAATTGTTAAGTTTATTTGTATATGGCTTACTAAGCTTTTGAAAGCTTATTGTGTGTGTTTGCACTGTTTTATAAATATCAAAGCTACTGGGAGCTCGAGGATTGTCAAGGATCATCATCACACTACCGAACCTTATTTTGGTACCTTTTGACATTGTGAATATTAGAATATGGCATGTATAGGCTAGAAGTATTTGGATATGTTTTGTAATGTGTATATCATGCCATGTGATATGGCTAGTTTGTTGTTGAACTTATGGTTTGATTTTGGTATATGATATGTGATGCGACTTATGCTTATGTGATGTATTTATGAGTGACCAAATAAAATGGTCAATTCTAGTAAGTTTTCGAATGTGCATATTTGAGAAATTGGTAAGTTTATAGCATGTGATTGAATGAAGTAAAATGAGGCTATGAAACAAAAGTATAGATATGATTTTGTCTTATGTTTTGACATAATTTGGTATGACTATTAAGCATGAAATTGGTTGAAAATGTTATGGCATGATTGGTGCAAGTTTTGGTATTGAAATTGGTTGATATTATAGTGCAAATATGCTTGGTTTGATGCTTGTAGGTTTGACCCAAATTGGGTGGCAAATTGGCTTTTCAAATGGCTTATTTTTTTTCTGCACGGACAGAGACATGGGTGTGTATCTCAGCCATTTGTGACACGCGATCATGTTGCACGGCCGTGTGTCCCCTAGGGTACTCTACGATTTTAAGTCAATCTTGAGCACGGCCAAGGCACACGGGCGTGTGGCTAGCCGTGTGACTCAAGTCAGTTTTGACCACGACCAAGGCACACGGGCATGTCTTGTGGCAGTGTGATTAAGTTAGTATGTATGCCTTGTTTTTACACGGCCTAGACACACGGGCGTGTCTAAAGCTGTGTGAGGCACACGGCCTGTTCACACGGGCATGTGACCTGTACAACTTTGAAAAATATTTAAGTTTTAAAAAATTTTGTATGAGCTCGGTTTAGTCGCTACCTCTTTCTAATGCATGCTTAAGGTCTTGATGATCTATATAAGGGACATTATTGTGATGTATGACTACGATTTTTGAATGAAGTTTATGAATTATTCATAAAATGTTCCAATTGTCCGGTAACGCCTATAACCCCAGCCTGGCGACGGATACAGGTTATGGGTTTTATATTTGGTTGGTATCAAAGCTACGGTTTAGTCGATTCTAAGACTAACGTAACGTATGTGAGTCTAGCTATACATGTAATATTTATGAAATACGATAGTGTGATCCTGACAATGAAAATGTGTTTTCATATAGCAAATAGATCCCGAACGAGCCGTAGCTGACTATGTCGAGAGTAATGCGCCTGCTCTCGTGCAAGGGACAACGCCTTTCGATTCTAGACCGGCTAGAAGTAGCCATGATGGAGAGGCTAGACAAGCCTTCTATCAAATGATGAATGCTTGGTTCAGTCAATACATTAGAACTAATCTGGCTGTTCAACAACCCCCAACCTCGGCTAATCCTCTACAAGTCCCTGTTATGCCACAAGCTAATTTGACTCAGTTAAATAAGCCTCCAGTTGATAAAATTAGAAAATATGGGGGCTGAAGAATTTCGTGCTACTAGGAATGATGATGCTGAAAGAGCCAAATTCTGGTTAGAGAACATGATACGAGTGTTCGATGAATTGTTTTTGAATCCGGATGAATGCATAAAATGTGCCATTTCAATTCTGAGAGATACTGCGTATCACTAATGGAAGATTTTGATATCGGTGGTTCCAAGAGAGTGAGTCACCTGGGATTTCTTCCAAGTTGAATTTCGAAAGAAATACACCAGTCAGAAATTTATCGACCAGAAACACAAAGAGTTTTTTGAGCTTAAACAAGACAATATGTTTGTTACAGAATATGAGCGAGAATTTGTAAGACTAAGTCAGTATGCTCGAGAATGTGTATCTATTGAGGCAATAATGTGCAAAAGATTTGAAGATGGTCTGAATGAAAATATTCGTTTGTTAGTCGAGATTCTTGAGATAAAAAAATTTGTAATGCTTGTTGAACGAGCATGCAAATCTGGAAAGCTCAGGAAAGAGAAAAGAAAAGCTGATTCAGAAGCTAGAGAAGTGCAAAAGAGATCATCGAACCAGTCACTTCAATCTGCATTAAAGAAGTTTTGAGATGAGTATAGCGGTTCAAAGGCTAATGTGGGATATGCGAGTAGAGATCGTACGAGATGGCATTCGAGTTTCAGAGCTCCAACTATATCTATTGCTAGTGTTGGAAATGTTCGATCTGATTGCTCTGAGTGCAAACACTGTGGTAAAAGACATCACAACAATTGTAGATTGTATGATCGGGCTTGTTTCAAATGTGGATCATTAGACCATTTTATCCGTGACTGCCCCGAGTCTGTCGAGCAAGAAATTGTGCAAAATCTGAGGCCAAGTGGCAATGCATCTCGTGGTAGACCTCCCAGAAATACGGGAAATGTGAGTGTAGTCAAAGAGGGATTAAAGACACTTCTGTTCAATTCGAGGTTAGAGCACCTACCAGAGCCTATGCCATTCGAGCTCGAAAGGAAGCTTCGTCTCCAGATGTTATAACCGGTACTTTCACACTTTATGATACTTTTGTGATTACTTTGATAGATCCTAGATCCACACATTCGTATATATGCATGAATTTAGTATCCAGTAAGACTTTTCCCGTAGAGTCTATTGAATTTGTGATTAGAGTATCGAACCCCCTATGCAGATGTGTTTTGGTTGATAAAGTCTTGAAGAAATGCCCGTTAATGTTTAGAAACATTAGTTTTCCGGTCGATCTGATGTTATTACCTTTTGATGAGTTTGATATAATTCTGGGTATGGATTGGTTAATGTTGCATGATGCTATTGTGAATTACAAACGGAAAACTATTGATTTGAGATGTAAAAATGATGAAATAGTTCGAATTGAATCTAGTGATTTAAATGGGTTACCAGCTATGATTTCGTCAATGAAAGCTCTGAGTATTGTGAGAAAAGGTTGTGAAGCCTATTTTGCCTATGTGATTGATTCGAAAATGTCAGAAAAGAAATTGATTCGAAAATGTCAGAAAAGAAAGTTGAATCAGTACTTGTTGTTTGTGAATTTCCTGATGTGTTTTCTAGGGAACTTCCTGGATTACCTCCGATACGAAAAGTTAAATTTGGCATTGAGTTAATACCGAGAACTACTCTGATTTTGATAGCTCTGTATAAAATAACTCTGACCTAATTAAAACAATTAAAGTCTCAGTTGTAAGAATTGACCGATAGAGGGTTTGCTAGATCGAGTTTCTCACCTTGGGGTGCACTAGTTCTGTTTGTGAAAAAGAAAGATGGTACGATGAGAATGTGCATTGATTAACGTTAGATGAATAAAGTGACTATCAAGAATAAATACCCTCTGCCTCGAATTGATGATTTGTTTGATCAATTGAAAGGAGCTACCGTGTTTTCGAAGATAGATTTAAGATCCGATTATTATCAGTTGCAAGTAAAAGACTCAGACATTCCGAAAACTGCATTCAGAACAAGGTATGACCACTATGAGTTCTTAGTTATGCCTTTCGAATTAACTAATGTACCTGCTATCTTTATGGATTTGATGAACAAAATTTTCAGACCCCATTTAGATCGATTTGTTGTTGTATTTATTGATGACATATTGATTTATTCGCTTGATAAATTTGAGCATGTTGAGCATCTGAGAATAGTATTACAGATTTTGCGTGATAAACAATTATCTGCAAAGTTTAGCAAATATGAATTCTGGTTACGAAAAGTCAGTTTTTCGGGCCATATTGTATCAATATTAGGTATCCAAGTCGATCCGAGCAAAATTTCAGCTATTTTGGATTGAAAGCCTCCAAGAAATGTCTCCTAAGTTTGTAGTTTTCTGGGACTTACTGGTTATTATAGATGGTTCGTAAAAGGATTTTCGATGATTGCAACTCTATTAACGAAAATGCTTCAGAAAGATGTGAAGTTTGAACGGTTCGAAAAGTGTCAGAAAGGCTTTGATCAATTGAAAGCCCTATTGACTGAATCTCTAATGTTAGTACAACATGAATCGGGTAAAGAATTTGTGATCTATAGTGATGCTTCATTGAATGGTTTGGATGTGTTTTGATGTAGGAAGGCAAAGTCATTGTTTATGCTTTGAGACAGTTAAAGCCGCACGAAAAGAACTATCTGACGCACGACCTTAAGTTAGCTACGATTATGTTTGCTTTGAAGATTTGGCGCCACTATCTATTCAGTGAGAAATGTCACGTTTATTCTGATCATAAGAGTTTGAAATATCTGATGACTCAAAAATATTTGAACCTGCGACAGAGAAGATTGTTAGAACTGTTAAAAGACTATGAGCTTGTTATTGATTTTCATCCGGGGAAAGCAAATGTTGTTGCTGAAGCTTTGAATCGAAAATCACTATTTGCTCTTTGTGCGATGAATGCTTATTTGGTTGTATCCGATGATGGCTCGGTTTTGCCGAATTGAAAGCAAAACCATTATTCATTCAGCAAATTATTGAAACTCAGAAGATTGATAATAAGATTTTAACAAAACGAGCTTAGTGTAATTTAGATTCTGATTCAGAATTTAGAGTTGATAAAGAAAATTGTTTGAGATTCCGAAATCGAATTTGTGTTCCGATAAATCTAGAATTGATTTAGATGATTTTGAATGAAGCTCACAACAGTCGTTTATCTGTTAATCCGGGTAGTACAAAATTGTATAATGATCTGAAATAGCTTTATTGGTGGCCTGGTATGAAGCATCATATCTCTGAATTTGTTGCGAAATGCTTAATATGTCAGCAAGTTAAAGTTGAACATCAAGTGCCCTCTAGTTTGTTACAACCAATTATGATTTCAGAATGGAAATGGGATAGAGTGACAATGGACTTTGTTTCAAGTTTGCCCTTATCTCCAAGAAAGAAAGATGCAATTTCGGTTGTAGTTGATCGATTGATGAAATCAAGCCATTTTATTCCAGTACGATCCGGTTACTCACTTGATAAGTTAGCTAAGTTTTAAATTTTCTATATTGTGAGATTGCATGGTGTGCCATTATCTATTGTGTCAGGCAGAGATCCGAGATTCACATCGCGTTTTTGGAAGAAATTGTAATATGCTCTGGATACGAAATTGTACTTCAGTACTACTTTTCACCAGTAGACAGATGGTCAATCCGAGCGGATTATTCAGATACTCGAGGATATGTTGAGATGTTTATTCTTGAGTTTGAAGGTACGTGGGAACAATATTTACCTTTGATTCAATTCGCTTATAATAAAGTTTTCAACCGAATATCAAAATAGCACCATACGAAGCCTTATATGGTCGCAAATGTCGTACACCTTTGTATTGGATTGAGCTCAACGAGAATAAGATTTACGAGATTGACTTGATAAAAGAGACTAAACAGAAAGTAAACGTGATTCGTGATAGTCTGAAAATTGTTTTTGATCGTCAGAAATCATATGCAGATTTGAAACGAAAAGACATTGAATTTGAGATCGGAGACAAAGTGTTTTTGAAAGTCTCACCATGGAAGAAAGTACTCCAATTTGGCAGAAAAGGCAAATTGAGTCCGAGGTTCATCGGGCCGTATGAGATTATCGAGCGTATCAGACCGGTTGTATATAGATTGTTGTTGCCAGCAGAGCTAGAAAAGATTCACAATGTATTTCACGTATCAATGCTTTGATGGTACAGATTTGATCCTTTACATGTGATTCCTTTATCTGAGATTAAGATTCAGTCTGATATGACCTATAATGAAGAACCGATCTATATTTTAGCTCGTGAGATTAAAGAACTGTGAAATAAGAAAATTCCGTAAGTAAAAGTAATATGGCATCGACACGGTGTTGAAGAGGCTACGTGGGAGCCTGAAGATGTTATGAGGAAGCAATATCCGAATCTGTTCAACGGTAAGATTTTCAGGCACAAAAATCCCTAAGGGGGAGAATTGTAACGGTCTGGTTTAGACCCTAGTCGGGATAGTGGTTTTGGGACCATAGATTCGAGTCAGAAAAATATTTTTACTATTATTTTTTTTGCTTAAAATATGTAAATTAGTATGTGTGAAAATTTCGTATGAAAATTTAATCGTTTGTGTGCTTAATTTGATAAACAAGACCTAATCGCGTAAATTGTAAAAGTTGCTTGTCATATGTTAAAAGTGCTTATTTGCTATGTCTCTTGGATTGAGAGGTCTTTATGTTTTTATTATGCCATTTGCATGATAAGTGGACAATTATGGCACTGTATGTTAATGTTTTATTAATATTTTCATTAAGGGAAAAATTGAAAATTGTTAATTAAAGGTTAATTAAATTAAACAAAGCATAAAATAAGGTCATTTTGTGTTCATCCTAGCCGAATTCATCAAAGAAAAAGAAAGAAAACTTGAGCTAGGGTTCGACCATGTTAAAGTTTGATTAAAAGTCCGTTTTTGATCCATTTTCGATAACTTCTATGTTTTTATGATCATTGTTTTATGATTTACTAAGCCCATGTCTCAATTTCTGAATTTTTTATGGTTTTGAGTTATGCCATTATTTATAAGCTTTCTGAAGTTTGATGATAGTAAATGAAAGATATGTGTTAGATTACTAAGTTTTGTCTTTGAATTTTTTATGAATTTGAGTAATTTGGGCTAAATTGTAAAATTTGTAAATTGAGGGACTAAAATATGAAATAAATGAAATATATGGACTTGTATGAGTGCTATGAATATTCGCCTAGGCATTGTACAAAGAAATTTTGTGTATTTTGTGATTTTGTGAATTAGGGACTAAATTGTCAAAATATGAAAATATGAGGGTTATTTTGTAAAATACCCTAAATGTGTGTTTGTGGATTGATTTGAATGATTTGGTGAATAAAAAAGCTAAATTTGAATTTATTTAGATCAAGAACAAAAGAAAACAGAATTAGATCAGGGAAAGTCGAATGTCGTCGAGTAGCTGATTATGTTCATTCGAATCCGTACGAGGTAAGTCTATATACAAATAAATGTATTTGAAATGGTTTATTTATGATTATATGTTATTGAACAATGATGAATGGCTTTATGCCTTGAATATGAGATATTTGAAAAAGTATCTACAAAGTTCTGATATCCATAAAGCCCCGTACGAACTTTAAGAATAGTTAGGATACATATGTCATGACATAGAATCCGATATGTGTTATCGTATATGAGTACGTCTGGAACATTGGTATCAACTTATGATTTACGTGTAAGACCACGTTTGGGATGTTGGCATCGTATTTGATTTCGTGTAAGACCTTGTCTGGGACAATAGCATTGATATTTGATTACATGTAAGACCACATCTGGGACGTTAGCATTGTACGAGATTTTTGAATTATCCGCGTATCCGTATGATTCTGAACGGTTCAACGAGCATTCTGAGAAAATAGATGACTATGTGAATTTGTATCCAATTTAGGTACGTTTGAATTGTATATCATGTGTGAGAATGAAAGGTAAGAAAATGTACCTTGACGAATATATGATATAATTATGAGTTACTATGAGAATGAGTTATGATATGTATATGTGAGTTATGTTCAAATGAATTATAAGAGATATGTGGTTAAGTGAATGTATTTTGCCTTAAATTTTATTAATGAATTGATGTTAATTGTTAAGTTTATTTGTATATGGCTTACTAAGCTTTTGAAAGCTTATCGTGTGTGTTTGCACTATTTTATAGGTATCAAAGCTACTGGGAGCTCGGGGATTGTCAAGGATCATCATCACACTATCGAACCTTATTTTGGTACCCTTTGACATTGTGAATATTAGAATATGGCATGTATAAGCTAGAAGTATTTGGATATGTTTTGTAATGTATATATCATGCCATGTGATATGGCTAGTTTGTAGTTGAACATATGGTTTGATTTTGGTATATGATATGTGATGCGACTTATGCTTATGTGATGTGTTTATGAGTGACCAAGTAAAATGCTCAATTCTGGTAGGTTTTGGAATGTGTATATTTAAGAAATTGGTAAGTTTATAGCATGTGATTGAATGAAGTAAAATGAGGCTATGAAACAAAAGTATAGATATGATTTTGTCTTATGTTTTGGCATAATTTGGTATGACTATTAAGCATGAATTGGTTGATAATGTTATGGCATGATTGGTGTAAGTTTTGGTATTGAAATTGGTTGAAATTGTAGTGCAAATATGCTTGGTTTGATGCTTGTAGGTTTGACCCAAATCGGGTGGCAATTTGGCTTTTCAAATGGCCTATTTTTTTCCGCACGGGCAGAGATACGGGCGTGTGGCTCAGCCGTGTACGACATACGGTCATGTTGCACGGCCATGTGTCCCCTGGGGTACCCTACAATTTTCAGTCAGTCTTGAGTACTGCCAAGGCACACGGGCGTCTGGCTAGCCGTGTGACTCAAGTCAGTTTCGACCATGGTCAAGAGATGCGGGCATGTCTTGTGGCTGTGTGATTAAGTCAGTATGTATGCCCTATTTTGACACGGCCTAGACACACCGGCATGTCTAAAGCCGTGTGAGGCGCACGGCCTGTTCACACAGGCGTATGACCTGTACAACTTTGAAAAATTTTGTATGAACTCGGTTTAGTCCTGACCCCTTTCTAATGCATGTTTAAGGTCTCGATGATCTATATAAGGGACACTGTTATGATGTATGACTACGATTTTTGAATGAAGTTTATGAATTATTCGTAAAATGTTTCGATTGTTTGGTAACGCCTATAACCCTAGTCCAACGACGGATACGGGTTAGGGGTGTTACAATGGGTTTAGGGTGTTACATAATTTCCATGTATCAACATATCAAAGATATTCGTATATGTTCATGTCATGATACATATCATTCTCTTACCGTTTCTTCATATACATATATCATCCATCTCAATATATCATTAGCTAATTTTTCAGGAATTTTAGACCAAGCTTTTAATAAACTTTGATTTTCTACTAACCCAGCATTAACCCTTCGATATATTTCTTGCTAGAAGTATCCTTGACCCCATAGATAACGAGTAGGTCCAAATAATTCGATGGGGGTAGTTGTTGAACCATACCATATAATTCCGGCAACAAAAAAGCTACAAAAAAAGACAGCAGTTATACTACTGGCAAGGACGATTTCAATATTTCCCATACGTAATCCTTTGTATAAACGTTGGGACGGGCGGACACTAAGATGGAATAAGCCCACTAATACGCCCAATGTCCCTGCTACAATATGATGAGATGTTATTTCTCCAGGAACAAAAGGATCAAAACTCGAGACAATGGGTGTAATTCGAAAAAGAATTTCTTTCAGCAAGGATGTGAATTAGGAATGATTGGTCGACGAAATATGAACCAAAGATTGAATCTTAATATACCTCAGAACAATTCATTTTTGTTACCGCGAGATATATTGGCAGTTGCAGATAGTTTGATTGGAATGAAATTTGGAATAGGTACACGTGGCGATATGAATCATTTGAAAAATAAGTGTATATGTTCTGTAGTGAATCTCTTACAAGATCAATTCGGATTGGCTCTGGTTTGTTTAGAAAATGTAGTTAGAGGAACTATATACAGATCAATTAGGGATAAAATGATGCCGACTCCTCAGAATTTGGTAACTTCGACTCTATTAACAACCATTTATGAATCATTTTTTCGGATTACACCCATTGTCTCATGTTTTGGATCGAACAAATATATCAATATATCATGTACCATCATTTCTATGTATTTCGTGTATATACATGTATTAGTTTGTATCAAACTCAGATCGTCTCGTAACAGAACATTGCCCGTTGAACCATTTAAAATATCGTTGGATAACTTTGAAATTCATTAAATAAATCACTTTACCAAGACTTTCCTAAATCGAAGAATGACTTACGGATAAGAGTACATCGTTAACAGAAGCTCATAAGAGCTGGGACTTCTAGATATGCCAATAGAAGCTCGAAAGCTGAATAGAACCTCATAAGAGCTGAACAGGAACTCGTAAGAGTTGAACAAAAGCTCGAAAGAACTAAACAGAGGCTCGAAAGAGCTAAATAGAAAGTAAAACACAAGAGTTCCCAACAAATTCTGAACCCCGATTTACTTGAGTAATTTGCCAACATCTTCCTTTAATAGCGTCATACGCCAAATAACAAATATACTCAAATCCAGCGTTCCATTCAACCCGAATATTCAATTCAATATTACAATTCCAACAAGAATTCATTTTCAACAATAAAATAACTGCATTCATCAAATTAATACAAATATTAATTTTTAACCATACGAACTTACTTGGATAAATTGCAGAAATACCAAGACTTAAGGGTATTTTGGTAATTTTTATTTTCCTCGATTATCCACCCGATCTTGATCTAAATTAATAGTTTCAATAAATATATTAATTTATACAATAAAACAATTCATTTAATGTATTTTGGTTAATTTTTACACTTTTATAAAATTATCCCTAAAGTTTTACTTTTATTCAATTTAGTCCTTGAACCCAAAAAAATGCAAATTAACTTTTTTTTAATACAAATACAAGCTAGCTGAATATTCATGGCATTCAATACAACCCATTTTTTCAATAATTTCACAACAAACCCTTGTATTTATACTATTTCAACAATTTAGTCCTTAATCAGAAAATTCAACAAAAATCACATAATAAAATACTTTTAAATAACAATTAATATCTTAAATTCATCATTTAATATCAAAAATCACAAGGTTCATCAATGGAAACTTTCAAAATCTTTCACAGTTTCAAAATCGAAGGTATAGGCTAGTTGGATCTAGTTGCAACGATCTCAAAAACATAAAAATTATTAAAAACGGGACGAAAATCACTTACCGATTGGACTTTAAAGCTCGGCCAAACCCTATTTCTATTTTCATGGAAGCTTTCGATTGTAATTGAGGAAGAAGATGATAACCACACCATTTTTTCTTATGTTTTTATTTTAATTTAATTTAATCCATCAAATTACCATATTACCCTTAGTTAATAATTAAGTTAAAACATCAAATCTATGCCCATATTTGTCCATCACATAAATATATGGCACAATTACCATCAAATGAATGTTTAATTTCACAATTTTTCCTTCGATTTAATTAAATTCTAACTAAATAAACTTATTTACAATTTAATCCCAAACTTATTAAGACTAAAAGAGCAATTAATCCAAAATCTAGTGGAATCAATCATAACACCACCGCTTGGAAACTTTGAACATGGTTTAATTACCATTTAAGTCCCTTTTCCTTTATCAATTACCCATTTAATCAAATAGTGATTAAATTTTACATCTTTTACAATTTAGTCCTTTTTAATTAATTAATTATCGAAACGTTAAAATTTTCCAACGAAACTTTAATACTACCTTAATGTCACTTCGTGAATATTTATAAAAATATTTGTGGCTCGGTTTATAGAAATGAGGTCCCGATACCTCACTTTTTAAAACTACTTGACCTAGGATTTTACCACTCGAACCTAATAATTCATTATAAAACATAATTTACCCATTCAAAAATATTTTTAAAACCATATTTGACTTGTAAATATTAAATAATAAAATTTACGAGCTTACTTTCTGAATTTGGTGGCCTCAAACAACTGTTTCTGATACCACTAAAAAATTGGGCTGTTGCAAGATCTCGAGCAGTATGATGTTCTAAACAATGTTATCAAGCATAAATTCTCCTAGTTAAAGCTAGGGTTTCAAACAAGAGGGGACAAGGCATGATTACTAATTTTATTTTAATAAAAGTTGGATAAAGGTCGAAGAATATATAATAGAGGAAAAAGCATCATATCTAACTTGCAAAAGAGAAATTTCGACCAAGAATTCAAACTTATACATAAAACTAGAAACCAACAAAGGAGCAGATGAAGTACTTATATTGGAGTTGATGTCCACTTTGATATCAGTTGTAACATTCCTAGACTTCAGTTGGGTATTAACATTAGCCAAGAAAAGATCACATTTCTTCGTTCTGGCGGAGGTAATTGCCTAAAAATAAAGGGAAAAACAACAAAACAAGGCCAAATTAATTCAAGTTCATATAGCAGATTGAGAAATCAAACATCTTCCATGATACATTATAGTTAAAATATTGAGATAACCATGATGAAATTAAAGAAAAATAGTTGCTATTACAATAAGACATGCATTTTATATAAAATTAAATATGACAAAAAATCACAACTTAGGTTTCACAGGACAAAACATCTCAAATGTATTTCTTTAATAATAATTAAAGAAAACATAATCTAGATAAAAAAATTAAATAAACCCAGAAAATAAGAACCAAACTTACAACACCAGTGGGAGAGCAAACAATTAAGCAACAACTTTTTTTCCTTATATTTATAAAAAATAAAAAATACTTGGAGAAGGAGAAGGAACACTAGAGAAGGAAGAGAAGAGAACCCATTAGTCTTGAGCGAGAAAGAATGGTTTTTGGGGATGGGTTTGGAAGAAAGAGAGGAATGAGGTGTTTAGAGGGGGTGGAGAAGTATTTAGAAGAAAAGGTTTGAGGCAACAGAGGGGAAGGAAGGAAGTGTTTAGAGGTCATGAAGAGGTTCGATCTCATAGGGAAGACATTAACTCTATGTTATCTACTTTAGAGTCTCAAATGGCGTCTCTCCTTGCACGTTTTCCTTCGGCGCCTACTTTCTCCCTCCTCATGATGATTAGAGTAGCTCTAGGACATACATTTCATTTTCATAACATTTGCACCTTCATTTCTATATTTATGCATGTGCCTTTGTTTTTATTGCACTTTATTGCTTTCTTTGTATTTTGAGATACAATTTTTTTTAGTTAATTGCTCATTCAATTTTATCTCTCTCTTGTGATGAACTGACTTTTTTTTCCTTGAGCTTTATTTGATGTTTGATATAACAAAAAGGGGAAAAAGAAAAGGTAAATTGATTGATTATTGTTTGATTATTGTTTGATTATTTCTTGATGATAACTAAATGCAAATTTTTGTGTCCAATTTTCCTTAAAGTAAAAATGAATGTCAACTTGACTGACAAATTTTATTTTGGCCTCAAATTTAAAATGTCTTTTATTAATGGGAGTAATTATTCAAAAACAAATTTACCAAATGTTTTGTTATATCAAAAAGGGGGAGATTGTTAAACTAAGCTTTATTTGATAAAAGATTTTGATATAACAAATTGAAGTGTTTTTAAATATAATTTAAAATTGACAAAATGATTTTTAAATTTGAAGTTTAAGAAATAAAACTTTGAATATTTACATTAAACTCTTAGAAAAATTTGAAATACTTTTAAAATCAGTGAAAATGATTTTAACCAAGCCAAATGATTTCAATCAAGTTAAAATCATTTTAACACATCAAAATGATTTTCAAACAAGTTAGAATTGCTCCAGACCAAAAAGTATTGACACCATTTGGCCAAGTATCAATATTTTTGGAATTATTGATACGCTTAGAAAAATCGAGACCAAACATGCATTTTGTTATCAGAAACCCTAAAAATTATCGATACCATTTTTTCAATATCGATATTTTCTGAAAATAACCGATACCTTTCTTAAAAATGATACCAAAATAGCATTCTGTTTCTTATAAACCCTACAAAGTATCGATCTGGTATCGATACTTATTTCAAAAAGTAACGATAAAATAATTTTTTGGTATCGATTAATAAATCCCAACGATCACTGAATCAACATTTATTACAAAAATTATTGATACTCTTTTATTTGTTATCGATACTCGTAGTTACAAGTGAAATAAATGTTCTGGTTTTACATCCCCAACGACTATATTCACTACACCAACAACCTTAACGATTGGAAATCTATTTGAGGGTATAAATACCATCCTCCAAAGACTTGCAACATTAAGAAAAGCACTTTCAAGCAAAAATCATCAATCAAACAACCTTGAAGCTTAATTCTTTCACATTCTTCTTACATACTCTTGTGAGTTTTATCTCTATTCTCTTTCTCAAGTGTATTTTGTTGTATTTGAGCTTCATTTTGCAAACAACTTAATCTTGTAAGGATTGTTTCTTTGTTTGCTTATTTGTATCTCTTTGAGAGGGTTTGTAACTTAAGATTTAGGGTAGAAATATTAAGGAGTTATAAGGTTAAACCTTGTCTTCAAAGGTTGAACAAATTAGTGAATTTGGAAAAATCCTTAGTGATGGAAAGCTAAGGTAGTGGAGTAGGCAATTGGGGCCGAACCACTCTAAATTCTTTATGTTCATTGTTTCATTTTTTGTTTTTGTTTTCACTAAAATTTTTAAAGGCCAATTCACCCCACTATTGGCATTTTTGTTTTGTTCCGTTGAGCTAACGTAAACTTGCTATTTTTTTAACATGCATGACTCAATTCTAACCATTCAAATTTTCTTAAGTTCCCATCCATGGAAACTCAAATCAAGCTCATGAATTCTCTAATTAATCATTTGGGCTACTAGTATCTATCATTAATCATCAAGATTTTAACTAACAATTTAGAAGAAAGCTTACATATTTTTTGCTACTAGATACGAAAATGGAGAGAAGGAGAAACGTGTTTCTTCCAAGCTTGGGCGTAAGAAGAAGAATGAGAAGATGATGTTATAAAATTATTATTTTTATTATTTCTTTCTCCCACTATGTTCTCTTATCATATAATTTAATTTAACTAAAATTATTAATAAATTATCAATGGCTATTAAACCCAATATTTAACAAATAGTGGAGATTAATGGCTTTGATCACCCCAAGCCACAAACACTTATTAATGAATAGACTAATTACTAGTTAGTCCTTAGTTTAATTACCACTTAAGGACATACTAAGTTCTAATTCAATTTTTTCTTCATTTTGGTCATTACACAACTTAGCCTCTGTACTATTTTTATTAACCGATTTAATTCAATAAGACTTTATTATTCTACCTCCCAATTCGTACATAACCCATAATTATTCTATTTTAATTATTTACTAGTTCAACTCAATTTATTCAGTTTGAAATCAAATTTTAATATATTGATATAAATCGGATCGTTTTAAAATATCTTCTTTAACGACTAATTAGATAAGACTATGATTGAGTGCTCTTTGAAATACTAACGTAGCTTCCACACTGCTACCACCATTGTAAAGGCAATCTTCTTCAACTTGGTGTAATTTAATCTATCATTTTGAAGAACTTTACTTCCACAATACACTGGGAACTGGCAAGCTCCCTCTACTTTGACTAACACAGTGATGATCATCTCATCAGATGTTGTGAACTGGAGTTGGAGTCCATCACTAAACGAAGGAGAAACTAACAACAAGATGGAACTCAAGTAGGCTTTTAACTACTTAAAAAGATATTTGACATGCCTCGTTCCATTAGAAGGGGGTTTTGAGAGCTTTAAAAAACGACGAACATCTTTTAGCCATCTTAAACACGAACTTGTTTAGAGTTGTTATCCATTCTATTAGGCGTTGAATTTCTTTGCCTATCTTTGGTGGACTCATTTCAAAGATGGCTTGATTTTTTGCGTTTGCCTCAATATCTTTACTAGAAATCATGAAACCTCATATTTTATTTCCTGAGCACCAAAGTACTTCTCGAGGATCACTAATAACTTAAAGAGTATCACTTTATAATGGAATAGCCTATCCTCCATGATGAAATAAATATTTTCTTAATCCTTTGGCACCATTGTAGTCTAATTTTAGCCAAAGAAAGCATCCATAAAACTCATGTATTTGTGATCAAATGATGTATTGACTAGCCTATTAATAAAAGGTTAAGGAAAACTATCCTTAGGGCATGCTTTATTCTAATTGATGAAGTCCACACATTCTTTATTTACCATTTGGCTTCTTCACCATGACAACATTGGGGATCCAATCAAAGTATACTAATTCTTTGATAAAATCAACAACTACAAGCTTGTAACTTCTATTCTTATAACCTAAACCGTAATTGGGGCAAATCTTCTCTTCTTCTGTTTGACAAGCTTGACATTTGGATCTAAATTTAAGATATGGACTATCATCGTAGGGTTAATGCTTGGTGCATCAGCAACTGACCAGGCGAACATATCAATGTTTTCTTTTAACAAGTTGTTTAAATTGTGTTTTTCTCATTTTGGCAAGATTGGGAAATATAAGTCATCATTTTAATGTCACTATAAAGAAACGTTGCAAGGGTTTTGCCTTCTTAATTTTCTTTGTTTTTTACGATCTTGTGTTTGATCTTAAGTCTAAGCTCTCAAGAGTCACCAAACTTAACAATTAATAGGTTGATTAGTGAAACTAAAAATCGAGCTTGCCTTTTTCAACGCATTTTCATTTAAGCCCATTTGTTTGAAAGGTTGCCAATGTAATTGTTGGGGATCGACCCAATTAAGCAACGAACAAGTAAAAAATAGCTGAAAAAATTGAGAAATTGAACACACAAATTTAACATGAAAAACCCCTCCAAAAATGATAAAAAACCACGGGCAAAGATAATTTTACTATAATGGAAAAAGAACGAAGAGTACAAAAAATGGAAATAAAAACTAAACCCTGAAACCCAAAAACAAAATACCTTCAAAACGTAAACACGAAATTCTCCAAAATTGTTATGAGTTCTAATATTTTAATAGACTAAATTTGTAGGTCAAATAATAAAAAATAATCTAGACTAATTAGAGTTCGACTGAAACAAATAAACAAAGTTTAATTGGGAGATTATCTCTCAATTTTGACTGAAGTATGAAACATACTCAACAAATCTCCACATTGACTCGTATTTCCACAATGTTATCTTTGCCAAAGCCTGCCACGGGCCTATCTTGAACTATGTAAGGAATTAACTGAGTCAAATTTGTGTTTAGAAGTTGGAAAACTTCTAGCCTTCGACTTATGCACTACCAAATCAAAACTAACCCGAGTCTAATTTTCACGAACATAGTGCCCAACTTTTCAAAACCTGAGAACCTCTCTTCAATGAAACAGTCATACATTTTTCCCTCCTATGACCAAGCTGCCTCCGCTTCAAACGAGTTGTCTTCAACTCTGAAATGGATGAAGGACGTCTAATTTCACCAGTCACTATAGAACCTTCTAGAATATGAAAACTACCAATCATTTTACCTTTTAACAAAATGAGAGCCCCACGAGACACCTTAATGTTGTTCGACTCAATGTTGATTCTACAACCTTTCAAGTCTGAAATACTTAAGGAGATGAGATTCTTTCATAAATTAGTTGCATACTTGACATCTAAGAGTGTCATAATCGTCCCATTGTGCATCCTAATATTAACAATACCAATACCGGTTACCTTACGAGATGAATCGTTTTCCATGCACACAACTCCACCTTCAACCGAACTGTATGTGGAGAACCATTCTCTATTGGGACACATGTGAAAAGAACATCCTGAATCTAAAATCCACTTGGATGTAAGCTCAAAGTTATCGCTCGTTGACACTAAAAAGAAACGATCACCGCTTTCATTGGCAAAATTAGCACTAGCTACATCTTCCTCGTTACTCTTAGCAGCTCTTTTATTTCGCAATTTATAACAATCTGCTTTGACGTGATCTAACTTCCTACAATAACAACACATTTTGTCTCGTTTCTTTGATCCTACCAAAATGGAAGATTGTTTATCTGCCTTACTATCCGAACCAAACTCATTGTCTAGTTTGTCTTTACTCAGCAAATGACCCTTTACATCATCGAACGAAAGTTTATCTCTACCATAAATCAGGGTTTCCCTAAAAGACTTGTATGAAGAGGGTAAAGAGCACAATATTAGCATAGCTTGAACTTCATCGTCAATCTTAACCTCAACATTTTTTAAATCATTCAAATGAGCAATAAATTGACTAATGTGATCTCTAAAAAGCTCACATTCGTTCATGCAAAACGTAAATAGACATTATTTCAACACTAAACGGTTAGCCAGCGACTTAGTCGCATAAAGAGTTTCTAACCTTTTTCACAAAGCGAATGAGGTTTTCTCCATCAATACCTCCTACAATACCCTATTTGCGAGGCACAATTGGATTGCAGATAGGGCCTTTTCATCAAGCTCTTCCCATTCTATCTTATCTAAATTCTCAGGCTTTTTCCCAGTAACGACCTTTTTTAGGCCTGTCTGAACTAGAATTGTCATCATCCGAACTTGCCACAGATTGAAATTTGTGACACCATTGAACTTCTCAATGTCAAACCTTGTCCTACCATCTCTGAACAGGCTTATCTACGAAATTGGAACTAGCCCTTGATACTACTTGTTGGGGATAAACCCGATTAAGCAGCAAACAAGTAAAAAATAGCAGAAGAAGTTGAGAAATTGAACACACAAATTTAATGTGGAAAAAACCCTCCAAAGAGGATAAAAAACCACGGGTAAAGATAATTTTATTATAATGGTAAAAGAACGATGAATACAAAAGATGGAGATAAAACTAAACCTTAAAACCCAAAAACAAAGAACCCTCAAAATCTAAACACAAAATTCTCCAAAAGTGTTCTAATTTTTTAATGGGTATTTTTTCTAATGTTGTAAAAGAACATATTTATAGGCTAAATTTGCAGGTCAAATAATAAAATAATCTAAACTAATCAAAGTTCAACTGAAACAAATAAATAGAATTTAACTGGGATACTCAACAATAAAACTTCTACTATGCTTCAACTATAAGGCAATATTCTCTTTAACCTCATTTCATTGTTCATTACCATTCTCGCCCAGCATTATGTCTTCATCAACTTCATTAAAATTGACTTGCCATTTATGATCTCAACGAGACTTTTTGCCGTTGGGTTTATCACCATGATGCTCCTTAAATGCACTTTATGCTTAGTGTTGGAAGTGGTCTTTTCTTCATTGTATCGCACCTTTACAAGTTGTTTACCAAAAACCTTACCTTGCCTATCAGAATTTGAAGAACCGGGTTGGGTCTCCTCAATGTGGCAATTGGTTTTGATCCATAAATTGCTTTAGTCGTCTTCGCTTTAATAAACACATAGACAGACAGTAAAATTTATGCTTTTGTTTTTCAAATTATGTGTAAAATACCCCAAGAGAAATAGTTGAATTAATTCTGTATTTTTATCATATAAATATTATCACGGTATATATTAAGATTTCGGAGTAATTTAAAGAAGAATTACTGCTATTGATATTATTACTCCAAAATTTTAATATATAATAATATTATGGTAATTACTCTTTTATTATCATATAATGTTAATTGCTCTTCTAAATTACGGTAATAATATTATGGCAACTCTATTCTATTTTACAAGGTAATAGTATTATGATAATTGTTTTTCACTATCTTTAATATATATGGGTTAGTATTTGGTATACTAGCAGTTTAAAAATTTTTTATTTTAGAAATAATGTTGAAAAATTGTTACATGTCTTTTTTTTAAATATTTATTTTTAATATTTTACTATATCCTTGTAAGACACTTGTCAACTCCTAATCTTATTTATAGAGTTTAAAACTCTACTCATAATATATCAAATATTTTATATATATATATATATGGTAAATAGTATTATGATAATTGTTCTTTAATATATACGGTAGTAATATTATGGTAATTGCTCTCTCTTTATATAGTAATTTCACAACACATTTGACGGTAATTACTGTTTTAATAGCACGTATATAATAATTTCATAAATTAATGTTAATTACTCTATTCACCGAGTAGGATTATCCTCTTTTTGGCCATGTCTTCGGAAGCATTTGGAGAGGGTTTTCATTAATTGCGATTCATTTCACGACATGTTTTAATTTTTTTACATTGATTATTTATTAAATTAACACGTGTCAACCAATAATAAGGTTGCTTGTGGAAATTCTATGCTGCCACCTATTTGAATTGTTTATGCGAAGCATAAATACAACTCAAAATTAAATTGAAAGTAACATTTTGATAAAATAAATAAATAAATAAATATCTGAAACTCATCCAATTGCGGAATATTAAAATGGTTTGACTTTTACATAAATGATGTTATTTTGGTTTATCATATTAATGTCGCCACCCACCCATTTGCGTAGTACAAATGCCAGCGAATATGTACTTGGTTAAAAATTCTGACATTTTCAAATTAATTTAGAAAACTCGTACTTAAGAGATTAAACTTGGATGAACCATCAAATTTAAAGCCAAGTACAAAAGATAGTACAATTCTAACTTCCTGCCATTACCAACATACTCTTCTATTGAATTCAACCCCAGAAGCAGTCACCTATTTAAATCCATCCATCCGCTAAAACATTGTTGGAATTGAAAATATGGCATCTGCGGTTACAACAGCCATCTTTGCTGCATTGCTCATCATGGTTGTTTCCGCTCACGAGGGGCACGACCACACACCTGGAATGGCCATGTCTCCGGGACCGGCGGCCACTAATATGGCCAACATCTTGGCTCCAACTGCAGTGATGGGGGTATTCCTTGCTTTGATTGTTGCAGTTTTGGGTCCTTTAACAGAATAATATTTAATATTGCAGTGTTGTTTCGGATTTCTTCGCTGGTCTTAATAAATGTTTTCCATGTATTGCTTCTCATTCCGCTTCCCTTTTCATTTATGAAAATTTCATGCGTTACAGTTTATTAAAATTGTTGTTCGACTTTCATTAAGAAACAAATGTATCATCATTCAAACGAGCGTACAAGACTCAACTCTCATGTCATTTTCTTATTTCATTATTAACCAAATAGTTGGGATTTGGATCCCGTCAACAAATTACATCTTAACAAAACAATTTCAGACTCAAGTTTTTTTTTTTATTTAACAAATTCGTCCACTGATATTAAATTAATTAATTGTAATTACTAAAGAATAAAAGATAACAATAATAATTTTATTTAAAATAAATAAATGCAGATAAGTAACTACCCTTGATAAAAACTAAAAACTAAACCAACTCAACAAATAACTTTATTTTTTTCCCTCAGACCACAATTTGTATTTATTTAATTTATCGTATTTTTTTCTGTCACTCGCTAATTTCTGTGTCAAAATCTAGTAGAACTATATAAAATTCTGATCATAAAGGGTAATGTGTATGTATATATTTCGAGAGAGATACGTACATAAAAAAAGCGATTTTTATTTTATTTTACCCCTTCCTCTAATCTCCCATGTTTACGGTGATCTACCTCTCTCGTTTTGCAGATATTGTATAAACCATTTTTTCTCCGGCATCCCCTCTCTAAATAAATGAAGGGCAAAACACAAACAATAACTATCCATTTGAATCAAACAAGAATACGCAGGTGAAAAGTTCCTTTGATCAAATTTATGCTACGTTTTTATATACATAAATAAAACAATAGAGAGGATAATACAATGTTCGGTTCTAAACAGCAATTTTGCAAACATAGATAGGATTTCACCCGTCCCCCCCCCCAAAAAAAAAAAAGAAAAAGAAAATAGAGAAATAGGATTAGATAGGATAGGATTTAAACTACAAAATAAAAAGGATTAGATAGGTTTAAGTGTTGCATATGCTGAGATTTACATTCTAAACCTATTGGAAGCCTCCTTTTAAAGCACAAATTACATTGTCCAAGTCCATTGAAGCTTTTTTCTTGTTGAAAGCCGAAAGTTTTTGCCGTGGTCGTTATGGGGTCACGCAAGTTCAATGCAGTTCCACCGTTAATCATTGGCTACTGGAACCACCTGCGATGTGCATAACACCTATATATTTACATTAAATGAGGATTGTATGATGGAATAACCTCGTTTGGCCGACCAATGAAGCCCCTTGATATTATTTTAGAAGTAAAAATAACTACACTCGAGAATCTAACGGTTTTGTTTCCTTGAAACTATATTTTGTTAACTCATTACTGTATTTCATCTAGCCTTAGTTGGCTTCTTCTCATACTATGCCACAACAGCCTTAGTTGGCTTCTTCTCATACTATGCCACAACAACATTCTTCATACTACATAACCACACTACGATAAGTAATCATCTTCGAAGTTGAGAGAAAATTTAGTACTGGTGAGGGATGTCAATAGGTCGGGTTTGGGCAGGGAGTGTATTCTACCACCTCGTCCTGTGCCCTGATAAGTCCACAGTGTTGATCAATGGGGGAATCTTACAAGTGCTCTTGTTGAGAACAAGCGGATAAATTACAAATAAGACCCAGAGAAAAAAAAAACTAAATAAAAAGGAAGAAAGAATTTTACAATAACAATGAGTTACTGTCATCCTTGACGTGCTGAAGAAATGGTTAACTTCTATCTTAACCATCTTCTTCACATCATGATCAACGCACAAATCTTGAACCACTGCAATAAATGATGGGTGCAGAAATTGATGATTTGTAATTTGTGCAGACTTCTTTATCCTGATATAACATTTCGCACGGTTTAAGCAATCATAACTATTCATCAAAAAAGGGCGGCAAGCTTTTCTTAGAAAACAAATCCCATACTGTACCTGTTCAGCATGGCTGCTTTCTCTTGTCAATTTTTAAGTGGATATTATACCATCTCTTCTTCTTAGTTCTATCTCTCGTAGAATGTTTCCTGTCTCTCACTTCACCGTCTTTGGCCTCCCTGTAGACACCCTTACTCCTGTTCCTACTTGAACTTCTCTTACTTGGAGGAATCATCGTGTAGGAAGCATGAATCTCATTCCTTTGTTTGAGAAGCTCATCAATCTGCAAAACCCGCATATAGGATTTGTCCAAGAAATTTATCCATTCACCTATGAATATCAATTCTCACGGAGCTTAACTCATAATTCCCACAAGTTAATCTCACCTCTTGCATTTCCTTTGTGTATCTGGTTGTCATCTCTGTAAATTGTGCCAGGACCTGCAGCAATCAACATGAATATCAACAAGAACAAAAGTTAAATACTGGCACACACACCACATTTGTGGAAGCAGATACCTCTCTGTATTCAGTTTCAAACTTTGACAGTTCCACCCTTTTGGAGAGAATCTCAGCTTCCACAGCTCTAAGGTTCTCTTTTTCCTCTATGAAAGGGGCCGTACAAATAGCTTCTATAGTGTAGCTTACACTCTTGAAAAAGTTGTCACCTAGAAAAAATGGTAGTGAGTTTCATCCATGCATGCAAATCAACTAACAGGAAATTTGAAGGGCATAGTAACAAAGGAAAAACCATAAACAGCAAAAAAATGTGTGCCCGGTTTTAATTCAGTTATTTCACATGGTTGAAATCCATCCAGTTTTTTGAAGAAAGCTGTATCTGGATCCTTTGCAGCCGCAACCTGCAGTGAGGCATGTCAAAACCAGATTAAGGATGACAACAAGATCAAACTTCAACTTGAAGTCCAACTATGTCATATTTGTAAATAGTCACTCACTGAGTTGACTGTTTGATCCAAGCGATAGACAGGGAAGCCAAGAAAATACATTCCAGCAGATGTAACTTTTCCTGTTTTTGCACTGTCCTCCTACACCAAAAAGAGACAAACTTACCTTCAACAGACAGATAAGTAACATATGCACAATTTAAAATGAGGCCCAAGAGCTTAAAGTTTTAAACAACTATGCTACTAATGCTTCAGTTAAAAATAGAATTTTCTTATCAGAAGCACCATAAGAGATCACAGCAAAGCCATGTCCCAGACAAACCAAGTATATTGACATTTTATTACTGCACGAAAAGCACCAAACAGTTCTAAGAAAGAAAAAGAAGGTAAGAGGAAATGAATAAACACATGAAGTGAGAAAAAGACAAAGGATTGGATTACAAGTTTCTGAAGATAAATATGGTATGACAATCTGTTACAGTTCCAAAACCCAAGACAGTTTTGCCTAATTCTCCACAATGTTCTGAAAGGGGATAGGTGGAGCATATAACTGAAGAGGTAATTAAACACAAAGGTAAGAGAGATGGTTTTTACAGAATTCTCTTGCAGATGATGGGGGAAAGGCCTAAAGTTCTATGAATTGTGAGCTTGCTTTGCGCCAACCTGCTCTCTGGAAACTTGTCCTAATAATTTATCAAAAATCAACTGTTGTTGTCTAGAGATGCTTTTTCTTTACTCAAAATTGTCAAGGGAGAAGACTTAAAATTGTTCTAGAATTAACTTTACATAGCAGTTTATGAAACAGAAAATCTACATGTTATGCAGAAACAGAACAGAAGAGCATTGAATTTGGAGATTCTAAGACTTAGTTAAGGCTGTAAATGAACAGAGCGTTCAATGAACAGTTCATGAACAGTTTGGTTTTTGTTTGTTTTTGTTTGTTTATTAAGCTAAATAAATGAACATGAACAAGATTTTGAGGCTCATTTATTAAACGAACTGAACACAAACAAAGTTTGCTCAGTTCATTTATGTTCATGAACAAGCTCGTCTTTGTTAGTGTAAAGCTCATTTAATAAATCATTTAAAGCTCGTTTATTGTTCCATTAGTATATATTAATAAAAATATTATGGTTTGTATGCTTTTATATTTATAATATAATTTTTAATATTTATATTTGACTATTTTATATCTAAAAAATTCTATATATATGTTTATTTATTGTTGGATTGTTTATTATTACATTGTTCGTGAACATGCTCAATTATATGTTAATGAACATGTTTGGGAACATGTTCATTTAATGTTCACAAACATGTTTGTTTAACTTAAGCGAACAAACACGCAAAAAAAATTTTGAAATTCTTAACGAACATGAACAAACTTAAAAATAAACAAACGAACATGAAAAGAGGTCCGTTCTTATATTATGGTTTGTATGCTTTTCATTTATAATATAATTATTAATATTTATATTTGACTAGTTTATATCTAAAAAATAATATATATATATATGTTTATTTATTGTTGGTTTGTTTCTTATTACATTGTTTGTGAACATGTTCAATTATATGTTCATGAACATGTTTGAGAACATGTTCGTTTAATGTTCACAAACATGTTCGTTTAACTTAAGCGAACGAACACAAACAAAAATTTTGAAATTCTTAACGAACACAAACAAACTTAAAAATAAACAAATGAACACGAAAAGAGGCCCATTCGTTCAAGCTCAATTCATTTACAGCCCTAGACTTAGTGATAGTTCATCTGAAGAAACTTGCTATGCAACAGTACACAAAAAGTGCATAACTCAAAAACTTTAAGGCTTTGCTTGGTATGAAGAATGGAAAAAATGAAGATAGAAAATTTGTTAATCAAATAGTTAAGATTCATAACTACTTTCCTACTTCATAACTTAACCATTAAATTAACAAATTTTACATCGTTATCCTTCATACCAAGCAGAGCCTAGAAAGAGAAAGGGGAAGGAAGGGACCACATTACCTGCAGTGCAAGGCTTAATCCACCATTCTCTTCCTGATCAAAATACAATAGCTGCACAAAACCAATCCATTAAGAAAACAATGAGTAATTATTGATCCACCAGAAAAGGATAAAATACTATACTTCATTTTGTTTTTCGTGTCTCCTGGTAAACCAGACAATTAGTTAGTGACGTGTTCTTTTTGCAGCACAGTCGACACAAATACATAAGAATAGCGTATATAGTATAAAAGTAGTATATGTTTTTATTTCAAAATATTTTGAAAGGGGAACAAGCCCAATATGATTGTCCATTGGATCTCAATAAAGTAGGCAGCTCTTAGCAACTCATGCAACAAAAGTTAAATGTTATAAGGATCCTGAAAGCATAAATTATTATTTTAATAAAAGGGTTTCAATAGAACTCAAATGAAACACTACCAGACTTGCTTGTAATCTGATTCAAACTAAACTGAAGCAGTGACACTGGAATCAATATCAAAATTAAAACTACTGCCCTAGCCCGCAAATTAAAACTACAGAAAGAAAACACAAGCACATGCCTCAATAAAATTATCAAGAACAAAGATGTATCTATCTATTCATTGGTACTTAACTAAATATCGTCAATTGACCATGAAAGAGATGAAATACCTAAATCAAATCTGTGACTTAAAGTAAATGCTTCAATTGTTCTCAATAAATCAAATCTTATATCCTAAATCAATGAAGCACTCACAGGGCATGGTTTCTTTCTTCTATGGTGGAGAGAAGGGGAACCTTAAATTTCTTAATGTGATGTAAAGGAATGTACTCTCCCTGTTTAAATCCCTTTTCTTAAAAAATGTCACGGCTACTTAATTTCTACTGTTACCACATATTGCCAAAGGCTCAAAATGGATACAGTTCAACTTTTGTTCATTGGTATGGTAATAATGAAATCAATCTCGGTCTCTATAAATGTCAACCACCCCAACCCCCACCAAAAAAAAAAAGGTTTGCATACGCAGATGCTGTTGAATCAACCAGTTTCTGACTCATTATATATCTACCTTGAACTTGCTTTTATCAGATGATTGTACTCGGCAAACAAACCCATCTCTTGCTTCCTCTTCTGTTATTTCGACAGAGTAGAAGTGAGCACATTGTTTTTCAACCTGTAAAGGTGCAATAAGTTCAGTGACTGCATAAAAATCAGTATAAAGTACCAGAAAAGAACAGGAATCTAATCACCTCACCTTCCTAGAAACAGGTTGCCCCAGTAGGAGTGGCTGAATAGTGACCACACCATTAAGTGCCTCCTCCAAGACAGTCGCAGATACAGTAGTCTTAATAGGCACACCGAGTTTACTATGTATAGGAATTAGTTAAATACATACCCAATGCATAGCACTCATAAAGGCACAGGAGAGTTGGAAATGTTAAATAATATAAAAGGAGTTACCTAAAAAGTGCAGCAAACATGGTGTTCACAGCCCCCAAGCTTGAAAGATCTAGTTCCAATTCTTGGTTTTCAGCTTCAACAGCCTGTTGAAAGGAAAGAATATCATGATCGACAAAACTCCATGATTCATCAATAAAATCACATTTTATGGTGCACGATGGTGTTAATAAGCGGAAGCATGGAACAACTGACTTCTTAACAGCCTCTGTGTACAACCTGAATGAGTGAAACAGTGAGAAAGTTGCAGATAACGATGATACTCCAACTCTTCATTTTCTCTAGAATACCCGTGTTTGACACATATTCGAACTAGGTATAGGCTTATAGTCATGGAAGTCGATACCATTCTGGTCCAAAACTAGTACCAAGTAATTTAAGTTCCATTTCGGTCAAAATTTTGGAGTGTCCAGTTTGTTTCAACCAATACAGGCCTGTACCAGTGCATATTGTTGGTACAAAATTTTTATTTTTAATTGTCCTAACCATTTTCTTTTTATAATTACATTATAAAATAAAATATACTATATTATATTAAGTTATTATACTCAATTAAGAATTTTAAAATTTATATTTGCATATACACATATTTATACATATGCAATTCAGATATACTAGAATATAAATATAATATACATTTTCTTAAGAAAGTAGTTATAAGACTATAAATATCTATAAAGAAATATCTAAAAAGTATTAATAAACCCGAAACGATACATCAAAACACACTGACATCGGTACATACTAGTACCAGAAAAAAATGATACATCCACTGATTCCATACTGACAACCTTGGTTATAGTCCTCCAAAAACTTGAAATATTAATAAATAAAAAAAACATTGATAATACCCATGTCAGCTCCCTATCTAAAACTTACCCACGAGTCCAAGTAACATGGGCAGATAACCATTAGCCTAAAAGTACTTCAGACATTAACTGCATGAATGCATATCTCACCTCAAAACCAGCTGTATCATACTGGTGTCTTTTATCTGGATCAGACAAGATATTGTAAGAAAATGTGACCTCCTTGAACATATCAGCTGCAACAGGATCATTTCCATTCTTATCAGGATGGTACCTGAAATGGCCCAAGATTAGCATCTATACCTAACCAACCTAAATAAAGCAAGAGTATAATAGGAGCTTAATTTGTACAATAGAAAGAAATAAACAACATGCAAATAATGAATGAATCCAACCATCTCAGAAGTAGTCAAAGTCCTGAATAGTATGTCCCAAATTAGATTTTTCATTGTCTAAAACTCTTTGCCTAAGTGAAAGTGTGAAACCGTCAAGGGCAAATAAACAATTCTTTAGGTTCATGTTGGAAATAAGCCCCTTCCAAGGTGCACAATTACCTTTGTCCTCGGAATACTTTTGGCAATTGTTTATCTGTTTGTTTGACCGGTTTTCTAGATAACTAACTAGTTATCATAGCCAGTGCTATTGCCCCATCCTTGAACTCGTTACAAAATAGAACTCCTACGCTGAATCTATCAAATGGATAAATACCCGATTCAAAAATCTGATGTCTGGTAAAGTCCTCGACAGCTACTTGGTCTGTAATGATACAATGACTCTCCTACACCCTACCAATAGAGGCAAAACCGCCAAACCTAATCCCAGACACTCATCAAGCTCTAATAATCATTCCCAATTTGACTTCCAGATTAAAGTCCTAAATACTTATTCTCCCAGTATACTCCATGTATGCGTGTGAGTTTAAGCCATAATTAACCAACAATTATCACTATGCTCAAATTAGTGAACCCTGATCTATAATATAGTAACTGCTAAAAACTTTCAAGAAAAAAGACCGAGAGTTTTAAACATTTCAAAACTTTCAACTTATAAATTGAAAAATTAAACATACTTGAGAGCCATTTTTCGATACGCGCTCTTGATTTCCTGATCCGTAGAGTTCCTCGAGACTCCAAGTACCTCATAGGGATCTCGACGAAGATGCTTCGCCATTCCGTCGTTTTTCTCCGACTTGGATCGATGTGGCGGCATTTTTTAAAAACACCACCAAAAAAAAATACAATAAGGGAATTTTCTTCTCGGTTTAGTTTTTCCTATCAGGAACCCTAAAAATCCAAAAGTTGAACTAATTTCTAAAACCAAATGAAAATTATTTTCCTTTTGGTTTCCACCTCATTTCAGCGAACTACAACATTTTTTGGGATTAAGAAAGGCAAAAAGAAAAGAAAATTAAAATGAGTCAGGTGCATTGAGAAGAGCAGAGAGATAGAAGAAACTCCATGGGACCTCCAAGCTGAAGCTTCGGAGGAGAGAGAGGAGACAAGGAGGGCGAAATTTTGGAGGTGAAATGGTAATATTTCTTTCTTTTCGTTTTTTTTTTTTTCGTTTTGTAACTTTTAGGAGAAAAATTATTGAGAAATCAAATCCTACCATTAGGATTAGATTTAATTTTGATTGGAATTTTAATTTGTTTAGTTAACAATTGTAATTATATGAAAATTGAATAAAATAATTTTCTTTAATCAGTTTTATTAATAAATATATTTTGAAAATTAATTAACCAAAATAATTTATAATTATTTAGCGACTAATTAAAAAATTAATGAGAAAGTAGTTTTAGAGAAATCTAAAATACTCCTTATTAGCTTTTAACTTTATTTGATTAAATCAAAGCAATATAGAGATGATGTTATTATGTGAAGGAAGGTGGGATGGTGATTGGTTTTTGAAAAATACAAGGAAAATCTTTAATTGGGAAATTATATTTCAAAAAATTAAAAAAAGCAGGAATGGAAAAAGGCTGGAGCTTGATTCGCATAATCAAAGATGAAATTTAACACTACGTTTGGTTTGATGGAATTGTTATTCTATTCCGCCCAAATTCCGCGCGCTACAGTAAAGCAGCTGTTTGGTTCACCGTTTAGGTGATTCCACGGAATTGCTATTACAGTCTCATTCCCTCAGCTTACCGTTTAGGTATTCAGGGGTTGGGGGTCTAAATACCTATTCAACACCACACCGTTTAGGTTTTTTGACCAAAATAGTCTGCCTCTCTTCTTCCTAAAATTCTCTCCAGATTTCTTCCTCAACATTTATCTCCAAATCAAGTCAAGCATTCATTCGCCCTTCATCTTCATCTCTGATTCACTTCTGTTTCACTTTTGTTTTCCTTGTTCTCTTCTACATTCAGCGAAGGGGTACTCTGAGGTTAGATCTTTTCCTTTCTTTGGCTTTTTATGTCCATCTAGAGTTTTAAAGGCTTGGATCTCTCTTTCATTTACCTTTTCTTTTTCGGTACATAGGAAACAAAGAGGAATTTTGACTTTTGGTCTACATTTCTTCCAATACTAGCTTTTATTCAAGGTCTACTCTCGATTTCTTGTTTTTCTTGCCTAGATTTTGCTTGCTTGTTTGATTTTTTTCCCCAATTTTTCCTGCTTAAGTTAAGCTTGATCTTGATGACTATCAATTCATTTTCTCTTATGTTGATTGACGAGAACTAAAAGGAAAAAAAAGGTAAATTATTTAATATACATATATGTATGTCTTGAACTAGATTTTGTGCTTTCTGTTGATTAAAATATTATAAGCATGGTTTAGATGCTTTCTGTTGAAAAACGATTTAAGTGTGCTTTAAGCGAGGCTAAATAGAAGGAACAGATTTGTGTAGTTGGCTCAAGAGTTATGCTTTAAGCATAAAAAAGGTGATGCTTGGATAAACGGTATCTGGGCAAAACTTTTCCAGATATAGGTAGTGGTTATATGAAGAGAAACCACTCCTCTTTGAACTATGACAAGATGTAAGAGCTAAAACTCTTCAAGGAGAGTGGGCGACTTATTATCTGCTCTTGTTGCCTTAATTGGCTCACTCAATCCTTTTAAGAGGTAAGGGCTTGGTGTCAGTCTTTAGTTTGCCCATTATCCAAGTACTCCCAGTACATTTCTTTCAGATATTTATTCCCTCTTGTAGATGTAATATTGTGGACGTAATTTCCTTGAATGTGAATCCTCTACTAATATCCCATGATTACTGAGTTTGATTTATATTATTGGAGATGTTTACAAGCAATCATGTTCTCGAGTGTCAAGTAAAAATGAGTTGATTTATGTACTTGGAGACTTGAAATCAGGTTTTAGAATGGCTTATTAATAATTATTTTTATTTTCGTGAATGATCGAAAAACATTGCATTCAGTGATTTCAGCTGGTATGGATTAACCGACTTGTTTGTTTGATGACTAAATATCAGTCATTGAAAAACACAGGAGTAATTCATCCGATATAGCAAATCAACCAGTTGAAAACGTGCCAATTCACCAAGGTATATATGTTTTCCTTTTGTATCTACTCTTGTATTTGTAGGATGTATTTAGGCCCTTAGCCTTCAAAATTATGGAAAGTAGGGTTCCTTGACCAAGTCTTGTTGAGTTCTATCTATTTGAGTGGCATATTTAAGTACATTCAAGTAGATATGTCAATTGGGTGAGTGGGATTAGTTTTGGCTTTGGTCAATTCGTGTTATAAAATTTTTTAGTCACTTCGGTTCAGGTCAAATTCATGTTTGGATCAATTTTATGTTGGGGTCATTCCAAGTTCAGGTTATTTTAGGTTTGAGTCATTCAGGTTTGATGCTAAGGTTTTTCGAGTCGATTATTTTCGCACTTGGTAGTTGCTTGATATCACCGTAATCTGTTGTACTGACCCTTAATCAATATGTTGTTTAGTTGCATCCATAGTTTATTGAAATTGTCAAACTGTCTCTTATGTGGCTAACTATAGATGAAAAATCATTGTTTCAATAGGCTGATCAATCAGAAACTATAGTCGAGATCATTGTAGAAGATGGCAAAGCAGTCAGCATTTATTCGGTTAGTATTCTTTGCTACCTTGATTCCAAATAATGTATATGGATGGATGGATGGATGGGTATTGAATTGTGGATTTGAAATAAATTTGATTCTTTTTCCTTTTTCCTCTTAATTTTTTATAAGCTTTTCTGTTTAATGTTTTGAGTTTATTTTAATCAATTTTGTATCCTTTCAATATGGTGGTGTCATCTCGGTATGGTGTTTAGGAATGTTTAATGGCTTGTCCTTTGCATTTTTGAGTTTCCAAATTGTTAAAAAATATTATAGTGGAGATGTTCAAATTGGGTTAAAATAATTAAATTGGGTTTAATTATTTTTTTTATAGTGGAGATGCTCAAATTGGGTTAAAATAATTAAATAAAAACTATTTTTTTCGAATGTGCTCCAATAATGATTAAATTTTTTTAAATTGGTCAAATAAGGATTAATGTATTCAAATAATGGTTTAATTTAGTTAAATAAAAGCAGTTTCAAGTTATATTTTTACTTTTTAAAAATAATATTAGGTGTATTCAAATGTAAAAAAGTATTTACCTACTTGGATGTTATATCTATGTTTGGGAGTCATACGTTTAATGGAGAAGATGGTGAAAGAGTGTATGGGGTTACTTTGGCTGGTAAAGCTTTTGTTAATGACGAACATAATGGATCTTTGGCTGTTTTTACTAGCGACAAGGCCAACATTGAAGTCTGGTAAGTTCTATATTTTGGTATAATCTCAATTAGTCTTCAGCGGTTACATCTTATTAAAAATAAAAATAACCCCCGAAGTTCTTATAGCAAATCAATTATCACAATGTTGAGACTAATACTACTTTGTTAAACCATATTAAATTAAATTGTACTGTTAAGTTGGAATCCAGTTTATGGATGAATATGAATTAATCAACCCTTCAAATAATAGTAATGATTTTAACAATCAAAGTTTGAAATTATGTAATTTGGATGTGGATGTATTTCAAGATTAGATGTTCATTATTAATTTCTCTTTTAATGTTCAAGATATTATTATTTGCTAAACAAAGAGTTGATTTTGTTGAATGAAATTTGATAAATATGTATTGTTCATTTTTCTTTGACAGTGCGTTATTACTTCCTTTTCTTATTTGGCTTGCTTGATTGCTTCCTCCACTCACAGTTGAGCTTCTTGTACTCACTAAACTACTGTAAGTTCTTTAATCAATTAAATTCTTTGATTTTGTTTTACTTTTATTGAAATTAGTATTGAAGAAATGTGACCTTTTTACTATGATTTGAAGATATGTAACACTTTAATATCTTGCAGTAATGGCTCGTCTGCCTTTAATAGTACAAAGTGTGAGGCATAAAAGAATTGGTCTTGCAGTGACAATATGGTTGCAACTATGTACAATTGCGAGTTGGTTCTTACTTACATTGGGTGCCATCCATAGCCTACATACTTATAGACCAAGGATTAGATCCTATATTTTAGATTTTTATGCAAAACGAGATTATGTGAAAAGACTTGTATATGCTAGTGACGAGACCTTGAACAAGTTAGGATGAATAGAACTACATTTTTTAAACTATGTGAGATGTTACAAACTTTAGGGGGATTGAAGTCGTCAAGGAACATGCTTATTGATGAGCAAGTGGCAATGTTTTTACATATCATTTCTCATCATCTTAAAATCGAGTTATCAAGCATCACTTTAATAGAGTGCTGGGAAACCGTTAGCGAGATCATTTCACAATGTTTTAAATGCTGTCATACGCTTACAAGATGTGCTATTTAAAAAAGTAGAGCCAATTACAGCTAATTCTACAGACCCAAGGTGGAAATGGTTCAAGGTATTAGAGTGAGTTCTATATATAGCTCGTACATAATTTAGTTGAGTTAGATTTAAATATAGTATCCTAACTCGAGGTTTTCTACATGTGATATAGAATTGTTTAGGTGCTTTAGATGGAACCCACATCAAGGTTAGGGTTCCAACAGATGATAAATCTAGATATTGAACGCGAAAAGGTGATATAGCAACAAATATGTTAGGTGTTTGTACACCTGATATGCAATTTGTTTATGCTCTTCCTGGTTGGGAAGGTTCTATTACTGATGGTAGGGTTCTTTGAGATGCCATTAGTAGGAGACATGGATTAAAAGTTCCTCATGGTAAAGTGCAAAATTAGAAGACTTTGAATAAATCTTTAAGATCATACTTTTTTGGGAAATTAATCATGACAAATAGTTTTTTTTTTATAAGTTGTTATTATCTAGTTGATGTTGGATACACAAATTGTGAAGGATTTCTTGCACCTTTTAGAGGACAAAGATATCATTTGAATGAGTGGCGTCAGGGTTACCAGCCAAGTACTTCAGAAGAATTTTTCAATATGAAACATGCTTCAGCGCGTAATGTTATTGAAAGATGCTTTGGGTTATTAAAACTTAGATGGAGAATACTTAGGAGTCCATCGTTTTATCCTGTGAGGGTGCACAATAGAATCATTATTGCCTGTTGTTTGCTCCATAATTTTATTCGAACCTATATGAGTCTTGATCCTATTGAAGCAGAGTTGGGAGAAGGATTACCTAGTAATGTGATAGATGACGATGATTCGAATATCGTAAATATTCATCCATCAAATGCATGGGCTACTTGGAAAATGGAACTAGCCAACCAAATGTTCGATGAATGGCAAGCATCTAGAAATTAGTTAGGTTTAGGGTAAAAGTAGTAAACGTTAATTCGTTTATATTATTTCATGAATCTAGTTTATGAAACTCTGGTGGTGTTTGAATTATTTTTTTGTATTGTACTAGACTTGTTGAATTATAAATTATTTTGTATTGATTCATCATGTGTTATAATTTTATAAAGTGTTCACTTTTTTATTCATAATATTGAACTTATGTTTAATTTTTTTTCCTTAAGATAATTATGTCAAGTTTTTCACAAGCAAGTGTTTCTTCCCAAAATTCTCGAGGAACCAAAAGGAAATGGCTTCCAGAAGAAGATGCTGCGTTGGTTGCCTGTATGGTCGACGTGCACAATGTTGGAACATTTAATGCTGATACGGGATTTAAAGCCGATTATTTAAATGAGTTGGAAAAAATGTTAGAAAAAGTTTTACCCGATGCCAAGTTGAAGACTAAACCTAATCTTGAATCGAGGATTAGGACATTGAAAAGGGATTGGTCAATCGTTTATGACATGCTCAGCGGAAAAAACAATAACGGTTTTGGTTGGGATGAGAATAGGCAGCTTGTTGTTGCTGAAGATGCGGTGTGGAACTCATATATAAAAGTAAGAATTATTTCAAGTCTTTATTATCTTAATTTGACCAAACTTATATCTAATATGAATTCTTCTTTTTTTTTCAGAGTCATAAAGAAGCCGCTCAATTCAAACATCGTAGTTTCCTTATTATAACCAACTTACGACCATCTACGCAAAAGATCGAGCCTTTGGAAAGATGCTCAAACGACCACGATATTATTGAAGAAATAGATCTTTGAGGATGTAGCTACTACAAATACACATGAAGAAAGAAATGATTTCCATGGATGCGAAGCTGATGTTTCTTTGGATGACATGGATCTTTCAGGCACACAACAGCAACCAGCTATAAACCAAGGTGATTCCACATTTTTAAAGAAGAAGAAAAAGACTTCTGATGCAAGTGATCATATTTCATCTACTTTATTTAATGATGCTGCCACTTTATTAGCGGAAAGGATCGAGACTGTTGGCGTTGAAATCAGTAGGAGTATTGCTTCCGAGGTGCTAATTCAACAAAGGTCAGAAATGACACTTCAAGAAAGTGCTCTAAAATTATATCCAACATTATGTGAAGTAGAAGGTTTAACTGAGGATGAGCGCTATCGCGCTTTGAGCAAAATTTCAGATAATCCAACGCAAATGCTCATTTTCTTTAGTTTACCTTCTTCTGTGCGATTGGGATGGGTCAGAAGATTTCTTGCTGACCATTAAAAAATCATAGTTGTGTTGATGATATTTTGGTAACTTTTTGTGTTTGTAATAGTTGGATGGTATAATGACATGATAGAATGTTATTACAATGTTGTAACTTTTTGAGGTTGTAAAATTTTATAACATATGGATTATGACATATAAACTAATGAAATCATGTCACTTTTTGTTAATATATGAATATTATGTTTGGATGTGAAATATGATTCTCAAGTTATTTATTACTTCTTATATTTTACTTTTTATTGTAGAATAATCAAATTATTTATTTCACTTATGATATTTTAGCACATTATGTAGTGCAGTTTAAAAATAATAAAGTAGATTATATATTATTTTTATACTATTATATATTATGATTTTTAATTCATTTAATAATAATTATATTAAGAATTTTATTAAATTATATATTATTTTATTAAATTATATTTAGTAATAATCATGTTAAAATATGATTAAATTATTTATTATTTTTATTAAAATATTTTTAATAATAATCTTATTAAAATTTAATAATAATAATAATAATCATATGGTATGCTAAATTCATTTTTTATATTGGCAATTGTGACCTAAGACAACGGTGAAAGGCTAGATTAAAACAAATATATTAGGCATTGAAATGTTCTTAATAATAATTTTATATTAAAATTATTATTAAATATTATTAATAATTATATTAATAATGTTATTAAAATATATATTATTTTATTAAATTGCATTTAATAATAATTAAATTATTTATTTTTATTTTTATTAAAATATATGTATCAATAATCTTATTAAAATTTAATAACAATAATCATCTACCAACAAAAATTCTGTTAAGGGTACTTTGGTCATTTTAGCCTTTTTTCTTATGCTATTACAACATCATTCCATTCAACCAAACACAAGAATTCTATTACAGCTCTATTCTATTCCATTCAACCAAACAGTTAAATTACTGGTTACAGCTCTATTCCATTACAGTTCTATTCAATTACAGCCCTATTCCATTGCAGTAAACCAAACGTATTGTAAGTATGTTGTAAATGGGTCCCACCCTTCAATTTTTCATTTTTATTTCAGGTTTGAATATCTAATAACAAAGGAAATGAAAGATTAACAAATTTTGGCTTATAACCCTTTAACTATAATCACATATTTTTTTTATAATACTTTTTATATTTAAACACATCCTTAAACTACAATCACTTATTTAAATAAATTCTTATAATATTTTTTATCCCTTAAACTATAATTAAATAAAATTTTAAATCTGGTTGACATTTCTATAGTTTTCATATGTTTTAAGGTCGCAAATTAAATCATGGATTTAAAATTTTAAAGATATATTCCAAGTTGCATCAACTAGGTAAAAATAATATTAATATTCTAAAGTTATAGATGTATTTTCCTTTCTTTTTCTTTTTCTATTTTTTTCCTGTGATAAAATTTGAAAAGAAAGATAAAAGCAGTTTGAATTTGTAAAACACATTAATTTAATTTTAAAGATGTTTGTATGGATAGGTTTTTAATTTTTTTTTTGGTATTGTTACTCTTAATAATATCATTTCTAAATTCTAATGTTCAAACATACATTCTCTCATTGGAAGTGTAATATGTCTTATTACTACACTTAACACTTATTAGTAATCCTCCTAAATTTTAATAAAATTATTTACTTTTGATATAATCACAAGTGTCTCTATTTGTTTTACAGTTCAAAACTAATCTTATTCGAGTCAAGTAGTATTAAAATAAAACCTTCCTAACAATCACACTTTAAGATTCAGACTTAGTTCAAATAATCTAAAATAAATTCATTCTACTCTTTTCAATCACTTGCCGACTTAAAATGATAAAAATATATATATATTTATTTGTTTTTAACAGGAGGTTAAAAATAGTACCACAAAATTATATTTGATTGGATAGAATTTGTTGGAAAATTAGAGGATATAGAAATCTATATGAAATCAAAGGGATGGTATAAATTGTATGTATGAAAACACAGAATAAAGTTGGAAAGGTGAAAAGGTGCTGAGTTATCCATTTCATTTTCCTCTTAAAAGTATAATTTACACACAAGAAAGGAATTGATGCAAAATAAATAAATAAATAAAGAATTACAAACATCACAAAATTTGCCTTTTTTATAACCTTCCTTTTTAATGTTAACCACAAAATTGTTTTGTCCACTCAATATCTACACAATATCAACCTTTTTTTAGTAAACTTTGCCACCTATATTATTAATGATTATTTTAATGCTTTTAGAAAAAAATGTTCCTTGCTTGATCTCTTTAGGGACCATATTTATTTATGGTACTAGATTAAAAAATATTGAAGTTATTTGTCACTTATAGTACTGGTTGCAGATGGAATATCGTTCTCAAATTCAATCAATGTTAGAGATGGTTTAAGGAATATATGGGTAAAAGTTTGACTCATATTTTTTTATTAAAAGTTAAATTGATATTTAAAAAATAAGTAAATAAATCTTTGTATATTAAATTGAAGAGTAAATTGATCCTTTCTATTAAAATTTTTATCTATTTGTATTGTAAAAAACTGGCGCGATTGATAAAATAACTCAACAATGACACTTGGCATGTCTTGTGTACCTCATTTTAATGTACAAAGCCTAACTTTTGATACTAGAAATGGATGAAATTTTTAATGAAATGATCAATTTAATCGAACATACAACGGGCAAAATGTAATCCTCCTTTTCACTAGTAAATAAGAAACTTAAATCCGCTTGAAATCATATTTTTCACCTGAAGTAATAATGTCAAGATATATATTGAAATGATGAAATTTGTGGTGTTTTATGATTAGCAAAATGAGGGGTGTAAGTAATTTGGACCACCAAAATTTCTATTCACATGCTGATTGATGAAACTGGTAGTCTAATCCAATTATTGGCTCTACCCTTTTCGATCATATATACCAACTACATTCAGCCCTACTTATTATTTTTTAACATACGGCAAAGGTAATAATGTGGGTATCTTTTATATAAAGTTAATTGTTGCAGACCTATTTAACTAATTTTCTAAATTTAAATGTATACTTAATATTTGAAAGGGTATTCACGAAAATATAAAGCTAAGCCTATAAAATGGGAAAGTGATAATTATCAAAGGACAAAACTGAATCTGGTTCAGTCCATATAAGCTTCCGGAGAGATTAATCAATGATTTAAGATGGACTGATTTATCATTTTATCAACAGAGGTCGATCTTTGGCGAACCAAAATTGAACATTTTATCAATAATTTAGTATAAAATTTTATTTATTGAATCTCTTTAACATGAGTTATGTTGAGTAATTTTTCGTTATGTTTCGTTAAAGGGGACAATCGAATATTTATATATATAGTTACTGTTCTTGGAATTAAGATTCTTAGTAAACTCTATACATGCTGGACACGTGTAATATTCTGTGCTGTTTGCTAGGCTTCGTGGTCCCTACATGCAAACTCCTTGAATATATGTGAGTTGAGACAACGAGCTCCCGTTGTTGACCTCTCCCTATAAAACTTGCGCATATCCATCCAGTAGGATTTAGCCGGGTCGCGAGTAAACAACCCATACCTTATCTAATCTCTTTTCATAATTTAAAAAGTTTATTGTTAAAAACCTATAATACTAATAAAAATTTCATCCTAAGAAATAAAGAGAATACGAAAATTTAATTCCTCCTAAATAAAAATATTTCGTATTTTGATTTTATTTGAAAATAAATATGTTGATTTGCATGAAATTAAATTTTCATATTTTATGGTAGGTGAAATTTTAAAAAATTATGTATATACTTTCATCTAGCTCTAAATAACATCTCAAACTTTTAGGAGTTTTCTTCCCTTGAAAAAACCACTATGAGTAAGTTTTGCGTAATAATAATAAGGGACAATCCATAAGTCCCATGGGACTTACCACTAAATCTAGGCTATTTATTTATTTTTTAGATTTAAGATTAAGATTTTGTATCTAAATTAATATTATATATATTTTAAAATAAGGTTGACGCCCATGACAATGAATTAAAATAAAACTGAGGTGGAAAGATAGATTAATTAGTCAAAATTCATTTTTTTACCCCTAAAAATTATTGAAAACGTATTTTAAGAATAAAAAAATATATTTGCAATATTCAAATATAAAAAGCGAAGCGGATAAAACTTTGTACCCAGATTTGAGTCTGGC
This sequence comes from Gossypium arboreum, assembly GCF_025698485.1. Classification (NCBI taxonomy): domain Eukaryota; kingdom Viridiplantae; phylum Streptophyta; class Magnoliopsida; order Malvales; family Malvaceae; genus Gossypium; species Gossypium arboreum. The sequence continues at coordinate 12,823,233 of NC_069072.1, read as the reverse complement.
ATCGGCGGGGACGACTTGAGCAAAGAATTCCTTGTTGCTAAGCTTAAACTAGAATTGACCAATTAACAGCAGTGCCTTTGTTTTTAGATTTTATCAAACATTTTGTTGGACATGTGTATCTTCTCCGCATACTTTACCACTTACCAAATGACTTGTCTTTCAAAGCTGTCGATATTTTGAACAAATGTCTATAAGTTATCTGGTAATGAAAAGGTTATATATAGAAAATATTTGGAAGAGTTAAGGCTTTAAATCACAATTCGGAATTTCAGACTTATAAAATCTCATATTAAACTAACATGGTGGGATTTATTTTTCAGAAGATAGTGTGGAGTCTCTGTCATGCAGCCTGTTAAAAAGAAGCTGGGGTATATTTACTGTTGAGGGTATTAATTTTATATGATTTTTTCCGATGGTGAAATGCAACCAACCTTGCCACCTTAATTTGCTTTGTTAATTGCCCGCAAAAGAGGCACTGATGTCCACCAAAACCCCATCTTAAAATCAGACTTACAAAAGACTTATATAGGAATATGATACTAATGCATAAATATTAACCCATAGAAATTTATGCAAATATAATTCAATTTCTAATTATCATTAATATTTTTCCCCTTAAATTTGTTTCTTCTTCATCATCATATAATGTTTTCTAAACTGGATCAGTGATCAAATCGATTAAGTCACTAGTTCACCAGTCCGATTAAAAAATATTAAAATTTTCAAAAAAAAATCTTGTTTAATCAATTTAACCCATTTTTTAGTTGGCTCAATCAGTCTCTACCGATTTTTCGATCTAATTCGTTTAAAGCCACTCTTCAAACAGATACCCTAATTGATTCTCGATTCAACCAGTTTGACCGACTAGTCCGATACCCTAACCGATTCTCCCACTTGCCCTAATGGAGTAAATGTGTCATGTTTTACATTTTCATATCACCAATGTGTTTATTAAAACTCTCAGTTACAAGAGTCTTAGTAAACGAATCCATAAGGCTATCTTCAGAAGCTACTTTCACCACATCTATTATTCCTTCAACTAAACAAATATTTGGACATGTGCAAAGCATAGTATATATAAAACTTCCAACTGTCGATGCATATGGAACCTTACTCATATACTCTTTTTCTACCGCTGTCTTAGGACAGTCATCCAAAGAAAGATGAAAAATCTAATGTAGTCGGTTGCGTGCCTGGTTTCCCATCAGCCATTGCAAATCATTCCTGTACTTTATCGATGTATGAAAATCTTTGTCCAAACTCGATCTTAATCAGGTCGGGTACTTTGAACAGGTCTATTTACCACCAGTCTACCATGTTGGTTATTTCTCAAGAACATTTTTGACAAATTTCATTTTCTTAAAATTATTTTCTGTCGTGAAGAAATTATTATGATTATTTTCTCTCTCTATATGTATTGTGATTTAAGAAATTATATCTTTTATACTCTCTATATGGTATGAATTGTCGAAACCATTCTTTTAAAAACGGGGATCGACTTTGTTTGAAAGTGAAAATTAAAACGGGAGTCGCCACCAATCTTTTATCAGGTGTGATCGGATCACCTTTGTTTTAATAAATCAATTTTAGTTTACTAAAACAGGGCCTTTGGTCTATGAAACTTGAGAGAATGAGTTCGGGAGTCGGTTACGTGCGAGGAAGGATTAGCACCCTCGACACGCCCAAAAAATTGGTACCGAATTGATTAGTTAGTGTCTTAATGTCGAAAATTAAAAATCGGGAAGGGACTTGAAATACGATCTTTTCTATTAATACTGATTTTAAAATTCTTGAATTAGCTTAAATCGATTGGTTTAAAGATTTCCTTATCTCGAGATATCGGAGTATCACATCCCGTAAGTTAGGACACAATACCATGAATTCCCGAGCACAAGGTCGCCTTTTAATTTAAATTGGAAATCCGTGCATTTCAAAACTCAAAAGGATATTTAGCTATTTAGAACCAACAAGAGAACCAAAACCCCGTAAGTTAGGGCACAATTCTTCGATGTTCCAAAATGCGAAACATTGCCTTATTTATTGAAATTAGTAAAACATGAATAAAAATCTTTAAAGTAATGAACAACGAGAATGATATAAAATAGGCGGAGACAAAAATAAACGAGTTGGAAATACATTGAAACAAATAATAAATATGACAACAATATTAAAACAATAACAATGCATGCGATATATTAAGCGTAATAATAGTATCCAATGTGAAATAAAAACAACGAATATATACATAATAAAGATATTAAGAGTATGTACGTAAAATATATATATATATATATATTTATAAATAGTAATAGTGTTAGAAATATACTATATATAGTGTTTGAAGTATATACATAAAATAGTGAAAATATAACTAGTAATGTTAAGATATATATAATATATACATATGCATAAAATAGATATAAAAAATGTAAATAATATAGTGTAAAAATACATACATAATATAATTAAAATATATACATAAGATAACATGTAGAAAAAATTTATATATAAATAATATAGTATTAAAGATATATACATAAAATAGTATAATATATATATACGTAATATAGAATTTAGAATATACCTAATATATTAAAAGAATATATACATAATATAATATTAAGAAATATAATAATAACAAAAAAAAGAGAGGGAGAGAGTGGGTGATTTCGGCTACAAGGTCGCCACCGTCCGATCCTTTGGACATGGCCATGCCACCGTCGATTACACCAGACATGCAATGGGACCTCAAAAAACTTTTTCGGTAAAAATGGGAAAGCTTCCTCCTTTTATTTTTACTTTCGTATAAAAGAAACAAAATAAATCTGAAAGGAAAACAATAAGTAAACAAAGAACTTGAAACGAGAATAGACCAAGAAACCTCTTTTGCTTTGATATTTGATTAATCTTCAAAAAAAAAAACTAGCCTCTCCAAAAACTAGCCTTTACAATAACTCTTCTCCTTGATTACTCTCAAAAAACCTCTCAAAAATCCTTTACAATAACTTTCTCCCCCAAAACTTCTTCCTCCCCTAAATACAAAATATGAGAAGGCTTATATAGCCATTTACCAAATATTTTTTATTGTTTATGTCTTCATTTGTAGGTACAAGTGGTGGTGGAGCAAGTGTGGCTAATGGAGTAGGTGGTGGAGCAAGTGTGGCTAGTGGAGTTGGTGGTGGCAAAGGCTAGGATTTAGTTGAGAAAAGTTTAGGTTGTGGGCTAGGGTTTTTTTATTTTGATTTGGGCTTAGGGTTTGGGCCATTAGGGTTTTAATGTAAATTGGGCTTTGGGTAGTTAAGATTTTGGGTTTTGGCTTTAATTTTGGTGGGTTAGGTAAGGTCAAATTGGGTTTTGATGTAAATGGGTTAAAATTGGCCTATAACAATTGCCCCTTTTTGCTTATTATCGTGTAACGGGAATAAAGCAAAGACACAAAGAAAGGCCAATTTTGCCCGGTCTTACTAAGTATGGACTTCTTTGGTGCTTTTCTCATCCGGTAGTCTCTTTCCAAACCATCGTATCTTGTTGTCTTGATCAAATCCTTGCATCTTCGATATATGCCTTGTAACTCGATTTACTCCAAGGTGACTTCAAAAGATAAGATCTACGACTTCAATCTGCTCTTCCATCGCTTTAGTCGATAAAATTTGTGGTCTTCTCTTTCGCAACTTTTAGAAAGGTAAGATCGATATCATCGATCAGCTCCTTTCGCAACTTCAATTAGCTTCACTCTAACTTCGAGGATATAAAATCGTGTCTTCGATTAATTCGGTCTTTATTCTTTACTCGGTATGTGATCCCGAGCTTAACTCATTTCTCGCAATATGAATTGACTCTTTAAAACTAAACATTAAAAACAGAAATTGAAAATAGCTCAGCACGTGAGCCAAGGCTCAACTCACTTCTCGCAATATAAGTTGATTTTTAAAACAAAATTTGTAAAACAGATTTTGAAAATACCTCGGTATGTGAACCGAGGCTCAACTCACCTCTCGTAATATGAGTTGATTTTTGCAAAGCATAAATTGAAAAAAAAATAAAATAAAATAAAAATCAATTGAAAATACCTCGGCGTGTGATCTGAGGCTCAACTCACCTCTCGCAATATGAGTTGATTTTTTTGACAAACATAAATTGAAAAAAAAGAAATTGAAAATATCTCAGCGTGTCCTGAGGCTGAACTCACCTCTCGCAATATGAGTTGATTTTTTGGAAAAACAAAATTTGAAAAACAGAATTTGAAAATACCTCAGCGTGTGAGTCAAGGCTCAACTCACCATTCGCAATATGAGCTGATTTTTTTTGAAACACAGAAATTGAAGAACAGAAATGGAAAACACCTCAGCGTCTTGAGGTTCAACTCACCTCTCACAATATGAGCTGATTTTTTTTGAAAGACAGAAATTGAAAATACCTCAACGTGTCTTGAGGCTCAACTCACCTCTCGCAATATGAGTTGATTTTTGACAAACAAAAATTGAAATTACCTCAGCGTCTTGAGGTTCAACTCACCTATCACAATATGAGTTGATTTTTTTGAAAAACAAAAATTGAAAATACCTCAACGTGTCTTGAGGTTCAACCCACCTCTCGTAATATGAGCTGATTTTTGACAAACAAAAATTGAAATTACCTCAACGTGTCCTGAGGCTCAACTCACTTATCGTAATATGAGTTGATTTTTTTGAAAAACAGAAATTGAAAATACCTCAATGTGTCTTGAGGCTCAACTCACCTCTTGCAATATGAGTTGAGTTTTGACAAACAAAAATTGAAATTACCTCAGCGTGTCCTGAGGCTCAACTCACCTCTCGCAATATGAGTTGATTTGAAAAGTAGAATTTGTAAGGAAAAAATTGAAAAACAGAAATTGAAAATACCTCGGCGTGCCTCGAGGCTCAACTCACCTCTCATAATATGAGTTGATTTTTGAAAAAGAAATTAAAAGCAGAAATTGAAAAACAGAAATTAAAAATACCTCGGCGTGCCCCGAGGCTCAACTCACCTCTCGCAATATGAGTTGATTTTTGAAAAGCATAAATTGAAAAAACGGAAATTGAAAATACCTCAGCGTGTGACCTGAGGCCCAACTCACCTCTCGCAATATGAGTTGATTTTTTTGAAAGATAGAAATAAAAACATCAAAATACCAAAAGATGTCATCTGGTGGAACTCAAGTGTCCTTTCCTTTGATTCAGTACAGCTATCATCGAAATCTCTTGTTCTGCTGAAATACATGTATATGTCATGCATGATGTTATCATGAAATGCACATGTTTGCCTTAAATGCCTTTATGCCTACATGATCATGTTATGTGCCTTGGGCTTGCTTGTCATATGTCCCTTTCCGTCATGATTTTTGATGATCTGCGTTCATTGCTTTGACTCTTGACTTTCTCTTCAGGCCCTGTACCCATCCTCTAGCTTCACGACTAATCTGCATTTCTCAGATATCGCTCTTTTGCCCCTGGTTGAACTTTGTCCTTGCTTTGAGGCTCTTGTACTTATCAAATTCTTGTCCGGGTAATACTTAGCACTTCTTTTGTTTAGAGTATGTCATTTCACTATTTATCATGTAAATGAACCACATAATGAGATGCATGAAAATGGTCAGGTAGGGACAAAAGGATACCTCACATTTATTCATTTCAAATGTAGAAAACAAAGAAAGTTAATCAATGATAGTAAAAAAAAGTGTCATAAAGAGAAAGGGGATCGCATTTCAACAAATACAAATGCTCTAGATATTCAATGCATGAACTCTTCCACATTCCTCAATCAAGAATCTTTTCGAGCATGGCTTTCTTGCGTAAGAGATTTCGAGTTTTCAGAAATGCTTCAAATACTGTAGTCTCTCTGTTTGACCCACCGTTAAAAACGCCTTGCTTTTTAAGCCAGTGCTTGCTTCATTAGAACGTCCTTTAGGGTTTTCATCCTAATTTTTTGTGTTAATCAAGACGTCCTTTTTAGGTTTTCACCTTGATCCCTCTCTCTTTTTTTTTTCTTTTCTTTTCTGTTTCTCTTTTTTTTTAAGATGCCCTTTTTCGGGTTTTCATCTTGATTTTCCTTTTTTAAGCATAATATTTCTTCATAGCATCTGAATTCACTGGATTCGGTAACTCCTTCCCATCCATCTCAGTGAGAATCAAAGCTTCGCCCGAGAATGCCTTCTTTACGACATATGGTCCTTCCCAATTTGGTGCCCATTTTTCTCGTAAGTCCTTCTGTATTGAAAGAATCTTTCTCAGTACGAGTTCTCCTTCGTGGAATTCTCTTAGCCGTATTTTCTTGTCATGGGTCGTGATCATTCTCTTCTGGTACATCTGTTCGTGACAAATTGCCTTTAAACGTTTTTCTTCGATGAGGTTTAACTGGTCATATTGAACTCGAACCCATTCTGCCTCCTCTAGTTTCGAATCCATTAAGACTCGTAAAGAGGGGATCTCAACTTCCATAGGTAGCACAGCTTCTATTCCATAGACCAGAGAGAAAGGAGTTGCCCCCATAGATGTCCGTACAGATGTGCGATATGCATACAAAGCAAATGGTAGCTTCTCGTGCCAATCTTTATATGTCTCATCATTTTCCCAATAATCTTCTTAATATTCTTGTTGGTCGCTTCAATGACTCCGTTCATTTTCGGGCGATAGGGTGACGAGTTATGATGCTTTATTTGAAACTGCTCACACACTTCCTTCATCATTTTGTTGTTCAGATTTAAGGCGTTATCTGAAATGATTCTGTCAAGCAAACCATATCGACAAATGATTTTCTTTTTCAAAAATCTGCAAACTGCAGTATTTGTCACATTGGAAAACGAAACAGCTTCTATCCATTTTGTGAAGTAATCAATAACCACAAAAATGAACCGGTGCCTATTAGAAGCTTTTGGGGAAATTGGCCCTATAACATCCATGCCCCACATAGAAAAGGGCCACGGAGAAGTCATGACATAAAGGGGCGAAGGGGCTACATGAATCTTATCGCCATAAATTTGACATTTGTGGCATTTTCTTGCAAAACTAATGCAGTCGCTTTCCATCGTCAGCCAGTAGTAACCGAGTCTCATAATCTTCCTGGCCATAGTGAAACCATTGGCATGTGTCCCACAAATTCCCTCGTGGACATCTTCAAGTATTTTTCTGGCTTCAACAGCATCTACGCATCTCAAGAGCATTTGATCTTTTCCTCTTTTGTACAGTATGTTCCTATAAAAAACAAATCCCGCTGCCATTCTTCTGATTGTTCGTTTGTCATTCTCATTTGCTTGTTCGGGATACTTTTGGTTCTTGACATATTCTAAAATATTATGGAACCATGACCGTCCATCTGGCTCTTTTTCAATGCTGAAACAATGTGCAGGGACTTCATATATGCTCATTTGAAGAGGCATTATTTTTGTTTCTCTGTTTGCTTTAAACATTGAAGCCAAAGTGGCCAGGGCATTAGCCAATTGGTTTTCTTCTCGTGGGAGGTAATTAAAAGTTATTTCTTCAAATTCTTTAATCACTCGCCACTAGATCATCAGATTTGACCGATTTGAATCTCTCACTTCCCAATCTCCTGATTTGGTATATCACCAAGGTGAGTCTCCGTATACCTCTAAAGTTTTGATGTTTCGTCCAATTGCTGCACGAAGTCCCATGATACAAGTCTCATATTCTGCTATGTTATTGGTACAGAAAAAGTTCAGCCTGGCAGTGAGTGGGTAATGGTTTCCTTCTGGTGATACTAAGACTGCTCCAATCCCATGCCCCAATGCATTCAATGCACCATCAAAGCTCATCTTCCATGACTTTTCTTTTGATGACTCACATTCTTTTTCTGTAATGCACATCAAGTCTTCATCTGGGAAATCAAATCTCAATGGCTCGTATTCCTCCGTTGTTCGAGTTGCTAAGAAGTCAGCTATTGCGCTCCCTTTTATCGACTTTTGGTTCACATAGACGATATCATATTCTGATAGTAAGATCTGCCATTGTGCCATTCTTCCTGAGAGTGCAGGTGATTCCATCATGTACTTTATTAGGTCCAACTTTGAAATTAGCCATGTCGTATGATACAGCATATATTGCCTGAGTCTTCGAGCTACCCAAACCAGAGCGCAACAGTATTTTTCTATGGACGAATACTTTGCCTCATATTCAGTGAACTTTTTGCTGAGTTAGTAGATCGCCTTTTCTTTCTTTCCGGACTCGTCATGTTGCCCCAGTACGCAACCCATTGAATTCTCGAAAATAGTCAAATACAATATCAATGGTCTTCCCGGTATTGGTGGTACTAGCACTGGAGGACTAGACAAATACTATTTTATCTTGTTAAAAGCCACTTGGCACTCCTCGTTCCATTTTTCGGGATTATGTTTTCGAATGAGTTGAAAGATTGGGTCGCATTGGTTGGTAAGTTGAGCGATAAATCGGGCAATGTAATTTAATCTCCCTAAAAATCCTCTGACTTCTTTTTGCGTGCGCGGAGGTGGTAACTCTTGAATGGCTTTTATTTTATCTGGATCAACTTCAATGCCTCTCTCGCTGACAATGAAGCCAAGCAATTTTCCTGAGGTAGCCCCAAACGTACATTTGGCCGGATTGAGCTTTAGCTGGAACTTTCTCAGTCTATCGAACAACTTCTTCAGGTTCACTACATGCTCTTCTTCCCCTCGGGATTTAGCAATCATATCGTCGACATAGACCTCTATTTCTTTATGCATCATGTCATGGAATAACGTCACCATAGCCCTCTGATATGTTACCCCAGCATTCTTTAACCCAAATGGCATCACCTTGTAGCAGAATGTTCCCCACATTGTTACGAAGGTAGTTTTCTCCATATCCTCAAGGGTTATCTTGATCTGATTATACCCCAAGAATCCATCCATGAAAGAAAACAATGAATGTTTTGCTGTGTTATCCACCAACGTATCAATGTGTGGTAAGGGAAAATTATCTTTGGGACTTGCTTGATTGTGTAACGATAATCCACGCACATTACTTTTTGCCGTCTTTCTTTGGTATCGAACTATGTTGGCCACCCACTGGATATTTGGAGGTTTGTAGGAATCCAAAGCATCAAATTGCTTCTTGACTTCCTCTTTTATTTTCAACAACATCTCAGGTCTCATCCGTCTTAGCTTTTGTTGAATGGGTTTGCATTCTGGCTTCAATGGGAGCTTATGGACCACTACATCTTCATTCAATCCTGGCATATCCTGATATGACCATGCGAATACATCTTTGTACTCACGGAGCAAAGCAATCAAATTATGCATGGTGCCCCCTGAAATAGAGGTCCCAATCTTCATTTCTTGCTTCCTTCTTTAGCTCCCAAGTTTATTGTTTCAACAAATTTTTAATGAGGCAAAATCTGTTTATCCTCTTGTTCCACCATTCTTAGCAAGTCGAGAGGCGAGACATAGTCTTGAGATTTTCTTCTTCAATTCTCCTAAACAAACAAACCTTCTCAAAATCGATTTCGGGACTCAGAACGGGTTTGTTCATGCAATTGATATCGAGCACCGAAAGTTGAATGGAAAAGGAAACTATAGAGGGGCATCCAAGTATTGAAACCAACAAACTGAATGTTATGGTATGGCATAAGGAAAATGTAAAGATAGGCTATGAAATGATTATGGAATTAGTGATAATGCGAAAAATTGTGACAAAATGCATCTTCATTAATATTCATTTAAATGATAAAAAGCAAAGGCAAGCTCTTAAAAAAGAATTCTATTATATCTAAGGACATAACAGAATGTTAACGTTTGAGCATTACTCTGAAGACTTATAAACTACAAGAAGATCCTCGGCAGTCCAATTGTTCAACATGAAACCCGGGGGACAAGGGTGTATCTTTGAGACGTCTTTATTTGCGTCAGCTCCTTTGTCAATGACATTTATACTGATATTCTGAAAACCCTCTTCGATCATTAACATTGTGCTTTGTGCACTATACTGCCCTGGGTATATCATTCCCACAGACGTAAATGTTCTTGACAAATGGGGGAATTCCATGGGCTCCCATTCTGGTTGTTCTCGCGATCCTTCTTTCTTGATCTTTCTTCCACTACTTTCTTCTTTGGTGTACTGGCTTTAGAGCCTTGACTATTCCTTGCAGATATCTCCCTAAACGTCTTCTCGCTCGAGCTCCCCTTCCTATAGTCAACTTGACACCAATTCTAGTATTTCTCGACAGTTTTGGCACCGAAATTCTATTTCCCTCAGTGACAAAAGTGGCATTAACAAATTCAAGGGATCGGAAGGAACATTCCACTGCGTCTTTGCTTACTTCAAGATAGGGCGCATCAGCAGAGATAGATGCGATAATGTCTTCTTCTCCCTCGACAGTGATCAAACAACCATCCATGATGAACTTTACTTTTTGATGGAGAGAGGATGGAACTGCTCCAGCAGAATGGATCCAGGGCCTTCTCAGAAGGCAATTATACGAGAGCGTGATGTCCATGACTTAGAACTCGACGTTGTAAATGTAAGGGCCCACTTCTAAAGGGATATCAATTTTTCCCATAACTTCACGCCTTGTCCCATCGAATGCCCTTACCGTGGAATGACAGTGCCTTAAATAGGACAGATCTATCAGAATTCTGGAAAGCGTGGCCAAAGGCATGACATTGAGTGCCGAGCCATTATCGATAAGCACATTCGGTATTATGTAGCCCTTGCAACGCGTCGAAACATGTAGTGCTTTCACGGAGCCTCTACCATTGGGTGGTATTTCGTCATCACTAAAAGAAATGAAATTATCCGCATTCAAGTTGTTCACCCATCTGTCCAGCTTCTCCACAGATATATTGTTTGCCACGTAAGCTTGATTCAACATCTTCAGCAAAGCGTTCCGGTGTGGCTCCGAATTTAGCAGCAGAGATAAAACTAAGATTCATGCTGGTTGCTTATTCAATTATTCCACCACATTGTATTCACTGTGTTTGATAAATTTCAAGAACTCCTGTGCTTCCTCCTTATCCACAGGCTTTTTAGTTTTTTGCACGGGTGGAATTTCTTGCTCGGCTTCGGCCTCATGCATCACTGCTTTCATTTTTTGCTTTCAGTCACTGTTCTTCTTCACTGGTTCGACCTCTTTCGAATAACATCTTCCACTTTGGGTAAAATGACCTACCTCTCCAACATCTCCAGTTATGGCTTTGAGCTCTTCATCTTCCGGTGTGATGATATTGATGTCATATTTCCATGGTACGGCTTTGTCGTCCTTGTACGGGAAAGGAGACGGTACTTCGATTATCATTTTTAGTTTTACCGGCTCTTTCGTCGCGTCGTAATAAATTATTAACGGTCGATCCGCGCTATAAGGGAGACCTGATGACTGGTTGTCAGAGGTGCATACTTCTCTTTCGTTGGTCTATTCCCTCTTATTAAGGACCTTAATCTTCTTATTATCCACCCGGTCTTGAAGTAACCTTTTAAATTCCTCCTATGACTGAATGTCGTGTCCTACAATTCCATGGAAATTACAAAAACTTTGACCTTCTTCTCTGAGAATTCTATCGGGGTGACAAAGCAATCCTTTCTTAACTAGTACCTCCTAGATTTTCTGCAGAGGCGTCCTTATTTCTGAAACACATCTTCTAACTTTCCATTCGTCCTCTTTCCCCACTGTGCTCACATTCCCTTCAGCATGGTTAGGGAATAGGTTCCTAGTTGCGTTACTGGCACTATCGAACCATAGGATACCCGCGTCAATGAGTCATTAAACTCTCCTTTTAAAGGCTAGGCAATTCTCCGTGGAATGCCCCTAGTTCCCCGCGTGGTATGCACAACTAGCGTTTGGATCATACCACTTTGGGTATGGAGGTTTAAGGGGTGCCATGTAATGGGGAGAAATCAGCTGTTTCTCTAGAAGTTTTGGGTACAATTCCCTATACGACACAGGGATAGGAGTAAATTGCGGTCTCTCGGGATTAGGCCTTACTGGTCTTGGTTCGTTTCTGGGCTGGCTTTGAGCGGGTATCGTGTTTTGTGGGAATGTGGTGACGGGTCTTTGGTTATTCATGGCGTATACGGGGTAGGAAGGAGGTGGTGCTTGGTAGTAAGGGGTTTGAGGGGGATAATAGAAATTTGGAGATGGATAACTTCGAGGTCGGGGTTGGTTTGGATATGGATTAGGGGCATAACGACTTCCCATTCCCACCATGTGGGCTTCTGGTTCTTTCTTCTTCATGGGTGCTACCCTTCTTGAACTTTCTTGACCTTCCATTCTACCACTCTTGACGGCGTTCTCTATAAGCTCACCGGATATTACAATATCCGCGAAGTCCTTCGTGGCGCTTCCCACTAGTTTGTCATAAAACAACGTCTTTAAGGTGTTGATAAAAAGGACGGTTATCTCCGTTTTCGTTAGTAGGGGTTCCACTTGGGCTAAGACGTCCCTCTATTTCTACGCATCATTTGTAAAATCATCCGATCAGGTACCATATCTGATACATGCTTGTACTGCTCACAGAATGCCGACGCCAAGTCTTTTCAAGATCGGATCCTTTCCTTACTGAGTTGGTTGTACCATCGAAGAGCCGATCGTACTAGACTGTCTTGAAAACAATGTACAAGTAGCTTATCTTCGTTCAGATAACCGGTCATTTTTCGGCAAAACATAACAAGATGTACTTTTGGACATCTTGTCCCATCGTACTTTTTGAAATCAGGCACCTTGAACTTCAGAGGCAGGATTAGGTCAGGTACCAAACTGAGTTCTTTAGCACCTAGTATCGAGAAGACTTCAGTGCCTTCTATTGCCTTGAGTCTTTCTTCCAAATTCCTATACTTCTCTTGAGCCTCATGATCATCTATTTTCAACTTGGATATTTCGACTGGATCATCTAAATCTGGAACTACAAGATTGGCAGGGGTTGCTCCGGGATTTGACATAAATGTTCCTTACCCTAGATGAGCAAATGGCATAGGTCGTTATTCCAAGCCTGTGGATTCCCTTTGAGTATACCCTCTTTGTGCTACGTGGGCATGTGGTGGAGTGAATCCTGGGGGATAGAGTGGATCCTGGTCATGATTAATTCTTGATTGAGGTTCCATACTGTCGGGGTTCTACATGAGTCCTTTTCCTTTGACCAAAACTGATATCATCTCCATCATTCTAGCCATTTGATCCTTATGTTCAAGTGATTCCTCTCAAGATCTTACTATCAAATCCCTCGTTTCGTACTGTGACTTAGCCAGTTGTTTTTGTAATTTCTTCTGGACTCTTTCCATCCTTTCGATTCTTTCATTGAACTCAGCCTCTATTGCTCTAGCTTGTCGACTCGTTTTATACGAATGGCGTGGTTCCAGATTTGAAGTGTTGCAACTGCGAATTATATGATTCTAACCTTAGCGAATGATTATAGGATATGTATATGCAATGAATAGATGAATGGATGCAAAAAGAGGCGTTGATTCCAATTCAATTTTATTAGAAGAACTTCACTAGAAGAAAAAATTCTTTACATAGAACGGATGATTACATATACGACTTCGCCCTAATGCCCAAAGTCTTAACTTTCCTAAGAAGCCAAGCTAAGCTTCAGCCTCGGTCTGATTCTGACTCGTACTTTAAGCTCAATATATCAGCCTGAACTGCCAAGGTTTGCAAGTGATCAGCTATCTTTCGAACCTGAGCTATAGCTTAACCCATGACATAGTCTCTATCTCTAATCTGGTTTTGAGAGTGGTGAAGCTGTTCTCTGTAATGGTCGTTGTTTGTCTTAAGAAGTTCCACTCGAATTTTGCTATCTCACAGTACGGTTTTGAGTTCTTCTATTTTTCCTTTCAACTCTTCGATCTTGCTCAGACTAGCCTTTAGCTTAATTATCGAATTATGGCTATGATGTTGCTGAAGTAATCTTTCCAATTCAGCCACCCGAGCTTGTAACTTCTCCTTTTCATTTTGGGTTTCTAACAAACTCTTCTTCAGAGTGTCCTCTCGTACTCGAGCATCTTGAAATCTTTTCTCCCAATGGTCAGCTCTAGTCTTTTCCTCTTTAATCTCTTGACGCCATTGCTCCAACGTTTTACCTAATCTGGCAGTTTTTATTGTTATACAAAGCTTCTTGTAATCGGTTTTCAGACTATCTAAATCTTCCTCGGCCTTGTTCTTTCCTTTCCTTAACTTCTCGGCCTCTAGCTTGTGGATATCGACGTCTAACCCTAACTTTATTTTATCTTCTTTTAGCTGCTCTATCTTCTTCCCTAACTCCGTGTTTCTTTTCTCAAAATCTTACTTAATGATCTCTAACTCGGATGGTATGACCTGTAAATGCTCCTCTATCGGTTGTGTGTTCCCTTGATTCTGCCTAGGGATATTGTCGTTGACTCTCCTACCCCACCACCATTCATACTCGGGGGTCGTCATCGGGCCTGCAGTGAATCCTTTCATTCTTCGAGTTTGGTTCCATACATCTGATATCTCGCGAACCCTCTTTTTATAATTGTTGTCTTTATAGGGGAACTCACATTGTGCCAACCCTTGTGTCACCGGTATAAACTGCCTTGATCGATGCTGCCTTAACACCATCAGTGGAGCGTATCCAATGGCTCCCCATATTCCAGCCAGAGGGACCCAGTCAAAATCACCGCACCTATATAAGATCTCGTCAGGAATCAACCACGGAGCCCTCCATTCAACGTCAATTTTGGAGAATAGTTATCCACCTCTCTTCGGAGATGTCGTCCTGCCTCGATGTGGCCACTAATTCTCTTAATAGGGAATAATCCTTAGAGAATACCCGATAGGAGACCTTCTCCACCTTCCAAAAATGACTGTGGAACCAAGCCAAAAGAAGTTGTGCGCAACCAATAAATCTTCCCTCGCCCGCTCTTCGGCATGTATTCAAGGATCGGAAAGTTTCTGCTAGGATTGCCGGGACGAGTGTGGTAGCTTTATCAAGTCGATCAAATAAATCTGAGACGGTTTCATCTATGTGTCCAAGTGCTTTAGGAAAGACGATCAAACCGTAGAGACTTAAGGCAAAAACATCAACCTTTTTCTTTGAATCCGGGTGCGCAAGAATAAAATCCCTCAAATTCCTCTAAGGAATACATTTACTATCCCCTTTTTGCTTGATGCGGGACGCAACCCATTGCTCACTCATCCCCTTGATATTCATCAATTTCTTTAAAAAGGGAGGGACATTAATAGGTCTTGAATAGGTCCTATCGGCCTGAATCTTCGGGCAATTAAGTAACGCCATGTATTCCTCCACCGTAGGTACTAAATCAACTCCTCCGAAAGTGAAGCAACTGTAAGCGGGGTTCCAAAATTACGCGAGGGCCCGGAACAAGTACTTGTCCACCTTTACATCGAGTAAATAGGGTAGGTCGCCATAGTTACAGTAAAAGAGTTGTTTGACTTCGCCATTCCAACTATTCCATATATCCCTTAACTCTTGTAGGTTGTTCTGAGTCACACTGATGCGAGTGAAATCCCACAACTCCGATTCATATCCCTCAGTCAAACTATCTCCTTTCTCCTGTTGCATTCTCTCAGACCACACTCGGACGGTCGCATTATCCTCCATTCTATCAA
This sequence comes from Gossypium arboreum, assembly GCF_025698485.1. Lineage (NCBI taxonomy): Eukaryota > Viridiplantae > Streptophyta > Magnoliopsida > Malvales > Malvaceae > Gossypium > Gossypium arboreum. The sequence goes on along the minus strand of NC_069072.1, from coordinate 12,807,684 downwards.
GAAATCCTTTTTCCATGCTAAACTCTTCTAATTAGTAACCGAACGTAAATCAACACCCTTTTATGATGAAATGTCATGTGAAAATGATCAAAATAAAACAAGTTAGTATTATATACAAAGTATAGAATTCAAAGCAAATAGTGAGTAAATAAGCACCTAATCAGGTAACCACTAGGGTTTGGTGTGGTTCTACCTAGGGTAGGCTCCTAGGGCTCATTACATGTAGTTTGGTTCTAAAGTAAAGGTACCTAAACCAACAGATTCCTCGATCCTCACCCATTATAGGTTCATACAGACCGAGTTCGATTCAGGGGAATACATTTCCCTACGGCTATACGGAGGTGAAAACCCCACGAAGACGCAGGTACGGATGTATCCCAAAAGCGATCCACTATCCTATACGGAGGTGAAGACCTCATGAAGGAGTAGTTTTTCACTTCCACTTAAGAGGGTGAAATCGACCAATAATGCGATGCGATATGCAAAGATACCTCAAAGAATTAAACCACTTAAAGCAAGCATATTATGAAGAGAGTCGCGAAAATAACAGACAACATGCAATGCAGTAAATTTAAAATCGATTTTCGATTTTTGACAAAAGACAAAAAAATAACGAGAATAGACCAAGAAACCTCTTTTGCTTTGATATTTGATTAATCTTCAAAAAAAAAAACTAGCCTCTCCAAAAACTAGCCTTTACAATAACTCTTCTCCTTGATTACTCTCAAAAAACCTCTCAAAAATCCTTTACAATAACTTTCTCCCCCAAAACTTCTTCCTCCCCTAAATACAAAATTTGAGAAGGCTTATATAGCCATTTACCAAATATTTTTTATTGTTTATGTCTTCATTTGTAGGTACAAGTGGTGGTGGAGCAAGTGTGGCTAATGGAGTAGGTGGTGGAGCAAGTGTGGCTAGTGGAGTTGGTAGTGGAGCAAGTGTGGCTAGTGGAGTTGGTGGTGGCAAAGGCTAGGATTTAGTTGAGAAAAGTTTAGGTTGTGGGCTAGAGTTTTTTTATTTTGATTTGGGCTTAGGGTTTGGGCCATTGGGGTTTTGATGTAAATTGGGCTTTGGGTAGTTAAGATTTTGGGTTTTGGGTTTAATTTTGGTGGGTTAGGTAAGGTTGAATTGGTTTTTTGATGTAAATGGGTTAAAATTGGCCTACAACATGAATATTTAGAGTCTGGAGCAAGAATGAAAATCTTAAAATTTGAAGTTTTCTAGATTTCTTTTCTAAGTTGTCTTTTCTCCTTTGAGTTTGTTTTGTTAGTTTTCCTGCACATTTTAAGTTTTTATGGGTTTGTTTTGAATTAAGATTGAAATTGATTTTAATTTTGAAAAGAAGAAAAATAAAAAATTCACATTAGCATATTAGGTTTAAGAAAACAATCCATGTCAGCATTTAATTAGAGATGTAGGCTCTGTTTATTTTATTGATAATAGTTTTTAGAAAAAGATTTATTTTTTTGAAAATTTAATATTTTTTTGGCGTTTGGATGAATGTGTAAAATATTGATTTCTGAAAATATTTCATAAAAGTTGTTTTCCGTGAAATAAACAAACATTTTGTTATCTTTTCATTGTTTAATTAAGTTTATTTTATATTTATAAATTTATATTTTACATTGTTTTTGTAAAACAAACACGATATAAATATATATTTTTTATAAAATATTATAGTGCAATTTTTTTAACAATCAAAATTTATTTTATAATAAAAATATTTTGTAATAATCGATGTCATATATAAACTTAATAATAAATAATACTTAATTAAAATTTAATTTAAATTGCATATATGAGAATACATATTGACACATTAGAGTTGTAAGGGATAAATGAAGCTAAGCATTATTTAAACAAATACTCATTTTATATAATTAATATTAATATTTCTATATTAGGTTAAAATATGTCATAAGTCCTTGTACTCTTCGTAAATTTGAAATTTACACTACGTTTGGTTGGATGGAATTGTTATTCTATTCCGCCCAAATTCGCTGGCCTTCTGAAAGCATTTGTTTGGTTCACCGTTTAGGTGATTCCACGGAATTGCTATTACAGTCTCATTCCCTTAGCTCACCGTTTAGGTATTCAGGGGTTGGGGGTCTGAATACCTATTCAACACCACACCGTTTAGGTTTTTGGACCAAAATAGTCTGCCTCTCTTCTTCCCAAAATTCTCTCCAGATTTCTTCCTCAACATTTATCTCCAAATCAAGTCAAGCATTCATTCGCCCTTCATCTTCATCTCTGATTCACTTCTGTTTCACTTCTGTTTTCCTTGTTCTCTTCTACATTCAGCGAATGGGTGCTCTGAGGTTAGATCTTTTCCTTTCTTTGGCTTTTTATGTCTATCTAGAGTTTTAAAGGCTTGGATCTCTCTTTCATTTACCTTTTCTTTTTCGGTACATAGGAAACAAAAAGGAATTTTGACTTTTGGTCTACGTTTCTTCCAATACTAGCTTTTATACAAGGTCTACTCTCGATTTCTTATTTTTCTTGCCTAGATTTTGCTTGCTTGTTTGATTTTTTTCCCCAATTTTTCCTGCTTAAGTTAAGCTTGATCTTAATGACTATCAATTCATTTTCTCTTATGTTGATTGACGAGAGCTAAAAGGAAAAAAAAAAGGTAAATTATTTAATATACATATATGTATGTCTTGAACTAGATTCTGTGCTTTCTGTTGATTAAAATATTTTAAGCATGGTTTAGATGCTTTCTGTTGAAAACCGATTTAAGTGTGCTTTAAGTGAGGCTAAATAGAAAGAAAAGATTTGTGCAGTTGGCTCAAGAGTTATGCTTTAAGCATAAAAAAGGTGATGCTTGGATAAACGGTATCTGGGCAAAACTTTTCCAGATATAGGTAGTGGTTATATGAAGAGAAACCACTCCTCTTTGAACTGTAGCAAGATGTAAGAGCTAAAACTCTTCAAGGAGAGTGGGCCAGCTTATTGTCTGCTACTGTTGCCTTAATTGGCTCACTCAATCCTTTTAAGAGGTAAGGGCTTGGTGTCAGTCTTTAGTTTGCCCATTATCCAAGTACTCCCAGTACATTTCTTTCAGATATTTATTCCCTCTTGTAGATGTAATATTGTGGACGTAATTTCTTTGAATGTGAATCCTCTACTAATATCCCATGATTACTGAGTTTGATTTATATTCTTGGAGATGTTTACAAGCAATCATGTTCTCGAGTGTCAAGTAAAAATGAGTTGATTTATGTACTTGGAGACTTGAAATCAGGTTTTAGAATGGCTTATTAATAATTATTTTTGTTTTCGTGAATGATCGGAAAACATTGCATTCAGTGATTTCAGCTGGTATGGATTAACTGACTTGTTTGTTTGATGACTAAATATCAGGCTGTTGAAGAACCTGGGAGTAATTCATCCAGTATAGCAAATCAACCAGTTGAAAAACGTGCCAATTCACCAAGGTATATATGTTTTCCTTTTGTATCTACTCTTGTATTTGTAGGATGTATTTAGGCCCTTAGCCTTCAAAATTATGGAAAGTAGGGTTCACCGACCAAGTGCTGACTGAGTTCTATCTATTTGAGTGGCATATTTAAGTACATTCAAGTAGATATGTCAATTGGGTGAGTGGGATTAGTTTTGGCTTTGGTCAATTCGTGTTATAAAATTTTTTAGTCACTTCGGTTCAGGTCAAATTCATGTTTGGATCAATTTTATGTTGGGGTCATTCCAAGTTCAGGTTATTTTGGGTTTGAGTCATTCAGGTTTGATGCTAAGGTTTTTCGAGTCAAATTATTTTCTACACTTGGTAGTTGCAGTATCACTGTAATCTGTTGTACAGCCCTTAATCAATATGTTGTTTAGTTGCATCCATAGTTTATTGAAATTGTCAAACTGTCTCTTATGTGGCTAACTATAGATGAAAAATTATTGTTTCAATAGGCTGATCAATCAGAAACTATAGTCGAGATCATTGTAGAAGATGGCAAAGCAGTCAGCATTTATTCGGTTAGTATTCTTTGCTACCTTGATTCCAAATAATGTATATGGATGGATGGATGGATGGGTATTGAATTGTGGATTTGAAATAAATTTGATTCTTTTTCCTTTTTCCTCTTAATTTTTTATAAGCTTTTCTGTTTAATGTTTTGAGTTTATTTTAATCAATTTTGTATCCTTTCGATGTGGTGGTGTCATCTCGGTATGGTGTTTAGGAATGTTTAATGGCTTGTCCTTTGCATTTTTGGGTTTCCAAATTGTTAAAAAATATTATAGTGGAGATGCTCAAATTGGGTTAAAATAATTAAATTGGGTTTAATTATTTTTTTTATAGTGGAGATGCTCAAATTGGGTTAAAATAATTAAATAAAAACTATTTTTTTCGAATGTGCTCCAATAATGATTAAAATTTTTTAAATTGGTCAAATAAGGATTAATGTATTCAAATAATGGTTTAATTTAGTTAAATAAAAGCAGTTTCAAGTTATATTTTACTTTTTAAAAATAATATTAGGTGTATTCTCTTGTAAAAAGTATTTACCTACTTGGATGTTATATCTATGTTTGGGAGTCATACGTTTAATGGAGAAGATGGTGAAAGAGTGTATGGGGTTACTTTGGCTGGTAAAGCTTTTGTTAATGACGAACATAATGGATCTTTGGCTGTTTTTACTAGCGACAAGGCCAACATTGAAGTCTGGTAAGTTATATATTTTGGTATAATCTCAATTTTAGTGTTTAGCGGTTACATCTTATTAAAAATAAAAATAACCCCCGAAGTTCTTATAGCAAATCAATTATCACAATGTTGAGACTAATACTACTTTGTTAAACCACATTAAATTAAATTGTACTGTTAAGTTGGAATCTAGTTTATGGATGAATATGAATTAATCAACCCTTCAAATAATAGTAATGATTTTAAAAATCAAAGTTTGAAATTATGTAATTTGGTTGTGGATGTATTTCAAGATTAGATGTTCATTATTAATTTCTCTTTTAATGTTCAAGATATTATTATTTGCTAAACAAAGAGTTGATTTTGTTGAATGAAATTTGATAAATATGTATTGTTCATTTTTCTTTGACAAAGGCGTTATTACTTCCTTTTCTTATTTGGCTTGCTTGATTGCTTCCTCCACTCACAGTTGAGCTTCTTGTACTCACTAAACTACTGTAAGTTCTTTAATCAATTAAATTCTTTGATTTTGTTTTACTTTTATTGAAATTAGTATTGAAGAAATGTGACCTTTTTACTATGATTTGAAGATATGTAACACTTTAATATCTTGCAGTAATGGCTCGCCTGCCTTTAATAGTACAAAGTGTGAGGCGTAAAAGAATTGGTCTTGCAGTGACAATATGGTTGCAACTGTGTACAATTGCGAGTTGGTTCTTACTTACATTGGGTGCCATCCATAGCCTACATACTTATAGACCAAGGATTAGATCCTATATTTTAGATTTTTATGCAAAACGAGATTATGTGAAAAGACTTGTATATGCTAGTGACGAGACCTGTACTGAACAAGTTAGGATGAATAGAACTACATTTTTTAAACTATGTGAGATGTTACAAACTTTAGGGGGATTGAAGTCGTCAAGGAACATGCTTATTGATGAGCAAGTGGCAATGTTTTTACATATCATTTCTCATTATCTTAAAAATCGAGTTATCAAGCATCACTTTAATAGGTCTGGGGAAACCGTTAGCAGATCATTTCACAATGTTTTAAATGCTGTCATACGCTTACAAGATGTGCTATTTAAAAAAGCAGAGCCAATTACAGCTAATTCTACAGACCCAAGGTGGAAATGGTTCAAGGTATTAGAGTGAGTTCTATATATAGCTCGTACATAATTTAGTTGAGTTAGATTTAAATATAGTATCCTAACTCGAGGTTTTCTACATGTGATATAGAATTGTTTAGGTGCTTTAGATGGAACCCACATCAAGGTTAGGGTTCCAACAGTTGATAAATCTAGATATCGAACGCGAAAAGGTGACATAGCAACAAATATGTTAGGTGTTTGTACACCTGATATGCAATTTGTTTATGCTCTTCCTGGTTGGGAAGGTTCTATTACTGATGGTAGGGTTCTTTGAGATGCCATTAGTAGGAGACATGGATTAAAAATTCCTCATGGTAAAGTGCAAAATTAGAAGACTTTGAATAAATCTTTAAGATCATACTTTTTTGGGAAATTAATCATGACAAATAGTTTTTTTTTATAAGTTGTTATTATCTAGTTGATGCTGGATACACAAATTGTGAAGGATTTCTTGCACCTTTTAGAGGACAAAGATATCATTTGAATGAGTGGCATCAGGGTTACCAGCTAAGTACTCCGGAAGAATTTTTCAATATGAAACATGCTTCAGCGCGTAATGTTATTGAAAGATGCTTTGGGTTATTAAAACTTAGATGGAGAATACTTAGGAGTCCATCGTTTTATCCTGTGAGGGTGCACAATAGAATCATTATTGCCTGTTGTTTGCTCCATAATTTTATTCGCACCTATATGAGTCTTGATCCTATTGAAGCAGAGTTGGGAGAAGGATTACCTAGTAATGTGATAGATGACGATGATTCGAATATCGTAAATATTCATCCATCAAATGCATGGGCTACTTGGAGGATGGAACTAGCCAACCAAATGTTCGATGAATGGCAAGCATCTAGAAATTAGTTAGGTTTAGGGTAAAAGTAGTAAACGTTAATTCGTTTATATTATTTCATGAATCTAGTTTATGAAACTTTGGTGGTGTTTGAATTATTTTTTTGTATTGTACTAGACTTGTTGAATTATAAATTATTTTGTATTGATTCATCATGTGTTATAATTTTATAAAGTGTTCACTTTTTATTCATAATATTGAACTTATGTTTAATTTTTTTCCTTAAGATAATTATGTCAAGTTTTTCACAAGCAAGTGTTTCTTCCCAAAATTCTCGAGGAACCAAAAGGAAATGGCTTCCGAAGAAGATCTCTGCGTTGGTTGCTGTATGGTCGACGTGCACAATGTTGGAACCTTTAATGCCGAGCACGGATTTAAAGCCGATTATTTAAATGAGTTGGAAAAATGTTAGAAAAGTTTTACCGATGCCAAGTTGAAGGCTAAACCTAATCTTGAATCGAGGATTAGGACATTGAAAAGGATTGGTCAATCGTTTATGACATGCTCGTGGAAAAACAATAGCGGTTTTGGTTGGGATGAGAATAGGCACTTTTGTTGTTGTCAAGATGCGGTGTGGAACTCATATATAAAAGTAAGAATTATTTCAAGTCTTTATTATCTTAATTTGACCAAACTTATATCTAATATGAATTCTTCTTTTTTTTTCAAAGTCATAAAGAAGCCGCTCAATTCAAACATCGTAGTTTTCCTTATTATGACCAACTTACAGCCATCTACGCAAAAGATCGAGCCACTGGGAAAGATGCTCAAACAGCCGCTGATATTATTGAAGAAATAGATGCTGAGGATGTAGCTACTACAAATACACATGAAGAAAGAAATGATTTCCATGGATGCGAAGCTGATGTTTCTTTGGATGACATGGATCTTTCAGGCACACAATAGCAACCAGCTATAAACCAAGGTGATTCCACATTTTCAAAGAAGAAGAAAAAGACTTCTGATGCAAGTGATCATATTTCATCTACTTCATTTAATGATGCTGCCACTTTATTAGCGGAAAAGATCGAGACCGTTGGCGTTGAAATCAGTAGGAGTATTGCTTCCGAGGTGCTAATTCAACAAAGGTCAGAAATGACACTTCAAGAAAGTGCTCTAAAATTATATCCAACATTATGTGAAGTAGAAGGTTTAACTGAGGATGAGCGCTATCGCGCTTTGAGCAAAATTCCAGATAATCCAACGCAAATGCTCATTTTCTTTAGTTTGCCTTCTTCTGTGCGATTGGGATGGGTCAGAAGATTTCTTGCTGACCATTAAAAAATCATAGTTGTGTTGATGATATTTTGGTAACTTTTTGTGTTTGTAATAGTTGGATGGTATAATGACATGATAGAATGTCATTACAATGTTGTAACTTTTTGAGGTTGTAAAATTTTATAACATATGGATTATGACATATAAACTAATGAAATCATGTCACTTTTTGTTAATATATGAATATTATGTTTGGATGTGAAATATGATTCTCAAGTTATTTATTACTTCTTATATTTTACTTTTTATTGTAGAATAATCAAATTATTTATTTCACTTATGATATTTTAGCACATTATGTAGTGCGGTTTAAAAATAATAAAGTAGATTATATATTATTTTTATACTATTATATATTATGATTTTTAATTTATTTAATAATAATTATATTAAGAATTTTATTAAATTATATATTATTTTATTAAATTATATTTAGTAATAATCATGTTAAAATATGATTAAATTATTTATTATTTTATTAAAATATTTTTAATAATAATCTTATTAAAATTTAATAATAATAACAATAATCATATGGTATGCTAAATTCATTTTTTATATTGGCAATTGTGACCTAAGGCAACAGTGAAAGGCTAGATTAAAACAAATATATTATGCATTGAAATGTTCTTAATAATAATTTTATATTAAAATTATTATTAAATATTATTAATAATTATATTAATAAAGTTATTAAAATATATATTATTTTATTAAATTGCATTTAATAATAATTATGTTAAAAATGATTAAATTATTTATTTTATTTTTATTAAAATATATGTATCAATAATCTTATTAAAATTTAATAACAATAATCATCTACCAACAAAAATTCATTAAGGGTACTTTGGTCATTTTAGCCTTTTTTCTTATGCTATTACAACATCATTCCATTCAACTAAACACAAGAATTCTATTACAATTTATTCCATTCCATTCAACCAAACAGTTGAATTATCGACATGTACTCTATTCCATTACTGACTCTATTCAATTCTGACTCTATTCCATTACAAATGAACCAAACGTATTGTTAGTCTATGCACTTTTATTTTTGGCTTAGTCCCACTTTTTAGATATCAAAATTCAGGTTTAGCTATTAGCATTGTTAAAATTATTTTGTTAAATTCATGTTTATTATAATGTTATTTTTTAGTTGCATGGATACTGAGTATTTTTATTTAAAAAATTGACGTAAAAAAATTGACAAAAAAAATTAACAATGTTAACAATTGAACTTGATTATCAAATCTGAAAAGTAGAGAGACTAAATTCCAAATTGTAAAGAGTACATAGACTTATGACATATTTTAACTTTTATACTACAAAACATTTATTATTAATATATTCATAATTATAATAAATATTTATTATTAAAATATTAATATTGAATAAATTTTTCAATAATATATTAAGAAAATTGTTTAAAATTATTATTTTTAAAATTTATTATTAATGTAAAATTGAATATTAAATAATTTATTAAAATAATAAATTATATTAATAAATTATTATGTGATTAGATATAGATAATTAAATATGTATGCTTAATAAAATTGAAAATTATAGTATTTTATTTTAATATTTTATTAATATTAAATATTTTAAAAATAAAAATTTATTATTAATATAATAATATTAAGCTTGACTTAAGTTAATTTTTATACAAAAATAAAATCACTCATAAAGAAGCTATTTTTGGAAAATGAGTTACGCTTTTCGGAAGAATAAATCATTTTCTAGGAAAAAAGTTTATTTTCCATTGACCAAATTATTTTTCATGAAATAAACACAGAAAAATATAGAAAATATTTTATGTGAAACAAATAGAACTTAATGGTTGAATGTAAAATGCAGAAAATATTTTCTATGAAACAAATATAACCTAATGATTGAATGTAAAAACAATGTAATTATAATTTTTTCATAATTAAATAATCAAAATGAAAACGATGTAATTAATTAAATAGTTGACACAAAAACTTTTTACTCACCTTTAAAATAATTGTTTTTGTTAGAAGTCCTAAATATAATTTCTGTTATATTCAGTTTTTATATATAATTTTTATTAAAAACTCTTAAATATAATTATTTTATTCCTTAAAAATGTTTTGTATTTAATAAGAAAACATGAAAAATGTTGAGACATGAAATTAAAATAGAAAGCAGACATTTTCGATGGTCAAATTTTAATATGTATTTAGAGAAATTAATATAATAATTGATTGTCTAGTAAAAACATGTCACGAGAATACTTTAAAATTAATCATATTTGAGTTAACTGTTAAGAAAATATTATTAGATGACAAAACTGAGAGATCCTATGTAAGGAGTAATAGGTCCTACCGCCACTTATGGTCTTCTTCTTCTGTAAAGATAAAATTGAAACGCTACATTCCGTAGGTTTACAGGTACAGGCTAGAACTACAATACAGCCTATACTTGATGAACACATGCCACAATCTTCAAAACGTGCAAGAAATTCCTATTCTTTAGTTCACAGGCCCACATGCCACATGCATACATGGGTGCCCAAAACTTTCCGTTAACCTCTACAATTTTGTTGAACTTTAGAACCCAACTTTTGACACATCCACTGCACAATGTGGGTGCCCAAATTCTTTTCATAGTCAAAATTCAACAGTTATTTGCACTAAAAAATCATGTCTGTTATTTGATGATGATGATAATAATATAAGGTATTTGTAGAAGTTACGCTAGGTAGCTACATATACATATATATATATATATATATATATGTTAAAAGGAAAAAATAGTTATAGTATAAGAAGTAGGATATGGAATAAAATAGAAGCATGATTAGTTTAGAAATACTAAATTCAACATATTAAAATTTAAAATCTGTTAAATAGGTCATTCTTTTTGTTCGTATTATTTAATTGATTGCATATGGATATATCTAGCGTGCTTTTCTCTCTCTTGAGGGTTTTTCTGGGCCAACAATTCATTTATTTATTTAAATAAATATAGCAAAGGTTAACTATCATGGTTGATTAATAGGTGGGGTATGCAATTATATACCCATCTCCTTCACGTATCTAATTATATATTCTGCTGCTGAACCAATGAAATCTAAGTAGCGGATGATATCCATTTATATTAATTAATAACTCATTCGAAGTAACTTGGTTTTTATTTATTTAAACTCTACCCTTTCAAATTATATATATATATATATATATATATATATATATATTTTATTACCATCTAACAAATTAGGTTATGGGAAATATGTTTTGTTTTATAATCAATATAATAAAACAAGCATGTTTTGTGTGCTTCCTTTTAACAATAACAATCATGTTCTAAAATTTCAACTTCTGACATAACCATAAACATAATTACGTGAAATATGTTAACAGAAGATTTAGTGAAGGAGATTGGTCACTGGGAGGAGGATAGAACTACATACCGTTCATATAAGAGTCAGGTTTTTACACATCCATTTAAACTATCCCATAAACACAACTTACAGATATGAATCCCATAACCTTGAGTATATAGTGAATCATTGACCAATTGGCCAGGTCAAAGTTATCAAGTTATTTACTTCAACGAGAAAATCCAAAGCCAAAAGATTAAACAATTTGGAATGAAGTGGGAACAGTTGGAAAATAAAATGGAATGTGTAGCTTGTTTTGTAAGAAACAGGAGACAAGTCAGTTCAAAAATGTAAAAATTCTACATAATTTATCAAAACGTAAATATTTAATGGATAAGTTGTCTACTGAATAACGACAAACCTGTATTTTGTAACAATTAATTAGAAGATGGTGATGTAGTTCAATGGTAGATAACCCTTTAAATAAAAACTTGTTTGATGGCCTAAAGGCTCGGTCATTCCTAACAAAGACCAGCTTGCAGGTAATGTGTTGTTGAATCCTTTTATCCGGGACCTTGTTCATCAGCAATCAGGGCAGGTCTAGGAACACGAAACCCACCAGAAAAACAGTGCAATTTTCTGCAAATCTTATTGCTAACTCTTCTAAAAGCAAGTGCGTGCAAGTTGTTGTATATTGACAATGACTCCAAGAAATAAATAATAGATTAATTAACAACCAGTCCACCTTATAAATAAAACTAAAATAATATTTAATAAAATTGAAATTCTGAGTTCCATATGGATTTTAGCTTGTTGGAGAATCGAATTTTGGAGTACTAGGGTTCCACCTTAAACTTTTCTACCGGCAATCTTATTGCTTGGTTCTTTGTCTGTATAGTGGCATTCTCAACCTGGGTTTCCTTCAATATGTAATTCCTTAGCTCTCTGCTCCGGTACATGTCTCAAAAGTACATACACCAAGTGTTATGTACGGACTTTTATCATCATAAAATTGAGATATATAACATGGCATGAACATGGATTCGTCGATACAATAATATATGATATTAACAATCCATGAAAGGCATGACAATAAATTTTTTTTTATAATACTTTCTCATCCAATATACTTAATTTCTTCTAAAAACTATGAAATTTAAAAAAAAAAAAATACAAAGAAAGAAGAACTTTCATCTTATATTCAATCGTGTCCAGGTTTGTTTCAATTGTGTCCAAGCATATCTTTACCGTGTATGTTTCTTTTTTGATGTCTTGCCCTGCAGTTCCGGATCTGTATATGGCGCCGTATTGAAAGTGTGCTTTTGTCGGGTATGTATTTTACACGGCTAGTGGCGCCTTGCATGCTGTGTATGTCCTCCTTAGTTCATATGCATGTGCTATATACCACCTCCAGAGGAACTCTGTATCGTAGATTGCTGCAAACCAAGGCCTAATTGAAGATCCAAGGATTTACAGCTTTGCTTTGTTGGAGTGGAAGAAGGCGGCTTGAAAACAGGCCTGTTATCCCTTGATCTGTCATCTTGTATTAACGTGAACATGGATGAATCTCGCTGGAAAGGAATCATTTCAGACGGTAGGCTGTACAAATTCGATGCATGAGAGCCATTAAAATGGCTATCTTGCTCGAATTGACTGAAACTTATTTGAGATTCTTCGCAAGGAGTGAAATCAGCGGTAGCATAAGCGGGAGAATCATAGTACCATGGAGAGCCGAAACCAAGACTGCTCTGAAAAGGTTGAAGATAACAATTGAGGCTGGCCCTCTTGGCTTGAAGTTGCAATCTTTTCTTCTTCATCCTCTCTTTCTTGTGCGCATTTTGATGACCTCCAAGCGCCTGTGAGTTGGCGAATTCCTTGAAGCAATATTGGCACTCGAATTTCTTGTCGTCCGCCTCTACCATCGAGCTTTTCTCCTTGGCTGTAGAAGAAATGGTGTTGGATGAATTCACACTTTCATCACCTTCACCACAAACTTTCATGGAGTCGCCATTGCTGTTGCTCGGGTTGAGCTCAAACCCGAACAGTCTAAGCTTTTTCTCGACAGAGAATCCAGCTTGAGAATAACCATTTTCGCAATCACATGCATCTTTTTCCATCTCTCTTGAAATTGAGGAAAGTATTGATGTATCTATGAGCCTATGACTATGAGTTGTGTGGTTTGTCTACCTTTATATAGTAACTCTCCAATCTCTAAGGTTTCCAACAATTCAAAGCATCTTAAAGTGGAATAGTTTAATAATAATCATGAACAGCATAAACGTAAAAATGGGTCAATAGCAAAATAAAAAAAAAAAAGAAAAAGTCAGATCGGAGAAGCCGTATGATTCAATAATATGGAAAGAAATTGTTATTGGTTTATAAAAATAAAAATAAAAACAAAGGTGTCCATTTTGTAGTAGATATACACTTGAAACTTTCTCAATCAAAGAGGATTCAGTGTTTTCATTTTTAACGATGAATTCTATGGTCTGTAAACCAATTTTAAATTAGATAAAGACAATCAATTATGGAAGCACTTGCACATTTAAAACAAATATTCCGTTCTCAAAGACAAGATTAAAGTTACTATTATAATAATCCCTAAATTAACACAAAGTCAAAGAAAGAAGGGGACGTAATCTTCATGGTAGGAAGGGATTGTAGCTTTTCAAGATATCCCAAATCCTCTACCGTTCTTAAACCCCCCCCCCCCCCCCATAATATCCAAATGCTTATTTTCTTATATTTTAAATCCAACTAATCTCTCAGTGGATTCATAATGTCATAATTAATAATGCTCTACCTCATCTCCTAGCTTATCAATAAATAAATTAGCAGCACTTTGTAATTGTAGGAAAATTTTCACAATAAAAATCGAATTCAAAATTAATGCAGCTTAAACACATTTATAATAAAATAGGTATTGCTAAATCTATCAACATATATTTAATTAATGCATAAATAATGTTGAGTTCCTGTAGCACTTGATGCAGCTTCCCTGTAATTACTAATAATCATTCTCCACCCACAAAGGTGTTTTTATTTTAGTTTTAGGAAAATATAAATAAAGTTGGGGTGATATGTCTAAATTGACCAAGTTTTGAGAAAGGGATTAAAATATTAAGAGTAGTTCGCTAAATAAAGGAATATAAAGAAGTGGGGAATGATGTAAGCATATATACTATAATGAATAGGGGTCTTGGATGAGATCTGGGCATATCTTCTTAGAGCAGGGAAAGCCTATATTTTATAGCAAAAGCATATGTTTTCAGGTGAATCAAGTCATCAACCCTATATTATTGTATTACATTATAAAAAGCATTTGTGTTGGACAGTTGTTGTGGTTTTGGACCCCACTTTGTGTAGCTTTAGGGACAATTTTAGAAACTGTATTAGATTGTGTTGTTATTTCAATGTCTCCATAGCTTCTTCATCTTTCATTGGTCGAACAAGTCCACCAATAGATCTCTCTCATGCTACCCAAATCCCCACTTCTTTATTTCTTTTCTCCAAACCTATTCAAATTGCTTTCTTGCTTTTGGACATAGGCATGCTTTCATTGATTCCTCTATACTATTATCGTATATAAATTGTCAATATTGTACCAAATAAAATTAAAAGCATATAAACTATTAATTAATTCAATTCATTGAGCTTTAAATTAATACTGGTATTACTTTTATATTGAATTGTGGGTTTTTTTTTTTTTTAAATAGTTGTCATAAAGCATTCTGAGTATCCTAACATGTGGAATAAACTGAGACCATTGTGAAGGTAAATGGGTTATGGTGGCAAAGTGGGTGGGTGGGTTGATTGATTGATTTCAGCTGGTTTCAATTCATTTTATCCCCTGCTTTGATAGAGGATCAAAAGGTGGCCCACCCCTCCCAAATTCCTGTTTCCATCCAATCTTCTCTTCTAGACAACTCCAAAAAGCGTTTAATTATCTTTAAAGAAACCCACAAAGAATGCCAAGATTGACCAAGGCAAACCTTGAATAAATAAAATATCCCTAATATTTAAGTTGATTTAACAAATACTTGAGCTACATATGATATTATTATCTCTAAAAGAAAATTTCCAATGTGTTTCCACCACTTAATTGAATTTTTTGATGCAAAAGCTAAGCTCACTTTGAGGAAGTTCATAATATAAGTTGCACCATCTTGGAGAAGGGACTGGTGGCTTAAAGTGGAAACTTCCCAGTAATGGAAAAGGAGGAGGGAAGCAGAGGGAACTGAGGCTAATGGTGGAGAATTGCAGGTGTGGGAAGGCACTAGGAAATTCATCCAGCTGGTGGAATACTTGAATAAACATGTATCATAAGCTATACCCATTTTTCAACTTTACTGTTATTTGTAAACTAAATGACAAGTTGAAACAACAGTGAAAGCAATAAATTAATGATAAAGCTGCCACCAAAAGTAATAGAACAAACAGGAATTTCACATGTTGATTGTTTACTACATATATCAAACTATAAATCAAAGCATAGTTCTGATGGTGATAAAGACATGGCAAACTGTGATTGCTGGTTGTTGCAACATTAGTAGTTGAGGGTTACACATCCATGGAGGTACTAAATGATCACTTCCAAATTAGTGGAGCCAATATTTATTCCAAATAATAAGCTTCCTGCAATCTTTAGCTTACATGTAATTACATGTTAATTCCATTCGTATGAATTATGGCGTTGGAATTTGAGATAAATGTGGAATATAGAAATTTATTTGATAAAAACATTTTCGATATTGTTATTTGAGATGATCAAATAAATCACAAAGTAGCATTTCAGAAGATCAATATCCTTGGTCAACTGAATTCTCTTAGACTACATCTTGGATTAAAATTGCTTTAGTAAATGTTGGAAATGAAGTGTTTTCAAAAGAATTCCACAAGTCTCTTTGGATTTTGTTTATAAGCCATAATGTGTTATTGGACTTCAAGGGCTAGTAGAAAAGAGGGGTTACATGCATGAGAATTAAGCTTGAAAGTCTAGTATGTTGCAAATTGATTGATTCCTCCCTCCCTAGCCAAATTGTTTTAATTTCCAGAAATTGATCAAAATCTTTACTAGCTGTAACTCTTTACATTCACTCGAGTAGCCGTTGTTACTTCCTTTATCCTCTCAATCAACCGTTGCAAAATAGCCATTGCTATGATTACAATTTTATTTTATTTTTATATTTTGTAGTCCAAAAGGTTTATTCTGAAAAGTCACTTTTTCTCAACAAATTATGTTTGTACAAGCCCAATTTTGGGCCCAAAACTCCAAAACTCACTAAGCCAATAACCTCAAAACCTACTAAACCCAAAACTCAACAGCAGCCCAATTCAAACCCTAAAACGAAAAGAACAACAAACCCTAGTTGTTGCCTCCATGTCCCATCACCACTTGCCTGGCCACCGTCTTTGTTGCAGCACTGCCCCATCAAGTCCACCGCCACAAGCACCTGCAATGCATTAAACAAGAATAGACAGAAAGCAAGAAAGAGGGCAGTGTAAACAAATATATAAGCAAGAATAAACAATGTAAAAAGGGCCTTTTTTTTTTTGCTTCGTGATTTTCATTTTATTCTCATAATGCAAAAGCAATATTAACATAAAAAACATACTCAAACACAAAAACTCAAAACCGAAGCAAAACAGATCGAGGGCCGAATCTAAGGTTATCGATTTTTCTTTTTCTTTTTTTTTATTTTGTTTTCGAATTTATTTGTATATATAGTATCCCTTCTATTAAAACAATACACACATATATTAAACGAATAAATATAATAAAAAAGGGGAAAAATCTTTACCTCGGGGCGATTTTCGGCCACCGTGTACGGTAGCTGGCATGGCGGACGACACAGCGGCGGACGCCGGCTCCTCGCCTGTTTCTGGGCAAACCCAGAGAAA
Organism: Gossypium arboreum; assembly: GCF_025698485.1. Classification (NCBI taxonomy): domain Eukaryota; kingdom Viridiplantae; phylum Streptophyta; class Magnoliopsida; order Malvales; family Malvaceae; genus Gossypium; species Gossypium arboreum. The sequence continues at coordinate 12,790,501 of NC_069072.1, read as the reverse complement.
AAAGAAAGAAGATGAAGTTTTTTTCTTAAAACAGAATAGAGAAATGAAAATTTTTAAAAAAAACTGACTTATATAGGGCTTGCAAACGGCGCCGTTTCATCAAGCCCCCAAAACGCCCAAAACGGCGTCGTTTTGGGGGCCGATCCACGACCCGACCCATCTGCCCGAAAGATCCGCGTGTTTTTGCAAGCGTGGTCTAATTACTTGCGCAGTCCTTCCGATTTTTACATGTTTTGCAATCAAGTTTTTAATTCTTTTAAATTAGCCCCAAGGTTTATCGCATTTTGCAAGTTGGTCCTCCCTTCAGCGACACCGTTTCAAGGGCTCAGGTAAATTGCCCTTTTGGACCTCATATGTTATTTGCACTTTCAAATTAGTCCCTTCTCTTTATTGGCATTTTAAATCAGCCCCAAAACTTAATATTTGTTTCAAATTTAGTCGCTTTCTCCTATTTGATACACTTTCTATATTATTTTTACTCTTTATTATTTTAATATTATTCATTATTCTATTGTACCATTCTTGTATTATTATTTTTAGCATATTTTATTATTATTTAGCCCTTTTAAATTAATACTATATATTCTTATAGTTGTTTTATATATTATTATTGTTCCTAATATATGTTTTATGTATACATATTCAAATATTCTATTATGTACATTTTGTTATATCTATTTTTACCTCTATATTATTAATATTTATTATATATCTTTAATATATATACGTATACTTTTATATATTATTGTTATTATTAGTTTTGATATTATTGTTTTGTTAATACATTTGTGTCATATATACATACTTTTAATATATATTTATATATTATACTTCATATTATGCTCATGTAAATTAATATTATATCGTATATCATTTTATTATAGTTTTATATATTGTAAATATCATATTATGTTTTACCATGTATATACATTTTAATATCTCATATTATATATATATATATATATATGTATATTATGTATATTTTCCTTTTTAATACTACGTATATATTTTATTTCTATTATTACGTATATATCTCAATGCGCCTATGTATATATCTCAAGCATCGTTTTATATTATTATTATTTATGTTATCGCTATTATCATCATCTACGTTATCATCGCCATTTTTATTTTGCCATGTTTTATTCATTTTCATTTATTTACTCATGTATTCGATCGTTTTATTTTCCTCATGCATTTATTTATATTTACATGTTACTAACATTTCTATTTATTCATCACTTATAACTGCTCATGTTATTATTTTTTGACACTATCACACCTATCATTATGTTATTATACATATTAATACCCTAATTTGTTTTATATTTTACTATAAATCACGTTTTTACTTAATATGTTAAAAACGATTCTTTCATAAAAGTAATATCTCGTATTAGGTAATTCGAGATAATCGTACCCTAACTTATTGGATTTCGACTTTTCTCATTTAACCTAAATAACGGAATATATTCTTTTTAAATCACTATACGAGTTTTGAAAAATGTTTATTCTCGAAGATGCGAAGTGTTGTGCCCTAACTTACCGGGTATGACATTTTGTCATCTCGAAATAAGAATTTGTTTTGAAATAAAGGCAATATTCAGTGTTTGAGAATTCGAGAAAACGTGCCCTAACTTACTGGGTTTCGATCTCTCTCGTTTACTCTAAATAATCGAATACCCTTTTAATAAAATACACAGATTTTATAAAAGGCAAGCTCGCTCTCGAAAATTCAAGTGTTGTGTCCTAACTCACTGGATGTGACATTTTATATTTTAAGTTGAGAAGGTTTTTAATATTTAAGCATTCATACAAAGAGGGATTGTGTTTTAAATTCTTTCAAGTTTTCGAATCTTCAACACTAAGACACTAATTAATCGACTAGGTACCAATTTTGGGCGTATCGAGGGTGCTAATCCTTCCTCGTGCGTAACCGACTCTCGAACTCATTTTTTGATTTTCGTAGACCAAAACTTATCGTTTTGATAAATCTTAACTTTTATTAAAATGACTAATTTAAGGTGATCCGATCACACCTCATCAAAAAAGGATTGGTGGCGACTCCCTTTTTTTTCGTTTTCATTTTCAAAATTTAAGTCATTCCCGTTTTTCAAAAAATGGTTACGACAGCTTGGCGACTCCGCTAGGGATACCACAAAAGAGTCAAGCTACACGTTGATTAACTTTTGTCTTTTTATCGAAAATTGAAAATTTGATTTTGATATACGATTCTTTCATTGCATTTCACCCGTTTTTCTTGCGGTTTTCATCATTTTATTCCTATTTTCTTTAATCGCTTCAAGTTTTTATGCACATATCCTCGCACATTGCATTGCATGACCGCTGTGGTCACACCCCTTTAAGTGGGGGTGGGAAACTACTCTTTCGTGAGGTTTTCACCTCTGTGCAGGATAGTGGATCGCTTTCGGGATACATCCGTACCTATGTCTTCGTGAGATTTTCATCTCCGTGCAGCCATAGGGAAATGTATTCCCCGAATGAACTCGTCTCAGATGAGCCTATAATGGGTGAAGATCGAGGAATCTACTGGTTCAGGTACCCTCACTCTAGAACCAAGCCCCATGTAGCGAGCCTTAAGAACCCACCCTAGGTAGAGCCACTCCGAAACCTAGTGGTTACCTGAGCAAGTGCTATATTTATTATTCTTTGTTTGCTTTGAACTGTGTATGAATTACTGACTTACTTTGTTTTACTTTAATTGTATTTGCATGGCATTTTCATCATAAAAGGTGTTGATTTGTATTCGGTTCTTAAATAGATAGCTTATCATGGAAAAAGGGTTTTTTGATAAAGTAGAAGACAAACGCGGCTGTCCGGATATGGGCTGAGACAACACAACAAGAGAAAGGTGACAGTCTTATCGAAGGGTACGTGTCAGAGTTATGGAATTTTACTCAGATCAGCGTAATTCAGAATAATCTCCAACATATGAAAGAAATTTGTGGTCAGTGGGATGACGAGGTCAAACAGCTATTCTATTATCATTACGGTGATTTACCTTATCTGCTAGATGTTAAGGTAGATGAACACCTGTTTCGAGCCCTTGCCCAATATTAAAATTCTGCTTACAGTTGCTTCACTTTCGGGAAAGTAGATTTGGAACCTACTATAGAAGAATACACGACCTTGCTCCATTGCCTAAAGATTCAGGTTGACAGAATTTATGCCAGACCTGCTAACGTCCCAGCATTTTCAAAAAAGCTGATGAACATCACATGGATGAGCAAACAGTGGGTGACAACCCGGATCAAACAAAAATGAGATTGTAAATACATTCCTTGGAGGAACCTGAGGGATCTAATCTTAGCGCACCCTGACGTGAAGAAAAGGGTAGATGTCTTTGCCTTGAGCGTTTATGGACTGGTCATCTTCCCCAAAGCTTTGGGGCATGTAGATGAGGTCATTGTCGACCTTTTGACAAAGCTTGGTAAAGGAACCACACTGCATTCGCAATATTGGCTGAAACTTTCAGATCATTGAATGCTTGTAGAAGAGCGGGTAAAGGGAGATTTATTGGATGTGCACAACTCTTGCTATCTTGGTTCCACAGCCATTTTTAGAAAATGAAAAAGGTCTTGTATCGTATCTTCTCTGAAAATTACTCTCCGCTGAAAGAGTTAGTGGCTACACCGAGGCAAGATGATGTTACAGAAGAAAATTGGATAACGGTTCTCTAAAATTTGCAAGAAGAAGATGTTGAATGGAGAGCCCTGTGGATGGTTCCTGATGAAATATTATACTGATGTGAAGACTTCGATTGGGTTCCCTTGTTAGGAGTATGGGGGGCAGTCGGGTATGCTCCTCTGCTTGCATTGTGATAGTACAGATCCAGACAGTTTACACCACCAACATACGGGTTAGCCCAGTGCGAGTTCGTGTTCACAGGGAACGATTACAAAAAGAAGGTTCGCGAGATATCAAATGCCTGGAACCAGACTCGTAGAATGAAAAAATTTATTGCCAATCCCGTGACTACTCCTGAGTACGACCGATGGTGGAATTAGAGGATTAACGACAACATTCCTACATCAGATCAAGGGCATCCTCAGTCAATAGAAGAACACTTGAAAGTAATTCCGTCTGAGCTAAAAATCATCAGGCAAGATTTCGAGAGGAAGAGCTGGAGCTAGAAAAAAGGATCGAGCAGTTGGAAGAAGAAAAGATGCAGTTAGGGTTAGATGTCGACGTCCAGAAACTAGAAGCTGAAAGACTCAAAAAAGGGAAAAACAAAGCTGAAAAGGACTTGGACAGTATGAAAACGGACTATAAGAAGCTACGTAAATCAATGAGAACCGCTGGGTTAGGAAAAACATCTGAACAGTGGCGACATGAAGTTAAAGAAGAAAAAATCAAAGCCAACCAATGGGAAGAAAAATTTCGAGATGCTCAAGCTCGAGAAGGTGCTCTGAAAAGAAGTTTGATAGAAAGCCAGAATGAGAAAGAAGGGTTAAAGATCCGGGTATCAGAGTTAGAGAGGTCATTGTATTAGTATCGCTCGCATAACTCTGCAATCGAGTTGAAAGCTAGTCAGAACAGAATCGAGGAATTAAAAGAGAATATAGAAGAACTCAAAACAGCACTGCAAAATCGTGAACTTCAGATTGAACTCCTTGAAGTAAATAACGATCGATGGAAGGAGCAACTTCATCAATCTCAAGACCAAGTCAGGAGCAGGGACTACGTCATGGGCGAAGCTTTGACTAAGGTGCGAAAAGTGGCTGATCACTTGCAAACATTAGCAGTACAAGCCGATGTGCTGAGTTTAAAATACGAGTCAGAATCGGGCTGAGGCCGAGAGCTAGCTTGGCTTCTTAGACAGCTCAAGGCCTTAAGTATCAGGGCCAAGCCTTATATGTAATCTATTTTATGTAAAGAAACTTGTTTTCTAGAAAGTTACTCTAATGAAATCGAATTGGAATCAACGCTTTTTTGCATTCATCGCATTCATTGCATTCATGTATCAGCATTGCATCACACGCACTAAAACTCACAAAAACCCTAAAATCATGGCGATTACACTCGAACATCGTTCACGGTACAAGAGGAAAAACAAGAGCAATGGATCAAAGGTTAGAGATTGGAACAAATGCAAAAAGAGATGCAGGATCAATTACAAACACGTATGCAAGAACAGCTTGCCAAAATCCAGCAAGATATGAAGGACCAGATGCTGGAGTCCCAGAAAAGCATGATGGACCAATTAACTCGTCTATTAGCTGGTGGATTAGAAAAAGGGAAAAGCCCTTTGATCAATGCGGGAGAAGATAATGAAGATCCTACCTACCCTCCGGGTTTTACCCCAGCAGACGTTCAGACATAACCTGACATGTACCCAAGAAGGCCATCGGTCACAATTAGGCCCCAACCATTTCAGTCCGGTGCTTCGGCACCGATGAATTATCAGGCCAGGGGATAACCCAACCAACCCTGTGGTCCTCAATCTCGATGAAGTAACAGAAGAGGAAAAGACAAGGGTAAAATTCCCGAGAGAGCTTGAAGAAAGGTGTAGATGGTTGGAAGAAAAATTTAAAGAAATGGAAAGTACCGACTATCGTGGTGGAATCGATGCTAAGGAATTAAGTTTGGTTTCAGACCTGGTACTCCCTCTTAAGTTCAAAACTCCAGAATTTGAGAAATACAACGGGACTAGCTGTCCCGAAGCTCACATCACTATATTCTGCAGACGAATGGCAGGCCATGTCAACAATGACCAGCTATTAATTCACTGCTTCCAAGAAAGTCTGGTTGGGGCCGCTTCTAGATGGTACAACCAACTGAGTCGCGCCTAGATCAGTTCATGGAAAGATTTAGCACAAGCCTTCATGAAGTAGTACGGTCATGTGGTAGACATAGCCCCTGATAGAATCACTTTTCAGAATATGGAGAAAAAGCATAATGAGAGCTTTAGGCAGTACGCCTAGCGATGGAGAGAGGTGGCCATACAAGTTCAACCCCCTTTGTTGGAAAAGGAAACTACTATACTCTTCATCAATACCTTGAAGGCGCCTTTTATTAACCACATGCTGGGTAGCGCAACCAAGAGTTTTTCGGACATAGTAATGTCTGGAGAAATGATAGAAAATGGCATAAGATGTGGGAAAATAGAGACTGGGGAAAACGCCAAGAGGTCAACACCGAGAAAGAAAGAGCACGAGGTGAATAATGTGAGCTCATATTCGAAATCGATCACCGTAAGCGAACCAAGGTCTACAACTGCTGGACAGCAGGGCCCACCCAGATAAGAGCCCAACACAAAACAAAATAGGGAAAAATTCCAATTTACGCCCATTCCAATGAGGTACAAAGAGTTATACCAAAGTTTATTTGATGCATATGTCGTGTCTCCCTTCTATTTAAAGCCAATGCAACCTCCATACCCCAAATGGTATGACGCAAATACCCAATACGAATACCATGCGGGAGCCACAGGACATTCGATAGAAAACTGCATCACTTTCAAGAAATTGGTTGAAAGACTCATTAGCATGGGGATTGTGAAATTTGATGATGCATCCAGTACAGAGAATCCATTACCTAACCATGGGGATAAGGGAATAAATGTGGTAACCGAGAGTTCGGAGAAAGAAATTAAGACGAATGTTGCCGAAGTGAATACCCCGTTGAAAGAAGTATGGAAGAAAATGGTGGAAAGAGGGTTGATAGCACAGAATTCAAGGGTCAGACCTCGAGAAGTAAGGAATTATTGCGATTTCCATGATCAAGAGGATCACGAGATTTAGAAATACAGTGAATTCAGGGCTCTGTTAAAAGGATTGATGGATAATAAGGAGCTGGAATTCTTCAAATATGTCGGGAGCCCAAAAGAAGCAGATGTGTGTGCCTCCGAAGAGGGGTCGATGAAGGATGTTTACAAAGTCAACCACTCAGTGGTTATCATATCACGTCTGAGAATGAACGAAGTCGGGGCACAAGTTGCTCCAAAGGTCGTAATCCAAAAGCCCGTTGCTTTCCCTTACAAGGATAGCAAAAGGGTACCGTAGAACTATAGCTGCAATGTGACATTCTTGGGAGAGGAGACCCCGATTAATGCATCAGAGAAAGTTTAAGATGAGGGTTTTTATATGCGTAGCGGAAGGCGTTATACCCCAAATACAAAATTCGAGCAGGTTAAGAAAAAATCATTAGCAATTGAGCAAAAGAAAGAGAAGCCGGGAGGGCCTGAACCAACTGTTAATGAATCAGTGATTGAAAAAGAAGCTAAGGAATTCTTAAAATTTCTAAAGTACAGTGAATATAGTGTTGTAGAATAGTTGCACAAACAGCCAGCGTGTATATCGGTATTGGCCTTACTTTTAAGCTCCGAAACCCATCGCAGCGCATTGATGAAGGTGCTGAATGAAACTTATGTTTCTAACGATATCTCTGTAAACAAACTGGACCGCTTATTCAACAATATAAGTGCCGACAACTTCATATTCTTCAATGACGATGAGATACCGCTAAGGGGCCGAGGATCAACTAAAGCTTTGCACATCACGACTCACTATAAAGGGTACACGTTACCGGGGGTATTGATTGACAATGGGTCTGCACTGAATGTCCTACCCCTATCTACGCTGAGTAGGTTGCTAGTAGATAGTTCCCATATGAAGACATGCCAAAATGTAGTGAGAGCATTTGATGGCACGGAAAGGAAGGTGATGGGGAGAATTGAAATACCCCTCTTAATCGGGCCGAGCACGTACGAGGTAGATTTCCTGGTCATGGACATTAAGCCTTCGTATAATTGCCTATTGGGGAGGCCATGGATATAATCGACAGGGGCAGTCCCTTTATCGCTGCACCAAAAGTTGAAATTAGTGACTAAAGGTCGGTTAGTAACGATCAATGCTGAAGAGGACATCATCGCGACAATAACCAGTGACGCCCCATATCTGGAGGCAAATGATGAAGCAATTGAGTACTCTTTTCGATCTTTGGAGTTTGTGAACACGACGTTCATCACCGAAGGAAATAAGATTCCAATGCCCAGGTTATCTGAGATTACAAGAATGGGACTACGGCTAACTATTGGAAAATGGGCTCTACCCGGAAGAGGACTCAGGAGATACCTCCAGGGAATGATTAATGTACCAATGATAAAGGACAAACAAGACCGTTTTGGGTTAGGGTTTAAGCCGGACATGAAACAAAGAAAGAAGAAACATGAGAAGAAGTGAGAAAGAAGGAGAGCGCGATTGAGTGGGGGAGAAATCGAATTGGAACCAATGATCTTCCCCCATATATCAAGACTTTTGTGTCTGGAGGGGTCATTCACTTCGAGCGAAAGACGTCGGGAAAGGAAATCGTGGAAGGAATGATGGAGAGTTTGGACATCAACGCCATATATGAAGAAGAACTGGCGTAGAGAACTCGTCGGGCATTCGCCCCTATGAGCCGAGAAGCATTCCGAATAATTGGACTGTGGAAGAGATTCCTGTAGTCTTTAGAACTAACTCAGAGTAATGTCCAGAACACACTTATTGCTCTAGACGTAGGAGTAATAAGTGTCCTTTTGTGAAATAGGCTTACGTTCGAAATCGTTATTTCAATGAAATGCATCCTTTTGACTTATTCTGTGCAAATATTTTTTTATTCTTTCATTCATGATCATACCATACATATCATTGTTCTTAGATTCTCTTGTTCTTTGTATATTCCTTCGCACCACAACAGGTCCGGATATCAATGATGTGAGAGACGTTGCTACTAATTCAGAGTCTTCTTTTGAGCGGGATATGTGTTTAGAGGGATCTCAGGACCTTGAGGATGACAGAGACTGTAACTTATCCCCTGATTTGTTAAGGATGGTAGAACACGAGAAGAAACAGATTCTACCCCACAAAGAGACTGTAGAAGTCGTAAACTTGGGAGATGAACTAGAAAAGAAAGAAGTAAAGATCGGAGCTTGCATTGCCACAGAGACAAAGCGGGACCTTAATGAGTTACTCCAAGAGTTCAAGGATGTCTTTGCATGGTCATATTAAGATATGCCTAGGTTAAGTACTGACATTGTGGTACACAGGCTCCCCATCAAAGAAGAATGCAAGCTAGTTAAGCAAAAGCTTCGAAGGATGCGGCCCGATGTTTTGTTGAAAATAAAATAGGAGGTCAAGAAGCAGTTTGATGCTGGATTCTTACAAGTAGTTAAGTACTCAGAATGGGTAGCCAACATCGTCCCTGTCCCTAAAAAAGATGGAAAAGTACGGATGTGTGTAGACTACAGAGACTTAAATAAGGCCAACTCGAAGGATAATTTCCCGTTGCCTCATATTGACACCTTAGTGGATAACACGGTAGGTTACTCACTCTTCTCCTTCATGGATGGTTTCTTGGGATACAATCAGATCAAGATGCATCCTGAAGACATGAATAAAACCATATTTGTGACCATGTGGGGAACCTTTTGCTATAAGGTGATGCCGTTCGGATTGAAAAATGCGGGAGTAACATATCAGAGAGCCATGGTAACCCTATTCCATGATATGATGCATAAAGAAATTGAAGTCTACGTCAATGACATGATCGCCAAATCTCGGACTGAAGAAGAGCATGTGCAAGTTTTGAAAAAATTATTTTTAAGGTTGAGGAAATTCCAGTTGAAACTCAATCCCGCAAAATGTACCTTCGGGGCCAGGTCAGAAAAACTGCTAGGATTCGTGGTCAGTGAAAAAGGGATTGAGATTGACCCAGATAAAGTCAAAGCCATACAAGAGTTACCCCCACCACGTACTCAGAAGGAAGTTCGGGGATTCCTAGGAAGATTAAATTACATCGCTCGGTTTATTTCACAACTAACCAAGAAATGTGACCCCATATTCCATCTCCTTAAGAAACACAACCCTGGTGGTTGGGACGAGGAATGCCAGAAGACTTTCGACAAAGTTAAGCAATATTTGTCTAATACCCCAGTGTTGACACCACCTAGTCCAGATAAGCCACTGATACTGTATTTGACGGTATTTGAAAATTCTATGGGATGTGTGCTTGGCCAACACGATGAATCGGGAAGGAAAGAAAGAGCGATATATTACCTCAGTAAAAAGTTTACTAAGTGTGAGACGAGATACTCGTTCATTGAAAAGTTGTGCTGTGTCTTAATCTGGACAACCCGAAGACTGAGACAATATATGTTGTACCATACAACTTGGCTGATCTCTAAAATGGAACCTCTGAAATACTTGATGGAGTCGACTGCTTTGAATGGGAGAATGGCCCGATGGTAAATTCTACTTTCTGAGTTCGATATAATCTATTTGAACCAGAAGGCCGTAAAAGGGAGTGCGATAGCAGATTTCCTAGCCAGCAGAGTCCTAGAGGACTACGAGCCTCTGAACTTTGACTTCCCAAATAAAGATCTAATGTGAATAGCAACCACTGAAGAAGACCCTCAAGAAGGTCATCCTTGGAAGCTAAACTTTGACGGAGCATCAAATGCTGTGGGTAATGGAATCGGGGCAGTTCTGGTGTCCCCGAACGGAGAGCATTATCCCTTTACTAGTAAATTGGATTTCGACTGTACAAACAACATGGCAGAATATGAAGCATGCATTATGGGAATACGCGCGGCCATAGAGCGTAAAATCAATGTGTTAGAAGTGTATGGAGATTCTGCCCTAGTGATTTATCAACTCAAAGGTGAATGGGAGACGAGAGATCCCAAGTTGATCAATTACCGAAGTCTGGTCCTTGAATTAATCAAAAAATTTGATGATATCGTCTTCTGCTATCTCCCTTGAGAAGAAAATCAGATAGCTGATGCCCTAGCAACTTTAGCCTCTATGATCAAGGTGAACAAACAAGAGGATGTGAAACCGATCCAAATGAGTATCTATGAGGCTCCAGCTCATTGTTACAACCTCGAAGAAGAAGAGGAGAATGATGATCACCCTTGGTACCACGATATCCTACGATACGTGAGGAATCGAGAGTACCTCGACCAAGCTACTGAGAACGACAAGAGAACATTGAGAAAACTGGCCAGTGACTATGTCTTAGACGGGGAGATCCTATACAAAAGAAGAAAGGATCAGGTACTGTTAAGATGTGTAGACGCCGTTGAGGCTAAGAAAATCTTGGAAGAAGTCCATGAGGGCGTTTGCGGGACACATGCTAATGGCTTTACAATGGCTAGGCAAATTATGAGGTTTGGTTATTATTGGTCCACCATGGAAGGAGACTGTATTAACTACGCCAAAAGATGTCATAAATGCCAAATCTATGGGGACAAGATTAATATGCCTCATTCACCTCTGCATGTCATGACTTCTCCATGGCCTTTCTCGATGTGGGGCATGGATGTGATTGGGCCAATTTCGCCCAAAGCTTCAAATGGGCATCGATTCATCTTTGTGGTCATTGACTATTTCACCAAATGGGTGGAGGCCGCTTCATTTGCTAATGTAACTAAATCGGCAGTTAGCAAGTTCCTAAAAAAGGAAATCATCTGTTGATATGGAATGCTAGAAAGAATCATATCTGACAACGCATTGAATTTGAACAACAGTACAATAACGGATGTCTGTAGGCAGTTCAAGATTAGACACCACAACTCGTCACCGTATCGCCCAGAGATGAACGGTGCGGTCGAAGCAGCCAATAAGAACATCAAGAAGATTGTGGGGAAAATGACTGAGACTTATAAAGACTGGCATGAGAAATTGCCATTCGCCCTCTACGCCTATCGAACGTCTGTCAGAACTTCCACTGGGGCAATGCCCTTCTTATTGATCTATGGAATGGAGGCAGTTTTACCTATCGAGGTCGAGATCCCTTCCTTCAGAGTTTTTTCAGAGGTAAAGTTGGATGAAGCAGAATGGATCCAGTCCCAATATGACCAGTTGAATTTGATTAAAGAAAAGAGGATAAGGGCTATTCGCCATGGTCATATGTACCAAAAGCGAATGATGCGAGCTTACAACAAAAAGGTTCACCCTAGAGAATTACACGAGGGAGACCTAGTATTAAAAAGATCCTGCCCATACAAAAAGATTTCAGAGGAAAATGGATGCCGAATTAGGAAGGACGTTATGTGGTGAAGAAAGCCTTTTCTGGCGGAGCATTGATATTGGCTGAAATGGATGGCAAGATTTTACCCAATCCTGTGAATTCAGATTCGGTTAAGAAATACTTCGCCCCCCCAAAAAAAGGGGAGAGGCCAGGGTGAAAACTCGCAAAGAGCACCTTGAGACCAAATGGATTTTGAATTGAAAACCCGTAAAGTGCGATTCAAATTTTGATCAAAGATGGGGCATGCGATGGTCTTATGATACCTAAATTGACAAGGAGGAGAGATGTTACATTTTGGGACATCTGCAAGAGTACTCTAGATCCCCTAAACACATATTAGGCAAAAAAGAGTCCTCAAGAAGTCAGTACAGAGAAGCTCACACTGCGATATCTGGGGCGCCTATTCCCTTTTATTCATTTTGTATTCCAGCAATGTTTGTTGACTGTGATTAATCTATTCCCTTCAAATCTTGTTTCTGATGAATTTCAGTTTGTCATTGTTATAATCTTTCGCAAGCATTTTGCATTGAAATGATGATTAATGGACTAAAGCCATTTTCGCAAAAAAGAGTTCTGTATATTACTCTGAAAGTTTCTAAATAGTACAGGAACATAAAACAGGACTATTATTTAGAAATAACCAAACTCAAAGATTGGAAGCATATGAGAAGAAAGAGTTTAAACTGGGACCACCTCTTCGGGTTTTCTGTTTAAAATTTGAGCTGAATAAGAAGACAGAGTACCATTTCAGTGAAAGAACCTTGATGAACAAAGAGTAATGGCAACAAAAAGGGATTCACGCTCACAACATGTTGCACCCATACATTCATAGATCATTCATAATGCATCTAATTAGGAGCATTTGATTCATTTTGATCATAGCATCCTAATTCTTTTACATAAGCATAAATACATGGAACTGATTCTACAGGTCATGTTCTTAGAATCAGTAAATTTACCAAACTTTAAATCCCTAAGCAGTAGGGTAACACGCTGAAGATTTACGGATCTTATCACCCTAAGCAGTAGGGAAACAGATCGAAGATGATGAGCTTTAACCCCCTAAGCAGTAAGGTAACAAGCCAAATTTACAGACCTTAACCCCCTAAGCAGTAGGGTAATAGGTTGAAAATTACAGATCTTGTCCCCTTGAAATTGCAGTGGAACAGATCAAATCTAGCGAATCTTGTCTTCCTGAAGTTGCAGTGAAGCAGGCTGAATTTACAGATTTTAACCCCCTAAGCAGTAGGGAAACAGATCGAAGATGATGAGCTTTAACCCCTTAAGTAGTAGGGTAACAAGCCAAATTTACAGACCTTAACCCCCTAAGCAGTAGGGTAATAGGCTGAATTTATAGATATTAACCCCCTAAGCAGTAGGGAAACAGATCGAAGATGATGGGCTTAACCCCCTAAGCAGTAGAGTAACAAGCCAAATTTACAGACCTTAAACCCCTAAGCAGTAGGGTAACAGGTTGAATTCACAGATCTAAACCCCTAAGCGATAGGGAAACAGATCGATGATGACAAGCCTTAAACCCCTAAGCAGTAAGGGTAACAGGTTAAAAATCAAATGTCTTCTCCCTGAAGCAGCAGTGGAGTTGACCCAAGCCACAACAGATCTTCTTGAAGTTTCAGTAGAGTTAGTTGAAGTCACAGGTCTTATCTCCCTAAAGTTGTAGCGGAGCAGACTAAAGATAGCAAATCTTACTTCCCTGAAGATGCAGTGGAATGGAGTGGAGCTGAATGAATAGATCTTATCTGAAGTTGCAGTGGAGCACATTGAGGATACTTGGAGAAAAGGAGCGCTAAACAAGTCCAGACATGGTGAGATCGGGCAAAATTGGTCTTTCTTAAGTCTTTGCTCTGTTCTCGTTACACGACAACAAGCAAAGAGGGGCAGCTGTACAAACCCAATTTTGGGCCCCAAACCCCTAAACCCACTAAGCCAACAACCCCAAAACCTACTAAACCCAAAACCCAACAGCAGCCCAATTCAAACCCTAAAACGAAAAGAACAACAAACCCTAGCTGTTGCCTCCTGTCCCATCACCACTTGCTCGCCACTGTCTTTTGCCGCAAAGACCGCCCCATCAAGTCCACTGCCACAAGCACCTGCAATGTATTAAACAAGAATAGACAGAAAGTAAGAAAGAAGGCAGTGTAAACAAATATATAAACAAGAATAAACAATGTAAAAATAGCCTTTTTTTTTGCTTTCTGATTTTCATTTTATTCTCATAATGCAAAAGCAATATTAACATCAAAAACATACTCAAACACGAAAACTCAAAACCGAAGCAAAACAGATAGAGGGCCGAATCCAAGGTTATCGACTTTACTTTTTATTTTTCTTATTTTCTTTTCGAATTTATTTGTATATATATTATCCCTTCTATTAAAACAATACACACATATATTAAACGAATAAATATAATAAAAAAAGGGGGGAAAATCTTTACTTCGAGGCGATTTTTGGCCACCGTGTACGGTGGCCTGCACGGCAGACGACACGGCGGCGGACGGCCGGCTCCTCGCCGGTTTCTGGGCAAACCCAGAGAAAAAAGAAAGATGAAGTTTTTTTTAAAACAGAATAGAGAAATGAAATTTTTTAAAAAAAACTGACTTATATAGGGCCTGCAAACGGTGCTGTTTCATCAAGCCCCCAAAACGCCCAAAACGGCGTCGTTTTGGGGGCCGATCCACGACCCGACCCGTCCACCCGAAAGATCCGCGTGTTTTTGCAAGCATGGTCTAATTACTTGTGCAGTCCTTCTGATTTTTACATGTTTTGCAATCAAGTTTTTAATTTTTTTAAATTAGCCCCGAGGTTTATCGCATTTTGCAAGTTGGTCCTCCCTTCAGCGACACCGTTTCAAGGGCTTGGGTAAATTGCCCTTTTGGACCTCGTATGTTATTTGCGCTTTCAAATTAGTCCCTTCTCTTTATTGTCTTTTTAAATCGGCCCCAAAACTTAATATTTGTTTCAAATTTAGTCGTTTTCTCCTATTTGATACACTTTCTATATTATTTTTACTCTTTATTATTTTAATATTATTCATTATTCTATTGTACCATTCTTGTATTATTATTTTTAGCTTATTTTATTATTATTTAGTCCCTTTTAAATTAATACTATATATATACATATTATATATATTCTTATAGTTGTTTTATATATTATTATTGTTCCTAATATATGTTTTATGTATACATATTCAAATATTCTATTATGTACCTTTTGTTATATCTATTATAGTTGTTTTATTATTATTTAGCTTATTGTTTTGTTAATACATTTGTGTCATATATACATACTTTTAATATATATTTATACATTATACTTCATATTATGCCCATGTAAATTAATATTATATCGTGTATATCATTTTATTATAGTTTTATATATTGTAAATATCATATTATGTTTTACCATGTATATACATTTTAATATCTCATATATATATATATATATATATATGTATGTATATTATGTATATTTTCCTTTTTAATACTACGTATATATTTTATTTCTATTATTACATATATATCTCAATGCGTCTATGTATATATCTCAAGATCGTTTTATATTATTATTATTTATGTTATCGCTATTATCATCGTCTATGTTATCATCGCCATTTTTATTTTGCCATGTTTTATTCATTTTCATTTATTTACTCATGTATTCGATCGTTTTATTTTCCTCATGCATTTATTTATATTTACATGTTACTAACATTTCTATTTATTCATCACTTATAACTGCTCATGTTATTATTTTTTGACACTATCACACCTATCATTATGTTATTATACATATTAATACCCTAATTTGCTTTATATTTTACTATAAATCACGTTTTTACTTAATATGTTAAAAACGATTCTTTCATAAAAGTAATATCTCGTATTAGGTAATTCAAGATAATCGTACCCTAACTTACTGGGTTTCGACTTTTCTCATTTAACCTAAATAACGGAATATATTCTTTTTAAATCACTATACGAGTTTTGAAAAATGCTTATTCTCAAAGATGCGAAGTGTTGTGCCCTAACTTACCGGGTATGACATTTTGTCATCTCGAAATAAGAATTTGTTTTGAAATAAAGGCAATATTCGGTGTTTGAGAATTCGAGAAATCGTGCCCTAACTTACTGGGTTTCGATCTCTCTCGTTTACTTTAAATAATCGAATACCCTTTTAATAAAATACACAGATTTTATAAAAGGCAAGCTCGCTCTCGAAAATTCAAGATGTTGTGTCCTAACTCACTGGATGTGACATTTCATATTTTGAGTTGAGAAGATCTTTAATATTTAAGCATTCATACAAAGAGGGATTGTGTTTTAAATTCTTTCAAGTTTTCGAATCTTCGACACTAAGACACTAATTAATCGACTAGGTGCCAATTTTGGGCGTATCGAGGTTGCTAATCCTTCCTCGTGCGTAACCGACTCCCGAACTCATTTTCTGATTTTCGTAGACCAAAACTTATCGTTTTGATAAATCTTAACTTTTATTAAAATGACTAATTTAAGGTGATCCGATCACACCTCATCAAAAAAGGATTGGTGGCGACTCTCGTTTTTTTTTCGTTTTCATTTTCAAAATCTAAGTCATTCCTGTTTTTCAAAAAACGGTTACGACAATGTTCATGAAATTAATCAAAATCTATTAAGTATGGGTCAACTGATCGAAAAAGGCTTCAAAGTGATTTTCAAAGACAAACACTATAGGATCAAAGGTCCAGCTTGTTAGGAGATGTTTAGAGTCATGATGAGAGGCAGAAACTTTTCTTTGGACCCGATGGAGAATAAGCAGGTCAATATGGTAAGCAAACCAGGTTGCCATTTCCTAAGACTACTTAGAGAGCAATTCAGAAGCTATAGCTAGTTCCTACAGGTTTGTCTGTGCCTTAAAGAACACCTACCCTCAAAGGTAGCCTTTATTACATTGCCTTAATTGATGATTTAACTAGAATGTGTTGGATTTTCATTTTGAAGTTCAAGTCAGAAGCAGTTGCAAGATTCTCAAGTTTAAGGCATTAGATATTGGCAAGGATTATACTTCAGAACATTTTAATCTATTTTGTGAGAAGGTTGCTATTGAACACTTACTACCTCCCACTCCACAGCAAAATGGAGTCGATGAAAGAAAGAATAGATCCATCTTGGAGATGACCATGTGCATGTTGCCTAAAAAAGAATTATCAAGGAAATTTTTGGGCTGAGGCTGGAAACACTATTATATTTCTTCAAAATAGGCTTTCCACTAGAGAAGTGAATGATTAGACTCTATTCAAGGCTTAGTATAAGTATAAACCTTCTTTGAAATTTCTTAAAAGTATTTGGATGTTTGTAATTTACCTAGGTGCCTTAAGTTAAGCGAGATAAATTAGATAAAAAGGGTATTCCAAGCATTTTGTAGATTTTAGCACAATTTGCTTTTTATCCTTAAACAAGAAACCTTTTTAATAAGCAGAGATATGCATTTTATGAAGAATGAGTAGTAGAGCTGGAAAGATTCAAATGGTGTCCAAAATATAAGTACTTGGCCAAAGTCTATTGAACTAATGGATGAACCTCTTGTCAAAGGTACATGGTTGCTTTCTAATTTCTATCAAAAGTGCAATGTTGCTGTATGCGAACTTACAGAGTTTGATGAGGTAGAAAAGGATAAAAAATGGATAGCTGCAATGTAAGAGCTATCCTTGATTGAAAAAAATATTACTTTAGAGTTAATTGGTAAACCACAGGATAGAAAAGTGATTGAGAGTAAAATAGGTGTTTAGAACTAAGTTGAATGTTGATGGCTCTCTCATTAAGCACAAAGCTATGTTCGTAATTGTCACGTCTCAAATCGAGGCATAACATACGTAACACATCTATGAGATAAAATCTCACAAACATGCAATATTAGCTGTAACACCCCTAATCCGTATCTGCTGCCAGAATAGGGTTTCGGAGCATTACTACCATTTACAGATCACTAAAAAAGAATTTAAATACTTACCGATTCAATGCATCATATAAATAAATATATTACCATTCAATCAATAGTTTGACACTTGTATAAGCATCAAACAGCAACATTGTTAGTATACTTGCACATATCTCATATAAATTCAACATTGATATATCTATTTTCTCGACATATCGCACTTGAGTTTAATAATAGTCTCAACTTACATAATTTCCTTGTATCAACATATCAAAGATAATCATATATGTACATGTCATGAAACATATCATGCTCTTACCGTTTCTTCATAAGCATATATCATTCATTTCATTATATCAATATTTCATGCTCCATCATTTCCATATATTTTATGTATATTTATTCCAGTAATAGCTTATATCAAACTTAACATAAATTATATTCCATGTACTTATACTTATTTCGTTTATCTATCTTCATAATTATTTCATATAACCATTCGTCATCTGATACATATTACCTGAATATCAATTGTTCAACAGATGTTAGAGCGTCTCCCATCCACAGTCTTATTTATCTTTGACATGATGCCATAGTGTCTTTCAACTATGGTCTTACTCATTTTCTGTCATGTTGCCATGGTACCTTTCAACCATGGTCTTGTTCATTTCATATCACGTTGCCATGGTATCTTTCAACCATGGTCTTACACATTTCATATAAGAGAGCACACTCCCGCGAACCTCATCCTTACAGTGGGATTACCAGTCCAGGCTAAATCCCATGTAATATAAACTCATAGAGTATTGTCGGGATTACGGTCAAAGCTAAATCCCGCAACGACAATTACTCTAATGAGCTTGGATCCAATTACCATCAGAGCTAAATTCAGACCCTAATTCAGATTACCGTCCAGGCTAAATCCATTTTACACATATTCTTGGGAGGGCTATATCAGATAGGATCACCCGTCCGGCTAGATCCTTTTACCGTCAATTCCTTTTCAGAGATCCATCGAATTTTCCTTTCATTCAAACGGGATTTCTTCCCATTTTATCAAATATATACAATGTTTCATAAATTTCCATCTAATGAACATTCAAATCATATTCATATCAAAAACATGCATTTCAAGCATTTAAGAATATAATTCAAGTTACACGAACTTACCTCATTTCTTGTTTGTGTTTATAATTTCATTAATCCGATATCTTTTCTTTTCCACGATCAAGTCTCATATTTGAGTCACCCGGATCTTTATAAATAAATTTGATCATCATTTTCATTCATTTCATCTTCTAATGCATTTAATTAATGCTCTAGGCAAAATTACCATTTTGCCCCTAAACTTTTAATTAATGACGATTTCGTCCTTAGGGTCAGGAAAATAAAATTCTTATAATTTAATCCTTATTTCCAGCTATTATTCTCATATATATTGATAACAGTCCATGAATTCTATAAAATATCAGAATTTTCCATAATTTCAACACTTTTCAATTTAATCCCTAAAACATGTTTTCCCCCGATCTTGAACTAAATTAATAATTTCATTCAATTTTGTAATTTAAATAATAAAATAATCCATTTCATGCAATTTGGTCATTTCTGAAATTTTTACAAAATTACCCATAAAGTTTTACTTTTATTCAATTTAGTCCTTAAGCCTAAAATATGCAAATTAGCCATGCTTAATGAATATTCATATATGTTTTCCTCCTCCTCCTCTCCATTCCACATCCTTGATATATGTAGCACACTTGTAAGTAACATTATCTATAATCTTTATTATTTACTTTTATAAATATTCAAGCTGTCCATCTGTGTCATAGTCACTAAATTATTTATATCTAGAGCTATAGGACTCCAAATTAATATCTGTTAATTTTCCCTAAAACTAGACTCATATATATTCTTACCATAAAATTTTCAGAATTTTTGGTTTAGTCAATAAGTACAGTTTATTCTTTAAAGTTACCCTTATTCTGCTGTCTGACAGTTGTGACCCTTCTTCACTAAAAATTAACTATCTCCTTGTAAAGAATTCGAATGATGTTCATATTTGTTTCTACTGAAAATATACTCATTCAGGATTCTAAACATATAAATTTAAGCCCATAATTATTTTTATCCAATTTTTTTATGATTTTACAAATTCAGAATAGGGGAACCCAAAATCATTCTGACCTTGTCTTGCAAAATTCATCATATCTCATGATTTAGAATTCCATTGCTTACATAATTTCTTCTATAAGAAACTAGACTTAATAAGCTTTAATTTAATATTTTATTCATCCTATAATTATATTTCTACAATTTTTATAATTTTTCAAAGTTAGACTACTACTACTGTCCAAAACTGTTTTAGTACAAGATATTAATTACCATGTTATAACATCCTTATTTTCTTTTTTACACCATTTCTCATCACTTTCTCTTATTTTTTCTTCACTAACATATCAAGAACATAGGACCTTATGAAGAAAACTCTACTATAACATTATTTCCATGCTTTATCAATAATAACAAACTTAAAACATATTGAAATCTTGATGTACTTACCTTTTCTTATTAACTTCAATCTTTAACTTGATTTTTCTCTCTCCTCCAGCTTCGATTTCTTGAATCCAACTTGATATTATTGCTCCCCATCATCTCTTTGCTATCTTTCTCTCTTGATGGCTATGGAAATTCTTTCAATTTTTAGGTGAAAATAATGAATTTTTGGTGGAAGGACTAAATTGTAAAGAAAGCAAACTTCTTTTCTTCTTCTTATCTTACGTTAGTTTGCATGGGAAAGGAAATGTGTTGTTAATTCTTCATCTTTCCTTCCTTTTATACTAAATAAATAATAATATAATAATAATAAACATCTCATAAAATATTAATAAAATAATATTTATCTAATTAATTAATTTAAAATATCATCAACATAATCATTACATTCTAGAATTCTCTCTCTTACTAATTGACCATTTTTCCCTTCATGATCTTTTAGAATTCCATCCTTGAGTCATCACTTCATTTGGTAAAATTGCGATTAGTCCCTCATAATTTTTTTACCTATTCAATTTGGTCCTAATTCATCAATTTTTCTTGGTTTCTAGATCATTCCACCCTTAAAATATTTGCACCATTAGTCCTTCAACTTTTTATATTTACACTTCAACTCCTTAAATTTTGAGTATTTACTCTTGTGCAACAAGACTTTTCTCATCTTTGCAGTTTAGTCCTTTCTTGAATTAATATATCATAATATACTTCTCAATATTGACATCGCTCAAAAATTCCCTTTTTGTCACTTTATTTCCTTATTTTACTATATCACGGATAATATTTTACTGTAAAAATTTTCGGGGTATTACATTAGCACTAAGTAACAACGCTGGAATAAGCCAAAACATTTAACATAAAAATCATAGTTATAATTTCATAAAACAATTATAAATTTTTATTTTGAAAATAAGCTTCGAAATATGTAGAAAATTAAGAAACCTTAAAATACAACTTAAACTTTTAATCGTATAGTAGTATTGAAAATCTACAACTTTGAAATGTCTTGAAAATTCTAAAGAGATGCAATAATATCTTTAATTATCACACTTTAAAATCTGAATCTATAAAAATATTAAAAAGAGAGTAAGTTTAACTACTCAGTAACTAGCATTCCTTTTAGTTGAGTTAAGCAAGTACAAAAACATTTAGGCTAAATATTTTATTGAAAATACATAATTGAAAAATTTATGGGTAATCCATGATAACATAATTCCAAACATATTTCATGTAAAAGAAATAATTAAGACAAATTAATAATTTCTAAATTCACCTTTTTGTCACTATGGTACCCTTAACCTCGGTTACAAGGGTAAAAACCACAATTAACTTAGTGGTAATGGGTTGAAACAAAAATTAATTCACCCCAATAACAATGTATGCTGAAATTAGTATCACGATTGAAACTAGTTTTTAAGCACAAAACACATTTTGCCATAACCAATGTCTAACCCCATTGGCAGGGTTGGAATATGGCATTTTAGGAGCAAATATAAAGTCAAAAAATTAGATTACTTGTAATGTCTCAAATATACATAAAACATATACTTCATATATAAAGGCATAATTCAATATTATACTTTTTGAAAACATTTTTTTATATATATACCAAAATATAACTTGAATAGCATAAGTATACCGAAACCACAATAATCATAATAGCTTGCTTTACCCAATTTTTATAATAACATGGACAAAAATATTATATATTACATATATAACATAAAATATTGAGGACCGATTTTGGAGGAATTAAACACTAAAAGTGTAGGGCCCAAAATTTGCCCTGCCCAAACTACTAGAAACCAAAATCCAACAAAAACAGACTTAAACTTGATTGAGGAAAAAAGGCTATTCGTCAAAAAAGGCTATCATGTGCATTAAACTTGATTGAGGTAAAAAGGCTGAAGGCTATCGTTCATAGTCAAATGTACCAGAAGCGAATGATGCAAGCTTAAAACAAAAAAGTTCACCTAAGAGTATTCCAGGAAGGGGACTTGGTTCTGAAAAAGATGCTCTCTATGCAAAAAGATTTCAGAGGAAAATGGATGCCAAACTAGGAGGGACCTTATGTAGTGAAAAAGGATTTTTCTAGAGGGGCACTGATACTAGCGGAAATGGATGGTAAAAGCTTTTTTAACCCGATAAATTTAGATTCGGTCAGGAAATACTTCACCTGAAGGCAAGGCAAAAAGCCGCAAAGGGCGTTTTGAGACCAAAGGGGTTTTTAAGTTGAAAACCCGAAAAAGGACAACTCAAATTGTGATCAAAGATGGGGCATGTTGCAACCTTGTTTCTACCAGAATTAACAAGAAGGGGAAACATTACATTTTGGGGCATCACTGAAATACTTCTAACTTCCTAGACACATATCTGTCTCCCAATAGTTTTCGAACAGTCTGAATAGAGAAGCTCACGCTGCGATATCTGGGGCACCTATTTTCCATCTTATACATCTTTTGTACCTTAGTAAAATCTGTTATCTTGATTAATTTTCTACTTCGAGCTTCGCTCTAAATAAAGTTTCATCTTATCCATTCTGATAGTCTTTGTCAAGCATTTCCTATTGAAATATTGGTTAATGGACTAATAACACTTTCACAAAAGGAGTTCTGCATATTACTCTGGAAGCTTCTAAGTAGTGCAAGAACCCGAAGCAGGTCAATTATTCAGAACCTACCGAGCTTAAGGGTTAGAGTTACGTGAGAAGTAAAAAGTTTAAGTTAAGGTTATTGCTTCAGATGTTTGTTAAAGAAATCAGTTGAACTAGAAGAAATATGCCAATGACAAATAGTGAGCAATAACAGCCTAAACATTAAAGGGCATTCTCATGACAATTTGTATCCATACAAATGTCATTCATGATACATCTAGTTAGGAGCATTTGATTCATTTTTTATCATAACATCCTAGTTATTTGTCATAAGCATTACATTCTAGTTAGGAACATTTGATTCATTTTGATTATAGCATTCTAAGTATTTGGCATAAGCATAGGAAATCGATTTTACAGATCATGTCCCTTAGAGGACAGGGGCATCGGTCAAGACAGCGAGCCTTAACCCCCTAAGCAGTGGGGTAATAGGCAGGAAAATATAGATCTCCCTTAAACAGTAGTATAGAAAATCGAAGATAGTAAGCCTTAACTCCCTAAGCAGTAGGGTAACCGGTTAGAAAATACAGATCTCCCCTAAACAGTAGTGGAGCAGATCGAAGTCAGCAAGCCTTAACTCCCTAAGCGGTACGGTAACAGGCTAAAAAAAATACAGATCTCCCCTAAACAGTAGTGGAACAGATCGAAGTCAGCAAGCCTTAACCCCTTAAGCAATAGGGTAACAGGCTAAAAAAAATACAGATCTCCCCTAATCAGTAATGGAACAGATCGAAGTCAGGAAGCCTTAACCCTTTAAGCAGTAGCGTAACAGGCTAAAAAATACAGATCTCTCCTAAACAGTAACGGAGCAGATCGAAAACAGCAAGCCTTAACTCTCTAAGTAGTAGGGTAATAGGCTAGAAAATACAGATCTCCCCTAAACAGTAGCAGAACAGATCGAAGACAGTAAGCCTTAACTCCCTAAGTAGTAGGGTAACAGGCTAGAAAGTACAGATCTCCCCTAAATAGTAGTGGAGAAGATCAAAGACAATAAGCCTTAACTCCCTAAGCAGTAGGGTAACAGGTTAGAAAATACAGATCTTTCCTAAACAGTAGCGGAGCAGATCGAAGATAGTAAGCCTTAACTCCCTAAGTAGTAGGGTAACCGGCTAGAAGATACAAATCTCCCCTAAAAAGTAGTGGAGCAGATTGAAGACAAGTTCCTATACCCCTAGAGATGCAGTGGGTTAAAGCAAAGCTACTTGAAGTGGCCAAAAGAAATCAGGACTCGACAGGTCCAGGCAATTTTGGCCCTTTTGAAGTCTTTGCTCCGTTCTCGTTACACGACAAAGAGTAAAGATGGGCAGCTGTAGGGTCCAAAATTTGCCCGGCCCAAACTACTAGAAACTAAAATCCAACAAAAACAGACTCAAACCCAAAAAATAAGACCTTACCCCAAACCCTAAATACCTATTTACAAATACGGCCCAATTGGCCCACAAACCCAAAACATTTCGGCAAGGGAAACCCTAGTAGCTCCTTTTGCGCCGTTTGTAAACAGCAAGCCTCTAGGCGCCGCACGTTACGCGTCCCTTCGCGTCGTGCACCTCTCCACTATGCCACGTCAGTGGCACGCTCAATCACGAACCTACAAACATGTAAATAAGTTGTAAAAGAATCAGCTATAAAACCGAATCGAAATAAGTGTAAAAGGGATCTTGCTTTTTTTGTTTTTGGAATACAATAGCAGAAAATATATTCAAAACTCAATAGCAGCTCAAAAAACTGATCTAAGGCTTGAAAGATGCTTTTTGATTCTTTTTTTTTCCCTGGGATTTCCTTTTGATTCGTGTTTTTTTTTACTTTTTTTCTTTTCGTGTTTTTACGAATGTTTTTTTAAATAAAAACTAAAGGAAATGAGGGTACTTGGGTTTATTTCTGGAACCGACATCGGAGGTAGAGGCGCTGAAGCGCCGATGACCCTCCAATCTGGCTCCCCAAGGCAGGGTCGAAACCCAAGCAGAGATGGGAGGAGTATTTTTTTCTTTTTTTTCCCTAAGAAATCGAATGGCCAAATGAATTTTGGCTTAATTTTAGCCTTTTACCACCAAACAGCACCGTTTGGTGCTGGGCCTATATGTTTGACTCAAAATGGGGGATTTGCGCATTGAGTCCCCTCTTTTTGCGCTTGCATTCAATCAGAGCATATTCAAGTCTTTTTAATTCTTTTAAATTTCCCCTGGATCTTGCACGCCGTTCCGATTTAGCCTGCACTTGGGCACTGCGTTTTGGGGATTTGGGACATTTGCGTTTTCGGTCCCGCGCATTTGCGTGCATTTATGTTTTGGTCCTTAATGCATTTTTCTATATTTATTAATTATCCCTTTGAGTCTGCTTTTCTTTCAATTAAGTTTTATTTCGCTAATCCTAAGATTTTAATTTATTTTATTTTTAATCTTTTATAAATACTTTGAATTATTTTAATGGTTGGGCCTTATGTTAATTTGCTTTTTTTTATTTTATTTTTTCCTAACTATTTAATTATATATTGTTTTCAAATTTCTTTTACATAATATTATTTTAAAATTTTTGTATAATATTACATTTAAATACTCTTATATTTGTTGTTATACTTATATAATTTATGATAAAATTAGCTCTATTCTATATACATTATTTCTTTTCTTTTCATATCATTTTTTGTAAATACTTTCTTTTATATTTGTTATATATACATATTTTTTCTTTTTAGGTTTATTATATATATATGAATATTTTCTTTTTCCTTTTAAATTCATTTATTCATAATTTCTTTTAAAAATCTTTTCTTTTTCTGTATATTTTGATTATTTTGAATACTTTCATATAATAGTGTCTTTGTATATACATTGTTTGCATTATTTTTTTATCTTTTATTTGCATACATATATCGTTAGACAAATGAATTGGCTTTATTTGAAATTATGTTATATGTTATTTATTAAGAATTTCTTTTGCATTATATATAATTTAATGACCATTTATATTTTATCAGCTGTATGTACAAATAAGGTATTTCGAGCTCTAGCGTGTGTTATCCCTTTGTCAATTTTTTTCCATATAGGTTTTAAATGGTTTTGTGTTATGTTGGTTTCAAGTTTTCATATTGCTTTGTGCGTTATGTGTCATTTTTGGTCTTCATATGGCATTCACATTTTATTGTTTCATACCTGTAATTATGTTTTATTCCTTGTGATTGTATCGTGTTTTCAATTCCCACATTCACTCGATATCAATTGTCTTTTATCCACAAGCAAACCAAACAAGCATATTCTGACTTGTCTTTTATCATCGTTAATTTGAACCCTCTCAACTTAAGGAATTATTTCGTGTTTGAAGGTCCAAGAAATCGTGCCTAATCGTGTTGGGTTTTGATTTTTTCGTTCAGCTAAAATGCGGAATATCCTTTGGAAATTTTGTCCATTTTTTTTAAATTAAAATGAGGCAATATTTCGTATTTGGGGAGTTTGAGAGATCGTGCCCAATCGTGCTGGGTTTCAAATTTTTTTCATTCGACTAAAATATGGAATATCCTTTTTTGAAATTTCATTCAAGTTTTCTTAAACTAAAACGAGGCAATATTTTGTATTTGGAAGTTTGAGAGATCGTGCCCAATCGTGCTGAGTTTCGATTTTTCATTCAACTAAGATACAAAATATCCTTTCAACATTTCATCCATGTTTTCTTAAATTAAAATGAGGTAATATTTCGTATTTGGAAATTCGATAAATCATGCCCAATCGTGCTGGGTTGCGATTTACTGTTTGGCCAAATAATCAAATATCCTTTTGAAATTTCAAATGCACGAGTTTTGGAAGTTACGAAATGATCTTGTATTGAGGATTTGAAATATTGTGTCCAATTGTACTGGATATGATATTTTATTCCTTTTGAACGAGAGAATCTTGGCATCTAATTCAAGTTATCTAAACGTTTTTTAAAGGAATTGAATTTCAATATCTTTATCAAATTTTCGACATTAGGACAATAATTGATCAATACGGTACCAATTTTAAGCGTTGCGAGGGTGCTAATCCTTCCTTGCGCGTAACCGACTCTCGAATCCGTCTTCTAGTTTTTTCGTAGACCAAAAACGTTGTTTTAATAAACCAAAATGTATTATTAAAATGATCGACCATAAGGTGACCCAATCACACCTAAACAAAAAGGATTGGTGGCGACTCCATATCTCGTTTTAAAGTCGATCCCCGTTTTTCAAAATAAAAATGGTTTCGACAAAAAGAATACTAGGTTACTTACTTAATCTATTGAATAGATACTTGAATAACGAATTTTACAAATCTCTTAATAGCATAAAATTTAATAATAGAACTTTGAAAATCAAAATTGATTAATAAATTAAAATCTTAAAAGATATAGGTTTCATGATAATACTAAAATATTTCGGTTGTATGGCAAACCTCGTCAAACTAAGACATAATTAAATAAATTAGTAAAAGCTTAATTCATGATTTGGGTTTTAAAATATATATATATATATATATATATTATTTTGATACCTAATTTTTTTTTCAATTAAATACCAAAACCTTTTGAATTTAGTCCTTTATTAAACAAATGCTAAAAATAAGGTTTAGCGAATAAAAATAACAGCATGCACATTCTTTCCGAAAAAAGTAAAAAATAAAAAAAAAGTTTCTTTCTAAAACTTACTCTTTCTCTCTCCATAATTTCCTTTGATCATACCCTTCCTCCAATCAATTTCTTTTGTTTCATTCCCTTCCACCTTTCATAATTTATTTTCCTTTTCCTTCTTTCATCTTCTTCACTGCAACTCTAGCGCCATTTTCTTCACTACAATAGAAATGTAAAAACGCCATGACTTTGGAAGTAATCATAAACATCCAATGTTGAAGAGTATTTCCATAAAATTCATACTGCAGTTGACATCCAAATCCTTTGGAAATAAGTTCTCAATAGCAACCTTAAAATATTTTCAAAATTACAGATGAAAGCCCCAAAACCCTACTGCAATATTTATTGATAAAAAGTAAACAGAGCTAGAAATTCATAAATCAGGCAACCTCCAAAAAAAAAAACCTTAAAATCTCAAACTCAAAACAAGTAATGATTAACAATTTATGGACTTAAAACCATTTAAGCTCTCACCTTAACTGAGAACAGGGCAATCAAATTCACTAAAATAGATAGGCTAGGAGAAAAGTTAAATTCTTTTCAACAAAGATTGAAATTTGATGATAAAAAAGCAACGCTTAACCTTTAAACATATCTGGGTTTGGGAAGTTTGGCCAAAAAAACAATAATTTAATAGGAAATGGTATAATCACATGATAATAAGAATGTAATACTGCAATAGAATTGTATTTATAAATTAATGATTATTAAAAAGATAGCTCACCCTTTGGCGCTTGTTCTACAGATTCCAAGCAAAGCCAGAGTATATATATAATTAAAAGGAAATAGTAATAAATTTGCAGCTGATGAGAGAAGACTTAATGCTCTTATTACCAAAGCCACCAAGGTTTTCGTTGAAGAAGTTTGAAACTGCTCTATGTTTATTGTTTATGTTTACTTTCAATTTTCTTTTATCTTTTCAATCCTAGCACTGTGTTCATTGTTTATTGTTTGGCAGCTATGGAGTTGCAATGAAGAAAATGGCTATGGAGTTGCAGTGAAAAAGATGAAAGAAGGAAAAAGGAAAAAATATTATAGAAGGTGAGGAGTTTAATTGATGGAAGGGAATGGAACAAAATAATTTGATTGGAGGAATGATATAATAAAAGGAAAAAATGGAGAGAGAAGGAGTAAGTTTTAAAAATATATATTTTTTATTTTTTTCCGGTCAAAATGGACAGGATGTGCCATGCGATATATTTTTATTCACTAAACCTTTTTTTTTTAATTTCCCTTTAAAAAAAACTAAAAATCATAACATTTATATATATATATATATATATTGTGATAAAACAAACAAAATGATTACTAACTTCTAATCTAAACTAAAGGAGTATCTTTGACTAAATGAAGACCCTTATTCCTGTCAAAAGTCATCTTACTAATATAATCAACTTTAAAATTCATTTCGCAAGGAATATACTCAAGCTTCTATTAACCAATGTCTAACAAGTTCTGTTGAATGTGTTGGATAAGTGCTGAAGAAGATATCTTGTAAAAGGATTCTTGAATAGCTCGAAAAGCTTCCTAACTCTCTGTTCTAATCAACAATCCATCATACTTTCAGCTTTTTAAAATCTTCAAGCCATCAAGAATGCCCCAAAATTCTACATTAAATACCGAGCACCAACCCAAACTCCTATTAAACCCAATGATCTAACCCCCATTACGATCCTTTAATACCCCTCTAGTCGTGGCCAACTTAGAATTTAACTTCACAACTCCATCTGTATTCAAAATGACCCAATTACCTTTCTCAATAACTGACATCTCGGTACTCAGCCCATAGAAATCGGTGCCTTTTGAGAAGAGGTATATTGTAAGGCCCAACTGTATGAAGTTTTGATCATTTCACCAGTACTCTACTGAATTTCTTGAAATATGAAAATATTTCGATTCTTCCAAATATGCCACACTATTAGGCCAAAGAAGCACTGCCAATCCACATCCCTTAAGGAAAGTCTATATCGATTCCCCAAATTGGATTCAAGCCATTCTTGTAAGTTTTCTGAAAGAAATTGTCATGTATTTCCGCTGATATAAGTCACGACCACACTTCTTTAGTTGTAGAACAATTTCTAAAGGCATGAACAACAACTTCAGGTGCATTTCCACACACTGTGCAACACTTCTCATACCCTAATCCTTGCCTTACTCGTTCTACCTATGTGAGTAACCTCTCTTTAAAAGCAAGCCAAAGAAACAACCAAACCCTCTGCGGTTGCGAAAATTTCCACACCATCTTCCAAATTGTAACAACTTGATAGTCATGGGTAATCGGAAAGTGTATATTCGGGTCTCCGTTTTCATAAAACGGATTCGTAAATATTTATTAAAAATATTTACGAAGTTAGTTGTATGGTTAATTAGGTTTTAGTTAGGTAAATTTGCATGAATTAAGGGTAATTAGGTATAAAGACTAAATTGCATAACGGGTGAAAGTTCAATTATAGATTAAAAAAAAGTAAAGGGACTAAATAAGAAATTAAGCCTTATTTAACAAGTGTATGGTAAAAATAATTACATGTGTAAAATAATATACATATGTATATAATAATGTATGTAATACTTAATATTTAAGTATATATATTATATTATATTATATTATATTATATTATATTATATTGTTATAATAATTATAAAAGAATAAAAAATAAATAAAAGAAATGAAATAGAAAAAGGAATAGAAACATAGAAGTAAAAACGAAAGAAAAAGAAGGAAGGAAAAGAGAAAGAAAAATGAGAAAAAAGCTAGGGTTTTCAAAGTTCAAAGCTCAATTGCTAACGTAGTACTGGAACCCTCAACTAAAAAGGGAAAAGATAAAGTTGATGAGGAATAGCTCGAAATTTTTGGTTTGTATTTCTATAATCCGAATTTAGTTGTTAATTATTATAATTTAATTTAATGTACATGGTAAGTGTTGAGGTGAGAATTATTGTGTTTTGCAATTGAAATGGAATTAATTTAGTATTTGATGAATTTATTGAATTTATATTGATCGAATTGATATACATATATATATATACACATATTGAATATATTAGTTACCTGAAATGAAATAAATATCGATTGTATTTGAAAAGTAAATTGAAAACCCTATTAACTATATCGGGCTGAGTTAGATATAGATGGCATGCCATAGGATTGGAAGAGTTCAGGGAATTCTTCGATTTCGAGTAGATAAGACATTGGGTATCAATTTATTACTTCAGATTAATTCGATGAGGCACTCAGTGCCAATTTACTTCGGTTTAGCCGATGGGACACTGGTTGTCAATTTATTACTTCGAATTAACTGATGAGGCACTGGGTGCAAACTGGTGTGTTTTGGTTAGATCCATGTATCTGTTCGAGCCCGAGTTGTGTTAATAGGGTTAAATGAATAATAAAGTTTTATGATTAATATTGAAATGGAATGGTATGAGAAATGGAAGTGAAATAGTGAATTGAAAATAAAATGTGAAATATGTTGCAAATATATGGAGTATATGAGTTATATACTCAAGAAATGATTATGGAATGGATAATGCAATTGTATAATGAAATGTGAAATGAATTGTGAAAAGCTATTTATATAGCAAGTATGAGAATTGAGATATTTGTGAAATAAATGAAATATGATATGGTTGTTGTAAAAATTAAATATTAATATGTGTTTATATTTCAATTGTATATTTGTAATTTCTTATCTTTAATTATTGAATTATTGAAATACCACTAAGTTTTTACTCAACGTCGATTTTGTTTTCCATGCGTAGACTAGGTACAGTGATTTTGAAGAGTTGTAATTGTGGTTGTGAGCATCCATCTCATCACATCTCCAAGTGCCAAGAGGGTATGTTTCAAAAATTTAAATAAAATGTCATGTACTTAGGAAGATCAAGTGTGTTCCAAGTAGTAGGGACAAAAATATAAGTTATGAAAACTTAAAATTTTTTTTAGATGTTAAAATATATTAGTGATTAGCCAAAATCACTTTGGCACCAAATGTAATATTCCTATATCAGGTTCCTTGGATCGAACCAGGTATAGGGGTGTTACACAAATATAATCTCTTAAATAACATGACCCCTCTCTAAGCATCCGATAGGCACTCTGTACCAAAAAGGCCCCATAAACAGACCCACCCCAAGTGATTTTATCTAGTCCCACAGAAGGCTGTGGGGGAGGAATACTTACAATGCATTTGGTGATTTCATTAGAGAGTCAAACACGAAACATATCCATATTCCATGATCTATTCTCAATGACCAACTCTTTGAGGGAACAGTCTAAATCAAAGTTGGAATGAGAAAGAATGTGATTAACCAAAGGGCTAACCACTGGTATCCAATTATCCTTCCAACATCTAATGCTTTCCTCGTTATCTACTGACCAAAATAAATTGTCTCAAAGAAAAGGCCAAATTCTAGAAAAAGACCTCCAAAGAAAGGAACACTTATTACAATATATGTCTTTTGGAATGTCTTCTGAAATGCCTTCTTTAACCCTATACTTAGATATGAGAACTCGCACCCATAAGGATTCCTTGTTAGATACCATATTGAAACCCAATTTCAACATAAAGGAATTATTTTGGTCTTTAAGTTAGCGAAATCTAAACCTATCGCAAGCCTTTGGTTGATAAGTTGTTTGCCAACTAACTAGTGATACCTTCCTACTTACCCCATTCGTCCCCCAAATGAACTTCCACACTAGACATTCGATTTCTTCACTTAGCCCTTGAGGAATCATTAAGGACTGCATGAAAAAATTGAGGATAGATACTAGAACAGATTGGGCTAGAGTAACCCTCCCGGAAATAGACAATTTCTTAACATCCCAACTCTATAACTTGTTTTGAACCTTGTCCACTATAAACCGCAAGGAACTGTTCGTTACCCTTTCATTAAATAAGGGAACTCCAAAATATTTTCCTAGATTCTGAGTCATTTAAAATCCAAGAGTATCGTACAACTTCCTTTAAAATTCCTCATTCACCTCATTAGAGAAAACCACATTGATCTTAGACACATTGATCTGATGCTCTGAAAAAGCATAAATTTCATCCAAAATTTTTTTAATCAAACTAACCTGTTGAATGTCAGCTTGACTAAAAATGACCAACTCATTTACAAAAAAAAACAAATGAGAAAACGCCGGACCAGATCGGGACAAATGTATAGGACACCATTGCCCAGAATGACTATTAGACTTAATGCAGAATCCAAGTCATTCCATGCATAAGACAGACAAATATGGTGAAAGAGGACATACATGCCTAACTCCTCTTGCCAGACGTAATTTTAAGTAGTTGCCCCATTCCACAGCATCTGCATAAAAGAGCTTGTAATAGTTGACATAATAATATTTCTAAGAAATACAAGAATACCTGTAGCCTGAAGAGAAGCGTCAATAAAGTCTTACCTAACCCAATCGTAAGCTTTTTCCAAGCCTATTTTGATGGCCATCCACCTTTTGTTCTTCTGCTTACTTCTTATGGAATATATTACTTCGTGAGCCACAATGATGTTATTCGTTATATTCCTGGCTGTAATGAACCCTACTTGCTCCGATGCTATGATTTTAAGGAAAACCACCTTGAACCGATTGATGATGATCTTTATAACCAATTTACAGAGAATCGAATGTAAGCTTATCAACCTAAATTCAGCATAACTCTTAAGGTTAGGGACCTTTGGTAAAAGGACAATAAGCGAATTATTGAGCTCAGGGTCAATAGCATGTTTTGCCAAAACCCTCTAAACCCACTTACAAACTGCATCGCCGACCAAGCCCCACTGATTTTGGAAGAAAAATGCATGAAACCCATAACTTTTCATAGCTTTTAAGAGGGCCTTGTCAAACAATGTAGCCTTAATATCTTCCCTTGAAACCTTTTTCCCCTGAAACACAATGCCATCCACTGCTCGTGTGTCGTTTGATGAGTTCTTTGAGGTGCAAGTCAGTGAGTTAGACGGCCTAACACATGGCCTGACACATGAGCGTGTGGGGCAACTCAGAGAGTTACACGACCTAGTAGACGGGTGTGTGACACGACCATGTGACCCTACTCAAAGAGTTACATGAGTGAGGACATGGGTTGAGACACGTTCGTGTATCCCTAGTTCAATTGTTACACGGCTTAGCCACACAGCAATGTGACCCCTATTTTGCAAATTTTGTATCTTTTTCCTAAACTTCCCAAACT
This sequence comes from Gossypium arboreum, assembly GCF_025698485.1. Classification (NCBI taxonomy): domain Eukaryota; kingdom Viridiplantae; phylum Streptophyta; class Magnoliopsida; order Malvales; family Malvaceae; genus Gossypium; species Gossypium arboreum. The sequence continues at coordinate 12,756,493 of NC_069072.1, read as the reverse complement.
ATTTCAAATTGTTTCCAAGTTATTTTTAGGGCCTCAAGGGCTCGATTTAGTGATATGTGTATGAATATTTTATGATGTGATTATAACAATGAATGACAATATGTTTAAGTGGTTCTAGTTATTTAGTAATACTCCGTAACCCTAATCCGGCGACGGAGGCAAGTTAGGGGTGTTACAATAAAACTTTTATATTGTATTCAATTGTTGTTATGATTGAATTATTGAAAATTTTAAATTGATTTATCCGTTGAATGCCGTAACTGTTTCGTTTTGTACTGTAGCTTTTCGTAGTTCAATGCCGACGATCGAGACAAACTAGGGGTGTTACATAAACTGAGGTCGAGGATACCGAAGAAGATTGAGTGGTCGAAAGCTGAGAACGATTTAGCTCTCGTACAAAACATAAGTATGATCCAGCTAAATAGATTTATTGTTGTAAACATCCCAAGTAATTGGTTTTGAAAGAAAATTTTTTAATTTTCGCTATTCATTATTTCAATGTTTTCAACATTATCTTCTTTAAGAGGGTTAATATCAAAAGAATAAAATTGAAAAATTCTTATAGTTTAACAACCTAGGAAAAGAATCTCTCAAAGATCGATCATCTATCCATTTGTCTTCCCAAAAGCTAACACTCGATCACCCATCTACTTGGTTCCTAACTAACAACTCCAAACCCTCATGATCATTAACTTGTAGAATATATTTTGACATGATGGATATATCCTGCACATGAGAGCAATTAGGGGTCCAAGAAGTCCCATTGTCCATCTTTTTTCCAAAATCAACATCCTCGATTAAGAGTTGTTATCCACTCCATATCTCCACACCATTTGCAGAGAGTTGCCTAGTTTTTATTGACAGTTTTAGAGATGACCAAACCATCGAAAGCCCTTGGGTTGAAAATAACCTTCCATCTTATTTTCGACATATAGCATTTATCATCCCCTCTTCTCATAAAAATTGCCTACAAATCTGTTCAAGCTTCTTTAGTACAACCTTTTGACACTTTAAACACATAAATTATAAATAGGTAACGCGTTCAACAAAGATTTGATGAGTGCAATATGATCACCCATCAATAAGTAATTTCATTGCCAAAGGGCCAATCTTTGTCTAACCTTCTCGATGATAGGTTTCCAGGTGCTGATTCGTCTCGAATTCGCTCCCATAGAAATCCCCAAATAAGCCAGAGGAAAACGACCCAACTCACAACTAATGATACTAGCTACCACAATAGCTTTACTCTCTTCAATTCCAACAGGATGAATTTTTTATTTAGACAAATTAATATGCAAACCTGACACCAATTCCAAAAATTCCGGGACTACTTTACCACAAAGTCTGATCCTCTTTTGCCTCAAAAAATAGTATGATATCATCTGCAAAATACAGATGTGAGATGCAAAATCTAGACTCAAAGATCTTAATACACCTGAAGTTAAAGCATCCACCAGCTCTCTAGCTGTAGCATTAAATGAAATGATTCACAACTAAAATAAAGAAGAAAGGGGAGAGGGGATCTCCAAATCGTAACCTTTTAAACATTTTAAAATTCTTAATAGGGGATCCATTGACCAAAACAGACACCCATGCCAAAGAAACACACTCGTATATCCAAGCAACCAATTTATGCCCGAAGCTCATCTCCTCCATCACATTGAAAAGGAACTTCCATTAGAGACCATCATACGCCATCTTTAAGACAAATCCTCCATCATTGCACCTCTTTTTCTTCATGCTGTCCACTACTTCATTTGCAAGTAAAAATCCATTGAGAATTTGTCTACCTCTAATAAAAGTTGTTTGGGTATCTTTTACACGAAAATCAATGACTCCTCCTAGCATTCTAGCCAAAAAAATTTTGCAATAATTTTATAAAGAGAAGAGACCAAACTAATCGGTTGATATTTGGATTGTCTACCTTCGAAATGAGCAGAAGGAACGTAGAATTAACAGCTTTATCAATTCTGCTTGAAATAATGAAATCCCTCACAAAGTGCAGCAGATCCTCCTTGATGATAGCCCACGAATGTCTGAAAAAGTTGAAATCGTACCCATCGGGCCTTGAGGCCTTTGATTCATCACAATCCCATATTTCTCCTTTGATTTCCTTAATAGATACCATATGTTCAAGCTCCTTTGGCTGTTATTTTTGCAATTTCCTAAAACTGAATCCCTTAATAAAAGGTCTTTCCCAATCATCATTTGAAAAATGCTTTCTAAAATAGTCCCCCGCCACATTTTTTATCACCACTTCTCAGCCCCTCAATAACAACTCTTTTAGCTCGGATCTTCGCTTTGCACTGGAGAAATTTCGAGAGCCATTTGACTCCAGATTTCTGCTTCCATAAAGCCTCACGTGCATGGAACAATCTCCACAAATCACCCATTCTAGACTTCCTTCTAATACAGTTCGATTCTGAAAGGAGGCCACAATCACCTTTGTTATCGAGATTCTCGATCTGAGCTTCTACTTCCAAGATTCTTTGAGTTATATGATAACTTAAAACCGGTGATATATATGGTAATAACTTTTGAGTTAGTAGTTGCACCAAAATTGATAACTATTGTCCCATTGTGCTTAACTCAAATTTATACAAGTAAGCCTCTTCTATGTAATCAAGGACCCAAGTTTTTAGTCAACCAAAGCAAACAAAGGCTAATTAATCTTACCCTCCTTTCTCTTTAATTATCTCCAAACTAGGATCTTTTTTACACGGAAAAGGAAATATTCCTTAACTTGGGCACATGCATGATTAATCATAAGGGTCCCTTCAAACAGTTGCAAATTTGTAATTAATAGTGATATTAGTAGGCCTAGAAGAAAAGGGGGGGGGGGGAGGAAAAGAAAATGATTGATCAAAAAGGCTAACAGTTAAATCAGAAGGTGAGGTGAAGTCAACCTATTACATACAATCGGCATTTAGGCAAGGGATAAAAGCAATAGATACAGACAAAATATGCCATATTCATTGCATTTGGAGTTCTAGAGACAAAAAATGCACAGGAAACCCCATAAAAGAAGAAGCAAAATTATAAAAAGGAAGAAAGTAGCATTCAGAAAAAATAAAACAAAGTAATGCCCTTCATTTGATATGTCAAAACCTTAAATTTATATATTAATTGCAATGGCAATAGATATATATTTATATCACCAATAAATATTGGGTGTAAAAATATAATTACAAATGCGAATATTAAAAATAAAATTATTGAAAGAAATAATTACAAATCTTTATAAAATGTACTTATAGAATACCAAATATATATTTATGCCATTGTTTCTGATCAAGTTAATTACATTGGAATAAATATAAAATAATATAATCCAGTTACATATGCATAAACATAGAGTAATGGTGATCTACATTCAGATGGAAACATAATTAGCATCATTATATTAAATGTATAATCCCTATTGGTAAGCTAAGCTTGCCGTCGGTACTTGGTAACACTCCTGCTTATTTCTCATCAACATATAAAAATCTATGCTATTTTGATTCAATAATTTCTCAAATTCACCGACAATGGTAAGAATAGTGTGTTGTAGATATAATAGTTGAAATTTGATCCAAACAATCTCATTTCTCTCCCTAATTATAATAAAGAAATTTGTCAAATTCAATTTTTTTCATTAAAACGTCAAACCTATATTAATTAATATGTCCAAAATGTTAAATCTAAATAGGTTAGAGGAAATAAAAAGATCATAGGAATAAATATATTCAAATCACAGAAATGATAGCGTATATATATTCATAACCCTAACTGAAGAGATCGATGCACTAGAGTATATGAAATATATAAAATCTGTGTAATAAAATTGCTAAAAGAGATCAGTAGTTGAACTGCTCATCTGATCAAAGAGCAATCTTTATTGTCATATAAATCGAAATACATATAAAAGCAGAAAGAAATTACAGTACTTAGAATTGTTATGATATTCAAGACAAGAGAGAGAGGGAGAGAGGTTTGATCAAACACATACATGGTATACAATATTAACTCAAACCATCTTCAATCACCTAAACCAAAGGCAAACAAAAGTCTGCTTTGGAGCATAGATAAGATCTCAGATGCTGTAAAATCAAAGAAAAATCCATACAGAAAAAAAAAAAAGGAAACAGCTCCCCAAACATGTGCAGCAGTAAATATATGGTATAGTATTAGGTTTTAGTTGATATGTAGCATACAAATCGGACCATGATGCTTCATTTCCCCAAGAAAGAAGAGAAAAGAAGAAAAGATGAAGTAAAATGAAAAAGGCCTTTGTTCATTGATGAAGAAAAGAGAGAACCCTTTAACTCAGTGAAGAAGGCATGCAGATGGAGGAGGTAGGGTTTCGTTTCTTCTTCTTGAGAGAAACCATCTTCTTCATCTAAATTCTATTCTTCCTTGTCTTTTTTCTTTTTCTTCTTCCTTTTCTTGGTGTTGGGAGCTGAGTTGGGTAAGGCGGTGAGTTTTGTGCGGTTGGTAGATAGCAAAACATGGAGTGGCGATGATGAAAGCTAAGGGTTAATGATGAGAGGAAGCAGAGGGGAGAGGACATGATGATTGCTGCACCTTTTTTTTTTTTTTTTTTGGTTTCACTCTTTTGGTTTGAATTCAAGATAGATAGAGAGATAAATATCACAAAGATTTGCGTGCTTAATTAGTATTTTACCAGAGAGGTTTTGTGCTTTGTTTCCTTGTTTCACATGGAGATAATTATCATGGACACCACCCAAACTACCTTTTCTTTAACCTAACAGATTGAAATCTCTCTACATTCTGCATATAGCTTTTTCTTAATTTAAAAAATAAAATTTATTATGGTTGAAAATATAAATAATTAAAATATATAAGTAATTTTAATTTTTAAATAAAATAAACTAAAAGACAAAAGAATCATTTATATTTTATATATTTTTAATTTCATTAATTAAATTCTTCTGTAGGTGTTACTAATTCTTCGCCAATATTCTACTTGGTTACTTTTTTTTTTTCACCAAAAGCAAGTTTTATTAACTTGTTACTTGTTCTAGTTAGTTAGTTGAGCTGTGTTTACTTTTAATTAGGTTAAAAATAACAGTAGACATGAGATTAATTATTATAGTGATTGCATATTGTAACTGTGAGATTAAAATCAGTGATGGAGTATATGTTTGAGTGGTAAAAATAAAAAATAATTATGATTAAGAACAATAGATAAAAATGGTATATAATAGAAAATTTTATTTTATGAAATTATTAAAATATGTGAATTTGTAATTTTATTTAATAAAATATTAATATGTATTTTATAAAATTTTAATTAATTATATAATCATTTTAAAGTATTTGTTATATTAAATGATAAATATTTTTAATTTTTTATGGTTAATTAATTTCATTATAAGCATGTGAAGTATTATTTTATTAATAATGACATCATACTTGAATAAAATTTTAAAATATCTACGTTATATTTTTAATACGTATCACAAATTTTAGTGAAGGATATTTTTAAAGTATGAGTTTTTTTTTTTCAAAAAAAAAAAAGAACATTTGATTCTCACCGTGGAACCACCGGAGCTTTTTGCTGTCGTCAAAAAAAGTAGCAGCAGTGGATTTTGGAATTTTTCATTGCACTGAGATTGCTTCAGTGCGTTTGATATTGAAATGAGGCTGAAGGGCCCTTTTTCTTGACAAAAAGAAATGGTGTTAGTATCCACAAAGAGTTTGATATTAACAAAAACTTCACTTTCCAATGAATTAATATTTATGACATAACATTTCTTGACATCTTAAAATTATTACTTTCACCAAAAATAAAAAATCATTACATTTCTTATTTACCAAAATAAAAATCATTAGATTTCTTAAAATGTAATTAACTTTGTCATGTAATTGAAAAGTCAAAAAAAAAAACCTTCTTAAAAGATTTACCTTTTTTTTCAATTTTATTATATTTTATGAAACAATTTTCTAACTACGAACGAAATGATTAAATAATTCCAAATTTATTTTAAGTAATGTTAAATTAAGTTTTAATTTATATTATAATTTTTTAAATAAAATTATTTTTATTTAAAACAAACAAACAGATATTATTTTAAAAATAATTATGTTAAGTGACACATTTTGTTAATAAAAGGTAATTTTAATAATATTAAGTATAATTGAAAATATTAAAACTAATAATCTGTATATTATTTGGTATTTTATAAATAATAAATTATTTTTATTAATATTAAATATTATTGAAAATATTAAATTTAGTAATTTGTATTTTATTTGAGGTGGGTAATTTTAAAAATTACAAGGCAAATCTAGAGGGGCAGGAACCTTCCCCTGCCAAATGGAAAAATTAATGGATTTTGATTCATTTATAAATGATAAAATTAGAAATTAATATATAATAAAATTAAGTTAAAATAAAATGATTTTTATTTATTTTTAAAAATATAAAATTTATAAGTTAATAGATGATAAAATTTATAAAAAAATTATAATTTAATTTCAACTCTTCAAAATATATTTTTAGCTTCAAGGTTAAAGATTACCACCACATTTTTAATAAAATGTTTAGTGAACCAAAAGTGTTAATACAACATTGTTTAAATTTTTAGTGTGTCCCAAATATTATAATGTTTATTTATCCTACTATTATTTTTTGTTTTTACTGTTTTTAGGACGTGGTTAGGGAATGTGAAATAGAATACGGTATTCAGGTATTAACAAAATTTGATTTAATTTAAAAAATAAAATAAAAAAATTAAATTTTGAATTAATTGAATCGAGTTATTTAAATCAACTTGAATTAATAATTCAAGTTTTGAGCTTAAGTCGAGTTAAATTTTACAATTCAATAACAAATTGCTGTAAATATTTTTTGGTTTTGTCAATTTTGAAAATGAAAAATTCATCTATCTCAGTAAAAGTTAAAAATAATTTTCAAAATTCAAAATATTTATAAAAATTCAAAATTTATATTTTTTATAAAATTTAAAAATATAAAGAATATATAAAGAATTTTAAAATTTTAAAATTTTTCTAAAATAATAATTTTGGGACATAAGTTAATTAAAGATTCAAGTTTATCATAAGAATTTTTTTTTTTGCTTTGAATTTTTTTAAATATATATGGTTTTAAATTTATGTGCTCCAACATGAAATTAATTATACTATAACAATATTTTAATTTAATATATTTAATTTTTTAATTTAACTCTAATAATTTTACTCAACTTTTCAAATTATATTAAAATAATAAAATAAAACTTGATTAACTTAAAATTCCTTCCACTCAAATTGATTTTATATACGCTTAACCCTACACTACTTATGTATGAGTAGCTTTGATGTAGTCCATTTAACTGGAATTATGGTTTAAATTTGATAAGCCATTTCACATATTTCAAAGCAATACGAGCATATATTGGTAATGCGAAAACTGGGGAAGGGAAGATTCCTCTGCTTTTCAACCACATTTTTAAAGCTGTTTCCTGTTTGCAGGATGATAAAATTTGGACCTCCAATGAAGAGATCTTTTTTGTTTCAATAGTGAGGGTGAGATGCGGCGCGCGGTTTATTTTGTTTGAAAAGCTATTATGCAGCAGATACGTTATTCACTTGCATTGTTCTACCTCGTTTTGATATTTTAAAATTGTTGTTTTACTCACATATATCATACAATAAATCTTAAAATATTTAAATGAGATATTTATAAATAATTATTTAATAAATTATATATGTCAAATACATATTAAAATCATTATTAATTGAGTAGGGCAAGCTATATGATGTAGAACATGAAGATAAATTTGACAATATCTATTTTGTTCCGTTCTATTGTTATTCCTAATATAATAATTTTTTTATTTAACACGTATAAATAGAGAAATCCTAAAACTTAACACACACATAAATTAGATTGGATATATATATTATGTATAGCCCATAGTCATCACATCAGTAATCAACCGGTTTGTATATTCGGACAATGACTTTCAATTTTGTTTTAATATTTAATCTTAGGTGATTGTTAATTTTCTTTTAAAATAGAATATAATTACCTCATACGATTTTTTCTGTCAAAATAAATTTTATTATTGATAAAAAGGTTTCAAAAATAAACACCAATAGCTCTTAAAATAGAAAAAATATTCATTTAATTCCTTTTATAATTTATAAAATTTTAAATTAGTAATCGTAAAATTATACTTTGAGCTATTAAAAATGATAAAATTTTGATTTAATCCTTTAAAATTATAAAGATATAAGCTATTAAAATAGTGAAATTACATTTTAACTATCATAAAATATATAATTTAATTCTAGCCCCTAAAAAACTTTCTCCTTCACCCCAATACCTATTAAAATTCGATAGCAAACACATATGTATTTAATACACAATTGACATATGATAAAATAATTGCAACAATAGTTATTGAGATTTAAAAAGCTTAATTTTTTATGAAAGGGATATGGTTATCCTTGGAATCTTGAAATTTAATCAATGTGGACCTAGTTGAGTACAGGTTGAATAATGTTGATGTTAAACCTTAAAATGTCCCCCCAGGCCCTTGCTAGGTTGCACTGTTTTGTTTTTGTTAGGCAAGATAATTTCTCTGCAGATTTAGTTACCGCTGGTGTTTCTCGGTGTACCAATATAATTAATTAAGATTTCTCACTTTATAATTATTGTAATACAATGTCATGAAATTACTAAAGATTAATTTGTAAAACACGCATAAATTCCCCTGGCTAGATTTCATCATCATGACGGCTGGTTGCAAATATGATGGTGATGATTATTGTTCATGGAGATCTAGATTTGGATGACTAGATCACGTCGAGAAGAGTTCATGTAAGGCAATGAAAGCTGTGGTGAAAATGCAGATAAACTTGCTAATTTCAGGTTAAATTGTTCTTCTTTTTTTTCTTTTTTCTTTTTTTTTTTTTTGGGGGGGGGGGTGGGGAGAATATAAGCAATCATGTGATTATTGTTCCTTGACATGTTGGAGGCTCTATCTTTTAACTCCCATGCAAAGATTTCGTGAGGCACCATGATGACATGAGGCATTGGATTCTTCATTTTGTCAACACAGCATTCATTGTTGTCTTTTGTCCATGCTTGCACCTTAAACCAGATTAGCTTAAAAACTAATCCACATGTATTGCGTCAGGAAATTCAAACATATATTGATTAAAGCTTAGAAGGTGATTAAGCGGAGACAAGATATAGAACATGATTGTGGGTTGAAAATAACCTGTGAAATTCCAGGAAATGTTAAGAGAGAGAAAAAGAAAACTGATGTCCAACGTATTTAGCACTGAATGAAGACAGACTCACAAGCTTCCGAAACATGTTAAAGAAACCATATATTCTAGTTAGCGTTATTTAAGAATTGTTTTTAACTTTTTAGTAAAGAAGATCACAAACATTGATGATAAAATGGCAAAGGCAAGTGGGGAATGAATCTACATTTTAATCCATTTCTTGATAACTTTATGGTTGACCCTCATAAAGTTAGGCACTTTAAATGGACTTAACTTTTACAAAATTTTCTCTTTTGCTCTAGTTTCTTTTGTGTTCAATATCAGCAATTTTAACCGATTAATTTCTTTATATGGAGGTTAAACTATTCATAAACTCCTAAATTTCAATTAATTAAATTGAAGTATATTACACACTTATTCACATTTAAACTCGTAGCAACTATGGCATACTTGATATATATCATAGTACCCCATCGCAACTGTCGTTGAAATCTCTCTTTTATCAAACCGGCATATGATTTCACCACCGAGAAGTGGTTCTGTCATTTCAAAGAGAAAAAGGCATAGAAAAAAAAATGATCCTAAACAAACCGCGATCATCTTTTGGGCTGAGTGGGGATGGAAGCACAATCCTTTTGAAAATTTTGAGAGCCACTTTAATTTCTTTGGGGAAAAATGCCAACTTTATAAGCTTGAAAGAGTGTTGTGATACCTTACTGCTGGCCGTGTTTAAAACTCTTGAAAATTTTGAGAGGGGGTTTGTTTCGAAAATATGGTCCATTTCGAATGCTCAAAAATTTAAAATGTTGGTTAGTGAGAAAAAACAGGATGACGTAAACCCATTTTCTCCACCACAGTAATCAATTTTTTTAACCTTTATGTTCCACCGCCAACAAATTCACCAGCTTTTTACCCAAGTTACCTGACCTGCAAGACTTTGTCAAAACTCCCCCAACATTCTTCAAAGTAAATTAAATTAAACTAAGGGAAAAGAAGAAGAAAGAAAAGCAGTGAATTTTCTTGAAAAGTTCAAATCCGAGGACCCCCTCCCCTCCCACAATGTAAGGAGGGACGATGATCGAGGAAATGTTGGGTGAAAAAGCGCAATATATCAGTGTTGCATTAGAAGAAAAAGTCTGAAACCACTGTATAAAGTTGACCTGGGGCTAACAGTTTGCTAAACATACTTTCTTTTTACTAGGCTCCTGTAAAAGTGCTCGAAAATATTTTAAATTTACCAGTTTAAGGGAAACATTTTCAGTTCAGGTGGAATGTAGAAAAATACTTCTAACTTGAAGCGCTTTCAGGTAAAATATAGAAAAACACTTTTTACTGGAAGTACTTTTAGGTGAAATATAGAAAAACGCTTTCAGTTGGAAATGGTTTTCGCATGTTACCAATAAAACGCTTCCAGCTAAAAACATTTTTCCCCGTATTATATTAGGGTTCAAGGTTTTTAAGATTTGTTAGGGCTTTAAAGTAGGATTGTGTTTAGGGTTATTTTAGGGTTTTTAATTTTAAATTTTAAATTGATAAAATATTTAAAATAATAGTAATTATAATTATTGAATTCAATATTTAAAATATTTGTATTTACACTAATCATATATTTGAATTTTATTTTGTAAATCGATTAAAAATAGAAATTGAGAGTACTCAGTTCGGATGCAAAACTAGTTTTAAAATTTTTTGCCTTTTTTTTTGTTTTAGTTTGATTTGATATTTCAGCAAAAAAAACTTATCCAGTGCATTATTTTAGACAAGATGAGCTCTAAAAATATATCTTAGGAATCTCGAGTTATCTAAAATATGATGTGAAATTCACCGGTTAGTGGGGGGTTGAAATTTGTAGAGACAAAATACTCCAAGCAGGACACACTGTCAGCAAAATTACTGAAAACGCGTCCAGCTGGAAACTCTTTGAGCTGAGGTGGCACTGAAAATGTTTCCAATTGGACGCACTTTTAGTACTTTTGATGATAGTGCGTCTTGTTTGGAGCATTTTATCTTTACAAATTTCAACCCCCCACTATTCGGGGAATTCTTTCAAAATCAAACAGGAGGTCATCCCTTAAGCTATAAATATAACATATTTCAGTCTCCGATGGCATAAGCCATTTACGAGGAAATAAAATTTTAAGAAGTTCAGAAGAATAAAAGTTCGTTGGGAAGGCATAAGTTGGAGCAATGATACTATTTGTATAAAAAAGTAAACATAAGCATTGAGTTTTGTTGTCAATATTTATTTGAAGCATTATCTTTTTTGCATGATATTTTTTGTTTCGAACTTCTATCGATAGATAATTAGGTTCAAAATGAGTGGACAGATTAATGACATTATTTATTACGATAGTGAGGTCTGTAACACTGAGAACGATGTGGTTTTTTTATAGAAGAACACAACGCGAATGACATTTAACCAGAACATTGCTAGAACTCCAAACAGGAGTTAGGTGAAAAATCGTCGGAACCAACCAAATGAGAGTATCATCTTTTAAGTATAGATTTTGTGCTTCAGTCTACCCCGTGAGAAATTACGCTTTCAATATTAAAGGTGCTAAGGGCTTGGAGGCGATGATACAGACACATATCGACAGTGGATCACTGTTTCTCAAGTTATATATGGAATTTTCAGGGCTAGATGAAGGCCTTCGAATGTCGACATTTGTTCCTGTTCGAGAGGTCAAAATGGTTGAAAATGAAGATAGTCCAACGACACAGTTGTGTGGTAGGTTCACCACTTTATTAGAAAGTTCCCATTATGATATCTTGAAATCATCAATAGGAAAACACTCATCCGTCTCGGCCTTAGATTTCAACTGTAGGAGGCAGAACACCAAACAATCAGGTTTTAGTGGTAGAATAGAATACACGATCCTTGCACAGCACTTAGTTAGTGGGTTATACGTGAACTTCAGTCAGTAGATGTTCAACGTTGGGAATACTTACTGGGGAATAACAGCAACTTCCAACGGGTGGCAATCGACATGTGATTCTTGACGTTTTGACAATTATACAAGAAGAGATGATATACTCCTTACGACGTCCACTAGCGAGAGGTCATCTAATACGACATATGTTGGAGGGTCCAAGAATGAAAATGGCAATAAATCTGATACCGGTCCAGTCCAGGAGCTTGGTGCCGGTAGTTCATAAATTGCATTATTTTCTAAACCGGAGTCTATTCTAACTGAATCAGAAGACGGTGAAAGGGGTGAAGATAAAGAAGAAAAAGATCTACGATTCATAGCATACTCACCTTCAGCCCACATGCATAATGTCAACCTATCGTCAGAAGATGGGTTGGAATTTGCAGAACTACCACACAAGAGGCCTGTAACATCCCGAAATAGGGCCTAAACGGAATAGTGGTTGCAAAACCATAAATCTGAGGTAGAAAAATTTATTTTATTATTATTTTGAGGTTCATGATATGATTGCATGATTTTGTGAAAATTTCGTGATGAAATTCTATGCATAAAGTGCTTAAGTTGAGGTTAGGGACTAAATCGAATAATTTGCAAAACTTGCATTCTAGAAGTTTTTAGTATGAAATTACTTTGGAATATTAATTAGGAGGGTTTAAATAACAATTTGACCAATTTTAAGTTCATGGACAAAAATTAGGACGTGGAAGGAATTTTTGAAAGTTTAGTAAGGAGGGGTAATTTGGTCATTTGGATATTAAATGAATTAAAAAGGGAAAAATAACACAAAAATTGGTCATCTTCTCAATTAGTTTCTGCCGATTTTTGCTCTCCTCCATAGCTGGGGTTTCTTCAACTTTCAAGCTTCATAGTAAGTGATTCCAAGCCCCGTTTTTAATGATCTTTACATTTTTGGAGTCTCGGTAACATGATTAAGCTTATTCTAGCAATAATTCAACCTAGGGTTCATATTTGGAAAAATATCCATGGCTGAAATTTGTGTATTTTGGTGTTTTATGATAGAATATGAGGTTTTAAATTATGTTAAACAACTTATGCTACTCGGTTTTAAGTGAAAACGAGTAAAAGGGCTTAAATTGGAAAAAATACCAATAGTCATAAGTATATGTTAGAGTGTGATTTTGATATTGCCATAGAAGGGAAAAATGATCAGCATGTCATAAAACATAAGAAAATAGGATGAAGTTTAATTTACGAGCCTTGGGGCAAAAGTGCAAATATGTGAAAGTTTAGGGGTAAAAATATAATTTTGCAAAAGTTTGGGTCAAGGAATATTTTAATAAATGTGAATATTAAATAAGTTAAATTTGCTATTATAGATCAAGAAGAACGAAATTCGGGTGTAGATCGGGGAAAAGAAAAAGTAAAGGACTAAATTGTAAAGTTTAGTCACATTTTGTATCAAGGTAAGTTACAGTAAATAAATGCAATATTCTTTTATTTTACATTATTATTGTCAATTTCAGCATTTATATATTTATGTTATGAAAATATTTAAAGTCGAATTTAAGGTGAAGTGATGGAGGAAAAATGTTAGAAAGCCGGTTGAACCCTAGGAATGTTAGGATATTAGGGTTGACAGGACAGAACAAAAATGAGCCATGTAAGTCCATATTAGAAATATGGCTTTGGAGACAGGATTGAGCCATGTAAGTCTATATTATATATGGCATTGGAGACAGGAATAATTCATGTAAGTCCATGTCAAAGACATGGCATTGGCAGGATATTGATAGACAGGAACGACCCTAGTATCCTTAGTATTCTGAGTGGTTCAACGGGTCAGGATACGAGTTAAATTACAGTGAATTAACAGCAAAGGAAAAGTAGATTATACTTATGAAAAAGGAAATGTTAGGTAAGAAAGAAGGTAAGGGAATAAAGAAGAAGATAGAAATTGAGAAGTAAAGAAATTTATGATGTTAGATGATATTATGCATAATTATCCATTATGTTGAATGTTGTGATTTATTTGCTTGTAAGCTTACTAAGCCTAGTGCTTAATCTCTTTATTTTCTTCTTCTTATAGTACTTATCTAGTCACTCGGGGATCGAAGGAAACGTCGGAGGCATGTATAGAAACTTAGCTACTTTTGGTATAATATGAACAATGAATGATGTGTAAATACTTGCTAGTGATTAGCTAATAAAATAGCCAATGATATACATGTTTATTAATATGTAAAATTGAATGGTGGTTATCACATGAAAATTATGAAAAATGTGAAAGTAACCTAAAAACAGATTCAAGTAATAGAAATGATGTAAATTTTAAAAATCACTAAAAATTGTAGAAATATAGTTTGAAGATGAATAAATATGAAATTAAATCTTATTATGTATATTTTCTTATGGAATAAGAAAAACAGGTAAATGTATTATATTTTATGAGATATCTGAGTTTTAGTGAAACAGGGTCAGAGCAATTTCTGGATCCCCTATTTCAACTTTGGAAATTCACCATAAATTGCAAAAAACTAATTAGAAGGTGTACTTTATATGGTTAGAATCCTTGTTGAATCTAGTTTTAATAGAAATAAACGGCTTAGTCATATGAATTTTTTATAGGAAGAAACATGGTTCGTAGTAAGAAGAGGTCAATGCAGTCGAGTTTTGAAACAGGGGAACATTAACTAATAAACTGTACTAATTGGCCAAGTCAAAAATTCTAGAAAAAAAATATTAGATAGATATATAAGTCTAGTTTCAGGAAAAATTTACGGATCTTAATTTTGAGTTTTGAAACTTGAGAAATGAATTTTTAAGCAACCATGACGCAGAAAAACAGTTTATTCCGAAAATTAAAATAAGTGGTTTAGAGTTGTTTAAAAGGTAAGATAAGTTTAGTAACACCTCAAGCTTGACTCCGGTGACGGTTTCAGGCATGGGGGTGTTACAAGGCCGGGCCATGCGAGTTCTTCGTTGGATTCGGGTGATTTGGAAGTGAGAAATGAGTTTTTCACTAAAGATGGTTTTTTCACTACAGCGAAGTGATACAACATCAAGAACAGGGTTAACTTTCACGTAGTTAAATCTCTATCTAAGAAGTTCAAGGCCAAGTGTGTAATACTAGACAGTAGATGTACATGGAAAATCATGACTTATGTTAAGAAAAAGACGTGGTTGTGGACGATAAAAAAGTTTTCCACTCCGCATACGTGTGTTACCACTGGTATTGTATTAATATCGGTATATATTGCGACATAGTTGAATTACTAAATTTAACGTACTCGTGGAGTTGTAGGTATTTCACGAGATCATCCAAAGTTGGATTCAGAGATGATTGTGGGCATAATACTAATGATGGTGAAAATGAGTTTTAAGATTATTGTATAGGTTTTAATTGCAAATATTCGTAGTTGATTTGATTACACGCCTCCGTACCGCAAGGTGTGGGCAGCAAAGCAGAAGACATTTAAGAAGATGCACATTGGTTGGACACATCATACAATAAGGTATGACAGTAGTGTCGGGTGTTGGAAATGTACGTCTCAGGTTACATAACTGATCTGGAAATGAGGCATTCGTACCACAACGTTTGCTTGCTCCATGGATGTCGAGTGTTCCACTGTTGTTTTAAACTTTCAAGTAATACTCCCAAGCATTCCAGTACTGCAAGCTATTGGTACAAATATACGATACCTTTATGTATGGTAGATATACTCATCGGCTGTTTTTGGCTATGGCATAAGATGGCAATTAGAGAATCCTTCCAATTGCGTTTGCAATAACTTTGGGGTAGTCAGTAGACGACTGGATGGTTGATGATTGCGCGCTAGATTCCTTCTTAATTCAGGCTCTGGTTGGGGTTGTAGTCATTGGAGTTGTGATTGAGCCTCCGATTGGGGTTGGGGTTGGGGTTGGGGTTGTGGTCTTGGTAACTTCTCTTCTTCACCTTCGATCGACTGCGATTCGTGCATTCTCGGTTGCTATCGTGCATACTTTGTTCTAGGAATAAATGATTGAGAAGATGCCCTAACTTGGTAGAACAAAGTTTCTAAAAGTGTTTGCGCCACAAACAACGAATGAGCATAACTATGTTGAGTCTCATACACCGATGGGATAATAAGTAAACTCTCCGTCAGTGCTTGAAAAACAGATGGCCTATACATCGTCATTGAAAAAGTAAATGACATGGGCATGTAATACATTAGGGACAAATGTTTAAAAGTCCAACCTGACATAAGATTAGAAATAAAAAAATATGGTGTAATATATGGTGCTTGTGTGAAGATGATAGGGTTAGAATACGCACTAGAATAAAACGGTACATACTGATCGGCGGGTGGTGTGAGCATTGATGTCGGTTCTTGTGTGAGTGTTGATGATAGACCTGGATCGGCAGTTCGTAGATTTAAAGGGGCCCATCGTGACCTACTTGTATGAGGATACGGACACCTCACCTCTTCCCCATGCAAATATGACTTGCCATAGATCCTAAACATGACATGTATTCCGACTCGTATGCTAACTCTGGAATGACAATTAGTTCGCTAGTAGGTAAGAAATCATACCGATTATTCCACATGTTGATATGTTGAGAGTGAAATATTGGTCAATTCTCATTTGTCCTATCTCGCAAGTCGATTTTCGAAATCTGAATTGCCACAACACTCTATTGGTCTTGTGCATCTTGAAGGTAGCATACACTACCAATGGGACCTTCACGTGCTAGGTGTTCGGATTCACAAAGAATTCTTTGAGGATGACTTCTCGAATTGCTGGATCCTCGTATGATGTCCATTCAAACTATATTAACATGATAAAAATATTAGTTATACATATAATACTAAATATGAAATCGATTACGTTAATATTATTTAGTTCAAATTTAAATAAATAGATACCTCCTCTTCCGATCGTTAGTCTAATTGAAGCCATATATCTTGAAGCTCAATAGGTAATCCTACGTGACTCGACCTATAGTTCCACCTATTTAAATCACTTGTTAGCTTAATAATCTAAATTTAAATCAATTTTATTATGGTATTATCTAATGACTTTTACCTTGTTACAAGTGAGAATTTATATGGGTAGTTTGCTCGAGGACGTAAAAATGGCAATCGATGCCGCATCCGTGATTGCAGTAGTAGAATGCAACCACCAATTTTGATTTTTCATGGTTGCGTCACCCAACACATCTCTGTGTACAATGTTGCTAACACAGCAGACCCTTAACTAAGTTTGCCCACTCCTCTAAAGTTTACGAGTTTCAGTAGCCACCTTAGATAGACAAGTGTTCATGACTTGTCCGGCATTAGGATACCCCTGATAATTTGAAGGATGTACGACTGAGCGTGTTGTTTTCTTTTGATTTCAGTCGAATCATCATCCAGCCCCACAAAATTTCTTCGTAACCAACTCATTTCGACCCGATCTCCACAAATCATTTCCGGAACCGAACCCAAAAGTTCACCACATACACTTTCCCAATCAACAAAGTGAACAAACTCGGTGACTACTGACCCATCCACCGGTAACCTCAACTATAAATCCACCCCCTCTAGAGTGATAGTACACTTGCCACATGGAAGATGAAATGTGTGCGTCTCGGGTCTCCACCTCTCCACCAATGTGCTTACGAGTTTCAGGTCCAACTTACACTCCTCGCCTACAAGGGCCATGTGCCAAAAACCGACTTCCCTCAAGTACAGTTCGATCAAGGGTGGAGGAGGAGCGGGTAGATTACGAATATGAAATTGTAAAATTTGATATTCCGCCTAATTACGTAAAAAATATATAAAATATCAAGTTAAAATATAACAACGAAATAAAAAAAATTTAAACAAAATTGAATTTTATTAAAAAATATTCTTTTCATTTGCAATTGCCTGACAAAAATATGTTTGTCATCATGATGGATTACAGAATCGGTCATTGCTAATTATAGAAAATGAATTAATTTTTAATAAAAAATATTAATAAAAAATCTAATAAAAAATATTTTTAAGAGATAAATTTTGATGTTTACTTTAAGCATTACATAAAAGAATTCATCACTAAGTGATAAATTTGTTGCAGTCCTCCTATTCTCACTAGACTTAGCCAATGAGTTTGCAAACTTATAGCCTCCCTAAATGTATGGCAGAAGCTCACTTTAACAATTTTGCTGGCCAGATTATCCACCTCGTTGAAAATATTCAGACCTCCTCGAACTTTGAGACGAGTTTGAACACCATGAAAGAATAGGGGTAATAAGATTCCATATATAGTCAACTTTATCTTGTCTTTCCATTGAGAATTAAGACAGAATTGCAAGGCAATATTGATGGCACAAAGTTCGACTTGTTCAATATTTTGATTATCACCATATCTGATATATTTGTGGAATACATGTCAATATTTTAAGACACACAATATATAATTTTGATACAAAGGTTGATCTTTTGATTTTAAAGAAAAAAATTTAATTCGTAATTATGTTGTAAAAAATGAAAACTATATATTGCTGGAAGCAAAATGTAACTAAGCAATTGTTGTAATATTTTTTTTTATAAATTTGATAATGTCATTTTAGTAATAGACTAGGCTTGAAGATAATTTTTAGACGAAGGTGGATTTGAATTTAAGAGTTGTGTGTTCTTTCAAGAAAAATATGAGATTTGGGGCATCGAAACTTGGGCTCGGAACAAGTTTAGATGCTTAAGTTAGCAGAGGAGAAGTTCGATAAGGAAACAAAAAAGTTTAGGCTAGCGGGAAAGCTGGTAGTGTAGATAGATGGGAATGAGTTGTAGGTGGGTATTTATACTTGGTGTTTGGGCTACTCAACAGGTTTTCTAAAGATTATTCATTAGCCAGTCATCTAACCATGTTGGCGTGGCAGTCTACCTTGTGACCAATTTCTGGTCTTGCAACCTTGATTACCAAGGGTTCTTTTTTTCTAAGGGTAATGATCCTAGGCAACTGTTTGTTATCTCAAGTGGCTCGCTCTTTGGCCACTAATAGGACAAGCTAGGTGCTTGGGGCCTTTTAGGCCTAAGTTTTCTTCAGGTTGTAGCATGCTTTAGAAATAGGTTATGGCCATGTTCGTAAGTTGGTATAGCAATTATCTCCCCCTTAAGTTGGAGGCTGGTTATAAAGTGGCCAAGCGAGGACCTGGTTGACATCATCACTTAAGTTTTAGCTAACCAGCTTCTTATGGCATATATGGATGACATAATTTTAAGCGGTGACTCAACTGAGATTGGTGATGTGGTTCAATAACTTCATACCCAGTTTTCTTTGAAAGATCTAGGTGAACTCAACTATTTCTTTGGTGTGGAGGTTCAGAAGACAACAACAGGTCTTTTTCTCAATCAGAAGAAGTACGTCTTAGATCTTAACAGGACACATGCTCGACGCATCTTCTACGCCTACTCCTATAGTTGGGTCTCCAAAGTTGACAGCTTTTGCAGTCATGCCCTTTGAAGATGGTTAGATGTACATACATAAGTGTCATGATAGTGCTCTTCAGGTTGTCTTACTCGACCAGACTTGGCTTACTCAGTCAACAAGCTGAGTCAATATATGAACTCTCCCCTTGACACTCACTGGAAGGCTGTGAAGAGAGTTCTTAGATATCTCAAGGGTACCTTAGAGTATGGATTGTACTATACAAAGGGTGAATGTGCACTTGCATGCTATACTGATGCTGACTAGGCATCTATTGTTGAAGACTAGCGCTCTATTTCAGGTTATTGTGTGTACCTAGGAAACAAACCTATTGTTTAGAGCTCGAAAAATCAGTGTAGTCTCAATGTCCTCTTCAGAAGCTGAGTGTCTCGGCTTAGCCAATTCAGTCTCTGAGGTGATATGGGTTCAACAATTGCTTTCAGAAATGGGTGTTGCAATGACAAGGATATCTACTGTTTGGTGTGATAACACCTCAACAGTATCAATGGCTGCCAATCCCACTCACCATGGTCGGATTAAGCATGTAGAAAATGACTTACACCTTGATAGGGGGAAGGTGCTTGATGGGAAGCTGCAGGTGAATTTTATTCCCTCAGAGGAGCAAACTGTTAATGTATTAACTAAGCCTATTACAGCAGCTACATTCTCTAGCCTCAGACATAAACTCAGAGTACTTCCTTGGACGGTAGTGGTTGATTGTCAACAAGATACATAAAACCAGGAGAATGTTAGACTATGAGCTATTGAGTTGTTTAGTTGTTCCAACAGCTGAACTGTTATCAGTTAGTGTAGCTGGTCAGTTAAAAGTTAGTTACTAGTAGTTATGTTAGTTCATGTCTGTTTCTCATTAATATGATTCTCTTTATTTTCCTCTACTTTCGCAGCATCCAAACAGTTTTCTTGTTTCATTTCTAAGCTTGTTTTAACAGTTGCTAACATCAGAAATGTTAGATCAGTTAGATAGCTTTGATTCCAGTTATTTATTATTTATTTACTTAAGAAAGAAAAGCTGGATTAGACTTGTTTAATATTCCGTGGTTAGTAATTCAGAACTTAAACTACCAGATTATATGATAGCATAAGTCAAATATGAACTCTGAGAAAAGAATATTAAATTTCCCTAGTGTTTTCGAAGAGCTATCGCTGCATATTGATATATACCCATGCATATTTATTAGTGTCGGTGGTGGTTCTCATCTTTGTGTGTCTATCTCACGTCATACATACGACTGTAATTTAGCAATAGCTTGCCAAAGTGATGACCAAACTCCAATGAGGAGAATGTGCCCTTTTCCATGGACATAATAATGTTCATCAACGTGGCAGCAGAAAACACCATGCATTTACACATATGTAATGTCTTAATGAGATTTAATTGTGGTAAATTTCTCTAGAAGGTGAATTATAGGTTGATCATCTTAATTTTTGTAATTAAGACTCTTTACCCTGTTTCCCGAAGTTACATCTCAATTATTTTTACTTTACATTAAAAATTAACAAAAGTTTGTGGAGGATTAAGTGCTGGTTCAATAAGCTAAGGCCTAGTGGATGACTTTTAACCTAACTGCCCCCCTTCCCCACTTGCAATTATCATGGAATTGTATATTTTAATGGAAAACTTAATAATAAACAATAGAAATTATGTGATTAATACCAACAAAGTAGAAATGAAAGTTTCAAAATCATATTCTACAACAGTGAGGTAGAATTCATTTTCTTTTAGTAAAACATTTTCTTTATTTTTTCTTAGATTTCCTTTTACTGTATTAAAATAATGATCTAAGTTCCTTTTACATGACTTTTGTAGCCCTCCAGATATGTCTAGGACCATTTCGAACATCCGTCCAAAACCATAAAAATAAAAAATTCCCTGAAATAATTTTTTTTAACATATGTAGGCACAACATAGAAATTAATCAGATGAGTGTTGTTTATCTCATGACATTTAATTATTACTGCTTTTTTTTTTTTTTGATTGAATAACTTAAGGTGTTGTTTAATGCCTCATGCATAATAAGCCAATCACTTAATTTTAATTCTGGTTGAACCATAATTGGTCTTTAATCAATATTTGATGCTTTGATATACGATCCTATCACTTCATAAACTACTCAATGACATGGTGAATTCGTATTGGATGTTCAGTAATGGAATCGATCATGTCATTTACTTTTCTTTTTTATTTTTGTCCTATGCATTGGGAACAGTTTACTAGCACAACATGCATATTGGGGTTGATCTGCGAGGATTTATGAACTAGTTTTTGCCTTTGTTTGACCAAACCTTATATGAGAGAAATTGAAATTGTTTTAAACAGTTAAGCGTTGACCTTCGCTATCCCTTGCAGTAAGATCAATGGGAGGTTAAGTATATGCATTAGTTCATTACCCTAAATGATGTCAAGGAAGGTCAGATTTTGGAAGCCCTTTCAAGTTTTTAATGCTGTTAGGTCTCCTGTCATACTACGATGCTGAAAAAAGTTGAAACACTTGGAACAGCAATTTTCAACATCAGTGCTTTTCAATGAACAATTCTTGATTAGACTTTCCTTGTATGATTGAAAATGTTAGTTAAGCATATTAAAGTTTCTATTTCCAGATACATAAACTCATCTGAGATCAAATTCCGAACACAATATATTTCAGTCATATGTAATTAATATCGATGCTTATATATACAATTCAATTTCTAATTTTGTTAAAAGCTATTGAATCTTGTAGACGCTTATGTACTTCACAAGCAAAAGGGAAACTGAAAGATGAATATCATAAAACTGAAGCTGAAATTTGCCAGACCTTAATATCATAGTCCAAACTCCCACTGCAAACCATGTAAGTAATAGTTTCAGAAGCACCTTCTTCTTCTTCTTCTTCTTCTTCAGTATTTGTATTACATGTCAAGCATTTAACTGGCCTTGTGTGCCCTTCCAAAACTGCCAAGCAACAATAGCTTTTGTCGATTCCTCTCCTCCAAATCCTCATTGTTTTATCTGCTGATCCGCTGCATATCAAATCCGTCACAACCGCCAAGCACAAGATTGCCTTGGTGTGACCTCTAAGTGCACCCAACAACACCATCCGCCACTCACCGTCGCCTCCCTCGCTTTCTCTTTCCCAAACCAGAATCGATCTGTCGCATGCACCGGAATAAAGTACGGTCCCATCGTTACTAAGAGCTAAAGCATTAACAGCTGATTTGTGTTTCTCCAGTGTTAAGACCAGCGAATGTTTGTTTTTACTTGCATGCTTCTTCCATACCTTAATCCTCTTGTCTGCTGAACCTGTATGAACAAATCCATCTCTAGACAATACTATGGCATTAATGGCATCATCATGCGCGTTTTGCACTGATTCCAAACACTTGAAATCTGATGTCCGCCAGATTTTGAATGTCCGATCCCACGAGGCAGAGTAAAGGAGAGAGCAATCTGTTGATATTGCCAGAGCAGATACTGTATCAACGTGATGTATCCATGTGCATTTCTTGTGACGCCGGACCTGCACGTAATTCTTTTCCGAGAAGCATCTCAGGAAACGATCGTTCATCGTTGGGAGAGTAGCTAAACATTTGTACTTGTGATGTTCGTGGTTATGAATTTTCCATACACGGATTTTGTTATCTTGGTGGGCACTGATAAGCTTATCTCCTAAAACCACCAGAGACTTAACTGCACTGTTGCTAGTAGCCACCACAATGTTATCAGTTCGATCACCATGCTCGGAAGAATCCAGCCTCCATGCTCGTATCTCACCGTTTGAAGAGCCACCGTATAGGACCTTCCCGGCAAGAGCGAGGGTGAAGACATAGGAGTGGTTTTTAAGGGTGGCTATGCACTTATGGTGGATGGCTGGGGTCTTTTCATCATGTCGGTGAGATGTTGAAGCAAGGGAAGGAACCGATGGTAAACTTAGTTGAGAGGAGATGGAAGGGGTTGATGATTCCGAATGAAGATGATAGGAGCCAGACTGAGATTCGTCGTTTCTTTGGCAAGACAAGTGACAAGGAAGAATCCCCATAAATCATCAAAGCTGAACAAAACAAGGAACAGTTAATAAGCTTATATGATGAGGGTGGTTAGGTTCATGTCAACATCTTCATAGATGCATCACCATGATGGTAGGCTTATTATGCAAAACATGGCAGCAGAAAGGCAAAAAGAGAGCGAGCCAGCGAGGTATATGCTTGGGGTAGGGAGAAGTTGGCATGAAGATGAGTAAGTAATATGAGAGCAATGCGCAATCTTTTTGCCCTGTTATTGAGAAAGAACCAGATGCTTCCATTAAATAGTTAGAATTCAAGTTTTGGAATTTAATACTCTTTGCTATAGTTATCGGTTGATAGGAGCAGCTCACATGAATTGTCATTCCATTCGAGGGACCAGAAATTAAGCTCATTGGGTTCCACCATGGAAGTAATATATATCATGCATTTAACCCATGTTTGTAAGTGTGTGTTCTAACCACTGCTGATGTACGCCCTCGTCTTCTATTGGGATGTGTTTTTTTAAAAGGAGATTTCTAGATAAGGTTTTAGTAATTGTTGTTTACACAGGAACTGATTTAGGATCTTGGATGTTCTCATCTTGATGGGTCCCGTTGCACAGTCTGTTTTAATTTAAGTGGACTGGATTCTCACTTCCATACATAGTTTTATAAGTTAGGCTGCTTCTTCTTTTTTCCTGTGTGCGTGTGTGTGTGTAGGCTGCTTTTTCTGAATATAAGCTAGGCTTCTTAGGATGGACTTAGGAGTTTTTCTTAATCATTTTTCATGAGCCGTTTGCATGGAATTTGTTCAATTCATAGGTTTCATTCACTTTAATCAAGTATTTATAACCTTTTGGTTAGACTCAGCTCCATTCTTTTGAGGTTAAGGCTGAATAAGCAGTAAAATTGATATTTTTAATATTTTATAAATTTTATAGGATAATTGTAAGCTCTGACTCTATCCACTAACAAATTAATTTACTTCAATAAAATTTTAAATTTGGTTGAGAAAAAATATTTATATTAAAATGTTGGGTAAACATAACAATAAATAATAAAGATTATAAAATGAAAGATGAGGATAATAAATAAGGATTAGTATATAATGCATAATTTTTAATTTTTGGTTTCTCTTTCAGGTTTTGAATTTTAGTTTTGGATTTTAATTTTTGAATTTCGAGTTTAATGATTTTGTTTCTATTTATGTTGAATAATTATAATTAATATTTATTTTAAATAAATTTATTTAATATTTAGCTTTAAATTATTTAATACTTTTATTTTACATCAATTATAATATGTCATCATGAAACTGCATTATATGTTTTCCTGATTAATAAATAATGATTTATTTTCCTTCAATGAACAACCACAATAATTATATTGTTTGCAACACCATCTTTGAATGATGAAAACAAATAGAGTCAAATGAGATTAAAACCTAATGAAGCAAATGAATACAGACAATTAAATTATTAATTTGTCAAAATCTATACCAAAAAATGTCAATAGAACAAAGTGTAGGTAAAGGAAAAATTGAAAAATTTATTTCGTAATAAATAAATAACATAAGTTACTAAAACGTAACATTTTAAATATAAGTCTCTAAAATGTAGCTTAAGGTAAACAAAATGACTATTTTGTAATTCATCTTATAGAAATTATATTTACTAAAAATAATTATATTTGATCGATTTTATAAATAAAAGAGCTATTAATTAAAATTAAAAAAATATCTTGAAACAACATGAAATAAAAATACAAATATTCTTAAAGAGAAATCAAACTTGAGACTTGAATATTAAATCACTATTTTTAACCATCTAACTAAAGAAATTAATGTGTTAAAAATAATAATTAAAAATAAAAACAAATCTTAAAATAACATGAAATAAAAATAAAAATATGAGTAGGAGGTTAATCGAACTCAGAACTTGATGACGCATTTTCTATTTATCTTTCCAAAATTGATCTATTTCTCTAAATATAAGAAATTATACATACATTTCCTTAAATATTTATTAAAATCAGCATTTTCTCCCACAAATTTACTCACAAATTCCCACAGCACTGTTCAAAACATCAAAGTCACCACAATAAATGAGTGAGCATGCACCAAAGCATTTAAACCATCAATTCTGCTTCTTAGCTAAGGCATGAACCATGCTATAGTCCACTCGGTAGACCTTTCTTATTAAGATTTTATTGAGTATTTTAAAATTTTGAAAATGATTAAAATTTTCAATAAAAATTTCGTAAAATAATTTAAAAATAAATATGTAAAATTTATCTTAGATATTATTAATATCAAAAGCTTGATAAATCAAAACTAATTAATTTTAAATTCAAAAATTTATGATAAAAATAAATGAATAATAAAATAAGTAATCAACTTATAATAAAACCCTTAAAAGCTTCTACTTCATTTCAATCCATTTTATTTAATTTCTTTAATATTTGTAAATATTATTATATATATACTTACATTCAATATTTTTAAAATATCTATAAATTTAAAACTATACATCAAAATAAACTAATATCAATTTCAGTAATATGCAAAGTAAATCCGAAATTAGTGAAACATGTGTTGAAGAGCAGAAACTTTGGATTCAACATTCCCACAATGCTCCTTATTCCATCTCCCAAGGAAGTCTTAAGTGTTCCTAAACTTAGCTACAATCAAGCATCCCACAGCTCTTTCAATTTAAGTGAAGAACATAGGTCCCCAAATCAATTAAGAGAATTTGAAGAAAGCAAGCTTTCTGACCAAAATACCATTAACTATAGAAACAAAACAAAATATAAGGGAAATGTTTAAATTAGTGGAGCAATGTATCATATTTGTAAATGAAAAAAATTGTATAAAACTGTGATTTTATATTATTTTATATTTTTTAAAAATTAAAAAATAAATATAAAATAATATTTTCATACCATAATCCCAAATAAATTAGTATCTATAATCTCACTACATTAACCATAAAATATATCAACTACAATCCATTATTTTATCCGCAATAGCAAGTGGAATCTAGACTGCAATAATTTAGTTCACGTGCCACGAGCTGACGTACATCCCTGTCGTCTTCCTCGTGTTTGCTACCCAAACAAGCTCCCCAGTAGTCCAAATCTCTACTTACATTGCTAACCAGACAGCAGCAACTTTGAGTTGTTGAAGGAACCTACTAGAGTCCTACACCAGCACTGTAAAGCAGATGGATGGCTGTTTGGAGGCATCCCTTTCCCCTTTGAGTATTCCAGAATACGTTTTGGGTTGCAGTGGCAGGCGAATGCCGCTTTTGGGTTTCGGCACTGCTGCTTCTCCGCCTGTCGGATCACAACTTACCAAGACCGCCATTCTCCAAGCCATTGAACTTGGTTACCGGCACTTTGATACAGCAAGTTTATACGGGACAGAGCAACCACTGGGTGAAGCAATTCTAGAAGCAATTGCAGTTGGGTTAATTAAATCTAGAGATGAACTCTTCATCACTTCCAAGCTCTGGTGCAGTGATGCCCATGGGGAACTTGTCCTTCCTGCCCTTCAGAGGAGCTTAAAGTAAAACACTACCACTCTACTACCTTATATTTCCTCTTTAATTACCGCCTTTGGTAATTGTATATTGTTTGTCCTGTAGAAACCTGAGGTTGGAGTATCTTGATCTCTATCTCATTCACTGGCCAGTAAGTTCAAAGCCAGGGATTTATGAGTTTCCCATAAAGCAGGAAGATTTCCTGGCGATGGATTTCAAGGCAGTATGGAAAGCTATGGAAGATTGTCAAAGGCTTGGTCTCACAAAGTCTATTGGTGTTAGCAATTTTTCCTGTAAAAAGTTGGGTGACATCCTTGCCTTTGCTAAAATCCCTCCAGCTGTTAACCAGGTAAGAACTCTCCCTTTCTCAAGCCCAATCCAAGCTGCTTTCAACTTTGAATAGCAATGAGGAAGTTGTTCTTAATGTTTTGCAAGGTGGAATTGAACCCACTGTGGCAACAAAAGAAGCTAAGAGAGTTTTGCAAGGCTAATGGTATCCTGTTGACTGCTTATGCTCCACTGGGAGCCCAAGGTACCATTTGGGGCAGCAATAGAGTTTTGGAGTGTGAATTGCTTAAGGAAATCGCTAAGCAAAAAGGGAAGACAGTTGCTCAGGTGCATTTTGCTCTTTTTGTTTCCTCCATTCTGTTATGAAAACAACTTAGGACTTGAGATTATTTGGGATTGATTTTGCGTTATTCGCGAAAGAAGTTCAATTCTGCTGCTGCTAACAGACTTGGTATAGAAAATAAAAATGCTGATTAGTGCATCCAAAAAACAGATTTGTTTGAGATGGGCCTACGAACAAGGGATCAGCATATTGGTGAAGAGCTTCAACAAGGACAGGATGAAAAGCAACCTTGAGATATTCAACTGGTCGTTGAGTCAAGAGGATGTGAAAAAGATCAATGATATCCCGCAAAGCAGGCTTTGTAGTGGACAAGATTATATCTCCAAATATGGGCCTTTCAACACTACACAGGAACTTTGGGATGGAGAAATTTGATTTAAGCATCTATGTGGATGCTTGCTAAATTTGATTTTGGTATGATATATGTTAAAGATCCTAAGCTAGCTAATTATATAAATTAAATACTCTTTGAATTTTAAATCAACTGAATTCAATTATAAAGAATGTGAGAAAACTAAATAATTTACATATTTATCTATTTAATTTTAAAAATGGAAAATTATTTAATATACAGTGTACTAAATACTTAACCCTTACAAAATTATATTCTACTTTGGATTCACTTGGTAATTTGGGAGGTTCGACAAGCTCACCTTAATTTTAGGTGGAAACGTTGCAGACAACTGAGACATAATATCTTTAAACTCTGCAAATAACAATTAAACATTTTAAGATTTCACACTTTCTCAAGGATACTCTTTTCAATGATGTTCTAATTGTTACCATTATTAACTACCAAGTTGCAAATGTTAACCTGTAATTTGGAAATGTTGTTGGCCATGGGTTCTATCTTCATCCTTAGTGTCTTATTATCTTCCCTATAGCCAAAATTTGTCCATCTCTTAAATCTGCTCCATCGAGTTTGCATATAATCTCGTTTCCTTCTTCAAGTTCATCTTCACAGCCACCACACTCTATAATTTGATATCCTTTCTTCTTGGACAATCATTAGAGCGATGTCCGGGTAGATTGCACAAGTAGCATTTTCCGGGAATAGACTTAAGTGTATGGGTTCTTTCCATGTCTATGACTGCATTTATGCCTTGATCTCCTCTGCTAACTTCTTTCTCACTACTTTGTCATAATTGGATTTTTCGATTAAATTTTCAAGTATTTAGTTTATTATTATTCTCCAAATTTGCTAGTGCACATTGTTAGCAATTCATCTTAGTCCAATTCGCCGCCTTCTCGTGTATTATCATCTTCACCTTTAACTTCATATTTTGTGCTACCGCGATATTTGCCAACATTTGCACGTCAATTTTGTCTTAGATTGCAAGTCTTAATCCTTTAAAGTATCTGGCTACTTATTGGCTGTCGGACTCCATTAGATTATTACATTTGGTAAGTCTCATGAACTGATAAGTGGTAAAAGTAATATATTTTAATCTCGTTCTTAATACATTTTTAGATGATTATTTATGTAAATTGATGAATGTTATGCTCCTAAACCTTTGAATTCATGTTTTTATACTTATGTGAGCATTTGGAAGCAAAAGGAGTGAAAAACGAGCTAAAATTGGACAAAAAGAGCATATTTTAGGAGCCACACGGGTTGGGCCTTCCCACACAAGCTAGACACATGGCCATGTGCTAGACTGTGTTGCTTTCGCAACTCCCTTCCTAAACACGCAGAAAAAAGCAATTTTTAGACTTTCTAAGCATTTTAAAGCCTATAAATACCAAATAGAAGAAAAGAATAAGGGGCCATCAGATAATATTGAAGAAAACAACTCGAAGAACACTGTTGGAGCCATCGGACCTCCTTTAATTTCTTTTGAAGTTTTCATGAGTTTCTTTATTTCTTGTGGTTATTCTGACTTTGAGATGTTTTTATTCACGATTATGAACTAATTCCTTAGATTCCTAGGGAAGATAAACCTTATGATGAATTCTATTACTTGATTTCTGTTTTACACGATAAATACTTGATTCTTATTCTTATTTATGTGTGATTATCTCTTGTTTTAATATTTTCAAGATATTAATTCATGTTTAATGTGCTTAAATCAAAGGAGGAAAAGTCCCTGTTTAAGAGTAGATCTAGCATAATTGAGTGGAGTTGCATGCAATTTTAGAAATAGGACGACATAAATCTACCAGGTTAGAGTCAAATCTAATAAGGGAATCCATAGATCGAGTTAATGCAACAATAGGGGTTTTAATTAGAAAGAGATTTCAATTAATCAACCTAGAGTCAGTTGCTCTTACTCTCAAAAGAGATATTAGTCTTGTAATGGGCCAATTTAGCCTGGGTCCAAGACCCAAAAATAAACAAAAATAAAAACCAAAATAAACCTTAGCATTCCAAATTACAAAACAACAGGCCCAAAATACAACAAAACCTATAGCCCAAAATTAACCCTAGCCCAAATGGCCCAAAACTAAACTAATTTTCAGCAAGAAAAAAGAAGGGTAGAAACCCTAACCGCAGAACTCTAGGCCTAACCCTGGCACTGCCCGACGCTTCTTTGCTACCACCTGCAATACACAAAGCAGAGGACAACGAAGAAAAAAAAAAGAAACAGTAGTAAACAAAAGCAAAGAAAATAAAAGAAAATATTGTATTTTGTCTATAAAATAGGCCACATCAATTACTTGTATTTTTTTAAGCACACCAGAGTAACCAAAACAAAGAGCTAAATCAAAGAAAAGTTAGAAATCAAATTTTAATCTTTAAAAGTGATTTTTTTATTTATATTTTTTTTGAATTTATTTTATAATTAAAATATAAAAAAAGAGGAAATGTGTTGAAACTTACTCGCTTCCTTCGTACATCGCCATCAGCGGAGGTTTCCTCCGTCGCAAAAGCCCTAGAAAGATAGCTTATGTATTTACTTGTTTTGGGTATGTTTGCCTTGGTTGTTGATATGGCTAAATGGTGTGTTTTGTGACATGAAATAGATGATAAGATGATGAATTAATGCATTTGGAATTTATGCAATTTGTAATGAGTTTGGCTTAATAATTTGGTATGTTTTGAATAAGGAGTTGAGTAATTGAAATGGTTGATGATAGATGGCATGACATGTGTGTGAATTGGTATGTTTTGGCTGCCTATATATGTGTTTTTTTGACACCATTTTGATGGCCAGGTGTGCATGAGAGAAGGGTGGAAAATTGGCTTTGCAAATGGCCTATTTTTGTTTACACGGGCGTATGTCTCAACCGTGTGTGACACACGGTCATGTTACACAGTCATGTGTCCCCTAAGGTACTCTTTTGAATTAAGGTAGTATATATTAAAGTTTTGACATGCCTAGATATACAGGCGTGGCTACTGGCTGTATGTGGCATACGGGCTGGCACATGGGCGTGTGGCCGGCCGTGTGACCTAAGTCAGAAACCTCCCAAGTTTTCCCACGGCCATGACATACGGGCGTGTCTCCGGCCGTGTGGTACAAGTCAGTATGTATGTCCTGTTTTCACACGGCCTGAGACATGAGCGTGTCTGGTAACCGTGTGAGGCACACGACCTATTCACATGGGCGTGTGACCCTTAAATGTTGAAAAATTTTATATGTTTCTCAAAGTTTGCAAATGTTATCGATTTAGTCCCGAACCTCTTTTAAGCATGTTTTAAGGTCCCGTAAGACCTTATAAGGGAAAATATGAATAAGTTGAATGGATTTTGATTATGAATGTATAAATGTATGTGAGTGATGTGTACTATCCGGTAATGCCTCGTAACCGTAGTCCGGCGACGGATACGGGTTAGGGGTGTTACACTTGGCTTCTTAGGAAAGTTAAGGCTTTAAGTATTAGGGTAAAACCGTATATGTAATCCATTTTATGTAAAGAAATTTATTTTCTAGTAAAGTTGTTCTAATGAAATTGAATCAGAATCAACGCCTCTTTTTTCATTCATTTCATTCATCTGCATTACATTTCATCATATGCATTAAGTTTCATAAAAAAACCCTAATTAATTAAAATTATGACAGTTACCCTGGAAACCAACGAGAGTTTACCAACTAAATATCGCAACAGTACCCGCCGCAAAAATAAGGCAATGGATCAAAGATTGGAAAGATTAGAACAAATGCAAAGAGATATACAAGATCAATTGCAAACACAGATGCAAGAATAATTAGCCAAAATTCAACAAGATATGAGGGATCAAATGCAAAAATCCTAAAGAAGTATGCTAAGCCAATTAACGCAATTGCTGGCTGGAGGACTCGAAAAAAGGAAGAGTACTGCGGTTAACTCGGGGGATAATAATGAAGGCCCTACCTATTCCCCATGTTTTACCTTGATAAATGTCCAGACTCAACCAGAGGCGTGCCTACGAAGGGTACCCATTACTATTAGACCCCAACAATACCAAATCGGTGCCTCGGCACAAACGAACTACCCAATAGGTTCAGGCTCCAATCCGGGGGATAATCCAACCAATCTCGTTGTTCTTGATCTAGATGATATGGCAGAAATGGAAAAGGCAAAAGTGGAATTGCCAAAGCAACTTGAAGATAGATGCAGATGGTTAGAAGAAAAATTCAAAGTAATGAAAACGCTAACTACCACTGTAGAATTGATGTTAAAGATTTAAGTTTGGTCCCAGATTTGGTTCTCCCACCAAAATTCAAGACTCCAGAGTTCGAAAAGTATAATGAGACTAGTTGTCCTGAAGCTCACATTACGATGTTCTGTTGAAGGATGACAGGATATGTTAATAACGACCAATTATTAATCCATTGATTCCAAGACAGTCTGATCGGGTCTGTAACCAAATGGTACAACCAACTGAGCCGTGCCAAAATCAGTTCATGGAAGGATTTGGCACAGGCTTTTATGAAACAGTATAGTCATGTGATGGACATGACACCCGACAGAATCATACTGCAAAATATGGAAAAGAAGCCAAATGAGAGCTTCAGGTAGTATGCCCAAAGATGGAGAGAGGTAGCGACGCAAGTCCAACCACCTCTTTTAGAGAAGAAAACAACCATGCTTTTCATTAATACTTTGAAGGCTCTGTTCATTAACCATCTGTTGGGAAGCACTACTGAGAGCTTCTCAGATATAGTAATGCTTGGAGAAATGATAGAAAACGCAATAAGGTGCGAGAAGATAGACGTGGGGGAAAGCGCCAAAAGATCAGCCCCGAGGAAGAAGGAAAATGAGGTGAACAATGCGAGTATGTATAACAAGGGTTATTCAAAGCTAATCACTGTAAGCCAGCCAAGGACAGTAACTACTAGCCATGACAAGAATTCAATCCAAGGCCGAACGCAGAAAAACTCCAGTTCACGCCTATCCCGATGACATATAGGGAGTTGTATCAAAATTTGTTCGATGCACATGTGGTATCCCTTTTCTACTTGAAACATATGCAACCTCCATTCCCCAAATGGTATAACGCAAATGCTCAATGCGAGTACTACACGGGAATCACGGACACTCAATCGAGAACTGCACCTCTTTTAAAAAGTTAATTGAAAGGTTCATCAATATGGACATTATGAAGTTTGATGATTCATCGAAACCTAATGTGGCAGAAAATCTATTACCCAGTCATTCTAATAAAGAGGTAAACACGATAATCGAGAGTGGAGGGAAGAGAACCAAGATAGATGTACCAGAAGTGAAAACCCCACTGAGATGGGTTTGGAAGAAAATGGTAGAGGGGGTTAATCACACAAAATTTAGGGGAGAGACCTGGAGAAGCAATAGACTACTGTGCGTTCCGTGATGAAGAGGGTCATGGGATCCAAGAGTGCATTGAATTCAGGGTCCTAATACAAGGTCTGATGGATAATAAGAAGCTAGAATTCTTTGAATATACCAAAGGCCTAGAAAGTAAAGACGTGTGCACCTCAGAAAAAAAATCGACAGAGAAGGTCTATAGGGTCAACCACCTGGTGGTAATTATCTAATAACCAAAAATCAATGAAGTCGGAGCACAAATTACACCAAGGATCATAAGCTAGAAACTCGTAGCTTTTCCTTATAAGGACAGTAAAAGGGTTCCTTGAAATTATGACTGCAACGTGACAATTTTGGGAGAGAAAAACTTGGTTACCGCTTTAGAATAAGGTCAGGATGTAGGTTTCTACACACGCAGTGGAAGGCGTTATGATTGTTTGAATACAAAAGTTGAACCTGTTAAAGGAAAATCCTTAGTGGTTGAACAAAAGAAAGAGAAGCAGGCCAAACTTGAATCACCTGTTAATGAGCCAGTAACTGAGAAAGAGGCTAAAGAATTCTTGAAATTCCTAGAGCATAGCAAGTATAGCATTGTAGAACAATTGCACAAGCAACTGACTTGCATATCAGTACTAGTTTTACTCTTAAGCTCAGAGACACATCGTAGCGCATTGATGAAATGATGAACGAAACTTATGTCGTGGATGATATCTCTGTCAACAAGATGGACTGTTTGGTCAATAACATAAACGCTGATAATATCATCTTTTTTAATGATGATGAAATACCGCTAGGAGGCATGGGATCTATAAGAGCTCTTCATATTACCACCCGCCATAAAAGATACACATTGCTAGGGGTGTTAATTAATAATAGATTAGCCCTGAATGTCTTACCCCTATCCACATTGAATAGGTTGCCTGTGGATAGCTCTCATATGAAAACATGCCAAAATATAGTGAGAGCATTCGACGGTACTGAAAGAAAGGTAATGGGAAGGATTGATATACCTTTTTTGATTAGTCCAAACACGTATGAAGTAGACTTTTTGGTGACGGACATCAAGTCTTCTTATAATTGTTATTAGGGAGGCCTTAGATTCACTCAGCGGGGGCAGTGTCGTCATCATTGCACCAAAAGTTAAAGTTGGTAACTGATGGTAGATTGGTAATGATAAACGCGGAATAAGACATTATTGCATCCGTTACTAGTGACGTGCATACATAGGGGTAGACGATGAGGCGATAGAATGTTCCTTTCAATTGTTGGAATTTTTCAACGCAACATTCATTATCAAAGGGGACAAGATCCCAATGCCTAAAATAACCAAGACTACAAGGATGGGCCAGCAACTGACAGTCGGGAAATGAGCTTTACTGGGAGGAGGACTCGGGAGACACCTTTAAGGAAGGGTTGAGGCACTGATGCTGAAAGAAAAACGTGACCACTTTGGCTTAGAATACAAGCCAAATGGAAGAAAAAAGAAGAGGGAGTTAGAAAAGAAACAAGAAAGAAGAAGAGCGTGACTGAATGGAGGAGAGGTCATATGGGAACCAATGACCTTTCTCCATATATCCAAAACATTCGTATTAGGAGGAACTATTCACTCTGAATAGAAGATGACAAGAAAAGAAACAACAGAAGAAATGTTGGGAAGTTTGAGTATTAACGCCATATTCGAAGAAGAAACCGGAGAAGAGAATTTATTAGGAATTTGCCCTTACATTCCTGGGAGTGTTTTGAACAATTGGACTACGGAGGAGATCCTTGTAACTTTTAGAATTAATTCAGAGTAATGTTCAAATCACGCTTATTACTCTAAGCCTAGGAGCAATAAGAATCATTTTATGAAATAGGCTTATGTCCAACATCTGTATTTCAATAAAATGCATCTTTGCGTATCATTTTGAGCAAATATTCTTTATTCTTTCCATTTCATTCATAATCATACCATGCAAATAATTATTCTTATATTCTTTTGTTCTTTGGATCTTCCTTCATCCCAATAACAGTTCTCCAGATATCAATGATATGAGCGATGCTGCTACTAACTCCGAGTCTCCTTTTGAGCAAGATATGTATATTGAGGATTCTCAAGATTTTGAAAATGATCGAGACTGTAACCTATCTCCTGATTATTGAGGATGGTAGAATAAGATGAGAAACAAATCCTACCTCACAAAGAGTCAGTGGAAATTGTGAGCTTAGGAGAGGAAAAAAAGGTGAAGATTGGAGCTGGCATTGCTGCAGAGACAAAGCGAGACCTTATTGAGTTACTCCAAGAATTCATGGATGTCTTCATATAGTCATATCAAAACATGTCCGGATTAAATACTGACATCATGGTACACTGACTCCCCATAAAGGAAGAGTGTAAGCCAGATCAACAAAAGGTCTGAAGGATGAGGCTTGACATTTTGTTGAAAATAAAAGAGGATGTTAAGAAGCAATTCGATGCTAGTTTCTTACAAGTGGTTAAATACTCGGAATGGGTAACCAATATAGTCCTCGTTCCTAAGAAAGATGGGAAAATGCGAATGTACATGGACTACAGGGATTTGAACAAAGGCAGCCCAAAGGACAATTTCCTGCTGCCTCACATTGATACTTTAATGGATAACACAACAGATTACTCACTTTTCTCCTTCATGGATGGCTTATCGGGATACAATCAGATAAAGATTCATCCTGAAGACAAGGAAAAAACCACATTTATAACCATGTGAGGAATGTTTTGTTATACGGTGATGCCATTTGGACTGAAAAATGTGAGAGCAATGTATTAGAGAGCCATGGTAACCCTGTTCCATGATATGATGCACAAAGAAATCGAAGTTTATGTCGACGATATGATTGCAAAATTGAAAATAGAAAAGAAGTATGTGCAAGTCCTAAGAAAATTGTTCTTAAGGTTAAGAAAGTTCTAGCTAAAGCTCAATCCAGCAAAATGCAGTTTCGAGGCTAGGTCGGGAAAGCTGCTAGGATTTGTAGTCAGTGAAAAGGTGATTGAGATTAACCTAAAAAAAGTCAATGCTATACAAGAATTGCCTTCACTGCGCACTCAAAAAGAAGTTCAAAGTTTCCTAAGAAGACTAAATTACATAGCCCGGTTCATTTCACAACTAACTGAGCAATATGACCTCATATTTTATCTCCTTAAGAAACAAAATCCAAGTGTATGGGATGATGAGTGCCAGCAAACTTTTGAAAAGGTCAAGCAGTACCTGTCCAATGCCCCAGTACTGATGGCACCTAGCCCAGATAAGCCGTTGATACTGTACTTGGTAGTATTTGAAAATTCCATAAGATGCGTGCTCGACCAACATGATGAGTTAGGGAGAAAGGAAAGTGCGATATATTACCTCAGCAAGAAGTTTATTGAATGCGAGCCAAGATATTCGCCAATTGAAAAGTTGTGTTATGCCTTAATCTGGTCGACTCGGATATTGAGACAATACATGTTGTACCACACAACTTGACTTATCTCGAAACTGGACCCTCTCAAGTACATGATGGAGTCAACTGCTTTGAATGGAAGGATGACCTAATGGCAAATTCTACTTTCTGAATTTGATATAGTCTATATGGATCAAAAAAGCTGTAAAAGGGAATGCAATAGCAGATTTTTTAGCCAGCAGAGCTCTAGAAGATTACGAGTCCTTGAACTTTTATTTCCCAAATTAGGATCTAATGTATGTTGCAACCATTGAAGAAGACTCTTAAGAAGACCATCCTTGGAAACTGAATTTTGACAGAGCCTCAAATGCTGTAGGTAACAGAATCAAGGCAGTTTTGGTATCCCCAAACAGATATCATTATCCCTTTACTAGTAAATTGGATTTTGATTGTACAAACAACATGACAGAATACAAAACATGCGTTATGGGCATCCCTACGGCCATAGAACGCAAGATCAAAGTACTAGAGGTATATGGGGATTCTGTATTAGTGATCTATCAGCTCAAAAGTGAATGGGAGACAAGAGGCCCCAAATTGATCAATTATTGAAGGCTTGTTCTTGAGCTAAATGAGGAGTTTGACGATATCACTTTCTACTACCTCTTACGAAATAAAAACTAGATGGTCGATGCCTTGGCTACTTTAGATTTTATGATCAAAGTAAATAGAAAAGAGGACATGAAACCTATTCAGATGAGTATTTATGAGGCTCCGGTTCATTATTACAACATTGATGAAGAAGAAAATGATGATTACCCTTGATACCACGATATACTATGATATGTGAAGAATCGTGAATACCCTGACCAAGCAACTGAGAATGATAAAAGGATGTTGAGAAAACTAGCCAGTGACTATGTCTTAGATGGGGAGATCCTATACAAAAGAAGAAAGGATCAAGTACTACTGAGGTGTGTGGACGCTGTTGAAGCTAAGAAAATCTTGAAAGAAGTCCATAAGGGCGTTTTCGGAACACACGCTAATGGTTTTACAATGGCCAGACAAATCATGAGATTCGGGTATTATTGGTCCACCATGGAAAGAGATTGTATCAGTTACGCCAAGAGATGTCATAAGTGCCAAATTTATGGGGACAAAATTCATGTGCCTCATTCACCTCTTCATGTCATGACTTCTCTATTGCCTTTCTCTATGTGGGACATGGACGTCATTGGGTCGATCTCACCAAAAGTTTCCAGTGGTCATTGATTACTTCACCAAGTGGGTAAAAGTTACTTCATATACGAATATTACAAAGTTGACAGTTAATAAATTCTTGAAGAAAGAGATCATATGCGGTATGGAATGTCAAAAAGGATCATATCTGACAATGCATTAAACTTGAACAACAGCATGATATCAGAAGTCTGTAGTCAATTCAAGATCAAACACCACAACTCGTTGCCATATCGTCCAAAAATGAATGGTGCGGTAAAAGCAGCCAATAAGAGCATCAAGAAGATAGTAGGGAAAATGACTGAGACTTATAAAGATTGGCACGAGAAGTTACCATTTTCCCTTTATGTTTATCGAACGTCTGTCAGGACCTTCACTGAGGCAACGCATTTCTCTTTGGTTTATGGAATGGAGGCGGTTCTCCCTATTGAGGTTGAGATTCCCTCTCTCTGAGTTTTGTCAAGACTAAAGTTAGATGAAGCAGAATGAATCCAGTCTCGATATGATCAGCTGAATTTAATTGAAGAAAAGAGGCTAAAAGCTATCTGTCATGATCAAATGTACCAAAAGCGAATGATGCAAGTTTATGACAAGAAAGTTCACCCTAGAGAAATGGATACCAAATTAGGAAGGACCTTATATGGTAAAAAAAGCTTTTTCTAAAGGAGCGTTGATTTTGACCGAGATGGATGGAAAAAACCTGCCTATCCTGTGAATTCGGATTCAGTCAAGAGGTACTTCACCTGAAAAAAAGGGAGAGGCCAAGGCGAAAACCTACAAAGGGCGCTTTGAGATCAAAGGGGCTTTGAGTTGAAAATTCAGGAAAAAGGTAATTCAAATTTTTAACCGAAGATGAGCCATGTGGTAGTTTTACTATTCTTGAATTAACACGAGGGAGGGATGCTACATCTTGGGGCATCAACAAGTCTCCTAGGTCTTCCAAACACGTATCAAGTTTAAAGGGTTTTCGAGAAGTTTTATATAGAGAAGCTCATGCTATGATATCTGGGGCATTTGTTTTTATCTTATTCCTTCTTTATTTTAGCAAATTTACTATGTTGATTGATCTATTTTGAGCTTCGCTCTCAATAAAATTCCATCTTGTCCATTGTGATAATCTTTTTCAAGCATTTTTCATTGAAATAACAATTAATGGACTAATAATATTCAAGTAAAAAAAGTTTTGCATATTACTCTAAAAGCTTCTAAATGGTTCAAGGACCCAAAACGGGACCATTAGTTAGAACTAACTAAGTTTAAGAGTTGGAACATTTGGGAAAGAATAGCCCAAATTGTGATTATTTCTTCGGGTTTTCTATCAAAGAAACCAGCTGAACAAGAAAGCAACATAACACATTAGTGATAAAACCTTAATGAACAACGACCAATGTTAACCCAAGTGTTAAAAGAAGATCATTCTCGAAAAAATAAAATTCTGCATTCATGCAAACATCATTCATACATATCTAGTTAGGATCATTTGATTCATTCTGATCATAAAATCCTAATCACTCGGCATAAAGATAGGCCCATTAAATGGATTCTACAGGTCATATTCCCAGAAAGCGGCGTGGTAGATTAGTGAAACCACAAATCTTATATCCCTGAAGTTACAGTGGGACGAATTTAAGTTATCGTGATGAATCTTATCTCCCTGAAGTTGCAGTTGAGTAGATTAAAGCCACAAACCTTATCTCCCTGAAGTCACAGTAGAGCAAGTTGAAGTTACAAATCTCATCTCCCTGAAGTTGTAGTGAAGCAAATTGAAGATAGCGAATCTCATTTCCCTGAAGTTGCAGTGGAACGGATTAAAGCTGTAAGTCACAAATCCTATACCTCTAAAGTTGTAGTAGATCGGATTAAATCTACCATGGCAAATCTTATCTCCCTGAAGTTTCAGTGGAGTAGATTAAAGGCACAAACCTTATCTCCCTGAAGTTTCAGTGGAGCAGGTTGAAGTTACAAATCTCATCTCCCTGAAGTTGCAGTGGAGTAGATTGAAGATGCGAATCTTATCTCCCTGAAATTGTAGTGGAACAGATTAAAGCTACGAGTTACAAATCTTATCTCCCTAAAGTTACAGAGGGGCAGAGTGTAGATGCGAGTCTAATCTCCTTGAAGTTACAGTGGAACAGATTGTAAATGCGAGTCTAGTCTCCCTAAAGTTATAGTGAAGTAGATCGAAGCACTAATTCCTATACCCTGAAAATGTAGTGGGATGGAATGAGGCTACTTGAAGAAGAGAAGCACCAAAGAAGTCAAGATTAGGCAAGACCAGGCAAAATTGGCCCTTTTTAAAGTCTTTGCTCCATTCTCATTACACGACAACGAGCAAAAAGGGGCAGCTGTAATGGGCCAATTTAGCCTAAGTCCAAGACCCAAAAATAAACACAAATAAAAACCAAAATAAATCTTAACAGTCCAAATTACAAAACAACAGGCCCAAAATACAACAAAACCCATAGCCCAAAATTAACCCTAGCCCAAATGGCCTAAAACTAAACTAATTTTCAGCAAGAAAAAAGAAGGGTAGAAACCCTAGCTGTCGAACTCTAGGCCTAACCCTAGCACCGCGCCTGCTGCCGCCTCTCCACAAACGTCTGATGCTTCTCTACTACCACCTGCAACACACAAAGTAGAGGACAACGAAGAAAAAAACAAAGAAACAGAAGCAAACAAAAGCAAAGAAAACAAAAGAGAATCTTGTATTTCGTCTATAAAATAGGCCATATCAATTACTTGTATTTTTTTACGCACACCAGAGTAATCAAAACAAAGAGCAAAATCAAAGAAAAGTTAGAAATCAAATTTTAATCTTTAAAGGTGATTTTTTATTTATCTTTTTTTACGAAGTTATTTTATAATTAAAATATAAAAAAAAAGAGGAAAGGTGTTGAAACTTACTCGTTTCCTTCATACATCGCCATCATCGGAGGTTTCCACCATCGCGAAAGCCTTGGAAACCCTTTGGGGTTTAGATCGAGCTTCGAAAAAGGGGCATACGAGAGGTTAAAAGGCAAAGGTCGAATCTTTGTCATTCCTTTTTCCTACCTTAGGCGTTTGCATGTAGATCTCAACCCTTTTTTATATATATAAAAAAAAGAGGTCAAAAAAATCAATTTTTTAAGTTCTCTAGCCACCGTGTACGGTGGTACCGTCGCCTACGATCAGTGGTCGCCACAGTGGCCGATGGCCGAAACCAAGACCGGAAGGGGAGAGTGAGAGAGCAAAGAAAGCTCTCACATTTTTTTTAAAAAAATGGACAGAATGATTATTTACAAAAAAATTAGATAGAGGTTCAAAACGATGTCGTTTTATGCCTAACCCGCGCGCGACCCGACCCGCTCCTGGGAGATCTGCACGTTTTTTACTATTGGACTATTTGTGCGATTGCTCCTTCCACTTTTGCGACGCCTTGCAATTTAGTCCTTTTTTTTCCTTTTTAATTTTTCCCTATAATTTTATATTTATTTTATTTTCGTCCCTTGAGAAACGTTGCGCATAAGGACAGGGGATATTTTCCCATTTGGTCCCTGTCCTTTTTAGCGCACTTTATTTTGATCCTTGTTGGCCTATTTTTTATTATTTATAATTTATACCCAATTTCATTTCTAACTTCAATTTTTATTTTTTTAAAAACTATTTTATTTAATATTTCATTTATTTATTTAATTTCAATTTTAATCAAACTTATATTAGTTTTTTTATTTATTTATTATTTTTAATTGGCTTGTTCTATTTTTATTTTTGCCTTTATCATTGTTATTTTATTCCATTATTTATTTGTTTATTACTTTTTATTTACTTTCAAAATTTAGATTATTCATTATATTATTGTTTATGCATATTAATATTATGATTTATTTATATCAATTCTATATATATTTTATATTTTATTATGTATATTCTACCATTATTACTCCAAATTTATGTCGCACTATCATTATTCGCTAAGTATGACCCCTTTTTATGTTTTAATCTTTTTTTATGCCATAATCGAATAAACTAAACATATCATTTTAAACATTACATTAATTTTCACCCAAATTCATAAAAAAGGAAAATTTTCAAAAATAGGCAATGTCTAGTATTTGGGAGATTCAAGAAATCGTACCCTAACTTACGGGGTTTCGATTTTCTCGTTGAACTTGAATATCCGCATTTCCTTTCAAAATTAAAACATATAAGATTTTAAATAAAAAATAAAAGACAAACTTATTCTCGAGGGTTAAATGTGTCGTGTCCTAACTTACGGGATATGACGTTTTTATTATCTCGAGACGAGAGGGTCTTTAACGTTCGTTTCAATTTATTCAAGCATTTTATTAAAAATAGAATAATACAAAGAGGGATCGTATTTTAAATTCTTTTCGAGTTTTCAACTTTCGACATTAAGACATTAAGTAATCAACTAGGTACCAATTTTGGGTGTCATGAGGGTGCTAATCCTTTCTCGTGTGTAACCAACTCCCGAACCCGTTTTCTGGATTTTTGTAGACTGAAAAACATTGTTTTAATAAATTAAACCTTTTATTAAAAAGATCAAGTTTCGAGGTGATCCGATCACACCTCCTAAAAAAGATTGGTGGCGACTCCCATTTTTGTTTTCAAAATAAAAAGTTGAACTTTCAAAAAAATGGTTTCGACAAGTATAATTTAGGGATTTCTACGGATCAAGATACCAAGTGAATAAATCGTTTAATTCAAATTCATAATAATAAATGAAGTCTAAGTGGATTCTTTCCTGGGTATTGTTTCTCTCATTGGTTATTATTCAATTACTTTCCTGATTTATTCTCTGTTGAGTTCTTAGTTAAATTAATTTAGTAATTTTAGTTTAAAACCAATCACTCCAATTTGTCAGCTAAATAATAGGAAAACAGTAATTACTAATACTTTTAGTCCTCGTAGATACGATATCTCTACTCACCATAGCTATACTATTTATCGATAGGTGCATTTACATTTGTCGTATTTTTAGTTAGTTTTATGACACATCATGAACTATGTGGTGTAGCCATATATTGATCTGTCTCCTTGGGCACATCATTGATATTGCTTATAATCTAGGGGGGAATCAAACATTGAGCAATTGCTTCATTATGGTTATTTTACCCAAATGACCAAAAAAATTAATTAATTATAAAAATGACCTAGGTTCAAAAACAATCATCCAAATGATCTAAAATGAACAATAAAATTGGGTTAGGGGACTTAACTGGTCGGCATCACCAAATGGTTGTGTTAGGGGTTAAATTTTTTTTTGGACTGCTAGACACTAGATGGCCAGCAAAAAAAGTAAAATTGGGTTGGGGGACTTAGATGGCCGACACCACTTTTTCCATGAAAAATAATTTTTTTGGGTGCTAGGACACTGATGATCGACACCCTTGTACCAAATTTAAATTTTTTTTATGCTAATACATTGATAGTCGACACCCCAGTACTAGATTTAAAATAAATTTGGGGTGCTAAGACACTGATAGTTGGCACCATTGTACCAAATTAAAAAAAATTGGGATGTTGAGACACTGATGGTCGGCACCTCAATACCATACTTAAAAAAATATTTTTTGGGGTGTTGGAACACTGATGGTCGGCACCCCTTCGATATATATAGTTGTTTTGTCTTCCATTTGAGCTTTCTGTTTGATTTATTAATTGAAAATCTATATTAAAAATATCAGAGTTTTGTTTGTTAAGGTGGAAGCAGAAATTTGTTGAAGATGAGTTCCTAAATTCTGTTTGTTTATGTTCATTTCGATGGAGAAATGATTAATACAGATGAAAAAGGTTGTGTCTTTCAAAGTCGGCAAAAAATCATAATGAGATTCAATAACCGTGTTTTGCTGAATTTGAAACAGAATATCAGTACAAAGATAGCTACTCGTTGCGGGAAGCAAATGTTGAGACTATTTTACAATTTTTTTTATTTCAACAGATCTGCTCAAGTTCTCGGAAATAGAGTTTGAAGAAGATGATGATCTAAAGACAATGATAGAAACTTATTGCACCATGAAATGGAAAATCCCAGCTCTGTTAAGTTGTTCGTGAAGATAGCTAAACTGAAACCTGTTCAAGTTGTAATTCCAGAAATTCAACATTCTGGAATTAATTTTGATCTTAATTCTATTCAGAAGAACAATCAAGTTGTGGAAGGTCACTGCAAACTTCCAGAAATCCAAACTACGGTGGATGTTCGTATAACATCCCAATCCCGTGTCATTATCTAGAGATTCATCCAGAGGTGTTGGCCACCATAGAAGATGGTGATGAAGGGTCTGATAATGAAGAGTAATCCCACCATGATAATGAAGATTTGAGTGACCCTAATTTGGATGAAATCCTTGAAGAAATAGACGATGAAGGCCCGGTACAGGGTGAAGATGTACACCCCTAT
The DNA here is from genome assembly GCF_025698485.1 of Gossypium arboreum. Lineage (NCBI taxonomy): Eukaryota > Viridiplantae > Streptophyta > Magnoliopsida > Malvales > Malvaceae > Gossypium > Gossypium arboreum. The sequence continues at coordinate 12,712,013 of NC_069072.1, read as the reverse complement.
TCGGCCGGGAACACGGGATCCAGTATAATAATCTGTAATAATCTAAGGGCTTTCATGACTAATATAAATCTTGTTGTGGCACTTGCACGCGAGTTCTTCAAATATCCAAATATAGTATCCGCTAACCTACTAGATGAAGAATCGGAAGTTGAAGAGTTGTTCGTAGGGCAACAATTCGATAATAAGAAATACTGCTTGCATGCAATAAAACAGTACAACTTGAAGCATTCTATTGACTATAAAGTCATGAAGTCAACATAGTCTTTACATGTTGAAGAATGTTGGAAAGCCTAAAGGGGTTGTAAATGGCGTGCTCGAGCTGCAATAATCCAATAAACTCAGTCACACATTCACGGTTGCTCGTATGTCGCAAGACCATCGAAAATTAGATGCAAAAACCATATGCAACTGTATCATCCCATTGGTGAAAGATAGTCCCACCTTTCCTATATCGACTCTTATTGCAGACATGCAAGCTCGATTCAAATACAGAGTTTTCTACAAGAAGGCATGGTAAGCGAAGCAAATAGTGACGAAACAGTTGTATGGTGACTAAGATACTTCATACAATGAACTTGAAGGGTAGATATTTGCGATACGGGAGTATGTGCTGAAAACGGTGTCTGATTTGTAAACACTGCCGCATAGAGGCCTAGAAGTCCAGATAGCTGAAAATGGTGTCTGATTTGTAAACACTGCCGCATAGAGGCCTAGAAGTCCAGATAGAATCGAGAAAACGAGTTTTCCACCGATTGTTTTGGACATTCGAGCCATATATTAGGGCGTTCCTTCACTATAAGCATTGGTGTAGATGGATAGAACCTATCTCTACAAAAAAAAACACGCCAATACTCCTAATTACGGTTGCACAAGACAACAACTGGAATGTACTTCCTATCACTTTTTCCATCGTGGAGAGTAAGAACTTCGAGTCTTGGGAATTTTTCCTGTCAAATTTGTGAGGTACATTGTTAGGTAAGATAACATTTGTCTCGTCTTCGATAGATTGAATGGACTACTTACTGCGGTAAAGCGTTCAGGGGTTCTGTGGAGGTCTGTTTGTTGCATCCAACATATCGCGTCAAACTTCTACAGAGATTATAAGAATAAAGAATGGCATAAAGAAATCGTGAACATGGGTAAAATACATTGTTCCAAAATTGATTTGTTCATATTTTATTTTTATGATATGTTTTTATTTTTTTCAAGATTTATCAGTTTGTATTTTTAATTTTTTTTCTAAATTTATACTGTTTCAAGATTACATACGTAGGGTATAAGTTAGAACCACGAAGATTCAGGAAAATGTTCGTGAGGCTTGAAGCTCAGATGACATCGTTACCCGAAAATCGTCGTCTTCGGTAGTAGTTGGATAGAATGGAAAATTGGCAGTGGAGTCAAAGTTACGATGATGGGTTTCGGTATGGTCATATGATGACCAGTCTCGTAGAGACGGTTAACTCGGTCTTGAGGCATACATAACATCTGTTAATTTCTGATGTTTTCTCAGCAACATTCTATAGGCTGGCCACATTGATGCCAAGGATGGGGCTGAGACAAGTAAAATAGATAAAAACTGAGCACGTGTATGTTGAAACCGTCCAAAATACCATGACACACCCAAACACTCCTATTTGATGGTAATCTCAACATTTTTTCCATCAAATTACAATACCACAACCCAAAGAGTTTCTGGTGTTGGCCATTAGTGTCTCAGCACCAAAAAATAATATTTTTTTAATTCTGGTATTGGGCTACCAGCCATCAGTGTCTCAACACCCAAATTTTTTTTTAATTTGGTATAAAGGTGCCAGCCATTAGTGTCCTAGCACCCAAATTTTTTTTCCAGTTTTCGAAAAAGTGGGTGTCGGCCATCTACTTCCCCTATCTAATTTTATTTTTAAATCTGATAAAGTGGGTGTCGGCCATCAATATGCTAGCACCCAAAAAATTTATTATTTTTTTGTGAAAAAGTGGTGTCGGCCATTTAAGTCCCCTAACCCAATTTTTTTTCAGATATTGGTATAAATGTATACCAGTATGCTATGGTTTGAAAAAAATACATGGGTGTTGGCCATCTAGTGTCCAGCATCCCCAAAAACAACTTTTTAACCCCTAACACAATTATTGTCAGAATTTTTTGTGGTGTCAAAATTTAAGTCCCTTAACCCAATTTTACTGTTCATTTTAGGTTATTTGGGTGATTTTTTTGAATCTAGGTCATTTTTGTAATTGTTTATTTTTTTGAGTCATTTGGGTAAAATAGCCCTTCATTATGTACCACGTCCGTACTTGATTCTTTCCCTCACGGCGTCTTGTGTAAAACTGCAAAACTTGATCTAAACCAATCAAATCGACCGAATTCAGTTTTTTCAGTTTGGTTTGAGTATTTCAGTTGAAGGTCAGCTTGAATTCACAATTAAATCGGTATACTAGGTTTAGCTTATTTTTGAATTTCAAAACCATTTAAATAAAATTAACCAACTTTATGTATTTAATAAATATATATTTAAATCCAAACCCAATATTATTACCACCAAAATTAAATAAAAATAAATAAAGCCTAGTTTTCTACCTAAATTAAATATTAATATAAACTATGAAGATGATGATATTATTAAATTTTTAATATTAATAAAAATTAAACAATAAAAAAAATCAAATAGTTCTAAGTTCTAACCCTAAAACCTAAATTCCCAAAACCTGCTGCAGATTGTAGTCGTGCACGTATTTCACATCTAACCTCTATCCCCCGGCCTCTCCTGAACTGTGTCTGTCGCCTTGCCCTTTTCCTTCTCGTGCTGTTCAACTATATTGTAGGCCTGTAGTCGTGCTTCATTTTTCTACGCCATCTTACACCTCACCTTAATTCACCAACCGCCACTATTGTTTCTCTCTCTCAATGGTAACATTTTTCTCTCATACTCTTTCTAGATATAACCATGGTATTTGCCCATTTGACTTGAGGTACATCATAAAAGTTCTACTACCTCTGTTATTCGTTTATTATTTTAATTATGGAAGAGTTTGTTTCCTTTATGTTTTGAGTGTCAGAAGTTGTAAAACTCCAAAGATTTACAACCTGCATACAAAGAAAAATAGAATGAATGAGAATTATTAGGCTTGGTAACATCATTTTATTAAATTTGGAAAAAATAACTAAATTAAACTCGGTTTGGTCGATTAACTGACCAAAAATGGTCGACTTGTTTTTTCGGTTTCTTAAGAAAAGAAGTTAGTTAAGTTAGTTTTCAGTTTATTGCATTGAACTGACCAGTTGCACACACCTAGTTTTGTGTCTTGTAAACATTCCCACCAAGCTATGGCCGCTCCTTTTAATATGTATGCCATTAATATTATCATTCGCTTTAGGAATCTCCATATGGTTGAATCTATCTACTTCTGTAAGCCAATCCATAAAACCTTTAATATTCAAATTACCATCAAAATGAGGAAGATCTATCTTTAAACGAAATTCATCATGTTGAGATCTTCATTTTCTTCATCCTCTAATCTTCCACATTGGCTTGTTGTCAATGTTGAAAAATTCGGTTTAAAAATAGTGTTTATTAGGCATATTGAAAATTTAAGATTCTCTTTAAATCGAGTCATTGTGATGTTTATAACAATAATTTTTTTTTACCAAAATTATAATTAGGTTTTACAGAATAGGCGGATTCAATTGTTCTCGACTTTTGACCACTCGATCTTCTCCACAAATCTCGATCTAGGTTTGCTAGAGTGTGGACTCTATTCGCAAATCAATGAAAATAATATGTGAATTTTCAAGGGTCAAAAACCAAAAGACAAACTATATCAAAATATAGAATTTATTTTGGAAAAAATAACTCAACTATATTTTGACAAAATAATGACACAAAAGTGATCTCTTGTTTTGACCTACCCCTCAGTATCTATTTATAGAGAAAATAACAAAAGTCTCAATCAAATAAAGTATAATTGAATAACAATATTTTCCTATCCCACTAGTAGTGCTTTATAGGAGGCGGCAACAACTCCTTGTCATGGGACTAGGTTTGCCACCCCTTGCTCCATACTTGGCCAAGTTAAGCCTTGTCATATATCAGGTCTAATTATATATGTTATCTAGTTTTTAAATCAACTCATATTATTTATCCAACCCAATAAATATTTTCTCATGCCCAAAATATTAATTATTCATTTAATTAATCAACTTAATTAAATTAATTTTTCAGTCTGATTCTAACCTCGTTAAAGTTATGACGACTTTATCATATTAGAATATACAATAAAATTAATTTAACTAAGTTGTTCTTATGAAACTGTGCTGAATGGAATTAATTTATTTTTCACTTCAAACTCTAAATAATAATTCAAAGAAATCAATTTAATTACCAAGTCATCTCTTATTCATAGCGAGAAAACGTATTCACTACGGATAGTGATACATGCAATTTATTTCTCTAATTTGTTGTTTTCATTTCTTCAAATCATTGATTCTAATGCAAACCATCAAGGTTATATCGAGCTAGTAGAGGGCCAGGTTAGAGATATATAATTGGGGTTCAAATAATTTGTAATTAAGTTTCAACTCTTCGTCTGTTAATTACAAGATTATTTAGTAATGGATTCACTCTGCTAAAGTATCATGACTAAGCTCTCCCCATTATATGTCATTACAAAAGTTACTTATCAAGTTCTTATCCAAAGACCTTAATATAAGTATGTTACTATCATATGATATCCTTAATCTTTTTGGGATGAAATTTGTTCTCCCAGTATGATCCTATTTTATATCACAGTAATCATTACATATTCTTTCATGATAAAGTCTGTCGAAACCAATTTTTTTGAAAACGGGAATCGACCTTGGTTTTGAAAATGAGAACAAACATGGGAGTCGCCACCAATCTTTTTTGTTTAGGTGTGATCAGATCACCTAGAAATTTGGTCGTTTTAATAAAATATTTTGATTTATTAAAATGAATGGTTTTGGTCTACGAAATTTGAGAAAACGAGTTCAGGAGTCAGTTACGTGCGAGGAAGGATTAGCACCCTCGTCACGCCCAAAATTGGTGCCTAATCGATTAATTAAAGTCTTAATGTCGGAAGTTGAAAAGATTTTAAAAAGAAGTTTTAAAATACGATCCCTTTTTATGAATGTTAAATTTAAAACGCTTGAATAAATCAAAACGGATGTTAAAAACCTTCTTGTCCCGAGGTAATTAAATGTCACATCCAACACGTTAGGACACGACATTTTAAATTATCGAGAATAAGCTTGCTTTTGATTTTCAAAACTCATGCATTTTAATTTTAAAAGGTTATTCGGTCATTTGGATCAAATGAAGAAAATCGAAACCCAGCACAATAGGGCACGATCTCTAGATTCTCCAAACACGGAATATTGATTTAGAATTCATATTTTTGAAATTTGAAGGGATATTAGGTTATTTAGGTTAAATGAGTAATATCGAAACCCAGTAAGTTAGGGCGCGTCTTCTCGAATTTCCAAAAGAACGAAATATTGCCTTATTTTGAGTAAGAACAAATGCGACTTTTAGCGATTTGCGCTTATTTTGTTTAGAATAAAATGGTCTATATTAAAGACATGCATCTTAAGCTTTAATACACGATGTGATTTAAATAGAACGAGAAAAGATGACGATATCGAGCATGGCATAATAATTTTCGAATAAAATATTACCACAATGAATCATAATGACATGGGCTAATTTGAAATATAATGCAAAGACGACCGATTATAATTAAACATGGCGCGTAGGGTAATGATAATGCAATAATATAAAACAACTATATGAGTCGAGTACATGATAAACAAATGAATATTATGATAGTACTAATAGGTTATGATAGTCATAATAGTATTAATAAATTACGACAACGATAATACATATAGATATGAATAAGTAAAGATGAAATAAACAAGTAATAGAGAATGATAATGACAAAGTAATAAATAAATATAATGGAAAGGGTTTAAAATATTGGAAGTAAAGAATCAAATTACAATAAAATTTAAGGAACAATTCGTAATAAAACATATGTAGAAAATATTAATGTGACGATGATAAATAATAACCATATAATAATAAGAATGACAATAACAATGCTTTTAAAAATATAGAAGGAGTGTGTATAAATAAATAGATTATTAAATTATAATGATAGTAATAATAATGATAATAATAATAACGAGAATAATACATGTGGTAGAACATAAATAATCCAATTTTAAAAGAGTGTATAAGAAGGTAACAAATAAACAAATGAAATAATAATGAAATAGTAATGATGAATAATAAAACAGTAGCAATAAGAAAATACAGTTTTTTAAAAAGGAAGTAATAAGTACAAGAATAATAATAATAATAATAATAATAATAATAAATACATAAATAAATATTTAAGAAGAATAATTATAAATATTGAATCAAGAGGCTAAATTAAAATGTAAATGAGAGTTGGGGTGCAATTTGTAATAATAATGATAATAAAGTATAGAATGAAACGGATACACAAACGTAAAAATAATAACGTATAAAAACAAAATAACAAAGGCAGATTAATGACTAAATGAAATAAATAAATTAATTGAATTAAAGGACTTAATTGCTATCCAAATCAAATTTAAGAGATAAATTAAGATATAAAAAAAACAAAGGACCCAATCGAAAGGCGCAAACAACACGGAGGGACCAACTAGGGAAATATCCCTGCCCTTTGAAACACGTCGTTCTAGTAGGGCCAAATTGAAACTGAAATAAACCCTGATGTATAAATTAAAAATAAAAAAACTAGATTAAAACTATTGAAAATGCGGAAGGACCGAAAGAGTAAATAGCACACCATATCAAAACACGAGGAACCCAGGTTGGGTCATGTAAAACAGTGTCGTTTTGGGGCATTTTAAGCCATCCCAAAACGGCACCGTTTTGGTGCCTTATATAAACCCCATTTTTTTTAAAATCTTCATTTCAAACCCTCTTGTTTTAAAAAAAAAACTTCAAGCCTCTCTCAACTTTCTCCTCTCCCCAAAACTCCAGCCATCAAATCCGGTGAGATCCACGATGGCCACTGGTCACCGGCGATGAGCTCTGCTGTGCCCGGTGGCCGAAAATCGCATAAAAGACTCCTTTTAACCCCTTCGGCCCTCCAAGACTCAAATCCGAGCCCAAAATTTCTTAAACCCTCACGAAAAAGGCTCAAAAGTTGAAAAACTTTTCGGTTTCCAGCCACTTTTCATCGGAAGTGGGTACCTCGACCATTCACGGTGGCGTAAAAGTTGAAAGACCTCCATTTTTTTTTATATTTTTACTTATTTTCTCTTAAATATGAGTAAAGAAAAGTAAAAAATAAAAAAAACGAATAAATGAACCACCTCTTATATTTGATTTCTTTGTGTTTCAAATCTCTCTTTCTTTTTTATTTTTGCTCCTCTATCTTTATTCAAAAAAAAGAAAAAGAAAAATCCCCCCTGTCACAATAGTTTTGTGTGGCTTTATAGCCGAAATACATGTTACTCTTGCTACTGTTCTCTTTTTCTTTTTGGTTACTATTCTTTGCTCCCTTTTTTGTCCTCTTATTTACTTGTTTACAGGTGACAGCGAAGGCAATGGGACGGGGCTCCCATCTCCAGAGTTGTGCACGCCGAGGCAACACATGGGGTTGCAGCGCTGGAGGCTAGGCAGAAACCCTAGGGTTCCTGTTTCTGGTTTAGTTTTTGGGCTAGGTGGGCTAGGTTTTTTTTGTTGTTGTTAAGTTTAGATTGGTTTGGTTTTATTTTATTAGGCTTGGGCAAATTTGGGCCTCTACAAAGTCAATTATTAACACATAGTAATTAAATTATTCGTTTTAAGACAAATGACTCATGGTCATGTTATTTTTTCATCTATCATGTAATGTTGATGAGAGGATATCATTTCTTCTTTATTGGGTTATGAATTCCACAATCGTAAGTGAAGTTATATGATGCAGAAGTCATATGCCCAACATACCACTTTTTGACTTTATTACCAATTGAACTCCGGTTTTTAATACATCAAAGTATACGAGTCACACAAACATAGCTTGTTACTTGCTTAGGATTGAGGTAAATCACACTATAAACGCCACAAGTAAATAAATCCATAAACGAATGTAGAATTTATTCTACTTGGGTCATGTTCGATATATTGTTAGATTGACACATCTATATTTTTATTTTCTGAGAGTCATCCACTCCAATACCCAAAATAATGTATCTCTTTAATTGGATTTGATAAATAATATAATAATCTTTTAATCAACATGTTCAATTTTGATTAGACTATAAATCATTTAAATTATCTAATAATATAAGTTGTTCTCACATTACGATCCGATCACATAATACAATTTAATATTAATTAATTGCTAGATAATCAATCAGTGAATATTTGATTTCAAGTAAAAACCAGCTTAATTAATGTCATTAAATTTCCTTATGCGTTAATGTTAGCATAGTGATTTTACTTCTCGTTAATTATTATTCTTAATTGATATAGTTATTGGTAAAGCAGACTTGGGTTGTCTAATTTTGAAACATACACAACATAAAACATAATATTTGAGTATTTTGCAGATAATTATTTATTTGACTAATATATTTAGTTTTAATATGGATAATATCTTAAAAATTTCTTAAATTTTAATACCAACATCCGCTCTTCCTTCTTTTTGTTCTTCTTTTAGGATTTCAAGTCTAGTAATATCATGTATCAAAATGAAAATATTGAGTTGGATATTTAAGTGTCCAAACCATTCTAGCCATTCATTTCACCGAATCCGCTTGGATATTTAACTTTTATAAATGGTTGAAGCTAATTTTAAGTTTGATATGGGTATTGGATATTAAATTATTTGGGTTTGAATATTGATGAGTATAGTATTTAGCAATTAAACTATATGTTGGTTTATTATGGTGTTTTATAGATAATAATATTAATTATTTATGAAAAATGAATTAAATTAAAATATTAAATATAAAATTAAAAATATATATATAATTTATGTGGAGTAGCATTCTTGTATAAGTGGAATGAAAGTGACCTTTGTCGACATTGTCAACATAGATACAAAAGACATTAATTGAATGAAAGTTACCTCTGCTCTCATCCCTAAAATAGATATAAAATTAGCAGGCTGAACCTCTTGAACTTGATTCATTCCGTGAAACCAATTTTTTATTTGTGGGAAAACCTTGGGTAACCAATTAAGCAGATGGATAGTAGTTGTGTGGCAACAAGTTTTAGGATTCCGGAGCAGGTTTTGACGTCAAGTGGGCAGCGGATGCAGCTCTTGGGTTTCGGCACCGCAGCCTACCCGCTGGTAACACCGCAAGTTGCAAAGCAGGCGATTCTCCAAGCAATCAAGCTTGGTCATCGGCATTTCGATACAGCTTATATTTACGGAACGGAACAGCCGCTTGGTGAAGCAATCGTAGAAGCAATCTCGCTTGGCTTAATTATATCTCGAGACGAGTTGTTCATCACTACCAAGCTCTGGTGCAGCAATGCTTATGGAGAACTTGTTCTTCCTCAGCTTCGCAGGAGCTTGCAGTAAATTATATATGTTTATTTTTCTAATTTCAAATTAATATTTCCTTACCCTGAATAGACGTTGTGGCCACTGACATGGTAAACGGTGGCTAAAGTTTAAACTATTTCTACTGTAGAAATCTCAAGATGGAGTACGTGGATCTCTTTCTTATTCACTGGCCTTTAAGCTTAAAACCAGGGAGATACGAATTCCCAGTAAGGAAGGAAGAGATTAGCCCCATGGATTTCGGATCCGTATGGGCAGCCATGGAAGATTGCCAGAGGCTTGGCCTTACAAAGTCCATTGGGTTAAGCAATTTTTCCTGCAAAAAACTAGCTGACATACTTGCCTTGGCAAAGATCTCTCCTGCTGTTAATCAGGTAAAACTCTCCCTTTTTATCTCTGAATCTAGTATACACCTAACATAGTAGCATTCACTTTGGTTTCAACGTTGGGTTATACAGTGACGAAGTTTCAATTTTTTTTCCTGCAAGGTGGAATTCAACCCGTTGTGGAACCAGAAGAAGCTAAGAGAGTATTGCAAAGCAAATGGGGTCCTTCTCATAGGTTACTCCCCATTAGGAGCCAGTGGGACACTTTGGGGCAGCAGTAGAGTTCTGGAGAATGAGGTGCTCAAGGAAATAGCGAAGGCTAAAGGGAAGACAGTTGCTCAGGTCAGGTGCTTCTTGTTTCCTTTAAAACCAAAGCTAGCTATTTCGGACTTATTGATAGAAATTAGTCTGATTTATTAATCCACAAACAGATATGTTTGAAATGGGCATTTGAAGAAGGTGTGGGTGTAATCGTGAAGAGCTTCAATGTTGAGAGGATGAAGCAAAACCTTGAGATATTGGATTGGTCATTGAGCGAGGAGGAGCGTAAAAGGATCGGTGACCTCCCACAAAGTAGGGGTTGCACCGGAGAATCATTTGTCTCTGAAAACGGAACTTTCAAGACAATCGAGGAGTTTTGGGATGGGGAAGTTTGATTACATTTTCATTCTAAAAAATAGCCTTGAGTCATTATGTTAACTTGGAATTTATTCTTCATATTTGTTAAAATAATAAGGATGTTTGCTTGAATTAAGATTCAAAAATCTTTTAAGATATTTAAATATATTTATTATGTATTAATTAGTATATTTTTATTAAGTGAAACTACATTCAAGATCACTTTAAAATTAGATTTGTCTTATTTGTCTTATTTTAGTTTTTTTTTCAATTTAGTCACTTAATTAAAATGATTGTCAAACTAATTAGTATGTTAAAAATTATGTTAATTCACTAATAAATTACTAAAGTGGCACATTAACCAATTAAATAATGACACATGTCACTTTTTCTTATTAAAATTTAAAGATATCTCTATAATTAATTCAAAACGCTTTTTTTCCTTCCTCTTCCCTCTTTTACCTCATAAAAGGATAAACCAAAACCCACTCCCTGTTCAAGACCATCTCAAAATTACTTGTCCTTCACCATTTCTCATTTTCTCAGTATTCTTTGTACTCAATGATAATATGTTAATTTGTATGGTTTCTTGTGTTTAATTTGGTTTATTTCTGAATTGATCCTTGCTAAATTAGTGTTTTTATGATTTAATCTTGTCAGGGATGCAATTGGAAAAAACAAGCTAAAAGGGGCCAAATTGAAACACAATCATTGGAATAGGGCCAAATCAAAAAGGTGGAGGAAGCTAATGACACATCAAATATTTTGACTTCGTTAAAGCCAAAAATAGGAAAATATTATTTTATTTTATTTTTTATTTTATATTAAATTAGTTTAGGATAGGGGCTTTATGTTCTTAGAAAATCATCCATTAATTTTGTATTCCTACTTCAAATTGGAATAGAATTGTTCTTCCCTTTTCTTTCAAGTTGACGTGAGCTACTCCCATTTTCATTTTCATTTTGCTTGCTTTTATAAAATTGGGTTAATTTCCTTCCAAGTCCTTTTCATCCCCCAAATTCCTCCATTATCATCAACCTACCTTTCTAAACATACAAAGCATGATTAATTGCATGCTTAACTAAATTTCATCTTAGCTTTAGGCCGGTGTTCTTTCCGGTCGAGAATCGTGAGGTACGAATTCGTGCTAAAATCTGTCCAATCGGTATTCATTCTTTTCCTAAGTATCGGGATTGACAACTCATCCCTTAAGGATAACTCGATTACGAGTCAAAAAGTGCACGTTGGGTTGGAGTCGTGTTAGCTGACAGTTGGAGAAACGAGTCGACTGTGCTGTATTTGGATCCCCGAGAACAAATCGAGGAAAAAGTGATCAGATTTAAATGACCTATGCGGTTGAGGACGTTAATTCAAGTTGGGTTCTTCAGTTAGCAAGGTTGCTGGAATCTTAAATCGGGAACACATGTATCTCAGTTAGATAATCGATAAGGTTTGATTTTCAAGTCGTACCGGAACTAGCTACAAGAGGAAGAATTGGTGGTTAGGACGTTCTTAATTGCTATAACCTGTAACAGCCCGATTTTAGCTAAATCGGAACAGTGGTTTTGGAACCACAAATCTGAGGTTTTAAAATTATTCTAATATTATTTTTAGTTTTTAAAATATGTGAATATATATGTGTGAAAATTTCGTGAGCTAATTTTACCGTTTAATAGCTCAATTTGAGAAAAGGACTAAATCGCGTAAAATGCAAAAGTTAAATTTTATTTGATAAAGGTGTCTAATTGCTATGATTTAGTAAATTAAAGGTCCTTATGATGATATTAGACCATTTTAAATGTTGGTGGACAATATTAGACATCCATTATATGATTTTATAAGTTTATAACAAAGGCTAATAATGTAATTTGGTTATTTAAGTATAATTAATAAAAAAAAAAGTCAAATTTTATCATTTTCTTCATCACCTAGCCGAATTTAAAGAAGAAAAAGAAGCCATTTTACTCATCTAGGGTTCGACACTTGTAAGTTCAATTTGGTAAGTGTTTTGAGCTCGGTTTTTGATGATTTTTATATTTTCGAATACTAGCTAGCCCAGGGACTAATTTGCAAAATTTCTTAATGTTTTGAAAGTTTCCATTGATGGATTCATTTTTTTTTTGAATGTTTGATGATGAAATATTAAATCTTGATGATAGATATCAATGTTTTGTAAAGTGATTTTGTGTAGAAATGCTTAAATAGGATTAAATTGTGAAAAGTGTAAAATGTGGGGTTAAAAGTGTGAATAAATGGAATTAAAGGGCTGCTAGGGACCTAAGGAAGATTCGGCCATGCTTGGGTTTGATGAAATTTTGTGTATTTTGTGTTGTTTTAAAATAGGGACTAAATTGTAAAAATGTAAAATGTTAGGGGATAAAGTGTAAAATGTTAATTTATGTGTTTTTGGGTGAAATTGAATGAATATTTGATTAAAAGAGTTAATTTTGAATGTATATAGATCAAGAATAAAAGAAATCAGATTTAGATCGGGGAAAAACGAAAGTTATTGAATAATCGATCAAGCTTCTCTATTCCGAATACGAGGTAAGTTCATATGCAAATAAATGTCTTTCAATTGAATTACATGTGTTTACTTGTCATGGAAATTTTATAAATGTCGAACGAGCACTTACGAACAAGAATCGACAGAGTTACGATATCTGAAAGTCCCGTACGAACCTTAGGAATAGAATAGGATACGAATGTCATAACATTAGGTTATCGAGATGTGATTACATGTAAGACCATGTCTGGGACATTGGCATTATATTCAGATTATGTGTAAGACCTTGTCTGGGACATTGGCATCGTTAATCGATTTCGTGTAAGACCCTGTACGGGACAATGGCATCGATAAATAATAACATTTAAGACCATATCTGGGATATGGCATTGTATGAGCTTATGTGATTTTCGAGTATCCTTAACGATTTCGAATGGTTCAATGGGCAAAGTCAAGATGAGAAAGAATATGTGAATGAGCTAAGTAACTTAGGTACGTACGAGATTCATACGAGTATTGAGAAGTGAAGTAAATGATGAAATTGATTGTGATATTGAACATGTGTTCAATGAGAAAGGTTTGAGAACTTATGTGTGATTAGTTATGTTTAGCATTTTTGAGTTGATATGCAAAGGTTCATATTATAGCTTTATTTGTATATGACTTACTAAACTTTTAAAGCTTACTTTGTGTGTTATTTCCATGTTTTATAGATTATCGAAGCTAGCTCGGACTCAGGAATCGTCAGGAAATGTCATCACACTATCGATTATCTAGTTGGTGCTTTTGGAAGCTTTGTATATATGGTATATGGCATGTATAGGCTAGTGTCATTTTAGTATGTTTTGAGCTGTGATATTAGCCATGTGATTTGGCTTGTTAATGATGTAAATGTTGGTGTGTATTTGGCAATTTAAGTTCGCTTAAGTATGTGTTTGATAAGTGATATATGTGATGTATATTATGCCTTATATGTTGGCTTGATTTGGTATGTTTGCCATAGTTGTTGATATAGCTAAATGGTTGTTCATTTGGTTAGTTATTAGTTGATGTATTAATGCTTGGGAAGTTGACATATTGTGATTTGGCCTTGAGATGATAATATGGTGTGTTTTGTGATATAAAATAGGTGATAAGATAATGAGTTAATGCATTTGGAACTTACGTAAGTTGTGATGATTTTGGTTTAGTGAAATGGTATCATTTTGGTTGCTAGGTGTACATGAGAAAAGGGTGACAAATTGGCTTTGCAAATAGCCTATTTTTGTCCACACGGGCAAAGACACGGGCGTGTGTCTCAGCCGTTTGCGACACACGGTCATATTACACAGCGATGTGTCCCTTGGGGTAGTCCTTAAGTTCAAGTCAGTCTTGTGCACGGCCTAGACACACGGGCGTGTCTGGTGGCCATGTGAGACACACAGCCTTGGCACATAGGCATATGTGGCCTTTTCAAAGGGTATACGGGTTAGACACATGGGCGTATGGTTGACCGTGTGACCAAGTCAGTAACTCGCCTTAGATTTCACATGGCCTGGCACACGGGCGTGTCCTCGGCCTGACACATGGGATGCAAATGTTACATGTAAAAATTGGTTTGGCTTGGAATAAGGGTTAAATTGCATGAATTTCATTTTTCTGAGCCTAGGGACGAAATCAGAATTAATTAAAAGTATAGGGGCAAAATAGTAATTTTACCTAAGATATGAATTGTATTAAATTGAGTTAAACTTACTCGTATAGGTCCAAATAGACCAAAAACGGAGCTAGATTGAGGTAAAGAAAAAGTTGTTTATCTATCAACATTGTCGAGGTAAGTTCGTGTAACTAAATTGTATATATTTATATGCTTGAATTGAATGTTGTGTATATGATTGTATTGTTGCTATGAATATGAAATTAATATTATATTCGACAGTTCCTGACAAACATCAAGTCCCGATTGAATAAATTAATTTCGACGGATACAGGATTTCTCGTATTGGTTGTGGTCCTGCATATGTTACGGACACACCACAACTCGAAAGAGCATCTCGTTATTATGCCTCTCAAGCTTCCTATTATATGGTTCTTACGTCCCGTTAATAGCTCTTCGGAGTATCTCGATTAGTTGTGATTCTGCATGTGTTGTAGACACACCACAGCTCTTATAAACATCCCGATATATGGCTCTTCGTGAGCTTCTCAATTAAAGGCTCTTTGTGAGCTTCCTGATTAATGGCTCTCCGGAGCTTCCCGATATGGCTCGCTTGAACTTTGCAATATATGGCTATCTAGAGCTTCCCATTAATGGCTCTTCTGAGCAACCCGTTATTGGCTCGCATAAGCTTCTTAATTATAGCTCTTATGAGCTTCCCGTTATACAGCCCGGATAAGCTTCCCATTATATAGCTCACATGAGCTTCTCGCTATATTGCTAGAGAGAGAGATTCTCGTTTATGTGCTTGTATGAGCATTCTCAAATATGAATTAACGGATTATAGTTTTGTACACTTCGAGTGTACTATCTGTGTATCCATCGATATTTCAAATAAATTCAACGGGTAAAGTTCTAACATAGGATAATCTAAACTTGAAATGAATTATTATGGAAATATACATGTTATATGAATATATTATGCGGAAAGCATATATATAAGAAAATTTTTACATGATGAGCTCATTCTTGTTTCTTAATATTCACACGAAGTACACGACTAACTTGTTTCTTGAGATTATATGTGTTTAGGCAAATAGCCAAATTTTCTTTGGATGAATTTTGCATGCTTACTTTAAATAAAAATGAATGGTAAGTTAATTTCCTATTATGCTTACCTTGTATTATTTTTCCTGTTTTATAGCAATACAGAAGCTCGAAATGGTTGGAAGCTGGTCGGAGCATCATCACACTATCCTTCGGCTCATTTTGGTATATGTCACGAACTAAATTTTGGTATAATGGCATGTATAGGTTCAATTGGGCCATTGATGGTAAATATGTGTTTTGGTTATAAATAGCCATTGGAATAGCTTGAGTTGGACGTAATTTTGTTAAGTATATATTTGTGTGGCTTCTTCATGTTTGTTTTATTTGATGTGGTTGAGTGATGGATAAGTTATAGGCATATTGATATATGAAATGAGATAGTATATTTGGTATAAGTAAAAAAATAGATGTTTTCATTAATATGGTAAATTTGAATGATGAGAAATAAGGATGTATGACATGTTTATGACTTGATTTTGGTTAGTTTAAATGTCTTGGATTGGTTTTTGAATGTGTTAAAATGTTAGTGTAAGTGGAAGACCAAATGGGTGAGAAATACGGCTTGGAAATGGCCTTATTTAGTTCCACATGGGCAGAGACACGGGCATGTGTCTCAGCCGTGTGTGACACACGACCTACCACATAGGCGTGTGTTTCGGTCGTGTGTCCCCTGTATCTTTAAAATTTAAAACAGAATACTCAGGAGTTTTTACACGGCTTGGCACATGAGCGTGTAGCTTGGCCATGTGACCTCTTACACTTATACATGGCCTAGCACACGGGCGTGTGACTTGGCCGTGTGACCCAACTCAGAGAGTTATGTGGGTATGGACATGGCCGTGTGCCCTATTTTGAATGCCCACACGGCTTAGGACATGGGCGTGTCACATGGCTGTGTGGCTCACTCAGTCTGACCACACGGGTATGTATCCTCTGTACCTTGGAAAAATTTTGAGATTTTGCAAAAAATTCTCTAAGTACCCGGTTTAGTCTCGACTTATTTCTAATGTATGTTTTGGGCCTTAAGGGCTCATATAAGGGACTTTATAAATAATTTCTGACATGAATGTTAAATAATATGAAATGATTGTATTTGTTCTGTATATTTCGATAATGCTCCGTAACCCACTAGACGAACTCATGGGTTAAGTTCTTTATCCTTAGAAGATAAAATTGATAAGCTGACTAACGTTTTTTAAACTTTGCTTACAGATAAAACGAGCCCAGCAAGGTTGTACGAAATTTGTACTAAGCCAGACCATCCGACGAACTCTTGTCTGATTTTATATGAAGATTCGACAAAATAGGCGAATGCTGTCGGGAACTTTCCAGGACCGCCCCAAAGGCGATATGACCCCTACTCAAACTCGTATAATGTGGGGTGGAAAGATTACTCGAATCTTAGTTATGGGTCGAATCAGCGGTTCAATCACTCATACCAACAAAGGCCGCTACAGAATCAACAGATACCACCCCCAAAGTCGTCTTTGGAACCATAATGGAAAGGCTAACCAATAGTACTGAGAGATTCCCACAAAAAACTAACATGCATTTGCAAGATTTGGATAAGCAAGTGAGCAAACTTGCGCTCACAGTTAGCCGTTTGGAGTATCAAGGTAAGCTGCCATCCCAAACTAAGCCAAACCCTCAACACAATGCAAGCGCTATGAAATTGAGGAGTGAGAAGGTTTTAGAGCCTATACCTAACACGAGCTGTGATCACGACACTAGTCCTGCCCATGACACTAGTCAAGATAGTGAGAAACTTGACACAGAAGTTCCAATAGAATCAGCACCAAAAAAATCATTTACAGTACCACCTCCGTTTCTTGGAAGACTTGTCCAGTACAAGAAGGAGCGAGAAGAGAAGGAGATCATCGACACCTTTCAAAAGGTAGAAATCAACATGCCTCTTCTCGATGCGATTAAGCAGGTCCCACGATATGAAAAATTCTTAAAAGATTTATGCACGAGTAAAAGGAAGCTCTTGGGTAATGAAAAGGTAAGTGTCGGAGAAAATGTCTCCGCCGCTCTACAAAGGAAAATACCGTCAAAATGTAAGGACCAAGGTATGTTTTTCATATCTTGTAAAATAGGTAGTGTCAGTATTAAAAAAGCAATGTGTGACTTAGGCGCATCAATTAATGTTATGCCTTTGTCAATTTATAAACTACTTAACGCGAGTCCTTTGAAGGAAACATGTGTAATTATTCAACTTGCAGATAGATCTGTGGTGCATCCAGAGGGAGTATTGGAGGACGTTCTTGTCAAGGTAAATGAGCTAATATTTCCTGCAAGCTTCTACATTATCGATATGGAGGATGACAATTTGGCTAATTCATCTGGCATTCCTCTCGGGGGACCATTTTTAAGCACCGTACAAACAAAGATTGACGTATGAAGTGGGATAATCACTATGGAATTCGATGGGGAAGTAGTGAAATTCAATGTCTATGAGGCCATGAACTGCCCTAGCATGATTTCTAATGTTTCTAACATTGATATAATCGATCCTTTAACTGAATTACATTCAAAATATCATGACGAGGATGAATTACGAATTTTTCTTTGCAGAAGTCTAGACTTTGATGCCATGAAGAAACTAGAGGAGTGGATAACCTTTGAAGAATCTATTCACGAAACAGTAGCTCATATGGAGGTATCGCAATTACGGAAAAATTTAGGTAAAATTTTTAAATTATCTCCTTCACAGACTAAGCTTGTACCATTTGTTTTGCAAGCTTCAGAGCTGGAACTCAAACCACCTCTAGACCATTTAAAGTACACTTTTCTCAGTAAAGAAAATACCTTACCGGTAATAATCTCGAGTAAACTTACAGGTAATAATCTCGAGTAAACTCTCGAAGGTAGAAGAGGAAAATTTGGTACGAGTTCTCAGAGACTATAAATAGGTAATTGGATGAACGATATCCGATATTAAGAGGTTGAGCCGTTCAACTTGCATGCACAAAATTCAAGTTGTGGATAATGCTATTCCCAACATTGAGGCTCAAAGGCGTCTCAATCCACCCATGATGGAAGTGATAAGGAAGGAAGTTCAAAAGTTACTTGATGCTGCGATGATCTATCCCATTTTTTACAGTAATTGGGTCAGTCCGATCCATGTAGTACCGAAAAAGACCGTAATTGAGAATTCGACAGGTGAGATGGTTCCCACTCGAGTTCAAAACGGGTGGAGAATCTGCATCGATTATAGGAAGTTGAATTTCTTAACTCGGAAAGATCATTTTCCACTTCCTTTTATTGACGGAAGTCTCATTATTGTTGTCTTGATGGTTACTCAGGATTTTTCCAAATTCCAGTGGCTCCGGAGGATCAAGAGAAGACGACATTTACGTGTCCACTTGCATGTTCGCTTACATATGAATGCCGTTCGAACTTTGCAATACACCAGCCACGTTTCAGAGGTGCATGGTAAGTATATTTTCTGACTACGTTGAGAAAATAAGTGAGGTGTTCATGGACGACTTTACTGTATATGGTGAGTCTTTTGAGGTATATTTATTAAATCATACAAAAATCTTGGAAAGATGCTTAGAATTTAATCTTGTTCTAAATTATGAGAAATGCCATTTTATAGTAGATAAAGGATTAGTTCTAGGTCATATCATTTCTGCTGAGGGAATTTCTGTCGATAAAAAAAAATCGACATCATTAACTCACTGCTATACCCCACAACTATGAGGAAGATTCGTTCTTTCATTGGTCATACAGGTTTCTACAGAAGGTTCATTAAAGACTTTTCAAAATTTATGCAACCGCTTTGCAATCTCTTACAGAAGGACAAAGAATTTGAGTTTGACCAATCATGCAAAGATGCATTTGACACGCTCAAACATAAGCTCATTTCAACACCTATCGTTCAACCACCAAATTGGAATTATCCTTTCGAAATAATGTACAACGCTAGTGACCATAGCGTAGGAGCAGTCATTGGAAAAAAATCGAGAAAGAACCACACGTCAACCACACGTCATCTCCTATGCTTCTAAAACTTTGGATGCTGCCCAAATCAATTATTTGACCACAGAAAAGGAGTTTCTAGCTATATTCTTTGCCTTAGAAAATTTTTGTTCGTATTTATTAGGAACTAAGATTGTGGTTTTTTCTAATCATGCAGCTTTAAAATATCTAATTGGGAAGAAGGAAGCAAAACCGAGACTTATAAGGTGGATACTACTTTTGCAAGAGTTCAATCTCGAAATAAAGGATAAAAAAGGACGTGAAAATTTGGTAGCTAACCATCTGAGCCGAATTCCTCCATCGAATAATGTAACACCACTTAAAGGCAATTTTTCGGATGAAAGCTTACTTACTACTCAAACGATTTTTCCTTGGTATGCAGACATGGTGAATTACCTTACTACAGGTATAGTCTCTTCTAACTTATCGCGATCTAAAAAAGATAAGATCAAACCTGAGTCGCGATATTATATTTGGGATGACCCCTATCTGTGGAAATACTGTTCTGACCAGGTAATTCGACGATATGTCGTAGAGACTGAGGTAAAATCGATTCTATCTTTTTGTCATTCTTATACATGTGGTGGACATTTTGGCCCTAAACGGACTGCGCATAAAGTACTTGAATGTGGACTATATTAGCCACATATCTTTCGAGATGAATATTTTTTCTGTAAAACATGTGAAAAGTGTCTAAGGGTAGGAAACTTGAGTCGAAAAAATGAAATGCCTCTAACCTCTGTACATGTTTGTGAAATATTTGATATATGGGGCATAGATTTTATGGGACCTTTTGTCTTGTCATATGGTAACATCTATATTCTACTGCAGTTGACTATGTGTCGAAATGGGTGGAAGCAAAAGCCACTCATCATGCTGATGCAAAAACAGTAGTTGATTTTCTAAAGAGTTATATTTTTTCCAAGTTTGGCACACCGCGAGCATTGATCAGCGACCGTAGAACGCATTTTTGCAATAAGGTAATGAAACGCTTTTGACAAAATACAAGGTAGTGCAACGAGTCGCTACAGCTTATCACCTTCAATCAAACGGTCAAGTGGAAGTGTCGAATCGAGAAATCAAGTTGATTTTGGAGAAGACCGTCATGCTGAGTAGAAAAGATTAGAGTTTGTGACTAAATGATGCATTGTGGGCGTACCGTACGGCTTATAAAGGACCCATAGGTATGTCTCCCTATCGACTAATATTTGGTAAACCATATCATCTTCCTGCTGAGCTAGAACATAAAGCGTTTTGGGCGGTCAAGCAATGCAACATGGAGTTGGAAGTTGCAGGTAAGCATCGTAAGTTACATATTCAGGAACTTGAGGAAATTCGACAAGAAACGTATGAGAGTGCCTAAATTTATAAAGATAAGGTCAAAGCATATCATGACCAAAAGATAACCCGTAAACAATTTATGGTAGGACAAAAAGTATTGCTTTATGACCCTACATTAAGAATTTTTGCAGGAAAAATTCAGACTAAGTGGTTAGGGCCTTTCGTTGTTACTCACGTATTTCCACATGGTGCAGTCGAAGTTAAAAACAAAGAATCTGAAAAAAATTTAAGGTCAACGGACAACGATTGAAGCCTTTCTATTAGAATTTTTAAGTCCACGTGGTTGAGGAGTTAGTCCTCGAAGAGTCAGATAAATAAATTCCCAGGTCATCGAGCTAACGACATTAAACAAAAGTGCTTTTTGGGAGGCAACCCTAATTTATTTTCATTTATTTAAATTTTAGTAAGATTTAGGATGTTAATAAATATATTTTTAACTCAATTAGTTCGATGTTTTCAGGAACGTAGTGGAAGATATGCATTTTATTGGATAATGATGGTGAAGTGGGCACGACATGCTAATTTGGTGATAGTTATTTACCTACGAAAAAAAATCTCAAATTACCTAACCTTCATAAAACCCCAAACTCAAATCCAATAAACACCAACCCATTTAACCTACCTATTCATACCCAAAAACCAACCCAACAACACAAGTCCAAAATTGGCCCAATACCCACCACCCAAGCCAATTAACTCACCTACCCATAAAAGCAAAATTACCCAATAGGCCCGCTAGAAAAATAATAAAAAAATAAAAAAATTTAAACACCCAAAATCCTCAAAATTTCCCAACCCATTTTTGTTTCATCATCTTTTTCTTCTTCAAATTAAAAACAAAAACCCTAACATCATTCCTATAAATCACCGTCACCTCTGTCGTAGCCCTCCATCACCGACCTCACGTTGTGCTATTGTTGCTCTGTCCTTAACTGACATCCTCCGCTGTCTACGAGCCCAAAGACCCCACATTTATTTTCTTTTCTTTTCCTTGTTTCCCCTCTACCCGCAACCACCATTCGTCGGCCCTCTCTACCGCTGTGTCACTGCCGAACAACCTCCTCACCACCACGTAGTATTGCTCTTGCTGATCGGAGCCCCACCAGTGCACCGTCGCTCCTCCTTCCCCCATATCCTCTATTTCTTCTTTTTTCTAAACACCAAAACCATCTTCCACCACCCTAACCAATGCCATTCCCAAAGCTCTACTACCACCCTTCGAAAAATAGAAAAATTTTGACCCGAACCACGTCGTCGTCGTTCATCGCCATTGACCGTCGCCAACGCAGTCGAGCGCCACCGTCGTCTTTGCCATTGTCTAACACCAGAACTGATTACTCTTGACATTAACACAAAAACCATGGTCCAAACTCGAAACCAAACAACGAATACTATTTCGGTTCCACTCAATCGAAATCGACACATTTTTTTAGCGCCTCTCGTCGTCGATGTCGTCGACGATGACTCATACCCTTCTCCACCTTTTCCTATACGAATGGTTCCTTCAACGAGAACCTAATGACGAAGTCTAATCCCGGTCAAAACAGAACGTTCAAACAGCAACCTCGTCACTCCCGAAAGGTCAATTACTAACATATTATACAGGTAATTAGGACAGGTTCAAACCTCTAACGACCATGTCGAGGCTCCTTTGACTGTGAATGAATGTATCACTCAACGCCAAACACGATCTACTCAAAGTCATCGACAACCGACACGTGAGCCACTGACACCACTGTACAGCAGTACTGACGCTACTGAAAACTCAAGTCCACCCGAGTCGCCCAACGAATACGTTCAACCAACACAAAATGGTTAATGTAATAGATGAGGTGGTGCAAACACCATTCCTACCGAAGGACAATTGTACGAGTTTTTTAACTTTTTGACCCCGGAGCATAGCTCATGATATGACGACATCCGACAACATCCACTCCCGGTCTGTAAGCAAATTGATCTCGCCACTCTTGATATGTTAAATATTCACGATGCTGTGATTGATTATTTTGAGGCTATTGGTTGGAGTTCATTTGCAAATATTTCCTGTAATGCATATTATGAGTTGATCTATGAATTCTACACCACATTTAGCTTCAATATTAATGCATTACAGACTATTGAAACACAAAGCATTATATGTTTTCGTTTGCTTGGTAAGGATTTTTGGATCTCGATTTCTGAATTTAACATTGCCATGGATTTCATCGAACCTGACAATATTCAATCAGGTTCCTATCATACTACTTTATTAGATATTCCAAGTTACTTTAATGCTTAAGATGCTTATTCTGCTTTAACTCACTCAAATCAACTTTATAATCCGAAAACCACAAAAGAATTGTTGGTACATGAACCGGCATTAAGATATATTCATCAATTTTTAGCCTTTAGTTTTCCAGGTAGAAATGATTTTCATCTGTTCTAACTAAAACGGAACTGTTCTTTTTGTGATGTATGCATTCTGGTTTTAAATTTAATTTAGAATATTGGTTTGCATGAAATTTTCATGCCGTTTTACGCTGTAATCGTCCACTAATACTTGGGTCATATAGTATGAATTTAGCCTCTCGACTTTTCCCTCTGAAATTGATTTCTTGTCCTTACCATGCACATATAGTATTAACAGCTTAGATAAATATTGTTTGGATTCTATGGGATTGCTTGCCAGTACCCCTACTTTGTGTTATTTTGTTCCTCTAGGTACACAGGCTACTTGTGGAAATATGGTTTTTCACCAACGTCCACACATCAATACTAGAGAGCAAGAGGAACAACCTCTATCTGTGGCGGCACGTTTAAGCCAGATCGAAGCTCGGCTTGGAACAATAGAAAATTAAGAACAATGGAAAATCAAGTCTCCACAATCCTTCACATCCTGTAGAATCGTTTCCCCGAACACTGATAAAATCATTAAAAAACACTTAGGGAATATTCTGAACTTTTCTTTTTACCTGTTATTTGAGCTGTTGTTTTTTATCTCATATGACACATGCTTGAAGACAAGCAAAGTTTAAGTAGGGGGTTGAAATTGATGACGAATATGCATGATTTTTGCTGCATGTCTCTCTTTTGAATATGTTTAATCTTATGCTAGAATTATTCAATAATTTATTCCGACATTGAGCCTCTAATCTCATTACTTATTCAATTCGGACAGTTGGGCTAATTTTGAATTAAAATGTTCAAAGCATCTAGATTAGTCGACATTTGTGTTTTAAGGTTACCCTATGTAACTAGAATTTTCATAAATTGATTGTTTGAAAAATAATTTGCTTGTACATAAATAATTTGCTTGTGTACATAAATAAATAAATAAATAAAATGAATAAATAAATAAAGGCTCAAGTTATGAGTGAAAGTGCCGAAAACGTGGCCAAATTGAGTAACCGGGATAGGGTGCTTGGGTTGTCATCTTATCTCGCGAAAAAGGTTTGAGTGACAAGTCGATAACTTGCAAACATTCGGCTAACCGAGCCTTCAAAAAAAAACTGTTTGAACTGAGTAATCGGGATAGGGTGCTTGGGTTGTTATCCTAGTTTGCGTAAAAAGGTTTGACCATGTCTAAAAAAATTCTATTTAATTAATAATGCCTTGCAATTTTTTTATTCAAACTCAATTAATGAAATTATTTAGTTTACATATTCCAATTTTAAGACACTTGTTGATTAAACTATACATTCTGAGCATTTGTTTATTTTTTGCCTATGTTGTTTGCGTTGATTATAGATGTGGAAAACAGGCTCGATTTGTAATAAATTGTTGAATATTTTTAGTGTTTGAAGGAATGACATGCTTGAGGGCAAGCATGAGCTAAATAGGGGGATTTGATAATATGTTAATTTGCATGGTTTCTTGTGTTTAATTTGGTTTATTCCTGAATTGATCCCTGCTAAATTAGTGTTTTTATGATTTAATCTTGTCAGGGATGCAATTGGTCAAAAACAAGCTAAAAGGGGTCAAATTGAAACAAAATCATTGAAATGGGGCCAAATAAAAAAGGTGGAGGAAGCTAAAGACACATCAAATATTTTGACTTTGTAAAAGCGAAAAATAGGAAAATCTTATTTTATTTTATTTATTTTTATTTGTATTTTATTTTTGATTTTATATTAAATTAGTTTAGGCTAAATTTAGTAAACCTCATGTATAGAAATAGGGGTTTTATGTTCTTAAGAATCATTCCTTAATTTTGTATTCCTACATCAAATTGGAATAGAATTGTTCTTCCCTTTTTCTTTCAAGTTGACGTGAGCTACTGCCATTTTCATTTTCATCTTGCTTGCTTTTATAAAATTGGGCTAATTGCCTTCCAAGTTCTTTTCATCCCCTAAATTCCTACATTATCATCAACCTACCTTTCAAAACATACAAGGCATGATTAATTGCATGCTTAACTAAATTTCATCTTAGCTTTAGGCCAGTGTTCTTTTCAGTCAAGAATCGTGAGATACGAATTCGTGCTAAAATCCATCCAATCGTTATTCATTCTTTTCCTAAGTATTAGGATTGACAACTCATCCCTTAAGGATAACTCAATTACAAGTCAAAAAATGCACGTTGGGTTGGAGTCGTGTTAGCTAATAGTTGGAAAAACGAGTCGGTCGTGTTGTATTCAGATCCTCAAGAACAAATCGAGGAAGAAGTGATCGGATTTAAACGACCCACGCAATTGAGGTCGTTAATTCGACTTGGGTTCTTTAGATACCAAGGCTGTCGGAATCTTGAATAGGGAACATGTGTATCTCGATTAGATAATCAGTAAGGGTTGGTTTTCAAGTCGTACTGGAACCAACTACGAGAGGAAGAATTGGTGGTTAGGACGCTCTTAACTGCTATAACCTGTAACAGCCAGATTTTAGCTAAATCAGAATAGTGGTTTCAGAATCACAAATTTGAGGTTGTAAAATTATTTTAATATTATTTTTGGGGTTTACAGCATGTGAATGTATATGTGTGAAAATTTTGTGAGCTAATTTTACCGTTTAATAGCTCAATTTGAAAAAAGGACTAAATCGTGTAAAATGTAAAAGTTACATTCTATTTGATAAAGGTGTCTAATTGCTATGATTTAGTAAATGAAAGGTCCATATGATGATATTAGACCATTTGAAATGTTGGTGGACAATATTAGACATCCATTATATGATTTTATAAGTTTATAACAAAGGTTAATAATGTAATTTGGTTATTTAAGTATAATTAATAAAACAAAAGTCAATTTTTATCATTTTCTTCATCACCTAGCCGAATTTGAAGAAGAAAAAGAAGCCATTTTACTTATCTAGGGTTCGACACTTGTAAGTTCAATTTGGTAAGTGTTTTGAGCACGATTTTTGATGATTTCTATGTTTTTGAATACTAGCTAGCCCAGGGACTAATTTGCAAAACTACTTAATGTTTTGAAAGTTTCCATTGATGGATTCATGTGTTTTTGAATGTTTGTAAAATGATTTTGAGTGGAAATGCTTAAATAGGATTACATTGTGAAAAGTGTAAAATGTGGGGTGAAAAGTGTAAAATGTGGGGTTAAAAGTGTGAATAAATGGAATTAAAGGGCTGCTAGGGACCTAAGGAAGATTCTGTCATGCTTGGGTTTGATAAAATTTTGTGTATTTTATGTTGCTTTAAAATAGGGACTAAATTGTGAAAATGTGAAATGTTAAGGGCTAAAGTGAAAAATGTTCGTTAATGTGTTTTTGGGTGAAATTGAATGAATATGTGATTAAAAGAGTTAATTTGGAATGTATATAGATCAAGAACAAAAGAAATCAAATTTAGATCAGGGAAAAACGAAGGTTATTGAATAGTCGATCAGGCTCCTCTATTCTGACTACGAGGTAAGTTCATATGCAAATAAATTTTTTTCAATTGAATTACATGTGTTTACGTGTCATGAAAATGTCATAAATGTTGAACGAGCACTTACGAACAAGAATCGATAGAGTTACGATATCCGAAAGTCCCGTACGAACCTTAGGAATAGAATAGGATATGAATGTCATGACATTAGGTTATCGAGATATGATTACATGTAAGACCATGTCTGGGACATTGGCATCGTTAATCGATTTCGTGTAAGACCTTGGCCGGGACAGTAGCATCGATAAATAAGAACATGTAAGACCATATCTGGGATATGGCATTGTACTAGCTTATGTGATTTCCCAGTATCCTTAACGATTTCAAATGGTTTAACGGGTAAAGTCAAGTTGAGAAAGAATATGTGAATGAGCTAAGTGACTCAGGTACGTACGAGATTCAACGAGTATTAAGAAGTGAAGTAAACGATGAAATTGATTGTGATATTGAACATGTGTTCAATGAGAAAGGTTTGAGAACTTGTGTGTGATTAGTTATGTTTAGCATATTTGAATTGATATGAAAAGGTTCATATGATAGCTTTATTTGTATATGACTTACTAAGCTTTTAAAACTTACTTTGTGTGTTCTTTCCATATTTTACAGATTATCAAAGCTAGCTCAGGCTCGGGAATCGTCGGGAAACATCATCACACTATCGATCATCTAGTTGGTACTTTTGGAAGCTTTGTATATATGGTATATGGCATGTATAGGCTAGTGTCATTTTGGTATGTTTTGAGCTATAATATTAGCCACGTAATTTAGCTTGTTAATGATGTAAATGTTGGTGTGTATTTGGCCATTTAAGTTGGCTTAAGTATGTGTTTGATAAGTGATATATGTGATATATATTATGCATTATATGTTGACTTGTTTTGGTATGTTTGCCATAATTGTTGATATAGCTAAATGGTTGTTCATTTGGTTAGTTATTAGTTAATGTATTAATGCTTGGGAAGTTCACATATTGTGGTTTGGTCTTGAGATGATAATACGGTGTGTTTTGTGATATAAATTAGGTGACAAGATAATGAGTTAATGTATTTGGAACTTATGTAAGTTGTGATGATTTTGGTTTAGTGAAACGGTATCATTTTGGTTGCTAGGTGTACATGAGAAAAGGGTGACAAATTGGTTTTGCACATAGCCTATTTTTGTCCACGCGGGAAGAGACATGAGCGTGTGCCTCAGCCGTGAGACCCGGGTGTGTGTCTCAGCCGGTCATATTACAAGGCCATGTGTCCCCTGAGGTAGTCCTTCAAGTTCAAGTCAGTCTTGTGCACGGCCTAGACACACGGGCGTGTCTGGTGGCCGTGTGAGACACACAGCCTTGGCACACGGGTGTGTGTGGCCTTTTCAAAGGGTATACGGGTTAATCACACGGGGGTGTGGTTGACCGTGTGGTCAAGTCAGTAACTTCCCTTAGATTTCACACAGCCTGGCACACGAGCGTGTCATCGGTCGTGTGGTGCATGTCAGTATGTATGCCCTATTTTCACAAGGTCTATGACACGGGCGTGTCTAGTGGTTGTGTGAGGCACACGGCCTGTTTACACGGGCGTGTGACCCTTATATTTTTAAAAATTTTCTATGTTTTTCCAAAGTTCGCATATGTGATCGGTTTAGTCCCGAACCTTCTTTAAAACATGTTTAAGGCCTCGTAGGCCCTCTTAAGGGACGGCGTGGTTATGTATGATTGATGTTTATATGAAAATACTTAATGTATGTTAAATGTATGCTTTGGTGTTGTGATTGATCAGTAATACCTTGTAGCCCGGCGACAGATACGGGTTAGAGGTGTTACATTTAATTGGTATCAGAGCTACGATTTAGTCGATTCTAAGACTAATATAGCGAGTGAGAGTCTAGCTATACATGTCATATATATAAACTGCAATAGTGTGATGATTCCTAACAGTGAAAATGTGTTTTTCGTATAGCAAATGGATCCCGATCGAGCCGTAGGTGATGATGTTGAATGTAATGCACTCACTCCCGCTCAAGGGGCAGTGCAATCTGATTTTTGACTTGTATCTAGTAGCCACGAGGGAGAGGCTAAATAAGCCTTCTTCTAAATGATGAATGAGTGGTTCACGAAGTTCGTTCGAACGAATCTGGCTGCTTAACAACCTCCACCCCCACCTATTCCTCAACAAGTCCCCGTTGTGCCACAAGCGATAGATCCGATTCAATTGAGTAAGCAGCCAGTGGATAAGATACGTAAACACGGGGCCGAACAATTTCGGGCTACAGTTGATGATAATGCTGAGAGGGCTGAGTTTTGGCTCGAGAACACAATCAAAGTATTTCATGAATTGTTCTGTACTCCAGATGAATTTATCAAATGTGTTGTATCTTTACTCAGAGACAATGCATACTATTGGTGGAAAACGTTGATATCTGTAGTTCCGAGGGAACGAGTCACTTAGGAGTTTTTCTAATCTAAATTTCGAAAGAAGTATATAAGTCAGCGATTTCTCGATCGGAAACATAAAGAGTTTCTAGAACTGAAACAAGGCAAATAATTGTAACCGAGTACAAGAGAGGATTTATACGATTGAGCAAATATGCTCGAGAATATGTTTCTACCGAAGAGATTATGTTTAAACGGTTCATTGATGGGTTGAATGAAAATATAAAACTTCTAGTTGGGATTCTAGAAATTAAAGAATCCGTTGTTTTAGTTGAGAGGGCTTGTAAAGCCGAGGATCTCAGCAAAGAAAAGAAAAGAGCTGATTTTGAAGCAAGAGATTCGAGATAGAGATCAACTAGTAAATCTTATCAGTCTGCATCGAAGAAATTTCGAGACTCATTTAATCGTTCCAATGCATCTGTGGGACATTCAAACAGAGATCGAGTGAGACAACAGTCGAGTTTCAAAGCTCCAGCTACTTCGATAGCTAGTATTGGAAGTGTGAGACCTAACCGACCTAAATGTAAACATTATGGTAAATGGCATCCCGGTGATTGTAGATTGAATGATAGGGCTTGTTTTAAATGTGGATCATTAGATCATTTTATTCATGATTTTCTTGAGTTGGTTGAACAAGATATAGTACAAAATATAAGGCCGAGTAACACTTCAGCTAGAGGTAGACCAACCAGAAACACGGGAAACGTGAGTGGTAGCTAGAAAGCGACTAAAAACTCTGCTGTGAGGTTAGAGGCGAGAGCACCTGCTAGAGCATGCGCTATTCACGCTTGCGAAGAAGCATCATCTCTAGACGTCATTATCGGTACTTTTACTCTGTATGATACTAAAGTTATTGCATTGATAGATCCAGGATCAACCCATTCGTATATATGTATGAATTTAGTATCCAGTAAAATTTTGCCTGTAGAGTCTACTGAATTTGTAATTAGAGTATCGAACCCCTTAGGCAAGTGCGTGTTGGTTGACAAAGTGTGCAAGAACTGTCAATTAATAATTCAGGATATTTTTTTTGACTGATCTGATATTGTTACCATTTGATGAATTTGATATAATTCTGGGTATGGATTGGTTAACGCTGCATGATGCTGTTGTGAATTGTAAACGAAAGATGATTGATCTGAAATGTCAGAATAATGAGATTATTCGAATTGAGTCAGATGACCTAAATAGTTTCCCAGCGGTGATTTCATCGATGTTGGCTCAGAAATATGTGAGAAAGGATTGCGAAACTTAGTTAGCTTATGTGCTTGATATAAAAGTGACTGAAAAGAAGATTGAATCAGTACTAGTTGTTTGTGAATACCCAAATGTGTTTCCTGAAGAGTTACCGGGTTTACCACCGATCCGAAAGGATGAGTTTGGTTTTGAGTTAATGCCAATATTGATAGTTCTATACAGAATGGCTCCGACAAAGTTAAAAGAATTGAAAGCTCAGTTGCAAGAAATAACAGACAGAGGGTTTGCAAGACCGAGTTTCTCGCCCTGGAGTGCTCCCGTATTGTTTGTGAAAAAGAAAGATGGCATGATGAGAATATGTATAGACTACCGACAGCTTAACAAAGTAACGATCAAGAACAAATATCCTTTACCGCGGATTGATGATTTGTTTGATCAGTTAAAAAGGACTACAGTGTTTTCAAAGATAGATTTGAGATCAGGCTATTATCAATTGCAAGTTAAAGACACCGATGTGCCAAAGACTGCTTTTAGAACGAGGTACGGACATTATGAATTTTTAGTTATGCCTTTTGGACTAACGAATGCTCTTGCAATCTTTATGGATTTAATGAACCAAATTTTTAGATCGTACTTAGATTGATTTGTTGTTGTATTTATTGATGACATATTGATTTATTCGTGTGATGAATCCGAACATGCTGAGCATCTGAGAATTGTGCTACAGACTTTTAAAGATAAACAATTATTTGCAAAGTTCAATAAATGTGAATTTTGGTTGCGCGAGGTTGGTTTTTGGGGGCATATTGTGTCAGCATCGAGTATTCGAGTTGGTCTGAGCAAGATTTCTACAATATTGGATTAGAAGCCTCCGAGAAATGTATCCGAAATTCACAGTTTTCTGGGACTAGCTGGCTATTATAGACGATTTGTGAAAGGCTTTTCGATGATTGCGACTTCGTTGACAAGATTTCTTCAGAAAGATGTAAAGTTTGAATGGTCTGAGAAATGTCAGAAAAGTTTTGATCAGCTGAAAACTCTTTTGACTGAAGCTTCAGTGTTAGTACAGCCAGAATCGGGTAAAGAATTTGTAATCTATAGTGATGCATCGTTGAATGGTTTAGGCTGCATTTTGATCCAGGAAGGCAAAGTCATAGCTTAGGCCTCGATTTTTAGTGTCTTCATAGTTAGTTCTCAATTTTTGAGTAATGAGCCAGAGATCCTGAAATATTAGCAGCTTATCTTATAAAGCAGGGCTATTTTACCCATCTATTTACAAAAATAACCTTAGTTCAAAATATTCACCAAAATTACTTGAAATGAACAGTAAATTTGGGTTTTGAGAACCCAATGGTCGGCACCACCTTGTGTTTTGGCCCCACCATTACTTGATGATTGTGTCAAGCTTTTAAAAAATAAATTTTGTTGAGTTTGGGACATGAATGGCTGGCATCAATGTATTGTTTTTTTAAATCGTATCATACTGGTATATAAAAATACCAGTATTTGAAAAAAAAATTGGTGTTAGCCATATAATGGCCGGCACTAGAGGCATTTAAAAAAAAATTGGGTGCTGGCAAATAGATGGCCGACACTAAGTATATTTTTCTGCTCTCAAGGCTTTTTTTTTTTACTTTGGGACACTGATAGCCGGCACCAATGTCATTTTAAAAAAAAATGGGTGCTGGCAAGTAGATAGCCGGCACCAAGTATATGTTTTGGCTCCCAAGACTTTTTTTTTTTTACTTTGGGACACTGATGGCCAGCACCGATGTCATTTAAAAAAAATTTGGGTGCGGGCCAGTAGATGGCCAGCACCAAGTATATTTCCGACTCCCAATGCACTTTTTTTTTTACTTTGGGACATTGATTGTTGGCACCACCTTTTTCGGGTCCCAAATTTTTTATTTTGTTTTAGGATACCGATGGTCGGCACCAATTTTATCAGATTAAAAAATTTATTTTTTCTTATTTTGGAACACTGATAGCCGGCACTAAGTATTAAAAATTAATTTTCTTAATTTTAGAAATCAGATGGCCGATGGTGTAAATGGATGAGAACTTTTTTTTTTAAGAGAGCCATCAAAATGAGAGTGTTTTGTAGTGTATCATCTAATGAGTTTTTTTGTAGTGGATTGTAGATGGGCGTTTTTTGTAGTGTACAACCAAATTTTGAGGTTGAATTATATACTGTCATGTTTTAACAAAGTTGAATTATATATTGTTAAATATGACTCCTATTTTCAGTCAAATTTGAAAAATAATCTTTCAGTTGAACTCTGTTTACTTGTTTCAATCAAACACTGATTAGTTTAGATTATTTTATTATTATTTGATCTATGAATTTAGCCTATAAATAGGCTCTTTTACAACCTTAGAAAATATACCCATTAGAGATTAGAACTCATAACACATTTAGAGAATTTTTTGTTTACGTTTTGTGGGTTTTTTATTTTCGGGTTTTCGGGTTTTCGGGGTTTAGTTTTATCTCCATCTTTTGTACTCTTCGTTCTTTTGCCATTACAGTAAAATTATCTTTGCCCGTGGTTTTTTATCCTCTTTGGAGGGGTTTTTCCACGTTAAATTTGTGTGTTCAATTTCTCAATTTACTCCTCTATTTTTTTGTTCGTTGCTTAATCGGGTCGAAATCCTAACAAGTGGTATCAAAGCTAGTTCAATTTTCATAGATCAGCCCGTTCAGAGATGGCAGCAACAAGATTTGAAATTGAGAAGTTTGATGGTGAGACAAATTTCAATCTGTGGCAAGTTCGGATGATGGCAATTCTAGTTCAATCCGGTTTGAAAAAGGTTGTTACTGGGAAAAAGCTTGAGAATCTAAATAAAACAGAATGGGAAGAGCTTGATGAAAAGGCTTTGTCTGCAATCCAGTTGTGCCTCGTGAATACGGTATTGCAGGAGGTATTGATGGAGAAGACCTCATCCGCCTTGTGGAAAAGGTTAGAAACTCTTTATGTGACTAAGTCTCTAGCTAATCGTTTAGTGTTGAAACAACGTCTATTTACGTTTCACATGAACGAATGTGAGCTTCTTAGAGATCACATCAGTCAATTTATTACTCTTTTAAATGATTTAAAAAATGTTGAGGTTCATATTGACGATAAAGATCAGGCTATGCTATTATTGTGCTCTTTACCCCCTTCATACAAGTCTTTCAGGGAGACCCTGATTTATGGTAGAGACAAACTCTCGTTCGAAGATGTGAAGGGTCCTTTGTTGAGTAGAGACAAACTTGACAATGAGCTTCATTTGGATAGCAAGACAGATAGGCAAGCTTCCATTTTGGTAGCATCAAAGAAACGAGATAAAAGGTGTCACTATCGTAAAAAGTTAGGTCACGTCAAAGCAAGTTGTTATAAACTACAAAATAAAAAAAGCTGCTGAAAGTAACGAGGAAGATGTAGCTGGTGCTAATTTGGCCGATGAAAATGGTGATGATTTCTTGTTAGTGTCAACAAGCGACAACACCAAGCTTACGTCCGAGTGGATCCTAGATTTAGGATGTTCTTTCCACATGTTTCCCAATAGAGAATGGTACTCCACATACAGTTCGATTGAAGGTGGAGTTGTGCGCATGGGAAACCATTCATCTAGTAAGGTAATTGGTATTGGTACTGTTAAAATTAAGATGCACGATGGGATGATTATGACACTCTCAGATGTCAATTATGTACTTGATTTACGAAAGAATCTCATCTCCTTAAGTATTTTAGACTTGAAAGGATGTAAAATCAACATCGAGTAGAGCGGCATTAAAGTATCTCGTGGAGCTTTCGTTTTGTTAAAAGGTAAAAGAACCGGCAGTCTTTATATTCTAGAAGTTTATACAGTGACCAGTGAAATCGGACATCCCTCGTCCGTTACGGAGTTGAAGTCAACTTGTTTGGAGCGGAGGCAACTTAGTCATAGGAGGGAAAAAGGTATGACTGTTTCGTTGAAGAGAGGTTCTCTTTTGGATGCAGGTTTTGAAAAGTTAGGGCACTGTGTTCGTGAAAATCAGACCCGGGTTGGTTTTGATTTGGCAGTGTACAAGTCGAAGGCTAGAAGTCTTCCAGTTTCTAACCACAAATTTGACTCAGTTAATTTCCTGCATAGTTCAAGATAGGCTCGTGGCAGGCTTTGGCAAAGATGGCGTTGTGGAAATATGAGTCAAGGTGGAGATTTGTTAAATATGACTCCTATTTTCAGTCAAATTTGAAAAATAATCTTTCAGTTAAACTCTGTTTACTTGTTTCAATCAAACACTGATTAGTTTAGATTATTTTATTATTATTTGATCTATGAATTTAGCCTATAAATAGGCTCTTTTACAACCTTAGAAAATATACCCATTAGAGATTAGAACTTATAACACATTTAGAGAATTTTGTGTTTACGTTTTGTGGGTTCTTTATTTTCGGGTTTTCGGGGTTTAGTTTTATCTCCATCTTTTGTACTCTTCGTTCTTTTGCCATTACAGTAAAATTATCTTTGCCCGTGGTTTTTTATCCTTTTTGGAGGGGTTTTTCCACGTTAAATTTATGTGTTCAATTTCTCAATTTATTCTGCTATTTTCTTGTTCGTTGCTTAATCGGGTCGAAATCCTAACATATATTGTCATGTCAACCTTAAAGGTTATGCCATTAACGGTAGGATGACTTATTGTGCCATAAATGGCTAACTGAGATGTCTAACGCATATGGACATTGTCTATGGTGCAAGAGCATTTATTCCGCAACTTATAAATGAGGTACTAATGCAACGTCAACCTAATTAAAGCAGAAGATGAATAATTGTGAAGAAACTACTATTCAAAATAATTGTATTATTTCTTTAGAATGTTTGTAGTTTTTATATTTGTAAATTTAATGTAGTTGTTTAGGATTTAAGGTTTCATTTTTATATTTTCGTGTATTAATTTCTTAGAATTTTTGTATTTTTTTGCATCTGTAAATTTAATTTAGTTCATATGTAACAGCCCGGTTTCAGTGAAATCAGAACAGTGGTTTCGAGACCACAAATTCGAGTCCGTAAGAAAAATTATTTTAAAATTATTTTATGGTCTACTGTATGATAGGAATATCGTATAAAAATTTAGGAAATTTTACTGATTACATATTTAATTGATAAAATGACCAAATTGCATAAAATGCAAAAGTTGAATTCTAGTAGCTAAAAGGATCAAATAGCTATAGAATTCAAAATTAGAGGTCCTTATATGGCAAATGGACCATTAAGAGAGGTTAGTAGATAAGTATGATGATTCATCCATGGAAAATTAAATAAAAAAGACAAAATTGGAAAATAAAAATAAAGATGATAAATAATAAAAGAAAAGAAAATTCATCATTTATATCATCTTTCCCAAAGTTAAATACATGGAAACCCTAGCTAAGAGAAAAGAACTCAAGCAAGCTTACTTGGCTTAATTGGGTAAGTAATATTGTCCCGTTTTTAGTAATTTTTATATTTTTGAGATCGTAATAACTTAATCTAGCTATCTCGGGGATTAATTTGTAAATTTATCAAAGTATTAAAGTTTTTCCATGGATTACTATGCATGAATTATGAAATTTATGGTAGAAAATGAAAGGTTGTTTATAGATAAACAACTTTTGTAAAGTGAATTTTGATGAAATTGTGATTTAGGGACTAAATTTTAAAGATGTAAAATTTATGAAAAAATTTTGAATTTTATGAATTACATGGGATGCAAATGTTACATGTAAAAATTGGTTAGGCTTGGAATAAGGGTTAAATTGCATGAATTTCATTTTTCTGAGCCTAGGGACGAAATCAGAATTAATTAAAAGTATAGGGGCAAAATGGTAATTTTGCCTAAGATATGAATTGTATTAAATTGAGCTAAACTTACTCGTATAGATCTGGATAGACCAAATACGGAGCTAGATCAAGGTAAAGAAAAAGTTGTTTATCTATCAACATTGTCGAGGTAAGTTCGTGTAACTAAATTGTGTATATTTATATACTTGAATTGAATGTTGTGTATATGATTGTATTGTTGCTATGAATATGAAATTAATATTATATTCTACAATTCCTGACAAACATCAAGTCCCGATTGAATAAATTAATTTCGATGGATATAAGATTTCTCATGTTGGTTGTGGTCCTGCATATGTTGCGGACACACCACAGCTCGAAAGAGCATCCCGTTATTAGCCCTCTCAAGCTTCCTATTATATGGTTCTTGCGAGCTTCCCGTTAATAGCTCTTCGAAGCATCCCGATTGGTTGTGATTCTGCATGTGTTGTAGACACACCACAGCTCTTATAAACGTCCCGATATATGGCTCTTCATGAGCTTCCCGATTAAAGGCTCTTTGTGAGCTTCCTGATTAATGGCTCTCCGGAGCTTTCCGATATGACTCACTTGAACTTTCCAATATATGGCTATCCGGAGCTTCCCATTAATGGCTCTTTGGAGCTACCCGTTATTGGCTCGCATGAGCTTCTTGGTTATGACTCTTATAAACTTCCCGTTATATAGCCCGGATAAGCTTCCCTTATACAGCTCACATGAGTTTCTCACTATATTGCTCGAGAGAGAGAGATTCCCGTGTATGTGCTCGTATAAGCATTCTCAAATATGAACTATCGGATTGTAGTTTTGTACACTTCGAGTGTACTATCTGTGTATCCATCGATATTTCAAATAAATTCAAAGGGCAAAGTTCTGACATGCGATAATCTGAACTTGAGATGAATTATTATGCAAATGTACATGTTATATGAATATATTATGTGGAAAGCATATATATAAGAAAATTTTTACATGATGAGCTCATTCTTGTTTCTTGATATTCACATGAAGTACACGACTAACTTGTTTCTTGAGATTATATGTGTTTAGGCAAATAGCCAAATTTTCTTTGGATGAATTTTGCATGCTTACTTTAAATAAAAATGAATGGTAAGTTAATTTCCTATTATACGAACTTACTAAGCATAATATGCTTACCCTGTATTATTTTTCCTGTTATAGCAATATAGAAGCTTGAAATGGTTGAAGCT
Source organism: Gossypium arboreum (assembly GCF_025698485.1). Classification (NCBI taxonomy): domain Eukaryota; kingdom Viridiplantae; phylum Streptophyta; class Magnoliopsida; order Malvales; family Malvaceae; genus Gossypium; species Gossypium arboreum. Next base: position 12,674,422 of record NC_069072.1, on the reverse strand, counting down.
GATCGGAGCATCATCACACTATCCTTCGACTCATTTTGGTATATGTAACGAACTAAATTTTGGTATAATGGCATGTATAGGTTCAATTGGGCCATTGATGATAAATATGTGTTTTGGTTATAAATTGCCATTGGAATAGCTTGAGTTGGATGTAATTTTGTTAAGTATATATTTGTGTGGCTTCTTCATGTTTGTTTTATTTGATGTAGTTGAGTGATGGATAAGTTATAGGCATATTGATATATGAGATGAGATAGTATAGTTGGTATAAGTAAACAAATAGATGTTTATATTAATATGGTAAATTTGAATAATGAGAAATGAGGATGTATGACATGTTCATGACTTGATTTTGGTTAGTTTAAATGTCTTGGATTGGTTTTTGAATGTGTTAAAATGTTAGTGTAGGTGGAAGACCAAATGGGTGAGAAATATGGCTTGGAAATTGTAATACCCCATACCCGTACCTGAGACCGGGATAGGATACGAGGCATTACCAAAATTTTTAGAATAATTTCAATTAATTTATATTATTTAGTATTCATTTTCATGTTTCATGTAACATCCTTTTCATATATTCAATTCAAAATATCATATAAATACGATACAATACTTAAATTTTCATATTTACATGCTCATTCAGGGTAGTAGAACCTACGACTAAATTGCGAAATACCAAGATTTAGGGCATATTGGTAATTTACTATTTTCCCAAATTTCACCCAATCTTAAATTGATAATTTCATTCAATTTATTAATTTAGATAATAAAACAATTTATTCCCTTCAATTTGGTCATTTTTGACATTTTTACAAAATTGCCACCTTAAGTTTTACTTTTATTCAATTTAGTCCATGAGCTTAAAACATGCAAATTAGCCATGCTAACTGAATATTCATATATATTTTTCCTCCTCCTCCTCTCAATTCCACATCCTTAATGTATATAACATTCTTGTAAGTACGATTTCACAATTTACTTATTAATGCTCACATCAATTTGTTCACACGAGTCATAGTCACTCAATTATTTATAATTCGAGCTACAGAGCTCAAAATTAAGATCCATAAATTTTCCCTAAAACTAGACTCACATATCATTCCACCATAAAATTTTAAGAATTTTTGGTTTAGCCAATTAGTACAGTTTATTCATTTAAGTTTCCCCTGTTTCAATATCCAACAATTCTGACCTCTCTTCACCAAAAATTAATTATATCACAGTACAAAACTCGGATAATGTTACCATTGATTTCTATTGAAAATAGACTCATTAAGGATTCTAAGCATATAAATTTGAGACTCTAATTAATTTTATTCAATTTTTGGTGATTTTCCAAAGTCAAAATAGGGGAACCCAAATTCATTCTAACATTGTCTCACAAAATTCATTATATATCATAATTTACAAATCCATTGCTTACACCGTTTCTTCTATGAAAAACTAGACTCAATAAGCTTTAATTTTTTATTCATCTTCTAAATCGATTTCTACAATTTATGGTGATTTTTAAAAGTCAGTCTACTTCTGCTGTCCAATATTGTTTTAGTTCAAGATGTTTATTACCATTTTTCCTCTAAATTTCAAAGGTCATACAATTCAGTCCTTGCTCAATTAGCCAATCTATTAAGCTAATTTTTCTCAATTAACATTTTATTACATCATTCTAAACTATTACACAATCTTTGAAAATCAAAATTTTAACACTAAACCTTAATTCACAACTTTTTCACAATTAGGTCCTAAAATCAATATCTATTGAAATTACTTAATAAAATCATCAAACAACAAAATCAAAGCTTCAAATTCATTTTATTTCATCATAAACAGCTAACACTTATCAATGATAGCTTTTAATTTTGTTCATAAAATCAAAACTAATGAATTAAACACTTGGACCTAATTGTAAAAGTCACAAAACATAAAAATCTCAAAGAAAAGGGTAAGAATTGAACTCACATATGTCAAAGTATGAAAAAACAGCAGCTTTCAGACCTCCCATGGTGTTTTTGCTGAAGAAAAATGATGATATCTTTAGATTTTTCAAATTTGTCTTGTTTTATATGTTTAATTTGCAAAATTTCCCATTTTGCCCTTGTTTCTCCTTGTCTTTTTTGCTGATTTTCTTGCCCAACCGTCCAGCCCATACAATTTGAGTCCAATTCCTTTTAAATCCCTCCTTTTTAATCACTTAAACTATTTAATCACAATTTAATAAATTTTGCACTATTTTCAATTTAGTCCTTTTTAATTAATTGACTAACCAAACGTTAAAATTTTCTAACGAAACTTTAATACTAACTTAATAACACTCCATCAATATTTATAAAAATATTTATGGCTCAGTTTATAAATCTGAGGTCTCGATACCTCGTTTTCAACCAAATTTACCTGATTAATTCTTTTAAAATCGCAAAATTCACTAATTAAAAATAATTCTTTTAAGTTCGCGCTTGGCCTATAATTATTATTTTTTAAAATTTCTAAACTTACTCGTCGGATTTTGTGATCTCGAATCACTGTTTCCGACACCACTGAAAAATTTGGCTGTTACAGAAATGGCCTTATTTAGTTCCACATGGGCAGAGACACGGGCGTGTGTCTTATCCATGTGTGACGGTCTGGCGCTGGCGTGTAACGGTTCGACTGCCTCCGTTGGCAATGTCGTGCACCTTGCTGAGGCGTTTGATAGTTGCTCGGTTCGACTTCCAATGTCTCGTCTGATGTACTTAGAAAAATAGTGTAATCATATACACCATAATCGGGAGTTTAGGGGTATTGCGTGACCGAAGGTGCCAATGGAAGAATATCCTCAGTAGTAGGTGTACGTGTTTCCCGGTCGAGCTCCGAGTGGTATGAAGACAATCCGGACCCTATTGAATGTTGATGCTCGGGGTTGTCACCAAAAATATCCTCGAACGATGAAAGAAATTAGAGCTCGAGCTCCGGGTGGTATGATGACGAGTCAAATGCTTCAAATTGGGGCTCGAAATCGGGGTTCGAGGTAGAATCGGTTTCGGTGTTCCCAAATGGCAGAACTCAGTTATGGCGAGGTCGTACCTTCCTCTGTTGCCATCGGGAAGATTTTGGTTATGCATCTTCCAGGATCAGCATATAACAACCTTAGAATATAAAGGGCTTCCTGTGTGCCATATACCATTCTGCGTACTCGTCCATAGGAAATAACCCTCCCTATAAGACATACAAGGGAGGGCACCTCAAATGTTGATCATTCTACAGAAAGATATATGGTTTATGTTTTTCTGCCCAATTTAAAGCGTCCTAACCTGAACCTTTTTTGTCCATTCCGTGGACTTCTTTGATGTCGACGGAAGGGTACGGGATAGGTTGTCCGCCACCGAACTGCCTCAATAGCCGACCTCCATTGTGTTACTCTATCATATGGAAATGAATCAACAGAACATTTAACACGAACAGCTATTGCTGCTCGGTAACCTATGATGGTATGAGCATCATAACCTCTTCCTCGACATATGGCATCCATAGAATCTACATAATATAGACAACGCGTTATTAGTTAATTTTTGTGCAATTATTGTATTTAAAATAGAAAGATTTCGAAGCGTATTTTACGCCATCCTAGGAATGAGTCTAGATCATCATACGGTACACAAGTACGATGAACGATCGCCTGATTTCTGGTACAGTTGCCCATCTAAAAAAGAGTAAATTATCAGATTATTTTTTCATGCAAAAATAAGTATACACTATACAATTAAAAAACAGATGGCAAAATTGAACTACATATTTACCTATTCACGAGTGGCTACACATACGGTTGGTGGCTCACTGATACCAGAAATGGCATTTGGTATAATGCCCAAGACTGCAGTAGAAAGCAGCAACTACCCATTGTTTTTGTAGACGGCTTTGTTGCTCGACAAAGCTCGCAGTATAAGCATGCTAATACTGCAGAGCCCCAACTAAAACTTCTGATAAGCTCGAGATCCTCTAATAAGGGGAGATATATGATGTTGACTTTATTTTGATTGACGTCTGAAAACAATATCCCACCTATAAGTTGTAGAACGAACGCTCTTGTAGTGTAGATAATGTCCATATTCGTTGGACTACTTGAAAGATGCTGGAAGTTTTCTCTTAACCAAGTAAATTTAATATTGGTTAACCGTCCTTCCTCATCTTTGGGGGGCACTCTTTCAAGTAACTGCTTGTAAGTACCCCATGAATCGAGCACTTTTCCAAACCCAGTCACTGCTTCGCTGTTTATAGATAGTCCAAATTGGACTGCTATGTCTTGTAGTGCAATAGCTACCTCCCCACACGAGAGGTGGAACGTATGTGTCTCCGGGCGCCATCTTTCAACAAAGGCCGATATTAAATCGACCCACAGCTTAGATATCTGAATGTATGCGGCTACCCCAAAACTCGCGACGTTCAAATACGACAAAACTCTTCAATTGGGAAAATAACAGAGACCATGCAACCGGGGTCTCATAGTTCAGTACTGATCCTGCATTTATAGTAAATATAGAATGTTATATTTCTCGTTTAAAAAAGAATTTAAATGAATATTTGAAATTAAACAGGACATTTTTCTTCTCGTTTACCTTATTCACATTTTTAGCAATGTGGTTGTTGTCATTTAAAAGAATATTAGGATTAGGATCCATTGAGTGATCGACGGTGGTCGGCGGTGAACGACGATTGTCGAAGGTTTTTTAAGGTGATTGGCGGTCTTCAGGCAGTGGTGGACGGTGATAGTCAACGATGAGCAACAGTTATCGGCGATGGTGATCGGCTTTTGGGTTGAAGTACCCCATTTATAGTAGGGGACCATAGTGGCTGAGTAGGGGTAAAATTGAAAAAAAACTTGTTTCATTTTCTGACTCGTTAGGTCACGTCGCACCAGGCCTACTAGTGCCTGCCAATGGAAGGCTGAATGAGCTTGGCATCGGCCAATTCCTAGCCATTGTTAACTGGCCTAACGCTGACATAAGCCTGACAGAGGCCCTAACCCGTCCTTCAACCTTTTTTTCATTCCATTTCATTTAAATTATCTTTTTTTTCCATTTAAATTTAATTTTTCTCATTTCAATTTTTTTCATATAGCTTATATATTTTTTTTTCATTTCAGTTTTTGTTTTCATTTCAATTTATAATTTATTTTCATTTAAACTTCCATTCCATTTCATAATAATTACAAATTCATTTCATTTCATATTAATTACAAATTACATTTCATTTCATATTTATTTAACATTTCATTCATTAATTTTTTCCATTTAAATTTATTTTTTGTCTTAATATATAATTTTTTTCATATTAATCACAAGTAGTCTCATTTCAATTTTTTTTTCAATTCATTTCATATTTTTCATATTAATTAGAAGCAGTCTCAATTACATTTTATTTAAATTTTGTCATATTTTATTTAATTTTTTCTCAATTTAAATATCATACCATGTCAAAATTTTAAATTTAAATAAAATTTTCTCTCTTTTTTTAGGGGTCTTTTTACGTTTGACCTATTGAGTCACATCGTAGCAGGCCTAGTGCCTGCAAGCCGTCTACTGGTGCCAGCCACTGAAAGCCCATTTGCCAGGCCTACCGCAAGCCTGACACAGGTCTAACCTATCCTTTCAACTTTTGTTTTCATTTTATTTTCATTTCCATTTCATTTAATTTATCTTTTTTTCCATTTAAATTTAATTTCTTTCTCATTTCAATTTTTTCTCATTTTATTTAAATTATCTTTTTTCCATTTTAATTTATGTTTTTCCCATATTAATTTATATATTTTAATCTTTTGGTAGTTCACCTCAAATCAGTCTCCTTTTCTTCTTTAATTTCTATTAAATTTGAATTTCATTTCATTTCAATCCCTATTTTAATTTCATTTTCATTACTTTTTTACTTTATTTGATTTTCAGTTGAATTAATATAATTTAATGTGTTTTAAAATAAATATGTATGTATATTGTATTATAATTTAATGTGTTTTAAATTAAGAATAAGAAAAATATGTATTAATAATTATTTAATCAATTGTATAATTTGAATAAAGTATATCATTTGTATAATTTTTCATGTTTTTACAAGAACATGCGCTCAATAATATATCATTCGTCATCTTCGAGTCCGGCATTACAAGACAATTGACCGGAAACAAAGACACGATGTGGGCAAGTTGATCGGTTGTGTCCAGATGTTCGACACACAGTGCACAGTTTGGGTTCGCCCATCCCCCTGACGTCCATGTCATTTAAAATTCTTGTCGATTGTTGTCAACCTTTAGGATGTTTACGAAGACTACGGTCAGGCACCATCTCGAAAGCAAGCGGTGGAACTTCCCAATTTGAGACATCGAGGATTACAGGAAATTCATTCCCCCATATACGCAATGTGTGTTGTACGTGTAGATCTCGTCTATGAATTGTTCAACATTTAAGTTTGCTCTCACACATATTGCATGAACATGCGTACACAAATATCGAAGAGTTTGAAATATCCTGCACTCGCAACGCTTATTTCACAAATTAACTACATACGACCTAGGTGGAAGACTCGAACGACAGTCAATGTATCTTGAACTCGAAAAGTCTTCAAGTCGTGTGAATACAATTCTGTGTTCATTGTTTGCGCCCTTCGACTATTTACCGGCATGGCCTTTCGGACAGCCCCAACGTATACGTGCCCGGCCTCGATCTGCTTAGCTTGTTTCAACCTTATCCTAGGCATCAATGTGACCAACCTATAGAATGTTGTCAAGAAAATAATAGAAATAGGTGAATGATGTATGCACCTCAATACAGAGTTGACCGCTTCTACCAGGTTGGTCATCTGCTTATACCAAAACCCCTCATCATAACTTTGAGTCCATTTCCAGTTATCCATGCTACCCAACCATGTCCAGAGATCTGTTGGTAAAGATGACATCTGAGATTCAAGCCTCATGAACCTCTGCCTGAATCTTCGCGATTCTAGCTCATGAGCTACATATGCAATTTGGAATCAATATTTTAAAAACTTTTATGCTGAAAAAATTTGAAAAGTAATTTTTGAAATAAATAAAAACAATATTTTTTTACCCATGTTCACGAATTCTTTTTTCCAATATTTATTCTTATAATCTTTGTGGAAATTTGTCGCGATGTGTCAGATGCAATAAACAGACTTTCAAGGAACCCCCAATCACCTTATCACAGCAAGTAATCCTTTCGATCTATCTAATATAAGGCAAATGTTGTCTTCTCTGACAACGTGCCTCCGTAGATTTCTGAGGAAAAATTCCAAAGACTCGAAGCACTCACGCTCAACAATGGCGAAAACAATCTAAAGTACATTTCAGTTGCCGTCTTTTGCAACAACATTTATGAGTATTTGAGTGTATTTTCCGTGCAACCAGGTCCCGTCCACCTGCAATATCGGCTTGCAGTGAGGGAAGGCCCTAACACACGGCTTGAACATCCAAAAAAATTGGTGAAAAAATTATTTTCCCGATTGTATCTCCTCGTTTAGGACTTTATACGGCAGTGTTTGCAAATCAATCATTGTCCCAGACACGTGCTCCTGCATCCCGACTTTCCACCATTGAAGCTCGTTGTATGACGCATCCCGGTCACCATACAACTTTCGTATCACCATTTGCTTTGCCCACCATGCCTTTGGGTATGACACTTTATACTTAAATCGAGGTTGCATGTCTGCAATAAGGACCGACACCTGAATGGTGGGTGACTCTTTCACCAAAGGGATGATGCAGTTGCATATAGTTTTTGCATCTAACTTTTGATGGTCTTGTGACATACGAGCAGACGTGTATGTGTATAGACCTTCTAGTTTCTTTATCATCCACATCTGAGTCTGCTGCATTAGCGCGGCTCGAACACGTCAACTACACTCACTTGATGCTTTCCAACATTCTCCTATGTACAAAGACTGCATCGAATTCGTTATTTTATAATCCACACCTAACTTCAAGCTAAGTTGTTTTATAGCATGTAAATAGTATTTCTTATTATTGAATTATTTTCCTACGAACAACTCTTCATTGTCAAATTTATCATCAAGTAGGTGAGCCGGTACAATGTTTGTATATTTTGGGAACTCACGTGCAAGAGCCACATCAGGATCACGTTGGTCATGAAGGACCCTAGATTATTTCTTATAACTATACAAGAGCCCGCGTTCCCAGTTGAATGGGGGTTTGCATTTTCACCCTCCACTAGGCCTTCCTTGTCTATGTCTTTAGGGATGTCATCAAAATCGGGGTCACTGAAATCATCATCGGGACCACGGTGGGACTGATCATCATTATCGAACCCTTTATCACCATCTTCTATAGTGGCCAACACCTTTGGATGGATCTCTAGACGAGTACACGAGTTTGGGATGTTATATGAACATCCACCGGTGTTTGGATTTTTAAGAGTTGGCATTGACCGTCCACAATCCAACTGATCTTTCCAGGAGACGTTAAGATCAAAATCAATTCCAGAATGCTGGCTTGCTGGAATTACAACTTGAATGGGATCCTGTTTATCTATCTCTGCGAACAACTCAACCGGGATGAGATTTTCCATATTAAGGGGCAATAAATTGCTATCATTGTCCCTAGATCATCATCATCATCAAGCACCATTTCTGAGAACTTGAGCGGATCTATTGAAACCGAAAATTTGTAAAACAGTTTCAACATTTGCTTTCCGCAACGGGTTACTATCTTTGTACTGATTTTTCGTTTTAAATCCGCCAGTGATACATGCTTGTTGAATCTCATTCCTATTTTTTTTCCGATTTTGAAATACACTACCTTCTTCAGTTGAATTTATCATTTCTCCATCGAAATGAACATAAACAAACAAAATCTGGGAACTCATCTTAAAAAATTTTTGCTTCCTTATCAATAAAGAAAAAATTGATATTTTTAATCTCGAATTTCAACTAATAAAGCAAACAAAAAAACAAATAAAAACTCAAATGGAAGACAAAACACCTATATATATATATATATCTGATAAATTTGGTGCCAGCCATCTGATTCCCAAAATTAAGAAAACTAATTTTTTAATACTTGGTGCCGGCCATCAATGTTCCAAAATAAGAAAAAATATTTTTTTTAATCTAATAAAGTTGATGCCGGCCATCAGTATCCCAAAACAAAAAAGAAAAATATTTTTGGGACCCCAAAAAGATAGTGTTGGCGCCATCAGTGTCCCAAAGTAAAAAAAAAAAGTGCATTGGGAGCTGAAAAATGTACTTGGTGCCGACCATCTACTGGCTAGCATCGAAATTTTTTTTTTAAATTGATGCCGGCCATCAGTGTCCCAAAGTAAAAAAAAAAGTAAAAAAGTGCATTGGGAGTAGAAAAATGTACTTGGTGCCGACCATCTACTGGCCAGCACCCAAATTTTTTTTTAAATGACACTGGTGCAGGCCATCAGTGTCCCAAAGTTAAATAATAAAAAAAGTGTCTTGGGAGCCAAAAAATGTACTTGATGTCGGCCATCTGTTGGTCAGTACCCTAAATTTTTTTTCTAAATGCCTCTGGTGCCGGCCATTACATGGTCAAAATCAATTTTTTTCAAGTACTGGTATTTTTATATACTAGTATGATACGATTTAAAAAAAATACTCTGATGCTGGCCATTCATGTCCCAAACTCAAAAAATTTATTTGTTTTAAAGCCTGACACAATCATCAGGTAATGGTGGGGCCAAAACACAAGGTGGTGCCGGCTATTGGGTTCCCAAAATCCAAATTTACTGTTGATTTTAGATAATTTTGGTGAATGTTTTTGAACTAGGATCATTTTAATAACTATTAATTTTTTTGGGCTAGATGAGTAAATTAGCTATAATGACTTGAAGCATTTGGAGATTCTTCTTATCCTTATCAACCACATGCTTAAAAGCGGCCCCAAAGCCAAGCCCAGCCACATAGGCAAATGAAATATTGTTGGAGTCTACGCAAAGATCCAAGAGATTGCACAGAGAGTTTCAATGCCTCCACTTGGCTTTCTTTTTTTTGGAGATGGACGACTGCTAATATTCATCTGACCATACTCCAATTCTGTTGTTGCTTGCAACCATTTAAAAATTCACATTGTTTTCTCAACCAGCCTTGGGAAGTAAATTTATCAAATTTTTTTGGTATCAAATAATGGTGAAATACTTAACTAGGCAGAAGTATTCAACAAATCGAGGTTCCTGGAAGACTACAGAACGGTGTTCCTTTGTTGCAACTGTTAAAAGAAAAAAATTAATATGGAAAATTGAAAAAATAAAAATAAAAAAAAAATTAATGTTACTAAAATATAACAACTTTGAGGTGTGTAGAACACTTTCCTTAAAAGTTTTTATATGGCTACAAGATACCTAAAGAGAATAGTTAAAGTGACTATCTTTTAATGAAATGCCTTTCTAATATATCCTACCATATGAACGTATCTTTTAATGAAATACATTATCATATAATTTTGTTGTTTTACAAAATAACTTTATATAAAATTATGTCTTTATAACTTTATCTATAAAAGTTACTTCTTTACAACACAACTATTTATTAATAATTATAATTTATTAGACTTTTCTAAATAATAAAATATTATTACTTATCATCATTATAAATTTACTACACTATGGTGGTATATATAATATTTCATTAATTTATTCTTTAAGAAATCGACATACCTATCATATGTAAAATTTACATTCTTTTATTAAAGAATGTTTAAGTCAATATTCAAGATATAATATATCAATATATTTTTTCATTCATTTTTCACTATATGGTATATTCTTAATATTATATTCACATAATAAGGAAGCACCCAAGTATCCACCCTCACTCAAATGTTTTGAAATTTCTCAAACTTTTGTATAAAATTTCAAAACATTTGACTAAGTCACATAAAAGCAAGTATAAATCAAATATAACCACTGTCAGTAGAATTCCGTGACATTCTTGTCCTTTGCAAATATAATTATAAATAAAAGGAAGACAACCTTCCTCATTTGACACGTGTCTCACCTAATTGTTGTCGTTTTTAACATTATAAAAATGGTTAAAATTCAATTTTGGTCCTTTTATTATGTTTAAATTGAACTTGAGTTTTTATGCTTTAATTTTTAACATGATTCGATCCCTATATTTTTATAATTTTTATAATCTTATTAGTTAGTCCAAATAATTAATATTGTTAATTTTTCAATTAAAAGGTTACATGACTTCGATATCTTTTGGGTTTGCCTTGCCTTTTTGTATTATAAGATAATACTCAAATTTTAGTTGTGGCTCCTCTACTACGTTAAAACTTAAGATTTAATTTATATACTTTAATTTTGACATAGTTTAATTCCTCTACTTTTTCAATATCATTGTTAGTTTAAATAGTTAATATTATTAACTATTTCAATCAAAATGTCAAGTCAATTTTTCTTAATAACATTATTCGAAAAAATTATTTTATCATGACAATGGTGTTTTTGAGAAAAAAATTTACTTTAGCATTTTCAACGTTATTTTATGTTACATAACTAACAAGTGAATTTTTTTTTTTAATTTTGAAATGACACACTAGAGAATTTATAAGAAGAATTTTAGTGTTGATAACAAATTGGACTTGAACTTTTAAATTCTAAAAGTAGAGAGGTTAAAATCTTGAAAATAAAAGTAGAAGATTAAATTCCAACAGTATGAAATGTATAAAGACTTAGAGTATATTTTAACTTTTAACTTTTTATTTTATAAATCAATCAAAAAAATTAACCCAAGACGAAGTGTCAATCGGAAACTATACTAATAATAATAATAAGGCAACTTTTTTCTCAAACTACTTTTTCTAATAGATTTGATGAAAGTATCGGTAAAAAATTAACGTGGATGATGTGAAATATTTTAATGATATGTAATTTATTACTTACGTAAGTCAATAAGATAATTACATGTGAAAATAATAAAATAAATAAATAAATCATACATGGAATTAAAAATAATTCTTAATTTAAAGAAAATATACGTAATTATCTAAAAAAGGTTCAAAATGAATGCATATGTTTATTTACTGAAAGATTTCAAAAGATAATTAATAAATCAAACCGAAAATATTGAATATGTGCATTCATTTTGAAATTTTTAAGATAATTATGTTTATTTTCTTTAAATTAAGAGTTATTTTTTAACTTCATGATTTTTTTAACTTTATGAATTATTTATTTTATTATTTTCCACATGTAATTATTTTATTAAAAATATTTCACGTATAAAATTTCACATCATTCAGTTAATTTTTTAACGGTACTTTTATTAAATATTTTAAAAAATAATTTGAAAAAAAGTTAATAACAAAAATACTCCAAAATACAATTAAGACCATTTTAAGAAAACATGTAAATGTTAATGTTAGTGATCAAATTTGTCATTAATCCAGCTGCTGGCCCCATTGCATGCTATGTGTTCCCTTTATAAAAATAAACTCAATTTGAAAAAGACTAGTCGAATATCAATTAAGTTACTCTAGATTTTGCCATTCATACTTGTAACTAATAATTAGTCTCCCAAATCATCCGTCAAGATGGACGACATTTTATTAAGAAATAGATTTTATTTTATCTCCTTTATTTTTAAAAATTTGTAAATTAATTATTATATATTAGATTAAATAATAAACAAGTTATTTTAATAAAATTTTATTTACTTTTATTATTAAATATTGTTGTGACTGATAAAATAATCAGATAGTTTCATGTGATGTGCCATGTGTACATCATTATGGCAAACAAGGTCCATTTTTCATGGTGAAAATAGATAAAATTTTAAATAGAAAAATGGTTTTTCTTTGATCTAGTTACAAAGATTAATTTATTTATTTTTGAATAGGAGATAAAATGCAATTTAACTACTAATGCAATGACTTTCATGATACTTTTACCGATGTTTATATTTTTTTTTGAAAGGAAAATTTAATTAGGTTAAAAGATTATTTAAGCACAACTAAAATTTAAAATCTTATTCGAATATAGGAAAACAGATTTTTTTAGAAAGTTATTAATATATCAAAATTTATAAAATATAAAATACTTCAAAGACGATTATCACATGAAAAAGATGTACGAATATAACACAAATTAATTGATCTAATGTTAGCGTAGGTGAAAAATGTATATCTTATTTATTTTAATTTTAAAAACGATATTTAATAGAATTAATTAAGTTGATATTTGTGAAAAATAGTTTATATATATTATAAAGTTTTTAAAACAAATACTTAATTAATACACTATTTTGATATTAATTAATGGTGTAATATTCGTATAATAATTACAAATATATGTTTAAAATCATGAATAATATAAATCCTAATCCTGAAGCCCAAAATATATATATATATAGTTAAATAAGGGGGCGGGGAAGAGTCCAAGGATTCGCGAAAGGCCGAAATGTTAGCAAAAGGAAAACACAAAGCCCAAAGAAAAAGAAAATCAAATGGCCCATGCAGGTTTCGAACCTGCGACCTTCGCGTTATTAGCACAATGCTCTAACCAACTGAGCTAATAGGCTTGTTGATGATCAATGTGTAGTAATTAATAAATGTAGCAGTTACAAAAAAAAGTCTAACTTCAACCCGTCAAGCAATTTGGAAGAGATGTATTTAAATAATGTTTGGATATACATCAATCCAAAGGCTTTATTTAGTAAAGAGATGTAAATTTTATAGCTTAAAATATTCAGATTTGCTTAAAAAGTAAATACATCTTAAAAACAATATTTGCATTACCTTCTTAGAATGTTAAATCTATCCCTATTCTCTTACAAAAATATTTAAATTACTCTATTTATATTAGAAGTTGAAAACATATTATATATGTAGATTATTTTTATTGTTTTTAAGTAGTAGCATTTAATTGAATTGATTGAGAAAAAATCGAATTAAACGAGTTAATAAATCTTATACTATTTATTGAATTTGGTTTAACATAATTTAATTTTTATATTTTTATAATATATTTAATTAGTCATAATAATTAATAACATTAACTCTCTAATTAAAACATTATGTGATTATATATAATTTATTTTAATATTATATATAAAATATTGTTTAAAAATGTAAAAAATCATATATAATATGTAAATAATTCAATTTTTTTAAAAATAAAATATTATATGAAAATAAAAAGTATCTAAAAATAAAAAAATTATTTAACTTTTAAAATTGAAAAACTTAATTTTTCAAAAATACATTCTAATTTTTATTCATAAATAAAATATTGTTTAAAATTTTAAACAAATCATATATAATATATAAATAATTAAATTTTAAAAATTAAAATATTATATAAAATAAAAAATTATCTAAAAATTTAAAAAGTATTTAACTTTTAAAAATTGAAAAACTTAATTTTTCAAAAATGTATTCTAATTTTTTTCATAAATTTTAATTTTTCAAAATCTAAATCAATAAATTTTAAAAATAGATCTATTTTTTCAAAAATTCAAAACAATATATCTAAATTTCCAAAATAGGCAAAGTTGAACAAATATTTATATATATATATATATAAAGTTTTGAGTTTATTTTTTCAATTTTATATAATATTTTAATTTTTAAACTTTATATTTATATATTTTTAAATTTTATAAAACATATTTTTAACTTTTATTTTTTGAATTATGATTTTTAGATTTTTAAATAATATATTATATATAATATTTTTAAAAGGTTATGTAGCGTGATCTAACAATACCGCGTGGATGATAAAATATTTGGTCAATAGTAGCCAACATCGTTCAATAGTGGTCAACATTAGTCAACGGTTGGCCAACGGCAATCAACCATGGACAACACTTGTCAACTTCCAGTGAGTCAATATTTTTATTCTAAATAAATTGAATTATCACATGATACATTTTGATTGATTGGATGTGTTACATGATAAATTTTGATAAAGAGACAAATGATTTTTTTTAACACTGTTGTAGAAAAAAAAAGCTGAACCGAATATAAAAATAAGGGTAAATTACATAAACAATCACTCAACTTTGGGGTAGCTAACAAAACAGTCACTTAAGTTTCATTTCAGTCTCTCAACTTTGAAAAAATAACAAAACAATCCTTTTAACCAATTTCCGTTACAGACGTAACGGAAAAATGACATGACACTTAACGGTGGGTTAACTGTCATTTTAACAGTCCTTTTAAACCCTAAACAGCCTTGGGCAGTAGAAGAAGAAGAGAAAAAGGAGAATAAGAGAAGAAACAAAGAAGAAGAATAAGAAGAGTATGAGAAGAAGAATAAGAGAAAATGGAAGGAGATGAGACTAGTTGGGTTCTAGGGCAAGTCCTATTGCCCGCATTCAGCCATTTCTAGATAAAGGGTCTGTCATATGTCTGCAAATCCAAATGAAACCAAATCAAGAACCAAGTTCCACAAAGAGTCAACAAATCCATTTTTAACATAAACTAGAATAACCAATCCAACAAATCCATGCATTCCCAAATTTCAAGTCTCTAAAACAGAAAGATCAAGCAATAACATTTGCCATATTGAAAGATTGTACAGTAAATATATATTGAGAAAAAAAGGAATTGAAATCTTCAGATAGTAGTATTTCTAAATCTTCAAGTTCAACTAATTAATCTGAACCACACGTAAGTGGCCATGAAGTTCTTATTGAAACTGGAAATGCAGACAAGAAAAATATACAAAGAATGTCAACCTAAAAATCATTTTCATGCACCCACATTTTCTTATCACCAAACAGTGAAACAAACTAACCACCTTCATCAAGAAAAAACCCAAAAATGAAATCTCAAATTATCGCTTTCTTTTCCTTTCAATCTTGAAGAAACCAATCCAAAAGCAAAGGTCATTCATTACCTGACCAGAAGCTAAAATAATAGGATCTCTCATAAGCTCGTTAAAAAGAGGACATTTGAACTCTTCAGGACAGGGCACCGCTTCATGTAACTTAAAGGTGGCCGGCGAGGATCGTTTATTGAACATAATGAGGCCTTTCAAAGCACAAAGAGCATCTTTAGCTCGATCGATGGCATGGATGCTGTAATCATCTTCGTCGACGATAGTCCTAACCAGTTTCTGCAATTCTTTCTTCAGTTCCACTTCCTTCGCTCTCACCGTTGGATCTGAACTTAACACCTCCGTTGTAATGACCCAAAATTCACAGGTACCGAAAAAGTGAGTTATAGAGCCTCCGTCTTAATGAAATAAGTTAGAAAATAATTATTAAGAATAATTGTGAGCCTAGTAATGTGTTTAATTAGGCTTCAATTAAGTGAAATTAGCTCAATTTAGTGTAAATAATAAAAAGACTAAATTGAATAAAGAGTAAAAGTTTAATTGTAGATTAAAATAAAATAAAAGGGCCAAAATGGAAAATATGCCATTTACTATAGAATGAGGCGGCATAAGTGTAAGATTTTTCTTACTTTATTAAATTATTATATTATATAATTATTATTTTATTTAAATTATAATATAAATTATAGATAAATAAATAAATAAATCTAGTTGTGTGACAAGTGTAGGGTGATGAAGTATACAAGTGTATTAAAATAATAATTAAATAGGTACACTTGTAATATATTTACTTATTTACTTAATATTTAAGTAAAAAGATATTTTATATTTATTATTAATTAGTAAAAGATATTTATTAGATGTTTATTATCATTAAAATTATTAATTATATTATATTATGAAATAGATTAGATCAAGACAAATGTACGGTAGATATGAGATACAATTGTAATATATACATTTGCTATTAAATAGATATTTTATAATTATTAATTAATTAAATAGAAAATAAATTAAAATAAAGTAAATAGAATAAAAGGAAATAAAAGGAAAAAGAAACAAAAAGCCAACAAACAAACAGGATAAGAAACACAGAGCATTAGACATTAGAAGAACAGGGGAAGAAAAAGGAAAGAAAAGAAAAGGGGAAAATTGGGATTTTAAAGCTTCAAGTTTGTTTGGTAAGCTAAATTTAGTCATTTTCTCTTAAATTTGATGTTTTAGAAGTCTTAAAACAAGATTTTGATGAACTTAATTTGATAGTTAGAAAGTTTATAAGCTTTAAACAAAGTTCATATTGAAGAAAAAGATGAATTAGGGATTGAATTGAATAAATTTTAAATTAGAATTAGTAAAAGGATTAAATTGTAAGGTAAGCTATAAGTTTTGTAATAGAGGGATTAGATTCAAAGAAATTTTAAATTAGGGTTATATTATGAATACTTGATAGTTAGGATGAATATGGAAGAAAAATGAATAGAATTGAAGTATGAAATAAATATATGAATTTTCAATTAGCAAGAGTTTTATTCACACAGGAAGAAAAAAAAAGGAAAAAAACTAAGTTATCCGGATGAAATATGAAGCTCTTGTTGAAACTAGAGCAATAAAGTAATATATCCGGATGAAATATGAAGTTCTTGTTGAAGCCAAAACAACAAAGTAATAATTCCAGATGAAGTATGAAGTAAGTTTGGGAGTTGCAACCAAACGAACATTAGGCATAAAATGAGTAGAAATTTAATTAATTATTTAAATTAATGCTGTAATTAATAATGTAAATTGTTATTATTATTATTATTAGCTAACAAGGAAAACGAGGCATCGGCATCCAAAGGAAAAAAAAGATCGTTGAGGAGTAAACTCGTATTCTGGGTTTGTATTACTATAACTCAAACTATTTATTAAATGTATATTGAATTTATAGTTATGGAGTAATTAAGATAAGGTAAGTATTATATTTGAAATTAAATATGAGTATGTGTGAAAATTAATTTGTATATGAATTAAGATAATAGATGTTTGAATTGATTGAGTATTGAAAATTTTTGTGGAAATGAAATTGAAATTGGAAAAGTAAAATAATACCCTATTAACTTGTCGGACTAGATTTTATACAAATGGCATGCCATTGGATTTGTGTTGTGATGAGGAGATTTGTAGTTCGGCCGAGAAGATGTTTCTGTTATTATATACTTCGGTTTATCCGAAGAGGCATTTAATGCCTTATTAGTGTGTTATGGAGGATTTATAATATTCTGGATGTGTTTGGGCTGGATATTCTGGTGTGTTTGGGTAGATACCGCGTATCTGACAAAGTCTGAGCCTTGCTAATAGGGTAAATAATTGAAATGAGATTTTGAAAATGAGATTAATTGTTTTGGCACTATTGAAAAGTATGAGAAAGAATGTATGAGTTAAATTATGAATTGAGTTAGTATGTGAAAAATGAAATATGAATTTAAGAGTTATGAAGTAATATAATTATATATAATTAGTTTAAATGATTATAAAGTTTTATGGTTAATGTTTGTAATTTATTAATGTTAAATAGTTTTGATTTATAGTAATACCACTGAGTATGAAATACTCTGTGTATGGTTGTTTTCATGCGCAGGTCATTAGATTTTTAGATCCGGTCCAGCATCCAAAACAAAACCGACTCCAACAAGAAAATTTTGGTGACGTATTTCTTCTTTTTATTTAAGTGGCATTTATTAGGTGGTTGTACATGAATTATATATATAGCTTAAATGATCTTGCTGTAATTAGATAGTTATGCAATTTTGGATGATAAGTAATTTAAAAGTTATAAATTAGTAAATTTAGTATTAAATTTTGAAATGAAATGAAAGATATGAAATAGTTCCTTTTATGTTAATACTTTAAAATTTAAATAATAAATTAATGGATTAAGCGTAATCTAATAGTGTTTAAGATGTAAAATTCTTTGGTTAAAATATTGGTATTGGTTGGTTACTTTTGGTTTGAATTTGCAGGGGTTTTAAGTAAAAATTAGCAGAAATATTGTCGAAATTTTTATAAAAAAAAAACAACAGCAACAACAATTTATGAAAAATTTTCCGGAATACTCGAATAAGTCCCGTTCTACTTTTAATACGTGTTTTGGTCTTCGAGAATCCAATATAGAGACTTAATTATTTGTATTACTATGAATGTTATATTAATTGTGAATTATTCGTAAGTTGTCTGATATGTCCGGTAATAACTCATAACCTTATTTCGACGACGGTTTAGAGTTAGTGAGTGTTACACCTGTTTTCGCCATCCCACCCAATCAAAAAGAAATCAAAGCCGTTAAACAAATTTATCAATGAAGAAAAGAACAGAGAATGAGAATACTCTATTTCATTTTTCTCTATTCTGAACGGAGGATATTTTATTAAAAAGGAAAAAAACGACGACAATTTAATACTTTTTTGCTATCTTATTCTTCTTTTTACTGCTCACCGCACGCTATTGTTCTGTTGTGGGAGAAAAAAGATGAAGAGAAAGATGAGAAGAAAATGAAGAAAAATCATTCTGACCAATCATCTTTTCTTTCTTTGTTTGACTTTTTGACTATTCTTCCAACGTTTAGCTAGTTAACATGCCATGTCAGTGCTCCCGTTAACCCCCTAATAGAAACTGTTAATCAGTGACTATTTTGTCACTTTTTTATAACGTTAGTGATTGTTTTGTAATTTTTTAAAAGTTGAGTGACTGAAATGAAATTTAAGTGACTGTTTTGTCAGCTACCCAAAGTTGAATGACTGTTCGTGTAATTTTCCCAAAAAAATAATAGCTTAACTAATAATATGGAAAAAAGAGTTAAATACCAAAATAAAAAAGCAAACACAGTTTGGGGCAAATTTTAGCATTAAGCCTCATTTAATGCCTTAAATTCAGTACTTTTTGAGAAGATTCAAGTCTATTTTTCGCCGGCAAGTTTTCCATTCAAAGAAACTGACTACCTCAGGCTCTCTCATTATCCATATTCACATATAGGATTGAAGCAAAAGAACATTTCTTTTTCTTCCTTTTTGAGTTGTTAAAAAGAATATGGGGAGTATTCCAGATTGTGTTTTGAGGTGGAGTGGGCAAAGAATGCCGGTTGTGGGATTTGGCACCGCATCGGAGATAGTTGAAGGATCAGATTTTTTTACTGTCACAAAACAAGCTGTTCTTCAAGCAATCAAACTGGGTTATAGGCATTTCGATACAGCTTCTCTGTATGGGTCAGAGCAGCCTTTGGGTGAAGCAATCGTTGAAGCACTCTCGCTTGGCTTAATCAAATCTCGAAACGAGCTCTTCATCACTTCCAAGCTATGGTGCACCCAAGCTTATGGAGATCTTGTTCTTCCTGCTCTCAAGACAAGCTTACAGTAAAATCAAATATTTGTTTCCTCTTTTTTGTTTTTTCTATCTTTTGTTGAGCTGAAGACAGAGAATGGTTGTTGAAGTGCAGAAATCTGAAGTTGGACTATCTAGATCTTTATCTCATTCATTGGCCTATATGCTTAAAACAAAGGAAGGAAGGGGTGTCAGGGGGTAAGGAATATGATCTATTCCCTATGGATTTAAGTTCCGTGCCGCCATGGAAGATTGCCAGAGGCTTGGGCTCATCAAATCTATCGGTCTTAGCAATTTTGCATGCAAAAAGGTGGCCGATATTTTGTCAATCGTAAAGATCCCTCCGGTTGTTAATCAAGTAACTCGCTCTTTCTCTCTCTGACACACAGTTAGCCTTCAATTTTGTTTGAGTTTTGAAGTATTTGTGAGACCGAAAGTGAAGCTATTTCAATGTTTTGAAGGTGGAATTGAACCCTCTGTGGCAACAAAAGAAGCTGAAAGACTTCTGCCATGTAAATGGGATCCTTTTGCAAGCTTACTCTCCATTGGGAGCCGTGGGAACCAAGTGGGGCAGTAATAGAGTTATGGAGTGTGAGGTGCTCAAGGAAATCGCCAAAGTAAAAGGGAAGACCGTGGCTCAGGTGCCTTTTTCATCCAGAAAACAGAAGCAAAATTAGCTTCGTCTTTTTTGTTTCAGGAAATTTAGATGAAAGTTGAGTACTAACTAAAATACTAAACCAAAAACCAGGTATGTCTAAGATGGGCGTATGAGGAAGGGGTGATTGTAATAGTGAAGAGTTTCAACGCAGAGAGAATGAAGCAAAACCTTGAGATAATGGATTGGTCATTGAGTGAGGATGAGCTGAAAATGATCCAACACATCCCACAAAGCCGAGGCGTCCAGGCAGAAGCTTTCGTCTCCGAAAATGGTCCTTTCAAGACACTGGAGGAACTTTGGGATGGAGAAATTTGATTTGCTATACAATATTTCCACACAATTGTTTCCTGTCTTCCGTTTCCATGTTAGTTTTACTTTCACCTTCCACTTTCTTTACTCAATGATTACTCGGAGTTCTCTTATCTTTTATGAAATCCCAATTGGACCGATCCATGTATTTATACAAAAGAGGAGTTAATGAATCAGTAAAGAAATCAACTAACAATCAACGTAACAGAATCTTGATTAACACACTAACTGAAGATTTAACAGATTACAAACTGACTTATCTAACCTTAACTGCTAACTAACTAACTACTAATAGAACTACTCAACTTGAACCTTGAAGCTGCAGCACCATACTTCAGTCAGCTGTCTTCATACCTTGATATTCACCTATCTACTGGTCTTCCTGGCAGTTTTGATGTTGAACCTGTTGTTGTTGCTAATATTTGCTAACAACACCAAGACTAAATTTGAATTTATTGAAAAACGGTGCAGAGGCTTGGTAAGGACGTTTGCAATCTGGTCTTGTGCTGGAACACAATTTGCCTCTTGCTGTCACTTTCTCTCGAACAAAAAACTGGTCCAATTCAACATGTTTGAATTTGGAATGCAGTACAAGGTTGGCTGACACTGCTACTGCTCCTGAATTATCACATCAGATAGTAGCTTGACCATCAATACTAACTTGTAATTCAGCCAACAAGGACTCAAGTCAGATGATTTCAGTTGTAGCATGAGCTAAGCCCCTATACTCAGCTTCTGCAGTGGAACAAGAGATAACTTGCTGCTTCTTTGAACCCCACGACACCAGATTACCTCCTAGAAAGACACAAAAACCTGTTGTGGACCTCCTGTCATCCATATCAGTTCCCCAATTAGCATCAGAGTATCCCTCTTGAGATAAACGAAAGGTAGCCTTGAAGGTGATACCATAACAAGAGTGCCCTGTAGATACCTTAGGATCCTTTTAACTGCCTTGAAATGCTGGTGAAGTGGCTTATGCATAAATTGACACACTTTGTTGACAGCAAAGACAATATTTGATCGAGTAATAGGATTTTTTTTGAGGAGAAGTATTAGTGTCATAATATTTGATATATATTAAAAAGTATTAGTTAAAATTTCAAGGTTACATTAACACGTTTGATATACTCAACACTTCTATGATAATATAATAATTTTTTACAAAATTACCCTTATTAATAAAAGATAATATTAATGAATTTCAATAATTTTTATTATTAAAAATACTTGAATTAATCCACAGGTTATGGTTTGTTCATGTATTGGTCAAATTTGTTACATGTAAATTTTATATTAACTCAAGATTGTGAAGATGTAAAATTATAAATTTTTGTCATTACGTAATAGATATAAATTTAAGTGTATTCATATCTAGCGATATGACTTAAAATTGTCTTGATATTAAAGTTTCGTATCAATGAAAAATTATATTTTAAAAGTATTTATAGCAAAAGAAATTAGGGTGTGCATTGGCCAATTCTGTCAGTTTGTTTTTTTATTGCAATAACTGAATAAGCTAAATTTTAAATGATAATCGAAATAACCTAATCAAATTTCATTGGTTTGATTCGATTTGGTTTTATCGATTTTTGTTTTTGTTTTTTTACCTTTTAGATTTTTTAAAAATAAATTATTTATGTATTATATTTATTTATATACATCAAAGTTAATAAATTATAATTAAATTAATTATAAAATGGAATTGTAATTATTAATTTCGGATTGAGTTTTATTTTTTATGTTTCAGTTATTTTACATTGTGTTGAGTATATATAAAAATATTTTAATGTTTAAAAGAATTGGTTTTATTCGGTTTAAATTGCTAAAATCGAAACTGAATCGAATTAACCATTTAAATCAAAATAGGTAAAAGAATAAATCGAAAATGAATTTAATAAAAAATTTATCTTAATCTTAAATATAAATAAAAGAACTGCTAGTTTTTCCTGGTAATTTTTTTTTTTTAGTTTCCAAGAAAATAACTTGCCTATCGATTATGAATAAATTATTAAGGAAATCCCTTCCTATTAAAAAATATAAATTCCAAAACCCTGTGAAAATTGTTGCTAAGATCCACAACCCTTGAGAAAACTAGATTAACGCGAGTGGTAGATCTAAAAATTAGCCAAAAGCTGCGTTTAACATTGAGAAAACTAGATAACGCCACGAAGCGGAATATCCACAGATCGGGGAATGGGGTCAACATCTTTCGGTATTCCAGAGCATAGGCTTGGTTCCAATGGCGAGAAAATGCCAGTTTTGGGGTTCGGAACGGCGGTCTTCCCACCCGTAGGAGCTGAAGCTACAAAAATGGCAATTCTCCAATCAATCAAACTTGGTTATAGGCATTTTGATACTGCTGCCAAATACGGGTCAGAGCAGCCATTGGGTGAAGCAATTCAAGAAGCACTTTCGATTGGATTAATCCAATCCCGAGACGAGCTCTTCATCACTACTAAGCTATGGTGCGGTGATGCTCATGGAGACCTTGTTGTCCCTGCCCTCAAGAGAAGCTTACAGTAAAAACAATTACATATGAATGATCAGTCTCATTCTCATATAATCAATCATGTAAATTTTTCTTGTCTAAGACATTAATGATTGGCTGCAGAAATCTCAAGTTGGAGTACCTGGATCTCTTTCTGATTCACTGGCCTGTCAGCTGTAAACCCGGGACTTATGAATTCCCAATAAAGGAGGAAAACTTCCTTCCTATGGATTTCAATTCTATATGGGCAGCCATGGAAGAATGTCAGCGGCTTAACCTCACAAAATCCATTGGTGTCAGCAATTTTTCCTGCAAAAAGCTGACTGACATCCTCGCCATAGCAAACATCCCTCCCGCTGTTAACCAGGTAACACTCTCGATTTGGTTTTGGATTTTGGAATAACAATGATAATGAAGTTGTTATTATGTTTTGAAAGGTGGAAATGAACCCAATGTGGCAACAGAAGAAGCTAAGAGAGTTTTGCCGAGCCAATGGCATCTTTTTGACTGCTTACTCCCCATTGGGAGCCAATGGAACCTTTTGGGGCAGCGATAGAGTGTTGGAGTGTGAGGTGCTTAAAGAAATTGCCAAGGCCAAAGGGAAAACTGCTGCTCAGGTACCTTTTTTCCCCATTTTGTGACACTAGTGTTTTTTTGAGTATAAGGAATTAAATTAATCTTAAAAACATTCCAAAGACAGGTATCTCTGAGATGGATATATGAACAAGGAGTTGGCGTCATTGTGAAGAGTTTCAACGGTGAGAGAATGAAGCAAAACCTTGGGATATTTGACTGGTCTCTGGATGAGGATGAGTTGAAAAAGATCGACGAGCTCGCACAAAGCAGAGGTGTCACTGGAGTGGCTTACACCTCCAAATGTGGACCCTTTAGAACAGTTGAGGATATTTGGGATGGGGAAATGTAATTTGATCATAAATTCTCAGGTAAGAGTTTTTCGGTTCACCAGCAACAATTGACACCAATGCTCAACAGTCGATTGAATAAGATAGACGCCCTTCTTTTTCTTTTATTTTGACAGTGATTCAAATGCAATGCAAAACTTTTATTAAAGAGCCTAAAACCTTGAAAGTGCATGCATTATAGTTTATAGACGTTGATGTTTATACGTATAATTGTTGCCATTGTTTAACGGAACTACCGAACACTTGGGTTTAGAACAGGGGTCCAATGAAATAGAGTCCAACACCAGAATAAGTAAAAGAAACTTAAAAAGGTTGGATTTAATCATCATCAATTTTATTTTTTATATTTTAAAATTTTAGTTTTAAATAAATAATGATTTTTAAATTCGTCAAAGTATATGCCAACTCAACTTAAGGCTTCGTTTGTTTCAACCTAACAATTTTTACGGAAAATACTTTTAGCCTTTTTCGATATTTGTTTTATGTAAAATGTTTTTTAGTTAACATAAATTTACCCTCTTATTCTATAAAAAGTGTTGCCAAAATTTTCTCTGTAAGATATTTTCCATATTGATAAGGTTTTGTTCACTGTAACATCCCCATACTCAACACGAATATCGGGTCAAAGCACCAGGATGTTACATTCTCTACTACATTACTTATAAAATATTTTTTATAAACTTTCATAACTTTTCAATTTAGTCCCTTTTTATCATAAAAGTTCAATATTCACTAATTAATCATATTAAATCAATTTTCTTTCTTTTACACTTTAATCACACAATTTATCTCAATATCGCTTTCACATATCAAATTTCTATTATTTCATCCATATTTTTCTTAACTTTAACAATTTAGTACTTGTCATTATAAAAATTTCATATTTTTCCACAATTTCACTTTTACAATACTTCATGCATATTTTATCATCTCATAACATATTCATTAAACTATTATCATAATTTCTTATTCACATATTAAATTGTTTCACGCTTAAACTTTTGTACATTTTTAATTTAGTCCATATTGCCGTGTAATTTATTTTTCACCATATAAACACTTTACTCAAATAATTCATTATAATATCTTATTTCACATAACAAATTTTCATGCTTATCACTTCTCTTGATTCAATTATAAATTTCACAAATTTTATAATTTAATCCTTAATATCATGAAGATTCATTATTTACTATAATTTCACCTTAATATTACTTTGTAATCAATTCACTACTTAATTTAAACTTTTATCATAAATCTCAAATATATGCTTGTTTCAAATTGAAAACAATTTTTATGAAATATTTTCGAAATCGCCAAACAATGATAATATTTTATACAATTTCATTTAAACACAAAAAAAATATTAACTTTTCAAAAAAAGTGAGTCGTTTTTTCAAAATTATTTTTTAAAAATCATTTTAAATGGAATCCAAGTTTTTCCCCGTAATAATTTTGTAACCAAGGGTATCAAAATGATGGAATGACAATTCTACTAGGCTCTTCGGATCGGAATGATGTCGCCCACCCCGCTAAAAGCCAATTAGTGCCCTTAAACGGTGCTTATGTGAAAACGAGCAAAGCTATTAAAAAACTTGCCCCCTGAAGGTTCCACCTCAGTTGCAGCATTTGCCAGAAACACCAGGAATCCAATATCACATGTCTGTCATCCACAAAAGAATGCCCTTTTTATATGACACATGTTTTACAGCAAAGATAGCAAGTGCTAACCGAACTCAGTTACGGGTGCAGCGTGGGAACTGTCAAAGCAAAATTGGGAGATCAAGGTATAACACGTTTAATAAAGCTGCTGATGCGATGGCAAAATTTACAAGGGTGTTATCACTTGATGCTCATAGGTTTGATGTGCCACGTGTTGCTTTGGAGAAATTTATTTATGATGACAATAGTCATGTAATTTCCTTGATTTCTTCCTTCACAATAAAAACAAATTTTACAGACATAAATGTTACAAAATGCAAGCGACAGCTTATATAGCTCATACAAAATTACAACCAGTAAAACGTTATTTTAACTAAAACACAACTTGTAATTATCCATTGGTAGTCTTCTCTTCTTCCAAATCCTTGAATTTCTTGAAGGAGTAAGAACATAACGCCGTTGCATCAAAGGATAAATAAGGTTCACGAGTTCATGCAAATGAAGAAAAACCTAAGAATTTAATTAGCGCCCGGATGCATTTAATACATACAATTTTAACAGTTACCGAAGTTCTATTAACATAAGATAACCATGAATATTATCAAGCATTATTAAACTATCAGATCCATCACAGAGAGATCCTTTACTAATGCATCAGCAAATGTCAAGATTGAAAAGTAAATTTTACAAGATTACCTTAGTTTATATTCTCCTTTCATGTAAGACCCCTATATGCTCGCATGAAAATAATGAAATCCGCTGAATATGTGAATAATTGAGAGCAAAGCGGTTCACATAGCAAATAGGAAGCAATTGGAGTAGCAAGGAAGATGCAGTGGACTGTCTTCCACCACCATTGGCTGCCTGAATGGATTTAACTGAATCTACAGGACATAAGCATCGCATGAATTATTAAATTAAGCAAATTAATCTCCAAAATATGTCCAAAATAAATCTACAGGAGAGAGAAAGTGTGAAAAGAGAATAAACAGCAATGTAAAATTACAGGAAGCCTGGGAGGCTGGTTTGTAACAGCATTTATGCAGCAAGCTGCAAGATTACAAGCTTCTTCACAATAATCAGAAAATACTGCAGGGACATTTATCTCCTTTATTAGCTCCTGAAATGTTCATTACAAAACCAAAATTAAGGGAAAAAATCCTGGAATACTCAAGCAACAGCATAAACATAAAATCTTTGAGCTTTCCTAGAAACACAAAGCGACACTTGTAGAAAACATTATGAATCATGAAGTGAGGAAAAAAAAAAGAATCTAAAGGGCATACTGAAGACATACTATAGTGGGCAACCAACTTGCATAAGCTGCAACGCCAGCATTTGGAGCAATAACTAAGTGTGGGAGGGAATCCTGTTACACGAGAGATTCTTAGGAAATTTTAGTAGGCTGAACCAAGCAGACAAGACATCTCCCAAGATGAAAAGCTTTAGAGGGACAGAAAGATGGTAAAGGAAAAACAGGCCTTAGATATATCTAAGAAACGGTCATGATAATATCCTCTATGTAGTTGCAGTGTCACTGCAGATGATGCATGACCTATACTGCAGCTGGCGTTCTCATTTTTGTATCTGCAATCACAATCTTGCTCAATGCAATGAGCATAGCTGTGTAGATCAATCTTATCACCATCCCTACGCATTAAATGGAAACAGGAAGCTTCAGCAATGCCCAGCACAAGTTAGAATTAAACGACCGATCATATAAAGTTGGGTCATTCAGAAGAATAACATAAGATCAAAGACCAGTTCCTAATACAGACCTTACAAATGCAAAAATCAATCCTAAGGGAAAAGATTTAACAGTTTGAAGGAGCAAAAGAAAAAGCCTATTTATGAAAGGGTATTTAACATAGCAACCTGACCAGCACCAAAGTCAACAAGACAATTATGACTAATCAGTGTCATGACATGAAATGGAATTATATGCAAGTTGACGATTTAATTGATTCCCATCCAAAACAAGTAGTTTGCTTTGCACTTACAGTAAAGAGAAACCAAGTACAATTTCTGCAGAAACTAAAGGTAAGACGAACCTATGATGTGGAACCGCAGGTCCAATAAGCTCAATTTGAACAAAAACCCCAGGAAAGAGTGCATGTAATTCTCCAAAGACAGCAAGTTGAAGGAGCTCCTTCTCAGGTCCTTTGAACATACAAATAAAAAAAACACTTAAATTTAGATAACCATATTAAGACTACATAAAGAAACCACCGAGAAGTTAAGTAAAAAATATTAAAAACTAAAATAAAATTTGTCCATATAAGAAAGACTGATTTACATGAAAAAAAAGGCCACACAAGCATGCATAGACATATGTAAAAAAGAATAGCTTGCTCCCTTTTGATTCACCATTACTTAATTAAAGTATCTACTCTTTTCGTTTTATCAGCAATTAGTTTCCAGTAAGTGCATAGCTGATTGAACACCTAGATGCTAGCACACAGAAATTACAAACAGATAACATTTCAAATTACAACAAATGGGGATTTAAAAGCTAAAGATCATAGTGTACCAAGATAGTGTATGCGCAGTTTGCTGATTTCAGAGGTCAAGCTTCCCAATCCAGCAAGTTGTATTGCATGATACACTGTAAGTGGCTGAGACAAAAAAATAATTGAACAGATATATATTTAGTGCTAATGTCCACAAGCTAGTAGACATCTACAAAGTATAGCATTTCCTCGAG
This sequence comes from Gossypium arboreum, assembly GCF_025698485.1. NCBI lineage: Eukaryota > Viridiplantae > Streptophyta > Magnoliopsida > Malvales > Malvaceae > Gossypium > Gossypium arboreum. The sequence continues at coordinate 12,645,522 of NC_069072.1, read as the reverse complement.
TATGCATCTGGATTCGATGACAACGATTCTAATTTCTTTTGACTAAGTTTCTAGCTTTACTCTTCAAGAAAAATTGTATTTGGATTTCATTTGAGCAGAAAGCAGAACTCAAGGTTTTGGAATTTCAGACTAGGGATGTTTCTTAGCATTGTATCATATATTTCTGGACAGATGAAAAGTAAAGCACCTTAGAATTGAAAGATTATTAACCATAAACTCAAGAAACCAGTAAAATATCATCCCCTTTTTCCACCATAGAAGAAAGGAATTGCATGTAAAAGATGTACCATAAACACCAGTTGATGATTAGAATGACAAAGTATTAACTCAGAAATGATTCTATAGCATACAATAACATCTCATACCCAGTGGAGCAGCAAAGAAACAGGTGATTGTAATGGTATGCACCTCCATTCATAGTAATCCTTCCAACTGCACAATGCTTTTGCTATTGGAGATGAAGGCCCTGCACTATTACAAGGTTAATTCTAGAAGCATTCATTAGGGCAAACCAGAAGGTAGAAGCAAAAGTGATACCACGACATGGGCACAAGATATTTGAGAGATTCCAGGTATCACTTTCAAGCCTGCAAACAAAGTTGAAAGTGACCATAATTTTCATCTGAAATGCCATAAGCAATCAACTAGCTTAATCAAAAACTTCTGTTATTCAAGTAACAAATTTGCATTTGAATCACAGCTTAGAGAACTAAATAAATATATAAAGACAAAATACATCCACTTAACACTTTCACAATCAAACTCCTGATTTTGCGAAGGCTTAAACTATCATCACTGAAGAGTGAAGAATCAGGAGATTGAAGAAAACCTGGAATTACCAAAGGATGTAACCGACGCACCACAATGGCATTCACAAACCCACAACCCCACTTGATGAATGCCCCTCTTTCTCAAGAAGGAACACCTGCTCTCTTGTTTCTCACTAATCTACCAAAACAAGTCAGGCAACCAAGTCAATTAAGTCTAATATAAGCTTAAATGCAATGTTTCATCAAATCCCTTTTTTGCAAGCAAGGTGACAGTTACCTGCACCGTAGATTCTTGGGAAAACGTGAAAGGAAAATCATTCAACAAATCTAAGTTCTTCATTTGCCGCTCTAACCTTTCACACTCTTCTCTATGTACCTTCCAGTGAGAAATCTAGGAGCAATTATATTACAATTAGAAACAAGCTTACGTAGAGATAACATTGCAGATAACATGTTGAACTTTATTCATTTAATTTTTTCCCTTTTACTTAGAAATTAAAGAACCTGATGAGAAGCAGAGCAATAAGAAACGGCTCCACAGCTACCGCAACGCTTTCTAGCAGGGCCTAAGCACCGAGTTCCACTCCCCTTCCCGGCACACTCCATTGATCAGACTTCAGCTGTTTTCTGCCACTTCAATTGGGAAAACTGAAGTTCATCATATTCATATGGGCAACGAATGCCGGTTTGGGCTTCTTGAATGGTGGTCCATATACAAACTAATGCCGGCCTACTCTGCCAACGAGTTTTTGGACTACCATGCTAAAGTTAGAAAGCTGGGTTGGCAAAAGAAAATCGAAACATATCCGAACTGTCCTTTTGGACGATTTTTAATTCACAAGTTATCAAAATCAGTTTTGGTCTCAACTATTTGCACAAAGAATTGGTAAAAACGTATGATGTTATATTGAATCGGATTGAATCAACCGATAATCAATAAGTTAAAGAACAAAACAACATTAAAAATCAGAAAAATCAAAATTTTAACAAGAAAGTCTGAATTTTTTATTAGATTTTAAAGTCTTTTACTGAAAACCCAATTTCATAGTAGTGTTATAACCCAATTTAAATTTAACACCTTTTTACCTAATTTAATTCATTTATGCAATTAGAAACATTAAAAGTTACAAACTAAACATTCTAGTATTAGACTCAGAGTTCAAGAGCATTGTCAGGAGATTTAAAATTTTCAATATTTTCTAGCCGGGACTAGTACTTTGTCATGTAAGCTTTCTGGAGTGGAATGTGTCTTGAATATCATTAGAATTGAATAAGAATTTTACTTCATGCATATACTTGCAATGATGTGATCAGACCCCAAGTGTTTGAAGATTAAATTTCGTGATTTCAATGTGTTGATCAAGTGTTGGGAACACAAGCTTCAATCTTAAAAGCAAAGAAACATATTTTTCCCCTAGGTTTAATTATCTTCTTTTCCTCATCATCAACCCCATGTAGTTAAAATACCAGAACAAAATCCCCAAACCAGAAATGGATGGCAGGGATTTGTCCCAGATTATCTCCGGTGGAAATGCACAAACGATTCAGTTTCCAAGTAATTTCCGATTTCAATATACGAGAAATGCCTGTAATATCAAAGTTGTTGTTGGTCATTATTTTTCAGAAGCAGCTTACAATCAAGTTGCTAATACAGTGTCTTCATCCCACATCACTGAGATATAACGGGATGAGGCAAGAAGCTGCTTATAAAAGAAGCGGGTTTGGATGTTAGAAAGCATACCTTTCTCGGCCTTTTGGCTAAGATCAAGTGTAGTATCTGTTCTTATCAGTTTAATATCTGATACGTGGGCCATTGGCTCACATGATATTAAATTTATTTCTTGAGGGGGAGGGTCCACAACAGTAGCTTGCTACTGGGTCTCTCGAGCGTCGCCCTAGCGCTGCACTATTGCATGGGCCTGGCGCACCCCACCCAATTATAGTTTTAATCTTTTATTTACGCAGTGGTGTATTTTTCTTAAGGTATAAACTTGACTTGGAATACCTATATTTTAAATAAATTAAATATATTATTTTACTAAATTAATTAATTTTTACACTATAATTTTATTTTGAATAAGTTAATTAATTTTTGTCCAATATAATTTCTATTAGTAAAAATACTGTATAAATGCTATACTCTTGACCATAAAAATTCATAAAATATTTATGTAATAATATAATTTAACTAAACTAGTTTGCTATGCACGGTTAATCGCGGTTATAAACTAAATCATATTAAATAAAAAACTATTGGATTTTAGAAAATATTTAAATTATAATAAAATTATATACAAACTATTGGAAATTTTAGTTTTACAAATTTATTTGTTTAAAGAAGTTAGAAAATATTTGAAATAAAATTGGCCATAAACAATAAATACTAGCAATTAAAAATTAATAATTATTAGTACAATGATGAAATCGTTAAAAGTACAATTAAGGAGCCGAATATTTAATTAAAATAATTGTTTACATAGATTTAATCAAAAAAATATTTTTAACAATATGTAAGTGCCATTTCCACGGCATCTGAAAGTTTCTGGAAACTCAACCAAAAATAAAAATTGAAGTCCCCGCTCCTTTAATTTAATTTTTTCCAATTAGGCTTTGAAGCACTTGCACGGATAACTTGTCTTATTGTTCAAGTCGCATGGATAACTGGTGAAGTGGTTTTTTTTTAATATTAAATATTTAATGATTTTTATTTTTAATTTTTTTTTTGGCGATCAACCGTATAATATCAGTTTTTAAAAGAGTATATTTACATCAACTTTTTGTTCATCATGCTTTGAAGCGGTTGCATGATCCATTTTTTATGTTTGTGTTTAAATATTCTTTATAAATATTTCGAAGTTCTCTACATAAATTTATATTTTATGATAAAAAGTTGATTATGTTCAGAAATATTGTAAACATCGATTGAAAAATATTTTTAAACTATACTGAAAAGGTATTAAAGATATTTTATAGGGATAAAGCATACTCATTGAGTACTCTAATGGTTGTACGATCATTTGATGCGATTAAAGATCAATTTCGTTCTTGCAAGAAAGATGAAGAGTTTCTTAGTCCTAAAGTATCGTATCTTGCAAATAATATAATACCTGATATAACTTTCGATGTAAACTTGTTAGTAAGATTTAGCTCTTCTCCAAACGTTAACATTAAAATTGAATTAAACATGCATTTAGATATCTAAGAGGGACAATTGATATGAGGTTATTTTATTCACATAATTCAAACTCCTTATTAGTCGACTATGTTGATGCTGAACACTTCAATAAAGAGGTCATCTTTTTAATAAAAATATAATAATGTTATTATTAAAACTTTTCAATTTGTCACTATTAGCTAAATGGCGGAGGTTCCTCACCTAGTTTGAATCTTTTTCGTTCATGATTTTCAAAGTTAAATACTTCCCAACTAGCGGTTTTCTTGGTTGAACAGAGGGTGCTTCCCAACTAGCTAAAGTTAGGAGTGAGCAAAACTCGATAATTGAATTTTGAGTTAATTGAATCGAGTTATATGAATTATCGAGTCAACTCGAATAAGTAAGTCGAGTTCGAGTCGAGATGAATTTTACAATTCAAATAATTCGAATAACAGATTAGTGTAAATACCTCATTGGTCCCAGTCAATTTTGAAAATGAGCAAATTGGTTTCTTTCAACAAAAAAATTTCAAAATTTATAAAATTTCAAATTTTATATATTTTTAAAAAATTCTAAAGAATAATATATAAAGAAAGTTAAAATTTTAAAATGTTCTAAAATAATAATTTTGGAGACCTAAATAAGTTAATTAATGATTCAAATCTATCATACTAAAGTATTTTTTCTTTTATTTTGCTTTGAAAAAGTTTTCAAATATAAATGATTTCAAATTTTGTGCTTTAACATAGAATTAGGTATATTGTAACAAGATTTTAATTTGAGATGTTTAATTTTTTAATTTAACTCGAACAATTTCACTCGATTCGAAAAAAATTCAAATCGAGTTAGGATGATAAAATAAGACTCGTCAACTTGATTAACTCAAAATTTTTTTACTTGATTCAATCAAACGCTCGCCCCTAACTAAAGCAATGCTACTTGAAGGTACTAGATGACGAATAGGAAAAGGTAACATGGTTAGTGTTTTTAATGATCTGTGGATTAATGATTATGATAATTTTTTTTGTTGACAGTATTCCTCTGGATGGGTGTGCCCATATGCGAGTATGTGATTTATGTAATACCCCATACCTGGCCTAGACGTTAAGATCAAGTCTGGAGAGCTACATCAAATCATTTTAGAAAAATCTAAATTTAACCATAGAAAATTTAATAGCCAAACAATATCATTCGATTCGAAAAAATTTCAAATCGAGTTAGGATGATAAAATAGGACTTGTCAACTTGATTAACTTGAAATTTTTTCACTTGATTCGATCAAACGATCACCCCTAACTAAAGCAATGCTCCTTGAAGGTACTAGATGGAGAATAAGAAAATGTAACATGGTTAGTGTTTTTAATGATCTGTGGATTAATGATGATGATAATTTGGTTTGTTCCTCTGGATAGGTGTGCCCATATGCAAGTATGTGATTTAATTCATCTTAATGGAGGCCCATGGGATAGGGATATGGTGGAAGGATTTGTAACAACTTGTTTTTCAGTTGTGCCGAAAATAACAATTTTGGAACCTCATTTCTGATGGTAGAACCCGTAAATATTATTGTTTAATATCTATGAGTCTAATTTAGTAGTATATTGAGTTCTAGTATAGTAAATTTATGGAATTGATAGTTAATTATGAACAATGACTAAATTGTAAAAGTGTTAAAAATTCATTGCTATAGATTTTAATTAGCTAAAGGACCAATTAAGCAATTGGACGAATTTCTATTAGTGAATAGTGGAAGATGGCATCTTCCACTTATATTTTCTTAATGATGATTAATTAAGTTTATTAATTTTAAACTAAGTATAAAAGACAAACTAAAAAGAAAATCAAAACATTTTTCTCATCTTCATCTTCTTCACTGTACAAACAAGGGAGAAAAGGGTTTTAAAGCTTCCAAAATTTAATCCTTAAATTGGTAAGTAATTTCAAGTTCGTTTCTTGTAATTTTTATGTTTTTGATATCTCAGAAGTTTGATTTAGCTGACCGGTGTACTATGTTGCAAACCAGTAAAGTTTCTAAAAGTTACCATTGATGAATACTTGATGAAATTGGTGTTAATTTGTTAGATTTTAAGCTTAGATACGAAAAAAGACTAGTTTGTAAAGTTTAATTGCTAGTTTTTGAACATAGGGACTAAAGTGCATAAATTTCAAAATTAATGTTAAATTTTTGTAATTATAGATGATAAAGGGTTATAGAAGGACATAATTGAGATCGGTTTCAAAATTGAGGCTCAAATTTGAAAGTTATGGTAATTTTGGTCTTAGGGAATAAATTGAATAAAATATGAAACTTTAGGGAACTTTCAAAAAATGATATTGAACTGTCATATGCGTGTAATAGGATATTATAAGGTATTTGGAATTGATAAATTGAAATGAATTATTGTATATCTCGAGATTTGAATAAAACAAAGGAAAAAGGAAAATCAAGGAAAAGGTAAAATTATGGATTAGTCCTCAACGTTTTGTTTGTTGTTGTTTTTGTTAGGTAAGTTCATATTATATGGTTGTATGTAATTGAAATATATACTTGCATTATGAATTTGTGTTGTGTGAATGTAATTTGTATTGTTTACGATTTGGTACAAAAAAGTGAGATATGAATTAAATTGTAAAGAAATGATTATATGTGCTAAATGTGCTCAAATGAACGTAATAAATGATAAGATACGATTGACATGCAAATAGGGTTAATTGCGTGCTGGTACGAAATATATGTGATAGTACGGAGTATGTGATTGTACGAAGTTTACTATTGATTATATCGAAATCCAACATTTGTTGCAAATTACCAAGTTTTATATGTCTCTACAGAAGTCATGGTGTGGTAGAGGGACATGTTATTACACGATTATATGATTGCCTATGAGTTTTTCACTTTGGTGCCCTGGTGTGGTGTAGTTACTTGTGTATCCAAATCAATTCATTAGAGTTTATCGAGCTAAATGATTATTGAATGAAATAAGTTAAAATGAAATGATATGAACTTGATATGCAAATGGCTAAGTGTTGTATTGATAATGAGATTGGTATTGAAATGTTGTTTTGAGGTGACTTGAAATTTCATAAGTTTGAATTACTACATAAGATGGTTATATGTTAACTCACCTTGTTGACATGTGCTTTGCTATGTCTAGGCAAACTTGCCAAGTTGAATTGCTTATTGTAGTAAATTGTAAAATGATGTAAGATATTGTTTTATGCCTATGAACTTACTAAGCATTCAAAATGCTTACCTAGTTGCTTTCCCTTTTCTTGTAGATTGTTGGGTTGCAGAATGTGTTGATCAAATCTCCCTGAAGCTCACACTATCCTACTATCAACTCAATAGACTTTTGATTGTTTTAAATCCTGGTTTTGTGGCATGTATATAGGTGTTATTATATATATACATTTACCTTGGAAATAATAGTTTGGTTTGAATCTTGGTTAACGGTTGATTTTGAGAAAGTTAATGTTCATATCTATATGTGTATGTTAGGTATTATGTTAAGCTATAAATGTGGCATATGATTGACAAATTTGAAAGTGAAATGGTATGGTTAAGATGATGGTATTGAATAGATTTACATGTTTGAATAGTTTGTGATTCCATAAGTTGAAATGATATGTTTAAGTGCCTAATTGATGTATAATAGTTTGGTTGATTGAGAAATTATTGAAATAAGATGTTTAGTTATGGTTTTGGCATGGTTTTATGAAATTAAGCACCATTTGGGTAAGTGGATAAGTTGGCAAGCAAAATGTACCAAAATGAATATTTTTGACATTTTTGGCTCAAAGTTATCGATACCCTAGAAATGGGTATCAGTACATTGGTGATTTTTCTTAAATTTTCAAACATCGAACCTAAAAATGGTATTGATACTTTGACAAGGTTATCTGTACTTTATGTCTGGTATCGATTTAATTCAAATTATTTTAAAACATTAAAGGCTAAAATGGTATCAGTTCCTTTATGGGGTATTGGTACCTATTCTGAAAACTTTGAAAATATTGCAATTTGATCATTTTCATGCTTAGATCTATAAATGAGCTTTTGTAAGCTCAATTTAAGCTCAGGTTTAATTGTATATCTTAATGTGATTGTGATTAAGACGTGTTGAAATTTTTGAATGATTTATTTATGATATATTTGATGGTAGTTGCTCTGGCAACGACTGTAGCATCTCATAACTCGAACCCGACGATCGAGTCGAGTAGGGGTGTTACGAGATTGCTAGTACCATATGATACTGAGCGGGTTTTGCATATGTCGTTAAGTTGGTATTCTATGGAGGATATTTATACATGCCATTTTGGTTATAATGGATTCTATTGTGTCAAGTTTGGCCATCAGGTGGCTCTTTGCTTATTTTTCAACATTATTGATTTCCATGTCAATAACCCTTGGCAAATTCTATGGAATGAGGCTTTGCTGCCAAAAATAAAAGAATTCTTATGACGATTGTTATGAGGGTTTGTGCCTTGTAATAAAAAGTTTTTGGCTCGAGGGGCTAATATTGATCCTCTCTGCCTAAGATGTCACCAAGTCAATGACGATTTAGTACATATTCTTTTTCATTGTCCTTTCACAATTGTTGTGTGGCATGAGCTAAAACTCATATCTAGGGGTGAGCAAAACTTGATTCGATTTAAAAAAATAAAAATCAAATTAAGATCAAATTTCAAGTTAATCAAATCGAGTTATTTGAGTCAACTCGAATAAGTAATTCGATTTTTGAGTTTGAGTCGAGTTGAAATATACAATTCGAATAACAGATTAGTGCAAAGGCCATTTTGATCTCTGTTAATATTGAAAATGAGCAAATTGGTCTCTCTCATAGCAAAAAGTACAAAATAATTTTAAAAAATTCAAAATAATTTTGAAATTTTAAAATATTTATAGAAATTCCAAAATTTATATTTTTTGAAAAATTATAAATTTTTTAAAAAATTCTAAAGAATATATAAAGAAAGTTAAATATTTAGAAATTTTCTAAAATAATAATTTTGGGACCTAAATAAGTTAATTAATGGTTCAAAAGTGTCTTATTTTTTATTATTTTGCTTGAAAAAGTTTTAAAATATATATGGTTTCAAATTTATATGCTCTAACATGTAATTAGTTATACTATAACAAGATTGTAATTTGACATGTTTAATTTTTTAAGTTAACTCGAACAATTTCACTTAATTCGACTTGACTCGATTAAAAAAAAATTCAAATCGAGTTAGCATGATAAAATAGGACTCGTCAACTAGATTAACTCATGATTTTTTCACTTGATTCGACTAAATTCGATCAAACACTCACCCTTACTCATACTAGTTGATGTTTCAATTAAGGATTTTATCATTCGAATTTTGGCTGAACAATAAGAGGAAAAAAAGGTGGTGTGTGTTGGGGATGATTTGGGGTATTTGGTATAATAGGAATGAGGGTGTGGAAGAAAATGATTATGACAACAAACCAACTTATGCAGTATGTTGACAAATTTTTACAATGTTGGAAGGGGGCGCGGTTGGTTCATTCTTCTCAATTAGTTATGTGCGATATGATTGAGGGCGGAGATATTTGTTGCTGCAAGCTAGGATTGGGGAAGTTAAAATGTAATGTTGATGGAGCCACTCTCGTGGATAATGGGTGCATGGGATGGGTTTTATGTAGAGCACTCTTGATCCTTTTTTGTTAGAAATTTTTCTTGTTCGAGAGGCTCTCTCCTAGCTCATGTCCTTGCATGTAGACAATGTTGTAATGGAGACTGATAGTCAACGTCTCTGGCAAGCCTTTCATCATGATTATGAGGATGCCTCAGACACAAGTTTAGTTCTTAAGGACTATGTTACTATTGCCTCTGCTTTTCAATCCTCTTCATTGTGTTGGATTCATAAGGATGCTAATAAGGCTACTTATGTTTTGGTCAGAGGAGCTTTATCGAGAGCGAACTACGTGAATTGTACTGTTTATCTTTTTATTGTTTGTATTATAAATTCTAAGAAATTGTCCAACTTGAATGTTAACCAGAGGAGCTAGATTTGGATGTATTGAGTAAGCATGATAGCTTGGCATTAGATGCTCTCATTGTTATATCCTTGTCCCCTTTGATCGATGTTTTTAGAATTAATATGTTTTCTTAAAAAAAAAAAGAAATTCACAGTAAAAATACATGCAAATTAATTTGAACGGCAATATTATTATTTGATGCACGTAATTGATTGCACCTTTATTTATATATATATATATATATATATATATATATATATATATATATATTTATATTTGGCCAAAGCACCTGAATACATGTTTAGTTGAACACGTTTTAATATATGTTTAGTATATTTGCACGGTAATATTTTTATTAATAAAATATTTTAATATTTTATTAATAACAAGGAATATATGTTTAGTTGAACATGTTTTTGTTGTTGTGGTTTTGTAATATATTTACATATATTTGTTAAACATGTTTAAGTTATGATGTCTATAAGAAGGAATATTGGGATATAAAAAATGAAATTTATAAGATTAAAATCATAATTTATTAATAGTAGTGGATTATTTTATTCTTTTACTTAATTTTGAAAATAATATGATTTTATTATAAAAAAGATAATTTTAATAGATAATTAAAATTAAAAAATAAATAGAAGAAAATATAATTGTGTTATTAGTTGCCTCAATTTTAATGTATCTTGTTATATTATATATATAAAATATGAGTTAGTATTTGATATATAAGTAATGTATATTTTATATTTCACAAACAACTTTAAAAATTTCTATGTGTCTCTTGTTTTTAAATATTTTATTATACTCTTATAAGACACTTGTCAACCCCTACTTATAGAGTCTAAAAACTCCACTAGTAGTATACCAAATATTATTCTATATAATATATTATATATGATATATTATATTAAATTATATAAATTTATTTTTATAAAACTTTATATATAAAATAAAAGTGAGTTATTACATAAATAATTAAATTTAAAACTAAATTAATGTATTTTTAACTTTTAGTCAATGAAAACAACACTTCAAACATAAAATAATTGAATTTAAACTTTAACATTTTATTTAAATTCATTTAACAAGAGTGTTTTAACAAAATCAACTTTTTATTTATTAGTGTGATAAATCTCCTTACCAAATGAATTTGTTTAATCAAATATTTTAATAAAATAAACATTTTTATTTATAAATGTGATAAATCTTATAAATGATAAAAATATATTATTCAATGTCAATTTAATAATATAGTGAATAGTAAAAAGTATTTTTTGTTGATTCAAATATCTTTCAAAACTCATAATTTTTACATATACGGTGTCTCAAGTCATAATCATTATGCGTAATAGTACATGCTTTTTATTTATTGAATAATATATTTTAGTTCATATAATTAATGTAAAATAATATATTACAAAATAATAAAAATAATAAAATATATAATTTTTTAATTAAAATATAGTAATAAAAGAATTTCAAATCATAATTATAAGATTTGTATATATTAAAAACAGAATATGAATATAATCTAAATTAATAGTATTCACTAATTCATAAATAATGTGAAATTACTATATTTTAAGAATTTTTGTATATAAAATATATGATTTAGTATTATATTTATAATATCTCTGCATATATAAGTATATATAAGCATGAATTAGAAAAACTTTTAAATTAACGAGACTATTCTTTATTTTCCATCATATTATTAGATTGACATTTAACAATTAAAAAAGTTGAAGTAAAATAGAAGTTGTGCTAATTATACATTTAAAAATAATTATAATATAATCAAGTTGTTATAATAATACGCTTTTAAAATAATTATAATTTAATATACATTTATAGTTAAAATAGTGGTACTATTTTTAAAATAAAGTTGTTATTTGAATAGAACTCTAAGCATAAATTATGAAAAAATGTTGTGATAAATATAACTATAATTTATATTACAATTATTAGTTACAAAACTTTTATGTGAGAAAGAGCTTGTGCTAATTTTATTGACGTGAAATTGAATTATTATTTGAATAGAAATCTAATTATCTTAATTATCACTTAATTAATATTAAAGTTAATTATAAACAAAAAAAGTTAATTATGTTAGTTAGTTGTTGTTTTGAATTATGTTACTTTGCATTAATTACATAAAGTAAAATTATTCAAGATATGTTGAATATGTTAAATGCTTTAAGTAGGATTCAAAATTTTTTATTATACTATTTGAATTGGTAAGTTAATATATTTTAATTATATTCAATAATTAAATTAAGAAATATTATTTTACATTTATTACTACAATTAAAAATATAATATTTAAAAATTGATTAAATATTAATGTGTAAAATCACATGCAACACATGTGATATTAAAAGTTAGTATATATAAAAGCACGAGTTTGGAGATACTAGGGTCTAGTGCCCTAAGTGTAATTTATTCGTTATTTATACTTATAATTTTTCAAACATATTGATTTAAATAAAATTTCATTATTCATATTAATATAATTTGTATACGCCCTTAACGATTGTTACACGCAAAAAAAAAATATAAGCAAATATTGACTCATTAATTACCTAATGTTTAGCTAATACTAAGTTGTAATACATGGTCGGACTTGTAACACCCCAAACTCGGCCTAGAAGTTATAACCGGATATTGAAGAATTACATTAACTTGTTTAAAAGCTTTTGTTTTAACCAAACTCAATGCATGTTTCAAAAGCATAAAATTTGGCAAAACTCTCGTAAATATTTTAAAAAAAACAAAGTCCAAAAATATTTATTTAAAACTCAGTGTATCACCCCAAACTCGACCTAGACGTTATGGCCGAATCTGGTGATGTCTTAAGGAATGGGTTTTAAAAATCGTGCTATCTTGGTAAACCTTCAATATTTAAAATTTACTAAAACCATAAATTAATCAGTTTCTTTACCAAAACTTATTACAGCGAAAGCCTTAATCGTTATAGTCTGAAAACGCAGTCGTGTTTTTAGGAAAACCGTTGTTTTAATAAACCAGTTTTACCAAAGCAATCAATTTGACAAACAATCCAAAAATATACAGTTAAAAACTAATCAGTCTAGAAAGTCCCTAAAAATTACAACTCTCAAATAAATCCAAAATTCAAAATAATCCAAAAGTACTAAGTTTTACTGTTTTACGATATAGTGGTCACCGCTGTGTCTCCGTCGCACCGATCCGCCTAAGTTTGTGGATTACCTGACAAAACAGACAAACATATGTGAGTTTACATAAACTCAGTGTGTAACTAAGCAGAATTAGACAGGCAAACGTACAGAAATATTTCAAACAATCAGATAGAATCGACTCATGCCCATCTCAGGTACAGTTATAGAATCAGAAAATAGATATGCAAAGTCTTACCCCTATCCTCTACACACCAACTCTGACCATCCCATCATACCATGTTAGGTTTAAAAATGCCCACCCATCCGTACACACAATATTGTGTCGTTACGACACATATCAGATATAGTGCAACCAAGCTGCCAAAATATAGGCGATGATCGCCATACAGAGCACTTCCTCCACATATATATAACCCACCCCATCATAGATGCAGATATTAAATACAGATTTATCAGGCTAAACATGCTAAACATGTTTTATACAAATAACAGATACACATATATCAGTATAAACAGACATACATTAGTAATCTTAATCAGATCAGTCTAACAGAATTTCATAGCATACAGATAGGGGTTTAATTAGCCCTTACCAACCCTACGGTAGGTCCACAGTCGAACGGAATGACCCGCTTGACCCTAGGAAATATTTTAGAATTATGGGCCAACATGTCCGTTTGGGCCCACACGCCCAGTTTGGCCTTGCCCATGTGGCCTACACGGCCTAGCCCAAGAATCTACACACCCATTTGTCATGCCCGTATGGGCCTACACTGTAACACTCTTTACCCGAGACTGTTGTCAGAATCGAGCACGAGGCATTACTAAACTTAATCTATCACTTAAATAGTTTTAAATTGTTTATTTAAGCATTTCGAATGTGCTGCCATTCTGCGTCGTAGTCGCCTAAAAATTCATATCTTGAGTTCCGAAACTCTAAATTAAGATCCGTAAATTTTTCCTGAAACTAGACTCATATATCTATCTACTATTTTTTTTATATATTTTTGACTTGGCCAATTAGTACAGTTTATTAGTTAAAGTTTCCCCTGTTTCAAAACTCGACTACACTAACCTCTTCTTATTGCAAACCATGTTTCTCCCTGTACAAAATTCATATCACTAAGCCGTTTGTTTTTATTACAACTAGACTCAACAAGGATTATAACCATATAAAGTATACCTTCTAATTAGTTTTGTACAATTTATGGTGAATTTCCAAAGTTGAAACAGGGGATCCAAAAATCGCTCTGACCCTGTTTCACTAAAACTCAAATATATCATAAAATATAACACATTTACCTGTTTTTCTTATTCCATAAGAAAATAGACATAATAAGCTTTAATTTCATATATTATTCATCTTTAAACTATGTTTCTACAATTTTTAGTGATTTTTCAAAGTTACGTCATTTCTGTTACTTGAATCTGTTTTTAGGTTACTTTCACATTTTTCATAATTTTCATGTGATAATCACCATTCAATCATACATATTAATAAACATGCATATCATCGGCCATTTTTATTAGCTAATCACTAGCAAGTATTTACACATCATTCATTGTTCATATTATACCAAAAGTAGCTAAGTTTCTATACATGCCATACACAAAACAAAACATCTAATTATACCGAGTTATTTCTTTGATAGTGTGATCGGCCTCCGACGTTTCCTTCAATCCCCGAGTGGCTAGATAAGTACTATAAGAAGAAGAAAATAAAGAGATTAAGCACTAGGCTTAGTAAGCTTACAAGCAAATAAATCACAACATTCAACATAATGGATAATTATGCATAATATCATCTAACATCATAAATTTCTTTACTTCTCAATTTCTATCTTCTTCTTTATTCCCTTACCTTCTTTCTTACCTGACCTTTCCTTTTTCATAAATATAATCTACTTTTCCTTTGCTGTTAATTCACTGTAATTTAACTCGTATCCTGACCCGTTGAACCACTCGGAATACTAAGGATACTAGGGTCGCTCTCGCTCATCAATATTATCTCGCCAATGCCATGTCTTTGACATGGACTTACATGAATTATTCCTGTCTCCAATGCCATATATAATATGGACTTACATGGCTCAATCCTGTCTCCAAAGCCATATTTCTAATATGGGCTTACATGGCTCATTTCATTCATCTGTCAACCCTAATATCCTAACATTCCTAGGGTTCAACCGGCTTTCTAACACTTTTCCTCTGTCACTTCACCTTAAATTCGACTTTAAATATTTTTATAACATAAATATATAAATGCTGGAAATTAAAAATAATAATGTAAAATAAAATAATATTGCATTTATTTACTGTAAACTTACCTTGATACAAAATGTGACTAAACTTTACAATTTAGTCCTTTACTTTTTCTTTTCCCCGATCTACTCCCAAATTTCGCTCTTCTTGATCTATAATAGCAAATTTAGCTTATTTAATATCAACATTTATCAAAACAACCCTTTACTCAAACTTTGGCAAAATTACATTTTTGCCCCTAAACTTTCACATATTTGCACTTTTTCCCCAAGGCTCGTAAATTAAACTTCATCCTATTTTCTTATGTTTTATGACATGCTGATCATTTTTCCCTTCTATGACAACATCAAATTCACACACTAACATGTACTTATGACTATTAGGTATTTTTACTGATTGAGCCTTTTTACTCGTTTTCACTTAAAACCAAGTAGCACAAGTTGTCTAACATAATTTAAAACCTCATACTCCATCATAAAACATCAAAATACACAAATTTCACCTATGGGTATTTTTCCAAATTTGATTCCTAACTTAAATTATTGCTAGCATAAGCTTTATCGAGCTACCGGGACTTCAAAAACGTAAAGATCATTAAAAACGGGGCTTGGAATCACTTACTATGAAGCTTGAAAGTTGAAGAAACCCCAGCTATGGAGAGAGGTAAGGTTTGGCTGGTAACTTGAAGAAGATGATACAATTTTATCATCTTTTTATCTTTTTATTAATGTTAATAACCAAATGACCAAAATACCCCTCCTACTAAACTTTCAAAAATTCCTTCCATGTCCTAATTTTGTCCATGAACTTAAAATTGGTCAAATTACCATTTAAGATCTCCTAATTAATATTCCAAAATAATTTCATACTAAAAACTTCTAGAATGCAAGTTTTGCAAATTATTCGATTTAGTCCCTAACCTCAATTTAAGCACTTTATGCATAGAATTTTATCACGAAATTTTCGCACAATCATGTAATCATACCATGAACCTCAAAATAATAATAAAATAAATTTTTTTCTACCCTGAATTTGTGGTTTCACAACCACTGTTCCGTTTAGGCCCTATTTCGGAATGTTACATACACGCCCAGATTGGACTAGCCCATGTGGCCCACATGGTCGTGTGCTGCGCAAGGCCATGCCTTTGTCAACCACACGGTAGTGTCTCGCATACGACCGGCCACACGTTCGTGTGGCGTCGACAATGGCAGTTTTTGAATTTTGTCGAAACCTTGATTTCTGTGTTTTGGGTACACACCTAGTATTGATCCGATCCAAAACCACTCCTGAGCCTTCCAACCCTAAAAATACCATTCAATCGATTAATACTAAGTACTGAAACACCAATCTATTGAACTCCTAAGAACCACTTAAGAAACAATTCTATTGACATAGTCGAACACTTACCAAAACAATATTGTAATCTCGAATCCATTACACGAAATAAGCCGAATTTCGATCCCCTTGATTAACACCTAAACAATGATTCATCACATTAACACATCAGAACCCGATTCTTAAACGCTCAAAATACAAGAAGACTTACTTACCACAAACTGAATAAAAACCATAGCCCTCCAATCGCAGATATTGAAAAACGTCAAAAGTTTTCTGAAGGAGAGAATAAAAATAAAATTTGAAAAAAAGCAAAATAAAGTAAAGAAAAGATGACACAAATCCCCATATCTCTCCCACTAACCTACTATGTAACCACTTACTCAGAATTTATGTTCAACCGAAACTCTCTCAGATAACAGAGCACAAATATAACACCTTCGCTAACACAAAGATTCAAACCAGTAGGCTCATTCTAATATGGTTGTGCATATAATTTAATATAAGCCCACTGAAAGATATAGGACTTTATTCAAAAAATAACAAAATAACAAAATTTGCTAAAGGTAAGGTTTGAACTCGAGACCTCACACACACACCCAGAACACTTAACCACTGTAACAGATACACAATTGTTGTCAAATTTACAAAGAAGCAGAAATAGGAAAATTTGTGGCGTTACAGCTCTACCCCCTAAAAGAAATTTCGACCTTGAAATTTACCTCATCAGAACAGATGAGGATACTGCTGACGCATCGGATCCTTAGGTTCCCACGTGGCCTCCTTAGCACCATGATTCCGCCACAAAACCTTTACTAACGGAATGGACTTCCTCCTTAGAACCTTGGTATTACGATCCAAAATTTGAATCAGTTCCTTCTCAAAGGTTAAATCTGGTCTAACCTCGATCTCCTCAACAGAAACAGAGTAAGATGGGTCAGACCAATACCGCCTTAACATTGAGACGTGAAACACATCATGTATGCAGTCTAACTCTAGAGGTAGCTCCAACTGATAAGCGACTGGCCCCACACATTTCAGAATCCAATATGGTCCAATAAACCTAGGGTTTAGCTTGCCCTAATGACTGAATCTCAGAACCTTCTTCTACGGAGAAACCTTAAGAAAGATGAAGTCCCCCACAGAATACTCAATATCTCTCCTCTTTATATCCTCATAAGAATTCTGTCTATCAGAAGCCACTTTCAGACGATCTCGAATCAGTCGACCTTTATCCTCAGTCTCAGAAACCAACTCAGGACCCAAAACCCAACGTTCACCCAACTTAGTCCAACATAGCGGAGTACGACACTTACGGTCATAGAAAGCCTCATAAGGTCCAACTCAGCTAGCGACATATAATCCTCCCAACTACCTCAAAAATCAATCACACAGCTCTGAAGCATATCTTCCAGTATCTGGATCACTCTCTCAGATTGACCATCGGTCTGAGAATGAAACGCAGTACTGAAGTCCAATCTCGAACCCAGAGTATCGTGCAATTTCATCCAAAACCGAGAAGTAAAGCAATGATCTCTATCAGAAATGATCGAAACAGGAACCCCATGTAGTCTCACAATCTCCGAAATATAGAGCTTCGATAGCTTCTGCAAATAATAGCCCATCCGAACCTGGATGAAATTAGCAGACTTGGTCAATCGATCCATGATAACCAAACAGAATCCTTCTTAGTGGGTGTCAAGGGCAACCGACCAACGAAGTCCATCGTTACACGCTCCCATTTCCATAGGGGAATCTTAATGGGTTGTAGCAAACCCGAAGGCAACTGATGCTCAGTCTTAACTTGCTAACATGTCAGACTTCGAGCAATAAAATCAATAACTTCACGCTTCAAACCTAGCCACCAGTACAGTTCATGTAGAACCTGATACATCTTATTCCTACTGGGATGCATAGTATAAGGGCTACTATGCGCCTCCCTCAGAATCAACTGTCTCAAATCAGAATCATTTGACACACAAATCTGTCCACGGAAACATAGCACACCATCATTATCTAACCCAAAATCAAGAGTAGTACCACTCTCAACCTAATAGAACCACACACCAAGAGTCTCATCCCCTAACTACTTATCTCGAATCTGCTCAACCCAAGTCAGCTTAACTTGTAACTCGGCTAACAGACTCTCATCTTCAAACAGATTAAGATGAGCAAACATTGCCCTCAAATCAGACATCACTCTTCGACTGAGAGTATCGGCCACCATATTGGTATTACCAAGATGGTACTCTATAATATAGTCATAATCTTTAAACTGTTCAATCCAACGGTGTTGCTTAAGGTTCAACTCCTTCTGAGTAAGGAAATACTTGAGGCTCTTATGATTAGTGTAGGTGATACACCTCTCACCATATAGACAGTGCCTCTAGATTTTCAATGCAAAGACTACAGCAGCCAACTCGAGATCATGCGTATGATAGTTTCCCTCATGTGCCTTATTCTGCCGGAAAGCATAAGCCACAACCTTACCATCTAGCATCAAAATATACCCCAACCCAACGTGCGATGCATCACTGTAAACCACAAACTCCTTGCCGGATTCAGGCTGTATCAGAACAGGAGCCTGAGTCAGAACAGACTTGAGCTTCTCAAAGTTTGATTGTTGTGCATCAGTCCAGACAAACGGTACACCCTTACATAGAAGCTTAGTCAAGAGAGCTGCAATAAGAGAGAATCCCTCGATAAATCGACGATAATAACCCGTTAAACCCAAAAAATTATGGATCTAATATACATTCTTAGGCTGTTTCTAATCCAATACAGCCTCAATTTTTCTCGGATCTACACGAATCCCCTTAGTAGACACCGTATGCCTCAAGAAGGTTACCTCTTGCACCCAGAACTCGCATTTACTCAACTTAGCGTAGAGATACTTTTCTCATAGAATCTGAAGCACCACTCTAAGATGCTCATCATGCTCATCCTCAGTCTCAGAGTAAACCAGAATGTTGTCGATAAAGACCATGACGAATTGATTCAGATAAGGCTAAAACACTCAGTTCATCAGATCCATGAATGCGGCCGGAGCATTCGTCAGACCAAAAGGCATAACTAGGAACTTATAATGTCTATATCGAGTTCTAAATGCAGTCTTATGAACATCAGCCTTCTTAACTCTCAACTGATGATACCCAGATCGAAGATCAATCTTGGAAACACTGAAATCACTCAGAACTGATCAAACAAGTCGTCGATCCTCAGAAGTGGATACTTATTCTTCACAGTCAACTTATTCAGTTGCCGATAATCGATGCACATCCTTATGGTCCCATCCTCCTTCTTAACAAACAAAACTGATGCTCCCCATGGAGACAAACTAGGATAGATGAAAGCACAGTCTAAAAGCTCTTGCAGTTGAGCCTTAAGCTCAGTAAGCTCTTTCGATGCTATCCGATAGGGAGCGATGGACACTGAAGTCGTACCCGAAAAAAGCTCAATCCCAAATTCAACCTCTCGACTAGAAGGTAAACCTGGTAACTCCTCAGGAAAAACATCCGAAAAATTCCTTACAGTTCTGATATTCCCAACAGAAGAGTCCTTATAATCAAAAACACAGACGTAAACTAAGTACGCCTCACACCCTTTTCGAACCAGTTTCTCAGCCGCTAGAGTGGAGATCGTGTTGGACAGATAATCCCGACGCTCGCTGATTACAATCACTTCCATATCATCTTCAGTCCTTAGAATGAACCTCTTAGTCGCGCAGTCCAAATTAACCAGTGCTTGACCAACCAATTCATACACAGAATTAAGTCGAACTCCCCAAACGGAAGCTCCATCACATCTGCTAGAAAAACAATCCCTTGCACCTCTAATGGATCACCCCTATAGAGTTTGCTAACCAAAAAAACTGCCCCAATGGACTTAGAACAATAACCTTACTAGAAGTACTCTCAATAGAAACTTCCAAGTTTTCAGATACAGCACTAGCTACGTATAAGGTATAAGGGTATATCAAATATAAGGAACATACTGGTGATAATATCTGGTGCATATCTATCCTCTTGACGCCATGCAGCATATACCAATGCAGGCTGTCTCGCCTCTGTCTAATTAACACCTCTACCCAATGCTCTCTGTCCACAACCCAAATCGTTACTACCCCTAGCTGAACCATGGCCCCTAGGTGGTTGTTGAACTACCCTCTGAGGCTGCACATAACCTGGAGCATTAGTCTAATCTGTCCGCTGTGGACAGTCTCTAATATGATGCTCTAAAGATCCACGCCTTAAACAGGCCCTAATCCTCCTCTAACACTCGCCCGGATGACACATACTACAATCACCACAAGGCTGCAACCCAGCTAGAGCAACAGGATCCCCACTCTAATTGGCCTATCAGATCTAAACTTTTTCTTAGGCCTCGGAACAGAACCAGAGGGCTTCAAATCCCTTTTATTCTTGCCTCTCCCACTGTCTCTATTTTGGCGCTCCACACGTATAACATCATCGACGATCTTCACATTCTAAACTAGAATCGCAAACTCACGGTCCCTCTGTTGGAGTAATCACTACCCTCAGATTATCCCTCAGTCCATCTTCAAACCAAACGCACCTCCCATACTCAAACGTTACCATGCCTCGAGCGTTGTGGCTCAACCTTAGAAATTTAGCCTCATACTTGACCACGGATCTATCTCTTTGCATGAGATTCATGAACTCACGCCTACGAGTATCCACATAGCTCGCTCTCACGTACTTACTCTGAAACGTGGTCTTAAAAAAATCCCAAGTCAAATTATCAGGCTGAGTACCCTCCTCAACCGTTAAACACCACTGATATGCCTCTTCGCGAAGCAAAGAGACTGCACCCTTGAATTTTTGATCGAGAGTACAATCTAAGTCGTTCATAATCCTCTCTGTGGCCTCCAACCAGTACTCGGCCACACTAGAGGAGACTTTAGTGACACCCCTAAACAATTCAACTCTATTATATCGAAGTTGTTTAATTACCGACCCTGAACCCCCAGATCTAGACTGCGGTCCAACAACACTCTCTAAAATCCTCAGCATGGCCTGGGACAGTGTGTCGTCCCTAGCTGAAAGGCTTTGAGACCTAGTCTCAGTAGTAGACGAAACTGGTGTCTTACTCATATCCAGATGTGGAATACTACCCAATGAGGAAGACTCAGCTCGAGCTCTCCTACGGCCCCTTATACGGCCACGAGTACCACATCCATGAGTTCCATGAGTGCTCCTAGTGTAATTCAAGGTTTTTCTACATTAAAAGTTTTATGCATCAGTTTCAGTATTTATTAGCAGATATGTTATGCATAATTTATCAAAAGTACAGAAGTGTTTTCAGAGGTTTCGGTCTCTAACTATTTCAGTACAGTCTTAGAAAGTACTAACTACAGTGTTTCTAAACTGTTCTAACTAAGTTTTAGAAGTACTTACAGGATCGGAGCTGGAGACTCGATGTACCACATACTTTTTCAATTATTCAAACCATTTTAAATCTCATAACTTTAAAAACAAAATTTTAGAACACAAAATTTACAGCCAAGTTTTGTAACCTAGCTCTGATACTACTAAATGTAACACCCCAAACGTGACCTAGATGTTATGGTCGAATCTGGTGATGTCATAAGGAATAGGTTTTGAAAACTGTGCTGTCTTAGTAAACCTTCAATATTTAAAATTTAGTAAAACCATAAATTAGTCAGTTTCTTTAAAAAAAACTTATTACAGTGAAAATCTTAATCGTTATAGTCTGAAAATGCAGTCATGTTTTTAAGATAACCGTTGTTTTAATAAACTAGTTTTACCAAAGCAATCAATTTCACAAACAATCTAAAAATACACAACTAAAAAATAATCAGTCCAAAGGATCCCCAAAAATTACAACTCTAAAATAAATCTAAAATTCAATAACAAATCAAAATGGGAGTCGATAATATGCTTATAAGAGATCAATATGGCGGCGATAACATACCCCTAACTAAATATTATAGTAGCATATCACCTACTTACATGGTTTCGATTTAATGGTATCAGAAGGCATGTTGCATATACATTCACAAATTAAGATACAATAGATTTAATATATTGTTCATATATCATGCTTATAATAATAATTTAATCAATCAGATTATGGTTCTAGCATTAATCATATAATCGATGACTTAATTGAATAAATAAAGCACTAAAATAGTTCGGGAACCATTCAAGGACTAAATTGCACAAATACATAAAATTCTGGAAAAAAAACTATAAAATCTAAAAAACTGAGAACATGTGGCCATGTGGCCAAACCATGTAGGAAGCTTCGGACAGTGTGGCTAGGTCGTGTAACAGATTGAGGTCATATGGAAATTACAAAATTAAGTTGCAAAGGAGACACGACCGTGTGGCGAGCCGTATGGAGGGTCCTAAGTCATGTGAGAATAGAATTTCCTAAGGTTTCAGGGGAACATGACCGTGTGAGGGGCTGTGTAGTCTACACGGTGGCCCACACGCTTGTGTGGCCTTATCTCGATGCACGATTTTACCTCGATTCACTTGTAAAATAACACACACTTGTCTCCAGGATCTTGAACGTTGTTGCTCGTGCTTAGATATGGTCTGAAGTACCTAAATTGAGTCTAATTCTTGGCAATGATTATGAACGTTTGAATTGGCGACTATGAATCTAATCAGGAAATGAGTTGGAATTAAGAATAGTCTTTGATTCAGGATCAAAAATAAATTTTAACAGTGATGATAAAAATATTTTGCAAAGAAGAATATGGGAATGAAAAGAGAGAATAAATAGGGGAAAATGAGAACAAAAATTCAGGCTAAACACCTAGGGTTTTCAAATTTTAAGTGGATGGATAGAAAATTTACCCCTTTTACTGAGAATAAAAGGGAAATGGGGGAGAATGGCATGACTTGAACTTAAGATTATAAGGAAGTAAGTAGAATGCTTAACCATTGGGCTACTACCCACACTTGTTAAGTTTTCACTATAAATTGTACATATTCTAATGTGGTTTTCATCCTAGGTTGTTGAAAATAAAAAGGAAAGAAAATGGAAGGGGTGGATAGAACCTAGGATCTCTAATGAGTGCACTAACTACGTAACCATCAAAACTAAGTCATTTCTTGGTTATTTATTTCATTCAACCCTATATATTTTGGGGTGTTAGAGCATATGTAATTAAAAGTATGTTAGTAATGTAAGAAATGATAAATGATAGTTTAGTGATTAGTGAATCTTTTGAAACTAAGGATTAAATTATAAAGAGTGAAAATTTATTTATTTGTCATTAATTTATAATAGAATAGAAGTAGTAGCATAGTGAAATTGTTGTAGAGAGGAATAAATTGAATAGTGTTAAGTGTTAGTAAATAAAGTGAAAAGTGATATTGAAATGTTATGTTAGTGAAATGATTTTTCATGAATCTAGGGACTAAATTGTGAAATATTCGAAA
The DNA here is from genome assembly GCF_025698485.1 of Gossypium arboreum. NCBI lineage: Eukaryota > Viridiplantae > Streptophyta > Magnoliopsida > Malvales > Malvaceae > Gossypium > Gossypium arboreum. The sequence continues at coordinate 12,621,394 of NC_069072.1, read as the reverse complement.
CATACTATGTGAGTTAAAATAGTGGAATAAAATATTTAAATGAAGTGTTGTATGAAAGTAAAGTGCTTAATGAAAGTAAGTTGAAATCAAAAGTGTAAAGTATTGTGAGTATGTGATATACTTATGTTACGTGAATTTATGAAATGAAAGTATAGTGTATGTGTTTATGTTATTCAAAGTGATTGTGCAAAATGACAATTGTGTGTTTAGGTGAATTGCGTTCAAACTAAAAAATGTGTTTTAAAGTGATATATGTGATATGTCAAGTATGATTTTATGAAAGTGAATATGTGAAAGTGTGAAATAATCATATTATGTATATGCTTATGCGATTTAAAATGAACAAATAAAGTGTTATGTGAATAAATGTCTTAGTGAGCTCAATGGATATATGATATGTGATAATGAAATAGTTGTTGGAGTTGAGAGGAGCTGGGGTTCGAATGGAAACCGGGCTGGTGTTGCTCGAGGGGGGTCGAAGGGGATTAGGAGAAGAGAATTGGGTTATGTAATATGTTTAATGGAGTTTTGTATATTTTTTGGAGTTTTGTTCTTAGAGTTCCGTTATAGGCCAGTAGTTTTATTTTGGCTTGGAGGTTTGGAATATATCGAAATACCATATGTTCAAATTGATTGAAACTCCTCTAAGACTCACTAAAGACTACAAAACTGATATGTGAAACTAAATGTGCATGTGTATGTGTATGTGTAATAATATGTGAAAATAAAGATAAAAGTGGATGTGAATTAAGTGTTAAAAGATATATGTAGATTAAGTGTTTATGTTATGTTTGTGAAATGAGAGAAAGATTTTGATATGTGAATGTGAGAGTTAATTAGTGATAAAATATGTTGGAGTTAAGACTATAAGTTATATATTTAATTTAAAGGATTTAATGTTTTGGAAAAAAGTTTTAAGTATATTAGTGAAAAAACTATGTGAATAAATGTTATTAAAAATATTTAAATTGTATATATATAAAAATGGTAAGATTGGATTCAATTGAGTACTTACTAAACTATTCACGTAGCTTAACACGTTTTTTTTAAATGCGTAGGTGATAGATAAGTTTTGAAAAGAATCAAGGATTGCTACTTCAGTTTGAATCATATCACTCCTTAAGCTTCAAGTTCAAGCCTTTTGGTATATATATTTTAGACTTTAGTTTGGCATGTACTTAGGTTTATGAGTAAAAAAATGTGAATTATGTATGAATAATAATGTTGTGTTTAAGTTACCTCGATTATAATAAAAACAAGAATATAATTAAGTGGTGAATTGGATCGGGTGAAGGATGTTACAGTTACTCTCGATTCCCATTAACACATAAGAGTTATAATTTGTTCACTTTTCTATAAAGTAAAGCTAAAAATCAATATATGATGATAATTCTACATGAGTCTCAGTGTAATCCAAAGTCTTTAACTATAGAAAATGACTTTACTTGTTCCATAAGTAATTTGACTTGACCCGCAAGAAACTAATCTTTAAGCCTTCAATTTTAACTCAACAATTGGTCTTCATATTTTAGACTTTACTCATCCAATATCATCAAAAATAAATACAAAATTTGTCTACTCTTCAAAAGGGTAAGTATGACCATGAAATGGTGTCTAAAGTTGTAGCAACTATTTTAGCCAAAGAAACAACCACAAAATAAACATTGGTATCAAAAAATAAACATTGGTATCAAATTAATTAATAACTTAAATAGTATAGATCAATAGATATTATAATACCTATGAATAATAAATGTATACATATGTTTTAAGTCGCTTATCTCGTCCCTACTTCTGCTTTTTATAATTCTATAATAAAAGCTTAAATTCCGTTTGGTTTCAAGAAACATGTGTCATTTTTGTTAATATTTCTTTTGAAAATGTAAAACATTGGAAAAAATATGTTCAATAAAATATTTTAAAAATAATTTTGAAAGATGAAAATAAAACATATGAACATCAAAATATAAGTTGTTTTCATTGAAAATGTTTTGCAAAATTGAAAGGTTGAAAATAAGGGATTTAAACTTAAAAAGTTTATTTTAGTTTAAACTCATATAAACACAAAAAAATTAACAATTTTAAATATCAAATTTGTTACCTTAATTCAAATTCATATAAATGTGAAAATTTATTTTATTTTATTTCTCATGTTTCTATTATATAAAAATAGATGTCAAACATATTTTTCATGTTTTCATTATTGAAAAAAAGTTATTTCTATTTATCAAACACATTTTCAATTTTAAAGAATATAAAATTAGAATTGTTTTTAAATGAAAATAAAAATATTTTCATAAATTAAATGGAACCTTAATAAACAATACTTAAATTAAAATGAAATTATGTATTAAATAATAAAATGTACTTTTATTAAATAAAATAAACATAAAAAGCATTATACATTTTAACTTTTACTTATTATAAAAACTTTCTAGTTATTTAAAATAATTTTTGAAAAATATTTTTGTTAAAGTGTAGTTAACTAATTGAGGTGAAAAGTTTAAAAAAAATTGACTAAAAAATATCAATTGTGACATTTTAATCGAGATATTAGGAGTATTATAAATATTTAGAACAGATGCAATTAGAATTGTTCATAACCGAGGTTGGGTCATTCTATGGTACTGATATAATTTATACTTGTCCAAGTCCGGTTTAACTCAGAATGTGAGTCTTAAATTTTGTCCAAATCCATCCATATTTGTAAATTTTAAACCCATTCATATTTTAAACACAATAATCTAGATAATTTTTTTTTATATGACCAATGGCATCCTTCATGTCTGTTTTACAGTTCAAAAATATTAATCCTTTCAGGGTTCATAGTTGTTCCGCCCAACAAAATTTTCTATAGGGTTCAAACGTAAATTTTCTTCCTATCCTTGGAAGTACAATATACCTTAACACTGCACTCAACACTTGTTGGTAAATATAAATAATTTACCATAATTTTTAATGTGTATATTATAATACTATAGATTATTATAGATTAATTTTTTCTATGATATAAATTACATAATATATAATATAAAATAGCTAACAAAAAAAAAAAAAAGGAAGTGGTTAAACTTTTGTGTTCGCACCTTAAGCTTCAATGTTCGAGTCTTGTTGTCAACATCTCTTTCTTTCTATTGTAATGTAAGCTTGGATTGTAAAATTGCTTATCAATAAAATGATGGTTTAAATATGTTAAAGGTTTTTGCATTCTTTCAAAATTTAAAATTTAGTCCATATACTTTTTTGGCATTAGGATAGTTGATTTGGCTATTATAAGAAAAGGTAAAGTAACTCTTTTGTACTTTCAAAAAACATTTAAAAATATAAAAATTTAAAAATTCTTTAAAATTAAAAATAAATTTAAATTTAAATAATTTAAAATATATGAAAAATTTAAAAGTGTTCTACTTAGACCCATCCATAGTTCGTGCCAAGTTTGGGTCTAAATTTTTTTTCAAGTCCAGCCCCACCCAAAATGTCCATTTTTCTCGTTCAAAATTAATAAAATCCTTTTTTGTAGTTCAAAATTAATAAAATATAAAATATATATTTTTTATATTAATATTTTTAAATTTAATTTAATTTTAAAAATATTTTTTATTATTTAAATTAAATTCATGTCAGCATGACCAGTTAAAGACATAAAAGATATTGTCCAAGCCCAACCCCAAGTTATATTGGGCCGAGCGAGTTACTCGACCCATGGACAGTCTATGAATTTACTACATAAATAGTAATATGATCTCTTCAAAGGTTGAACTATTTGTTTGGTCCATGTTAAATTAGATTAATTATATATTAAAAATAAATTTATAATAATTTAATTATAAAATATATAAAATATTAGTATGAAATAAGTTTTAAATAATGATACAAACTTTTAAATTATTTAAAATTATTTCCTCCATAAGGTAAATAATTATTTTTAATTATTTTATATATTATTTAAATTAAATAATGATACAAACTATAACTCAATTTGAATTAAATTTAAATATACCACGAAAAGTTTTTGATCAAAATACACTGTGAAAATTTTAAGACTAAATTTACTTGGTTTTTTTATTTTATTTGAGGGACAACTAAATTTACTTTGTACTTTGTCAAAATGGGGTCATTATATATATATATATATAAAATGTATTTTGAACAAATATATATTAAATATAATCTTAATCGATTGGTAGTTTGTATTATTATTTAGAAATTACTTTATACTAATATTTTACATGCTTTATATTTAAATTTGCACTGAAATGTTTTTGACATATAATTAATTTAATTGCAAATAAATAAGTGTTCAAATTGATTTAATATGGACTGAACAAATAGCACAAAGTTTGAAGAGATATTATTACCATTCATGGAGTAAATTAATAGACCTATCCATGAACCAGGTAGCCCAATAGATCCTATAGGCCTAGTGCAACTTGACTCGAACTTGAACATTGTTTTTTTATGTCATGAGCTTGGTCGGAGTAACCTAAACTATTTTGAGCTTAGCTTGTTTTCAATTTAAAAAAATAAAAGTGTTTTTAAAATTGAATTTAATTATAACATATATATAATATTAATAAAAAATATTTTTAATATTTTATTAAATTTTGAAGAATGAAATGGGTTTTTAGGTGCGTCATAGCAAGCCAAAAATAGACTAGACTTAAAAAGTTTTTGGACTCAACTTAATCTTGTGTATGGATAGGTCAAAGTAAATAATAAAATTTTTGAATTTTGGAAAATTTTATATTTTCATATATTTTAAAATTATTTAAAAGTATTTTTAAAATTTTAAATAGTTTTAAATTTTCAAAAAATTATATTTATATTTTAAATTTTTATAATTATTTTGTACTTTTAAAAAGTAAGGACCAAATTAATAGCCAAATCAACCATTTTAATAACAAAACTGACATAAGGATCAAAATTTTAAATAAAAAATATAGAGAATAAATTTTAAATTTCAGAAAAATTAGCATATTTAAACCTAAAATAATATACTATAACTTTAAAAACCAGCCAGGCCTTAACTTCAGCCTTAATTGTTGAGCTCTTTGTGAAGCAAGTCGCCTACATATTACAATTGAACATAGCAGAACAGCGTGGCAAGCCAATAATATTACATGAAGATAGTACTTGACATTTCTCTCCAAGATTAACATATACATTAATATTTACAAAATTCGCTCAATAACTATGCAAATTCATATTTACATTGTAATTACTGAGAATATTTTATTTTAATGTTTGTTTACTTTTCTCTTTCAATTGTGTATTCCACTATATTGCGATTTAAATAATTAATTAACTAAATTAAAATTTTCAGTTATATTACATTATTTTTAATTAAAATATTAATTTATGAAAATAAATTATGAGATTATTTGAGATTAAAAATATGATGTGATAAAATTAAAACATGACATATCAATTAATATGGGGATGAATCACTTCATAATATAATTTAAAAATAAAGTAATAAAATATATTTATCTGTATATATTTCCTATGATAAATTATATAAATGATCATTGAAAAGCATTAAATTATATCAAAAATTAAATATAAGGATAAAATCTCAAACTTGAGTGCAGTATAGGGATTAAAACTAAAGTTTGACCATTGTTATATAATTTTTATTTTAAAAAGTAAAAGGGATTAAAATTGAAATAGGACCATATCATATAATGTAAAAAGAGAGAAAGCAACATGTTTAAACTGAAGTTTGACCATTATTATATAAACTAAGTAAAGTAAAGGGATCATAATTGGAATTCAACCATTATAATATAGTGAAGAAAAAGCAGGACACATATATAATTTATAGATAAAGATAAATTTCAAATTGAAGGCTAAAATTGAAATTAAACTATATAGTTAAAATGAAAAGAAAAGGAGCATGGTGTCCACTTGTTATTAGGAGGTTCCTTTTATATATATTCATCAATTCAGCAGAAAGCCACCCAGCATTCCAAGACTAGAAGTACCTTGATGGATGAATCAGTGTGAGAAAAATAACTACCATTTCTGGTTTTTCTCGATTTATAAGTACATTTTTACAAAATTCAGTTTTTGTTTAAGGACAAGTCAACATTGAATTCATGATATGTATGAGAAAATAAAAAAAAAAAAAGTCAAAACAATCCACAATCTGAGTATTCAAATTTTGGCATAAAAAGAAGAAAGAAAAAAAAGAGATGAGATGACTTCTTCAGACATTTGCGGCTTCAACCCAGGATAGTCCCATCAGCACTCACAAACCTACCCAATGCAATACAATTAAATTTTGCATTTATATTATATAATATTAATAAATTATTCCATTCTATTACCAAATTTAAATACAAAAGAATAGAAGGAAAAGAGAAATATGTGTAGGTAATGAGAAATGAGTGAATAAAAAGACCGCGTCTGCAATCTGCCAACCACTACGATGAAGTCAAATGAGATTTACATAATTCGGTGAGCCACTCCCCCATTATCATTTTCTATTCAATAAAATAAATCTGCAATTTGACTTTCCTATTTCTATATTAATAATCCTCTTTTTTACAATGATTACCAGATTGTTAAATCTTGGAATCCTCTTCCTTCACTTGTTTTACTTTCCTATCAATGCCAACAATTAACTCTCTTCTTTTTTTATTTTCACATCTATATTTTACTCCTTCAACTTCTATTATTTACTCTTTCAATTGTTCTGAAAGGGTAAACAATCACTTTTTTTTTATTAATTATACTTTTTTAATATAAAATTAAAATTTTAAATTAGGGTAAATAGTCACTCTATTTTCTAATCCAAATGATGACATTTTAAAACACAACATGTTGTGGATAGTATTTAAAAAGAAAAAGAAAAAAATAATTTGAAATCTAATATTTAACATTTGAAAAACCCTATTTGAGTATATTTGTAAAGATTTCATCCTTATTTGTTCAATTTAAAATGTTTTAGTATTTATTTGATCATTTTGAAAAGTTTGATTCTAATATGAGTAATTCTTAAAACATTTTGACCCAATTTGAGTGTATTTAATGAGAGAATATATGCTCGAATCTTGGGGAAAACATTGTTGAGAAAGATACAATAAATTCCGAACATAAATTGTAAAACTAATATGAATGATAACAAACAAATGTTGAGTTTTTTTTTTTTAATCCAAACCCAAGCCTAATTTTATAAAATTAAAAACAGAATTAGGGCTAGTTTAGCATAACTTTTGAAAATGTTGTAAAAAGTGTTTTTGAAAAGTCTAGTTTAAGATTTAAAAGTATTACTGAAAAATAAAATGTTTATTTTATACATGGTATTATAAATTAATCAATATGTATTTAAATAATATTCAAATTAATTAATATTATGATATTTAGTATGAATATAAAAATAATTTATTATAAGTTGTTGTTAATATTTTAATATATGAAATATAAATTTTAAATATTTTAAGTAATTAATATTAATTATGTATAAAATTTAATTAAAATATATCAATTATATTTTAAATACTTAAATATAACCATTAAAAAAATTTAATTCTTTCATTTGGCTAAAATTAATTTTGAAAAATAAAAAATTAGAGTAAAAGTTAATTGTTTACCATAACTTTTCTTTCAAAAATATGTTATTCTAATAAAATTTGGATTAGAGTATTATGAATAAAAATAATAATTTCTTTCTATTTAAAGATCCTATACAACTTAAACGTGACTACGGAGAAAAAAAGAGTAAAATTTAGAATTAGTTGAATAACAAATAAATTGTAATTAAAAAAGGGAAATTGAAAGAAAAATATATATAAGTGTGGGCGGCCAGTGAGGGACCGAATGGAAACCGAGTAACTACTCTTTTGAAAGTGTCAACGCCTAGTTTACCAAATCCAAAAAAAGCACCCCCCACCAAGGCAAAAACTAAAGAAAAACCATTGGAATAATATTATTTCATTTCATTTCTCCAAATTAACCACATCGAAACATTTATTCTCTTCTCATCCACTATCCCAACTCTTTCATGGCTGTCATGTTTCAGGCATTGATTTCTCTCAACCTGTTGCTTGTGTTTTTCATCTCTGTCTTACCTTTCTCTTCTTCCCAATCTTCTCCTCAAAATATTGAAGTTTTCTTCCCTACTCAAACTCCACCGCCTACCCCTCAACCCATCTCACCGCCACCTCCACTAAGACCACCAGAGTCACCACCGCCACTGCCACCACCATCATCATCTTCATCTTCAGGGGATGACGACAATAGTACTATTGCAAAGGCAGTGGCTGCGACAGCCGGAAGCACTATTGTTATTGCCGCAGTATTCTTCTTTTGCATCAGAAGATATGTTCTTGCTCAGCGCAAAAGCGAGAGAGTTGGGGATAGTTCCCAAGGAGGTCAGCCGAGGGTTCCACCAGATGAGTTCGCTAGAGTTAATGGCAACATAAAGGGTTTAATTGTAGATGAAAACGGTTTGGATGTTCTTTATTGGAGACAGCTTCAGAACGGAGATAACAAAATTGAGTTCCGCCAAGAGGTTCTGCATGTTCCAAAGGATGAAGAAGAAGGTGGTGGTGGAATGGTTAGAAAAGGAAGTCGAAGCAAGAAGGTAGAGCCTGCCAATGAAATTCCTTTGCTTCGTGGGAAATCTTCGACATCCCACGTTCCACCTCCTGATGATGATGATTCAAGTGAAAATATGGGTCCTTTAACTCCTCCACCTTCTCATGGGATTGTGTTAAAAGCTGTCGAGAAAAGGGAAGCTCCGGTTCAATCAAAATTTGTGCCTCCACCACCTCCATTACCGATTCAAAGCAATAAAAGTCCAGTGACACTACAGCCTCCACCTCCACCGCCTCCACCTAATAGAACTCCAGCGCCACCACCGCCACCGCTTCCAGCGAAAGGCCCTGCCCCGCCACCACCGCCACCTTCTAATAGAGTGGGTGGTTCAACTACGTCCTCGAAACCTCCGCCAGCAGCCAGAGATAAGTCCAGTATGAGTAAACCAGGGGAGTCTTCTGGAGATGGTGAGAATAATCAGGTGAAATTGAAGCCATTGCACTGGGATAAGGTGAACAAGAAAAATGCTGATCATTCCATGGTGTGGGACAAAATCAATGGCGGGTCTTTTAAGTAAGTTTTCAGTTTCACTATTTCTCGAACACTTAAGCCAACTTTGTTAAGCAATGTTTTTTTTTTTTTTTTTTAAATACTGATTATGTCTCTCTTTTTTCAATTGATTCTTCAGGTTTGATGATGATCTTATGGAAGCTTTATTTGGATATGTAGCAACAAATAGGAAATCCCCTACTGGTGATAGTAGCTCAAAGAACACAAAGAGTGTTAACAATGGCTCACCATCACAAATCATGGTTCTGGACGCTCGAAAATCACAGAACATAGCAATTGTGCTCAAATCTCTAGCTCTCTCTCGTAGAGAACTCCTTGATGCCCTCAATGAAGGCCAAGGTCTTGAAGCAGATACTCTTGAAAAGCTCATGAGAATTGCCCCCACTGAAGAAGAACAGTCCCAAATCCTTGATTTTGATGGTGATCCAACAAGACTTGCTGATGCTGATTCCTTTTTGTTTCACATTTTAAAAGCTCTTCCCTCAGCCTTCACGCGCCTGAATGCCATGCAGTTTAGATCAAACTATGACTTGGAAATTCTCCACATGAAGGAGTCTGTACAAGCTCTAGAATTAGGGTGCAAGGAGCTTCGTTCTCAACGACTGTTTTTGAAACTCCTCGAAGCAATACTGAAGGCCGGCAATCGCATGAATGCCGGAACTGCCAGAGGCAATGCTCAAGCCTTTAACCTTACGTCACTGCTTAAGCTCTCAGACGTTAAAAGCACCGACGGAAAGACTACTCTACTTCACTTTGTGGTGGAAGAAGTAGTCCGGTCTGAGGGAAAGAAATGCTTTATCAGCAGAAGTCATAGCCTGACCCGCAGCAGCAGCCGAAGCAGCAGTAGCATCTCTGGCAATTCGACATCAAAAGAGGATAGAGAGAAGGAATATGTAACGCTGGGATTACCAGTGGTAGGAGGCCTCAGTGCTGAGTTCACCAACGTGAAGAAAGCAGCCGCCATAGATTTCAAAATATTTGCAGGCACTTGCTCGGCTCTTGCTGCTCGTGTAGCAGAAATCAAGCAGCTTGTATTGCACTGTATGGCTGATGGAAAAGGGGGATTCGTGCAAGAAATGAAAGGGTTTATCAATGATGCCGAAGAGGAACTGAAGGTTATAAGAGAAGAGCAAAAAAGAGTGATGGATGTTGTAAAAAGAACAACAGAGTATTATCAAGCAGGGGCTTCTAAGGATCCTTTCCAAGTATTCGTAATAGTTAAGGACTTCCTAGCCATGGTCGACCAAGTCTGCGTCGAAATAGCTAGGAACCAACAAAGGAGGAAGTCATCAACTGCAAATTATGGATCACAATCACCAAATTCACAAGAATCAAGAACCAAGATGAGGTTCCCGGTTTTGCCAGCAAATTTCATGGCAGACAAGTCCAGGAGCAATTCTGTCAACTCGGACGCAGATTCATGAACATGAACAGATATTCATCAGAAAGGCAATGTACATAGACATCATACGAAAGACGTAGATTTGGAACAAGTATAGAAAATTTGTTTTTTTGAATTCTTCCATTTGTTTTGTACTAACTTTTGATCAAGTGGTAAATAATATTGGACTCCGATTTTTCTGATTCGAGCTTGTTCCATTGAGTGAGCACTGGAAAAGATCATGCATTGCTGAAAGTGATATTAGATTATGCAATCTGTCAGTGAAATGGTTTATGATAGGTTTAAGCAATGGATTATAGATAAATATAATATATGCACATTAAGACTCAGTGCAGCAGAACACTGATTTTGATAGGAAAATTCTACCATTAACCAAAGTTTCACAAAAAATTAGTGCCAACATTCACAGTTTCTTCTTCGTGACTACCAAGAAAAAGGAAAAGAAAAAATGTTACATCATCTTTTGAATGGGTATATGTTGATGATTTTAATGGAAAATGAAAATAATAATAACAATGACCGAGTATTCCATTGCATATTGCTTATAAGTATAGGTTTGAGACACTGTCGCATTGTGTCTTGCAAGTAGACACGCAATAACAGCCATCACACCTTTTGCTTGTAAGTTGGGCAGTTTTACCCCCTCATAAAAGAACAAGCAATTAGAAAGGGTAGCTATTGTCCTGTATGACAAGTTGTCATTCTCAAATAAGAAGAATGTGTCTTCCTTAAATGAAAGCACCAGGAATCTGAACGAAGGCTATTATTTTGTTAGTACAAAGGAGTCCCCAGCTTGGGATAGGGGAAACAGTTGTAAATGATTGGATTCAAACCTCTAAACATGTTGAACATCACCTCTTAAGAATGATTGCATGAACCAATTAAGCTGAACACCAGTTTCGAATCTAGGTGATTATGCCTACCTAAAATACATACATACATACATATTATAACTTGCCCTTGCAGTATGCCATATTTATTAAATCCAAACCAAACTACCTAATTATAATAACGAAATGAATCCAATGAAAAGTACAAAAATTTAGGCAAGAAAATGAGAAGTTGGAACTAACTATGACTTACTATGCAATTTCTAAAGAATTATTTAATCGATCCAAGTGCCAAACTTTGATGTTCGGTAATGAAAATAGACAGCGATGGTGCCAACCCACCACTTTAATTTTTCACTTAATCATTTCATTTTCATCATTCCTTTGGGAGTTTGGTGCGTGTCAAAAATATTATATGACATCATCTCATCATGACCAATCTCTATATCTCATGTCTATATTTCAGTGGAAGAATATCAAAGGAATACATTGCCATTTGTGTCACTTATTAGTTCCCGGATTGGTTGCTAAATGCTAAATCTCCCATCAATTATCACAAGATAGCGAGTTCTCGTTTTTTTTCGTTCTTTCTTTCTTCTTTCCACATCGTGAAAGAAGGGTGGTTGTGTGTGTCACAACCTTGGTACTGTCATGATAGCTACAAGGTAACATTAACTTTGATCTAAAAATGACAGGCGTTGGATTGCCAACGGCCTAAAGCTAGACGATGGCCGTCAGAAGTAATAGGGAATACTCAAAGAAACAAAAATGGCTGGTATTTGGTGATGGTACACCATTGACTCGGTGTTGCGTTGCCCTTAAGATGCTGCAGTTGCCACTGTCCATAACAGACACTATAGGAAAGTCAACTCCTTAGAATATGAACACTTGAACAAAATTAGCGTTTCTGTCATGCCTGAAAACTCAAGCTGATGATATGGTTTTGTGTTTGACCTGGCAGTCTCTCCTGCCATGGTCTATATTTTAATACTATGACCATGATTTCAGTACTTCTCTACAGGAGTTGAGCAGGATCTGATTTCAGTAAGGCTTTCAAATTATATGTACCTTGCTCATAAAAAAAGAATCCATGAATTCATCTTCAGATTGTTCAACTGGCTGTTTCGGATGATTGCATGTTCCTGGGTCGTTTATGGAAGTTGGAACCTGAAACAAGCTCGAGTTAATCTCAGCTGCTAAACAAGACTGTAAGTTTTATTGGCTGAGCTTTTCGTGAAACAAAATCATAGAAATCGATCTCAACCCCTGAGAAGTTCAGTTTAAAGGCTGGGAACTTGAAATTGATTCAAACTCAATTGTCGAGCAGGATTCGGTACATAAACACGCATTCCGTGGTGTTCTTTTTATCCACATTTATACATACTACAACATGCTTTTCTACTACTATATGACAACGGAAGTAATAGTTCACTGAACCCGGAAAAGCCTCAAACTGTTATACATCTCCTACACGAACGTAGCAACTTGATGACAAGATTGACGTATTCAGATAAATGGCATATGACTCATCAAGGACAGATGCTATATGGGGTAACTGATAAAGCCAGTAATATCATGGCATGTGTCCTCAATGAAAAACATGCCTTCAGAATTCAGATAGACCTTTTCTTTTTACCCAGCAATGTAGTTAGCCTCCAAAGCTGGTGTACTTCTTATGCTTCCGTCTTTTCCTACTGTTTTTCATTTTTAAAAAATTCTTAATATTTCCTCCTACTAGTTGTAGATGAAGCCCAATTCATTTACCCGAGGAAGCCAGGTTGCCAATGGATGTCACTCTTGGAACCTATCTGTGAAATTACAGATAAGAAACAGTAATGTTAAGATTGAGGGACCCTTAGTTATAACAAATTTTGCACGATGATTTGATGGATTAAATTACTCAAGGATATATCACATAAAATGACTGCAATACTTTAAAAGAAAGTTCCAGTACAACCTACAATGATTTAAAATTGATATGATGAGGTTAAGACTTAAGAGCAAGAGCTAATCTATCGTGTTCATTTTATCCTACAATACACATGATGGTTCACACCACCAGACCGACATCAAGCCTAAACAGCAGAGCAATAAAACAACAAGCATCACTACTTCTACCAGAACTGACTATGACTTGTCACCAGTAGTTCCTCAACTTGAAAGTAAAGTATACTATTGAAATCACAGTTTGTTATTTGGATCAGGCCTGCACTTTACTTAAACTGCAGTGCTTAATGTGGAAAGGCTTTTAATTCTTTTACGGGTTGTCTAGAGAGAGAACATTAAAAAGGCTCCGTAATCATGCTATTGAATCTACTTTGTAGGTGCTAAAGCACATTAAACAGGCCATTCGTTTGAGGCTGGCTGGTTTGCACTATATAGCTGCTGATTTTCTCAAAAGGAGCTTATGTAATAATTGATGTTTGAATGACTCATTTTAGCTTAAAGTTATCGTCTACTTTGATGGCAGTACACTTGTAGCAGTTCAACTGCTTTTCTTCATATGACAAAACTGCTAAAATCCAAAAAGAAATAAATAATTGAAGAGCAAATTTGTGAAAATTTTGGCATTGACAAAATAATTGTTGACCAAAGAGAAAGGAAAATTTATGGTGCTCAATACATATGCCTAAGCAGGTGATGGAAAAAGTATGCTTTAAGATGATTGGCATCGAAAGTTTCATTTTTTATCACAATCAAAATACATGAAGTCCGAAACAAGGAAACAACAGAAGGAAATACCTTATCGAGAGGACTTTTTGATGTTCTCTGTCCATGATAAAAAGCAGGCAATGGTGTAGCTTTAAAATTAAGGCTCTGCCTTAACTTTTTTATCTCTGCGTCTTTGTTAGCCTGTATCAATCACATAGTGTTCAGCAATGCCCATTGTCTGAATTAGGCAATCATATGCCAAAATTTTCTTTTTCTTACAATCCAACAACCAAACAGCCACTTTAATATCTCTATCTTATGTCATGTTTGATTCATTACAATACTTCATGAGCATGTGCAGCTGTATCAAGTGGATGGAAAGACATTGTCAACAAAGAAAATTAATGGTACCTTTGATTTTGTCTGGAGATTTTTCCTTTCAGCTTCCCTTCCATTGGATTTTCCTTCCAGTTTCTTGGAGAGCTGAAATAAAGGATATGAGATGCTTAGATTATAAGTAAAGACGAACAATGTACATCAATGGCAAAACAAATTGAGCACGTGTTACGAAAGGGCAGAGCAAGGAGGACTCTTCATTGTGTACCTCCTTTCTTCTCTCAGGTCTTTCATCACTTTTCAAGCCAGAATAAGATGGAGCAGCCTTAGCATTCTTTTTCTCCATACTACTAACTTTAGAAGACCTGCATTAATGCAAAAAAGAAGAATTTTCAAGATAATGGATGCTTTAGCCAAGGGCATAACTTCTGCTTATAATTATTTGAAGTAATATCTTAAGGATTATTTGGAGCTCCTCTGAAAGAAACTGAGAAACTGATAGTATGAATTTAAGGCCATGAAGAAGCTAATTGTGCTTGAAGTAAATGAGTTTTCTAACAGGAATGTTCCTTTGAAGTGGTCTGGTCTGATTGGTTAAATATCAGTGACCCAACAATTAAAAACTTTTTGATGTTCAATCCCCACTTCCTTTTTTTCCTTGAACCCCACAACTCCTTTTTCCTTTCTGCCTTTTTTACTTTCAGCCTTATAAAAGAAAGAAAAAAGGATTGACAGAAATGACAAAAAGCTTGATAATGATATGATAATGTGTACTTCAGCTGGAGAAAAGAAAAGAAAACAGAAATAGAAGAAAACGAACGAGTGAACCCATTAAACATAACTATAAGTATCATTTCAGAAGTTAAAAAATGAAAATGACAATTAAATAGTACGTTAGCCAACTCTTATATATATATAACAATTAATTGTACCATTTTTATGGCTAACATTATGCAAATCCACCAATGCAGGCATGTAGGCATTTGTCATCTCAAATCTTTCAACTTAGAACTTAGAAGCTTACCCTCCGTTCTCCTTTTGCGGAGTCGTCAAAGTGGAAAGCCTTGATTCTCTCCACTTTGTAGGCACCTGCAAGAAAAATTGAATCAAAAGATCCATGAATGTGAATTATGTAGTAATAGAGATGTCAGGTAGACCTTAAGAATTAAAAATTCAAGGATAATAACATAGTACCGGTTTTGCTGCTGGAGATTGTTCCTGACTGGAAGGTTTCAATTGATTGTAATTACTCTGAAATGTTTTAAATGCTCGCTTGACGATGTCCTTATCTCCCATTTTCTCCATAATTAAAGATTTCCTTGTTGCAGTAAGGGGAGATGGGCCAGAACTCGAGGGACCTAAACTAATGGACATGTGCAAGGATCTAGGAGCCAATTTCTTGCTTTGCTCCACTGATGGATTCTTGGTCTTGGGTGAAGAATAAGATAATGTAGTTCCAGTTTTTGAACGTGTTCTCGAAGCAGATGACGTGGTAGGTGTTAGTGTTTGCTTTGATGTTCTAGATGTAGAAACTTGTGGTGTTTTAGTCACAGGGGAGGCAGGTTTCTTCTTTATCCTCGAATCATTCCTCTCCATATTCACCGCCGTGATCTAGACAATCAAAATGAAAGAAACAAGTATCACATGTCAGCAGCAAATTCACTTGAGTCGAGCTTTTAGAACACACAAATCAGTTCAAAAAACATGATAATGATGATGATGAACTAACCTGATGAGATTTTGCAGATTGACCCAATTTTAAGTTTTTATCTTTGATCTTTGGAGTGTTTTCTATGACATTCTCTGATCTCTGTGATAACTCCTTCACATCTTGAGACCCCTTTGAAAGAGTTTCCATTTCTTCTTCTGGAGCAGTTTCTTCTGGTTTGTTTAGCCCAGGACTTTCCACTATGCTACCCATTACTTCCTTTTTCTCTTCACTTTGTACTGTGCTATCTATTTTCTGTTTCAATTCCTCAACCCATGAATTTTGACATGGTGTTGCAATTTGAGGCTCCTCATTCACCAAGTTAGTTTCTTGCTTATACCCTTCATCAGAGCATTGATGAACCAGATCTCCAGCATTGTGATAGTGGGATGAGGTTTCCATAGACTTGTCTTGAGCCAGTAGCTCAGCTTTTCTAGCAGCAATCTTCTTGTAATGTTCTTCAAAGAAAGCCTTTTTCTGAGCAACTGATCCAGGAGTTGCACACTTCTCAACCTCTTCCAAGTACTTGTTTGGGGAGAAAGTTGACCATTTCTCCCATGAAAGTGAATCATTCTCAAATCTACCAAACGAGACTGACACTTCAAGCTCTGGATTTGAAGAACCCATTCCCTTGATCTATTTACATCACATTTAAAACCAACAAAAATTGTAATCATATTCTCAAGCTACAAACAGAATGACAACTCATATCTACACCCAGAAACAAAAAAGAAAGGGGGGTTGAAATTCAATCAATAATCAACAACAAATAGAATTAAATTCAAGAAACAATAATAGAAGGTGCATTAAAAAAAGCAAAGGGACCAACTTAATACCAGATCAAAAGGACAAAATGTGTACCTTAACTTCTTCACTTGAAGCCTCAACTGTTATGGATTCACCCATCAAATTCTCAAAGAAAAACCAAGAAACAAACTTGAATTCACCACAAAGCTAACACCTCAAGAGTGGCAGCTGGCATGGGCAGACCCTCATTTGTTCATTTCCATTGGATCACACACTGAAAGGACCCAAAGAAGAAGAAATCCAAGATAAAGACAAAAGAAGCCTCGAATAAAATGAATATGAGAAAGTATGAAGAAAAGAATAATGGAAGGCATGTGCTCTTGTCTGTATAATTTAAGCTTTCATTCACACTCCTCCTACTATTATCAGATTCACCTTTTCAATGGAAAACTTTGTCTGTTTCTTGTACTTGTGGAAAGTCCCAAATTTAAAAAAAGAAAACTCAAATCATGAAACCAAAAAAAAAAACAAAACCCAAAGAAACAAATGGGTAATAAAAAAAACTAATCCATTTCCATTCTCAAAGATCATTTACCTTTGCAACTTTTTAATAGCATATTAACATGATATGATTACTACAGTTTTTAAGTACTAACATGAGATATGACAGTTTGGCTAAAAGGTTAGCTGGGATAATAATTATGGCTTAAACAGAAATGTTGGGCACATTGAGTAAAAGGAAACGGGGAGAGAAATAACAACAAAATCTGGCCAAAATTTTAACGACAGTTCTGCAAACAATGAAAAGGAGAAATCAGTCAAAATCTGATGAGATGAGAGGAGGGATGGAAAATGAAAAACACAAGAGATGGGTTAAAGAAAAAGGGTCCACATTGGAAAGTAGTGAAGTAAAGACTAATAAAGAGATAAGGGAGAAGGAAACCAACAACTTGCTTTTGCTGAATTAAATATCGCAACTCACAAGTCTGCCTTGAATGACAGTTGTGGTTGTGGTGGTGGATTGTGGACCCTTAGATTCTTCAGTTTTCTTCAACTATGACGATGTATTGCCATTGCTCCTCTGCCACATTATTCATAAATTGACAGATTTTTTTTTTTTCATAAAAATAAGATACTTAAACATCTTTATTCCCAAAACACAATGTGTCTTTTATCTTTTTTCTTCTTCAAATTACCTAATTTATTCATTGTCCCTTCTCTTAGAACAATACAGACAATGCAGAACAATAATGGTGGTGTTGTTACACTAAGTATTACAAAATCTTTTGAGTAATAATGCAAGTGGTGCGTTCAAATTCATAATTTTATAGTTACAAGGACTCTGAACTCCAGCATTTTACTTATCCATTAAGACTGTTCACTACATCCTTAAGCTATTGGAATTGATACCTATGCCGTGCTTGGATGCAATAAATTTAATTAATATTTTATAATAATATATTTATAATTTTTAAAAGATTAAATTAAATTTTTATCATTTTAGAGAGGACTAAATTAATTACCACTAATGAAATTGTCTTTTAAGCTGTTAATATTTATAACTTTATAATTATTTCTATTATAAAAATTGAGTTGTAATTGATGATTATAGTTTATCTATAATATAATATTTTTGTTATTAAGAAGTTGTTAGTAAATTATTTCTCTAGGTGATACCTAATAGGCATAAATACACTCACACTAAATTACATGCTTATGAAATTTATTCTTTTGCTATTGTTTTTTCAATGTTACGCGAACAGTACATCCCATTTCACAGGTCTTTACTCCTGCTTTTATCTAATCAGTTATTCTAAAACGAAAATATGCATTTAAACCCTACACTAGTAAAGGATCTTTAAATGCATGCTATACTTTTGTTTCATAAAATTAAGCATTGTTTTCCTATGTCAGTATTTAATAATCATATTAGTGTATGAGATCACCCCAGCATTGTTTTCTTTCTTTTGCTTTTTTTGCCCAAACTATTCAAACGTGTTATATCCTCATTCGCATTAGGACATGTAGCAAGTTAAGTTGACATTTGAATAGTAAGTCTATCACCTGTAAGTTGGGAGGTTATTTATGGGCTCACATTTCTGAGATGACTCACCTATGTAACGAATGGCTTAATCTTCATTGAGAACATGAAGTTAATAGTCATCAGGTATCATGTGGGTAATGGAAAATTAATCACACCATGTTTCTATATCTTTTTTTTAATTAAGTGTTATGGTTAGACTCCTATTTTTAGCAAGTTTGTTAGTCAAATAAGTTTGTTTAATCTTTATGGGATTTTTCTGTTTTCATTAATTTGTTTGTGGAGAACCTTATTTCTATGATTTAGTTTCTCTATAAGCCTATATAAAGGCATAATTGTTGAAGTTAATAACAGTGAATTGATTTTGGTTATCTTCCTCTCTTGTGTTAAGTATTCCTTTAAATTTTGTTATCAGTGCTATCTGAGCTAGGTTTAAAGTGTTTTGTGTTGTGTTCCAAATACGATGTCGAAACATTCGAGCGATTCCAATAGATTTGTTCAACCTGCTATTCCTTGCTTTGATGGTCATTATGATCATTGGAGCATGTTGATGGAGAATTTTTTTAAGGTCAAAAGAATATTGGTCTGTCGTTGAGGATGGAATCCAAGAGTTAGAAGCTGGAACCAGTTTGACAGATGCACAGAAGATGGAGATTGATGTACAAAAGCTGAAATATTTGAAGGCCAAAAATTATTTGTTCCAAGAAATTGATCGTTCAATCCTTGAAACGGTTCTTTGCAAGGATACAGCAAAACATATTTGGGACTCAATGAAAAGGAAGTATCAAGGCAATGCAATGGCAAAGCGTGCACTGCTTCAAACGCTACGAGGGGAACTTGAAAATTTGCGCATGAAGCCAGGAAAGACTATTTCAGATTATTTCTCCAAAAAAATGACAATCGTCAATAGGATGCGGACTCATAGAAAGCAGCTTGGAGATGTTGTTGTCATTGAAAAAATTTTACGATCCTTGTTGCCAAAATATAATTTTATTGTCTGTTCAATTGAGGAATCAAAAGACCCCGATGCTTTTTCCATTGATGAGTTAGAGAACTCATTAATAATTCATGAGTCAAATTTTATTTTACAAGAGAGTGAGGAGCAAGCACTGCAGGAACTATCGACTCACAAAGATTCTGGGCATGGTAACAACAAATGAAGGAGAATAAGCACCGATGAGAGGAGAAATGTTTGGGATCACCGCATACCTGATAGGAAGCCAAAAGCTATAGACAAATCCCAGATTGAACGTTTTTGATGTCGCAGGTATGGTCATTACCGTAGTGAATGCTATACCAACCTGAATGGAAGTAGTGACGGAGGTCGAGGTCGAGGCCATTAGAGAGGGAATGGTAGAGATCGTGGCAAAGAAAAGGTAAATTTTGCAGCAGCAACTGATGAAGAGGAAGAGAAAGAAGTTACCTTATTAATGGTGTGTAATTCGAATGAAGAGACTTGAAAGAATTTATGGTATCTTGATATAGGTTGTAGCAATCATATATCTAGAGACCGATCAGCATTCTCTGAGCTCGGTGAGACGTTTCGAACAACAGTAAAGTTTGGTGACAACTCTCTTGTTTCTGTTCAAGGACAAAAAAAGGTAAAGATCCAAACAAAGTTCTCATCTGTCCAAAGTATTTCTGATGTTTTTTATGTTCCGAATCTAAAGACAAATTTACTTAGCGTAGGTCAACTCCAAGAAAAGGGTTGTGAGGTGATTATCAAGGATAAAGTGTGCAAGACCCAAGACGTCAATCTTGGGTTAATTGCTAAAGTCACCATGACGGCCAATAAGCTTTTTCCATTGCATATCCAACATATTAAACATGACAATTCTTGTTTTTCAACACAAGAAACAAGTTTGGCATGGCTTTGGCATTACAGGTTCAAGCACTTGAACTTTGAAGGACTGCAAACACTACAACAAAAAAAGATGGTTGCTAGTCTCCCTACATTCGATATTCCTTCAAGAGTATGTGAAGATTGTGTTGTGGTAAAAATGCCTTGAGATAGTTTTCCAAAAGAAAAATCCTGGAGAGCCTCAAAACAGCTTGAACTGGGTCACTCTAACATCTGTGGACCACTGAATCCAACTTCAAATGGAGGTAAGCGTTATTTTATAACATTCACAGATGATTTAAATCGAAAGAGTTGGGTCTACTTTCTACATGAAAAATATGAAGCCTTTGTAGCTTTTAAGAGCTTTAAAACGCTAAAAGAAAATTAGAATGTTAATTAAAGCTCTTCGCAGTGATCGTGGAGGAGAATATCTTTCTCAAGAATTTGTAAGCTTTTGTGACTCTAATGGGATCCATAGACAACTCACTGCAGCTTATACTCCTCAACAAAATAGAGTGAATGAAAGGAAGAATCGAACAATCTTAAATATTGTTCGAAGTCTCTTACGAAGAAGTAATGTTCCAAAAGCCTTTTGGCAGGAGGCGGTGAGTTGGAGTGTTCATGTTTTAAACAGAAGCCCTACACATACTGTTCGAAACATGACACTGCAAGAAGCTTGGTCAGGTCGACAACTGGATGTGCATTATTTCAGAGTGTTCGGATGTGTTGCTTATTCTCATGTGCCGGATCAGAAGAGGACAAAACCTGATGACAAGGCTGAGAAGTGTGTTTTTCTTGGCATTAGCAATACGTCTAAAGCCTACAAATTATATAACCCCACCACCAAAAAAATTATTATCAGTCGTGATGTAGTTTTTGATGAGCAGGTGTTCTGGCCGTGGGAAGAAAATAATGACAACCAACAGTTAAGGCAAATTCCAGCTGATTTTAGTGATGAGATCACAGAACCAGTAATGGAACAACCTGTAGTTAAAACAGATCAACAGAACGGGCGTGGTAAAAGAAACAAAAGAAAGCCGGTGTTAATGAAAAATTATGTGGTTAGTGAGAATCAATCTGAAGATGATGAAGATCCTCAGACACCTTTTGCTTTATTTGCAGATTGTGATCCTGTGAATTTCGACGATGCTTGTAAAAAGTTGAAATGGCAGGAAGCTATGAATGACGAGATTGCTGCAATTGAAAAAAACGACACTTGGAAGTTAACTGATCTTCTAAAAGGGCAAAAGCCAATTGGAGTTATGTAACACCCCCTACCCGTACCCATTTCCGGAATAGGGTATGAGGCATTTCCGGAGTTTACTGAACATTTTCAGATAATTCTGAGTCATTTATTACTCATATTTTAGAAATAATCATAACGTCTCTCTATTGGGCCCTCGAAGCCCCAAACATACATTAGAAACCAACCAGAATTAAATCGGGATTATAAAAAAATATTTTGCAAAATCTTAAATTTTATTTTCATCTAAGTACTTACTATTTCAATGCTCCCTATAATTAAACATATTACCGTTCAATCAATAGTTTGGCACTTTTCTAAGCGTCAAACAACATCATTGTTAGTATACTTGCACACATTTCATCTAAATTCAACAGTGATATACTTATTTTCTTTACATATCGCACTTGAGTTTAATAATAGTCTCAACTTACATAATTTCCTTGTATCAACATATCAAAGATAATCATATATGTACATGTCATGAAACATATCATGCTCTTACCGTTTCTTCGTAAGCATATATCATTCATTTCATTATATCAATATTTCATGCTCCATCATTTCCATATATTTTATGTATATTTATTTGGTAATAGTTTATATCAAACTTGACATAAATTATATTCCATGTACTTATACTTATTTCGTTTATTTATCTTTATAATTATTTCATACAACTATTTTGTACATATATTTCCACATGACCAGTTCTTGTAAACATTTCACACAACCATTTCATATAAACATTCGTCATCTGATAAGTATTACCTGAATATCAATTGTTCAATAGATGTCATAGCGTCTCCCATCCACGGTCTTATTTATCTTTGACATGATGCCATAGTGTCTTTCAACTATGGTCTTACTCATTCATTTTTTGTCATGTTGCCAAGGTATCTTTCAACCATGGTCTTATTCTTTTCATGTCACGTTGCCATAGTGTCTTTCAACTATGGTCTTACTCATTCATTTTCTGTCACGTTGCCATAGTATCTTTCAACCATGGTCTTACATATTTCATATCACGTTGCCATGGTAGCTTTCAACCATGATCTTACACATTTCATATCAGGTGCCATGGTATCTTTCAACCATGGTCTTACACATTTCATATCAGATAGCACACTTCCGCGAACCCCATCCTTACAGTGGGATTACCAGTCCAAGCTAAATCTCCTGTAATATAAACTCATAGAGTATTGTCGGGATTACCGGTCGAGTTAAATCCCTCGCAATGACAATTACTCTAATGAGCTTGGATCGAATTACAGTCCGAGCTAAATTCAGACCCTAATTCGGATTACCCGTCCGGGCTAAATCCATTTTACACGTATTCTTCGGGAGGGTCAGATCGAATAGGATCACCCGTCCGGGCTAGATCCTTTTTACCGTCAATTCCTTTTTAGAAATCCATCGAATTTTCCTTTCATTCAACCGGGCTTTATTTTCAATTTATATCAAGTATTAGCAATATTTCATCAATTATCATGAATTGATCATTCAAATCATATTTTCATCACATAACCACATATTTCAAGTATTTAAAATATAATTCAAGTTACACAAACTTACCTCATTGCTTGTTTGTGTTTATAATTTCATTAATCCGATATCTTTTATTTTCCACGATCAAGTCTCATTTTTGAGTCGTCCGGATCTTTATAAATAAATTTGATCATCATTTTCATTCATTTCATATTCTAATGCATTTAATTAATGCTCTAGGAAAAATTAAAATTTTGCCCCTAAACTTTTAATTAATGAAGATTTCATCCTTAGGGTCAGGAAAATAAAATTCTTGCAATTTAATCCTTATTTCTAGATATTATTCTCATACATATTGATAACAATCCATGAATTCTATAAAATATCAGAATTTTCCATAATTTCAACACTTTTCAATTTAATCCCTAAAACATGTTTTCCCCCGATCTTGAACTAAATTAATAATTTCATTCAATTTTTTAATTTAAATAATAAAATAATCCATTTCATACAATTTGGTCATTTCTGACATTTTAATAAAATTACCCATAAAGTTTTACTTTTATTCAATTTAGTCTCTGAGCCTAAAACATGCAAATTAGCCATGCTAGATGAATATTCATACATACTTTTCCTTCTCCTCCTCCCCATTCCACATCCTTAGTGTATATAACACACTTGTAAGTAACATTATCTATAATTTTTATTATTTACTTTTATGAATATTCGAGCTGTCCATCTGTGTCATAGTCACTAAATTATTTATAACTCAAGCTAAGGAACTCCAAATTAAGATCCGTTAATTTTCCCTGAAACTAGACTTATATATCTTTTTACCATAAAATTTTCAGAATTTTTAGTTTAGCCATTAGGTACAGTTTATTCTTGAAATTCACCCCTATTCTGCTGTCTGACAGTTCCGACCCTTCTTCACTAAAAATTAATTATCTCACAGTACAGAACTCAGATAATATTTCGGTTGATTTCTCTTGAAAATAGACTCATTATTAATTCTAAAAATATAACTTTAAGCCTCTAATTATTTTTCTTCAATTTTTGGTGATTTTTAAAATTCAGAACAGGGGAACCTGAATTCATTCTGACCTTATCTCACAAAATTCATTTTATCTCATAATTTACAATTCAATTGCTTACACCGTTTCTTTTATAAGAAACTAGACTCAATAAGATTTAATTCCATATTTTATTAATCCTATAATTCAATTTCTAAAATTTTTCGTGATTTTTCAAACGTAGACTACTGCTGCTGTCCAAAATAGTCTTAGTGCAAAATGTTGATTTTCACTTTTAATTTCAATTTAATCCTAACTAAATTCACTTACTTTTCTATCTTAATTCATACTTTATTTCTACTCAATTTTTAACTAAACTCATACTTAACTATTAAATTTCCAGCATATTTTCCTAATTTCGAAATTTCATCAATTTAGTCCCTACAATATAAAACTTATGAATTAATTTACAATTCAATCCTTATTTCATTTCTAACTTGAATTCCTATCAATCTAACCCCTAATTCATATTTTTATTCAACATGAACAATATTTAAAAATCTAATAACTTTCAAAATATTCACTTAATTTCATCAAAACCTTGTCCCAAAGCTTCCAAAACATCAAAATTAAGTAAAAAGGGCTAAATTGACTTACCTATTTAACTTTCAAGCCTTGAAATCCAATTTTTCCCTTTTTCCTTCTTTCCCTTTTTTCCTTCCTTCTTTCTTTCCCCTGCTCTCTGTTTGGTTTCATCCTTTCTTTCTTTTTCTATTCTTTTTCTTTTTATTTCTTTTACTTTATATATATATATATATTATAATAACTTAATAATAACTATAATAAAATATCTATTTAATATCCAATATCTATTTTACATTTGTATACACATATATTATTACATTTTCTTTCTTTAATCTATTTATTATATAAATATCTTTTACTTAATAATAATATATAATTTAATAATATACTTATTGTACAAGCCCATTTGGCCCCTAGCCCAAAACTCATTTTCTAACCCCCTAGCCCAAAACCTATCTTCTAACCTACAAAGCCCAAACCTAAAAATTTTAAACCCAAATAACCCTTAAACCCAATGACACAGCCCAATACATAAAAAAAAAAAGAGAAAAGAAAAAAGGAAAACAAAACCCTAGCCGTCGGTCAACCCCCCTTTTTCCCCCACTTACCTCTGACGACGCCTGCAGTACCGCCCTCGTCAAATCCATCGCCCAAGCTGCACCTGCAAAGCATTAAAGGAAAAAGACAGCATAAAAAATAATAATGTAAAAGGCTTTAAAAGCCAAAAACAGAAATCCTTTCGGGGATCTTTTTTTTTTTTAGACAATCTTGAGCAATATAGCACTAGATTTTAAAGGCAAAACATTGATTCAAACGCATAGAATAGAGAATAACAAAAAACCAAGCAAAATCAGAAGAAAGAGGTGATCCCGTCAATCTTTTTTATTTATTTTCTTTTATTATTTATCTATTTATTTCCCTTCTACTTCTATTTATACACAAATATATAAAAATAAATAACAAAATAATTTCAAAAAAAAAAAGAAAAAATTACCTTTTTTTCGCAGTGCCTCGTGTCTGCTGACGGTACAAGACGGCGGTCCGATGACCGGACGGTGGCCGGCCTTGCTGCCGAAAATCGCCCCCCTCCCCTCTCTCCCCTTTTTTTTTTTCTTCTCAGCTGCACAAATGAATTTTTTGAAAAGAACTTGGCCTTTTATAGCCTCCCAAAACGACGTCGTTTTGGGGGCTGCCTTTTAACCCCAAAACGATGTCGTTTTGAGCATGACCCGATCCGTCCGACCCGACCCGCCTTAGGATCCGCGTGTTTTTGTATCATGGTCTAATTGCGCGCACGGTCCTTAAGCTTTTTATATGTTTTGCAATCAGGTTTTTATTTCTTTAAAATTGGCCTCGAAATTTATCGTGTTTGCAATTTGGTCCTCCCTTCAATGACGTCGTTTTAAGGGCTCGGGTAAATTGCCCTTTTGGCCCTCTACAGTCGCACGCGCATTCAAATGGGTCCCCTTTGTCATATTTTATTTAAAATCGGCCCCAAAACTTCATATTTGTTTCGAATTTGGTCCCTTTTTTTCAGATTCAATATGGTTTCTATATTATTTTTACCATTTTTTTATTTTAAATATTATTGATTATTCTATTTTTGTATTATTATTAGCATATTTTACTATTATTTAGACATCTTAGTTTTAATTAATACTTACATATATTTTTATATATATTCTTATAGTTTTTTTATTTTTATATTATTATTATTCCTAATATATATTTTAGGTACACACATTTAAATACTATATCATATTCCATATTACATATGCATATTAACATTATACCATGTATATATATATATATTTTATAAATATTATATATATATTTAATATATTATATATATTGTGTACATGCTTTTAATATTATCATGTATTCATTTTAATATATATGTATATATCTATGTAATATCATTAATATTTATTTTTAAACATTATTATTATTTTTAGCATGTATATATTATGTAAATATTTCAAATATTGCATTTTATTACTTATATATTTTAATACGGATACATCTTTTATATATTACATGTATATATCTTTTAATATTGTATTTTATTGTTATACATATACCTTAATACTATATCATTTATATATTTTTATTTCTCATATTATCTTATGTTTATGTTTTTAAACTATATCATGTATATACTACTACTATATATCTATTTATATAGTTATTAATAATTGTTTTTAATTATTATGATTATTTCTAATATGTACGTATTATGTATTTACCTCTAATACTATATATTGTATATTCTTACTATTATCATTACTATATTTATTATTATTATTATTATTATTATTATTATTATTATTATTATTATTATTATTATAGCAATCCATTACTACTCGTGTATTGTTATTTCTCATTTTTCATATTATTGCTATTATTAGTATATATATTGTTTTAGTATTTCACTACTATCATTTTTTACTACTGTTATTTTTAATACTTACTATCTAACATATTGTTATTCCTTCTTTATTACCATCTTATTAAACTACTATTTTTAAAAAATTTGTTACTATTATTATTATTATTAATTTTTACTTATTTTCTCATTACTTAGTTATTTATGTTTCTTATTCATTCATATTTTCGCTATTATTATGCTCTAGGCATTATGTTTACTCGTCTATTCATATGTGTCTCAATATATTTGCAAATTTACATTATTCGTCATTATTATTGTTTATATCATCACCTTTGTTATTATTATTATGCATGTTAGTGCTGCGATTTGTTTCTCATTTCATCATGTGATTATGATTACGTTGGTCCTTTACTCGAAGCATATAATTGTGTTTTCTAAAATAAAACAAGTTCCGTATTTAGACAATTTGAGAAAATTGTGCCCTAACTTACTGGGTTTCGGTTTTTCTCGTTTAATCTAAGTAACGACATAATCCTATAAATCACATTATGTTTTTACTCAATGCCTTAAAATAATTCATTCGTAAAAGTGATATTCCGTATTTGGTAATTCGAGACAATCGTGCCCTAACTTACTGTGCTTCGATTTTTCTCATTTAACCTAAATAACGGAATACTCTTTTAAATCACTATACGAGCTTTGAAAGATGCTTATTCTCGGAGATACGAAGTGTTGTGCCCTTACTTACTGGGTATGACATTTTGTCACCTCGAAATAAGAATTTGTTTTAAAATAAAGGCGATATTCGGCGTTTGAGAATTCGAGAAAACGTGCCCTAACTTACTGGGTTTCGATTTCTCTCGTTTACTCTAAATAATCGAATCCCCTTTTAATAAATTAAAATACGCAAATTTTATATAAAAGGCAAGCTCGCTCTCGAAAATTCAAGATGTCGTGTCCTAACTTACTGGATGTGACATTTCATATTTAGAGAGGAGAAGGTCTTTAACACTTGAGCATTTTTATAAAGAAGGATCGTATTTCAAAATTCTTTCAAGTATTTAAATTTTCGACACTAAGACACTAATTAATCAACTAGGTACCAATTTTGGGCGTATCGAGGGTGCTAATCCTTCCTCGTGCGTAACCGACTCCCGAACTCATTTTCTGATTTTCGTAGACCAAAAATTATCATTTTAGTAAATCTTAACTTTTATTAAAATGATTAATTTAAGGTGATCCAATCACACCTCATCAGAAAAAAGGATTGGTGGCGACTCTCGTTCTTTCATTTTCAAAATCTAAGTCAATTTCCGTTTTTTTTTAAAAAATGGT
Organism: Gossypium arboreum; assembly: GCF_025698485.1. NCBI lineage: Eukaryota > Viridiplantae > Streptophyta > Magnoliopsida > Malvales > Malvaceae > Gossypium > Gossypium arboreum. The sequence continues at coordinate 12,592,674 of NC_069072.1, read as the reverse complement.
TACAACACTTATATAATAAGTAAATATACATGTATTTTACAAATGTATGTATATTAGTATCACACATGTCACTATACATACCATACATTTGTCAACTTTTATTTATTTATCATATAATATTAATTTAATAATAATAAATACATTAATATTTACTTAAATAATAAGCAAATAAATATATGTATTACAAATGTGTGTATTATATTTATTATACTTGTATTTTATTTTGTCATACACTTGGCACTCTTTTGGTTTATTTACTTATTTAGTCCTTTTATTTTTCTTTATTCTATAATTAAACTTTCACACTTCATTCAATTTAATCCTTTTATCTAATTATCCTTTATTTAAGCTAATTTACTTCATTAAACTTTAATTAATCACTCTCTTAACTTCGTAAATATTTTTAATAAATATTTACAAATCTATTTTTCAGAAACGGAGACCCGAAAATGCACTTTTTTTATAACTGTAAAAATTCGGGTCATTACAATTCTTCCCCCTTAATAAATTTCGTCCTCGAAATTTGCCTAAAAAGAAATGGGGTACAGAAATCTCACTGTTGCTTTCGGTTCCCATGTTGCTTCTTTAGTATTATAACTTCATCTTTCAATCTAGTATCTCAATCGGTTCTTCTTTTTCATACAACAAATCAGGTCAAATTTCAATATCTTTTGAGTACCAAATCCTGAAAAATCTCATAAAATTTTCTGTAATTGCAGAAGTAAAACCAGTCAATTCATTACCAGTCCAACTCTTTCTATAATCTCAGATAAAAAAAAAGAACGGAAATTCAATTTCCTTAACCAATAGTAATTCAAGTAACTCTTCTGGGAACATATCAAAATTTTCACATACTATTGCCACTGACTTAAATTTTAACTTAAATACTTTAATATCCAATACCTAAGCAAAGTAAGTACCATAACCCTTTTTTGGCACATTTCTATGTTGACATTGTTAATATCACAAAGACAAATCATTCAATCTTCTCTGATTCGAAACAAAACATTTCATCATTCCATTCTTGAAGTCACATCAAACAATAATAACATCAAATCGATTAGAAAACAGTAGTATCATTATCAAAGCAGTTCTGCAGATCTCATCACCCATAAATCTTGATCCAATAATTTAATGTTTCAATCCAAAATTTCAGCAAACCCAACAGCAAATCTTTAATGGATACTGAACTCATGTAATCATAGGAATAGTCAAACCAAGATCAATTTAAAATAACCATATTAGTGTCAATAAAGAAGAAAGTTCCTGTAATAACATCCAGTAGAGATAAATCTTCTTATATGCAATTAACATATGCCCTGGCTGATGTTCATTCTTCAGATTTTGCAGTGAAGTCCTTTATCACATTTCGACTATCATTCATATTTCTGAGGTTACAGGATGATCTATCTCTGGTAGCTGTGTTACTCAGTCTTGAAGTTTGATTAATATTTTTTTTCAGCTTGCTTTGAGTAATCACTAAAATAATGATCAAAAGAATTATATCCAGTACATATTCCACTCTTTATTCTACATTTTTCAGCTTTATGTCTTCATTTAAACAATCTTCAAACCATTTATACCTTACAGGTTTACGTTGAATACACTCTCTGATACATTTATTCATTTAAAAAATTCCTTTCATACACAGTTTCAATCATATAACTTTGTTTAAGCTTCAAAAATTCTTCACATCCCTGATCAAGAAATCCCTGACCAAAGTATATATATTTCTGTCAGAACTCTTTTTAAAAAGTTTCCAAATAACCCTTTCTTAATCACAACATAGATCAACATTTTCTACCACTAGTAAGCTGAATCCTTTAATAAAAATATTATACCTTTTTAACATCTAATCAGTGTACAGAACAATTCATTTATAATCCTGATAACATTCTCTAACCAGATTCCAATTCTTCCAAGATCATTTCCAATTAAAATTCTCAATTCTTCCACACTATGTTCACAGAGTATTAATAGCAAATGACTTACCCGTTCGGTCAATCCTTGTACCTTAAAGCACTTCGGGAACCGATTTAGAAACAGGAGGGGTAGATATCGTAGCAAACACAGTTTCTTTTTACTCACTAAAATGCATCAGTCATAATGCTAAATAATTATATATCATCTTTTCTCTATCATTTCATCAGTCAACATTTAGCAATTAATCACTTATTAAGTTAATACTCACTATTACCAATTCAGTTTCCTTTTTAATTCACGAGACTACTAGCCTCCAGTATACATTTCGTAATCAATACCATTGATATGTTCATCTAACATTTTCAACTATAAAACAATACCAAACAAATATATCAGCATCCTATCCCGACTTAATTTCGACTTAATTATGGCATGTACCTTTAGACTCCTTTTAGTACTCGACTTATCCTAGAATCGGCTAAACCCGATTAGCTCTGATACCACTAAATATAACACCCCCTACCCGTATCTATTGCCAGAATAGGGTACGAGGCATTACCGGAGTTCACTGAACATTTTCAGATAATTTTGAGTCATTTATTATTCATATTTTAGAAATAATCATAACGTCTCTCTATTGCGACCTCGAAGCCCCAAACATACATTAGAAATCAACCGGAATTAAATCGGGATTATAAAAAAATATTTCGCAAAATCTTAAATTTTATTTTCATCTAAGTACTTACTATTTCAATGCTCCTTATAATTAAACATATTACCGTTCAATCAATAGTTTGGCACTTGTCTAAGCGTCAAACAACATCATTGTTAGTATACTTGCACACATTTCATCTAAATTCAACAGTGATATACTTATTTTCTCTACATATCGCACTTGAGTTTAATAATAGTCTCAACTTACATAATTTCCTTGTATCAACATATCAAAGATAATCATATATGTACATGTCATGAAACATATCATGCTCTTACCTTTTCTTCATAAGCATATATCATTCGTTTCATTATATCAATATTTCATGCTCCATTATTTCCATATATTTTATGTATATTTATTAGGTAATAGTTTATATCAAACTTGACATAAATTATATTCCATGTACTTATACTTATTTCGTTTATTTATCTTCATAATTATTTCATACAATTATTTTGTACATATATTTTATATGACCGTTATTGTAAACATTTCACACAACCATTTCATATAACCATTCGTCATCTGATAAGTATTACCTAAATATCAATTGTTCAATAGATGTCATAGCGTCTCCCATCCACGGTCTTATTTATCTTTGACATGATGCCATAGTGTCTTTCAACTATGGTCTTACTCATTCATTTTCTGTCATGTTACTATGGTATCTTTCAACCATGGTCTTATTCTTTTCATGTCACGTTGCCATAGTGTCTTTCAACTATGGTCTTACTCATTCATTTTCTGCCACGTTGCCATAGTATCTTTCAACCATGGTCTTACACATTTCATATCACGTTGCCATGGTATCTTTCAACCATGGTCTTACACATTTCATATCATGTTGCCATGGTATCTTTCAACGATGGTCTTACACATTTCATATCAGGTTGCTATGGTATCTTTCGACCATGGTCTTACACATTTCATATCAGGTTGCCATGGTATCTTTCAACCATGGTCTTACACATTTCATATCAGATAGCACACTCCCGCGAACCTCATCTTTAGAGTGGGATTACCAGTCCAAGCTAAATCCCCTGTAATATAAACTCATAGAGTATTGTCGGGATTACCAGTCCAAGCTAAATCCCTGCAATGACAATTACTCTAATGAGCTTGGATCTGAATTACCAGTCCAGGCTAAATTCAGACCCTAATTCGGATTACCCGTCCGGGCTAAATCCATTTTACACGTATTCTTGGGAGGGTCAGATCGAATAGGATCACCCGTCCGGGCTAGATCCTTTTTACCGTCAATTCCTTTTTAGAGATCCATCGAATTTTTCTTTCATTCAACCGGGCTTTATTTTCAATTTATATCGAGTATTAGCAATATTTCATCAATTATCATGAATTGAACATTCAAATCATATTTTCATCACATAACCACATATTTCAATTATTTAAAATACAATTCAAGTTACACAAACTTACCTCATTGCTTGTTTGTGTTTATAATTTCATTAATCCGATATCTTTTATTTTCCACGATCAAGTCTCATTTTTGAGTCTTCCGGATCTTTATAAATAAATTTGATCGTCATTTTCATTCATTTCATATTCTAATGCATTTAATTAATGCTCTAGGAAAAATTACCATTTTGCCCCTAAATTTTTAATTAATGACGATTTCATCTTTAGGGTCAGGAAAATAAAATTCTTGCAATTTAATCCTTATTTCTAGATATTATTCTCATACATATTGATAACAATCCATGAATTCTATAAAATATCAGAATTTTTCATAATTTCAACACTTTTCAATTTAATCCCTAAAACATGTTTTCTCCCGATCTTGAACTAAATTAATAATTTCATTCAATTTTTTTAATTTAAATAATAAAATAATCCATTTCATGCAACTTGGTCATTTCTGACATTTTTATAAAATTACCCATAAAGTTTTACTTTTATTCAATTTAGTCCCTGAGCCTAAAACATGGAAATTAGCCATGCTAGATGAATATTCATACATATTTTTCCTTCTCCTCCTCTCCATTCCACATCCTTAGTGTATATAACACACTTGTAAGTAACATTATCTATAATTTTTATTATTTACTTTTATGAATATTCAGGCTGTCCATCTATGTCATAGTCACTAAATTATTTATAACTTGAGCTACGGAACTCCAAATTAAGATCCGTTAATTTTTCATGAAACTAGACTCATATATATTCTTACCATAAAATTTTCAGAATTTTTAGTTCAGCCCTTAGGTACAGTTTATTCTTTAAATTCACCCCTATTCTGCTGTCTGACAGCTCCGACCCTTCTTCACTAAAAATTAATTATCTCACAGTACAGAACTCGGATAATATTCCGGTTGATTTCTCTTGAAAATAGACTCATTATGAATTCTAAAAATATAACTTTAAGCCTATAATTATTTTTATTCAATTTTTGGTGATTTTTCAAAGTCAGAACAGGGGAACCTGAATTCATTCTGACCTTGTCTCACAAAATTCATTTTATCTCATAATTTACAATTCAATTGCTTACACCGTTTCTTTTATAAGAAACTAGACTCAATAAGATTTAATTCCATATTTTATTAATCCTATAATTCAATTTCTACAGTTTTTGGTGATTTTTTAAACTTAGACTACTGCTGCTGTCCAAAATAGTCTTAGTGCAAAATGTTGATTTTCACTTTTAATTTCAATTTAATCCTAACTAAATTCACTTACTTTTCTATCTTAATTCATACTTTATTTCTACTCAATTTTTAACTAAACTCATACTTAACTATTAAATTTCCAGCATATTTTCCTAATTTCGAAATTTCATCAATTTAGTCCCTACAACATAAAACTTATGAATTAATTTACAATTCAATCCTTATTTCATTTCTAACTTGAATTCCTATCAATCTAACCCCTAATTCATCTTTTTATTCAACATGAACAATATTTAAAAATCTAATAACTTTCAAAATATTCACTTAATTTCATCAAAACCTTATCCCAAAGCTTCCAAAACATCAAAATTAAGTAAAAAGGGCTAAATTGACTTACCTATTTAACTTTCAAGCCTTGATCCAATTTTTCCCTTTTTCCTTCTTTCCTTTTTTTCCTTCCTTCTTTCTTTCCCCTGCTCTCTGTTTGGTTTCATCCTTTCTTTCTTTTTCTATTCTTTTCTTTTATTTCTTTTACTTTATATATATATATATATATATATATATATATATTATAATAACTTAATAATAACTATAATAAAATATCTATTTAATATCCAATATCTATTTTACATTTGTATACACATATATTATTACATTTGTCTTTCTTTAATCTATTTATTATATAAATATTTTTACTTAATAATAATATATAATTTAATAATATACTTATATAATAAGTAAATATACATGTATTTTACAAATGTATGTATATTAGTATCACACATGTCACTATACATACCATACATTTGTCAACTTTTTTTATTTATCATATAATATTAATTTAATAATAATAAATACATTAATATTTACTTAAATAATAAGCAAATAAATATATGTATTACAAATGTGTGTATTATATTTATTATACTTGTATTTTATTTTTGCCATACACTTGGCACTCTTTTTGGTTTATTTACTTATTTAGTCATTTTAATTTTCTTTATTTTATAATTAAACTTTCACACTTCATTCAATTTAATCCTTTTATCTAATTATCCTTTATTTAAACTAATTTGCTTCATTAAACTTTAATTAATCACTCTCTTAACTTTTTAAATATTTTTAATAAATATTTACAAATCTATTTTTCAAAAACGGAGACCCGAAAATGTACTTTTTTGATAACTGTAAAAATTCGGGTCACTACAAGTTAAATGGGTTTACAAGACCAAATTCAAAGAAAATGGTGAGATTGACAAGTATAAAGCTCATTTATTAGCTAAAGGCTACAAGCAGAAATTCGGTGTTGATTACAAAGAAGTATATGCTCCTGTGGCTCGGCTTGACACAATCACATCAGTGGTGGCAGTAGCAACACAAAACTCGTGGCTGATTCTACAACTTGATGTAAAGTCAGCTTTCCTACATGGGGAGTTGGAAGAGCATGTATTTATCAATCAACCTCCTGGCTATGTGAAATATGGTAGTGAACAGAAGGTATATAAATTAAAAAAGGCACTATACGGGCTGAAACAAGCTCCAAGAGCATGGTACAGTCGAATAAATGCTTATTTCATTTCAGCAGGTTTTAAGAAGTGTCCATATGAGCATACCCTTTACTGCAAAGTTGAGAATGAGAAGATTGTTATTGTGTGTTTGTATGTGGATGATCTAAGATATACTGAGAATAATTCAATGATGCTTGATAAATTTAAGCAATCAATGATGAAAGAATTTGATACGTCTGACCTTGGGTTAATGCATTATTTTCTTGGTATTGGAGTATATCAATCAGATTGTGGAATTTTTATTAAACAAAAGAAGTATGTCAGAGAAATTTTAGACAGATTTGGGATGAAGAATTGTAATTCTGTAGCCACTCTCACTAAGCTGGGGTTGAAATTGGAGAAAAATCCTTCTGGTGAGAAGATTAACAGCACATTATACAAACAACTCGTAGGAAGTTTGATAAACTTGACAGCCACACGACCTGATATTATGCATTTCGTTAGTCTTATTAGCAGGTTCATGGAACACTCAAATGAAATGCACTTTCTTGCTGCCAAAAGAACTCTTCGCTACTTACAAGGGATATCGGATTATGGGATCTTATACAAGAAAGAAGTAAAGTCTAATCTCATTGGATTCACTGATGGTGATTTTGCAGGGGATACAAATGACCGAAAGAGCACTTTGGGTATGTGTTCATGCTAGGATTAGGGGCTATTTCTTGGTCATCAAAAAAACAATCGATTGTTACTCTGTCAATTACCGAAGCAGAGTATGTTGCAGCCACCACATGTGCTTCTCAAGTAATTTGGTTAAGAAACATTATTGCGGATGTTTTTTTTCCACAGAAGGGACCTACTCCAATTTTTTGTGACAACAATTCAGCTATAAAGTTGTCAAATGATCCTGTCTTGCACAGAAGAACGAAACACATAGATGTAAAATTTCATTTCTTGAGAGATCTCACGAAGAAGTGAATTATAGAAGTTGTTTACTGTAGAAGTAAGGATCAAGCTGCTGATATTTTCACCAAACCCCTCAAGATTGAAAGGTTTATAAGTTGAGAAAGCTGTTGGGAGTTTGCATATTGAGGGAGAGATCGCATGATGAAGTTACTTAAACTGGAAATCTGCTTTCAGTTTAAGGGAGGGATTGATGGAAAATTAATCACACCACGTTTCTATCTTCTTCTTTTTTTTAATTAAGTGTTATGGTTAGACTTCTATTTTTAGCAAGTTTGTTAGTCAAATAAGTTTGTTTAATCTTTATGGGATTTTTCTGTTTTCATTAATTTGTTAGTAGAGAATCTTACTTCCATGATTTAGTTTCTCTGTAAGCCTATATAAAGGCATAATTGTTGAAGTTAATAACAGTGAATTGATTTTGGTTATCTTCCTCTCTTTTGTTAAGTACTCCTTTAAATTTTGTTATCAGTGGGCCCAATTGTTTTATCCCATCAGAGCTAGAATCCTCATCTTATCGAAGATATCCCCCCACACACTTCGTAATAATGGCTAGATGGCAAGTCCAACACGTTAATATCATCTTACACGAGACCCCTACTATAAATACCTCCACAAACAAAGAAAAGAGGATCGACTAAAAAAGAATACTAAATCTACACTCTTTCAGTCGTTAGCATTCACGTATTAAAATAAAAATGCATGAAAGATAACAAAATGGAGTTTTGGTTGAATGGTAAATTTAAGGTTTTGCTAATTTAATTGATGTGGATTCAAATTCTACCATATGCATATTTTATTGGTTTTTGTTAAAATAAAAAGATAAATACCGTCAAACAATATAACTTATTTAAATTACTAAAGAACATTTTCGTAATTTTCCTAACCAAATTGGTGTCTGGTTGGCTCATGACACTAACTCAATTAGGGATTTAAATAATATATAATAAATAATAAAACTTATGGTTTGAAACTAATTAACAATAACACATGAAATATGTACAATATTAAAATAAAAGAAATATATTAAATTGAGAGTAAAATGAAATTTAAACACGTTAATATATCATATTAAAAATTCTAAATACAGTACAATTGTTTATCATGATGTTATCATTAATCTTGAGTTAGTTGAATTGACTTATGACACCAGCTCAATCAACAACATTATCAAGATACTAAAAATCTTATCACACCCCTATGTGTATGAAAACCACATATTTAGAACACGTATGTGTGTTTAAAAATAGTAATATATATTATTGATGGAAGTAATAAAGTGTGCAAAATGAAATTAAAATGTATAAAAAAATTAAAAATAAAACTTTGGTTGAGTGGTAAATGTAAATTTCTACTAATTGGACTAATATGTAGTTTATCCCTGAACTTGTCCAAAAGTACTGACCACCTCCGAACATGCGAACGTTTAGAGTAAAAATCGTGCAAATAAGAATATATAAAATCAATGTGGTATCTTCAAGTGAACATGTCAAATTTTAATATAGTTTTGTGTTACAACGGAGCATAGAGAAGTATTCCAAAAATCGCAATCAAGGGAGGTTGAATTAAATCTAAATATATTATCTACACTAACAAGTTTAAACAGTAATCACCAAAAATCATATTACGATAATTAAAATTAAGTATTAAGATTGTAAAATAAAACTAACTATTAAAAACAAAGTTGACAAATAGAAATCTCTCAACTAACAAAGGAAGATTAACTTGCTTCAATAATTACAATTAAAAATAAAATATAAATACAATAAAATATGAAAATGAAATACAAATATAATATAACTATATAAACACACCAAAAATTAACTTAGTCAAGTTACATAAAATAATTAAATATTAATTTACAATGAAAAATATGTAACATATAAATTTATAAAAAAATTTAAGAATCAAATGAAATTGTAGTTAATTGAAAATTAGGATGTTTTAGTTTGAATCTTATCGATTTCACATTATTTTCGATAAATACTTAATTAAATTGAGATTCAGTTAAAGGATAACATCAGTTTAGTAAATCCTTTAATATAACATTAGATTTTGTTGCAAACACAAAATGAGTGAAAGAAACACATAATATTAAAATTAAATTTATAAAAATAATAATTGGTTTATAGGTGAAATAAACATTTTTAGACTTTCGTTTTATTATTAGAGATTGTATTTTAGTTGTTTTATTTAAACATTTTATACAAAAATAATAAAAGATGAAAATATAATTATATTACATTAATTAAAATAGGGTTTTTAAGTAATTTTTAATTGAGTTTGTGTGAATTTGACTTGTAATAATAAAACACTTTGGTTAAAATATATTCTTCAGATATTTGAAATTTAATCCATTAATCTCTTTATTTATTGGATTTAAAATTCAAGACCAATTAATAACATTATTAAAATTATTTTGTTAAATTTAGTGGAGTAACATTATACTCACTTGATAGTTATGAAAGAAAGAAAATGAAATAGATCTACCATTTCTTAAAATCTCTCTTCTCATTCAAAATCGTGGTATAACATTTATCCCTCCTGATCTGATCATGAAATAGATGAAATAAATCAAAAAAATAGATTTTTGTTTAAGAATGAAATCTTATTGGAACTGCCCAGTTCATCCGTCGGAACCATATCACATCCCGGATCTGACGAAATAGGATGAATTGAGACTGTATTTTGTAAATACGTAATTATCTTGAATATATTAACTACTTCTTTATTTTTCAATCGCCTGGAAGGGACAAAAGAAACATATTGTTCTTTCTTCAACAATTTCTGATTTCTAGTGGACCTCTCAGTGTGGTTTGAACCCAGATGAAGTCCTGACCATCTATCAGAGAAAAAAGAACGAATGGATCTTATAGGATTCCCAAGAAATCTTTCTATTTCTTCCAGAAGCAGATGATTATTCATCTGCTTCTCACGTTCCGTGAATAGTCGGGACATTGAGGAATATCTAGAAAGACACTTAGGGAATCGGTCTGATTCTATCTCCGTTCGTTCCGTTTGAAGAAAGGAAGAATCCCAAAGAATCGAGTTGTAATAAACTTAAATTTAATGAAAGAATTTTAACAATATTAATAATTCAACATTATAAACTTAAATTCTAAATATATTAAGAGTAAAATTACTTACTGTATGTTTTAACCAAACATTTTGTATACGTATAGATATACAAATACGAGACATGCACAAATTGACGCTGTTTTCTTTTTCCAGTCAATTTTGAAGACATATATAATCCTTGTCCCTAGGGGAACTTAAGTTCAACTCCTCTCTAACTTGCCTTCATTCTTCCTCTTGTAATGCCTCTTAAGCTACTCAATCTCCACTACTCCAGAAATGGAAATAAAAACTTCCACTTCCACAGTAAACATCACTGTCTGAATTCCACTATATATATACCCTCTACCTTTTTACTGAAATTCCATCTCCATTTCATCAACAAAAAAACCTTGTAACAAGGTTTAAGTCAACATGAAAATGTGTTGTTTTATTTCTTCAACTATGCCTTGGTTTAACTCTCCTATTGGGCCTTGCTAAACCAGACCCTGACCCACTTCAAGATTACTACATTGCAGACACTAAATCCCCTTTGTACCTCAATGGTGCACCCTATCTCAACCCAACTCTGGCTCATTCCTCCCACTTCACCACCTCGGCTCTAGCCAAAGCCGGTGACACCAAGGCTAACCAATTCGGCTTCAATGTCACCCTCACCACCCTTGCAAATTTGCCTGGAATTAACACCATGGGCCTCACCATGGCCCATGTCGACATAGCAGCTGACGACCTTATTCTGCCCCATTCCCACCCTCGGGCCTCTAAAGTCACCATTTGTCTTCAGGGTGTTATCCTTGTGGGCTTTGTGGATACCTCTAACCGCTTATTCACTCAAAAACTTGAGCCCGGTGACTCCTTCGTTTTTCCCAGAGGACTCATCCATTTTCTGTATAACATGGAGCCAGAGAAGCCTGCTTTGGCTATCTCTGGGCTCAGTAGCCAAAACCCAGGCGCACAAATAGCTTCAAGGGCCGTTTTCGTATCCAATCCACCTATTCTCGAAGTTGTTTTGGAAAAGGCATTTCAAATCAGCCGCCAGGACATTGCCAAGATACGCAAAAACCTTGGCGGCTGACCTATGTGATTGTTTGTTTCTCATTTCTTTTTCTTTTTTTTTTTTTTGAAATGGGATCGTTGCATATTATTATTTGATTCTTGCCTTTGATCATGATGTAGGAAAAAAAATGATAGTTCAAGTCTTTATTCACATAAAATAGACCTTCCAACAGTCGTATAATTGTGTATTATTATTAACATTATTAGTTTTTTTAAATAAAATAATCAAGGAGGTGTGAATTATTTGTTTATTACGGTTGCTTGTAAAGGGAGTTTAACAAATAATTTATGTTTGAATGGAAACTAAATTAATATTTAAAAAAAAAAAGAACAAAAGAATTCAAGTAACCTAAAAGTTGCGTGTTCATCTTCATCATAAAATATTCTGGAAAGAAGCAATTCAGTGTACAAATATGGTAAAAATGTAGTAAAACCCAATCCGTTATTTCCAGATTTGATTCTTTGAATTGTGTAAACAATGTCTTGGTTTCCCATGTGAAAATTTTGAAGTGTTAGGTGTGAAGAAGCATGTGATGAAATGGCAATTCACAATTGGATTGGAAACTATGAAAATCAATCAAAACACTCATGTTAGGCTAAACCAGAATAACAGATATGACGTTATCTAAAATGGATTGATTGGACATTGACAAATTCCACAAAAATGAAAATACTAGAACAGTCGTATGTCAATTCAATCAAACCCTAAACTATAACTTCACAAATTAAATGTCATCTTACGAGGATGATCAGCAATCCATTTCGAGATTTATAACAACGCGTGCTAATGTTGAAAAAGAAGACGATTTCCGTCATCAAAAAAGATAAATGTGAAAATGGTTTATTGCCTTGATAGACAGGTTTGAACCATCCACATGTAAATTTGAGTTTCTTATAAAAAGAGTGCGTCCCAACAACGTCCCGTGAACAGCTGATAAAGTGACATTTCACTAATGCACAAAAATGTTGCAGTCTTCTGGTATCTTCTCAGCTTTTTCTTAAATTCAACTTCAATCTTATCTTGCCTTATAATCATCGTTAAACACATTGATATGATTAAATTAAACCAACCATACTGATACCCATTTCATTTTCTAAAAGAGAACCCACCAAAAAAAAAATGTGGAGCACAAGGGAAATGGAATATGAATCAATGAACAACTCAAACCTTATTCCTCTCTCCAGAATTACATACAAAGGAATCAACCCAACCAAAAATTGTTCCACCCTTATCTGATGAATGAAACGAATTGATATTTGGTACTCATATGCAGAGCACAAATTAATAACCCAAAAAATATATATTCAGTTCGTATACAGCTGAGCTTTTCTATCAAAAGAATCAGTCATCATTTCTGTAACAATGTAAAATTTTAAAACAAAGAAAAAATAATAATCATGACAAGTAACTGGAAAATCCCAAGAAAATTGAAGAAGGAAAAGAAGACCGATCTTTGATTGAACTGCCCTTGTAAAGATCGTAGGGTTTCCAAAGATGATCAAGCGGACAAGGGTTTCTGGCATCGAGTCGAACCCAGGGTTTCCCTTTCCCACTCCAATGCAACAAACTCACCGGACCCGTATGCAACGACCGACATGAACCTCTTACATTGTCCCCACCAAGTCCATGTTGGTTCCATTTATGATCAATCGCTTCCACATTCCCAGCAAATACTAGCAGAAACGGAGGCAACGAACCCAATTCGTAAATCCTTCGTTTCCTCTGTATTTCCATCCAATTCTCGATTCTTTTCCTGTAATTCCCTTCTCTCCACCGAACCAAATCCATCACCATAACCCCCGTGTTGAAATAACACGGCCTTCTCGAATGGAAAACCCGGGAAAGAACTGGGTCGGACCAGAACCCGTCCGTGAAATACTTGGTGAAGTTGGCGTGGCAATATTCGGGTGCGCCGATGACGCGTGAGTTTGTGAGGGCTGTGTTCCAGAGTTTGTGAATGTCGTCGACCACAACCAAGTCCGAGTCGAGATAAATGACTCGGTCAACGCAGAGATCTAGGATGTCTCCGAGGTAATTTCGAGCGTAGTTGAGTGGGTTTTCCAGGGCTTGCCGGATTGAAGACGAGATTAAGTTGATTACCGCGTCTTCCCGGAATATGTAGATTTTGAAGTTGAGTGAAGGAAACGTGGATCGTACGAGTTTGCTCAACACTCTTGGACTCGCCGGGTCGAACTCGGCCGCAATGAAGTGGAAGAAGACGTTTTCCGGACACGAAGCGTGCCGGAGGACGGAGTGGACGGCGGCGATCGAGCCACGCAAGTATTCCGAGTCTAACGTCATCGCCACGTGGACTAAATCCGGGTCGCACGACGAAACAACTTCTTTGTTGACAGAAACCGGACATTCCACACCGTTACGATAATCCGGTGCCTCCGAGAATCCGAACCCGGGCCCGGACCCATCTCCTCCACCGATAGTCCGAATCCCAACAGAAAACGTCACCGTTAGAAAGAAATGAAGAAGGAAAACGGCGGCCGCAGCATGGAAAATGGAATGCATTATCGTTAAAAAGAAAAACAGAACAAGAAAAAGACAGAGTCCTGTTCTGTTATAAGCTTATTAGATGATTGATGAAAGGGATATGCTCGTAAAGATAACGCGGAGCTTTCAAGAGTGTGGGTTTCACAAGAAAGCGAAACGCGGTTTATTGATAAAAAAGGAAAGAGCCCAAAAAATGAGAGTGGGTTTGGGGTTTTGGGGGTGGGGGTGGGTTCGCCGGCTCTTCCCTGTTTTTTTCCTTATGGGAATAACAGATGAACAGAGAGGGTGGGAGCTTTGAGTTGTCCTTTAAATGACAAGAATAACTGTTGATTTAAGGAGGGAGTTAATTGAATCTGATCATGGGAGATTTGTTTTTTATTTTGAATTATAGTTTTATTTTATGAATTTAGATTTAAAAAAAGAAAATTGTAGAAATTTCAAACAAAGTACAAATATTCTAGATTTTTACTTGATTCTTGCATTATGAATTTAACAAATTAATTAAATATAAGGAATAATACAGTACAAATACAAACATCCTTTAAAATATTATAAACAAAATATTGTTTTTTTCTTTTAATCCAAAACATCCCTCTTATCTTCATAATTAAACTCCATTTGATTTAGTTTTGTTTCATTTTTGTCCAATTATCCGACTTTAAATTTCACATTCTCGCTTTTCCATCTTTATGTTACAACTCCACTTTTAAATTTTCATTTTCCTAATTCATCAAATAACGATTCTCATTTGGTGCATTTGCAATAAAATTTTTAATGTTTATATTTTTTTAATTTGATTTTTATTATTATTTTTGGGTAAATTACATTTGTGGTAATCCAATTATTTAACTTATTTTTTTTCACTAAACTATTCGATTATTCTTTTTTATCTTCAGCGGTTAAATAACTAACCAAAACGTGTCATAGTAGCTTTTAAAATTTCCCTAATAACAACATCAACCCTCATACATTTATATATTGTGTTAATTTAATTTTTATTTAAAAAATTAAACCCTTAACGTTACACACTATGTAATTTGATCCTTTTACAATTTTGTTTTTCTATGTCCTCTTGTTTGATTCAATGAAAAATAAACAACAAGAAATAAAATGACACAAATTTTGAAAAGTAGTCAATTTAATTTCTTTAAAATAAAAAAAAAACCTGCTTTGTTAATTCAATCCAATTTGTAAGTAACACATTAAAAAAAAAAATTGAACTTTGATTTGCTTTGTCAATGGCCTCCAACTCAAGCCACCAAAAATGAATTAATTATCGTTAAGAGATATCAAGTTCTTAGTCATTTAAAGTATAAGGAAAATAATATATTTGAGGATTTTATAATTTAATAATAAACGGAATTTAAAAAATATATATTCTTGCTTTTCTCTCTAATTTACACATTTTATTAAATTATATTTTCATGTAAAAATTAGGTAATGTATATATATTGAGGGCTCAAGTTTTAAAATTTAAGACTAAATTGACAAAATGTATAAGGATTAAGGGCTAAATTTTTTATTATGTTAATTTAAAAAGTTGCAATGTTATGTTTCCATTAATCATTTAACAATAGGTGGCTAAGAAAGAAAAAATTGAAAAGTTGGGTGATTTTATAACTTTTCATAGTTGAGTGACAAAAAATGAAACTTAGTGATAGTTGAGTGGCTACCAGTATAATTTACCATTATTTTTTTTGTGCAAAAATTGATCATTGACCTTTTAAAAAAATTATTTTTCTTTAACGAAACTGCTAACTAAAACATTAAAATTTTTAGTGATATTGGCATGACAATCCGCGTGTTAGTCCATACATACTTCACACTAACGTAACAATACTTGTCTTATATGTCAGGTTAACAAATAATTTATAATTATAAAATATGTAAAGAAAAAAAAATGAAGTATACATGAATTGCCTTACAGACTCCTACCATGTTTAAAAATTAATATTTTAGTTAATATTTCTGTTAAAAAATCAAATAGACTATTTTAAAAATTAATGATTAAATTTAACAATTTTAAAAGATTAAAAACAAAATTAGCTAAAAAAATAAGGATAAATAAATAAAAATATATATTATATCTTAAAAATTGTCAAATTTTTATACTTAATTTTCTTTTAAACATCTTCTTAAGTTGTGGAGTCTAATATGAATTAAATAGGTTTTTACTCATAGTATTATTAAAGAATAAATAAAAATAATATTTATTTACAAGTAATTGAGTTAGGACGTGATTAGTTTGTGCAATGCCTGCTCAGCCAAGTCTACTCTCGCCTCAAATAATCTTTTATTGCATTTCATAATAGAATTATCCTTATTTAGCATATTATTGTAATGTTAAGTTGTTATGTTTGAATTTCGACATTATTTCTAATAACTCAACTCAGACTTCTTCAACCAATCTTCTCACATTACTTAACTCAAATGTCAAAAACAAATGCCTGTTTAACAACAGATCGCAAATTCACCCATTCTCTCTAAACTTTATTTAAAATTACATTTCAGCCACTTAACTTTTAAAAATTATATAACAATCACTAACATTATTGAATTGTTACATTTTTTTCACTTATCTTTTAACTACCGTTAAGAAAATAACATAAGACATTAATTTATTGGTAAATTACTAATTTAATCCTTCAACTGTAATTAAAATATCAATTTAATTTTTTAAAATTCTTAACAATAATTCTAAAAAGAAAACTACAAACAAATAAATTAATTAAAAAATATTGAATGAACTAAACTCCATAAATCTTAACCCATTCCTTTAGCTTTTTAAAGCTTGTAATTTATTTCTTTATTTAAGGTATTTTAAAAGTACGGGTTGAATGAGTTTACAAAGAGTGGTCCTCCTTATTTTTCACCTTAAAAAATCTCACCTTTTGGATAAAATCTCTCTCCATTCTTGCAAATCTTTGGAACATATCCCATACAAACAAATTGTTGAAAATGAATTTGAGCCTTGAGTTTGGGTAAGATTGTTAATCAAATTGATCACTTTTGGGGGGTTAACTTGAAACTGCATTATTTGTTTCCTTTTATCTCAAAAACTTGTCTACTTATTCAGCCTTTGATTTTGATTTTAGTTAGAAAATAAGTAAAAATGATTGCTTTTGGTACTGTTAATTATTTGTGTCCCAGGATCAATCCAATGAAAATATAGGAATAAGAACGGGTTTGCTTCAAATTTCCTTCTTTTGCACTTCATTTGTTTAGATTTAGGTTTAATTATGGCAGGGTAAAAGAGAAATAAATTTAATAAAAGAAGAGCACGTACTTTTTAAAAAAAAAGAATTGAATATATTTATTTGTTTGTTAAGATCTTTTAATTATTGTTAAGAAAATTTTTAAAAATTAAAGTGATATTTTAGTTATAGTTCAAGGACCACATTAGTAATTAATTATTTAAATTAATGTGTCATGTCGTCCTCTTAATTGTAATTAATGAACAAGTGATAAAAATATAACAATTCACGTTAGTGATTGTTATATAATTTTGAAAGATGAGTAATTAAAATATAATTTTAATAAAGTTTAAAGATAATTAATGTAATTTACCCAAAATTAACGTGTTAAAGATGAACTCATAAGTGTCATGTTATATGCAAAATCATAGAAAAATATATATATATATATATATATATATATAAAATACAAAAGATAATGTTAGCAAAATATCTTATAATAAAAATAAAAAATAAAAAAAACACAAAATTTTATCTAAAATAATCCTTATCAACAATCTATAAAAATTTCCTGTGTAGAGATGAAGAGAGCTTTAATTTAATCTTTTAACATCCCTACTTCTATCCCTATTATTAGCCAAACAAATCAAATAATCCTCTATGAATATTAATGATACCATTTTGTAAAGCACTATCTTAATTAAGCACTATTTCATATTTCTAGGAAGTTAACCTAAATTATGGTTAAACATGATAAAACTTGAGTCATTTTTCGGGTTTGCATTCACATCATTTCCATCAAATACATATCAAATCTAATATATTTAAAAATTTTAAATTATATATATATATTTTTATACAACATTAAGAATAAGGGTTGGAGATAACACGGTTCGAATCAATGTCAAATAAGTGTCTGATAAAAACTTTATCCATCGCTCCTTTCAAGTCAAAACAATTTTAAATCAAATTTTAATACTAAACTTAAAATAATTTCTAAAAAAACAATTTAGTTTAATTTTAATGTAATGCATTTTTTATTATAAAATTTTGCATAAAATTTTAACAAATAAGTATAATATATTTAAATTAATACACAATCAATTTATGCATTGTATGAATAAGAAAACAAGTTATGTATATATCTTAATATATCTATACTACTAAATATTTGATTGAGTTAGTGTCACAGTCAACTAAGTACCAACTCAATTGTGTATGATAAAATACCCTTATTATACAAAGCAAAACATATTATTATGAAGGTGTTTTTGGCATTTTATATAATTTACATAATATATATATATATATATATATATATATATATAACATAAGATTTGAACTCAATACTCTATAATTTTTAACATTTATACTTTACCATCTCGAATAAAATTTAATTTATTATTTATATAAATTTTATAAATATATTTATCACGTAATTTATTTTTACCATGAATATATCATAATCTAGAATATATATTAAAAGTTATATTTATTTGGAATAAATTATAATATATTTTACAATGCTAAATTAAAATCAATAAAGAAAAGCTTGTAACATAAATAAAATAATACAAGGGTACAGAGGCGGATCCTATCGGGGCGTAGGGATCTTGGCCCCTCAAAGTTTTAAAAATCTTAGTTATACTCTTAAAATTTTTGAAAACTTTAATTAGGTTTTCAATTTAAAAAAAAAATTAAAAATTTCAATTAGATTCTTCAATTTTTTTTATAAATTTTCATAAAATCTCTAAAAATTTATAATTTTAATTAAATCTACCAAAAGTTTTGAAATGTCTCACTAAAACTTTCAAAGTTATTAAAAATTTAATTAAACTCCAAAAATTTAAAGTCGGGGTTATAAATATTATTAACATCCATAAAAATGGATATTTTGAATATTGATATAAAAAGGAAGGAATAAATATAGTAATGTTGTAATCTCAAATTAATGTTGGCGAGTCCCGTTGGATTAGCATATTAATTATGGCATAATCTAAGTGGTTGAGTTTCCCCGAGGTGCCAGCCTGAGCATGGGCCTGCCACTAATAGCCTGACAGCTACGCACCCAAAGCATTCCAGCTGGTTTATGCCTAATTTCATTCATCGTGGCTGGCATTCCCCCATGTGATCACGTGCTCCCTTCCTCTTTTTATTTTTGTATCATTATTAAATAAAGCCTTCTTTCTTGTCTTCTCATTGGACTACAACCATACAATTTGGGTTTTGTTTTTTGTTTTCGAGATTTAATTAAGCTTTTTCACTTTCCAAAAATGTGATATGCTTGCAATTCATGTGCTGCAAAATTTCATCAAATTGGACTGATTATTTAAGCAATTTCAACTATATAAAAAATATTAAAATATTTACTTCTTTCTTCATCATTGCCACTGGTTTTGTTAGCTGTTAAAACTTTTATTTTTCTATTTTAGATATTTTTAATTTAATTTTTCGGATTAGAGGTTTTTTTAATATATAAAATATCAGTTGATGAGTTAATTAGTTTGTGGGCGTGCCTTCGGACACGTTGCAGGTACTTTAGATGAGAATTGACAAACAATCGAAGAAGGATCAAAACAGGTTCAATGTCGGGACGACACAGTAATTTTTGGCAATAGACACGACAACGATGCCGTCACGAGGAGAATCGAAATGTCATGACGATTCCTGATGTTTTGCAGCCACGTTTTGTATAGATCAACAGGACTACTTCTCCTCATTGGATTTAGACATGCTTATCAGCAAGGATTTTTTTTTTTTAAGGTGACAAGATATAGTCGCATATGAGTTTTAGTGAGGGTTTTGTGGTAACTATGGATAGAATTTTATTCTCGAGTTAGGGCTTTGTTGTAACAGCCTAATTTTCAGTGGTGTCGGAACAGTGATTTGAGATCACTAAATCCGACAAATGAGTAGGAAATATTATTAATTTAGTGAGTATAAGTTAAATGTGAAGTTAGGAAAAATTTTAAAATAGTGGATAGTGTACTAAAAATAAATATTAAAATAATTAGAATCGAAAACGAGGTATCGAGACCTTGGGGATTTTAAATCGAGCCATAAATATTTTTATAAATATTTATGGAATGTTAATATGTTAGTATTAAAGTTTCGTCAAGAAATTTTAAAGTTCTGATAGTTAATTGAACAAAAAGAACTAAATTGTATCAAATGCAAAATTATGAGAAATGATTAAATAGCTTAATTGATAAAAGAAAGAGGGTTTAAAAGGAAAATAGACCTAAGGTCTATTTGGGCTGGACGACAATGACATGAAATCAGCAAGAAAATAAGGAGAATTAAGGGCAAAATTAGAAAATTGCAAAATTTACTTAATAAAGCTAGGACTAAAGTGGAATTATCTAGATTTCTCTTTATTTTTCTGCATTCTCATCAGAAAAACGCCATGGAAGAGTTCTATTAAGCTGTTTTTTCATATTTTTACTTCAAGTAAGTTCAATTCTTGATTATTTCTAGAAATTTTTGTGTTTTTGTGACTTTTACAACTAGGTCCACTTGTTGAATTCATTAGTTTTTGATTCTATGAAAGAAATTGAAAGTTTCTATGCATATGTTCTGGAATTATATGATTATTTGGCATGGAATTAGAGCTTTAAATTGTTTATATTTTGATTTTATTGAAAGAATTGAATAGAAAGTGAATGTTTGGGACCTAATTGTAAAAGAGTTTGAAGTTAGAGTTTTATGTGGAAATTATGAATTTCAATAGTTATGAAATAACTTATAATGTTTAGGAAAAGTATTAATTGAGAAAATTATATTAATTGAAGGGTTAATTGAGTAAGGACTGAATTGTATGAATTGTGAAATTTGGGGTAAAATGGAAATCAACATTTTGCACTAAAACAGTTTTGGACAGCAGCAGTAGTCTAACTTTGAAAAATCACAAAAAATTGTAGAAATGGAATTAGAGAATGAATAAAATATGAAATTAAAGCTTATTGAGTCTAGTTTCTTATAGAAGAAATGATGTAAGCGTAAATCATGAGATATGATAAATTTTGTGAGACAAGGTCAGAATGATTTCGGGTTCCCCTGTTTTGACTTTGTAAAATCATAAAAAATTGGATAGAAATAATTAGGGGCTTAAATTTATATGTTTAGAATCCTGAATGAGTCTATTTTCAAGAGAAACAAATGGGAACATCATTCGAATCCTGTACGAGGAGATAATTAATTTTTAGTGAAGAAGGGCTGGAACTATCAGACAGCAGAACAGGGGAGACTTCAATGAATAAACTGTATTAATTGGCTAAACCAAAAATTATGAAAATTTTATGGTAAGAAGATATGTGAATCTAGTTTTAGGGAAAATTAGAGGATCTTAATTTTGAGTTTCGTAGCTTCATATATAAATAATTTAGTGACTATGACACGGGTGGATAGCTTGAATATTCACATAAGTAATTAGTGAAATTTATGGATAAGGTTACTTACAAGTGTGTTATTTATACCAAGGATGTGGATGGAGAGGAGGAGGAGGAAAAATATATGAATGACTCGTGTATAAATTGATCACATGCCCGATTATAATCGATAAGTGTTGAATTAGAAATGATATAATGTTTTATTTGGAATATTTATTATGAAAATTATGATTATCGCTAAAATACAAAAATCGAACTTGTGAGTTTACATAACTAAATTTAGTGACCATTTGTTAATATTATTAAATTTCAATATTATTTTATGAATGGTGATTAATATTTATGTATGTTAATTGTTAAAAATAAGTAAATTATGTACAAAAGTTATCAAACTGAACTGAGAATTTCAGAGGAACGGAACGCAGGAAATGAGTACGATCTTTCAGTGAAAAAGATGAATTGACGGTAAATTACCCAAGTAAACCGAGATTCAGCATTTGTTGCGAACTCTCGTGTTTGCTTTCCGTTTAGCTCTTATGAGCTTCCGTTAACTCATATAAGTTTCAGTCAACCCTTTTGGGGTTTCAGTTCAACTCTGATGAGCTTCAATTAGCCTTTGGGCTTCCGTTTAGCACTTATGTGCTTCAGTTAGACTTCGGGCTTCAGATCACGATGTACTCAAATCCGTAAGCCGTTCCTTGAATGGACAAGTTGGCAAGTCGTAAATGTAACGTGTGGAAAAAGAAATGTAAGTAATGTTATCATTATTATTATTGAGCTCAATTATGTGATTTTGTCATTCAGAGATTGTGTTTGACAGCATATGTTAGTAAATTATGAGTATGTGAATCAAATTGACAGAATTTAAACACCTAATGAGATTGAGCTCATTCACACAAATTTGTCATTTGAAATTGTAATTAACAGGAAGAAACAATGAATTGCATGCTTATCAATAGTTACAAATAATTATCTGAAAAACAAAAAAAATGACGGTTATTGATATATGGAAACGTGAGACATTGATATATGAATGTGGAATATGTTTGATAAATGTGTTCATTCTTAATTATGAAATTATGTACCTCATGTGTGCTATTTGCATAAAGATGATATTTCAAATACTTTGGTGAGTAAAGCTTAAATATGAAATAGAATGAAATCGAGACAAGTTGTTATGAAAATATATTTAAATTATCTGTAAGTGTTTTGTACTCCTCGGTAATACCTCGTACTCTATTCCGGTGACGGATATGGGTAGGGGGTGTTACATTTGTTTTCTAGGTTTTGGGTAATGTACATTTAGGTTAATTTTCTTCATATTGTACTCTCGTTTTTTTACTCATTCAGTGAAAAGCTAAAACCTCTTTTGCTTGTTTTTTTTCTCTGCGGAGGAGTTTTTCATGTAAATATTTGTGTTTATTCTTCTCCACTTTTACTAATCTTATTATTTATACGGGTTGATTCCTAACATAGTTTAATAATGTGGGAACTAGAACTTTTAGGTTTTAAGTTTAATTCTTACCATGCTAATGAAGTTAGTTATTTAATTTAGTATTTATAATAATTGATTCTAATAATAACATTTGTTTTAAAAATAGAGTTCTTTCCTAAAAAATAAAATTCTCACAATGCATGGATTTGAAATTAATACATGGTTGTTATTTTTTAATTTCATTTTTTATCAAATACATTCAAAACTTGTTCACATAATGTACTATTTGGCATTCAAGTTTGGTTTTAAGGTTCAATTTGATACTTTGAGTTTGAGTTGTCCCAATTTAGTACAACGAGATTATATAATACAATGAATATTTGACACGTATGTTTTAATAAAAAAAAGTACTTAATTGGGATAAAAAAAAACTTAACTACTAAAATAGGATAAAAAATTTTCAAGTATCAAATTGAGAAATTTCAGTACCAACATGAACATTGAAACTAAACTCAAGTACCAAATTAAAATAAAAGAAAAACTCAAATACTAAATTGAACGTTAAAACTAAACTTAAATACCAAAGAGTATATTAACCCAAAGCCAAATGTGTTAGTTTACAATTTGCGAAATTAAATCCCAACTTTTTCTTTTTGGGTTTTAGTGAACACTATTATTTATGATAATAACATTCTATTAATGAATAATAATCTTAAAACCTTATCCAAACAAAGGAGCATGAAAAATTTAATCTCCAAATAGGGATGGTTGGATTTTTTGGATTTTTCCAATCGATTCAATTCTTTGTTTTTTTTTTTTTTTAGATTTTAGATTTATTTTGATAAAAAACAAATTTTCTTTTATGATTTTAGATCTTATTTGGTAAAGTTTTAAAATCTTTTCATAAATATTTCAAAAAAGTTTTCATAATATTTCAAAAAAATGTTTTCAAGTAAATAAAAAATAACTAATAGAACTCAACTCGGTTTGAAGTATCTGCACTTTTTTAACTTGCATTTCATAAACCATCATAACACCTCAGTTGAAGTCAATATTTGAGTTTTCTTGCTCTAACCCTTTTCCAAATTCGACTTGATTTCTATATTTTTTTGTTTAGATTCTATTCTGAATTCGATTTATGTAAAATTCTAATACTAAAATCCGACCCAAAAATTTATACAATTTAATTTGCTCCAAAATTTATTATATTATTTTATTTTTACAAGATTAAATGAAATACATATTACAAAATTTCATAAAATATAAAAATAGTTAAAATGTTATAAAGTCTTATATAAATTTTAATTAAAATATATAAAATAGTTATAAAATTAAAAAAAACTTTGAAAACTTTGTCATAGATTTAATTTAAACTCAGGCCCCAAATTTTTTATTTGGCAATCCATTCCACCCCAAACTCGACATTGAAAAATAAATGACACTTTCAAGTCGGATTGGGTTAAAATTTAGTTGAGTTGGAGTTGCCATGGCTCCTATGGAAAGAGAAGGGAAGAATAATCAATGGTTGAGTGGGGATGAAGAGTGAGATTTCTTGATGAAGGGTCAAAAAAGCCAATGTCCTTAGAAATCAGAATCTTATCCAACTTTAGTTATGTGCGTAGGCTTAAATTTGTCTTAAAAGCTTCCTTTTTTTATTTTCACAAGTCACAAAATGAAGCATAAATTAGTCATTCCACCACAAAGACCCAACATTGAAGTCTTTGGCATGGAAACAAGATAAAAGATTTTTACTTGAATTTTCAAGGCATAGTCCAATTGTATAACATAAATCTATATTTCTATACTATAATTATTTTGGAGGTAGTAAGCCTGGACCTTTAAAAGGGTTGATTCAGATACTTTCTAAGTTTTTTTTTTTTAAAATTATTTTGTGATATATGGTTATATAAATATTTACATGTTAACAGTTTGTAGATCTTAACACATTCATATTGTTTTCATTACATGTAATGTTTTAATTATTTTTTCAATTCATGTTGTGTTCTAATTTCTCTTATATTTTTCATAATAATTTAATTCAGAGAATAATTTAATTATACCCGGAGCGAATTATAATTAGAGTAAAATCAAAGGATAAGTAATGGGTTTTGGTTGGTCGGTGCACATTTGTTCATCAAAGTGAATCTGAGCAGCCCAGGCTAGTTGTAAATAAAAAAAGGGAGGGGTTTATTTGATCAAAAAGACTCGTGAACCAAGCACTTAAAAGTTGCAACCTCCAACAACAATTTTAATTATCTACTTGCTCAAATCTAAACACTAAATCACGGCGATTTCAATTAAAAGTTAGCAAATAAACAATGGGGATTTTGCAGGGTCTGTGAGAGCGCAATGTAAATCTGATGTCCTGACCTCACCTGTTGAATAATGTAACAGAGAGCAATGGAGACAAACTTATCATTCTACTTAAAAGTTAATTGGGTGAGAAAGATGGTGCTTTTTAATTGCACGTGTGGGTCTGGTCTGGTCAGGTAAAAAAAACCAAGTGTTTGGTAGCTGATTATTATAAAGAAGGTTAATAAGGGATTAATTAATGTGTGGTTTATTAATAAATTATTGGAAGATGGGGAGGTTGGGAAAGTAGGTGTACTTGTATATTATGCTGGCATAGGATACCCTGAGTTTGTCTTTATGGTAGAAACCAAGCGAAGCCAGAAGTGAGAAGAGTTGCAGTATTAAAGTAAAAAATATTCAATTTTGGGGGAGTGAATAATGCTTAAGATGGCATATCAAATGCAGAAAGTGACTGACTTCAATAGTACCGACACAATGGGTAAGAAAATGGTGTGGCCTGAGGCTGCCTTGGTTGGCTATTGGCTCAATGTGTGGGGGCATCCCCTACTGTATGATTCTCCTGCTCTGCTCCCACCACTTGGGTCTTTGGGGGATGGAAGACACTTGGAAGACACGATAGTGAAAGACCAAAGACTTTTGATTCGTGAGTCTTATGAATAATAAAAAAGTTGATAAAGAATAAACGTGATAATTTTGTTTAGCATATTTCAAATTTCGGCTAGCCCGTGAACGCGGGCGACTTCCTTTCTACTTCTGCCGTTCCATGGTTTTCACATGGTTTCTTCACGGTATGTGTTGGATCGAAGGATATAAAGTTCGCCTTCAAATTTCAAACGTAAATGCTTCTTACGTGGGATAATGCAGCAGTGATGAGGACTAAGATAATGCCACCAGACGTCAGTGGTGCCCAGCAATGCTTTGATGATCATCCCTAACTAAGTTAGCAATGGTGGAAATGGATTATAAAAAAGGTACATATCAAACCATTAATCAATCACCAGATGTGTCATATATTCCGCAGTGTGGTCCAAAGCAGGTGGCAGGCAAAATTAGGAGGAACCCAACCCAAGACATTTCAGCCTAAGTTATCAACAAAAATATATAGAATGAACACTCAACCACCATTTGGATCGATAAATGCTACCATTAAAGCTCCTCTGCATTTCAAGAAATGAATATCCAGGTATTGCTGTGAGCAAAACACCAAACAATTTAATCATAGGAGTGTAAAACCTTGGGCGGGTTAACCCACAATTTAAATCGAACAATTCTGCCCGTAATTTTTAGGGAAAATAATAAGTATTCCGTACAAATACAAGTGCTAAGTCATATTTGTAACTTGGAAGAGCTGGTTAGCCTCTTTTGGTTCTTTATTCTTCTTTCTTCCAAGGTTGAGGGTGGTAAAACTAAAAAAAAGAATGAAGACGTTCCAACAAAGTCCCAGTTTATGGAAGTACAGCTCTTACTTCTTTCCTATCTGCTCCAAATGACTGCAGTTAAAAGCATAAATAAAATCCTGTTAGAATCGTCACAAAACAGAACGAACAGTTGCCATAGTTCCAACTGTACGAGGGAACGTCAAATTACTTATTTATGTATAAACAGAATATGCATATCGGGTTTGTCAATGTCATTTAGTCCAGTGAAGTTTTCTCATCTATAGGGACTATTAATAGATGTCCTAAAGTCAATCAGCTTGGCTAAGCAGATTCAATAAATAAAAACCTATCACTTTTACTTTATCTTCATGTTAGTGATATACATGATTGACAATCGTGTATTAATAATGTAAGATCAAGCGGGCAAGTGCAAGCTAGAATATTCCAATAAATTATGCGCTCATGTCCTCCCGTATATTCACTACTATGATTTTGATGGTAGACCTGATTAATGGAATGTGTTTTAATCAAGTTAAAACTCCCCTAAGTGGACGGACAAGGTAGTTCATGAATGATGTGATTTTTAACCAGCTTAGAACTCTTCATCACTTGACTCACCTCATCATCCAGAGTATTAATTCGAACACTCAACCTTCAAGTAGGATTGCCACATTCAATGCCTTGAACAATAGAGCATTTTACTCTTAAGATGTGTTTGATAAATCATTGAAAATGAAAATTTCAACATTTAATTTTTAATTATTTTCAACAAAAAGTGTAAAATATGATAAGTAGATAGTACTTATCACTTAATATGAAAAATATCAAGTTGATTTTGTTTTTCAAAATTTTATTTTAAAATAAAATATTTCTTCATTTTATTAAAATATTTTTATCTTTTAACTTTTATCCAAAACTATTCAAATAAAATAAATAATACAATATCAGTAAGACTAAAATTATGAAATAAATTTTCAAAAATCATGATTTACGATTATCAAACAAAAATTTATATTCAGTATTTAATTTTGACTAATATATCAAATAGTTTTATAATATAAATTCAGTGCTTATAAAATTTAGTACTAAAAATTCAGTACTTAATTTTTCAGCATCCAGCTGAGTTGGACATAATCTCCCGAAGATCTAGTTGCACTCAAACCAACTCAGACTTCGGACATATTCAAAGCAAGCTTGAGAACAAAAATATTTGTCAAAACTCACGCACACACCATGATTGCCAACCTCTTTCATGATTTCTCAATTTCTTTGAGAACACTCCCCAAAAAGTTTTCAAGTGAGTCACATTAAAAGAAATAAGAGAGTTTTCCTTAGCCTTTTGAATTTGATTGAACTAGCCTGCTGGCACTAGTGAATCCCCCCATCCATTAAAAAGGCTCCACCAATTGTTTGTGTGGACCATTACAGGCAACACTTTTGGTTTGCTCATAAGCTTGGAGAAAACTCAAGATGACTAATGTCTGATAGGATTCATGCAGGGATCGGTATCCTTAAGATTACAATATCTTAAGTAGGTTGGGACATTGTTTTCACATGATTGAAAATTTTGTATGATGATGGCCACACATATATCTCAACCTAAAGTAAGAAGATTTAAGCAATTCCTATGTATTTACCTTTAACTACTTCTATTTAATGGAAGCTCATCTACATTAGATAAATTATTGTTTATAATATTTTGATATTTGAACATGAGGCCAAAACCCAATTCCCTTTCAGACACAAGTACACAAAGAACATTAATACCTTGATTAAGCAACAAAAGTATCTTAATTTTTAAGTCATGGTTCCTACCTATGATATTCAACTTTATTGCCAAACCACCAAGGATCATTGATGGATAGCTAAACAAACTTAATCATAGAAGTCAAAACTGAAAGGGATCAACATAACATTTTTCCTGCTGACATAGAAGCCTACTAGCTTTCATCAGGTAATTTCTTGCCCATTTTTCAAGGACAACTTGGTAAGAACGAAGAATGGGCTAACAAATAGATTAGTTTGGATTAACAAAATTTTCAAAATAGATACCTGATGAGGTGTTTTAGCAAATCTCTACGTTTGAAGGATAACAATCTTATCCGATAGCAATGTTACTTGATGGTGACATTTAACAAATAGGACAAGTAAGGTACATTTGCAAAGATGGTGACAAACAAAGAACATGCATTAGGTAAATATTTCATACCTCAACACCCAAACCTTTTGCGTACACATTTGTGAAGAGCTCAGAAGATTCAGGCAGTGGATTTTCCTGGAATCAAAAAAAGAGAGGAACAAAACCCAATGTCATATATGCTGACAACTAGACAAAATTTCTAAATAATAATATAATTAAAAAATAAATACAGATAAACTTCAATACAATCATTTAAAATGAGAATCACAAAATTAAAAGGAAGTCAGCAAAAAATGTACTACCTTAGCTTGAGCAATTGCGTCATCTACCTCTTTTCTTATTTCCTTCTCAATGTCCTGACAAATTTTTTCCAAATACTTTCATATATCTATCACCATAGATAAGTCTAACGATATTTCCATGCTGATAGCTTCATAAATGAACTTAGTTAAAAATACCTTCAACTCTTTCTCAGTAGCTAGGTCATGAGACAATATCAGCTTCCTAATTCTTTCAACTGGATCACGCTCCTAGAAACATCACATCTAGAATGTCAGTTTTGGATTAACTTTGATTAAAATACAACATGAAATATCTAACATCTAACAAATGAATCCCTGAAAAGGCAACGTGATTGAAAATCAACCTGTCTAACACCAGTAATCTCATCACGGGTTCGATAGGTGCTTCCAGGATCAGACATGGAATGACCGTGATACCTATAAGTGTCCATTTCAAGAATCTGCATATAGGCACAACAAACTAACATAATTTATTATGCAATAAAATATAGAAAATGGTATGAGGTTTCGCAAAGGCAATAGCACCATTTAAATATTTCTTATCAACTAATTAGATAAATTGCAAATCTAAATCCTTCCTTCAAACCCAACCCAATTATCATGACTTATAAAGACCACGAAATTAGGATTCATATATAATTAGGCACTTGTAGAATGACGTTTCCACAACTTTGAACTCATGTCATAATATATATGTCATAATAATATATATTATGATGATAATTATGATGACATATAAGACACAAAAGCACAGGCATATAAAATTGTGTCTTCACTCAAGCAAGCATTTATTTTTGTACCTCGCACTTGAAGCAATATGAGGATTCTCACACATAGACTGCACTTTCGCTTTATATGTGGCAATGAAAAGTGAAAAAGAATACAGCTTTTCCCTCCTATTACTATTATCTAGGCCATTAGATTGTCACTGTAAACATCTTTTCATCAAATATAAGCAAAAAAGCAAACTTATCAGCTACCCAGTGATTACCATATATCTTTAGGGCATGATCAGCACAACTATCAATACCAAGCAACTGACATTGGAGATTCACGAATCCCTTAAAGCTTTTGTAACATAAATAGATGCTCATCGTTTCTATAAAAGTTAGGAAGTTATGATTACCCTGGACTACAAATTTTCAGAAGATTTCTGAAGCATCTTTAAAGCCATGAAAATTTCTCAACTTTTTTTGTGTTTTTTTTTTTGGGGGAGGGGGAGGGGTGTTGGAGAGAGAGGGGAAGGAAAAAATTTCTCAAGCAAATGGTTCCAATGTTATTCTGGAAAAGCTCTATCCTTTCCAGTGCGTCTGAAGCACTATTCATTTAGAACCAGATATAATCAAAATGAGGGTAAAAAGTAGATGATTCTTCGAAATTTCAAGGCTACAGTTGAGATCAGTAAGTTAAAGGAGTTTTAGAATTTTACTCCAAGCCTATATAGGTGGGATTTGTACACTGCTAAAATAGAAAGCTTATACTTTTGTACGTCTAAAGATAAAAATTTAAGTGGATAATATGCTTCTA
This sequence comes from Gossypium arboreum, assembly GCF_025698485.1. Lineage (NCBI taxonomy): Eukaryota > Viridiplantae > Streptophyta > Magnoliopsida > Malvales > Malvaceae > Gossypium > Gossypium arboreum. The sequence continues at coordinate 12,561,626 of NC_069072.1, read as the reverse complement.
GGTTGGAGAGCCTAGCTCCATATAAAATTCAAGACTCAAAGCTTTGCTGAGCTTCATTTTTATGCTTGAGCTCTGCTCGCAAAAGTTACTTGAGCAGCTAGAGGTCAGCTTGATAGCCTCAACTACGCTTAGTGATTTTCCTTGCTTCAAACAACAATACTTAGAACTTCAGCTAATATATGAATCCAAGATTTTCAAAATTAAAACCTGAAACTATGAACCTAAGTAAAGCTATGAATAGACAGCTCACAACACAAAAGATGAAAAAGAATTATTAATATAATACAGAAAAAAAGGAATTCAACAATGGCCTAAAATGAATAATTCCCCAAAGATCCACATCAACTAATAATGCAGCAGCAACAATATAAATAAATATATAATCAATTATTTTAAGCTAACAGTAAAATTATATAGCACATAATGAATGAAAGAATAAATCAAAATGAAAATTAAAAATGAAAAACAGAGCTGTATTTATGCAACTTGAATTGCAGTAATATCACAATGCAGCAATAGATTCAAGAAAGTGAAAGATTTGATAGCCATATATTCAAGAAAGGAAAAGATTACATAGGAAACCAAATTGTCATACTTTGGATTTGAGAAGAAAGTTCTTATACGTGCCCAACTGCAAGGTACAGGGCTTGAATCCCACATAGGAAAGCAAGGGGTTTCTTTGTGGGGTTTACATGGATCTAGGCTTTCCAACCTCAACAGCTAGCTTTCGAGGTGTGGTTCTCCAAAGGTCCATATCAATGGCAGCCATCATGTCTCTTAGTTGCAATCATGTAGGACAAGTGGTGATGTCAGTATTGCTATGTTCGCACGAGACTAGATAGTTTAAAGCCATACTGCATAATGTGTGTGGTGATGACGGTATTGTAGTGCTCGCCGAAAGCTAGAAAAAATAACTGGCATAAAGCCAACCCATGGCTCAAATTGTGACGTTGATATTGCAATGTTCACTCAAAGCTAGATTAAGCCGAAGCAAAGCTAACCCCCACGGGCACTAGGACTATGAAGCATGGTGAACTGATATGCGTCCAATTGCAAGGTAAGGGACTTGGATCCCACATAGGAAAGCATGAGATTTCCTTTAGGGGTTTATATGGACCTAGACTCTCTAACCTCAACAGCTAGCTTTTAGGGTGTGGGGTTTATATGAACCTTTGAAGAACCACACCCCAAAAGCTAACTAATGAGGTTGGAGAGCCTAGGTCCATATAAATCTCATAAGGAAATCCCATAATTTCCCAAGTGGGTTCCAAGTCTCATTCCTTGCAATTGGGCACATATGCAATTAAGAAAGATCCATAGGAGAACTCAATTTTGGAGTTTGAAAGAGGCAATAAATGCAGAGAATAATCATTAGAATTGTATTTTTTGAAAGATTGTCTCTTTTACTTGGAGAGTTGGGCTTTATGTATATAGGTTGGTAACATTGTAAATACCAAAACTTAACTAAGTATTTTTGTAATTCACTTAGATATATATATATATAATATGTTAAAGAAACGAAAGGCTTGAGTAAGTTTTACAATATTCTCAATCAGGTACTAAATGGCTTAAACTCAGCTACGAATAAAATTATGCACAAAGTCAAGTCAACAGCCAACTCGCTTACACCTCTAATGTAGAGCCAAAAAGTTTTAACAGCTACAAAATAAAAAACATTCCAACTTCCTAATACAACTTATCAGCTTCAAAAGAGACCTCTGGTAGTGATTCGACCATTAAGAGAAATGAAATAACAAATAATATATCACCTAATCCACTTTTCAAATCTCACCAAGTATATTCTAATTTGTAGCCAAAAATGATCATATTCTTCAATAGTTCAATTGCCATTTCATCTAATATTTCACCAAGTCACTTATTTAAATATCTAAATAACAAAACAAATAGAAAGTTGCTTGTTTCACTTTACCTTATGCTATCCAAATTACTACATATATATACACAAACACACACATATAAGCTTCATCTCCTTGTCAGCTCCCCTCTAAAGAATCCAAACATGCTAATATTGTTAAAATGGGACAGAATCAAACTGCTAGAAAAAAAGCAGCAAAACACTCAGGCCCATCCCAAAGGTAACAAGTGTTTTGCATAGTCTAGTCCATTATATGCAGATCTCCTGTATTTTAGTACTTCTGCAATCTAGTCTCAAGGAGTAACCTTCCAATCTTAAGGCTTTGGATGCAATACAACCCTTATTATAGCATAATATATCAAAATAAAATATCATACTGCAAAAATTTAGATCTATGTCTTCAGTACCACAAGCATAAAACAGTTTGAAACAAGCACAATATTCCAACAAAGTGTTGTATCCTGTTGCTTGGTGCTCAAATGTTGTAAATCAAATATTGATTAATCAGAAAAAGTTCAAAATGAAGCACGTATCTCTCATAGTGTAGAAGAGAAACAATAACATATTCTATGAGTCTACTAACTGTAGAGGTGACTAGTAGAATTAGCTTATAAGGTTAAGCATGTAATTATGGAGTTTGTTCAAGCATGATCAATCATGTAGCAGGGGATTTGATCTCTAACAGCTTTAGGCATAAGGAAGATAACACAATTTACACAAACACTAAAATGAGTGATGAAGAAAACCAAAGTTTTCTCAAGTTGATGTGGTAGATTCACACCTTTAAATAAAGAAGTATTAGTATGTGGAAAATGGCCAGAAAATGAGCACAATAAAAGATTATTAAAAAGAAAAAAATGAAAAACAGGTAATAGCTGGATGAATAAACTTACAATTGGTCCATTCTTCAAAGCATGTTCTTTGGCAAACGTGCAAGCTTGCTTCACAGCAAGAGCATCCATTCCATCCACCTAGAAGATATGAAACACATAACAAATAGAATTGAAGTTAAAAAGTATATCAATGTCTACCGTCTGGAGAAAAGGAATTTTAAGCATGCATTATCCTAAGACATGTTTTGTCAGAAAAAAAAAATTATTCTTCTTAAGCTGAACAGAAAGGTTGTTGCTTTTAAAGTTCTGCTAGAAGGCATTCTTTTTGCATCAATGCCTTACATCTTAGAAGAAAACAACCTTAAATATTAAGAACCCATAGTATAAGCAGGAAAAATCCCTTGAGATTCTGCTTTTCTGAAACTTCATTCAAACTTTTAGCTTCTAATATAAAAGGATAAGAGAACAAAACAACAATATAAAACCAGCAGAAGAAGTATCTCACATGGCACAAAATCACAACTATCACAGTTTTTTACCATCCACTATCACTCTTACGACATCTACGGTCGTAGTCACTTCGACATCACATACATCTAAATCCTCATTTACTTAATAATCATAATAACAATACTAAAGAACCAACAAATTATAACCACTATTTATCTCTCAGCCAACCAAGTCTCACCTTCAAACCAGGAGCATAATCCCCACGTTTGTAGTAAGCAGGACTCTTTGCGGCTCTCCATTCAGCCGTCCCCATACCATCTGTTACATCAAATAAATAAAGTCCACAAAAATTTAATAGACCAATAAAATTTCATTCCAATTCAAATTGCTCACAATGATTATTCTCGCAGACCAAAATTGCAGGCAGATCCCAAAGTGCAGAGATGTTCAAAGCCTCAAACAACTGCCCTTGATTAGCAGCCCCATCACCATATAAAGCAAAGGTGACCGCTTCGTCTTTAGAATACTTTTGGGCAAACGCCAAGCCACATCCTAAAGGAACCTGGGCTCCGACAATCCCGTGACCGCCATAGAAATTTGAATCCTTCTTGTAAAAATGCATCGAACCTCCTTTGCCCCTAGAACATCCAGCCTGGCGTCCCATCAGCTCGGCGAAAACTTCCAGCAGGGTCCCACCGCGAGCGACGAACGTGCAGTGGTCACGATAGGCGGTTATGATACAGTCCTTTTTAGTTATGGAAGCTTCCATGCCGACGGCGACAGCTTCTTGACCGTCGTACAAGTGGCAGAAACCGCGGATGAGCTTGGCTTTGTAGAGTGAATCGGCAGCGATCTCCATCCGACGCATCAGCGCCATGTCCCGGAAGAAGGTGAGGAGCTCCTTGGCATTGGTCTGGACGGAGCGTGAGGGGGTGTCGCACTGGTGAGAGGTGAAAGGAACGGAGGTCTCCACAGTTATGGGAGTGGTATCGGTGGAGATCGGGCGTCGGAGGGAGATGGCAGAGCAGAGGGGTTTCAGAAGATCAGCGGAGCGTGAAGAAGAAGAAGAAGAGGCGAGCCGCGATAGAGCCATGCCCACCGTCGTATTAAGAGATGGCGGTTGATCGGATCTAAAGAGAGAGCGAAGGAAAAAGGAAAGCGAATAAGAGAGTTTGGTATATTTGGTGGAGAGGAATTAAATATTGAGTGTTGTAGCGGGGGAGATTTTCAACTCTTCACTGCTTCTAAAGAATTATTTTTAAACATTATTCCATATCCCATTTTAATCGTAATATAATAATCCTTAAATATATCTAATCAAGTCAATTAGATCGCTTTTAATGTAGAGCATCTTTCTAAATCTCTCGAAAATTTTATTTTTATTAATAATTTTATTCTTAAATCGAATTTTAACCAATCAAATTTTTAATAATTTATAATAATTTCTTTCTTTATTAAATTTAAAATATAAATTAGAAGACATAAACAATAAAATAAGAATAAAATAAGATAATAAAGAAAGCACATTTATTGTATTTCTAGTTATGTAAATGATGGAATTAAAGATTATTGAACAAGGAAAAGTTAAGCATGAAAAAGTAGATATAAATAATTTGACGGTAACCTCTGATGCTGTTGATTGGCCAGCAAAAGGAAAAAACCAAGCAAACCTTAGATGATGTTGACTTGTAGTTGCAATTTATTTTGGTAAAGGAATTGGTGCGGCACTGCACACGGGGTTGGTGGCTTGGCGGCCTGCTTAATACTTTATTCTTATTACCTAACACTCTGAATAGACTGCCTATTTCATTATCCGCTGCCTAAATTAGACAACATATTTCTTATTCTAACTCAATCAATTTAAGGAATAACAATTAATACTAATTTTTATACATAATTGGAATTAATGAATAATTAATTATTTATTATTATAAATATCTTATTAAGTAGATGTTTATTATGATCAAGGTAAAGTTTTGATATATTTTAAATTCTAATAATTATTAAAATTAGATCTCTACTTCTTTTATACTTCTTATGCTTATAAATAGAAATTATGATGAAGCATTGTAATTATCCATTTGATTTATAAAGTATATTCTCTATTGCTTTCATATTTTCTTTGTTCTTTATTCTCTCTATCTTTCTTTATTTTATAACACGTTATCAACACGATGATTCTCTATTTTTTCAAAATATTTCGAAGTCGTCCCACAAATCAAATTCTTTTTCACCTTAAACTTCCACCCTTACAACTTCATCTTCAGGATGTTGAAAGATTCAATCTCAGAATGGATACTCATGATAATAGTCAAGATGATGACAATGATGTTAAAGATCTTCAGATGTATTTTACTATATTTTATTTATTATATCATGTTTATTATAATTGGAGAATAATCATGACAACATGAATGGATAGATTCTGATTTAAAATCCACGCATGTTTACGATGGTGATTATGGAATAAAAAATCAATAGAGGTTGTCCTACTAGATTTGTTACATTCCCTAAAGTGAATGCAAACATAAAGAAAATAAAAGATATAATTAAGGACCACTAAAAGTAGGAACATAGTAATAAATAAGAGAACAATAAGAGTTCTCAAGATAGCTCTTCAAAGGATAAAGAATTTATGTTATCAATGTAATACGAAATATTATTGGCCACATATGTGGCGTATGTCCAAATATTTTGTTTCTGTTAATATTCTTTGAGGAATGATATGAAAATGTAGTAATGAATTCTATCATTACAGATAGAAAATATTTATATTATTTGGTACTGAAACAAACAAATATTATTTCAATATTTGATGGTACAAAATTAGTTGAAAGCTTGAAGAGCTAATATATCAATATCTAAAAAGCATAAACTTTGTGATGGTTAATGAATTACTTTTAAAATATATTTATAATGAATCTCATATTAAAATTGTGAATGAGGAAAATATTATATTTCATATAAAAAAAAGATTGAGTTATTAATTTATATTTATTTGATAATATTTGTGATCTTTTTTCTCATCATCCCATTAAAGGGTTGAAAGCAAAATATTTGACTGTGAAAGATTTATTTATGAACAATATATGATAATGCTATCTAAAACTTATTATGGTTGGACGCACCTAAAGTTGCAAGTTTTTTTAAAAAACTGCGAGTATAACTCTACAGTATTCAGAATATGTTCTCAATTAAAATTACGTGGTAAAATATCATTGATGCGAACTTGCAAGAGAGAAAACTTATGTATGAAAAGTCATTGGTTCTGTACCTGTTCTACACCTGGAAAATAAAATCTACTCTCAAAGTTTTATATTAATAAATTTTTGGGCATTTGAAGATTTTGACATATTCCCTAAAGCGAATACTGCATATAATTATTTAGAAATTATATTTATTGACTTAGTGGCATTATAGACTTCATATTGATTTAGATATTTCCAATAGTAAATGTCACAATAGTACTTATATGTGGACACATATTAAAAGGAATGATAATAAAATTATCAATTTGTTACAATTCAGTACAATTGAAACAAATGTTAAAGTAAACCAAAAGTTTACTAATACAAATGCATTTACTACTTGGCGTGACTAGTTAGACCATCCTGGATCATATATAATGCGAAAATTAATTGAGAACTCATGTAGACATCTATTAAAGAACCAGAAGATTCTTTAATTTAAATAATTCTCATTTGTTATTTGTTCTCAATGAAAATTGATTATTAGAAACTCACTAGCTAAAGTTGAGATTTAATGTATTGCATTTCTGAAATGAATATGGGCCCATTCATCCACCATGTGGATGGTTTTGATATTATTTGATTTTGGTAGATGCGTCTACAAAATAATCACATATTTTATCAACTCGCAACCTGTCGTTTGCGAGATTACTTGTTTAAATGATTAATTTTAGATTATGCATTTAAAATAATTCATCTTGCTAAAGTTGGTAAGTTTACATCCCAAGTTTTCAATGATTATTGCATGTCAATTGAGATAAAAGTTGAACATCCTGTAGCTTATGTTCACACACAAAATGATTTAACTGAATTGTTTATCAAATGCCTCCAACTAATAGCTAAATCATTACTTATGAGAACAAAAATTTTCTATTTTAGCATAAAATTGTATCGATTTACATGTTATACGCATCAAACCAATAAATTATAAATACTTCCCATTACAATTAATTTTTGGTCAAGAGCCAAATATTTCCCATCTTACAATTTTTGGATGTGCGATATATGTTCCAACTGCTCCACCACAATGCACAAAGATAGGTCATAATAAGAGACTGGGAATGTAATTTATATGAGTCTCCTTATAATATTTTTGAGCTATTAATTCAATATTTAGTTATGACATGAGTTGTCATTTTTCCCAACATTAGGGGGAGAGAATAAAAAGTTGGATTAATAAAATACTTGAAATAAATTATCAATGTCTAAGACCTTCATACAAAACAATGTGAACTAAAAGTTCAATAGATAATTCATTTTACAAATTAACCGCTAAATTCAATAAATCTCACATACCAACTAAAAATGCTTCGATACGAATTGATGTCCTAATAGGGCAAAATGTTAGTGCAAAATAAAGTAAACCATGCTTGAAGTGTGGAAGACCGGCCGGTTCCAAAGATAAAAATCCTCGTAAAAAAAAAAGAGCAAACATTCAAGATGATCATATAGTGGAGGCGGGGCTTCCTGAAGAGACCCATGAAATAACTAATTATAAAACTTAAGAAAAGATTCAGGTACCTAAAAGTGAATATGGAAATAATGAAAATAAAGAGATCTCGATAAGTTATGTCAATATGAGAAAAAGACGGAACCAAAAAAAAATGTAGTTGTCGACAACAATTTTGCTTATAATGTTGCTATTGAAATAACAAAAGAAAATGAGGATCTCGAGCCTAAATCTACTAATGATTGTAAAAATAGAAAAAATTGGCCAAAATAGAAAGATGCAATTCAAGCAAAATTGAATTCACTGTCTAAACGTGAAGTTTTTAGACTTGTAGTCCAAACACCTAAAATTGTAAAACCGGTAGGATATAAATGGGTATTTGTGCAAAAATGAAATGAAATTAATGAAATCGTAAGATATAAAGCTCAACTTGTAGCGCAAAGATTTTCACAAGGACCCGACATTGATTACAAAGAGACATATTCTCTTTTGGTGGATGTAATCATATTTAGATATCTTATTAGTTTGGCAGTACGTGAAAAACTTGACATGCATCTAATAGATGTTGTTACATCCTATTAATATGGTACACTTGATAGTGAAATTTATATGAAAATCCTTAAATGATTTAAAATCCCAAAAGGATATAGAGTTTCTTGAGAAAATTGCTCAATCAGATTAAAGAAAAGTTTATGTAGATTAAAACAATCTAGATGTATGTGGTACAATCGTCTTAGTGAATACTTATTAAAAGAATGTTACAAAAATGATCTAATTTGTCCATGTGTCTTTATAAAAAGGTTTGGATCAGATTTTGTAATAATTGTTGTTTATGTTGATGATTTAAATATTATTAGAACTACTGAAGAGCTTCAAAATACAATAAATTGTTTAAAGAAAGAATTTGAGATGAAATATCTTGGAAAAACAAATTTTTATATTGGCTTACAAATCGGGCATCTAAAAGATGAAATTCATGTTCAATAATCAACTTATTTGGAAAAGATATTATAGAAATTTTACATGGATAAAGCAACCAATTAAGTACTCTGATGGTTGTGCGATCGTTAGATGTGAATAAAGATCAATTTTGTCCTTATAAGAATGATGAAGAGTTTCTTGGTCCTAAAGTACCATATCTAAGTGTCATAAGGGCATTGATGTATCTTGCAAATAGCACAAGACCTATTATAACTTTCGTTATAAACTTGTTAACAAGATTTAGTTTTTCTCCAACATGTAGACATTTGAATGGAATTAAACATATATTTAGATATTTCAGAGGGACCATTGATATGAGGTTATTTTATTCAAATGATGCAAAATCTCTATTAGTTGGCTATGTTGATGCTGGATACTTATCAGATCTATATAAAGGTCGATCTCAAATAGGATATTTATTTACATGGGGGTACAACCATATCATGGCGTTCAACAAAGCAAACATTAGCTATTGCTTCTTCAAATCATGCAGAAATAATTGCAATGCATGAGGCAAATCGAGAGTGTCTTTGGCTAAGGTTATTGACCCAACATATCCAGAAGATATGTAATTTGCCTTTATAGGAAAAGATGTCAACTATCTTATATGGAGATAATGCAACATGTATAGCTCAATTAAAGGGTGGTTACATCAAAGGTGATAAAACGAAACATATTTCACCAAAATTATTCTTCACCCATGGTCTTGAGAAAAGATGTGATATAAATGTTCAACAAATTTGTTCTAGTAATAATTTAACATGTCTTTTTACTAAGGCATTGCTAACTTTAACATTTGAAAGACTGCCACACAAAATTGGAATGCGTCAACTCAAAGATGTAATGTAATGTTGCCATTAGGGGGAGTTTAAAACAAGTTGTACTCTTTTCTTTTAACAAATGTTTTGTCCTATGGGTTTTCCTGGTAAAGGTTTTTAATGAGGTAGCTTGTAATAGAAGATTGTGTACTCTTTTTCCTTCATTAGGTTTTTATCCCACAAGGTTTTTCCTAATAAGGTTTTAACGAGGCACATTATCTACCAATGAACATCCAAAGGGGAATGTTATGAATATCCTATTAAGTGGATGTCCATCATGATCAAAATAAAGTTTTGATGTACTTTAAATTCTAATAGTTATTAGAATTAGATCTTTACTTCTTTTATACTTCTTATGCCTATAAATAGATACTCTAATGAAGTATTGTAATCGTCCCTTTGATTAATAAAGTACATTTTCTATTGCTTTCGTATTTGCTTTGTTCTTTATTCTCTCTATCTTTCTTTATTTTATAACATTTATATAATTATTAATGAAAAGTGAAACAATTCAAATGCCTAGAATAGTAAAAAATGGAATAGGACAAATACCATATGTTAAGCATCAGTGGTGAATTTGGGGGGCTAGCAGGAGCTCGTCCCTCTAAAATGGAAAATTTCTATTTAGGCTCCTTAAAAATTTAAATTTGTAATGGTAAAATTATACTTTGGCCCCCTAAAAATGATAAACTTTGATTTAGTCCTTTAAAAATTATAAAGATATAGGCTATTGAAATGATAAAATTACATTTTTACTGTCGTGAAAATATAAATTTAATTTCGGCCCCTCTAAAAAATTTTCTGGCCTCACCCCTATTAAGCAATAAGATGAAGATGAAGAAAAAATGAAGGGAAGGAGTATGAAAGTTGGGAGGAGATTGCAATTTCGTGGAGAAAGTTTAGAGAATGAGAGGGAGAGAGCCTATGTGAGCTATTTGCATGATCTTTTTATAGTTGGGGACAAACTTAGCTATGTGTTCTAAGATTGTTGACATGAAAGTTTGATTTGATACCCTTGGTAGTGACCGTGATGTGACGTCTTAGAATAAAAAATGTTAAGGTGACTATCAATCAATTACTTCGGATCTCCACGTGACCCTTACATAGTCTTAAAAGTTTGTCAAGTAGGGTTCGCGAACTAGCCAAGGTTCGCATGTGTTCAGTGAACACATTATAAGGCCTGCAAAGCCCATTACACAAGGTATAACAATTTCCCTCGAGGTGAGTGAATATTATAAAATGACCTTCATGAGCCTGTTAGGAAGTTTATGTTAAAGTGTCATATATTGTATAAGTGTCTTTCTCTTTTATATGAGTAATTTAATTTTAAATTTTGAGTTTTAAATAACCGAAATGATTAATTTCATTAAATTTATTGTTGCGTAAATTATTGTTATGTGCACATTTATATATATTTAATGATAAAATTTGCGAAACCTACAGATTTTTATGGCATGTTTATTGGCGTTCCTATGAAACCGTCATTATTTTAATATTTAAATACATGTGTTATGCTTCAATTGGAGCAACTTTCTGCGTAGAGATAATCGTGCACGCATAGGCACATGATACCTTAGTAAGTTTCGAAGCAGCTGCAATTTGCATGTTCAATTTTCTAGTCTCTGTCCCTGGTGGCACTATTATTGGTAGGTTTCCATTACCTTTCTTTTCTCTATAATAATTTTAGTTTCACTTTAATCTTGTTGAAATATGTCTTTGAGACTGAATAGTGTTCCAATTGAGAGTGAAGAGTTTGTATATTCTACATCGTTAGATGTAATGTGCAACATGTTAGCATGTAGATGGATTACTTGTTTCAACAATTTTAAATACAAATTTGAGATTCTGACAGGAAAGCATCGACTGAGTGAGATGGAAAACCATATTATTGCCTTTGTATGTATTTGAAGCAGGTTTTCATTTCCCTCTGCACCTTTTTTTTTTTGTCAAAATGTTGAATTCCTATGAAATAGCTTTTGGGCAGTTGATGGGTTCTTTTTTGTGGATCTTGATAGCATATTTTTTTTTAGATTGTTAGTTACATAGACAAGTTTCCTTTGTAAATGTATTTAGAATGACATATATATATATATATATATATATATATATATATAGTAACCCTTACTAGTGAAACAAATAAAAAAGGATTCTTAATGTTTACTACTCAAAGGGGAAAGAAAATCATTATTGACCATACCATCTGCAACTTGCATTTGATGAAGGAGTACTTGGGATTTTCCTTTCCTTTTAGCTTGGGTGAAACTCTCACACTCGGAAATCTTAAAGGTTTGGTATAATGGAAATTTTGAGTATTTAATTAGAAAACTTTTTGATTAAGCGGGTTCTGATGTGATTATGAAATCTTACGGACTGACTTGTAAATAGTTAAAATTCAAGTTTAGTCTCGTTACATTAGAACTAGGAGTTTTCTTTTAGTGGGAAACATTATGATTAAGGGTATTAATAGTACTAACTAACTTGGGATTGAGGGAAACAGTAATGGAAATATTATATAATAGGAGGATTCTTTCATTCTGGTATTCATTTTCTTTCTTCCATCTTCTTCTCTAGTTTATTCTATAAGAAAGGAAATTAAGAAGTGGTCTACATGAAGAGAAGAATCTAGAGTGTTAGCATCAATATTTGAGAATCTAGGGAAGAATATTCTTATATGAATCTGTATGTATGACAGTCTGCTAAACTTGTTCTCTAAGCTTCATGACAAAGTTATATGTGAAATTTCTTCATACGAAAGTCCGCAGAATAGTCTACGTGTATGAATCCGCATATATATGTAAATATTCGTCTATGAATCCGCATGTCCGAGTCTCTCATATATGAGTTCGCACCAATAAATCTTAAACATGAATCCATATGTATGACAGTCCACTGGTTGTGTCTTTATGATTCAAGCTATAGTTGCCTGCTGATCTTATATCCATGTTTCAAGTTTAAGAGTTCAAAGAAACTATCTTTCACAATAGTCAGTATGGACTATTATCTAAGGAAGAGATCGCATGGTCTTGTCCCTATGTTCAAACTACGAGAGTTTGTATAAGTTATTTTTCTCAAGCTAAAACTGTTGGGATCACCGGTATGCCCCGTGGTGTAGCGAAAAAATTATTTCGGCGATCCACAACCATGGATCCATGTATGAGGAACGAAATGGTTTGAGATAAGGTTGAATATATACCTTTTTAACCAAAAAAGATGAGAGGATGCTGCTGATTCGATATCGATTCCAAGCCACAATGAAAATATTTCGGCCTTTACATAGTTCACCCCGTATTAAAACGAACAACAAAACTCTCTTGGAACTATTTCAGAGAATAATCTCCCAAAATGACTGCTAGACCTTTTTTTTCTCAATTTTCATTTAAAAAACACTTACCCTAATTCGGGATTTTAGTATGCATATATTGAAAATGAAATCAAATCTTATAGAGAACATATGGAAAGCATTAAACACGTTATATTCTTTCTAAAAGAATTATAACATATGGAAAACATTAAAAATGTTTTTTTTTAAAAAGAATTATAACTACCATGATTCAATGTTTGACCGAAATAATAATTTATTACAATAATTTTGGTAACTATATTCGTTAAAATTTTATATGAACCAAATTCATATATTAATTTTAACTATGTTCTCTATTTATGTACAACAAGCTTGTACATTTAATTAATTTAATATTTAACTATCAAATTAAATTAATTCAATAATTAATTTAATTCACGTAACAGCTAAACACAATACCAAATGTGTTTTGATTTTGTTCGTTAGGTTGTGACCCTGTAGGTTCTTGTAATGTTAGTAGTAATACTAGAACATTTTTAATAATACAAGCAATGAGTGGCATCTAGCAATACATCATTGCTACCTAAGTTACAAGAAGTCGTAATTCGACATAACCTTTCTATGATAATCTTTTCATGTATTATATCATTTTATCCTTAATCTCTAGATTGGACATAAGTCATGGAATAGTCACACTTGTATAGTCGAATATCATATTTCTTGATTTTCTAAGTAGACTACAATAAACAAATAAGTGTGACATCTCATATCAACTTATTCGAGCATGGTCATGCTTTTTTAGTCCCACTCCATCAAAAGGCCTAAGATATTGCTCTCATTATGTAGGAGGGATAAATCCTATATTGATCAACCATATCCCACTACATAGATTGTGGTATATCCAACATCAGTTTTTATAGTACAATCTGTTACAGTAGACATTTGATTGTATCCAAATATACGACACACGATGTTGGGACAATAAGTAATATTATGACTATTACATAATAATCCAATAAACATACTTATAGCGGGTCAGTCTAATATGTTATTCTCTAACACAAACTTATGTATTGATTTTGACATCCCTATGTCAATAACAACTTTTGTCATCAATCAACTACATATTAGTCTCAATGCATTATTGTTGTCCAAGCCCATAATAATACTTAACTAAGGACTTTTTAAGAATAATCATATTTTCTTAGCATTTTATTACAATTCAGTTTATTTATATACACAGAAAAAGAAACTAAAATAATAATGGCAATGCCTTATATTAATAAACAAGGTAAAACAAGTATGTAATTACAATCATCTTATGCTTGCTCTTTGGGTATACTATAACAATAATCGTAAGGATCTTCTTTCATATAGGATTCGCCAAGGACTATCTTTAAAACAAGAATTTGGCAGTAACTATCATTTAAGAATGAGTTCACAAGTAAGAATCCACATATATGAATATGTGATTATGATTCTGCATATAAAGGATTGCAAGTATGTGTTCGCAAAGCTCGAGTCCGTGTTTTTAAGATTTTATGTGTAAATCTGCAGGTAAAAATTCTCTATATGTGAATCTCCATGCATAAGTTTTCTGAAATCAATCCATCATACGTTAGTCTATAATGAAATAATTGCTAAAGAAATACGTACATGTTTTGCTGACAAAAGTGGTAATAATCCATCTTGTAAGAAACCAGAGCAAATGGTTAAGCGAAACCATTCCACATTGTAGCCTATAGCACGAGCAATAGAATTGGAGGATTGTGGAAATAATGAAAGGGTACAACTTTCCAAGTCGAGCCAATGCAAGGGAGGATAAAAGTATGCCAAGAAGATGGGTGAACTATATTATGCAAGTGATGTCAGATAGGAGATCAAACCCATAAAGTTCTAACTTATAGTTTCATGAACAGTATGATATATTAGTAACTCACTAAGTTCATTTTAACTTAGTTTTTGTTATGTCTTCCAAGTATAATGGTTTATATGAGGAGCTAAAGAGGGATCAAGCCAGAATTTGATCAAGCTTAGGCGAACTTATGTTCTTAACTGTAACATGCATGTCGTAACCATTTTTTAAAAAAAAAATGGGTATCGACTTGGAGAAAAAAGAAAACGGGAGTCGCCACTAATCTTTTTAGGTGTGGTTGGATCACCTTGTAAAAGTGGTTGTTTTTAATAAATGGTTTGATTTATTTAAACAATGATTTTGGTCCACGTAAATCAAGAAAACAGGTTCGGGAGTCAGTTACGCATGAGGAAGGATTAGCACCCTCGTAGCACCCAAAAATTGGTACCTAGTTGATTAATTAATATCTTAGTGTCGAAAATTGAAAGCTTGAAAGACATTGAAATACGATCCCTCTTCGTAAAAACGCTAATTTGAAAATGACCGAATAGATTAAAACAAACGTTAAAGACTCTCTCATCTCAAAGTAATAAAATGTCACGCCCAGTAAGTTAAGACACGACATCTCAAACTTTGAGAATGAGCTTGCCTTTATTTAAAATTCATATATTCTAAATTTTTTTTAAAAGGTTGTTCGGTTATTTAGGATAAACAAGAAAAGTCGAAACCCAGTAAGTTAGGGCACGTTTTCTTGAATTTCCTAATACCGAATAACGCCTTTATTTTAAAACAAATTTTACTTTGAGGTAACGAAGTGTTATACCCAAGAAGTTAGGGCACAACACCTCGTACTTCGAAAATAAGTATTATTCAAAACTCAGATTATGATTTAAAAGAGTATTCAGTATTTAGATTAAATGAGAAAAGTCGAGACCCAAGAAGTTAGGGCATGATTGTCTCGAATTATCAAATACGGAATATTTATTTTATGAAAGAATTATTATTGGGTTAGATAAAACCTAAATTCGTGATGGAACGAGATAATAAAGAATGCATAACAAATAAAAATCAATAACTATAACAAGATAAACATAAACACAAATATGAATAGTAACGATAAATACGAAGGTAAGATAAATGAGTCGAACAAATAATAAGAAAGGGAAATAATGAATAAGCTAAATGTTTGAAATTATTTAAAAACTATAAGTAGAATAGATGATGAAATAATAATAAAAAAGTAATGATATGTAAAAAAATAAATATGCTAAAAATATATATTTATTAAATTAGTTAATATAAAAATAATAACGTATAAGTAAATACAAAAAAGAAAATATAATAATAATAATAGTAAAAACACAATAGTAATAATAATGAAAAGGTATTATAATATAATAGTAATAATGATGATAATAGTGGTATTAGTAATAATAATAATAATAGAAAATAATAACAATATTAAAAATAACACTCTTTCCCTCCCTTTTAAATCCGGCTATCGGTCCGGCTTTGCTCCGGTCACAGACCCCCACGGGCCGCCGTCGGCTCCACCGTACACAGTGGCCGGACCTCAAAAAAAACTTTTTCGGTAATGAAAATGTGGGTAAGCTTCTTACTTTTATTTTTACTTTCGTATAAAAAAACAAAATAAAATTGAAAGGAAAACAATAAACAAACGAAGAACTTAAGATGAGAATAGACAAAAGAAACCTCTTTTGCTGTGATCTTTTGATTAATCTCCAAAAACTAGCCTTTCCAAAAAAAAAAAACCTTCTAACATAGTCTTGAATGACTTTTATAGCCAAATTTTACAACTAATTTTTTTGTAGGCAAGTGAGTGGTTAGGATGGTTTAGTGGGGTGGTTGGAGTGGTTTAGTGGGGTGGTTGGAGTGAAGATATTTGGATTTTTTTATTTTTTTATTTCATAAATGGGCCATTAGGGTTTAGGTGATTGGGCTTTGGAGGTTGTTGGGTTTTGGGCTGTTGGGTTTTTATATGTTGGGCTTTTTAGCCCGGGAAAAATTTAGGCTGTACAGCTGCTCCTCTTTGCTTGTTGACGTGTAACGTGAACAGAGCAAAGACTATAAAAAGACCAATTTTGCCGGGGCTCGTCGAGTCTTGAGTTATTAATCCTTGATCTTCTTTAAATGGCCTCTTGACGGCTTCAATCTGTTTCACTGCAACTCAAGAAAGCGATATCTGCTATCTTTGATCTACTCCCCGTCTAATACAGAGACGCCAAATCTGTCATCTTCGATCTGCTCCCCGTCTAATACAGAGACGCCAAATTTGCTTCGTCAATCTACTCCTTGCAAACTCATGGCTGTCATGTTGATATCTTCAATCTGCTCCCCATCGAACACAGAGACGTTAAATCTGCTTCTTCAATTTGTTACTTGTAAGCACAAGGATGCCAAATCATCTTGGATCTTGCTTCTGTATAAACATCTAAAGGCCAGATTTGCTATGTATCTGCTTTCTGTCGAAATGGAGATACCAGACTTCGACTTGTTCTCTGACAATACAGAGATGCTAAATCATCTTAGACTTGCTTTAGCATAAGCACACGAAAGCCAAATTAGCTATATCTTCGATTTGCTCATTGTAAGCACAAGGATGCCAAATCATCTTGGATCTTGCTTCAGTATAAACATCTGAAGGCCAGATCTGCTATGTATCTGCTCTCCGTCGAAATGGAGATGCCAGACTTTGACTTGTTCTCTGACAATACAGAGATGCCAAATCATCTTAGACTTGCTTTAGCGTAAGCACGCGAAAGCCAAATCAGCTATGTCTTCGATTTGCTCCTTGTAAGCACAATGATGCCAAATCATCTTGGATCTTACTTCAGCATAAACATCTGAAGGTCGGATCTGCTATGTATCTGCTCTCCGTCGAAATAGAGATGCTAGACTTCGACTTGTTCTCTGACAATACAGAGATGCCAAATCATTTTAGACTTGCTTTAGTATAAGCACGCGAAAGCCAAATCAGCTATGTCTTCGATTTGCTCGTTGCAAGCATAAGGATGCCAAATCATCTTGGATCTTTCTTCAGTATAAACATCTGAAGGCCAAATCTGCTATGTATCTGCTCTCCGTCGAAATGGAGATGCCAGACTTCGACTTGTTCTCTGACAATACAGAGATGTCAAATCATCTTAGACTTGCTTTAGCGTAAGCACGCGAAAGCCAAATCAGCTATGTCTTCGATTTGCTCCTTGGAAGTACAAGGATGCCAAACCATCTTGGATCTGCTTTAGCTAGATCTGCTATGCTGCGGCCTATTACCCTACTGCTTAGGGGTTAAGGTGCGTCATCTTTGATAACCTGTAGAATGATTATGCTTGATAATTAGGATGCCATGATCGAAATAAGTCGGATGTTCCTAATTAAACATGTTATGATGCAGAATTTTGTGAATATGACCCCTATCCTAGACGTCACCACTCATTCCTTCATTTGTCTTTTCAAAGCATTATTCTTGCTCAACCTATAGGCCTGTACCCTTCCTCTAATGCTACGGCCCACTGAGGATGTGTGAATTTCTCGAACAATTGTCCTGTTTTAGTTTCTTGTATTATCTAGAAATTTCAGAGTAATGCGCAAAACTTCATTTGTAAATATATTTAGTTCATCTATCATTATTTCAATGCAACATGGAAGATGAATAACTCTTTAAGAATAATTGGATTTGAATGAATTAAAAGGAAATGATACAAAGGAAATTAATCTGAAAGCCTATCTTTAAGAAGGAACAAAATCTAAAGATAGAAAATAAGATAAAAGTTAGATGCTCAAGATATTGCTGCTTGAGTGCCTATACACCAGCTTCATGAAGTCTTTCTTGAGTTCAACATGTGTTTAAAAAGATCCAAAATACTTTGTTAATGCCCCAATATGCAACGTGCTTCGCCCTTCAAATATAGCAAGATCATTGTGTACTCTTCAAAATTTGAGCTGCCCTTTCGAGTTTTCAACTCAAAACCCCTTTGGTCACAAGGTGCCCTTTGCAGGTTTTCACCTTGGCCTCTCTATTTTTTTTTTAATCTCAAGGCGCCCTTTACGGGTTTTCACCTTGGATTCTCTTCTCCTTTAGACAAAGTATTTTTTAACTGAGTCTGAGTTCACTAGGTTGGGTAAACTTTTCCCATCCATTTCTATTAAGATCAATGCACCGCAGGAGAAAGCTTTCTTCACGACATATGGCCATTCCCAATTCGGCATCCATTTCCCCCTAAAATCATTTTGAATAGGAAGAATCTTTTTCAGTACAAGGTCTCCCTCGTGGAACTCTCTGGGTCGAACTTTCTTGTCATAAGCTCGCATCATTCGCTTCTGATACATCTGACCATGCTGAACGGCTCTTAGCCTTTTTTCCTCAATCAAGTTCAACTGGTTATATTGGGATTAAACCCATTCAGCTTCATCTAACCTTATTTCTGTCAAAATTCGAAGAGAAGGTATTTCTACTTCAATAGGTAACACTGCTTCCATCCCATAAACTAACGAGAATGGGGTTGCCCCGGTAGAGGTTCTGACAGATGTTCGATAGGCCAGGAGTGCAAACGGTAACTTCTCATGCCAATCTCTATAGGTCTCGGTCATTTTCCCCACTATTTTCTTAATGTTTTTGTTGGCAGCTTCTACTGCCCCATTCATTTTTAGACGATAGGGGGAAAAATTGTGATGCTTAATCTTGAACTCGTCGCAAACCTCTGCTATTATTTTGTTGTTCAAGTTCAATGCATTGTCGGATATGATCTTCTCAGGCATTCCATACCGACAGATGATCTATTTCTTCAAGAATCGACTCACTGCTGACTTAGTGACATTCACATAAGAGGCGGCCTCTACCCATTTTGTAAAGTAGTCAATTACCACAAAGATAAACTGATGTCCATTTGAAGCTTTTGGTGATATTGGTCTAATAACATCCATGCCCCACATAGAGAAGGGCCATGGAGAAGTCATAACATGGAAAGGTGAATGTGGTACATGAATTTTGTCCCCATAAATCTAAAACTTATGGCATTTCTTGGTATAGTTGATACAGTCTCCTTCTATGGTGGTCCAATAATAACCAAACCTCATGATTTGCCTTGCCATCGTGAACCCATTTGCATGCGTCCCGCATACATCTTCATGAATTTCTTCTAAAATTAGCTTAGCTTCCACAGCATCAACACATCTCAAAAGTACTTGGTCTTTCCTTCTCTTGTATAGGATATCCCCATCCAAGACATATTCGCAAGCTAACCTTCTCAAAGTTCGTTTGTCATTTTCATTGGCCTGTTCAGGGTATTTACGATCCATCACATATCGTAATATATCTTGATACCAAGGGTTATCATCATTTTCTTCCTTCTCAATGTTGCAACAATGTGTTGGAGCCTCATAGACACTCATTTGAATTGGTCTTATCTCTTTTTCTTTATTCACTTTAATCATTGAGGTCAAGGTTGCTAAAGCATCTGCCATCTGATTTTCGTCTCATGGGAGATAATTGAAGGTGATGTCATCAAACTCCTCAAGTAACCCCAAAACTACTTTTCAATAATTGATCAATTTAGGGTTCCTTGTTTCCCATTCACCTCTAAGCTGATAAGTTACCAACGCAGAATCTCCATATACTTTTAGGGTTTTTATACCTTGCTCTATAGCTGCTTGAAGTCCCATGATGCATGCTTCATACTCAATCATATTATTCGTGCAATCAAAGTCCAACTTGTACGTGAAAGGGTAGTGATTGCCATTTGAGGATACCAAGACTGCCCCAATTCCATTTCTGACTGCATTAGAAGCCCCATCAAAATTGAGCTTTCAAGAAAAATCTTCGGTCGTTGCTATACACATCAACTCCTCATTTGGAACATCAAAGTTCAATGGCTCATAATCTTTTAGAGCCCTACTGGCCAAGAAATCTGCTACCACACTTCCTTTTATAGCCTTCTGACTTATGTAGATTATATCAAATTCTGAAAGTAAAATTTGCCATCTCGCCATTCTTCCATTCAGAGCCGTTGACTCCATCATGTATTTCAATGGATCAAGCTTTGAAATGAGCCAAGTGGTATGGTATAACATGTACTATCTTAATCTCCGAGTTGTCCAAATCAGAGCACAACACAACTTTTCAATTAGTGGATGTCTCATCTCACAGTCAGTGAACTTCTTACTGAGATAATAGATTGCCTTCTCCTTTTTCCCTGACTCGTCACGCTGGCCAAGCATACATCCCATAGAATTACTGAACACTGACAAGTACAGTATTAACGGCTTATCTAGGCTAGGTGGAGATAATACCGGAGCATTCAACAAATATTGCTTGACCTTTTCAAAAGCATTCTGGCATTCCTTATCCCAAGTACCTTGATTGTGCTTTCTGAGGAGGAGAAAGATAGGGTCACATTTTTCGGTTAGTTGTGAAATGAACCGAGCAATGTAATTCAACCTTCCTAGGAATCCTCGAACTTCCTTCTGAGTATGTGGTGGAGGTAACTCTCGTATGGCTCTGACCTTGTCTTAGTCAACCTCAATTCCCTTTTCACTGACTACAAATCCTAATAACTTTCCCGATCTGGCTCCAAAGGTATACTTTACTGGATTGAGCTTCAACTGAAATTTTCTCAACCTCAAGAACAATCTTCTCAAGACCTCAATATGCTCTTTTTCTGTATGCGACTTGGCAATCATATCATCAACGTATACCTCAATATTCTTATGCATCATGTCGTGGAATAAGTTTACCATGGCCCGTTGGTATGTTGCCCCTACGTTCTTCAGTCCAAACGGCATTACTTTGTAGCAAAAGGTGCCCCATAAGGTTATGAAGGTGGTTTTATCCATGTCCTCTGGATGCATCTTTATTTGATTGTATCCTAAGAAACCATCCATGAAGGAAAACAACGAATATCCTACTGTGTTATCCACCAAAGTGTCTATGTGTAGCAGAGGAAAATTATCTTTGGGGCTAGCTTTATTTAAATCTCTGTAATGAACACACATTCGTACCTTCCCGTCTTTTTTAGGAACTGGTACAATGTTAGCTACCCATTCGAGGTATTTCACTTCTTGTAAGAACCCTGTATCGAACTGCTTCTTAACCTCATCTTTTATTTTTAGAACAATGTTCGGCCGCATTCTCCGTAACTTCTGTTGGACTGGCTTAAAATCTAGCATTATCGGAAGACGATGTATTATAATGTCAGTACTCAATCCGGGCATGTCCTGATATGACCAGGCGAAGATATCCTTGAACTCTCGAAGTAACTCAACCAGACTATGCCTTGTGTCCTCGATAATCAGTGTTCCAATTTTCAACTCCTTCCCTTCCTCTAGGGCTATATTCTCTATTGCCTCTTTTTCATGTGGCATGATTCGTTTCTCTTCCTGCTTTACCATTCTTAACAGATCGAGAGATACGTCACAATCTTGAACATCTTCAAAATCCTGAGATACCTCTAAACACATGTCTTGTTCGTAAAAGAAATCAGGAGTGGCAGTATCAGTGCTCATATCATTGATATCTAGAGACCTGCGGGGGTATGAAAGAATATACAAAGAATGAATGAATCTAAGAATGATTGTTTATATGCTATGAATAAAAGAATAAGAATTGCCAAAATTTAAAGGAATATTGGTTGATAAAGATGAAATAATACTCGTTTAAAATTGATAAAAGTTATGTTTTATTTAAATAATAATAGATGAACATAGGCCTATTTTCACAAAGGTAATCCTATTACTCCTAGGCCTTAGAGTAACAAGAATGTTTCAAAAATTACTTTGAAAAATTCCAAAAGACTACAGGAAGTTCCTCCGCAGTCCAATTGTTCAAAGAGCTTCCCGGTTCGTAAGGGCGAATGCCCTCAAGGTTTCCTTAATCAGTCCCTTCTTCATGTATGACATTGATGGGATGATTTTCATTTCCAAACACCCCCTTCTCCGGGTAAGCTATCTCTCTTGACACAAAAGTCGGGGATATGTAAGGGAACGTCGTTAATTTCTATTCAACTATTTTTTCACTTAGTCGTGACCCTATTTTCTCTCTCTCTTTTTCTTTCTCTTTTTAATAACTTTAACTAATTAGGGTCTTTTTATGGATTTAAATGCATGTGATGTGATGCAATGCAAATGCATGAATGCAAAAGAAAAGGAGATGCTGATCTTGAATTCAATTCCATTAGAATAACTTTTCTAGAAAACATATTTCTTTACATGAAAATAGATTACATATGTGGTTTTGCCCTTCATAGTCCAAGTAAACGCTGATATTTTCTTCATGGTCGAATCCTGTAAATTCTCTAAAAGATACCTTTGCTAGCTCCTTGCTGCTTAATCTAAGCCTCGATCTCTTGCTCACTTATCTCCATGATACTCATCAAAAAGTGCCGACTCTTGGATAATCTTCATTGGCAATTAAATCAAGTCATGTATTCCTTTGTGGACTTCCGGCTTTCTCTCGTCATGCTCTTGGATAACCTTTGTTGGCTTGAATCTCTGGCAATTACATCATGTATTCCTCCGTAGATTATCAACTTTATTTCGTCGTGTTTACTTGAACTATATTCAGACGACGGCACTATAATCCACTTTATCAAGAAATTTGTTTCCTTATGAGAAACTATTCTATTTAGGAATTAAATTTCGAATCAACATCTTCTTTTCTTTGATGTAATGTAATGCAAATGCATGAATGTAAAAAGGTATCGATCTCGATTCAATCTCATTTAGAAAACTTTATTTAGAAAAAGAATATCTTTACATATAAATGGATTACATATACGCCTTTGCCCTAATGCCCAAAGTTCTAACTTTATCTAATAAAAGGGCTAACTCTTGACCTTTATCAGACGTGACTCATACATCATGCTCAAAGCATCCGCTCGTACTGCTAAGTCTTGAACAGATTCAGCAACCTCTCGGATCTAGGCTATTGCCTCTCCAATAATATAATCCCTATCTCTGACTTGACCTTTAACTTGATGGATCTCTTCTTTGAGACAATCTTCTTGCACCTCGAATTGCTCAATCCGAAGTTCACTACCATGCAATGCCGCTTCCAAATCTTCAACCTTACTTTTTAGCTCTTCTAACTCGACCGTAGGATCATGGTTTCTATGCCAACGAAGAGATCTTCCAAGCTCAGTTACTTTAGTCTTCAACCCTTTATTCTCTCTCTCTAATGTCAAATTCTGCGACCGCATTTCTTGGCACTTTTTCTCCCAGTATTCGGCTCTAACTTTTTCCTCTTGAACTTCTTTTTGCCACTGTTCTAAAGACCTTCCTAATCCCACTCGCTTCAAAGATACTTGTGCCTTCTTATACTTTTCTTTTAAATCATCTCAGTCTTTCTCAACCTTTCTCTTTTCTTTCCTAACCTTTTCAACCTCCTTCTTTTGCAGGTCGACATCTAGACTTAGGTACATCTTCTCCTCCTCAATTTTTTTTATCTTCTTTTCGAGTTCCAAATTCTTTCTCTTAAATCCTTGCTTCATGAAATCAAACTCCGAGGGTATCACTTGTAGATATTCCTCCATTGGTCGAACCTCCTCCATTTTTGTCATAGGGACATTATCGTTAATCCTTCTACTCCTCCACTCGACATATTCCGGTGTCGTAGCAGGATTAATGGCCACTCCCTTCAATCGATAAGTCTTGTTCCAAGCACTAGAAACTTGGCTAACCTTCCTCTTGTAATCAGCTCCTCTGTATACAAACTCACTTTGAGCTAACCCCTGAGTCACTGGTATGAACTGTCTCAATCCATGCTGCCTCAGCACGAGCAAAGGGGCATAACCAATGGCACCCCAAATTCCCAACAGGGGAACCCAATTAAAGCTGCCACATTGATAAAGTATATCACCAGGAACTATCCATGGAGCTCTCCATTTCACATCCTTCGACTGAAGATTCCGAAGTAATGCTCTCTAATTCTCCTTCGGCACATCCACTTTTCTAGACGAGGCTACTATATCTTTCACTGGGGAGTAGTTCTCAAAGAAAACTCGACAAACAGTGCTATCAATCAACCGAAAGTGACTGTAGAACCAAGCCAAAAGTAACTGAGCACATCCTATAAACCTGCCTGCGCTAGCCCTTCTACATGCACCTAAGGACCTGAATGTTTTCGCCAAAATCGCAGGGACAGAAGTAACCCTTTTGCTGAGTCGATGAAGAAGATCTGTGGTTGCCTCGTCCACATATCCCAAAGCCCTAGGGAAAACCATCAGTCCATACAAACTTAAGGCAAAAATGTCTACCTTCTTCGTCTCATCAGGGTGTGTTAAAATCAAATTTTTCAAAGCGCCCCACGAGATGCACTTGCACTCACCTTTCTCTTTAATTCTGGCCGTGACCCACTGCTCGCTCATCCCCGTAATGGCCATTAATTTCTTCCAAAAAATAGGGACACAAGTAGCTCGAGAATAAATCCTATCACTCTGAAACCTGAGACAACGAAGTAAGGCGGTGTACTCCTCTACGGTAGGTACCAAGTTTACTGCTCCAAAGGTGAAACAAATTGTCACGGGTTCCAAAACCGAGCAAGGGCTCGGAATAAGTGCTCATTTACCTGAATATCGAGTAAGCAAGGTAAATCTCTGTAATTATCGTAGAATAACTGCTTGGTCCCATTGCCCCACTGATCCCAAATTTCCTTAAGCTCTTGGAGATTATTCTGTGTGACACTTATACGAGTATAATCTGGCAGCTCTGACACATATCCTATAACTATACTGTCTCCTTTTTCTAATTGAGTTTGCTCTGACCATTTATGAACATCGGCGTTGTCCTCCACTCTATCAAGAAGTCCGTTTTCCATAATAAAACTTCCTAACTTAGAAATTGACCGTGAATCGATACCTTTATAAATGCAAAATGACATGCAAACAAAAGAAAAGAAGTAGTCAGTATTGCATGATATCAATAAATCTCAACGATAGTTTATAGGGGTAATATCTAAGGTTTAATCCTAACTAAGTTGGGTTCTTACGGTTTTTCTATATGAGATTGGTTCTAAAGTTTGAGGTACCTGAATCAGCAGATTCCTCGATCCTCACCCTTTATAGGCTCTTTGGAATCGAGTTCAATTCAGGGGAATACATTTCCCTATGGCTACACGGAGATGAAAATCTCACGAAACCATAGGTACGGATGTATTCCGAAAGTGATCCACTATCCTGCACGGAGGCGAAAACCTCACGAAGGCGTAGTTTCTCACTCCCACTTAAGGGTGTGACCACAACGGCCATGCAATGCAATGCGAGAAGATATATGCATAAAAACATGAAACGATTAAAGAAAATAGGAATAAAATGATGAAAACAGTATGAAAAACGGGTGAAACGCAATGAAGAGATCGTATATCAAAACCAAACTCTCAATTTTCGAAAAAAGACAAAAGTTAATCAACTTGTGGCTTGACTCTTTTATAAAAGTCCCCAGTGGAGTCGCCAAGCTGTCGTAACCATTTTTTAAAAAAAACGGGTATCGACTTGGAGAAAAACAAAAATAGGAGTCGCAACCAATCTTTTTAGGTGTGATTGGATGACCTTGTAAAAGTGGTTGTTTTTAATAAATGGTTTGATTTATTTAAACAACGATTTTGGTCCACGTAAATCAAGAAAACAGGTTCGGGAGTCGGTTACGCACGAGGAAGGATTAGCACCCTCGTAGCGCCCAAAAATTGGTACCTAGTTGATTAATTAATATCTTAGTGTCGAAAATTGAAAGCTTGAAAGACATTGAAATACGATCCCTCTTCGTAAAAACGCTAATTTAAAAATGACCGAATAGGTTAAAACAAACGTTAAAGACTCTCTCATCTCAAAGTAATAAAATGTCACGCCCAGTAAGTTAAGACACGACATCTCAAACTTTGAGAATGAGCTTGCCTTTATTTAAAATTCATATATTCTAATTTTTTTTAAAAGGTTGTTCGGTTATTTAGGATAAACAAGAAAAGTCAAAACCCAGTAAGTTAGGGCACGTTTTCTCGAATTTCCTAATACCGAATACTGCCTTTATTTTAAAACAAATTCTTACTTCGAGGTAACGAAGTGTTATACCTAGTAAGTTAGGGCACAACACCTCGTACTTCATAATAAGTATTATTCAAAACTCGTATTGCGATTTAAAAGAGTATTCCGTATTTAGATTAAATGAGAAAAGTTGAGACCCAGTAAGTTAAGGCATGATTGTCTTGAATTATCAAATACGGAATATTTATTTTTATGAAAGAATTATTATTGGGTTAGATAAAACCTAAATTCGTGATGGAACGAGATAATAAAGAACGCATAACAAATAAAAATCAATAACTATAACAAGATAAACATAAACACAAATATGAATAGTAACGCTAAATCTGAAGGTAAGATAAATAAGTCGAATAAATAATAAGAAAGGAAATAATGAATAAGCTAAATGTTTGAAATTATTTAAAAACTATAAGTAGAATAGATGATAAAATAATAATAAAAAAGTAATGATATGTAAATAAAATAAATATGCTAAAAATATATATTTATTAAATTAGTTAATATAAAAAATAATAATGTATAAGTAAATACAAAAAAGAAAATATAATAATAATAATAGTAAAAATACAATAGTAATAATAATGAAAAGGTATTATAATATAATAGTAACAATGATGATAATAGTGGTATTAGTAATAATAATAATAGAAAATAATAACAATATTAAAATAACACTCTCTCCTCCCTTCTAAATCCGGCTATTGGTCCGCTTTGCTCTCGTCACGGACCCCACTTCAAGTCGTCGGCTTACGCCACCAGACACGAATGCCGGACCTCAAAAAACTTTTTCGTAATGAAAATATGGGTAATCTTCTTACTTTTATTTTTACTTTCGATAAAAAACAAAATAAAATTAAAAGGAAAACAATAAACAAACAAAGAACTTAAGATGAGAATAGACAAAAGAAACCTCTTTTGCTTTGATCTTTTGATTAATCTCCAAAAACTAGCCTTTTCAAAAAAAAAAACCCATTCTAACATAGTCTTGAATGGCTTTTATAGCCAAATTTTACAACTAATTTTTTTGTAGGCAAGTGGAGTGGTTGGGATGGTTTAGTGGGGTGGTTGGGGTGGTTTAGTGGGGTGGTTTAGTGGGGTGGTTGGAGTGGTTTAGTGGAGTAGTTTAGTGGGGTGATTGGAGTGAAGATATTTAGATTTTTTTTTATTTTTTTTATTTTATAAATGGGCCATTAGGGTTTAGGTGTTGGGCTTTGGAGGTTGTTGGGTTTTGGGCTGTTGGGTTTTTAGATGTTGGGCTTTTTAGCCTGGGCAAAATTTGGGCTGTACAATGTATATAGTGGGATGACCTAGAGGTTGAGCCTCAAGGTCAGAATTTTCTTTTTGTAACTAAGTATGAATCATAGTATTTTATTTACAATGAAGAGAAATCGATTCAAAATATTAAAACTGTTATTGCTAATTTTCCATAAGTCCACCTATTAAGATTTTTGATCTAGAAGTTTATAATTGTCTTTTTTATTAGCAGTTCAGCTAACTAAGCATGACAATATGCGAACTAAGTTAAGTATGGTTAACAAAGGCATATTTGGTAGTTTTAGTCACGTTAGTTTTACAACTTAGTTGTAAATTGTTCAGTTTGTCTCGGTGTTGATGTGACATTTTATATCCAGACCTATCGATTGGGTCGAGTATAGGGTGTTACAAATTATCACTAGATTACTTGATTTTACTATTAAACAAGCTAAAATTATGTGAAAATGGATAGCAAATAACATGATATCTCGTGGCAGATCAGTTGTTCTCAAATGCGATTTTATTACATCTTTTATTTCGTTAGCCACCGCCTTTCGAATAATGTGATATTTTTTTATCAATGTGTTTTTTCTGTTTATGATTTCTTGCTTCCTTGGTATTAGCTATAGTCGCACTTTTATTGCAATATAATGTAATAGTTTTTTCCATGCCTGATTTTCTAGCTGTTAAAGTCATTTTCCACTTCTTTCCTAATCTGAATTTATTAAAAAAATTAATCCCAACACTTTTTTGGGACAAATGCTTCTGAGAACATAGCGTGTACTAAACTCATAAAGTGGAAATACTACTCTCTTCTTCTTGTTTTCAATTCTAAACCACACCCACAAGTAGGGTTGTAAATAAACTAAGCTTGAATGTAGGGCTATAAATGAACTAAGCTTGAATAAATAAACTTCTGTTCAAGTTCGTTTGTTTATTTTTAAACTTGTTCGTGTTTAGTTTATGTTCGTTAAGAACTTCAAATTTTTTGTTCATGTTCATTTGTTTAATGTTCACGAACATGTTCATTTAGCGTAATCAAATATGTTCACGAACATATAATTGAACATGTTCACCAACAATGTTAAAAAATAATAAACAAACAAACAAACACACACATATTGTTTAGATATAAAATAATCAAATATAAATATTAATAATTATATTATAAATGAAAAAAAATATAAACCAAGATAATTTTATTAATATATACTAATGGAATTTTTATAAGAAAATATCATTAATAACTAAACGAGTCAATAAACAAACCTATAAACGAGCTTTTAAATGAGCTTGTTCGTGAATATAAATGAACCGAACACACCTTTATTCGTGTTCGTTCGTTTTTTAAACGAACATAAAATTTTTGTTCATGCTCGTTTATTTAGGTTAATAAACGAACATATATGAACGTTATACTAAAGGTTCACGAACAGTTCATCGAACATTCTGTTCATCTACACCTCTACCCACAAGAATTTCCTTGTAATATCTATCAAAATTTTGCTAACACCAGCATCTCATCATGCAACCCTAAACGAGGGAAATCCATGCATAGTAATGGAGATGAGTACGAATAAATCTGCCTCAGAAGTAAAAAACCATTTTCAAGAGGGGAGTTGCTGACATCTCATACATATTTTGGTATTTATTACAAAATTTTGTATCACTTAAATTTTTGTGTATTGCATTAGGGGTTTTTGAATTCGTTACTGATTTTGTCATTCCATATAAATTTGTGAAAGCTCTAACAAAATATCATAATCTCAAACGGGTACCAAATACCCTAAACCAAAGAGCAAAGCTACACACGGATAACAAAATCTCTGACAAAATACAAAATGATTTCTAACGGATACCAAAATACTAACCAAATGCCAAATTTCCTTTCGTTTACACAATTGTTCTAATGCATACCAACATATACCATTATCTATACTGGTTACCAATGTCTCAAACCAGATACTAAAATTTCTAACTAAAACTTGACTTTCTAATTGATAAAGTCTTCTTCTTCTTCTTCCCTCACCTTAATCTACCAAAAAAATTAATCTCAACCCTTTTCTTTAGGAGCAAATACTTATGATCATATAATGTGTACTACACTCGAAAAGTTTCAATACTACTCTCTTCTCTTTTGTTTTTTTTTTCGATTCTACCCCAACACCTATAAGAATTCTTTGCAATATCGATCAAAATTTTACTAACACCAATATCTTACCATGCAACCCTAATAATGAGAATCCAGTCATAGAAATGAAGATGAGTAATCTGCCTCAAAAGTCAAAAACTATTTTCAGTAAGGGAATTGCTCGCATCTCATGCATATTTTGGTATTCGTTACAATATTGTGTATCCCTTAGATGTTTAGGTATTGTGTTAGGGATTCTTGAATCTGTTACAAATTTTATTATTCCATATAAATTTGTGAAAGATATAACATAATATTATCATCTCTAACGGGTACCAAATACCCTATACAAAATAACAAAATTTCTCATGTATAACCAAAACTCGGACCGAATACCAAAATAATTTCATGAGATATCAAACTACTAACCAAATGCCAAATTTCCTTTTATTTACAGAATTATTTTAACGCATACCAAAATCTCCAATATAATTTCAAAATTTCTAACCGATACATATTTTAGTATTTGTTACAAAATTTTGTATCCCTTAAATTTTTCAAAATTTTAACATTCTAATCGATTATTAATTGTGATTTTAGTTAGACATTTCCATATAACAATACAAATTTTGTTATGGATTTAAAACATATTAATTTCTATTTAATTTATTTAAAACCTACATAAAATATTTAAATCCTAATCTTTAAAATATTTTTAAAATAACTTTATTTTTCTATTTATTTTTCAATTTTAGAATTATATATAAATTTTCATATTTTTAATATATTTTTATAATTATATTTAAGTATACCAATTAAAATTCCAAATAAATGGCTACCAACTTGATACAAAATTATTTAAAATGTTTTTAAATTGTAATTTTAAAATGTTTTAAAAATATTTTTGAATAATACTTTAAATAATGCATTATATCTTATTTTTAATATACACATAAAATTCTAGGATTTTTACATCAATAATATAAAATAAATAAATAAATAAATAAATAAATACTAAAATAGGATAAGGAGATTAATATTCACGAAACTAGGCAAAGACAACAGTAAATAACTGGTGCCAACTGACCAATCGGCGACACCGCTTTTCTCTTTAAAAAAATTAATTTTTTTGGGTGCAACCTTACCAATCGGCGACACTCATATTTAAAATCCAAAATACGATTTTTTTTAACAGTATATGCATAAAAATGAAAAAAAAATTATATTTTCATGATGCCGCCGATATGTCAGGCAACATTCTATTATTTTTAATAAAATATTTTTTAAGTTGAAAAAATAACACCGATATAATAAAATTTATCGGGTATCGGAACTCGGGCCCATAATTGACAAGTCACATCCGTGACAAGCCGTTAGGCTACACCCGTCGATCATGAACCCGGGTTCCAATACCCGATAAATTTATTACATCAAATTTTTTCAGCTTTAAGTTTAAAAAATATATTAGGTAAATATTATAAAAGGGGTTAGTTTGTCCCCCAACTCCCACACATCTAAGGTAAAAGAAAAAAAGAGTTTGAAGCTGTTGCTAAGGTCCCCCCTCTCTCCACCAAAGGTAAGGTTTGTTTTAATTTTTTTTTAAGTATAATTAGTTATTTTAATAATAGTTTAGTATTATTAAAGCATGTGATTTTGTTAAAAAGTTAATACTTACTTATTATTCTTCGAAATTAAAACAAAAATATGTTATAATTTTTTTAGTATAATTAGTTATATTAGTAGATGTTTAGTATTAAGGTATTATATTTGTGTTAAAAGGTTAGTACTAATTATTTAGTATCTTTGATTTTTATACTACAAACACTTGGATGGTTCCTACCTCCTCCCCACAGATTAAGGTGTCTCAAAAACAAGTATGTATTTTTTCTAATAGTATAATTATTATTAATAGTTTAGAATTGTGTTTAAAGTTTTAATTTTTCTATAATAATATGTTAAATTTGAAAAAAAATAGAATTGTGTTAGTTTAGATATTTGTAATAATACTATATGTTTTTTTTTGTTAGTACTATTAGTTTTGTATTGGTTGTAAAAGTGTACTATATTTCACATTTTTATTCGTTGATATCATTTTTAAGATAAAAGTAATTGTGTTAGTTTATATATTTGTAATAGTATTATATATTGTGTTAAGTCAAATATTAAAGAAAATTTTATTTACTTTTGCGAGATAACGATATGAAATTGAAATCTTTAATTATTGCAGAAGATCACACAGTTAGGATGATCCATTTAGCGATAAGAGAATGTTCTAATGTTGTACATATTTTTTGGCATAGTTGCACATAATTTTTTATTTAATTGTGAGATATTAACCAATTTTTTAATACGACTAGCGCCCGTACAGCGTGTTGAAGTCTTGTAGCCATGGTCCGAGCTACCGGTTGACGCATGAATTATGCCTACTTAGATGCCGCGAGATTTGGATCAGTGGTATTAATTCATGTGTTTGAGCTAAGGGGCGACTTAATATCGACGCTAGTTGAGTAGTGGTGCCTAGAGACGTACACCTTTCATTTACCGTGTGGAGAATACACCATCACAGTGGAGGATGTCGCAATGCAATTAGAGCTCTTCGTGGAGGGTGATACGGTAACTGATTCAAGTGGCATAACAAATCATGCGGCTCTTTGCTATGACTTGCTTGGACACTCTCCCAGTGATGGTACTAATAAATTTATTGGTTTAAAATTTTCGTGGCTAAAGGAAAATTTTGAAACATTATTGGATTATACGATCGAGATAGAGAAGATACAGGTTGCTCGGGCCTATATACTACAGCTTATACGGGGTTACTTATGCCAGATTCCAATAATAATAGAGTCCACTTGATATACCTGGCCTTACTTAGTAACTTGTAAGGTGCCCATTCATATAGTTAGGGTTTGGCAGTACTAGTTATGCTATATCATGAGCTTTGTTGGACGAAAAAGCACAAAACTGTCGATGTATGTGGTTGCATAATACTGCTACAATCTTGGACGCTATATACAGGATGTCATTTCTAGCATCAGTAAGTCACCAAGTACATGTGTTCCCACTTGTGAATAGGTAAAAAAATTTAAACTTGGATTAATATTTCTTTTTCATGAAAATATTTTCTAACGAGTTTGGTTTATATTTTTCGACTGTATACTTGTTCGAACATTGGGAAGTCGAAAACCCCCATTGTATACCGATAGATGATCTAGGCATACGCCGGGGATGGGGTAATTTAATTCCAAATCCTTAAATTATATTAATGTTATGTAATTAGTTTATTTATTAAATTATGATGTAATTATTATTGTAATCATGTGTTTAATTGTGTAGTTCGTGTGAATGTCGTATATCGCGCCAGATGTTATTTTCATCGTTCCTCCGTTGGCTTAAGGACATGCAACTGTGTGTTGTGTTAACACACCCATTATAAAATTTCAAATGGTGGAGTGGTATGCTGGGGATCGGATGTTTCGTCAATTTGGGTGTCACCAACATATTCCGAACATTCCTATACAATTGAGAAAAGATGTCCATAGAATTTACAAAAAAAGGGAAACATGCAAAGAATTGGGCATTAGAGCATCAACAATATATTGTGTTATGGAACACCCAGTTGGAGAGAAAACCTTATTTGGAATCATGATTTCTTGATTTCACTCCTTCAAGGGACTACCAGTAGTGGTACATGCGGAATGGGTTACCCTACTTATCTGATGGTCGATTGATATTAGTCCCTCTACATATAGAATGATGAGATCCCCTACAAAGCCATCCTTGTTAGCAATCTCCTCCACCACCCGAGCCCTAACTCAATCTGACACTTTCATTTTCATACACACTCCCGACCGACAATTCCTATCACCCAGAGATGGACGGTTGGCCTCAGTCCAAGCTGACACCTTCATTGTCATACACACACTCAATCGATAGTTCCTATCACCAAGAGATGGGGGGTTACAATTTTTCCTCAGAGTACTCAGGTTACGCAATAGACACGGAGGAGGGGCAATTGCAGTTCTTATCAGCAGACGAGCTTACCAAAGATGTTTGACATGTTTAACCCATCCCCACCTCATTATTACACCCCTCCTGAGCAATTGTATGTGACCAACAATTTTGCGAGTTTACTCAGTATACTCTAGGGATCGCCTATGGGTAATGACACTATAGTTTCGAGTGAGATTGATATTGACCGTCGAGAGCACCCGCAATGTGAAAGAAGACCACCACAACAATACACCCTACGGACAACCCTATCAAAGCATAGATTTTGATGGTTTTAATTCAAATAATTTCGTTTATTGTAATGTTTTGTTTATTTAAATTTTGACATATTTTATTCCAAGCTAAAGTTTGTCTCATGTTAATGAAATGTTTGAAACAACTTCATGCAAATATATGTGCCCATCAAGTTCTTTTAAATATTTTACAAGTTCATGAAAATAATTGAAGTTGATATAAGAATGAAAATTCAATAAAAAATAGATACGTAATACAAATATATGTAAATAGTTGAAGTTGATACAAGAATGAAAAATCAAAACATAATTTACATTCTATCCGATGGAGATGACTCTCTCGGGTGGTAGTTTCGATGTGGGCATTTGCTTCGATTAGGACTCGCTGATCTGCACACGCCACAATGTCTAGTGTCAACCATTTCCCTTATGTTCATGCCATTTCTTATCCAAGTGACATGCGAGTGACCTGGAACCAACTCGAAAGTCGACGGAGAACTTCCCACGTTGACACATCCCAATTATTGGAAACTTGTTTCGCTAAATACGTAATGTGCATTCTAGTGTGCATACTTTATCAATATATTGTTCGACATTAATAGAGGCATCAGTGTATGCTACAACAATGTGCACACACAGGTAATGAAGTGTTTCATAATGTCAAAAATATAATTGAATGTTCATGGCCCTTGCTTTTTGGCTGTTGATTGCCATTACCTTCCTAACCGCCTTGATGTGCACGAACCCCACATTCATTTTATTTACTTGTTTGAACCCCATTCTCGACATCAGTGTAGCCATTCGGTAGAAAGTAGCTGAGAATACAGATAGAATTGGGAGATGTCGTGTATGCCTCAATGTCACGTTAACGGCCTCTGCCAAATTGGTGGTCATATGACTATATCTCGCACTATTATCGAAACTTTGAGCCTATTGCCAAGGCTCCATACTCCCAAATCACTCTTGTAATATAGTAGTCATTTGACCATGCATATCAGCTTCAAAGCCAGCCCATTTCCGTTTGAACCGATGTGGCTCCTGTTGGAAAAACAAGTTTAGAAAATGCAGGGATAAAATAAATTTAGGGAAAAACTAAAGTTTTAATTTTTTTCGAAAACATGACATTGGTTGTAATATCTAAAGTAATAAACACTTAATCAAAATTGTACCTTTTCGATTCGTCTAGGATGAGCGCTTCGACCGAGTAGTCTTCTCCACTATCCTCGCTTTGAATTATAAATTTTTTCATGAAAGTTACTAGTGGGTTGTTTTGTAATTTCTTTAAACTTTTGGGTCAAATTGTAAATTAGAAAAATATCTCTAGAAATTTTCTGAAATAATCTTTTTAGAGAATTTTCTCTCTTCATCTTTCTCTTTAATTCAACTGTGTGAAAATAATGACTCAAAACTCTCTTTATATAGGAGAGTTTGGAGAATTCAACTATAATTAAACTTAATCACCTTAATATTAAATTAATATTTATCTTGATATTTATCAAGATAATATTAGATTAAATTTAATATTAAATCTTATTAAAAAATAAAATAATTATTTATAAGATAAACATTAAATTTAATTTAATATTAAGATAATCACTTTAATATTAAATTAATAAAATACTATTAAAATAAGTATTAAATTTAATTTAATATTAAACTATTAAACTATTATTATTTTTGGAATAATTAATCTGAAATTAAATTATCTAGTAGAGTCCCAGTAGGAGTGCAATTCTTCCACTGCTCAACCACCGACGACCAATTGCCATTGGCCACCAGGATGCCACCGTTGCAGCCACTAGCACCGCTGTATCCGGTAATGCAAGTGCAATATCCTTACGGCAGCCCGAGCTGGTTCGGTCTGGGTCAATGACGACCCGATCGGTTCGGTTTAGCCATCGGTTGGACCGTCAGCCCAGTTTCACATATCGGGTTCAGTTCAACTAGTTATTGGGTCATGGTCTAGGTTTTGGGATCTCGGGCCCAATTTACGATCTCATGTCTAATTTTTAAGTTCAATTACTCATTAAGCCAATGATCTGACTGAAAAATCCAAAAATATCATATTAATTTTAATTGATTTGATTAATTTAATTTTACTTGATCAAAATTAATTTTTCCAAAAATCACTTGGATTTTTTAAATTAATTTTTTAAGAAAATTCTTTAATCAAATTCTCTAGTTGAACAATTCTCATTACCATCTAATTTATTTCCACATCGAATAAATCAACTCAATTAAATTATTCCCAAAGCTGTAGAATTTTCTTCTGATTCAAATGCAGTCCAATTGAGCTTTTGTTGAGCTAGCGGAGGGACCAATTAGACATATACAATTAGGCTCTAATGATTGCAATTATGTTCAGAAGCATCATTCCGATAATTCACAATTACTTAATCATGGAGCCAGTCCACAAGAAGTACCATGATTGAAAACTTCTTATTGTATACTCTTTATGAAAACAATTCATCCAACTGTTTTGTCCAATAACCTCGTCATGTGTGTGTTACCCTCATATGATATCATTGATTCCTTTAAGTTAAATCCGTTCACTCAATACAATCTTATTTTATCTCATTTTCACCATTGTCTCTTCTTAATAATTAATATGATCACTGTCAACAAATGACTGTGATAAAGTGCTCGTTCGAAAACAAGCAACCCGTAACCAAATTCCATATTTATCAATCCACACAATGTTAATAAGAGGACATTATTAACTCTTTAATTGTGCTATTAATTCCACTATTGCTAGTAAAGTCATGTCATACACAAGTCATGTACCTACCGGCTATGGGCTTGATAATCTTTAGAGCATAAGCCTCCACTTATATCAAAGCACATGAGTTGCATACGTATGGTCTGTGACTAACTCAGGATTTAGGTGAATCACACCATGAACATCACAAGTGAATTAATTTGCAAACGAATTTTGAATTAATTCATCTTCAGTCTAGTCCAATATATCATTCTACCAATGAATACATCTATGTCTCTATTCATGGAGTCAATTGCTCCGATAGCCAAGACTAGCCATCTCCCCAATTGGAATTGTAGACGACATAATAATCCTTCTCAATATTTGAATCAAATGCTCACTTTGATTCTTTTACGGGATTACGGACTCATTGAGATTATCTATTGAAGTAATTTGTCTTTCTCGCAATGTAAATGTTATTTACAATGCCATTTATCTTCAATTTGAACTTCAGACAATCAATTAACTAATATTTTTTTGTCACAATTTTGCTCTGCATGCAAAATATAAAAAAAAAACATAAATACAAAAGACATAATAGTGAAATGTGAAATTAACTTTATTTATTTATTCACCGTTCAAATAAATAGAAAATAATTACATGTTTACTACAATATGGGTGTCGAAACCATTTTTAAGTTTGAAAAAACAGGGATCAACTTTAGAACGAGGTATTGAGTCGCCACCAGTCTTTTTTGAGGTGTGTCCGGATCACCTTGATCATTTTAATAAAACATTTTAATTTATTAAAACAATGATTCTAGGCATACAAAAATCGATGAAAAGGGTTCGGGAGTCGGTTACGCATGAGGAAAGGTTAGCACCCTCGTAACGCCCAAAATTGGTACCAATTGACTAATTAATGTCCTAATGTTGAAAATTTGAAAAAAAAAACATTAAAATACGATCCCTTTAAAAATGTGTGAACAAATCGAGTTGGATTTTAAGGTTCACTCGTTCCAAAGGAATATAATACCACATCCAGCACGTTAGGATACGATATTTTAAACCTCCAAAAGCTGAGATCACCTCATGATTTCCAAAACATGTAACGAAATAGTAAAAGGGTATTCCGTTATTTAGCCAAACAAAAAAAAAATCGAAACCCAGCACGTTAGGGCACGATTTCTCGAATTTCTAAACACGAAATATTACCTTGTTTTGAAGAGTTTCCAAATATGCAATTATGTAACCGGCTCAAAATATATTCGTTTGTTTGGAGATAAAAGGAAATCAATGGAATTATAATCATGATGTAATAACAAGAAATAAAAACATAATTACATGCATGAAACAATAAAATGTGAATACAATATGAAAATAAAAAATGACACATAATACACAAAACAATATGAAAACTAGGAATCAATATAGCACAAAACAATTTAAAAACCATATGGACAATATACAAAGGAATAACACATGTTAGAATTGAAATAACTTATATGTATATAAAACCGATAATATAAATGATTATTAAAATATAATATGTAAGAAGAAATAATATATAACATAATTTCAAACAAAACAAATTGATTTAACTAATGATATATATATATATGAAAATGAAAAAATAATGTAGATAATGTATATACAAAGGTACCACAATATTTAAAATACATAAAATATACAATTTAAAATAGGATCCTTAAAAGAATGCCAAATTGTACATAAATAAATTTTAAAGAAAATATATATACAATAAATTTAAAAAAATATTTACATAAAATAATTTAAAAACAATAATGTATATAGAATAGAGCTAATTTTATCATAAATTATATATATGTATAATAGTAATATATAAAGGTATTTTAACTAAATATTATACAAGAATTTTAAAACAACACTACATAAAATAGAATTTTACAATAATATTTTTTATAATTTAAACAAATAAAAAAAGTAGAAAAGTATTTAGGTAACCTAAAAAGTATATTAAAATAAATTTTTAAAAGTTGAGTGCCAAATAAATTTAAGAAATAATGAATTATACATGGAAAAAAGCTCAATTGAAATAAAATCAAACTAAAAGGGATAATTAATAAATAAAATATACTGTTAAAACCAAAATCAGGACCCAAATGTAGCGCGCGCAAATTCGCAAGGACGGAAAAAACAAATAAACCATGCCCAAAACGATTCATTTCAGTGTGGACTGAAATGAGTAGACGCGCAAGTTCCTGGGACAATTTAAAAAACAAAGGAAGTATAAACAGGTTTTAATTACAAGTCAGCGCAAAAGGGGGAGGGACCAAACGCGCAAATTAGCCATTTAAAGAGAATATGCGCGTAAACCAAGTCAAAACGTGTTCTGTTCCTTCCCCCAATGCTATTTTATTTTATTACTAAAATTTAAAACCTATTTTAAAATCTTTTTTTTCTTAAAAGACATTTTAACTTTGTTTTTTTAAAGAAAAACCCTAGAACTTAAAAACTTTCCCCTTCTCCTCTTGTTTCCAACTGAAAGGCTAATAACCAAGCCTTCAACCGCCGCCGAGACCGACTGTGACAATCGGAGCTAGGCTTTCCAGTGGTGCGTGCGCGTTGTAACTTCGGTGAGTTTTCCTGTTTCCCTTATATTTGGTATTTTACGCATTTGAATGGAAATGGAAAAAAGGAAAAAGAACAGAAAAAAAAGAAAATGATGAATAACCACCTTTGAAGTGTTTCTTGGCTGCTCTTTACTTTCTTTTTCTGTATTTTGTATTCCAAAAATCGTAAAAAAAAAAAACAAATGAATAATCGTGGCTTTTTATAGCCATTTTTACAACGGTTTCTTCCCCTATTTGCTCACGTCGCAGGTATGGTAAACATGGTTTGTGAATGCGTTGATGGTCGTGGGTGGAGAACATGGGCACATGGTGGCTGAAGGGAGGCAGTTTCTCTCTTTGCTGGAAAAGTTTTGTGGGCTAGGGCTTTTTTTTTAAAAAAATTGGGCTTTTGTTTTATTTGGGTTTAATGTAATTGGTTTGTATTTTGGGTTTATTATTTATTTTTCTTTTGTATGTGTATGGGCTGTAATTGAGTATTTGGGCTGGAATTAGGTAGCCCGGGTAAAATCTGGGTCTCACAGCTGCCCCTCTTTGGTCGTTGTCGTGTAACGAAAATGAAGCAAAGATCACAAAAAGGCCAATTTTGCCCGGTCTTGCCACATCTTGACCTCTTTATGTTCATCTTCTTGAAGTAGCCCCATTTTAACCCACTGCATCTTCAGGGGTATAAGAATTGTACTTTTAATCCACTCTACATCCTCAGTCTGCTTCATTGCGACTTCAGGGAGATAAAATTTGTAATTTTGAACCTGCTCCACTACAACTTCAGGGAGACAAGGCTGGTAGCTTAAATCTGTTCCATTGCCGATACACAGAGATAAGATTCGCCGTTTTCGATCAACTCCACTACTGCTTAGTGAGATAAGATCTGTAAATTTCAGTCTACTTCCTGCAACTTCAGGAAGACAAGAGTTGTATCTTCAACCTGCTCTCTTGCTACCTCAGAGAGATAAGGTTGGTAGTTAAAATCTGCTCCATTGCCGATACATGGAGATAAAATTCACCGTCTACGATCTGCTCCACTACTGCTTAGGGAGATAAGATCTGTAATTTTCAGTCTGCTTCCTGCGACTTCAGGAAGATAAGACTTGCATATTGAGCCTGCTCCACTGCAACTTCAGGAAGATAAGGCTTGTCACTTCAACCTACTCCACAGCAACTTCAAGGAGATAAGGTTTGCTATGATCTGCTCTACTGCCACTTCAGAGAGATAAGATCTGTTTATTTTTAGCTTCAATCTGTTCCACTGCAACTTCAGGGAAATAAGATTCGCTATCTTCAGTCTGCTCCTCTACAACTTCAAGGAGATAAGACTTATCATTTTAACCTGCTCCACTGCAACTTCAGAGAGATAAGGTTTGTAATCTTCGATCTATTCCACTACAACATCAGGGGAATAAGATCTGACTTCACCAATGTTACTACACCGTCCTCTGGGACATATCCTGTAGACTCAGTTTCATGTATCTATGCTTATGCCAAATAATTAGGATGCTATGATCGAAATGAATCAAATGCTCCTAACTAGATGTGTTATGAATGATATGAATGTAGAAATGTTATGAGAATGATTTCCTTTTTTTAAAAGCTTAAAGTGTCATCACTCTTTACTCATCAGAATTTTATCATTATCGTACTATGCTGCCTTCTTGCTTGGCTAGCCTTTTCTAACAGAAGACCCATAGAAACACCTATTCTGCTCAATTGGTTTGCCCTATTGTAACTTCAGGGTCCATTTCACTGTACTTCTGAGACCTAAGGTTTGTATCATCTCCAAACCCTCCCCTACAACTCAGGAGTATAGGACCTGAATCTTTCATCAATTCGGTCTATTACACCACCCCTTGGGTGTCATGACCTGATGTGTACACCTGATATTTGCATGAATGATAAATATCCTTATGCTTAGGTTGACATCGCTTATTTCTGTTATTGACGCAATATCCTTCCTGTTCAACCAATATCTTTGACTAAAAATCCTTAGAGATAATCTCAATTTGAACTCAAATATCTCCAACCCTTAAGTTGGGCAAGTTCTAAACATTAGTCCAATTTTAGGTTCCTGTACTGTTTAGGGCATTCTAGAGTAATATGCAAAACTCTTTTGTGAAAGTGTTATTAGTCCATTAATCATTATTTCAATACAAGCACTTGAAAAAGATTATAAAGATAGACAAAACTAAAATTTATTAAGATCAGAATTCAAAAAAAAAGAATGGATTAATCAAAGAAAGCAAATATTGCCGGAATACAAAAATTAGGTAAAAGGGAACAAAAATGAGTGCCCCAGATATCTCAGCACGAGCTCCTCCATACGCACTCTATGAGAACCATTTTGGACTCTTCACATGTCTAGAAGATCTAGAGTATTTTGTCGATGCCCCAAGATTTAACACACTTCCTCTTCGTTAATTCTAGCATAGTAAGACTACCACATGCCTCCTCTTTGGTCGAAATTTGAATTGCCCTCTTCAGGTTTTCAATTCAAAAACCTTTTGGTCTTAAGGCGCCTTTTGCGGGTTTTCACCTCGTCCTCTCTTTTTTTTTAAGGAGCCCTTTGTCGGTTTTCACCTTTTAAGCGAAGTACTTCTTGACTGAATCTGAATTTTCTAGGTTAGGCAAGCTCTTATCGTCCATCTCAGTTAATATCAGTGCTCCTCCAGAAAAAGCTTTCTTTACCACATAAGGTCCTTCCTAGTTTGGCATCTATTTCCCTCTTAAATCTTTCTACAAATGGAGGATCTTTTTTAATACCAAGTCTCCCTCATGGAATACTCTAAGGCGAACCTTTTTGTTGTACGCTCGTATCATTCGCTTCTGGTATATTTGACCATAACAGATAGCCTCTAACCTCTTTTCTTCAATCAAGTTCAGCTGATCATACCGTGACTGGATCCATTCTGCTTCGTCAAGCTTCAACTCTGATAAAACCTGGAGAGAAGGAATCTCGACTTCAATGGGAAAAATTGCCTTCATCCCATAAACCAATGAGTAAGGTGTTGCCCCGGTAGAAGTCCTGACAGATGTTCGATAGGCATAGAGGGCAAATGGTAAGTTTTCCTGCCAATCCTTGTAAGTCTCAGTCATTTTCCCCACGATTTTCTTGATATTCTTATTGGATACCTCAACCGCACCATTCATTTTTAGGTGATATGGTGACGAGTTGTGGTGCTTAATTTTAAATTGCCTGTAGACTTTTACTATCATACTGTTATTCAAATTTAATGCATTGTCAGATATGATCCTTTCTGGTATGTCATATCGACATATGATCTCCTTCTTCAAGAACTTGCTGACTGTCAACTTTTTGACATTGGCATATGAAGTAGCCTCTACCCACTTGGTGAAGTAATCGATGACCACAAAGATGAATCGATGTCCGTTAGAAGCCTTTAGCAAAATTGGCCCAACGACGTCCATGCCCCACATTGAAAAAGGCCACGGTGAAGTCATAACATGAAGATGCAAAGGAGGTACATGGATCTTATCTCCATAAATTTAACACTTATGACATTTCTTGGTTTAACTGATGCAATCTTCCTCTATCGTGGACCAGTAATACCCGAATTCATGATTTTCCTGGCCATTGTGAACCCATTGGCATGCGTCTCACAAACACCTTCATGGACTTCTTCTAGAATTTTCTTAACTTCAACAGCGTCAACACATCTTAACAGCACCTGATCTTTCCTCCTTTTATAAAGAATCTCCCGGTCTAGAACATAGCCACTGGCCAGCCTCCTTAATGTTCTCTTATTATTTTCCGTAGCTTGATCAGGGTATTCACGATTCTTCACATATCGTAGAATATCATGATACCAAGGACAATCATCTCTCTTCTCTTCTTCATCGATATTACAACAATGAGCTGGAGCCTCACAAATACTCATCTGGATCGGCTTCATATCGTCTTGTTTATTTACTCTGATCAAAGAAGCTAATGTAACCAAGGCGTCTGCCATCTGATTTTCGTCCCGCGGGAGATAATGGAAAGTGATATCATCAAACACCTTAACTAAATCCAGAACTAGCTCTCGATAGTTGATCAACTTTGAGTTTATTGTTTCCCATTCACCTTTGAGCTGATAGATCACCAGTGCAGAATCCTCATACACCTCCAATACTTTGATTTTAGTCTCAATGGTTACACGAATTCCCACGATACATGCTTCGTACCCTGCCATACTGTTCGTGCAATCAAAATCCAATTTGCAAGTGAATGGATAATGATCTCTATTTGGGGATATCAAGACTGCCCCAATTCCATTACCAACAGTGTTTGACGCCTCGTCAAAATTCAGTTTCCAAGAATGATCGTCTGGAATGTCCTCTTCGGTAGTTGCCACATACATTAGATCTTCGTTAGAGAAATCAAAATCCAAAGGCTCGTAATCTTCTAAAGCTCTACTGGCCAGAAAGTCTACTATTGCACTCCCTTTCACAGCCTTCTGGTTCACATAAACTATGTCGAATTCAGAAAGCAAGATCTGTCATCGGGTCATTTTTCCACTTAAAGCAGTCGATTTCATCATGTACTTTAGAGGGTCCAGTTTTGAGATTATAACATGTACTGCCTCAATCTCTGAATGGTTCAAACTAAGGCACAACATAATTTCTCAATTGGCGAGTATCTCATTTCACACTCAGTGATTTCTTACTAGGTAATATATCACCCTTTCTTTCTTTCCTGTCTCATCGTGTTGGCCGAGCACACATCTCATCGAATTATCAAATGCAATATCAATGACCTACCAAGACTAGGTGGTATTAGCACTAGAGGATTGGACAAATATTATTTAACCTTGTCAAAGGTTTTCTGGCACTCATCATCTCACACGCCTGGGCTGTGTTTCTTGAGAAGGCGAAATATGGAGTCACATTTCTCAGTCAACTGTGAAATTAATCGGGCGATGTAGTTTAGTCTTCCCGAGAAACCTCGAACTTCTTCCTGAGTGCACAGCGGCGGCAATTTTTGAATTGCCTTAACTTTGTCGGGGTCGACCTCAATTCCCTTTTTACTGACTATGAAACCAAGCAGCTTCCCTGACCTAGCTCTAAAAGTACATTTTTTTGGATTGAGCTTTGGCTAAAACTTCTTCAACCTCAGGAACAATTTCCTCA
Source organism: Gossypium arboreum (assembly GCF_025698485.1). Lineage (NCBI taxonomy): Eukaryota > Viridiplantae > Streptophyta > Magnoliopsida > Malvales > Malvaceae > Gossypium > Gossypium arboreum. The sequence continues at coordinate 12,516,707 of NC_069072.1, read as the reverse complement.
AAACCTGTATATGCTCCTTTTTTGTTCGGGATTTTGCGATCATATCATAGACATAGACCTCAATTTTCTTGTGTATCATGTCGTGAAACAAGGTTACCATGGCTCTTTAATACGTTGCTCCCGTATTCTTCAACCCGAATAGCATCACCCTATAGAAAAAAGTCCCTTATAAGGTTATGAATATAGTCTTTTCCCTGTCTTCAAGATGCATCTTTATCTGATTATATCCAGAGAAACCATCCATGAATGAGAACGGTGAGTAACCTACCGTGTTGTCCACCAAAGTGTTGATGTGAGACAGTGGGAAGTTGTCCTTTGGGCTGGCCTTGTTTAAGTCCCTGTAATCTACGCACGTCTGCACTTTTCCATTTTTCTTAGTGACAGGGACAATGTTGGCTGCCTATTCTGAGTAATTAACAACTTGCAAGAACCCAGCATCAAATTGCTTCCGAACATCTTCTCTTATTTTTACTGCAACATCGGGTCTCATCCTTCGAAGCTTTTGTTGAACAGGCTTGCACTCTTCTTTTATGGGGACGCGATGCACCGTAATATCAGCGCTTAACCCAGGCATGTCCCGATACGACCACGCGAAGATATCTTTGAACTCTTACAATAAATCAATGAGGTTTCGCCTTGTTTCCTCAGTTATGCAAGTTTCAATGTTCACCTCCTTCCCCTCTTCCAAGGTCACATTCTCAACTGTCTTCTTATGGGGTAAAATCTGTTTCTCTTCCTGCTATACCATCCTTAACAAATATGGAGGTAAGCTATAGTCTTCATTGTCTTTAAAATCCTGAGATCCTTTCAGATACATGTCTCGCTCAAAAGGAAATTCTGAGTCCATAATAGCGTCACTCATGTCATTGATATCTAGAGACCTATTATTGGCATGAAAAGATAGCCAAGAAAAATAAAAGAATTTAAGAATAGCGTATTTGTATGGCATAATTAAATGTAAAATGCAATAAAAGAATATTTGCTTAAAATAAAAGAATATTTACTCAGAATAAGACATAAAGGCGTATTTATACTGACATAAAGATGTTTTGAACACGAGCCTATTTCACAAAAGATTCTTATTGTTTCTAGGCTTTAAAACAACAAGTGTGTTTTCAACATTACTCTATATTAGCTCTAAAAACTACAGGAATTTCTTCCACAGTCCAGTTGTTCAGAACACTTCCAGGCTCATAAGGGCGAATGCTTACTGAGTCTCTTTCCATCACCTTCTCTTCAGATATGACATTGATGTTCAGACTTCCCATCAAATCTTCAGCCATTCCTTCTCCTGTCATCTTTGGTTCAAGATAAATAATTCCTCCTGACACAAATGTATTGGATATATGGGGAAAAGTCATCGGTTCCCACTTGACCTCTACCCCACTCAATTGAGCTCTTCATCTCTCTTGCCTCTTTTTCATCTCCCTTCACTTTTGCTTTGCATCTGGCCTATACCCTAAGCCAAAACGATCTTGTTTATGAGCCAAAATCGGCACCTCAACTCGTTCATGAAGATACTTTCCAAGACACCTTCCAAGCAATGCCCCATTTCCCACTATTAGTTGCAATCTCATCCTCGTAGCCTAAAATATTTTTGGCATCGGGACTCTGCCCCCTTCAGCGATGAAAGTTGCGTTTACAAACTCTAATGACCGAAATGAACAATCTATTACCTCATTATCATTTTCTATATATAGCGCATCACTAGTGACGGATGCAATAATGTCCTCCTCTGTATTTATCATTACCAGCCGGCCTTCTGTCATCAACTTTAGCTTTTGGTACAACGATGATGGTACTACCCCTGACGAGTGAATCCACGGCCTCCCCAATAAACAATTATAAGAAGGCTTGATATCCATGACTAGGAAATCTAGCTCATATGTGTTCGATCCGATTAGAAGAGGCACTTCAATCCTTCTCATTACCTTTCTTTTAGTGCCATCAAATGTTCTTACTATGTTCTGGCATGTCTTCATATGAGAACTATCTATTAGCAACCTATTCAATGTGGATAGGGGCAAGACATTCAACGCTGATCTATTATCAATTAGTACCCCTGGTAATGTATACCCCTTGCAGTAAGTGGTGATGTGCAGAGCTTTGGTGGATCCCATGCCCCCAGGAGGTATCTCATCGTCACTGAAAGAGATGAAATTATCAGCACTTATGTTGCTGACAAGACGGTCTAGCTTGTTTACCGAAATGTCATCAGCGATATAAGTTTCTTTCAACACATTCATCAATGCATTATGGTGTACCTCCGAATTTAGGAGCAAAGCTAGCACCGATATGCGCACTAATTGTTTGTGTAATTGTTCCACCACACTATACTCACTGTACTTTAGAAACATCAAAAATTTCTTAACTTCTTTCTCCGTTATAGGCTTATTAACCAGTGATCTTGACCTTTCTTCCCCCTGTTCAATCATCAAAGACTTCCCTTTTACAAGCTCGACTTTTGTATCTGACGTACTGACCGGACTCCCCTCTCCTGATAATGCCACATTGCAGTTATAATTCCAAGGCACCCTTTTGCTATCTTTATAAGGAAAAGCCGTGGGTTTCTGAATTACAACTCTTGGTGTAATTTTTGCTCCAGCTTCATTAATTCTTGGTCATGAAATAATTACCACCGGGTGATTGACCTCAGAAACCTTCTCCATCAACCTCTCTTTCGAGGTGCATACATCTTCCTCCTCAGTAAATTCAAATAACTCCAGCTCTTTATTGTCCATTAGACCCTGTACCAGGGCTCTGAATTCATCACATGTTTCAATCTCATGGTCCTCCTTATTATGGAACTCACAGTAGTTCCTCCTCTCTCGGGATTTTCTCCTCAAGTCTTGCATAATCAACTCTCTTTCCATCATCTTCTTCCAAACCTCCCTCAACGGGGTTTCTATTTCTGCAACATCCAACTTAACTTTCCTCCCCATATTCTCGACTATCGCGTTTGCCCCATTATTAGTATGGTTGGGTAACGAATTTTCTACACTATGTGCATCATCGAAATTCACAACACCCATTTTGATGAGCCTTTCGACTACCTTTTTGAAAGAGGTACAGTTCTCTATCAAGTGTCCTGTGATTCCTGCATGATATTCACGTTGGTCACTTGCATCGTACCACTTGGGGTATGGGGGTTGCAACGGTCTTAAGTAGAACGGGGATACAATGTGCGCATCGAATAAACTTTTGTACAGCTCCCGATACGTTATTAGAATGGGAGTAAACTGAGGTTTCTCTGCGTTCTGCTTTGTATTGGGCTCCTGCCTTGACGAAACTTGCTGGCCTGTGGCTGTCGCTTTTGGCTGGTTTACTGTGATTGGTTTTGTATAACCCATGCTTACATTGTTGACTTTATTTTATCTCTTTTTCGGGGTAGACCCCCTGGTGCTTTCCCCAGCCTCTATCTTTCCGTACCTTATCGCATTCTCTATCATTTCACCGGACATCACTATGTCCGCGAAACTCTTAATCGCACTCCCCAGCATGTGATTAATAAAAGGTGCCTTCAAGGTATTAATGAAAAGCATGGTTGTTTTTTTTTTCCAACAATGGCGGTTGGACTTGTGTAGCAACTTCCCTCCATCTCTGAGCGTACTGCCTAAAATTTTCATTTGACTTTTTCTCCATGTTCTGTAACGTGATCCTGTCAGGCGCTATATCCATCATATGGTCATATTGCTTCATAAAGGCCTGTGCTAAGTCTTTCCATGATTTAACTTGGCTATGATTCAATTGATTTTACCATTTGGCCGCAGCCCCAGACAAACTGTCTTGGAAACAGTGAATCAATAACTGATCATTATTGACATGACCAGTTATCCTCAGACAAAACATCGTGATATGAGCCTCAAGGCAACTGGTTCTGTTGTATTTCTCAAACTCTGGCATTTTAAACTTCGGAGGGAGTACCAAATCTGGGACTAGGCTCAACTCCTTAGCATCTATTCTGCAATGATAATCAGCGCTTTCCAACGCCTTGAATTTCTCCTCCAACCACTTGTATCAGTCTTCCAATTGCTTTGGGAATTCCACTCCTGCCTTTCCTGCTTCAGCTACATTAAATCAGAGACTGTAGGATTTTGTCGACTGTCTTTAGGGTTAGAACACGAGCCCATTGAGAAATTTATGGGTGCTGAAGTATCAGTTGATATTGGGGTCTGATATTGACAGACACCCCTTGTGATGGTACTAGGGTATTTATTGGAGTGAAACCTGGAGGGTAAGAAAGGATCTCACTATTGTCCTCATTATTGATAATGGGACTCTTCCCTTTTTCTGGCCTTCCAGTCAGCAGCTGAGACAATTGGTTCATCATAATCTTTTGAGATTCCAACATATGATCTTTCATATCCTTCTGAATCTTGGCCAACTGTTCTTGCATTTGTAATTGCAGTTGATCTTGTATCTCTTTCTGCATTTGCTCTAATTTTTCCAATCATTGATCCATAGCTTTGGTTTTTTTACATGTGTAGTATTGATGTTCCAGGATAACTATAATACAATTTCGAATTAATTAGGGTTCTTTTTGTGAAATTTAATACACATGATACGATGAAGTACAAATGCATGAGATGAATGCAAAATTAAACAGACGTCGATTCTGATTCAATTCTATTCAAAAAACTTTATTAGAAAGCAAAATCCTTTACATAAAACAGATCATATATACGACTTTGCCCTAATGCCCAAAGTTTTAACTTTCTTAAGAAGGCAAGCCAGCTCACGACCCCAGTCTGACTCTAACTCATACTTCACAGTTAGCACATAAGCTTGAACTACTAAGGTCTGTAAATCATCGGCCACTCTCATATTTGAGCTATAGCTTCACCCATGATATGATCTCTATCCCTGACCTGGTCCTGCGATTGACGGAGCTACTCTTTCCACTATTCATTATTCGACTCAAGGAATTCGATTCGAAGTTCACAGTTCTGTAATGCAGACTCGAGTTCTTCTACCTTCCTTTCAAATCCTCGATCCTGCTCAAGCTGGCTCTTAATTCAATGTCGGAGTTACGACCATGGTGCTGATGCAGTGCATTCTCTAGCTCCGCTACCCAAGCTACTAACATCTCCCTCTCATCTTGGCCCTCAACCAAGCTTTTCTTTCAGACATTTTCACGTACTCGAGCATCATGAAACCTCTTATCCCACTGATCAGCCCTAGCTTTTTCTCCTTGAACTTCTTGCCGCCATTGTTATGATGCTTTTTCCAATCCAGCAGTTCTTATCGACATACGCAGCTTCTTGTAATCGGTCTTCAAACTGTCCAAGTCTTATTCCACGATTCTTTCCCCTTTTCTCAACTTCTCGGCCTCGAGTTTTTGAACGTAGGCTTCCAACCTCAAATGCATCTTTTCCTCCTCCAATTGTACTATCTTTTTTCCCTAACTCCAAATTTCTCTTTTCGAAGTCCTATTTTATGATTTCTAGCTCAGAGGGGATTAATTTCAAGTATTCTTCCATTGATTGAATGCCCTCTAAATTTGGCCCAGGGACATTATCGTTGATCCTTTTACTTAACCACCCATTGTATTCAAGAGTCGCCATTGATCCTACAGCCAATCTCTTCATCCGGCGTATCTGTTTCCAAGCATAAGAAATCTCTCGAACCTTCTTTTTATAATTGTTCTCCCTATACGAGAACTCACTCTGGGCTAGTCCATGTGTCATCGATATAAACTGCCTTGACCTGTATTGTCTTAAAACGAGCAAAGGGGCATATCCAACAGCTCCCCAAATTCCAAGCAGAGGTACCCAATCAAAACTCCCAAACCGATAGAGGATCTCATCAGGAACAAACCAATGAGCTCTCCACTTAACATCCTCTTCCTGAAGATTTCGGAGGAGCGCGATCCAATTTTCTTCTGATATGTTATCTCTCCTGGACATGGTTGTTATCTCTTTTAACGGGGAGTAACTCTTAGAGAAAACCTGGTAGGAAACCTTATCCACTTTCCAGAAATGGCTATGGAACCAAGCCAGCAATAACTGTGCACACCCTATAAATCTACCTTCACCTACCTTCCGACATGCACTCAAAGATCTGAATGTCTCGACTAGAATTACCGGTACTGGTGTGACCCGCTTGTTAAGTCGATCAAAAAAGACGGTAACTGCTTCATCTATATGCCTTAAAGCTTTTGGGAAAATTACCAAACCATAGATGCTTAAGGCGAAAATGTCAACTTTCCTCTTTGTATCTGGATGTGCTACGATCAGGTCTCTCAAACTCACCCAAGGAATGCACTTACCATCACCCTGTTGCTGAATTCGGGCTGTAACCCATTGTTCACTTATCTCGGTGATACTCATTAACTTCTTTATAAAAGCCTAGGCATTAGCAGCCTTGGAATAAATTATATTGACTTGAACCGTTGGACAACGAAGCAAAGCTGTATACTCCTCCACAGTAGGCACCAAGTCCACCTTCTTGAAGGTGAAACAACTATATGACGGGTTCCAAAGCTGAGCCATAGTCCGAAATAAGTACTTGTCCACCTTTATATCGAGCAGGTAGGGTAAGTCGCCATAACTTTGATAGAACAACTGATTAGTCTCATCATCTCAACGAGCTCATATATCTCTCAATTCCTTGAACTCGTTTTAGGTTACATTGATGCGAGTGAAGTCCAACAACCCCGATGTATACCCCTCAGCTAGGCTATCCCCTTTCTCAAGTTGCATTTTCTCTGACCACACACAGACAGCCGCATTATCCTCTATTTTATCAAGGAATTTTCTCTCCATAACAAGCTTTCTAATTTAGCAGCCTAACAAAAATCGACACCTCTTTAATATGAAATGACATGCAAACATAACCACAACAAAATAAAAATCAAAGCAAACAGAAAATAATCAAACACCTAACTGGGTAATCGCTAGGGTTCAACATAGCTCTACCTAGGGCGGGCTCCTAGAGTTCACTATATGCTGCTCGATTTTAAGAAAAGGACCTGAACAAGCAGATTCCTCAACCCTCACCCATTATAGGCTCATGTGGATCGAGTTCGATTTAGGGGAATACATTTCCCTATGGCCATGCGGAGGTGAAAACCTCACGAAGACATAGGTACGGATGTATCCCGGAAGCAGTCGACTAGCCCATGCAGAGGTGAAAACCTCACAAAGGCATAGTTTCTCACTCCCACCTAAAAGGTACGACCACAACGGTCATGCAAGATGATGCGAGGGGATATAAAAATCTCAAAATGCAAAACACAAATAAAATGACAAAAACCATAAAACGCATGAAATGCAATAAAAGGGGACGTATGTTAAAAACCAAATTTTAAATTTTCGACAAAAGGACAGAAAACAATCAATTTTACTGCTTGATTCTATTATTGGTCCCTAGTGGAGTCGCCAAGCTATCGAAACCTTTTTTCAGTTTGAAAAAACAAGGATCGACTTTAGAACGAGGTATGGAGTCGCCACTGATCTTTTTCGAGGTGTGACCGGATCATCTTGATCATTTTAATAAAACATTTTAATTTATTAAAACAATGATTCTGGGCCTACGAAAATATAGGAAAAGGGTTCGGGAGTCGGTTACACACGAGGAAGGGTTAGCACCCTCGTAACACCCAAAATTGGTACCAATTGACTAATTAATGTCCTAATGTTGAAAATTTGAAAAAACATTAAAATACGATCCCTTTAAAAATGTGTGAACAAATCGAGTTAGATTTTAAGGTTCACTCATTCCAAAGGAATATAATACCACATCCAGCACGTTAGGACACGATATTTTAAGCCTCGAAAAGCTGAGATCACCTCATGATTTCCAAAACACGTAACGAAATCTTAAAAGGGTATTTCGTTATTTAGCCAAAAAAAAAATCGAAACCCAGCACATTAGGGCACGATTTCTCGAATTTCTAAACACGAAACATTGCCTTGTTTTGAATAGTTTCCAAATATGCAATTATGTAACCGGCTCAAAATATATTCGTTTGTTTGGAGATAAAAGACAATCGATGGAATTATAATCATGATGCAGTAACAAGAAATAAAAAACATAATTACATGCATGAAACAATAAAATGTGAATACAATATGAAAATAAAAAAATGACACATAATACACAAAACAATATGAAAACTAGGAATCAATATAGCACAAAACAATTTAAAAACCATATGAACAATATACAAAGGAATAACACATGTTAGAATTCAAATAACTTATATGTATATAAAACCGATAATATAAACGATTATTAAAATATAATATGTAAGAAGAAATAATATATAACATAATTTCAAACAAAACAAATTGATTTAACTAATGATATATATATGAAAATGAAAAAATAATGTAGATAACGATATACAAAGATGCCACAATATTTAAAATACGAAAATATACAATTTAAAATAGGATCCTTAAAAGAATGCCAAATTGTACATAAATAAATTTTAAAGAAAATATATATACAATAAATTTAAAAGAAAATATTTACATAAAATAATTTGAAAACAATAATGTATATAGAATAGAGCTAATTTTATCATAAATTATATATATGTATAATAGTAATATATAAAGGTATTTTAACTAAATATTATACAAGAATCCTAAAACAACACTACATAAAATAGAATTTTACAATAATATTTTTTATAATTTAAACAAATAAAAACAAAGTAGAAAATTATTTAGATAACCTAAAAAGTATATTAAAATAAATTTTAAAAGTTGAGTGCCAAATAAATTTAAGAAATAATGAATTATACATGGAAAAAAGCTCAATTGAAATAAAATCAAACTAAAAGGGATAATTAATAAATAAAATAAACTGTTAAAACCAAAATCAGGACCCAAATGTAGCACACGCAAATTCGCAAGGACGGAAAAAACAAATAAACCATGCCCAAAACGATTCATTTCAGTGCGGACTAAAATAAGTAGACGCGCAAGTTCCTGGGACAATTTAAAAAGCAAGGGAAGTATAAACAGGTTTTAATTACAAGTCAGCGCAAAAGGGGAGGGACCAAACGTACAAATTAACCATTTAAAGAGAATATGTGCATAGACCAAGTCAAAACACGTTCTGTTCCTTCCCCCAATGCTATTTTATTTTATTACTAAAATTTAAAACCTATTTTAAAATATTTTTTTCATAAAAAACATTTTAACTTTGTTTTTTTTAAAGAAAAACCCTAGAACTTAGAAACTTTCCCCTTCTCCTTTTGTTTCCAGCCGAAAGGCTAATAACCAAGACTTCTACCGCCGCCGAGACCGACTGTGACGATCGGAGCTGGGCCTTCCAGTGGTGTGAACGCGTCGTAACTCCGGTGAGTTTCCCTATTTCCCTTATATTTGGTATTTTACGGATTTGAATGGAAATGGAAAAAAGGAAAAAGAACAGAAAAAAAAAGAAAATGATGAATAACCACAGAAAAAAAAAAAGAAAATGATGAATAACCACCTTTGAAGTGTTTCTTGGTTGCTCTTTACTCTCTTTTTGTGTATTTTGTATTCCAAAAATCGTAAAAAAAATGCATAATCGTGGCCTTTTATAGCTATTTTTACAACTGTTTCTTCACCTATTTGCTTACGTCGTAGGTATGGTGAACGTGGTTTGTGAGTGCGTTGATGGTCGTGGGTGTAGAACGTGGGCACATGGTGGCTGAAGGGAGGCAGTTTCTCTCTTTGGGCTAGGGCTTTTTTTTAAAAAAAAATTGGGCTTTTGTTTTATGTGGGTTTAATGTAATTGGTTTGTATTTTGGGTTTATTATTTATTTTGCTTTTATACGTGTATGGGCTGTAATTGAGTATTGGGGCTGGAATTACGTAGCCTGGGAAAAATTTAGGTCTCACAATGGGCACATTTCCTAACAACTCTACCTTATACCTTGAACTGTTAAATATATGAAAAAAAATAAGACAGATAATTACCCATTTTCACAACTTGTCTTCGTCAACCCATATTTTTTAATTCCTTATGGAAGTTCACCGTAATGTGCCTCATGTAGTAGATAGATCTCCACAGAACACCCAAACACCTAATTGTGGTAACTAGCCCTTTTGATCTATCGAAAATGATGCAAACATTGTCTTGAGTGACAACGAATCTCTGCAAGTTCTCCACGAAAAATTCTTACGACTCCGAGTTCTCTCCTTTGACAATGGCAAAGCCTATTGGTAGAATGTTCTGATTCCCGTCTTGTGCAACCATAATGATGAGGATCTACGTATATTTCTGTACAACCAGGTCTCATCTACCTGCACAAGCGGCTTGCAATGGGGAAAGGCCCGAATGCATGGACCGAATGTCCAAAACATACGATGAAAAGTTTTTTTCACCAGATGTAGTTGGTTGCCCCGGTCGTGATAAGGCAACGTCTACAACTCAACGACAGTCCCTAGAATGTACTCTCGCATGGCGACAATCCACCCTTGGAATTCATTGTATAACGCATCCCAATTTCCATACAACTGATCCATGACCATCTGTTTAGTCAATCATGCCTTCCGGTATGAAACTATATAATGGAATTGTTCTTGCATTTCGGCAATCAGCACCGATACAGAAATGGTGGGATCATTTTTAACCATTGCCAATATACAATTGTATATGATTTTTGAATCAAGCTTGCGATGGTCCTACGTCATATGAGCAAAAGTGTATGTATGAGGCTCAACAAATTTCTGTATCTCCCACTGTTGGGACCTCTGGATAAATACAGCTCGTACCTGCCACTTGTACCCTTCTATCAACTTCCAACACTCACCAACATAGAACGTTGATTTAGAGTCAGCCATCCTGTATTCGACAGACACCTTCAAACCATAATGCTTGATGGCATCAACACACCCATCTTTGCTCACAAATCTTTAACCCACGAATAACTCTTCCAATTCAAGATCTTCTAACATTAAATGAGTAAGTATGATGTCCAGGTACTCAAAAAATTGGAAACATGTGCTGCATCAAGATCGACATCGACATATGGGCCTCAAGATCATTGGTATGATGATGTCACGACTCAGGTTTTCGGCCAAAAGGGCGTGATCATTTCCATTATCCGGTCCTTCGTCGTCGATATCGTTTAGGAGATCGTCTAAATTAGGGTCACTAAAATCTTCACCTTTGTGATCAAAACAATCATTATTATCGGATCCATCTTCATCAAGCGCATTGGTTTCAATAACGACTAGATGTTTCTGTAATCCACCATCATACTGATCTGAACATCCAATGTTGAGATCGATTTCAAAACCGTGCACAGACGACTTGGAAACCTCTGTACGCGGGTCTTTAACTCTATATTGTTGACGTAACTGTGTTATTTTCAACGGGCTCCGCATTTGCTAATTCAACAAATAATTGAATCGGTTCAATGTTCAATGTTCACCGTCCCTAGCGGACAATACAATGCGATCATTAACTCAACGTCATCATCATCTATAAGTTCCATCTTGATAAATGTGATAAGATTTAACGAGATTGGAAATTTGTAAAATAGTTTTGTCATCCTCCTTCCACAACACCGAGAAAGTTTTTCAATGACCTTCTCTTTCATATCACCGACGGACACAGTCCTATCGAATCTCATTCTGATTTTTTAATGAGGTTTAAGAATACAAGCAACGGTTGTTTCTAAAATAACACCATTGAAATGAATTGCTACAAAAAAATTGATTCTCCATTTGTTTTAAACTGTAAAAATAGAACAAAAAATAATAAAATAACAATAAAAAATAAACATATACAATTATAATAAAATAACTAACTTAAAAAAAACGAACATCTGACTATTCTTTAAACCATAAAAAATAAAATAAATTGTAATATAAAAAAATTAAAATGACAAAACAACTGGTATTAACCTTTTAAAATACCAGCGAAGAAACTTAACTGCAATTTTCGGATGGGGAGGGGAAGGGCTTCAAAACTTTTTTTCTCACTTCAACTCAAAGACTGATGTGTAGGGGTTAGGAGATCAAATCAACCCCTATTCTAATATTTATTTATTTTATGCTATTGATGTCAAAAACCCATCGAATGTCCTTCATAGTACCAGCACCAGCAACTCAAATCAGGAAAATCCCATTTGACAGCAATAAAAGAAGAGGGATGAATAAATTGTTTAATGAAGCTTTCATTTAGCATTTAACACAATCTATGATTTAAAACAACAATAATTCGATAGAGATTACAATCAAAGTTTAAAAGAAGTGCACATTATAAAATTCCTATATTTTGCCTCATGGTAGCATAAGACATAATGGGGAACAAAGATATGATAATTAAACTTGATTATAATATTTTATATGTATAGAAAAAGTTATAATTTTTATTTATTTTTTACTTTTTTTATACATGCTATAAATCGAAACTCAAAACTAATTACAAGCATATAATTTTTATTATTTTAATTGGTAGTTTTATTTATTTTCCAAATGGGTTAATATAGATTTACCTGAATTTGGTAATTCATGCTTACTTGGTACCTAAATGTTTTTGTTTTGGACCTAACTGGTACTTAAATTTGAAATTGTAAGCCAACTTTGTACCTTTTTTAGGTACCTGACTAACATTGTTAAAATATACCGTAGCATTTTTTGGCCACATGTCAAAATGTGATGCTACCATGTATCACCATGATATTGGTCGCTTAGACCACGTTAGCATATTTTTAATAGTGTTAGTCAAGTACCTAAAAAAAAAATTAAGTTGGCTTACGATTTCCAAGTTTAGGTACTAGTTAGGTCTAAAAATAGTTAAGGTACCAAGTTGGTATAAATTTTCAAGCTTAGATACCTCTGTATATGCTAACCCTTTCAAAATACTAGGCCCTGTGTGTTCTGGTTCAGCATGTTAGACTATTGTGTCTTTAGATTTGTATTTGTTTTTTGGTTTAGAAAAAAAACAAGTCGAAAAAAAACTAATTATACAATAATACTTTGAGCAAGATTATCTCTTATTTAAACAACACTAGAAATAACTAGCACTTCCCTTGGATTCTCTTTAAACACTTTCAGGCTATGGTTCGTATCAAAGGCCTTTAGATTTGTAATTTAATCATATTTGATGTAAACCAAATATACTAACTTGTTATTTATATAAATATATACATTTTATTTAATTTTCTCGGTGTTATATCATCTTCAAATAGTTACATGTAATGAAAATGGTATAAGTAAACATGACTCACTAAGTATCTATGTTAAATTATAAGAAAATGACATAATAAAGGAACATTTGTATGTGGAAAACAACTCTCTATCGTTGGTAATCTTAATATGACTGTAATTCATGGGGTTACAAAGAGTAAATACCTTGTGTGAGAACTACTATATCATTTAAAGTCCTCATAGGAAGATAATTTTGTCTTGGCTATTGAAATAGATTCAACTCTCGAAATAGAGTTAGATGTATTGGCCTAGATTGCATTGGATTATGCTCAAGTTGAATGATCTTGAATCCATTTTTAGATCAATTTACTCGTGACGTTCATTGTATGCTACACTTTAATCCTAAGTGAGTATATGACTTTACATTTATAACTTGTATGCTTTGAGGGGCTGTTGACTAAAAGGTTCTCAAAGTAGTAAGCAAGTAAGTCCATTTGTTGGGTATGCAATTCATGTATAGTGCGAATTTACTTATAGATATGAAATCATGGCTCTTATAGAGAGCCAAAGATTTCCTCTTAAAGGTGTTATATGACTTATGTAAATAGAATTCAATTTAAGGTCATGTTAAAGTAACTTAAATTCTTTAGCAAGTGAATGATTATTTAAATTATGATATATATATAATAGTACTTTAAGAAAAAATGATTAAATTTGGTGAACAGATAAAACTTGAAGCGATTACAAATGTCTTATGAAGGTTACATATATATGACAAGGTCAATCAATAAAGCTTTCCCGTTAACTTTTGTAGTGATATATAATTGAGAGTTTAGTCTTGGACCTTTAATGGTACAACACCAAGATTGATCACAATGTGATTGATAGATGTCAAGTTGAAATTCAATTGCATAGGTTATTGTAGCCTAATTTATTTATCTCTATTTGGTCCCTCTACTAGTTTAATATGACTATTGACAAATTGCATTTAATTTGAACACTTAAATAAAATCGTTAATAATTGAATAAATAGAAATGAATTTGTTAGAATTAAGTGACCCGAATCCTTATTTAAATAAAATACAGTGGTAAAATAAAATAAAAGTAAAATCCATATAGAACTACACTTCTTTTATTTTATTTTAGAATAAGGTTTTTTAAACCTTATTAAACTCTATCTATTTGATATTGATTAGAATGAGGTGTTTCAATCTTACTACACTTCTATTAGAATATGGTTTTACAAGCCAATAAATAGACATAGTCTACTCCTCTTGTAAATTATTCGAATTCGACATAGTGAATTTTCTTCTCCTCTGCCTGTGGTTTTTTCCCGAAAGGGTTTTCACATAAAAATCTGTGTGTTCTTTATTTTTATTTCTCTTTTCTTTGTGATATATTGTCATTACTGATATTTTATTTTTTTACAAATTGGTATCCAAGCTTCTGACTTGTTTATCTTGATCACGGTAATGGCGTTGAAGTATGAAATTCCACTGTTGGATCGCAACACTAGATTTGCGTTGTGGCAGATTAAGATGCAAGTAGTTCTTGTACAGATGGATCTAGAGGATGCCTTGTTAGGGATAGATAAGATGCCTTCAATATTAACGGATGAAAAAAAGAAGCGTGAGGATCGAAAGGCGTTATAACACAATTACATCTGCATTTGTCTAACGAAATTTTACAGGATGTGATGAAGGAGAAGACTAGCGCTGCATTATGAAAGAGGCTGGAACAAATATGTATGTCAAAAACTCTAACCAGCAAGTTGCATATGAAGCAGCGTCTTTATGCTCATCGTTTGGAGGAAGGTGCGCTTATGTACGAACACTTAACAGTGTTTAAAGAAATTCTCTCAAACTTGGAGGCCATGGAGGTTCAGAATGATAAGGAAGATCTAAGGTTGATTCTACTTTATTCGTTGCCCCCGTCTTATTCAACCTTTAGAGACACGATTTTATATAGCCGCAAGTCTCTCACAGTTAATGAGGTTTATGATTCTTTAACCTCATATGATAAGATGAAACATCTTATGGTTAAAACCGATTCTCAAGGAGAGGGTCTCATTGTTTGTGGGAGACAAGATCAGAATGCTGATGATGATCGTGGAAGGACACAAGAACGGAATTCTCGCGATAAATCTAAGGGTATATCGAAGTCTTCAAATAGAGGTAAAACTTATACCTTCTGCAAAAAGAAATGGCACATTAAATATGAATGTTATAAGCTACAGAACAAGATCAAAAGGGAGGCTACGAATCAAAAGGAAAAACAACCAGAATTCTGGTGAAACTGATGTTGTAGAAGACTACAGCGATGATGAATTTCTAGTCTTTTCTATCAACAATTCTAAAGCGAGCGTGTAATACCCCCTACCCGTATTCATTTTCGGAATAGGTACGAGGTATTACCGGAGTTTACGAATTAATTTTTTTTTTTAAGAAAACTCAATATAATCCCTTTACAGATATCTAACCTTCCCTGCAATATTATATCGAGACCAATCCAATTCAACACATTTTCAAGATAGATTCATGCATTTTTATAAGATAACCTCATCACATAACTAAACCAAGATTTGTTAGCCATACCATTGGCTGACCTTACATTCATTTCATAGAATCATTTACTTTATTAGCTTATACATGCCATTAATTTCCAAAATAAAGTTTCTTCATATACCGAAGTCCTGAGGTTGATAGTGTGATGTGTCTCCGACCAAATCCGACCTCCGAGCTCTTAACACTACAAAATAGGGAAAAAGGAAACGGGGTAAGCACTTTGTGCTTAGTAAGCTCATGTAACAAGAATTATACTTACCTAATATTTTCAATACAATACAATAAACATTCATATATCCATTCAATACATTATTACCCTAATATGCACAAACTCAACATTCAAGTTAGTACAATAATTTCCATATACCAATAATATATACTATGATTGATGTACTCATCAATACCATGATTTTCATTCCCTTATTATTTTCCATATTTATCCCGTTGAATTTATCGAAATTTCGATGGATTTTCAGAGGTACACTTTTAGTGTACAATTTCGGGTCCATCAATTCATATTTTCGCACATTTCCATTTCAGAGAGCACACTCCTGCGAACCTTAACCTTGCAGCCGGATTACCAGTCCAGGCTAAATCCTCTGCAATATAAACTCATAGAGTATTGTCGGGATTACCAGTCCAGGCTAAATCCCCTGCAACGACAATTACTCTAATGAGCTTGGATCTGAATTACCAGTCCAAGATAAATTCAGACCCTAATTCAGATTACCCGTCCGGGCTAAATCCATTTTACACATATTCTTCGAGAGGGCTATATCAGGATAGGATCACCCGTCCGGGCTTAATCCTTTTTACCGTCAATTCCTTTTCAGAGATCCATCGAATTTTCCTTTCATTCAACCGGGATTTCTTCCCATTTTATCAAATATATCAATATTTCATTAATTTGCATACAATGAACATTCAAATCATATTCACATCAATAACATACAATCTCAAGCATTTAAGAATATAATTCAAGTTACACGAACTTACCTTGATACTTGTTTGTAAACAAAAAATCTACTAATCCCGAACCTTTTCCTTTCCTTGATCTAGCTTCGTATTTGAATCTTCTGGATCTAAATAAATAAATTTAATTATCAATTTAATACATTTCATGTTCATATGCAACATTCTCTATAATTTCAACTATTATTTATAGTTCATTCAAAGCTGTCTACTTGAGTCATAGTCACTAAATTATTTTTATCTTGAGCTACAGAACTCCAAATTAGGATCTGATAATTTTCACTGAAACTAGACTCATATATCTTCTTACCATAAAATTTTTAGAATTTTTGGTTTAGCCAATAAGTACAGTTTATTCTTTAAAGTCACCCCTGTTCTGCTGTCCAACAATTCTCACCCTTCTTCACTAAAAATTAATTATCTCTTCATACAGAATTTGGATGATGTTCCCATTTATTTCTCTTGAAAATAGACTTATTCAGGATTTTATACATATAAATTTAAGCCCCTAATTATTTTTATTCAATTTTTTATTATTTTTCAAAATCAAAACATGGGAACCCGAATTCATTCTGACCTTGTCTCACAAAATTTATTATATCTCAAAATTTACAAATCCATTTCTTACACCGTTTATTCTATGAGAAACTAGACTTAATAAGCTTTAATTACATATTTTTTTCATCTTCTAATTAGATTCCTACAATTTATGGTTATTTTTCAAAGTTAGTCTATTGCTGCTGTCCAATATTGTTAGTGCAAGCTGTTTATTACCATTTTTCCCCTAATCTTTTAATAAATAATAATTTTGTCCCTACTCAGTTAGCCTCTCAATTGAGATGATTTTTCTCAATTAACACTTTATTCTATCACTTTAAACTAGTTTACAACCCTTAGGAATCAGAATTTTAGCAATAGGCTTTAATTCCAAACATTTTCACAATTAGGTCCTAAAAATCAATTTCTATTGAAATTACCTAATAAAATCATATCATAAACAAATTAAAGCTTTAATTTCATTCTATTTCATCATAAAATTATAGAACTCAATCATGGTGACTTTCAATTTCATCCATGAAATCAAAAACTAATGAATTTAATAGTAGGACCTAGTTGCAAAAGTCTTAGAAACACAAAAATTACAAGAAAAAGGCAAGGATTAACTCACTTGGTGCAAAAATTATGAAATACCAGCTTAGAGAACCCTCCTATGGCATTTTTAGCTGCTGGAATTGAAGAGAAATGAAGAGAAATCTAGATATTTCCTATTTAGTCTTAGCTTTATTGAGTTAATTTTGTAATATTCCAATTTTACCCTTAATTTATCAATTTTTCTGCTGATTTCATACCCTTGCCGTCCAGCCCAAATAACTTTTAGGTCTAATTGCCTTTTAAATCCTTTCTCATTAGACTCTTAAGCTATTTAATCATTCTAGCAACTTTTACACCTATTACAATTTAGTTCTTTTCATTTAATTGACTACCCAAACATTAAAATTTCCTAACGAAATTTTAATACCACATTAATAACATTTCATAAATATTTATAAAATTATTTTCTCGATTTTACGAGATAAAAGTCTCGATACCTTGTTTTTACCCAATTTCTTCAATAATTTCTTTTTCTAACTAACCACTAAATCGGTAAAATTTCTCTATCAATATTTTCATACGATTTTCCTATCATATCAATTTTCATGTAAAAATATTAAAATAAATTTCTCTTTAAATCGGATTTGTGGTTACGAAACCATTGTTCCGATAACTTTGAATTTAGGCCATTACAGAACGAGGAGTGGATCCTTGATTCGGGCTGCACCTTCCACATGAGTCTCAATCGAAATTGGTTTACAACTTATGAAACAGTGTTTGAAGGTGTTATTTTGATGGGAAATAATGCTTCGTGTAAAATCGCAGGTGTTGGAAACAATTAAAGTTAAGATGTTTGATGGAGTTGTCAAAACACTTAGTGACATACGACATGTTCCAGAATTGAAGAGAAAATTAATTTCACTGAGTACTCTTAATTCAAAAGGGTACAGATATACAACTGAAAGTGGGGTTTTGAAGATTTCTAAAGGTTGGCAGAGAAAGATTGTCAAGTTATATGTTTTGCAAGGTTCTACTATTACTAGTAATGCAGCTGTCATTACCTCTTCCTTGTCAGATGATGATATTACTAAACTTTGACATATGCGCCTAGGGCATTTGAGTGAGAATGACATGATAGAATTGAGCAAAAGATGACTTCTTGATGGGCAAGGAATTTGCAAACTGAAGTTTTGTGAACACTGCATTTTGGGGAAGCAAAAGAAAGTTCGATTCACTAGAGGAATCCATAACATGAAGGGAAGGTAGGAGTATATTCATTCTGATCTGTGGGGGCCATCAAGAGTTCCTTAGAGAGGTAGAGCTAATTATATGCTAACTTTTATTGATGATTTTTCTCGAAAAGTTTGGGCGTTTTTCCTGAAGTAGAAAAGCGATGTGTTTCCCGTATTTAAGTCTTGGAAAACTATTATTGAAAATAGATGGGAAAATAAATAAAATACCTCTGCACAGACAATGCCTTAAAGTTTTGTTCTGATGAGTTTAATAAACTGTGCAAGTCAGAAGGGATCGTGAGACACTTGACAGCTCTCCACAGGAAAACGGTGTTGCAGAACGAATGAACAGAACGATCATGGAGAAGGTTCAATGTATGTTGTCAAATGCTAACTTACCAAAGTCGTTTTGGGCTAAAGCAGCCTCTACTACATTTTTTTTATCAACCGATCTCTATCCATTGCCATTAAGAAAAAGACTCCATAAGAGGTATGGTCTGGTAATCCTGCTGACTATTCTGATTTAAAGATCTTTGGGTGTTCTATGTATGCTCATGTTGATAATGGAAAATTGGAACCGAGATCAATTAAATGTGTTTTTTCTTGGTTATAAAGCTGGTGTAAAATGGTATAAGTTATGGTGTCCTAAAAATAGAAAAGTTGTGATTAGCAGAGATGTTGTTTTTGATGAAACTGCTATGTTACCTAACTTATCTCTTAAAGACTCTTCCAATAAAGAAAATAAAAAGCAGGTGGAGTGTCAGATTAATCTAGAATCTACAACAAAGTTGACTCCTTAAGCTAGCACAAAAATTCATAATAGAGTTACTTCTTCACCACAATACTCTATCTCCAAAAATAAAACTAGAAGAGAAATTAAACCTCCAAAGAAATATACCGAAGCTGATCTAGTTGCTTATGCTTTAAATGTGGCTGAAGATATAGATGCAAACCAAGAGCCATCTAATTATTCTAAGGCAGTTAGTTGTGAAGACTCAGAAAAGTGGATGTTTGCTATGCAAGAGGAGATGGAATCACTCCAAAAACAGAACATGGGATTTTGTAAAACTTCCTAAAGATAAAAAAGTTGTTCATTGTAAATGGGTGTTTAAAAAGAAAGAAATGACTCTAGGAGTTGAAGAACCTAAATATAAAGCAAGGTTTGTTGCAAAGAGTTACAGTCAAATTCCAGGAATAGACTTCACAGATGTGTTCTCTCTAGTTGTAAAGCATAGTTTGATTTGAGTTTTGCTTGGTATTGTTGTCATGCATGATTTGGAGCTTGAGCACTTAGATGTAAAAACTGCATTTTTGTATGGAGAACTTGAGGAGGATATTTACATGCAACAACCAAAGAGTTTTATAGTCTCAAAAAAAGAGGACTATGTTTGCTTGCTGAAAAAGTCCCTTTACAGTTTGAAACAGTCACCAAGACAGTGGTACAAAAGGTTTAATTCTTTTATGACTTCTCATGATTTCAAAAGAAGTAGCTTTGACAGTTGTGTTTACTTTAAGTAAAACAGTGATGGTTCTTTTGTGTATCTACTCCTTTATGTTGATAACATGTTGATAACAACAAAAGATAAATGAGAGAAAAGAAAGGTCAAAGCCCAACTAAGTGAAGAATTTGAGATGAAAGATTTGGGACCAGCAAAGAAGATACTTGGTATGGAGATTCTCAGAGATAGAAAAGTAAGTAAACTGTACCTAAGTCAGAAGGGGTACATTGAGAAAGTTCTTTGCAGGTTCAATATGCAGAGTGCTAAGCCTGTTAGTACTCCTTTAGCAGCCCATTTCAGACTTTCATAGGTTTGTCTCCACAATCAAATGATGAGATTGAGTACATCTTACATGTTCCATACTCTAATACAGTAGGATCTCTCATGTATGTTATGGTTTGTTCACGTCTAGATTTATCATATGCAGTCAATGCAGTTAGCAGATACATGGCGAATCTCGGTAAAGAACATTAGAAAGCAGTTCAGTAGATTTTAAGATACTTATGAGGTACTATTAATGTTTACTTATAGTTTGGAAGAACTAGAGATAGAGTCATTGCGTATGTTGATGCTGATTTTGCTGGAGACCTTGATAGAAGAAGATCTTTTACAGGTTATGTCTTTACAATCGGAGGTTATGCAATCAGTTGGAAAACCACTTTGCAAATTACAGTCACTTTGTCTACCACTGAAGTTGAGTACATAGCGATTATTGAAGCTTGTAAAGAAGCTATTTGGTTGAAAGAACTCTTTAGTGAACTCAATGAACACCTTCAAATCAGTATAATATTTTGTGACAGTCAAAGTGTCATCTTCCTTACAAAAGATCAAATGTTTCATGAGAGAACAAAACACACTGATGTTCGATATCATTTTATTCGTGATATTATTGCTTGTGGTGATATTGTTGAGAGCAAAATTAGTACTCATGAAAATCTTGCAGATATGATGATTAAGTCACTTCCTATAACCAAGTTTGACCATTGCTTCAACTTGGTTAGTGTTCGTTGTTGAAGTTAAACCCTTAAGGGGTTTTATGGAAGAGGTGGAGAACTTATTCGTTAAGATTTCGCGATGAAAAACTTGTTCATTGAGAATTCGTGTCAAGGTGGAGATTGTTAGAATTAAGTGACCCGAATCCTTATTTAAATAAAATACAGTGGTGAAATAAAATAAAAGTAAAATCCATATAGAACTACACTTCTTTTATTTTATTTTAGAATAAGGTTTTTTAAACCTTATTAAACTCCATCTATTTGATATTGATTAAAATAAGGTGTTCCAGTCTTACTACACTTCTATTAGAATATGATTTTACAAGCCTATAAATAGACATAGTCTACTCCTCTTTTAAATTATTTGAATTCGACATAGTGAATTTTTTTCTCCTCTGCCCGTGATTTTTTCCCAAAAGGGTTTCCACGTAAAAATCTGTGTGTTCTTTATTTTTATTTCTCTTTTCTTTGCGATATATTGTCATTACCGATATTCTATTTTTTACTGAATCACTAGATTTATTTGTTGAAGTAATATATGTTTTCTCAATTTAATGATTAGTTTAATATAAGATTAATTATTTATTTCAAATATTTAAGTAATTGAATAAATATTTATTTTAGATTAAATGATGAATTTTAAAGTGGAACATCATATTTTCTAAATATTTGAAATGAAAGAAATTTAAACTATGTTGCACATATCATGATTTTAATGGGTTAAAATAGAATCTTTGAAAATTATTTAATCGATAATTTTAATTTCTTATTCAAAATTAATATGTGACCCAAATTAACGCAAGTCGACCATATGGTGAAGGGAAGCTACTTGCGGAGCTAGTAAGCTTATGCTGCCTAAGGGAGGCATAATCTGTGGCAGTTTAGTGTCTTTAGGACACTAGGATCGACTGGCCAGCTATTTTCAATTGAAGTGTAATTTCAATTAATATTAAACCTCTCTAGTTAACTCTCTGTAAATTACCAATATTGGCATACCATAGCAGATCCATTAAACTAGAAAAATCCTAATTTTTAATATTGCTAAACATGAAGAGAGTTTTTTTCTGAAATTGCTTTCTTTACGATTCTTTTAGGATTGTTTGTCTTTGTGTTAGGTACGATGCTTATACATTGTGCAATCCACAAAAAACATTGAGAGGAAAATTGAAACCCCAAAGTCACCTGCATGCTATTTTTTAGACAAAACACATTAAGGCCATTCAATGTATAGTTGGAAAACGGAAACTTGTTTCATCAATCGACGAGCTTCTGCAGCTATAGCGTCTGATGATACAATTTGTGCACTTAAGACCCGTATGTTGGCCAACAACGGTGCCATTTTCCAGTGAGTGGACAGAATGTGATGTTGATGTTGATCATTTTAACCAGCATTATCGGGATGAATAACAACCGACGGGGCAGCTTTAAACTCCCATCCAATGTTTTGCTCGGGATTACCTTGTTACCGAGATGATGTTATAATACCGCTGCACAGCTCCATATTTCCTTCGAATCCGATCAGAATGCAGTACAATCATTGACATCCATTGTTTAGGTTGAAGAGCATTACGCGTGCCTGCAATAGCTGGTAACGGGAAGCCAGTTAGGCAGAAGACACTAGCTTATGCCTACGCTCAATAAGTCCACCCACTTCCATGATTTAAGCTTCTCTTTGATTTTTTTTTTTTTTTTTTATATGTTAGAGAGAACTCAACAAACCCCCATGACCTCTCGCTTCAATATTGGTTTGACTCTATTTTTTTAACCACCAAAGCTCCTCATTTTCTCTAACCCTCCTTGATTTCATGTCTAACTCCTCGTTTTCCCCTCTTTCACCCATGATACGTAAGCACAGAGTAATTATTCAATCCTGACTAGACCTAATCCAATAGGATCGGTCTAATTCTCCAATTAGTCACGTCAAGCCCAAGCCCCCGCCCAGGATGATTAACAAAATACCTTCTTAGTATATATATATATGTGTGATAAAAAAATTTATATTAACATCTGCTATAGCATAATTATACCTAAAACAATTAACAATATTTTATTTTATTAAAATAATAAAAATATAAAAGAAATTATCATACCCAATTAGATTAACATTTAATTTTGAATCAAGACAGCACGTTACTTCCCTCTACTCAGAACCACGATATTTAACTTCAATTTACAATGCAGCGCAGATTCATAAACTCACTCTAATTCCACAAAGATTTTTCATGTAAATAATTCGTTTTATCTATACAAATAACATATTCAAATATACAAATACAACACACATTTTATATTATGCTTTTTAAAAATAACATAATTTAAACATCCTACAAATATTACTGTAAATAAATAAAAGAAGTTGAGGGTTTCAGATATTCGATCCGTTCCATGTCTCACTCGATTTTTACAAGTGTAAAGCTGATAGATAAGCACGTCCAAAACAATATAATAATAAAAGCGAAACAAATGCATGCCAACAAATAAGAAGAGGGAGCACAAAGATAAATAATAATATGAATGGATAATGAACATTTATGTCGAGTATTACACCAGAACAAGATATCATATTACCCTCCTATGTACAGTAGACGACTGTGGTTCAAAATACCACCACCAACTTACAAAGATTTAACTACAATTCTTTTGAGCCCTCAAAATCTATTCCTTTATTTCCTTGGTCATATATATGATAGTACATTGAGCCATGATTTCATTTCAAAAATAATAAAATAAAAAGGTTTCCACTTGCTCTTTGGCATTGTCAACTCTTTCACCCGCTCCCCTAACGCCTGTGTTTGTATGTAATTAATGAATTACCTAACTGACAAAACACACAGAAATCTGAAGCCAAATATGTCGGCGAATGTTTCTTTTTTCTTAATTTTATTTAACTTATATATATATATATATATGAAACGGATTTAACTCAAAGGGGAAATTATGCTTCATTATTGTCCTTTAATTCAGAGCAAACAGAACATAGCAGCAAATGGATACAGACGTACCATATCTACTTATGCCATGGAAGTATATGCTAGAAGTAATCTCTGATATCGCTGTTGTCTTCGTAGTCTAATTGAATTCCCATTTGAAACCGTTGCCCGGTTTTGGCATTGGCTGTTCTGGTTCAAGGCTGATTTCCATTTCACTCTGAACAAAAAATCTTCCGTGTCCAAAACATAAGACACCTACCAGGTACCAATTCCACTCAATTAACTAATCATATAAATATATTGACAAGAAATGCAACCTTAAGGAATATTAGTAAATTTCACCAAGGAGAAGGAATTTCTAATGGGATTATACCTTGGAAGAATTGCAAGCAATCTTGCACTCCAAACCATTAACCACTTTAAGTCCTTCTGTTGTCCGGCATGTTGAAGAGAGTTCATCACCACCCGCACATTTGCGTACATTCCTGCAAACACCATACTTAAATATCATGTTAACTTCAAGGACTATATGTCAAGAACCACATCTATAGTCATTATTAGTCAATATACCTCTTCAAGAATATTCCAGGCTTCTCTTTTTCCTTGGGAACAACTGAGAGAAAGTCATTGTGCAAATATGCAGCAAAATTAGGGTCCATGGAAACAGCTGTCACTTCAGGCTTATCATGTCCATAGTCCATAAGCTGGATGGAAAGACACGTTGGAGTTGATGACTGCAAACATAAAATATAAGATGCAGAGTGCATGTGAGAGTTCTATATCCACACAGATCAAATAAATCATCAATCTTTAAAAAAAAGAGACTTACACATTCAATTCGATATATATTCTCATCGTGAAGGAGAACACGAGCATTTTCATGATAAACAACATCAAATCTTCTAGATCTCCTTGATTTCTCATATGCATATAGTTGAAGAAGCTTATTGTCCATTTCATCACTTGCAATGGCTTGAAGCTGAGGCAAGCACCACAAAGATGAAAAAGTTGAGGTCGAGAGCGCGTAGGGAAAGAAGGGGGAAAGTTAGGGGAAAACAATAGCATTACCTGTTTGACAATTTTATATATCAGCTTATCTAATGTGAATAGAACATAAGACTGAGTTCCAATGATAGCTCGGCAATCATCCTCAAATTTTGTATTATCAGAAGAGCCATCGAGCAAATTGTAAAGTGCACTCATGAACCTGTACCATAAAAGAGTTTAAAGGAAACAAGTACTGACCACTTTTAAACATCTGCCTGTACCAACAGAAGTTAAAACTATATTACCTAGCATAGAGATCAGTAGGACTAGGATCACTAGAAGCCCTCCATTTCCTATCTGCAGATGATGAATTAATCTTAGCTGATTGTATTCTCGCATACAATGTCTGTCAAAATTTTGCAGAGGGATTACTGAGTTGATGAGCAAACTATACAAGAAATATCCATTAAGATCAGTTAAAAATTACTTCAACAAAATGTTACTTACATGGTGAAGCCTAAAAAGCACGTAAAATGAGTCATTTCCATAGAAAACTTGTGAATCCTTCTTGTTCTCATGTAATGGTGAAGGGACGTACTTTGCAAGGGGCTTTACAGTTAGCAGGAAACGTTCTGAAAATGGTAACAATGTAACATCAGCTTCCGCATCATGGGCATCAGCCATCCCTTCAGCCTCCCCTTCACTCTCCACTTTATTATCATGTTCATCATGATCAATATCTTCCTCTTGCTCCTCCCTCGATTCACCTTCGCCAGAATCACTTCCAAAAACCTCACCATTCTCAGAAGCATTCTCACTATCCTCTGATGTCCTCTGAGCACTTTCATCACCTTCATCATCAGCATCAGCATCATTCTCTCCCCCAGCCTCCCCACGGCACACTTCCTCCTCTCCATGTCTCTGGTATTGTCTGTTTGCTGCACCTTCCTTCACCTTAAGAGCAATCTCCAAACTAGCTTCTCCATAATCAGCAAAATTGTCTTCCTCAAAATCCCCATTTGGGGATAGTTCACCTTCTTCCCTTTCAACTTTAAGTTGTGCAACAGATTCTTCATTATACCTGTGGTTTTTAGAGCCTTCTGTCATCATCCCGTTTCCAGATATGATTGGCCTAGAACAACCGCCACCCTGCGGTATATGTATATTTTAGCACAATTTGAAAGTAAGATTACAACTGGCAAAATTGTCTGTGACTTGAGTCAAGCCGAACTGTCCAGTCACAGAAAATATGTAGGCTAATGTTTTATATTTATACACATCTCCCATAAACAATAATAGATAATTATAAAAGATACAATCACAAAGTCAGACACTTCATTAAAAACCAAAAACCAATAGCAGGAGATGAGTCAATAGCATACAACATCTAAATTGATAAACCTTATAGATTGATTAAATATCCAAATGGTCAACAGAAAGTACAGTTTATTTAGTCCCAATATCAGATCATGAAAGAGTACCAATCGCAGGGAACATATTTTAGAGAGCAATAATGAAGCAAAGGAAATAACTTGTTGACCATCTCAGAGATGAACTCAAACTGACAGCCAAATGAATATTGCCCATACCTCTGATGAAGGTAAATTTTCGTTATTTGCCTTTAATTCAAGTCCACCCTCAACAGCAGCATTACCAGGTCTGGAAGGAGTAGCAATAAGACCTAGCAACAAAATATATCCCAGCATTCTAGTTAACTGTTTAGGAAATTTGAAAAAATCAATAGCATAACTAGCTTGACATTAAAAAGGAAAAACTTTAGAGGTGAAAACAAACCTGAAGTATTCTCAATGCTAGTTCTTCCATTGCTTTGCTCCACTCGTGCAATAAGAGATGCATTTGAAGCGACCAACCGTTCACTGGTACTAGCTTGTTTACTGACCCCTGCTATTTCGTCACCATTAGCTGGACTAACCTGCATTCTATCTTGTTGAGGAGCATCACAGGAAGATGCATTCTTATGACCAACACTATCTATATCAGCAGAACCATCTTGCTTGACACCATTATCCCCATTCAGCAACCAAGACCTACAAGAACTTGATTGCTCAGGTGGAATACTTTCATCTTCATGTCTGGAAGGATTCGAATGTTTGGAATTCATGGCAACGCCAGCACCACCAGGGCTCCCTTCACTCTCACCAACGCTAGCAGTACCATTTTTGACAGTGTTGTTTTTAGCCTTCACAACATCTTCAGTGTCCTCTGCTCCCTGAGGACGGCAAGGAACCCCAAGCATAGGTTCCATGAAGGTAGTCCATATTTTAATTACTTTATCCAATTGTTCAGTTGTACACATTTCTCCACAGGAATATTTGATGAGCTGATAAAGATCTTCATGAATTTCAGGATCAGGGTACTCGAACTTCAAATTGGGAATAATTGGCCGTCTGTTTCCAGCAGCAATAGCAAGAAGCACATCATCTTCTTTGCGCTTCTTCTCGCTGATTTCTTTGATCTCAGCCAACAGAGCTGTACCAAATATGAAAAAGGGACAATGAAAACAGTTCAAGTAAGATAAATGTGATACAATTGTTTCAGTTAAAAGAACAAATTATAGAATAATCAAGAGTAAAATATTTAAAGCAATTTTCAATTAGTAAATTTCCATTATAATATTTTAAAATTACTAATATTGTCCAAAATAAATCGGGCGGGGTGGATTCAGAAAAAGACACTGTATAAAATCAATCAACTATGCAAGTTATTTCCTGGAGCATGAAAAAGGGGAAACATCAAGTCACTGATAAATGAAGTTTTCAAGACCAGCTACAATTAATATGATAGTCCACTGTCAGTTGGCATCACTTCATGGTAAATTTCAAAGAATTGTTTTTTAAAAGTAAAAATCAAATTGCATAAATATATATAAAATATACAACACAATATAGTCCTCCTGGACACCAATGTATTCAACTATCAAGCTCTATATCCGTTTTTGCTGATTAAAAGGAGAAAGCTAAAGATACCTTTAGTGCTTAAGTTCTTGGAGTCCTGCTGCTTAAAATAGAAGCTACGGTGGTCAAGCGATTTATGATAATTCTTAGCATAAATTTCAGCCCAAACTTTATTAAAATCAGATCGACATCTAGCCCACTCTTCTTGTTTCTGCTTCAAGCGGGTTAAAATAACTGGCAAAGCAAGATGGGCATTCTTCCTTAAAACATCCATCACATCAAGTCCATGGTCACCATATAAACGTTCAATGCACCTAAGATTCAGAGCTGCAGTGACAGTCATAAGAGAATAGTCATCAGGAAAAAAAAAAAAAAGGAAAGGGTGTGCTATACAATGCACAAGCAGATATTTTATTCATTGTTAGTCAGCTTATAACCTGTGAAGTGCTCCTCGATGCGAATTGGACTGTCTAGTTTGATAATATTATTGTTAATCTTTTCTAATAGTTCTTCTACTCGCTTGGTTGTTGCATTCACTGACTCTAACAACATATCCAGTTCAAACCTGACAACATAAAATAAAGATATTAGAAATTACTGATTAATTATAATTGAAAACATTAAAATATATTTTGAGTGATTAATAGCGCCAAAGGATGTAAAGTTGAAGAAGGCATGCAGACACAAATTAATTTCATACAGTTAACAAAGGCATAAAATGGTTGTGAAATTATGTGCATGCGCCACCGACTAGATGAAAGGTAAATTTACAACAAAAGCTTAGGCGGAGGCACAAATGCAAACCCCAAATAGAGCTAAAGTGAAATAAAAACACCCATGTATAATAAGGAAAAACACGGCGATTATAACAGCTGATGGAAGCTCCAACCTGTCATCTTCACATCGAAATAAGCTTTCTTCATACTGGTTTTTGCGCATGTGTTTGAAAGAGTAGTCCTCACTCCCAGAAGTGACAGAAACCCAATGATCATTGAGAACTTCAGAACCTAGCTCTGTTCTCTGGCTTGCAGAAGGTATTGGGTACTGCAAGGCATTGGACAATCACAGTAAGTAATAACAGAATCAACATATCTTCCTGATCAAGATAACAAGGTTGAGTATAAAGCAAAAACTGCATACATTCTTTGGAAGAAGTCGATAACTAGGAGTGCACCGTTCACAATTGGAGAGGTCAAGTTCATTAATGGGTTTTCCAAAGTATTTATTATCCTTGCTGGAGAATAAAGAAACCTTGTGACCTGCATCTTTATTGGCAAAGGAACTTCTGTCATGTCTATCCCTTTCCCGGGTTTCACGGTCTCTAATCTTGACCCCATTATCCCTTTCACGATCTCTATCTCTGTCTTCCATCTTAACTGATCTAGGTAACTGCCCTTCATTCCGCAAGTACTCTGCAAGCATAATAACTTGCTAAGAATATATTTAAGTTCAATCAAAAGTAGAGGTTGGTTCAGTTTAACTATAATGCTCCACTAGTTTTGCTCAACATGAATCTATAGTGGATGTTAAGAGTTAAGACTGTAACAGTGATTACTTTGCTTTTTATAAACCACAAGGAAACCTTGACTGAAGTTGATAAGAGAACAGATAGTAGTACTTACTTTCACTAACAAAATCCGCAAGCAAGCCCTCTGTATAATAATAGATTTGATTAGTCAACAATGACACAGCAGAATTATATAAAACCAACTTAAAACTTTTTTGCAGATACGTACCATTCTTCTCGCACTGCATCAAAAACTTATTAAAACCATCCATCACATCTGGGTATCTTCCAAGCAAATCATTCACCTAACAAGAAAGAATTACCACAAGGCACTAAGTTACTAATTTTATTTCAGTCATGTCCCTAACCAAGCAGTTTTCATATGTATATATGCACATATATTATTTACATGAATTATATTAAAAATTGGTGACACAAATTATCATTTTGGGGGGCACAAAATGATCTGGTGTTGAATCTCTGCAAATTGCATGGGTCAATTCAAAAAAGTGCAGGAATGCCTTGAGCTTTTTCAGTTGAAAAACATAATAAAACTTCTAGTGTTCCAACTAAAATATGTAAAACAAACTAAAACAATTAAGATAAACAACAAGAATTCCTCATGTGAGCTGATGAAGAAATTAGTAAATTACAAACAAATGATGTCTGTTAACCATACCAAAGATTGCAATTCTGTGCGTGAGATTACTTCATTGCTATAGAGATGAAGGCACCTCAAAAATTCCTGATAATGATCAGGATTTCGTAACTTCTCCTTCACTTTATCACAGAAAGCAAACTCCTGATTGTAAACACCTGATATGGGATCCAGTCAGTCAAAGAAAAAACATGTCAAGGAAAATCAAAAGGCAATTATTAACATTTCAAAATTTTACAATGCCAGATTATCAACAAGAAAAACATGCAGATGGAAGTTGCCATAAAATGATTACATCCAATCAGGAAAAGCATAGCCATTCACACAAAAGAAATATCCCTTATAGTACTTCCACGAAAAGTAAGCAGATACTAAGGAATTTAATGAAAAAGTAAGCAGATACTAAGGAATTTAATGAAGATTAAATTCGTCAATGGCATGATAGCAGACCCCAGAAGAAAAATATTATATTAATATGAGGTTAAAATTATATTATATACTATAGAAATGTCGTACAGAAAGATAAGCACCTATTTATGTTTTATTATTGTCAGCCATAGCTTTTCCTATACTGTTCAACTGAGAAGCAGAAAACTCACTTTTCATTGCATTTTTATCATCATATGTAGAACCATCCCCCCCAACTTGCTGCAATTGTTCCACACCTGATTCTTCACTTCTACGAGCAGGTTTTCCATTCCGTTTATGTGGAAACCGCATGTTGAAGTCTCTGTTGCCATCAATTTCAAAATCTCGATCATCCTGCTCTCGATCTCTTATATCTCTGTCTTCTGTCTTGTCCCTTTCTTTTTCACCACGCCTTCTTTGCTCTTTTTCAGCTTTCGTCATAACTCTATCATGATCAGGATCAGCACGTTCCATGCTAAGGTCACAGTCACCAAGCAGAGCTGTACTCCTATCTTTCTGCCAGATATTCTCATAAATCAAATGTTAGCTTGATTGCTGATAAGTAATCAGGAGTGACTTAAGGATTAGGCTAAAACAAACCTTGTCAGCAGGCACTGCACACATTCCAGGCATAGCAGAGCTCCTCTCTCGGGGTATAGAGTTTCTACCAGTAGAAGCATAATGATTAGAGGCTGTCGCTGAGGTATCAGGCAGAAAATGAGTGAACTCCAAAAGCAGATCTGGATGGTCTCGGAAAAGAGCAGCAACCTATAATGAAATATAGTTTCTGATCAACAAAATCCAACAACCTAGGCAGCACACAATTCCCATTCAAATAGGGAAGTCAGAGAAAGGAAGGGAAATATAACCTAACATACCTCCTGGTAGACCTCAGTGATAGACTTATTTTCTTTTCTATACATGTTCAAAATGTCTAAAAATGATTTGTAGACATGGTCATCACCCTGAAACCTTGTCTGCAAAAATCCAAGAATGAGATCAGATATTATGCAGCTATCTCATAAAATTCAGCAATGCACAAATTCTACCTTAATTTTGTTTACAAAATTAATAGCTTCTTCAAACTCCACAGGCTTCTTTTGGGGAGGTTGTTCATCCTCCAATGGGAGGGTGATCTCATATCCTTTGGGCAAAAAGGTATTGAAACCCAAAATTAGGTCTCGATACCCTTTAAATAACTCCTTTACCCTGGCTATGACACCCGCAGTATCAATTCTACATTCAGCCCACCATTACAGCAAGTCACAAATTGCTTCGTACAAACATTATGAGGGGATAAAGAGCAAAACTTCAGAAAAAAGCCGATAATGATCAAACCTTTGAGCCTTGAAGTCTTTCATTACTTCAAGGAAGTCGTCATATTTCTCCCTCTTTTCTTGAAATATATCTTTAACTGCCTTGAGATATGCCAATGCATCATTTGTCGTAAGTTTCTGGGTAGCTCCTGTCCCTCCTACCATCTGCTGTTGCCCAGAGCTTCATCATAGAAAAACAAAATACAACATAAGATCAAAGATCTCCAGTAAATCATCACATATTCTTCCATGTGGAATTTAAATATATATCCATATACATGTGTATATATATCATTATCACCTTAAAAAGTATATAAACAGCTAGGGTCATTTAACCTTTCTACGCACAAATAAAACCATATCTTAATACTACACAGGCTCTTCACAGATGAAAAATTGGAAACTTGCCCATCTGGAAAAGAAAGAATATTACTATTTTTTGCTATCTACAAACATCTTTAGAGAAAATGAAATATTTCCAACCAGAACTTTAGGGAAAAAACATATCTTTTCGTCAAAGGTCAAAGATAATTCACAATTATAAAAGAGGCCAAACTTACTTAAACTAAGATTAAACAAGCAAAAACACTAATCAAATCTGCTAAACTAAACAAGCGAAAGAAAAACGACAGTAATTGACCTGTAACGATTTCAAACTTAATCTCATTGTAGCTTTCATAACGAAAACACGAAATTGGACCAAACAATACTCAATATACAAAGAAGATAAAATTTTATTTTACCCTTCTCCTCGAGAAGAAACCACTGGTCTTTTAAGTTGGGAGCCGCCGATGTAAACCTCATCTCTAGACCGCTTCATCTCTTTTCCTTTTTCCAATCAAGATAGAAGTTTTTTCCAACCTTTTTCTTTATTTTCACCAACAAATCATGCTTTGAGCTTTGATTTATCTCCAAACAGAAATTCCTACAATCAACAACAAGAAGATGAAAAAAAACACAGTTATTTAAACCAAAAATTAAGCACAAAGCAGATCTCAAAACCAAACAGAAAATCACCAAACGAAGAAAATTCTTTTTTTTTTCTTTTATCTCCTTACCTCCCCAACAGATCATCACCAAGAAGAATTTTACAAGTAAATTTACATTACTTGCAGATAAAGGCACGCTAAATGAAACAGAAAACCAAAATATTACTTCAGTTTTCTCACACAAAAAGGGGGAAAAAATGGCCAAATTATAAAGATTAAAACAAACAAAAAAAAATTTCAGTGTTCTTAAGCAAACTCTGCAAAGAACAACAACAACAACAAAAAGGAGTTGAATATTTCAGATCGAAGGATTCTCGTGATTGTAGCAAAGACGTTGAAGAGAGGGGATTTTACGAGAATTAAAATTTATTTTCTTTTTATTTAATATTTTTGGCTTTGGAGAAACAGTGTTGTTTGTTGTTGATGTAAAATTTTTGAAGAGAGGAAAAGAGTTTAAGATTTGTGATTTATTTATATAATGGGAAGTGCGCGATGGATATCAATTGCTCTCTCATTCCTAGTATGAAGAGGAGAAAAGGAGGTATGGGGAGGATAGCTATTACACGCCCGCTAGCCGGTTGCTTTCGTTTTGGTTTACCGGTTGTCGTCGGTTAGTGCTGGAAGGGTAATTCTATTTTCATCAATAAAAGGAAAATTAGGGTATGGTTAGGGATTTCTAAGAGGCAATTTTTTATAAAAAAAAAATCATAAATTGTTGGTAATGTTTTTTAAAAAAATATGTGTATTAACATATTCTATTACGTTAATTAATCACAAATATGAAAATATATATATTTTTAATTCCTTAGCTGAAATTTTAATAATTTAATAATTTCGGTTGTTTTAATCATAGTTTTTTTAAGTTATAATTATATATTTTACAACTGGAAAAAAACAGGGTCTCAAGTTATGAAATCTTAAGCATCGAGAAAGCAGGTGGGCAGCTTCAATAATAGGGTTAAAAGATTGTAAAGGGGAAATAAGGGTAAAAGGGTAAATTGAATGAAATTGAAATTAGGGTTAGGGATTGGGAAGGGAGCAAAGGATATGTTGTAAAAATAAAAAATTGCAACTTCAAATATAGGAAGAAGGAGACTTTGAATGTGAAAAATGACAATGTTAATGTTTTTCTGGGTTTACTTCTCTATTTTTGGATCATATTAACAATCATGCTTCGAAAAAATAAGGGATAAGAGTTAAATGGATTAGACAAAACATTAAAAGTTTTTCTTACATTGAGAAAGTAAAAGAAAACATTAAAAAAAATTGCTTGCATGGATTGGAGAAAGGATTTCTTTTGAGTTATTTGATGGTTTGTGTTAATACTACTTGCAAAAGGATAAGGTGTAAAGGGAAATTTAGAAGTGAAAAGTAATGGGCTGGTGAAAGCCTGGGTCAGTGAACAAATACATGAAGTGAGGGCTAAGCCCATGGATTACCCAAGGTTCAACCGCAATTTCTGACCCAAGTTAAGCTGGCCTTGTCGGTTCGGCTCTTTGTATAGGAGATCTACTTATATTAGTTTATTTTTCTTTTTCTTTTCTTTTTTCTTTTTTTTATTAATTAACCATCATAATAACAACTCTCATTTTATAATTCAATATATAATACGTATTATATAAAAGGAAGGAAGGTTATATAAGTGGCAATTCTCTTTCTTTTTTCTTTTTTCAAGTTATGTTTTTAGAATATTTTTATTTCGATTAAAATATTACATGATTATGTATAATCCGAATATTCTAAAAATTATAGAGACTAATATACGGTTACCCATTTATAAGACAATAGTCAAATTTTAATTTTAACCTCTAGATTATGCTGAAACTTAAGATTTAATCTATATATTTTATTTTTTACATAATTTAATCCCTTTATTTTTATAATATTATTAGTTACTCTAAATAATTAATATTATTAACTATTTCAATCAAAATGCTAATGCTATTTTTCTTAACATTATTCTAACAAAATTTTGATTTTTACCATAACGAATTGAATGTGTGTTTTTAAAAGAAATTCTAATCAATATTTTCAACATTATTTTTATTGTTACGTGACTATCAAGTGAACATTTTTTTTATTTTAAAATTTTAATAGAAGAATTTTAACAGTAGTAATAGACCTAATCATGAGTCGAGCCACCTGTTTAGGCCTGATGGTCTACTTGAAAAGTGACAAGCTTGAGCAAAAATATAAGCCCAAAAAATGAGATTGGATAAAAAAATAATGCCTATTTTTCTACACGGTTTGAGCCTCGAGTAAGATTTTCCTTGGCCTGATCCAATCAACCTAAACTTTCTTTTATGCTGTTGTTTGTTGCTATTTTGTTGTCATTCCGCTATTATATTGCTACTATTTTGTTGTTATTGTTTAGATATTATATAACTCTTATTTTATTGTAAATTTTGCTACTATTTTAGAGATATTTGTTTGCTAAGTTGCAACTATCTTAGTGTTATTTAAGTATAAAGACTTTTTTTTTAATGTATTTTCAATTTGTTGGGATATCTATTTTTAAATCCAAAAACTAAAAGACTATATTCTAAAAATAAAAATAAGGACTAAATTTCAAATGTAGGAGGTGTTAGGGACTTGGAGCATGTTTTAACTTTCAAATTTTTACTTTATAAATTGACACGAACAAATAACCAACTTAATGCGAAACGTAGGTTAAAAACAGACCTAGTTATGGGTCAAGTTGAGTTTGAATCGGGGTGATGCCAAAATGTAGGCATGTTTTTTAGGCTCCGGTCCAACCCAAAAAATGGTCCTAAAATTTTTGCCCATACCCGTTCCAAATAAAAAGATGCTAAACCCGAGCTTGACCCTACCCGCATTAAATTTTTTATATTATTTTTATATAAAAATAATTTTTAAAAAATATAATACATTAAATACACTAAAAACATTAAAATAAAATTTTCGCAACAAATTAAAAATACATTAAAAAATCTTTATACTTAAATAATATAAAGATAGTTAAAACTTAGCAAGCAAAATGATAGAAAAACAATAGCAAAAGAAAAAAGGACATATTTGGGCTGACTCAGGCCCCAACAAAAAATTCTTACTTAAGACTTGACCATTTGAGAAAATGAGCCTTTTTTTTTTTTGTCAAAGTTTATTTTTCGAGCCTATATTTTGTACTTAAATTCTCTCATTTTTTAGATGGGCCTTTGGGTATAGAATACATAACTCAACCCATGATCAAGTCTAGTTGAGAACCATATTAGTATATATAATAAGGATGATTATTAGATATATTAAAGGTAGAATTTTTTCTTTTGTAATATCACAAGTGAAATTAAGAAACATTTATTTTTCCTTAATTGATATTTAAAAATAGTAAATAAATGAGATTCATGGCGGTTTTATAACTTTGCTTTTAAAATTAAGTTTATGTACTTTTCACGAGTTTTATTTTTAGGAAATTAGTTTATTTATTTTTTAGATTTAAAATTCATGTCCAACTGTTAACATCGATAATTAATTTTTAATTTTAAATTCATTACAACATCATTTTTTTAGTTACGTTATTTTTTTATTTCAAAACATCATACCAACAAATTTAAAAATTTGAACAACTTAA
Organism: Gossypium arboreum; assembly: GCF_025698485.1. NCBI lineage: Eukaryota > Viridiplantae > Streptophyta > Magnoliopsida > Malvales > Malvaceae > Gossypium > Gossypium arboreum. The sequence goes on along the minus strand of NC_069072.1, from coordinate 12,479,954 downwards.
CTAAAATTTTAAAATCTAAAAATAAAAAGATTAAATTCTTAAAAATACGTGTTAAATTCCTAAAAATAAAAAATATAGAGATTAAAATTTAAATTTATTAACAGCATAATCAAGTTTGCTTAATTTTGTTCATTAAATCACGATGATTATGTATTGCCTTGAGTCAAAGACCTAAAACATATAGATGGAGGAAACAATTGCAACCAATGCAATTGGCTTTTCAGTTGATAAAGCTGCACCCTGCAATATCAAGTAATCAGCAACATGGGCTTTCCTTGGGTACGCTGCTAGTCCGCTACTCTGTGGCTTCAGTTTGGTATAAAATTAGGCACCAAAACCCTCGTTGAGATAACTATTAATGAATGAAAAAGCTTAAATGAGAGGGTTTTTGTGTGTTGATTTGTTTATTTTAATTTTTTATTCATTAAAAACTCTTCTTTTTTCTTTTAAGTTAACGAACATTAAATCAGTGTATCATAAATATTGGACAATTATATTTGGGAACATACTTATAATCATATAACCAGATTAAAATAAAATATGTTTTTGAACGGTAAAAGAAAAAAACCAAACAAATTACAATTAAATATATTTTTATTTTTAGATATTAAATAATTAAAAAACATATATATTAGTGGAAATTATATTATAAAATAAATAAAATATAATAGTTAAATAATTAAATAATAAACAAATTTTTTATACAATATTAGAACTCGTATAAAACGAATGTCTAATAATAATTTTGTTCCTTCTCAACCTTGGCAATAAATATACCAAGTAAGAGGGAATTGGCAAACAAAGTGACGTCACTGTCTCCTTCTCAATATGCATAGACAAGCATTCATAGGAAGTGGTCTAAGAATTGAACTACCGAAGGTAAGCCTATACGAATATAGGAGATTTAGAATTCCAACCAAGTCCAATTTACTTTGACATTATTTTTCTTAAGGACCACGAAAGGCGAGTTTAATGGCCTCCAGGCCCAATTACTATTCCCAATATTTTGTAACTTGTACCTGATTTTACGTTTTTATTTTAAATAATATATTTTATAATTTTAAAATATATATATACTAATTAAATCAGAATTAGTCTAATTTAAAATACACTTCCATTAGATTTGAAAAAATATATTTAAGAGAATAAAATAACATTTTAGAAATAACGAAAATGAAAAGTAGATAATAACTCGTAATAAAATATTAAATAATTAGATCTAATAACTTATCATTTGAATATGAATTAAAATTTCATCTACAAAAAATCATTACTTTAATACTGTTAACTTTAACATAATATTTTAGAACACAATGGTTAACAACATTCACAATTATATAAATTTTAGTATAATCAAATAATAGTAAAACTGTAGTAATAATAAGTAAGCATTTCAAATAATAATGAAAATCATACCTTTTTTGTGTGAAAACAAAACTTATTAAATAATACTAAAATATGACTTTTTTTCCAATAATTCTTTAGATGTTATTTTCAATCAAAATGTCTTGGTAATGCATATATTTATGATGCTAAATATTAGTTTTAATCGGTATAAAACTATACCACTAATTAAGTGATAATTAATCTAAAATAATAACTATAATTTAATATGAATCCAAAGTCTAATTAATTGGTATGAACTATTACATTGATAATGAAAACATTATTAATAAATAAATAAATTTATACATTATAGATAGCATTACAATATATTGATTTTATATTTTTATATATAATTATTTTTATTAATTATTATAGTATTTAAAATAAAATAAATATATAAATTATATTTATTTAATTACAAATATTGAATTTTCATTATTTTAATTTATCCAAATATATTCAATGATTTTATATATTTATGATTTTGTTTGTGATTTTAAGTAAAAATTTTAAAATATATGACTAAATTAATTAATTTTACATTAGTATACTATCATATTAATTAATATTACTTTTATTATTATCACTTAATAATACTAGTAATTTATTATTTTAATCTCAATTTAGTAATATTATTTACAGTAAAGAATATTTTAATCAATTTAAAATTTTTCTAAACTCGTGTTTTTATATAGATTTTTTTCACATGCAAAATTTTAGAAATTGAAATATTTTTATTTTATTATAAAATTTATAATTTTTTGTGATATTAATATTGTATAATATTTAAAATTATTATTTTCATATTTAATTTATATACTACCGGATTAAAGTTCAAATAACAATAATTTTACTTACCCAAAGTCTTATTTAGCCCATAAAGCCTTTAATTGTTTCATATAAACAAATTACGTTGTAAAATCATATATATCACACACACACACATATACATATATATATATATATAAGGATAATGACAAAATTACCCTTGTACTTTAAACAAAATTATAAATGTAATTCTTCTATTTTTAAAATATTTAATATGATATATGAACTTTAATTTTTGTTGATGTTAAAATTAAAAAATCCCCAAACATAAGCCACCACATGTCACTTTTGACAAAGATTTTCATTTCAAATTATTCTAGGGACCCCACAATAAATAACCCCATTTAATTTAAACAAAATAAAAAACATTAAATTTAACAAGGCTAAATTACAGAATAAAACCTTTTTTTTTAACTACGAAAATAGGTCAGTTTTTTTTTAAATGACAGAAATAGGCAAATTTTGCTAAAACGTGTCCAACTGGTGTCCTTTTTATGGGGAAAAAAAAAACTTTTCTCCTCTGACCAGTAAAGCGCTTCCAGCTCAATGCGCTAAGCAAAAACGTGTCCAAGTTAGCACGTTTTTCCCCTCCCCCAACGATCACTTCCAACGGCTTGCCCCTCCCCCCAACAGTAAAAAAAAAAAATCTATATAAAAACACATGTATACTAAGATTCTAAACAATTAATTATATATATACATATTATAACAGTTTTATCTTTTAATGTTGTAACAATCCAAAAATTAGTGATGTCAAGATATTTATCATCTTTTTTTTTTCAATTCTCTCTTTGGCCAAATGTTCAAGAGAAGAAGGAGGTTTTCAAACGTTTTAATTTTAACCCTTTGATTAGTAAGCTATTTCAAGTCCATTTTTTTTTTAATTTATATTTTTAAGATTGTGGAAGCTTGATTTAGCTAGCCCATGTATTATTTTGCAAAACTGTTAAAGTTTTCAAAAGTTGCTATTGTTGATTTCTTGAAGTTTCTTGTGCTAAATTATTAGATTTTTAGCTTAAATATGAAAAATGACTAGTTATAAAGTTTAAATGTTAGTTTCGTAACATAAGGACTAAAAAGAATTATTTGTAACACTGTTATGAGACTTTGATAAAAATAAATAGTAGAGAGCTTATAAAGGAAGAGATTGAAATAAGATTAGAAAACGAAGCTCAAATTTGAAAGATATGGCTATTTCAGTTTTAGGGACTAAATTGAATAAATGTAAAAGTTTAAGGGACATTTGAAAAATAAAATTGAACTGATTCATGCTTATAATAGGATTATATGAGATGTTTGGAATTGATAAGTTGAACTTAATTATTGTATAGACCAATAATTGAACCAAATCGAGGCTAGTTGTTGAAAAGCAAAAATTGTCTAATAGTCCTTAAAAGCTTGTTTGGTTATTGTTTCGCAAGGTAAGTTCATATGGAACTTACTAAGTTAATTCATGTTATGTTTTTATTTATATAAATTGAATAATTATATTTGTTATATGTTTATTTTGTTATGCAATGTATGATATCGAGGAAATTGAAAATAATTATTTGAGTTTAAAATATTATGTTTGAGATTGATTATCGAACTAGAAGACTAATTTAAACAACAATAGAAATTTGTGTAACTTAGTGATTATATGTATTGGCATTGAATTTGGTTGGAATGTATTATGTTATTTAATGAAACTAGAAGAACTTACTTAAATCATGGGAGAGCAAATTGTTTAACTAAACACTTTATTGACAACAGTAGTATTACAACTTTGAAAATTTACCAAAAATTGTAGGAATCGAGTTAAAGTTTGAATCTAGCATTAATTTAAATCTTATTGAGTCTAGTTTTGCACAAAACCAACGGTGAAAGCAATAGAATTGTATATTATGAGATATAATATTTTTTATGAGACAATGTTAGAATGATTTCAGGTTCAGTTGTTCTAAATTTGAAAAATCATTATAAATTGTAAAAAAAAAATTAGGTGATGAAATTTATATGCCTAGAATATTAATTAGTCTATTTCCAAAGAGAAAAACAAAAACATAATCGAAGACTTATACTGAAAGATATTTAATTTTTAGTGAAGAAGAGTCAAAGTTGCCTAAAAGCAGAATAGGGAGAGGTTTTAAAAAAACAAAACTGGTATTAATCTACCAAGAAATAAATTCTGAAATTTTTATGATAAACATTCTATTGAGTCAGGTTTCAAAAACAAAAAGCGGATCTTAATTTCGAATTATGTAGGTCTAAATATAAATAATTTAGTAATTACTACTCAAGAAGACAGTTCTATTAAAAGTATATGTCTAAATAGTGAAATGATAATTCATGTTACGTAAAAACGTGTCATACTAAGGCTAAAGATTCTTTTATAAATACTTGTACATAAAGGAAGTGGAATAGAGAGGAGGAGGAGGAGGAAAAATAATCGAAGAGTTATAAAATGAATTAACAGTTGATTATGACTGATCAAATCATATTGGTGTAAATTTAATTGATTATTGAGATAGATGGCTAAATTGAATAAAAGTGAAAATCTTAAAAACTAAATGAAATTGTGAAATTGGTTTGGAATTGAAATGGTATTATATGTTATGCATGAAATGATATCATGAGTGATAAATTGATGATATTAAGATCGATAGAATGAGAATTGAACTTATAAGAAAATTGGATAAATTATTACCTTATTAATTGCTCGGGTGGAGTTATTTTGACTATATATCAATTAGCGCTGGGCGCATTTTACTTCAGACGTTCCGATGAATGCTAGGTGCAAACTAATTACTTCAGATATTCCAATGAGGCATTGGGTGTCAAATGGTTACTTCGACTATGTGTCGATGAATGCTAAGTGCAATATTTACTTTTGTTATATCGATGAGCGTTGGGGGCAATCTATTTTATTCAGAAATTATATGATGAGGCACCAAGTGCCAAATTGGGGTGTTGGTTGGATTTGTGTATCCGTCCATATCCAAGTCAAGTTAATAAGGATTTAATATGTAAAAATTTATAATTATAATGAAAAGAATAGTTAATGTGAAAGAAATTTGTAAACCAGATTAATAAGTCTGAAAGATTGGTATGAAATTGTGATGAATTCAACGATTCAATTTGGAAAATGACATGTTAACATGATATATTTCTAACTAGTTATTTATTCATATTTAAGATGATTTATAAGATACATTTACAATGAGATGTTGTGTATTGATGATTAATTGAATTGTGATTCGAAATTGAATGTGAACATATATATTGGATTGAACTATAATGAAATCATTGTCATATGATAAGAACAATGTACAGGGTACGAGTATGCAAATACGATAAAATTCAGGATATGATATGTGGAAATATGAATGGTTCTATCAGGAGTGATATTATAATTGGAATTAGAAATTTAACAATGTAATGAAATAGATTGACAATAAATATGATAATGAAATGAGTTAGTGACTTGATAAAATATATCGAAATGAAATAGTATAATGCTATGGAATCAATTGTGTATATATGTGGATCATGATAAAGGAAATACATGAACTTCTGTGTGAATAAATTGGAAATGAGCTTTGGGGAGGCTAAAATGAATACGAATGAGTAGATCGACTCCAGAAAGAGACTTAAATGGTTTATTGTTGTGGAATGTGTTAGGAAATGTGCCCATATTGTAGTAAACATGTAACTGTTTTTTATTTATTTAAACGATGAATAAATAAATAAAGTTAATTTCACATTTCACTATTATGTCTTTTGTATTTATTGTTTTTTATATTTTGCATGCATAGCGAAATTGTGACAATCAAATATTAGCTCATTGATTGTCTAAAGTTCAAACTGAAGATAAGTGGCATTGTAAAGAACGTTTACATTGCGAGAAAGATAACTTACTTTAGTAGATGTCTAAATAAATCTGTAATCCCGTAAAAGAATCAAAGTGAACATTTGATTCAAATACTAAGAAGGATTATTATGTCTTCTACAATTCTAATTAGAGAGATGACTATTCTTGGCTATTGGAACAGTTAACTCCATGAGTAGAGATATAAATGTATTCATTGGTAGAATGATACATTGGACTGTGGCCCAAGATAATTTAATTTTGAATCCATTTGTAAATTAATTCACTTCTGACGTTCATGGTGTGATTTATCTAAGTTTATTTTCCATTGCGTTTTCCAATCTGCTTTTCCAACATAATGAACATGAAATTGATTTTTATAATGTTAATGACATAAATGTTTAATTCATGATTGGTATTGAGTTTTAAAAAGGCTTTATAATAGGTGTTGGCATGTAAATGCAATTGATCACTTCTATTGCATTGATAAATGTATTGGTTTGACACTTGATATGAATGACATACTAGTTGGATGTTACAATTTTCTTAACTTGTAATTTTGTTATTTGAATCATAAAAATACTACCGAGTTCCATTGCTCAACATATGGTTTGTTTTTCGTGCGCAAATTCGGCATAATTCAAGATATTTGAACTAAGACTTCAACATCCAGTCAATAATCCCGATCTCGTCAATGTTTGTATATTCCGTTTTCATTCAATGTTGGCATGTACCTAGTTGAGTCTAATTTGGTTTGTTCTTAAGTAATTGCTCTTGTTCAATTTGGTATCATATGATGGATGTTTGGTTCATGTTCAACCTTAGATTAGTTCTTGGAGCTTTTGTGAACGTGTGTAAATCCCTTAAATAGTTGATTATTGTGATTAATGTTTGTTTGATTGAATTAAATCTTACAATGGCTTAAAATTGAAATAAGTTGATCATAGTCGTTCCAACGACGAATGTGATATCATGTTGCTTGAATTCGGCGATTGAGTCGGGTATAGGGTGTTATAATTTTTTCTAATAATTAAAGTATTAATTATATTCATAATATTATAAATATATTATATTTAAAAATTTTAAATATATATTTTAAGTTGTTCATATCTTTCAAATATTATTTCATCAATAAATTTAATTAATACATCTTTATTTAATCAATAACAATTTTATAAAATGCACGAGCAAGCCATGCATCTCACGAGATTGAAAACTACTATATATATATATATATATAATATTAAGGGTGTTTTGATAAACTATTAAAAGATTTTATTCCATTAAAATAAAAGTTCTCAATATTTATTTTTAAAATGTGTTTGATAATCTTAATATTATTTATTTAATATAAAATTTTCAATAAAGCAGTCGTTGCATAATAGGTAGATAGCTATTTATTTGAAAATGTTAAATTTAATTTTATTTAAAAATAGATTTTTGAGATAGATTTTATTTTCTTTTGTAAATAAAATATCCAAAATTATTATATTTAAGTTTTATCTAAAACAATGCAAAATATTATATTATATTTAAGAAATAAATAATTTTAAAAATAAAATTATTTTTATCAACCACCATATTTACTTCAATACTTAATTTTAATTAATGTACCAAATAATTTTCTAATATATTGTAAATTTTAGTTTCAACATTTATTTTTTTCACTTTATCAAACAAAACTTAAGTTTTGTGTAAAAAGTTTATTTTTATTTAGGTTAATTACATTAAAAATCTCCAAACTAAAATAATTTAATTGATCCCCAAACCATATGTAGTAATAGATCCTTCCATCAACCATTTCAAAATCTTTTCTATTTGACTTGTGTCACCATCTGAGTGCAACACATGTCTATTTTCAAACTTTTCTTTTATATTTTCTTTTCGTTATTCTTTCTTTTTATATAATAAAAATTTAAATTAAAATAATTTATTTTATACGTAAAATATAATTAATTATAATATTATTTAATCATATTAGTTTAATAAAATATTCTTAATTTTTTCTTTTACATCTATTAGAAATCATATTTTATAAATAATTTATAAAATATTAAACTAATTTATATTTATTTTAAAAAATTGCTCTTTCTTCTATTTTTTTTATCTATCTCCTTGTAACTTTTTGTCCTTTAAACTAAAGACCATAACGACAAATTTTAGTGGCTCATAGAAGTACTTAAAACATATATTTTTAATTTTGTATTTGTTATCACTTTTTGTCTGTTCATAAATAAATATAAAGAAAATATATAATATTTTATATTAATTGAAATAAATTTTATTTATTAAAATAAAAATAAATGTATTCTAAATTAAATAAGGTAAATAAAATTTATATTCCATAAATAATTTATGTTTTACATGATTATTTTATTCGTAAATAGTAAAAGAGTAAACTAATATAAATGAATGTATTTTAATTAATGACTAAAATTATTTTAAATTAGTATATATATCTTTTTTTATGTATTTATTTATCTAATTAAATTTATTTTAATTGAAATAAATAATTTATAATTAATTGTAAATTTAAAATTAATTAATTTATAACATAAAATATTGTTTGTTTTTATTTTAATTATTTATAATGAACAAAAGAAAAAAAAAGAATAAATTGTAAAAAAAGCTAACTTGCTATACAACTATATGATGGCATAAATACAGAACTGGAGAAGAGACCTTCCTTTTATAAGAACCCAAAAGAACAATGAAGAACGGATTTTCTCTCGTCTTCAACCGTAAACAATATTCTTAACACTCTGCTTTCTTTGTTTTCACAATTTTTTCCGTCTCACTCCCTTACTTTTTCGATTCTCTGTCCATTTAAGTGAATCCACTTCCTTTAACACCATCACATTCTATTTCTAATTTCCTCCCTCGTTTAGTACTTGTATCAATAGGTAAACTAATAGGTTAAAATTATCCCGTAGGCTTTATTTGTGATCAACAATTTTTGTGGGCATTATGTGGCAATAGTCTGTTGCTTAATTAGCGGGTCGGCCTAAATTGGTTGGTGTTGTCTTTTGCTAATGTTCGTGGGTTCTTTTATTGTTATTATTAATAATTAAATCTAAATAAAAATTTTTTATTGCTATTTTATTTAATACTAGTGTTATTATTATAAACTAAAATCATTTCAACAGTGTGGTTAAAAGTTAATGGGCTTTTTCTTTCGGCCTTTGAGTGCACAATCATTTTATTTTAATTGAAGTGAGACATGGATAAATATGATTTTTATACGTGTCATTTGATCCCGCCTACCTTATTAGTCCCCTTCTATCACTGGTAAAAAGTAACATTAGGCACAAGAGTACAAACTCAAAATCACACACCATTCGACAGACAACATAGTTGTGAAAGACTTAGAAAACGAGTCCCCAAGACTCGAGGAAACCTCCATCCAAGACAAAGGACGGAAAAATATTAATCCGAAACAGACTTCGTCTTACTAGTATAATGGCCGGAACCCGGCATACAGACGATATCTTTATTCTACCTAAAATGTAGAGCACGGCTAAGGGCGGCTCTCTTGAACTTGAAACCACCGATGACGTCTTTCTTCTACCTGGAGGAAACACGGAAGCAGAAGATATATACAAGGCTGCTGGAGAAAATGCAGCACAAGCTCCAAAACTTAGTCGACCGATAACAAGGGGGTCGAGGCACCAAACGGGACAGCCAAACGTACCGTTATGAAGAGGAGAGGGAGATCTATTGAACCCCTACCGTCATGGTCAGAGAAGTCACTGGAACCAGCAGCTACAGAGGAGAGCAAAACGAGAGGGAAAATGTTTCTGCCCAACCCAAACTAAAGTTAATTTCATGACAAGTCTGACAATCTAGGGATATTATATGGTTAAGGGTGGGAAAAATATAATTTAATCTTAGAGCCAAAACTTGTTAACTATTAGAATAGAAATATAATTTTTTGAGGATAAGTTAGAAATTATATGTTGAATTTTTTAAATTGAATTATTAATTTTAAAATTACAAATAGGGTAAATTACATTAATAGCCACTTAATTTTGGAGTAACTGATAAAATAGTCACTCATGTTTTAATTTAGTCACTCAATTTTTAAAAAATAATAAAATAGTCACTAATGTTATTAAAAAGTGACAAATCAGTCCCTCGTTAACATTTTCTGTCATAGGCTTAACGGGATAGTTGACGTGGCCAGTTAACTAGTTGATGTGGCCAGTTAACTTGCCACATTGGATGAGTAGTCAAAGGGTCAAAAAAGAAAAAAGATGATTGGTTGAGGTAAAAATAAGAATAGGAGAAGAAGAAGAAAAGAAGAAGAGGAGAAGAAGAATAGAAAATGGAGGAGCTTCATACCAGCGATTCCTAAGGGTCAAAATCTGGGAATTCAAAAATGACTACGCTTCCACAACATCGACGCCTTTATGGCCAATGCCCTCCATTGCATCATGATCTCCGAGGTTCCCACCATAGCCATCAACCTGTCGAAATCAAAGTTAACTCTTCTGTCATCAAAGACAAGTTCATCGCCCATTAACTGACCGGATGAGTAATCATCGGAGACAAATAAACTTGACTTTGTATCACAGTTGCACCAATCTTAAATCCTGGAACCACCGTGAAACTGACCCTAACGTCAACATTGCCATCGTTAATTCCGCTGGATAAAAGTGATTCTTCAGTCACATTTTCCATGTAAATATTCGAGAAGCTACAATCTTTTTTTACCTAAAAGATTGAAACTTATTCATTCATTAAAGATCCCAAGCAATGCAAGAGCCAAAACCGCCTAGACATCTCTGCAAAAGCTGTGAAAAAATTTGTATTCGGGAACCCACTGGAGGTAACTAGCTTCCTTTGGCTCAAGTTCCCGAAAAAGGAACACTCCATTTTAGCATGGACAAGGTTGAGGTACTTGATTCTGGTGAATCTAGCTAAAAAAAAGCTTAGGTTTTAAGCTAAATATGATTTAGGGTGTGCAGATTTTAAGGTCTTAAATGTGTTGAAATGCTGCTCGGGTCAAGTCTTTTTGAGTCAGAATCTTTTGCGACCCCAAAGTTAGGGGAGTCGAAGCCTTCCAACATTGTTTTACACACAAAGGATTCAAATGCAAAGCACTTATGGATTTCTCTTGCAAAAATAACTTTAGGTTCAATAGTTTTAGCAGCTGCATCAAGATGGCTATGGTGGGAACCTCGAAGATCATGATATGGCAGAGGGCTTCATCCATGGAGGCGTCAGTGTCGTGGAAGTGTAGTTGTCTTTGAGTTCCTGAATTTTGACCATTGCGAATCACTGATACGAAGCTCCTTCTATTTTCTCTTTTTCTTTTCCATTTATTCTCTTATTCTTCTTTTTCTATTGTTCTTCTACTGCCCAAACTTCTTAAATGTGGTTGTTTAAATGACAACTAGCCCACCGTTACATGCCATTTCACTTTTCCATTACGTCTGTAATGGAAAATGATTAAAATGACTGTTTTGTTATTTTTCAAAAGTTGAGTGACTGAATTGAAACCTGAGTGACTATTTTATCAGCTACCCTAAAGTTGAGTGACTATTGGTGTAATTTACCTTTACAAATATAATTATATCATTTTATTCAAAGGGCTAAAACAGTTGTCTTCACTTCTATATTTTCCTACCTCATTCTATCTATGTTCTATTTTTCTTATTTTATTACTCCCATTCGTGTTTAGCAATGATAAAATCACCCCAGATATGTCGTGCTTGATTTATGAAAAAGTCAATTGTCAACGTGTCATAGTGTTCTACTGATGCTATAGTTATATCGTTGCCGACCTTAAACCCTACAACCAAAACTTACTTAATAGCATGTATTTTAGTTAAATTAAAATCGAGCCGTTTGTCCAAAAAGTATTGAATGCAATGATAAAATGCATTACACTCCTAGAGAAAGAACTTAAATTCGAATATTGAAGACAACATTGTCGAGAAGAATAGTTATAAATTCCGAACATATACTGTAAGATAAATGTGGAGAATATTAAAAAGAAAATTGAGCATTTTGCCATAATCTTTTGTTAATTACCTATTGTTGTTTTAATTAGCTTTAGATTGACTTAAATTGTGTTTAATAATTAACTCAAGTTTTTTCTTTTATATTAATTCATTTTAATTAGTAAAGTACCATGGAGTCCCTCATATTGGAAGTTAGATTGGATTTTATTCTCTCTATTTAAAAATAGACAAATTAATCCATATATGTTAGATTAAATAGCAATCGATCATTGTTAAAACTCTATTCATTTCTACTATTAAAAATTAGTCCTTGTATGTTAGTTTGTTCCATTAGTCACAACATCTTTTAAGAGTATAAATGGATAAAATTTTAATAGAAATACAATATAATTTTTAATAAAAATAAAATATAATTTAACTATTAATAAAATGATTTCCATAATACTTTTACTCGTAATAATCTAGATTAACTCAATTCTACAATTTTGCCTACTCATGTTTGAGTTCAATCTTTGATTTCTAGGTTTAGTTTGTCACTCGAGCTTTAGAACCCCAAGCCCGTTCCTACATTTTACTCCACCGCATCTCTTGATTGAGTTTAGCCTAATGGTGTTGTATACTATTTCTTAATTATTTTGAAATGGTAATAATGAAAATTTTAAATTTGGTTTAACAAAATTAATGGTGAGTTTGGATGGGCGGTGCGTTTACCTGTAATTAGTGTAAAAATAGTAGTGACGGTGAGATTAAATATTGTAGTGTAAGACAAAAAGTAAATTAAACGCACCGTACCATACCCCACCACTTATCCAAACTCACCCTAAATAATTGTAAATTCATTTCTCACTATAGCAAAACAGGTTTTTAATGACCTTTTTTTGGCCCTATAGCGACATTTATAAGCGCCGCTAAAACCGTTTACGGCGCTTATCAAAAGCACTACAAAAAATGTTGCTCTAGATAACGCTGCTAAAATTTGCGACATTTATGTAGAAAAACACCGTAAGAGAGTCGAGCATGTTGTGGCGTTTGAAACTAAAAACATCGTAAAAGATCATGTTCTTTAGCGGTGTTTGTAGTAAAAGTGCCTCTAAAGATCATGTTCTATAGTGGCGTTTGTGAGAAAATGCCACTAACATTAACAGATTTTTCAACCTATTTTTTTTCATATAGAACCCGAATTTTCAACATATTTTCCTATAACTTAAAATCCAACAACAAACTTCAAATCTAAATGATACTATCATGAAAGAAATATGCATATGATTTAAATTAATAACTGAAATTAACAAAATATATTCAAAAGTTATATTGCTAAGATATTCTCACAATAAGAAAATAAAAGTCTAAGACGGCGGATTCTACGATTGATTCTGCTGAAACATCTTCATCATATTTTGAAGCTGTAGCTGGAGTTCGTCATATTTTCTTGTTGCCTCTGCTGCTGCCTCTGCTTGTTTTCATCATACCTTTCTCTCCAGGAATAATCATAAATAAGATAAAAGAATATTGTTTCATGCAAATCCACGGAGGCAAATTGTAAGGAACAAGCACTATAGGCCAAGTACTGTACAAAGTACTCATGATTTTAAAAGAATTAAATCTATCAGATGCTAGCCCAAGCCTCACATTCTAAGGATCGCTTGCAAAGCTTGGAAATTTCCTGTCAAATGATTTCCAAGTTAAAGAATCCGTAGGATGCCTTAATAATCCATCATCGGTTCGTTCATCATGATGCCACCTCATAGACTCAGCTGTCTTTGACGCATGAAAAGACTTTGAAGCCTTGGTATTAGTGGAAAATATCGCAAAATCTTTACTGGCTTCTTTCTTGACTGTGCCTCTCCTTCATCCTCATTCACATCTTCTGCATTCTTATTCATCCAATAAGATTTATCGCAAACATGTCAAGACTATTAGTTTTTCCGATCACCCCAATACAACAAGCAATCATTTGGGCAACTATGATTTTTGTTGTACCCAATGCCTAAATCTTTTACCAGTTTCTTCATATCTTTGCATGAATGAAGGATTTTTGCAAACAGAAACATATCTCTCAAAATCTCTAATAGTAGCGTAAAAGAGTTTCCGGTCCACCCTTCCAAACATTTTAAGTGAAAAAGACGAATGTAGAATGATAGTTTTGAAAATTTTGATCCCTCATAAAGTTCTCCATTCATTTCATTAAGTAACTTTTAGAACTTCGCCGCTTCTCCATTTGGCTCTTGATCAGGTGCACTTCTTCTCGTTTTAGTAAAAACATTTCCACCAATATCACAATCATAGGATGCAATAATTTTAGGTGGAAACGATTGCAAACCATGACTATGTATATTAAATGCATCCTGCAACATACCTTCCATGTCAACTTCTCTAACAGACTAATGGTGAGCATTATGAGGATAAGCAAAATTAATCCTTGAAGAGGTTCTACGGGGTGTACACTCTCTATAGAAAATCTATTTTTTATACCCCCGAATAAAACCATCAACAATTAGATATTCGTAGACAGCTTCACAAGTATGCCAATTGATGTTGCCACACTTCTTACATGGGCAAAGAATCATATTCTCTTGGCTTGCATTTTGAAATACAAAATTTAGAAAAGTTTGTACTCCATTTCGATAGTCGTTGCTTACCTTTGACAAATCCATCCAACTTTTATCCATTTCGTAGTTCTTGAAGTTTAAAGTTAACAATAAATTACGGTTATGTAAGTGTTCTAAATATATTTAAATCACGTCATTGTACTAAAATAGATAATATATATCAAATATCTAATTAGGTTGTTTTCTAATTCTCTATTTCTAATTAAAACATATAAGTAATAAATTTACCACAACCAAATCAAATAAACAAGCAATTTTAAATTTTAATTAAATTAAATTAAAACATGTAAGTAATAAGAGGTACTTACTAATGCAATTAAGGAGAGCTTAAAATAGAGTTGTTTGATTAAGCAATTCAAATGAGCCTATCGAATACTTCTTTTGTAGGGATCCAATTCACTGTTTTTATAAAAAACATAATAAATAAATGATAAGATAAATTGACATTAATATATATTAATTCATGTTATTTAAATTACAAGAAGCTAATTTGTAGCAGTTTGTATCATTAAAGCATGGAACTAATTAGATAGAAGAGGGGATCTAAAAACCATGTTTCAATTTCTAAACCTCCAGATAATGTCAACACACGAGCTGACCTGATTTGTTGCAACTCGAACGGATCAAGCAACGATGGATGGAGCAGATGACTGTCAAGCTTCGAAACAAGAGTCAGACAAGCAGAGGACTGTCGAGCAGTGATGGATGGAGCAGCGTCGACGATGGAGATAGAGATCGATGGCAAATGCACTGTCGACGATGATGCAGCAGCAGGCGATGGGAAAGAAAAAACTAAGATAGGGAGTTAAAGAAAACAATTTGGAGGAATAAAGGTTGGGGGTCAGCTATCAAAATGGCGCTTTCAATAAAAATTAAAAAATATTCGTAGCGTTTATGGGCAAAACGCCGCTATTGCTTTACCTTTAGAGGCGTATATGAGAAAAATACTGCTATTGTTTTACCTTTTGCGGCGTTTATGGGAAAAACGCCGCTATTGTTGTTATACCTTTAGCTGCGTTTAGGGAAAAACGACGCTATTTCTTTACTTTTTGCGGTATTTATGGGAAAAACGCCGCTAACGCTGCTCCCATTCAGTGTACCTTTGCGGCGCGTAGCATAAAATGCTGCTAAATATGTATACTATTTATGACGCTATTTCAACAATCGCCACTATAGAATGACTTATTACGGCATTTTTCGATTAGCGCCACTAATGGCATATATTTGTGGCGTTTTTCAAGACAAACGCCGTTTGAACATTTGCGGCATTTACGATCCAAACCCCACTAAAAACATCACTAAAAGCTTAATTTGCTGTATTGTCTTAACAAGATTATTAGAGATTTTCATTTGGATCAACCTTGCGAAAGTGATAAATACCTAGTTGCACATATAATGGACTTTCGAAGTTCAAACCCCATTGTGTATTAAAACTTTATTATTTTTAAAACATAATATAATTTTTGGCCCTAAATTTACTTTAATTTTCGTACTTTTTTTTTCACTTTGGTATATAAACTTGGCAATTAAATTCATTTTGGTTCTTGAACTTGGATTTCATTGAGATTTGATGATGTGACTAGTATTTTAGGAATATGATTGGATTGGTTGGTTGGATTGATTGGATTGAGAATCGATCATTGTATTGGTCCAAACAAAGGGGTTGAATCGATTGAATCGAAAGTTGCTCAAAAATGGCAAAAATCAAAAATTGAGACAAGAACGGTAGTTGAACCGATTTAATAATTTTTTTTTAATTTTTTAAAATTTTTTATGAATTTTTAATTAATTATTTAACTATTGTTGGTCTAGCAGTTGAACTGACTAAATCGATTGAATCGGGAACTATGGTCTGATTGGTTCACTAGTCCAACTATTAGAACATTGTATGTGATATTTTAAAATTGTATAACGTTATTACTTAAAAAATTATTGTTTTAAGTTTAAAGCGATCATGTGACATAATCTCAAAATATCACATCATCAATTTTTTTTTAAATTCAAGAACCAAAATGAATCCATTTACCAATTTTGAGCCAAAATTATATTGTCCCTTTTGAAAAAATAACTTTAGTTAAACTTAAGATTTATTGGAAAAAAACTTTCAACGATTACAATCCAATAACATTAATTCTCATGATTCAAGGAGCTTTTATACTCTTGTTTGCTTGTACCTTTGGATCATTTAGAAATCTAGAATCGAGTTCATTTTAAAAAAGGATTGAGTGAAAGATTGAGCTCAATCCTTAGGTGTCCTCAAAAGTATCAATGATTTCTTTGTTTTGGGCTCTTTTGACTCTGACCTTTCTCTGACCACCCAATCAAGGGTCTCAAGATCTCTTGACACCGAAAGGCCAACTCTTCATTAGACACTTTGCTTAAACATTATCCATGACAATTAAAACGACATGATAAGTGGAGTTACAATCGCACAGGACTGTTGTATATTGAAAACTTTAAATTCACTAGCAAACTTCAAGCTAGAATTCTTATTCTGTATTCTATTCTTCTTATTCTCAAAGCTCATAATGTCACTTCTTATAGGCTTCTAGGTAATGATAAAAATTAAGTTTACATTATCCTTGGATGCACCATTGCAGGATGAAAGCTCCTACAGACTTTTGAAAGCATTTGCCACCTCCTTCCACCATGGGATAACGAACAACCTGCAACTCAGAAAAGAAATTAAACAATTGGTAGCATGTGCATTCAAAGTTTTCACTAGCTTCTCCTGCCCGCAATTTGTTTCTTGCTATTGTACCCCCACAAAAAGTAAGTGGTTGCAGTTTTCTGTTAACATCTTAAACAAAGATGGACTGTCATGGAAGCTAAGGGCCTTAGTCACAATTAAAAAAAAAAAATCTTATTATACTCTTGAAATAATTGCAAATATTTTAATTATCCTCAAAATTTTAAAAATATCTCATTAAATCTCTTAAAATCTTAAAAATTTTAATTAAAATCTTCAAAATTTAAAATTTCTTATAAAACTCCTAACTTTTTAAAAATTTAATTAATTTTCTAGAATATAATAATACCAAAATCCACCACTAAATTTAAAATTGAGATTCAAACCCGACACTCCGAGTAGAGATGATAGGGTAGCTAAGCTAAGGCTTAGTTTGGATGGGCGGTGTGTTTACTTCCGGTGAGGTTAAAAACAACGGTGGCGGTGAGATTAGTTACTGTAGCGGTGAGATTGGATATTGTAGCGGTGAGATTAGAAACAATGGTGGAGTGTCTGTTTGGATTTAAACGCAGCTGTAGCGGTGATGTGAAAATATAAAATGACTAATAAGGACATTAAATTAGAAATGATATATAATAGAATTTTTTAAAATTATTTTACTTTTACAAAATTATTAAAAATAGGTAAATTTATAAATTCATTTAATAAAATATGTTTATTAAAATGTTTATTTTTAATTAATTAATATTAATTTTATAATGGTAATACATATATAACTACTATTTAAAAAAAATCAGCAAAACAAACATATATTAAATAAAAGGTTAAAATTGTAAAAAACTATGTTGATTGGGGTTGCTTTTTTTTCATTGGAGCTGAAATCTCCAGCTAATTTTCAGCCTTCCAGTGTGGTTGAAATGCATTCTCACTAGACTTTCATGTTGAACCAAATAGCAGTGCAGTGACGTTGGTAGCAGCAACTGCACCTCACTGGCAATAACTGCTGAACCAAAGGCAACCTAAGCTAAGCTATCCATTGGATTTGGATAGCACTAACCCACCAAATCCGCCTAAAAAACCCATCACATTATGGCACAGTGTATGTATATCATCATTAATTTATGAAGGGTTCTTTTAGTAATTTTATCATATAAATTTAAAAAATTATGAAAATGACATAACTTTAAAATTAATTATAGAAATGACCTTGTTTCTATACTAGAGTTGGGTATCACTAATTTCTCAAGTAAGACCATCCTAAAAATTCCCCCAATTATGTTTTAATCATTACAAAAAAATAAAATTTAGTGTCGCTTGACAAATTGGCGGCACCAGACTAAAACGTGAAGGAATAAAATGTTCAGGGATCTGATGAAGTAATTACCTTTTTAGATTGGCTAAAAAAATGCAAGCACCAAATTAAAATTTTGGCCTATTTGCATGTTAAGTTTGTCTCATTTTGAAACTAAATTTAAATAATCATTAAAAGATATAAAATAAAAAAATAAATCTCTCTCTTTTTAAAGTTTTTAAAAATAATAAACTTGAAAAATTATATAAAATTATTATTTAAATTACCCTCAAAATATTTCTTCAAGTTTATCTAAATTTAAATAGGCTAGGAAATGAACTAAAATGTTTAAATTTAGATAAATTTGAAGAAATTTTCTTAAGGATATATTTGGGTAATTTAAATGAGAAATATATATATATATATATTTGTTTTAAAAAATAAATGAGAAAGGTTTTTATTTTTCATTAATTAATTTTTAAGGACTATTTAAATTTAATTTAAAAAATGATAGACTTAATATGCAAATAGATAAAACTTTTAATTGGGTGCTGGCATAATGTTAGTGACACTTTTTCTCCTCCAATAAAAATCTAAATAAGGCAATTGCTTTATCAGGTCCTTAAACGTTTTATCTCTTCACGTTTTAGTTCAGTATTACCAATTTATCAGGTGGGACCAAAAGAATTTTTTTTTAATGATTAAATCATAACTGAAGGAATTTTTTAGGGTGGTGACGCCTGAGAATGTGGTAACACCTAACTCTACTGTTAAATCATGTCATTCTCATAATTAATCTTGAAATTTAGTCAATTTTATAATTTTTTAAATTTATAGAGTCAAATTTATAAAAAAAAAAAAAACCCAGCCTCCTTTGCAGTCCTCATTTACATCACATGCCTTGTTCATCTCCAACAACGATCTCAATAATTGCAGTGTGAAACAATATACAGAAAAAAATTTGAGAATGAATTGGACATCATCAGTTTGATTCTGTCTACTCCATTTCAATTTTAGTTTATTTTGTAATTACACATATTCAATTCAATTTTCAGCTTATAAGTTAAATTTATATACCTATATATTCTCAGGCTGACACGTGCATAAGCCAAGCTCATTTTCTTTTCTTTTTTTCTTTCATTTTGTGAAAATTGTTTATTTTCAGTTTTCGTCCTTCCATTATGCTTCAATTTGAAATTTAATCATCATACTTTAATTTCTAACATAATTTGATCACTATATTTTTATGATATTATTAATTAATTGAATACTTTTACAATATTATTAATTAATTTAAATAGTTAATATTGTTAACTTTTAATTAAAATGTTACGTGGTTATATATAATTTGAAAGTGATTTTTTAAATCTAAAAAGTAGAACGATTAAAATCTTTGAAAATAAAAGTAAGAGGACTGAATTTCAAATGTACGAAGTGCTGAGACTTATAGTCATGGTTGTTTGAACTAGATTGGACCAAACAAGTACTGGTCCAGAGAGAGGCATCAAACTGATTGACCTATGAACCGATAAGAACCGGTTGAAGTAGGCTAAAAATTTGATTGAATTGATTTTTTTATTTTTAAATATTTTTTATGATTTTTAATAATTTATTTAATAGAACTGTATGAACCAATGGCTTGATAAGTTCAACCACTAGTCCGATTTTAAAAATCTTGCTTAGAGTATATTTTAATTCAAATTTTACTCTATAATTTGACACAAATAAATAATCAATGCAGTGCAAAACACGAATGAACTATACTAGAATTGATTTTCTCAATTTTAATATTTAGTAATATAAAGATAAATATTCACCTTTTTATCATAAAAAATTCCACTTTTAAATTACAAAATAAATAAAATGAACGTACTCGAATTGGTAAAGTTTTGTTTTACATTAATCATAATTTAAAATAAATGGAACTGAAATATTATTTAGACTTAATTATATTAAACATTCAATATATTTTGGTTGGGTTTTCAAACTTCACATTTCAAATTATTAATATTGTTGTTTGGTTATTAAAATTATTAATTTAATTATTAAATGAGATGTTAAATCTTATATGACATAATTTAAAATTAAAATTTTAAAGAAAAATGAATATCACGAAAATGAATGTAGAACAAAATTTTAGTTTTGAGATTTTTGAAACTTTTACGTAAACTATCATTCACTCTCTTTTTAGTTTTACTTTATTTTTAGTTTTTAATTTTAAAATTTACGCTACAATATTTTTTAATTTTATTTTATATTATATCACATAAAATTTTACAATCTTTTAATGGTTAAATTAATAATTTTAATAATAAAAATATTGATTAATTTAACTGGATAAATTAAAGATATAATTAAATAAGAAACTAAATTAGAATGAGTTTGAATCTATTAGTTATAGAAAAGCATCGAAAATGAAAGGCTTTTTACCTTACATAATACAAAAAAAAAAAAACTTAAATGGTATGTCTATACCATTATTTATAAAAATGATATGTTTGCAATAGTACTAGGCGTAGAGGGAGAGAGATAGGCAGCACCACTAGTATCCGGTTTTAATTAAAACCCGGTAATAAAAGATGCTATACGATGAGGTGGGGTGGAGGGGGAGAGATAGGTGACACCACATAAATTTTATGGGGAGTTGTAATGTTGCTGGTGGTGGGTGGAGGGAGAGAGAGAGGCAGCACCAATGGGAGGGGGAGGAGAGATAAGCGGCACCACTATCCTGACCGCTTGCGACGGCAAGGCCGATCACTAGTCACAACTTGGGAAAGGAAAATGAGGCTTGGGAAGGGAGGTATGACAGGTCAGGAGTTGGGAAAGGGAAAAAAATAAAGAGTTGGGTTTTGGGGAAAAAAATGTATTTGTTTCAGTATATTTATGTATCTGTTGTCTGGGGTTGGGGAAAGAAAGAAAGGAGAAGGGGATTAAGGTTATGAATTTTATTTTATTTGTTTTGATTTATATAGGTTATGAATGTTATTTTTTAATTTTAGAAATGGTTTTTGTATTGAGTTTTATTGATATTTTGATTATTTATTTATTTATTTTACATAGGGGAAGAAAAAAAGAAAAGGGGTTTGAAAGAAACTCAGCGGTATGTTTCGTTTTTTTTAATATTTGTTTATTTTATGTTATTTAGTAGATGCAAATAACATATGATCCATTGAGTTTATTTATTTTTGATAGTTTTGTTTTGTTTTAACATTATTTTTTGTATGGTCCCATTGTGTTGAAAATTTTAAGAGAATTAATTTATACATTTTACGTTAAATTGATTGAATACTAATTAATTGAACTGAATTATCTTTAAAAAATTTACAGTTAAGAAATGTTTAATATCATCACGTAATAAAAAATTGTTATTAGGATAAAAATTATTTGAAAAAAATAAGTGAGATGGTTTTGAAAAATAAATGATCGACTTATATTAGTGTACCCCAAATTACATATTTATTGATTTATTTATATGGGTAAAATATTATTAAATCATCAAAAATAACAAATGGTGCAAAATTCATTTTCGTTATTTGTTCAGGCGGTGATTAAATTTTTTACTTGAAACTGTAGACATCAGATCACACATCAAATACAATTAATGTGTTAGTAATAAAATTGTTATTTCTTATTAAGGGGTCACCTTATAAACCTCCACATAATTTTTTTTTTTAATTTAAGTGGTATATATTAACTATTACTATTGAATATCTTGTTAGGGTTCTTATTGCGTACTGAGGGGTCGTGTCAATAGTATGGGCTATCTACCAGATGAACGTCTTATGCCATACTTGAAGGCATCCGAATTTGGATCGACGACATTGATCCACATGTCTGATTCGAAGTACAATTTAATCACTGCTTTGGTCGAGCGGTGACGTCTGGAGACTTACACTTTTCATTTGACGTGTGGGGAGTACACCATTACTCTGGAAGATGTTGCACTGCAACTTGAGTTCCCAACCGACAACATAGTGGTCATGGGTTTTAGTACATTGTTCGATCCGGAGACCCTTTGCTATGATTTATTAGGATGCTCGACCGGTGATGGTAACGATAAATTAATGACTTTGAGATTTTCATGGTTGAAGACGAATTTAGAATATTTACCAAGTACTGCCACTGAGCGAGAGATGATGTGCATCGTTTAAGCATATATAATGCATATGACAGGGGGCGTACTCATGCCAGATGCAAATAACAACAAGGTCCACTTGATATACTTGTCCCTGTTATCTGATTTATACGCTGCCCGTTCATACAGTTGGGGCTTAACAGTATTAGCTACATTGTATCGTGAGCTTTTTCGGACGACAAAGCGCCGTGCCATGGACATAGATGGGTGCTTGGTATTGTTGCAGTCCTAGGCGCTTTATAGGATACCATTCTTAGCATTAGTTACTCACCAAACATATGTTTTCCATCTCGTTAATAGGTTGATAAAATTTAACCATTATAACAATATTTTTTTTAATGAAAATTTGTTCTAAAAAGTTTACTTTTTTCATAGATGGAGTTCTTCTCTGGGTAACGAGAGGTCATATACGCTTTTGATTTACCGCTAGATGATTGAGACATACACTGGGGAGAGGGTAATTTTTACTAATATTCATTAATGTACTTACTTTATTTATGTTATTTGACTCGTGCTATTATAACAATATTATTAATTATGCAGTTTACTTGGATATTCTTTCCTGCACATTATGGCTTTTGTTCCTCACTTTACTTACATCCATTCACACTTGTGGTGCATTAACTCACCCCTGTTGAATTTCTCAACAATTGAGTGGTGTAATGGGAATTGAGTACTATGATAGTTCGGGTGCATCCAACATATTTCGAATGTTCTGTGAAGTTTAGGGGTTGTACACTTAATAAACAAAATGGGGAAACATGACAAGAATTGGGCAGTAGAGTATGAAAAATATATTGTATTGTGGAATGATCTGAACGGAGACCTCGGATGGATTATGCATTTGATTTGCGGCCATTTGAGGAGTACCAACTCTAGTACATGGCATGTAGGAAATCTTTCTTATTTGGTGGGTGAACGATGCTTATCTCTTCACACATGCAACGAGTTAGGCACCTCTCACATTATCTACCACATTCGCCTCTTGCACTCGAACTGGAGCCAGTGCTTGAACTCGAGTGGTTTTATTTACTATTTGAGGGTAGTTCTTACCATCTGGACTTGGGGTCAATAATTATTTTCCAGCCTCGTTAGGCTACGCATATTAATCGGAGATTCTCGGTTCCATGTTTAATCAATCGGTTTTGAGATCACCAATTACGTTTGATACCTTCGGCCCATTACCACCCCAATACTCAACCCTCCCGGGCAAACCTTTGGGACATACGATTTCTCAAGTATGTTTAGCACACCACAAGGTTCGTAGATGGATGTTGTGAATGATGTCCCGGGTGAGGTTAACAATGACCACCGTGAGCACCCTGACACCATCGAACCATAAATTTTAGGGGGTGTAACATTATATTTACTGCATTTACACTGTAATTTAAAATTTCAAGTTTGTATTAATTTAATTATAACAAATGTTTGACTTAATTTTCAAGTTTGTAATTAATTTAGTTATAGCAAATGTTTGACTTAATTTTATTTGAAAACACTATAATAAATGTGAAAATTCCATCATAATCATTAAAATTTTGTTACAAGCTTGAACATGGAGTACATTAATTCATATTCCATTCGATTGCGATGATTGTCTAATACGGTAGGTTTGATGCGGGCATTTAGTCCGGTTATGACCAACTACACGCCATAAAGTTTGCCCTCGATTTTCTCTTTCATGTCCATTTTATGATTATCCTGGTGACTTGTGGGCGACCTTTTGAGTTTCTACGTAACTCATTGTCTAAGATAAGCTTGAAAATCAGCGAAGGCACTTCCCATGTTGATAGATCACGCGGGACAAGGAACTTGTTTCCCTAAATACGTAATGTACACTCGAGAGGGTACAACTCATAGTAGGGGTGAGCAAAATTTGATTTGATTCGAAAAAATAAAATAAAAATTCAAATTTAAAATTATTTGAATCGAGTTAATCGAATCAACTCAAATTTTTTTTCGAATTTCGAGTTTGATCGATTTAAATTTTTGAATTCGAATAACTTGAATAATTAGAATAAAACGAATATAAAGCATATTTTTAAAATTTTAGGCTTTCACTTTAACCCAATTTCCCCTAAGCCCAAACCATTTTATTTTATCCCATTTTCCCCCAAGCGCATCTGCTTACAAGTCCATTTTCCCAATTCCTCCCCCAAATCAAACCCTTGCTTTAACAAACTCCATCATCAAAATTAGTTTTCTTCTTTTCTCTTAATTTTCATTTAGTTCAAATTTCAAACCCCAAAATCTATTTTCTTATAAAAACCCTAAATTAAAACCTAACTCTATTCTTCTCCTTCTTGTTCAAAAATCTCCAAAATAAACTTTTCGTCATTCTTATCTTTCTTAATTATCAGTTTATTCAAATCCTCAAATCAAAATCCTTACCTCCAAATCGAGTTGCTATTCCTTCTGACCAGCGCACTCTGTTCTCTTCCATTTTAAGCTTGAATTTTCTGCATCTTTAAGGTTTGTCTTGAAACATTTTTGAATAGTTGAATATTTTTGCTCTATTTTCATCTCTCTATTTTTTACTGCTTAAGTGCATGATGAATGTTTTTTCGAAACATTTTTCATCTTTAAACACTCTGTTTTTTTCCTTCTAAGAATAATAAAAATAGTTTTTTTTTACAAAATTTGAGTGACATTCAATTAAACTTTAATGTCTATGTTACTCTGGTTAATTTTTTAAAATGAAAGAATTCTTAACTTGTTTGAGTGCGGATACCCTAGAGTTTTGTTTTAGATAAGGATATCCCTTTTTCTGAAGTGAAGGTTGGTTTGCTAGTATCTCTTGGTGAAGTCATTTCTGGCTTTCTGGCTTCTTCTTCTTAGTGATGTGAATTAGACATCTAGACACATTTTGCTTAGATACTTATACCTAAGTCCTAATTTAGGCTACTTTTACAAGTTATCTTCTTAATAAGATGTTTGAAAGAAATTAATTAATGAAATGCTAGGCATTTGCAGTTGTAGGATCAATAGTTCAGTTAGGAGTCTATTGTGAACTCAAACTCGACTTGGCTTTTCCATCTTTTGACAATCAATTAGCAATCGGTTTTGGGTGCTTAGCATAATATCAAAGCCTGGGGGTTGGACATGCATTGCCTTGTATGTTTTTTGTTGATTTATGGTTATAGTCTACTTGTTTTGCTATTGATTCAATTGACATTTGGACTAAATATATAAGTGGTGTCTTCAGGCCGGTTTCATTTAGGTGTTGTTATGGCCTTATATTCAAATTGGAGTTGTTTTCTATTGTGACAACCCGAATTAGGGCCTAATCGGAATAGTGGTTTCATGACCACAAATCCGAGATAGAAATAATTGTTTTATAATTATTTTGGGGTTTATGATATGATTGCATGATTTTGTGAAAATTTCGTGATGAAATTCTATGCCTAAAGTGCTTAAATTGAAAATAGGGACTAAATCGAATAAGTTGCAAAATTTACATCCCGGAAGTTTTTAGTATGAAATTGTTTTGGAATATTAATTAGGAGATCTTAAATAGCAATTTGACCAATTTTAAATTCATGGACAAAATTAGGACATGGAAGGAATTTTTGAAAGTTTAGTAAGGAGGGCATTTTGGTCATTTGGATATTAAATGAAATAAAATGGGAAAAATAACACAAAATTGATCATCATCCTCCTTAGTTGCTGCCGAATTCTCCTCTCTCCATATCTAGGGTTTCTTCAATTTTCAAGCTCCATAGTAAGTGATTCCAAGCCCGCTTTTAATGTTCTTTACGTTTTGGAATCCGGAAGCTCGATTAAGCTTATGCTAGTAATAATTTAACCTAGGGTTCACATTTGGAAAAATACCCATAGGTGAAATTTGTGTATTTTGATGTTTTATGATAGAATATGAGGTTTTAAATTATGTTAAATAACTTATGCTACTCGATTTTAAGTGAAAACGAGTAAAAGCAAGATAATCGGTAAAAATACCTATTGTTCATAACTATATGATAGAGTGAGAATTTGATGTTGTTGTAGAAGAGAAAATGTTCAGCATATCATAAAACATAAGAATAAGGGCTGAAATTAAATTCCGAGCCTAGGGGCAAAATGTAATTTTGTAAAGTTAGGGGCAAAATGTAATTTTTCCATAATGTGATTTTTGGATTGAAATAAATAGTATGAGTATTAAATGAGCTAAATGTGTTATTATAGATCAAGAAAGACGCAGAATTGATCTCGAGCAGGGAAGGAAAAAGTTTTGGACTAAATTGCAAAATTTCCACATTTTGCACCAAGGTAAGTTTGTATGTAAATATTACAATAATTTCATGTACATTCTTATATTTCAGCCTATTATATAAACATACTAGCTGATGTTAAAATGTAAATCGACTATTGGAAAAATGGAAATAAATATAGAGAGAGATCCGGTTGAACATTGAGAGATCGAATGAAATAGAGGAGCGTAGCTAGGTCACATGTATGATGCTGAGTGCACATCATGTGTACAAGAAAGCTACGAGACACCTGTAGTAGCTAGGTCACATGCGTGATACGAGATGTATCCCATGTAGACAAGAGAGCTACGTGAAAGATAAATGTAGCTAGGTCGCATGCGTGATTCCAAGTGAAGGACACCATGTAGACAAGAGAGCTACGTGAAAGGTAAATGTAGCTAGGTCGCATGCGTGATTCCAAGTGAAGGACACCATGTAGACAAGAGAGCTACGAGACAAATCGGTTAGGTCGCATGAGTGGTACTAAGTGTTCACCATGTGTACAAGAGAGCCGAACTAAACGAAGTATGATGGTGGGGGTGTCTTTGAAACCATTAAATATCGAGGATTGATCCGAATTGTTCAACGGGATGGTTTTGTGGTGATATTGTGGTTTGGACCTACACTTATGGTGAATGAAATGTGGTGAAAATGATTTGTGGTATATACATATATAAGATAAAATGAGGGTAGCATAAAGAATGTGTGAAAGAGTGAAATTAGCATTAAAACTGTTTTTAGATGGTAGCAGTGACGTGATTTTGAAAAATCACCAAAAATAGGAGGAATATAATTAGAGGTTGAATGAGATGTAAAATTAAAGCTTAATGAGTCTACTTTCATATAAAAGAAACAGAGCAAGCAAAGGAATTCTATATTTTGAGATATTTACAATTGTATGTGACTTGCTCAGGATGAATACGTGATCCCCTGTTCCAACTTTGAAAAATCATTAAAAATTGTACAAAGAAAATTAAGAAATATATTTTACATGCCTAAATTACTTATTGAGACTAGTTTTAAATGAAACAGACCTCAGGGTTGTTTGAATTGTGTACTGAGAGATATTCAATTCGTAGTGAACAGAGGTCAGATCAGTCGAGCTGTGTAACAGGGGAAACTTTAACTAATAAACTGTACTAATCGGCTGAACTAAAATTATAGAAAAAATTAGCAAAAAGCTTTATGAGTCTAGATTCAGGGAAATTTTACGGATTTGAATTTCGAGTTTTGTAACCCGAGTTATGATTTATTTAGTGAATATGACGCAGTAGAGACAGCTAAATCAAAGTGGAATGAATAGTGAAGTTAAAGTAGATAAACTTGAATTGTTGTGTAAACATGTTAGATTCTTTAATTAGTATTTACATACTTACTTACTAAGCTATAAGCTTACTTTGTTTCTCTCTTTTGTCTTATAGTGTTCTTCGCTTGCTCGGGAGTTAAGGATCGTGAAGATCTACTCGCACTATCATACTTTAGGGTATTTGAACTAAACGTTTTGAATTATGGCATGTATAGTAGGCTTAATTATTTTGTTACGTGTCATATTTGTCTAGGTTAAAATATTAGTTACAGTACTCGACCAGATACTTTGACAAGCCATTAAAGTGGGCTAATATTGTTCAAGACATATGTTATACGATGCACTATCAAATTGGATGACATATTTATATCTCGATTATGTTTAATGGTATGTGTTATGTTCTGGTAATACCTTATATCCTGTTCCGACGACGGTAACGGGTAAGGGGTGTTACATTTAGTGGTATCAGAGCTATGGTTTAGTCGGTTCTCGGACTAATAAAGTGTGTGTAAAGGTCTAGCTATACATGCCATAAAAATATTGTGATAGTGTGGTGACTCTGATTATTCTAAAGCGTGTTTTGTTTTAATATAGTAATGGATCTGAAGGAACTGCGGTGATGATCTTTTAGTAATGCATGGCTCCCGCACAAGGGACCGCTACTGTGGAAAGTAGACTGAGACATTGAGACAAGGAGATGAGGTTCGGGATGCCTTTCTCCAAATGATGAACAATTGGTATCTTGAATTTATTCGAGCAAATCCAAATGCTCAACCTCCTCCACCCCCTCCTATACCTCAGACGATTCCTATAGCTGCTCAAGGTATAGATTTGGTAAGAATGAACAAGCCTCCGGTTGACAAGATTCGAAAACAAGGGGCCGAAGAGTTTAGAGCAAAGGTCGATGATGATCCTGAGAAAGCGGAATTCGGCTTGAAAATTCTACCGTGTATTTGATGAGCTCTCATGTACACCCGAGGAATGCTTAAAGTGTGTCAGATCACTTTTGAGAGATTCGCTTACCACTGGTGGAAGACTTTGGTTGCAGTGGTGCCAAAAGAAAAAGTTACTTGGGATTTCTTCCAGGAAGAATTTAGAAAGAAATACATAAGTCAGCGATTTATTGATCAAAAACGGAAGGAGTTCCTTGAATTGAAGCAAGGGAAAATGTCTGTAGCAGGAGTATGAACGCGAATTTGTAAGACTCAGCAAGTATGCTCAGGAATGTGTGTCTACCGAGGCCATTATGTGTAGAAGATTTGAAGATGGACTGAATGAGGACATTAAAATGCTTATAGGAATTTTGGAGTTGAAAGAATTTGTAGTATTGGTTGATCGAGCTCTTAAAGCCGAAGAATTGAACAAAGAAAGAAGAAAAGCTGCTATTGAGGCCCGAGACGTCAGAAAAAGACAGATAAGCAAGCCATTTCAATCTCAACCAAAGAGGTCCAAAGAGACAAACCCTCGAATGACAGTTTCAATTGGGGATTCACAGAGATCGTGGTAGAGCATATTCGGGTCTAAAGCTCAAGCTACTTGATGGCAAGTGTGGGTAAATGCGACCTAGAAAGCCCGAGTGTCGCAATGTGGCGAGCAACATTATGGTGAGTGTTGGGGACCGAGCGAGCTTGTTTCAAAGTGTTCTCGTGAGCATTTTATTAGAGATTGTCCGGAGAAAATTAAAGAAGAAAGATTTTGAGTGCTAGATGAATACCACCGCTAGTAGAGGTAGACCACGAGAAATCTGGAGGTGGGACTAGTAGTAAACTGTGATGAAAGATTTAACGGCAAGATCGTAAGCTAGAGCACTGCTAGAGCTTATGCTATACGTGCCGAGAAGATGCATCATCTCCGATGTCATTATGGTACATTTTCTCTATGATACTATTGTTATTGCATTGATTGATCCCGGGTCCACTCATTCCTATATTTGCATGAATTTAGTATCCAATAAAAAGTTGCCTATTGAATTTACTGAGTTTACGATTAAAGTGTCGAACCCCTTAGGCCAATATGTGCTAGTTGACAAGGTTTGCAAGAATTGCCCATTAATGATTCAAGGTCACTGTTTTCTGGCCAACTTGATGTTGTTACCATTTGGTGAGTTTGACGTTATCTTGGGAATGGACTGGTTAACATTGTATGATGCTAAGGTAGATTGTAAACAAAAGACACTAGAGTTGAAATGTGAAAATAGAAAAATTCTGTGGGTTAAAACAGATGAATCAAATAAATTGCCTATGGTGATTTCGCACATGTCTGCACAGAAATACATGAGAAAAGGGTGTGAAGCTTATCTGGCTTATGTAATGAATATTGAGTTGCCCCAACTGAAATTTGAATCAGTGCCGATAGTCTGTGAGTTTCCAGATGTATTTCCAGAGGAATTGCCTGGGTTGCCTCCGAATAGAGAGATAGATTTTGCTATTGATTTGTTGCCGGGCACTGCACCGATCTCGATTGCTCCATATAGAATGGCTCCGACTGAATTAAAAGAATTGAAGGCTCAGTTGCAGGAGTTAACAGACAAGGGATTTGTGAGACCGAGTTTCTCTCCTGGGTGCTCTGTATTATTCAGAAGAAGAAGGATGGTTCAATGAGACTTTGCATTGATTACCGTCAGCTTAATAAGGTGACTATAAAGAACAAGTACCCATTGCCGAGGATTGATGATTTATTCGATCAGTTAAAGGGGGCCACAGTGTTTTCAAAGATTGATTTGAGGTCTGGTTACTACCAGCTGAGAGTTAAGGAGTCAGATGTGCCGAAAACTGCCTTTAGGACAAGGTATGGACATTATGAGTTTCTTGTGATGCCTTTCGGCTTAACAAATGCTCCAGCTATATTTATGGACTTAATGAATCGGATCTTCCGACCATATTTGGATAAGTTTGTAGTAGTGTTTATAGATGACATTTTAATTTATTCTCGAGATGAGTCTGAACATGCCGAACACTTGAGAACTATATTGCAAATCTTGAGAGAAAAGAAACTGTTTGCCAAGTTTAGTAAAAGTGAGTTCTGGCTTCGTGAAGTCGGATTTTGGGGCATATAGTCTCGGTGATGGTATTCGGTGGGTCCAAGTAAGATTTCGCGATCGTTGATTGGAAACCGCCCAAGAATGTATCCGAGGTTAGAAGCTTTTAGGCTTAGCCGGGTATTATAGACGTTTTGTTGAAGGATTTTCGATGATTGCCTCTCCTATGACTAAGTTGTTGCAAAAGAATGTTAAGTTTGAATGGGTGATAAATGTCAACAAAGTTTTGAAAAGTTGAAAGCACGATTGATGAAGCACCAATTTTAATACGACCGAGTCGGAAAGGAGTTCGTAATTTATAGTGATGCATCATTGATGTGCTTTGGATGTGTGTTGATGCAAGAGGGTAAAGTGGTAGCTTATGCTTCGAGATAGTTAAAACCGCATGAGAAGAACTATCCTACACATGATTTGGGCGGCATTGTTGTTTTTGCCTTGAAGATTTGGCGACATTATTTGTACGGTGAAAATGCCGAATTTTACCGATCACAAAAGTTTGAAGTACTTGATGAATCAAAAGGATCCGAATCATGACAGCGAAGATGGCTTGAATTATTAAAGGATTATGATCTAGTGATTGATTATCATCCGGAAAAGCAAATGTAGTTCTTGACGCCTTGAGCGAAAATTTCTTTTTACTTTGAGAGCCATGAACACGGGGTTAGCATTGTCTCGATGATGGGTCAATCTTAGCGAAATGAGAGCTAAACCGTTATTTCTCCGATTGATTTGTGATGCTCAAAAGAATGATAGTGAGTTGCGGATCAAGAGAACTCAATGCGAATCAAAGTTACGACTCGATTTTCGAGTTGGACCGGATGATTGTTTGATGTTTGAGACAGGATATGTGTGCCGAAAAACGATAAATTGATTCGAAAATATTACATGAGGCGCACAATGGTCGTTTATCGTTCATCCCGAAGCACAAAATGTATAATGATTTAAAGAAGTTGTATTGGTGGCGTGTATGAAAAGGACATTTCGAATTTGTAACCAAGTGTTTGATCTGTTAACAAGTAAAAGTGAACATCAAGTGCCTTGAGATTACTTCAACCGGTAATGGTGCCGAGTGGAAATGGGACAAGATTACCATGGATTTTGTAACCGGTTTGCCTTTAACTCCTAAAAGAAGGATCTTTGTTTGGGTAGTGGTTGATAGATTAACAAAGTCACCCACTTTATACCAAGACGTATCGATTACTCACTTGATAAATTAGCGAATTATATGTTGCTGAAATTGTGAAGTTGCACGGAGTACCTATGTCTATAATATCGATAGAGATCCAAGATTTACCTCGAGATTTTGGAAAAAGTTACAAGAAGCTTTGGGTACAAAATTGAACTTTAGTACCGCATTTCATCCACAAACAGATGGTCAAACAGAAAGAGTAATCCGGTACTCGAAGATATGCTTAGATCTTGTGTTTTAGAATTTGGAGGTAGTTGGGAGAAATATCTATCTTTGATTGAGTTTGCCTACAATAACAGCTTATCAATCAAGTATACAAATGGCACCGTCTGAAGCCTTGTATGGTCGTAAGTGTCGGACTCCTTTATATTGGACCGAGCTTAGTGAGAAGCAGATTCATGGAGTTGATCTAGTTAAAGAAACCAAGAGAAAATAAAAGTAATTCGGGATTGCTTAAAAGTCGCTTCAGATCGACAAAAGTCATATGCGATTTAAAAGAAAAGAGATTGAATTTCGTGGGTGATAAAGTGTTCTTGAAGGTGTCACCATGGAAAAAGATTCGAGATTTAGTCGGAAAGGCAAGTTGAGTCCGCGTTTTATTGGGCGTCTGAGATTCTTGAGAGAATTGGACCGATGGCATATCGGTTGGCCTTACCGGCAGAGTTAGAAAGAATTCATAACGTGTTTCATGTATCAATGTTGCGACGTTATCGTTCTGATCCTTCACATGTGATTTCTCCAACAGAAATTGAGATTCGATCGGATATGACCTATGAGGAGGAACCAATAAAGATTTTGGCTCGAGAGGTTAAACAGTTAAGAAATAAAAGTATAGCTTTAGTGAAAGTATTGTGGCACAGACATGGGATAGAAGAGGCTACGTGGGAACCTGAAGAAGCTATGAGGAAACAATACCCAAACCTCTTTACCGGTAAGATTTTCGAGGACGAAAATCTCAAAAGGGGGAGAATTGTGACAACCCGAATTAGGGCCTAATCGAATAGTGGTTTCATGACCACAAATCCGAGATAGAAATAATTGTTTTATAATTATTTTGGGGTTTATGATATGATTGCATGATTTTGTGAAAATTTCGTGATGAAATTCTATGCCTAAAGTGCTTAAATTGAAAATAGGGACTAAATCGAATAAGTTGCAAAATTTACATCCCGGAAGTTTTAGTATGAAATTGTTTTGGAATATTAATTAGGAGATCTTAAATAGCAATTTGACCAATTTTAAATTCATGGACAAAATTAGGACATGGAAGGAATTTTTGAAAGTTTAGTAAGGAGGGCATTTTGGTCATTTGGATATTAAATGAAATAAAATGGGAAAAATAACACAAAATTGATCATCATCCTCCTTAGTTGCTGCGAATTCTCCTCTCTCCATAGCTAGGGTTTCTTCAATTTTCAAGCTCCATAGTAAGTGATTCCAAGCCCGCTTTTAATGTTCTTTACGTTTTGGAATCCGGAAGCTCGATTAAGCTTATGCTAGTAATAATTTAACCTAGGGTTCACATTTGGAAAAATACCCATAGGTGAAATTTGTGTATTTTGATGTTTTATGATAGAATATGAGGTTTTAAATTATGTTAAATAACTTGTGCTACTCGATTTTAAGTGAAAACGAGTAAAAGCAAGATAATCGGTAAAAATACCTATTGTTCATAACTATATGATAGAGTGAGAATTTGATGTTGTTGTAGAAGAGAAAATGTTCAGCATATCATAAAACATAAGAATAAGGGCTGAAATTAAATTCCGAGCCTAGGGGCAAAAATGTAATTTTGTAAAAGTTAGGGGCAAAATGTAATTTTTCCATAATGTGATTTTTGGATTGAAATAAATAGTATGAGTATTAAATGAGCTAAATGTGTTATTATAGATCAAGAAAGACTTGAAATTGATCTCGAGCAGGGAAGGAAAAAGTTTTGGACTAAATTGCAAAATTTCCACATTTTGCACCAAGGTAAGTTTGTATGTAAATATTACAATAATTTCATGTACATTCTTATATTTCAGCCTATTATATAAACATACTAGCTGATGTTAAAATGTAAATCGACTATTGGAAAAATGGAAATAAATATAGAGAGAGATCCGGTTGAACATTCTGGAGAGATCGAATGAAATAGAGGGAGCGTAGCTAGGTCACATGTATGATGCTGAGTGCACATCATGTGTACAAGAAAGCTACGAGACACCCTGTAGTAGCTAGGTCACATGCGTGATACGAGATGTATCCCATGTAGACAAGAGAGCTACGTGAAAGATAAATGTAGCTAGGTCGCATGCGTGATTCCAAGTGAAGGACACCATGTAGACAAGAGAGCTACGTGAAAGGTAAATGTAGCTAGGTCGCATGCGTGATTCCAAGTGAAGGACACCATGTAGACAAGAGAGCTACGAGACAAATCGGTTAGGTCGCATGAGTGGTACTAAGTGTTCACCATGTGTACAAGAGAGCCGAACTAAACGAAGTATGATGGTGGGTCTGTGTGCTGAAACCATTAAATATCGAGGATTGATCCGAATTGTTCAACGGGATGGTTTTGTGGTGATATTGTGGTTTGGACCTACACTTATGGTGAATGAAATGTGGTGAAAATGATTTGTGGTATATACATATATAAGATAAAATGAGGGTAGCATAAAGAATGTGTGAAAGAGTGAAATTAGCATTAAAACTGTTTTTAGATGGTAGCAGTGACGTGATTTTGAAAAATCACCAAAATAGGAGGAATATAATTAGAGGTTGAATGAGATGTAAAATTAAAGCTTAATGAGTCTACTTTCATATAAAAGAAACAGAGCAAGCAAAGGAATTCTATATTTTGAGATATTTACAATTGTATGTGACTTGCTCAGGATGAATACGTGATCCCTGTTCCAACTTTGAAAAATCATTAAAAATTGTACAAAGAAAATTAAGAAATATATTTTACATGCCTAAATTACTTATTGAGACTAGTTTTAAATGAAACAGACCTCAGGGTTGTTTGAATTGTGTACTGAGAGATATTCAATTCGTAGTGAACAGAGGTCAGATCAGTCGAGCTGTGTAACAGGGGAAACTTTAACTAATAAACTGTACTAATCGGCTGAACCAAAATTATAGAAAAAATTAGCAAAAAGCTTTATGAGTCTAGATTCAGGAAATTTTACGGATTTGAATTTCGAGTTTTGTAACCCGAGTTATGATTTATTTAGTGAATATGACGCAGTAGAGACAGCTAAATCAAAGTGGAATGAATAGTGAAGTTAAAGTAGATAAACTTGAATTGTTGTGTAAACATGTTAGATTCTTTAATTAGTATTTACA
Source organism: Gossypium arboreum (assembly GCF_025698485.1). Lineage (NCBI taxonomy): Eukaryota > Viridiplantae > Streptophyta > Magnoliopsida > Malvales > Malvaceae > Gossypium > Gossypium arboreum. The sequence goes on along the minus strand of NC_069072.1, from coordinate 12,444,097 downwards.
TACTTACTTACTAAGCTATAAGCTTACTTTGTTTCTCTCTTTTGTCTTATAGTGTTCTTGGCTTGCTCGGGAGTTAAGGATCGTGAAGATCTACTCGCACTATCATACTTTAGGGTATTTGAACTAAACGTTTTGAATTATGGCATGTATAGTAGGCTTAATTATTTTGTTACGTGTCATATTTGTCTAGGTTAAAATATTAGTTACAAGATTACTCGACCAGATACTTTGTACAAGCCATTAAAGTGGGCTAATATTGTTCAAGACATATGTTATACGATGCACTATCAAATTGGATGACATATTTATATCTCGATTATGTTTAATGGTATGTGTTATGTTCTGGTAATACCTTATATCTGCTCCTGACGACGTAACGGGTAAGGGGTGTTACATTTAGTGGTATCAGAGCTATGGTTTAGTCGGTTCTCGGACTAATAAAGTGTGTGTAAAGGTCTAGCTATACATGCCATAAAAATATTGTGATAGTGTGGTGACTCCTGATTATTCTAAACTGTGTTTTGTTTTAATATAGTAATGGATCCTGAAGGAACTGCGGCTGATGATGCTGCTAGTAATGCGCCGGCTCCCGCACAAGGGACCGCGCCTGTGGAAAGTAGACCTGAGACATTGAGACAAGGAGATGAGGTTCGGGATGCCTTTCTCCAAATGATGAACAATTGGTATACTGAATTTATTCGAGCAAATCCAAATGCTCAACCTCCTCCACCCCCTCCTATACCTCAGACGATTCCTATAGCTGCTCAAGGTATAGATTTGGTAAGAATGAACAAGCCTCCGGTTGACAAGATTCGAAAACAAGGGGCCGAAGAGTTTAGAGCAAAGGTCGATGATGATCCTGAGAAAGCGGAATTCTGGCTTGAAAATTCTACTCGTGTATTTGATGAGCTCTCATGTACACCCGAGGAATGCTTAAAGTGTGCTGTATCACTTTTGAGAGATTCGGCTTACCACTGGTGGAAGACTTTGGTTGCAGTGGTGCCAAAAGAAAAAGTTACTTGGGATTTCTTCCAGAAGAATTTAGAAAGAAATACATAAGTCGCGATTTATTGATCAAAACGGAAGGAGTTCCTTGAATTGAAGCAAGGAAAATGTCATGAGAGGGAGTATGAACGCGAATTTGTAAGACTCAAACAAGTATGCTCAGAATGTGTGTCTACCGAGGCCATTATGTGTAGAAGATTTGAAGATGGACTGAATGAGGACATTAAAATGCTTATAGGAATTTTGGAGTTGAAAGAATTTGTAGTATTGGTTGATCGAGCTCTTAAAGTCAAGAATTGAACAAAGAAAGAAGAAAAGTCGCTATTGAGGCCCGAGACGTCCGAAAAAGACAGATAAGCAAGCCATTTCAATCTCAACCAAAGAGGTCCAAAGAGACAAACCCTCGAATGACAGTTTCAATTGGGGATTCACATAGAGATCGTGGTAGAGCATATTCGGGTCTAAAGCTCAAGCTACTTGATGGCAAGTGTGGGTAATGTGCGACCTAGAAAGCCCGAGTGTCGACAATGTGGCGAGCAACATTATGGTGAGTGTTGGGGGACCGAGCGAGCTTGTTTCAAAGTCTTGGTTCTCGTGAGCATTTTATTAGAGATTGTCCGGAGAAAATTAAAGAAGAAAGATTTGAGTGCTAGGCAGAATACCACCGCTAGTAGAGGTAGACCACCGAGAAATCTGGAGGTGGGACTAGTAGTAAAACTGTGATGAAAGATTTAACGGCAAGATCGAAGCTAGAGCACTGCTAGAGCTTATGCTATACGTGCAGAAGATGCATCATCTCCGATGTCATTCTTGGTACATTTTCTCTATGATACTATTGTTATTGCATTGATTGATCCCGGTCCACTCATTCCTATATTTGCATGAATTTAGTATCCAATAAAAAGTTGCCTATTGAATTTCTTGAGTTTACGATTAAAGTGTCGAACCCTTAGGCCAATATGTGCTAGTTGACAAGGTTTGCAAGAATTGCCCATTAATGATTCAAGGTCACATTTTTCGCCAACTTGATGTTGTTACCATTTGGTGAGTTTGACGTTATCTTGGGAATGGACTGGTTAACATTGTATGATGCTAAGGTAGATTGTAAACAAAAGACACTAGAGTTGAAATGTGAAAATAGAAAAATTACGTGGGTTAAAACAGATGAATCAAATAAATTGCCTATGGTGATTTCGCACATGTCCGCACGTAAATACATGAGAAAAGGTGTGAAGCTTATCCGCTTATGTAATGAATATTGAGTTGCCCCAACCTGAAATTTGAATCGCTGCCGATAGTCTGTGAGTTTCGGATGTATTTCGGAGGAATTGCTGGGTTGCCTCGAATAGAGATAAATTTTGCTATTGATTTGTTGCAGCATCGCACCGATCTCGATTGCTCCATATAGAATGGCTCGATGAATTAAAAGAATTGAAGGCTCGATTGCAGGAGTTAATGACAAAGGATTTGTGAGACCGAGTTTCTCTCCCCGGGTGCTCTGTATTATTCAGTAAAGAAGAAGGATGGTTCAATGAGACTTTGCATTGATTACCGTCGACTTAATAAGGTGACTATAAAGAACAAGTACCCATTGCCGAGGATTGATGATTTATTCGATCGGTTAAAGGGGCCACAGTGTTTTCAAAGATTAATTTGAGGTCCGGTTACTACCAATTTGAGAGTTAAGGAGTCGATGTGCAAAGCGCCTTTAGGACAAGGTATGGACATTATGAGTTTCTTGTGATGCCTTTCGACTTAACAAATGCTCCACTATATTTATGGACTTAATGAATCGGATCTTGGCCATATTTGGATAAGTTTGTAGTAGTGTTTATAGATGACATTTTAATTTATTCTCGAGATGAGTCTGAACATGCCGAACACTTGAGAACTATATTGCAAATCTTGAGAGAAAAGAAACTGTTTGCCAAGTTTAGTAAAAGTGAGTTACGGCTTCGTGAAGTCGGATTTTGGGGCATATAGTCTCGGTGATGGTATTCGGTGGGTCCAAGTAAGATTTCTGCGATCGTTGATTGGAAACCGCCCAAGAATGTATCCGAGGTTAGAAGCTTTTTAGGCTTAGCCGGGTATTATAGACGTTTTGTTGAAGGATTTTCGATGATTGCCTCTCCTATGACTAAGTTGTTGCAAAAGAATGTTAAGTTTGAATGGACTGATAAATGTCAACAAAGTTTTGAAAAGTTGAAAGCACGATTGATGAAGCACCAATTTTAATACTGACCCGAGTCAGGAAAGGAGTTCGTAATTTATAGTGATGCATCATTGACAGGCTTTGGATGTGTGTTGATGCAAGAGGGTAAAGTGGTAGCTTATGCTTCGAGATAGTTAAAACCGCATGAGAAGAACTATCCTACACATGATTTGGGCGGCATTGTTGTTTTTGCCTTGAAGATTTGGCGACATTATTTGTACGGTGAAAATGCGAATTTTATTGATCACAAAAGTTTGAAGTACTTGATGAATCAAAAGGATCCGAATCATGACAATGAAGATGGCTTGAATTATTAAAGGATTATGATCTAGTGATTGATTATCATCCGGAAAAGCAAATGTAGTTCTTGACGCCTTGAGCGAAAATTTCTTTTTACTTTGAGAGCCATGAACACGGGTTAGCATTGTCGATGATGGGTCAATCTTAGCGAAATGAGAGCTAAACCGTTATTTCTCCATTGATTTGTGATGCTCAAAAGAATGATAGTGAGTTGCGGATCAAGAGAACTCAATGCGAATCAAAGTTACGACTCGATTTTCGAGTTGGACCGGATGATTGTTTGATGTTTCGAGACGGGATATGTGTCGAAAAACGATAAATTGATTCGAAAATATTACATGAGGCGCACAATGGCTGTTTATCGTTCATCCTGGAAGCACAAAATGTATAATGATTTAAAGAAGTCAGTATTGGTGGCGGTATGAAAAGGGACATTTCTGAATTTGTAACCAAGTGTTTGATCTGTTAACAAGTAAAATTTGAACATCAAGTGCCTTGAGATTACTTCAACCGTAATGGTGCACGAGTGGAAATGGGACAAGATTACCATGGATTTTGTAACCGGTTTGCCTTTAACTCCTAAAAAGAAGGATGTTGTTTGGGTAGTGGTTGATAGATTAACAAAGTCAGCCCACTTTATACCAAAGACGTATCGATTACTCACTTGATAAATTAGCCGAATTATATGTTGCTGAAATTGTGAAGTTGCACGAGTACCTATGTCTATAATATCGATAGAGATCCAAGATTTACCTCGAGATTTTGGAAAAAGTTACAAGAAGCTTTGGGTACAAAATTGAACTTTAGTACCGCATTTCATCCACAAACAGATGGTCAAACAGAAAGAGTAATCCGGTACTCAAGATATGCTTAGATGTTGTGTTTTAGAATTTGGAGGTAGTTGGGAGAAATATCTATCTTTGATTGAGTTTGCCTACAATAACAGTTATCAATCAAGTATACAAATGGCACCGTCTGAAGCCTTGTATGGTCGTAAGTGTCGGACTCCTTTATATTGGACCGAGCTTAGTGAGAAGCAGATTCATGGAGTTGATCTAGTTAAAGAAACCAAGAGAAAATAAAAGTAATTGGGATTGCTTAAAAGTCGCTTCAGATCGACAAAAGTCATATGCGATTTAAAAAGAAAAGAGATTGAATTTCGGTGGGTGATAAAGTGTTCTTGAAGGTGTCACCATGGAAAAAGATTCGAGATTTAGTCGGAAAGGCAAGTTGAGTCCGCATTTTATTGGGCCGCACGAGATTCTTGAGAGAATTGGACCGATGGCATATCGGTTGGCCTTACCGGCAGAGTTAGAAAGAATTCATAACGTGTTTCATGTATCAATGTTGCGACGTTATCGTTCTGATCCTTCACATGTGATTTCTCCAACAGAAATTGAGATTCGATCGGATATGACCTATGAGGAGGAACCAATAAAGATTTTGGCTCGAGAGGTTAAGCAGTTAAGAAATAAAAGTATAGCTTTAGTGAAAGTATTGTGGCACGACATGGGATAGAAGAGGCTACGTGGGAACTGAAGAAGCTATGAGGAAACAAAGACCCAAACCTCTTTCTCGGTAAGATTTTCGAGGACGAAAATCTCAAAAGGGGGAGAATTGTGACAACCCGAATTAGGGCCTAATCGGAATAGTGGTTTCATGACCACAAATCCGAGATAGAAATAATTGTTTTATAATTATTTTGGGGTTTATGATATGATTGCATGATTTTGTGAAAATTTCGTGATGAAATTCTATGCCTAAAGTGCTTAAATTGAAAATAGGGACTAAATCGAATAAGTTGCAAAATTTACATCCGGAAGTTTTAGTATGAAATTGTTTTGGAATATTAATTAGGAGATCTTAAATAGCAATTTGACCAATTTTAAATTCATGGACAAAATTAGGACATGGAAGGAATTTTTGAAAGTTTAGTAAGGAGGGCATTTTGGTCATTTGGATATTAAATGAAATAAAATGGGAAAAATAACACAAAATTGATCATCATCCTCCTTAGTTGCTGCCGAATTCTCCTCTCTCCATAGCTAGGGTTTCTTCAATTTTCAAGCTCCATAGTAAGTGATTCCAAGCCCGCTTTTAATGTTCTTTACGTTTTGGAATCCGGAAGCTCGATTAAGCTTATGCTAGTAATAATTTAACCTAGGGTTCACATTTGGAAAAATACCCATAGGTGAAATTTGTGTATTTTGATGTTTTATGATAGAATATGAGGTTTTAAATTATGTTAAATAACTTGTGCTACTCGATTTTAAGTGAAAACGAGTAAAAGCAAGCATAATCGGTAAAAATACCTATTGTTCATAACTATATGATAGAGTGAGAATTTGATGTTGTTGTAGAAGAGAAAAATGTTCAGCATATCATAAAACATAAGAATAAGGGCTGAAATTAAATTCCCGAGCCTAGGGGCAAAAATGTAATTTTGTAAAAGTTAGGGGGCAAAAATGTAATTTTTCCATAATGTGATTTTTGGATTGAAATAAATAGTATGAGTATTAAATGAGCTAAATGTGTTATTATAGATCAAGAAAGACGCAGAATTGATCTCGAACGGGGGAAGGAAAAAGTTTTGGACTAAATTGCAAAATTTCCACATTTTGCACCAAGGTAAGTTTGTATGTAAATATTACAATAATTTCATGTACATTCTTATATTTCAGCCTATTATATAAACATACTAGCTGATGTTAAAATGTAAATCGACTATTGGAAAAATGGAAATAAATATAGAGAGAGATCCGGTTGAACATTCTGAGAGATCGAATGAAATAGAGGGAGCGTAGCTAGGTCACATGTATGATGCTGAGTGCACATCATGTGTACAAGAAAGCTACGAGACACCCTGTAGTAGCTAGGTCACATGCGTGATACGAGATGTATCCCATGTAGACAAGAGAGCTACGTGAAAGATAAATGTAGCTAGGTCGCATGCGTGATTCCAAGTGAAGGACACCATGTAGACAAGAGAGCTACGTGAAAGGTAAATGTAGCTAGGTCGCATGCGTGATTCCAAGTGAAGGACACCATGTAGACAAGAGAGCTACTGAGACAAATCGGTTAGGTCGCATGAGTGGTACTAAGTGTTCACCATGTGTACAAGAGAGCCGAACTAAACGAAGTATGATGGTGGGGTGTCTTTGAAACCATTAAATATCGAGGATTGATCCGAATTGTTCAACGGGATGGTTTTGTGGTGATATTGTGGTTTGGACCTACACTTATGGTGAATGAAATGTGGTGAAAATGATTTGTGGTATATACATATATAAGATAAAATGAGGGTAGCATAAAGAATGTGTGAAAGAGTGAAATTAGCATTAAAACTGTTTTTAGATGGTAGCAGTGACGTGATTTTGAAAAATCACCAAAATAGGAGGAATATAATTAGAGGTTGAATGAGATGTAAAATTAAAGCTTAATGAGTCTACTTTCATATAAAAGAAACAGAGCAAGCAAAGGAATTCTATATTTTGAGATATTTACAATTGTATGTGACTTGCTCAGGATGAATACGTGATCCCCTGTTCCAACTTTGAAAAATCATTAAAAATTGTACAAAGAAAATTAAGAAATATATTTTACATGCCTAAATTACTTATTGAGACTAGTTTTAAATGAAACAGACCTCAGGGTTGTTTGAATTGTGTACTGAGAGATATTCAATTCGTAGTGAACAGAGGTCAGATCAGTCGAGCTGTGTAACAGGGGAAACTTTAACTAATAAACTGTACTAATCGGCTGAACCAAAATTATAGAAAAAATTAGCAAAAAGCTTTATGAGTCTAGATTCAGGAAATTTTACGGATTTGAATTTCGAGTTTTGTAACCCGAGTTATGATTTATTTAGTGAATATGACGCAGTAGAGACAGCTAAATCAAAGTGGAATGAATAGTGAAGTTAAAGTAGATAAACTTGAATTGTTGTGTAAACATGTTAGATTCTTTAATTAGTATTTACATACTTACTTACTAAGCTATAAGCTTACTTTGTTTCTCTCTTTTGTCTTATAGTGTTCTTCGGCTTGCTCAGGAGTTAAGGATCGTGAAGATCTACTCGCACTATCATACTTTAGGGTATTTGAACTAAACGTTTTGAATTATGGCATGTATAGTAGGCTTAATTATTTTGTTACGTGTCATATTTGTCTAGGTTAAAATATTAGTTCTGAGACTCGACCGGATACTTTGTACAAGCCATTAAAGTGGGCTAATATTGTTCAAGACATATGTTATACGATGCACTATCAAATTGGATGACATATTTATATCTCGATTATGTTTAATGGTATGTGTTATGTTCTGGTAATACCTTATATCCTGTTCCGGCGACGATAGCGGGTAAGGGTGTTACATTTAGTGGTATCGAGCTATGGTTTAGTCGGTTCTCGGACTAATAAAGTGTGTGTAAAGGTCTAGCTATACATGCCATAAAAATATTGTGATAGTGTGGTGACTCTGATTATTCTAAAGCGTGTTTTGTTTTAATATAGTAATGGATCCTGAAGGAACTGCGGTGATGATCTTTGCTAGTAATGCGCCGGCCCCGCACAAGGGACCGCTTTGTGGAAAGTAGACTGAGACATTGAGACAAGGAGATGAGGTTCGGGATGCCTTTCTCCAAATGATGAACAATTGGTATCTTGAATTTATTCGAGCAAATCCAAATGCTCAACCTCCTCCACCCCTCCTATACCTTAGACGATTCCTATAGTGCTCAAGGTATAGATTTGGTAAGAATGAACAAGCCTCCGGTTGACAAGATTCGAAAACAAGGGCCAAGAGTTTAGAGCAAAGGTCGATGATGATCCCGAGAAAGCGGAATTCGGCTTGAAAATTCTACCCGTGTATTTGATGAGCTCTCATGTACACCCGAGGAATGCTTAAAGTGTCTTGTATCACTTTTGAGAGATTGACTTACCACCGGTGGAAGACTTTGGTTGCAGTGGTGCCAAAAGAAAAAGTTACTTGGGATTTCTTCCGGAAGAATTTAGAAAGAAATACATAAGTCGGCGATTTATTGATCAAAAGCGGAAGGAGTTCCTTGAATTGAAGCAAGGAAAATGTCATGAGGAGGAGTATGAACGCGAATTTGTAAGACTAAACAAGTATGCTCGAGAATGTGTGTCTACCGAGGCCATTATGTGTAGAAGATTTGAAGATGGACTGAATGAGGACATTAAAATGCTTATAGGAATTTTGGAGTTGAAAGAATTTGTAGTATTGGTTGATCGAGCTCTTAAAGTAGAAGAATTGAACAAAGAAAGAAGAAAAGTCGCTATTGAGGCCCGAGACGTCCGAAAAAGACAGATAAGCAAGCCATTTCAATCTCAACCAAAGAGGTCCAAAGAGACAAACCCTCGAATGACAGTTTCAATTGGGGATTCACAGAGATCGTGGTAGAGCATATTCGGGTCTAAAGCTCAAGCTACTTGATGGCAAGTGTGGGTAATGTGCGACCTAGAAAGCCCGAAAGTGTCGCAATGTGGCGAGCAACATTATGGTGAGTGTTGGGGGACCGAGCGAGCTTGTTTGTCTCGGTTCTCGTGAGCATTTTATTAGAGATTGTCCGGAGAAAATTAAAGAAGAAAGATTTGAGTGCTAGATGAATACCACCGCTAGTAGAGGTAGACCACCGAGAAATCTTGGAGGTGGGACTAGTAGTAAAGCGTGATGAAAGATTTAACGGCAAGATCGAAGCTAGAGCACCTGCTAGAGCTTATGCTATACGTGCTCGAGAAGATGCATCATCTCCGATGTCATTCTTGGTACATTTCTCTCTATGATACTATTGTTATTGCATTGATTGATCCCGGTCCACTCATTCCTATATTTGCATGAATTTAGTATCCAATAAAAAGTTGCCTATTGAATTTCTTGAGTTTACGATTAAAGTGTCGAACCCTTAGGCCAATATGTGCTAGTTGACAAGGTTTGCAAGAATTGCCCATTAATGATTCAAGGTCACTGTTTTTTCGCCAACTTGATGTTGTTACCATTTGGTGAGTTTGACGTTATCTTGGGAATGGGTGGTTAACATTGTATGATGCTAAGGTAGATTGTAAACAAAAGACACTAGAGTTGAAATGTGAAAATAGAAAAATTACGTGGGTTAAAACAGATGAATCAAATAAATTGCCTATGGTGATTTCGCACATGTCCGCACGTAAATACATGAGAAAAGGGTGTGAAGCTTATAAAGCTTATGTAATGAATATTGAGTTGCCCTAACTGAAATTTGAATCGATCCGATAGTCCGTGAGTTTCGGATGTATTTCGGAGGAATTGCCCAGGTTGCCTCGAATAGAGATAAATTTTGCTATTGATTTGTTGCAGCATCGCACCGATCTCGATTGCTCCATATAGAATGGCTCGATGAATTAAAAGAATTGAAGGCTCGGCCAGGAGTTAATGACAAGGGATTTGTGAGACCGAGTTTCTCTCCCTGGGTGCTCTGTATTATTCGTAGAAGAAGAAGGATGGTTCAATGAGACTTTGCATTGATTACCGTCGACTTAATAAGGTGACTATAAAGAACAAGTACCCATTGCCGAGGATTGATGATTTATTCGATCGTTAAAGGGGCCACAGTGTTTTCAAAGATTGATTTGAGGTCCGGTTACTACCAATTTGAGAGTTAAGGAGTCGATGTCTAAAAGCGCCTTTAGGACAAGGTATGGACATTATGAGTTTCTTGTGATGCCTTTCGCTTAACAAATGCTCCAGCTATATTTATGGACTTAATGAATCGGATCTTAGGCCATATTTGGATAAGTTTGTAGTAGTGTTTATAGATGACATTTTAATTTATTCTCGAGATGAGTCTGAACATGCGAACACTTGAGAACTATATTGCAAATCTTGAGAGAAAAGAAACTGTTTGCCAAGTTTAGTAAAAGTGAGTTCGCTTCGTGAAGTCGGATTTTGGGGCATATAGTCTCGGTGATGGTATTCGGTGGGTCCAAGTAAGATTTCTGCGATCGTTGATTGGAAACCGCCCAAGAATGTATCCGAGGTTAGAAGCTTTTAGGCTTAGCCGGGTATTATAGACGTTTTGTTGAAGGATTTTCGATGATTGCCTCTCCTATGACTAAGTTGTTGCAAAAGAATGTTAAGTTTGAATGGACTGATAAATGTCAACAAAGTTTTGAAAAGTTGAAAGCACGATTGATGAAGCACCAATTTTAATACAACCTCGAGTCGGAAAGGAGTTCGTAATTTATAGTGATGCATCATTGATGTGCTTTGGATGTGTGTTGATGCAAGAGGGTAAAGTGGTAGCTTATGCTTGAGATAGTTAAAACCGCATGAGAAGAACTATCCTACACATGATTTGGAACGGCATTGTTGTTTTTGCCTTGAAGATTTGGCGACATTATTTGTACGGTGAAAATGCGAATTTTTACCGATCACAAAAGTTTGAAGTACTTGATGAATCAAAAGGATCTGAATCTGCGACAATAAGATGGCTTGAATTATTAAAGGATTATGATCTAGTGATTGATTATCATCCGGAAAAGCAAATGTAATTCTTGACGCCTTGAGCGAAAAATTTCTTTTTACTTTGAGAGCCATGAACACGGGTTAGCATTGTCGATGATGGGTCAATCTTAGCGAAATGAGAGCTAAACCGTTATTTCTCCAGTTGATTTGTGATGCTCAAAAGAATGATAGTGAGTTGCGGATCAAGAGAACTCAATGCGAATCGAGTTACGACTCGATTTTCGAGTTGGACCGGATGATTGTTTGATGTTTCGAGACAGGATATGTGTCTGAAAAACGATAAATTGATTCGAGAAAATATTACATGAGGCGCACAATGGCTGTTTATCAGTTCATCCTGGAAGCACAAAATGTATAATGATTTAAAGAAGTCAGTATTGGTGGCGGTATGAAAAGGACATTTCGAATTTGTAACCAAGTGTTTGATCTTAACAAGTAAAAGTGAACATCAAGTGCCTTGAGGATTACTTCAACCGGTAATGGTGCCCGAGTGGAAATGGGACAAGATTACCATGGATTTTGTAACGGTTTGCCTTTAACTCCTAAAAAGAAGGATCTTTGTTTGGGTAGTGGTTGATAGATTAACAAAGTCACCCACTTTATACCAAGACGTATCGATTACTCACTTGATAAATTAGCGAATTATATGTTCTTTGAAATTGTGAAGTTGCACGGAGTACCTATGTCTATAATATCGATAGAGATCCAAGATTTACCTCGAGATTTTGGAAAAAGTTACAAGAAGCTTTGGGTACAAAATTGAACTTTAGTACCGCATTTCATCCACAAACAGATGGTCAAAGCAGAAAGAGTAATCCGGTACTCGAAGATATGCTTAGATCTTGTGTTTTAGAATTTGGAGGTAGTTGGGAGAAATATCTATCTTTGATTGAGTTTGCCTACAATAACAGTTATCAATCAAGTATACAAATGGCACCGTCTGAAGCCTTGTATGGTCGTAAGTGTCGGACTCCTTTATATTGGACCGAGCTTAGTGAGAAGCAGATTCATGGAGTTGATCTAGTTAAAGAAACCAAGAGAAAATAAAAGTAATTGGGATTGCTTAAAAGTCGCTTCGGATCGACAAAAGTCATATGCTGATTTAAAAGAAAAGAGATTGAATTTCGGTGGGTGATAAAGTGTTCTTGAAGGTGTCACCATGGAAAAAGATTCGAGATTTAGTCGGAAAGGCAAGTTGAGTCCGCATTTTATTGGGCCGCACGAGATTCTTGAGAGAATTGGACCGATGGCATATCGGTTGGCCTTTACCGGAGAGTTAGAAAGAATTCATAACGTGTTTCATGTATCAATGTTGCGACGTTATCGTTCGATCCTTCACATGTGATTTCTCCAACGAAATTGAGATTCGATCGGATATGACCTATGAGGAGGAACCAATAAAGATTTTGGCTCGAGAGGTTAAACAGTTAAGAAATAAAAGTATAGCTTTAGTGAAAGTATTGTGGCACGACATGGGATAGAAGAGGCTACGTGGGAACCTGAAGAAGCTATGAGGAAACAGACCCAAACCTCTTTCTGGGTAAGATTTTCGAGGACGAAAATCTCAAAAGGGGGGAGAATTGTGACAACCCGAATTAGGGCCTAATCGAATAGTGGTTTCATGACCACAAATCCGAGATAGAAATAATTGTTTTATAATTATTTTGGGGTTTATGATATGATTGCATGATTTTGTGAAAATTTCGTGATGAAATTCTATGCCTAAAGTGCTTAAATTGAAAATAGGGACTAAATCGAATAAGTTGCAAAATTTACATCCGGAAGTTTTAGTATGAAATTGTTTTGGAATATTAATTAGGAGATCTTAAATAGCAATTTGACCAATTTTAAATTCATGGACAAAATTAGGACATGGAAGGAATTTTTGAAAGTTTAGTAAGGAGGGCATTTTGGTCATTTGGATATTAAATGAAATAAAATGGGAAAAATAACACAAAATTGATCATCATCCTCCTTAGTTGCTGCCGAATTCTCCTCTCTCCATAGCTAGGGTTTCTTCAATTTTCAAGCTCCATAGTAAGTGATTCCAAGCCCGCTTTTAATGTTCTTTACGTTTTGGAATCCAGGAAGCTCGATTAAGCTTATGCTAGTAATAATTTAACCTAGGGTTCACATTTGGAAAAATACCCATAGGTGAAATTTGTGTATTTTGATGTTTTATGATAGAATATGAGGTTTTAAATTATGTTAAATAACTTGTGCTACTCGATTTTAAGTGAAAGCGAGTAAAAGCAGCATAATCGGTAAAAATACCTATTGTTCATAACTATATGATAGAGTGAGAATTTGATGTTGTTGTAGAAGAGAAAATGTTCAGCATATCATAAAACATAAGAATAAGGGCTGAAATTAAATTCCGAGCCTAGGGGCAAAAATGTAATTTTGTAAAGTTAGGGGCAAAATGTAATTTTTCCATAATGTGATTTTGGATTGAAATAAATAGTATGAGTATTAAATGAGCTAAATGTGTTATTATAGATCAAGAAAGACAGAATTGATCTCGAGCAGGGGAAGGAAAAAGTTTTGGACTAAATTGCAAAATTTCCACATTTTGCACCAAGGTAAGTTTGTATGTAAATATTACAATAATTTCATGTACATTCTTATATTTCAGCCTATTATATAAACATACTAGCTGATGTTAAAATGTAAATCGACTATTGGAAAAATGGAAATAAATATAGAGAGAGATCCGGTTGAACATTGAGAGATCGAATGAAATAGAGGAGCGTAGCTAGGTCACATGTATGATGCTGAGTGCACATCATGTGTACAAGAAAGCTACTGAGACACCCTGTAGTAGCTAGGTCACATGCGTGATACGAGATGTATCCCATGTAGACAAGAGAGCTACGTGAAAGATAAATGTAGCTAGGTCGCATGCGTGATTCCAAGTGAAGGACACCATGTAGACAAGAGAGCTACGTGAAAGGTAAATGTAGCTAGGTCGCATGCGTGATTCCAAGTGAAGGACACCATGTAGACAAGAGAGCTACGAGACAAATCGGTTAGGTCACATGAGTGGTACTAAGTGTTCACCATGTGTACAAGAGAGCCGAACTAAACGAAGTATGATGGCGGGCTGTGTGCTGAAACCATTAAATATCGAGGATTGATCCGAATTGTTCAACAGGATGGTTTTGTGGTGATATTGTGGTTTGGACCTACACTTATGGTGAATGAAATGTGGTGAAAATGATTTGTGGTATATACATATATAAGATAAAATGAGGGTAGCATAAAGAATGTGTGAAAGAGTGAAATTAGCATTAAAACTGTTTTTAGATGGTAGCAGTGACGTGATTTTGAAAAATCACCAAAAATAGGAGGAATATAATTAGAGGTTGAATGAGATGTAAAATTAAAGCTTAATGAGTCTACTTTCATATAAAAGAAACAGAGCAAGCAAAGGAATTCTATATTTTGAGATATTTACAATTGTATGTGACTTGCTCAGGATGAATACGTGATCCCTGTTCCAACTTTGAAAAATCATTAAAAATTGTACAAAGAAAATTAAGAAATATATTTTACATGCCTAAATTACTTATTGAGACTAGTTTTAAATGAAACAGACCTCAGGGTTGTTTGAATTGTGTACTGAGAGATATTCAATTCGTAGTGAATAGAGGTCAGATCAGTCGAGCTGTGTAACAGGGGAAACTTTAACTAATAAACTGTACTAATCGGCTGAACCAAAAATTATAGAAAAAAATTAGCAAAAAGCTTTATGAGTCTAGATTCAGGGAAATTTTACGGATTTGAATTTTGAGTTTTGTAACCCGAGTTATGATTTATTTAGTGAATATGACGCAGTAGAGACAGCTAAATCAAAGTGGAATGAATAGTGAAGTTAAAGTAGATAAACTTGAATTGTTGTGTAAACATGTTAGATTCTTTAATTAGTATTTACATACTTACTTACTAAGCTATAAGCTTACTTTGTTTCTCTCTTTTGTCTTATAGTGTTCTTGACTTGCTCAGGAGTTAAGGATCGTGAAGATCTACTCGCACTATCATACTTTAGGGTATTTGAACTAAACGTTTTGAATTATGGCATGTATAGTAGGCTTAATTATTTTGTTACGTGTCATATTTGTCTAGGTTAAAATATTAGTTACAGTACTCGACCAGATACTTTGTACAAGCCATTAAAGTGGGCTAATATTGTTCAAGACATATGTTATACGATGCACTATCAAATTGGATGACATATTTATATCTCGATTATGTTTAATGGTATGTGTTATGTTCTGGTAATACCTTATATCCTGTTCCGGCGACGGTAACGGGTAAGGGGTGTTACATCTATTGTCTTATTGGCTTTAGTATGGAGGCTATACAAGCTATCACATGCATGTTGAATGAAACTGTAAAAGATGATTATTTGACTTAAGAAGCATAGGATTAAAATGTCAATATATGGGTATAGTTGATTTCCAATTTTGCATGTTTGTTTCTGTTTGCCAGTTGCTTAAGCCAAGGATTATATGTTGAGAATATGATTAGCCTTTGGATTGTTAATGTGTCTGGAGAAAGAACGTTGAATTGGAAGGATTCATAGGTGTATAGATTGCAACTATTGAAGTTTTCCTACTTGTTATTGAAGTTTGTGATATCATTTTTCTTACCACTGTAACCTAAGAACCCATTTAGAAATAAACTCCAAAGAGTTTCAACTTTTTTTAATTCATTTTATTGATTTTTATTGCATAGAGGAAGATGATAACAGGTCTGGTATATCTAGAAAATTTTGTAATAAGAGCTTCAGCTTGCTTTTAGTTAGATACTAATGATAATTTCCACCATATAGACCTTAATCTTAAATAAATGCAGGCTTTTAAGTGTTGCCTATCACAACATCATTCTTTGGTCACCCTCTAATTTTATAATAATTTTTTATTATATATGAAAAACTAATCTTTTCTTATATCATTAATAAATTTAATATTCTATTAGATAAATCAAATATTGGTCATGGTTAGTGATTGCAACAAATGGTTGAACTTAAAGTTCACAAAATTCTTCCTTAAATAGAGATGATCAAAAAACAAACAAGGAAAATGTTTAAAAAAATGATTAGTCTAAGGGCAGTTTGTTGGAACCATTTCACCAAATTTGTGATTGAAGAGAGGGAGAAGAAAGCAAGGTGAAATGCTTGTTATGTCACTTACACCATGGAATCAACTTCAATTCCTACAACTAATTTGAATAACCATTTGAAAACATGCCTAAAAAAGACCTTGAGGTAATACTTCTGACCCGAAGTAATCAAAATTAGCATTTGTGAAGGTTAGCCAAAAAACAACGGATTTATCAACTTGGGTGTTTGATAAAGATACCGTTAGAAAGGCATTGGTTCGTATGATAATTGTGGATAAATTGTGGATAAATTGCCTTTTAAAATTGTAGAGGGAATGAGTTTCAAATACTTCTTTCTATAGCATGCCCATGGTTTAGTCTTCCATCTCGTTGGACAATTAGAATAGATTGTTTTGATTTATTTAACTCCATGAAGAATGCAATGAATAATTATTTTGAAAAAGATATAAGTAGAGTTTGTTTGACGACAAACACTTGGACTTCATTATAGAGGATATCTTACATGGTTTTAACAGCATATTGGGTGGATGATGAGTGGAGGTTGCAAAAAAAAGATTATAAATTTTTTACCAATATTTGCTCATAGAGGTGAAAGCATAGGTCAAGCCCTTGAAAAATGTTTTCAAGATTGGGGGATTGACAAGGTCTTCAATATTACAGCTGATAATGCATCCACCAATAGTATTGCCATTGAATATTTGAGAAAGAAATTGAATCATAGAAATACTTCTGTTGCAAATGGAAAATTTATGCATATGAGATATGTTGCACACATTCTTAAACTCATTGTGCAATACGGTGTTAAGGATGCTTCTGTGTCTGTGGATCGAGTTAGAGGTGCTTTGAGGTATATAAGAGCATCACCATCGAGGTTGACAAAATTCAACCAACAAGTAAAAGAAGAAATGATAGATAGTAAGGCTCAATTGTGTTTAGATGTGCCTACTAGATGAAGCTCAACATATATGATGTTAAAGGTGGTGGAAAAATATGATCGTATATTTGAATAATATGTACGTGATGATCATAATTTTTTTCTTGACTTTACTACTGGAGACGGAGTTCCTACATTTGATGATTGGGAAACTTTTCGAATAATTATAAAAGTATTAGAGCCTTTTTATCATCTTATACTAAAGGTTTCTAAATCTTTGCATGTTACCTCTCACTCACTTTTTGAAGTATTGACGATGTGCATTGTCTTTTTGATGGGTGGCAAGATTGTGGAGATCTAGACATAATTTCTATGGCTTCCAAAATGAGAGATAAATATAATAAGTATTAGGGTGAAGGAAACAAGATCAAGATGCTAGTTTACTTGGCTATCATCTTTGATCCGCGATGTAAAATGAGTTTTTAAAATTTTGGGTCAACTTGCTTTTTCCTAATGTTGCTAATGACATTATGAAAATGATTGATAAAGAATTACATTGCTTGTTCAATGAGTATTCTTCTAATGCTGGGAGAATTTAATTATTTGAAGGTAGATCTAGTTCTTCGACTAATCTTTGCAGTTCAATGGAAATAGATTAGTCAGAAATAAAAATAGGCTTGACCAAGCTAAAATACCTTAAGAAGAAGAAACAAGTTGAATTAGAAAGAAAATCTGAGTTGGATAGATATTTGGGTGAGGATGAAGAACTAAAAAATTCAAGTTCATTTGATTTATTATTGTGGTGGAAAATAAACAATCCTAGATTCCCTATTCTTGCACAAATGACTTGAGATATTCTTGTTATTCCTATCTCAATAGTTGCCTTGGAAAGTGCATTTAGCATGGGTGGACGTGTTCTGGATAGTTTTAGAAGTTCTCTAACTCCTCTGATGGTCGAGGCTCTAGTTTACACACAAGATTGGCTTCGGAAATCTAAGATGCCATCAATCTTAAAGATTATGTTGCTGAACTTCAAACCATGAAAGATAGTAATAAATAAATTTTAATTTATATAATAAGCTTTTGTATTATTTATATTAGTAAGCATTCTCATAATTTAACTAACACTTTTATTTTTAAATTTGCTAGACTTCCAACATACTCAAAGATCAAGAAGGTAATATACTTAGCATTAGTTTATAAAGTTAAATGTTTATTTAATTTATTTTTGCAAATATTTTTTTATCATTTAACTAACTCATTCAATACTTTTACTATATGTTTCAAGATTATCAACGACGTTTGAAGCATAAGAAGAAACTTAAACTATTCTATAATGGTTTTTGAACTGATGTGTTATTGTTATTAGTTTATTGGACTTTTGTTGTGTTCTTTTTTTTTTTTGGACTGGTGTAGGTTTCTGCTATATTTTGGACTTTTGCTTATTTTTTTTAATTATAATCTTGTTGTTGCTGTTTACTTCGATTCATGCTGTTTACTTGGACTTTTGTTTATGTTTTTTTTTTTATAAACTTGTTGTATTGTTTTTGTTGTTTATTTGGGTTAATGTTGTGTTGCTTTTATTTATTCACTTATTTACTTCAATTTTTCGTTGTATGATCATGTTTAAAAACTTTAAAGAAAATTATTTTTTTGAAAAATTACATAAAAATGAACAACACTAAAGTCCTTTTTTAAAATTTAACTCGAACAAATATGTTTGATTTGATTCAAATTCCATCTCACTCAACTCGATTTTAGAAAATTTCAAATTGAGTTATGATGATAAAATAACATTTGAAAACTTGATTAACTCAAAAATTTTTTATTCTATTCGATTGAATGCTTACCCTATCTCATTGATATATTGTTTAGCATTGATCGAGGCGTGAGCAAAAGCTGCAATGACGTGCGCACAGGGGTAACGAAGTGACTGGAACTTCCTGCAATCGCACTGTTTGTTGATATAACTCCATAGGACCTAGGTGGGATATCGGGTCTTTGGTCGATAGATTCCGTAGCTCAAAAAGTTTCTAACTGTCGAGAATATATTTCTACATTCATTGACCTCGATCTCCGATGATTCGCATCAATTGTTTTTCTGACATCTTTTACAAACACGTGTTTTGCCTCCATCTGGTTGACTTGTTTTAGCCACATTCTTGGCATCAAGGTTGTTAACATGTAGAACATAGTTGAGAAAACAGATAAAATTGGAAGATGTCATGTTCGCCTTAACATTGAGTTAACTTCCTCTACCAGGTTGGTGATCATATGACCATATCGAGCCTCATCATTGAAACTTTGAGTCTATTATCACGACTCCATAGTACCCAACCACTCTCAGAAAGGAGTATTTATTTCACCATACATGTCACCCTCAAGTTTAGTCATCCATTGCCTGAAAATATGTGGCTCTAGCTTGTACGCTATGTATATATCAAGAAAAGACAAGTTATAATCTTGAATTAATTTGTTGAAATGTTAAGAACATTTAAAACATATGTTGAACCTAGATTTTACTCATTTTTGCAATTGTTTCCGTAAGTCTGCATTTTTGTAGTTTCGGTGGAAATTAGCCATGATATGCTGGATGTAGCAAATGGAGCTCCACGGAACTACGAAACACTGGAATGCCTAAGCGCGACAATTATTCCCTTCGCTCTATTAAGTATGATGCAAATATTACCGTCCCTAACAACATATGTGTACAAATTTGTCAAGAAGAATTCCTATGATTCCATGTTCTCATTTTCCATAATGGCAAATGCTATCGAGAGCAAGTTTCGGTTCCTGTCTTGAGCAACCGTGATAAGTAGGATTTGCGTATATTTTCCATATAGTCAGGTCAATCAACCTGCACAAACAGCTTGTAATAGAAAAATGCCCGTTCACATGAATTGAACGTCTAAAACATTCAGTTAAAAATTCTTCTTCCTGGTTGTAGTTGGTTGTCCGGGTTGTAATAAGGTTATATTTGTAGCTCAATGGTAGTCCCTGGTACATATTTCCGCATAGCAGCTATCCACTCCTGTAGCTCATTGTACGACGCATCCCAATCTCCATACAACTGCTCCATGACCATCTGCTTAGCTATTCATGCTTTCTAGTATGACACTTGGTACTGGAATCATTCTTGTATTTTGGTAATTAATACTGAACAAGAATGGTGGGCATGTCATTCACCATTAGCATGATGTAGTTGTAGATAATTTTGGCATCATATTTGTGGTGATCTTACGTTATAAATGTTGAAGTGCATGTGTGAGGCCCAACAACTTTTCGGATCTCCCACATTTGTGACCTCTCGATAAATGCGGCTCGTATCTGCAAATTGCAACATTCTACGAACCTCTAGCACTCCCTAATATATAATGTCAGTTTAGACACGACGTCTTTTTAGTCAATCGACACATTCATGCTGTATCGCCTAATGAAAAATATGCAGTCTTCCTTGGTTGCGAATTTTTGGCCCACGAACAACTCCTTACATTCGGGATTTGTAACCAACCGGTGAACAGGTAGTATATTGGGGTACTCTAGGAACTCAGATGCATGCGTCGCATCGGGTTCTATGATCAACATGTGTGCCCCAAGATCATTGTGTATCACAATGCCTTGACTCGAGTTCTCGACTGAAAATGCATTAACATTTCCATCGTCACTCGCGCCTTCATCATCGATATCATCCGGGACCTCTTCTAGACCGGGACCACTATTATTATCATATCTATAATCACCATCCACATTGGTCTCAATCATCACAATTTGTATTTGTAAACGGGGACCCGAGTTAAGGTTTTCAAACTTAGGTGGAGCATTAAGATCGATGTCAATACCGTATATAGTTGATAGCTTATCAACATATGCTCTCGGAACCATTGTACATGGATCTTTAACTCCATGTTCTTCACCTAATGGAGTGAAATCTTAGTTAGCTTCACATTAGCTAACTCAGCAAACAACTTAATCGAATCAGTTTGGAGACTCTGATTTTGGCAATAAAGTTCGACCATTGTTTTCACGTTTTCATCGTCTACAAGTTTCATCTCGGTGAGTTTGATGGGATCTATTGAAATTGGAAAATTGTAGAATAGCCTCGAGATCCTCCTCCCAGAACGTCCAACATTTTTTGCACTAATTCTTTCTTTTATATCATCAACTGAAATATTTCTGTTAAATCTCATTACTATATGTTGGCGACATTTAAATATACATCCAACTGTTGTTGTCAAAATTACTTCATCGAAATAAACACATACAAAAAAATGATTATTCATCTTCAATACTAAATCTGTAAAAATAATTAAATTTATAAATATTTTATTTCAAAAAATATATATTGAAAAATAAAATTCATATATACTAATCTTAGGAATTATTCTATGTTTTCTTTTCTTCTATAACCAATTTTTTTCTCTTCTCTTCTCTTCTTATCTTTCAAAAACGTTAGGAAAACACGACTTAAATAGGGGTCCAGTTGGGTGCCACGTCCTCTCTCTCACCCTCCACGCATTAATCCCCCCATTAAACTCATATTTTTACGCAATATTACCCATGTATTGGTAGAAAATACTGATGTTGCCTCTCTTACTCCCTCTACCCATAAAATATAATTTTTTAAACATATCATTTGGTAATAATTATTCAATGATTAAATAAATAAAAAAAGGTGGTGTCGCCTATCTCTCTCCCTCTATCGTGACGTTATTGCAAACATATAATTTTGATATATAATGATATTGACATACCATTTAAATATTTATTTTTTATTTTTGTATTATGTAGGTGAAAAGTTCTAAATGAATAAATTAACAACACATCAGGAATTAAGAAACGTCAATATTGTGATAAAATGATGGTTATATTATATACCACCTGATTATGAAACAGTGCAGTGCAGATGTAAAAGTTGTTCATCCCTCATGTCAGAGCTGACCCGATCAGATCATATAAGACCAACAACAACCAGCACCATGTTTGATTCTTGATCTCAATATGTATATTATTAAAATAACTTTATACCACTTCTTCAATCATTGCCTCTTCCATTATAGTAATGTTATTTGAGATATTCAAATAGTGGCTTATGATATTAGATGGAATCTAAGCATTTACAACCCTCAAGCTACAGTCTATTGCTTATAATGTAGGACTGCAAAGGTTCTGGAAATAAATCAAAATAATAAAAAATGGCGGAACCAAAAGAGTGATAAAGCGTCTCAATCATCAAATCTGCATTAGTTGGGGAGTTCCTTGCCTTACCTAATGAAATCACCCACCTCCTTTTTATATAATAAAATAGAAATTAAGCTATCTTATTCTCCACTTAGCATCCATCCACTCTTTTCTTTCACGACAATCCAGCCCTTTATTTATTTAAATTGCCTACAATTTTAAGCTTTACTACCTTATTAAAGTAATTGTGTAATAAAATGACTGAAAAATACATAAAGCTAACTTCACCCAGAGATGAAGCCAAAAACCCAGTGTATGATTAATGTTTTGCAGATTCCATGTGGGAAATTATTGTTTAGGGTTTTATGATAGGCATAAGGCTAACTACTAGCATGAAACACAAGGCTGAGCGTAGTGACTTAGCCGCCCCGTACGTTAATACTCATGGACCCACCCATCAATTTTCTGCGACTCTTCCAGCTCTACGCCATGTACATCACGTCCACCAATCATCTCAATTACAATGCCTGCTCAATAACCTTCATATACTTGGGTTTAGGGTTACCCTGGGAAACACTGGCTTACTTGTAGATGACGGGGGACAATGATAATAACTACACACTCCCTAAAAAACTCAATGATATTCTGTCGTTTTCAGACCAGACCAGCTATAACTTTCCAATATTGCAATTCAATACACAGATTCCACACTGCTTTGCGTTAGCTTTCTCATATCAATGTATTGGAGTTTCAAGTTGGAACTAATAATATAAGAGACAATAATTTGCAAGCTCAAATTCTATATATCTATATTCTATGATGCAACAGCTGGCTTTATTTGGCTGATAAAATGAGTGAAGTTCCATAAATTTGCTTATCATTTCCTAAAACAGTTGCCAAATCGCCTGCCACAATAAATAATAAACCCAAAAGAAGTGGACCAAAGAGGGAGTGCCACTTGGCGTAGTGGTGGCCAATGAGAGAATGTTTTTGTGGGTTGTCCCCCTGATAACCTCTTTATATCTTTGTTGGGTTTCATCATCCACAACAATGGAGGTACATGTGAAATTGTCTCCTAATCAGGAAAATACACATGGAGGACATGCAATAAGTGAGCAATGAATAAAATTCGATGGTTTTGGTCGCAATTTTGGACTTGGCATGTGGAAGGGCAAATCCAAGGACAAGCTTGATTGATGAGTTTGCCTCTTGGTCAAACAACAATGTACTCAGTCATTTGAGATGGACAGTTGGCCATTCGGCCCCATGCACTGCCCATCCATATTTAACTCCTTTCATTTAACGTTTCCCTTCGCTTAATTGTGGTAGAATGTAAGACCCAATCTGTTCATCATCGATTCATAATTTCTTGGCAATTACTACTAGGTTTTCTACTACAATCCCATGTTATTTGGTTATTAACTCCTCTGATTAGGCCAATCTTGATTTAGTAGTGGTAACTAATTCATTGTGTTGAGTAGCATAGGAGATTAGGTTAAAACCCTTGCATTTCCACCTTTATCCCTAATTACATATAAAAATTCTAATTATGTACTTAATTCTTGTATTTTTCATACATTTGAAATTTATTTCTTCTACTTCTAATTTTAGAAATTTAAGACGTTTAATAAACTGAAAAATAAAGCCTTGAATTTCATAAGCATTGAATTTATATTATAAAAGTGTTTGATATATTAATATTTGATATATTAATAAAAATTAAACACGGAATATAATTATTTTGTTTGATAAAATAAATTTTGATTTTTGAAAAATTATTATTTTATAATTTTAATCTTATTATTGAAATGATATTATTTATTTTATTTTGAATAGTTTTGGATAAAAGTTAAAGATCAAATTTGAATATTTAATTTTTAATAAAACGAGGAAATACAATTTTGAAAAATAAAATCTAACTTAATATTTTCGCAATTAGTAGCTATATACTTACTTATCATATTCAACACTTTTTGCTGGAAATTTTAAATTTTATATTAAGGGCTTGTTTGATAGACAGTTGAAAAAATTAAATCAATTGAAAATTAATATTTTCAATGATTTAATTTTTACACATATTAATCATTTAAAATAAAATAATTTGTTAGATTTTTCCTATAAAAAGGTATGAAAAATAAGAAATAGATAAGAGATACTTATCACTTGATAGAGAATATTTTAATTAATTTAATTCAATTTTATTTATTTTAATATTATATTATTCTATAAAAATTTTTTGTTCAGTTTTTTTGTTAAAATAAGATAAAATTCTTAAAAATTAAGGATAAAATGTAGAATTGATTTTTTTATTTTAAAATCTATATTTATCAAACAATATAATTATATCGGTAATTAATTTTAAGTAATATATCAAACAGTTTTATACATTAAATTTAGTACTTAAAATTTTTAATACTTAATTTTTTTAGTTTATCAAACAACAAGAAAAAAGTCCATATAATTCTCAAACACGATAAAAAATTGAATGTTGAAAATTTTCATTTTAATGATTTATCAAACATATTCTTAAAATCTCAACCAATATTAATTTTAACTTTGAGATAGTAAGTTTTTCAACATTTTATATATATATATATATATATATATATATATACATGATTTTCACATGGGTTTAAATTCGTATGAGATCAAATTTTATTTTAAAAATGTTACATAAATTGATTTAATGGAATTTCTTTTATTAATTGGATAAATTCTGAATATTAAAAGTATTAAATTTTAAATATCTAAAAGTATTAAAGATGGAAAAAAAAACCTCCTTTCATTAGAGAATTTAGGCGGATTTTATCAAAATATGATTTAGAAATCTAAGTAGTGGGTTGAAATTATATTTAATCACAGCAGATAGATTTGGGTGTGTCGGTTAGTTTTGAACTTCAAACTAACACGTTTTAAGTAGTGTGTTGACTTTCACTTTGAAACTAGACAACGGCTTAAAAGATGGATTTAATGGCACCAAATTACAAATTTATTAGGCATGTTTCTTATACATTGGATTGGGATGAAGCAAAGATGTTTTGATTTAGGTTAAAATTTTTCATTTTATTAAAAATAAAAATTTAAAATAATTCAAAATTTTGAAAGTTAATCATTGTATTTTTATTTTTTACTGATTTAGTCTCTTTACTTTCTAAATATCAAAATTCATATTCAACTGTTAATATTGTTAAGTTTGTTAGGGTAGCATTTTGAAATTAAAAAAAATCATTTGTTACTCATGTAACTAAAAAAAAACATTTGTAATAAACTTGAATTTAACAAGAAAAAACTAACAATATTGATCGTTAAACCTGAATTTTGAAATTTTAAAAGTTAAAAAATTAAATTCTTGAAAAAAAAATACAATGATTAAATTCTAAATTGCCGAAGAATATATAAATTTATGACCTATTTTAACTTAAAATTGATCCTCGTTTAGATAAATGGTAAAATTAAAAGTAATATTACAGTAAAATTGTATATTGTAGCATTGAGATTTAAATCAATTATAAGATAATTTGGATTCCAAAGTAGTTAACTCCAATCAAAATTTTAGGCTTTCGTGAGATTGAAACGTTGCCTTGGAGGTGCCAAACACGTCCATACGAAGTTATGTTTTAATTGAAGAGCATTTTTCTCTTGAAATTTTGAAGTGTCAGAGGCTTTAAACTCACGATTTTTAGAATTGGATTGGATTAGTTGGTTAGATAGATTAATAAATAGAGAATCAGTTAGGGTATCAATTCGAAATAGAAGGATTATATTGACTAATTCGCGTAACGATACGAAGTGATTGAAACGATGGTTGAACCAATTTTCTTTATTTTTATTTTTAAATTTTTTATGATTTTTTAATAATTTATTCAATTGAACTAGACAAATTAGTTGGATCGGTTGAACTGTCGGATTGAAAAACGGTGGTCTAATTAGTTTGACCACTTGTATGGTTCTGAAAACCTTATTTTTTAACTCTAACTAGTATGGTTCTCTACCCACGCTTCGTGTTGGGTAGATTTTTTGTTTGTGTCAAATTATAGAGTAAAAAAATTTAAATGTTAAAATGCTCTAAATCCCAATATTCTTCGTAAATTTGGAATTTAGTCCCCACTTTTATTTTCAAGAATATGGTCCTCTATTTTTTGGATTTAAAATTTAGGTTTAGTTGTTACCACCATTGAATTTCTTCTATTAATTATCTAGAAAAGTGGTCCTTCAAAGGAAGAAGAGTGATGTTACCTTAATCCAATAAGAAGAGATGGCAATGCAGAAAAAACAGTGTGGGAGTGGGCTCATCAGGTGGGTTTTGGACGAGAGGAGCCAAGTCCACTAGAGTGGCAGACTCCGCCTAAGTCTCGAGATGAGAGGGGAGAATAGGCGAAGTAAACTCCCTCTCGGAGCTAACTGGTCTCTTGCCCCGTTTACATAATTCATGAATAATTTGATTCAATTTTGTTTTGCGTGCAAAAACCATGTGAGGACAATATACAAAATATTAATGTAATTCATGAATAATTTTATTAACCAATCTGTTCGAAAAAATTATT
This sequence comes from Gossypium arboreum, assembly GCF_025698485.1. NCBI lineage: Eukaryota > Viridiplantae > Streptophyta > Magnoliopsida > Malvales > Malvaceae > Gossypium > Gossypium arboreum. The sequence goes on along the minus strand of NC_069072.1, from coordinate 12,417,339 downwards.
AATATACTTAGACAAAAATAATACACTCAGGGTACCAGATCCAACAAATACAAGGAGGGATGATCGAGGTACAAATGTTATGACTGGTATATTGGCTCTACATAGCGGTGTGAAAATACAGGATTATTAGTTCTTCGAAACTAGGATCAGAAGCTAGCATAAGGAAGGGAGTGCACTGATAAAAAGTGTATATTGTGTTAAAAAATGTGTGGACATTGCATCTAAGTGTAAAAGGTATGAGAAATAATCATAAAGGGATAATCCGTGATGCGATATACAAATAGAGCAACCATGACTCTTGTTCATCTTATACGGGTCCCTAATAAGGGAAAATGTTCGCCAATGGGCGGGGTCTATTTGCGGGGAAAAAAAAGAAATTTAGTTTGCCAGAAGTGGCGTCTCATATGGTCATTTTATGTCTTAGCGTCGCGTGTTAGTTGAATTCTATTTTGAGAATATGCTATCGTATAGCTCATTAAATTCTTATGAACTTGGTTTTCTTCTCATTTTTAGGCTTTTAGGTTGGACGTGTTGTTGAAGGGATTCAGTCAGATTTGCGGCCTATTTGTGAGTCGTCTCTTGTTTTGTTTGTAGCATTGAATTGGTGGGGAATAGGATGATTGTTAGTGTCCGCCAATTTATATTTGAAGACTTGTATTTGACTTATTAAATTGTATTTCTGAATTCTTATGAGTAGTCTTGTTAGGCCACATGCCAAACTATTTCAAATGATGATAGTCCACTAATAATAAATTTTTAAACTTCTACTTGAGTATCAACTCATTTAATGTTTTGTATAACTAGACACTAATTATGTAACAGCCTAATTTTCAGTGGTGTCAGAACATTGATTCGAGATCACTAAATCCGACAAATGAGTAGGCAATATTATTAATTTAGTGAGTATAAGTTAAATGTGAAGTTAGGAAAAATTTTGAAATAGTGAAATGTACAAAAAAAATATATATATTAAAATAATTAGAATTGAAAACAAGGTATCGAGACCTCGAGAATTTTAAATCGAACCATAAACATTTTTATAAATATTTATGGAGTGTTAATAAGTTAGTATTAAAGTTTCGTCAAGAAATCTTAAAGTACTGATAGCTAATTGAACAAAAAGGACTAAATTGTATCAAATGCAAAATTGTGGGAAATGATTAAATAGCTTAAATGATAAAAGAAAGAGGGTTTAAGAGGCAAATATACCCAAGGGCTATTTGGGCTGGACGGCAAGAGCATGAAATCACCAAGAAAATAAGGGCAAAATTGGAAAATTGCAAAATTTACTTAATAAAGCTAGGACTAAAGTGGAATTATCTAGATTTCTCTTTATTTTTCTGCATTCTCATCAGCAAAAACACCATGGAAGAGTTCCCGTAAGCTGGTTTTTCATATTTTTACTGCAATTAAGTTCAATTCTTGATTATTTCTTGAAATATTTGTATTTTTGTGACTTTTACAACTAGGTCCATTTGTTGAATTCATTAGTTCTTGATTCTATGAAAGAAAGTGAAAGTTTCTATGAATATGTGCTGAAAGTATATGATGATTTGATATAGAATTAGTCTTTAAATTGTTTATATGCTGATTTTATTGAAAGAATTGAATAGAAAGTGAATGTTTGGGACCTAAATTGTAAAAGAGTTTGAAGTTAGAGTTTTATGTGGAAATTCTGAATTTCAATAGTTATGAAATAACTTATAATGTCTAGGAAAAGTATTAATTGAGAAAATTAGTTTAATTGAGGGGTTAATTAAGTAAGGACTGAATTGTATGAACTGTGAAATTTGGGGCAAAATGAAAATCAACATTTTGCACTAAAACAGTTTTGGACAGCAGCAATAGTCTAACTTTGAAAAATCTCCAAAAATTGTAGAAATCTAATTAGAGGATGAATAAAATATGAAATTAAAGCTTATTGAGTCTAGTTTCTTATAGAAGAAACGGTGTAAGCAATGGAATTGTAAATCATGAGATATAATAAGTTTTATGAGACAATGTCAGAATGATTTTGGGTTCCCCTGTTTTGAATTTGGAAAATCATCAAAAATTGGAGAAAAATAATTAAGGGATTAAATTTATATTTTTAAAATCCTTAAAGAGTCTATTTTCAATAGAAATAAACAAGAACATCATCAGGATCTCGTACGATGAGATAATTAATTCTTAGTGAAGAAGGGTCGGAACTGTCAGACAGCAGAAGAGGGGCAACTTTAAAGAATAAACTGTACTTATTGGCTAAACCAAAAATTCTGAAAATTTTATGGTAAAAAGATAAGTAAGTCTAGTTTCAGGTAAAATTAGAGGATCTTAATTTCGAGTTCTGTAGCTGAAGATATAAATAATTTAGTGACTATTACGCAAATGGACAGTTTTGAATATACATAAGTAAATAGTGAAATTATTGATAATGTTACTTGTTGCATGTTATATAAATTAAGGATGTGGAATGGAGAGGAGGAGGAGGAAAATATGTATGAATATTCAGCTAGCATGGCTAATTTGTATGTTTTAGGCTCATGGACTAAATTGAATAAAAGTAAAATTTTATGGGCAATTTTGTAAAAAAAAATATGTTAGAAATGACCAATTTGCATGAAATGGATTATTTTATTATTTAAATTACAAAATTGAATGAAATTATTAATTTAGCTCAAGATCAGGGAAAAACATGTTTTAAGGATTAAATTGAAAAGTGTTGAAATTATGGAAAATTCTGACATTTTATAGAATTCATAGGTTGTTATCAATTTGTGTGAGAATAACGGCTGGAAATAAGGATTAAATTGCAATAATTTTATTTTATTTTAACCTAAGGATGAAATCGTCATTAATTAAAAGTTTAGGGGTAAAATGATAATTTTGTTTAGAGTATTAGTTGAATGTATTATAACATGAAATAAATGAAAAAGATGATCAAATTTCTTTATAAAGATCCGGATGACTTGAATACGAGACTTGAACGTGGAAAAGAAAAGATATCGGATTAATGAAATATCTGATAAATGAATCGGTAACTCCGGTAATGCTTCGTAACTCTATTCCGGTGACGGATTCGGGTTAGGGGCGTTACAGATTATGAGGCTTTCGCCACATGATGTTTAACTATAGCCCATTTATAAGTGGAGTACTACTATTTTTAAAGTGTTTTAAAAAGTATCATGTATTGTTCGATATTTTAGATATATCATTCCAGTGTGCAGAATATCTGCTGAACTAAGGTGTTTGATTTTCAAACGGTTTGTTAGTCCAGTTGGTTTTATATTGTAACACCCCATACCCGAGTCCTGCAATCAGGTGTTACAGGCAGTGCCTTAGTTATAGCTAAAAAGAAATTGAAATATATTTATTTTTGTAGAATTCTATACATCAAACAAATTCAACTAACATTTTTATTTATTTTTGTGACAATTTTTTTAGACCTTTTATAAGTTTTTTTTTCCTTATAACAATCACTTTTTTTTTCTTTTAAATTAAATTGGTCCTTTATAGTTTATTGTGCCTTTCAAAGTCACACTAGTAAAAACCTATTCTTCTTTCAATGGATTTTGAGAAATGGAGGAAAGGATGTTGTTGGAGAAGATGAAGAAGAGAAAGGGATGAGCTTTATTATGGGCTTTTAGTAATGGTGATGGCGTTTCTTCTTCTTTTTCCTCATGCTTCTTCATTCGACAACAAAAATATTGGATTGTAGGTACACCGTATGATACAGCGAAAAAATTATTCTGACAATCATTAACCATGGATCTGTGTATAAGGAATGAGTCAAGGTGAAATAGGGTTGAAAATATACCTTTAAAATTGAAAATAGGGGGATAACGTTGTTGATTGGGTCCCTTTGAACGATACAATCTAGTAAGTTACCATTTAACCGATACTTCGACATGATTACTTGAACCCATAAGGTCTCATTATCAAATAATATATTAAACCCAAGCTTCAATAAGAACGAGATATTCTGATCTCGTAATTTCCTCATTCCAAGATCACCACACCTTTTAGGTTGGCATATAGAATCTCATCCCACTAAAGACATCTTCTTTTTTCCTTTGGAAGAACCCCAAATGAATCTTTTCACCAAACTTTCAATCTCTTCACAAATTTTCTTAGATATCAACATGGACTGTATATCTAAAAAAAAAAAATTGCTACAAGTATATTTTAAGATTAAAGAAGAGAGAATATATTTTGTAGATCTAAAATCAAGCCAAATTAAGAAAATGGGATTTGCTATTTTGTAATTGGTTGAGCATAGATCTTGTATAACAACCATATCAAAATGTAATATTTTCATATCTAAAAATAAGACAATTTCTCTTACATTTTCCTTATTTTTTTGGGAGATATATATTGGCTACTAATAATTAAAAGTGTTTTTTTTCTCAAATTCTGCAACTATTGCTACAAGTTGTTTGTCAAATCATTGAGAGCTTTGTTTAATAAAATATTTAATGTCTTTTACCAGCATATTAAACGTCAACAACATTTTTTATAATAATCTTTTCCTTTTTCTCTCCAAACTTTTAGATGAGATTTTGCTCAATAATTCAGCCACTCTTTTAAACTATTCTGATTTTGCAGAAAATTTCCACTGCCACAAGTTTTACTTAAATCAACAACATAAAATTTGCAGTGTATATTCTTTGCAAAATTCTGTCGGCATCTTTTGTTTTTTCCCCTCGTTTTGTCTTCATAATTATCTTGTGTGATTATTGTGGATGTTAAAAAATTACATTAAACAAAAATTTAATCAATTCAATTTTTTATAGTTTTCATAATCTATCATTAATCTCAAAAACAATCCAAACTAATTAAATTATAATTGCATGGAGAGGATATCACCGTCCAAAATGGTTTCAACTTTAATTTTTTAGGGACCTACAATGTGAATTGAGTTATAAATTTTATAGGATATAAAAGTATTTCAGTTATGTTGAGTAATTTTTCGTTATGTCTCACTAGTGGTGATAATCGAATATTTATATACATAACTATTGTTCATAGAATTGACGTTCTTAGCAGACTCTATACATATTGGATGTGTGTGCTGCTTTGGGCTGCCTGCTAGATACTCTTTGGGCATCTACGAGCTGAGTCCGTGAGCTCCCCTTACGAGCTTCATATTGCAAGGATTGCATGTATCCATTTGGTAGGCCCTATTCGAGTCACTGGTAGGTGGTTCAAACCTTATTTAATATTCGAGTTGGTGATCATAAGTAAATAACAAGTTAATATTATAGTAAATTTTAAAAATTTGCTTATAATTTACAACAAATATTAATAAAACTAGTTTATTTATTTTAGAAAAGTGAAATTCAAAGTTGGTTAATTCATATATTGATTTGGTCATGAGTCGAGTGATTGGTCTAGTCTGATAGTTTAGGCTCGCTTTGAGTGAACTTAGGCATGAATTTTTTTGATACCGGATCAGCTCAACCTAATCTAAATTCAAATTAAATAAGTTTAAAATTATTTTTATATATATATAATTTAAAAATTATATATATTATTATAAATTTATATTTTAATAAAATTTGAAACCGTGAAATAAAATTTTAAAATCAAATTAATAGGTCTATGCATAGTCCAGTCGAAAGCATTATCACGTTTGAAGCAAAGAAACTTTTTTGTTATGCATTTTTGTGAATAGCTTATAATAAATGGACTAAGTTGCAAAGGTTTTGTTTTGGGATGGTAGAACACTAAGTTGATATAATAACAGGTTCCATCACAATGTTTGAAAAAGGATTCGTTTTTGTTCCAAAGAAAATTGGATTGCAAACAAGTCATACATGTTCATCTGATTAAATCCCAGTAAAGACAATGGATATAAGTTTCTTACACCAGCAAAAGTATGGTCTAAAAATAAGAAGAAGCTGTTTAGTCTTCAATAATGAGATTAATTAACATATATCTGATAATTGCAGTGAGCTTGCCTGGTACTAATTATTAACATGTAAATAATTGATATTAAGAAATTCATAACAGCATAAGGCCAAGAAGTGCCAACAATTTTATCATTGTTATCATGAAATTAAAAAAAGAAAATCACATGGAATAGATCTAAATTAATATTTGAGTAATAATATTATTCTTATCCCTTCCCTTTAAATTAGGGGAAAGGTAATGACTATATAATTACTTCTTCTCCAGGTTGTTGTCTCCATGCTTAAATATTTCATCATTTTTATCCCCAATGACACTTAATTTACGGGGTGGATCACCACCATCTCTAATCTTTTTACCCCTAATAATATGAAGCGTAAATTTTGCACAAAGCAAATTTGGAGGTAATGGATAGGGCGTTAACGACAAGGAAAAAATGCAGTGGGTCCTTTGTTTCAAAGCCCAAAATTAGTGGGAGTTAAACGTAAACTTACTCGCCATAATCATGATTATCTATCTCATCACATCCCTTTTTCACTCATATTTTTGGATGGAACTTTGAGTTACCATTTGTATTAAGTATTTGATATCAAAATTAGGAAGAGAGGGTCAAGTCTTGTGCTTATATATTTTCATGTTATGTAGTGAATTTAAAGTTGCTAGATCTAGAAAGTATTGTGCCCATCCACCCCATACTAATAGTCACGTGATTGACTGTTGAATTCAGAACTTTGAACCTTTCTTGTCTCCATTATTCTTTGCCTCCTCACATGCTCACCATTTCATTCAGCTAAGCTCTACTAATCCTAGATTTAACCCTAAATCCATGTGGATAAGTTCACCAGAGAAACAATAATAATAAGGTGTTAAGTCAAAATGGTTACAGTTGGGATGCTCATGTTACCATGTGTCATACCCTTGTTTATTTTATTTTATAGAACTAATTGTTGAAGGATCCTGGCAAATTTTGAGCCTGTACAGATACTAGTAGGCTAACCCTCAATAAATAATGATATTCATACTGATATATGCGTCGTACATATATAGCTGGCATGGGCAACTACTCTTGTCCATGTGATCTTTGACTTGAGCAAATTAGGATTAATTTCTTACTGTCCATTGTAATACTAATACTAATACTAATACTAATACTAATACTAATACGTGACATTACCCTTTGTTCAACAATTTTTTTACTTTTTATATTAATATATTTATGTTTTCTTCCTTAAAAATGTGTAATCTATTTGTTAAACCCGTGAAGCTATTGTTATTGATCGTAGATGATATTAATAATTAATGGAATGGATAAAAGATGCAGTATTATCCTGTGATCCGGTCTTATTGGTTGAATATTTAGGTCCGTTTCATATTGGCGTCGGCACAAATATATATATATATATATATTAGACCCCCATCCTGTCCTGCCGCAATTTCCTAAAATTTCTCCGCCAATTCCAGTTTCCTCTCGAATGCTGCTGCAAGTGTTAGACCCAAAGGTTAGAAGGGGAAGGCGTCGCGGATATCATAGCTTAGCCATAAACAACAATGTCTTCTAAGAATCGGTCACCGCAAAGTCCTCAACAGCAACTGCACGATCTCAAACAACGCGTTTTCACTTGCCTTAACAAACTCGCCGACCGCGACACTCTCGCTCTCGCTTCCGCTGAGCTCGAGTCCATCGCTCGGAACCTGACTGTCGATTCCATCTCTCCCTTCCTCAACTGCCTTCACAATACCGACTCTTCCGCCAAGTCTCCCGTTCGGAGGCAATGTGTAATCCTTTTGACTTTGATGTCTCAGTCGCACGGTAACGTCTTATCTCCCCACCTTTCTAAGATGATTTCCACCCTTGCTCGCCGCCTCCGTGACCCCGACTCCGCCGTCCGGTCCGCTTGTGTCGAGGCAACGACCGCTATGTCGTCTCACATCACGAAGCCTCCATTTTCTGTTTTGTCGAAGCCTTTGATCGAAATGCTCGTGGTGGAGCAAGACGTTAACTCGCAGATCGGTGCGGCGATGTGTTTGTCCGCGGCGATCGAGGCGGCGCCGGATCCCCAGACGGAGCAGCTTAAGAAGGTGTTGCCGAAGTTGGGGAAGTTAGTGAGGAGCGAGAGTTTCAAAGCGAAAGCGGCTGTGTTTGGAGTTATTGGAAGCGTCGCTAGTGTTGGCGGTGCCGGAAGTAAAGGAGTCCTGGATTGGTTTGTGCCATGCGCGGTGGAGTCTTTGAGTAGCGAAGACTGGGGAACGAGAAAGGCGGCGGCGGACGCGTTAGGGAAGGTGGCTATGGCGGAGAAAGAACTGGCAGCTGAGTATAAAGCGGCGTGTGTGACCGCTCTTGGCAATAAGAGGTTTGATAAGGTGCATCCATTTCTATCTTTGCTCAGTAACCATTTAATAATTTATATTTTTCCCCGATAAGGAAATTAGAGGGAAAAAAACATTGCTCATCATTTTTAATAAATTTTGTTGTTACAGGTAAAGATTGTCCGAGAAACCATGAATCGTAGTTTGGATTTATGGAAGGATGTTCCTGGAGTTTGTGAGGAAGTCTCCACCACTTCTCAATCCGACTCATCTTCAATAGGTATGATATATGATTCAATTTTTGTTTAGCTTGTAATTGTCTGATCTTTTGAAATTAATCATTGTCCAAGCTCAACAATTATTATGCGATACTGGGTATATTTGTTTTCTATTCGTTTTTGGGATAAGGAACAAAAATTTTATCCTTGTTCAATGCGAGTGATCAATTTTTTCAAAAAGTTTCACTTTAAAACTTCGAAAATTTAAGGGTTGCTATTATTGTGCTGCTGTAAAACATTTATGCTCGGTAACTACTGCTGCAAACTATTTGTTTTCATCATTTATGATTGTGTGCTTTGATCGTGGCAACAGATAATGGTAGCGTTGGATGCTTTACTTCAGTTTCCAAAGGTATGAATGATGTTGGTTTTAGAACTCCCCAATCAAAAAAAGTTGTCCCTACGAGCAGGTCCCCTCCTTCTGATGCCTCGGCTGCGTCCACTGCCAAGAAAGAGACATCCCTGAAAAGTAATAATAGCAACAGTAACACTCGTAGGCTGGACCGCTCAAAATCTTCTGATTGGAAGATTGAAACTGTTCAGCCGAAGTCTTTGTTTTCTGAGGCCTCTGGTAATTACAATATCAAAAGGAGTGTATCCTTTGGCAAGGCCCATGACGAAAAAGTGCAGAAATTTGGCGGTTTGAGGTCTCGGTCTCAGGTGCTTCCTTTTCATGACGAGGAGAATTTAGATGTTACTGATAAAAATGCTGCTCTAGATGTCGATGAGAGTCCAAAAGACATCGAGGATCTGTGTTTGATCCGTGAACAACTTGCTCAGATTGAAGATCAGCAGTCCAATCTATTGAACCTCCTCCAGGTAGTTTACAAAGCTGAATATCCTCTTTCTCTTTCTTCACATAGTTTGTTCTTTTGTACCTACCAGGTAAAGCTTTATATAAATGTATTATTGTTCTTCGGAAGCTACTGGTTTTCAATTGTGTTTGACTTAAGTTTATGCAGTGAAATCCTTGGTTATGATATTTGTGATAATGCGTATTTCTTTCTGATAGTCTTTTGAATCATGCTTGTGGATTCTATCGTTTGGATTTTATTTGCAATGGTTTTTCTGTATTTGATTATAGAAATTCATTGGGAGCTCCCAAAGTGGGATTAATTCTCTAGAGACACGCGTAAATGGCCTGGAGATGGCTCTGGATGAAATATCATATGACTTGGCCATTTCAAGTGGCAGGATTCTGAACATGGATTCTACAGATAACACATGTTGCAAGCTGCCTGGTGCTGAATTTTTGAGTCCCAAGTTCTGGAGGAAAACTGAAAGTCGGTTTTCTACTTCAAGGTTACCTTCTTCGGGGCGCATGCTTTCGCTAAATGCAGTACATAACTTATATGATAAAGATTCTGGGGGTGAAATGTATAAGCCAGCATACAGCCGAGGATATCAGCGTCAAGCTGGAAGTGGATTTGTTATGAACCCAGTGGGTGATGCTGGCAGTGACATAAGAGATAATCCAGGGTTCTCAAAGAACACCATTCAAAATGCTGAGAGGTTCCAGGTTGGCAATGCTAGTGCTTCTGATGGGACTTCCCTGGTTAGTTGTACAGCTCCAACGAACCTTAGCAGCAGGTAATGGAATTTCACTGTAAATTGTCTTGTACTTATAATATCATTGTTATAATTATAATTCTGTAGTCAGGTCAACAGCTGCTCTTTAAATTTGCTATAGTTCATGACTGCCTAGAATGTTTCATGCACTTGAGTCAGTTATGTGAAGTGGCAATAAGAACTTGAATGATGGTCTAACTAGTCAGATCATTGCGTTCGTTCATGTGTTTTAACAATACTAGTGGTTTTTAACAATACAAGTGGAAACATGCGTTCTTTCATGGACCATTTTCGTCTAATCTATCTGCAAGATGAAAAAAAATAAAAACAAAGAGCGTTTGATTCAACAAATCAATTGTTTGATCTTGCCTCACTTTTCTTTTTCCCAGATTTTGAGCTTAACTTGGATTGAAGTTGGGGGTGTTTGAAGAAGCAGCTGAAGCTAGCGGAGAAGCACCTTGGAGAATGGAGGTTGAAGATGAAATGATACGATGTAATCGTAGATCATGTAATGATGAGGTGCAGCATTCTGGGTTGTTACAGGAGATAGTAGATTTACTTTTTGATTCCGTGAGTAAATTAACTGAAAAATGCCAATGGCTGGCTTTCGCGCAAGGCAGGCACAGAATATATGGTGTTCCAACAGAAACCTGTCCCCCTCACTGAGTGGGTTTGCAGTAGAGGCGGGGAGGTCCCTTCCGTGTACAGAGAGACTATGTGCATCTCGTTTTTATCTTTTCTTGTTACTAGTTCTTGTGTACTGCATATAAAATTTCAATCCTAGGCCATCAAGTTTTTCATAAATTGAACCCCCAAGAAAAGAAAAGACAAGAAAAGAAAGAACACTTCCAACATGCTAGTAGTTACTTCTCGTGTTGTATTATATGACACGAAAATTCAATACGGATTTAGAGTTAATAATGTAAAATATCTCAATTTAAGGATGAGTTTGTAAAGTGTAGAGTAATGTAAATGCAAATTATGCAGCGTGAATCGGGAACTCTAATTACTAGTGATGGCACAATAAGTGCCTGACAGGTTACGCAACCCATCTGATAAAGGTAGGATTTTTTTTAAAAATTGGTTTCAGGACGGATTATTTTAGAATGGGTCGGTGTGCGTTTAGGAGAAATTTGCACTGTTTTGGGATTATTACAAGTGTTACCTATCTTATTATTTAATTTCGTGAGATACTAACTTAATTAAGTAAATTATTACATATTTTAAATAAATTATATTATTATGACACTAATTTAGTCAGCAGCTTAAATAAAATATAGATAATCCTATATATTTTAAATAAATTATATAATTATGTGGGTAGTTCTATCTCTATTATTTTTAAAATCAATAAAAAAATTACAAATATTCAGTCCATTCCATCCACATTTATAAAAAGAATTTAATCATTTCAACTAAAATTTTATTTTGATATTTTATATGTTTCAATGTTATTGTTTCATCCCATTTTATTTTTTATATATTGATAATGTCGTTTATTAAGTTTGTGTTGCTAGTTAACTCGATATCAACTAAAAAATGACAATATTATAATAAACAATTGCAGTACATTTAATATTCTTAATATGATGAATTTAACTATTTAATTTCTTTTTATTCACGATTTAAATTAAGATTTTATTTTAATTTTGTACATATCATATATTTGTTTTTTTAATATTTTTAATTTTAGGCCTTTTGTATTCTAAATATGTGATTTTCACACACATGCATATGTTAGAATTTCTAGTATCATTATATTTGTTTTAATTTTGGGGTTCTCCACTCAAATCTCCATTGTTTCCATTTGTAGGTAAGTTATTATTGTAAAACTTTTAGATTTAGATATTATGCTAATCAAATCCCTAGTATTGCACAAACAATAATTTTAGAATCTTTAAAATAATACTTTTAGTTGATAAATACTTAGGATAATTAATGAGATAATTTCAGCTTTTAAATAAGAGTTTAGAGCTTATCAAAACTCTGTTGGATGGACTTTCGTATCCTATAAATAGGCTACTTGTGGTGTCACTTATAAAGTAGTTTTTGGAGTGTCTTTGTTGACAGTTTTGTTGTATTCTTGTCGTTATTTTGTGACACTCTTTTAGGTATTTATTTGGAGAGGTTTATTGATTGTATTGTGAGGTATTTAAGTGAGTGATTTGTAACAATTAAGGTCAATATTGGGGTTGCAATTACTTCTTTGTGTAATGGTAGATTGAGTTTAAGCCAATAGGTGATCCAGACAATTGTTAAATAAAATCATTCACTTAACGAAGCTCCACGGGTGTAGGACCATCGTGTCTGAATTGCGTTAACAAAAGTTGTGTGTTATCTCTCTTTATGTTGCTTTTATGTTACTTTGCATTTAACCTTTTTGTTCGTTTCTGTTCTAACAAAAGTTGAAACGAAACTATTTTTCAAGTGCAAATCAAGGAATTTTTCAATTGGTATTAGAATGGGCTTTAAGAGTTGTTTAAATGAGATCCTGAGCTATGGTTTGTAATAATTAAGTCTAAAATGAAATGTCATTTTATCCCCTGTCCACCTTCGATGATTAAAGCATAAAATTCAAATAATGAAAATGATGTTCCTTTCAACAACTAAGAGGAATCGTTCAACCTAATGTTGAAAAATATAGAAACATTATGCCAATTGAGCGAGCCTTTAAAGGAAGAAGTTATTATTCTCAACGGAGAAAAAGAAAAGCTCGAAACTGTGGTTAAAGATAAAGATGATGTGATTATTGATCTTAGAAAGGTTAAGGAGATGCTTGTTGGGACTATCAAGAAAAAAAGATGAGATGATTGTTAAAACTGATGTAACTTTGAAAGCAACTAAGCAAGAGTTAAATTATTCCAAAGCTATTCTCAAAAAATATGAAAAGCAAAGTGAAGATGTCTTAGCTGTTGGAGATCCGAACCTTATCATCATGTACTTGGTAAGAAACTTACATCTCATGTGAATTTTGTTAAATCTAATCAGATGGTTCCTACTTCTTCATTTGAGACAGGTAAAAAGAAGAATGGGAAATATCTTTGTTACTATTGTAGAAAGAACGAACTTGTTAGATCTCATAATTACAAGTTGATGAATGATCAAATAATGAGAAGTACAAGGAACACTCAATTTAATATTGCAACAATTAATGGAATAATACTTGGGCAATAACATATATGAAATAAAAAGAAAGGAAAGTTTGTATGCCATTGTTGTGGGAAAGAAGAACACATCAGACCCTATTGTTTTAAGATGATGCAAATTTGGAAAAAGTTCAACTCAACTACAAAACCTGTTAGAACAATGAATGGAACAAGAAAACCACAACATACACATATTTGGCTAAGGAAGGATCGAGCACATTTGAGTGGTGAAGATCAACATTTGATTGATGCTCATGTTAAACACGAGGTTGTTGAATCTAGTTCCCTAAGTGTAGTAACAAACTTGTAATTTTTCGAATAGATTTGTAACAATTCATTTTCAGTGATGTTAGAATCAATGGTTTCAAGACCACAATTCTAATCAATGAGTCAGTATTTTATTATTTGTTTAATATTTACAGGGTTATGACAATGTTTTATTAAAATTTGCTTAGAAAATTTTAACGTTTAGATAGTTAATTAAGTAAAAATAACTAAATTGTAAAAGTTGTAAAAGTTAATTGCAATAAATTTATTTGTATTAAATAGATATAAAATCATGAATTAAGGGATTTATATGGTAAATAAACCTATTTAAAACATGGTGGAAGGTTTAGGTGATATATTATATGAAATTTGATTTAATTTTAAAGGGTAAATTTGTACATTGATAAATATGTATAAATAAAATAAACAAAAGATGGAATGGTCATCATCTTCTTCCTTTTTACTTTGAAAACCTATTCTTTCATTATTAAGGAACCAAAGCTTAGGCCAAAGTTTGTTTCAATTGCATGGTATGTGTTTTTAACATGTTTTTAGTAATTTTTATGTTTTTCATATCGTCGTAGCTTATTCTAACTAACCCAAGGACTAATTCGTAAAAAATATTAAATTTTTTGAGTTATACCATTGATGAATTTGTGATGTTTTTGAATTTTGATGATAGATTCATAAGCTGATAGTTAAATAGGACTATTTTGTAAAGTGGTTTTGGTTGATTTTAAAGTTTAAGGAATAAGTTGTTAAAATAGTAAAGTTACATGAAATTCTTGTGAAAATTTGATAAATATGGGCTGTATAGGGGCTATATAAAATTTGGCTAGCATTGATTTGATTAAATTGTGATAGATTTGAAACTTTTGGGTTTAGGGACTAAATTGAATAAAAGGTTAAAATTTAGGGTAAAAGTGTAAAATGTTAATTAAGGGTCAAATATGTGAATATAAGTGTTTTAAGACATTTGAATTTGTTAATAGAAGTAAATTATTATATTTAGATCAAGAAATGGATCAATTAGTTGATAACCTTGGGAAAGGAAAAATCGTCAAATAGTCGTCGTCGAGGTGTCCGTAGCTATTGTGTTTTGGTAAGTTCGTATTAAGTTTAATATGTTTGATGATTTTTGAATTTAATTATGGATGTGATCATATATATATATATGCATATCTAGTATGATTAGTTGAGGTAGTTTTGAAATGGCAAAATATTAAATTGAAATGTAAAATATTACATGGAATACTGTTATGTTGATATAAGTTAGTTTACAAAATGTACGTGATCATGGTTAATGTTTGAACATGTGAAGACCTTGGAAAACAATATAAAGCCCGGGTAAACTTAGTGAATAGCTAGGATATAAATGACATGTCATTAGGGCATTCCAAGCACCAGTTGTTGGTGATTACAATTGAAGGTACTATGTACCGGTGTTTCAGTTCTAGGCACTCTGTGCCAGTGTTTATAGTTCCAAGTACTATGTACCAATGGTGGATACCATATCAATGGCTTGAGATCCTGCATGTGTTGCAAATTCTTTGAAGCTTGTGTCAGTAGCATCGTGTATTGGTTGATGTCCCGTTTATCAGCTTGTATGAGCATTACCCTCTTGCATATCTGAAGTTAATTTACTATTGTTTTTCTAGCAAAACAATTGATAAATGAAATGGAAATGAAACAAGATGGCATGATGAACTATGTTATGTTGGTTATAACTTGGTTCGTGAATTTTGGTATGTTATGTTTTAATGATATGATTTATTTATGCCTAACCATTTGATATGGTAGGAATTATGAAACAAGACAAAAGAATGTTAATTATATGTTATGTATGAATTGTAAACTTCACTTAACAAATATGTGATGTTTTGTTTTACGAACTTATTAAGCTTTACATAAGCTTATTCTATTTGGTTTTCTTCTTTGTAGATTGTTGGACTTCAGCTGTCGATTGGAACATCGTTGAAGATTACACTATCCGCAACTCTTATGGTAGCTATATGTTTATTTTGGTCCGATTATAAGTGGAGTGTAAATAGAGTTTTGGTATATTTATGTTAATAGGTATCTTGGTGATGTTTTGTGCCAATTGAGATTTAAATATGTATATGGTTGTTTTGGTAACTTATGAAACTTTGGTTGGGTTATTTTAGACTTTGAAAACTTAGTATAAATGGATGATTTTGGCATTGGTATTTGTGGTTTAGTTGTTGAATGAATAAACTTGATAAGTTAGTTATGTTTTAGTTTGAATGGTTAATGTTTATGTTTGAATTGTGGTGTCAATGATGGTATATTTGTTAGACACTTAGGTTGAATATTTATTGGCATGTTTTGATACATTTTGATTAGGTTTAAGTGATGCAATTTGCATGGCTTGAGACTTAAGGAATTTTAGGTGAAATGGTTTGATTGTGAAGGTACTTTTACGTGCACACGGCCGTATGACCCCTATTTCACTTTTTACCTAAATTTTTGTAAAAGTTTCAATTTAGTCCAGATTTATTCTCGAGTTGTTTAAATGTTTCTTATGCTCGATTTAAGCTTGGATGTGACTAAATATCTTGGAAATGATTGTAATTTAATTATAAATTGAATTATATGGTTATTTATGGTCAGATAGCGAATAATGTTAAAGTTTTATAGTTGTAATACCTTATAGCTCGGGTTAGGTCACTAGACTGGGATAGGGTATATTATCCTCACATGGTTTTTGCATGCAAAGCAAAATAGAAGCAAATGTTTCTCATTGGTTATCTAATGTTTAAATTGATATTAAACAGTATTACGTGGTCAGATCGTAATACAGAAAAACATCTTGTATCAATATATTAACCTAAACATGTCCTTAGTCTAATCAGAAAGGATCAAATTGATTGAAATACTAATATGTCGTCTATCAAGTCTAATTAGGGAGATACATCAATAGATCCTAAATACATGGATCATCGCTCTTATCTTTAATAGATCAACTGTGGATCATATCATATTTATATATGACAATTATATCATAAATACTTATTAAACAGATATATAAAGAGATGGGTAATAAAATAAAATTGTCAACCAAGGTTTGCATAATTTTATTTCTAGAAAATAAATGAAAAATAAAAAAAATTACATAGTTTTTCACCATAAGACATTCCTTGTGTCTTCGACTGCCATCGTTCTATCTTTTCCTCGTCATGGACTCTTTTTTGAAAAAAAAATTACATTTATGTTCTATGTCCATTTCCGGCTCATAAGAATTCTATAAATAAAAATTAATCTTATGTGGAGATGATCTTCCACGATCTATTTACTAAGCACCACAACCTTGACAAAAAATAATATTATATAACAAATATATATAATATTGCATTCATTCACATACATTCCCCTAAACAGGCGAATAATTATAAAAATGTTATATCTTATCAAATATTAATCAAACAAGATGAATAGAGAGATTTTTTCTTGGCTTACACCATAAACATAGCACAACCTGACTTTGATATCAATTCTTAGAAAAATCCCGATTTGAAAACGGTTTTCTTGCATAGTGAAAAATTAAAATTTTAAAAATCAACTCGATTTGTGATATTTATAACAATAAACCTTAATTGAATTCATCCCTATGTTTTCAGCTTAGCGGACATTCATTGTTCTCTACTTTCAACCAAATAATATTTTTTGTTATTCTCGTACCATGAACTGCTTCGAGTGTGACTTGAACAATTGAATCGAGACACAAAATTAGAAAAAGTTCTCTCCTTTTGGGGTGAAAACGAAAATTCTCTCTTTTTAATAGAAGCCTGTAGAATTATTATTCCAAAAAAGTATATGTAATAGTTGAGAATAATTCTCTCTATTTTTCGGTAGAATAACAATCTCTCAAAAATGTGTTAATAGTTTTACCAATGTTATTTATTTATAGAAAGAGAAGGTAAAACCTTTGTTGAGTTGTAGTAGTTTATTTCAAATAGAAAAACATCTTACTTAGAATAGGACAAGGGTGGACGACACACCCTCGTATTCCTACTAGGGTTGTCATCCCCTTAATGTCCATGAGGAGTTTTTAGGTCTCTCTCTCATCGAGTCCAATTACGAGTACTTTTTGGGCATTTTTAACTAGTACTCTGTAATGTGATCCAACCCAAATCAGTTTTTCTATTTCTCAAAATAAACTTTAATATATATATATAAAACAATTTTCTCATCCTTATTTTACCCCCAAAAAGATTTTAATGATTTTACCCCTAGTAAAATTGACATTTTTGGCCCTAGTAAAATTTTGAGAAAAATATGTTAAATATTTCACAACTCAACATGTTCTCTATGACTGAATGATTTATTTTCATTTACGAGCTTCAAAATAGTTTAAAAATATAAACTCTTTCTTTGGATCATTTTTTAAGTAATCCATATAGGATTGCAAATGGATCATTTCCATTTTTATTTCCATTTCTGTTTTTGGAAACCTATATTTATGTCCAAATGATTTCATTTCTCTATTTCAAACAAAACAATAATCATTCTTGAATGTTTTCCATTTTTCTTTTCCTATTCATTCCGTTCATTACTATTCAAACACACAATTCATTTCTAGTTTCAACAAGCTAGCAGAGAAATCGATTGAACATATGTAGTTGAGCCTCAAATGATTTATAATGAAGTTTTGTTTTTCGCCTATTAATTATAAACTCATTTATTCACAAAGTCTTTCCACTATAGTATCGTGACTGAGCTCTCCCCAATGACATACCATTACGAAAGCAGCTACTCATTGCTTGCCCATTAACCTTGTCATAAACGTGTTACCCTAATAGGATATCCTTGAGCTCTTTAGGATAATTTCTGTTCTTCCAATATGAGCTTGCTTTATCTTATGGTAACCATTACATCTTCCTTCATAAAAAGACAATCACTATCAAATAGTGATAAAATCATCCATCACAAAGACGAACGACTCGTATGCACATTTACTTTTCATCATCCATGTAATGCCAATGAGAGGATATCATTTACCCATGTTTTGGGCTATGAGTTCCACTATTGTGAATGACATTACTTATTACATAAGTCGTACACCCAACGCATCAACTTTTAGTTCCTTATATATTTGAACTAAGGCTTTTACTTACATCAAAGTGTATGAGTCACACATACATAGTCCACCATCCACTCAGGATTTAGGTATGCCACACTATTAATGTTAGAAGTGAATAAATCCATAAATAGATTCAGGATCTATTCTACCTGGGTCATATCTGATGTATTTTCAGTCTAGTTAGTCACATCTATGTCTCTATCTTCTAAAAGTCATCTACTTCGATACCGAAGACAATGCATCTCCTCAATTGGACTTGATATATGACATATTAGTCTTTTAATTGGTTTTCTCATTTTTGATTAGACTAATGACATGTTTAGATTTGTCTACTAATACAAGTTGTGTTTTCGTCCTATGATTTAACCACGTTATACCGCTTAGTATTAGTTAAACATTTAGACAACCAACAAGCAACATTTGCTTCCATTTTACTTAGCGTGCAAAAACCATGTGAGGACAATTAACAAAGTATATTAATGTAATCAATGAAATTTTTTAAAACCAATTTATTTGAAAAATTACAAGTGTACTTAAACGAAAATACTATACTTAGGGCACCAGACCCAACATATTTCTAAGCTTGGTGCATACTTAATTGATTATGTGATGAACAAGCATATAGATAGGAGGAATGTGTTATCAAGCGTAGGTTTAACTTTTAGGGGAAACATATTATAATTCCTTTGCTATGTGGCTTGTTTGGATTGTGGGCTAACTATTTGTTGTAGAGTTTTATAAAAAATGTCAAGCGAGAGATTGTTGGGAAAATTGTTGCTTGTTCCATGTATTGTTATAAAAAAAATTATTTCTTTACTTGGGTCATCAAATTAGGTCTTGAATATGTTTTTCTATTTTATTTTATGATGAGTTCAGTCCACCTAAGTGTGGCATATTTTACAAAACATGAAGCATGGTTTAACTAGGATTTTAAATACTCTCAAAGACTCCTAACTGAATTGCTTGAGATAATTGGATAAGCATGAAAGTATTATTATCTATTGAGAGAGTTTTGGTCCTGTTAGAAGACTGATTTATGAAGACTTTTAGTTAATAAATATGTAGGATAATTAATTTTATAATTTCAGCTTTTATATAAGAGTTTAAAACTTATTGAAACTCTATTGGATAGGCTCTTGTATTAACCAATAAATAGACTGTTTGTGGCTTCACTTATAGAGAAGTTTTTAGAGTCTTTGTCAATAGCTTTAACATATTCTTATGGTTATTTTGTGACACTGTTTTAGAGATTATTTGAAGAGGCTTATTGATTGTATCGTGAGGTATTTGGGGTGAGTAATTTGTAACAATTAGGGTCGGTCTTGAGGCTATAATTACTTTTTTGTGTAATGGTAGATTAGGCTAAAGTCAAATAGGTGATCCAGATGATTTTTAAATAAAATCATTCACTTAGCGTGTTAACAGTTACGTGTTTAAGGGTGTTTGAATAGAACCATTGTGTTTGAATTGCGTTAACAAACATTGTGTGTTTCTCTCATTACTTTACTCCTTACTCTACTTTGAATTTAACATTTACGTGTTTAAGGGTGTTTGAATAGAACCATTGTGTTTGAATTGCGTTAACAGACATTGTGTGTTTCTCTCATTACTTTACTCCTTACTCTACTTTGAATTTAACATTTATGTTTGTTCCTATTCTAACGGAAGTTGGGACGAAACTATTTTTCAAGTGTAACCTAAGAGAATTTTCATACCATAAAATCAACAGGTCTTACTATTATTGTTAAAGGTTGATGTCTTGAGTCTTAGAACATTTGATATGATGAAAAATGATCACTATTATAGAAATTTAATTGGTGAAAGAATGACTCTTGCATTCGGTATGCTAAAAACTATTAACTTTCTTGGGGATGTAACTCTCCTTTAGGAGTTAATTTTATTCAACTATGGGAATGTGATTCCTTTGAATATTGATGGAAAATAACTTTCCCATGTAGTAAGAATGTTAAAAATTATCTCCAAGATAAAAAATTATCTCTCTTTATTTTATAACACATTATCAGTACGATCTTGCTCAAAGTGATAGTTCCTTTTATCAACGATCAAATTTGTCCTTCGTGATTTTCAATATCTTTGACGACAGGATGCAAAGTTTTTACAGGAAGTTTCTTTTATTTAATGTTTCATATCTGATTTATTTTGATTAACTTTTACTTTTTTTTCTTAAGGATGGTGAAAGATTTGATACCGTTATCTATATGAAATCAAGAATATTTTCGAACTATCTCATACCTTCTAGTGATGACGATGATGTTAAAGATCTTCAAGTATATTTTACTATGTTTTATTTATTGTTTATTATAATTGGAGACTAATCATGACAACATGCATAAATAGATTTTGATTTGAAATCTCACGCATGTTTGCGATGGTAATTATGAAATGAAGAATCTATTGGGATGTTTATAAGTCTATCCTACTAGATTTGTTGCATTCCCCGAAGTGAATGTAAACATAAAGAAAATAAAAGATATACTAATGGACCACTAAAAGTGGGAACATAGTAATAAATAAGAGAACAATGAGAGTTCTCAAGATAACTTTTTAAAGGGTAAAGATAACTTATGTTATCAATATGTGATATGAGATATTATTGGCCATATATGTGGCGTTTGCCCAAATATTTTGTTTCTATTAATATTCTTTAAGGAATGATATGAAAATGTAGGAATGAATTCTATCATTATAGACAGAAAATATTTATCTTATTTGGTATTAAAACAAACAAATATTATTTTAATATTTGATAGTACAAAATTAGTTGAAAGCTCAGGAAGAGCTAATATATCACTATCTAAAAAGCACAAAATTTGTGATAGTTAATGCATTACTTTTAAAAGTTTTTGTAATAGATCTCCTATTGAGATTGTGAATGAGGAAAAATTATATTTCATATGAATAAAAAAGGGATTGAGTTATTAATTTATAATATTTATGATATTCTTTTGTCATCATCCTTATTAAAAGGGTTGAAAGCAAAATTTTTGACTGTGAAATATCTACTCATGAGCAATCGAATATGATAACTCTATCTAAAGCTTATTATGGTTGGATGCATCTAAAGTTGCAAGTATTTTTTAAAAAATTGTGAGTATAACTCTATAGTATTCAGAATAAGTTCTCAATTAAATTTACATGGTCAAATATTACTAATGAGAACTTGCAAGAGAGAAAACTTATGTATGAAAAGTCATTGGTTATGTACCTGTTATACTTATAGAAAATAAGACCCACTCTCAAAGTTTGCTATTAATAGATTTTTGGGTATTTGAAGATTTTGGCATATTCTCTAAAGCGAATACTGCATATAATTATTTGGAAATTATATTTATTGACTTAGTGGCATTATAGAATTCATAGTGATTTAGACATTTCCAGTAGTAAATGTCACAATAGTATTTAATGTGGATACAAAATAAAAAGAATAACAATAAAATTATCAATTTGTTACAATTTAGTACAATTGAAACACATGTTAAAGTAAACCAGAAGTTTACTAATACAAATGCGTTTACTACTTAGCATGACCAGTTAAACCATCCTGGATCGCATATGATACGAAAATTAATTGAGATATCATATAGACATCCATTAAAGAACTAGAAGATTCTTTAATTTAAAAGAATTCTCATATGTTGCTTGTTCCCAATGAAAATTAATTATTAGAAATTCACTAGCTAAAGTTGAGATTTAATATATTGTATTTCTGAAACAAATATGGGCTCTTTCATCCACCATGTGGATGGTTTTAATATTATATGATTTTGGTATATGCATATACAAAATAATCACATATGTGTTATCAACTCGCAACCTGTCGTTTGCGAGATTGCTTATTTAAATGATTAATTTCAGATTATGCAGTTCAAACAATTCATCTTGCTAATGTTGGTGAGTTTACAACCCAAGTTTTCAATGATTATTACATGTCAATTGGGATAAAAGTTGAACATCCTGTAACTTATGTTCACACACAAAATGATTTAGCTGAATTGTGTATCAAATGCCTCCAACTGATAGTTAAACCATTCCTTATGAGAACACAAAACTTTCTATTTTAGTATGGATTCATGCTTGTATTGATTTACATGTTATACGCATCAAAACAATAAATTATAAATACTCCCCATTACAATTGATTTTTGGTTAAGAGTCAAATATTTCTCATCTTACAATTTTTGGATATGCGATATATATTCCAATTGCTCCACCACAACGCACAAGTCTAATAAGAGATTGGGAATGTATATTTATGTGAGTCTCCTTATAATATTTTTGATCAATTAATTTGAGATTTAATTGTGACATGAGTTGTCAGTTTTCCCAATATTAAGGGGAGAGGAACAATAACTTGTAATGAGTTAGGGAGAGAGTAATTGACCCAGAAGTTTAATAAGGATAACTCATTAAAAGTTAACTGTTAGATGTATTTACAAACTTAATGAGAATAACCAGTTGTTATATAAATTGATTGGTTCCAAAGATGAAAAATTCTTCTAGATAGTCATACAGTGGAGGCGGGTGATCCAGAAGAGACTCAAGACATAACTAATAAGTAAAACTTCCGAAGAGATTCAGGTACCTGAAATTGAATTTTAAAATAATAAAAATAAAAGATCCCGATAAGTTATGTCAATCAGAGAAAATGTGGAACCGAATAATAAAAGTGGTCGACAATTATTTTGCATGCAATATTATTATTGAAATAATGAAATAAAAGGATGATCTTGAATAAATATATTAAGAAATATAGATATGGAATAAATTGATCAAAATAAAAAGACGCAACACAAGTACAATTAAATTTGAGGAGTTTTTGGACAAGTAGTCCAAATATCTAAATGTATAAAGCCAATGAGGGTGAAAATGAAGTAATTTTGCAAAAGCGGAATAAAAATATAAATTTTTTCGCTAAGTACTAGTATTGATTATGAAAAGATATAATATTCTTTTGTGTTAGATGCAATAACCTTTAGATATATTATTAAATTGACAATTCATAAAAGATTTAACTTGCGTCTAATGGTTATTGTTACAACCTTTTATGAATTACTATATAGTAAAGTTTATATTAAAATCCTTGAAGGATTTAGAATGCTAGAAGCATATTGAAATTCTCGTGAAATTATTTATTTATATGAATTGAAATAATTTGAACATATGTGGTAAATTCGAGTAGTTGAAGGAGGATTATACAATGATCTAAAATACCTATTTGTGATTTTATAAAATAATCATGATTAAAGTTTGTTATGATTATTGTTAAATCTCTGAAGAGATCAATATATATTTCTTAAAGTTTTCCCTCACTCGTGATTTTTAAAAGAATGGTAATATAAATGCTTATCAAATACATTTAAATAGTCATTTGAAAAACTAGTATTCATGATTGAATACGTAGAATATGAGAAAATATGTGATGTTTTTATGAGAGGGAGTAAATACGCGTTGTAATCTTTTTCCCTTAATTGAGGTTTTGTCCCATTGGGTTTTCTTGGTAAGGTTTTTAATGAGGCAGCATATTATGTGTATTATATTATGCACTCTTTTTCCTTCATTAGGCTTTTATCCCATAGAGTTTTTCCTAATAAGGTTTTAACGAGGCATATTATCTACCAATGGACATCTAAGGGGGAGTGTTATGAATATCTTATTAAGTGGATGTCCATCATAATCAAGATAAAGTTTTGATGTACTTTAAATTCTAATAGTTATTAGAATTAGATCTCTACTTTTTTTATACTTTTTATGCCTATAAGTAGAGACTCTGATGAAGCATCGTAATGACCCCTTTTGATCAATGAAGTACATTCTCTGTTGCTTTCATATTTTCTTTGTTCTTTATTCTTTCCATCTCTCTTTATTTTATAACACTTTTCTTATTATTTATTTATTTATTTTCATTATTTGTATGCAATACTTTTTCACAAAATCATAAATTTTTTAAAAATTTATTTTAAATATTATTGAATTAAATTTTAAATTACAATCTAATTTAATACATATGATAAATTTAAATTTTATTTTCAATTTAATAATAGATTAATTAGATAAATATATTAGTTTATTTTTATTTGAAATAAATAATATTAAAATAATTAGATTCAATTATTTATTTTTAATAATAAATATCACTGAAAAATATTAAAATTAATTAAATTTTACTTTATTTGATAGGAAATTTCGATGTTTACCATTACATCCTTTGTAAAGTGCTTACTGAACCAAAAATTTTCTTAGTACTTTCTTAGTATAACAAACCTTATACTGTTACATTCTTGGTCTTTTGGAATGTTGCTACGAGAATGTACCAAATGTTACCTTAGAGTACTTAGGTTTGAGTCTCTCTATACACAATTATCATATGTGGGTGTCTAATTTCATAATGTATGATACTGTCAGTAGCTCTAATTTTATGGGTGAATTTTTTCATATGTGGGTGTCTAATTTCATAATGTATGATACTGTCAATAGCTCTAATTTTATGGGTGAATTTTTTCCGGTTTACGTTGATTCTTCATCTATTTATATGTTATAATAGTTCAATTCTATTTGCAGTTTCTTTTAGCATGTATATATACTTACTTATTATAATTATACGAGGAAAATATTTACTACACTATTAATGGTGTTTTAAACTCCACAAATAAAATCAATGGGTTAGCAAGTATTTTACATGAGTATAATAAAATATTAAAAGAAAATACATTATAATTTTCTAAAATTACTTGTAAAATAAAAAAAATATACTGTATCAAATAGTAACTCTAATTATATTACATTGTATTTACATTTGTAAGCTTCCAAAAATATAATTAGCAGTTGTATAGTTTAAAACAAGATAATTAACTGTTATTATTAAAACGATTAGCCAATTCTCCTCTCTTCTACCATTTCTATTACACGCTCAACTGCCTTCCTTAACAATCAACCATTAACCAAAAAAAAATAAAATTACTATTATTAATTTCTATAATGATTTTTTTCTGACACGTATACTTTGTCTTCAGATAAGCAATAGCAAAACAAATCACACTTCATTAAGAGTTAAATTAGCAATATTTTTAAAAATACTTTAAAATAAAAAATATTTTTGAGATAAAAATATTCTTAGACAAAATGCTTTTGAAAAAAAATTTCAAACACCAAAAATTAACCACACGCAAAAGTAAAAAGTTTGAGCTTTTCTCAAAAGCGTTTTTACTAACCCTAAATTTTGTCTTCAAAACATATAATGTACCACACGTGGGCTTTTGGAAGGAACATTAGATTTAGCTTCAGCTTACATGTATACAGCCCATTTGCAACCCATCAAATGTTCAAATATTATACAATTCTTCTTTTAATCTTTTAATTCTATTTCATTATCCATGTTTGAAATTTATAATTGCTTTTAGTAATAATGTGGTTTCTACTGATAGTCATATTATAGAATTACGAGCTATTCATAAGCTATTACATAGGAATTAGAAGGTTCGCATCCGTCACACTTCAAAAGTTCACAATAAAATTACAGATTTTATGACCAAACATGATGCTATAATATTCACAAGTATCAAAGTGTTCTTCACACATACTCAAATTATGCGTAGTTTAATTCAAAAAGATACATTAAACTTTTAATTTTATATTTTTTTTATTGTAATTGTTTAGTGTTGTTGTTTACTAAGTTTTTTTTTCCATTTATAGCAGTATAGATATATAAAATCAATAATATATAAAATATAAAATATAGTAAAAAGATACGTGTAGGCTAATTTGGCAGCACATTGCCATAACACTGATTCCATTTTGGAGAGTGGGTTGACTATAGAAAGAAACATTGTTTTGATTAAATATGGTGGATTTCAACGTCCAAACTTTACACCATTAATTGCATTGCCACTTTTACTACTTCATTCCATTTAATCCAATCAATTGTGAAAGAGCACCCACTGACTTACATGGAGTTTTATGATTTTTCATCCTTTTTTAATAAAAAGAGGCTTTTACGCCAAGGGATTCTCCCATCATATCATACGTTTTTCGGTTGTCTATGTTCGTCTTTCTTAGTGCTACAAACGACATTCGGTCCCATTATATATAATCAATTAAACCAAACTTATTAGTTGATTGATTTAATAGTAATTAATCGGAAAGGCTAGAAAATATTAATATACTAACAATCTGTGACTTTGACGGCCTCCATGGGATTTACCCAACACTGGGCCTCTTAATTACTAAATGGACTCAGCCCAACCTTTATTTATAGCAATAATCAACTTTTTTATTTTTTATCATTAAAAGGGAGGCAATTTATTTTTAAAATTAGTGTGTATTGGAATTTAATTTTTAAATTTTTAAATTTCAAAATTCTGATTAAATTATTAAATTTTTAATTTTTTTATTAAAATAATTTTTAATTACATAATTACTAAATGAATAATTTTTTAATTCAAAATGTCACAATAAAAAATCTAATAAAAAGTTGACGATATTAACAGTTAAATTTAAACTTTAAAATTTAAAAAATAAAGAGCTAAATACAGGAGCCAGGAGGTATATACGCGCATTTTAACCCCCAAAAAGAAAAAAAGAAAAAAAAAGGGAAAACCGTTTCCGTTATTCAAGACGTTGAAACTTAAAACACAATGATAATATAACGTTACAAAGAGCAGAGGACCGAAAGTTATTATTAAAGAAAAAGAGATAGGGTTATGGGCCCACAATTGACCCAAAACTCGGCAGCATGTTATTTGTCTCAGAATAAGACCCCATCCCTCTCAATCACCTTCGCATTTACAAAACAAATCTTGATGTTGATCTACTTCCCCATGCAATACGGTGCCGCTTTATAGCTAAATCTAAATCTATATACAAAAGTCTTAAGTAGAGTATCATTATAATTAATTTATAAGACAACAAGAAAAAGGCTACTAAAATAGGAAAAGACAAAGTCGAACATGAAAATTTCAACTGGCAGTCAAAAAAGCTAAAACAACAACAGCAGCAGCAGCAGCTGCTGAGCTGATTTGAGCTTAGCTACTCCTTTCTTTTCCCTTTTTTTTCCTCTCTTTCTCTTTGTCTCCAAACAGTCAAATGTCAGCTGCCTATTTCCCTCATCTTCCTCTTCCTCTTCCTCCATTTTGTTTCCTCTTCTAACCGTCATCTCTCACCTCTTTTAACAAGGGAAAACAGAAACCCTAACTCTAACGCAGAGCATCAAGCGGCGCCGGCAGCTCAGCTATGAAGAAGAACATTCTCATTTTGGCGACATCCTTGCTTTTGCTCTTTAATTTCTTGCTCTCTTTCGCCATCGAAGATGACATCGCCTGTCTTGAAGGACTGAAAAAATCCCTTACCGGCGCCGACTCCCCTCTTTCGACCTGGAGCTTCAGCAACCGCTCATCCACCTCCGTTTGCCAGCTCACCGGCGTTTCGTGCTGGAATGAGAAGGAAAACCGAATCATTAGCCTCCACCTCCCTTCCATGAAGCTGTCGGGTCAGCTACCGGACTCTTTGAAGTACTGTCGGAGCCTCCAGATTCTAGATCTTTCTAACAACTCTCTCTCCGGTCCCATTCCTAGCGATATATGCTCTTGGCTTCCTTACCTCGTTCATCTCGATCTCTCTGGTAACCTTTTCTCTGGTTCCATCCCTCTTCAGATTGTCGACTGTAAGTTCCTAAACGACCTCGTTTTATCCGATAACAAATTGTCTGGTTCGATCCCTTACGAGCTAGCTCGGTTGGACCGCCTTAAACGGTTTTCCGTTGCCGGTAACGACTTGTCTGGCTCCATCCCCTCAGATCTAGCCAGATTCGGGGAAGATGGTTTTGATGGTAACCATGGACTTTGTGGGAAACCCTTATCAAAATGCGGTGGATTGAACGCTAAAAATCTGGGAATTATCATAATAGCTGGTGTGACTGGCGCCGCAGTTTCGTTAATCGTCGGTTTCGCCATTTGGTGGTGGTTCTTTCTCCGAGCCGGCGCAGGCGAAAAAAGAAAGAAAAGTTACGATGTGGAGGGCAAAGATGGTAGTAGTTGGATTGAACTGCTGAAATCTCATAACCTTGTTCAAGTATCGTTATTCCAAAAGCCAATAAACAAGATTAAATTGGCGGATTTAATGGTGGCAACGAACAATTTCGATGCGGAGAACGCAGTTATTTCGACCAGGACTGGAGTATCCTACATGGCGGTGTTGCCGGACGGCTCTGCCTTGGCGATTAAGAGGTTAAGCACTTGTAAGCTTAGTGAGAAACAGTTTAGGTCAGAAATGAATAGGTTAGGACAACTAAGGCATCCAAATTTGGTTCCGCTCTTAGGGTATTGTGTTGTGGAAGAAGAGAGGCTTTTGGTTTATAAGCATATGCCTAATGGGACATTGTATTCTCAGTTGCATGGAGGAAATCTTATTGGTTTTGGGAATGGGAAGTTTGAGATTTTGGATTGGTCAACTAGGCTTAAGATTGGCGTTGGTGTTGCTAGAGGCTTAGCTTGGCTTCACCATGGGTGCCAACCGCCGTATGTTCATCAGTATTTTAGTTCCAATGTCGTGCTTCTTGATGACGATTTCGATGCTCGAATAGCTGATTTTGGTCTAGCAAGATTGATGGGGTCTCGTGATTCGAATGACAGTTCTTTTATGAATGGGGATTTAGGGGAGTTTGGATATGTGGCTCCTGAGTATTCTAGTACCATGGTTGCTTCCTTGAAAGGGGATGTTTTTAGTTTTGGGGTAGTGTTGTTGGAACTGGTTACGGGTCAAAAACCGATAGGAGTTAGCAATGCAGAGGAAGGGTTTAAGGGGAATTTGGTGGACTGGGTTAATCAATTGTTCAGCACTGGTCGAAGCAAGGATGCTGTTGATAAAGCATTGTTAGGAAAAGGGTGCGACGATGAAATTATGCAGTTTCTGAGAGTTGCTTGTACTTGTGTGGTGCCTAGGCCAAAGGACAGACCTTCTATGTACCAGGTTTATGAATCGCTGAAGATCATGGGTGAGAAACATGGTGCCTTGGAACAGTATGATGAATTTCCGTTGATCTTTGGGAAACAACAAGATCATGATAATTAGGAGCGAACCCTTGTTTGGGGGGAATGAGATGCATAAGCAGCAGCTGAAAGAACTGAATCTTTTTATCTTCTACTTTGTGGTTTTGAGATTTGGGCATATATATCTGCATTGGTGAATGGAATCTTCTTTTTAAAGGCATTTTCTGCAATTGGTATGATTTCCGCTTGAACAGGATTCCTTGTTTAAATGGTACTTTGTTGGAGAATTCTGTAAATTACATGAAGCATCATCACTCACTGTAGTGATCACTAGCTTCATTGCAGTTGAAAAAGATTTCTTTTATCATTCTCGTAATGCGTAATTAATTAAAGCCATTTGAATTCCTGCGAGCTTTATGTTCCATTTTTTCATAGGGTGGATAATTACGTAGCTCAGGTTACAGCATGTTGCAATGCATATTTCTTCCTCATTTTCTCCATAACTCGTACAAGTGAAGTGATTCATGAATAATATTTTTTCAAAGGAAAATTTCAGTATTTGTTGCGAACTTTCGAAAGATTTTGGTCAACGTAACGTCATAGTAGCGAGAGAGGTTCCATAACGTACAATACGCAGGCCAATGTAAATTAAATACAAGCAGTGATCTTTGTCTCAAAAAAGAAGAATATTTCATGACGTAAAGCTTCTAATTACAATAAAATAAATATTGTAATATATTATTATACCCAAAGACAAATAGTTGATCATCAATCAACTCATAAGAAAGGAAGTCCATCACCTCCAAAAGGCTTTTTGAATGCAGAAAAGATTGATGAGTTTCAATTTAATCCCCGAAAGTTGGATGAATAACACATAGTTCTCGTGATGATAATAACTACAGTCGGGATGGGATGGTCAACATTATCTTCACCTTTCTTATCTTTTGTTTGGTAATGTTAATAGAGAGAGGTCTCCTTTTTTTTTTTTTAGGTTGGGAAATGGGACCATGAAATGCTGGTGCTTTATCGAACCAAAGCTGGTGCAGGGCATGTGGGGTTTAGTTTGTAAGATGTGGATTTGATGGCTAATCTTTCATTTCACGGTGTTTCGGTTTCTGAATTTTGGAGCAGAGCTTGTGTCCTTGGAATACAAAACCACGTGCCCCCTCGGACCCCACTCCCACTGCCTAAGGAGCTTTTTATCTCTTCCATTGTGCCTTTGAGATTTTTAATTTCTTTTATCAGCTTATGCGTGAATGCAGTCAAACTTTGATTTTGGTTGGGTGGGTGAGTGCTACTGCTACTTCACAAATGTTACATCTGACAAAGACAAATGTATTCGCTGCTGCTTTTATCAAATCAAATAGTTTTGCTCTTCCTACATCTTCATTTCCATCTATCTCAGACTAAAGCTGGAAATAAGGGTGAGATGAGGACATGTCTATATTGGGTGGGAAGAAGATGATACTAACAAATGATGGGTTTTGGGATGCAAAAATGGTACTTCTCCCTCCTACCTCCTTTATTCATGGTAAAAAAAACTTGAAGTTTAGGACGAGCATGACACCAAATTGAATCAAATAATATGAAATTTGTGTGGATTAAATTAAATATATTTGTTTGCAAATGTCTCAATTCTTCGTGTATTTTTGCTAAATTTTTTACTTTTATTATTTTCATCTAACATTTCTAGATGTTTTTATTTATGTGATTGATTAATTTAGATTGGCTTGTAGACATTTTTTTTATCAATTATCGTGTGTCAAATCAAAATTATTATATGTTAAAATGATAACTTTACTTGTAAATTATAATTATTTCTCTAATTAATTCATATTAATTTAAAGATAACTAATAAAATTTATATGGTGATTAATTAAATTAATAAGTGATAAATAATAAAGTATTATTTTATTTGTAACCAATTAAATTAATATGATATGAATAATAAATAAAAGAATTTATGTTAAACTATACTCAAGGTTATTAAATTATTAATAAATTTATATTTTAGTCACTTTATTCTAAAAACGATAAATATTAAAAAGTTTTTATTTAAATCACTGATTTTTTTAAAGTCCAGTTAGCAAGCTTCAAGTGATGATTTAATAATCGATACAATAAATTAGTACCCATCAACGAGTAGAAAAACATATTTTAGATCTAATTTGATTTGACAATTAGTGTCAGAGATCGAAGAAGAAAACTGTTTGGATGCTAGTTCATAAATTCATAATGTTCAAAATTATTTTATAAAAAAAATTATTAAAAAAATGGAAATAAGAGCTTTCAAGTGTTGCATACGAATAAAGAAGACATATAACAACTATTTTAATAAATCACTTACTTAAATGAAAATTTTTCGTGAATTAGAATTATCTGTTAGTCTTTGTATTTTGGTTTTTTTCCTGTGTATTTCACTATGTTGAGACTTGTTGGATATTTGGGGGATGTTCATACCTTTGTTTTTACAGGGATTTAGGTTATTTTTATATTTAGGGTTGGAATTTAAAATTACCATGTTGTGATTACATCCATCGCTCATTTTCAAAGCCTTAATTATGAAGTTCATAGTTTGGCAATGATTATTTTAGTTCTCTTTGGGATTGAGTTCTATTTTGAGTTATTGTTGAGTTCCTCTATTGGAGTTTTAAGTGGATTCAAGGTCATCATTGGATCGTATAAGGGTGGGTTTCAGTTTTGAGCTTTTT
This sequence comes from Gossypium arboreum, assembly GCF_025698485.1. NCBI lineage: Eukaryota > Viridiplantae > Streptophyta > Magnoliopsida > Malvales > Malvaceae > Gossypium > Gossypium arboreum. The sequence continues at coordinate 12,385,071 of NC_069072.1, read as the reverse complement.
CCATCGATTTTGGGGCTTTATGTGAGGTTGTTTTACGTTAGTGGAGGGTGATGCGCGGCTTGTTTGTTGGTGGTATCTGGGAAGAGATTTGTGTTGAATCATAATCAAGGTTCTGAAAGTGATTAAAGTCGATGAAGCAAACTTGGAATCGTTGATGACATGAAGACTAATCATCTATAGGGAGGTTTTGGTAAGTTGTTGGGAGGTCTTGGGGTCTTTTTTTCTTCAATCTTGTTTGGGAGAGGATGATTGTGGCAGATGGTTGCAACTATGGGGGCTTATGGTGAACGGTGATAACTTGCTTTGTCGGTTTATGGATGAATGAGGTGGTGTTTTGTGGAGAACTTTGATGTTTCTCATGGGCTTTGTGCTGATGATTTTGTTTTTCAGGATTGCCTGTGATTTTGTGGTTGAGTTTCCATATCTTTGGTGATTAGGAGCTTAATGGTTGGTAGATTTTAACCATATGAGGTTTTTGCATTTTGTCTGGTTATCATGGCGTATATGGTGTAGAATTGATTTCGGCTATTTTATTATGGGAGATTGGTCTGCTGTAATTATGTTTTCTTCTAACCTTTTGGTTTGCGAATTTGAATAAATTTTTATTATAACTCAATTACTCTTCTAAAAAGAGATCAAATTTGTTGTTCAATATTAAGGCCCCCTTCCACATTGTTTTGAGGTTCGAAGAAAGCATTTTTCAACCCAAAACCAATCATAAACACTTCCCTTTTGGAATAAAAAATATCATAAAAAAATAACTTTTTCACCCAAAGACAATCTAGTTCAATCCATCCACCAATAATTAAATAAACAATAAAATTTTAAAAAAAATTAAAAAATTGGTTTAACTATCAATTTTTTTTTTTTTTTTTTTTGGTTTCAAGTAGTTTATTGAGAGGTTGGTTCAATCCTTTGTCTATATCGATATATCGATCGATTTTCGATTAGATCAGTCGATTCAGTTCCAGCAACATTGTCCAAACATAAAACTTGAGACTTACGCGCTTTTGACTTTTACATTTTGAACTGAAATTATCATAATATCATTATTTATAGAAATTATTTAAGAAGTTTAAAGTTTTAAATTAATTTATATTTTATGTATTATTATATTAAAGTATTTAAATTTTATCATATATCATTATATTCAATTATTTAATATCATCTAAATAAATATGTATTTTAAAAGTTTCAATGTCATGCTTGAAATAAACATTTTAACTTCCACTGCAATTTTATATAATAATACTAAACACTTAAAATTGCAAATCACATTTTCCTAACATTTTTACATGTATATAGAGTTGAACTTGTACTTATGTTGTCTTGAATGTTTATAAGTTTAGTATATTGATGATGATGATGAATTTTGATGTTATGGCAAGATGTATATAAATGTGCAAATTAGCAACATGGTGAATGTGTTTGTGGCAAATGAATGACCCACGTAGGTAATTTGGTATGATTGGCTTGATTGTATAAGCTAGGGTATATCATGGTTTAATAGATTTGTAAGAGTGGTATGAATGAATATGAAATGTATTTTTGAGGTGTCAAATGTCGTACATTGGTTTATGATTTGATTGGGTGATTATATGTTAAGTTTTGACATGGCATTAGTATGATTTGAGCAGATTTATAATGGTTGAAAATGGATTATTGGGGTTTTTTCACTAAAGTAGTACAAAAAAAAAATCCAAAATAATATAACCCAAAAACTATGTATCAAAATGGTACATCTCAGGGTGGTACCGCCTATGGTAGTGGCGTGACCACCCTAGGCTTGACAACCTCTGCCAAAGTCTGCTACAAAAAAAAAAGCTGGAAACAAAAAAAAAAGAGGTGGTGTGGGTGCCAGAGGCGGCACCGGTTATGTCTCTGGCAGAGGCGGCATCGGCGGTGTGGGTCCTAGAGGCGGCACCTAAGCAGTATAAAGACAAGTAGAAGCAACAACTCCGGAAGCAAGAAGCAGCAGCAAGGAGAAGAAAATAAAGGAAAGAAAGGAGAAGAGAAGAAAAAGAGAAGGAAAAAGAAAAGAAAAGAGAAGGTATAATTTTTTAAAATAATAAATTTTATATTGTTATTGTGTTTTGTTGTTATTATTATTGTTGATTTTATTGTTTTTGTTGTTAGTTATTATTATTGTTAATACAAAACCCTTATAATTATTGTTAGTAAAAACTATTATTAGGATTGTTGGTTATTATTGTTAGTAAAAACCCTAATTATTGTTAGTTATTATTATTGTTGATTTATATTAAATTTGTAAAAAAACCCTAAAAAGCCTATTTATGTTATGTAAAGAATATTTTATTTTTTATGTAATTTATTTGTTATTTGTGTTTTAGGTGGGTTTTTACCCTAATAATATAAAAATAAAATAAAATACCAAAATAGGTTGTTTGAATACCAAAATAGGTTGTTTGAAAGATTAAGTACCATTTTGGTCAAATTAATCTAATTCAATTTCTACAATTTTATTGAATTTTCAAAGTCCAAATTAATCTAATTTACGTTATGATCAAATTTTGTTCCACTTTTCAAAGTTCCAATTAATCTAATTAAATATATACAAAAAATACAAATTTTTAATATCAAAACCCAAGAAACCCCTAAAATTGATGGTTCAATGGTGTGGTCCTAGGGATATATTTTTGCGGAGGTCGACGTTCACGTTGTTGGTGATTGCGGTGACCAACATCCTCTTCAATCGCAGGTGAAGGTGTCTGATACATGGAAGAAAAATCATATGGCTCGAATAACATCGGTGAACTTGAGCCGGGAGGAGTGCCATGCTGCGGTGAATACAACCCAATAGGAGTGGAGTACTGCAGTGGATACGGGCCAGGGGTAATGCTATAATGCGGTGGATATGGGCCGGGAGAAGTGTTGTGCTGTGGTGGGTATGATTCAAAGATATCAAACCCATAATGGTATCTGCCCCTTGACGAGGCCAGGAAATAGTCATTGCCTGACAAATCGAATGATAAGAAGTATCAGCCGAATGTGAATACGATCGCTCGGACTCGGCCTCCAGCTATGCCTCAGGCTCCCGCTCTGGGTTAGGCTCGGGATCTGACTGTGGATCGGGCTCTATATCAGCCACTGGCTTGTATGCCCCAGATCGCTGCACGTGTGGGGGGACTATAATCGACTGCCCACCAAGTAAATATGGCTTCTCCATACTAGAGTACCATTGTATGTACTCTAGCGATGGTCGCAAATCAGAAGACATATCCATCTGAGGTCTTCGAGCCATCTGATTCTCCCACACTGCAACAAATCTCCAGTGCGTAACCCTCCAATGTTGTCCATGTTTCCCTCTTTTGTTGATGCCATGAACCTCCCCCACCTACCTCCACCACCTGCATTGGCGGATTTGGAATATACTGGATGCAACCAAACTGTCATAGTACTCGGTCCTCGTGGTACCACTCGACTACATTGAAACTGATAATTGGTGCGTTAGTTCACCACAATTGAGAATCAACGTAGGCAGACGAGGGTATAATAGCCGCAATTTCTAGTTTAGGATATGGCATCCATATAAATTACATGATTAATACCATGGTTAAAATTTAACAGGGTTCGAGTAAGATATACAAAGCAATTACACGTCACAAATATTTGAATAGCTTACCCTTTCCCCGGCATGTTGTTCAATCATCAGACAATATATCGGGACAGTGTACGACCTCCCAATACCCGGATAAATACTCCATCTACGAAAACAATTTTTAAGTAAATATAGTATCGTTAGAATAGTATCATTATAAAGAAATTGTCAATTACTAACAAGTTAAATTTTATCACCTGTTAACTAGCGGAAATACATATGGTTGGCGACTAACCGATGCCAACAATGACATCTGATAAAGAACCCATGATTGCAATAATACAAGGCCTCTGCCCATGTCTACGGCATCAGGCTTTGTCGTCCGACAAAGCTCACGATACAACATGGCCAGAACTGCGGAACCCCAACAATACGAGCGAACATTACGCAAATCAGCTAAGAGAGGTAAATACTATAGATGAACCTTGTTGTTGTTCGAATTGGGCATTAGTACACCTTTATGATATGTATAATGTACGCTCGAGCTGTGCACACCAACTCTTCTTCAATGGCATTAACTGATAAATGCAGAAAATTGGCTTTTAGCCATGTAAATTTCAACTCCGAAAAAGTAGAATCAGCATCGCCGGGCGAGGCTCCTAGTAGGCTATAACAAAGTGCAGCCGGCTTAGCTATCGCACTTACGCCCGTGACGGCATCCCTATCGATTGGGAGCCCAAAGTGCAATGCAACATCCTCCAAAGTGACAGTGCACTCCCCACATGACAAATGAAAAGTGTGGGTCTCCGGTTGCCAACGCTCGACCAATGCGGATATTAAATCATACCGCAAATCGAATGTCTGGGTCAATACTGCTGACTCGAATCCAGCTAGCTCCAAGTAGGGCATCAGTCATGCATCTGGGGAATATCCTAAACTATTCACCCGGCCCCTTAATACGCAGCACGAGTCCTGACAGTGTTAAATTACAGAAAGTAGTTGTAATAACATAATTTATTTCCTTAAATTACGTAGATCTTTTTTAATGAAACCCGTGGTTAACAAATAACAATATTTTACCATATTATTAACTGTGTCACATATGTGAGGAACATCCTTCTTGATCAATGAAGCCATTTCGATGCCTGCAATTTCAAAATAAATTTCGATTATTAATTTTAATGTTCGATGGATTTTAAATATTTATTAGAATAACTAAATTTTATATATTACTTTTAATTACAAAAAATAGCAAACGGTTTTTCAACAACATATTTTTTGCTATACTATATTAAAAATAAATATATCCAACTCAAATACAAATATTTTTATTATAATTTAAAATATATAATAAGTAAAATATTTTGGTTTAAAATATAATATATTTAATACACCCGCATGTAGTTCAATATATTTTAATTTAATTTATTGGAAAATAAAAAATTTTGTATAATATTTTAATCTATTAAGTAAAATATTTTAATTAAATTCATTGGGAAATAAAAATTTTCGTATTTCTAAAATTTTTAAAATTTTGATTCTATTTTTAAAATATACTATTTTCATATTTTATTTTTTATCTTATTTTAGTACATAATGTTTCAAATGTATTATTTTAGTGTTTTTAAATAACCCTGATTTTGTCCCTTTCTTTGTATTTCTAAAATATTCGGATTTTATTTTTAAAATATACTATTTTCGTATTTTATTTTTTATCTTATTTTAGTACATAATGTTTCAAATGTATTATTTTACTGTTTTTGAAATAACCCCGATTTTGTCCATTTGTTTGTATTCTTAAAATTTTCGGATTTTATTTTTAAAATATATTATTTTCAGTATTTTATTTTTTATACCATTTTAGTATTTTATTGTATTTTTTCATATTTTATTTCTTTTCCTATTTTATTTTTTCATGAAGATATTTTTTCATATTTTCTTTTTTATACTATTTTTGTAAAATAGTATAAAAACCACATCACATAAAAATAAAAAAATTAAAATAATCGAATATAACATGCCAAAGAAATTTTATAAAAATATATCTAATCAACATGAAACACACTTAACAAATAAATTACATAAAATAATAATAATAATAATAAAACGTTCTTTACACATAACATATATAAGCTTTTTACTTCAATAAAATTAAAAATAAATTAGGAATGAATGAAAATATAAAATAAATACAAACATACTTTAATATCTCTTTTAACCAAATAACACATTGCAAAAAAATAAATTTATAAATTAAATCTAAATTAAATCAAAATCAAATCAACAATAATAATAGTGTCTAAAATAAATAAATTACTTACTTAAAAAATTACCCTTTTTTCCTTCTTTTCCTTCCCCATTCTTCTTGTCCTTCTCTTTTCTTTTTCTTTTTCTTCCTTCCTCACCAATGCCGTTTGCTTGCTCCTTCTTCTTCTTCTCTTCTTTCTTTTCTCTCATTTCTTCCCCAAATGAGGTAGGGGACCATAATATATGGTCCCAAACAGAGAAGAAGCCAAAACCCCGTGCATGAGTGGTCTTGTCAAGGTGCCGCCGGTGGCAGTGGCAACATCGGTGCTACCTCTGGCATTGGCACCATCGGTGCCGCCTGTGGCAGGCCCACTACCAGTCTGTAGCTTTTTTTTTTCTGCTTCAACTTTCTACTTTTTTTTAACTGTTTTTTGTCAGATACCAAGGTATTGCCACCTCTGGTAGTGGTGTGACCACCCTGGACATACCATTTCCGTAATTAGTTTTTAGGTTGTATTATCTAAGCTTTTTTTAATACCATATTAATAAAAAACCCGCATTATTGAGTCATCTTTAAGAGTTGAATTTGTATTAAGTACCAAATGGAATTTTTTAGTGCCACACATGCTGGCACACGGCCATGTAACTCACACGGGCTAATTACATACCTATGTGGATACTGTAGATTTAAACATTTTTCTATGCACACGACTTCAGTCTGTTACACGGTCTAGCCATACAATCGTGTGACTTTTGATGAAATTTTACAATTTGATCCACATGGCCTCAGTGAAATACACAGCTTGAGCATATGACCGTGTGTCCCTTGTTTTGTACGAGTGCCCTTATCTTTTAAAAATGTTTTAATTTGATCCTTATTGTGTTCGAGTCAACTTAAGAGTTTTCTTAAGCTTGATTAAGACTAGAATTTAATTGTATATCATAATATTAGAGCATACATAAGATACTATAAGGCTCGATCAAAATTATATTTGGTGATTATGCATTGAATTGATTATGATTGTATGATTCATATTTAAATTGAATGTTAATTATGTAATCATGAAGAAAATCCATGTTTATTGAAATAATCTATGTGAATTGAATGTGTTTTGTTTCGGCTTTAATTGTAGCACTCTGTAGCTTAGGTTCGACGACCGAACTGAGTAAAGGGTGTTACATTAGCTATGGTTAATGGTGGGTGAATGGAGAAGATGACAATTTTTAATTAAATGAATCTTAATTAATTTAGTTAATTATTTCATTATTAAACTTAATTTAGTCTTAATTAATTTTTTAGTGGAATCGTCATCAACGTCCAATATTCACTATTTGAATGGGGTTTGTTTATTATTTTGGTCCTTTGGATAATTGTTATCTAGGTCTCCAAGCTTTTATCTAATTAAAAATATATAGCAATTAGACTTTTACAATTTAGTCATTGGGTCCTAATTAACCATAATTTCAGCTAAATTACTTAATCGAATTTCAATTCATCTATATACTAATTCCGTAAATATCCCTATTTAATATCTACGAACTTGGTTTATGAAAACGAGATTCCGAAATCGTATTTTCTAATATCACTGGAAACAGGGTCATTACAATAAAACATTTTAAAAGCCTTGAATAAATTGAATGAAGATAAATTTGTTTAATCAAATTGTTCAAATGGTTATTTTTTGTTAAAATAAATTCGTAAATATAAATCAATATGACATCGCCTATATTACTGGACATTAGATTAGGTAAGGGGGTATTATAAGAGCTATTTGTGTTTTGTGCTAATCTTTCTTAACCTCATAACAATTGTACTTATTTGATCAAATTTAATAATTTAGACATCATGAAAAAGGTTCATTTTAGAAACTTTGTAAAATTCCGTTTGCATTACTTAGATAAGTTTTTCTTCATGACTTTGCAACTTATTCTACTAAGGCAAATAGACGCCAAAAGAAGAAAAGCTTGATGTTTGCAAACATCAACATTAAAAATAATGAAAGAGTTCTCTGGTTGAGACAATAGCATTTGACCTGTTCACATCCAGAAACGTTACTAGCAAATTAAGTCTTAAAATTAAAAAGACAGCTGAATTGATAAAGATCAAGAATTTTAAATAGAATTTAACCATTGGTGTGACATAACTATAGGAACAATCGTTTATGAAAAGAGTTTTGTTGCACAGCGAAATTTCAAAAATTTTCATAAAATTGAATATTTGTTGTGGTAACTATGGAAATAAATTTTACCAAATTTAGTACATATGTTTTTGGATATGAAAGACTTGTCAAATCTTGGCTAACTGTTAGATGATCTTTTTCGTTATCTTTGAACCCTTGATTACTAATAGAATGAGCTCTTATCACGAATTGAACACAGAATAAAAGCTAAAACTCTTCAATGGGGAAAGTTCACTTTCTCTATGGAATCAAAACCGAAATTCACAATCACGAGTACTCATAAAAAGTAGAATTTATTTGTAGCTTAATAATTTTTTCCTAAATTTCTTTATAGGGGAGGGTGTCACATTAGGTATCTCAGTGTGTGTATGCCTCTCACCACATAACTAATTTTAATTTTAGTTAAAATAAGCTCATATCATTATCCAACCCAATAACTAATTTTTTATTCCTTAAATATTATTTATCTAATTAATTCAATTAAATCATTTTCTCAATCCAATTCTAATGCCATCAAAATCATTATGAATTTAGCTCATTAGAATTTAAAAGTAAATAAATTTATTATTAAGTAAAATTGTGATCACTAATTAATTTAATTTTCACTTTGAACTCAATTATTTAATTACAATCAATAAAATAATAATCCAAAAATTAAATTAAATTCTAAGTCATCTCTTGTTCTTTTCGAGAAAATGCATTTACTGTGAATAATAATTCATGCGATCTATTTCTCTTTGATTGTTTTCATTCGTTAATTGTATCAATTCGAATGTGCAATCCATACAAGGTTGTCTTGGGTTAACGGAGGGACTCACCAGATATATATAATTAAGGTTTAAAATGATTTGTAATTAAATTTTTACTCTTCGTCTATTAATTACAATATTATTTAGTTATGGAATCAATCCACTAAAAGTACTATGGTTGAACTCCCCATTATATACCATTACGAAGGCAAGTTATTAGATTTATGCTTTGTCCAATAATCTTGTCATTAGTTTGTTGCCCTTATAAGATATCTTAAACATCTTTAGGCTAAATACGTTCACCCAATATAATTTTATCTTATCTCATTGTCACCATTGCATCTTCCACTATAAAAAAAAAATATTACTAACATATAGTAATAACAACCATTCGTTCTTGACAAATGGACCATAACCACGTGCCTTATTCATAATTCATGCAATACTAGTGAGAGGATATCATTTACTTTTTAATCGAGTTATGAATTTCACTACTACAAGTGAAACAATGTCATGCATAAGTTATATACTCAACATATCAACTTTTAGTTTTAATACCATCTGAGCACAGGATTTTAATATATCCAAGTATATTAGTTCTATACACATAACCACACTATTTCTTTCTTTTTGGTAGTCATTCGCTTCGATACCCAAGACAAGATATATTCTCAATTGGACTTGATAGACAACATAGTAGTCTTTTGAACCAATTGTTAATTTTGATTTCTTAATTTATGAATCATTTAGTTTATCTATTAATATAAGTTGTTTTTCCACATTACAATTATGAACCAATTTAGCCCGGGCCCAAGACCAAAAAATAAACAGAAATAAAAACCAAAATAAATCTTAATAGTCCATATAAAGCAGTCCAAATTACAAAACAATAGGCCCAAAATACAAAAGAAACCCAAATGGCCCAATAATAAAAAACCCTAAAGCCCAACAAGCCCGTAACCTAAACTAGTAACAGAAAACCCTAGTCCCTAGCTTAGCTACTGCCGCCGCCGCACACCAACCACTGGCCTCGCATGCATCTGTCACTGGCGCTGTCATCTACAAAAAAGAAGAACAAAAACCAAGGCAAGAGTCCAACACGCAAGGCAGTAAAAACAACAGAGAAAAAGATAAAAGATAGAAACAAACAGTGTAACACCCCTTACCCGTACCTGAGACCGGGACCAGGTACAAGGCGTTACCAGACATGTACTCGAACATTTTCGAAAATATGGGTTATAAAATTTCGTTCCAATTTGAACCCAATCAAACAACATCTTAGTGTCCCTATTATGGGCCTACGGGGCTCAAAACATACATTGAAAATGGTTTAGAATCAAACCGAGAACTTGAGAAAGTTCTTGGAAAATTTGCTAGGTTAAGCCTCACACACCCGTGTGGAGGCAATGCACACGCCCGTGTCCCCTACCCGTGTGGAATTAATTGAATTTATTTCTCATTTTGAACCTACAGGGGTTTTCATACGGCCAAACACACGATCGTGTCCCTAGCCCGTGTCTTTCATAAGGCCTAGACATGCCCATGTGGTCGCCCGTGTCCAAAAATTTGAGCATTCTGTTTATGACATCAGCATGCATTTAGGGGCACATGGCCAAGACACACGTCCGTTTGCTAGGCCGTGCCCGCCACACAATTGAGACACACGGCCGTGTCTCTGCCCGTGTGTTTACTACCATGCATTCTGACTTAAAATTTTTAGGTGCAGGGTCCACACGGCCATATTACACGCCCATGAGATCTGTGTGTCACACACGGCCTAGATACACACTTGTGTGTCTACCTGTATGGACCTTGTTGGGCTATTTTCCAAGCCTTAGGTCACCCTCTAATAACCATATCCACTTATAGTTTTCAATTACACTTGATATGGTCTAATTATACTCTTAAATGACCTTAGTATGCCTCATTGCATGTAAACCTCGTCTCATCAGTTTTTATACATGCTAGGTTACCCCCTTTATATTAAGGATTTCCATGACTTGTAACTCAATTAAGCTTGGCTCGTTATCTTAACTCATTGCCAAATTGTGGCATAACCACCCCATGTGATTTAGTCACGTTACGTGTTAAAATGTGATATACCATATTTCATCATCACTAGCACAACTGAACACAAGCATGCATAAAATTTGTAGGTCATAACCTACCTCAATATGAGCTAATTCCATGGCCACATACAAGTGAATATGTATACCTTTACAAGCTTTCGTAGTGGCTAATCAAATGACATATATAACAAAATAACAAAAGCCCTATACATGCCATTGAACAAAATAAGAGTATCTATATAGCAAAGCTAGACAAGATGATAGTGTGTTGATTCTCCAATCGTCTTCCAATCTTTACGAGTCCACGATCTCTGTAAGATAGGAAAAAGAGAGGGCTAAGCATTTACATGCTTAGTAAGCCCGAACAACTGGAAAGTAAACTTACCGATTAATTAGCATACAACCATATTAGGCAATAAAACCAACAAGCATGGAATGGTTTCCCTATCATATACACTCAATCAACAAGTTAGTCTCATAACAATGCACTATGTAATTTGCCTTGGATGAGCTCATCATTTAACATTTTCATTTTCATATCTCATGTTGATCTCGTTGAGTTTATCGGAAATCTCGATGGATTATCCATTTACCGTCAAGTCATAAGAGCGATTATCTCAAGTGTGCACTCTTGCGAACCTCACATCATACGGAGGGATTACTAGTCCAGGTTAATTCCCTTATAGTGACAAACACCCTTAATAAGCTCAGATCTGAATTACTAGTCCAGACTAAATTCAGACCCTAATTGGATTCACCGTCCTGGCTAAATCCACAATGCACACATATTCTTCGGGAGGCTAGATCCTTTCTATATTTGAGATCAACGGATTACCTGTCCGGGTTAAATCCTTTTCTGCAACACATGTTGGATCTCTAGTCATGTAAGCCATGGTTTATCCATCGAATTTCCCTTTTTACTTCAATCGGGACATTTATCATCATGTCATTATTATTAACATATTTCATGGATTTTCATGCCGTTATTATAACCAATTATCATACATTCATAAAACATGCAATTAGACATATTAATAGTTTACTTAAAGTTATTCGAACTTACCTGGTACTCGTTTTGGTTTTACGTCTCGGTTATTCCGAAACTTTTCATTTTCCTTGATCGACCTCCAGAATTTGTTCCTCGGGGTCTATAACAATAAAAAATAAATCATTAGTACCTCACATTATTCTTTTCGAGTCTAAATTTCACCTCTGAACAAAATAATTGTTTTGCCCCTAACCTTTCACATTATTTACGATTTAGTCTCTAGGCTTGTATGATGAAATGCATGAATTTTCTACATTACCCAAGCCTAGCAGAATGTTCTTTCCTCTTATGGCAGCCCACATTTTCCCCTTATTTCACATTTCTACCATATATTTTACACCTTTTGCAAAAAGGTCATTTAGGGGTTTTTCATGAAGATTACCTAGAAAAAGATGTTTATCATACATCCAACTTTTATATTTATCCATAAAACATAAAAGAATAAACATGTCACACATGGTTCACTTTGCAAACATGAACCCTAACTCAAAATATGGGTAGAAATGGAGAGAGTAAGCTATCGGGATTTCAAAAACACGAAAAACATTAAAAACGGGGCTAGGGAGCACTTACTATTGAGCTTGAAAAATGAAAAAACCTAGCTATGGTGGCTCTCAAATTTCGGTAGCTAGGTGGAGAAGATGAGCTGATTTTTGTCTTCATTTTCCAATTTTTTTTCATTAATTAGCCAAATGACCAAAATGCTCTTAAGCCATTTCTTTGAAATTTTATCCATACATGCCCATTTTTGTCCAAAAACTTAGAAATTGTGCAAATTGCTCTTTAAAGACTTCTAATTAATAATCTAAAACAATTTCATGCAAATTGCTTCTAGAATCCCAGTTTTTCAATTTATTCAATTTGGTCCTTATTTTCCAATTGGACACCTTGCTCATAGAATTTCTTCATGAAACTTTAACACATTCATATTTTCATATTCTAGACCTCATAATAATCATATAATAAATATTTCAATGTCAGATTTGTGGTCCCAAAACCACTGTTTCGACTAGGCCCTATTTTGGGATGTTACAAACAGTCTTATAATTTGGCTATAAAAGCCATAAACAGTATCTTTGTATGGTTTTCCGAACACGAGATTGGATACAAAACAAAAGAGATTGAATATATAAAATTTTATAAAGGTGATTTTCGTTTTATATTTCTATTTATTTTACTCTTTTTTTATTTTACATACGAAAATTAAAAAAAAAAGAGGAAAGAAATGATCACCTGAATCATCTGACAGTCTCGTTGTCGGAGGTCCCTTCTCCGATGTCCAAAACCAGACTTAAAGGGGGTTGAGGGTCCTCTTCTTTCGATTTTTTTGGGCTGAGAAGGCTTGGCCTTCAAATCCATTTAAGAAAAGGGGGGCTAAAACACCCCATTTTGCACGACTCAGGCCATCAGCCACAGTATAGGCGGAGGCGCGTCGGACCGTAGACGAAGCCCACAAACCAGTCAAAGAGGGGGTGGAGAAAAAAATGGGGGCTCTTTGAATTTTTTTTAAAAAAAAAACACAGTGGCTAAAATGAGTTTTAAAAAAAATTGATTTAAATTAAGATATAAAACAACATCGTTTTGAGCTAGGGTTCATAGACAGCAAAACGGCGTCGTTTAGCCCTGATTTGCACGCGACCTGAACTGCTCTAAGAGATCCGCTTGTTTTCGTCTATTGGGCTATTTGCGTGATCGCCCCTTCTGTTTTTTAGCATGCTTCGATTTAGTCTTTTTTTTACTTTTTTTATTTTACAAATTTGACCACTTAGTTTTTCGCGTGATTCAATTTTATCCCTGGCACGTTGATCTCTTGGAGAAAGGACGCGTGTCCGAAGATTGGGTTATTTTCCCAATTGAGCCTCACTGGTTTTCGCGATTTCTATTTTAGTCCGCCATTTATTTATTCTATCTTAATCTATCCTGTTAATCTAATTTGAATGAAAATTGGGTCTTTTACTCATTTTAATCCTTTATTTATTTATTTTCTAGCTTATTCATTATCGTTTTATTTTTTTTAGTTTACATTTAAACTATTTTCTTATTATTTTCTTTTCATTGGGCATTTTTTATATTTCATTTTGCCTTATCATTATCATTGTGGTCATTGTTGATATTATTATTAATATTTTTGTTATTGTTACTATTATCATTTTTCATTGTTATTATTGTCCTATTATGCATGTTGGCATCGTGATCTATTATTACTATATATTTTATACTTTATCACAAATTATGTCACACTTTCATTATTCATTAAACGTGATATTTTTCTTACGTTTTAGCCGCATTTTATACTGTAATCGAATAAACTAAACGTTTATCATTTTAAATATTGCATTAAATTTCACCCCAAATCCATAAAAAAGAAAACTTTTAAAAATAGACAATATTTCATATTTTGGAGATTCGAGAAATCGTACCTAACTTATAGAGTTTCGATTTTCTCGTTGAACCTAAACAAACGAATATCCTTCTAGAACTAAAATGTATAAGTTTCAAATAAACACTATAGAGTGCCGCTAAAACTATTGGCGGCGCTTTTACAAATGCCGCAAAAAACGCCGCTAACATTTTGTGGCGTTTATGAAAAAAAACGCCGCTAAAAGTCATGACCTTTAACGGCGCTTTTCCCACAAACGCCGCTAAAAATCATGACCTTTTAGAAAATTATTTTATTTTAATTAAATAATATTTATTTCTATGTTAAATATTATATTATGTTTAATTTTGGAAATTTGAAATTTAAACTATATACTTTTAAGGATTAGTAAAAAATTTAATTAAATTAAATTTTTCATTAAAATTTAAACTTCAAAACTAAATATAAAAATTAATGAATTTAAATTTAATACATAAACATTGATTCAATATGTAATTTAATACATAAAAATAATGATACGAGACACACAAAGTATTACAATTTCTAAAACAAAATTCATCCTCGTGAGAAAAGAATGCCAATTCATCATCACCTCTCATTAATCAAAGGAAAAAAAATCAAAAAAGAAGAAGAAACAATATATAACAGAGGGCTGGTTCAAGCTTATGTGAAGCCAAAGTATTGCAATGCCTGCATATAACTTAGAGAAGTCCTTTGATGCTTTCAATTCAACCGCCAGAGAATCCAAAACACCGAACGAAAGCCAAAGTATGCACTGTAAGCCAAAGTCGGGCCAATAAGGAAATCACTTATCGACCCTCAAAGCCACATATGTCAAAGCACGATGTCGATCTCTTTGAATTATGATATGAAAAGATAAATTTTTAATAATGCCACCATAATGCAAGAATTAGAATTTGTTTCGACAAAAGTCATTGATCATGTTATTAATCATGTGCCTTGCATGTACAGGTGTTGCATCTAAAACCTACATAGTTTAAATAAAAAAATATCACCAAATCCATGGCCTATCCTCAAACAATCTATTATTTAGATATGTAAACGAGTCAAACAGAAAGCAGCTCATGGCAAAGCATTTTCCTGATCCACTATGTTAGCTGTTTTTATCTTTATTTCTTCCCTGAGTTCAATTTTAAACCTCAAAATATCTAAATATATTGATGCTCAGAATGCTTAATATTGCGGACAACCAACACAATAGTCTAATCTTGATTTATCTACTATGAAAAAATACTAAATTGTAAGTTACATAGAGAACAATTTCAATTATTTTCACTTGAAAGCACCAAAAGAGTTGAACAACTGCCTAAATTTCATCATCAAGGTGGAAAACCTTAGTTACACAAAAGCCTCTCTCAGCCTTTTTGAAATAAATAACCAGCAACTACTATGAATCTTATAGCAAAAATATATATAAGAACAAGTATCTTACCTCTGCAACAAAAGGCCATAATTTGCTCAATTGCTTGTTCAACCATTTTGCCTAAAAGGACAACATAGTGTAAGACAGTAAGCAACTACACTGCATAAAATCTTAACACCAAAATGGAAACACCTTTTTCTACACCTAACACATGCAAATGTATTTAGTCTTTGAGATACATATTTTATGCCTTGTCGCATAATGCTCTAACCTAAACAAGATAACACGAAAACAGAGTTACAACCAAGTATAACCCAGATGAAATAGGGAAGAAAAACGAGGAGTTCTATTAATCAACCTGAGAACAAAACAATACAAGTAAAACGTAGAAAAGTCTTGCAGTGAACACATAAAAGTTCTCGTGCAAATACACCAAGTTCTTTCGAAATCAACTACATCAAATAAATCAAAAGAATATATAAATTTTTTAAATGGAAGAAAGAAAAAAGCTGATTTTTTTTCATTAATTTATAACTAAAAGTTCACACGGAGATAGAAACTAATGCTGTTGGAATAATATCTTAAAACAAATTCAATTCAAAATCGTTTTGGTATTCATTTCGCAGCGAAATATAGCATAATCTATTAAAATAATTATACAATTAAATTAAGTGCTCAAAATTTCCATACTTTCTTGAGAAACAAACAGATCGTGAAAAAAAAAGTACTCTTTGCTCAAAGTGGCTTACATTGCATCATTGCGAGATCTCATTCATCGAGATCGAAATTTGAGTCTGTTGGTGCACCCATTTTTGATAATTAAGTAGCAAGAATAGAAATGATAAAGAAAGGGAGAGACCATTAAGACTGGTGGTACAAATTTAGCACAAAGGCCGAAAAGGTAAAATAGAAATCCAGAATATCTTTTATCCCTAGAAAAGGTACAAATTTAGCACAAAGGCCGAAAAGGTAAAATAGGTAAAATAGCATTCGCCTTCAGATGTCAACAAATGGTGTGGTTTCAACAAATTCTTGCATTAAAAAAAGAAGGGATAGGAGTAGCAACAAGATTATCATACCTAGTTGCTAAAGCATCAATTTCATCAATGAATATAACTGATGGTTTATTTACATGCAAAAGATAAGAATTTATCAACAAATTACACAAAGTACATAGCACAACCAAGTATTTGTAAATAAAATAAAAGGAATCAGTACTTATAACATAAAAAATAACAAAGAAAATCTGACAAAAGTGATTTATAGGTGGCCCAACCATCGCAACATTTTATCTGTTCCCTAATTATTACCATATGCCCAACAATTAACAGCTACATCTTGCCTTAGCAATCAAATATAAGAAACTTATAGCATTATCACCTTGGCTCTCTTAAATGGATCCACGATACGAAAGCAGAACCAACACCGACTAAAACTTCCACAAATTCTTTGTATTAAGTTACTAATTATTTGAATAATAAAATTAGAGGTGATCTAAAAGGCATAGAAAAACAAATGTAAAATTTCTTTGTATTAAGTTACTTAGTCCCATATTCCAATAAATACATCCATCTATGACAAAGAAACAGAAACTGACACGTAAAGGAAGAATTGCTCGATCTGCATTAATTAAAGATAGAACCATAAAATTAGCCTAATTCTTGCTGGGCAAAATTGCCAAAGATCACATGTAATTCCTGTTTTAAGTAAAGTCGAAGCCTTAAGGGCTGGTACAAGTTACTAATATTACATGTAATTCCAGTTCATGGTTGTTATAATGGTATTGTACAAGTCAAAAAATAACTTTGCTCATGTAATAATGAAAATGCCCCATCCAAGTTCAATTAGTTGTTGCCAAACTCAAAAGAGCTCATATGACTATTATAATACAGATATATAGAGAAAGAACAAGTTTTACCTTCTAAAACAGGAAAAGAACAACGAACTCACAATTTAATTTAAGAACCCACTTCCCGTTTGAAATGGCCATGAGAACTTTAAGTGTCCTAGTGCATGCACCATTCTCATCTGTAGAGGCAATCACATGCTATATAATTATTAAGTCCCTCAAAAAGCATGAAATGGAGTTATACACCTGCGTAAGACGTCTAAGATATCTTAATTGATTAATTACCTTTCAGTTGGCACTTTATCATCAGCAGATAGACAGTTTCTAGGCTTCTCATTTGGGAACTTGGTTGCAGAATGGGCCTTTCTAGACTTCTCACTTGGAAACTTGACTGAAGAATGGGCAGGACAAAGCACAAGAAAGTCCTCCTATAGGCTGGAATTGCAGAGAGAAATATTTGCGATGAGCAAAAGTTCATCTGAAATCTTGACACATAGCAGAGCCAAACATCAAGAACCGATAGAGTAGATAAAGCTTATGTAATAAAACTTCTTAAGTTAACATGAAAACATAACTTAAATACAAATGAAACCCTCATAGAAGGATTACATTTAGGTTTTTCGTAAGTACTAAAATTTTAGATTCTTGAACCATATAATAATTGTGTTAAATAATCATGTGTAGTGTTGATTTGTACCTCTAAACATAGAACAACAAAGAGATACAGATGGTATATGTAAAATTACACGCCCATAAACATGATCTCTTGGGATATCAAAGTAACCCATGGATTGCCCTGAATGAAGATCACAAGCAAGAACACGATTTGCACTGCTTGATAATCAAATTTGCTACAAGTTTAGCGACAATAGATTCACGCCCGAGTGCGGAACAACGAAGATAAATTTAACCATTCAAACAAGATTATGCATTCAAGTGAAGAATTTATATGTAGAGTAAAGCTATTATTTAAAGCTATGCCTTTTTATTTATAGGACATCCGAAGTTTCGTACTAGGAAGCAGAGTTCTTTCTTACTTTCTTTTAGATACAGGAAATGGTTAGAAAGGACGTTGGGATATTCTGCAAATGCCAATAAAGCGTACTCAAAGAACCAAACCCCTACGGAAATAATTCAACTAAATTGGTTCTGTACTTCAATTCAATTAGCTTTTTTTTTTGGAATGAATATGAATCAAATAGAATTAGACTGCTTTCTATTGTTTAGAACAACAAGAAAGATATAGAATCTTACAATATAAAACCAGAATGAATAGAATCCTATCACATGAAAGAAAAAATTCCTTCTAAGAAAAGGAGCAAATAATAATTTAAATGGAAATCTGGAACTGAATTCAATATGATCAAGCATTCCATAGTAGGGCCAAGTATGAAGGAAAACAAAACAGTATGGAAAAATCTATTAATTGGGCGTAGTTGAGTTACCTTTCTGTCAACCCTGGCATAGCCAAAATAGGGAATGAGGGCAGTAATGTTCTTAGCAGAAGCCCTTCTACAAGCATCGATCATAATGAGAAGCTCCATAAGATTCTCATTGGCAGGGGGACAAGTGGGTTGCATAAGGAACACGTCGCACCCTCTCACACTCTCTTGCAACTAAACATAAATCTCACCATCAGCAAAACGCTTTATCTTGGTTTTCCCAAGCTCCAGACCCATATAGCATGCGATTTCCTATCCAATATAGAAAAAGCAATAGCGGGAATTACACAACTCATATTCCTGTATACCTAGATACTTATTAGATATCTAATCTAAACAATCTCAATGAAAGAAAAGAGAGGGTTGAGTTGAATCTAAAACCTGAGCAAGAGCAGGATTAGCAGTACCAGAAAATATACGGAGCCTAGTGTCGTGTTTGTTGATATCATTTTGGAAATGGGAATTAGGGGACAAGAAGGTTGGAAACGCAGGATCAGAGGCGAGGAGAGGAAAGTGAGGCTTTCCATTTTCGAACTTCAAGGGCTCCACCAAGCTACACCTCTAGAAATAGGGAAACCCAGATTTTAGTTCCGGAAATTTTATTAGAAAATTAAGAAAAAAACACATATGCAAGTCAAAGATATAATTATTAAGTCCCACAAAAAGCATGCAATGGAGTTATACACATGCGTAAGACGTCTAAGATATCTTAATTGTGAGAAGAAAGGAGGAGAACCTGATCTGAGAATACCTTTAGGGGAAAAAATTAGGGGCTTAAAGGGGGAAATTTGGGAATAAAACCGCGACTTAAAAAAATGAGATGATTTTTTTGTGGCGTTTTTATAAAAAACGCCATTATTGTTAGCCTTTTGTGGCGTTTTTCGCAAAAACGCCACAAAAAATTATTTCATTTTAAACAAAATAACACTATTTTACTCGGTAAAAGTTTTTATTTTATCTACTAAAATTATTAGTTAAATAATTTTATAAAATATTTATTATTACTATTTTTTATAAATTGATTTTATAAATAAAAATCAAGTACTACGAAAATAAATATTGTGTATTTTAATAAGAAAACAAATAATTAAATAGTTGTAATTAATTATTAAGTTAAAATTATCTAATATAAACAATCAATCTCTCACATATCAAATTTCTATTAAAGATTGAGACTTAATCATGATTTTATATTATTCTTTTCCGATCTAATCTCTATTTCATTAGAGATATTTCTTCCTAACTAAAATATAACTATTTTGCTAGAATTCGATGTGGAATGATTTTAGTTTTGTATTTCATTTTATTTTTATAATCTGGTCCTATCCAAAATAGATAGTTACCTATCCATATCAATGATTTGTTACTTTTATTTATTTATTTATTTATCAATGTTTTTTTATCCATATCAACGATCATTACTTTTTTATTTATTTATCAATTTTTTAAATCTAATATTTAAATATATCAAATGGTTTAGATTAAATATTTTAAATATAAAAGTATTAATTGATTGTAAAAATTTCATCATTTAACAAATCTTAAGTAAACCTTAAATCCCAAACCATTTAATATATATAAAATTTATTTATTATCTCTTAAATAATTTAAACTTCATAATTTTAATATATTAAAATTAAAATTATCTTTTACAATTATATAAGAAATTATTTAATACATAAATTAAAAACACTAATTAATCTAAACCCTAAATCCCTAACCCCTAACCCCTAACCCCTAACCCATAAACCTTAAACCATAAAACATAAACCCTTAACCCTTAACCCTTAACCCTTAACCATTAAACCTTAAACCTCAACCCCTTAAAACTTAAACCCTAACCCTTAACCCATAAACCATAAACCCTAATCCATAAACCCATAATCCATAAACCTTATAATAGTAACTCATAAACATTAAACCCTTAACCATATACCATAAAACCTAAACTATAATGATAATTAATTCAATATTTTAAAATTAATACTATCTCTTTTAATATTATATAAGAAAATATTTAACATATAAATTTAAAAACAATTAGTCATATACCAAAAATATTTAAAATTATTTTAAATAATAGTATTTTAATTTTTTTCATTTTTTGTAGCGTTTTTCAAAAAACGCTGCTAAAGATCGAGCATTAGCGGTTTTTTTAAAAAGCGCAGCTAAAGGTGTACATATAGCGGAGTTTCTTAAAAAAGCGCCGCTAATACTCGATCTTTAGCGACGTTTTTAAAAAGCGCCGCTAAAGCCACCAAAATCTCAATACAAAATGATGGCATTTTACAAAATTATTTTGCGGCGTTTTTTAAAAACATCGCTAAAGATCAAGCATTAGCGACATTTTTTAAAAAGCGCCGCTAAAGGTGTACATATAGCAGCGTTTTTAAAAAAGCGCGCTAATACTCGATCTTTAGTGGCGATTGTTCTAACACTTCTCAAAAGGAAGTTTAGCACTCTACGGTGCTCTTGAATTTCATTTTGCAGTTGCCCCATTTCGGCAGCAATTGCAGAAAGCCTGTTTGCAGCATCCATAGTAGTACTCAATTTCTTTGATTTGAATTTGATGAAGTGAAGACACTTATCGAGCCTCCATTTATAGAGTGGTAGAGTAATCTCGCAATGCGGCATGAATTGGATGACTTAATAGTTTTCTGCAGTTTAGTACTAACATGCCTGTGTGGTGAACTAACTACCTTGGGAAGCAACAAATATGCCCCCCAATCACGCTGCCTATGTGAACAAATTTAAAAACTTTGCATAACCAGCTTAATTAAGTAGAAAAACCTAATCGATAGTTGTTAGGATGAATAGCGGTGTTTTTAAAAAACGCCGCTAAAGCCACCAAAGGCTCAATACAAAACGACGGCGTTGTGTTAATTTTTTTGCGGCGTTTTTTGAATGCCGCTAAAGATCAGGCATTAGCGGCATTTTTTAAAAAGCGCCGCTAAAGGTGTACATATAGCGACGTTTTTAAAAAAGCGCCACTAATACTCAATCTTTAGCGGCGTTTTTAAAAGCGCCGCTAATGCTCATTCTTTAGTGGCATTTTTCATTCAAACGCCGCTAAAAACCCGTTTTGCTGTAGTGAAAAATAAAGGCAAACTCATTCTCAAAGGTTCAATGTGTCGCATCCAAACTTATGGGACGTGACATTTTGCTATCTCGAGACGAGAGGGTCTTTAATATTCGTTTTTGATTTATTCAAGCAAAATTTTTAAGTAACATTAACATTAATGAAAAGAAGGATCGTATTTTAAACTCCTTTCGAGCTTTCAACTTTTGACATTAAGATATCAATTAATCAATTAGGTACCAATTTTGATCGTTACGAGTGTGCTAATCATTCCTAACATGTAACCAACTCCCGAACCCATTTTTTCAAATTTCGTGGACCAAAATTATCATTTTAGTAAATCAAAATTGTTTATTAAAATGATCAAATTGTGAGGTGATCCAATCACACCTCATAAAAAAGATTGGTGGCGACTCTCATTTTCGTTTTTTTTAAATAGAAGTCGACCTTTCAAAAAAAATGGTTTCTATAGCTTGGCGACTCCACTGGGGACCCAATAAGAGAGTCAAGTTGAAAATTAATTATTTACTTTTTTTGTCAAGAATTGAAAATCTCATAATATGTTTGCTTTATTGGCTTGAGCCTTTTGATATATCGCTGCATATTGCATCGCATGAATCTGTTGATTTTACCCTTTTAGGTGGGAGTGAGAAACTATTCTTTCGTGAGCTCTTCACCTCCGTATAGGATAGTGGATCGCTTTCGCGATACATCCATAGCTATGTCTTTGTAAGATTTTCGTCTTCGTATTGCCATAGGAAAATGTATTCCCTTGAACTAAACTCAGTCCATATAAGCCTATAATGGGTAAGGATCGAAGAATCTGTCGGTTTAGGTACCTTTGCTTTAGAACCAAACGCGTATAATGAGCCCCTAGAGCCTACCCTAGGTAGAACCACACCAAACCCTAGTGGTTATCTGAATAGGTGCTTTATTTATTATTTCTCATTTGCTTTGAATTCTAGCTTTGTGTATAATACTGACTTGCTTTGTTTGGCTTTGACTTTAATTGTATGGCATTTTCATCATAAAAAAAGGTGTTGATTCATGTTCAATATTTAAATAGACAGCTTATCATAGAAAAAAAGGTTTCTCGATAAAGTGGAGGATAATGCGGTCGTCTGAATTTGGTCTTAGAAAATGTAGCAATAGAAGGGTGATAGTCTTACGGAGGGTATGTGTCAAAGTTGTAGGATTTCACTCGCATCAGCATGACTTAAAATAATCTTCAAGAATTGAAAGAGATATGGGACCAATGAGATGACGAGATCAAGCAGCTATTTTACTGTAACTATGGTGATTTGCCCTATCTATTCAATATAAAAGTGGACAAGCGTTTATTTCGAGCTATCGCCCAGTACTGGAATCTCACCTACAGTTGCTTTGCCTTTGGGAAATTTGATTTGGTACCTACCGTGGAGGAGTACACTACCTTCCTTCGTTGCCCGAAGATTCAAGCCGACAAAGCCTATTCAAGAGCTGTCAATATCCCGATGTTCTTGAAGAAGCTAATGAACATCAAGGGGATGAATGAGTAATGGGTTGCAGCCCGAATCAAGAGAAAACGAGATAGTAAATCTATCCCCTGGAATAGTTTGCGAGATTTGATCTTGGCCCACCTAGATATGAAGAAAAGCGTCGATGTCTTTACTTTGAGCATTTACGGGCTGGTTGTTTTCCCTAAAGCACTAGGGCACGTAGATGAAACAGTTTCAGATTTGTTCGACCAACTTGATAAGAGGGTCACACCCGTCCCGGTAATTTTGGGCCGAAACATTCAGATCTTTGAATGCATGCCGGAGAGCGAGTGAAAGAAGATTCATCGAATGTGTGCAACTCTTGTTAGCTTAGTTTCACAGCCACTTCTGGAAAGTAGAAAAAGTTTTTTATTGAGTATTCTCTGAGAACTACTCTCCATTAAAAGAATTAGTGGCCACACCGAGGCAAGATGATATTTTGAAAGAAAAATGGATGGCAATTCTACGAGGACGTCGAATAGAGAGCCCTTTGGATAATCCCCGATGAGATTCTGTACCGATATGGAGACTTTGACTGGATTCCTCTACTTGGGATTTGGGGAGCCGTTGGGTATGCTTCTTTGCTCTTATTGAGACAATATAGATCGAAGCAATTCATACCAACGATGCAAGGGTTGGCTCGTGTGAGTTTTCATACAAAGGTGATAACTATAAAAAGAAGGTTCGAGAAATATCTAACGCTTGGAACCAAACCCGCTGAATGAATATATTTTCTATAAATCCGATGACAACCTCCAAATATAGTTGGTGGTGGAGTGAAAGGGTCAACAACAACATCCCTATACCAAGTCAAGAAAATACTCAGCCGATAGAAGAGTATCTGTAAGTAATCTCCTCTGAATTAAAGATCATTAAATAAGACTTTGAAAAAAGGAGTTCGAAATCGAGAAAGAAGATAGAGTAGTTAGAGGAGGAAAAGAATCGGCTAGGATTAGATGTTGACATCTAAAAGCTAGAGGTCGAGAAATTGAGGAAGGGAAAGAACAATGCCGAAGAAGATTTGGATAGTTTAAAAATAGATTACAAGAAGCTGTGTTTTTCGATAAGAACTGCCGGTTGTGGTAAAACATCAGAGCAATGACAACAAGAAATCAAAGAAGAGAAGATTAGAGCCGATCAGTGGGAAAAGAAATTCCAAGATGCTCGAGCTCGAGAAGATGGACTGGAAAGGAGTTTGTTAGCAAGCCGAAATAAGAAGGTGGAATTAAGAGCTCGAGTAGCAAAATTAGAAAAGTCGCTTATTCAGTATCGTAGTCGTAAATCCACAATCGATTTAAAAGCAAGCCTAAGTAAGATGGAAGAGTTAAAAGGAAAGGTAGGGGAGCTCAAGGTCGCATTGTAAAATTGTGAACTTCGAGCTGAATTTTTTAAAAAGAGTAACGAATAATGAAAAAGCAGCTCCAATGTTCGCAAGGTCAGGTAAGAGATAGAGAGTAAATCATGGGTGAAGCTATAGTTCAAGTACAGGAAGTGGCCGATCATCTGCAAACCCTAGCAGTTCAAGCTCACATACTAAGCTTAAAATATGAATCAGAATCGGATCGAGGTCGAGAATTAGCTTGGATTCTTAGGAAAGTTAAGGATTTGAGCATTAGGGCAAAGTCGTATATGTAATCCTATTTTATGTAAAGTAATTTATTTTCTAGTAAAGTTATTCTAATGAAATTGAATCAGAATCAATGCCTCTTTTTGCATTCATTTCATTCATCTGCATTACATTTCATCATATGCATTAAGTTTCATAAAAAGACACTATTTAATTAAAATTGTGACAGTTACCCTGGAAAAATATGAGAGTTTACCAACTAAATATCGCTACAGTACCCGCCGCAAAACCAATGCAATGGATCAGAGATTGGAAAGATGAGAACAAATACAAAGAGATATGCAAGTTCAGTTGCAAGCAAAAATGCAAGAATAATTAGCCAAAATTCAACAAGATATGAGGGATCGAATGTAAAAATCCCAAAGAAGTATGAGAAGCCAATTGACGCAGTTGCTGGCTGGAGAACTCGAAAAAGGGAAGAGTATTGCGGTTAACTTAAGGGATAATAATGAAGACCCTACCTATCCCCCAGGTTTTACCTCAATAAATGTCCAGACTCAACCAGAGGCGTGTCCACGAAGGGTACCCGTTACTATTAGACCTTAACATTATCAAAACGGTACTTCGGCACCAGCGAACTACCCAGTAGGTTTGGGTTCCAATCTGGGGGATAATTCAATCAATCTCATCGTTCCTGATTTATATGATATGGCAGAAATGGAAAAGGTAAGAATGGAACTGCTAAAGCAACTTGAAGATCATTGCAGATGGTTATAAGGAAAATTCAAAGTAATGAAAAATGTTGATTATCATTGTGAAATTGATGCTAAGGACTTAAGTCTAGTCCCAGATCTAGTGCTCCCTTCCAAGTTTAAAACTCCAGAGTCCGAAAAGTATAATGGGACTAGCTGTCCTGAAGCTCACATCACGATGTTCTGTCGAAGGATAACAGGATATGTTAATAATGACCAATTATTAATCCATTGCTTCCAAGACAATCTTATCAAGTTTGCAGCCAAATGGTACAACCAATTGAGTCGTGCCAAAATCAATTCATAAAAGGATTTGACACAGGCTTTTATGAAATAGTATAGTCATGTGACGGACATGATACCCGACAGAATCACACAGCAAAAATTTGGAAAAGAAGCCAAGTGAGAGCTTTAGGCAGTATGCCCAAATATAGAGAGAGGTAGCGACGCAAGTCCAACCAGCTCTTCTAGAGAAGGAAATAACCACGCTTTTCATTAATACTTTGAAAGCTCCGTTTATTAACCAGATGTTGAGAAGCGCTCCTAAGGGTTTCTCAGATATAGTGATGTCTGGAGAGATGATAGAAAACATAATAAGGTGCAGGAAGATAGAGCAGGGGAAAGCGCCAAAAGATCAGCCCCAAGAAAGAAAAAAATGAGGTGAACAATGTGAGTATGTATAACAAGGGTTATTCAAAGCCGATCACTGTAAGCCAGTCAAGGACAGTAACTACTAGCCATCAAGGCCTCCAAGGCAAAAATCCAATCCAAGGTCGAATACAGAAAGGCTCCAGTTCACGCCTATCCTGATGACATATAGGGAGTTGTATCAAAATTTGTTTGATGCACATGTGGTATCCCCTTTCTACTTAAAACCTATGCAACCTCCATTCCCCAAATGGTATAACGTGAATACTCAATGCGTGTACCACGCAGAAATCACGGGACACTCAATCGAGAACTACACCACTTTTAAAAAATTAATTGAAAGGTTCATCAAGATGGGCATCGTGATCTTTGATGATCCATCGGGACCTAATGTAATAGGAAACTATTACCCAGTCATTCTGATAAAGGGGTAAACGCGATAATCGAGAGTGGAGGGAAGAGAATCAAGATGGATGTAGCAGAAGTGAAAACCCTACTGAGATGGGTTTGGAAGAAAATTGTAAAGAGAGGATTAATCATACAGGATTTAGGGGAGAGACCTGGAGAAGCAAGGGACTATTGTGAGTTCCACGATGAAGAGGATCATGAGATCCAAGAGTGATTTGAATTCAGGGCTCTAATATAAGGTCTGGTGGATAACAATGAGCTAGAATTCTTTGAATATACTAAAAGCCCAAAAGGAAAAGATGTGTGCACCTCAGAAAAAAGGATCGACATAGAAGGTCTATAAGGTCAACCACCCGGTGGTAATTATCTCACGACTAAGAGTCAATGAAGCCGAAGCACAAATTGCACCAAGGGTCATAATCCAAAAACCCGTAGCCTTTCCCTATAAAGTTAGTAAAAGGGTTCCCTAGAATTATGACTACAACGTGACGATCTCGGGAGAGGAAAACCCAGTTAGCACTTCAGAAGAAGGTCAAGATATGGGTTTCTACACGTGTAGTGGAAGGCGCTATGATTCCCGGAATACAAAATTCGAACCTGTTAAAGGAAAATCCTTAGTGGTTGAACAAAAAAATAAAGCCGGTCGGATTTGAATCACCTGTTAATGAGCCGGTAACTGAGAAAGAGGCTAAGGAATTCTTGAAATTCCTAAAGCACTGTAAGTATAACGTTGTAGAACAATTGCACAAGCAGTAAACTCGTATATTGGTACTGGCATTACTATTAAGTGCAAAGACACATAGTAGCGCATTGATGAAAGTATTGAACGAAACTTATGTCGCGGATGATATCTCTGTCAACAATCTGGATCGTCTGGTTAATAACATAAGCGCTGATAATTTCATCTTTTTTAATGATGATGAAATACAACTAGGAGGCATGGGATCTACAAAAACTCTGCATATTACCATCCGCTGTAAATGATATACATTGCCAGGGGTGTTAATTGATTATGGATCGACCCTAAATGTCTTACCCCTATCCACACTAAATAGGTTATCTGTGGATAGCTCTTATATAAAAAGATGTCAAAACATAGTGAGAGCATTCGACAGTACTGAAAGGAAGGTAAGGGAAGGATTGAGATACCTCTTTTGATTGGCCAATCACGTATAAAGTAGATTTTTCGGCGATGAACATCAAGCCTTCTTATAATTGCTTGTTGCGGAGGCCTTGGATTCACTCAGGGGGCAGTGTCGTTAAAGTTGGTAATTTAGGGTAGATTTCTAACGATAAACGCGGAAAAATGCATTATTGCATCCGTTACCAGTGACGCACCATACATAGAGGCAGACGATGAGACGATGTAATGTTCCTTTCTATCGTTGGAATTTGTCAACACAACATTCATTATCGAAGGGAACAAGATCTCATTGCCTAAAATATCCAAGACTACAAGGATGAGCCTACAACTAACTGCCGGAAAAAGAGCCTTACCGGGAAAAGGACTTGGAAGATACCTCCAAGAAAGGGTCGAGACACCAAAGCTGAAAGACAAACGAGACTATTTCGGCTTAGGATTTAAACCAGATGTAAAAGAAGAAGGAGCTGGACAAAAAGCATGAAAGGAGAATAGTGCGTCTGAGGGGTGAGGAGGTCAAACGGGAACTAATGACCTTTCCCCATATATCCAAAACATTTGTATTAGGGGGAACTATTCACCCTGAACAGAACATGTCAACAAAAGATATTGAGGAAGAAATGTTGGAAAATCTGAATATCAATGTTATATCCGAAGAAGGAACTGGGGAAAAGAATTTATCAAGAATTTGCTCTTATATACCCGGGAGTGTTTTAAACATTTGGACCGCGGAGGAGATCCCTGTAACTTTTAGAATTAATTTAGAGTGATGTTCAAAACGCGCTTATTGCTCTAAGCCTAAGAGCAATAAGAATCCCTTTTTGAAATAGGCATATGTCCAAAATCTTTAGTTCAATAAAATGCATATTTGTGTCTCATTCTAGGAAAATATTCTTTTATTCTTTCCATTTTATTCATAACCAATCATACATATAATTATTCTTAGATTCTTTTGTTCTTTGTACCTTTTTTTGTCCTTATAACAGGTCTCTAGATATCAATGATATGAGCGACATTGCTATGGATTCAGAGTCTCATTTTAAGAAAGATATATGTATGGAAGATTCTTGGAGCTTTGAAGATACTTGAAACTGTAACTATCTCCTGATTTATCAAAGATGGTAGAACAAGATGAGCAACAAATCTTACTTCATAAAGACTCAGTGGAAATTGTGAGCTTAGAAGAGGAAAAGGAGGTGAAGATTGGAGTTGGCATTGCCATAGAGACAAAGCGAGACCTCGTTGAGTTACTCCAAGAATTCAAAAATGTCTTCGTATGGTCATATCAAGACATGCCCTGGTTAAGCACTGATATCGTGGTACACTGACTCCCCATAAAGGAAGAGTGTAAGCCAGTTCAACAGAAGCTCCGAAGGATGAAGCCTGATGTTTTGTTGAAAATAAAAGAAAAGATCAAAAAGTAATTCAATGTTGGTTTCTTACAAGTGGTTAAGTATTCAGAATGGGTAACCAATATCGTCCCCATCCCTAAAAAATATAGGAAAGTAAGAATGTGCGTGGACTACAAGGATTTGAACAAATTCAGCCCGAAAGAAAATTTCTCATTGCTTTATATCG
The DNA here is from genome assembly GCF_025698485.1 of Gossypium arboreum. NCBI lineage: Eukaryota > Viridiplantae > Streptophyta > Magnoliopsida > Malvales > Malvaceae > Gossypium > Gossypium arboreum. The sequence goes on along the minus strand of NC_069072.1, from coordinate 12,355,474 downwards.
ACACCTTAGTGGACAATACAGTAGGTTACTCACTGTTTTCCTTCATGGATGGTTTCTCGGGATACAACCAGATAAAGATGCCTTCTGAAGACACGGAGAAGACTACATTCATAACCATGTGAGGAACATTTTGCTATAAGGTGATACCATTTAGACTGAAGAATGCAGGAGAAACATATCAAAGAGCCATGGTAACCTTATTTCGTGACATGATACAAAAAGAAATTGAAGTTTATGTTAACGACATGATTGCAAAATCCAGAGCAGAAAATGAGCATGTACAAGTTTTAAGGAAATTGTTCTTGAGATTGAGAAAATTCCAGCTAAAGCTTAATCCAACAAAATGCACCTTCAGGGCTAGGTTAGGAAAATTACTAAGATTCGTGGTTAGTGAAAAAGGGATTAAGATCGACCCGAATAAGGTTAAGGCTATACAGGAGCTACGTCCGTCGCGTATCTAAAAAGAAATTCGGGGTTTCTTAGGGAGGTTGAATTACATCACTCGTTTTATTTCACAATTAACGGAGAAATGTGACCCCATATTCCGTCTCCTTAAGAAACACAATCAGGTGTATAGGATGAAAAGTGTCATAAAACTTTTGACAATGACAAACAATACTTATCTAACGCCCCTGTGTTGATGCCACCCAGTCCAAATAAGCCACTAATACTGTATTTGGCAATGTTTGAAAATTCCATGAGATGCGTGCTGGGCCAACATGATAAGTCAGGAAGAAAAGAAAGAGTGATATACTATCTCAGTAAGAAATTCACTGAATGTGAGACAAAATATTGGCGAATCAAGAAATTGTGTTGTAACTTGATTTGGACAACCTGAACACTGAGACAGTATATATTGTACAACACAACTTGGCCCATCTAAAAACTGGACCCTCTAAAGTACATGATGGAGTTGACTGCTTTGAATGGAAGAATGGCCCGATGACAAATTCTACTGTCCGAGTTCAATATAGTCTATGTGAACTAGAAGGTGGTGAAAGAGAGTACAATAACAAAGTTTCTAGCCAGTAGAGCTCTAGAAAATTACGAGCCTTTGAACTTTGATTTCCCGAATGAAGATCTAATGTATATTGCAACAACTGAAGAAGTCTTTCAAGAAGGCCATCATTGGAAACTAAACTTCGATGGAGCCTCAAACGCTGTAGGAAATGGAATCGGGGCAGTCCTGGTATCCTCAAACGAAGATCATTATCCCTTTACCAGTAAACTGGATTTTGATTGCACAAACAACATGACAGAATATGAAGCATGCATCGTGGGCATCCGTGCAGCCATAGAACGCAAGATTAAAGTACTAGAGGTATATGAGGATTCTATATTAGTGATCTATCAGCTCAAATGTGAATGAGAGAAGAGAGACCCCAAATTGATCAATTATTGAATGCTGGTTCTTGATTTAATTGAAGAGTTTGATGATATCACCTTCTGCTACCTCTCACGAGATGAAAACCAGATGGCTGATGTCTTGGCTACTTTAGCTTCTATGATCAAAGGGAACAAATAAGAGGACGTGAAACCTATCCAGATGAGTATTTATGAGGCTCCGGCTCATTGTTACAACATCAAAGAAAAAGAAAAGAATGGTCACCCTTGGTATCACGATATATTGCATTATGTGAAAAATCACGAGTACCTTGACCAAGCAACCGATAATGATAAGAGGACGTTGAGAAGGCTAGCTAGTGACTATGTCTTAGATGGGGAGATCCTATACAAAAGAGGAAAGTATTAGGTGCTTCTAAGATGTGTGGGCACAGTTGAGGCTGAGAAAATCTTGAAAGAAGCCCGTGAGGGCGTTTGCGGAACACACGTTAATGGTTTTACAATTGTCAGGTAAATCATGAGATTTAGATATTATTAGTCCACTACGGAAAGGGATTGTATCAATTATGCCAAGAGATGTCAAAAGTGCCAAATTTATGGAGACAAAATTCATGTGCCTCCTTCACCCCTTCATATCATGACTTCTCCATGGCCTTTCTCCATGTGGAACATTGATGTGATTGAGCCGATATCGCCAAAAGCTTTTAATGGATATCGATTCATCTTCATAGTCATTAATTACTTTACCATGTGGGTAGAAGCCACTTCTTATGCTAATGTCACAAAGTTGGCAGTCAGTAAATTCTTGAAAAAAGAGATCATATGTCAGTATGAGATGCCAGAAAGGATTATATCTGACAATGCATTGAATTCGAACAATAGCATGATAGTGGAGTTTTGTAGCCAATTCAAGATCAAACACCATAATTTGTCACCATATCGCCCAAAAATGAATGGAGCGGTGGAGGCAGCCAATAAGAACATCAAGAAGATCATGAGGAAAATGACTGCGACTTATAAAGATTGGCACGAGAAGTTACCATTTACCCTTTATGCTTATCGAACGCCTGTTAGGACCTCCACCGGGGTAGCGTCTTTCTCTTTGGTTTATGAAATGGAGGCGGTTCTGCCTATTGAGGTTGAGATTCCCTTTTTTCGAGTTTTGTCAGAACTAAAGTTAGATGAAGCAGAATGGATCCAGTCTCGATATGATCAGCTGAACTTGATTGAAGAAAAAAGCTTGAAAGTTATCCGTTATGGTCAGATGTACCAAAAGCGAATAATGCGAGCTTATGACAAGAAGGTTCACCTCAGAGAATTTCATGAGGGAGACCGAGTATTGAAAAATATCCTGCCCATAAAAAAGGACTTCAGAGGGAAATGGATGCCAAATTGAGAAGGACCTTATGTAGTAAAGAAGCCCTTTTCAGAAGGAGCGCTGTTTTTGACCAAGATGGATGGAAAAAACCTACTTAATCATGTGAATTCAAATTCAGTCAAGAAGTTCTTCACCTAAAAAAAAAAGACGAGGCTAAGGCGAAAACTCGCAAAGGGCGCCTTGAGACCAAAAAGGTTTTGAATTTAAAACCCAGGAAAAGGGTAACTCAAATTTTTAGTCGAAAATAGGGCATGCGGTAGTCTTGCTATTCCTGAATTAACATGAGGGAGGGATGCTACGTCTTGGGGCATCAACAAGGCTTCTAGGTCTTCTAAACATGTATCAAGTTTAAAGGGTTCTCAAGAAGTTTTGTATGGATAAGCTCATGTTATGATATATGGGGCATTTGTTTTCATCTTATCCCTTCTTTATTTTAGCAAATTTGCTATGTTGATTGATCCATTTCGAGCTTCGCTTTCAATAAAATTTCATCTTTTTCATTGTGATAATCTTTTTCAAGCATCTTCCATTTAAATTGTAACACTCCTAACCCGTATCCATCGCCGGAATAGGTTATGAGGCATGACCAGACTTATAGCACAATTCAGAACATTCATTTATCAATAATCAACTCATTTTAATCAAAGTCATTCATTTACACTTGTAACATGCTTAAATCGAGCATAATCAACTTAAAACAAGCATTCAGGACTAAATCGTTAACATACAAGAACTTAAGGAAAATTAGGAAAATTTCTTGAATACAGAGGTCCCACGCTCATGTGTTCAGGCTGTGTGCCCCACACGGCCACCAGACACGCTCGTGTCATAGGCCGTGTGGAAACAGGACATACATACTGGCTTGGGTCACACGACTGACCATATGCCATTTAAAAATCCAAGCATCTATATACTAAAATTAATACCATTTGTGCCATCAAACACATACCAAACCAATATGACTTGTAAGCCAATATATGCGTATAATCTATTCAATAATTCAAACAGTTTGCATATCTTCATCTCATCAACTACTTGCCAAAACATGCCATATTTAGTACACATATACATAACCAATATTTAGACAAGTTAAGCCAAATGACATGGCTTAAACACATTAATGCATATAAGCTTCAATAGCTAAAATAACTTATATATCTCATATCATCAACTAGCCTATACATGCCAAATTACCAATTTTAAAGAATTCAAAAATGCCAAATCAACTCCTGGATAGTGTGATGAAATCTTCGATGACTTCCAACCCGAGAAATCTTTCAAATCACTGTAAAATACAGAAAATAAACAGAATAAGCTAATAAGCTTAGTAAGCTTGTATGACTAGTATGTACTATATACAATTTAACAATTAATTCACAATTTGATAAGCATGAATACATATAAATCAACTCCATCCAATTCAATACAGAATTCAATTACAACATGGTAATTTCTATATATATATATATATATATATATATATATATATATATATATTCATCGGTTCTCACTTACGTGCCATATGAAATTATCAATATCACTTACTTGTCAAGCGTAACAGTATACCTGAACTGGTTCATATCATCATTTCAATTCTCGTACCGTTATCTTGTCCGTTGAACCATAGAAATAACATTGAATATTCTGTATTTTGCACACTAATGGGCATATATATGGTTAAACCACCTATATCTCGATTCACATATAACAATTGTTCATATGTCATTATAACCTATATTACCACTTCAATACAATCCAACCAAATTTGCCCAATACATAAGCATATAAAATCATCAAATAATATCAATACCATATAATTCACATAATATTATGGCAACTTATCAGTAATAGTAGTAATTTATTCATATCAACAGTAATTCATCCATATCAACAGTATTAATTCATTTCAACAGTAATTCATATGATCGGTAAGAGTAATTATGCCCGTTGAACTACGTAAAATATGGATAAATACTCGTGTGATACACACTAAGTGTATTTATCGGTAATTCGTTAATTCATTATCCTTTTCATTCTTTCGAGTCATGATCGGTAAGCTCCTCCTGAGCTGATAAATAATAAGCTCTATTGAGCTGAAACGGTAAGCTCTATCGAGCTAAACATGGAGTTCATACGAGCTGAATCGGTAAGCTCTAATGAGCTGAAAATAATAACCTCTTACGAGCTAATATATATATCCGTAAGCTCATACGAGTTGTGGTGAGTCCACAACAAATGCAAGAGCTTGACCAAATCGGTAACCCTAGTGACATGTCACTCGTATCTAACAAATTCCTACTGTTCAAACGAGGCTCGGTAATTATCTAACTTCATCATTTAAACCTTCAATGATCAATAATTCAATATTTCAAACCATATATATATATATATATATATATATATATATATATATTCGATTCAATTAAATACATACATTTAAATACTTAATTCGCATACCTAATGCATATTATCATACCGAGTCTATGTAACATATATAATAATTGTAGCATTTCACTTTCACTCATGTAAACAATAATTTGAATTTCAACTTGTACACACTCATTTTAAACAACTACAAGTATTAATAGTTTGAATCTAGTTATACGAACTTACCTCGTGTCGCTCAAACAAAACTATCGGCTATTCATCCACTTTTTGTTTTCCCCGATCTAGTTCCGGTAATTACTTATCTTGATCTATATATAATATCAAATTCAGAATATTAACTTTTCTTTCTATTCAATTTGACACTATATACACATTTTGGCAAAATTATGCTTTTGCTTCTAAAGTTTCACACTTTTACAATTTAGTCCCTAAGCTCGTAAAATGAAATTCATTCAATTTTGGCCAAACCCAAGCCTAGCCGAATTTAATACAACTTTATAGCAGCCCATATTTTTATTTATTCACACTTTTAACCACAAAATTTCACATTTTCTTAATTTAATCCCTAATTGACGTTTTTGTCAAAAATCACTTAACAATATATATATATATATATCATTTAAACTTCATAATCTATCATTAAACATTTAAACACTCAAACATTCAACAATGACATTATTCAAAATCTATAACAGTTTTGAAAGCGGAGATATGGGCTAGCTAGATTAAGCGCAACGAGTTCAAAACGTAGAAATTATTAAAAACCGGGTCAAAAATCACTTACAAATTAAACATGTATTAGCTGAAAATTCAAAGCTCATTCATGGCTTTCTTTGTTTCTAAATATTCGTAGAAAACATAAGATGAAGATGAGTGAAAATTTTAGTTTTCTTTTATTTAACCTTATTTCCAAATTTACCTAATTAACCTTCCAATTTAAAACAATTTACAACAATGCCAAACCAAATCTTCCACTAACTAATTAGTGGGTTAATATCCACTTAAGAACTTTTACTTTAGTGTTCTATAGCTATTTCACTCTTTTAGCTAATAGAACATAAGTTTTACGCTTTACACAATTTAGTCTTTTTTACCGAATTAACCACTCAAATGGTAAATTTTCTTTACAAAATTTTCACAAGAACATTATATCATACTGTAAACCTTAATAAAATAATAAAATGAATATTTTAACTTTGGATTGTGGTCTCGAAACCACTATTCTAATTAACCCCTAAAAACGGGCTGTTACACAAATAACGATTAATGGACTAATAAAATTCAAATAAAAGAAGTTTTGCATATTGCTCTGAAAGCTTCTAAATGGTACAAGGATCTGAAACAGGACCACTAGTTAGAACTAACCAAACCTAAGGGTTGGAAACATTGGGAAAGAATAGCCCAAATTGCGACAATTTCTTTGGGTTTTCTGTCAAAGAAACCAGCTAAGCAAGAAGGCAGCGTAACACATCAGTGATAAAACCTCGATGAACAATGAGCAATGTCAACCCAAGCATTAAAATAAGATCATACTAAAAATGACATTCTGCATTTATGCAAATATCATTCATACATGTCTAGTTAGGAGCATTTGATTTATTTTGATCATGACATCCTAATCACATAGCATGAAAAGGCCCATGAAATAGATTCTACAGGTCATGTTCCCTAGAGAATGGTGTGATAGATCAGAAAAACCATTAATCCTATACCTTTGAGGTGTAGTGGGATAGATTGAAATCAAGCCAAATCTTATCTCTCTGAAGATCCAGTGGAGCAGATTGAAGCCACTAATCTTATGCCCCTAAAGTTGCAGTGGGACGGATTGAAATTATCATGGCAAATCTTATCTCCCTGAAGTTGCAAAGGAGCAGGTTACCACAAATCTTTTCTTCCTAAAGATGTAATGGAGTAGATTGAAGTTACAAATCTTATCTCCCTGAAGTTGCAGTGGAACAGATTAAAGTTACAAGTCACAAATCCTATACTTCTGAAGTTGCAATAGGTTGGATCAAATCTACCAAAGCCAAATCTTATCTCTCTAAAGTTGCAGTGCAGCAGATTAAAGATAGTGGATTTTATTTCCCTAAAATTGCAGTAGAACAAATTAAGGCTATAAGTCACAAATCTTATCTCTTTAAAGTTGTAGTAGAGTGGATTAAAGCTACAAATCTTATCTCCTTGAAGTTACAGCAGAATGAATCGAAACACTAATTCCTATACCCCTGAAGTTGCAACGGGATGGAATGAAACTCCTTGAGAAAGAGAAGCACCAAGGTGGTCAAACTTCAGCAAGACTAGACGAAATTGACCCTTTTTAAAGTCTTTGCTCCATTCTCGTTACACAACAATGAGCAAAGAGGGGCAGCTATAATTGGCCAATTTAGCCCGGGCCCAAGACCCAAAAATAAATAGAAATAAAAACCAAAATAAATCTTAATAGTCCATATAAAATAGTCCAAATTACAAGACAACAGGCCCAAAATACAAAAGAAACCCAAATGGCCTAATAATAAAAAACCCTAAAGCCCAACAAGCCCATAACCTTAACTAGTAACAGAAAACCCTTGTCCCTAGCTTAGCCGCCACCGCTGTTGCACACCAACCACCAGCCTTGCACATATCTGTCATTGCTACTGTCATTTGTAAAAAAGAACAAAGACTAAGGCAAGAGTCTAACACGCAAGGCAGTAAAAACAACAGAGAAAAAGATAAAAAATAGAAACAAACAGTCTTGTAATTTGGCTATAAAAGCCACAAACAGTATCTTTGTATGGTTTTTCAGACACAAGATTGAATAAAAAACAAAAGAGATTAAATATATAAAATTTTCTAAAGGTGATTTTTGTTTTATAATTCTATTTATTTTTCTCTTTTTTTTATTTTTCATTTTACATATGAAAATAAAAAGAAAGAGGAAAGAAAAGCTCACCTAAATCATCCCGCAGTCTCATAGTCGGAGGACTCTTCTCCGGCGTTGAAATCGGACCTAAAGGGGGTCGAGGGTCCTCTTCTTTCGATTTTTTTGGGCTAAGAAGGCTTGGCCTTCAAATCCATTTAAAAAAATAGGGCTAAAACACCTTATTTTGCGCGGCTTAGGCCATCAGCCACGACGGAGGCGCGTCGAACCACCGAAGAAACCCACAGATCGGCCAAAGAGGGGGTGGAGGCCAAAGAGGGGGTGGAGAGAAAATGAGGGCGCTTTGAATTTAAAAAAAAAAACACAGTGGCAAAAATGAGTTTTAAAATTATTTTTGATTTAAATAAAGATATAAAACGACGTCGTTTTGAGCTAAGGTTCAGAGACGCCAAAACGACGTCGTTTAGCTCCTGATCCGTGCGCGACCTAACCCGCTCTAGGGTATCCACGCGTTTTTTTTACTGTTAGGCTATTTGCGCGATCGCCCCTTCCATTTTTTGGCATGCTTCGATTTAGTCCTTTTTTTACTTTTTTTATTTTATAAATTTGACCACTTAATTTTTCGCGTGATTCAATTTAATCCCTGGCACGCTGATTTCTTGGAGAAAGGACGCATGTCCGAAGATTGGGTTATTTTCCCATTTGACCCACACTGGTTTTCGCGATTTCCATTTTAGTCCGCCATTTATTTATTTTATCTTAATCTATCCTGTTAATCTAATTTGAGTTACAATAGGGTCTTTCACTCATTTTAATTCTTTATTTATTTATTTGCTAGCTTATTCATTATCGTTTTATTTTTTTTAGTTTACATTTAAACTGTTCTCTTATTATTTTCTTTTCATTGGTCCTTTTTTATATTTCATTTTACCTTATCATTATCATTGTGGCTGTTGTTGATATTATTATTAGTATTTTTGTTATTATTACCATTATCATTTTTCATTGTTATTATTGTCCTACTATGCATGTTGGTATTGTGGTCTATTATTACTATATATTTTTATATTTTATCATGTTATCACAAATTATGTCACACTTTCATTATTCATTAAACATGATATTTTTCTTACGATTTAGCCGTATTTTATACCTTAATAGAATAAACTAAACGTTTATCATTTTAAATATTACATTAATTTTCACTCTAAATCCATAAAAAAAAAAGAAAACTTTTAAAAATAGGTAATATTTTGTATTTTGGAGATTCGAGAAATCGTACCCTAACTTACGGGGTTTTGATTTTCTCGTTGAACTTAAACAACCGAATATCCTTCTAGAACTAAAATGGATAAGTTTCAAATAAAAATAAAGGCAAGCTCATTCTCAAAGGTTCGATATGTCACATCCTAGCTTACGAGACGTGACATTTTGCTATCTCGAGACGAGATGGTCTTTAACATTCGTTTTTTATTTATTCAAGCAAAATTTTTAAGAAAAATTAACATTAATGAAAAGAAGGATCATATTTTAAACTCTTTTCGAGTTTTCAACTTTTGACATTAAGATATCAATTAATCAATTAGGTACCAATTTTGGACGTTATGAGGGTGCTAATCCTTCCTCGCACTAACCCACTTCCGAACCCGTTTTCTCGAATTTCGTGGACTAAAATTGTCGTTTTAGTAAATCAAAATTGTTTATTAAAATGATCAAATTGCGAGGTGATCCAATCACACCTCACAAAAAAGATTGGTAGCGACTCCCATTTTCGTTTTTTTTAAATAAAAGTCGACCTTTCAAAAAAAATAGTTTCAACAATCCTTATGAAACAATTTAATACTAATTCAATCTTAGATAATCAATAAGTCAATATTTGTTTATTCATGCAAAAATCATTAAAGATAATTATAGAAGGATAATAATTTAATTATAGAATTTCATTTAATCAATTTGGTAAAAAAAATTATAAATTTATATTAAAAAGCTCAAAATCCCAACAGTAAAGAGTTAAATCCACAAATTAGAAATTGAAAAGGTAAAAGAGAACTGTGGTAATTCACTTGGATCATCGTGGCTTTGTATTTGATTTAAATTTTCTTGTCTAGATTAATACTCTTCTTGTTCCTTTTAATCATTATCATATGTATAAAAACATCTAACCAAACAACCAAGAAAGAAGCTGATAAAAATTTTAACACCTTATGATATTCGTACCATTTTCGCACATATCCGTATTGGCATACAATTCTTTGGACACCAAAAGTACCCACAACTTCAGCATGTAGGCAGAAGTTGTCACTTCCTAGCCATAATGGAGGCATATATTATTATATCAAAGAAATTGTCATTTCCTTTCTGTTAGAAAAAGTTGGATACTTTAGAAGTTTTGAGGAGATTTAAATTATAAAATTATGTTTTTATATTTTATTTCATAAGATTTTACAATGATATATCATATGTTCAAAATAGTTGAGTGATGAATGAGAAATTGATACTCAAAATAAGCCACTTATGAATTAAGTTAAGAAAAATGAAAAAGTTTAATCCTACATTGGTTAGACACCAAAAGTGAAATGTATTTTTATATGAGAACCAACTTGATGATTATTAAATGACTAAACTAATATTCTCCTTTATGAGTAGGGTAGCGTAAATCCAAACTCGTTGGAGTTATGGTCACACTTGAACATTGTGAGCGGTGTGAAATTTCTAATCTTGTAGATATTTTAGCCTAATATGTATCTTTAATTTTCCTTAGAACTTATCTTTTTGAAATCAAAAGGATTTAATGCCTTTAATTAAGGTTTAAAATTGATAGGGAAGATACACACTGAAAGAATTTCTAACTTTTTTAAGATATCCTTCCCTGCATATTATTCAGGTATTGTTCGTTGATCACTACAGTCGTGCTACAGCTGTGTTTATCTTATTGTTGTATCTTGAGAGACAGCAGACCAACGTTTCTCTAACACCTAAAGGAGCGACCAAATCTAGCTTAAAGAGACTATCTAAACAGGCCTCAACTATACCAGTATATTATTTCAATTTAATTTAATTTTCTCTTTTCCAGTATATATATATATATATATATATATATATATATATATATATGTATTAATATTGATCTTGTTTGATGTTGTGATTAATATAAAAATTTTATATTTCTGTTATTTTACTAGCTCTTGAATAACACTGACATGATACTGCGCTTCGAAACTGGAGTATTTTAGATGCCATGAATACTAAAGTAAATCAACGACACTAGTTTCGAATTCTAACCTCAATGAAATTACCCAACAAGCTCTGTCAAGAATTTTAATAAGCACATGAGACCTTTCACCAGTCACCACAATAACAATGTTCAACTCAACCAAAGAATCTCGAATTCTTGCTAACAATGACAATCCATAATCTTGATGGTCAACACTTTCCTAACTCTAGTAATTTGCAATCAACAACAATCAAATTTCAATCAAGAATTGCAATCTAAATACCAGAATAAGAAGGCTTACAATGTTAATCCAAGATATCCTTATGTTGAGAATCAAGTCCAAAGCTTGTATCTGCTTTTGCTTTTTCTCTTTTTAGTAATTGGCTAATTGTCCAAATTTGAACCTATCTTTCTTTAGAGTTTAGACCACTTCTTTGCTTTTGCTTCTTCTCAACACAAACAACAAAAAATAAGACATTGAATAATAAAAGAGTTAAATTTACATTTTATTTTTTTAAAAGAATATAAATCTCCTTTGATTCCAACAAATGGTAAATATAATGTTAATGTTATGTTGGTTTCTTAAAAAAGAGACACAAATTTAAATTTTGAAAATAAAAATTACGAATTTGGGAAAAATTAATTTCTATCAACCATACAACCATAGTAGAAAATACATTAGTTTTACCCCAAAAACAAAGTTTTGCTTTGATGGCCACGATATAATATATATGTTTACAGGTTATAATGGATCCAAAGACCAAAACAGTCCCGAAAGAATCCAGAAAAAGACTAACACACAAAAACGTAAAACAACTTTTGCTTTTAGGAGCTGAACACCTTTAATTGGTGGATTCACTTTAGTTTTGGAACTTATGCCCCCCCCCCCCCGGCCCACCTTTTCTAGAATCTAACCTCAATTCTTCGGCAACTATTGTGATTAAAACAAATCAACCCAAACCCTATTCCAAATACCAAAATTGATTGACCTGTTGCTACATGCATGCTTCCATGGAACATATGTCTCCACTACCATATTCCACCCTTACTTGTTCCTTAATCCCTACCTCTTCCTTTTATTTCTTCTTTTAAATGCTGCTTCTTTTTTCCTTAATTATGTTTTAAAGAGAATCTTCATATTTTGCCCAAGCCTATATTAATTTTAAAAAGCACAATTTCGATCATATCAACTTGCTCTCTCTCTCTCTTTATTTGATCTCTCAAATAATTTTACCAAAACTAATTAATAAATATATTTTCTTTAACATACACAAAAGGGTAGGTAGATATATAGATGCGTAATATCTTTCTCTGCTAGCTAGACGCTTTTGATGAGAGCTTCCATATGTTTACTCCTCTCTCTCCCCTAGAATCACCCACTGTACAATAACTGTTGTTAGAAAAAAAAAAAACCTACATGCATGCAGGCTTAATTGGATATTCAAAATATTTCAAATATTTATAGTCCCACTCCCAAAATATTACATGCAAGATATATGCCAGATATGCTGGCTTTGTGGTCATCATCTTTTTGCACTTCGGCTGATTCGAAGCTTCCCCATACTTTGATGCCTAAGCTTGTCTTGGCGGTCGTCTCGAGTTGCCAGCTCGCCTATTTAAAAAGAAAAAGAAATCTCTGATAAAGATATTGAATAAGAAAAACAAATATAGCTTGCTAACTATCATAATTTTAGCTGGTGATATGTTTTTATTAGTAAAAACTAAATAAGTAAAAAGTTCTTTTTAAATACCTTCGTATCCGAGTAGGTGCAAACTCAGGAAATTGTTTTAGAGAGTAATAAATAAATAAATAATTTTAAAGGGATCAAAGTGTAATTTCACTATTATACTAACTCGTGATTTTTTAAAAATTAAAAGAATTATATCAGCAATTTTTTATTTTTGGGACTAAGGCTATTCAATTAAAAATCACATGTTTCACTTAATTATATCGTCTTACTCTACATTAAAATTCATAACCTAAACTTAAATTGTGACTCATTGATAGGGTGTTATTTTGAAATAAGATACGAATTTAAAAACTAATAATATATTAAATGATTTTCCATAAGTAAAAAACAACTACCACCTCTACTTTAATAATTAAAGGGAAAATGAAAGATATTAATTAACTGCAATTTGGTGGAAACATGGAAATTTCATTGTAGCATGGTCAGCTTTTAGTTTTATAGATTTGCTTTGCTTTGTAATGCTACAACGCACACTTTAATAAAAGAAAAAGAGAGGTTGTATAGCAAACTAATGAAAAGAAGAGAAAGAAAGACCAAAGAAAGGTGACATAAAAAAGGTTTAATTAAGTAACTATATAAGGCTTTGTAAATGCAATATGCTAATCATATATAATTAGCTTTGGATAAGCAAAGATTAAGAGATGGAATAAAGGAAGAGACAGGCTTTATTTTTTCAGTTGTAAGTGGGTAATGTTGGAGAGTAAATCACGATGGACCACATGCACAGTAGGACTCAATGTAACAGTTAAATGAAAAATATACTAGATTACAACATATCTATTTATAAAAATATATAGTTTTGATTGAAATCTCAAAGTTAAAAGGATAAAAATCCTCTTAATAATTTTTATTGTTTTATAAAAGAAATAGTTTTCGATAATTGTTTAACTAAATTGAGGCGTAATTAATAAGTGACATCAATTCACTCAACCCTTTAAATATAGTGTGTATATATATCCAAGATTTTATTTTAGTTTTTGTTCTTATTTTTATTTTTGAAAAATAAAACACACCCAAATTGAAAAACAGATGATACGTAATAATTATAGTAAAAAAGTATATATAATTATAAAAAGATTAGAAATAAAATATTTTTGGTCGTAATTAAAGTTTGTAAGTGAAACGAAAACGGGGAGCATGCAAAATTTACACCTTAATTATAATTACAACTACCACTAAAAATTTGAAAAGAAAAAGGGAAGAAAGTGCTCGAGGTGGAAAAAAAGGTTAAGATACAAAATCTAATTTCTTCTCATGACACAAGAGGACATGTATAGTGCAAAGCATGCAAAATCTAATTGTTAGCTAATATATATACATATAGTTATTTAAAAAAAAAAAGAAGAAGAGGAAGAAGAAGCAGACCTGTTATGAATAGGATCTGGTCCATTAGGAACTCTTCTTTTGCTCATGTAATTGAGATCCAACCGTTGATGCACCAAAGTCGACTTCCCTTTACCCAAGTCTTTCACTTGCCCCTCCTGCTGCAGGGTCCCGACTATGATGAACCCCAAAACTATAAGTGTTCCAAATAAGGTTTTAAACGACAAAGAACCCCCCATGTTTAATTATATATATAATAGTTTCTCTAGAACATATATAGAGGAGGGAAAAAGAATACAAGGAAGAGAGAAAAGGGAGAGTATTATCGTTAAATGATATGGTGATTGCAGTGTGTCTATATATATGGTTTATATGAGAAGGAAAGAAGGAAAAAGGAGATAAAGGGAGGGTGGGTTAAGGCAAGAATTTTTGTTTGTTTTTGATTATGTGGTAAGCTAGCTTGGGCTTGGCAGTAGTATTTTTATGTTTTGTTTAACTTGATGGTTGGTGTTGTTTTATATAGAGAGGGGTGGGAGCTATTGGCGATTCTCTGTTACTTTGTGAAAGAGAGGAGGGACGAACAGCTGGTTTTGAGAGGTTTGCTTGGGTATGATCTTCTTTTGCTTTGAGTTTGGGTATTTTCATGCACTACTGCTTATTTACCCCAACACTTCATGCCTTTACGTACGACATCAACAAAGTATTATACTTTAGATAATCCTTTGGTGTTATGGAACTTGGTCCTTGGAACTGATATATACTGCTCTAATGGTTTGAAGCATCACGTACTTGTCATTATATCACAGACCTTGGGATTTAATTATATTATCATTAATTTTATATGTCATTTCAACATCTTAAGCTAACTTAAGATATTATGTTACCATTAAATATTTAAATGTAATGGTAAAGCATATTATAATGAGATAATGTAAATTTAAACTTGAGAGATGATATTATTACACGGAATCAATAAAATATACATGAAGAATTAAAAATAGGGTTAAATTCAAAATAGATCTATAAAAAAATAGTAACAAATGCTATTAAGTAGAGAAATATTTATACTATTATTTAAACACCTAATTGAGTTTGTGACCGAAACAACTCGATTAGAAAAATTATAAAATTTTTTCTGTATTTAAAATAAATTATATTACTCTAATGTACTTTAAAAAATTTTGTGTGTTTTAATATAAAATATCAAATTTACCCTCAAAAGCTTTATACAAAGTTAAAATGCAAACCAAACCAATATAAAATAGTAACAAATGCAATAAAGTAGAGAAATTAATTGCTTTGAAACTTTTAACTTATTTCCAATATATAAAGTTATAATCTAGAACTTAACACCACTTTTGTAACTTGTAAGGACTATATATACTTTTGCTTCTAACCACAAACTATATTAAGCAGTATTAAATTTGAAAAGGCAACAAACACAAAGTACTAAAATTGAAATTCTCAGTTTTCTTGTATTTGATGTAAATTAGACAGATAGTAAAACTAAGAAAGAATTGTATCAAATTGTAATTTCACTTCATCCCTATCCCTTTCCAATAAGAGAATGATAAATTTGATTTTTCCTCCTGATTTTTAGCATTTTTAGTTGGATTTAGATTTTTTTATGAGGAAAAATCTTATTTGTCATATTCTCCTATTGAAAAGGGATAGGGATGACGTTGAATCACAGTTTCATACAATCCCTTCTCTAGTAAAACTATACTAGGGTAACATAATATAAAAAATGATTTTTAGTTTTTAATTTTTGCTTTTTTGAGGTTAATGAGAAATTATAATTTAACATAACTAAAATGTGTATGTATAGATATGGTAAATGTTTTAAGCAAATAAATTAAATTACCAAAAAATGTTCTATTATGAAATAAATAAAGTTTGTTGCACTCTATATCGAGAGGAATACGCTATTCTTCCCCATCTTGATGTAACAACATATTGAATGGATCTTCCTTGGTTTAGATCTGATGCATATTCTATCTCGAAGATGTTGGTGCTATAATCTATGTTTTGGATGAGTTTCCATCTAAACCACATGCCAAGTAACTTATATACTTGTGCAAGTCTCCTAATAGAAGCTTCACCAAATCAAATGTGAAGTTTAGAAATAATGTAGGGATGTTGAGTGAATCCCACCATCACCATGTATAATTTCGATAAGTATGTAAAATAAGTATGTGCAGGCCAAGAAGTAGATTCCTGTGCGCACGTTTGGTTGAACTTCACAGTTCCCAAAGTTAATACTCTTAATTAGAAGCAACTGATGTCGACATCTACTGTACTTGCAACAACAGGCAGCAGCCATGGTCCACAAGTTTATGCTCTGACCATTTGAACCACTCTTAGTTGGGTTGCTAATTTAATTTCCTTGTTTCTGTTATTGATCTCTTTGAATTCATATCTTAAAGGAATATAAAAAATCTGTCGCACAATATATATATGTATAATTATTGATGGACATGGAGACCAGAAGCTTCTTTTAATAAAAACAAGCATTAACCAGCTGGGGGGGTAGAATATATAGCAAAGCTCGGGCAGTCCATATTCCATTAGAGCTAAAGTTTAGCAGCATATGGCACATTTTGTCTTATCCATACCATTTGAATCTTAGTTTTGAAACATTAAAGTGTTTTGTTTGGAGAATCCAATGCTTCCCACTGTAATGGCTTCTAATTGAAGGTAACTTTCACATTAGCTAACTCTACTTAGAATATTTTATACTAGTCTCTACATTTTATACACCAATAGTTAATCATGTATTAAAAGTTTAATTATTTATATTTATTTTTTAAATTTTTATACACTAAGAATATATTAAATATAAATTCTACCCTTTTGGGGGGCTAAAAGATACCCCAAACCAAAGGCTTTTAAGTGCAAATAATAATTTAAGTGATGTTATGCACATTGCATAGGGATGCGCCGCCTTTTCTGTCATTGGAATTTGTTTGAAAACGATCTCAATTTCTCACATCAAATTACGTAAAGCAGATTGGTGTTATACCAGTAACACTTTACGTAAAGCAGAATGCGTCTTTTTTTTTTTTTCTTTATCATTTACTTCCTACTTAAACTTTCTTTTATTTAATTACTACTTAAATTTAAAATTTATCAAGTATTAGTTCACTTAGCATCGACATTATTATCAGTGCAAGAATACGTAAATTTAAACGTATTAAAATACGCTTGTCCTCTTCCTATTTATAGATTGAGAGGAGGTTATAAATAATTCTAGACTTTGTATAATAAAAGACTATCACACATTTTGATATATATATATATAATAAATTAGAATTGTTCATGGGCCCGATCAGGTTCGGGCTAAGCCTAAACGTGATATTAACAATTTTATACTTGTCCAAACCTAGTCCCACCCAAAATATGGTCTAAGATTTTGCCCAAACATATCCATTTTAGGCATATTCATTTTTTTTAATTTTTAAAATATATATTTTTATTTATTATGATTTTATATATAGTCATATGCTTCATATTTGCTTGGTTAATTTTTAATTTTTAAAATATAGGAATTTGACTAAGCGTACCTATGTTTTAGGCACATCACAAGTTCAAACTTTAAAAATGAATTTTTAGAAAAGGTAGTCATAAATTCTAAAAATTAAAGATAAAACTAACATGAAAGATTGAAAAAAAAAAAACTTCGACTTTGCTTTATATTTGCTCGGATGTCTTGTTCTTATTCTTCACCCTTTTTTTATACACTAAGAGATTATTCGTTTGTAAGTCTAATTTATATTGTTTATATGTTATTTGCTTTATTTTTACTTCAATAATTGTGAGGTTTACTTGAAAATCTCTTGTGGCAACATGTTTTCATCATCTTCTTTTGTCTTTTTAATTGATTGAATTTTTTTTTTTGATGAATTATAAGAGTTTTGATAGAAATATTTAAGAAAACTTTTTAATTGTTACTATTTGATATTTATATATTATTATGTTATGATTTTCTTTTAATTCCTTAAGGTTTTGTGAATTAGGATTTTATCTTATATATTTTGATATTTGTACAATCAAATTTTTATAAAAATTAAAATATATAAAATTTCTAAAAGAAATACGTTAAGAATGAATCTAGCCAATATATTATTTAAATTCATCTGAATTTGAATAATCATATGTATATATTTATTCTTGATATGAAATGATTTTTTAATATTTGTGTGTTTATTATTATTTGTAAATAAAATGTTAACTATACGTTTCAATATTGATAATAATAATATTTTTTATTTTTGTCAAATAAAATGAAATAACAATTGTTTTGAAATATAGCCAGAATATCTGGAAAATACAGTACAACCATGGACAGAAAAGGTCAGGTTCGAAGGTCGAAGTCGCTAATGTTGAACAAGAGTTAGCGAAGCTATTTGCCTCCTTGTCAGAAGGGGATTGGTAGGGCCCGCCTCCCTTAAATTTTGAAAATATTCACTTTAGTCCCTTCAATTTTTTAAAATTTTCATTTTAATACTATAATTAATGTATAAAAATATGACAATTTGTGTTTTGCCCCCAAAAAGTTTTTTAAAAATTTTTAACTTGGTTTCTTTTATATAGTTTATAGATGTTCATATTAAATTTAGTATCACTTTTAGTTTAATTTGGTAAACTAATATAAAGTAGTATCTAAAATTTAATTTGATTAAAATATTTAGTAACATTTTTAGTTTAATTTGGTAAACTAATACAAAGTAATTTCTAAATATTAATTTGGTAAGAAAATAATGTTAACTAATTGCAGCATATAAATGAAAAGTAGTATTTAAATATTAATTTCATAAAAAAACTTAAATAATTGTGGTATCTAATGCATATTGAACTTTTAACCTATTTTGCTTTTTGAAATGTTAATTTAAATGATCAAAACTAGCTCAAATTTAAAAACACCTTGTTCAAAGTAAGTTCTGTCCATATGAGTCAAACTTGCTTTAAAAATGTCTACTTTATATAAATAGTGTGGCCCCCTCTCATGAATATTTTTGGCTTAGTCTATAACACCCCTCGCCCACATCCGACGCCGGGACGGGGTTCGAGGTGCTACCTGACTTTTACTAACACTTCCATACTAAACAGGGCCATGAAATCTCAAATAATTAAAAACTTTTATTTTCACATACAATCTGTCCCATATACGGGCTTATGAGGCCCAAAACATACATCCGAAGTGGTTCGGGACCCAACCGAGAACTCATGAAAAACTTAGAAAATCTCTTGCATCAAGGCTTCATACGCCCGTGTGCTAGGGACACGCCCATGTCCCAAACCCGTGTCCAAAAAAACTGGACAAATACAAGGCTATTTCCCAAGCCATTTTGTCACACTCACAATAGATACACGCATACTTATACAATAACATACAACATGGCAAAATTAGGTACTTAAAAATTCCTAACATGTCATGATTATGGCAATTTCACATGCAATAGATATCATAGATTTTACTCACATATTTACCACATTCATACTATAATCATTATAAACTCATCACATAATACCATAGCACATGCATGCATAATTAAAATAGATTTACAACCCCATAATCAAAATAGGCCAACACATATGGTTAAAGCCATATCACATACTCTAATATTTAAACTCCTATACATGCCATAGGCTCAAAGTACTTGAAATCACTACACCAATAGCGTTAGCTTGACAGTGTGATAATATCTCTGACGGCCTCCAACCCGAGCTAACCTGGAAACTCTAAAAAACATGGGAAAGAAGAGGGGGGGTAAGCTTTCGCTTAGTAAGTTCATATGAAAACAATAAGCAACTCATTAACTTGTTTTATCAATGTTTACAACATATTCTCAAGTTCACTACAAGCTATCTTTCTGAGCAACGGTCACTAAATTATTTATATCTGGAGCTACGAAACTCCGAATTAAGTTCCGCTAAATTTTCCCTGAAACTAGACTTATTTTCCTTTCTTCCATAAAATTTCCAGAATTTTTGGTTAAGCCAAATAGTACAGTTTATTCCTCAAAGTTACCCTTGATTCACTGTCTGACAGTTCCGACCCTTCTGTACTAAAGTTCGATTATCTCATAGTACAAGACTCGAATAATGTTCTCGTCTATTTCTCTTGAAACCAGACTCATATGTATACTTACTAATTTTTTTCTAGAATTTTTGGTTGGGCAAATTAGTACAGTTTATTAGTTAAATTCTCCCCTGTTTCAGGGTATGACCATTCTGACCCCTGTGCACTATAAACCGAATTTCTCCCTGTACAGAATTCCAACGACCATGCCATTTATTTCCCCTAAAAATAGACTCAATAAGGAATCCATGCATGTAAGGTATGACTCTTAATAACGTTTTTACAATTTTTGGTGAATTTTTAAAGTCAGAACAGGGGATCTCGAATTCATTCAGACCCTGTTTCACAAGAATTCAAATATCAAACAATATGGAATTCTTTTTCTTCCCCTGTTTCTTTCATGTGAAAATAGACTCATTAAGATTTAATCCCATATTTTATTCTGCCTCTAACTCATTTTCCACTATTTTTAGTGTATTTTCAAAGTTACACTACTGCAGTAACTCAAATCTGTCAAGGCTAAATTACTCATTCATGATCATTGTTCACAAAATTAATACAACATCATTTGTATAATCATCACCGAGACATTCATATCACATTTTCATTTACCATCTTACCATTTTGTTGTTATGTCGAGTTTTCAACCCGAGGGTTAAGTACATACCTGTTCAAAGTATCCATTTCACAACATTTATCAATACGTCCCTTTCATCTCGAGTATTCCTCCATTTGAGTAGAATTTTACCCATTGAACACATCGGAATATAATTCGGATACATGGAAAGTTTGCACATAAGTGCCACATATGTAGCCAAGCTACCATGTAACCCGCCCATAAGTGAACTCGGACTCAACTCAACGAGCTCGGATGCCTAGTTACATCTCACGAACTCGGACTCAACTCAACGAGTTCGAACATTCGCATCCATAAATGAACTCGGACTCAACTCAACGAGCTCGGATGCCCAAATATTCCAGTGACATGTCACTTGTATCCTAATCTATTCCTAAGGTTCAACGGGACCTTTTTCCCAATCATGAGTCTCAACCATCTTCTACGGAATGCCGATACCAATACTCGGTAGTATTTCACATTTTCCAAGTATATCATATAATTTGACATATTATCAAACAATTATCACAAGTATAATATCTCATAATAATTATGATATCATTTAAATAACATCAAAACATTTAAAATAATAACTATGTTACCAACATTTACATATGAACTTACCTCGATACCACAAAGGTGAAAAAAAAAGACGTAATTATCCCATAATCGATTTCTTTCCGTTCTAGGTCCAAATCTCGATTTTCATCATCTAAAATATCACATTCAACTTATTAAAACAATGTACTGATCAAATTAGTCCATTGACACACTTGAGCAATTTTTACAATTTTGCCCCTATATTTTGCCAAAATTACCAAATTACCCCTAGGCTCGTAAAATAATTTTTATCACATTTCTTTACTCCTTGAGTCTAGATGAACCATTTTCACAACTATAGCAACTCATAATTTCAACTATTTCACACATTTACAACTCATTTTACAACTTAGCAATCTAGCCCTTTTTAAGGTGTTTTCATGCAATTTCTTTCACTAAAGTTGTTTATTAGACAACTAGGACTCATAATCTTCCATAAAAACACAGCAAACAACACATTTACTCTCATGGTAAAACCCTAGACTCTTCATCATTTTGCAAAATAGACCCCTCATATGAAAAATCATGCTTTAGGGGTTCCAAAAATGTAAAAATCATCAAGAAAGACATTAAAAATCACTTACTAGTAAGGGATGTAAGTGGCTGATATTTCAGAGCTTCAAAACCCCTTTCTTTTCTGCCATTTTCGGTGGAGGAGAAGAGAAAAATGATAGCTTTTTCTTTTTAATTTGTTAATAATAAAAATAGTCAAAATTGGTGACCAACTTCACCTAATTTTGACTTTTCAACAATTTTTTTTTTGTCTCCCATGGCCGGCCATCACAATTTCAAAGGCCTAATTTCACTTTAAAGACCCCCAATTTAAGATACAAGGCAATTTAACACCTTTAGGTATTAAAACTCAACTTTTACCTTTTACGCGATTTAGTCCTTTTTCGAAATTGGACTAGAAATCGCTAAAATTAACTTACCAATATTTACATGCACTTATAAAATTATATTATAACACAAAATAATACTAAAATAATTTTCTCTGGCCTCGAAATAGTGATCCCGGAACTACTGTTCCGACTAGGCCCAAAATCGGGCTGTTACATAGTTTCTCTCCTTGTATACATTAAATCAAATCAACTCACATAGGGTTCGTTCTCCATTGTTGTTGAGGTTGAAAAGTGCTTTTCAGAAGTATTTTTTGGGTCTACTTTATATGAATGTTGAGGCCCTCTTTCGTAAATATTTTTGGCTTAGTCCCTGCTCTTTGTATATATTAAATCAAATCAACTCACATAGGGCTAGTTCCCCATTGTTGTTGCGGTTGAAAAGTGTATTTTAGAAGTACTTTTTGGAAAAAAAAAAGTGATTTTGAAAAGTATAGTAAAAAATATTGTGAAAAATGTAATTTGTTAAGTTTTAATGTTCTCCATTGCTGTCAAGAATTGTGGTTGAAGGTTAAAATATTATTTTTGGACATGATAATGAAAAGTTAAAAATTATATAAGTTATATGATATTTAAATAATTTAATACAATTATATATAAAGTATAAACTTTAAATACTTAAGTAATTAATATAAATTATTTGTAAAATTAATGATACATAAACTAATTTAAAACTTAAATATAATTTTAAATTATATTTAAATAATTTAATATAATGATAAATGTGTTGAAAAGAATTGAGTATGTTAGAGAATACTTCTTTCCCTCTTTGTGTAATTGAAATGGGCAATAATAGGTGAAAATTAAAGAGAACAAAAACACACACGAATTTTGTTGACGTGAAAAACCCAAATGGAAAAAACTGCGAGACTTTAGTCCAGTGATAACTTGCCATATACTATTATATGAGTAGGATTTCATTCGATATCTCATCCAATTAGGATGGTTTACATTTCTCATAAAATGGTGGATCTCTCTCTATCTTTCTCTCTTTGTGAACTCACTTGTAATTGAGTTTTGATGCTTCTCCCTCTCTACCAAAAGCCTTCCAAAAGCCTCATATTTATAGTAGAGCAATGGGGTTCCCAAAAGATATCATTCATAGCTTTTAGACAAATCCACCATAAATGTAAATTGAATTAATAATATACATGAATGTGGATGATTCATCCCCCAAACATATGATAAACCTCCTTTGGAATAAGGTTCATCTCCCTAATTCCCAATTAAGGAGGGATGCACCCAATCAAATGATACTTAAATAATTTAATATAACGATACATAAATTGTAAATTAATATAATTTTTTATATACTTTTAAATAGTTAATATAGATAAGGATATTTTGATAATTTTTGCTTTCAAATTCAAAAATCAAAAGCACCTAAATCTCAACTTTTGTGTCTAAGTGGAAAAGTAACTTTCCACCCCAATTTTGACTCCAAAAGTCAATTGTTCTTCATTGTTTATGCAGTGAAAAAGTACCTTTGACTTCTCAAAGGCAATGAAAAATGAGCCTTAACTCATTCAAAGACAAAGTTAGTGGACTTCTAATTTTTGTAAGAAATTTATTTATTCTCGAAGTTCAAAAAAATAGTTTATATCTAAAAACATGGGTAAACTACACTAGTTGTCACTCAATTATGAGTAATTGTTTTGATCATTCAACAATGAAAAGTTATAAAATAGTTACTCAATTATTATTATTTTTTCTCTTCTCGTCACTTAGTAAATGGTGGTAGCTTTTAAATTGGAATAATAGCAACTTTAACCCCCAACATTTATATATTTTGTTAATTTAGTTTTGATTCTAAAAAATCTAACCTTCAACAATTACATATTGTGCAATTTGTTCTCTCTTTTTTTCAGTTTTGCTTTTATTAATGACTCTTTCACCTAGAAAGCCAAAAAAAATTAATTTATCAGCTAAAATTGATTAAAAATATACCAAAAAAAAACAAAAACACCCAAAATTCAAGATAATCTATTTTTCTTTTCTCATTCTTTTAAAATTAACCTTCAATGTCACAAAAAAAATTATAAAAAAACTAAACTACAATGTGTAAATGTTGAGGATTATTTTTTAGAATCAAGATAAAATTGAGATAATTTATAAATGTTGAGGTTAAAGTTACTATTATACCAATTTTAAAAGCTACCACAAATAATTAAATAATATTTTATAACTTTTCATAATTTAGTGATAAAAATACAAATTATTAGATAACTGCCAGTACAATTTACCTAAAAATTTTGACAATAATCAGTGTCGAAATCTTCACAATTACTTGAATCAATCTATTTAACCTGATCAATTGATTTGACCAAATTAATTGCCTCAAGCCCAAATACTTGCATTAAATTATAAAAGACTTTCACGCTCACATGGATATGTGAAACTTTTATTTATAAATATCATTTCTCATTTTATTTTGACTGTTAAACCCTAAATCCTTAATTTTCATTATCATTATAATCCTGCAGTCTTCTACAATTGTTCTTATTTAATTTGAAATTTCAAAATTTAAAATAATTTTATTGGAATTCCAAGACCAACACAACTTTTATTGCTAGGGGTGTTCAATATGTTGGTTGAATTAACTTCCATTAATCAAAACCTAAGTTCTAATTAATTTTCTAAAGAAACTTTAGTCATAAAATATAATTCAAAATACTTTTTTTTGTTTAGTGATTGTAAACAATCTTCTCAAGATTTTATGTTTAGTGACCGGTCCAATATTTCTGAAGTAGTTCTTGCATTTTCTCATTAACAGTTGTTAAGTTTGAAAATATCAATGGAGAATAGCTTGACATAGTGAATTTATAATGGTTCAACTCTAATGGCCTACTTTCATTATCTTAATTTTTCACCACTAAGGATTTCTTAATTCATTACAAGAATTTGATACCTTTTAAAGAGAAGGTATAACATTTACAACAATATATTTTTCTTAAGGTTTAGATAGAATTTTTCCTCCTAACTTTTATGGCTAAACTAGAACCTTTTTTTATTTATTTTTATGGCTCAATTAAAACCATCTCAATCTATAATTAGTGATATGAAACAAAGTAAACAAAGGGACCTCTATAAGGTGTGTGTTTATAAAAAAAAATAAGCTCCCCAAGAAATGAAAATGAGAGTGATAAAAAATCTAATAATAAGCTCCTAGATATAAGTACAGTTGAAAGTGAAAGAATAAAGAATTTGAAGCTTTTCACTTGACTTCGATGTTTGGATGTTCAACTCTTATATCTTGATATGTCTGTAACGCCCTAATTTTCGGGAATGCTGTGAATGTTGGCAAAATTTCATGCTTTAATTTTGTCATTTGTGAGTGAAATTATGAAATAGGACCTATGTGAAAATGTTTGAAAATGCTATAGGCTAAATTGAAGTGGCCAAATAAATAGGAGTGCAAAATAGGAGGATTTGCATGACAAACCTCCCATTTTACATGAAGTGGCCAGCCATCATGTTGTTGTAGACAAAATGTGCACTTGATATCCATAATTTATGGTACAAATTGATACAAATTGATAATAGGTTAGGTAAATGTTCCATGATAATGGGTTAGGTAAATGTTTCATGATAATGGGTTAGGTAAATGTTTCATGATAAGAATTTCATGTCTTTTGTATTAAAGAATTAAATGGATGAAATATGAAGTTTTATTAAAAGAAAAGGGTGAAAAGAACAAAGTTTTGTCCATCTTTGTTCATCATAGCTGAAAGTTAGAGAAGAGAAAGGAGAGGAGAAAGCTCTTGAGTATTCGGTCATTAGGAGGAGGAAAATTGAAGGTAAGTTCTTGGTACCTTGCTTCTATCTTGATGTTCATGAGTTCTTCTTGATTCTACCTTAACTCTTGAAGCATATTTTGGTTTTAGTTGTGTTGTGAGCATTTAGTCATGAATTAAAATGAAGGAAATGGTTGTTGTTTCATGTTCTTTTGATGAAAAATGGAAGATAGGTGAAGTTGAGCCAAACAAATGAGCATGCATGTGCCTTAGATGTTAAAGGGAAAAATCAGCTAACATGTTGTGCTTTAAAATGATGAAATGGAGATTATACTTAAGTAAAATCATAGATATGTGATGATTGATTGGTGATATACATGTTTAAATAACATGCATGCAAGTTATGTGTGAAAGAGTGATTTGGTAATAAATCTGCTTGGGATAGCAGCAGTAACGTGACTTTGGAAAATCACCATAAATTGTGAGAGATGAGTTAGAAGGTGAATAAATTATGTAATTAAATCTTAATGAGTCTAGTTTCAAATGAAATAAACGAGAACATATTTCGAATTCTGTACAATGAGAAATTTGATTCGTAATGAAGAGTGGTCAGATTAGTCAAACAGTGAAACATGGGAAACTTTAAGAAAAATCTGGTGTTGATTGGCCATACCAAAAATTTTGAAAATTTTATGGATAGAAGATATATGAGTCTATTTTCAGGGAAAATTAACGGCACTTGATTTGGAGTTTCGTAGCTCCAGTTATAAATGATTTAGTGACTATTGTTCAGGAAGACAGCTTGTAGTGAAATTATGATTATGTGGTAAACATTGACAAAAATTTGTTAATGAGTTGCTTATTGATTTCTTATAAGCTTACTATGATCTGTAGGTGTGGTTGGCCGAATATTGTAAGGGGTTAATACATAGTTTGTATTTGAATAGTTAGATTAACGTGTTAGTAATCCAATTGTAGGCGGTTCGTGTGTGGATCTCGTCAGCATATCGTCGCAAACAGGTGTGTAACTAACACCCTCTTTCTTAGTCTAGATCGGCAAAAGTCGAAAAGCGAAATGCTGAAAACCGGTATTTTGTAGATTTACGAGTGTGCGAATGCTCGTGAGGTAAATCGATTAATGTTTTGGTAAGCTGCAATGTTTGACCGCAAAGTGCATGATTTACGTGCCCTTGATATTTTTGGGCTTAATGGGCCAAAATTGGAATGATCTACCAACAGCCCAATTCGTAAGAACACTCGGTATGTGATTCTGTTAGTACGTGAAAAGTAGGAATATGCATGAAAAATCCTAAAATAGATAAATTACTGAAATACCTTTAAAAGTGGAAAATTTACAATTTTACCCCTAAAAGATAAATTACCGAAATACCCCTAGGGTTAAATTGACCTAAATGCATGTTTGACTGTTGTTATTTACTGCATGCCATGGGATTGGGATATTGACGGAGGAAGTACTGAAAGTGGCTTGTCCACATCTTGGAGGCTTTGCCTCAATTCTTTGATAATGAGCGAGCAAAGCAAACAAGAATGTGGAGTGTTAAATTTGGGTGGGTTGAGCTATTCCCACATGGAGTGTATGGGTGGTACGGTGGAGTGTAGTGGTTGGTGGGTTGAGTAGTCTCCCAAATGGGCTTGCATATGTTTCTTG
The DNA here is from genome assembly GCF_025698485.1 of Gossypium arboreum. Lineage (NCBI taxonomy): Eukaryota > Viridiplantae > Streptophyta > Magnoliopsida > Malvales > Malvaceae > Gossypium > Gossypium arboreum. Next base: position 12,327,616 of record NC_069072.1, on the reverse strand, counting down.
ATGTTGCATGTATTTTGAAATGGGCCTATGGGCCATCATTATCTGAATAAGGGCTAAGGCCGGTTTATTATGTCTGAAAAGGGCTCGGCCCATACCACTATTACCCAAATGGGCTTGCATATGTTATTGATGTTGCATGTATTTTGAAATGGGCCTATGGGCCATCTTATTATCTGAATAAGGGCTAAGGCCCGGTTTATTATGTCTGAAAAGGGCTCGGCCCAATACCACTATTATTCGAATGGGCTTAAGCCCAATAGGCTTGAGTGACTTGGACTTTGAATGGGTTTTCCATGCACACTGAGTTTCCCAAACTCACCCTTTTATTTTCATCCACGCAGAAATCCCCAACCATAATGGGCTTGGAGTCGTGAGGGAATTGAGTGGCCACCCATTCGAAAGTTTGATTTTCTTCCGTGAACTGGACATCCTTTTATTTACGTTTGAAGTTTTGGGTTTTAAATGTAAGAAGGCCGCTTAATTATTTTTATGGTTTTAATATGTATTACTAAGATAGGTAATACTTATTTTAAGCTGTTGAAATGGATAGCTTTAGGCGCGGTTTCAAAAACAACAGTTGATTTGAAATAACACGACAACAAGCAAAGCTTCCATAATGAAAGTATTTTCCAAAATTAATCACTTTTCTTAAAAATGACTTAATCAAATCGGTTTCTAGAAATATCCATGACGTTAAGGTGTGGCAATGGCGGTATGCATGTCTAGGATTGGATCCGAAGGGAGCTTGGTATTAGCGGTCAGATGGACTCACCACCTCTTTCCGATTTCCTACGGTGCCTGACTTCCATTCACTTTAACCCTTAATGAATTAATCTTTTGAACATCAAGTACGATTTTCGGACTTAGAATGGAAAATTTTTTTTTAACGTTTTTGATATGGCATGCCGGATCCGGCCATAACTTCTGGGCCGGGTTTGGGGTGCTACAATGTCTTCGACTTATATTTATATCAAGGAATGAGTTTGTGGACGTTTATGGCTGTTGGGGATGAATTCTAGTGGTTACAAGCATTGAATTCAGGCTTAAAAATTGTCCCTACAACGTATGTCTTGAAATTTGGTTGAAAAATAACAGTTATATAGCCATTGACAGGCCTTGTCTCTGGATATATAGCCTTGAAAGCAAAATTTTGCATTCAAACTTTCATAGTCTTATGTTTTGAGACTTGACTACCAAAGTGCCTTAAAACATTTTAAACACTTTAGAACACTTTGGTATTGATTCAAAAATATTTGGTAAGGATGAAACACATTTAAAATATGTTTTTGAGTATTTTTCAAGTCTTTGAAAATGCAATATATATATATATATATATATATATATCAACCATATCTTCACTGAATGATTTAAAAATATAATACATAAATTTTATCTTAAATGTTATTATATCAAAAGAAACGGTAATCACTTCACTACCATTTGAATCCGTTTGGTACTTTATCAATCCTTATTCAAGTGTTTTCAATTCTTTATGTTGGGTTAGGATTCTAGGAGTACACATTTGAATAACGAATAGCATATGAGGTTTAAGGTAGGAAAGGAATAGCTATGCAATGGGAATGAAACAAAGAGATAATAGGTATTACGTTATTTCTTTAATTAAATGAAATGGACATGTAATAGTATAATATTGTTTGATTAGATAAATAATATCACGTAATAGGTAAAGAATAGACTAAAATAACCATTTTAACCTTGAGGTTAAAAATAATATTTTATTTACATTATTAATATCTTATATATTTTATAGATACATTAAACAAATATAATGTTATGCTATATTTGATTTATTAAAAGTATATTTTTTAATTTAATGTAAATTTTAATTCCAAAAAACATTAAAAACATTACTTGGTAAATATTTAAATTTTAATATTTTATATTTGAAAATATTTAATAGACATGTTGATGGCTAATCTAGTTAGTAGTAGTGTGATTCCAAAAAACTTGTTATGCCCAAGAAAGGAAGTAATAGAGAATGAATAGACCATTTGTTTCAACTAAACTCTTAAAAAAGTATTCCATTTGGCAACCAAATGTGCTGTCACGGTGACTTCTCTTTGAATAAGAACTTGGAATTGTTAGAAAGTGGAGGGAGGGACCTACAAATTTAGCGATATGCCCCCAACAAACCAATACCTTTTGAGGCACTGTTTGGATGATGCCGTAGTGGGCTCCCTTGCTCCACATTTTTCACTGCCCAAGTTTCTTTATGTCTTCAACTTATAAATTTTTCTTGAAATCAAGTTCACTCATCCAACTTCATCACTCGACACATATATGAGATCGATTAAGATGTAATTAATAAGCTATGCGGTCCACGTATTTTAATGAGCTTTTTTAAAATAAATTTATCTAAGATTAAATTATTTATTTGAATCTAAATATCCAAATGATACAAGGTTCGTGGAATGAGTTTACTTTTTAATCGGGTTAAACCTTTGATAATTTTTTTTCAATTAAATTCTCAACTCAGTCCAAACTCAATAAATCTAATCCAAATAAAAGTTTATACGGATATTATAATTTCTAAAAGCCTAAAGGTATGAGAATGAACTAAAAAAGAATGGTGTAAATATAAATTTAGTGCTTAACATTTACACCTTATGTCAATTTAAATTTTATTTTGTAGCTAAATTTGACCATTAATATTTCAAAAAGAGACAAATTGTTTTTTAATGAAAATAATGATTAAAACATTAATTTTCTAACAATGTTGTCGTTGCAATCCATGTACACTTCATGCTGACATGACATTATTGTATTATATATCACATCATCAAACAATTTGAAAATTATATAAAGATTCAAAAAGATTAACATGAAGTACTTGTAGATTGTCATGCAAGATACCATGTTTAAAAACTTACGTTTTAGTCAATATTTTTGTTAAAAGAACAACAATTTTACTCTTTTTAAGAGGTTAGCGGTCAAATTTAACTTTTTTGTGTAAAACGTTGAAATTAAATTTAGCTCAATAAAAAAAATAAAAATTAAATTAACAAAATATATAACCTTAAGGACTAAATTTGTAATTATGCAAAAAAAAAAAGAAAAAAGGAAAAAGAAAAAGAGAAGAGGTTGTTTTTATAGCCGTCGGGCATCATATTCACTTCCAACCAGCAACTTTTCCACTCGCACTATCCGCTATGAGGTTTGTTTATTCGATTTATCAATTACAAGCTCTTTTATCTTCTAATGGCCTAACATCTCATTTGTTTGTTCAATCTAAGATTAAACATTTTCGATAATATGAAAGTATTTGTTATCATATGTTTTTCTTAATTTACATATTCGTTTATTTCCTACCACATTATGGTCTCATTCAATTATTACTTAAAAAGAACTTTTTTTTTTTTTTTTGCATGTCATTAGGTCCGACCCAAAGGCCGGTTCAAAAAGTGAGAAAGTTTAAGTAATAATATAGATCCAAAAAATAGATTTAGACAAAAAAATAAAGTCCGTTTTCTAATCGGGTTAAGTTTTGAGTAAATTTTTTTTGTTCGGACTTAGATCGAATTTATAAAAAATACTGTTATTATTTTTTACTGTTTTATCTCTATTCTTTCTTTTTCTTTTTTTACAATTATTTCGACTTTTTTACTTAAATAATACAAAAAAAAATATTTAACTAAAATGGTATCTCCATTTACCAAAATGAGCCATTTGCAATAGTGACCATGAGCAGTGCCTGACAAGGTTGTCACACCACTCAAAATTTCCCATAATTATCAGGCCCTAATTGGGTTAAAAAATCATATTTTATTTGTGGAGGGGGATTACACGACGGCACTAGTATGCTTATACGGGTCAAATACAGGTCTTTGGGAACTGAATTTTTAACGGTTGGAGGTGGATTGTCATGTGTCACTGGCTGGATGGAGGCTATCTGTCAAGCAGCACTTGCGGTAGACGTGATCTATTAGTCACGGGGTCGTTTGCGTTCTAACAGCCTAAAGGAGGGGCTTTCAATGGGAAAAAACAAAGCCATTATAAAGCATGGTCCCCACAACCATAGTGTTGTAAGAAAAAAAAAAAAGAAGTAGCAAGTTTAAGGAGAAAGAACGGAGAAGAGAATGGAAGAAGGTTTTGTTGTAGAAGAAGAAAGTAACAGTTTAAAGAGAAAAAAGGGGGAAGTGACTAAAAGAGGGTTTTAGTGTTCTAAAAGGGCAGAGGTGAAAAAGGGTTGTTTTGAAAGGTAATTTTTTTTAAATTATTATTTTTTTGAAAAATTATTATTTATTTGTTTAGGGTTTTTGTTACATATTTTTGTCTGATATTGTAATTTTGGAAGGAGAGGAGGTAGCAATCAATTTTTTTAAAGATAATTCTTTTTATTTGTAATTTTTTGTTTAGAAATTTGGGTTCCTTATAATTTTACCCCATTAATACAAAAAAATTATTAACTAAAATGGAAGCAATAATTTAATTGGGTTTCCCAAGCATTTTTAATTCTTTTTAATTATTATTTATTTTTGTTTTGTAATTTTTATTATTTGTCCGGATTTACGGTGTTGTGTTATTTATTGGTTTGATGTAGCTATTGAGTTGAGGTTATATTTTAGAGTAGTTGGTGTATTCTTGTACCTTTATTTTTGACTTTTTTACCTCAATAATTCAAAAAAAATAATTAAATACCAAAATGGTTCACCCTACAAATTAATTACCGAAATGAGTCGTTTGCTATAAATTTTTAGGGTAACCCATTTTGGTATTTAATTATCTTTTGGATTATTATGGTAAAAAGCTCAAATATACACTAAATTAATTGTCTTCAAGTAATGAAATTATCGAATATTTTTTATATGAAAATTAAATGATTGATTTGATTTTTATAAGAAAATTAATTTTTATGTATACTTGACACTTGATTAAGATTCACTATGTATAGAAAATGAGTTTATACATGTTACGTTAAATTGATTAAATATTAACTAATTAAACTCAATTGGCTTTACAAATTTTGCAATCTATATATGTTGAATATTAGATGATTTTTAAAAATAAATGATCGATTTACGTTGTTATTGGGTAAAAATATTATTAATGCTTCCAAATAAATTACAAACTGTAGAAAATGTAATTTCATTATTAGCATATTATTTATTTGTTTAGTTGATGATTTTTTTTTTTTGAAACTGTGGATATCCAAAATGGTTTTTTGATTATAGAAGATGATCATACAGCAAATATGATTAATGAATCAGTAAAAAAAATTGTTATTTATTGTAAAAACCTAATAGTTAGGGGTGTTGGAAACTGCATTCCTGAGACTCCATTCCCGTAAATCGAACTCGTAAATATTTAATAAATATTTACGAAGTTAATTGTGTAGTTGATTAGGTTTTGGTTAAGTGAATTTGCATGAATTAAGAGTAATTAGGTATAAGGACTAAATTGCATAAAAGGTGAAAATTGAATTATAGATTACAGAAAAATTAAAGAGACTAAAGAAGTAATTATGCCATTGTTCTTTAATGAGGCCGCATAAGTGTAAAATTATTGTATATATTGTTAATAAATTAAAGTTAAAATATATATTATAATATTTTTTACTTAATATTTAGTAAACATATATAATATAATTGTCGAAACCATTTTTTAATTTTAGGAAAAAAGCGGGGATCGACTTTTAAAACAAAGTGTGCAGTCGCCACCAATCTTTTTGTTTAAGTGTGATTGGATCACCTAATAGAATATTTTCTTCCATTTAAATCAATTTTGGTCTACGTAAATTTAAAAATGGGTTCGGGAGTCAGTTACGTATGAGGAAGGGTTAGCACCCTCACTACGCCCAAAAATTGGTACCAGATTGATTAAGTGCTGTCCTTATGTCTAAGATTTAAAAAAAAAATTGAAATATGGTTCCTTTTAAAATATTTGAGTGGCTCAAGTTGGTCGTCCAAACTCTCTCGTTTCAAGGGTATACAGCATCACATCCAGCACAATAGGACACGATCCTTTATGCCTTTGAAAACACGATTGATTTTTAACTTCCAAAAGCTTATACGTTGAAAATTACAAAAGAATGTCCAATTATTTAGTCCAACGAAAAATCGAAACCCAGCACGGTAGGATACAATTCTTCGAATTTCCAAATATTGAACATTGCCTTATTTGAAAATTTTTAAATAAACCATTGTAAACTAGCTCAAAACGCCTTAATTTTACTTGAAATAAAATGGAACAATTGATTTTAAAGAGTTGAAAATTATAATGCAACATTTGTAAACTAAAAATAATAATAATAAGCATTGGATAATATGTATGCATAAAGTACAATACTTGGTGAAAAAGATAATATAACCTTATTTAACCAACTAAAAAATAAGCAATTAAATATAACTAATCTAAGAAAAATGTAACCAAATTTTCAAGCATGAATAAACAACAATTAATATAACAAATAAATAAATAAATAATATGCAACAGTACTATATGGTGTAATATAAAACAATCAATCCAAAATGTACAAGACAAAATAAAATTAGGAGCCAATATGATACAAAACAATTTTAAAATGATGAATTGATGAACAAATAACACATGCTAAATTTTGAAATAATTTATATAAGAAACTAGGAATATATATATATATATATATATATATATATGATCATTAAAATAAATACTATAATAAGAGGACATTTGAATCAAATAATATGCAAAATATTTAGAAATAAAACATTTATTTAAAGTTGACAATATCTATAAAATAAAAGATAATTTAAATAATACATAAAATATGAAAGGATAGCAAGGGTATAAAATATGAAACTAAATATATATATGTAAATAAATTTTAGAAGCAATTATATGTAAAAATAACATAGAATTAGAATATGAATTATATAAATTATATATGTACAAATATACAAACATTTGAACAAAATATTACATAAAATATTAAAATAATATGATATCAAAAAGAACTTTAAAATAAAAACACAGTAAAGTTATTAAAAACACATATATAAAAATTATTAAGTGAATTGTAAAATAATAAGTATTACAAATTGAGAACTCAATTAAAGTAATATATGTACAAATATGTATAAAACATTTAAACAAAATATTATACAAAATGTTAAAATAAAATGATAAAAAAACTTCAAAATAATTATACAAATAAAAACAAAGCAAAATTATTAAAATAAATCAACACATATATAAAAATATTAAATGAATTTTAAAATAGTAAGTTATACAAATAGAAAACTCAATTAAAATTGAATTAAAATAAAAGGTACAATTTATAAATAAAATAGACCATTGAGATTAAAATAGGGACCAACGCACCATGCGTACAAATGCACAGGGACCAAATTTGGAAATATTTTAGATCCCAAAACGTTGCGCTGAGGCTCAGGCTAAAATGCAATAGCACACGGATTTTAGGAAAATTTTAAAGAACAGATAAAACGCAAATAGGAGCCAATTGAAATGTGGCGCAAAGAAGAGGGACTAACCGCGCAAATTACCCATCTAAAGAAAAAGGACGTGGATCCGACATTCAGATTGGGTCAACGCACTGATCCCTCCCTTCTTCAAACGACGTCGTTTTTAAATCAGCTATTAAAACCCCTTTTCACTTATTTTCTTCTTTAAACATAGCAAATCTTTTAATTAAAATGAACCAAAGCTTTGAATTCTGCTAGGGTATCATTTAGCAGCCACCGAACCACCATCCAATTTGGTGGTCGATGGTGCGCCAACAATGACTAAATACTACCAACGAAGGCCACACCCATGGAGAGCTGGTAAGCTATTCTTTCTCCTTTTCTTCTTTTGGAAAAAAAAAAAACTTTATATCCCATATTATTCTTTTGGAAAAATACACAACACCATTCGACCTTCGCCCATATATCCATACTTCTGAGATATTTGGGCTCTCATCGGTGTCGTTTTAGGTATTTTTTCCGTTTTTCATGCGAAAGATTGCAAGCAAATTGAGAAAAAAAAAGAATAAAAAGAATATGAAATCACCTCTTGATAGCTTTTTGATTCCCCTTTTTTTTATATTCAGTGTGTGTAAGGTTTAAAAGATTACATCGATGGCTTTTTATAACCGAATTTACAAAATAAATAAAAGGAAAAAAAATGAAAATTTTATTTTCTGGCTGTCATTTCTGTTATCATTTTTGTTCTCGCAGGTTCTATGGAAGTGTGGGACTGCTGTACGGAGGAGGAGGTCGTGGAGGCTGTGCGTGGGAACCATTCGTGGGAGCCCGATCTACTGCTATTCTAGTGTATTCCAGAAACCTCTAGGGTTTCTGGTGTTTTCTGTTGTTGGGCCTTTTTAGGTCATTTTGGGTTTGGGCCATTGTAATTAGGTCTAAGTTTTGGGCTGGGATTTGGGCTGTTTGTTAATTGGGTAAGTCTTAGTAACTGGGCTAAGTGGTTTGGGTTTAATGGTTAAGTTGGGTTTTAATGTTTGGGCTGTTATTTTTTGGGGTGTAAATGGACTTTGGACCCATAAATAATTTGGTTTATTGTTTATTTCTGTTTGATTTTATTATTTTTTATTTTTGAGTTTTTGGATTTTTATGGTTTTTTATGGGCCCGGGCGAAATGGGCTTATTACAATAATAATAAACTAAATATAATAAAACACATAAGTAAATTAAATAAAGAAAGATAAAAGCAAAATCAAAATTGAGAAAGAAAAATAAAGAAAAGAAGAAAGAAACAGACACAAGGCTTAGGGTTTTAAAAGTTTTCAAGTTCAATTGATTAGTCAATTTAGTCCTTTTTCTTGTAATTTTTAGTTTTTGGAATCCCGGTATTAAGTACTACTCGACCTATTTCAAAATTTTAACAATTATTGGGTTTTAAATGTTGTTAATGTTGAATAATTTTAGTATTAGGGATTCAATTGGTAGATTTTAAACTAGAAGTGGAAAAAGATTAAATAGTAGAATAAATTGTAAATTATGAATAACAGAGACTAAATTGTGAAAAATTCAAAATTTAGGGATTTAAGTGAAAATAGGGAGTTGAATTTAATTTAAAGTGAAATTTGTATAAAAATATAAGATTAATTGTGAAGAAATAAAATTAGTCTTGGTTTAGGGATTAAATTGAAATTTTAGCAAATATTGAGTCAAAATTGAAATATTTAATATAAAATTGAATTGTGTTATATTGATAAATTTTAATTGTTTTAATTCCATATCTAATGTTGTAACACCCCAAACCCGACTTAGACGTTATGGCTGAATCTAGCGATGTCACTTGGAATGAAATTTGAAATAGAATTTATCAAGTTAAAACCGTTTCCGTTTATTAGCTTTTATTTATCTTTCGTCAATTTCAAAACTATTTTCTTGTTAATTTGATTCATTTAAAAATATGTTCTGTAGCGGAAGCTTTTAAAGCCGTGATATTTAAAGAAAATCGTTCGCGTTTAGGAAAAATGTTGTATTTAATAAAACCGAGTTTTCGTTACAGTTCTAGAGCTCACGAAAACAGTTAAAATCCAAAAAAAAGGCAAACAGTCCAAAAGTTCCAAATTACATCAAAAATACCCCAGAAAGCAAATAAGAAATAAAACCATAAATGAAATTAAAATCGTTTACTCAGCATGTGGTCACCGTTGAATCCTCCACCGTACCGATCTGTCTAAGTCTGGGGATTACCTATATAGATAAAACAGAAAGGGGTGAGTTTACGTAAACTCAGTGTGTAATCCCCACAAAAGTTATGCAAACAGTCAAACAACGATTATCGATTAAATGCGATGCAGGGCCTAAGCCCATTCTGATTGAGATCTGATTTAGGCCTTAGCCCATTCAGATATAGTTTGCATACAATAACAGAAATTAGTATTCTAGCCACCAGCCTCTAGACACCATCTTCGACCATTCCTACACACAGTGTGGGGTTTAAAACACCTACCCAACCCTACACACCAAGTCGTACTGAATGCGGCACTTATCAGTAATATTGCAGCTGAGCTGCTAGATAATAGGCATGAAAGTCTTTCAGTACACTTCCTCCAATAATCAATCATCCCACCCCAATGCAGATCCAACTAAACATGCTTAATGCAGATATACAGAAATACATACTTACATGCTAATATTCAGTTATCAGTCATACATACAGATCAGTAAACATGCATAAATTTAACATGCTCAATACATACATTGTATGTTTCAATCACACGACTTAGGGTCTAAGTAGCGCTTACCGACCCTACAGTAGGTTCACAGTCGACTTGGGCGACCTGTGCAATCGTAGGAAACATTTTATCTAAATGGGCCCACACGCCCATGTGATTTGCCCATGTGACCCACAGCCAAGATTGGCCTTGGCCCATGTGAATTACACGGCTTGGCTGAAATTCTATACGCCCGTGTGGACTATCAGTATGGGCGCACATGCCCAGTTCAGTTTAGCCCGTGTGGCCCACATGGCTACACCCCAGCCATTACACAGCCTGGCCTTCGTCGATCATATGGCCTACCACCACGGGTGACCACACATTCGTGTGGCGTCGATAATGGCCTTTTTCAACTTTTTGCCGAAAGCTCGATTTTTGTGTTTTGAGGACACACCTGGTATCGATTTGATGCAAAACCACTTCCAAGCCTTCTCAAAGCCTAAAATTGACAAAACTACACTGGAATTTAGACTTCATATCCAATTAAATTAAAACTACGAAACTAAAATACATTTGACACTTACTCTATCACCCCAAACGATTCAATTAATATAACGCGAGAGGAGAGCCCCGTTCTTCGCGATTTAATGCTGCCAAAACCCAGCGATCAAACTAACAATAACAAAGCATTATCTTAAGATTGGCACTACACAGAATCCACACTTAAATTGAAAAGCAAAACTTACCACAATAACCACACCACGAGCCAAAAGCACCCAAAACTTAATCAGGTAAACGAAAAAAAAAAAGAAGACAAGAAAGGGAAAATTGACAGAATGATGAAAAATAGAATTGACGTGATTCTTCTTGCCAGATAGAGAAAATTTGAAAAGAAAATATTATAAAATTAAAATAAAATCAAGAGGTTATCAGGAATTCCTCAATTATCTCTACAATCTCTAAATTTACTCCCCCTAATCCCACTAACCTACAACTACTCCAGAATCCTCACTCAGCAGAAATTCTTGTCCATCACCGTGCAAAAATAACACCTATGCTCAAGCAGGGATTTGAACTCCAGACCTCCAACCCACCAACACACCCCTTAACCACCAGACAGCAGGTCTATTCTATTATATACCTACAACCAATTAAACTTAAACCCTTTGAGCAAGGTTAAGGATTGAACTTGGGACCTCACACACACACCCGGAACACTTAACCACTGAAGCAGATTCACAGTTGTATCACATTTTAAAAAAAAAAATAAGAATTTTGGGGCGTTACAAACGTCGTACCGGAATCTTTGAATAAAAAGGGAAAAGAAAAAGTCGACGTGGAATAGCTCGGAATTCCTAGTTTATATTTCTATAATCCAAACCTAGTTGGTAATTGTTGTATTTTGATTTAATGTATATGGTAAGTGGTTGAGGTGGGTATTTGACACTTTGACTATTGAATTGGTTTCATGTGTATATAGGATTATATGAAAAATATATTTGGTACTTTGATATTGAATTCGATTAAAGTTGATTGAATTGGAAATTGGTTGTATTTGGAAAGCAAATTAAAACCCTATTAACTATATCGGTTGGGTCGGATATAAATGACATGCCATAGGATTGGAAGAGTTCAAGAATTTCTTCGACTTCAAGCCGATAAGGCACTGGGTGCCAATTTTACTTCGGTTTAACCGATAAGACACTGAGTGTTAAATTTATATAGCGCTTAGTGCAGTTATTACTTCGGATTTATCCGATGAGGTACTGGGTGTCAAACTGGTGTCTTGGTTGGATCCGTGTATCCGTCCGAGTCCGAGTCATATTAATAGAGGTAATTAAATAAATCGTTACTTTAATTGATAATGGATGATATAGTATGTGAATTGAAAATGGGATTGTGAATTAAAACATGAAAATGAGACACATGAATTATGTATTCATGAATTGGATATTGTTATTGTTTCAAATGATATGAGGATCAAATTGTGAAAAACTATTATATAGCAAGTGATGAGAATTGAGTATGGTATAAAATGATGTATTTATGATTTGAGTATTAAATGGTTAATGCTATTATATAAATAAATGTGGATTTTAAATATTCAATTGTACTTAATATTTAATTGTGCCTACTATATTATTTTTTCATTAAATATTCGGATTATAGAAATACCACTGAGTTTTACTCAGCGTACGTTTTGTTTTCCGTGCACTATTTAGGTACTTAACTTTTGATCACCGATTCAGCATTTAACAACGATCCCGAACTCAAATGTGGTGATGTTTATCCTTTGCGTCGACATGTACCTAGGGTGTATAAATAATGGTTATTTTCTGGTCTAATTATAAATGAGGTTATAAATTTAATATTGGTTTGGTATATACATATAAACATGTGTTTGTTTTTGAAGCTTTATTATGGCATGTTAAATTGATGTTTAAGTGTTCGTAAACTAGGCAAAATGGATTAGATTAGGTATGTTTATAATTTGGACTTGAATAATACTTTGATGATATGTTTTGATGATATAAATGTGGTACCAATGAGGGTACATTGGTTAGGCACCTAGGATGATTGTTTTGACATGTTTTGCATGTGTTTGATTGTGTTTTGAACTGGTTAAACAAATGATTAGGTGGTGCTAGAAAGGAAAATGATGTTGTTACTCAATAGTCAGACACCAGAACACCAGCTCGAGCTTATGTTGTGCGTACTTGTGAGGATGGTAATGCTAATGATGTTGTGATAGGTATTTTTTATTACATTCAGAACCTATTTATGCTTTGATAGATCCGGGATCTTCACATTCATATGTTAATACTAAATTGGTTGAGTCGAGAAGTTTAAAATCTGAGACGTCTAGAGTATCGATAGAGGTGTCTAGTCTATTGGGACAATCTGTGTTAGTAGATCAGGTGTGTAGGAGATGTCTGTTAATGATACAGAATATAAACTTCCCTGTTGATTTGTTGATAATGCCGTTTGGCGATTTTGATATGATTTTGGGAATAGATTGGCTTACGGAGCACAGAGTGATTCTAGATTGCTGTAAAAAGAAGTTTGTTGTTCAAAATGAAAGTGGTGATATGATTGAAGTGAATGGTATTCGAACAAGTTGTTCAACTCGTATTATTTCAGCAATTCGAGCTAATAAACTTCTTAATCAAGGTTGTGAAGCTTTTTTAGCCTACGTTATCAATTCAAATTATGTTGATAGTCAGTGCAGTAAAATTCAAACTGTTTGTAAATTCCCTTATGTGTTTCTCGAAGAATTACCAGGATTACCACAGAATCGAGAGGTTGAGTTTACAATTGAAGTGTTTCCTGGTACAGCTCCGATGTCAATGCCTCCTATCGTATGTAACCTACGAAGTTGAAAGAATTAAAAGTACAATTACAAGATTTATTGGATTATGGTTTTATACGCCCTAATATACTGCCTTGGGGAGCTCTAGTGCTTTTTTTCAAAAAGAAAGATAGTTCGATGCGGCTTTGTATAGACTATCGACAATTGAATAAATTGATGATTAAGAACCGATACCCTCTACCATGTATTGATGACTTATTTGATTAACTAAAAGGAGCTTCTATATTTTTAAAGATCGATTTGAGATCAGGGTTACTATCAGTTGAAAGTGAAAGAAAGTGATGTACTAAAGACGACATTTCGTATGCAATATGGTCATTATGAATTGTTAGTGATGCCTTTTGGATTAATGAATGCTCTGGCAGCATTTATGGATCCCGTGAATCGTATTTTCCAACTGTATTTGGATCAATTTGTGGTAGTTTTTATTGATGATATTTTGGTCTATTCAAAATCTGAATACGAGCATGAACAACACCTCAGAATTGTTTTGCAAGTGTTACAAGAGAAACAGTTATACGAAAATCTTAGTAAGTGTGAATTCTAGTTATCAGAGGTTGTATTATTGGGTCATGTTATCTCAACAGATGGAATTAGAATTGACCTAAAAAAGATCAAGGCAATTGTTCAGTGGAAAGCACCGAGGAATGTGTCAGAGGTTCGTAGTTTTCTTGGACTAACTGGTTATTACCGAAGGTTTGTAAATGGATTTTCGAAGATAGCTTTGCTAATGACAAATTTTTTACATAAGAATATTCAATTCGTTTGGGGTGATCAGTGTCACGAAAGTTTTGAGAAATTGAAGCAATTATTGATTGAAGCTCTAATTTTGACTTTACCAGAATCAGGAAAGGATTTTGTCATTTATAGTGATGCTTCCTTTAGCGTTATTGGTTGTGTTTTGATGCATGAAGGGAAAGTGATTGCTTATGCGTCTCGTCAGCTAAAAAAGCATGAACACAGTTATCCGATACACAATTTAGAGCTAGCTGCTGTGGTTTTTACTATAAAGATTTGGAGACACTATCTGTACAGTAAAAATTGTTATATTTATACCGATCATAAGAGTCTTAAATACCTTTTATCTCAAAAGGAGTTGAATTTGAAACAGCACCATTGGTAGAACTTCTGAAAGATTTTGATTGTGTTATTGACTACCACCTTGGTAAAGCTAATGTTATAGCTGATGCGTTGAGTAGGAAAACAACAATCGAATTACAAGCAATGTTTGTTTAGCTTAGTATCAATGACGATGAAGCCTATTGGCTAAACTAAAAATCAAATCGGTGATGTTTGATCGGATCAAGTCAGCACAGTTAGAAGATGAAAAGTTGGTGAAGAAAAGAGAAATGGTTCAGAATGGTATATTAGAAAATTTCAGTATTGATGATTATGGCTGTTTGAGATTTCATAACTGAATTTTCATTTCAAATGTTTTTGAATTGAAAGAGTTGATACTTCACAAAGCTCATGATAGTCATTTTGCTTTGTATCCTAGAAAAATGAAAATGTATCGCGATCTGCGAGAATCTTATTGGTGGCCAGGAATGAAAAGAGATGTGGTCGAGTATATGGCTAAATGTTTAACTTGTCAGCGATTTAAGATAGAACATCAGGTTCCCACCAGATTACTTTAGCTTATTTCTATTCCTGAATGGAAATGAGATTGTATCACGATGGATTTTGTAATCGGGTTACATTTATCAACAAGTAAGAAAAATACTATTTGGGTGATTGTTGATCAATTTACGAATCGGCTCATTTCATTGCGGTTAGGACTGATTGGTCACTTTAAAAGCTTGTTAAAGTTTATATTCAACAAATCATGAGATTGCACGGTGTCTTTATGTCGATAATCTCTAATCGAGATCCACGATTCACTTTGAGATTTTGGAAACAGTTGCACGAATCTCTTGGTACGCGACTTAATTTTAGCACAGCTTTTTACCAGTAGACTGATAGACAATCTGAGCGTATTATTCAGATTTTGGAAGACATGCTTCGTACTTGTGTTATTGATTTTGAATCAGGTTGAGAGCGCTACTTACCTTTGGTCGAATTTGTGTACAATAATAGTTTTTAATCGAGTATTTAAATGGCTCAATATAAAGCCTTATACGATCATAAGTGTCAATCACCTGTTTATTGGATAGAATTAAGTGAAAGAAGAATGATCGAATCAAAATTAATTCAAGAAACAAAAAACATTGCTAAGAAAATTCGAGATAGATTAAAGAATGCTTTTGATAGACAAAAATCATATATAGATTTGAAATGTCGAGATATTGAATATTCTATTGGTGATAAAGTATTTCTTAAAGTTTCCCCTTGAAAGAAAATTTTGAGATTAGGCCGAAAAAGGAAACTAAGTCCTCGTTTTATTGGACCGTATGAGATCACAGAAAGAGTGAGACCAATTGCGTATCGTTTAGCTTTGCCTGTGAAATTACAGAAAATTCATGATGTTTTTCATATTTCAATGCTTAGAAGATATCGATCGGATCCATCTCACATTATTTCAACGGAGAATATTGAGATTCAACCTGATTTGTCATACGAAGAAGAACAAGTTGAGATTTTAACACGTGAGGTGAAAGAGTTATGTAATAAGCAAGTTTTGTTTGTGAAATTGTTGTGGCATAGTCATAGTGTTAAAGAAACAACTTGGGAACCGGAACAGACAATGAGACCTTAGTACCCCCACATCTTTTCAGGTAAATTTTGGGAATGAAATTTAATTAGGGGGAGAATTGTAACGACCCAATAGTCAGAGGTGTCAAAAGGTGCATTGCGAGGCTCCGTTCCAATAAATTGGACTCCTAAATATTTATTATTCTTTAGTGGCGCTTTCCCCAAAAATGCTGTTAAAGGTCATGTTCTTTAATGGTAGCGGCGTTTGTGGGGAAAGCGCCGCTAAAGGTCATGTTCTAGCTGTGATTTTCCACATAAACGCCTCAAAATTTAGCGGCATTATCTATAGTGGCATTTTTTGTGGCGTGTATCAAAACGTCGCAAATTATTTTAGCGGCATTTAAAAACTTGTTTTGTCGTAGTGATAGTACATCACTTATAAAAAATTGGTAGAAGCTTGAAAAGATTTCATTACTGATTTAAAAAGAACATAGAATTGAGAGTGCAACTTTATTAAATGCTAGAATAATAGAAGCTTACCCCTTTTCGGTTAGAAGAGCGAAGGGCTAGTTCTTTCTTGATAACAACATGTCCTCTGTTTAAGCCCACAGAAAGGCTAGTTTTAGGTTGACTTGGAGCTATCACCTAAGAGAACCATCACACATCACGGTAGATCAAAAATGAAATCAGTCCATGAAAGACAAGTTAATTCTGTAAAACTCTTATTCATACCAAAGAAGAATGAAATGTAATTCGCATTAGAGATCCCAAACAAAGAGGTAGGGGAAAGTAAAGAACAACACATGGGGCTATATGCATTACAAATTTACCAAACAAGAGGATAAGATTTGCTTATTTTTAAATAATTTATAACAAAAGGGGGATGCTGATTCTGGTAAATCAGAATGCCAAGAAAAACTCTATAAGCATCGAACAATGTATCATAAACCAAAATTGTAGAAAATCATTCATGTCAAAGCTACTAGAACAATTGGATACCACATTGAAAAAAATTCAAAAAATTCTTTAAAAAGTTAATATATTTTCATGGGCTACAGCCAACAATGTCTACAAACACTCGATTGAGTAATGACAACTATTTTGGGCTTTATTTTTGTGCTCTACTTTTCTTAAAAGGTAGGTGTTGCTTAAGCGGTAAAGACTCCTCCACCTTTCTCTTGCATGCATTTTGGGGTTGAAGTCTTGTTTACATATCAAGGATAAGCTTGCAAAGTAGTTTACTTTTTCATGTTTCCCACCCAAACCCAGCAGCTATTTAGTGTAATGGAAATATGCATAAAAAATGATGAACAAGACACCGTATCAACTACATCGCTAATTTTAAAAACACTCAGCAGCTGGTTTTGGTAGTCAATGCGGTTGAAATCAACTTAGTCTAAGGCATGGATCATGATGGCAGTAGCCAATACAGAGGGAAGATAATGGGTGGATCTTAAATCTAAAAAAGAAAAACACTTGAAGCATAAAAATAGAGCAAATGGTGAGGAGAAAAATAGGCACACAAATGGAAGTGAGGACTTACCAGTGATTACAAAGAGTAAGAGACGTTTACATCGCTTAAGAAACTCGCAATGGAGTTGGGATTTCTACCTAAATCTTCTGATGATGCAATCTAGAAATGTCACACCCTTAACCCGTATCCGTCGCCGGAATAGGTTAAGAGGCATTACTAAACTCATAACACAGTTCAAAACAACCGAACATCAAATATCATCTTATTACAATAAAAGTCATTCATTCATATTCAATATTCACATAAAATTTAGTATACAATGCTTAAACATGCATTCGGGACCAAATTGATAACATATAAAAGTTTCAGAACTTATAAAAATTTTCAACTTTTAAAAGGTCACACGCCCGTGTGCCTCACACGGTCTAGACACATCCGTGTGTCAAAGCCATGGCAAAACAGGGCATAACTACTGACTTGCCCATACAGACCACACGCCTCTATGCACACGCCGGCATCCAAGCCGTGTGCTAGGCTGTGCCAAAAATAGGGGGTATTCTGTTTGTGACGTCAGTATACCAATTAGGGTCACACGGCCAGACCACACGCCCGTGTGTCAGCCCGTGTGCAAGCCTGACTTATAATTATAGGGTACCCCAGGTGACACACGATCATACAACATAGCTGTGTGTCGTACACGGCTGTGACACATGCCCGTGTCTCTGCCCGTATGGACAAAAATAGGTCATTTGAATAGCCAACTTGCCACCCCAATCGGGTCAACCTAAAAGCACAGAAAACAAGCATAATTGTACCACCATTTCAGCCAATTTCAACACCAAAGCATAAACCAATTATATTATATGATAGTCACCCAAATTCATACTAGTAAGTCTTACTAATCTATGTCAAAACATATGTCAAAAGCATATCAAAGTATTTCTTTCCATGCTATTTCAATCTCATACTAAAATCTACCAAAACTTACCAACACTTTCCATTTCTTTTGACCAACTAAGACATACCACAACTGCATATTATCATCACCTATCAATCCCATTATCAACTATAAGTTCAAGCACAAAAGAGCCAAATCACATGGCCAAGTATATACATCACAAAACACCATTCCACAACTACTAGCTATACATGCCACACTTCCAAAATATAATTTTCAAAAGTACCAAAATGAAGTTTGATAGTATGCTAACGATCCTTGACGATCCCCGAGCTTGCAGTAGCTTTGATATCTATAAAACAATGCAAACACACACAAAGTAAGCTTTCAAAAGCTTAGTAAGCTCGTACTAAAATCATCAACAATACATAAAACATAAAAAATCAACATATAAGTATTTACATATTTTCAATCCATATAACCATATCAATTCAATGAACTTATCATACACAATATCATCTACCGTTTAGGTATCGTACATACCTGAATCTTCCTGTACTTATTCACTTTCATACTTACATTTCGTTGAATATAACAAGACTTTCTGTCAATTATTCGTACTTTAAACATTCGTACACTTAGTGCTATAAAGGTTCACCGAAGCTAGAACAATTCCGCACACTTAGTGCCATCTCAATTAACCGAAGCTAAGTCGGTATTGTACACTTAGTGCCTCAAGTAGCTGAAGCTAGTTTAGATCGCACACTTAGTGCCAAATACTTTCTATTCATCATCAAATACATCCAGCTCACTTATTTATACATCTATGTATAATCAAAATAGAAACATGTACTTATAATATTATGTTCTACGTACGAACTTACCTCGTACTCGAAGTTGTCGACTTGAATGTTTATTCTACAATCTTAGACTTCCCTCGGTCTAAATCTGAATTCCTCTTTTCTTGATCTATATTTATTCAAAATTAACCCTTTTTATTCACCAAATTATTCAAAACAATCCATAAATACATATTTATGGCATTTTATAAAATAGCCCTCACATTTTCACATTTTGACACTTTAGTCCCTAATTCACAAAATCATAAAATGCACATAATTTGCTTATACTCATGCTTGGCTGAATTCTCCTAGTTTTCATACAAGTCCATAAATTTCATTTATTTCACATTTTAGTCCACCAAAATGTCAACTTTACAATTTAACCTAAAATACTCAATTTCATAAAAAATTTAAAGACAAAACATTTAAACCCAACATTAAGCTTCCATAATTCATCTACTAACATCACAAAACTCATAGTTCCATCAATGACACATTTCAAAATCATCACCAAAATTAGAAATTGAGGCATGGGTTTTATAAAACATAAAGCAACGATCTCAAAAACGTAGAAATTATCAAAAACCAAAGAAAAAACATACCTAAATCAAAGCTTGCAAGTGCCGAACCCTAGCCAAAGATTTCCTCTTTTCTTTTTCTCTTATTTTCGGCAATATAAACATATTATGGCCTAATTTTATGTTTTATTTTTATTATAATGACTTTAATAAACATTTTCCCATTTTACCCTTTTATAAAGAATTATAAAACCATTTAATGAATGGTTGTTTTAGTTCATTAACATTCCCAATGGACAAATAACAACATAAGTACCCTTACTTTAGAAATCCAACTCAAATAGGCACTTTAACATCTAGCACACAGCTTTGACATTTTACGCGATTAGGTCCTTTTTGCAAATTAAGCACACAAACAGTTAAATTTCCACACGAGACTTTCACACATGTCAATTCACTTCTAATAGGCATGAAAAATAATATTAAAATATTTTTCTAACTCGGATATGTGGTCCCAGAACCACTATTCTGACTAGGGTCAAAATCAAATTGTTACAAGAAATGAAAGGGGTGTAACTGGATGCATCATCCATTTGAGTGTGAAGAGCACCAAAAGCTCCATTCTTCGTATAGTTTTGGCCTCGAGAACATACTTTGTGTCCACCTAAAATAGATAAACATGTTAAAGGGTGTGATAGCGTTGAGGGTGGAGGTTATTGTTTTGAATATACTTGTAGGAGAGGTACATGTTGTGTTTCTTCAACTTTTGCTACTAAAGAGAGGTAAGTGATAGACATCCATGGCTTATCTCTTTGAAGCTGAAAGGTGCTTAATAATCTGTCCAGATAGTTAATGGATAGAATAACCATGTGAGTAGTGAATCTATTTATAGAACTGACTTTAAGCATCCACTCCACAACCTCTCGCCTTTCCGTTGTTTGGGACTCATGGGTTCCCACATAGAAACAAGGCGGCTGCTGCTATCTTTCTTTGGAAAAAAATAAAAGAAACTCCTCATCTTCCTGCTGCTGTTCATTTTGATGTATTGAGACTATAGAGAGGGTAATAACATATTTATTTTTTAAATAAAAAATTAAAATATTTTCAAAGAGTATAATTATTTTAATTATGAAATAAAAATTTCAAATCAAAGAAATACTATTACATTTTTAATAAAAAATTATAGTCATCCTTCCCTGATTGAAGTACATAATTGTAGTAGTAAATTAAATATGTAATTAATCTGGGTTACGTATATATGAACAATAATAGTCATACTTCCCCCGGAATAAGAATATAAATTGGATAAAAGCTTCCTTGCAAAAATGTGCAAATGTTGAGGGCAAATTTTGGAATTGCTTCTTCTGGGTGTTTGCTTGCTATAAAATTGAGTATTGGAGTTTAATTTGAATTTTCTCTTCTAGTCTCCAATATAATAAAACAACTTTCTTTGCTAGTCTCGAGTATAATAGAAAGAACCCTAGTTTTGTTGGATGATTTGTTTGAAGACAGCCTTAGACCCAAAGGCAAACTTAAAGTAATTAACTGAGAATATTGACTCTTTGCCTGCAATTTTGCTGGAGCATTAAGAACCAAGAAAGTAGTCAAAATATATCTGAACTAGAACATATAACTGAGGTACCCATATCTAGCATCTTTTATTTGCTTATTAACATGGCAAGAATAAGTATTTTGAGTTAGTGAATATTATGGATATGTGCCTTGAATTTCCAACATCATTTACAACTTGGCATTAGTTGGTTTTAACAATTTGCCTAATTTTTTTAGCGCTTGAGATAGATCAAATTTCCACAAAGGAAATAACAGATATATGTTGTTTGATTAACTTGTTGTCAAAACTTTTTTATTCATGTTACTACTTGCATGGTTGTGTATTTAAAGGATATTGATCCGAACCATTTTTTTCCAGGAATTTAACAAGAAATCAAACTTCTTATGCACTATATTGCGCAGTAGCAGGCTTGATGGGATTCAGCGAGCTCCATTTCTTAGACGTTTCCTTTTGCGAATGAATTTTAATTCATTCTTTGATGTAGGGATAAGTGCAGTCTTACATATACTAAAGAACTTAGATCCTGTACCATTCTTACATGTTGTTTTGTTTTTATGAATAGGCAACTGCAAGGGGTGTGCTGAATGTTTTCATGGCATTTTCTTCTTTTAGCTGTCTAACATGAAAGGAGAATACTTTCCTCCAAAGGTGGAAATTATATTACAAAATGAAATACTTACATATTTCTACATTCTAGTCTTAGGAACAGTGGTATGTTATTATTATTTTTTGAATGTTTATGCCTACTATTTAACCTGAGATGCAAAACCTAAACTTTCTGAAACTGTAGGATTTGCTGACATACAAGAACAGAATGGAACAAGTGTGCCTTTTGCTAAGTGTATAAATTCATAAGGATTGCATTGATAGACTTGGAGCATAATATTCTCTATATTACTCATACTCGGGTGTAAATGTTAAATACAAGAATGCAACTAATGCTAGTATGTTCAATTCTTTTTGAAGTTTTTCTATCATTTGGAAGGTCATTAGAGGGTTAATGGTTATATTCCTATATATTGTTTAAGATGTAGAACATGAATACTTCCAAGAAAAAGGAGAGTTAGAAAAATAAATAATATTCCTATTGACTTAGAAAAAAATGTGAAGGGAACTACAATTACAGATTTTCCTTTTGCTTTTGGTCTTCCTAATGTTTCTGGAGGCGAGAGTGGGGTAGGCTCTATCAAAGTACTATTTAACAGAGATATTGTTGAAAGATGAACAAAGTGAAGGATGCTTTATTTTAATATCAACCTAAAACTAAAAACGAAGTAAGTTAATTATCAACATCTTTTACTAATAACCTAAAAAATGCACATGATGAATTAAACTAGGAGCAGCAGATATGGCAGGAGAAATTAGGGTAATTTTCAATATTCCCCAACCTTTTACAGTGAGAACGAAGATGCTCTCCCAGGTTTTTTGGATAAGTCATCACCATTTCAAACAAATGATTCAACCACAGAGTGAAGATGGAAAGATTATTATTGCTAACTTCTTAAAGGTTTGTAAACTTCATCTCTTTCTATATATAGGTATTTTATAATCAAGTTTACAGTATCAGGGGGAAAAAATTACAAAAGCAAAAGGGATTCAAGATGTACCTATAAGTGAAAGTAAATTTTTAGAGGAAATCATCCACATAGGACCTAAAGCTGTTAAAAAAAATGTTTTAGCTAAGAGATATTTAAATTTGAATAAATGGTTCCATGATTAGTTTGGGGGTAAAAGTAAGCAATGAAACCTCAGTTCTTTACCCTGACTCCTTTATTCACAACACTTGCAAGGTTTAAAAGAAGATGTCCTACAGGAGATTCCTTTCCTAATAGAATTGCTGGTAAACCAGAATCAGAAGGTATATTTTCATCCTAAAGTTGAATCTATTAGAGAAATGTAAAAAGATGAGATTTTATTATGTTCCTTTGCAGCCTGCGGAACAAAATGAGGAGCAACAAAACAGAGAAACATTGGATTCCCAAGATGCAAATCCAGAAGGTAAATAAAGAGCATCATCATTAAGGATGTATAATAGAAGTAAGAAATTTCAAGCATATACCATCTAGAATGTTCTAAGTGCTTATAGCTTAGGGTTCACACAATGATAAATTATAAATTAATTGAAGAAGGATATGGGACGCGTGTCAAGTTCTTATTAAAAATAATTAATGCAGTATCCAATGTCTATTGCTTTCACACATTTTGATATGTAGTGATAGTTTTATCACTTGGCTATGAATAATATCAACAGTGAGACAACAAACCCTACAAATAATGTAAAAAAGAATAGGCCACATGGTTTTATACTGGTTAATTTTAAACTGTCAAGTGAATCTTACATTATTTCTTAATAAAAACTTTGAAGAAATTTTCTATTGTTATTGATAGGAAAGTAGTATCTAACGTGCCTTCAACGAAACGTTCTATCATTGACTCTTGTTATGCTTCAGGGATAAGGTTAGCCTATGATTTATTAGTAGCTTTGTGTTTTTTTTTTATGTGCTAAGAAAATAGGCTCTTTACGATTAAAAATTGCCATCTTTCTTTATACGTGAATAAATTCAGAGAGCAAACTAGCCTAATAGTTTTGTTTTTTATGAATTTAAATTTTAAAAGGTGGAAAAACATGTTTATATGCCATTTTTATAAGTGTTGTAGTACAAGCCTTTTCAAAACAAAAGAAGGACCAAGCACATATTTTGTTTTGAAAGTCATGTTTACTAAAGTTTTCTTCATGTTGAGGGATCCTGTAATTTTTCTTGTAAGAAAAATAGAAATGGAAAATTTGTATGTATCACATATTACATATTAGCAAAAAATCAATATTAAAGGAGACTATCTAAAAATACATTATTGGATTGACATATTACAATCTCAACGCTAAACATTTTGGCTTAAGACTTGAGTTACGTTTGCCTCAGCCTTGGATTACTATGCAAACTCAAGCATCTGGTCATAAAATCAATGTTCTTTTTCTTTTATGCAGGGTTTGCCAGAATTGTTGGGTAATCGCACTAATATTGGATTAAAGAGAATGGGAGAGCTTGTACCAAAGGCCACTACTCCCTGCTCATCATGGCAGGAGAATCTGAAGAATCCAGATTGGCATCCAATTTTCAGGAGAAATTAACAAATCTAAAGCTGGAATGGGGTGAAGTGATTTCTAATGCAGTAGTAACAGCTTTGAAAGAACTCTTTTGTAGTAACTTATTGTAGTATGCCTGTAGTTGAAGTTTCTGATAGTGAACATCATGTTGTTTATTCGGAATAAATTTCAAAGATTTTAGTTTTAGAAGAAAGTATGTATTGTAGTAATTAGATTGGGTTTTCAAAGATGATTATGTTAACATTTTGATCAAACATTATGAAAAGTTCTCTTGTTAATGTTTTTGAACTCAAACAATTTAAAATGTGTCCATTGTTAGGTCATTTAAATTTTGTATGATCATTTCAGGTAAGAATGTAAATGAGATGACTAAAAAAAATTAAATTTGATATGGTTTTTAGCGGAGTTTATGGGGAAAGTGCTGCTAAAGATCATGTTCTTTAGCGACGTTTGTGGGGAAAACGCCGCTAAAGGTTATGTTCTTTAGTGGCGCTTTCTCCATAAATACAGCAAATTTAGCGGCGTTATCTATAACGGTATTTTTTGCTGTGCTTATCAAAACATCGCAAATTGTTTTAGCAACGTTTACAAGCGTCGTTATAGGCCAAAAAATAAGAAGTTAAAAACCTGTTTTGCTGTAGTCATAGTACATCACTTATAAAAAAAAATGATAGAAGCTTGAAAAGACTTCATTACTAATTTAAAAGGAGCATAGAATTGAGAGTGCAACTTTATCAAATGCTAGAATAATATAAGCTTACCCCCTTTCGATTAGAAGGGCGAGGGGCGGCGAGGGGCCAGTTCCTTCTTGGTAATGACATGTCCTCTGTTTAAGCCCACAGAAAGGCTAGTTTTAGGTTGACTTGGAACTATCACCTAAGAGAACCATCACAAATCATGGTAGATCAGAAATGAAATCAGTCTACGAAAGGCAAGTTAATTCTATAAAACTCTTATTCACACCAAAGAAGAGTTGAATGTAATTCGCATTAGAGATCCCAAACAAAGAGGTAGAGGAAAGTAAAGAACAACGCATGGGGATATATGCATTACAAATTTACCAAACAAAAGGACAAGATTTGCTTATTTTTAAAGAATTTATAACAAAATGGGCTTGCTGATTCTGGTAAATCAGAATGCCAAGAAAAACTCTATAAGCATCGAAAAATGTATCATAAACCAAAATTGTAGAAAATCATTCATGCCAAAGCTACTAGAACAATTGGATACCATATTGAAGAAAATTCAAAAAATTCTTTAAAAAGTTAATATATTTTCAGGGGCTACAGCCAACAATGTCTACAAACACTCAATTGAGTAATGACAAACTTATTACTTGTTTTCGGACTTATAAATATTTACGAAGTTAGTTGTGTAGTTGATTAGGTTTTGGTTAAGTGAATTTGCATGAATTAAGAGTAATTAAGTATAAGGACTAACTTGCATAAAAGGTGAAAGTTGAATTATAGATTAAAGAAATATTAAGGGGACTAAAGAAGCACTTATGCCATTATTCTTTAATGATGCGGCATAAGTGTAAAATTATTATATATATTATTAATAAATTAAAATTAATCTATATATTATAATATATTTTACTTAATATTTAAGTAAATATAATAAAAATAAGTAAATGAAATAAAGACAAAAGCAAAATCAAAATTGAGAAAGAAAAAGAAAAAAATGAAGAAAGAAACAGACGCAAGGCTTAGGGGTTTCAAAAGTTTTCAAGTTCAATTAGTTAGTTAATTTAGTTCTTTTCTTGTAATTTTTATGTTTTTAGAATCTCGGTGTTAAGTACTACCATACCTATGTCGAAATTTTAGCAATTATTAAGTTTTTAAATGTTGTTAATGTTGAATAATTTTAGTATTAGGGATTAAATTGATAGATTTTAAACTAGAAGTGAAAAATGATTAAATAGTAGAATAAATTGTAAATTTTAAATAATAGAGACTAAATTGAGAAAAATTTAAAATTTAGGGATTTAAGTGAAAATAGGGAGTTAAATTTAGTTTAAAGTGAAATTTGTATAAAATATAAGATTAATTATGAAGAAATAAAGTTAATCTCGGTTTAGGGACTAAATTGAAAATTTAGCAAATATTGAGTCAAAATTGAATATCTAATATAAAATTGAATTGTGTTATATTGATAAATTTTAATTGTTTTAATTCTGTAGCTAACGTCATACCGAAATTAAAGTTTATTGAATTGGAAATTGGTTGTAGTTGGAAAGCGAATTAGAACCCTATTAACTGTATCGAGCTGAGTCAGATATAAATGGCATGCCATAGGATTGGAAGAGTTTAGAGATTTCTTTGACTTCGAGTCGATGAGGCACCAGGTGTCAATTTTACTTCGATTTAACCGATGAGACACTGGGTGTCAAATTTATATAGCGCTCGACGCAGTTATTACTTCGGGTTTATCCGATGAGGCACTGGGTGCCAAAGTGGTGTGTTGGTTGGATCCGTGTATCCGTCTGAGTCTAAGTCGTGTTAATAGAGGTAATTAAATAAATCGTTACTATTATTGATATTGGATGATATTGTATGTGAATTGCAAATGGGATAGTGAATTGAAACATGAAAATGAGACACATGAATTATGTATTCATGAATTGGATATTGTTATTGTTTCAAATGATATGAGGATCAAATTGTGAAAAGCTATTATGTAGCGAGTGATGAGAATTAAGTATGGTACAAAATGATATATTTATGATTTGAGTATTAAATGGTTAATGTTATAATATAAATAAATGTGGATTTTAAATATTCAATTGTACTTAATATTTCATTGTGTCTATTATATTATTTTGTCTTTAAATATTCGGATTATAGAAATACCATTGAGTTTTACTCAGCGTACAGTTTTGTTTTCTGTGCGCAGTTTAGGTACTTAACTTTTGATCTCCGATTCAGCATCTAACAATGATCCCGAACTCAAATGTGGTGTTGTTTATCCTTTGTGTTGTTATGTACCTAGGGTGTATAAATAATAGTTATTTTGTGGTTTGATTGTAAATGAGGTTAGAAATTTAATATTGGTTTGGTATATACATATAAACATGTGTTCATTTTTGAAGCTTTATTATGGCATGTTAAATTGATGTTTAAGTGTTCATAAACTAGGAAAAATGGATTAGATTAGGTATGTCTATAATTTGGACTTGAATAATGCTTTGATGATATGTTTTGATGATACAAATGTGGTACCAATAAGGGTACATTGGTTAGGCACCTAGGATGATTGTTTTGACAAGTTTTGGATGTGTTTGATTGTGTTTTGAACTAGTTAAACGAATGATTTTTGAATTACTTAGTGACCAAGCTTGAAGGGAAGGGTAAACTTGTTGTTTAAGGTATATTTCAAGTCTACACGATTAGCACACAAGTGTGCGAGGCCATTTTGAAAGGGTATACGGTCTGGCACATGGGCGTGTGGCTTGGCTGTGTGACCCAAGTCAGAGAGTTACACGGGTACAGACACGGGCTGGGACACGGTCGTGTGTCCTTATTTCGAATGCCCACACGATCTAAGACACGGGCGTGTCTCTTGGCCGTGTGAGTCACATGGCTTGACCACATGACCGTGTGAGCCTTATAGCTTTGAAAATTTTTATTGTAATCCACCAAATTTCCTGAGTTTATGAATTAGTCCCGATTTGTTTCTAACACGTATTTTGGGTCTCGAGGCCCTGAATAAGAGACAATATGTATGATTTTATTGGTTTCTGACTTGAATATTAAATGATAATAAATTTTTGAAATTTATGTCTGTTTGATCGATAAACTTTGGTAATACTTTGAAACCCTATTTTGGCAATGGATATGGGTTAGCGATGTTACATTTATTCTTCTCAAGCCCCTTTACAAAATTTCATGCCATTTTTTATTTTATTGTGAGATTTTAACTAACACGGTATTTTATTATGGTCAAGGTGATTATCGCGTATTGAAGTTGTAACGCCCTAATTTTTGGGATTTTGGGATTCCTGTAATTTCCAATGCCTTTTAGAAATACTGTGTTTTGACTGTCTATTGTGGGTCTGAGTATGTTGGTGGGCCTTTAAAAGGCCCAAGAGTAAATTTAATTTGAGGCAATTCCTGAATTTTTAATTTTGGAGAGAGAGGGTTCTGGCGATATGGGCTTTTAAAATTGAGGTGGTAAAATAGGACACAAAAAGATCTGTGGTAAAGTGGCATGTGACGCCACCTAGGTGTTTGGGGAGTGACGTGCGGATGTTCAGGGGGAGCCAGAGTTTAAGTCACAAGGTAAGCGTGTTGTTACTTTTATTTTTTTGTGTGCATGTGCTGGGCATGTGATAGAGCTTAAGTGGAAATTCGGCTAGGGCTTTAGGAAGGTTGGGTCGTGGGTCTGAATGGCCATTAGGGCAAGCTTTATTTTCTTTGTGTTTTGTCGAATTAGGGTTAGCCACCTAAAGACTTCCCTTTCATTCTATTCTCTTCTCAGTATCGCAAAAAGCCGAAAGCGCAAAGTTAGATCTCCTGAGTGCCGAATTCTTCCTTCTCTTCTCCTCTCTTCTTCTATTTTCTTTTCTCCTTATTTTCTTCTCTAGCCGAAACATTCCTACCATTCTACTCATCTCCTCTTTCATTCCCATTCTTTTCTAAACCTCTATAGCCAATTGCCATAAAAGTCGAAATCCCGAAAGTTATTTCTTGTGCCGATTTCTTCTAGCCAAAATCCTCCTATTTTCTTTATCTCTTTTGGCTAATTTTCACATCCTCTAAACCTCAACCCCTATCGGCAATACCACTGCAAAACCACCATACCAAATCATCTTCCTCTTCACAGTTCCAAAAGCAGAAAATACCATAGTTTTTAGGGACATATAGCCGAATCTTTAGATCTCTAAGATTCGATTTCTGCTAGTGTTTAAGGGCTGGATCTGCATCAGATCTGAGTAGAAACTGAAGTGGAATCTTTTTGGTTGAAAGAACCTGTGGTAGGTACTCAAATCTATTCTGTATTTCGGGTTTTAGAAAAGCCAAAACCCCTATACGCATAGGGTGGCTATCGACTAAGACTAAAGGGTTATTGGTTTTGTTTATTGTTCTGTTATGTATTTAGTGTGGATTTAGGGTCAAGCAATAAGGGAGCATAGAGGGTTGACACTGTTGGAGCATCTAGATCTGGTAGTTGGAAATCGATAAAGGTAAGGGTTAAAGATATGGACTATGGCCGAATATGGTAAAGGTTTGATGTGTTAAGTTGTTATCGAGTTTTAATCTAATGTTCTAGTAATCGATTGTAGGCTGCTCGTGTGTGGAACTCGTCAACATTTCGTCGTAAAACAGGTGTGTAAATGACACCCACTAGTAGACTAGATCGGCAAAAGCCGAAAAGGCGAAATGCCGAAAAGCCGGCATTTCGAGAACTTGCGAGCGTGCGAACGCTCGTGGGATTGTTTGTATTGATAATTTTGGTAACTTCAACGGAAAGATTGCAAAGTACGCAATTTCGTGCACCTTGGTGAATTTGGGCTTCGATGGGCCGAAATTGGGTAATGGGTTAACGGGCCCATTTCGGTAAAAACATTCGGTAAGTATTTTGAAGACACTTTAATAACTGTAATGAGCATGAAACCCTAAAAAGACTGATAAAATTACTGAAATATCTCTGTAATGTAGAATTACCGTAATACCCTTAAAGGGATAAGTTCACGATTATGCCCCTCGAGGGTAAATAACTGTTCTTACGCTATAATCTGACTGTCTTTCTAAAGCATGCCTTGTTAATTATATATATTCTGCATACATGTCATACTGCATGGGGTTGGGTTTTGTTATGGAGGAAAAACCCGTTCTGGTGGTTGTGCCACATATTCTGATATAAGCGACTTTCTTTGCGGATTATAGTTAGTCTTTGAATCGGTGCTAACACTGTAAGTGTAGGGATGGCGTGGGTGATTTATTCCCCACAGGAAGTGTAGGGATGGACGGAGGTAAGTGCAAGGTTGGATGGGGTTATCATGTATTAATTATATGAAACTGTTTTGTTATGGGCCAACTGTGTTAATATAGGCAAAGCCCAACATATCTCGACTTGTAATAAGGATACGACTTAGATTGATACTGGTATGGGCTAGGCCTAGTATACTCTAATACTTTATGGGGCTATGGACCAGATTAATATCGATATGGGCTAAGGCCTAGTTAACTCTGATTTCTAAATAGGGCTTAGGCCTAGTAAAGCTTGAACTGATTTGGGCTCTGGTTGGGATACTTTACACACTGAGTTTTCCAAACTCACCCCCTTTTTCCCATCTTTGCAGGTGAGCCTTAGATCGGTGGATTTGGAGCTGGAGGGATTCAGAGTGGCCATGTGGACTGTTTACAATAAGTGTTTATACCTTCACTTTTATTTTAGATTATTTCTTTTATGTTTTCAGGTTTTTAATTTGTAATAAGGCCGCTTTAATTATTTTTAATTGTTTTTAGTATGTTTTGTTAGTTTAGATATGATATTGTTTTAATCGTATGAAATTGAATAGCTCTAGGGCGCGTTTTAAAAAGATTACCTTATTTCAAAATATCGCGAAACAAGACAAAGCTTCCGCAACGAAAACATTTTCAAGATTAATAAGTGATTTCAAATGGTTTAAAACGAGATGGTTTTCCCTGAACAATCGCTCAGTTAAAGTGTGGCAATGGTTGTGTGCATGTCTAGGAGTGGATCCGTGGAGAGCTTGGTACTTAAGCAGTCTAATAGACTCACCTCCTCTTTTCTGGCATCCTACCTGGTGCACAGCTTCCATTCACTTTAATCTAAAATGAAAATATTCTTTAAACACTAAGAAAGATTTTAGATAAAACATGACCTTTGTAATAACGCTTCAATGTGACACACCAGATTCGGTCGTAACTTCTGGGCCGGATTTGGGGTGTTACAGAAGGCCCACATTAACAATCCGCGCTATCAGCTGGATGAACGTATTATGCCATACTTGGAGGCATCTGGATTCAAAATTAACGGTATTGATCCGAATGTTAGATTTGAAGGCCGATGTGATATCCGCTTTGGTTGAACGGTAGCTCCTGGAGACCCACACGTTTCATTTGTCATGTGGGGAGTACACCACCACTTTGGAAGATGTTGCACCACAACTCGGGCTCCCAATCGACGGTAGTGCAGCCATGGGTACGAGTAAAGTGTCCAAATCGGTGGCGCTTTGCTATCACTTATTACAATGCTCATCTGGTGATGCTAGAAATAATTTTATGAGTTTGAAATTTTCATGGTTGAAGGCAAATTTTGAAACTTTACCCAGTAGTGCCACTGAGTGGAAGATGATATGTGCTGCTCAAGCATAAATCATGCATTTGATAAGGGGTGTACTCATGCTGGATGCAAATAACAATAAGGTTCACTTGAAGTACTCGTCTCTATTATTTGATTTGATGTTCGTCTGTTTATATAGTTGAGGTTTAGTAGTACTAACAACGTTGTATTGTGAGGTTTGTCGGACGACAAAGCACGCAACACAAGACATAGGTAGGTAGGTGCTTAATATTGCTGCAGTCTTGAGCACTGTACAATATGTCATTTTTTTACACCGGTTAGTTACCAAACACATGCCTTTCCACTTGTAAATAGGTAATAAAATTGTAACATTACATCAAGAATTTTACTTTTTTTATGAAATTTCTTCTAACAAGTTTAATTTTATTGTAGATAGTATACTTGTTCAAGTATTAGGAGGTCCTATGCGCTTGTGATTTACTGATAGATGATGAGACACACGAGAGGGAAGGGGTAATTTTTCCTAATATTTAAGTCATGTAATTCCTTTATTTATGTTATTTGACTCGTGTTACTATGACTATGTTATTAATTGTGCAGTCCGTCTGGATGTCATATTCTGCCCCAGACATTATTTTTGTTATTCCTCCGTCTGCTCTCACCTACTCACACTTGTGGTGCATTAACACACCCCTATTGAATTTCTCGACAATAGAGCAGTACAACGGGGATCAAGTTTTGTTACAGTTCGAGTGTAAATAAGAGATTCCAGATATTCTATAGAATTTTGACAGTGTCTGCGGAATTAATAAAAAAGAGAAAGAATCAAATAATTGGGCATTAAAGCATCAATAATATCTTGTATTGTGGAACGTCCAGATGGAGCAGAAACCTCGGATGGATTTTGATCTTAATTTGTGGCCCTTGGTCGAGTACCAATATTGCTAGATCAAAAATGGAAAAATCATTTTTATATAGTGGGCAATTGATTATAA
Organism: Gossypium arboreum; assembly: GCF_025698485.1. Taxonomy (NCBI): domain Eukaryota; kingdom Viridiplantae; phylum Streptophyta; class Magnoliopsida; order Malvales; family Malvaceae; genus Gossypium; species Gossypium arboreum. The sequence continues at coordinate 12,294,811 of NC_069072.1, read as the reverse complement.
TCCCACACATACATTGACGAAGGCACCAATACCATCGACGAGTTCATCCGCCTCCTATATCGAAACCTGAATGATCTTATATATAGTTTGGCGGTAGTTCTTATCATCCGAATTAGGAGTTAGATAATTATTTTTTGGGGTTGTCTAGCTACGTGTATGGGTCAAAGATTCCCGGTTCCAGTTTTGATTATCCAGATATGGGATAATCAATGATGTTTGATATCTCTAGCCCATTACCATCTCAGTACTCCACCCTTCTTGGGTAAACCTTTGGGACATTTGATTTTTTGAATATGTTTAGAACACCCCAAAGTTCATCGATGGATGATGTGAACGATGTGCCGGGTTAGGGAATGCCAAAGATAGGCACCACAATGATTTACCCCATAGACAATACCATTAAACCATCAATTTTAGCCTACATAACATTTTCTTTATTGCGTGTGTTTTGCAGTTGTAATTCAAATTTTCAAGTTTGTATAATATATAGCTCAGAAATTTTCTCCGTATTCCAATGTAATATTCAGTGAAGTGCAATCTTTTTAGTTTATAATTGAACATGTTTAAGCAATATCAAAATTTCATCATAATCAAATAAATTTTAATAAAATTAAATGTATAACAAATTCTATGTAAAATGAAATATTACTTCAATTGATAACAAGATTTCACATATATTTGAACATGGAGTGCATCAATTCATATTCCACTCAATCGAGACAATTGTCCAATATGGTAGGTTCGATACAAGTATTTAGTCTAATTATGACCAACTATTCTGCACACACCACAAAACTTGGCTTTTACTTTATCTCTCATGTCTATTTCACCATGGATCCTGGTGACATGCAGGTAACCTTTCAGTTTTCTACGTAACCCCTTGTTTGGGACAAGCTCGAAAGTTAATGGAGACACTTCCTATATAGATAAATCACGTAAGACGAGGAACTCGTTTCCCCAAATACGTAATGTGAATTCCAGAACATAAATCTTATTAATATATTGTTTAACATTGATCGAGGCATAAGCACAATCTGTAACAACGTGCATACAAGGGTAACGAATTGTCTAAAACTTCCTGCAATCACACCATTTATTTTGGAGATCAACTCCGTAGGATCTAAGTGGGATATTAGGTTGGCGGTCAATGGACTTCATAACTCAAAAAGTTTATAATTGTTGAGAATATAATTCTACATTTATTGACCTTGCTCTCTGATTGTTCGTATCCATTACCTTACTAACCTCCTCGACAAATATGTATCTCGCATCCATCTGTTTTACTTATTTTAACCCGTTCTTGGCATCAATGTTGCTAAACTATAGAACTTAGTTGAGAAAATAGATGAAATTGGAAAATGTCGTGTTCGCTTCAAGATAGAGTTAACCGTCTCTACTAGATTGGTGGTTATATGACCATATCGAGACCTGTCATCAAAAATCTAAGCCCGTTGTCATGGTTCCATGGTACCCAACCACTCTTACAAATGATTATTCGTTTCACCATATATATCATCCTTAAGCCTAGTCAACCTTTGCTTGAAAAGATTTTGTTCTATCTCGTACGCTACGTATGTATTTTGAAAAGACATGTTACCTTTTCAAATTAATTTGTGAAAGTATTAAGAATATTTAAATATATATTTATTGAAACCAAAATTTACCCATATTCACTTCTTGTTTCTGCATTTTTGTAGTCTCAGTGGAAGTTGGCAGTGATGTGTCAAATGCAATAAACAGATCTCCACAGAACGCCTAATCGTGACAATTAGTCTCTTCAATCTATTAGATATAATACAAGTATTTTCGTCTCTAACAACATACGTCTGCAAGTTCATCAAAAAGAATTCTCATGATTCCATATTCTCTGACTCCATAATGGTAAATGCTATCGAGAATAAGTTTCAGTTCCTGTCTTGAACAACCACAATAAGTAAGATATGCGTGTATATTTTTTGTATAACCAGGTTCTATCAATTTGCACAAGCGGCTTATAGTGGGGAAAGACCCGTACGCATAGATCAAATGTCCAGAACATCTGAAGAAAGATTTATCTTCCGGTTGTAGTTGGTCATCTAGGTCGTAATAAGGTCATGTCTGCAACTCAATAATAGTCATTGGCACGTACTTCCAAATAGCGACTATCCACCCTTGTAGTTCATTGCACCACGTATCCCAATATGTGTACAACTGCTTATAGCCATATGTTTAGCTATCCATGCTTTTCGGTATGACACTTGGTACTGGAATCGTTCTTGTATTTCAACAATCAGTACCGATACAGGAATGGTTGGAATGTCCTTTAGCATTGGCATAATGCAATTTTAGATAATTTTCGCATCAAGTTTGTGGTGATCTTGCGTCATACATGCATAAGTACATATGTGAGGCCCAACAAATTTCTAGATCTCCCACATTTGTGACCTCTGGATAAATACAGTTCATACCTGCCAGTTGCACCCTTCTATCGACCTCCAACAGTCCTCAATATACAATGTCATTTTAAACACGAAGACTTTGTAGTAAATTGACGCATTCATGCTATAACGCTTGATGACAAATAGACAGTCTTCTTTGGTCTCGAATTTTTGGCCCACGAATAACCCCTAATCTATTGCCAATCGGTGAGCAAATAATATATGAAGGTACTCCAAAAACTCAGATGCATGCATCGTATCGGGATCTACGATCGATATATGAGCCTAAGATCATTGCATATGGCAATGTCTTGACTCGGGTTCTCGACTGAAGACACGTGAACATTTTCATCGTCATCTATGCCTTTGTCGTCAATATCATCCAGGATCTCATCTAGATTGAGATCACTATAATCTTCAACCTCGTGATCAGAAGGACCATTATTATCATATCCATCTCTAACATCCGCATCGATCTAAATTACCATTGAATGTATTTGTAATTAGGGACCCAATTTAAGGTTTTTAGACGTAGGTGGAATATTAAGATTGATGTCAAATTCGCGTGCAGATGATCGCCTATCAACAGACGCTCTCGAAACCTCTGTACACGGATCTTGAGCTCCATATTCTTCATTTAACAGAGTGAAATCTTTAACTCGCTCATCTAACTCAACAAACAACTGAAACAATTCAATGTGGCCACTCTTATTCAGACAATAAAGTGTGGCCATTGTCTCCATGTCTTTATCGTCCTGGTGAATTTGATAGATTTGTTAAAACTAAGAATTTGTAGAATATTTTTTAGATCCTCCTCCCACAACTTCTAACAATTTTTGCATTGATTATTTCTTTCATATCATCAACCGACACATTTCTATTAAATCTCATTATTATTTATTGGTAACATTCAAATATACAACCAACTATTGTTCAAATTATTCCATCAAAATAAATGCATACAATGAATTGATTATCCATCTTCAATATTAAATCTGTAAAAATAATTAAATATAATTAAATTTCTCAATAATTATTTGAAAAACAAAACAAGATTCTCTGTAAAAATATAATAACAAAAATTTATCTTTATACAAACCTTTCAAATCTTTTTGACTTTTTTTCTTTGTTTTCTCATCTTCTAAAAAAAAAAATTTATTTCCTTTCTTCTTATCTGTTACTGCTACAACCATTCAACAAAACACAAAAAATAGTACAACAATTCAACAAAATTGCTACAAGCCTTTAACAAAAAACAACACTATAATAAAACATACAAATTGCTACAACTGTTCAACTCAAATATATAAGGGCTTGGTGCCGCCTGGCAATGTCTCCTACTGGTGCCGCCTAATAGCCTCCCTCCTCCAACTGGTGTCGCCTGACAGTGGCCCTCCTACTGATGCCACTTGAGATGTGCCCTCCAAGAATGGTGCCGTCAGTGAGTGCCCATCCACCTGTTTTTACCCGTAGAAACTCGTATTTTGCCCAGTGTAGGTGCTTGATACTGGTGTCGCCATATATGACCCTTCACAATTTAAATATTCTTTTAAAACAAATTATGGGCTAATGATGGAAATGATTAGGCAAAAAAAATGGGTGGTGTCGCCACCCCTTTAGGCACCACCCTCGGCACTGTTCATTTCATACTATTTTTATAAATAATGCCATGAGGATACCATTTTGGTATTTAATTATTTCTTGTATTATCGAGTAAAAAACATATTATTTTGCTATTATATTACTACTATTTTATTGTTATTTTTAGATATTGAATAACTCCTATTTTATTATTAATTTTACTACTATTTTAAAAGTATTTTCTTGCTAAGTTGCATCTATTTTAGTGTTCTTAAGTGTTTTTTAATATTCTCTATTTATTGGGACACATTTATTTCAATGGTTAGAAGCAAGTCAATGAAGATTGTATCAATTTTAGGATTAAATTATAATATTATCATATACTAATTTATTTATTTTATAAAATTTATAGCACCAAACATGCCATTTTTATGGATGGAGAAAAGTGAGAGATATGGGAAGACAATTGCAAAATTTCTTGGAAGATATCGTTTTTAAAAAATATATTAATTGATAACGAATAAAAAATATTTGGATAAATTATCTAGTTGGTGATCCAATTCTTTGGACTTTTTTATTTTTATCACTTAAATTTAAAAAAAACTTATAATTTAATCACTACCCATTAAAATTTTTCGACAAACTTTTCCACCAATCAAAATTCTCCTTCATGCTTCTTTTTCTTTTTTGGTCATATTTCTTTCTCCTCCTCCTTCCCTAACCCAACTTTGTTCCCTTCTCATGCCCTTGCTTCCAACACCCGACTCGGCCATATCACCCCACACCAATTTCTGATAACTAGAGACGCCTTCCCCTACTCTAGAACTACCATCTGTTGTGTTATATACATCTCATCATTATTTGAATTATCTCCTTGAGGTTGTGCTGGTGGAGGCTTCATTTTCATTTTTGGTCATTGTTCTTGCTTTGAACTTGATGGACGTCGAAACCATCAAAAATAATTACTACAATTAAAATAACTCTAAATAGTAGGAGTCCACAGGGATTGGTATTATAATCAACTTTCGCATTTAACTTGTGATCAGAATTTCTGTCATGTCGATAACCGTGGCAATAGTCGTGCCCACGACTCCAAACGAACTTGCTGAAAAATAAATAAATAAATCAAGCGAGTTTTGAAACGTTTAGAAATTAAATAATTTAAATAACATAAATAAACAATTAAATAAATTGGAAATAAAATTAAATTGGGAATTAAATTCAGATTTTGTAAACATAGATAATAAGCTTTAGCCCTAGCCCTAGACTCGGTGGATTCTGGATTTTGAATCGATCCTCGAAAATTAATTTTCTCCTCCAAACAATAAACTGATTATAGCAATTAAGAACATTATAACCGTCAATTCTTTATCTTATAGTTGATCCCGGTACGACCTGCAAATCAATCCTTACCGATTATTTAACCGAGATACACGCGTTTTCGATTCAAGATTCCAGCAGCCTTGCGTTCTGAAGAACCCAACTCGAATTAACAGCCTCAACCGCGCGAGTTGTTTAAACCCAATCACTTCTTCATTGATTTGTTCTCAGAGATCCAAATAAAGCACTGCCGACTCAATTCTCCAACTGTCTGCAAACATGACTCCAACCCAACTTGCTTTTTGATTTAAAATCGAGTTAATTTTAGGAGATGAATTTGTCAATCTCAATACTTAGGAAAATAATGAATAACGATTGAAAGGATTTTTAGTACGGATACGTATCTTATGATTTCCGATCGAAAAGAATGTCAACCTAAAGCTAAATTAAAATTTAGTGAAGCATGGATTTAATTATGCTTTGGTTGGCTATGGAGTGAATTTGAATGAAAATAATAGAAGTTGAGAAGGGAAGGGACTTGGAAAGATATTAAACAAATTTTGCAAAAACAAGGAAATGGAAACGAAAGTAAGTTGAATTTGGAAGGAAAAGAATAATTCTTATTTAATTAAAGTGAAATCAAATGTCTTTTCAAGCTACCACAAATGTCCTATTAATGTACATATAAATTTGACTTGACTAACCAGTACACATAATTAAAATTTAATAAAAATAAAATTAGATTTTCTAATTTTAGCTTTCACAAAATCAAAAGAAATAATGAGTCTTTAGTTATTTCCAAGTTTTTTTATTTGGTCTCACTTTATTCATTGTGCTGCAAATTGATTTTTTTTCTCATTTTTTTTACTTATAACATTCAAATTGTATTCCTGTTAAGATTAAAATATAAAATTACTAATTTAAATTTGACAGGATCAATTAAGAATTAACTAATTTAAACACAAAAAACAATACAAATTTAACATGTTATAAGAACTTTCATGGGAAAACAACCTCATTGTATTCTCCGGTCAAAACCCAAAATATAGATGCCATCATTAAGAACAAGTTATTGTACAACACAAAACCCCAAGTGCTCCCAAGGTTCATCACCATATGCTTAATGTAAACCGTTTCAGTAGCGATGGTAGCCAAATACGCAAACGCCCATAATATGCAATCAAAGTAAAAGCGGAATCACTAGCTACATACTCAATAGTACCACCCAAAATGATCAAAAGAGACATAACTGTGAGCTTTGAAGGACAAGGCTGCCTCCTAAAGGTTGTATAAGCCAAGGCAACCAAAGGGGGTGTCAAAGATCTAAACACTATGAAAGTCTCCACATTGGCATGGTTCATGACGTAAAATTCCAAACTTGCCCAAAACCCACCCTAAAGCAAAAGTTAAGTAATGTAATGCAGTCAATAAACCTGGGTAATTGAATTTGGTAATTTCAACTTTGTTTATAACAGCACGTAAGCTTGAACAAAATGCATAACCAATTACAAAACTGCTTGTAGCGTTGTAGTTTTTGAGTGGATTCAAATCTAATGATTGACATTTTGGTAATCCAGAAAGATTATAAATTTATTCTCAAAAAATAACTAACACCTAAAGTTAAAAACAACAGGTTTTAAACGAAATTGACAATGGCAGATGCATTAATGGGAACTATAACAGGATGTGGGTAGTAGAGAATGTTATATGATTTGACAAGAAAAATCAACGAATAAACAATTTTAAAAGTATAATGATGAAATTAAAAGAGATATACAATGGAAACAGAGATCGAAATGAATGGTTGTGGGAAGGGCTGAAACGAGGTTTTATGGAGAGATGAAAGGTATGGGGTTGGCCATTGAGGCGTAAAGGGTGTGCACTATAATCAAAATCAGCGTGTTTCAGAGGTTGTTTCCCCACGTCCCACGACTCTGGTTAGGGAAGAACGATGAAATATGACCATGAAAAAAGTGAAAGGAAATTTTGATTGGTGGAAAAGTTTGTCTTGGTCAAAGAAGTATATTATAGTGGATTTGGTGTGCCAAGTCAGACTTCCATTATGGGGTTAACGGTTGGTCACTAAAATAAAAAATTTTCTAAGGCAGTGACTAAAATACAAATCTTTTAATTTGAGTGATCAAACTAGATATTACCCAAAATATTTTTAGGTGACACTGAAACGTGTTCCTCACTTAGCCTCGTATTCTGAGTGTCAGTGTCACCAGTACAGGGAGCGAATGTAATACTTTTCTTCTCATGGCTGCTTCAAATGAATCTGACCACCTTCTTTTTGCACCCACCGACATAGGTAATTTATGCTAATAAGTGGGATCGAAAAGCTAAAGAGGAGAGAGAGAAGAAATAAAATGGAGAGCGCCGGTGTAGTTTCAACCACAACTCCGACGTCTTTCAGGCTCCGATGGGACGTGTTCCTCAGTTTCAGAGGCGAAGATACTCGTCACGGCATCACCAACACCCTGTACTGCTCGCTTGTGAGAGAAGGCTTGCGAGTCTTTCGAGATGATGACGCTTTGAGACGTGGAGACGAGATCGCACCGAGTTTGGTGGAAGCCATCGAAGACTCGGCTGCATTCGTTGTCATTCTCTCTGAAAATTACGCTTCCTCCCATTGGTGCCTTGAAGAATTGGCCAGGATCTGCGAGTTCCATAGCCGGTGCCGTAGACTGGTTCTGCCTGTGTTCTATGGGGTTGACCCCTCTCATGTTCGAAAACAGATGGGACCTTTTAAGGAAGCCTTCTTTAGCCACGAAAACAGATTCGGAGAAAAACAGGCCAACAGATGGAGGGAAGCCATGGCCAAAGTTGGCTCCCTAGCTGGTTTCGTTAAAAGGTAAGGTTTTCCCCTTTTATCTACTAATCACCTCAAATCTCTCGTGTTTCTGCAATTATTTTAATTAAATATTTAAGTAGATTACATTAGGGCTTTTGATATAAATTTAAGAAATTAAAAATCACACTACCATGCGAGTGAGGGAAGAATTATAATATTTTTTTAAAATAAATAACTTAGGTTTTAAATAATTTTATTGAATTTGGTCAGACAAAGATGAATTTAAATTTAGTGTTAATGATTGTTTTAGGTTTTATTTAGTTAACAATCTATATTTCAAATTAATTCGCTTAACTAGCTTTCATATACACAAATTGATAGTGTGTGTTATTTAGATTTTAAATTAATTGCAAATTTTAGCATATAATTTTCAAAATTAGAAAATTTTGTTTATTTTATTGCATGATTATAAAATGAATTTATTTAGTATAAGGTGTTTGGTTGGATTCAGGAACGACCTATGCATGGTATTAACTATTAATATCATGTATACTTGCTTAACTCTAACCCTAAAAAAGATTGAAATTTTTCTATTTGGAATTTTCTTAGGTCTAATTTCTATTACTTTGGTTGGATTATTCGTAACCGGTGATTAGTTGGATCTTTGACTAATTAATTTACCTTTTTTGACTCACCCCTTTAATTCTTTAATTTTAATTTTATCCAAAGAGGTCAAATTCGAATTGCTATTTATTTATTTTTTTAGTTTGGTGTAATTTTCGACCTAACAAGAGCGGAATCACACTCTGTAGGATTTGAACCTATAACATTGGGTTTTGGTCTCGAATTATGAACATTAAATTTTGTTCAAAACCTTTTATATTTATAAATGACTATTTAAATCCATTTAAGCTTATCTATATTTTTTATTAAATAAAATATAATTATTTTTATTTAATATTTAGTAATTATATATATTTGTCATCTTTTACTGTCAATATTTATTCCTTTTATTAAATCTAAACATATACTGATTTAAAATTTTTAACATTTACATTATAGTATAATATATTTAATTTTTATATGATATATAAATTACTTAATATACTTATGACCAATGTTTATCCCTTTAATAAGCTTACAGAACATGAATGATTTGTAACTGGACTGGCTTCAGTAGATCTCTTGGAAAATCAAAAGAAAATTTTATTTAATACATAAACTAAACTAAAATAAATAACATATCATTAACATAAACTTGAAAATGGTGGGTCGAGTTGAGTCAGACTCTGGCTTTAAATATTAGAGCTTGAGTTCGACCTATATTTTAAACAATTTTTTTTTTGCTCAAACTCATTTTCAGGTTTAATATTTTTGTCCCAATTCTTTTCAAATTTCGAGTGCACCTTCAAACTTAGGTAGATAGCTTAACTCTCGAATAGGTCTACTTAATAGTTTTAAAAGTTAATATCAATGATAATTATATTTTACTTTTGTTTTGTTTTTACTTTCTATTTCTTTTTAAATTATTTTATGCAGATGTATGTTAAATATTTAAAACTTGAATTTAATTTAATTATATGTTAACATTGAATTTTTTTTACTTTTATATTTTAGTTAATTTCTTTTCCATTAAAATTTTCTAAATAAAGTAATTTTACATGAAATTTTAATAAATTAATATATAACTGATTTAAATATAAATTTAAAATTTTAATTTTTAAAATAAAATATATCTTAATGCCATTAATTTTTCATTATTTTATAATTAAAATAGACAGAAAAAATAGAACAAAACTAAATAATAAAAAGAATATAATCATTTTTTTATTTTAAACTTAAAAAAGGGATAGGTGGGTATTCTTTACACTAAATTCAAGAGGATAAGTGTTTTGATGGTTTTTTTTTATAAATTTATTAATTGAGATGATGACAGTATAAATATTATATGAAAAGGGTAACAAAAACTTAAATTGTTAGCTGATAGGTTGTTGAGACCTACAAAATAAAATTTACTTAAATAAATGAAACTTTATAGTTAATTGTGAGTAAGGTTGAATTTACGAAGATCAGTAATAATTTTATTTATTTAATAAACAAGTAAAATAAAAACTAAATAAAGATATTTGAAATTAAAACTAAAATTAAAATAAAGTAAAAAGAAATAGTAAAATAAAATATAAGATAATTTCCATTCCATTTAAGGGTTTGATCATTGATATAAAAATGATTTCAATGCTTTTCAATAAATTTGTTATAGTTGCTGGCGATTGTCTAGCAACTTAATCTCTATTTACCTTCTCGATAATCAAGACAATCGTCATTAATTATTTTCCTTATTGACAAATAATCCTATAACAATCGTTTAGGATTTAATCTATCAATAGCATTGAGGACAAAAAAGATCTAATTCTGACCAACAAACATACAATCAAGGTTCATTTAAGTTAGATTGCATGCTCACATTACACAAACAAAGATGTAGTTCGTGTCAAATATTAGAAATCAATCAATTGATTAAATACCTAATTGATAAGGCAATCATTTTAAGCTATCAAATACTGGTAAAATATTTAACAAACTTGAACAATTGTAATTAAATTAGAAGACATGCAAATACCAAAGAATAAAGAAAAGATTAAGAATAACTCGAACTCACAAACTTTATAGAATCAAACTTCAAATAATTCTTTGACTAAAAAGGAAAAGTTTAGCAACCCATGAAGACAATAAAACACAAAATCAAAATAAAATTAAGGGTTGTTATGTTTCCGTCTCCCAAACAAAAGTGCCATTGAATACATAAATCAAATTTTTTATAGATTTTCTTGATAATTTTCACATCAAACTTTCAGATCGTTTTTTGCACCTTCTTGATTTTTAGGCTCTTCGAATTATTATGGATCCAAAACGGAAGTCTATAACTCAAGTTATGACTAAAATACTGAAACTACGTTGTATTAAAAGTCCAAATCGCAAAAACTTGTCAAAATTATACTTTAAGCTCATTTTCTCTAATTATTCTCTAAATTTATAATAAATAAAATATATTTATTAATAATATAATTAAAAACATAATTAGAGAAAAATATAACAAATAATTATCATTAACATTGATTTAATATATTTTTCTAAACTTCTCATTCTTATATGTTTATGCACACTCAAATTCTCGTTCAATAGGAATCATACTAACTTATTAAGCAAGTTAAAAGTCAATCAGCTAAACTCAATTAATATTTTAAATGTATCTATTCAAAAAAAATTTTTAATTGTGATCTTTAAACCAATAACATTATTCAAGAGAATGTCTTTACTTTATCTTGAATGAAAGATAGTGGTTGGCAATTGGAATACCTATGAAGCTGTAAAGTATATTAGAGTAGAAATCGAAACCCCAGATTTTTTAAAAAAAGAAAGAAAGGCTCGACACATTTATCTAAGATGTTCCAAGTTTTCATTGCTGCAATAGTTTGATGCAACTCTTCTTTACCAAGTAGGTTCTAACTTTTACAGTGCATTCATGTTGGTTTGCAGTGATGAAAAGGAATTGATTCGGGTTCTGCTGAGAGAAGTTCTGCAACATGTGAATAATACACCTGTGGAAGTAGCAACCTACGCAGTTGGACTGGATACGCGGGTGACACAGCTAATAAATCTGTTAGACGTGAAGTCCAGTGGCATTAATGTTGTGGGGCTTCATGGAATTGGTGGGATTGGGAAGACAACCCTTGCCAAGGCTGTCTTTAACAAGATACTCGTACACTTTGACCAGCGCAGCTTTATCTCAAATGTCAGAGAACTTTCAAAACAAGAAGACGGTTTAGTATCTCTCCAGAACAAACTCATTGGTGATCTCTTCGGTTCCACTGGTAAATTTCATCTTCCTGCCGATGAAGTCGATGCTAATGCCTCGAGAATCAGAAAGATTATTCATGAAGAAAGGGTTCTAATTGTCCTGGATGATGTCGACCAAGAAAACCAACTGAATGCACTAGGACTAGGTGCAAGAGGCAAATGGCAAACTGATGGCAGTATTCGGATCATTATTACAACAAGAAATAAAGGAGTTTTAAATGAATGTTATGTAAATCGGACTTACGAGGTCGGGGAATTGCATTTTGATCAAGCACTAGAACTTTTCAGCTATCATGCGCTCAGAAGAGAGAAACCAACAAAAGAGTTTGAGAAATTGTCCAGGCAACTTGTAGCTCTCACTGGGAATTTACCTTTGGCTTTGGAAGTGTTCGGTTCGTTTTTGTTGGACAGGAGGAAGGTAACAGAATGGGAAGATGCTTTGAACAAGTTGAGAGATGTTCGTCCACACGAGCTTCAAGATGTGCTGAAGATAAGCTTCGATGCGCTAGACAGAGAAAATCAACGCATATTCCTAGATTTAGCCTGCTGTTTTCTCAATTTGCATACCAAGAGAGAGGACATAATTGATGTATTGAGAGGATGTGGTTTCAAAGCTGAAATAGGGTTACGAGTTCTTGAGGAAAAATCTCTGATTAAGTTCACTGAGGGCGATGCTCTTTGGATGCATGATCAACTTAGGGACATGGGAAAAGAGATTGTGCAAAATGAAAACGACGATCCTGGAATGCGCAGCAGGCTCTGGGATCGAAACCAAATCATGACTGTCCTGCAAAATAACAAGGTATATCATATATAAGAAATGTCTTTGCATATTTGATACTGTTGATACGTTACTATGTTATACTATTGACAACAGGGAACAAGAAGAATTGAGGGTATTGTGATGGACATGAAGAAAGTCGAGAATGGGAATCAGGCGGTAGTCTGTACAAAACCATTTAAATCAATGGTTAATCTAAGATTGCTTCAAGTGAATCATGTGAAACTCGAAGGAAAGTTTAAATTTGTTCCGCATGAACTCAAGTGGCTTCAATGGCAAGGATGTGCATTGAAAACTCTTCCTGCTGATTTTTGTCCTCAAAAGCTTGCTGTCCTTGATCTCTCAGAAAGCAAAATCGAACAGCTATGGAGCTCTTACTCTAACAACGTAATGACATTTCGTTATATATATACACACTGTCTACTTTCTTCTGCTTGTAACTAGCTAGTTTGTGGAAATATATAAGCAATATTTGTTTGTTTCAGGTTGCTGAAAACTTAATGGTCATAAACCTGCGTGGTTGCCCTCATTTGGCTTCTCTTCCTGATTTATCAGGACACAAAAACCTGCAAAAGATTGTTCTCGCGTATTGTGTAAAACTGATAAACATTGACAAGTCAGTTGGTACTTTAATTTCCTTGCACCACTTGGATATGACAGGCTGTTTAAACCTTGTTGAATTTCCTAGTGATGTCTCGGGGATGAAAAACCTTCAAACCCTTGTCCTCACCGATTGCTCCAATTTCAAGGAATTACCTGAGGACATAGGCAGCATGAGGTCACTCAAAGAACTATATGTTAATCGAACTGGCATCGAGAAGCTGCCAGAATCTATTTACCGACTCGAGAAACTTGAAAAACTGAGCCTAAATGGTTGCATACATATCAAACAGTTGCCAAGATGTGTAGGAAAGCTAGCTTCTCTCAAGGAACTTCATCTTAATGGATCTGGATTACAAGAATTGCCTGATTCTCTTGGATCTTTGGAGAACCTGGAGAGATTAAGTTTAATATCTTGCGAATCATTGACTGCAATTCCTGATACTGTTGGCAATCTCAACTTATTGAAAGAGTTGCTCATAGAGGGTAAAGCAATCACAGAGTTGCCAAATTCTATCGGCTCTTTATCATATCTCAAGTGCTTGTATGTTGGAGGCATACAGATGAGGAAATTGCCAGACTCAATTCGAGGACTGGTTTCTTCAGTGGAACTTGATATAGAAGGCACATCAATTACGGGTCTCCCAAGTCAGATTGGTGATTTGAGATTACTTGAGAAGCTTGTGATAAGGAATTGCACTTCACTTGAATCTCTGCCAGATTCAACCGGGGGCTTGTTTGCTCTCACTTTTATCAACATATTCAAGGCCAGTATTACTGAGTTGCCAGAGTCTTTTGGGATGTTGGAAAATCTCATCACGTTAAGATTGAACGAGTGTAGAAAGCTTCATAAACTTCCATCCTCAATGGGAAATTTGAAGTCATTGCATCATTTGTATATGAAGGAAACTGCTGTGACAGAATTACCAGAAAGCTTTGGCATGCTCACATGTTTGATGGTGCTGAACATGAGAAAGGATCCCAACAAGCAAGAGCAACCAAATTCATCATTTGTAGCGTTGCCAGCATCTTTCTCGAATCTCTCATCACTGCAAGAACTTGATGCTCGGGCCTGGAGAATATGTGGTGAAATCCCAGATGATTTTGAGAAGCTGGCAGCAATAGAGATTCTGGATTTGGGTAGCAATGATTTTTATAAACTACCATCAAGTCTAAGGGGACTTTCACTTCTAAGAGATCTCAAGCTGCCCAAATGTGAAAAGCTTCAGTCCCTGCCTCCACTTCCCTCTAGTTTGGAGAAGTTGAATCTTGCAAACTGTATATCATTGGCGACATTATCTGATCTTTCCAATATAAAAGGCTTACAAGAATTAAACCTTACAAACTGTGAGAAATTGGTAGATTTGCCAGGCCTTGAGTCCTTAACGTCCTTGAGAGAATTGTACATGAGTAACTGCAGTACCTGCGCTTCAGCAGCAAAGAAAAGACTCTCTAAGGTTAGTTTTCTTTCTTTTAGAAAGTTTATATTTAATGCGCCTTCAGTTTATAAATCTTGGTATATTTATAATGACAAAACATCTTTTTATAATCTTTCCATGTAGTATATTTTATCATCTCACCTTAATGTTTAGATTCAAGTTTCAAGATAATATTTTTCCAATTTTGTGAAGAACTTAAATATGGTATAAATAGATATTATATATAATATTTTTTAGTGAGTTTTATTCAAATAATAATTAGCAAATAAATCACGTTTGGGATGGAGCTTTTGAATATTGATGCAACTAATTTTGCAGGTTTATCTCAAGAATCTGAGAAATCTAAGCATGCCTGGAAGTAGAATCCCAGATTGGTTTACACAAGATATGGTTACCTTTTCAAGCCACAAAATCCTTGATCTCACTGGGGTGATAATCGCGGTTGTTGTTTCCATTAACCATGATAATCCAGATGAACTGAGATACCAGGTGCCTGCCGTGCCGGACATTCAGGCACAGATTTTCAATGGCGAGGAGGCAATAATGACCACTGCATTGAACTTAATTGGGGTACCTAGAACCAACCAAGACAATGTTCACTTGTGTCGATATCCCGCATATCGTCCCTTGGTTTCCATGTTGAAGGATGGTTTTAAGATTAAAGTGACCAGGCGAAACCCGCCCTACGTAAAGGGCGTCGAGCTGAAGAAAGCTGGGATTTTTCTAGTTTATGAAAACGATGATGATTATGGTGGCGATGAAGATTCACTGGATGAGAACCAGCAGTCTGTATCAGAAAAATTAGCCAAGTTTTTCAGCTCTCTTGAAGAAAATGATGGAGTTGTTCACCAATCCAACTGCAGCCATGAAATAAAAGAAGAGCTTCAACTCCCAGGTAAGAAAAAAAAACGTCGCCCAATCAACTCGTGCTGCAATTGGTGCGGGAGGTTAAGCGTAAAATCATGAGAGATCTCAAGGCGTGTATGCCGATTTCTTCACTCAAGTTGAACACAGTATACATTCTTAGGATCCATTTGGATGGATAATGAAATAATATTAGTGAGTTTAAAGACGAGGTGGTGATTGTGATTAAAATTAATAGTGAAATAAATGTAATTTGGATGTAAATAACCAAATATAGTGATAATAGTTAAGGGAGTTGTAGTAAAAAGGTTAAATGATTATGAAAGATATATAATTAAAGAATAGTTAATATATTTTTTTAGAATTTTACCAGCTGACGGTGTCGAATCCCATGAAGATTTGATAAATTAGAGTCGATATATTCAATAACCCATATGGTTATGGGCATATTCACGTTTTAAAATAACAACTTTAATCTTATATCATAACTTAATTGTTTTTTCGCTCGAACTATATTAACTTGTTCTTGTGATTAGAATAAAAGGACAATTACGGATCAATCTATCTTTGTTAACTATGTATTAATTTAAATATTAGATAAGGGGCCTTCTTGAATCAAAATAAAAAAAAAATACTACTTAAGAGACGATTTTCATCTATCTCATAAATCAAAGAATGAATAAATAACAAAGCAAGAAAACTAAAACATGAACTTGAATCTTATAACGAGCTCGATTTACCCCCTAAGTTAGATTAATTTCCTAACTATGCATAACAAAAGATTAACTAAGGAAATAATAAAGGCTTTATTCACAATTTAACCCTTAAGCTATACTTGTTTTTCCACATTAATACTTCAAATTTTTTTATCTTAATTTAATATGAGTTTTGCATCATACTCGTTTTGATATTTAAAAAGTTAATGATTTAAAAAAAATATCAATCAAAATGTGTCACATCATTGATGACATGGCATATTGATCAAGTTGACTTGGTATTGACCAACATTGACTCACGTTGGTCTATATTGACCGAGCATTGACCAATCTTTGACCCTCTTTGACTTAGGTTGACAAGCAATTGATATGTGAAAAATTATTAAAAAGTATTTTAAAAGTATAAAAGAAATATTTAAAATGAAAATAACTTGTAAAAATTATTTATAAATAGATGAACATAAATATAAATTATTTAAAAATATTAAAGTATTGTAAAAAAATCTTTAAAATTGTAAAAATGGTTAAAATGAATAATTTGCAGGGATATTCCCTCCTTTTAGTTTCCATATTGATAAAATTACTTGCAATGAAATATTTTTGCAAACATGTACAATACACTCTGTTTCATTAATATTATAAGTATAGATTGTGGTTTGTGATACATCTAAACCCAATCCCTTCTTTCACTGCATTTTCTTCGTTTAGGGAATTAATTAGAAGAAATTATTATCAACATGGAAATTAATAACTTTTAAGGAATGTTTACAATATTTTAATATTCTTATCATTTTTACAAGTTTCTTTAATTATTTTTTTACTGGTCAATGTTGGTGAACACCAAGTCAACTTGCCATATCATTGATCAATTTGCCACGTCACTGATTAACCTACCATGTTATCAATGACATGGCACGTTCTGATTGGCCATATTTCTTAATGTCATTAGTTTTTAGACACCAAAATGAATAACGGTGCAAAGTATAAGTATCAAAATGAGACAAAATTTAAGTACTAATATAGAAAAACGGATACAATTTAGAGACTAATTTGTGAATAAAGCCAATAATAAAAGAATTTTTTATCGAAACTAAAACACGAAAGCAAGTTAAAAGGAGAGTGACATCTTTCTCACCAAAAAAAGATTCAGGATTAAGGGTCAATTATCAATTGCTATTGGAGTTAATAAATGTTGTGGAAAAGTGTAGTTTGTTAAAGCGTTTTGTGTTGTGATTTAAATATGATATGAAAAGTAAAAATAATTAATTTAAATTATATTTAAATAATTTAATATAAGTATACATTGAATATAAATTTTAAATATAAATTAATGATACATAAAATATAAATTAATCTAAAGTTTAGAATACATTTTAAATAGTTAATATAAATAAGAATATTTTGATAATTTTACTTCAAAGCACAAAAAACTAAAATTACTTAAATTTCAATTTTTAAGCTCGAATGGAAAATCATTTTTCAATACTAGTTTTAACCAGAAGTTAGGTGTTCTTTGTTAGAATTCCAAACGCAATCAACAACAAATCTAAAACGGGTAATCTACAAAAATAGTCACTTTTGTTTGCCTCAAGTTACATTTTAGTCACTTATGTTTAAAATGTTACGTTTTAGTCACTTATGTTATTATTTTGTTACGAAGTGATCACTCTACCGTTAAGTTCCGTTATCTCTCTAACGGTAATCCTACGTGGCAGTCCAACTAGATTTTAAGTGCCAACTTGGATTTCTAAATGGGATAAAAATATATTTTTAATTAATTAAATTTTTTAAACCTAAACCTTACCTAAAAAACTGTTCATATCATCTTTTTAATTTTTCTTCCATCTCTTCTTTTTTTCAATGGGTTTTTTTTTTCTTATTTAACTGGAAAAACTATTATTAAGATCAAAATAGTTGAAATCAAATTGACTGCTTCATAAAGATGGATTCAATGGAAGGTTCAGGTATGTTGTCTTCTTTGTATTCCTCTATCTCTTTTATTCAGTACTGAAAAACAAAAGATTAGATTTTTTTATTGTTTAATGAAAACCCTAAATTAAAATTCTTGATATTTTCTTCTACTTTTTGAAATTGTTTGTAAACATGTATTTTATTTTGCGTCAATAGACATCCCATAAAATGCAACTAAAAACATGTTTCATTCAAGCTAATTTTAAAATTTTCAGAAAAGGGATGTTACTTTCACTGTTCTTGTTCCTAATTATTATATTTTCTAGTTCTTTCATAGTTCTTGAATAATTGGTTTCTCAATCAAATTTTTTCTCATCTGAATCAACTTGTATGTTCACAATCTCTTTGTGGGTATTCCAGATTATTCTTTCTTATTGGTGATTTCAACTATTTTGATCTTAATAATAGTTTTTCCAGTCAAATGAAAAAAAAAACTCATTGAAAAAAATAAGAGACAGAAGAAAAATTAAAAAAGATGATATGAACAGTTTTTTTGGTTAAGGTTTAGGTTTGAAATTTTAATTAATTTAATTTTTTTAATTAAAAATTTATTTTCATCCCATTTAGAAATCTAAGTTGGCACCTAAAATCTAATTGTACTGCCACCTACTATTACCGTTAGAGAGATAACGGAACTTAACTGTAGAGTGATCACTGCGTAACAAAATAATAACATAAGTGACTAAAATGTAACCTGAAGCAAACAAAAGTGACTATTTTTGTAGATTACCCAATCTAAAACTGAAAAAGAAAAGAAGAAGAAGAAGAAACTTTGGGTGTCCCGTTTAAGTGCCTCACTTCCTCCCATATATAAGAGGAATTACGATCCAACTAATCTTCAGTCAAACTATTAGTAAATTTACATTTTAGTCACTTAACTTCAAAAAGTTACAAAATAGTCACTGAACTATTCGAAAATTTTTTATTAAAGTCATTGGGTTGTTAAGTTTTTTCTAAGTCCAGTCAAAGAGCTCCAAGCGACGATTCGATGATCGATATGATGGATCAGTACCTATCAATGAGTAAAAGAACATACCTTTAGATCCAAGTCGATCTAGCGGTCAATGTTGAGGATTGGAAAAAAAAACTGTTTGGATTTTGGTTCGTAAATTTGTGATGTTCAAACATCATTTTAATTATATTTAATTTGGTAGAATATTTTTATTATCTTATTAAAAATTATTTATTAATTTTTGTAAATTATAATCTAAGTTTAAAATATATATATATATATATAGATGGTTAGAACATCATTGAATTAAAATATTGTTTTTTTTATAATCAATAAATTTGAAATCGGATATCTAAATCTGCATCCTTGGTTGCAGGAAGTAAAGGGTTTCAGTCGTTAGAATGTGCCACTTTTTTCTCTTGGAAAATAAAAATATGACAATCATACTAGTTTTCCCTTAAACCAATACCCATCAATAGTATGAAGTAGGAAAAAGATACTGAGAAAATGCAGAAACTCATGATGTAATTTGTTGTTTAGGATTATAACTGTTACTAGCTCAGGGAAAATAAAAGATAACAGCAAACTGGCTTTATTTATTTATCACAATTTCAACTTTTTAACTAACAAGACACTAAAACAAAGTTGATTCAACATGTAAGCATTAGACAGTAATTCTGAACAAGCAACTTTCTTGTACACCCAACAATAAATCAGTCTAGGAGATTCTGTTCAGGTATTAGTACAGACAAGGCCGACATTTCATATATGAAGAAAAAGAACACATTCTCCCAAACACAACAATCAAAATGTTCAGGTACTGACTTTAGCATTCTTTTAGAGCTCAATGCCTCATGTTGAGAATGAAAATAGAGTGTCTCGCTGGTTTTACCAGGATGCAATATGCTTCTTTGGGTATGACTGAAAGAGAGGATTCATTGGGAAATTAATGTTCTTATTGCTGATTGACAATGAACTGTTGAGATTATGTTGTTCTTTCGAAACCACCACGAATATGCAACCACTCTGGTGATGCACCGCGACTGTATTCCCTCGTTGCTTGTGGACCAAATGCCATTCCAGTAGCATCAAACGTTTGTTGGCCATACTGAAATGACAAAGCAATTGTTACAGCAGATGTAAGTCTGGGGAAAAAGGAAAGAATCTCTTCGATGAAACATGCTAAAGTTTTTCCCCCTAACATGGTCAATTCTGCTGTTGAATAGAATTATTTCATTCGACACAAAGCAGTTCAGGGACTACCTAAGCTAGTTTGACATGACTTACGAGCATCTAACTTTAGACAACTGAAACTTCAACATAGAAAGCATGTGTATATGCTAGCAACTAGAAAATAAATTGAAGTAATTAAATAAAACAACAAAGTCAACAACAGGTTAAATACTAACATCTTTAAGAGGAAATACTTCAATGGTAGGATTCATTCTTGAATTAACTGCTTCAAGCTTCATTGACAAGAACTGCAACAGCAGTAATAATATTTCAGAATAAAAGTTCGAGATTACTGGGGGCAAAATGTAAAATAAATACAATGATAGATAAGCAGAAGGATACACACACCTCAACCTGACGCTGTAGTGACTGAATGTAATTGATTATCTCATCAAGAACAAGAGCCTTGCCAATGACCTGAGTCCAATAAACGACTTAGTATGTGACGTAAATATGCCATGCTCAGGCAAACTGAAGAGAAATTTCGATATGGTTTCAGTCATCGACCATGTCACCACATAAGTTATCAATTTACCAATAAGCAGAGACAGGTACAGCAAACCAGGGACTAGTTTTTCTTATACACAAAACATTGAATAAACAAACATAGAGTTGGTAGCAAGACACAGTTTACAAAAATTTTCATTGCTATATAACTTATTGCAACCAGGGACTAGTTTTTCTTATACACAAAACATTGAATAAACAAATATAGAGTTGGTAGCAAGACAGTTTACAAAATTTTCATTGCTATATACCTTATTGCAACCAGGGACCAGATCCTGAAGAATTTTCATTCTTTCACTAATCTTTTCTCTCCTCGCCTGTCCATCAAACTATTCGGATCAGTGAAACATATTCAAATCTTCATGTACGTCAGATTCTATGAATTTTGTTCAACCAAAACGCCAAAAACTGCATAATGATGGTAAAAAATAGTAGGCGATAACAAAATATTAAAGGGTTAGATATATAAGTTTCACAATCAAAGACATGTCCTTTGTATCAAATTTCGGTTTTTATACATTGCAAGGATTTCAACAATCATAAAGCAAGTTACCCTTTCTGCTAAACTGTGACTATCAGTAGCTTGACCCCTTCTAGCTCGCACATGGATGTAGTCTTGTTTAGGTGGCTCTGGTGGTTTAGCTTTTTGTTCCACTGGCTTGCCTGAACTGGGTTCTGCTGCTTCAACTTTAGAATCATCATTCTCCTCTCTGCATCCTGATGCTTTAAGTCTCTTTCCATCACCAAAACTCTGCCCAAATTATTAAAAAAACTGCCCTATTAATTCCAATCATTTCCTTTCAATACTTGAAAGATAAATGTCAAGCAAAATAAAAAGGTGCCCATCTGAAATAGTGCAAGTGAGGATCACAAAATCCAATTAATGAAAGAAGTAAAATGAAAATGAATACCACGCCATTGCCACTACTGGTGGAGACAACCTTAGCTGCCTCATCTTCTCCATCACGCCTTCTCCTCATACCACCCGATACCTCTGGATTGGGGTGGTCGTAATGAGGCGGCGGCACATTCCCAAACTGACCCCTCCTTAACCCAGATTCACTCACGGGATACTGCCAGATCTCTGCTAGATTGTACCCCCCATCGCTCATCATAGCTGGTGGATCCATCACCCAGCAAAAAGATAAAGTTTGCTTAAATTATTAGCGAAGAAAGATGATGGGTTTTATTGCTTGTTGTCTCTAATGTGTTTGATCTCATTACCGAACTGTGTATCTATGATGGTTTAGAAAGAGACCTCGAGAGTTGCGAACTTAAGTAACTTCCAGTGAGGTTTACAGGGAGGATTCTTTTTTATGCTTCCACAACCCCTTATCTCTCTCTCTCCTTCGCTTCTCCACCATCCGATTCCACTTTTAAATCCACCGCATCACTTGATTAGTAGTAATTGGGAAATTAAGCTGATGTGATTAATGATTAGAAAAACAATGATTAAGTGTCAATTTGTTAGAAAGTTTATGAGTATGAATTTTGGGAATCTTTAGCTATTTATTTTCTTGTCATTGCCGTGTTTAGGTATTAAGTACCTACTCATCGCCATTTCCCTTCCAGTTTTCTTTCTTTTTAAACAATAACCCTAAATTAGCTTCTCAACTATAAAAGTAGATTCATTTAATGAAGAAATAAAATCTCAATTTTAACTGTTCTTGTGTTTTGAAATGATTTAAAATAACCAAATTTCAACCATATTATTTTTATATATTATACCATAATAAATTAAATATATTATAATATAAATATTAAAAATATGTTAAATTGTTTATATTTAAAATTTTAATAAATATATATATATATATATATAATGATAATAAAAGGTATGTGTATTTATTAAAATATGATATATTTATTTGTTAAGTTTTTGTACAAATTTTGCAAGACGATTAGAAAAATTATGATTAAAATTTTATAATACAAAAGAGGAGGAATTATATTCAATTTTTAAGTTTTGTGTAAAATTATATTATGAGATATATAAATTAAGATCAAAGATATAATTTTATACTTATGTTATTAACTACAAATATTATTATTATTTATATTTTTAAAATTTTAATAAAATTCTATATTTTTAAAATTTAAATCAATTTATCAAAATCGTGAAAATTTTGCATGCTAATTTTAGTATAATAAATGCTTTTTTTTTTTTTGAGGAAAAGACAATAGTTATCATACTTATCTGAAAAAAAATTAAATTTAGTATCAACACAATATCATATAATATTAACCACATTAAGAATACTAAATATATGTAACATGACGCATATATATATGTGTGTGTAAGTTCACCTCGTTATTGTTGGATTGTTATGAAGTAAAGAAGGCCGAGTAAGATTGGTGTCGTGGAATACTCAAAATATCTAGAAACATAAATCATCATTGAAGTTATTTACGGTTCTTCTCATTTTCCAAGCCTTCAACTATCAATTCCTATTTTGGTTGGTAACTCCAGCAAAAGATACTACCCATAGATTCCTTTTCCTTTTTCCCTTACAATTTTTCTGTTTACCTCGAAATAGTTTAAATAAAGCCCCCAAGAGTTCAAACTTTCTTTGGCCGAATTTTCACTACCACCGGTTCAATAGTTGCACAACTCTTAAACATCATCTCTTATCGTCCTATGTAACTTTTAACCCATTGAATTTAGGGAAGACCCCTCTAAACTTTGAACATTAAAAATAAAAATAAAAAACTTTCCATTTCTTGTTTTTGAAAAGTCAAAAGTATTTTTTCATGTGTCGTAAAAAAACATAAAAAATTCTGTCAAGGTTAAAAATTATGAATAAGAGTATGTTAAAGTATTTATAATTGATTCAAACTTTAATTTTCAGAAATTTAAACCAATATTTATCTCATTAATTATTATTTTAAATCTCTAAACTTATCAATTTTATTTCAAATTTGTTTATTTTGTCTCATTAAGAAATAATTGTTAAGATAATTTTCATTTAAAAATAAAGTTAATTCATCAAAAAATCTTGTTGGGATAATTTCCATGTAAATAAGATTTAAATACACTTCATAAATGATAATTGTTGAGATATTTAAATGTTGATAGCCATCATTTTACACTTAAATTAATTTTAGGGTAAACTTTTAAAATAGTTACTTTTGTTTACGTTTTAGTCACTTATGTTATAGTTTTGTAATATCTTAGTCACTTAGCCGTCAATTGCTTTTAACGGTGTAACAGTAAGCTGACGTCGCACGTTAAATCATCATTTCAAACGAAAATTTTAGGTTAAATTTTATAATTAGTCCCTATATTTTTTTTCATTTTAAGCAATTTAATTTTTTGTTTTATGTTCTTTTAACTTTTTTTTCTTTATTTTTCATTCTCTTCTGCTTCTCCCTCTGTTTTCCTCCTTCCTTCATTTATTTTAACGTAGTTGTCTATATTTTTCATTTGTTAAAAATAATCCACAAGCTCGCCTAGCTCGAAAAAAATTTAAATTGTTCAAAAAAAATAAAAGTATAGCAATTAGCTTTAACAAATGGAAAACATAGAAAATTTACGTTAAAATAAATGGAGAAGGGAGGAAAACAAAGGGAGAAGTAAAAGAGAATGGAAAATAAAGAAAAAAAAAGGAAAAGTTAAAAGAACATAAAAGAAAAAAATTAAATTGCTTAAAACGAAAAAATATCAGGACCGATTGTATAATTTAACCTAAATTTTTTGTTTGAAATAATGATTAAATGTGTCACATCAGCTTACTGTTACACCGTTAATGACAATTAATGGCTCAGTGACTAAAATGTTACAACGTGATAACATAAGTAGCTAAAACATAATATTTCAAACATAAGTGACTAAAATGTAATATGAGGTAAACAAAAGTGATTATTTTGATAGTTTACCCTTAATTTTAATAAGTACATTATCAATTAAATATCATATATTTATAATTTTATATTATTGTGTTATGAATTAAACAATAAGTTGATAATTATTATATCTAAATAAATTCAATATAATTAAATTATTATTTAAATATTTTATATTTATGATATTTATAATATTTTATGATAAATAAGTTAATTATATAATTTCAACACACCCATGGGGCCCTACTCCAAGGTATGATTTGCCCCAACTCGCTCGTTTTAAATAAGTTGTGTTATGAATTAAACAATAAGTTGATAATTATGATATCTAAATAAATTCAATATAATTAAATTACTATTTAAATATTTTATATTTATCATATTTATAATATTTTATGATAAATAATTTATTTATATAATTTCAACACACCTTTCACCAGGAGACCGATCGACGTTCCTCACACTCGATTTTGATCCGATTCACCTAAATCAAGTCATTCAAATGACATTTATACATGAGTTAACGATTGCTTCCAAGATTTATCAAGATTATCAAAAGATTTGTTAAGAACCGGAAAAGATCGGGTAATTGAATTGAAAGATTAACGTGGATCAATGCTATTGCGGAGTTTACAAGTTCTATTTATCGAAACGAATACACTTACCAAACTTTGATAAAAATATGGATGCTATCGACGATGAATTCAACAACCGGTAGAAAATGATTTAATCAAGGATTGATTTGATACGAAAAAAAAAACTATTCAACAGCAAAAAGATGAAAAATATAATGTAAAGGAAGGGGAAGAAAATAAAAAGAGAATAAATAAAAAGATGAAGAAAATTCTATTAGGATTTGAAAAGGGGTAATATGAAAATCTAATTAGGAAAATAAGAGAAAACGATGGTGGAATTCTAATTCTATTGGAATTTTGAGAAGGAGCAAGTTGTGATTTCTAACTATGAAAGAATTGGTTAAATTCTAGTGTTTATAATTTTCCGAAGATTTTGCTAAAATTTGAAATTAAAATAAAAATGAGAAAGGAAGTAGAGGTTCAAATTCGGGTTCACAAAGGGAAACTAACATTTAACCATTGGGTTGTTACCTGTTGAGCTACTGCCCATTTCTTGTTAAATTTTATCCCCAACAATTTTTATTTTAGTCTGGCTTTTATGAGACTTGAACCTTGGTTTCTAAAGAAGAGGCACTAATGCCTAATGTAACAACCCGTTTTTGGGTCAAATCAAAAAAGTGGTTTCGGGACCACAAATCTGAAGTATAAATATTTATTTTATTATTTCGTTAAGGTCTACAGCATGATAGAATAATTGTGTGAAAATTTCGTTAAGAAATTTTATCGATTGAGTGCTCAATTTGACTAGAATGACTAAATTGCAATAGGTGCAAAATTTGAGTTCTATAAGTTAAAGGTGTCTAATTGCTATGAAATTTTAAATTGGAGGTTCTTAAATGGTAATTAGACCATTATAATTTAGGATGGACAAAAACAGACATGGTTAGGTGAAATTTTAAAGTTATGCATTAAGAGCATTTAGTAATTTGGTAAATAAAGACAAAATTAACTAAATAAAAGTGTCCATCTTCTCAATTTAGTTCCTCCATAGCCGAATTTCACAAGGGAGCCATAGCTAGGGTTTTGGTTAAGCTTTCAAGCTCGATTGTAAGTCCGTTCTTGTCCCATTTTTAATGATTTTTATATTTTTGAGATCATTGTAACTTGATCTAGCAATTTCAAGGAGTAATTTGAAAGAAATTTGAAGTCTAAAATTTTACCCATATTGAATATGCTTATATTTTGATGTTTGATGATAGAAAATGCATGATTGTTGTTCAATAAACAACATTTGTAAAGTGATTTTGGTAAAAATGATAAATAGGGACTTATTTGTAAAAGATTATAAAATGTGTAGAAAAGTATGAATAAATGAAAAATGTGGGCTATTATGTGTACAAATAATGTTCGGCTAGGCTTGGGTTGGGATGAAATTGAAAGAAATTCATCTTACGAGCCTAGGGACTAAATTGTAAAATGTTGAAACGTTAGGGGAAAAATGTAATTTTTGCCATAATGTGATTTTGGGCTAAATTGAATATCTTGATGGTTAAATGAGTTAAATGTGGCATTATAAATCAAGAAAAACAAAGTTCAGGTGTAGATCGGGGGAAAAACAAAATAAGTGACGAATAGATCCCTTTTGCCATTTTTGCATCCGAGGTAAGTTCGTATGTTAATAAGTTTTGTTAAAATTGTGTTTTAAATGCTTTAATTTATGCATGAATTGTGTAATCGACTTTATGGACACATTTAACGATGTTTTGGCAAGCGAGAAATCTCAATCGAACCTTAGGAATAAATTAGGATACAAGTGACATATCACTAGGGTTTTATGTTATGTGATTCGGGTGCTGGTCCTGTACGTCCTACCGGTGTTTGAGTATACCGACAAATGTTGCGGTTACTTGACAGCTTGTGTGAGTAGCACCGGGTAGCTACGTTTTGATTGACAGCTTGTGTTGATGGCTCGAGAGCTAGCATATATGTGTTATGAGATAGAGGAAGCAATGGTTACATATATGACACTTTGTGTGTAAGATTTCCCAAGTATCTGACATTAGTATTCCGAGTGGTTCATTGGGTATGTCAACGATGAGAATAAGTATGAAATCATTACGAGATGGTACAGGTATGTACATAAAGCTTATGATTATTAAATTCGTGAAATGATGATCTTAAGGTAAGTTTGTGATGGAATGAATTATGGTTATGAGATTATGGTAAACTACACTATCTTATACTACATTACTTGAATGTTAAATGTATGATAAGATTTGCTTATTTCTTTCATACGAGCTTACTAAGCTATATAGCTTACTCCATTTTACTTTCCATGTTTTATAGTGTCACCAAGCTAGCTCGGATTGGAGATTATAGAAGATTGCATCACACTATCAAACTGTCATTTTGAGTATCGATGATCTTAAACATTTTGAGTATATGACATGTATAGGGATTTGGTCATTTTGTTATATGTGTCATTACGAATTTGGCCAAATGTGTTGGCTTATATTTGTTTAAGGTGGTTTGATATTTAGTCATGTAATTGGCTCATTTTGGTTAAATTGGTTGTAAGCTTAAGTATATTTGTACAGGTACAAATATCTCTTTTATGATATGGTCTATATATGATTGGTGAATGGCTAAATGTGACTTAATGGTTTTGCTGTTGAATAGTTGGGATTGGCTTGTTGGTATGCTAGGAAATCTAAGAAGAATTATGCATGATAAAAGTATTTTTGTTAGTACTTGTGGGTGTGAGTTTGTATGATTTAGTTTGGTAGGAAAATATGTTGTAGGTATGTTATGTGTGATAATGAAATGATATGGTCTAACCTTGATTATGGATGTTTTGGTTGCCTAAGTATACCATGATCTATGTCATTGAATTTGTGTGTGAATAGGTGTAAATGAAGGTGACAAATGGCTTGGTAAATAGCCTTTATTTTGTCCACATGGATGTGTGTCTAGACCGTGTGTGGGCATGTGTTCTGGCTGTGTGTCCCCTGCACCTTAATTTTGAGAAACAAAATGCTTAGAATTGAGCACACGGGCAGAGACAAGGGCGTGTGTCTCAGCCGTGTGAGGGACACGGCCTCAAGCACAGGGGTGTGTCCCGATCTGTGAAGTTTGCACCTATTTTATGAAAATTAAATTAACCACACAGCCTAACACACGGGCGTGCGACTTGGTCGTATGACCTCAATTTGTTCATACTTTGCAAAACAGAGAGTTACACGAGTTAGGGACATGGGCGTGTGTGATCACACGGCCTTCCCACACAGGCGTGTCCCAAACCACACGGGTGTGTGACCCCTGTACATAGCAAAATTTTTTCTAAGTCTTGTAAAAATTCCCTGAGTTATCGGTTTAGTCCCAAACCATTTCAAAACATGTTTTGGGCCTCATAGGCTCGTATTAGGGACTTTATGATTGAACACAAATGGTTTTAATTTGGATAAAAATTTATGACTCAGAATTGTATGCTTGCTTGCGATGTAAGTCCGGTAATGCCTCGTGTCCTATTCCGGTGTTGAATGCGGGTAAGGGGTGTTACACCTAATCATTAAATTTATGTCTTATTCATTGTTTATTTTAGACACTTAATCGTACATATTGCTTTCTTTTTTGAGACTTGTCGAATTCCCAAAATAAAAAGAAAATGAAGGATTTTAACCTAGGATTATAAAGGAGAGAAGCTAACCTTTAACAATTAGGCTTGAAATCTATTTCTTACTTGATTTTATTTTTTAACTATATATATTTATTTTGGGGTGTGACTTTTCCCCAATTTATAAAAAATAATAAAATGGGAGGAAGGGCTACTACTTGCATATTCTTTATTACGTTACACATTTATCACATATAACACCATAACTTTAACACTTCTTTACTTAAGCCCTCTTTCCACTTTATACAATGTCATGACATACTTTATTAATTTTACAATTTAATCTTTTTCCACTATTATTGTAAATTACCATAATTTCATGACTTAAACTAAAATTTGTATCATCAACATTACTTTCCTCCGATAATACTATACATAACATTATTAAAATAATAAATAAGTTACTTAATTTACATAATTTCTAATTGACATGACTTAAACATAATTAAATTCTTGAAGTATTTACTTTTAGAACTTAAGATGGGGGTTTAGGTTAGGAGAGGGAAAAAGAAGACAATGAAAATTCATGGGGGAAGACTAATTTCCCAAAAATTGGGCAATTTGCCCTTTTGGTCACTCCATATTTCTCCTTTTTTTCAATTAGGTCCTGACACTATTTTTAAATTAAACCTCGTAATCAAGTTTCATTTTAGATTAATTAATAGAAGAAAACCTATTTATATTATTTTAATACTTTAATTAATTATTTAAAGCAAAGTTTAAAGACTAAATCATAATTTTAGTGAAACCTTTTATTTGGAATTATCCAAATAAGACTTAATCATGTAAATTTTCAAGTCATTTCATAGCATTTAGAGACTCCAATTGCATAGGATAAAAATCATGACTCAATTGCAAAGATAATAAAACATGTCCAACCTATATATGACACACTGACGCCTATGCATACTATTTTATATTTTTATGTCAATTTTTCTATTCTAGCATATTGTATATCATACATAGATCATACAAATCATGCCCAGTTACACTAAAATATACATTAACACACTTTAACGATCATGTGTATTCAGACTTAAATCTAATCAATCAATTAACCACAAACCTAAATCCTCTAAACCGACTTTTGAGATGTGACACAAATAATATATATACGATAAAGTGTAAATATGGGTGACCAAAACTTGTTTAATTAAAATTTTATTCTTCTATTGGAAGGTCATAGTCCTGTGTAGGTGGAAATTTTAAAAAAATTATAAGGTAAAACTATAGATGTCTCATCGAGGAGGAATCTTGACACCATGGTGTCCATAATGTTGATGAATCCACTTCACCCCTCACTCTCAACTGCTGATAATAAATTTAGCATAGTCCTTTTTCCTGCTTGTTTGCTACCAACTTCATTTTACTTGTGGGTTGAATTTTAGTTTGAAAATGTAATTATTTATTTATTTTAAAATTGAAAATATGGAAATTACAATAGTTTAAATAAAAGCTCCATAAAATGATATCTAAATAAGTAATTATTTTAAAAAGAAATCCCAATATTATCATTCCAATATCATTGAAGCCAAAAAAAAAAAAGGAAGTTAAAAGCAATTGATTTGGATGTACATAATGCTGTAAACCCAAAATTAGTAAATCCACGTGCCAAAAAAAGAATGAGCTGTAATACACAATTAGGAATCCAACTAATACACCATAATTGAGGTCCCTTTATAGCTGTATTGAATGAATTCTCTTCGCCTATCATTATGACGCGTTTCCCTTGTCTTCATTATATAAATATTGCTGTTTAGTTTTCATTTTAATTTTACAATCTTCAATATTGAAACAACGTTAAGATTTTCTTGCAAGTTGAGAATTTTTCCTTTTTCAACAAATATAATGAACAAGAGCACGTGATGGAATAATTGAATGTTGACAAATTTTTTTAAAAATTTTTGGAACTAAGATATTAATCACGTGCAGTGTTAGTGAATAGCCCTATTCACTTGTGAAAGAATACGGGAAAGGTGAAATATATGTAATAAGGGTAGATAGCAGCTTCTGCCGAACTTTCCATTTTCATGTATAACTTAGTTAGGCATGCATAATCACCAGAAAAGATAAGTTGCTTCCTTAGCTTAAAATGGATTTTGTGGCCCAATTTTATTTCACCACGTTTAGGATTACTAACACCGCCTTTATTCAT
The DNA here is from genome assembly GCF_025698485.1 of Gossypium arboreum. NCBI lineage: Eukaryota > Viridiplantae > Streptophyta > Magnoliopsida > Malvales > Malvaceae > Gossypium > Gossypium arboreum. The sequence continues at coordinate 12,263,532 of NC_069072.1, read as the reverse complement.
GGATTTCCACTCATTTCAAAATATAAAACCATTATTCTAATTTATTTATGGATAAAAGAAAGTGGGATGCAACTTTCACATTTATCCTCAAACTTGTAAAACTGTATATCATATGTCCCATCCATTGTCGAAGTGTAGGTAAAAGGCGTATGCTTTGCTCCAAGCTCCCATATCAAGGGAGCTCTCTTTTTCATTCTCACTTCTCAGCCATGTGGAGAGAGTTGCACCTCATTTGCATTTCCCAACCTTTCGTTATAATCCGCATGTGAAAAATACATCTCCTATGCCCATTTTCCACTCTCTTTATTTCTTTCATTAAAAAAAGTTAAATGTCACGTGCTCAATTACTCCATCTAGTAATATGCCCACTCTTTTCCTCGGCAAGCAAGTCGCTTTGCTATACTTGAGTAAAATATCCGTTATTCCCCTGCATCATTTTACATTTAAAATAATTATTAAAATTATGTGAATTCATTTAAGTTTGTATTTATTTATAGATTGAATTTAATTTTAATTGGCATCACGACGTGAATTTGAGTACACTCAAACACATTTTATCTTCTATTTAACTATTATGGGTAATATTAAATATTATATACAAAATATTATCCGTACTCCAATTGATATGGATTTAAATTAATTCAAATTCGAAATAGTATTAGATATATTATACACCTACAATAAAAGCAATTTACAACTAGAGGTGTTGCATAAGTTGGGCCGAGCTAAGCATGATATTAATATACTTTATGCTTGCCCTAGCTTAGCACGAAATATGGACTTAAAATTTTACCTAAATTTATCTATATTTACAAAAGACTAACCCAAACTCATTTTAGGTATGTTTATATTATTTTTTAAAAATATTTTATTATTTTATTTTAATATTTTTCTATTTATTGAATTTTTTATATTGTCATCTTAATATTATTGCAATGTTTACATTAAAATAGTATTATATATTTAGTATAGGTTTTATTTTTATTTTTAATGTGTTATAAATTGTATCATATATAAAAATAACATAATATAAAATATTATAAACTTAAAAGGATAAAGCTAAACTGAGACTTGAACATTTAAAAGTTTGAGCCTGATCTATATTTTAAATAGTCCTAATTTTTTTGTCTACGTTTATTTTGAAATTTAATAATTTTACTTAAACTTCCCTAAATTTTGAACGTGCCCTTAAATTTGAACTAATAATTTAGCCCATAAACAGTTGTAACCCAACCCAGACAAACTTAGGTTAAGGGTCTAAAAAAAACATGTGTCCCGCGAGGCCAATATTCATGCTTTTATCTCGTGAGCTTTAGTTCGGATCCAGCCTTGGATATATATTTTGACTTTTAATTTTTTTTTTAAGAAAAAACAAAAACTTGTTGAATGAAGTAAACTTACTGCTAGCTTAATTCACACCAATTTTTTTAGTAAATATTGACATTGTTTTTATGGCAGCAATTTAGATATTATAGGTTTAAGCATGTTTAAGTGCCAGTTTAATATTATTTTTAATAGTATTTTTGAACAAAAGTTAAAATTTTGTGATTCTGTTTTTAATAAAATATTATTCTTGGAAATAATATTTTATTTCCAAAGTATTTTTGTTGTAAACTAGAAAGAATTTATGATTTAATAAATGTATAAAATAAATTATAAGATGGAACACCTATGAAAGGCCAAATCTCATGAATTGATTCATACAAACAGGGTTTGTGATTGAAATTTAATTTAAAAATTAATTAAATATATATATATATATATATATATATATTTTCCAGCATCCAGCTCTGCAGGGGGCCTGCATTGCAGCCCATTCAAAACTAAAAAATAAAGGAAAAACTTAGACTGGACTCAAGATATGTATATATTTTTAGAACAATAAAATTTTGGGGTAAACTATTGAGCTCGAGTTCCAACCTCGACATGTATTTCCAAAAAAAAAAAAAAAAAAACCCCCGAGTAGAAATTTTCATAATACAGGTAATCAGGGCAATAATGTGGGCTTCAATCAGAGGACCTGGTTTAAGATTAATATAATAAACCCGATTCGACATTGATGTTAATTAATAACAAAAAAATAAAATTTAATTGAAATAGAATGAGGGAAAGTGTCTTTAAATGGTATTAGATCTTAAGTAACGTAGCAGCATTGATATGAATTACCATTAAGTCCAGAGCCCTCTGCTCTTATTCCTGGTTTAGGCCCAAAGGCATGGAGACAGATGGCAACAGGGCTTTAGAAATGATTATTGTGGGTAATCATATTCATGCATTGATGTTCATAACTTTGCTTTTTTTATCTTCATGCTGAAACACAATGTGAAATGAAATCCATTGACTGTAGCATCAGTATTTACAGATGAGAAGCATGCCAAGATAGTAAATGTTGGTAAATAATACAGCAATTTTGGGGGGGAAAAAATTCCAAGTAATTCAAGATTTGCAGGGAGAAAGGGGTTTCCCACATAAACCTGTGTTGCCAGTGAAACAACTCTGGGGAAAGTCACTAAGAGGTTTGCCAGCAGGGATTTCCCCCACTAAAAGATTGTCTGATAAATCCAAGTCCTTGAGGTTTTTTAGGTTCAAAAACTCAGCAGGTATTCTACCAGTAAATTGGTTTCTCTGCAGCTTCAGTGTCTCCAAATGGCTTAGATTTGCCAACGCCTCTACCAAGCCGAAACCAAATTTGTTATAGCTCAAATCCAAACTCTGCAATGCCTTCAATTTCTCCATTGATGTTGGCAATTTACCCTCTTGTAAGTTATGTGATAAATTAAGATACACAACTCTCTCCAGTGTTCCTACACTAATTTGTTGGATTCCACTTGTGAAGCTGTTATCAGATAGGTCAACATATGTGAGTGAACCACCTGGGAAACTGGTTCCTATCTTGAAAACATGTTCCATTGAGCCTGTTATGTTATTTGAGTGAAGATCCAGCACTCCCAATTCCTGGAAATCTGCAACTGAAGCTGGAATACTTGAACTGAGATGGTTCCTTGAAAGATTCAAGGAGTAGAGTTGAGTGAGGCTTCCCATCCATGCTGGTATCCCACCAGTGAGATCATTGGCTGATAAGTCCAGTTCCTGTATTGGACTTGGAGTTGATTTCAGCATGTCTGGTATTTGTCCTTTGATTCCACATCCTGCGAAATAGATTCGGGAAAGAGATGGCAATTCTGCTACCCACCTTGGAATGGAGTTTAAACTGTTGAATGAAAGATCCAGTGTTTGCAAATTTTGGAGAGCAGACATTTCATTAGGCAATGGACCTTGAATTGAGTTATGAGAAAGAGTCAAGAGTATGAGATGTGAGAGTTGACCAAATGACTTTGGTATAACTCCAGATAGCTTGTTGCCGCTGAGATACAACTCTGTCAAAGCTTCTAGATTACCTAAACTAGAAGGAATTGCTCCTTCAAGCCTGTTGTTTTCAAGTGAAACCCTTTGGAGGGAGACCAGATATCCCAAATTGGGTGGTATTTTCCCGCCTAGTTGGTTGTTTTGCAGCCTTAGAAATCCAAGAAGAGGCATCTGACCATAATTTGATGGAAATGGTATCTCTCCTTCTAGATGATTAGCATCTAAATACATGACTGAAATGGATGTTAGATTGTTTACTGAAGCTGGAATTTCCCCATTCAAAAGATTATCTGAAAGATCAAGCTCTTTCAAAAGCTGCAAGTCTCCAATATTCTGTGGTATATGACCAGTGAGGGAATTGTCATGAAGGTCTAAATGCATGAGATTTGTCAAGTTGGAGAATGAAGCAGGAATACTACCAGTGAATCTATTTGAATGAAGAAGCAAAGCATTGAGATTTTTAAGACAACCAAGGTTAGGAGGAAGAAACCCAGATAATCTATTCTCATGCATGTGAAGTTCCTCAAGTTTTAAAAGCTTACCAATGCTTTCTGGCACGGACCCTCTCAGCTTGTTTCCATAAAGATAAAGCTTTCTAAGGTTCTTAAGACGACCAATGGATGTGGGAATTCTTCCAGAAAGGCCTGCAAGTCCTCCAAGGTCGAGAACTTCAAGCGAGGTGAGGAGTGTGATTGATGGGGAAAACCAGCCTTCCATCTGAGACTGAAAGACGAAATCAGCGGTGGAAATGAATCCAGGTAGATGAACTTCAGTGACCCTACCAGTTTCATTGTTGCAGGAAACACCTTGCCATCTGCAACAGCGACGACCGACCCACTTCGCTAGCCGACCTGAAGTGTCCATATGGATTCCGCCCCTGAAACTGGCGAGACCTTTGAGGTCACCAGGGTCACATTCTTCAACAATGCTTCCTCCTGTGGAGACTGTCGCCATCATCAGAGTCAATGCTAGAAGAAGCCATAACATTTGACAACCCATTTTTGTCATGGACAGCTGATTCTCTTAAGACTTAAGCTACAATATGGCTAACTTTCTCACTATTATCAGTGTGATTGAATAGGAAAAGCAGGACAGTGAAATTGGGTGCGAGTTAAAGAAGAGAATGGGGGCAGTAATTTGGCTCAGCTGATGAACCCTCAAATTAAGAGACATTGATTTTGCCTTTTTCTTTTGTCCTTGGTCTTTTCCGGACAGTTTGGTTATGCTAAAAAAGCAGGTGTGTAGATTATGATCTTCTTTTTATAAAGGGAGCCAATTTAGGCGAAAGATTTCTTAATAAAACGACAAGAAATATAATTCTCAATTGGTTTTTACGAAAACCCTATCAAAAAGATATTTGTTAAGTCTGAACTGTGGTTGAGGGTGCTGCAAACTAGAATATCTACTTATTCCGCCCAGGATTAGATCTACTGACATCCAGTTCACCAACTACTTGATGCAAAACCTCATCACATGCTCAAATGATTCTTTTTCCTAACCCTGACATTTTTTCTTTCTTTCCTCATATTCACCGTAATTGATGCCAATACCCCTTTTCTTACGACCAAATAAAAAGAATAGCTATTTTTTTATGTGGTAGGCCCTCGCGCCAACCTCCACCTCCCGCCTCCGCCAGCTACTGCCAACGGGAAGTTGGATGGCGTTTGTTTGACTTTTTTTATTTTTTCTCTTTGCTCCTTACGAGCTTTTATTGGCTGCCAAGAATGAACGCATTGCTTCGGCCTTTATTAACATTATGACAGAATTTTATTTTTTGATTATATAATGATGGGAAATGAATATAATTACCATGATTACAATTAGAGCCCGCAAACGGACTCGAATTAAAGTTTTTTCGGATTTGGATTTTTTCAGATTCAGGTTTAGATAAAATTGGACAGGTTATGATGGATCTAAATAATTTTAAATTTTATAAGTTATAAATATTTTAATTTTGAATGTAATAATACATTTTATTTTTATACAATGACAACACAAATTTAAATTACTGTTATAAAAATATAATATTAAATTTTTAATAATATTTTATGTATGTTAGTTATAATTATAAACACGTATGTTAATATACTAAATTACACATAACTATTGATGCAATATCTTTTACTATAATCTATAATATAATAATAGTTATTATATTAATAATTATAAAATATATTATTTCATTATATAACACTATATTACATATTATAATAGTAGAGTAACACATAATATATTAATTATTATCATATATTATTGTTTGTTATTATAATGGTTGAAATATAGTCTAAGTCCCTATATTTTTTGTACATTTGAAAGCTAGCCCTCTTACTATATTATTTAATGCTATATCATATCATATAGTATATAATATATTAATGGCTTACATATATGCACCGATGATTAAAATTATAATATTATGTAATATTATATCTTTTATTATAATAATATTTATATATGTATTAATATTTTAAGTACTAGTTATATATTATAATATGATTTTATGTATTAGTAATGTACTAATTTAATTGGTATATTGGTTTAAGGTCGTTAGGTAATTGGTTTCGGTTTCAATAATAGTTATATAATATATGATTATATTAAGTTAAATTTTATAGATTTTAATAATGATTAATTTTATATATATATCTTACATATATAATTATAGTATTTAAAATATTTTAAAAATATTTCCTTTATAAATTAACATAAAATGTTATTAATTATTTTTCCTATTAATGAAAAATTAATATAAATATGTAATGCTTATGAATACATTTAAAAAAATAAGAATTATTATTTATTTATATTTTAATTAATATCATAACATTATATTAATTATTAATGTCTATTATGACTGGTATAAAATTGGGTTTTTTTGAGTTTTGAGTCGGATTTATCTCGGATTTGGACTTTTTCAAACTCGAATTTTCAAGCTTAGATTTGTTACGAACTCAGACTTCCTTGGACTCAGATATCACAAGCTGACTTCCGGGTTAATTACAATAATCACAATATCATTCTGTAATTTTACTAAAATTGAAAAGATGTGTAATTTAAATACAAGACACCTACCCTTCCCTCCTAGTGACATTATTCTCCATTGGAAGCATGAAGGTTTTGGGCATGTTGTTAAGATAACGGGTGGTCCAGGCTTACAAATATTGTAATAATAAAGTATAAGAAAAACTTCCATGGAGGAGGCATCAAATTCAAAGGTTCCTTTACTTGTTGATGCACTCGCATGAAAGCCTGCCGTCTGCAGTTGTTGTTTTCGAGATTGGAATTTCAAGAAGGATCTTAAGCCAATGGGTAAAGACTTTAAAGCTGTTGTAAAGCAATTAAGCAGTTGGATGAGATTTAAATATTGAAGGGTTATTTCAACTTATTAAAAAAAATATTGAAGCGTTGGAAAATAATGTCGATACTTCACTCATTTCCACCTTTTTTATTTTACTAATTAGAAGATTCGACTATTTTACACCAAGTTCAAACAGGCTTAGCCTTATATTATATCATATAACAATAATAATATTTGATATGCAATCACAATTAAATTTTCTTTAATACAACTCTCATCTGCCTACTTTATGCATTAACATAAAAAGAAAATGTTTTAGAGTTGATTAAATCTTAAAAAATTATATGATTAAGAGATTATTAATACATCAAAATTTATATAAACTAAAAATATAATAGTTGATGGAGAGAAAGAAAGTGATTGCATACAAATGAAATAGAATGTAACGCGGGATGACAAAGAGAGATATTTGAGTAGATTCTATAACATTGACCATAATGATAAGTAAAGATTTGTAAGGTGGAGATGATGAAACATCGTTAATTTATTATTATTTTTAAAAAAAAAAATCTTTTGATTTTTTCAGTAGAATTAGTGTTGACTCTAAGTTAAGCTTACAAATAATTAGATATGTATAAAAATGAAACACCCTTATATAAGATATACAATTGTGAATACGATGCATGCTCCTTTGGGTGTAAGAAAATTACATAGAATATAAACAAGAGAGGGATGGGGATGGGGATTGGGGAGTTCATATCCATCACGCATTGGATTTGGCTGCTTACGCGTCACCCATTGGATGGGGATATATATTTTTTATAATTTTGTTATTGTTCCATGTTGTTCGTCAAAGGTGATAATGTTACGGAGTGAGAGAATGGAACAGAGCAGGAAAGCAAGGAGACTATACAGATTGGGACGAGTGAAAGGAGAACGTAGGATTGTCTTCTCCACACTCATACTTGGATTTCCTGGACTATGCTATTTACAGATGATGTTTCAATAACTTTTATTATTTAATAAATTAAGCTTGAAATTTTTTAATTTCAAAAAACACCTTTATATACTTAATTTATTTATTTTTAATTTCTTTAAAATATTAATTATTAAGATATTAGATATCACAATCCAACGAAACACCATTTCAATCTCAATATGATATTCATTCAATTTGATTCATTCTTAAATTAAATATCAATTTCAATCACTCCATCTAACCCAATATAACCCATGACACTTTTTTAACTTATAGAACTCATGAAGCTTTACTATAAATTTGTAAAAAAGAGAACATCCAAAAACTGATGGATAAGAATAAATGGTGTCATATTTTCCATAATTTAGAAAAGAACCCCAAGAATTGCAAGCTAGGTTTGTGGATGCGTGATGAAATTCAACATTTTCCTCTCAGCTGTCATCCCCAAAAATGAGATGATTTTTTTGGGGACTTAGGCATAAATGATTCTTTAGATAATTCAAAAACATCCCATGGCTTATAGAAGACTTCAGGAAATGAAATGATATAAAAGAAAAAAAAAGGGAATTTATGGGTTCACAGAGCCTTTAAATATTATTATGAATATAGTATAAATAATAAATAAATCATTACATAAATATTATGTTTATAAGATTTTTAAAAAAAATCAATAATTGCAACATTGGAATTATTCAAAGACAAATAAAAATGCATTAAATTAGTTAAATTGTTAAAATTTGCATCCTAACCTCATTGTCATCAAATCAACAGGATGATGAATACCAATCAACAAAAAAAAAATGTCAAAAACTGTCAGAAGATTCATCATACCAGTAAAGCACAAAAGGCTAAGTCTCGGTTAGTTTATCTTCCTTCTCATCATCTCAAAGCATTTCAAAAATAGCTTCTAATAGATTTGCCTACACCCTTAAATTGACAAATTTCATATGTACTCTGAAAAATAATTAAAATTTAAAATAAAATCACATCTGCTTTAAAAATAATAAATTGGACATATCAGAGCTTAAAAAAAATGTGGACAAAATAAAACCGTAAAATAGTCTGAATTAAAATTTTAAAAAAAAATGTTGAAGAAATCACGGTCAAGAACCTGCCCAAAAACCAACAAAACTGCCAGCAAAGCAAAAATATAATTTGAAAAAAATGAGCGGGTAGAATTTTTTTTATGAAAAATAAAGAGTCTACTTATAGGAAGAGCTAAAATAAAAACCTGAATCTAATATTATATATAAGGATATTTTGATAATTATGTTGAGATAGACAGGTTTCTTTAAACATAATCTGATGTTAATCCATTTTAGAATTAAATTCTCCTAAATTGCCTTAAACTCGATTTAAAAAATTCGTGAAGTTCATATTATTTTTACCATCTCTGCATCAAACAATCATCTAATAAATAATATACCTTCTATTCAAACTAAAATTTAAATGATTGGAAAATGACTATTCAAATTTATATCGCTTTGAATTTTTATTTTAAATAATCAATTCAATATCTGAATCTATAAAAGCAGTAAAAATATTTTTTTATTTTATATAATTTCAAAACTACATATGTATTTATAGTCATAGACATGAAACTATTTTATATTATTGTAAAACCAAAGAGTTTGTAGTTTTAAAATTTATCACATCTATTTTAAGTAAACATTTGGAAGTACCCAACACTAAAACTGGAAAATGTGTTGGAGAATAAGCTCATTTGGCCTGTTAAACAATCTATGGAAAGCTCTGCATTCCTACATAGTATATATGCTGTTGAAAGTTGATACCATGATCTAGAAACCTGTATTTTATTCAACGCCAGCGCATGCATGAGGGATAAATGATCAATGATAGCATGTTTGCTTTGTGACTGTGACTGTGACATGCATAACTGAAAGGAACGCCTACAGACCTTGGTTACTTCCTTGAGATACGATTGGCGCTGCAGATGCCGCTGCTGTAGGGCTTAGTACATCTCCATCCATACTACTAAAGTTGCCTTTACCCGTTAACATCTTGATTGCTATTTGAGCAACTTCGGCAAACCAGTCATCCTCCGGCAACACGCTGCCAAAACACGAAAAAGGCTTCATCAGCTTGAGGTCAAAACAAAAATGTTCCTATGATGATATGGATCGTGTGTCAGGTACCTGTATGGATCTATTCCGGTTGCGGCCACTGCATCAATTGCTCTCTCTATTATGTTTTTGATAACTTGTTGCAGATTTCGAGACAGATACCGGCCTTCAGAAGCGAAAATTATAACAAATTCCATATCCAGATACAGCTGCATTGAAATGAAAAGGAAGATATAATATGATGATGTTAATTACTAGCACAGTGCATTGTACATGAATTTGCTTTTTCCCTGTTGTGTGTGATTATGAGTATACCTGTTGAAGACCGAGAGGACCTAAAGGAGTCGGACCCTGCTCGATCTCTTCCCAAAAGCTCTGGTCATCAGAAAGCCAAAGGATCACTGTCTCAGTTTGTCTCATTAATAGAAGTGTGGCAAACCTTTCCCTTCCCACAAACATATCAGTTGCAATTGTTGCCATCGTTGTCAGTTTTTCAAACAGTTCCTGGAACAACATAAAACCACTATACTAGTGAGAGAGAAGATCAAACATTTCATTTTTGTGATGATTAAAGACTAGCATTTATGTTGCTTTACACAGAAAATGATACAGATTTATGTTATGCTCCTTTTAAGATTATAGTTTGCCTTTCTACACATACAGAACGTTAAGACAAGAACATGAACAGAACCTATTAACAATCAAACCCAAAATATAGGTGGTTTTATGACTAATACATATACATAAAATGGTGGCTTTTAATTAGTCCATAAACATGGTTTCCATGTGTCTATTTAATGAAAAGCAAGGAAATTAACATTGAATTATAAAGTTAGCATACTTGGTTCAACATAGATGTAGCAATAAGAGAAGAATATCTTATGGTTATGTTGTCATATCCATAATTCTGTTATACATGAGAACGGCTGTATATCAAAGAACAAAATGCATATATAAAAAAAGTGTAGTGGACAGCACAATTATGTTTATATACTACAGAGCACCGTTCGAGCTCCATTCATCAGGCTTGAATGTATCAGATGGCATATCTTCTTTTCAGGTTGCATGCTTATGTCAGTAATAAGGAAAACAAAAGATACATATATAAATCTCACAATAAATTTGCAAATATATTACCTGGAAAATGGGTGATGGAAACCACTCTGGTTCCTCAGTTTGGCCATCCATACTTAAGTATATCTCTGCATTGAGACGGATGTCCCCATCGACTGTAAAGATAAGATCAAGGGCATGTTGTCTACAAAAGCTATCTCGCAAGCGTTCAACAGAACGTTGTAGTTTCCTCTTCCATTCCCTTTGTTCTGGAACACGGCTTTGTCTATCTGAAGTGCCTTTAGGGGTGGCATCCACTCTGTTAGCCTGGCTCAATGGCAAAACCTTCAATGCAGCCCGTGGAAGCAATTCATCAGCTAGCAATGATGCATTGGCCAGTAAAGCCAACTGTTGGGATTCACTCTCCGCCATATTAAGAATTTTACTCCCAGAACCATCTAAATGTTCTTCATTTTCCATTGAATTAGGCAAAGCACTTATCAACAGATTAACATAGGAATTGAATATTTGTAAAACACCTTCTAAAGCTGGACCATCCAATTGAAGGTCCTCAAGGGGGCCAACATCCTCCATAAATGCCTACAACCAGAGATAATGCACAATTAGGATTAGGAACACTAAAGATTCTGAAACTTGCAAAACAAGAATTAAAAGGGCATTTTAGTATTTTACTTCTGTTTTATCACGACATTAATCAAATTTAACATTCTTCACTTCAACATGGGACTGGTAAAACTAGGTGTCCTAAGACAAGCCAAAATAAAATTTTGCCATATCCGACAGGTCTTAGACAAGCTATGGCGATTTTGAGAAAGAAGCAAATAACTTTAAAAAGACAATAAAAGTAAAAGAAAGATGGAATGAACCCAAAAATACTGTTAGGATCAATTGAGGAGGAGTAAAATAATTACCTTAACCATTGAATTCAATTTCTGAGCACTGCTTGAAAGCTTTGCCTGTGACATACTTGCGCTGCTAAGAGATGAAGTAGAAGAGATAGAACGTGCATCAGCTGGTGCATAAGAAAGCTCCCAATCATCTGCAGCAGCTAATGCAGCAGTGCTATGTTCAATTCTTTTTAAGGTGGCACTGAATGCTAATTCGACACACGGCCTAAAATGCCTCATTAAGATAGGGGAAAGGGCCAATCCACGAGATTCCAACAAAGCACAATGGCCGAGGCATATCTGAACACATTCTGTGGCAACTCTTAGACCCCCAGCAGCTGCTGATGAAGCAAGAACATGTCTCTTTAAGAGAAGTGCAAATGCCTCAGTTTGCTTGACAGCCCAAGTTACAAGTTCAGACGAATAAGCAGGCTCCTCACCAAAAACTGCTAAGGAATCACTAGCTGCTTGTGCAATGGTTGAAAATACAAGCTGCGAAAGAGATGAAGTAGTTGCTCCTCCGTAAGAATTGGTTGAAGGACGAAGAACTTGCAGACCCCGCTGCAGCCTCTGCTGGTGAGAGTTGAGTAGCAATGTATGAGCACGAGGACCATCCCCAAGATTTTTAATGGATGAAACAGCTGAACGGAGCTCAGCCCCTCGTGTGAAAGGCTGGCAAGTTGTCTCTGCAAGCTGATCAACTAGTTTTTGTCTCAGCGAAGTGAGGGCATTCTTCAATCTTAGGAGTGCATCTGGACTTAAGCTCTGTTTAGTCTTATCTTCTTGTGCTACTTGTTCCCCTTCATCCAATGCAGCCATAGCTTCATCCACTCTCTTTTCCGCCAATAGAACTTCAAGGTTTTCCTCAAATTTGATAAACCACTTCTCAGTTTTATTAAGCTTTGTACTTTTAACACCAGATACTTTCTCCTCTTCCAATTCGTAAGCACCAGTTGTCAAGGAATCAAGGATGGTAACTTCAGCTAAACCATGAACTAAAGCTGCCTGAGTAGAAAGATGATTCCTCATTGAAAGCAGCTCCCCCTCTAGAATTGTAATCTCCTTGGATGTACTTCAAACGCAAACAATGCTATGACTTGAGATGCAAAGTCAAGTTGCATCCTGAATAGTTCTAAGCTTCTGCTATTCATTTTCCTACAGACAGCCAACATATGGGCCTCCTCTAATCTATCTACTATCGCCCAACTACTGATCACCGGGAAATATCATTATGTTGCTTCTTTTTCAATCATTCAAAATTCATTAAAGCTTAGACAACTTCCCAGTAACCTTAGACGGTCACAATGAAATGGAAGGGCTGAAATTATACAATAACATGTTGACAACTGAGAAACCCGAAACACAATAAGCATTTTAAAAGCTGCTTTGATTATTTTATTCCCCTTTAAACATAAAATATTAAATGTTAGACACATATAGATATCCGACGCTCATACTTAAGGATACTTAGAGAGAGAATAACAAAAACCTTAATATATAGAATGAAAGGAAAAGATCAAGGAATTACCGTATAAAGGCAGTGTAATTAGCGTAAACACTTTTACGCATTTCCTCTGCAGACGCCTTCCGTAATTCTAACAAGTTTGAGCAAGCATGCTTTATCTCCTGCGACAAAAAAAAAAAAACAATCTACCAAATTCAATGTCTCCACCATTACCAATATTATGAAAGGAAGTAATACCGTCTTGTTATATAACAGACCAAATCATTTTTCCCCATTTGATCGCACAAATCATTATGACTGACATATATAGTCGTTGTTATCTATGTATAAGATGATTTGACAATTGACATACATATGATGTGCGCGTTGATGAATGATAGGAAGCGGTAAAGGGCTAAAGAGAATGGAAAACAAAGGAAGAGACCTTCTCGGTCATGTTGTTGCATTTGGATTGGAGATAAGCCTCGGGGTTGAACTGCGATGATTTGAATTGCTTCAAGCGATCGCTGAGAGTGAGGTTACTCTCAAGCTCCGATACATCACCTATGCTCATTTTTGTTTCGTATAATCTGAACCCAAATGTTACCAGCGGAAGCCCAAAATCACCATTAAGCGATCATAAGATATAAAATCAAATTAAAATAAAAAAAAAAGGGAAGAGTCTTAGAGGAACAAAGAGCTTAAATCGGGAAGCAGAGTCGGGCATGTTTTGCTCTTATTGGATTACAACGTAGAACTCGCTTTGTTAGTTTCAGATTTATTTTAGCCGTTATTTCTTTTACTTTTTTTTTTATCACTATTTTGATAGCTGACCATATTATTTATTTATTTATTTCGGCTTGAGTTTAACTTAAAATTCTTCCGTTGATCTTTTCATTTTTATTAATTAATTTTACCATTTTAATTAAAATCACATTTTTATACATTTAAATTTAAATTCTTAAAAAAATTAATTTTCTAACTTTTGATCATATGATAACTTTTCAATTATGTTAATTAAATTTAATTGATGTATGATTAACTTATGACACAAACTCAATTAAGAACTTAAATATAAATATAAATATAAATATATATTATCATTATAATATAGAGGAAAAGAAGATAATAAAATTTAAAATTATGCTAAAAATTTAGCATTGAATAATCTTTGCATGTTAACAATATATAATTTTTAATTATTATAACTACAAAAGTAACAAAACATACGCATTGAAAATAAATATTACATTTAGCAATCACATATATTTAGTGGCGGAGCTCGTGAGCCAATTCACTCCAAAAAAATTTTAAGAAAAATTACTTTATAAAAAATAATATAAATAGTAAATTGAGTTATTGACTCTACAAAATTTAAAATTATTAAATATCCATTTTTTTCTTATTTTGCTTTAAAACAGGTTTTAAATATATATACTCTAAAATTTATGCATTGCACCTTGAAATTTAGTCACGTTTTCTATAAAGTTTTAATTTAATTTGTTTAAATTCTTTTAATTTAAATTGAATTAAATTACAAAATTTTAAATTGAATTACATCAATAAAATGAATTTTGACAACTTTGATTAACTTAAAAGTTTTCGGTCAATTAAATCCATCTCTCATTCTTATATTTAAATTAAATGCATAGTTGTTTAATTTTTTAAAAGAAATATAATATTCATAAAAATATAAAAATTCAAAAGCTTAATAAAAACAATCAAGGATGGATTTGTAACAACTGCATTTATCTTTTTTTTTTTGTTTCCACTATATTATAACTTTTACAAATATAAATAGCTCCCGTTCAATAATCAGTGAACAATTATCTTTCTTTTTTCCTCGCTTTTTAGTAGTATCAAGGTTAAATTACTTCTAACACAATATTACAAGGACCAATTGAGTATTTAATCCATTAATATTTTAATTATTAAAAAAAATGATTCAAATTCAGTGATTTTTGAGTAGAAAATGGATAAGAAATTAATGAGGTGTTAAGAGAGAAACGGCAAGGTTTTGGCCGTCATTTTCAGTCACAAATCTTTCCTTTCTGTCTTTATTCCACTAAGATGCTAACCACGCACTTCCAACTCCCCTTTCTCCTTTTCAATAGTAATAATTAATATTTTATTAGTGGTTGTTGGATGAAAATTTAAATTTCAAAAAAGAAATAAAGAAAAAAAAAGGACAAAAAGACATTTCCAACGATTATAAACTCCACCTACCGAACACAAGTGCCAAAAGCTCCCTCTTTCTTTCCATTTTCATCAATTTATAATTTATTAATAAAATATACTACTTCACATTCACATTTACATTTAGTTTTATGGGTTTTAACTCTTTTATACAACTCATGTTTTAAAGAACCAAATTCCCAAATGTAACCTCCACATTTATTAAATAATTACTTTTATTTCAATATTTTATTTAATTTAAAATGTGCTTTTCAAATTATTAAATTTATTTTATCACATGAGTATTTTACAAATAAATTTAATAAAAAATTATAGATATGACAACTTTTCATGCATACATTATACATGTATAAACTCATATAAAATATAAATCAAGACTCGATAAAATAGTATATTAATACGTATCATCATCTAGAATTCATCTATGTGCAAGTACTATTTATATGTAAACTCATATAAATTACGAATCAAGACTCAACCAACTAACTAGTGAGTGCGATGATAATAGTTACTATCATTACATACTCATAAATTTTTTTTTTTAAAATGTAGCTAGTTTGTACTTGGTAACTAACAAGAAGTAAAGTTAGAAAAGGGAAAAGGACATTTAAAATAATATAATAATAATTTTGCTTACTTTTTGGGCGTAAAATTTGAAGGTTTTGTCTCGAAAAAAGAGTGGAATTTAAAATAAAATGACTTGAATTAAAAGCTCTTTCCTTTTTCCATTCTATGAAGCTCTCTCAGTCTTTCTCTTTCATTCTGTTTTTGAAGAGCTGCTTATGCATTCTCTGAATGCTTTCAGCTTAACTAAAACAAGCCAAACCTTCTGTTCTCTCCTTTCCCTGCAAATCAAATCGAGGGTTTGAGCTCTTTACCTATTTCCATAAACCCAGGCCAACGCTTTTGAGTTTTTCAAGTAAAGGATGAAGCTAGCAAAATTTGACTCGTTAGTGTCGCTGAGTCGACTTCGGCTGGTTCAGTTCTTGATGGGGGTTTTGTGTCTTTACCTTCTCTTCATGAGCTTCGAAATCCCGCTGGTTTTCAAAACCGCTTCGGCGGGCTTTTACACCGACGCATTGCCGAGACCTTTGTTTCTAGAGAGCGAAGAGGACTTCACCGACAAATCGGCGCCTGCTCGCCCGACCGATGACCCGAAACTTGTCCGTCTAGCCGGAAGCAGGACGCCGCCGCATAGAATGTGGGAGTACAAGGAAGTATCGGGTCTTCTTTTCAACGAAAGCTCTTTCGACAGCAACGCTTCTAAAGACGAGTTCTCGGTGCTGCACAAAACCGCACGACACGCCTTCGTTGTCGGCAAGAAACTCTGGGACGACCTGCAATCGCCTCAAAACAAGTCCGATTCAGAACCCGAACTGCAAAATCAAAAGCAAAATCGAACCGGATCGTGCTCGGAATCAATTTCCTTGTCCGGGTCGGAGTTCGTGAACCGGAGTCGGGTCTTGGTCATACCCTGTGGGTTAACATTAGGGTCCCACATTACGGTGGTTGGGATGCCGCATTGGGCGCATGCAGAGTATGACCCGAAAATTGCAATCTTGAAAGAAGGGGATGAGTCAGTGATGGTAACGCAGTTTATGATGGAGCTGCAAGGGTTGAAGACGGTTGAAGGCGAGGATCCGCCGCGGATTCTTCATTTCAATCCAAGATTGAAAGGAGATTGGAGCGGGAAGCCCGTGATCGAGCAGAATACTTGCTACCGAATGCAGTGGGGAACAGCGTTGAGGTGCGAAGGGTGGAAGTCAAGAGCTGATGAGGAAACAGGTCAAATTCTTTTTAATGATTTTCATTTATTATTTTCAGTCCAATTGTTTGCATGCTGACCAAGTAAATGGAGAATGTAGGTTGGAAAAAGTCTATGAATTTGCTAGTAATTGTCGGTGGTTAGTTGTATTGAAGTTGGTTGTGGTGTTGCTTTTATGATCTTGCTAGGGAGGGTGTAGTTTACAAGTTACTTATATTACCCATTCTATATATTTGCTGATTGTTACATCTTTTTTGGGGGTAGTTGATGGACAAGTTAAATGTGAGAAATGGATTCGAGATGATGACAATGGCTCTGAAGAATCAAAGGCTACATGGTGGTTGAAAAGATTGATAGGAAGAAAGAATAAGGTGGCACTTGATTGGCCGTACCCTTTTGCAGAGGGAAGGTTATTTGTTCTCACACTGAGTGCTGGATTGGAGGGTTACCATGTCAATGTTGATGGGCGCCATGTTACCTCATTTCCGTATCGAACTGTAAGTAATCCTCTTGTTATTGGCTCATCGATTCATTGAATAACATAAAGTCTTCAAATTTCTGATGATATTTACAGGGATTTGTGCTTGAGGATGCTACTGGGTTATCTCTAAAGGGTGATCTTGATGTTCACTCTGTATTTGCTGCTGCTTTGCCCACTTCACATCCAAGTTTTGCTCCACAAAAGCATCTTGAGAGGTTGAGTAAATGGAAGGCGCCACCACTTCCTGAAGGGAACGTAGAGCTTTTTATTGGCATCCTTTCTGCTGGCAATCATTTTGCAGAGAGGATGGCTGTGAGGAAGTCCTGGGTGCAACATAAGTTAATAAAGTCTTCAAAAGTAGTTGCTCGTTTTTTCGTAGCGCTGGTAAGGACAGACAAAACAGGCACAAGTTCTTTTCTTTGGAAAATCCATTTGCCTGATATATTTACCAACGTTTCTTTTTAGAATGGAAGAAAGGATGTAAATGTGGAACTAAAGAAGGAAGCAGAGTATTTTGGTGATATTGTTATAGTTCCTTACATGGATAACTATGACCTGGTTGTACTTAAGACAGTTGCCATCTGTGAATATGGGGTGAGTGAATGATCGGATGATCTGACATTGCCTACTTTTTCCCTTGCTGAAATTTTGTCATAGATGTACACGTAAAATTCAATATTGTTCTTTAGTTTATAAAAGATCTACCCTTTATATTGTATCTTATTGTTCACAGATCCGTACGGTGGCTGCAAAATACATTATGAAGTGTGACGATGATACATTTGTCCGGGTAGACCCTGTGATTAAGGAAGCAAAGAAGCTTGGAGATAGAAGCCTGTATATAGGAAATATGAATTACTACCACAAACCCCTGCGAAACGGTAAATGGGCAGTAACGTATGAGGTGTGTACTTCCTCTTGAACGCAAATCTTGAGGCTTTATTTACTTGTCATCCCCACCTTCTTTACTTTCCCTGTTCAACACCTAAAGTTCAGTGGAATTTGATATGAATAACTTATTCCTTTACATTTGCTTTCCTATATTTATCACTGCATCTTAACCATTATTTGCATTTTGATATGCTTCGTTATACCTATTCTCCTTTCTGTTATAAATTAATTCCCCTTTTAGATGAGAAATTTATTTCTCATTTTTGACTGATGCTACATGGAACATGAGTATGAATATTGTAATTAGTAAATATTTTAGGCACAACTAACGTTTACCCATTTGATTACTTTGGTCCTCAACCTTCAAATTTTAGTCAAGTTGCATTTTTCGGGTAGAAAAGCTTATTGAACTGTTAAAATTTTTTAGCAACACTGATGTGACAGCTCATGTGGCAGTCCGCATTACTTCATGAAATTTTTAAAAAATAATAAAAATTATTTTAAAATTTAACAATTTTTTTAAAAAATATATCCAAGCCAACATCGAAGTGCAGGTAGACTGCTATGTGAGCTGCCACATCATTGTCATTAAAATTTTAATAGTTCTGTCAGCTTCTCTGGAAAAAAAAAATGCAATTTAACTAAAATTTGGAAGTTGAGGGCCAAAGTGATGAAAAAAATAGGGCCGAAGTGACAAAATAGATAAACATTGTGCCAATATATTATTGATAGTTTTTAACTTGCTCTGAGTTGGTGGCATGCAGAACTGAAAATGTTTTCTTATGATCAATCTAAACTGGTTTGCCTTGTAAAAAAAAAAATGTAAACTGGTTTAAAGTTGAGTTTAGTTGTATATAGTACGAAACGTGCCTTACCTTTCTGTAATTCACTGTGACTACCTACCCGTTCTTCTGAGTGGAGAACGATCCACAAATATAGTTTCCTTGCATGATTAAAATCATCAGTTCTTAACATCTGCTGTTCTTTAGCTCTGCAGAATTTTGGGATTCTTATCTCTTCCTTGTGCCAACTGACTCTAGTGATTATCTCTTTAATTATCACCTTGACAATAACTATTACTGCATTTTTTTCCTTACGTGCAGGTCAACATCATTTGTTCATATCAGTCTGTTAATAACATAATTTCTACTTTGTGATTTTCAGGAATGGCCAGAGGAAGAATATCCTCCCTATGCGAATGGTCCGGGGTACATAGTTTCATCTGATATTGCGCAATTTATTGTGGATGAGTTTGAGAATCACAAGTTGCGAGTAAGTCACCTATTTATTTTAATTCTCAGTCCTTGCTCTTTGTATATGTGTGTGCATGGTCGTTAACGAACAAACATCGGATTCAATTTTAGTTTAGTAAAACCATTGAGCTACACGTTGCAGCTATTCAAGATGGAAGATGTGAGCATGGGAATGTGGGTGGAAAAATTCAATAGTTCAAAAGCAGTGGAGTACCAACACAGCTTGAAGTTTTGCCAGTTCGGATGCATCGAGGATTATTACACTGCGCATTACCAATCTCCTAGACAAATGTTATGCATGTGGGATAAATTACGAAAACAAGGAAGGCCCCAATGCTGCAACATGAGATGACCCATTAAACAGAAGAAAATCAATAGACAATTTTCACTTACAATGTGGGTAAGTTTGAGAAAGGAAAACAGAGACACAAATTTTGCGGTCATGGTAAAAATCTCTGTATATATACGGGGAGAATTGCTTACCCCCCCCCCCCCCCTTTTAAAAAGAAAACAATTAATCAGTTTGGCCATTTTGTCTAACCTTCCAAAGAGGGTGAAGGAATCTTATATGCGAAGCACACCAACTTTGTAATTGAGATGACGCGTGTAATTTAAGGAAGATAACCCAAATCCAATCCCACTAGTTCATGGGATGACATGTAGACGTCTGCTTTCATTAAATTACTGAATTTGACCACATTCAAACCAAAGCGCTGACCTCTATCTCGAGCCAATGGACGTTCACAACTTGGAAGGACTTTTCGTTAGGGTTAACATCGAGATCTATGGGAAGGATCATGGACATTGACATTGGAAACAACACATCAATTTACAGTTCTTTGTTTTCAGGTTGTTTGTAATTAACTAGAGTTTTTTAAGGATTAAGTATTGTTTTCTGCATGACCTAGTGATACGTGGTGGCTCCCCTCCTTGTTCAGCTTAGGTCTCTTCTAGGCTTAAAATTCATTGTATGGGCTTAGACTTATGGTCTTTTCATAATTGGTGCTATATAAATTTTGCATATTCATTTTTTTCTTGGGTTTTTCATCCAAACTCTTCAATTTGTGGGTTGGTATTAAGTGTATATAAATGAAGGAGAGAATAAAAGCGGAGGCATCCTTTTATCACTCACTTTTTTCTAGGGTCGCCATGGAAGCCATTACTATCAAAAATAAAGAAACAGCCTTTACAGTGAAAGCGATTCTGTTCCAGTGGATAACGAGGGATCTTATTCCATTTACCCCCTTTATTTTTTCTTGTCTTTTAGCTACACCTTCCTTCAACTTGGAATTTTAATCACTTTTTACATATGGACTCCCCTGCTCTACATATCAAATGCAACTTACTTCATCACCAAGGTAATCCCCTTTGTGTACAATAAGAAAGGTAACTGTCATTTTGCACATTTCTTGAGTTCACTAAAAACCATGCCTTTAATGTAAAAAAGCAACTAAATAATAATATTTAAGGCACTGGTTAAGAAAAGCAAATCCTTCTTCCTTTTATGTGTTGAAAGCAAATAATAACATGTAATAAAAGCAATTTTTCCCAATTTTGACAAGTTGAGTTTTTGGTATCTCACATTGCGAAAGTTAACAAAAGCAACGTAAAACTTGCAGCACTAAATTTAACTCATTTTGGAAGTTGGAATCTTGCCCTTCTTTGATTGGTGCCTATAGCAGGACCATAGCCAGTATCCATGCCAGTGGATAGACCAACAAAGTTCCTGCAACCATTTAAAGATCACAAAACCAAAGATGTCATGTGCTCGGCTTTTAGTTCTAGTGATCGATATTAAACACTGAAAGAAAAGTAAAGATGTAAGTTATGGAATAAATACCCGTCTGCGATGGGAGTAGCCTCAGCCCATTATTAAACGATGATACAAAGAAACAAGTAGAGGTGGTGTTTATGCCATTAGGACAGTTGCAAATAAATGAATTGTAGCTTCCGGTGTATCCACAGGCACCGCTGCTTTTCTCACAATCCGCGCATGCGTTCGGGTAGTCATTATAAACGTTGAACTTATATTTAAGCGATATTCCGTACTTCCAGTTATCAGGGTTTGATTCTTGGCCACTGAAGCTATAGAACGCGGAATACGAAGAGCATTGCAGCTTCGGCAAATTGAATTCGAACGAGGGGCCGAGATCTACCGGTGTGTATATGCAACATGTGGATATTGGGAGATTGAGCATGCTAATTGCCCTGCAAGAGTACAAGTAACTACAAATGGGAGCACCTTGTTTGTCACATAGAGGAACAGCACTACTGTTATCAACATTATAGCTGTTGGATCTGAAAATGGGTGACGAAGTGGTGGAGCAGTCAAGGAGAGTGAATACGTTGTCGTCCGTGAAAGAAAAGGGTGCGTCCCAATCTAGGCCGAAGCCTTTGCTCGGTTGAGAGCAACCGCAAGTCGACATCGAAGGATCCGAGATGTATATGACTTGGTTGCTGTAGTCTATGTTGGTTATGGGATAGTTTCCGGTGTGTGTTGTCAAGGTGAGTTTTTGTTGGTCGCAAGTTACATACTGTTGAAAGCGCGGATCACCGCAGCCAGGGCCGGTTCCAAAGGGGAACTTGATGGGGAGATTGCCACAGGTTCTCTGGCAGGCCTGAGATGAGACCAAGGAGGGAAGAAAGATCAAAGAGAGCAAGGGGAGGAGAGTGATGGACGAGTGATGTTTTAGCTTCATTGCTTCGGCTAAGCTTAGAGAATTGGAGAGGGAAACTAGAGATGCTTTATGTTGGAGTGGGATTGGTATATATTGTAATGAGCATGCATCCACGAAATGAATGAGAAGGTGGTTTTAAAGAGCGGTTTTTTTCTCGAAAATTTATAATTTGATCATCTTTTATCCCGACAACTTTAACATAAAATTTATGAATTCGACCAAAGTTTCTATGAATGGATGGATGGATGGGTAGAAGGAAGCATCTTGTACTTTATGTTTTAAGGGATTGGTTTTATGACTTTCGGTGTGAGGCTGGCTAGCTTTTAGGATCATTCACTTTTCCCTGTAGATGCCTTGTTATTCTCAAGTATTGCTCCCGTTGCTGTGTAATGATGACTTGGTTTTCTATGCACTTTTAAAACTTCTATTTGTCTATTCAAGAATTTTTTTTTTCTTTTGAAAAAAAAAAGAGAAAGTAAAGAAGTTGATTAAAAGATTAATTAACGTATGGTAACATATTTCCATATTATCAGTTGATTAAAAACAAGGAAATTGAGTGTGTTTGTATGTGTTGGTATACATGGGTAACTAAGGACCCTGGTTGTCAAGAGGTTGATCTGGCATTTTATTGCGGGGGGGATACGTTGACCCTGGACTTTGTTTACTCTGGGCATTTCATGTGCACAATACGATGTTACTCATTCCAGTTTAATTTTCTTTTATATATATATGTAGTTTGATGCATTGATCCATATTCATAGGAAAGATGACAGAAATTTCATATACATGAAACATAAACAAATAAATAAATCAAGTACAGAATCTCTCTTACAACACTGTCTAGAAAAGGTTTAGGCTTAATCAACACTACACTACACTTAACAAGAAGAATATTAAGAGTAAATTTTTTTATATATATTCCATTTCATTACGGGCATCTTTTCCATAACAAAGACAGCTAAATCGATAAAGACATGCATTTGTATTTAGTGTTGAAATATATGGCTAGTTATCGAAAGCTCTTTTGCCTTAGGGATGTCTTGTTGATGCCATGATGTATAAATTTGAGACAAACGATTAATAAATCTGCAAGGGCACCTTTGATTGTATTGCTTCTACCTAACCCTCCACCCAGAAAACAAGGGTAGCCATTGAACACGGTTAATAAAGTTGCTGCATGATTTTCAGCACTTAAATTGTCTTTCTCATAAAAATAACAGAAGCAGAATCATATACGTATAATCAAATCCTAGAAACCACTAAAAAGTCGAAGCTTGTTAACATAGATGAAGAAGGGAATCTTTCTTTTCCACTCTTTAATTGAGATTTGGAATCGCCATATTCCATCACATGGGACCTACCAGAAATAGTTAAGATTGATCATCAAAGTTTGGTCCACTGAAACCAAAATACAACTATAAGGCATCTGCATTAGTATGTTAGCAGAAAAAGAGAGATATATTAATAGTTTAAAAGTAGAGAGTGGAGACAATCTTTTGCTTTAACAACAGCATTAATGGGTGTTGTGTGGTGGTGTAGGGCAGATCCGACTGGTTTCAATCTTATTAATTAGCATCAATATATTCTTACTTTGTATTTAGCAATGCATGTGTGTTGCTGCTGATGAAATAGTGACAGACTTTAATGTTAAGTGTTGATCAGTTCCTAGAGACATATTACTTAAAAGTGATATTAAAAAGAAAAAAAGGACCTGCAATTAATAAGTTATTTTAAGCAAAATTATGTATTCAACGTAAAAGTTACTTCTCATAAAATTATCATTAATTAATCTTCAATCAATGTTTATATGTTTAGCAATCAAGTACGGGGAAATACTTGCCTATATTAGAGCTCACTCTTATCGGTTCTTGATCATTTTACTTTTCATTGGTGGAGTTATATGTATTTCTAAGTTGTAAAGGATTTGGTATTGAGCTCGAAATTAAGAGTTCTAACATCGAAAAATTGATTAATAAATGATATGTCATTCTTGTAAAAAAGAAAGTTAGATTGAAGATTTGAATGTTGCATGTTCTATCCACGCTCATTGCAAACTTTTTTTGCTCGTTTAGAAATTCTCTTGGTGCCTAATAGCATGTCTATCAGAGTTTGAAAGATTTATTGTGTTTCTCTTTTGTTTTTGGTGGATTCTTTTCAGTATTCTTAATTGTTTTTAATTTTGTTATTGATTTGATTTAGAATCTTTTACTGTTTTCATTCTTTGGATTTGCAATGACAGTGACAAAAGAAGTTTTGATGACAAAGGGGGCATTGCAACTCTCCATAGACCAGAAGATGTTTAGTGCTGATCAGTGCTCCAATTCTTTCCACAAGTTTCAAATGGTGTGGTTACTGTTGAACCTCCATATGAGGTTTTTGAAGATGGTGAGAAGGCTTGGCAACATTCATTGATGGTGCAATTTTTGGATGAACCATCAAATTTTAGTTATCTTCAAAAGACTCTGAATCTACTCTAGAGAAAATCTGGTAATAAGCTGTAAAAGTAACATAATTTAATCTCATTCTTAATGCGTTTTTGGATGATTAATTATGTAAATTAGTGGATTCGATGCTCTTAATCCTTTAAATTCATGTTTCTATACTTAGGAGAGCATTTGGGAGCGAAAGGAGAGAAAAACGAGCCAAAATCGGAAAAATAGACCTGTTTCCAAGATCTATACGTCTTGGGCATTTCCACACGGGCTGGCCACACGCCCATGTACCAGCCCGTGTCGATATCGTACCTTGCTTCCCAAATACGCGGAAAACCCTAATTTTTAGGCTTTCTGAGCATTCTAAAGTCTATAAATACCAATTAGAAGAAGACCTAAAGGGGCACTCAGAGAAAATCGAAGAAAGCACTCGAGGAACGCCACCGGAATTAACTCGGAAGTGGATCTCCCTCAAGATCGAAGATCTCAATTTAATTTCTTTCGAAGTTTTATTGAGTTTCTTTATGTCTTGTGGTTATTCTAACTTTGAGATGTTTTCATTTAGGATTATGAACTAAATTCCCTAGATACCTAGGGAAGATGAAACCTATGATGAATCTTATTATTTGATTTCTGATTTATGCGATAAATACTTGATTCTTGTTCTCAATTATTTATGCTTATTACTTGTTTTAATATTTCTGAGATATTAATTCAAGTTTAATGTGCTTATTTCAGTGGAGCAAAAGTCCATGTTTAAGAGTAGATCTAGCATAATTGAGTGGAGTTGCATGTAATCCTAGAAATAGGACAACATAAATCTACCGGATTAGAGTAAAATTTAATAGGGGAATCCATAGATCAAGTTAATGCGACAATAGGGGTTTTAATTAGAAAGAGATTTCAATTAATCAACCTAGAGTCAGTTGTTCTTACTCTCGAAAGAGATATTAACATAATTTAGGGATTTCTACGGATCAAGACATAAGTGAATAAATAGTTTAATTCAGATTCATAATAATAGGTGAAGTCTAGGTGGATTCTTTCCTGGGTATTGTCTATCTTATTGGTTATCTTCAATTATTTTCCTATTTCATTCTCTGTTGCTTCTTAGTTAATTAGTTTAGTAATTTTAGATTAAAAACAACCACTCCAATTTGTCGGCTAAATAATAGGAAAATAGTAATTACTAGTACTTTTAGTCCTCGTGGATACAATAGTCTCTACTCACCATAACTATACCATTGTTCGATAGGTGCGCTTGACTTAGTCGTATTTATAGTTAGTTTAGTGACCATCAAGTTTTTGGCGTCGTTACAGGGGATTAATATATTAGGAACACTTGATTTTTATTAATTTGGCCATTTATTTTTATTGCATTTTATTTTTGTTTTTAGTTTAATTTTTGTTTTCTAATTTTTCTTTTATTTTCTTCTAGCAAGTCCCTTTAGTTTATGACTAGAAGAAACCCATCCGGACCATTATTATTTGACAGTGGGATGAAAAGTACAGCTCGCAGAAATCGTAGAGAAACAAGGCAGAGTCGACAGAGTATAATAAATGAACAAGAGGACATTATTATCATTACTGAGGAGATGGGTGATAATCAGAATAATCAGCTACCTCTTGTAGTTGCTACAAATCTAGATCCTGTTCCTCGTACTATGTACGATTATGCCAAGCACACTCTAACTGGGGCTGAGTCGAGTATTGTGAGACCTACCATTGTTGCAAATAATTTCAAACTAAAGCCAAACACTATTCAGATGGTACAACAATTTGTTCAGTTCAATGGTTTGCAAGACGAAGATCCAAATACTCATTTGGCTAATTTTCTAGAAGTTTGTGATACTTTCAAGATAAATGGTGTTTCTGACGCCATTCACCTACGGTTATTCCCTTTTTTATTGAGGAACAAAGCTAAACAGTGGTTGAATTCTTTACCACGAGGTTCTATCACTACATGGGATCAAATGACCGAGAAATTCCTACTAAAGTACATCCCACCGGCTAAGATGACCAAGTTGAGGAATGATATCTCTTCCTTCGTTCAAATCGACTTAGAAACCTTATATGATGCATGAAAAAGGTATAATGATTTATTGAGAAGGTGCCCTCATCATGGGTTACTTTTATGGCTAAAGGTTCAAACCTTCTATAACGGTTTGATTTCCTCAACTAGATAGTTAATCGACGAAGCAGCTGATGGTACATTGAATAATAAAACACCCGAAGTAGCTTATGAGTTTATAAAAGAGATGTCACTGAATAATTATCAATGGCAAGTCATGAGGATGAAGTCGAATAGAGCAACCAATATTTTCAATCTAGATTCGGTCACCATGTTATCGAATCAGGTAGAACGATTAAATAAGAAAATTAATAATTTTTATGTTTCTACGCAGGTACATCCAATGATGTAATGCGATACAAATAAAGGTGGAATGAATAATCCAGAATGTTTACCCTTTGCTCCTAGCACAGAGAACGAACAAATCAATTATAAGGGTAATAATTCTAGGCCTCAAAATAACCCTTATAGTAATTACTATAATGCAAGTTAGAGGAACCATCCCAATTTCTCTTGGGGTGGTAAAGGAAATCAAAGAGCACAACCCCCTCCATGCTTCCAACAACAACCTTACCAACAAGAGAAGAAGGCGAACCTTGAGGAGATGTAAACGAAGTTTATCTCAGTGTTAGAAACCTGCTTTCAAAACACTGAAGCAGCACTTAAAAGTCAGCAAGTGTCAATTCAAGAGCTCGAGAACCAAATAGGTTAACTTGCTAAGCTAATCTCAGAAAGACCACAAGGTAGTTTGCCTAGCAATACCGAAACTAACCCAAGAGAGCATCTTCATGCAATTACTATTCGAGATAAAGAAGGGTTAGTTGAATTTGAATCAGAACTGAGGCAAGAAAGTGTGGTAAGTAATGGTAAGGTTGAGGCCAGAATGAGCAAGAACCAGTTGGTAAAGAATATAAACCTCGAGTGCCATATTCTAACGCGACAAAGAGAGACCACATGAATGAACAATTTGGTAAATTTCTTAAACTTCTGAAAAAATTACATATTAACTTACCGTTTATTGAAGCTCTTTTGCAGATGCCCAATTCCGTTAAATTTTTAAAGGAGCTTTTGGTGAACAAAAGAAAGTTAGATGATTCATCGCATGTGGAACTAAACATAGTTTGCTAGGCTATATGACAAAATAAACTACCCAACAAATTGAAAGATCCAAAGAGTTTTACTATTCCTTGTTTAATTGGTAATTTGAATATTAATAATACTTTGGCTGATTTAGGGGTTAGTATTAATGTTATGCCTTATAAAATGTTTAAACAATTAGGTCTTGGGAAACCCAAATAAACTAGGATGATTATTCAACTAGCAGATAGATCAGTTAGATTTCCTAGGGGTATAATTGAAGATGTTCTTGTATTTAGACATGGATGAGGATAGTGACGTACCTTTAATTTTAGGATGACCCTTTTTAGCAACTACTAGAACTATTATTAATGTTGGTATAAGTGAATTAATACTTCATGTAGGTGACGAAACAATTACTCTCCAAGCTCGTGATTCTGTTAAGACATCTAGTGATCGAGATGCTTTTACAAGTTCTGTTAATATAAGTAACCATGTGGCTCAAACTTCTTTGCAGGAAACCCCTCGGAAAAACGTGATAGAGCCACATTCTAGTCCATGTGACCAAAACAGAATAACTCATGAAGAATGAATGTTACAGATCAATGAACTAGGTGAATGGCAGACACATGTCAATGAGAAACCGATAATACACGATGCGAAGCCAAAGCGATTCCATGATGAGCATGTTGATGTAACAAACCAATTTAAGGTTAGAGACAAGGTACTGTTAGATAAAACGGATCCTCGAATGGCCACTTCGGATCTTGATGCAAACGGATCAAATCCCTTTACGGTACTGAACGTCTTTCCATACGGTACAATCGAGGTAACTAATTCTGAACTTGGCACATTTAAAGTAAATAGTACTCGCGGGTTTTCGGAGTTTAGTTTTTATATCCATCTTTTGTACTCATCGTTCTTTTTCCATTATAGTAAAATTATCTTTGCTTGTGATTTTTTATCCTTTTTGGAGGGGTTTTTCCACGTTAAATTTATGTGTTCAATTTCTCAAATTATTCTGCTATTTTTTTTGTTGCTTAATCAGGTCGATCCCAATAAGTGGTATCAAAGCTAGTTCAATTTTCATAGACCAGCCCATTCAGAGATGACATCAACAAGGTTTGAAATTGAGAAGTTCGCTGGTAAGACAAATTTCAATCTGTGGCAATCCAGATGATGGCAATTCTAGTTCAAACCTTATTTTGATCATAGAATTGATAACGAGAAAGAAGAGCTTCAGCTTCGCGAACCATAGTGACCATGCGAATACGAGGTAAGTCGAGCTTAGACTTTAAATAAGTGCTTCTTGGGAGCCAACCTGAGTGTTAGCACTGCTAATTTTCTTAATCTTATTTCATGTTATTTTTAAAATTAATTAATTTTCAAAAAATATTTAAAAAAATGTGGGTTTTTTACCTATACAGCCTGACCACACTGGTGTGTGGCACACACGGCCTAACCACACAGGCCCATCCCAGGCCATGTGTATAATAAGGGGTTTGACAGTGAGTTACAAGGCATGGAGATATGGTTATGTGACCCATACAGTCTGGACACACGGGTGTGTCTTAGGTTATATGAAACTTGGAGCTAATTTTTTCAATTTTATTCCAAGTTAGCGAGTTACACGGGTAGAAGACATGACTGTGTGAGAGACACAGCTAAGCCACACGAGCATGTGGGATCTCATACGGGTGTGGAAGAAGCGAAGGAGATCACACATAGCCGATCCACACGGGCGTGAGAGAAGCGAAGGAAATCACACACGACCGTGTGGCACGGGTGTGTCCATGGCTATGTGAAAACTAGGTTAATTTTTAATTGCACACGGGCTGAAAATATTCCACACGACTGTGTCACACGACCATGTGACCCAACCATTTCCTTTATCAATTTGTCTTTTCTTCTTCCCCAACCAAGCTACCCCTTTTATTTTATTTATTTATTATTATTTGTTATATTTATTTATTTTATTATACTAATTTTTCTTATACTTAGATTTTAAATTTATTTTAATTTTTCTACTATTTCTATTATTTTTAGTATTTTTTACTATTATTTTTATTACAATTACCTTTAAGTTTATTAGTATCATTGAGTTTATTATTATTATTATTATTCGTTTTATTTTTATTTTATTTTTCATTTACCTTTCTTTTTAATATTGTTTTAGTTGATTTATTTTTTTATTTTCTTAAACTTATTTTAATTATTATCTTTTGAAATATATTTTATGGTTGTTTCTAATCGAGTTATAACCCCTTAATCTTCTTTATTATTTATGTTTATTTTCTTATTAGTTTGTTCGGAATCATGCGTTACATTTAGATTTTACTACAATTCCACTTTTCACTTTTTTAGGGATTTCATCAAATATTCAGAGCAGTTTCAGTTTTCTTGCTCTCTTATGATATTCTGTTTATTCCGTGATTATATTTGTTTGTACATTGAGGATAATGTACATCTTAAGTGTGGAGAGATTATTTATATAATTATTAGAAAATCCTGAATTATGTCTTGTGTTTTAAGTAATTTTCTCATACTTCTATTAGAATAAATTTTTATCGATTTGAGATTTTTATTGATATATTTTGGATTAATTTGTAGATAATTGTGTATTGGTTGATTTAAACTTGAAGATATGAGAGAATCAAGCATGATAGGCTATGTTTCAGAAATTAAAATTTTTAGGTTATTTCTTTAAATTGAAGTATTATTTTGAAGTTTGAGATTTGCAAGGTTGAAATAAAAAACCATGATTTTTTGTGAGATTTTGAGCCTTTAGAGCATACATTTTTCTTACTCATTTTATTATTGGTTATGCGTGTGTCAATTTGATTTGTTATTCTAGAACTTGCGTCGATTATACATGTTGAGACCACACATTTTGATTTGATACATTGAGATGATAAAGACACTTAGACTTTAACCCACTTATCTCATAAAAAGCCTACCTACATAATTAACCCTTAGTGAACCTCGTTGAGCCTAACACACCGTTTCTTAAATTAAAAATTAATGTTAACCCATAACTCATTTTTTGCTCGTTGAGAATTTTTCCCATTTTATTGACTCCTTTTTTTGTCGAGATTTGATTTGGTTAGTTGCCTAACCATGCTCTTTTGTTTGATTTGCCAAATTATTTCTTATTGTTAAAAAAAAAAGAAATTGAAAAAATATATATATTTACATTTTGATTATTATTTAGTTCTATGAGCTTAAACAGTTAAATTCATATTTTGAGAAAAAACTGGTTTTCTTATTCTTGAATAGTTCTTGATTTATGCACTTATTTTTAATTCAGTATTTGTTCTTTTTCTAGTTTGGTAATTTATCAATTCGATCTCGATTTTAACCATATTTTTCGACCTTTCTCCACACCCTTGATCTAAGCCCTATTACAACCTCTTAAAGACCTTTTGATTTGTGTATCATATCATTTTATAGTGGTGGAGATTTGATTTTCATGCAAGCCTATAGTAATAATTTTTCATGTTTGGCTATTGAGTGTTATTTTTGAACCTTAAACACTTTGAGTTATTTGAGTGAATCTTTAGTGAGGATGTTGATTCTTGTCAATTTTGAATTAAAGGTAATTACTTAGATAAGGAGAAACACCTATGTTTTCGTGTTTAAAAATTTTAGCTTGGATTGTTTGAGACTTAAGTGCTCTTTTAGTTGAATTACTAATGCATAATTATTTATGGATTATTTTGAGACATTATTGATGGGAATTACAAGTTAAGAAATATTATTTTTAATATGAGTTAAGGATTTTGCTTGAGGACAAACAAACGCTTAAGTGTGGGGATATTTGATAAGCTGTAAAAGTAACATATTTTAATCTCATTCTTAATGCGTTTTTGGATGATTAATTATATAAATTGGTGAATTTGATGCTCCTAATCCTCTAAATTCATGTTTCTATACTTAGGAGAGCATTTGGGAGAGAAATGAGAGAAAAATGAGCCCAAATCGGACAAATGGAGCTGTTTTTAGGATCCACATGGCTTGGGCATTTCCACACGGGCTGGCCACACGCCCATGTGCTAGCCCGTGTCGATATCATACCCTGCTTCCCAAATACGCGGAAAAACCCAATTTTTAAGCTTTCTGAGCATTCTACAATCTATAAATACCAATTAGAAGAAGACCTAAGGGGGCACTCAGAGAAGATTGAAGAAAGCACTTGAAGAACGCCATTAGAATCAAGTCGGAAGCAGATCTCCCTCAAGATCGAAGATCCCCATTTAATTTCTTTCGAAGTTTTATTGAGTTTCTTTATGTCTTGTGGTTATTCTAACTTTGAGATGTTTTCATTCAGGATTATAAACTAAATTCCTTAGATACCTAGGGAAGATGAAACCTATGATAAATCTTATTATTTGATTTATGATTTACGATTTACGTGATAAATACTTGATTCTTGTTCTCAATTATGTATGCTGATTTCTTGTTTTAATATTTCTGAGATATTAAGTCAAGTTTAATATGCTTATTTCGGTGGAGCAAAAGCCTATGTTTAAGAGTAGATCTAGCATAATTAAGTGGAGTTGCATGCAATCCTGAAAATAGGACAACAAAAATCTACCGGATTAGAGTAAAATCTAATAGGGGAATCTATAAATCGCGTTAAAGCGATAATACTGGTTTTAATTAGAAAGATATTTCAATTAATCAACCTAGAGTTAGATGTTATTTCTCTCAAAAGAGATATTAACATAATTTAAGGATTTCTATGGATCAAGACACAAGTGAATAAATCGTTTAATTTAGATTCATAATAATTGGTCAAGTCTAGGTGGATTTTTTCTTGAGTATTGTCTATCTCATTAGTTATCTTCGATTATTTTTCTATTTCATTCTCTGTTGTGTTCTTAGTTAAATTAGTTTAGTAATTTTAGATTAAAAATAATCACTCCAATTTGTCAGCTAAATAATAGAAAAATGGTAATTACTAGTACTTTAAGTCCTCGTGGATACGATATTCCCTACTCACCATAACTATACTATTGTTCAATAAGTGCACTTGCCTTAGATGTATTTATAATTAATTTAGTGACCATCATCTGGTGAAGTTGATATCAAGCTTGTAGGCCCTAATCTTTATGTGGTGCAATTTAACAATGATGTAACTAGGTATTGGGTTTTAAACCAATGACCTTGGTGCATTTATAATAAACCTTTTATTGTAAAAAAGAAAGAATCAAGCATGGAGAGATTAGATTTTGATATGTGTAAATTACCTATTTGGGTTTATCTCTGTCATGTCCCATTAGAGCTTTATATGAAACTAAGACTGAGTTATATTGCAAGTGCTCTTGGTTTACTTCTTTATATGGATAGTATCATGGCTTATTCCTACTTCTATTGATGCCAAATTAAAGGATGATTCTACTTATGATGTTCTAGTTGATGTATCTTAGATGCCCAAAAGATGGTTTAAATTCTCAACTTTTGGACATGAGGATAAATCTTATTTGTAAGGAAATGGGTTCCTAATAATGGAAAAGAAGTAAATGTCTTAACTTCTAATGGGGAGCATAATGATGCTATAGTTATTGAGCTTAGTAGTGTGAGAGGTAAGGCTTGTTCCCCTCAGAAATCAAATGATTCAAAAAGAAATAAGAAAAAGAAAGGTTTATTGGTAGGTTCATCAAACAAGTTTTCTTTATTAGAAGAAGTGGACATTACTGACACAGTATCTGATATGGAAGAAACTTCAATAGATCAAATAGGTTTTAGTGAATCTAAATCTCTCAAGAAGCCTAGGGCTGTTGTTGGAGAGGTTGCTAAGCTAATAAAGGGACTTAAAAATAGGGAAAAAAGAGGCCAAATTGATAAAGGGAAGAAATCTACTAAGGTAGTTCTATCTACCTCAGGTATGAAACCATCCTCTTCTTTGCAATAAAATAGGTTGTTTGGAATGTAAGGAGGATGAACGATCCTCTCAAGCAAAGAAGTACTGTAGATAGGGTCAGCAAACTTAAAATAGATGTTATATGTTTGATAGAAACTAGAATAAAGAGTAATTTGCAGCAGATTGTTGATAAACGATTTCGAGGTTGGTATTTTTTGCATAATCATAATGAAGCTGATAATGTCAGAATCTTAAATTTTTTGGCAATGTAGCATGTTGTTGAGCCTTGCTACCGGTACAGATCAAAGTATTACTTGTGAATTTTGTGTTCAAGCAAAGCATGGGTTTTGTACTGCTATATATAGAATGAATGAGGCATTACTAAAAGAATATTATGGAATTATTTTGTTGATTTGCAATTATTATATGTGACAAGCCTTGGTTGCTTGTTGGTGACTACAACCTCATAGAAATCTTAAAGAAAGTTATTTTTGCTCCAATGATTTTCCAATGATTTTATTAGGTTCAAAGAGTTTAATAATTTTATTATTTTTTTAATTTTTACTACTTTTATTAGTATATTCATTAATAGAAGTCTAATTAATTGCTAGATCTTCAACTAATCATTAATTTCAGAATTTTTGTCTAAATTTTAAGATATAACATTCTTCTATCAAAGAATCTATAATAGAGTACTTTTATTGGATTTTTAAATATTTTATCTAATAATACCGCTATTATTGGTATATCATGTGCTTTTCTAAATAATGTTCTTATAGTTATGATTTTAATTCTCAAATGTTTATATCTAATTTGGGGATATTTCTTTTAGTCCTCTTAATTTTGTCTTTAGTAAATAGTGAGATTCTGTTAATCGCCTCTAGTATCTTTAGTAATCTGTATTACTAATTATTTTTTTATATGTCTTTGACACCATATTTTATATTTATATTTTATAATTTTCTTCTTTAAAAATATGGTTTTTATTAATCTTTTCTATCATTTCATCGAAAAGTCTTTTTCTTCTCCAATTATATTTCCTAATTTGATATCTTGTTATTCATTCTTAGGTATTTCTTCTAACTGATTATTAGAACTACTACCTATATTGAACATAAATATATATTCTTCATCATTTGTATCGAATCATTTATGATATTAATTCATATAATATTTCCTCAGATTTGTTTCCTCTTCTGAACATATTTCTAAATATTGTTCTTCAAGTGTTTTAATCATTTTTCTTGCACCTATTCCCTTACTAGGACAATTTGGTGCTATATGACCTTCTTTATCACATATCAAATAAGTTCTCTTTTTATTATAAACAGAATTTTTCTTATTTCCTTGTTTCATATAACTAGCTTATATCTTCTATTTTTCTTTTGTATTTTCTATAAGTATTTGGACATACTGATTTACATCCAAATTCCCATTCATTTTCTAAAATTTTTGTACAATGTTTATTACTTAATTTATGATTAACTTGTTTAGAAACTTTTACTTTGTAAACAATAACTAGTTATTCTTTCTTTTGCAAAATTAATTCTATTTCCTATAGGATCTATGGTTTTGAATTCACACCAGATATTTTACTATGTTTTTCTAAATAAGAACAGTATTTTTATACAAATCTCATCCCAATGAAGAAATTTTTTTTAGAAAATCTTCTAGACATCTGATATCACACAATTTAATTTTTGACAATACATAACTAGACAAACTATCTTGATCTTTTTTTATCAGTATAGCCACAAAATTCTATTTTTAGAATATAAGTTAACCCTTTTAATACATCTTTGGGAGTTTAAATTTGGTTGATTAACTGCTTTTTTTGTTCTTTTCCTTTTTTTTATTCTTCCCATCTTCTTAGGAATTGTAGAACATTTCTTTGAAGTGTTCTAACAAAATAATTTAAAAATTTTTCTTTTGACCACGTGTTGTTGTTAACAACTATAGTCATAGACTATGCCCATTCATCTATGGTTTTTTCATAGTTTGTTATAAGAATATTAGTTGGATCTAAATATATTCTTCCTTGAGCAACATTTCTTTTATTTAGATCATCTATCCTATGTGGGACAGGTTGGGTAGACGATTCTTCTAAATTTTCATATTTATTTCGTTAGTAGCAATATTTTCAGTTTGATTACCAAAAATTCTTGTTATATTTTCAACTTGTTCATTTTTTTTATTAAAGGATCTTAAATAATCATCTTTTAAAGATCCAAATCTAATTTTATTTTTCCATTAGGATCTTGATTTGTTTGATTAGTATCCATTGGTTTTGGTATTTCTATATTTTCTTTTCATTTGTTGAAGTATTTTCTTAATCGATTTATAACTTGTAACATTTATGTCTTCTAAGTCTATAGAATTATTAGAATTATTAGAACTACTACTACTATTTGTAGTATGATAGTTTAACATATAATGATAATTGAATAATACAAATAGGTATTTATGTTTTTATAAAGTTGTTCTATTAGTTTTAGATATTCTATTCTTTCATTTTTATCAGATGTCCTAGTAAATTTATTCTTCCAATGTTATATAAGTTGTTTATAGGATTAGAAATCATATTGTTGTTGATAAGTATAATTTCTTTTCGCTTTTGAGATTTTTTTATGATTTTTATTTTTAGAAGATGATTTTTCAAAGGAAGTGTCTTCTTCTTCTGACAAAACTAATATTATGTTACTAGGGAAAGATTGTATGAAACACTGATGCCACGTCATCTGTATCACTTTTCCAATAGTTTTATCCTACATTATCATTTTCATCCTAAATTTTAGTATTTTGATCCTGAAAAAAAAGTCAAATCTAAATTAAAATCTTAAAATTCAGGATAAAATTATTAATATGGCATAAAACTATTGGAGATGACCTCTTATTATCTCAGCCACCATTTCAACCTTTTAGGTTAATAGAATCCTAGTAGACATGGAGAGTTTGGTAGACATTTTAACAACCAAGGCCTTTCACAAGATGGGTCTCAGGGACAGAACATTAATGAAAGCTAGCCCAGTATATGTGTTAGAATTAAGTGACCCAAATCCTTATTTAAATAAAATACGATGGAAAATAAAATAAAAGTAAAATCCATATAGAACTAGACTTCTTTTATTTTATTTTAGAATAAGGTTTTTAAACCTTATTAAACTCCATCTATTTTATATTGATTAGGATAAGGTGTTTCAATCCTACTAGAATATGGCTTTGCAAGCCTATAAATAGACATAGTCTATTCCTCTTGTATTTGAGTAAAAATTTTTCGACATAGTGAATTTTCTTCTCCTCCGCCTGTGGTTTTTTTCCGAAAGGGTTTCACGTAAAATTTATGTGTTCTTTATTTTTATTTATTTTATTCTATTTTATTTTTCACAAATTGGTATCGAGCTTAGGGTTATTCATCTCGATCACGGTAATGGCGTCTTTGAAGTATGAAATTTATTGTTGGATCGCAACACAGATTTGCGTTGTGGCAAATTAAGATGCAAGCGTTCTTGCAGATGGATCTAGAGGATGCCCTGCTAGGATAGATAAGATGCCTTCGACATTAACAGATGAAGAGAAGAAGCGTAAGGATCGAAAGGCATTAACACAATTACATCGCATTTGTCCAACGAAATTTTGCAGGATGTGATGAAAGAGAAAACTGCCATTGCATTATGGAAGAGGCTAGAACAAATATGTATGTCGAAAACTCTAACAAGCAAGTTGCATATGAAGCAGCGTCTTTATGCTCATCGTTTGGAGGAAGGTGCGTCTGTACACGAACACTTAACAGTGTTTAAAGAAATTCTCTCAAACTTGGAGGCCATGGAGGTTCAGTATGATAAGGAAGATCTAGGGTTGATTCTACTTTGTTCGTTGCCCCCGTCTTATTCAACCTTTAGAGACACGATTTTGTATAGCCATGAGTCTCTCACAGTTGATGAGGTTTATGATTCTTTAACCTCGTATGATAAGATGAAGCATCTTGTGGTTAAACCCAACTCTCAGGGAGAGGGTCTCATTGTTCGTGGGAGACAAGACCGGAATGTTGATGATGATCGTGGTAGAACACAGAGCGGAATCCTCGTGGTAAATCTAAGGGTAGATCAAAATCTTCAAACAGAGGTAAAACTTGCAACTTCGCAAGAAGAAAGGGCACATTAAATCTGAGTGCTATAAGCTACAAAATAAGATTAAAAGGAGGCTGCGAATCAAAAGGAAAACAGACGGAAAATTCGGTGAAGGCGATGTTGTAGAAGACTACAGCGATGGTGAACTTCTAGTTGCTTCATCAATGATTCTAAAGTAAGCGAGAGTGGATACTTGATTCAGCTGCACCTTCCACATGAGTCCCAATCGGGATTGGTTTACAACTTATGAAACGAGATCTGAAGGTGTTGTTTTGATGGGAAATAATGCTTCATGTAAAATCGCGGTGTTGGAACAATTAAAGTTAAGATGTTTGATGGAGTTGTCGAACACTTAGTGACGTGCGGCATGTTCGAATTGAAAAGAAATTTAATTTCGTTGAGTACTCTTGATTCAAAAGGGTGCAGATACACGGTGAAAGTGGGGTTTAAAGATTTCAAAGGGTCCCTTGTTGTGATGAAAGGGCAAAGAAAGATTGCCAAGTTATATGTTTCTGTGGTTCTATCATTCTTGGTGATGCAATTGTCGCTTCCTCTTCCTTGTCGATGATGATATTACTAAACTTTGGCATATCGCCTAGGGCATATGAGTGAGAATGGCATGGCGAATTAAGCAAAGAGGACTTCTTAATGGGCAAGGAATTTGCAAACTGAATTTCTGTGAGCACCTGTGTTTTGGGAAGCAAAGAGAGTTCGATTCACTAGAGGAATCCATAACACGAAGGAAGCGTTGGAGTATATCCATTCGATCCGTGGGGCCGTCGAGTGCCTTCGAGAGGTGGAGCTAATTATATGCTAACCTTTATTGATGATTTTCGGAAAAGTTTGGGCGTTCTTCCCAAGCGAAAAGCGATGTGTTTTCCACATTTAAGTCTTGGAAAATTATGATTGAAAAGCAGACGGAAAGCAGATAAAATACCTCCGCATGCAGACAATGGCTTAGAGTTACGTTCGATGAGTTTAATAGATTGTGCAAGTCGAAGGATCATGAGACACTTGACGGTTCGTCATACTCCACAACAAAAGCGGCGTTGCGAGCGAATGAACGAGCGATCATGGAGAATGTTCGATGTATGTTGTCAAATGCCAACTTACCGAAGTCATTTTGGGCGAAGCGACCTCTCTCGCATGTTTTTGATCAACCGATCTCCATCCGTTGCCATTGAGAAAAAGACTTCACAAGAGGTATGGTGCGGTAATCCCGCTAATTATTCGATTTAAAGATTTTTGGGTGTCTGCGTATGCTCATGTTGATAATGGAAAATTGGAACCGAGATCCATTAAATGCGTTTTCTTGGTTATAAAGTGGTGTAAAAGGCTATAAGTTATGGTGTCTGAAAATAGAAAAGTTGTGATTAGCAGAGATGTTGTTTTGATGAAACGCTATGCTACCTAACTTATCTCTTAAAGACTCTTCCAATAAAGAAAACCAAAAGCGGTGGAGCATCAGATTAATCTGAATCAACTCCTCAAGCCAATACAAAATTGAGAATAGAGTTGCTTCTTCACCGCAATACTCTATCGCCAAAAACAGGACAAGAAGAGAAATTAAACCTCCAAAGAAGTATGCCGAGGTTGATCTAGTTGCTTATGCTTTAAATGTGGTGAAGATATAGATGCGAATCAAGAGCCATTTAATTATTACGAGGCGATTAGTGTGAAGACTCGAGAAAAGTGGATGTTTGCTATGCAAGAGGAGATGGAATCACTCCACAAAAAGCAGAACATGGGATCTTGTAAAACTTCCTAAAGGTAAAAAGGCATTCGTTGTAAATGGGTGTTTAAAAGAAAGAAGGGACTCAGGAGTTGAAGAACCCGGATATAAAGCAAGGCTTGTTGCAAAGGGTTACTGATCAAATTCGAGTGGACTTCACAGATATGTTCTCTCCGGTTGTTAAGCATAGTTCGATTCGAGCTTTGCTTGGTATTGTGGCCATGCATGATTTGGAGCTTGAGCGAGTTAGATGTAAAAGCGCATTTTGCATGGAGAACTTGAGGAAGATATTTACATGCAACAACGAGAGGGTTTTATAGTCTCGAAAAAGAGGACTATGTTTGCTTCTTTGAAAAAGTCCCTTTACGGTTTGAAACAGATCACCAAGACAAGTGGTACAAGAGGTTTGATTCCTTTATGACTTCTCATGATTTCAAAAGAAGTAGTTTTGACAGTTGTGTCTACTTTAAGAAAAAGCAGTGATGGTTCTTTTGTGTATCTACTTCTTTATGTTGATGACATGTTGATAGCGAAAAGATAAAGAGAGATAAGAAAGGTTAAAGCCCAACTAAGTGAAGAATTTGAGATGAAAGATTTAGGACCAGCAAAGAAGATACTTGGTATGGAGATTCTCGAGATAGAAAAGCAAGTAAATTATACCTAAGTCGGAAAGGGTACATTGAGAAAGTTCTTTGCGAGTTCAATATGCAGAGTGCTAAGCTGTTAGTACTCCTTTAGCGACCCATTTCAGACTTTCATCGGCCTTATCTCCTCAATCGATAATGAGATTGAGTACATGTCACATGTTCCATACTCTAGTGCGAGAGGATCTCTCATGTATGCTATGGTTTGTTCACGTCCGATTTATCATATGCGATCGGTGCGGTTAGCGGATACATGGCGAATCTGGTAAAGAACACCTGAAAGCGATTCGGTGGATTTTAAGATACTTACGAGGCACTACTAATGTTTGCTTACAGTTTGGAAGAACTAAAGATGGAGTTATAGGGTATGTTGATGCTGATTTTCTTTGGAGACCTTGATAGAAGAAGATCTCTCACGAGTTACATCTTTACAATCGGAGGTTGTGCAATTAGTTGGAAAGCCACTTTGCAAACTACGATCGCTTTGTCTACCATGAAGGTGAGTACATGGCGATTCTTGAGGCTTGTAAAGAAGCTATTTGGTTGAAGGGACTATTTAGTGAACTCAATAAAGACCTTCAAATCAGACACGATATTTTGTGACGATCAGTGCCATCTTTCTTACAAAAGATCAAATGTTTCATGAGAGAACAAAACACATTGATATTCGGTATCATTTTGTTCGTGATATTATTGCTCGTGGTGATATTGTTGTGAGCAAAATTAGCACTCATGAAAATCCTGCAGATATGATGACTAAGTCACTTCCTATAACCAAGTTTGAGCATTGCTTAGACTTGGTTGGTGTTCATTGTTGAAGTTAAACCCTTAAGGGGTTATTTGGAAGAGGTGAAGAACTTGTTTATTGAAAGTTCGCGATGAAAAACTTGTTCATTGAGAATTTGTGTCAAGGTGGAGATTGTTAGAATTAAGTGACCCAAATCCTTATTTAAATAAAATACGATGGAAAATAAAATAAAAGTAAAATCCATATAGAACTAGACTTCTTTTATTTTATTTTAGAATAAGGTTTTTAAACCTTATTAAACTCCATCTATTTTATATTGATTAGGATAAGGTGTTTCAATCTTACTAGAATATGGCTTTGCAAGCCTATAAATAGACATAGTCTATTCCTCTTGTATTTGAGTAAAAATTTTTCGACATAGTGAATTTTCTTCTCCTCTGCCCGTGGTTTTTTTCCCGAAAGGGTTTCCACGTAAAATTTATGTGTTCTTTATTTTTATTTATTTTATTCTATTTTATTTTTCACAATATGGTTTTGCCAAACAGCCAATCACGGTCAAGAAATCTATCACCCTCTCAATGGTATTGGGCGATGAACATACAGTCATAAAGATGATTGACCTTTTAGTGGTAAACCATCTGACTGCATATAATGCAATCTTCTGGTAGGCCAATAACATGAATGGCCAAGATGGTTGTGGCCATTTTCTATATGATGGTAAAATTCCCAAAACCCTCAAGGGAAGGGTACTTGAAATGTAACTAGCTAAAGGCTTGAGCCATATCATTTTCCTGAGGCTTACAAAAGAAATGATAGCTCTTTCTCCTCTTCTTCTTGCATCCTAGAACCATGTTCGACAAAACTCATCGGTTGGGGTGAACTTGATTGACAAAAGGGCATATATACTTGGAAGGTTTGGAAGTTAGGTCTAAAGCCAAACTTCCAAAGTTGAGGCTGCAAAAGTCACAAAATTTATCTTTATACTTGATTGAGGATCAATTATTAATAAAATGAGTTTATGTTTAATGTTAAAGAGAGAATAACTTAACAAATATGAAATATTAGAATAAGTAGATAAATTTATTTAGAAAATTTATTTATTTTATTAATTTTATTAGTACTCGCATTCTTTTAATTAGAGAATATGAATTACTACATATATTTATACATTTTCCAATTCCCAACTGAATTTGATTTGATGGCCTATAATAAATAAAAAGCCCAATAGAAGCCGAGAAAATCATGTAGAAGCCCAACCCCTACGATGAAGCACTGTCCCAACTGGCAGCTCACCTACTGCAATTTGGTCTCTCTTTTACTTCTGTAGCTGAACAGTCGAAGCAAAATCTTCGTGCCTCTTTTGGAACTAGGAAACCAACTGAAGCACCTTCCTACTGGTTTTCTTCGAATTCAAGGTATCAGTCGCATTCACGTTTTCCTGTTAATGGGTTTTCTTTATTTTATTTTCTTTTATTTTCTATGCCATCGACTTTTTTCTTTCTTTCTTTGA
The DNA here is from genome assembly GCF_025698485.1 of Gossypium arboreum. Taxonomy (NCBI): domain Eukaryota; kingdom Viridiplantae; phylum Streptophyta; class Magnoliopsida; order Malvales; family Malvaceae; genus Gossypium; species Gossypium arboreum. The sequence goes on along the minus strand of NC_069072.1, from coordinate 12,220,932 downwards.
GGTGCTCTTTAAAATCTGCCGCAATGTGTTGTTCCAGCCGTTTCTTGGGTTTCTCTATGGATTCAATTGAGATTATAGAATTATAGTAAATTTTTTTTTTGTGTGGATTGCGTATGGTAAAGAATCTAAGTTTACTCTCCTTATGTTTGATGAATTGCCTATGAGAGAACTATTCATATCGGTATAGAAAAAGGGTACATTTGTTGTTAAGCTGTTGAAATTAGCTGCTTTCATTAGTACATGGTTTGAAATTCTTTTCCGTCACAAACAGTAGGAACTGATGATATATTTATTTAGCTTTGACATTTTAGAGGTGATTGAATAGGCTCTTTATAAGTTTCCAGTAGTAGAACTGAATATGGAATTTCAGCAGTTGACTAATATAAGTGTTTTCTCCATCATCAGGAAAAGGCCACTGAACAAGATGCTGTTGAAATTTTGATGTATGAGAGTTTATGTTTTGCATACGGCTTGCTTGAGGTGTTGATCTTTGTGACTTCTGTCACCATATGGAATAACATCATTAGCTAAATAATTCTTTCGTTCCCTATAGCAGTTTTTACTCGGAGGAATATGTTTTGCTGAAAGGAGAAAACAAGGTACTTCAAATTTCACTGTTTGAATAGCATTTGATTTATATATTCTTTTTTCATTAATTTCAAATTCATTAGAAATGTTTATTGATTGCACAAGTCAGAGAGGTGAACCAACATTTTTGTTAAAATGATTACCTTCATTGTTTAACTATTGACTTCACCTCCATAATGACATGTGGTTTATGTACGAAGTTTAGCTCAAATGAGAAGAGAGTGATAAATTTGTGGATATCAATTTAATGTGTTGCTTAATGATGATATTAGTGGGCATTTCATATCACTTAGCATTTAGTAATGATTGAGTGTTGCTGAAAATGTGATTTCACTGATTTGCTACTATGCTAACGTCTATTTATTATTATCCTAATATATGCAGCTTTTACCATGATAATTTGCATTCTCCTTATGATGGTGTGATGAGAAAGTTCCTTCATTCTGTTTCTTCTTCATGGAGAGGAATTGCTGTCTTCTTGAACAAAGATTCTCAAAATTTCTCGTGATGGGTTTTTCCTGCAAAGATGATCAAGTTTGCTGTCTCTTCCTTGAGCCATTGTTTCCAGCTCTTATCTCATTGTTATCCCCAAAGTTTTGCCCCCAAATCTGGTCCACCTTTCTTCAAAAGATATTTGGGCCCTATACTCCACTTGTCGGACTCTGCCAATACCAGGCCTTTTCCCGATTATTCCCCAAAGAAACCTACCGTCAAGGACTCAGAACTTGTGCATCAAATCTCAAATGCAATAAAATTACGCCGTTCTGAGCCCGTCTGTCGTGTTCTGAAGCCTTATGAGTCAAAATTTAGATCTGATCATTTGATTTGGGTTCTGATGAACATTAAGGGTGAATATAGACTTGTTTTGGATTTCTTTGAGTGGGCATGCTTGCGTAGAGACCCAATACTCGAAGCCCGTTGCATTGTTATCCAAATTGCCGTAGCTTCTAAAGATTTAAAAATGGCTCATCAACTTATTCATGACTTTTGGTCAAAACCTGATTTGGATATTGGTCTATCACTCAATTACATCCTTGAACGATTAATTTACACTTACAAGGACTGGGGTTCAGATCCCAAAGTGTTTGATGTTTTTTTTCAAGTTCTCGTTGAAGTTGGGTTGCTTGATGAAGGGAAGAAGCTCTTTGACAAAATGTTGAATTATGGATTGATTATCTCTGTTGATTCTTTAAACATATATCTTAGTAAATTAAGAGACCACTTTGATGGGTTTTTGAGAGCTATAAAGGTTTTCTTTGAACTTCCTGATGTTGGCATTTGTTGGAATACAGCGTCATACAACATTATCATTCACTCCCTCTGTCAATTAGGGAAAATAAAAGAAGCCCACCGTTTACTCTTGCAGATGGAGTTGAGGGGCTGTCTTCCGGATGTTGTAACATACAGCACCATAATTGATGGATATTGTCATGTGGGGAGGCTGCAAATGGTGTTAAGGCTAATTGACGAAATGCAAAGTAAAGCATTAAAGCCCAACCCTTATACCTATAGCAGCATAATATATCTATTGTGTGAGACTGGTAAGGTAGTTGAAGCAGAGAAAGCTTTGAGAGATATGTTGAACCAGGGAATACTCCCTGATATTGTGGTATACACAACTCTCATAGATGGTTTTTGTAAGCTAGGGAATATTGCTCTTGCGTACAAGTTGTTAAATGAGATGCAGGGTCGAAAAATTATCCCTGATTTATTAACTTATACATCTATAATCTGTGGGTTATGTCGAACTGGAAAGATGACAGAAGCTTGTAATATCTTTCAAGAAATGCTTGGAAGAGGGTTGGAACCCGATGAATTTACATACACAGCACTTATTGATGGTTATTGTAAGGCAGGTGAAATGAAAGAGGCGTTCTCCCTCCATAATCAGATGGTGCAAATGGGGCTTATACCAAATGTTGTGACTTATACTGCACTTGCTGATGGCCTTTGTAAATGCGGGGAGGTAGATACAGCCAATGAGCTTCTTCATGAAATGTGTGGAAGGGGCCTTCAACCAAATATCTTTACTTACAACTCTCTTGTTAATGGGCTCTGTAAATCAGGAAATATTGCTCAAGCTATTAAACTGATGGATGATATGGAGACCGCAGGGCTTCATCCCAATGTTATTACATATACCACATTAATGGATGCTTACTGTAAGACAGGGGAGATGGATAAGGCTTATGAGCTTCTGAGGAAGATGTTGGATAGAAGGATACAACCCACTCTTGTTACATTCAATGTGCTGATGAATGGTTTTTGCATGTCTGGAATGCTGGAAGATGGTGAGAAGTTACTACAATGGCTGTTGGAAAAGGGTATAAAGCCGAACGCAACCACGTATAATTATCTTATGAAGCAGTACTGCATTCGGAAGGATATGCGTGCCACAGCTGCAATGTGGAAAGGTATGTGCGCGCAAGGAGTGATGCCGGATGCCAACTCCTATAACATTTTGATAAAAGGGCATTGTAAAGCAAGGAATATGAAAGAAGCATGGTTCTTACGAAGAGAAATGATTGAGAAGGGGTATGATCTTACAGCTACTTCATACAATGATCTGATCAAGGGTTTCATTAAGAGGAAAAAGTTGAAAGAGGCAAGGGAGATTTTTGATGAGATGAGACAAAAAGGGATGGCAGCAGATAAAGAGATATATTGTTATTTTGTTGATATAAACTATGAAGAAGGGAACATGGAAACCACACTTGAACTTTGTGATGAAGTGATAGAGAACTGTCTTGTAACTAAGCTCAACAATGGAAACAAGTAGATTGATTTTTTGTTTTTTTTTTCTCTTTATCTGCTGGGGTGATGATCATGGATGAAATTGTGTAACATAACAATTTTTGATATATTAGCAGAAACAATTTTAGGTTTAAGTAAAAGATATTCTTATGTTTTCTTATTTCTTGAATATATTTAAAATATACAATATCAAGTCTTTGAATCAACAACAATATGAGAGAAGATGAAATGGATAGTTTCATAAATTAAAAAAAAAATTAAAATATTTAAAATTTTATGTTGAAATATTTGTACCAATGCATTGAAGGATTATATCTAAATGTTCAAAATGATAATATTGGAAAAGCTAAGCAAATCCCATTGCTGAAGGTAATTTCGGTTGAATAAAGTCAAAATCAATTTTAAATAAATGTAAAAATGAAATCGCGGGCAGTTACCCAGATCCGGGCTCGGGAAGTGGAGCAAGCACGCATTTTCTAAGGTATTTCATTTAGGTAAACTAACCGGTAGGCAACTCAACTTTTAGGGTCACGAAAATGAAATGATGTCCAATAATTTAATTTTTTATGGTGGTTGATTAAAGACACATTTCATTTTGTTCATCCAAAACTTTTATTTTTAAATATTAGTTGAAGTAAAAAAACATTAAAATAAAAGTGAAAAAATAATAAATAATAAAATAATGCTTTAAAAATTTTTAATTTCTAATTATTTATTTCATTGCTGAAAGTTTTATTTTTTAACATTAAAATTTTATTTTATCCCTTGATAGTATCAGTTAATCTATTACTGTAATATTGAAATTAAGTAAATTAAATTAATTAATTTAATCTCTTTTAAATTTTAAATTTTTATTTTATGTTACTAAATTAAAATCAGTTAAAATAAATCAAATTTAATAATTGTCTATAAAACTTAAATTTCTTTTGATTATATAGTCTTGAATTTTTCATATTAAGCTAAAAGTAAAGAAAACTCATTGCAATTATTTAACTTTATTTTTCATGCCAAACAAAATCTAGAATTTTTCACAAACAATTAATTTAATTGATTGCAAGGTTTTTCTTTTCTTTTAGCTTAGCACGGAAGATCGGAGATTATATTTTTTGTAAACAATTATTAAATATGAGTTATTCAAGTTGATTCCATTAAGAATAATCTGGAAATTTAAAATAAAATTTAAAATTTAGGATATTAAATTAATTAATTTCAATATTACAGTAATGAATTTAGAAGGATAAAAATTTTCAACAATTTATTTAATTGATTTTGATGTGTTGAAATTTAAAATTTTAATATTGAAAAAATTGGATGACCAAAATGAAAGTATAAACATGATATGGTATGTACAATATAATTGACGTTAGAGGTTTAATGGTTGGATGACCAAAAATGAAAGTGTTTTAAAAGTTGAGTGACGAAATTTCAAGGATTTTATTTTAGATGACCAAAATGAAAGTGCTCTAAAAATTGGAAGACCAAATAGAAAATTTACCCTTTCATTTATGTAATTTGATCATTCCTCAAAATTTAAAGCTTTTATGTGTATCCCCTTATATCCTCGTAGTTTTTCCAGGAATTCTTGGAAGAGATTCTTGATTAATTAAGGATGTATAGTCGTTTTATGCATGATATTGAAATAATGTTGTAATTATTTTGGGTGTTTTCTACCAAAAAAAAACATTTCCAATTTGAATCTGGTCTGTACTGCTCCTGCTTTGGACCGCAAATGTTGGTTTGATTGTGCATTTGAAATATAAAAACTAAGTAGATAATGAGTTAAAAATAAAAGTTTTATGTTTAAATTTTTAATTTTTTTATAAGGATAAAAGAATATAATTTTTATATTTAATTAAAAATTTCAAAAATAAATAGAATATTTTAATTTTTGTGAGGGACTAAACGTAATCTTTGGAGGCCTCTATTTCTTTTTACGCCCCACATTTAACCACACATCTTAGCCCTTCCATGGTTTAAATTTTCAGTTACTTTTCTACTTATAGAAAGCTCGAAATAAAAATTAGGGTAACTTATACCAACAGTCATTCAATTTTGGGTAGCTGACAAAATAACCACTTTGGTTTCATTTCAGTCACTCAACTTTGGAAAAGTGACAAAATAGTCTTTTTTGCCGTTTTCCATCACAAACATCACGGCAAAGTGACATGGCAGATGACGACATGCTTGGTGTCAAAAACCCACCAATTTAATAGCCCTATCATCACCAATTTAGGGTTTAAGAAGAGAAAAAGAAGAAAAAGAAGAAGAGGAGGAGGAGAAGGAGGAGAAGGAGGAGGAGAAAAAATGGAGATGCCTCCAATGATTCCAAAATCAACTACTAGGCTTATGGCATCTCATTGTTGCCACTGAAACTGCAGACAAATTATGTCATTTGTACAAATACACACAGCCTCTGAAACCCAATCCACCATTTTTTTCAAAGAAAAAAACATATGTTTAATGAAATTTTCTTACCTACTCTGCAACTCTTGATACATTATATTCCCCAACAAAAACTTTACATTTGCAAAGACATGGTGTTTCAATGACGAAAATAGGTTCTTTTATTTTTTGAGTTTTTATTTTGGGTTCATTTTTTTCCTTCTATATTTGGTTCTTTGATTCTTCCAGCCTGATTTAAATCATCACTAGCGGCTTTCGGTAGGTCAAAGTTGTATATGCGAATAGTTTCTCAAAAACCATCCCCTTGGCTACAATATTCTTTGATTTTTTTTCAAATAACGATAATTTCCCCTTTTCTGCAAATTTCCATTCACAAAAAAATGGTGATGAAGAAAAAGTCAAGTCCCTAGGATGGTGTTGTGTATTTTTCATTTTGTTTCAAATTTTTTCCATGTTGGAATTTGGGAATGGTCATTGGACTATGAAATTTCTTGACGGAGTTTAGAAAATTATGAACTCTAATCATTGGAGTTCGGAATGATCACCGGAATATAAAATTTCTTGACACATTTTCTTCTTCTTTTTCTTCTTCTTTTTCTTCTTCTCTATTATTAAGGTTTTTTTTAGGTTTTTTTTTTTTAATTTCTTCTTAAATTGGGTGGTTTTCCACTGTGGACATCCAACGTGGCAAGTTAACTGGCCACATCAGCAGTCCCAACTATTAATTTGTGACTGTTTTGTCACTTTTTTATAACGTTAGTGACTGTTTTGTTATTTTTCAAAAATTGAGTGACTGAAGGAAACCTAGCGGATTGTTTTGTTAGCTACCCCAAACTTGAGTGATTGTTGATGTAATTTACCCTAAAATTTATATGGATTTTATCCATTCAGATGGCTTCATCAATTCTTTTAATTTAAATTATATGATTGAAGCAATTGATTTTCTAATAAATAGGTTCAACCATCCATGAAAAATCTATTTATTTAATCATTCCTACAATGAAAGAAAAAAATTACAAACAAATAAAAATATAAGTTTAAATCCACACAAATTAAAATTTAACCATCTCAAATAGCCTCTCTTTTACTCTTTTAAAGTTGTGCCATTGTCATATGTGCTTCTGTTATAGGGTTAGAATTTAGTTTGATAAATTGTACGACTTTAAGCGATATCTTTACTTTATCTTTACTTTAAATTTAAGTTAGCCTAGCTCTCAAAAGATGAGAATTTTCGTGGAAATTCTCTAAGGCGCCAAAAAATATAGCAGAAGCAACTCAAAATGAAAGAGCAACGAGAAAATTGAAAAGCCACAAGAAAATAATACACACAAGATGTTTGGATAAATGCTCTCAATCTTTAACTCAAGAAAGAATACAATAAGATGAATACAAATGAAGGGGAAGACCTCTATTTATAGTTGAGCTCCTCCAAATCCAACAGTACAGATTGAGTTACATCGACAAGCAAGATTAGAGCCTATCTACAATTGAGAGTCCTAAGAGATTTAAACTCTCTACAATTTTATCCTTTAGGATTTACAATATTTACCCTAGTAACTCTAGTTTTACTGGATTGTTTCATTGGTCCACCAAAGCTTCTCCATGGGTTCCACGAGTCGGGCCAGTTCAAACGGGTCAAATAAGCCCCATTTAATAAGTTAACCTCCATGGGACGTTTTGTGCGCAACGGTAATGAGCTTTAATCCGCAACCCATGACATTCTCCCCAACCCATTTCACAATGCCCTCATCTCGTCCTTGGAATGCCACTAGTTTGACTTGACTTGGAACTAACTCAATGTCTCGGTTGATTCCCAAATAGTCTCTCTGTTGGGTAGTCCTATAACACCCCTAGCCCGGCCTCGTCGTCGAACCCGAGTTACATAGTGCTATGAAAAACAAAGACATTCACATGCAAAACCATCAAAGAAATCTATTTTAAAGTCATTCAAATTCTATTATGATGACACATATATAATAGAGGTATAAACATATGTGAGACTAATCAAGGTTTAAACAATATTATTAGTTTCAGGTATTTTATAATTCTATATAAAAAATTTTAAACAAAACGCGTTAAGGAAGTCCGTCAAAAAATTGACCGCCCGAGCCTATCAGCTAAATGACTATCCACTGCTTGTTTTTATTACATTATTATCCGCCCAAATAGTCTGCATTTATAAGTTCGCCAATTATCCAAAATATGTTAACATATTTAACACATGCAATTATTTTCATTTCAAGCGTACTATTTGTCTATGCCAGCATTGAAAAAGCATCATGAAAGAGTATATACATATATATATATATATATATATATATATATATAATGTTCAATACATCAACACTCGTTTCACATTCAATTCCACTGAGTAGACCTTCTATACATGCCACTTGACCCGGCGTAGAGTTAAAATAATTCTTCTGAAACAGGAGTTAGATAGTGTGAGTTGTGGATTGATCCGCTCATCGAGTTCCACCAATTTCTCTACAAGGAAGGGAAAATTAAACAAGGTAAGCATTAAATATGCTTAGTAAGTTCACTAGTTTAAAACATTAAACTCACCTTGCAAAACATTCATACATATATATTGCTTAACTAAATTCTTTATCCTACCAACACATACCACATGTACAAGGTGAGTACATCTCATTCAAACATATAATGTATCCTAAACATTTCGTTACCCATTCATACCTTATTTCAATTCATAAAAGTCATATAGTCTGTAACACCCCAAACTTAGCCTAGAAGTTATGACCAAATCTGGATAAATTACATCGATTCGTTTAGAAAATTGTTTTCAGTAAGTACTTAGCAATTTCAACTCTGGCAACCAACCATTAAGACCATTTGCTCGTTTGCAGACACACTTAAGAAATTAATTATTTTACAACGAAAAATTTTCTCTGATTTTTTAATTTTGAAAACCAAAATCTATTTTGTTGACTTGCGTGATTTTGTGGTTTCATGATTGAAATCAGAAGTTACCGACGAATTAAAAAAACCTGAACCAGTTTGAAATAAATTACAGATGTCAGACCCAAAAATTCAAAACAAACAATAACGAAAATCACAATATTTCCATTAAGGGCGAAAAACAATCCAAGCTCCAACATGCCGTCCAGTCCTAAGTCAGAAGGTTACCTGAACAAACAGAGATAAAACAAAATGGTGAATTATTAAGCTCAGTGTATAATTAAACTCAAACAGAAATCAAGCAAATATAATATATAAATCAGAGTAACATAGAGGATTTCATAACAATCATGCAAACAGAACGGGGAATGTTTGATTATGCCAATACTGTGTTTTTCAGAAAGTCAGAGTGTAGATTTTTCAGAAATATCCTAACCATCTCCGCTACACACCAAAATAGAGTTCCCAACAACTCTTCCAACCAAAACACACCAATAGATAATTATGGATAGTGCCACCATATTTGTAGTTAAAACTGCCAGATCAGATATACATGGTTAAGCCACCATAATTGCAGACAACCTGCCAGACAGAATTGTGGATAAACCACCAAATAATGCAGATCATTAAAATATCAGAAACTTCCTCATTCCACATAATCTCAAAACCCATAAAAAGTTTCATGGCATGCATATTCAAAATCAGAGTGATGAGCATGTAGGACATACTGTCGTACAATGATAGAACAGAAGGCATGGTAATCCACGCTATGCAAAACAGATTTTCAAATCTCAGTGAATTATATAAGATTTGCCATGAAATCACACACATGGTTATATGTCAGAATTAGTATAAAACAAATGAACATTTCGAATATCACATGTTCTCATTCAACAAATTACACAGAGATGTACCATCAAAATTATCAGAACACGGACCATATCTGAAAAAAACACATACCTTAACCACATCCCGAATAAAAGCACATCATACACTAACAAATCATACTTACTTAACTTATATCATATCAGACATATGTACAGATAGCGGATTATACACTAACAATTCACCATATATCAAATTTTATACCATATTTTAAACCATACGGACCCTACAGAAGGCTGACGTTCGACGAGAACAATGTTTATGGCTCTAGGAAAAAAATTCAATTTTTAGGCCCACACGCCTGTGTGGATTCACATGGCCTACAGAGCTGACCCGTGTGATCCACATGGCCTGGCACACGGCTGTGTAGCTCATATCAATGCCTCACACGGTCTGTCACACGATCGTGTGACCCAATTTAAAGAGTTACACAGTCTAGCACACGACCGAGCACATGCCTGTGTGACTCAAGATCAAATATATTTCACATGGCCTAAATACACGCCTGTGTCTCTAAATCCAAAACAATGAGTTACGCGACCTATCACACAGCCTAACATGCAGTCATGTAACTCACACGGCCTACCACACGGCCACGTGGCGTCGATAATCATTTTTTTGGTCTCTATCATTCGTGAGATTTTGGGTTTTTCTTACAGACTTAATACAGATTTGATGTAGAAGCAACCAAGATGAATTTCCGACCCTAAAACAACAATAAATCTCAAGCAAACAATTTATTCAAAATTGAAATGCAAAACTAACATCCAAACCCGAAGTTATGTCAAAAAGCTTTCAACACAAAAATCTAAATCAAACTTACCGATAAACAAATAGACAAATACAAAATTATTAAATCATTGGGGGAATGTTAAATGTCGCTCGATCCTCTCCTGAATTAACTAAACCTATTAAACCAATACTCAAAGTAGAATCCACTCTTGTAACGCAAACTCAAAAACCCAACAGAACAAGTTCACCATCTAGCAAAACAAACTCTTATCGGTACTACAAATTGAACTAAGAAGGAGAAACCAAACCTTATAAAAAATTAATTTCACGCAGGATAACAAAACAAAAGTAACTAAAGAAGAAAAGGCAAAACAAAGAGGAAGAAAAATAGAGAGGAACGCCAGAAAACAAAAATGAAAAGTGGACGTGAAAGAGAAAGGGAATTTTGAGTGAAATTTAGTTACTTTAAAACAAAAAGAAAACTAACTCAGAATGCAGCATAAATAAAAAGAACATTTTCCAATTGCTTTTGTAGAGATTTGAACATAAGACCAGTGGATATACAGAAGCTTAACCACTGAACCACTAGGCTCAACATTGTCATCAATCAAGTGAAATTACTATATAAACAAGATGCTTAAAAATAGAATTTAGACAAAGGTAGCAAAATTCAAAAGAAAGGGTTCGAACCTGGAACCCCGCACACACAAACATAACAATTAGTCATTGAACCAAATCAATTACTTTTCAAAATTTTCAAAATCTTAACTCAAAATCAAAAGGTAACCATTCTTGATTTCACCAACTCCATTTCTTCTGACCTAGTTTTTAAGATGTTACATAGTCAAAATTTCTATTTCAGAAACATTCAACCCGATGGCTTAACATGAATAAAAAGGAATAGGTGGGTAACCATCCGAAAATACATCAGTTTACTCATAAGAGCTTTCCAACCAATAACACGCTATGTTACACATAGTGCAAAGCCCGTAGGCAAAATATTCTCCCCTGATAACATGCCGAATTACTCATAAGAGCTTTCCAATCAATAACACTCTAGAATCTCCAAAAAGATTAAATTGGAAATCCACAACAAATGCAAGACTCTAGAAAACTTCAGTGAACTTTCTTCAACCTTTTCACACCTCCCTTCTTCTCGTATAGTGTAGAAACACCCCTATTGGCATGCCATTGTATCAATTCTTCATTCTGGAAACACACACATAACTGGACTTTCATTTTACCATTTAACACATTTTATTGCCTTATCATACCAGTTTACTAACCATTTTTTTTATACATTCCCATTCATATATTTCATAATTAAATGTAGCAACACCATATGAACTTACATGGTATAGTAGCAGAAATTGAACATTAAATGATCAATCTGTGATATTTCATTTTCCTCTGTTATCTACTAGTTGGTTTGGTTTTTTTATCTATATGTTAATACATTCAGTTCAACAATGACAACACTTCAAACTTTAATGGTTTTGAAATTAGACATATAAGTTAGCTTAATTGAGATACAAGGATATCAAAACATGAAACTCATGAAGAACATGATTTGAAAACACTTACATGCAAAGCCGATTAATCAAGAAAGCTTAGAGATTATTTTTCTTCTAATGAAAATAATATTTTTCTGTAACACCCCAAACCCGACCTAGATGTTATGGTCGAATCTGGCGGCGTTACATGAGAGTGTTTTTAGAAAATCTTAGCAAGTTAAAAATCGTTCAGTTCATTATCGTTATTTAAGTCGTAAAATCTCCAATCCGATTATTAGGTGAACACATTTTATTATCGCGGAAGCTAAAACACCATTAATTTATTAATCAATAGCTTAATAGTTTAAAATCCCGAAAATAAATATTTAGAATAAAGCAGACAAAATAGAATGTTACTCAAAAATCCCTAAATGTCCAACAGTAGTCACCATCGAGTCCTCCGCCACACCGATCCATCTACTGCTGAGGATTACCTGACATAAAATAAATAAAAGAGTGAGTTTTTGCAAACTCAGTGTGTATATCCCCACAAATAGCATGCATACAAACAGATAACAGAATACAGATATTCGGCCTTAGCCATACAAATATCGCATGCAGATCAGATCAGATATTAGAGAACAGAAATCATGCCCACCAACCCTGCACACCATCTCCGTCCAACCCAACACACCATGTGGGGATAAAATCGACCCACCCAGCTCTACACACCAAGTATAGGGATAAAATCGACCCATCCAGCCCTACACACCAAGTGGTACTGTGATATATGTAGCGTAGCTGCCCGATAATAGGCTAATCGCCTCTTAGACTATCTTCTCTTCACAATAACCCAACCTAATGTAATGCATCATAAATATCGTGGCATGCTTATATGCAAAAATCAGATCATATCATAGTAGAACAGATATATGAAATCAGGCACATATACATGCTTATTGTAACATGCTTTACATACAACACAGTAATCATTCATAGTATGGGGTCTAAATAACGCTTACCGTCCCTACAGGCAGGTCACAATCGACTTAGGCGACCCGTGTAACCCTACAAAACATTTTAGAAAAATTAGGCTCACACGCCCGTGTGGATCACACGACCTGGCCCAAGACCCACAGGCCTGTGTGGTTCACCCATGTGACCCACACGCCCATGCGGCCTACATGGCCCAAATGGTCAAGCTCGTGCCTCGCACACAGCCTTGCCAGCCTCGCACGGCCTGTCTCATTTGTTACACGCCCGTGTCTCGCGACGCAAGCTACCACACGGGCAGACCATACGCCCGTGTGGCATCGACAGACTGGTTTTTTGACTTTCATCGAAACTCATTTTCTGTGCAATCGGAGTACACATTTGGTTTGTTTCTGCTGCAAATCTAACCACGAGCACTCTAAAGCCTAAGATTGATAAAACCGAGTCCAAATCAGTCACTTAAATCGATTTACCTAAGATTGTATAAAACCTGAAACCCAAAATCTACTTACCTTCGACGAAGAACGGTGTTTCCTTGCTGTTTAGAACCCCGATTAATGATCCACAGATCCTTGAATCCCCCTTAAACAATAACCAAAACCTCTCTTAACAATCTCCGACAGAAAATACTTAACTTACATAAAGCGATACTTATCGAATCGATAAAATCTACTAGCAAGGCACCAAGCCAAATGAAAGGGAAAGAAAAACGAATTGAGAGGAGAAGGAGAATATGAAATTTTTGCGGCAAAGGGAATTTTTGCGAAAAAGAGAAGACGGTAAGTAAAAACTATTTTGCCAAAAAGGAGGAACAAAAAGATAACCCTAGGTTTTTCTCTTAAAGCCTACAACTCAGAATTTTAATGAAGCCCAACGTTTACTGAAACTTGCAGCAAAAAAATAATCCTAACGCTACTGCAGGAAATCGAACCCCTGACCCTGAGCGTAATCACTTGTCACTTAACCACTAGACCAGCAGGCCCATTCTATTAAATTTTTACCAAAAATTCCTTATAAGCCCGCTGACCTTAAGTCAGGCTTAATTCAATTAAAAACCCAAATTTAGCCTAAGTTACAGCTTGAACTTAGGACCTCCCAAACACACCCCAGAGCTCATAATTACTTAATCCAACATACATTTAAGCCAAAATAACACGAACCACAAATTCAGACACTTCCAAGCCTGAAAATTCATTCTCGAATTTTACCTGATCGAGAATATTACTGACTCGTCGAATCCTCTGGCTCCCAAGTAGCCTCCTCAGTGCTATGATTCCCCACAGCACCTTCACTAAGGGAATAGACTTTCTACGCAGTGTCTTAACATCGCGATCCAAAATCTAAACTGGCTCCTCCTTGAATGTCAGATTTAGTCTAACCTCAATCTCCTCCACAGGCACAATGTGAGTAGGATCAGAGCGATACTGTCTCAACATTGATACATGGAATACGTCATCAATATGATCCAACTCTGGAGGTAGTTCCAACTGATATGCGACTGGCCCCACTCACTTCAGAATCTGGTACGGCCCAATAAATCGAGGATTCAGCTTACCCTTACGACCAAATATCAAAACCTTCTTCCATAGTGAGACCTTAAGAAAAACCATGTCTCCCAGAGAATACTCGATGTCCTTTCTTTTCAAATCCGCATAGAACTTCTGTCTATCAGAAGCCACTTTTAGTCGGTCACGAATCAAATGGACCTTAACCTCAGTCTCTGAAACTAACTCTGGAAACAGAATACGCGTTCACCCAACTTAGATCAGCACAAAGGAGTACGGCACTTACGACCATAAAGTGCCTCATATGGTGCCATCTATATACTAGACTGATAATTGTTGTTGTAAGCGAACTCAGCTAAAAGCAAGAACTCCTCCCATCTGCCTCGGAAATCTATTACGCAACCCTTCAACATGTCCTCCAATATCTGAATTACCCTCTCCGACTGTCCATCTGTCTGAGGATGAAAAGCAGTCCTGAAGTTAAGACGAGAACCCAAAGCCTTATGAAGTTTTCCCTAAAATCGAGACATGAAACGAGGATCCCTATCAGAAATAATCGAGACAAGTACCCCATGAAGTCTCACTATCTTAGAAATGTACAGGTTGACCAATTTCTGTAGAGTGAAGTCTGTCCTAACAGGGATGAAATGTGCAGATTTGGTCAACCGATCCACAACGACCCAAACAGAGTCTTTCTTACTGGGTGTTAGGGGCAACCCATTAACGAAGTCCATCGTTACTCGCTCCTATTTCTACATTGGTATCCTTATTGGCTGAAGCAAACTCGAAGTTAACTGATGCTCAGCCTTAACCTGTTGGCAAGTCAAACAACGAGTAATAAAGTCTGTCACCTCACATTTCAACCCTGGCCACCAGTACAACTCTCGAAGATCCCTATACATTTTGTTCCCACCAGGACGTATAACATAAAGGCTACTATGCGTCTCTCTTAGAATCGACAACCTCAAATCCTCATCATTGGGTACACAAATCCTATCTCAAAAATGCAACACCCCATCACTGTCTCCTAAAATCAATGGTAGAACCAACCTCAACCTGACGGAATCGCAACTCAAGAGACTTATCCGTCAACTGTTTATCCTTAATTCGATCCAACCACGTTGGCTTAACCTGCAACTTAGCCAGAAGACTCCCATCGTCATAAAGACTTAGTCGATCGAATATCATTCTCAAATCGATCATCGCACTACGACTTAACGCATCTGCCACCACATTGGCTTTACAAGGATAATACTCAATGTTGTAGTCATAATCCTTAAGTAACCCCACTTATCGATGCTGCCTAAGATTTAACTCCTTCTAAGTGAAGAGATACTTGAGGCTCTTGTGATCAGTATAGATGATACACTTCTCGCTGTACAAGTAATGCCTCTAGATCTTAATAGAGAAAACCATCGCTGCCAACTCAAAATCATGTGTCGGATAATTAGCCTTGTGAGTCTTGAGCTGACGAGATGCATACGAGACCACTTTACCATCCTGCATCTAGACGCAACCCAAACCCACATGTGACGCATCACTGTAAACCATGAAATCCTTGCCAGACTCAGGTTGTATCAAAACTAGAGCCTGAGTCAAGGCTGTCTTGATCTTCTCAAAGCTCTCCTGCTGAGCGTCCTTCCAAACAAAGGAAACCTCCTTACGTAGTAACTTATTCAATGGCACTGTGATCAACGAGAACCCTTCTACGAAGCGTCGGTAATAACCTGCGAACCTCTGACACACTCTTCGGCTGTTTCCAACCCAACACAGCTTCAACCTTTCGAGTATCCACTCTAATCCCCTCTGCAGAAACTACATGTCCCAGAAATGTCACTTCTCTAAGCCAAAATTCGCACTTACTAAACTTCGCATATAGCTGTTTCTCTCGAAAAATCTGTACAACCACTCTTAAATTCTCGTCGTGCTCGTCCTCAGACTTAGAATGTCATCGATGAACACCACCGCGAACTGGTCTAAGTAGGGCTGGAACACACGGTTCATCAAGTCCATGAATGCTGCTGGTGCATTAGTCAACCCAAAAGGAATAACTAGGAACTCGTAATAGCCATACCGAGTCCTAAATACCATCTTATGCAAATCGGCTTCCTTTACTCTTAACTGATGGTAACCTGAGCGCAGATCAATCTTAGAAAACACTAAAGCTCCTCTGAACTGATCGAATAAATCGTCTATCCTTGGAAGTGGGTATTTATTCTTGATCGTCAACTTATTCAACTGATGATAATCGATACACATCTTTATCGTGTCGTTCTTCTTCTTCACAAATAGAACCGGTGCTCCCCATGGAGACACATTAAGACGAATAAACCCATGATCCAACAGCTCCTGAATCTGAGCCTTAACTTCTATCAACTCATTCGGTGCCATTCGGTAAGGGGCGATAGACACCGGAGCTGTACTAAGAATCAACTCAATCCCGAATTCTACCTCACCGCCCGGAGGCAATCCTGGTAATTCCTCTAGAAAAACATCTGGAAAGTCCTTCACAGCACGGATGTTATTGACCAATAAGCCCAGAGAATCAGAAGCACTGATGTAGGCTAAAAACGCCTCACATTCTTTCCTCACCAGTTTCTCTGCTACAATCGCTGATATCACATCCTTTCCTCACCAGTTCCTCTTCGGTCCTCAAAACCATCCTCTTTTCAGTATAATACAGACTTACACGATGCTTCACCAGTCAGTCTATACCCAGAATCAGGTCGAACTCCCCAAACGGAAGTTCCATCAGATCGGAAAAAAATATTGTCCCTTAGACTTCTAACGGAATGTTCCTGAACAGCTTACTGACCTTAATGGACTGTCCCAACGGACTCACCATAGAAATCTCACTAGAAGTGCTCTCATGCGAAATCCCCATGGTCTCAGACACAGAACATGCAACATAAAAATGTGTAGAATCTATCTCTATCAGTGCAACATAAGGTATCTTAAGAATTAAAAACGTACCCGTAATGACATCTGGAGCATCTCCATCCTCACGGCGACGTGCAACATAGACAAGTGCAAGCTGCCTCGCCTCAATCGGCCCAGTATCCCTATCAGGTACTCTCTGACCTCGACCCATATCATTACCACCCCTAGCCTGTCCTCGACCCCTAGTTGGCTATTGTACTCCTCTCGGTGGCTACGCAGTTTCAAAAATCAAAGCTTGCACCTGATTACCCCTCAGTAGACAATCCTTAACTCGATGCTCAGTCGATCCATACCTCAAACAAACGCCAGTAGATCTCCAACACTCGCTTGGATGGCTTCTATTACATAGCAAATAGATCGCCACCCCAGCAAGTGCAACTGTAGGCCCAACTCTAACAGACCTGTCAGCCCTAGCTTTTTTCTTAGGCCTCATCCCAGAACCAGTAGACTCAGAATCCCTCTTAACTTTCCCTTTCTCACGGTTTTGGCGCTCAGAGCGCTTTACCTCCTCAGCTATCTTGGCCTTCTCAACCAAGACTGAGAAATTTCACTCCCTCTGAGGAGCTATCAAAACTCGCAGACTATCATGAAGACCATCCTCAAATCAAACACAGTGCTTATACTCATTTGTCACCATGTCCCTTGCATAGCGACTCAGCCTCAAAAATTCAGCCTCATACTCTGCCACTGAATGATCTTCCTAAGTGAGATTCAGAAACTCACGTCGCCTAGCGTCAGTGTAGTTAGCTCCCACATACTTACTCTGATAGGTGGTCTTAAACAAATCCCAAGTCAACCTATCAGGCTGGGTACCCTCCTTAACGATCAACCACCACTGGTATGCCTCATCGCGAAGTAGAAACACAGCCCCCTTGAGCTTCTGCTCATCAGTAAAATCCAAATCATCAATTATGTGTTCTATCGCCTCCATCCAATACTCGGCCACACTCAGAGCAACTCCAGCAATCCCTTTAAATATCTTAGCCCCATTCATCTGGAGTCGTTCTGTAACCGGCCCACGACCTCTAGATCCAACATTAGCTCCAGCGACCTCTCCAAAATTCGCAGTATGGCCTGAGACAATGCGTCGTCCTCAGCTGTACGGTCTTGAGACTCAGCACTCGTCTCAGTAACAGGTGACACCAGCGTCTCGCTAGTGTCCAGATTAGGGATCGTATCAGATACGAAAGACTCAGTTTGATTCCCTAAACGGCCTTTACCTCGACCTTTAGTACCCCGTCCATGAGTACCACGTGTGCTCATCGTACTTATCGAATTAATCTGTATTAAAGAATTTTATGCACATTAATTTACAGTTTCGATAATTATTAGCAGATATTTTATGCAGAACAATATCAGAGTTTCAGAGCCAGTTATCGCGAGTAATAAGCTCACTACAGTTTCAGTTTACACTACCTAAGTGTTTCAGTAAAGTTCTACCTGTAGTAGTCTCACAATACATACATAGTATTTCAAACAAATACAGACAATCTTTCATTTTAAGCATGCTTTCAGACAATAAATATCAAAGTGTCAGAGAACTTACAGGATCAGTACTGAAGGCCCAATGTACCACATACTTATTATCAGAAATATTTCCAATTATTTCACAAATCATTTTCTTTAAACCCAACTTTTGAAACCAAAATCCACAGTCGAGTTTTACAAATCTGGCTCTGATACCACTAAATGTAACACCCTAAACCCGACTTAGACGATATGGCCTAATCTGGCGACGTCACAAGAGAGTGTTTCTAGAAAATCTTAGCTAGTTAAAAATCGTTCAATTTATTATCGTTACTTAAGTCGTAAAATCTTCAATCCGATTATTAGGTAAACACATTTCATTATCGCGGAAGCTAAAACACCATTAATTCATTAATCAATAGCTTAATAGTTTAAAATCTCGAAAATAAATATTTAAAATAAAGCAGACAAAATAGAATGTTACTCAAAAATCCCTAAATGTCCAATAGTGGTCACCATCAAGCCCACCGCCACACCGATCTACCTACTGTTGAGGATTACCTGACATAAAATAAATAAAGGGGTGAGTTTCTGCAAACTCAGTATGTATATCCCCACAAACAGCATGTATACAAATAGATAATACAGATATTCGACCTTATCCATACAGATATCGCATGCAGATCAGATCAGATATAAAATAACAAAAATCATGCTCACCAACCCTACACACCAAGTATGGGGATAAAATTGACCCATCCAGCCCTACACACCAAGTGGTACTACAAAACAGTACATAACAGATATATGCAGCGTAGCTGCCCGATAATAAGCTAATCGCCTCTCAGACTTCCATCTCTTCACAACAACTCAACCCAATGCAATGCATCATAAATATCGTATCATACTTATATGTAGAAATCAGATCATATCATAGCAGAACATAACAGATATATGAAATCAGACAGATATACATGCTTATTGTAACATGCTTTACATACAACACAGTAATCATTCATAGTATAGGGTCTAAATAACGCTTACCGTCCTTACAGGCAGGTCACAGTCGACTTAGGTGACCCGTGCAACCTTACAGAACATTTTAGGAAAATTGGGCTCACACGCCCGTGTGGCCTGCCCGTGTGGCCCACACGGCTCAAATTAGCATTGTCCGTGTGGATCACACAGCCTAGCCTAAGACTCACATGCCCGTGTGGTTAACCCGTGCGACCCAAATGCCCGTGTGTCGCGACGCAAACTACCACACTGACAGACTACACGTCCTTGTGGCGTCGACGGACTGGTTTTTTGACTTTCGCCAAAACTCATTTTCTGTGCAATCGGAGTACACACCTGGTTTGTTTCCTCTACAAATCCAACCACGAGCACTCCAAAGCCTAAGATTGACAAAACCGAGATCAATCACTTAAATTGATTTACCTCAGATTAGATAAAACTTGAAACCCAAGATCTTCTTATCTTCGACGAAAAACGGTGTTTTCTTGCTGTTTAAAACCCTGATTAATGATCCACACCTTCGATGAAAAACAGTGTTTCCTTGCTGTTTAGAACCCCGATTAATGATCCACAGATCATTGAATCCCCTCTAAGTAACAACCAAAACCTTTCTTAACAATCTCCAACAGAAAATACTTAACTTATATAAAGCGATACTTACCGAATCGACAAAATCTACTAGCAAAGCACCAAGCCAAACGAAAGGGAAAGAAAAACAAATGGAGAGGAGAAGGAGAATAGGAAATTTTGGCAGCAAAGGGAATTTTTGGAGAAAAGAGAAGACGGCAAGTAAAAACTATTTTGCCAAAAAGGAGGAACAAAAAGATAACCCTAGGTTTTTTCCTTAAAGCCCACAACTTAGAATTTTTATAAAGCCCAACGCTTATTGAAACTTGTAGCAAAAAAATAATCCTAACGCCACTGCAGGGAATCGAACCCCTGACCCTGAGCGTAATCCCTTGTCACTTAACCACTAGATTAGCAGGCCCATTCTGTTAAATTTTTATCAACAATTCCTTATAAGCCTACTGACCTCAAGTCAGGCTTAATTCATTTAAAAACCCAAATTTAGCCCAAGTTACAGCCTGAACTTAGGACCTCCCAAACACATCCCAGAGCTCATAATTACTTAACCCAACATACATTTAAGCCAAAATAACACGAACCACAAATTCAGACACTTTCAAGCCTGAAAATAAAAAAAAAGTCAAAAATAAAAAAATTGGGGCTTTACGTTTTCGGTGGAGGAAGATGAAAATGAGACTCTCCTTCCATCCACTTCAGCCCATAACACTTAACATCTTAATAACCAACTACTCTTCAACCTACACTTACAAGTTAATCAAACAATTACTTATACTATTCATCAAGCATTCATAATAAACCATTCAATCATCTATCTGAAGTAGTAATAAAACTCCAAATCATTAAAGAGTCCACAATGTCCAATTACAAATCATTAATAGTTCAAGGTCTAAAACCCTTTAGATTAGTCCCACATTAACTACTTTATTAAGTTGGAAACACATCAAACATACTCAAGGTAAATTACATTGCTTTGGATCATTTGGTAGCTCACTTCTCCTTATTGTTTCAACTATATCCTTGCATTGTTAAACGTAAAAGAGTGTGAGCTTTTTCAAGCTCAGTGAGTGCTCAAAGATTGCCACAAGTAGTCACAATATCCAAAGTTAAAAGAAAGCATACTATCACAATTAACCATGGTAAGCAATCAAGTATAACTTATAGCATTCACATTGATATGTTGGCGCAATGTGATCATGAAGCATATATACAAAATATATTACATTGGACAACCAGATTTTCAAATGAGACCAATATAATATGTAGCATAAAGCTATCACCCACCAATCACAACCAATTATAGCCTCAGAAACAACCAATTTACCCTCCAACACAACCATGTATCCTCCAAACACAACCAAATATACCCTTCAAACACAACCATATATATAACCTCCAAACACAACCAAGTATACCCACCAAATACAACTAATATACCCTTCAATATATCCACTTAAACATGTATACTTACTGTTTTATACACACTTTCACATGTCACACAACTCAAGTTCATATCACATAGTCTAGTCTCATACCATACACTTCCAAGTGCTCACACTATGCTCAAATAGCCACAACATATAAATCTCATATAGTGTATAAAATCAATAAGACTAATATCATATTCAATCATAAACATATAACATTGTCATTGTCATCTTAATATAAATCACATAACATATCACATTTATGCATCATTTGTAAATCATCATTGGTTTAAGTAGAAACACTTACTCATGGAACTTAGGATAGGTGATTAGGCTACCTAATCTCCCTTTTAAAACTTTTATTTGTGCATAATTGTAGCGCACCAAACCACTCACATTGCAACCTTGACTTTAATGGCAAAAACTCAAATAAGCCTTTTTTTTTTGCCTTTCTCCTTACTTGTAGAACCTCCCAATGAGTCCGAAACTTTGCATTCACATTAAATACATTACAAAAACATTATAAACAGTCTCAAACACATTTAAATCATATAAAAAAATGTAGACCACAACTATTCTATCATATTTACCAAAAACTAGCTAGTTTTGTCAAAAATGCGATTTCACCACTCAAATCTAGTTTCTAAACCTTAATTTTGATTCCAAACATCCTAAATATCATTTAATTACCTATTTAAACCTTCAATTTAGGCTAATTACACGAATCTCATTTATTTGAAAAAATCAAGCTAAACATATTCATTAAAAAGGGGAAAAAATCCAAATCAAATTAAAATAACTTTTAATCGGATCAAAATAAGTTGAAAATAACTTTGAAATCGCAACTTACCTTAGTAAAATGAGATCCTCCATTTTCAAGCATAAAATCAACTTAAAATCAAATGATTTTTTATGATCTTGATTTAATCGATTAAAACTCAATTTGAAAAGCTAACACACTTCGTTTGATCATGAAAAGTCATAATGTTACCTCAATTTTGCAAAATCGACAAGCTACAAAGCTAATTCAAGTTTTGAACATATGAAGAACTTTAGATAAATTAAGGTTTCAAACATGAGTATTTTTCAAAATTGAAGAGAGATTTTGTGTTTGGAAAGCTTGAAAATTAATGAGGATGAACTAATTTTGAAAGTAATTGTAATAGCCCGTTTTAGGGTCAAATCAGAACAGTGGTTTCGGGACCACGAATCTGAAGTAGAAATATTTATTGTGATATTTTTTAAGGTCTACATTATGATTGAATGATTTTGTGAAAATTTCGTTAAGAAATTATATTGATAATGTGTCCAATTTGACTAAAAGGACTAAATTGTAATAGGTGTAAAATGTATGTTAGAAGCCTGAGGTGTCTAATTGTTATTAAATTTTAAATTGAAGGTCTTTAAATGGTAATTAGACCATTATAATTTAAATTTGGACAAAAATAGACATAGTAGGGTGAAATTTCAAAGTTTGGCATTAAGGGCATTTTGGTTATTTGGCTAATAAAGACAAAATTTAACAAATAAAAGATTTCATCCTCTCAATTTCATCCTCCCATGGCCGAAAATAAAAATATAAGACATAGCTAAGGTTTTCCAAGCTTTCAAGCTCGATTGTAAGTCCGTTCTAGCCTCATTTTTATTGATTTTCATGTTTTTGAGATCCTTGTAACCTAATCTAACTATTTCAATGACTAATTTGAAAGCCAGATGAAGTTTAAAATTTTAATCATGTTAGATATTTGTGTATTTTGATGTTTAATGGTATAAAATGCATGTTTGGTGTTAGATAAACAACTTCTGCTAAGTGATTTTCGGTAAAAATGTCAAAATGACTTATTTGTAAAAGTTATAAAATGAGTAGTAAAAGTGTGATTAAGTGGAAAATGTGGGATGATATGAGTATGAAAATGGTTCGGCTAGGCTTGGGTTTTGAAGAAATTGAATACATTTCATTTTACGAGGCTAAGGACTAAATCGTAAAAATGTGAAACATTAGGGGCAAAAATATAATTTTGTCATAATATGATTTTTGGGTCAAATTTAATAATGTGAGTATTAAATAAGTTAAATTTTTTATTATAAATTAAGAAAAATGAGGTTTGGACCTAGATCAGGGGAAAAATAAAGTGTTTGACGATTAGATCCAATTCTACTAATTTTTGTATCGAAGTAAGTTCGTATGTAAATAATGCAATGTTATATTTATTTTTTAAATGCTTTAATATTGCATGAATTGTGTGATTGACTCTTTGGACATATTCGACAAAGTTTCGACCAGTAAGAAATATCGGTTGAACCTTAGGAATAGCATAGGATACGAGTGGCATGTCACTAGAAACCCATGTATATATGTGTTTATGTAATCTGAGTGTTGGTCTTGTACGTCCTACCAGTGGCTGGGTATTCCGGCATATATTGCGGATACCTAACAACTTGTGTGAGCAGTATTGTGTAGCTACGTCCTGACTGACAGCTTGTGTGAGCAGGCCCGTGAATAGCTCGAGAGCGAGCCCATATGTGTTATGAGATATGAGGTAGCTTTAGCTACATATATGACACATATGTGCAAGATTTTTCGAGTCTCAGATAATATTCCAAGTGTTCAACGAGAATGTCAAAGATGTGAAAGGATGTGGTTATGTTACGAGTTGGTGCAGGTATGTACATAGAACTCATAAGTAATAAACTTGATGGGTGATGAACTATTGGTAAAGTTGTGATTGAGTAAGTTATAACTATGAGATTTTAGTAACATTTATGTTATCTCACTTTATATAAATTGCATGATTAAGGTGTTGTTAAGATGCATATTATTTGTATATGAACTTACTAAGCTATATAGTTTACTCCCCTTTCTTTCCCTTGTCTTTTAGTGTCACCAACTTAGCTCAGGTTCGGAGGCCGTCGGAGAGCCACTTACAATATCAACAATTATTTTGGTATTAATGAAATCAACATTTTGAGTTATGGCATGTATAGGGGACTTGTTCATTTTGTTACGTGTCATAATTGATTTGGCCAAATGTGTTGGCTTATATTGGTTAGAAGTTCATTTTGTATAAGGCCATTGGAAATGGGCTTGTAATACCCCTACCCGTATTCATTGCCGGAATAGGGTACGAGGCATTACCGGAGTTTACGAATTAATTTTTTTTTTTTTATATTCAATATAGCCCTTTTATAAATATCTAACCTTCCCTGTAATATTAAATCGAGACCAATACACATCAACCAAATCAATTCAACATATTTTTATGATAGATTCATGCATTTATATAAAATAACGTCATCACATATCTATAACCAGGTTTGTTAACCATACTAATGGGTAACTTTACATTCATTTCACGTTAACATTTACTTTGTTAGCTTATACATGCCATTGATTTCCAAAATAAAGTTTCTTTATATACCGAAATCTTGAGGTTGACAGTGTGATGTGTCTCCGACCAAATCCGACCTCCGAGCTCTTAACACTACAAAACAGGGAAAAAGGAAACGGGGTAAGCACTTTGTGCTTAGTAAGCTCATGTAACAAGAATTATACTTACCTAATATTTTCAATACAATATAATAAACATTCATATATCCATTCAATGCATTATTACCCTAACATGCACAAACTCAACATTCAAGTTAGTACAATAATTTCCATGTATCAATAATATATATATATATACCATGATTGATGTACTCATCAATACCATGATTTTCATTCCCTTATTATTTTTCATATTTATCCCGTTGAATTTATCAGAATTTCAATGGATTTTCAGAGGTACACTTTTAGTGTACAATTCCGGGTCCGTCAATTCATATTCATGTGCGCACATTTCCATTTCAGAGAGCACACTCCCGCGAACCTCAACCTTGCAGCGGGATTACCAGTCCAGGCTAAATCCCCTGCAATATAAACTCATAGAGTATTGTCGGGATTACCAGTCCGGGCTAAATCCTGCAACGACAATTACTCTAATGAGCTTGGATCCAATTACCAGTCCGAGCTAAATTCAGACCCTAATTCGGATTACCCGTCCGGGCTAAATCCATTTTACACATATTCTTTGGAGGGCTATATCGGGATAGGATCACCCGTCCGAGCTAGATCCTTTTACCGTCAATTCCTTTTCGTAAATCCATCGAATTTTCCTTTCATTCAAACGGATTTCTTCCCATTTTATCAAATATATCAATGTTTCATAAATTTTCATACAATGAACATTCAAATCATATTCATATCAAAAACATACAATCTCAAGTAATTTAAGAATATAATTCAAGTTACACGAACTTACCTTGATACTTGATTGTAAGCAGTAAAAATCTATTAATCCCGAACTTTTCCTTTCCTCGATCTAGCTTCAGATTTGAATCTTCGGATTTGGTGCAAAATTATGAAATACCAGCTTAGAAAACCCTCCTATGGCATTTTTAGCTGCTGGAATTGAAGAGAAATGAAGAGAAATCTAGATATTTCCTATTTAGTCCTAGTTTTATTTAGTTAATTTTGCAATATTCCAATTTTACCCTTAATTTATCAATTTTTCATTGATTGCATACCCTTGCGGCCAGCCCAAATAACTTTTGGGTCTAATTTCCTTTAAATCCTTTCTCATTAGACTAATAAGCTATTTAATCACTCTAGCAACTTTTACACCTATTACAATTCAGTCCTTTTCATTTAATTGACTACCCAAACATTAAAATTTCCTAACGAAATTTTAATACCACATTAATAACATTTCATAAATATTTATAAAATTATTTTTGACTCGGTTTTACGAGATAGAGGTCCCGATACCTTATTTTACCCAATTTCTTTAATAATTTCTTTTTCGAACTAATCACTAAATCGATAAAATTTTCCTATCAATATTTTCATACGATTTTCCTATCATATAAATTTTCAAGCAAAAATATTAAAATAAATTTTTCTTTAAATCGGATCTATGGTTACGAAACCATTGTTCCGATAACCTTGAATTTAGGCCATTACAACTCTCCCCCCTTTTAAGGATTTTTGTCCTCGAAAATCTAACCAGTAAAGAGGTTTGGGTATTGTTTCCTCATTGCCTCCTCCGGTTCCCATGTTGCTTCCTCAATCCCGTGCTTTTGCCACAATACTTTCACCAAATTTATCTTTTTATTTCTAAGCTCTTTTGTCTCTGTGCCAATATCTTGACCGGTTCTTCACCGTAAGTCATATCCGGTTGAATCTCTACTCATCGGAGAAATAACATGTGAAGGATCGATCGATATCGTCGTAACATAGATACATGAAAACATTATGGATTCTATCAAGTTCCGGTGGTAATGCCAATCGATAAGCGACCGGTCCAATTCTTTCTATGATTTCATAGGGCCCGATAAATCTTGGACTCAATTTACCCTTTCGACCGAATCGAAGAACTTTCTTCCAAGGAGACACTTTCAGAAATACCTTGTCACCGACTTGAAATTTAATCTCTTTTCGCTTAAGGTCGGCATATGATTTTTGACGATCGGAAGCTGCTTTTAGACTATCTCAATAACCTTTACTTTTCTTCGTTTCCGAATCAAATCAACCCCATGTATCTTCCTTTCACCGAGCTCATCCAATATAACGGTGTTCTACATTTTCTACCATACAAAGCTTTATACGGAGCCATTTTAATACTAGATCGATAATGTTATTGTAAGCAAATTCAATCAAAGGTAGATACCTCTCCCAATTACCTTCAAACTCTAGTATACAACATCGAGCATATCTTCCAATACTTGAATTACACGCCGATTGACCATCCGTCTCGAGGATGAAATGCAAGTCTTGAAATACAACCGAGTACCCAAGGCTTCTTGCAATTTGTCCCGTAAACGAGACGTAAATCGGGATCTCTATCGATATAATGGAGACAGCACTCCATGTAACCCGACAATCTCGAGATATGTACAGTTCAACTAGTTTATCTAAAGAATAATCCATACGCATCGAAATAAAGTGAGTGACTTTGTCAATCGGTCTACAATCACCCAAATAGCATCTTTTTCCTGAGACAAAGGTAGCCCGATATAAAATCCATAGTGATTCTTTCCCATTTCCATTCCGGTATAGTAATTGGTCAAGTAACCCTCAAGGTACCGATGTTCACTTTAACTTGTTGACATATTAAACACCTTGATACAAACTCGGAGATATCACGTTTCATTCCGACCACCAAGTACATCTTTTTCAGATCATTATACATTTTATTACTCCCGGATGTACGGACATAGTACTACTGTGGGCCTCGCGTAGAATCTTTCAGATGAGCTCAATTCGAGGTACACATACCCTACCTCGAATAATAAACAATCATCGAACCAATCAAATTCAGAATCATTACCTGACTCACACTGTGCCCGTTTAACCTGTAACTTCTCATCATTCTTCTGAGCTTCACATATTTGTTGTAAAAATGTCGGTTTAGCTCTCAATTCAGCTAGGATTGAACCATCATCAGTCAATGATAACCGGGTATTCATAGCTCGTAAAGCAAACAGAGATTTTCGGCTCAAAGCATCAGCTACAACATTAGCCTTACCCGGATGGTAATCAATAATCAAATCATAGTCCTTTATTAGTTCAAGCCACCTGCGCTGTCTCAAATTCAAATCTTTCTGTGTCATCAAATATTTCAAGCCTTTTTGATCAAGTATAAATATGACATTTCTCACCGTACAAGTAATGCCGCCATATCTTCAAATAAATACAATAGCGACTAATTCAAGATCATGTCTTGGGTAATTTCTTTCATGTGGTTTAAGTTGTCTTGAAGCATAGGCTATTACTTTACCTTCTTGCATCAAAACACAACCTAAACCATTTAATGAGGCATCATTGTAAATAACAAATTCCTTACGGGTTCAGTTGCACTAATACAGTGCTTTCGTTAATAGGTCTTTCAATCGATTGAAACTTTGTTGACATTCATCATCCACTCGAACTTTACATCTTTCGCAATAATCGAGTCATTGGAGAAGCTATCATAGAGAATCCTGCACAAATCTCCGATAATAACCAGCTAAACCCAAGAAACTTCTAACTTCGGATACATTCTTGGTGGACTCCAATTGACAATAGTGAGATTTTACTTGGATCTACCCCGATGCCTTTGGCAGATACAATGTGTCCAAGAAAACTCACTTCTCAAGCCAAAATTCACATTTACTTAATTTAGCATACAATTGCTTCTCTCGTAGAATTTGCAACACAATTCTCAAATGTTTTGCATGTTCTTCTTCATCCCGAGAATAAACCAAAATATCATCAATGAATACTACTACAAATCTGTCTAAGTACGGTCTAAATATCCGGTTCATCAAATCCATGAATCTGCAGTGCATTAGTTAGCCCAAACGGCATAACTAGAAACTCATAATGCCCGTACCTGGTTCTAAAGGTTGTTTTTGGCACATCTGACTCCTTTACCCGTAACTGATAATAACCTGATCGAAGATCAATCTTTGAAAACATAGTAGCACCTTTCAGCTGATCAAATAAATCATCAATCCGGGGTAACGGATACTTATTCTTTATGGTTACTTTATTGTCTGCCAGTAGTCGATACACAATCTCAAAGACCCATCTTTCTTTTTCACAAACAGAACCGGAGCACCCCAAGGTGAATGACTCGGTCGAACAAAACCCCTGTCAACAAGCTCTTGCAATTGTGTCTTTAACTCTTTTAATTCTATAGGAGCCATCCGGTACGGAGCTATGGAGATCGGAGTAGTTCCCGGAATCAAATCTATAGAAAATTCCACTTCTCTTTCTGGTGGCAATCCTGGTAATTCTTCCGAAACACATCAGAAAATTCACATACCATCGAATCGCTCGTATCTTTGACTCGAGATACCTTGGTGTCGAGTACATAAGCCAAGTAAGCATCATACCCTTTTGACATACCTCAGGTCGCCATTATCGAAATCATATCGATAACCCTCCGTCTGATCAGATTTCACCCGGAGCAACTCACCATTCTGACATTTTAACACAATATATTTTTGTTTACAATTTACTACCGCATCATGCTGGGTTAACCAATCCATACCCAATATCACGTCAAATTCATCAAATGGCAGTAACATCAAATCAGCTGGGAAACAATAACCTCTTACCATCAGTGGACAATTTTTACAAATTTTATCCACTAACACAGACTGGCCCAGGGGGTTTGAGACTTTAACCACAAATTCAAGAGGTTCAACAGATAAATTTTAACAATTGCAAGTTTAACACATATATATGAATGCGTAGAACCGGGATCAATCAATGCAAGAATATCAAGATCAAGTAAAGAAAATGTACCAAGAATAACATCGGTGTCAAGCATCTTCTCCGCACGAATGGCATATGTCCTAGCAGGTGCTCGTACCTCAGGCCTACCTATAGTATCTTTTGTAGCTCCTCGACTACCACTGACATTACCGGATGGTCGAGGTGGTCTGCCCCTCGAAACTAGATTACTCGGCTTCGATATATGTTCAACTTCTTTTTCAACCCTTTCTGGACAATCTCTGAGGAAATGGTCAAAAGAACCACATCGGTAACAAGCCCCACTCTTAAATCGGATTCACCAAAATGAGCTTTATTACAAGATCGGCATCTCGGTTTAGGAGTGCCAACACCGCCAACACCGGTCATCGATGGAGTAGAAGGCCTTGGATTAGTGCGTTGAGAACCTCGCTCTTTGCCCGAATACCCAATGGTCAAGTAGAACGATCCGATATTTCTTCAATTTCTTTGAAGCGTAAAACCGGATTTTCCCATCGGTCTTTTACTAAAATTCGAGCTTCCTCTCACTGTTTCTTTTCTTTGCTCAATTCTTCGCTTTATAAGCTCTCTCGCCAATGTAGCAAACTCTCGAATTTCAAGAATTCGATCAAGAACTTAATGTCTTCATTCAACCCTTCTTGAATCGTTTTCACATTTCACTTCGACTGCATCCATTCTCGAGCATATTTACTCAATCGAACAAATTCTCTTTCATATTCGAGACATCGATCTATTGCCTGCTTTTAGCTCAAGAAATTCTTTTCTTTTCGGTCAAGGAACCTCTGGTCGATATATTTTTTTCGAACTCGATTCGAAAGAATTCCCATGTAATTTCTTCTTTCGGAACAACTCAAGCTTTAGTATTCCACCAATGGTAAGTTGTATCTTTTAGCGGTGAGACGGCACATTTCGGACATTCTTCTAGTGTACAAGATAATTCTTCCGAACCCGAGTAGTATTTTCTAACCGAATTCAGCCCGCTCGAATCATCATCAACTCTCGCTCGTCAAATTCTTCAGCCCCATATTTTGAATTTTATCTCTGGAGCTTTCCTTTTCGATGATTCAAGACTGCACCTTGTGGGATCTCGGGAACGGTGAAGGAGCAGGAGGGAAGCTTGAACTTGCTGCACTACTGTGGTTAGTTCTTAAGTATTGATTAAACCATTCATTCATCATTTGAAAGAAGGTTGTTTTTGCCTCCTCCCTCGACCCTCCTGTCTCGGGCCTTCTATCGCTAGTTTCTTCTCTTTGTCTTGAAGTCGAGCATGACTCCCGACTTCCTCAGATTGAGCTCGGTCGGATGACATTACTATAAGAAAAACACATTTTAAATGGTCGAGATATCACACTATCAATAATAATTTAAATGGCATGTATAGCTAATCCCGTATTTGCTACATCGGTCCTAGAACCGCTAAACCGTAGCTCGATACCAATAAATGTAATACCCTACCCGTATTCATTGCCGGAATAGGTACGAGGCATTACCGAGTTTACTTAATTAATTTTTTTTATATTCAATATAGCCCTTTTATAAATATCTAACCTTCCTCGTAATATTAAATCGAGACCAATCCACATCAACCAAATCAATTCAACATATTTTTATGATAGATTCATGCATTTATATAAAATAACGTCATCACATATCTATAACTGTGTTTGTTAACCATACTAATGGGTAACTTTACATTCATTTCACGTTAACATTTACTTTGTTAGCTTATACATGCCATTGATTTCCAAAATAAAGTTTCTTTATATACCGAAATCCGAGGTTGATAGTATGATGTGTCTCCACCAAATCCGACCTCCGAGCTCTTAACACTACAAAACAGGAAAAAGGAAACGGGTAAGCACTTTGTGCTTAGTAAGCTCATGTAACAAGAATTATACTTACCTAATATTTTCAATACAATATAATAAACATTCATATATCCATTCAATGCATTATTACCCTAACATGCACAAACTCAACATTCAAATTAGTACAATAATTTCCATGTATCAATAATATATATATATACCATGATTGATGTACTCATCAATACCATGATTTTCATTCCTTATTATTTTTCATATTTATCCCGTTGAATTTATCGAATTTCAATGGATTTTCAGAGGTACACTTTTAGTGTACAATTCCGGTCCGTCAATTCATATTCATGTGCGACATTTCCATTTCGAGAGCACACTCTGAACCTCAACCTTGCAGCGGGATTACCGGTCCAAGCTAAATCCTGCAATATAAACTCATAGAGTATTGTCGGGATTACCGGTCAAAGCTAAATCCCCGCAACGACAATTACTCTAATGAGCTTGGATCCGAATTACCACCAAAGCTAAATTGAGACCCTAATTCGGATTACCCGTCCGGGCTAAATCCATTTTACACATATTCTTTGGAGGGCTATATCAGATAGGATCACCCGTCCGGGCTAGATCCTTTTACCGTCAATTCCTTTTCGTAAATCCATCGAATTTTCCTTTCATTCAAACGGATTTCTTCCCATTTTATCAAATATATCAATGTTTCATAAATTTTCATACAATGAACATTCAAATCATATTCATATCAAAACATACAATCTCAAGTAATTTAAGAATATAATTCAAGTTACACGAACTTACCTTGATACTTGATTGTAAACAAGTAAAAATCTATTAATCCCGAACTTTTCCTTTCCTCGATCTAGCTTCAGATTTGAATCTTCTGGATTTGGTGCAAAAATTATGAAATACCAGCTTAGAAAACCCTCCTATGTCGTTTTTAGCTGCTGGAATTGAAGAGAAATGAAGAGAAATCTAGATATTTCCTATTTAGTCCTAGTTTTATTTAGTTAATTTTGCAATATTCCAATTTTACCCTTAATTTATCAATTTTTCTGCGATTGCATACCCTTGCCGGCCAGCCCAAATAACTTTTGGGTCTAATTTCCTTTTAAATCCTTTCTCATTAGACTAATAAGCTATTTAATCACTCTAGCAACTTTTACACCTATTACAATTCAGTCCTTTTCATTTAATTGACTACCCAAACATTAAAATTTCCTAACGAAATTTTAATACCACATTAATAACATTTCATAAATATTTATAAAATTATTTTTTGACTCGGTTTTACGAGATAGAGGTCCCGATACCTTATTTTACCCAATTTCTTCAATAATTTCTTTTTCGAACTAATCACTAAATCGATAAAATTTTCCTATCAATATTTTCATACGATTTTCCTATCATATAAATTTTCAAGCAAAAATATTAAAATAAATTTTTCTTTAAATTGGATCTATGGTTACGAAACCATTGTTCCGATAACCTTGAATTTAGGCTATTACAGGGCTAATATTGGTTATAAGTATATTCATATAATGATGTCTCTCGTGAATGATGTGTTGATGTTTTGGTTGTGGATGTTTGGTTGAATGTATATGCTTGGATTGGTGCTATGTTATGTTGTGTAGATGTGTGCATTAAAGGGTGACAAAATGGCTTGGTAAATAACCTTATTTTTTTCCACACCTCCCGTGTGTCTAGGCCATGCGTGACACACGGTCTGCCCCATGGGTGTGTGATTCGGCCGTATGTCCCTTACACCCTAATTTTGAGAAATAGAATGCTCAGAATTGAGCATACGGGCAGAGACACTTGCGTGTGTTTCAACCATGTGGACGGCACGGCCTCGAACACAGGCGTGTGTGCTGGCCGTGTGAAGTCTGCACCTATTTTAGGAAAATTAATTTTCCACAAGGCCTAGCAACGGGGCATGTGACTTGGCTGTGTGATCTCAATTTGTTCATGAGTTACAAGTCAGTGAGTTACACGGGTCGGGACACGGGAATGTGTGACCACAAGGCCTGCCAACATGGGCGTGTGACCCATGTATAGTGGAAAATTTTTCTATGTTGTGTAAAAATTTTAAAAGTTCTAGGTTTAGTCCCGAACCACTTCCAATGCATGTTTTGGGCCTCGTAGGCTCGTATCAAGGACTTTATGATTAAATGCAAATAGTTTTAATTTAGACGCAAATTCATGACTCAAAATTCTATGGTTGTTCGTGTGATAAGTTCGGTAATGCTTCGTACCCTGTTCCGGCATTGAATTAAGGTAAGGGGTGTTACAGTAATACTTTGATTTGGTGTTTGAAAATTTTTTAAAGAAGATAAAGAATATGAAGGAAGGAGATGTGGAGGTTGTTAAATAGGCAACCAATTTTTAAAAATTGGGCCATTTTCCAATTTTCTCCCTTTTCCAAATTAGTTTTTATTTTTCAATTAAAACAAATTTTAAAATTATTTTCAAATCCAATATCATTTTTAAAAGTTGTTTTAACCAAATTAATTCTTGAACACTTATTTTTTATTTCTTAACCTAAAATTATTAATTCTAATTATTTTAATATTTTATTTAATTAATTCTTAATTATTTTAATTATCTAATATAATTATGGTTTTCGGTTCACTAACCCCCAATTTACTATCTCGATTCTACTAGCCTGGTTTTTGGGATGTGACGGTCATTTCTTTGAAAAATTCGTTAACTCCTCGGCATTGCAACTCTTACTTCACCCAAGGTTTCACCCCATCCATGAAGGAGAAAAATGTCTCATTCTCACCCAAATTGGAACTCTAGAGCATTAGCTCATCGATCTCCTTTACATACTCACTAAATGTGCGTTGTTGCGTAAGCCGATGATCTGTCATAATTTAGTGTAGCAAATTATACTAGTTTTCACATTTAAGTAGCTTAAATACAAGCATTTTCGTTATGTTTTAAGTAAGTTTCTTTAGTTTTACTTACATTCAATAAAATGTGCACATTGAGTCTTTTATTGACCTTAAAGGCTGAATGAGGCCTAAAGGAGAGCTAACGTACTTTGTAAGTGCACAGGAGACTGTTAGAAGGCATTTTGGGCCAATACTGGACGCTATGTTGCAACATAGGAGATCTGATGTCGCAACATAGAGAACAGAATGGAGAAAGTAAGAAATTGCCTTCAATGTTGCGACACAAGCTGAGGGTATCACGGCATACCCCTCAAGACAGTTGTAAAGGAGTAGATTGGCTGCTATGTCACGACACAAGTCCTAATGTGTCACGACATTGACTTTGTGACGAGAATAAAACACAAAATAGGGACATTTTGGTTTGCACAATCGAACTTAAAGTTCGAGAACGTCAGCTAACCTAGAGTTAAGGAAACGACTACTTGAAGGCTAGAAATAGGCTCTTTTGGCACACATTATAGACATATTCGATTAATTGATATTCTCTCTTTAGATTTAATTTCGTTTTCTTAGGTTTTTAAAGTTACGTTCATTTTGTTCTTTTTTTTTCTTTCAAGAGATTTGAATGGTAAATGAGATAAACCCTTATGTATTCGCATTCATTACCAATATCATTCACGCTTTTTTTTAAACTCTCTACTATTTATTCATTATAATTAATTATTCCATCTACACCATGTTGTTTATGAAAGCCATGATGAACTAATCTTTCTATGGGGTATTAGCGAGTAGAAGCATAATCTTTTAACTATTTTGTAGGGTTATTCAACGGATCAATTGTCTAGAAAATGAAGAACGTGAAACAAACCATAGTCCTGACAACCCTAGGAAGTCATCAAGATGGGAATTAACCCAAAATTAGAATTGCCCATTCGTGAACACATTAACCCCAAACCAATATGGACTGTGAAGTCAGAAGATAAGTAGTTCTTGTTGACTCGCTATATTAGTGAAAGATCGAAAGATCCTGCTAGGGTAGGGACTAGTTGATTGACGAAGAACCCAATACGACAGTTGATTGATATTGCTGAAGCGAGCTAATCACCCATCTTTAGATCTGATTCACTTTATTTCTCTCTATCTCTTGCAATTTTAATTCTTTTATGTTATTTTATTTTATTAATTTGAAAACCGTAAAAAAATATCTCTTATTTTACTATCGTACTATAATTATTTTAAAAGTATTAATTAGGTCTTTAAGTGTTTAGGTTAAGATTGATTTAGTACTCGCCTCCCTTGGGTACGATCCTTGGAGTACTCACTTACTTCATTGTCATATTACAACTCGACCTGTATACTTGCGAATACCGCCTTGTAATTCTTTATTTTATTGCAGTTTTCACACTCTGCATGTTAGTACGTCCGGAGGTGGTCAGCCGGCGTAACTTAGCCTGAGCTTCATCTTCGACATACTTTAAGTAAAACTACCCCTTAAATTCACTACAAAACTTATCCCAAATTCCAATAATGATACCAAATCATCTAATCTGTGGACCTACAATGGCACCATAACAAAGCAACATCAATAAAATACATTGTAGTAATATTTACCTTGGTAGCATCATCCAATATGCCTACGGCACAGAAATATTACTCTATTCCCCACAAGAAGTTGTCCACATCCGTTGCGGACTTTCTCCCATTGAACTCTTTCGGCTTTGAGAAATCTACCTTAGGCTTGGGTGCCGTAGCCAACACCCCATTTCTCAAAGCAGCTTTGCGAATATTAAGCTCATCAATCTATTCCTATAAGATTGTCATTATAGCCTCGAGAGCATTCTCTTTCTCAGTCAGCTCATCCAAAGCAGAATTAAAAACCCATTGCATTGCATCCATATTATCACTGAGGGTCTCTAGCATTTGGTCCTCGAGCTAGTCTTGCCTCAATTCCAACTCTGTAGTACGCCCATCAACATCCTCAAGGGTCTTATTCACATCACCCTTGGAACCCTCAAGTTTGGCACCCTGCCATCTCAAGCTGACAACATATCCCTCGATCAACTTAATTTCCTTGCCCTCCTACAAGTTTCTATTGGCTCAACTTGCTCGTGTAATCCCTCGATCAACTGGTACTTTCGAACTTGGCTGAAATATCAACTGTCACAAGGCTAGAACTTTAGTCAGGCAAACTGTGTGACCTTAGGTGTACTTCAAATCTGCCTAAGTCAGGCTACCTCTTGAAAGATGAGAATTCTCCCGAAAATTCTCTAAGGCACTAAAAAATATAGCGGAAGCAACTCGAAACGAAAGAGCAATGAAAGAATTGAAAAGCCACAAGAAAACAATACACACAAGGTATTTAAGTAAATGCTCTCAATCTTTAACTCAAGAAAGAATACAATGGAATCAATACAAATGAAGAGGAAAACCTATATTTATAGTTAAGCTCCCCAAATTCAACTGTATAAATTAAGTTACATCAATGATCAAGATTAGAGTTTATCTACAATTTAAAGTCCTAAGGGATTTAAACTTTATACAGTCACATCTGTTTAGGATTTACACTATTTACCCTGGTAACTCTAGTTTTACTAGAGTGTTTCATTAGACCACTAAGGCTTCAAGTAGATGGGCTTCCATGGGTTGCACGAGTCGATCCAATTCAAGCGAGTTAAATAAGCCTGATTTAATAAGTTGACCTCATGGGGCATTTTGTGCGCAATAGTCACAGGCTTTGATCCGTTGCCCGTGGCACTTCCAGTAATTAGGTTGATCATTGTGTCCCATTCCCCTTTCAAGGTGTTTGCCTCTTTGATCCCCATCCTCATGGATGTCAACCTGTTTTCCTTTCCCTTTTGTTGCAAAAATAATTTATTCTCAAACTACGTTAGAAGTTGGTGTCGATGAAAGTTTGCAATCTCCAATGTCTTGATTAGTGATCAGTAGTCTATTTTTACTAAAATAGGAAGTTTTATTATTATGAATATAATTATTTATCCTTTTATGATTTTATAAAAGAATAAATTACAAAATATTCATTTAATTATGCCTTTTGTTCTATTTTGGTTACTTAACTATTGATTTTTTCAATTTAATCACTAAACTTTTCGAAATTAAATATTTTAGTCACTTTGATCGATGCGGATTTTTTAATTGGTCTAATAACAAATAGTGTTAATATTTACACATTGTATTAAATTGATCCTAAATATAAAAATTTCAACATATTTAGCTCTCAATGTTTATAAAATTTATCATTCTAGTTCGAATTTTTAAAATAATTAACTCTTAGCATTTATAAATTTTATTAATTTAGTTCTAATTCTAAAGTTTTGATGATATAAAATTTAAGGCAAGGTCATTGAACAAAAGAGAATTGAAGAAGTAACTAATTGTAGTCTTTTTGGCTTTTGAAGATATTTGAGAGCAAAGGAGAATTGAGGATCTTCTGTAATGCAAAGAAACAAGTGATGATACCTCAAGAAATCCATTTTGCAACAAATGATAGGATACTCTCACTAGCAGTTGCTGTCCATTTATTTGACAAGGTTATAAGCAAATTCACTAAGTCATTATTCTGCTACTGATCTAACTATAGAAGCAAAATAGCAGTATTCACTACATGTTTGTTATCTTTTAGAGCTTTCTCCATGTTGATCACAGAAGGGTAGAATGATCAGAATTCGATCAATAAGTAAAATTCTAGTTTAAGTGTCTTGCTATATTTCTAGTCGATATACGTTCTTATTAAAGAATTTTCTTTTACACAAATCAAAGAGAAAGAAATTATGTGCAAGAGATACAGGCAGGAGAGTGAAGCTGCTAGGATGGTGTGTTATATTTTGTGTCCTATACTTATTTTAACATATATGTTTATGGCCAGCATGTGATGAGAATTAAAAATATAAATCTTACGTCAAAATTTTTGAATTAAAACTATATTAACAAAATTTTTAAATGTGTTAGAGAATTAAATTGGTTGAATTTTTTTTTATATTAAGAATTGTTAATACAATGAATGAATCAACAGAAGTAAAGAAGGAGATCCTAAAATGAGAGAAAATGATATTTTCTTGTTTTTGAGAAAAAAATGAAAACCGAAAAAGGAGCCCTCATTTTGGGGTTTAAAATTTCCTTTTTATTATATCAAGTCAAAACCCAGATGAGTCATTTTTATTTTATTAAAATTAAATAAAAAAATCAAATAAATAAAATATATAAACATTAAAAAATTAATGTTGTTA
Source organism: Gossypium arboreum (assembly GCF_025698485.1). NCBI lineage: Eukaryota > Viridiplantae > Streptophyta > Magnoliopsida > Malvales > Malvaceae > Gossypium > Gossypium arboreum. The sequence goes on along the minus strand of NC_069072.1, from coordinate 12,181,952 downwards.
CTCGACCAGTAAAAAACCTAGATCTTCTCGTGGCTAAAATATTTATTTTTAAAAGGTAATAATTAAGTAATTTTATAAAATTAAAATTTAAATGCTTAAATTGAGCAATTCAATGATTAAAAAGAAAAAGAAAAAGAAAGAGGTTGGATGAGAATAAATTAAGATATATTACAGTGCAGATGGGTAATTGTGAATGATTACTCATATGTACATTGCCAAAATTTCGTAATTTACCGATAAAAGATTGGAAATAGCCACGGAGAGTAATTAAAAAGAACTGTAAACCTACAGTTCAAGAAAGCAAAATTGAGTAAACATTTCTGACTCATTGTCTGGTCAAAACCCCACATGTGCACATGGTCCCCCTAACCCCACGTGACGTCAAACATCCCTATATTATCATCCTTTGCCACCTCACCATTGCTTCCATTCGAATACGACAATCTTAGCACACGTGTACGGTTCTTGATCCGTTTGAGTTCCCCCACTATCTCTCTAGCATCCGGCCTATCATCCTTATCAGCCGCCACACACCGGAACGCCAGTTCCGCCACTGCCTCCACGCCGTCCATCGGCTGCCCATCGAGGACCAAAGCCGGGTCCACCACCTCGTGCAACAAACCCATCTGGATCTTCGAAACAACCAAATCTGCCAACGCCATTTCCCTTTTCTCCCTCCTCTGATCCACCGCTTTCAGCCCGGAAATCAACTCTAGTAACACGACGCCGAAGCTGTAAACGTCGCTTTTCTCTGTTAGCCGGAACGACCGGTGGTAATCCGGATCCAAATACCCGGGTGTTCCCTGAGGCCCGGTCCAAACAAACTCCGATTTCAAAGACGAGTTTTCAGGGAAAGCCAAAAGCCTGGATAGCCCAAAATCACCAACTTTAATCCTCATATCTTTTTCGACGAAAATATTTGATGTCGTCACATCTCGATGAACAATGGGTGGCACCACAGAGAAATGCAAGTACTCAATAGCTAGAGCCGTTTGCAGAGCGATTTCGAGCCTCACTGGCCAAGTAAGTGAGGGTTTTGGACGGCAGTGAAGGTGGTCGGCTAGGGTCCCATTAGGAACATAGTCGTAAACCAAAAGTAACCCTCTGGGGTCGCTGCAATAACCGTGGAGTTTAACGAGATTTGGGTGATTTATTGACGAAAGAATCAAGATTTCGTTGCAGAAAAATTTGGATGATAAAGCGTTGCCTGACTGGTTGTTTTTGTGAAGGTATTTAACTGCTACTATCCGGTTGTCGTGGAGTTGGCCCAAGTAGACTGACCCAAAGCCGCCGTCACCGATTTTGCGTTCTGGGTCGAATTTATTGGTGGAAGATTCGAGTTCTTCGTAGGTGAAAACGGGAGGGAGGAGACTGGCAGAACGGTGACGCCGCAGGAACAAATCAGTGGGGTCTGCTACGGATTGAGATTTGAATTTCTTTGATCGGAAAATAACAAAGGTTACTGAAAAAATAAGGAAAATGCAAGTTAATGTGAGGACAGAGGATAAGATTGCCATTCTATGAGTGTGATCTACGTGAATCAAAGTAGGGGAAATGGTGGCTTTGGCTTGGAAACAAAGGAACGGTTTGTTGGGGTCGGAGAAATTGAAGCCGCAAATGCCGTTCTTCAATTTACAGTCTCGGCAGCTAGAGAAGTAAGAGTCTTGAGCTTCGTCCCATTCAACTTGAAAGCCCATTTTAAAGAAGAAATTTTGGAGGTAACCCAGGACATCAGGTTGGCATCCTTGCTCGGGAAGTTGGCGGGTTGGTCCGCAGTCATGGAAGAGTTTGAGTGGATGTTTGATGACGCCACATTCCCAGGCACATTGGTCGCAGTTAGAGAGATTTGAAGGGGAACAAGAACGGAGGATGGATAATCTAGAGCAAGAAGCATCGGAGATTCGAAAAGGGGAACCAGAAAGATTGATGTGAAGGAAATTGAAAGAAGAGCAAGTGGAAGTGGTAGTAGGGGGCAAAGGAGAGAGAGTGAGGGAAGTGGAGTTGGGATCGAAGTGGATTAAAGAAAAAGAGAGGTTGTTAATGGAAATGGTGGAGGAAGGAGTGGAGCAATTGATGGGGAAAGAAGGGTGGCCACACCCAGCAGAGAAAGAGAAAGGGAAAGAGGGTGGTGAAGTGAAAGGTGGGCATGGGGATGTAGAGGAACATGGATGATGAGGTAGAGTGGCTGCTTCTGTGACCACCCACTCAAAGGAGATGAAGAAGATGGTGGTTAATAATAGTAAGGAGATGGATGGTGGTGAAGGTGAAGGCATCAAGGAAAAATGGTAGAAGAGCAGAGTTTGCAGTTGCAGTTGCAAGTGACAGGGGTCATCAATACTCAAAGGGGAATCTGGTTTCTAGTCCCTAAGCTATGAATTGCCTGGGTTGTTGGAGTCTTTGGGGGGAGGGAACAACTTGTCACGTGAACTCAGGCGTAGTTAAGACAAAAATCAAAATTTTAAAATAAAGCTGCCCCTACACAGTACATTACAGGGTCAAGGCCTTGTGTGTTTTTGCTTTCTTACTCTCTTCCTTTAGCTTTTATCAAAGCAAAGCACTTTTACCCAAATAATATAATTTTGGGCCTAATTAAAGAATGACTTTGAACTTATCAAACTAAAGGTAGATCTAACATGATTAGATATTAGTAGTCATGATAGCCCTTGGGAAATTTCTCCTTACCCTAATATTAGCGTGAAACACTCAGGTTCCACGCCGTTCACGGGACACCATCTTTTCCTCTCATCTCCCAAATTTTTCATAAGCAAAAACATCTTTTCAGATTTTTCTACTCCTTCAAAATTTGTTAACTAAAAATGAGTTTAGGTGCAAAGTGCATTTATTTATAGTTAATATCAAAATAATAATAAAGATTAAATTAGATATTGTGGTGATACTATAGCATAAGATAAAAAAAAAAGTTAAACACATTATATCACACTCAATCGTCCATCTAAACTCATCTTAAATATGGTCATTTTTATAAATTATATGTCTATGAATACAACTTAATCATCATACACATTGATAAATTTTGATAAAAATATTAATAATATTAATAATTAAATTAAGAATTTTAAATTAAAAATAAAAGACCTAATTTTTAAGTAGTAAAATTTTGTCAAAATAGATGAGTGGGTAATCTATTAAACTAGTGTTAAATATTTTATTGGGTTTACATTAAACAAATCTAGAGCAGCGCGCCTCCTAGGCTACTGCCATTGAATTTGTAGCTGAGGAAGCTGTGCGGTTGGTAATGTTATACTGCTTCACATTTAAGAATTTCTATTGAGGGTTTCCGGATTTATATGTATATTATTTTATAGATTAATATAATTATTTAGAAGTTTAAGGATAATTTAAAAAGTATATATATAATAAGAAATAGGGGTGAGTATTCGATCGAGTCGAGTCGAATCGAGTCAAAAATTTTCGAGTTAGTCGAATTGACAAATCCTATTTTAGCAACCGAACTCAATTTGAAATTTTTTCGAATCGAATCGAATCGAGTCAAAAAATTTCGAGTCAAATCGTGTCGAGTTAATGAATCCTATTATTTATATTTAATGTTGTGTTTAGATGGACCGATTATTTAACTAGTAGATGAAGTACAAGATTATTTAACTACAGGAACAATATAATGATTTAGTCTTTTAACTTAATGAGTAAACATTTATCAAAACGACGTAGTTTTACCTTTTAACTTAATTATTTTGAATTTTAACTTTCAATAAAGTAAACATTTATCAAAACTACGTAGTTTTATCTTTTCTTATTCGGATTTTTGGATAACTCGAATTGTGTAATTCATATTCGAGTTAAACCGAAAAACTTAATTTTTTTTATTTGAGTTGATCCAAATAACTTGACTAACTCAAATAACTCGAACTATTTAATTCAAATTTTAAATTTTTTATCGAATTTTTTGAATCGAATCGGATTTTGCTCACCCCTAATAAGAAATAAAATTTTGTGAGGGGACGGGTACTGATATTGCAAATGAAATTTCACATTATTTTAAGGTTTACGTGAATTTAAAAAAGAAATTATTAAATTTTTGTTACTATCTACACTTAACTGAATGCTTTAACTAGTAAATGAATCAAATAATTTTTGTCCATTAAAAGTTAATAGCTTTAATTTTTCTTTTCTTTTAATTACTTTCATCATAAGTCACGTTATGATTATAACATGTGACAAAAATTATTATTAAAATCAATAAAAATTTCAAAATATTAAAAATGTTAAAAATTTTAAAAATATATAGAAAAAATTTTAATTTATGAAAAATCAGAAAACTATTTAAAATTACTAAAAAAGTTATTATAAAATATAAAATATATAGAATTTTATTAAAAATATAGAATTTTTTAATTTATAAAAATTATAAGATTTAATCTCCAACACGTGTTATATCGTGTTTGTAACACATGGTGAAAAAAGATAAAATATTATTATAATCAATAAAATTTATATAAATTATAAAAATATATAGGAGAAAATATAAAATTATAAAAATTTTATATAAAATAGAAAATATCTAATATTTATTAAAAATTTGGAAAATATTAAAAATTTTAAAAATATAAAAAATTTATTAAAAGTATAAAAGCCTAATGAAAATTATTATAAATTTAAGTTGTCTTTATATGAATCAAGAAAACAAACAAATAATCATAATTTAAATTTAAAACAATAAATAAATAAATAATGAGAAAGTGTAACACTTCATACCTAGTCTAGACATTAAGACCAAGTTTGGAGGTTACATCATACCATCAACCGAAACCAAACTTAATTATTTGAAGTTTAACAGTCGAAATCATTTATATAATTAAGTCAACATAAAAACCCAAATCGTAATCTGAAATACGAAATACGCCTAATAGTATAAGTTCAGATAAAACATTAAATAAGAAATAAAGAAATGACCAAACTCCTGCCACATCAATCCACCTAAGTATATGGGTTACCTGAAATCCAGACAAACAACCAAATGAGCTTACAACTCAATGTGTGTAACTTACATTTAATAATACTCAATAATATACAAATGTAGTTTCACTTTCCATTGATCAGTCTTTTCTCAAAGTCGGATACAGAAACAAAAATAGAGAATATCAAATACATATGCAAATTCCTACCCCTAACCGCTACACACCATCTCCGTCCATCCCGATACACCATACAAGGCATCAAGTACCCATCCATCCCTACACATCGCGTAGTGACTGTATGTTACGTTTCAGAATAATTGCAGCCTAGCTGCCAAATCGAATTGCGATAAATCGCCAGAATCAAAAATATATGTGGCTCAGTCACCAAATTTGGCAGATTATTAAATTGTCCATACTTTCTTCTATATACAGTCCCAATCTAGATGCAAATACAAATTTGACAGATATCAAATATAAGTATACAATAATATAATTTTAGATTATACTCATGTATTGGTATCACACTAATTACCAAATCTCATAACAATGTATATATATACATATCACAATAACAGATTACTTAGTAACAGATTGCCAAATAAAATTTCAATGTCTAATTCAGATTTTACAAGTCCTACGGTAGGCTTGCGTTTGATTTGAACAACGATTACGATTCTAGGAAAAAATTTTGATTTTTGACCCACAAACCCGTGTGGATTCATATGGCCTAGGTAGTTGGCTCGTGTGGTCCACACAGCCATGTGACTCAAAATAATAAGTTACACGATCTGGTACACGGCTTGACGTACACCCGTGTAACTCACAAGCCTTCACACAGCCTGGGCACACACCCGTCTCCCTGGCTTGTGTAACCCTAAATCCAAAATAGTGAGTTACACGGCTTGGACACGCGCCCGTGTCTCTAGCTTGTGTACCTCCAATTCCAAAACAGTGAGTTACATGGCCTGACACACAACCGTGTAGCGTCAAGAGCCATATTTTTCGGCATTTGAAATTAGCATTAAGTCAAGTTTTCGTTACACACCTAGTATAGTTTGGAAGTAGGAACAACGCAGAAGATTCCCATAACCTAAAACGACCAACCAATTAACACCTTAATCAACCAATTTCACACAATTTAACGCTGAACTAACTATGTCGAAAACTTCGACGCAAAACTTTCAAACAAAACCAACGCTTACAGATAAATCAGCGACAACTACTCGAATTAGCGCGTTGGAGATTGCTACCTTCGATATCTACACCTAAAAAGGAAGTCAAACGATCGCTTAACAAATAACTCAAACAAATTAAGTTGAAACCAACTTCGACAAAAGTGAACGAAAACGGATGTTTAATAGAAATTTTACAATTAAACTCATGCAATTAACCTTTCAGTCAACAAATGATGAAATGCTCACTTACTCGACCTCACAGCAGCAAAAATTAACAACTTCAGCAATTGAGAAAACCAAAAAGAAAAAGAAAGAAAAAGAAAAAGAAGGAAGAAGAAGAAGAAGAAGAAAAGAAAAACTAACGTAAAAGAAGAAAAAAATTACAGTTCAGGAAACTAATTTTCTTTTTAAAACAAAACTAATTCTACAACATAGCAAAAACATATCCTCATTTCGCTTACATAGAGACTCAAACACAAGACTAGGAAGTATATAAAAACTTAATCATCAAACCAGCATACTCATTTTTTACATAAATTAACACAAAAATAAACTTAAGTCAAATGTTTATGGATAAAGGTTAAATCAAACAAAATAATAAATTTTTCGAAAGTGAGGGTTGAACCCCTAACATCCAAAACACAAACTAAGCACTTAACCACAAATTTAAAGATTTAATTATAATAAAATTTAACAAACAACACTCAAATTTTTGGGATGTTACAGAAAAATTGAAATTGTCCCATTAATCCTTTTATTCTCATATATCTGAATATTTCAAAGCCTTTTTGTTTCTGTGTCTTATCGTTCTTTTTTTTCACCACTTTTGTATCTTGAGAGTTAAGAAGATAAGGTGAGTAATACTAAATAAAGTATTAAATTGGGAGGAAAAACTTAAAGAAAAACATATAAAAAGTCTAAGACTTTCCATATTTTTAATAAATTTCTATATATTTTAAATATTTTATAATATTTCAGATTTTTTATTTTTAAATTTTTATTTAATACTCGAAATCCAAGAGTAAATACAAATACAAGTATTTTAATTATCAATTTATATTAAAATATATATTAAATATAAATATTTAAAGAAATTTATTTAATTTCCTGCTTTAACCTTCTCAAATACTTCATAAAGAGCTTGTTTATGCTTTTTCTTCAACCATTGTGTAAAAGGTATGCAACAATGTCATGTATATATAATCACCGAATATATATATATGAAAAAACATTTATTTTCCTAAAATTTCATGGAATAAAATCAATAAGGTTTATATTAACAAATTAAATTTTTTTATAATTTTAACATTTTTTCTAATTTTTTCTAAATTTTAAATATCTTTCTATTTTTTATAATTTTGAATATTTTATTTTCTTTTCTGGATTTTTATAATTTTTAAATAAAAATTCATAATTGGAATTTAATTATTTTACCTAAAAATAAAACTTGAGACATTATTTTAGTCAAAGGATTAAAGAAATCGTTTTAATACATTTTCATAGTTTAAATATCTAATTGAATGAAATAATAATAATAATTTTTAAAAGAAGTGTGAGACCTAATTTTAAAGTAGTTAAAATGGTAACCGTATGGCTTAGTGGTAGGTATAGGACCAAATAGAAGTGTTTACGGGCTGGGCTAGGTTGGGTCCAACCAAAATTTTAGGCTTGTTGGTTGGGTTTGGGCCCGCTTAAAAATGAGCTTAAAATTTTGTCTAAGTTCGGTTTGGATAAAATGTTAAAACACGTGTCCAGCCAGTATTAAAATTTTTATATAATTTTTTAAAAAATAATACATCAAAATACTAAAAATATCAAAATAAATATTTCCCAATAAATTAAAAATAAATAAATATATATATATACTTAAATAATACTAAGATAGATGCAATGTAACAAGCAAATACCTCTAAAATAGTAACAAAATTAACAATAAAATAAGAGTTATACAATAACAACAAAATAGTAACAACATAATAGTGAAAAAAAAAGTAACAAAAAAAAAGCAGTTTCTTTTTTTTTGCATATTTAAGCTGGGTCGGGTTTGGAAAAAAAGCCTTACTTGAGGCTCGGCCCATTTTCTAAACGAGTCTTAATTTTTTACCTAAGCCCATTTTCGAACATATCTTTTTACCCAAACTCTCTCACTTTTCGAGTGACTTTTGAGCCGGGCCAGATAACTTAGGCTATGATCAGGTGTAGGCCCAAGTCATGGGTGGGTTGAAATGAAGTCCAACTCATTACTGCCTCTTCAATTGTCGCTTTAGCTTTAACAAGATTCGAGAGACGGCAAGCAAAACAGTTTTAAATTAAACATTTATTCTATTATTTATGGTTGTTTTCATTCAATCATTTGAGTCCCAACATTTTTAATCAGATAGTTGATTTCTGGTGTTAAATCTATCTTCATCAGCTAATAATATATTTTCATTTTTTCCTTTAATATCACAATTTATTTTATGGATAATTGTTTTATACATTATTAATGGAATAAAATAATTACAGACCTAAGATTTTTTTCATATATTTTTATGTTATTTATATAAGGCATATGGCAACATCTTATACACATTCGTGAAGGTTTTCATTTTAACTTCATTGACAACCTTATTTCATTATATATTTGTGAGGCTTTTATTGAATTAGAGTTTTTTTTTTCTCCTTTTAAATAGGATATTTCAAAATTAAATCCTTAAATTGAATTTTTGTTAATATTAAATGATGTTAATAGACATGGGTGTAAGTAGCCTAATTTGCCCGGGCCCATCAAAAACAATAAAACAAAATAATTAATTAAAAAAACACAGTCCAAAATAGCTCATTTATAGCCTTCACCAGCCCAAATACAAATTACAATCCAAATTTCAAAACCTATTTTATAATAAGACCAAATTAAAACCCAAGCTAAACCTAATTTATGGGCCCAATGGTCCAACTTCGAAACTGGCCCAAATGGCCCAAGTACATGGGACCTCGGAAACACTAGGGTTTCCCCTCTGTGCCGCAGTGACCTCCAGCGCGTCATGGCCACGTCCACAGCTTTTTGTACGGTGGTTTCACTTGCAAAAAAGAAACAAAATAACAGCAAAGAGGGGAGTAACAATGTACAGTAAATTGACAGCAAATAATAGAAAGGTCTAAGGGAAAATTTCTTTTATTTTTCTTTTTCTTTATTCGGCTATAAAAGGGCTGAAACCAACTATTGTATTTTTTTGGATGATACAAAAAAGAAATATAGTCAGAGAAGATTAAATGTGATTCATTGATTGGTTCTTCGTTCTTATTTTTTGCTTTTTATTTTATTTTATTTTGAATCTATTTGACAAATATATATAAAAAAAGGGGAAGGTTTACTTACTTGTTGTTCGGTGTCAACCTAGTCGATGTTTGCTCCTCCGATCTAAGGGCAGATGGATCCCTGGGTATCTGGTTAAAGCCCCGTCGGAGATGGAGACACATTAGGTGTTGATGAAGACCGCAAATCGGAAGAGAAGGGGAGGAAATGAGAGAGTTCTAAAGTTTTTAGGTTTTTTTTTTAAAAAAAAACAATGGTTAAAATGATTTTAAAACAAAAATTTTGATTTAAATAGTAAAGGGAAAACGACATCGTTTCGAAGGGTATTCTCAGAGGCCAAAACGACACCGTTTTGAGCCTCTGACCCGTGACCCGACCCGATTGCCCTCAGGATCTGCGTGTTTCTGCGATGAAGGGATATTTGCGCGATTAGTCTATCCCTTTCGCGTTGTTATTCGATTGGGTCCCATTTCTATTTCTTTTATTTTTTTAATTTTTTCTCGATATTTATGCACAGTTTTAATTTGGTCTATAGTTGAACGCTGTGTTCAGGGGCTGGGGATAATTGCATTTTTAATCCCTATTTGTTTGCACGCATTGTATTTTAGTTCTCAATGTTGTTTAACAGTTTTATTTGTTTGTAAACTATCCTTTTGATTTCGTTTTTACTTCAATTGAGTCCTTTCCTTCTAATTTTAGTTTTTTTGGTAAACTTGTTTTTATACTATTTATTTTAAATTATTTTACAAAGGATTCATTATTCATTTTTATATTATTAATTATTTTAAATTATTTTAGGGTATTCATGATTTTCTTTTGAAAATTTGTTTTAAAAATATTCTATGGAATTATTTTTGATTTTATGCTATATCAATTATTATTTTTATATATTCTTTTGTTTTTTTATATATTGTTGTATTTATATAATTTATTTATGTTAGAATTAATTATTTTATGTATATTCTTTGTTTTAAATTATTATGATAGCCTTTTCAAATACTCTTATACATTATTATTTTATATACATATATACATAATTCATATTAAATTATTTTTATTCTATAAATATGATTTCTTTTAGATTAATATATGTTATTTAAATTATCATGTGTATTACTTATTTTAAAATTTATACATATAATTTATTGTTGTATATTGATGATTTCAAATTTCTTCTTTTTCGTATTATTCATTTTAACCTTTTTTATTATCATTTTAAACTTGTTACATTTCATTTGCGTTAATTTGCTTTATATTTCTTTTAAAATTGTCTTTTTAATTCGTCAATCTTTGAATATTAATGTTAGTGTTTGCATAATGTACGACGTGAGACTATTGCCATTGTATCCTAATTTGTTCCACTGTATTTTCATATCATTATTACTCATTTGTATAGTATTATTGCCATGCATTATTGGTGCATGCTCGTTACTATGCTCTTGTTTCTTGTTATTGCACCGTGATTGGAATTCCAACTATTATTTAATGTCGATCATTTTATTTACTCCAAACAAACCAAATAAATAATCGTTTTTATTTGAAATTTTCTCAAAACAAGGTAATATTTTGTGTTTGGAAATCCAAGGAATCGTGCCCTAACGTGCTGGGCTTCGATTTTTTGATTCACCAAATGGCTAAATATCCTTTTAAAATTTAAATGCATGAGTTTTGGAAATCACGAGATGATCTTGGTTTCGAAGGTTTAAAATGTCATATCCTAACGTATTGGATGTGATATTTTATTCCTTCGGAGTAGGAGAATCTTAAAATCCAACTCGAATTATTCAAACATCTTCTAAAAAAGGATTGTATTCCAAAACTTTTTCAAATTTTCGACATTAAGACAGTAATTAATCAATTAGGTACCAATTTTGGGCGATATGAGGGTGCTGACCCTTCCTAGTGCGTAACCGACTTCCGAACCCGTTTTCATAAATTTCGTAGATCAAAATCATTATTTTAATGAGTCAATTTTTTTTTGTTAAAATGATTAATCTCAAGGTGATCCGATCACACCTCGATAAAAGATCGTTGGTGACTCCATATTTTATTTTAAAATTGATCCACGTTTTTCAAAAAAAAATGGTTTTGACAGGTTGGCGACTTTGCTGGGGACCCTATAAGAGAGTCAAGCCGTAAAATTGGTTATTTTCTGTCATTTTGTCGAAAATTGAAAATTTGATTTGAAAAATCATGATTCTTTTGTTGCATTTGTTTGTGATCCTTATGATTGTTGTGGTTTGAGTCTCGTAGAATACTGTTGCATTGCATTGCATGATCGTTGTGGTTACACATTTTAACTGGGAGTGAGAAACTATGCCTTCGTGAGGTTTTCACCTTCGTATGAGCTAGTGGATTGCTTCTGGAATACATCCATACCTATATCTTCGTGAGATTTTCATCTCTGAATAGCCATAGGGAAATGTATTCCCCTGAACTGAACTCGACCCATATAAGCCTATAATGGGTGGGGATTGAGGAATTTGCTGGTTCAGGCACCCTTCCTTTAGAACTGAAATGCATATAGTGAACCTTAAGAGTCTACTTTAGGTAGAGCTATGCTGAACCTTAACGGTTACCCAGATAGGTGTTTGACTTTTTTTTGTTTGCTTTGATTTTTATCATTTGTATATGATACTGACTTGTTTGTGTTTTTTTTTTTTTTGCTGTAATTGCATAACATTACATATTTAAAGATGTGTCGATTCGTGTTCGGTTACTAAGTTTGAAGGCTTTCCATAGAGAATAAATTTCTTGATAAAGTAGAGGATAATGCGACTGTCTGTATATGGTATAGTCTAGCTAAGGGGTATACATCAGAGTTGTGGGACTTCACCCGTATAAGTTTGACACAAAATGAGCTTCAAGAATGGAGAGATATATGGGCCCATTGGGATGATGAGACTAAGCAGTTATTCTACCATAATTATGGCGATCTACCTTATTTGCTCAACATCAAAGTGGATAAGAATTTGTTTCGGGCTATGGCTCAGTTTTGGAACCTTGCCTATAGTTGTTTCACTTTCGGAAAGGTAGACTTGGTGCCCACTATGGAAGAATATACCACCTTGCTTTGCTGTCCAAAGATCCAAGTCGGCAAAACTTACTCTCGGGCTGCTAATGTCCCAACTTTTGTGAAGCAGTTAATGAATATTACTGAGATGAGTGAACAGTGGGTTACGGTTCGAATTCAGCAAAAAGGGGATAGTAAATGCATTTTTTGGGTGAGTTTGAAGGACTTGATCCTAGTACATCTGGATGTAAAGAAGAAAGTTGACGTCTTCGCCTTGAGTATTTATGGTTTTGTAATCTTTCCTAAAGCTTTAAGGTATATAGATAAAGCAGTCGCTGATTTATTTGATCGACTTGATAAAATGGTCACATCTATACTTGCAATTCTAGCTGAGACATTCAGATCTTTGAACATGTGTCGGAGGCCAGGCGAAGGCAAATTTATCGGGTGCGCACAGCTATTATTGGTATGGTTTCATGGTCATTTCTAGAAAGTGGACAAAGTCTCTCATCGAGTCTTCTCTAAGAATTATTCTCCATTAAATAAGGAAGTAGCTACGCAAAAGAGGGATGACATATCAGAGGAAAGGTGGATGACAATTCTTCAAAACTTATAGAGGAGGATGTTGAATGGAGAGCCTTTCGGATGGTCCCCGACGAGATCCTTTATCGATGTGGAAGTTTTGATTGGGTACCTTTGCTTGAAATTCGGGTAGTCATTGGATATGCCCTTTTGTTCATATTAAGGCAGTATAAATCAAGACAATTTATACCGGCGACGCACGGGCTAGCTCAATGTGAGTTCTCGTATAAGGGAGACAATTATAAGAAAAAGGTTCGAGAGATTTCTGATGCTTGAAAGTAGACCCGTTGGATGAAGAGATTGGCTGTTGGTTCAATGACGACTCTTGAATACAACAGATGGTTTAGTAAAATGATTAATGATAATATTCCTGGGCTGAATTTAGAGGATGCTCGATCAATGGAGGAATACTTGCAAATGGTCCCATTAGAGCTAGAGATTATAAGGCAAGACTTCGAAAGGAAGAATTCAGAACTCGGTAAGAAGTTAGAACAACTAGAAGAGGAAAAGATGCATTTAAGACTAGATGTCGATGTTCATAAATTGGAGACTGAGAAATTAAGAAAAAGAAAGAATAAGGCTAAGGAGGATCTAGATAGTTTGAAAATAGATTATAAAAAGCTACGTCTATCAATGAGAATTGTCGGGTTGGGAAAAACTTTAGAGCAGTGGCGTCAAAAGATTCGAGAAGAAAAGATCAAAGCTGATCAGTGGAAAGGAAATTTCAAGAGGCTCAAACGCGAAACGAGGCTCTAGGGAAGAGCCTGTCGGAAGCTCAAGATGAGAAGATCGGGTTGAAGGCTAGGATAGTCGAGCTAGAAAAATTGCTTCACCAACATCATAGCCGCAAACCTGTAATGGAGCTGAAGGCGAGCTTGGATAAGATTGAAGAACTGAAAAAGAAGGTCCAAGAACTCGAGATTGTGCTATAAAACAATGAGCTTAAGATTGAGCTCCTTGAAGCAAGTAATGAGCGGTGTAATTAGCTACTCCATCAATATCAGTGTCAAATTAGGGGCAAAGACTACATTATGGGTGAAGCTGTGGCCCAGATTTGAGAGGTGGCTGACCATCTACAGACTTTAACAGTTCAAGCAGATGTATTGAGTGTGAAATACGAGCTAGAATCAGACCGGGGCTGAGAATTGGCTTGGTTGTTTAGGAAAGTGAAATATTTGAGCATTAGGGCTAGGTCGTATCTGTAATCCATTTCTATGTAAAGAACTTTGTTTTCTAGTAAAGTTTTCTAAATAGGATTGAATCAGAATCGACGCCTTTTGCATTAATTTCATGTATCTGCATTAAATTACATCATATACATTAAAGTCTACCAAAAGATCCTAATTAACTAAGAATTATTTTAGTAATCTGGAAACCGACAAAAGTAAACCAAGTATATATTCTTACGGTACGTGAAGAAAAACCAAAGCAATGGACAAAAGGTTAGAAAATTTGGAACAAATGTAGAAAAAGATGCAAGAACAGATGCAAGCACAAATACAGGAGCAATTGGCTAAAATCCAGTAGGATATGAGAGACCAAATGTTAAAGTCCCAAAGGACTATGATGAATCAGATATCCCAATTGCTGGTTAGGGGGCAGGAAAAAGGAAAAAAGTCTTACGATTAATGATGAAGAGAATAATAAGGAGCCTCCTTATCCTCCAGGTTTACCCCAACACATGCTCAAGCACCACTAGAAGTAAACCCACGGAGACCATCTATTACGATCAGGCCTCAATAGTTTCTGGCCGGAGTTTCGACACCAAAGAATTTCCAAGCTGGCTCAGGTTCTAACCCAAGAGATAACCTAAATAATCTAATTGTTCCTGATTTGGATGAAGTTATGGAAGGGGAAAGGGCAAGGACAGAATCACAAAAGCAGTTAGAGAACCGATGTAAATGGCTGGAAGAAAAGTTCAGGGCAATGAAAAGTGCTGATAGTCATCATGGAATCAACACTAAAGATCTGAGTTTGGTCCCAGACTTAGTACTTTCTTACAAGTTTAAAACGCCAGAATTCGAGAAGTATAACGGGACTAGTTGCCCTGAAGCTAATATTATCATGTTCTGCAGAAGAATGACTGGGTATGTTAACAACGATCAAGTACTGATCCATTACTTCCTAGACAGTTTGGTGGGGGTAGCATCCAAATGGTACAATCAGCTGAGTCGTAGCAGGATTAGTTCATGAAGAGATTTAGCATAAGCATTTATGAAGCAGTACAACCATGTGACAGATATGACTCCTGACAGGATTACTCTGTAGAATATGGAGAAAAGACCAAATGAGAGTTTCAGACAATATGCACAGGGATGGGGGGAAGTGGCCATCCAGGTTTAGCCGTCGCTTTTGAAGAAAGAAACCACAATGCTCTTTATTAATATTCTAAAGGCTCTGTTTATCACCCACATGTTGGGAAGTGCCACAAGAAGCTTTTTAGACGTGGTAATGACTGGATAAATAATTGAGAATGAAATAAGAAGTGGAAGGATAGAGGTAGAGGAGAATACCAAAAGGTTAACCTCGCGAAAAAAGGAAAACGAGGTGAACAATACAAACATGGGGTACTCAAAATCAGTTATTGTAAGCTAACCAAAAGTAATGGCAGCTGGTCAGGGCTCATCAAGACAAGAATCTAGTGCGAAGTAAAACATTAAGAAACTCCAATTTACGCCAATCCCAATGATGTATAGGGAGCTATATCAAAGTTTATTTGATGTGTATGTGGTGACCCCTTTTTATTTAAAGCCATTACAGCCCCCATGCCACAAATAGAATGATGCAAATGCTCAATGTGAGTACCATGCAGGGATCACAGGGAATTTATAAACCGTAATTTATACATATTTTTACCCCATGCTTAACACATTTTATGGATTATTTTTCCTTATAATTGGTGAATTCGATGCTCTGAATGCTTTAATTTCATGTTTTATACTTAGGCGAGCATAGGAGAGCGAAATGAACGAAAAACGAGCAAAAAATAAAGAAAATAAGCCAACGTACTAAACAACACGGCCTGGACTTCCTCACACAGGTAAACCACACGGCTGTGTCAATTTGGCAGAACCGAAGCACGACTCACACGGGTAGAACACACACCCGTGCCATTCTAATAGGTTCGAGCACGGCCTGAAGTAGTTGCACACGGGTGTGTCCCTGCCAGCCCAAGTTGAGTCCAATTCGGAAAAGGCTAATTTTAAGGGCTTTTAGGCATTTTAAAAGCCTATAAATATACCCTAAAGGAAGAGGGAAAAAAAAGAGAGAAAATGAGGCAGGGAACTACTCAAGAGAAGCCGATTGATCCATCTCAGAAGCCGGATTCACCATCAAGACTGAAGATCTCCCCTCAATTTCCCTTCAAGAGTTTTGGGTTTTCTTTATGTTTTGTATTCATTATTCTTCTGAGATGTTTTCTTTTAGTTATTAACTAAATCTCCTAAATACCTAAGGGGAATGAAACCTAAGACGAATCTTGTTATTATTTTCTGAATTGTATGATAAATATTTAACTTGTTCTTAATTATGTGTTCTTAATTCTTGTTTTGATATCCTAGGATACTGATTCAAGATAAGCTCTTATTCAGAGGAGGAATAGACCCTGTCTAAGGGTACATTTGTCATAATTAAGCGGGGTTGATTGCGCGCCTAGAGATAGGGTGACAAGATTTTGCCGAATTAGGGTGAAACCTAATAAGGGGATCCATAAATCGAGTTAATGCAACCCTAGGGTGTTAGTTAGAGAAAAGTTTCAATTATTAAATCTAGGAATTAGACGTTATTAGTCTTGAATAGAGATAATAACATAACTTAGGGATCTCTACGGAACAAGTTAAATGAATAAATCGTCCGATTCGGAGTCAGAATAACAAGTTAAGTCTAGGTGGATTCTTCCTTAGGTATTGTCTTAATTCAATCGTTTTTCCACAAGTAATTCCCCAATTCTATTTTTCGTGAATTCTTAGTTTAAATAATTAGTTAGTTAAAACAAAACCCGCTTATTCTTAGGCTAGATAATAAAAAGATAGTCGTTACTAGTACTTTTAGTTCCTTTGGGTTCGACAATCTAGTCTTGCTAAAACTATACTATTGTTCGATAGGTACACTTGCCTATATTGTGATAATTGTTAGTTTCAAGAATGATTAATTATAAATATATAAAACTTACTTGTCATGAAAATCGCGATCAAGTTTTAAGCGTCATTGCTGGGGAACTAAGATATTAGGAACACTCAATTTTATTACTTTAACCATTTATTTTTCTTGCAAGTTAATTCTATTTTATTTTTATTTATTAATTTACTTTTTCTTTAACTTGACAAGTTTTTATAGTTCATGACTACAAGAAACCCGTCAGGACTACTACTTTTTAACGAAGAAATCGATCGCACACTTGCAGAGACCAAAGAGAAATAAGGTAAAGCTTAAGATACACAGAGAACGAGCAAGAGGTCGATATTCAAACCCCAAATGAGGAGATGGCTGAAAACCAAGACAATCAGCTACCTTCTGCGATACCCGTTGAACTAGTAAATCAAAATCCTGCTCCTCGTATTATGTATGATTATGCTAAACCTACTTTAACAGGAACTGAGTCAAGTACAGTTAGGCCTACTATTGTTGCAAATAATTTTGAACTAAAACCTAACACTATTCAAATGATACAAAAATTTGTTCAGTTTGATGGTTTGCAGGATGAGGATCCAAACACTCACAAGGTAAATTTTCTGGAATTCTGCGATACATTTAAAATTAATGGCGTTTCTGACGATGCCATTTGTCTTCTGTTATTCCCTTTTTCATTGAGGAACAAAGCTAAACAGTGGTTAAACTCGTTACCACGAATTTGGGAACAAACGACTGAAAAATTTCTATTAAAATATTTCCCACCGGCTAAAACAACCAAATTATGTAATGATATCTTTTCATTTATGCAGATGGACTTAGAAACTCTTTACGATGCATGGGAGAGATACAAGGACCTACTGCGAAGGTGTCCTCACCATGGACTACCTCTATGGTTGCAAGTTTAAACATTCTACAATGGTGTGAACCCCTCAACGAGGCAAATTATTGATGCAGCAGCCGGGGGAACTATCAACAACAAAACACCTGAAGAGGTTTACAGATTTATTGAAGAGATGCCACTGAATAACTATCAGTGGCAAGTTATGAGGACTAAGCCAACTAAAACAGTAGGCGTTTATAACGTTGATTCGATCACTATGCTGTCAAACCAGGTAGAACTTCTAAATAAAAAGATTGATGGTTTATTTGGTTCTACTCAGATACACCCAGTAATGAGGTGCGAGACGAATGGAGGAGGAGCATGCACAGAGTATCAACCCTTCAACCCTAGCATCGAGGAGGAACAAGTCCAATATATGGGTAGCAATAACACTAGATCCCAAAATAACCCATATAGTAACACTTATAATGCAGGTTGGAGGAACCATCCCAATTTCTCGTGGGGCAGTTAAGGAAATCAAAGACTACAACATCCTCTGGGTTTTCAACAACCACCCTATCAACAGGAAAAGAAACCGAACCTTGAAGAGATGCTATCTAAATTTATCTCGGTGTCAGAAACCCGTTTCTAGAACACCGAGACAACACTTAAAAATCAACAAACTTCGATCCAAGGGCTCGAAACTCAGATAGGCCAGCTTTCCAAACTAATCTCCAAACGACCACAAGGTAGCTTTCCAAGTAATACTGAACCCAACCCAAGGGAATAGCTCAACGCGATTAATGTTCAAGATGAAGAAGGATTTGTTGAGCCTAAGCCAGAACCAAAGCAAGAAACTATGGTGAGCAGAGATCAAGGTGAGGTAGGTCATAATAAAAACAAATTAGTGAATGTTGAATATAAGCCTCGTGCGCCATACCCCAACGCGATAAGGAAAGACCGCTCAGATGAACAATTTGGTAAATTCTTTAAACTTTTAAAAAAATTACATATTAACTTACCATTTATTGAAGCTCTATCGCAGATGACAAACGCAATGAAATTTTTAAAAGAGCTTTTAGCAAATAAACAGAAGTTGGACGAGGGGTCGCATGTAGAGTTAAACGCAGTTTGCTCAATTATTCTACAGAACAAACTACCCAACAAACTAAAAGATCTAGAGAGTTTTACGGTTCCTTGCTTAATTGGTAGTTTAGATGTTAATAATGCATTAGCTTATTTTGGAGCTAGTATTAACGTCATGCCCTACAAATTGTTCAAACAATTAGGTCTTGGGAAGCCCAAACAGACTAGGATGAGCATTCAATTAGCAGATAAAACTGTAAGATTTCCTAGGGGTATTATTGAAGATGTGCTAGTTAAAATCGATAAATTTATATTTCCCGTTAACTTCATTGTTCTAGACATAAAGGAGGATAGCAACACTCATTCGATTTTAGGACAGCCCTTTTTATCAACTGCTACGATTATTGATGTTGGCACAGGCGAGCTCACACTCCGTGTGGGAGACAAAACAATTACCATTCAAGCTCGCAATTCTGGCAACACATTGGAAATTGAAGGTGGTCGTCTAAACCATTCTACTAAAACTGATAATATGGTGCAACCTACTTTGCAGGAAATGAGTCTGAAGGAAGTACATGAGTCATTCTCAAGCACTAGCAGAGGACCTATTCATGAAGATCGAAGGCTACAAATTGAGGAGCTAGATGAATGGCGGACGCATAAACTGAGAACACACGATAAACTAAAACTACGCCAGAACGAGTTCAATACCTTCCCAAATCAACTTAAGGTTAGAGATAAAGTATTATTAGATGCCACAGATCTTTACATTGTCACTACCAAATCGAGTGAAGAAATCCCTCTACGGTACTTAGCATTTTCCCATTCGGTACAGTCGAGGTAAGTCATCCCAAGTTCGGCACTTTTAAGGTAAACAACACCCGTCTAAAACCTTATTTCGATGAGAATGATAGTAGGAATAAGGAGTATAAACTCCTCGAACCACCATGACCATTCAATGGAGAGGTAAGTCAAGCTTAGACTATAACAAGCGCTTCTCGGGAGGCAACCCTAGTACTAATGGTTTTAAATTATTTAAATTTCAACTTTTAAACATCTAGGTCACTAACAAAGTCTTTGAGCATAGGTTCCCAACTCCACACGACCGATCACACAGATGTGCTTCAGGCCGTGTGACAACCACGGATGAAAACATGGTCGTGTGATACGGCCGTGCGAAAACAGGGTAAAAGTTATCTTTCCCAACATAGGATGCGATAAGTGGCCCCAGGCGTGCGACCTTGCTTTGGTCAAATCTGCCAAATGAACACGGGCGTACGACACGCTCGTGTCTAGCACCAGTGGACAACACTGTCAAAATAACACGGGTGTGCGCAGAGCTACACTACCGTGGGAAAAGTAAACCACATCACACACGGTCATGTAACATGATCATGTAGCCACACAGCCTAGACACACGGGTGTGCCTGAAGGCCGTGTGACGACATCTCACTTCGCGACAAACACAGGCGGGACACGATCCGCACGGACGTGTGAACTGGCCGTGCCACTTGAAAAAAATTAGATTATCTATCTTATTTTATTTTTCTTTTATTAATTTTTGAATATTATTTTTTTTAAACACGACTTATCTTTATGATTATTATCAAATTAGTCCCTCAATTCTCCTTTTGTCCTTCAGAATCATGCTTGTCCTCCAGCTTTATTTCCAACAACTTGCTCTCGCTAATCTAGGAATTTTATCCATTTGTAACTCAGGAAGTTTTACTTTTCTCCCTATCTTATGAACTTACATTTGTCAAAATATCTATCTTTGTATATTGAGGACAATGTACATCTTAAGTGTGGGGGGTATTCATTTCACTATCAGAAAAATCCCTGAATGATTGCCTTGTTCTCTTGAAAAGCTCTCATATCATGTTTAGGATAAATTTTGATTGATTTATAACTTTTATTAATATATCTTGAATTAAAACATAGGCATTTATGCATTGATTGTTTAAACTTTAAGACATTAGGGAATCAAGCATGATAAGTTGATTTTTAAGAATTTAAAAATTTTATGTTGTTTCCCCAAGTCTAGGTATTATCTTAAATTAGAATTGACAAGTTTAAACATCAAAAAGCCATAATTTTGTGATATTTTTGAGCCTTTTGAGCATCTATTAATTCTTTCATACTCACTTTTATTATTGCTTTGAGTGCGTCAGTATTTAACTGTTATTCTAGAACTTGCTTGATTATGCATGTCAAGACCACACTATTTGATTTGATATGTTAAAATGATTAAGGCACTTAGGATTAACCCACTCATGTCATGAAAATCCTAACTCCACGATTAACCCTTAGTAAACCCTGTTGAGCTAATAAGCTATTTCTTGTATTACCCTTAATATTAACCCTTAACCCATTATGGTTGAAATCTCATAAATTAAATTTGATCCCTATTTTTGTCGAGATTTAAATTGAAATAGTTGCTCAGTTATGTCTTGTTCTTAATAGTTAGTCTATGTTATTTAACTTGTTCTTAAAAAAAATGTGTATACACATTAGTAGTAATCTTTTGTTTTTGAGCTTAAGTATTTAAATCCCATATTCTGAGAAGAAGCTCTGTTGTACGCAAGTGATGATTAAATCTTTTTCTAGTTAAGTGATTTTTCAATTCAATTTCGATTCTAACCGTTTCTTTTAGCTTGTGACCACACCCCCTAACCAAAGCCACGTTACAACCCTCTAAAGACCTTTTGATTGATGTCTCATCTCAATTTATAGTGGTGAAGATTTGATTTTCAAGCAAGCTTATGGTAATAACTTTTCATATTGACTGATGAGTGCTACTTTCATTGTCCTTAAAGACTTTGAGTGATTTGATCGAATCTTTAGTGAGGATGTTAAACTCCATGAGATTTCGAATCAAGATAACCACTTAGATAAGGGGAGATGCCTAAGTTTTGCGTGATTAAATACTCAACTTGGAATGTTTGAAGCTCTAATGTTCTTTTAGTTAAATTCTCAATATATGATTACCTGTGGATTATGAGATTATAAGTTGAGAAGGATTTATTTTGATTATGAGTTGAGGATTTTACTTGAGGACAAGAAAATGCTTAAGTGTGGGGGTATTTGGTAAACCGTAAATTATACATATTTTTACCCCATGCTTAACACATTTTATGGATGATTTTTCCTTAGAATTGGTGAATTCGATGCTCCTAATGCTTTATTTTCATTTTTTATACTTAGGTGAGCATAGGAGAGCGAAAGGAACGAGAAACGGGCCAAAAATAGAGAAAATGGACCAACGTACGAAGTCAACACGGCCTGGACTTCCTCACACGGGAAAACCACATGGCCGTGTTAATTTGGCAGAATCAAAGCACGACTCACACGGGTAGAACACATGTCCGTCCCATTCTAACAGGTTCGAGCATGACCTGAAGTAGTAGCACACGGGCGTGTCCTTGCCGAGCCCAAGTTGAGTCCAATTCAGAAAAGGCTAATTTTGAGGGCTTTTAGGCATTCTAAAAGCCTATAAATACACCCTAAAGGAAGAGGGAAAAAAAGGAGAGAAAATGAGGCAGGGAACTGCTCAAGGGAAGCCGATTGATCTATCTCAGAAGTCCCATTTACCATCAAGACTGAAGATTTCCCCTCAATTTCCTTTCAGGAGTTTTGTGTTTTCTTTATGTTTTGTATTCATTATTCTTCTGAGATGTTTTCCTTTTTAGTTATGAACTAAATCCCCTAAATACCTAAGGGGAATGAAACCTAAGACGAATCTTGTTATTATTTTCTGAATTGTATGATAAATATTTAACTTGTTCTTAATTATGTGTTCTTATCTTGTTTTGATATCCCAGGATACTGATTCAAGATAAGCTCTTATTCAGAGGAGGAATAGACCCTGTCTAAGAGTACATTTGTCATAATTAAGCGGAGTTGATTGCGCGCCTAGAGATAGGGTGACAAGATTTTGCCGGATTAGGGTGAAACCTAATAAGGGGATCCATAGATCGAGTTAATGCAACCCTAAGGTGTTAATTAGAAAAAAAGTCTCAATTATTAAATCTAGGGATTAGATGTTATTAGTCTCAAATAGAGATAATAACATAACTTAGGGATCTCTACGAAACAAGTTAAATGAATAAATCGTCCGATTCGGAGTCAGAATAACAAGTTAAGTTTAGGTGGATTCTTCCTTAGGTATTGTCTTAATTCAATCGTTTTTCCACAAGTAATTCCCTAATTCTATTTTTCATGAATTCTTAGTTTAGATAATTAGTTAGTTAAAACAAAACCCCTGATAAACCGTAAATTATACATATTTTTACCCCATGTTTAATGCATTTTATGGATGATTTCTCATTAGAATTGGTGAATTCGATGCTCCTAATACTTTAATTTCATGTTTTATACTTAAAAGAGCATAGGACAGAAAAAGGAACGAGAAACAGGCCAAAAACAGAGAAAATAGGCAAAAATATGAAATCAATACGGCCTGGACTTTCTCACACGGGAAGACCACACGGCCGTGTCAATTTGGCAAGCTCGAACACGGCCTGAAGTAATCAAACAAAGGCGTGTGCCACGGGCGTGTCCTTGCCGAGCCCAAGTTGAGTCCAATTCGGAAAAGGCTAATTTTGAGGGCTTCTAGGCATCCCAAAGCCTATAAATACACCCTAGAGGAGGAAGAGAAAGGGGAAGAAGAATAGGGGGTAAAGAATTACTCCAAGGAAGTCGATTGATCCATCTTAGAATTCGGATTCATCATTTCAGACAAGCTCTTAATATCCCAAGGCGTGTGTGCTACGGCTTTAGGCACGCCCTGTGTCTGGCCGTGTGTGCTGAAAAACTTTACAATTCAAAAATAAAGTTAATGATTCAAAGTGTTAGAAATTAAAAATAAAGAAATCAAAATATGTTAGTGCTCGGGTTGCCTCCCGAGAAGCGCTTATTTATAGTCTAAGCTCGACTTACCTCTCTAGTGAATGGTCAGGGTGGTTCGAGGAGTTTATACTCCTCATTCATGCTATCAATCTCATCAAAATAGGGTTTTAATCGGGTGTTGTTTACCTTAAAAGTGTCGAACTTGGGGTGGCTCACCTCCACCGTACCAAATGAAAAAATACTGAGTACCGTAAGAAGGATTTCCTCATTTGGTGTGGTAGTGACAATGTGGGGATCTACGGTATCTAGTAAGACTTTATCGCCAACCTTAAATTGATGAAGAGAGGTATCGGGCTTGTTTTGGCGTAGTTTCGATTTATCATGTGTTCTTGGTTTGTGTGCTCGCCATTCGTCTAGCTCCTCTATCCGTAGCCTTCGTTCTTTATGAGTGTGTCCTCTATCATTTCTGGAACATGGCTCGAGAATTTCTTTGAAGCTCAATTTTGGCAAAGTCATATTGTTAATTTTAGTAGATTCGTGTGGACTATTACCTTCAATGTTAGATGTAATACCAGAATTACGAGCTTGAAGGGTGATCGTGTCGTCTCCTACGCGAAGCGTGAGCTCACCTATGCCAACATCAATAATTGTTTTAGCAGTTGCTAAAAAGGGCCTCCCTAAAATCAAAGGGGTGTTATTATCCTCCTTTACGTCTAGAACAACGATATCAACGGGGAATATGAACTTATCTACTTTTACTAGTACATCTTCAATAATACCCGTAGGAAATCTTATAGTTTTATCTGCCAATTAAATGCTCATCTTAGTTTGTTTCGGTTTCCCAAGACTTAGTTGCTTAAACATTTTGTAAGGCATGACGTTAATACTAGCCCTTAAATCAGCTAATGCATGACTTATATCTAAACTACCAATTAAGCAAGGAATTGTAAAACTCCCTGGATCTTTCAATTTGTGGGGTCGCTTATTCTGCAGAATAGCTGAGCAGGCTACGTTTAGCTCTACATGCGACGCTTCATCCAACTTCCGCTTATTTACTAAAAGCTCTTTTAAAAATTTCATTGCATTCGGCATCTGCGACAAAGCTTCAATAAACGGTAAGTTAATATGTAATCTTTTCAAAAGTTTAAGGAATTTACCAAATTTTTCGTCTGAGCGGTATTTCCTTGTTGCATTAGGATATGGGATACGAGGTATATATTCTTCATTCACTGTTTTGTTATGACTTACTTCACTTTTACCTTTGCTCACCACAGTTTCTTGCATCAATTCTGGCTCAGGCGCAATGAATCCTTCCTTGGTTTAGGTTCAGTATTACTTGGTAAGCTACCTTAGGGTCGTTCGGAGATTTGTTTGGATAGCTGGCCTATCTGAGTTTCGAGCCCTTGTATCGATGCTTGTTGATTCTTAAGTACTGTCTCAGTATTTTGGAAATGGGTTTCGGATACCGAGATGAATTTAGAGAGCATCTCTTCAAGGTTCGATTTCTTCTCTTGTTGATCTGATGGTGTTGAAAACCCCGAGGATTTTGTGGCTTTTGATTCCCTTGACCACCCGGGAGAAATTTGGGTGATTCCTCCAACCTGCATTATAAGTATTACTGTATGGGTTATTTTGAGATCTAAAGTTATTGTTACCCATATAGTTGACTTGTTCCTCTTCGGTTGTAGGATTGAAGGATTGATATTCTGTATGCACACATCCTCCACTTGAGTCACACCTCATTACTGGATGTACCTGCATAGAAACAAGTAAACCATCAATCTTTTTATTGAGAAGTTCTACCTAATTTGACAGCATAGTAATTGAGTCAACGTTATAAATGCCGTGTAACACAACAAACCCGGCCCAGACGTTATAGCCGGATCCGACATGCCACATCGAAGCGTTCAAAACATTTTATATTGTTGATCCAGAAAAACCTATTTAGTGTTTTAAAAGATAATTTCATTATAGGTTAAAGTGAATGGAAGCTGTGCACCAGGTAGGAAACCGGAAAAGAGGAGGTGAGTTTATCGGACTACTTAAGTACCAAGCTCCCTTCGGATCCAATCCTAGACATGCACACCGCCATTGCCACACCTTAACGTCATGTATATTTCTAGGAAATTGATTTGATTAAGTCATTTTTAGGAAAAGTGATTAATTTTGGAAAATACTTTCATTGCGGAAGCTTTGCTTGTTGTCGTGTTATTTTGAAATCAATTGTTGTTTTTTTTTTGAAAACGCGCCCTAAAGCTATCCAATTTCAACAGTTAAAATAAGTAATACCTATCTTAGTAATACATATTAAAACCATCAAAAATAATTAAGCGGCCTCATTACATTTAAAAACCCAAAACTTCAAACGTAAATAAAAGGATGTCCAGTTCACGAGAAGAAAATCAAACTTTCAGAACGGGTGGCCACTCCGAATTCCCTCACAGCTCTAAGCCCACTATGGTTGGGGATTTCTGCGTGGATGAAAATAAAAGGGTGAGTTTGGGGAAACTCATGTGTAAGGAAAACCCATTCAAAGTCCAAGTCACTCAAGCCTATTGGGCCTAAGCCCATTCAGTAATGATGGTCTTGGACGAGCCCTTTCAGATTACAATAAATTGGGCCTTAGCCCTTATTCAGATAATGTATGGCCCATAGGCCTATTTCAAAATACATGCAACATCAATAACATATACAAGCCCATTTGGGAGACTACTCAACCCACCAACCACTACACTCCACCCGTACCACCATACACTCCATGTGGGATAGCTCAACCCACCCATTTAACACTCCACAGTTGAGCATTCTTTGCTTCGATTAACGATAAATTAAGGCAAAGCCTCCAAGACGTGGACAAACCACTTTCGGACTTCCTCCATCAATATCCCAATCCCATGCATCGATAATAACAACATGGCATGCATAAATAACAACGATCAAACATGCATTTAGGTCAATTTAACCCTAGGGTATTTGGTAATTTATCTACTAGGGGTAAAGCGTAAATTTTCACTTTTAAAGGTATTTCAGTAATTTATCTATTTTAGGGTTTTTCATGCATATTCCTACTTTTCACGTACTAACAGAATCACGTCGAGGGTTCTTACGAATTGGGCCGTTGGCCCATCATTCCAATTTAGCCCATTAAGCCCAAAAATATCGAGGGCATAGAAATCATGCACTTTGGTCCAAACATTGCAACTTACGAAACATTAATCGATTTACCTCACGAGCATTCGCACACTCGTAAATCTACAAAATACCGGTTTTCGGCATTTCAATTTTTGACTTTTGCCGATCTAGACTAAGAAAGAGGGTGTTAGTTACACACATTTTGCGATGATATCTTGTGAGATCCACACACGAACGCCTACAATTTGATTACTAACACGTTAATCTAACTATTCAAATACGAACTACGTATTAACCCCTTACAATATTCGGCCAACCACACCTACAGATCATAGTAAGCTTATAAGAAAACAATAAGCAACTCATTAACAATTTTTTGTCAATGTTTACCATATAATCATAATTTCACTGCAAGTTGTCTTCCTGAGCAACAGTCACTAAATTATTTATAACTGGAGCTATGAAACTCCAAATCAAGTTCCGTTAATTTTCCCTAAAAATAGACTCATATATCTTCTATCCATAAAATTTTCAGAATTTTTGGTATGGCCAATCAATACCAGATTTTTCTTAAAGTTTCCCATGTTTCACTGTTTGACTAATCTGACCACTCTTCATTACAAATCAAATTTCTCATTGTAAAGAATTCAAAATATGTTATCGTTTATTCAATTTGAAACTAGACTCATTAATCTTTAATTACATATTTTATTCAGCTTCTAATTCATCTCCCACAATTTATGGTGATTTTCCAAAGTCACGTTACTGCTGCTGTCCCAAGCAGATTTATTACCAAATTCACTCTTTCACACATAACTTGCATGCATGTTATTTAAACATGTATATCACCAATCAATCATCACATATCTATGATTTTACTTAAGTATAATCTCCAGTTCATCATTTTAAAGTACAACATGTTAGCCGATTTTTCCCTCTAGCATCTAAGGCACATGCATGTTCATTTGTTTGGCTCAACTTCACCTATCTTCCATTTTTTATCAAAAGAACATGAAACAACAACCATTTCCTTCATTTTAATTCATGACCAAATGCTCACAACACAACCAAAAACCAAAATATGCTTCAAGAGCTAAGGTAGAATCAAGAAGACCTCATGAACATCAAGATAGAAGCAAACTACCATGAACTTACCTTCAATTTTCTTCCTCAAGTGACCAAACATTCAAGAGCTTACTCCTCTCCTTTCTCTTCTCTAACTTTCGGCTATGATGAACAAAGATGGACAAAACTTTGTTCTTTTCACCCCTTTTTCTTTTAATAAAATTTCATATTTCGTCCATTTAATTCTTTAATACAAAAGACATGAAATGCCCATCATGGAACATTTACCTAAACCATTATTATGGAATATTTTCCTAACCCATTATCATAGAATATTTACCTAATCCATTATCATGGAACATTTACCTAACCCATTGTCAATTTGTACCATGAATTATGGATATCAAGTGCTCATATTGTCTACAACAACATGATGGCTGGCCACTTCATGTAAAATGGGAGGTTTGTCATGCAAATCCTCCTATTTTGCACTCCTATTTATTTGGCCACTTCAATTTAGCCTATAGCATTTTCAAACATTTTCACATAGGTTCTATTTCATAATTTCACCCCCTTTTTCTTATGGAACAAAAATTAACTAAAATTGGCGGCTTCTATCTTAAGCTTGGGACTTCTAGAGGCCCACTAACATAATTAAACCTATGCCAACATTCACAGAATTCCCGAAAATTGGGGCGTTACATGCCGGCCGTTTTTGTTGGCTTAGTCCTCATGACTTGCCACTGATAATTATTCAGTGACATTTCTTCAATGAATTCATAAGCCTCTTCAGGTGTTTTGTTTTTGATGGTTCCTCCAGTAGCTGCGTCAACCATTTTTTGAGTTGAGGGATTCAGACCATTGTGGAATATTTGTACTTGAAGCCAAAGCGGTAACCCATAGCGAGGGCACCTTCGCAATAGATCATTGTATCTCTCCCATGCATCATAAAGTATTTCTAAGTCCATCAAACTAAACAAACTGCTGTATCTTTTGAATTGTGTTAGGTTTCAGTTCAAAAGTATTTGCAGCTACAGTTGGTCTAATTACGCTAGATTTAGTTCTTGTTAGAGAAGGTTTAGCATAATCATACATAGTACGTGGAGCAGGATTTTGATTAACCACAATTGCAGGAGGTAGCTGATTGCCTTGGTTTTCAGCCATCTCTTCGATTGGGGACTGAGTATCATCTTCTTACTCATTCTCCGCATATCTTAAGCTGCGCCTTATTTCTCTTTGATTTTTGCGAACTGTACGATCGATTTATTCATAAAAAAGTAATAGTCCCGACGGGTTTCTTCTAGTCATAAACTATAAAAACCTGCCAAGAGAAAGAAAAAAATAAATTAATAAATAATAATAATAATGAAATAAAATTAAATTGCAAGAAAAATAAATGGCTAAAGTAATAAAAATTGAGTGTTCCTAATATTTTAGTTCCCTGGCAACGGCGCCAAAAACTTGATCGCGTGATTCGTAGCAAGTAATAAATATTTAAAATGAAGATCAAACCTAGACTAACTAATATCGCGATGTAGGCAAGTGTACCTATCGAACAGTAGTATATTTTTAGCAAGACCGGATTGTCAAACCCAAAGGAACTAAAAGTACTAGTAATGACTGTCTTTTCATTATCTAGCCTAAGAATAATAGAGTTTTGTTTTAATTGAATAATTATCTAAACTAAGAACGCACAGAGAAGAGAATTGAGGAATTGCTTTTGGGAAAATCGACTGACTTGAGACAATACCTAAGGAAAAATCCACCTAGACTTTACTTGTTATTCTGGCTCCTAATCGGACGATTTATTCATTCAACTTGTTCCGTAGAGATCTCTAAGTTATGTTATTATCCCTATTCAAGACTAATAACATCTAATCCCTAGATTGAATAACTGAGACTTTTCTCTAATTAACACTCTAGGGTTGCATTAACTCGATCTATGGATCCCCTTATTAGGTTTCACCCTAATCCAGTAAAATCTTGTCACCCTATTTCTAGCGCGCAATCAACTCGCTTAATTATGACAAGTGTACTCTTAGGCAGGTCTATTCCTCCCCGAATAAGGCGTGTCTTGAATCAATATCTGGGATATCAAAATAAGAATTAAGAACACATAATTAAGAACAAGTTAAATATTTATCATACGATTCAGAAAATAATAACAAGATTCGTCTTAGGTTTCATTCCCCTTAGGTATTTAGGGGTTTAGTTCATAACTAAATAAGAAAACATCTCCGAAGAATAAAGAATACAAAACATAAAGAAAACCCAAAACTCCTGAAGGGAAATTGAGGAGAGATCTTCAGTCTTGATGATGAATCCGGCTTCTGAGATGGATCAATCGGCTTCCTTGGGGTAATTCCTTGCCCCCCTTCTCCGTTTCCCCTTTTTCTCCTCTTCTCGGGTGTATTTATAGGCTTTGAAATGCCTAGAAGCCCTCAAAAATGGCCTTTTCTGAATTGGACTTAACTTGGGCTCAGCAGGGACACGCCCGTGTGCCACAGCCGTGTGACGTGATTATCAGGCCGTGTTCGATCTGTTAAATTGCAAACGGCTGTGTGGGTCAATAGCCAGGCCGTATGAATCATGAAAGCCTTGGTCGACACCCTCAAAAGACACAGGCGTGTGAGCTACTCGTGTGGCAAGGCTTAGGCCGTGTCATCTTCTAGATTAGGTCCGTTTTGTCCCTTTTTGGCTCAGTTTTTGGCTCCTTTCGCTCTCCTATGCTCTCCTAAGTGTAAAACATGGAATTAAAGCATTAGGAGCATCGAATTCACCAATTCTAATGAGAAATTATCCATAAAATGCATTAAACATGGGGTAAAATATCTATAATTTACAGTTTATCAATAGGGTTCCTCATCACGACGTGACAAACTGTCCAACCTTGTCCCGACAACCACTTTACAACATTGCGACGTGGAAATCTTATCATGACATCATTCAAACGACGTCACGACGTCACTCACTGTTTCTGTAATAAATTATCCAAGACTTGCAATTTATTTTAACCAACCAAGATATTATCATACCAACTCGTCAAATTGACCAAAAGAATAGTAAATAAGGTTCTAGAACCAGAATCGAATATTTTTACAATGCACATATCTAACCTACTGAACATCTAACCATTCCCAATCAATTTAATCTAATATTGTATATAATTGGTTAAGTTCATATCATCCACACAATACACCATACAGTGCAATCACCTATCTCGCTACCAACAAACAAACCAAACATAACTAGATATACATTACTTAACTCAAAGACAAATTTACATACAAGATGCACTACACCAAAATCATGAACTATATTTTAATACCAAGATTCAATTCCAACAACATTTACAAAGACATAACACCTACAAGACTTTCTATAGGTACATGCCAAGTTTACTAAGAACAAAAGGCCACAGAGATTGTGGAGTTGGGAAATCTTGATGAGATGTTGAAATAGATGCTAGAAACACAGATACGAACCTATCCTACACACAGAAATAAATCATGTAATCAGTACATCACTCAATAGTACTTCTACAAATTTGAAACAGTATAAGGAGATGGTACAATTCACACACATAGTATTGTTATCTAAGAATATGATTACTTATAGCTCAAACATGAAATCATCATTCAATATATATATTTCTAGTATGTAAAATCTCACACTATGTTATCTTTCGGATCATAATTGGAGTTCAAAAATTTATTTTTAACTTATTCATGGATTACCCAACCACGATGACCTACCACCCCAGATTGCCCAACGACGATGGCTTACCACCCTGAATTGCCTGGAAACGATGGTATATCGATTCAATTCTGTCATCTTGGGTTGCCTGACAACAATGACCTACTACCCTGGATTTTTCCTGGTGACAATAACTTACCACTTTGGATTGCCTAGCAATGATGGTTTGTCAATCCAATTATGTCATCATGAGTTGTCTGACAACGATTACCTGCCACCTAGGATTGCCCGACGACAATGGCTTACCATCTCAAATTTCCCAACAATGATGGTTTATCAATTCAATTATGTCATTCTGGATTGCCTGACAACGATGGCTTATCAAATCTGGCCCACTAGCTCATTGATCGTCTTTGCCAAGTTTCAAATGGCTATTAATCATTTTTCTTCAAATTCATTTTATATAACTCAACATGCTTCAATTTAATTTCATACCAATTAACAAATATAAATTAATTCCATGATTACTAATCTATTCATTCTAATATTTGTCTCGATATTCAATCTCAACTACTCTGATTCATTTAATTCAAATTTAGAGTCTACTACAGGAGGGTACGATGAGTAATATCACAAAAATATATAAATTAAATAAGCATTAAATCATAAAACACTTACCGAAAACTCCAACCTATTCGTCGAGGATTTTAGCTTTTTCTTTCCCTTTTGCGGATTTTGGGTCGACGTTAGCTACATATTAACATAAACATATAATTCCATCAATAATCAACCAATTTCAAAATCAATTGACATTTTATACAAAGTTTACAGTTTATTCAATTTAGTCTCAAAAATCGAAACTAACATAACTTCCAAAATAAAACTCAAATTTGAATTCTGATTTCACCCTAGTCCATTTGGGCCTTCTTATTTCTTAATTCTACAGCCAATTTTATGGTTTTTTTCATTTTAGTCCCTAAGGTACAAAATTATCAATTAACATTACAATTTAGTCCTTTTCACTTCTAAGCTTTAAATCTATCAATTTAATACCTAAAACTTAAAGATATAGTCAATAACATGTAACACCGTAGGCGAATCTCATCTCGACAAAGCATGGAAGAGACTTGCGCTATATAAAGGGGTAGCAACACTTAAATGGCAAGAGGCCCTTTGGGGGTGTATGGGTGCTCCTAAGAACAAAGCCGTAAGGGTCATATGCGCCTAAAGCGGACAATATCTTATAGGGATGGGTGTTGGCTATGAATTTTATTAGTATTAAAGCCACTCGTCGTGCCTCTTGAGCGATGGTGCGCAAACCTCAACGAGGATACTGAGTCCCTAAGAGGGTGTATGTAACACCCTAGGTGAATCCCACATCGATAAAGCATGGGAAAAACCTGGACTCTATAGAGGAGTAGTAACACTTATGTGGTTAGAGGTCTTTTAGAGGTGTATGAGCGCTCTCAAGAACAAAGTTGTGAGGGTCATGTGCACCTAAAGTGGATAATATCTTAACGGGTTGGGTATTGGCTATGACATTTAGCTAAATGTGATGTCCCAAACCTGACCGAGACGGTCCAACCTAAAATTCGAACATCACATAAGCCACCGATGTGACTCTCCGTTTAAAACTTTACGGGCCACACCAACCAACCATACACACCACACAGTTGTAGAATAATTCATATATGAAATTAGTCCTAAGTGCATGCTTTTCTAAATTAATCATTCCATTCACACAAATAGAAGGTATAAAGCATACCTTAATACTCTGCGGTTTCCCTTAGTTGCAAAAATTTGTTAGTTCATTTAATTATCTTCAGATTAATCAAGTAATAAAATCATCCAAACAAGCAATCAAGTAAGCAATTATAACATTAAAAAGTCCCCCCAAAAAATACAACCAATCCATAATGTCCGTTTACAACCCTTTGAAAATTTTATTTAAAATGTCTAAGTCTAGTTGTAGTACTAAACCCTTGGAACGACCTACTTTGCCTTCACTTTGAAATTTAAAAGCTCAACATACATACTCTAAAAAAATACCTTGCGATGGATCACCAAATTGCCACCCTCCTAGCTAACACGCGAACTATTTATCTACAAGGTAAAGTAAGGAGTGTAAGCTTGGAGAAGCTAAGTGAGTATAGATGCATACAACACAAATATACACACTAGATATGTTAGGATTTAAACATACTTTAAAAATTCACATATAACAAAAATTACATACTTAACATAGTGATATATTGGCAATTCGTGAATATGAAACATAGTCAAATTATATACTCATTGAAAAAACAGATCTCCAAAACACACCACATGACTCATAAAGTCGTACGCTATCTCTATATAAGTGTAGCACATATGCTTACACTCTTCAAACACACCACGCTATTTACGGTGAATGGAGCTATGCTCGACATTCCCTTATCTCTCCAACGCCATCTGTAGTTCAAAATGCCCAAGACATAGTAAAAATGTGAGTACTCATAATCCTATGGCATGCCAATGATATCCAACGGTTTCAAGTGTTCATATTGCCAACTGTCGAAAAATTGCTTGTATTGGAAGTTTGAGGCATATTCTCAATAGGTAAATGTGGAGAGTTGAATCATAAAATTATGGTTTCATATTCTACTCCCTGATACTTTTACAATGGTATATCATATGCTCAAAATGGTTGAGTGATGAATGAGAAATTGATGCTCAAAGTAAGCTATTTGGAAATATTATTGAGGAAAAGTAAAGACTTAGATCCCACATTGGTTAGATACCAAGTGTGAGATGTGTTTATATATATGAACTCTCTTAAAGGGTAATTAAATAATTAAACTTGTAACCCTACCTCACACGCAGGGGGTGCAAGTCCAAACTCGACAGGGCTGGGGCGCACCTACACAACATGGGCAACAAAAAATGCTCGGACCGATTGGGCCCAAATGGGCTTGCGGATATTTTAGCCCAACTTGAATTTATTTTCTTTAGCAGATAAAATCTGCTTATATATGGAAACTTATCTTATTGATTTGATTCCAATAAATCTGATTAAAATTTTAAATCAAATTGAGTTAATGGTAGATTTTATATATGGAAACTTATCTTATTGATTTGATTCCAATAAATCTGATTAAAATTTTATATCAAATTGATTTAATGGTAGATTTTGTGTATTTTTTTCCAAAATCCAACACTCTACATGCCTATAGAAGGTCATGATTTCTGAAGGGTTTTACACACTCATACTCTTTGATAATTTCTCTTGCCGAAACTTCGTTGCTCTCAAAACTCTTCCTTTTTCTCCTTCGTATTTTCAAACATTCTAGTGATAGAAAAAGACATTGTTCATTCATTGATCGTTGTAGAGGTGTTGCTACTTTGATCACTATTTTTGTTGTATCCTAGAAGACATTCGTCCAACGTTACTCCAAGTACCGTAGAAGCGGCCGAATCTGTCTTAAGGAAACAGTGTTTCACAGGCCTCAACGTTTCGTAAAATCTTGATTCTCCTTTATTTCAACTGTTTGTTATAGTTTTATTTGATTTTCGTATTTGATAAATTAATTATAAATCATTTTATTTATATTTTATTTCATATGTGTTTATTTATAATTAATTTATTTTGTTCGCTAATGTGTTTTGTCTAACACCAACATATCTATTTAATCACATTCTATTACACAATATAATTGGCTTACACTACTGTTGAGCTCGCACTTAACATTTCACAATGATATAATTTTGCAATAATCAAAACTCGCAATATTATAAAACTCATAATCCACCTACGGGTTCGTGTATGCATATGCAACGCTATAATTTTCTTATTTCTATTTCTATAAAATTTGGACACAAATGTGTATCTGCTTCAGTGGTTAAGTGTTCTGGGTGTATGTGTGAGGTCTTGGGTTCAAGCCCTACCTTTGGCAAATTTTGGTTATTTTTGGATCTAAGCCTTACCTTTGTTCAGTGGGCTTATATTAAATTGCCTGTAAATCCATATAAGAATGAGCCTACTGGTTCGAGTGGTAAGGGAGTCAGTGTGTTGGGGGTCTTGTCTTCGAATCCTGACGTGAGAGTGGGTATTAATTTTTACTCAGTTGCTTGAGAGAGTATCGATAGAGATGAGATTCTGAGTAGTTGTTGTTAGTGGGATAGTGGGGAAGAATTTGGGAGATTTGGATTTTATTTTTTATTTTTCTTATTTTTCGAAAACTCCTCTCTTTCCAGAAAGAAAAATCGATGTTCTTTTTCCCTTGCTTTGCTCTACATTTTTGCTCTTCAGCAGCTGATACTTTCGTTTATCTTATTTCGCTCGGTAAACGAATCTTTGTATCTAATTGTTATACTTTTTGTCAATTGTTCGATAAGTGGGGTTTTTGTGTTTACATAATTTGTATTAAAAATTTTCGGTTGGAGCCTTATTATTCTGATTTGGCAGTGGTGATTCTCAAAGAACGAGACTTTTCTCTTTCAAATTTCTAGTTAAAAGCGTTCGAGGTTTGAGGGTTTTTGGTATTGTGGTTTCGAACTATTGTGCATTAAGATTGAGTTTCGAGTTTTGGTATGTCAATTTTAAGTTCTATAGTCTCGGGGTTGGTTTTGCATCAAAACTGTAACAGGTGTGTTCTCAAGTCGCGAGAAACAAAGTTTCAGCGATGCTCACTATGGACGCCACACGGGTATGTGGTCGCCCGTGTGCGAGACACGACCGTGTGCGAGACACGACCGTGTGGTGGCCACACGAGTATGTCACACGGGCATGTAGATTTTGGACTAGGTCATGAGGGCCACACGAGCAAGGCCAATTTGGGCGAGTGGGCCACACGGTCGTGTGGGCCCATATTTCTGAATTTTCCTTAGGCTCGTACGGGTTGTTCTGATCGACTGTGGGCTTACCGTAGGGTCGGTAAGGGCTAACCAAACCCTAGAACTGTAAATCTGATAGGCTGATGTTTTGTTCTGAGTATGAGAATACTATGCATGTCTGATTATTCCGTAATCTGTATATAAGCATGTTAAGAATGTCTAGTCTGTTATTACTGTATTTGTTTTCTGTATCTGTTTTGGGGTAGGATTTGTATATGTGGAGGAAGTGTTTTGTATGGCGGTCATTGCCTATATTCTGGCAGTTCGGCTGCATACTTTCTGAAATGTCATAATGGCACGATGTGGTGTGCAGGGATGGGTGGATGTTTTTAACCCGACATGGTATGATGGGATGGTCGGAGTTGGTGTGTAGAGGATGTGGGTAGCATTTTGGCATATTTGTTATCTGAATCTAAATCTGATATTTGAATATGAATATGAAACTGAGTCTTTATCTGTTTCTGATTGTGTATATGATGTTGTTTGACTGTATGCTTAATTCTGTTGGGTTACACTCTGAGTTTACGTAAACTCACTTTTGTTTGACTGTTTTGTCAGGTAATTTGCAAACTTAGGCAGATCGGTGCGGCAGAGACTTAGCGGTGACCACTCATCCATAAAACAATTAAAACTTAATTATTTATGGTTTATTTATGGTTTTTGGATTATTTTTGAGAGTTTGTAATTTCTAGAACTCTTTGGACTTTATGGTTTTATAACTGTTGGTTTTGGATTTATATGTTACTAATGCATGCTTAAGCAAAACGTTTTTCTCTAAAAAATGACAATTTATAAGAAAACAAAGGTTTTCCCAAAACACGGCTGCATTTTCAAAATACAACTGTTTTAAGGCTTCCACTGTAATAAGTTTTGGCAAATGGATTAATTAGATGGTGTTTTCAAGTAAAAACATGAATGTTCTAACGTGACAACTCCATTTTCAAAACCCCTACCATATGACGCTTCTGGATTCGGCCATAATGTTTGGTCGGATTTGGGGTGTTACAGCATAAATGTGCACTATCAATAGAATTCACATGATATAATCGTCTGCATTATATTGTTTATTTTTATGTCCATTCGCAAGTACTACATAACCATAAACAAATATATATGCGTATCTATTTAATAACCTTTGTCACATCAACTTTAGCAGACATTAAAAGTCTCTTATATATTTATATATATTAGATAGTACAAAACCTATAACCATATATATATATATATATATATATATTATAAATAATAAAACCCACACATACATATTATGTATAGCAGAACCACGCATTATATTATACATATAACACCCATGCACACATATATTATTATGTATATAGCACCAAAACCCATATATAATATATATAAATAACAAAACCCCTATTATATTATATATATACACGTACATTTTAGAAAAAAAAATTGCAAGAATTTGCACCAAGAAAAAGTTGATATTCACATACTATAATTGGGGGTTTGAAAGTCTCACTTTGACTCTCTAGATCTCGCAATTTATGCTAAAATACGACTGTAGCACTCTAAATTCAGCCTGAAAATTATGGTTGAATTTCAGAAATTATATTAATGACGCGTAAAATTATTTGTTTATTTAAAAATAGAGGTTTTGAGTTTGAAAATGTAAAAATTTCTAAGATTGACTAATTTTATCTCTTCGAAAATATTTAGTAAAATATTTTTATTCTTTTTAAAAGAAAAGTCATTTATTTGTAATGTTTGTTTAAAAACATTTAAATACTAGGAATTTTATATTATAATTATAAAAATAATTTTTATAAAGAAAACTCAGAACGGATTTTTATAAAACTATTTAGGAAATTTACAAATTATTATTTTGTTTATAATTTAAGAAAAACATAATTAATTCAGAAAAAAACATTTATCAAATATACTTAAAAACTCATAATTTTGCATGCATGAAAATTAATTATAAAGTCATAAAAATATAAATCACAACCTCTGGTGGCTTGTCTACAAATTTGATTATATGACAGTTTATTGTGTCGTGACACTTTTTGCAATTTGGTGTGTTGGTTGGACAAGTTTTCGAAAAACACGATTATGGTTTGTAGTAAAGATGGGTAGAACTGTTTTCCAAAAATCTGCATCGTTTTTATGAAATATGCATTGACACGATCATACATGGTATATTTATGAAAATTGAGTTATATGATTTTATGATTATCTATCATATATGTTTATATAGTATGTGATTGAGTTTGTGTTAATCTCACACTGGGCTTAAAAGCTCACCCCATTAGTGTTTCAACATTTCAGGTAACACTCAAACATAGGACTTAGATCATCACTTGGTGGAGCCTCTCGGAAAACTTTACTTTTATAGATATTTGTTAGATTTTTAACTGTTTAGATTTTGGGTTGTGTTTTTGTGGACTTTTGGACTTTACCTTCATTTTGGTTGTGATTTATATTTTTATGACTTTATAATCAATTTGCATACATGTAAAATTATGGCTTTTTAAGTATCATTGATAAATTAATTTTTACTAAATTAATTATATTTTTCCTAAATTATAAACAAAATAATAATTCTTAAATTTCTTAAATAGTTTTATGAAAATCAATTGCAATTTTTCCTTATAAAAATCATTTTTATAATTATAATATAAAATTCCTAGTATTTAAATGTTTTCAAACAAACATTACAAATAAATGATGCTTTTCTTTAAAAAAATATAGTTTACTAAATATTTTTCAAGGATATAAAATTAGTTAATCTTAGAAATTTTAAGTTTTCAAACTCAAAACCTTTATTTTCAAATAAACAAATAATTTTGCATGTCGTTAATGTAATCTCTAATATTCAACCATAACGTCTAGGTCAGATTTGGGGTTCTACAACAGCATACAAATGCACTCACCTGTAACTCACCACGACCCATCGAACTAGAAAACTTTATGATTGCCTTTATCTCGATTTGTTGAGGCTCCACCAGTGTTTTCAGCTTCTCACAAAAATATATATTAGTAGGTATTCAAAAACAATCTAGCTCACTCTCTTTTGTGTTTATACAATAGCTCTCCAATCACACATACGTATTCAACTTATTTCGTACAATCTATTTCGCTTAATTTCTTCTTTTTAACTTAATTAAATCCTTAATTTCTTCTAAATCCTTAATTTCTACCTCCTCACCCCCTAACTTCTGCCTAATTATAGATCTAGGTCGATAATTCAACTCAATATTACTAGACACTATCTTTCTCGAAAAACCGCTATTCATCCTTATTCTCAAAAGAAAATCATTTAATTCATGCAATTATTTAAAGATTTTGATAAATTGAATTTGTAAACCTTTTAATCTCGTCAAAATATACTAAAAATCATTTTAAAAACATCCATTATCTCTTTATTATGAGATTCACCATTTTTTTATGCAAAAGATAACTTTCAAACCATGAATCTTTAATTTTCTTTCTTAGGTTTATGAAAATTCAAATTAAAAACAACTAATAAAGAAATAATACATAAGTAAACAATAGATTTGCCTTTAGTTTAAAAACCTCCACGAATTTGCACCATTGAGCAAAAGCGAGCTAAGTTTAGGTGAGAAATTGGAGAAGAAAGAGTGATTTTCTTGCAAAATTGAAAGAATAGAGAGTATTTGGATGCCAAGAAAATATAGAAATGTCAAATTTTTTAGAGAAAATTTTTCAATCTAGATTTAACAAAATTTTAAAATGAAAAAGTATGGAGAGAAATTGGAAAGGCAAGTGGCTTTATAGCTAACTAATTTTTTTTTAAACTGGGCTATTTACCCTCTATGTCCTCTCCTATTTCTCCCTTGTTCTATTAACTCCCTTTTTAACTAGTCTTAATTTACACATTTAACCTCTACATTAACCACTATTCCAAATAAGTCTCTATTTGTTTTTACTAATGCCCCAATTATTAATATCATTATTATTTAATTTAATTATTATTTTTACTATTGTTAACTAATTATTTGTTTTATCCTATTTTAATTCCTGCACACAAAACCCGATTTTTCTTTTGAGCCCACAATCTAATGCCCATTTCTACTAACCCGATTTTTGGGATGTGACATGACATCTTTCTAAAACTTTAATAGTTTTACAAATTGATACATGGGTTAGCTAAATTAAGTTCCCATGATCTAAAAAATATAAGAATTGCAAGAAGAGGACCAAATTGAACTAACCAATTAGTTGTTGAAATTAGAAACTTTCACGTTTATTTTTCTTCTCCATTTCAGTAGTGAATTTATTTGCATGAAGGCGAAGGGAAACAAAATGCTTTCTCTTCCATTTCACATCTTTTAATCTTTTTCTTTTTCTTTTTTACATTTTAACTAATTTGATTATTATTTTATAACATATGTTTTAATGCACTAATGGCTCACTATCCACCATCTTTTCTAAAGTGGTTTAATTTCTACTTTAGTCCCTAGCCCATTATTTAATTAAATGTAAAACACTAAACCCGACCTGATTCGTCGGATCCAGATCTTAGGTATTACTAGTCAAAAACAATTAGCCAAACTCACTAACCCATATAGGATAACATCCTATATAATACATACTATTTTGAATTATTCAAGATTAAATTTCAAGAAACAAATATGGTGCTTAAACATAAATTATTACAAAATTTCTCAATAAATCTATCTAAAACAATCATATACTAAATACATATTCATTTAAGAACTCCTACAATACACCACCCCAACAACTCTATATGCATATTAACCCGACATGCCTCTTCCTTGGTGTAGTCCTAGCATAGTCCCTCCAAGGGTAGTCTTTTTTCATCGAAACCTGAAACAATTTACAAGTCTTGTAAGTTCATGAGTAATTTATGAATGTTATTTCATTGAATCTTGATGGTTAATTTATATTCTTTGATTATCATCTATGCGCCAACTAACTTTCTGAACTATCTACCGGGCGAATACCAATATAGTTTGATTCACATACGTTCGAATTGTTATATTCATAATATTCCAATTCTTTCTCCCCTAATTATCTAAAGATTCTTTGAAATAATAATTAAGTCCCTTATTTACATATATATGACCTAATTGAACTTATCTTCAGAGTTTGTTTCGTATAGATCATGTAATATTCCTTACAGTTTGGTTCGTATAGATCATGTAATATTCCTTACACTTATCTTAAAATAGTTGTTCCTATCATTAACTATAAACGGATACATATACATTTGGCGACTACTTATACAGATCTAAACACTATTAAATTATTAAACCAATCATATCCTGAATTAATACCTTACAACTCATATCGATAGAGTACTTTATAAATCAATCTGGTAACATCCACAACAATACTTCCAAATCTCAAATGCTCGTTATAATCAATATTCAAATTTCATAATATTTCAGGCGAAGTCATTATTCAATTTAGATTTGGCATATTCCAAACAACTTTAATTAAATCATACCATAACAAATTCACATTCACAATATCTTAAGCCATAAATAGTACGAATAATTCCAATTCTAACATTGTCATATCATCACGGTGAATACCTTCACTATAATCTAGATACATAATTCTTTTCAACAACATTCTCAGAACTTATTCAATTATTTCACTAATTTTACTCAGCCCTTAATCTTGATAACATCAATACTTTATCTAGCCATACTTCATACAGAACCGACAGACTTTGTTCATAATTTATCACAAAGACCAATTTACAAATCTTACCATACATATATGACAAATCATACCACAAAAGCCAAACAGAATATGCCATAAAGTCTTAAACATAAAATACGCCATAGAGGCATCATACGTAGTCTTGTGTTTACTGTCCCGGAGGATTTTTACATAAATTTATGTATCGTGATCTGCCATTTTGATTCATACATCATCGATGGCTACACCATGAACATATATACAGTCATACCATATCATGCCATGGGCCTTAACCACATAATCTTACACACATTCATGTATCATATTCTATCATTTCAATTTCATTATTCTGAATGCTACACCATGAATGGTTCCCAATCATACCAAGCTACCATGGACCTCTATTACAAGGTCTTACACTTGTTTTCAGACTGTGAGATACTAGTCTAGTTAGTACTAAAATTGCTCTACCAGAGTCTTCACAATAGAACTTCAGCTCAACATTCACTTGCACAGACAATCAACTCTTTACTAGCTCGTCCATTTCATATACCAACCCTTACCTATCTGCTATCAAACATCATCCCATTAACTGAACTTTATACATTTTATTATAACACATCTTTCATCTTTACTAGTTTCTATAAACTTCACCATCACTCTATTTTTGTATGTATACAAATATTTTACTTATTTGAATAGTTCATATAAAAGAGTCAGATTGAAGACTCATCTCATTTTCACCAACAGTAGTATTTTGAAGCTCCATACTTGAACATCTAACACGATTTAGCAGCAAAAACTACTTACAAAACATAAAAACACCATTAAAGACTTATCCTATACAATTTACCATCATCTCAAAGACTTACAACCCCCATGCAAAGCCCTATACATACATCTTATTGTTCATATACTCAATACAGGTTTACTCTTTTAGAATCTAACATACAAAGTTGTAATACTTACCCTGAGATAAAATAATCACTGATTTAACTAAAAATCTAAGTTTCCAGCTCAAAAAAGAAGAAATGAGATCAATTCTAGAAAAGAATTGAAAAGTAACATTTTGAATCCAACCCTCCCCAAAACTTTTCTCAAAGCCCTTATCACAATATATAAATTTATATTCAATCTCCCTTATAGAAATTCAACAAGTTTCATTTAAATCTAGCGCTTGTCTCTCTTAGTGGCCTACAAACTCTAAAGGAAATATAAATAATAATTATTGCATAATAATTATTAATACGGTTAATTCAATTGGTTCCTAACCAAGCACATCACATTCTAATGAGAACAGTACTAAACAAACTAGGCGTACTACACATTTGGCAATAACTCATGCTATAATTTACCTTTTTGTTCAACTAAAACCCTTTACTCATTGGCTAATCAGAATAATCTAAAATCAATTTTCCACTTAATTACTCGACGAATACTATATGCCCACAAGTATACGCTAAAAGAAACAATTAGCCTAGTTACAATCCACCAAACGCAAGTTCTTTCACTGCTGTACGCATTATCCTTGAACCTACCTAAACTGGGGTGTGATATTAAATGTCTAATTGAACTTTTATCACTTTTACAATTTAGTCCCTATACCTTAATTAGACACTAATTTTGACAAAATTACCGACTCAAAATTCAATTCAATTCTAATATAACTCTATAAATATTTAATAAGTATATTTACGGGTTCATTTTATGAAAATGAGGTCCCAAAACTGAATTTTTTGATACCACTGACTTTTGGATTGTTATAGAAAAAAATTCACACATAAAAATTATATTTACTAAAACGATGATATTTGAAATAATTAATTGATTTTGTAA
The DNA here is from genome assembly GCF_025698485.1 of Gossypium arboreum. Lineage (NCBI taxonomy): Eukaryota > Viridiplantae > Streptophyta > Magnoliopsida > Malvales > Malvaceae > Gossypium > Gossypium arboreum. Next base: position 12,137,806 of record NC_069072.1, on the reverse strand, counting down.
CATTAGAATTTACCATACCCACAATGTAGATAAAAAATAATGATATTTTAAATATTTTACATATAAAAATAATAATGATATTTGAAGTAATTATTTGATTTTATAATATTAGAAATTATCATACCCACAATGTAGGTGGAGAAAATAAAATTTAATATATAAATAAAAATATATAAAAAATTAATTAATGTTTTAAAACTAAAATATATTTAACATAATGATAAATATAAAATTATATTTTTTCATTATATAATTATTAATTTATTTATATAAATAAAGGAGTTATTAATTAAAAATATTTTTAACATAATAATATATAATATATTTTATTATATAATTACATATTTATTATTTTATTTATATAAATAAAAGAGTAATTAATTAATATGTTGAGTTAAAAATAAAAACTTGAAAATAATACATATATTAATTAAAAATAAAAAACTTGAAACAACATGAGATAAAAAAATACAAATGCTTTTAGGAGAGGAATTGATCTTGGTACTTAAGGATGTAACAACTAATATTTGATTGTCTAAACGGAAAAAACTAATGTGTAAAAAGAAAAACGTGTTTTTTAAAAAGCGCTTTTCCCAAAATGTGTTTTTGCAAAAATGACGTATTTCCCTCAATAATCAAATTTTGGGCTTATATCCTTAATTTTTTTCCCTTGAAATTAGCATATATTGCTAATTTTTTCTTTCCTTTTCGCCTCTCTCTTTGATGTTTCAAGTAATTTAAATGGAAAAGAGGGAATGGTGAACGAGTCTGTGAAAGAAAATGTTATGGCTTTCATTTAGAGTGTAATGGCCCAAATTTCAGTGATATCGGACTAGTAATTTGAGATCACTAAATCCGACATGTGAGTTTAGATATTAGTAAGTAAAAGTTAAGTGTGGTTTTAGAAATAATTTCGAATTAATGAAATTATGAATTAAAACAAATTTGTAGATTAAATAAGATAAAAACGAGGTATCGAGACCTTAAATTCATAAACCGAGCCATAAATATTTTTATAAATATTTATAGAGTGATAGTAAGTTAGAATTAAAGTTTCGTTAAGAAATTTTAAGGTTTCGGTAGTCAATTGGGTAAAAAGGACTAAATTGAATTAACTGCAAAATTGTGAAATGTTATTAAATAGCTCTAGTAATAATTAAAGGATGACTAAATAGGCAATTAAACACCTATTATTGGGCTGGACGGCATGAGTGTGCAGGAAAAATAAAAATCAAGTGTGAACAAGGGGCAAAATTGGAAATAAGGTAAAAATTAAATTGTAAAATATGATATACTAGGTAAAATCTAGAGTTTTCTTCATTTCTTCATCCTCTCCAGCAAAAACACCATTGAAGGGTTCTTTTAAGCTGGTCTCTCATATTTTTACTACATATCAAGAAAACAAAGTGAATCGTGGAAAGGAGAAAATTCAAGAATAGTCCCTGACTTTCTACGACTTTTGCAAATTAGCCCAAGTAAGTTCATATGGCAAATTTAATGTTTTGTTATGAAAATATTATGGTTTTTAAGTATATTATTGTAGATGAATATTATTAAATTGTAAAAAGTATGAAATAGTATTTAAGTAAAAATACATATTATTTGGAACAATGGATTTGAGTGCTTCCATTTTGTGACCATAATGAATTGACAGAAAAGATGTGATATGTGCTTCCGTATAAGACCATAGCTGGGCTATGGCATCGGTACAATGTGATTCGAGTTCCCGTATAAGACCATAACTGGGCTATGGCATCGGTGTGATGTGATAATGTGATTCCGTATAAGACCATATCTGGGATATGGCATCGGTATGTTATGTGATCCGTGTAAGACCATGGCAGGGCTATGGCTTCGGTGAGTGATGTGTGACAATGTGAAAGTCCATAGTTTACTATGGCAATGTGATAATAAAGCACTCAATTCCTTTATTGTTCCTTAATTTGACAATGGAAGCAAATGAGAAATGGGCCTAAGGGAGTTAAATTTGTGAATAGCAACTTGGAAATTATCCAAATGAGTTTATTAATGAAATTGTGATTTGCAGGATGAATTAGATAAGCTAATAGATATATGATTGTGTACAATATTTGGTAAGATTTGTGTAATTATGCCTATGAGCTTAGTGAGCTTCTATAAGCTTACTTGTGTATGTTATTTGTTTTATAGATTGACTTATATACATACGGAGGATCAGATCTACATCAAGGGTCACACTATCCAGATTTACTTCGGTAGATTTTGTTAAACAACTTTTTGATTTATATGGCATGTAAAGGAGTTGATTTGATAATGTAATTGTGTGAATGATTAATTATGTAAAGTATGTTAAATGTGATGCTTTGTGTTTGAAAATGAAATATACATATTTTGGATTGAAATAATTGATTGGTTGGGTTTTACTAGTGTATAATTGTGTTTAGGTACAAGAAATGGATAAAAGAATGTTATTTGATCAAGATTTATAAGTCAATGTTTTGGACATAAATTAAGTGTGTTTGATATGTGAAAATAGCTTGAAAATAGTGAAAAATGAGGTTTTCACACGGTCAAGTCACATGGGCGTGTGCCCAGGCCGTGTGGTAAAGTCAGAATCGCCCACGGGCAGGCCACACGGGTATGTCCCAGGCCACACGGGCGTGTGCCCCTATTTTCAAGGAAAATTTTTCAAAATTCCCGGTTTAGTCCAAAATCACGTCCTAAGCATATTTTGGGCCTCGTAGGTCTATATTAAGGACTTAAAGATGAAATTTGAGAAATTTTTAAATTGAAATACAGATTTATGACTCAGTTTTATACGTTTATTATTGTTTAATTCAGGTAGCACCTCGAACCCTGTTCCGGCGTCGGATATGGGCGAGGGGTGTTACATTTATTAGTATCAGAGCTTCGGCTTAGTCGATTCTCGGAATATGTATGATGTGAAAAGTTTCTAGAATTACATGCCATATAAATCTGTGGTAGTGTGATGTGTATGATCCGATCTAATCCTTGTTTTTATTATAGATTATCTTCGATTTAAAAAGATGTCAGATAGACCAGAACAAATTGAGCAAAAAGAGGTTAACAGCAGAGTACAAACCTCGGAACAAGGAACAAGCAGTGAAATTCCAATTTCATTGATGCGAGAACAAGAACTTAAAAATATGATTTATGGATTCATGAATCCGTGGTATAATGTGAACGTGCGAGAAAGAAATCAGACTCAACAACCTACTCCCCATATTTCAACATCGGTAGCACCCCCGGTTGCTCAGAAAACATGGGACTGAAGAATTTCGGGGAAGAACAAATGATGACCCCGTCAAAGCTGAGTATTAGCTACAAAGTATAATGAGGGTGTTTAAGTAAATGGCGTGCTCACCAGATGATTACTTAGTATGTGATGTATCATTACTGAAAGAAGAAGCTTATAACTGGTGGGAAACAATAGAAGCTGTGGTACCGGCTGAGAAGATTACTTGGGAATTTTTCCAAAATGAATTTAAGAAGAAATATGTCAGTAAAAGATACCTGGATAAGAAGAAAAGAGAATTTATCGACTTGCGACAAGGAAACAAGTCAGTGGCTGAATATGAAAGAGAATTTGTTTATCTGAGCAAATATGCTCGAGATATCGTTCCCACTAAGGAAGAAATGTGTATCAGATTCGAAGAAGGGCTAAATGATGAGATCAGAATGATGATAGGGGGCACTGAGATACAAGAATTCATTGTTCTATCAGATCGTGCTCAGAAACTTGAAGAAGTATATAATAGAAAGATGCAACGAGATAGAAGAAGTAAAGAATCTTTCAAAAGAAATGCATCTAAGTCATTTTCAACTTTACCAATGAAGAAATCTAAAAAGGAATTTAGTCGAGCCACTTCAACACCGAAAAGATCGGGAAAGAGTAGACTAAGATAATCTGATTATAAGGCATCTGACAGACCTACTGTTAGCGTGGGTAGTGTACAAAATACCCAAAGGCCTAAGTGCCACCATTGTGGAAGAAGTCATCCCGGTGCATGTAGAAGTAAGTTAGGAGCTTGTTATAAATGTGGGGCCACGAATCACTTTATTCGTGATTGTCTCCAATTACAAGTAGAAGAAGTAGAATAGAAGGAGAAACAGAAAACTCCTCCTCAAAAAGGAAGACGCTCTGGTCAGAGCAGTGCTACCGGGGCTATTCGTTTGGGTATGAAGGATATTGCTAGTCGATCAGAAGTTAGGGCCCCTGCACGTACTTGTGCCATTCGAGCAAGAGAATAAGCAACAGCTCCAGATGTAATTGCTGGTACTTTCTATTTTTATGATAATGCTGTGTATGCTTTAATAGACCCTAGGTCTACACATTCATATATTTGTACTATGTTAGCATCTGAAAATAATTTTTTTTGTTGAGTCTACTGATTATGATGTACAAGTTACAAATCTGTTAGGCCAAAGTGTGGTAGTTAATTTAATATGTCATAACTGTCCACTGAAAGTTAAGGGCTGTGATTTCCCCGCTGATTTGATGTTGCTACCCTTTCGAGAATTTGATATTTTCTTGGGCATGAGCTGGTTAATGAAACATGATACGGTAGTAAATTGTCGAGAAAAATGAATTAGTTTGAAATGGAAGATAGGAGATATTATTTTGGTTGAGTCTGGAAATTTGGATGATACTGTTAGAATGATTTCATCTATTTCTGCTCAGAAATTGTTGCGTAAAGGAAATGAGGCTTATTTAGCCTATATTCTTGATACTCAAAGTTCTGAATCAAAGTTAGAGCAATTATCTGTTGTGAATGAATTCATGGATGTATTTCCTGAAGAATTACCAGGTTTACCACCCAATAGAGAGGTTGAGTTTGTGATAGATGTGCTCCCGGAAACAGCTCCCATATCAATGATACTGTATAGAATGGCTCCAGCTGAATTAAAATAATTGAAGACACAGTTGCAAGAGTTGTTAGACAAAGGGTTTATCAGACCGAGTATGTCGCCACGGGGTGCACCTGTCTTATTTGTGAAAAAAAAAAGGACGGTTCATTGAGGCTGTGTATAGATTACATACAGTTGAATAAGGTAACGATTAAAAATAAATATCCTTTGCCTCGTATTGATGATTTATTTGATCAGCTTAAAGATGCTGCGGTGTTTTCGAAGATAGATCTCAGATCTGGGTATTATCAGTTAAAAGGTAAAGGAATGTGATGTACCGAAAACAGCTTTTAGAACTTGGTTTGGTCACTATGAGTTCTTAGTTATGCCTTTCGGTTTGACAAATGCTCCTACTGATTTTATGGATTTAATGAATCAAATTTTTTTTTCAGTCTTACCTGGATAAATTTTTTATTGTGTTTATTGATGGTATACTAATCTATTCAAGGACAGGATCTAAGCATGCTCAGCACTTGAGAATTGTACTACAGATTTTGAGGAAAAAATAGTTATATGCAAAATTCAGCAAATGTGAATTTTGGCTTCATGAAGTGGGATTCTTAGGTCACATTGTGTCAGTTGATGGTATACGAGTAGATCCGAGCAAGGTGTCAGCAGTGATTAATTGGAAAACTCCAAAGAATTTTACGGAAGTGCGAAGTTTTCTTGGGTTAGCTGGTTATTACTATCGATTTGTGACGGTTTTTTCAATGATTGCTTCACCGATGACCCGGTTAGTAAAGAAGAATGTTGAATTTGTATGGTCGGAAGAATGCCAATGAAGTTTTGATCAGTTAAAGAACAAGTTGACAGAGGCCCCAGTGTTGACTCAGCCTGAATCAGGTGTGCCGTATGTAGTATATAGTGATGCCTCTCTGAATAGTTTAGGTTGTGTACTGATGCAGTCAGGAAAAGTTATAGCATATGCTTCTCAGCAGTTGAAACCACATGAGAGAAACTACCCTACACATGATCTTGAGCTAGCTGCTATAGTATTTGCTCTAAAAATTTGGAGACAGTACCTATATGGGGAGAAATGTTATGTGTATACAGACCATAAAAGTTTGAAATATTTAATGCGCAAAAAGAGCTGAACTTGAGACAGGGGCAATGATTAGAGCTATTGAAAGATTACGATCTTTTCATTGATTATCATCCAGGTAAGGCAAATGCAGTGACAGATGCACTTAGTCGGAAATCGTCATTATTTGCTTTTCGGGCTTTAAATGCTCATTTGTCTGTTAATGAAGATGGTTCTGTGTTAGCCGAATTAAAGGCAAAACCAATATTCTTTCATCGAATTCAGGAGTTGCAAGATAAAGATTCGAAGTTCGTGCTGAAACGACAAATGGTTTAAGACAACATGAACTTAGAGTACTCTATTGATAATGGTGGTATGTTATACTATCGCAATAGAATTTGTGTCCCCAATAATCCAGAATTGAAGAATGATATCTTATCAGAGGCTCATAGTAACATGTACTCGATTCATCCGGGCAGTAAGAAGATGTATTGTGATTTGAAGAAAATGTATTGGTGGCCAGGGATGAAACAAGAAATTTGTGAATTTGTAGCGAAATGCTTAATTTGTCAACAGGTAAAAGCAGAACATCAAGTACCCACGGGTTTGTTACAACCTGTAATGATTCAAGAATGGAAGTGGGAACATGTGACTATGGATTTTGTATCTGGATTGCTTGTGACTCCGAAGAAGAAAGATTCAATTTGGGTGATAGTAAACAGATTAACTAAGTCAGCGTATTTTATTCTGGTCAGAACGGATTTTTCGCTTGAAAAATTAGCGAAATTATATGTGTCAGAAATTGTGAGATTACATGGGGTGCCGACATCAATTATTTTAGATCGAGATTCGAGGTTTACTTTAAGATTTTGGAGTAAACTATAGAAAGCTTTAGGTACCAAATTAAAATTTAGTACAGCTTTTCATCCTCAGACTGATGGGCAATCAGAACGAGTGATTCAGATTTTGGAAGATATGTTAAGGTGTTGTATACTCGAGTTCAGTGATAGTTGGGAAAGGTATTTACCTTTAGCTGAATTTGCTTATAATAATAGTTATCAAGCTAGTATCAAAATGGCACTGTTTGAAGCTCTGTATGGAAGAAAATGTAAAACTCCGTTGTATTGGTCAGAATTAAGTGAGTAGGAATTAGTAGGAGTGGATTTAATTCAGGAAACTGAAGAGAAAGTTCAGATTATTTGAGAAAGTTTGAAAGCTATTTTCAATCGTCAGAAGTCCTATGCGGATTTGAAAAGAAGAGATATAGAGTTCAATGTGGGTGATCGTGTGTTCTTGAAAATTTCTCCGTGGGAGAAAATTCTACGGTTTGGTAGAAAAGAAAAGCTTAGTCCACGATTTATCGGGTCGTATGAGATCACTGAGAGGATTAGTCCTGTAGCTTATAGATTGCCCTTGCCTCTAGAACTTGAGAAAATTCATAATGTATTTCATGTATCTATGTTGAGACGGTATAGTTCAGACCCTTCATATGTGATTTCTCATACTGAGATAGAACTATAATCATATATGAGTTATTCGAAGGAACCAGTGAAAATATTAGTAAAAGTGTTATGGCATTAGTAAAAGTGTTATGGCATCGACATGAATTGGAGGAGGCAACTTGGGAGAAGGAAGAATCAATGAGATCACAATATCCACATTTGTTTTCAGGTACAAAATTTCGAGGATGAAATTTCCTAAGGGGGGAAGAGTTGTAACGGCCCAAATTTCAGTGATATCGGAATAGTGATTTGAGATTACTAAATCTGACATGTGAGTTTAGATATTAGGAAGTAAAAGTTAAGTGTGGTTTTAGAAATAATTTCGAATTAGTGAAATTATGAATTAAAAGAAATTTGTAGTTTAAATAAGATAAAAACGAGGTATCGAGACCTCAAATTCATAAACTGAGCCATAAATATTTTTATAAATATTTATGGAGTGATAGTAAGTTAGTATTAAAGTTTCGTTAAGAAATTTTAAGGTTTCGGTAGTTAATTGGGTAAAAATGACTAAATTGAATTAAGTGCAAAATTGTGAAATGTGATTAAATAGCTCTAGTAATAATTAAAGGATGACTAAATAGGCAATTAAACACCTATTATTGGGCTGGACGGCATGAGTGTGCAGGAAAAATAAAAATCAAGTGTGAATAAGGGGCAAAATTGGAAATAGGGTAAAAATTAAATTGTAAAATATGATATACTAGGTAAAATCTAGAGTTTTCTTCATTTTTCTTCATCCTCTCTAGCAAAAACACCATTGAAGGGTTCCTTTAAGCTGGTCTCTCATATTTTTACTACATATCAAGAAAATAAAGTGAATTGTGGAAAGGAGAAAATTCAAGAATAGTCCCTGACTTTCTACGACTTTTGCAAATTAGCCCAGTTAAGTTTATATGGCAAATTTAATGTTTTGTTATGAAAATATTATGGTTTTTAAGTATATTATTGTAGATGAATACTATTAAATTGTAAAAAGTATGAAATAGTATTTAAATAAAAATACATATTATTTGGAACAATGGATTTGAGTGCTTCCATTCTGTAACCATAATGAATTGACGGAAAAGATGTGATATGTGCTTCCGTATAAGACCATAGCTGGGCTATGGCATCGGTACAATGTGATTCGAGTTTCCGTATAAGACCATAGCTGGGCTATGGCATCAGTGTGATGTGATAATATGATTCCATATAAGACCATATCTGGGATATGGCATCGGTATGTTATGTGATCCATGTAAGACCATGGCAGGGCTATGGCTTTGGTGTGTGATGTGTGACAATGTGAAAGTCCATAGTTTACTATGGTAATGTGATAATGAAGCACTCAATTCCTTTATTGTTCCTTAATTTGACAATGGAAGCAAATGAGAAATGGGCCCAAAGGAGTTAATTTTGTGAATAGCAACTTGGAAATTATCCAAATGAGTATATTAATGAAATTATGATTTGCAGGATGAATTAGATAAGCTAATAGATATATGATTGTGTACAATATTTGGTAAGATTTGTGTAATTATGCCTATAAGCTTAGTGAGCTTCTATAAGCTTACTTGTGTATGTTATTTGTTTTGTAGATTGACTTATATACATACGGAGGATCAGATCTACATCAAGGGTCACACTATCCAGATTTACTTCGGTAAATTTTGTTAAACAACTTCTTGATTTATCTGGCATGTAAAAGAGTTGATCTGATAATGTAATTGTGTGAATGATTAAATATGTAAAGTATGTTAAATATGATGTTTTGTGTTTGAAAATGAAATATACATATTTTGGATTGAAATAATTGATTGGTTGGGTTATACTAGTGTATAATTGTGTTTAGGTACAAGAAATGGATAAAAGAATGTTATTTGATCAAAATTTATAAGTCAATTTTTTGGACATAAATTAAGTGTGTTTGATATCTGAAAATGGCTTGAAAATAGTGAAAAATGAGGTTTTCACACGGCCAAGTCACATGGGCGTGTACCCAGGCCGTGTGGTAAAGTCAGAATCGCCCACGGGCGGGCCACACGGGCATGTCCCAGGCCACACGGGTGTGTGCCCCTATTTTCAAGAAAAATTTTCCAAAGTTTTCGGTTTAGTCCCAAATCACTTCCTAAGCATATTTTGGGCCTCGTAGGTCCATATTAAGGACTTAAAGATAAAATTTGAGAAATTTTTAAATTGAAATACAGATTTATGACTCGATTTTATACGTTTATTATTTTTTAATTCAGGAAAGACCTCGAACCCTATTCCGGCATCAAATATGGGCGAGAGGTGTTACATAGAGCTCTATCGTGAAAATACTGGTGAGCTATTATGATTTTCTCAAGTTAATTTATTCCCTTAATGATCATATTTTTCCTTTGGTAAGAGGGTATGTTTACCATTTGAAAGCATTTAACTCTTGGTGTTAGAGAAAAAGGGTTTGAATAGTCCCTTGATTATCCCTGTCAAGCAAATCATTAGCAGGAATAATAAAGTGGGCACAAACAACTCTCCTCGATATCAGTTCAGGCTCAAGAGCATAAACGTTGATCTCCCTAGGTTCCTACCCAGCTGCACCACCACTAGCTTCTTACATAATTCCACATCACACATCACCCTATGGTTAAAGGATGAATGGTCCATAACACCCAGCTTTGGGTGGGTAAATCGAAAGTAACCTGAGTGGCATAGTGCTATCCGCACAATTATTGTTCTAGTGTATAGATCGGGGGCATAATAGGTGTCGAATTATAAAGCGAGGATTGTTCTCAAAATGTATTAAGTTATAAAGAATAAGAGATTTGGAAAGAGTGTTGGGAATTATTACCAGAGGTTTGGTATGCCCAGTTTATTGAGTTGTTGTAATAATTATGTTCTAACGAGGTAGTTAGAAAGGAACAAAGAGACAAACCAAGAATATTAAAATATTAGATTTCTATTTACAGTTCTAAACCATTTGTAAATGTAGCTTTGAAGTTGTGTGACACGTGGTAGGTTCTAATAAGAGCTTGGGCCTTATATATATATATATATATATATAGATAGATAGATATAGATATTTAGGTTTGAAAAGAGAGTTTTCTTCTTCTTCAAGAAGTATTTTTGTCTAGATCTAAAGGAACCCAAAGTATTTCATTCTCTCTCTTGAGATAAAGTTGTAGATTTGGATATTTACTAATGAATACACTACTTCAAGGCAAGATTTAAGACTCTGCATACTGTATTGTGAAAAGTAAATCTATTAGACTTGGTAGATCAGTAAGATAGAGGATAAAAAGACCATTCTTGGGGATTTTCAGTGTAAAAAAAAAATAAGAAAAATGGTATATGAATAGATCTTGATGGGCTTCTTTATTTTATAGCAGTAAGATGCTACTGATTGCACGATAGAAGTTTGGATCTAGAGCTTTAAACTACAGTAAGAGAGAATCAGGTGAGTCTCTATGTTGATTCTTATTTATAGGATGATAGTACTTGTAAATATGTAAGAGAATGACTAAAAGATGATGCTGTAATACTTGAGGTTACAATATGTTATGTATGTGACCTTGTGTGTGATTATTGAAGTATGTTTATGATCATGCTAATGTTTGATAAGAATGATATGCATACTTGGTATAGATCTATTGAGTTCAAGTAGGTCGATGTGAAGTATGGTTATATCTAGATACATAGATTGTGTATATGTGTCTTAGTAGTATGCAATACGATATGTTTTGAAAAGAGTGGATTTGAGCATGATGAGTCTGTGTCTGTCTCCGTGGAGTTGTCTAAAAGGGTCTGTCGGGACTTTAAACATGATCTTTGAAAGGAAAAGTTCATGGCCATGACACCATATTATGTAATACCATAGTTGGGCTATGACATCATATGGAAAATAATTAAAGGTAGGTGATTACCCAAAAGGAGGATTCTCTATATTATGACCTAGGACAATGAGGGGCAAACCCTACGAAATGCAAGTCTAGACGAATCCCCATCGTAAACACGTCAAAAAAAGGAAGAATTTGTGGCGATCTATGAAAAAGAAGCCTTTGTAGTGATCTATGAAGGGCTTGCCTTTGTGGCGAACTTTAAAGAATGGCCCTTGGGGCAACTGTCAGAAACCTTTATGATAAGTCTTGAGAAGAGGAAATGGTATTCACAACAAACTTTAAATGAATGATAGTTGCAATGAACTTAGAAGGAAAAGCCCTTATGGCGTATCATGTTACACCTTTGATGTGATATTCTAATGAGCTTCCTTTGTGGTAAGCTTTGTATGAAATGTTATAACGTATCTTGCACAGTCTTAAGACAAGAACAGAGAAACTAGAATGCACCAGAACATGTGGTGAGTTCAAAGTATGGGTTAAGAAAAATAAAAGAACAAACCTGAGTAAAACTACGTCTGATCATTTGATGAAGGGCATCTATCAGTGAACGGTACAAAGAAAGAGTAGTCGAGGAAAAATAAGGTAAGGAAAGCGAATTCAAACATTATTTTGCGAAGAGTATTGACAAGGGAATCATGATTAAAATGAGTATGAAAAGAAGAAGTTCTAAAAGAATGAAGTCACTGATGAAACAATGTTAAGAGAAATTGACCAGGATACAGTAGACAAAAGGAAGGATTACGTGTCGTTAATGGTAAACTGTTCCTGGTGACCAACAATTGAAGATTTTAGGAAAAGGAGTTGATGGTGATAGGCTATTCGCTTGATTATGGAAAACAACGACTAAGGTATAAATAATTATATCTCATTAAGTTCTCATGAACTTACACGGACTATGTTTTCTATTTCAAGTTGAATGTGAGGCTGTGCTTGGGAGAATGATGCCAGGACGATGCCAAAGGAGCGTCGTATCGGATTATTATGCATACAAAGCAAGCATTGCTGGCTTGATCGAGTCTGTTTGGCACATAAAAGCCTTTGAATCAAGACAATTACACTAGACCAAGACATTAGTTTAGTAATACTTGTAATCAAATTCCCTATATATTATAACCGAAATTCTTCAATATTTATACTTATGTATTGTATGTAATTAAGTAGTTCAAAACAATTGTAATATTGTGTAAGTAGAGTTAAGTTGCATTTGTACTAGAATAGTAACACCTAATATTTGGATCCGGTTTTACCGGATCGAGTTTGGGGTGTTACATGATCATTAACAAAAAAAAATAAAAAAAAATAAATTCAAAAATTAAGTAATTAAATAAAAAATTTTATGGTTAGGTGACAAAAAAAAAGAACAATAGTTAGGTGAACTTTTACCCTACATATTAAAGGAAAAAAAAAAAAAAAAAAGGGTAGTCAAGCCCCAAAGATTTTTATTTAATTTCGTGGCTGTTTGTACAACAACTCAATAATGCTTTAGATAAAATCATTTTTTAATGTTTTTTCATAACGTTGAATAAACAATAGTTAATAAGTTAAACAAATTCTAACAAGTCTTATAGCATTTAAAGAAAATTTATAAAACTAAATTAGTAGTAATTAATGTGATAATTAAATTTTGATAACTAAAATAATATGTTAATTGTCCAAAACCTAATTTTGGAAAATTTAATGGCAAATTTAAAATTTTAAGTACCAAAACTCAATTATGAACATTCTAGATTAAAAATTAGTAAGCACAAATTATTTTTCCTATTTATATATTCTCTACTATTTTTATGGTTATTTTTATTTCACTAATAATTAAATATGTATTGTTACATTAAATATTTCCCCAATGGGACGTTACCCTAAAATTTTGGGAAATAGAAACTCAGGTTACCGGGCTAAAACATTTTCCCAATCCTTAAGCATACTGATGGAATCTTCTTTTAATGCTGGGATGTGTGCACTCTTCATCGGAATTTAATATTATTTAGAGTAGCCTACCTAATCAGTAATTCAAAAATTTTTTTTTTTTTGAGTGTTTTTGTTTTGAGTGATGAAAATAAGATTTTTAAAATTTTACTATTTAATTTTTAGAGTATTTTTATTTTAATCACTCAACTGTTAAATTTTAACAGTAATTAATTTACATACGTCACATTATGTTTACACTTTTATTTTGGTCATTCAACTTTTAAGTTACTTTTATTTTGGTCATCAAAAAATGTCCTTTTTATAATATTGATTGAGGTAAAAATCATTAAGGATTAAAGTAAAAATAATAGAAACTAAAATAATGTTTTAAAATTGTCAAATTATACTTGTTTACACCCTTGTAGAAAGTTGTAAATTTCTTTTTTTTTCTTTTTCAATATTAAAATTTTAAATTTTAAAATATCAAAATCAATTAAATAAATTATTAAAATTTTTTATCCCTTAATAGTGTTATCGATATGTTACTATAATCTTAGAATTAATTAAATTAGTCTCCTTTAAATCTTAAAACTTTATTTTATGTTTCCAAATTAAAATCAACCTAAATAAATCATATTTAATAATTATACATGAAACACAAATTTCTTTTAATTATATGACATCGAGTCTTTCATACTAAGCTAGAAGTATAGAAAAATCACTACAATTAATTAAATTAATTAATTTTATATTCCATGCCAAACAAAACTCAAAATTTTTTCGTCATTTCTTTACACAAATGAAGAACAAACAATTAATTTAAATGATTTTTCTTTACTTTTAGCTTAGTATGGAAGATTTGAGATTGTATAATAAAAATAAATTTAAATTTTACAAACAACTATTAAATATAAGTTATCGAGTTGATTTTAAGAACAATATGAAAATATAAAATAAATTTTTAAAATTAGAAGGAGATGAATTTAATTAATTTTCAATATTACGATAATAAATCAATTAATATTATCAAGGGATAAACAATTTTCAATAATTTTAATTGATTTTTATGTTTTGAAATTTAGAATTTTTGGCAATATGATAAACAAGTACAATTTGACAATTTTAATATATTATTTTAGTTTCTACCATTTTTTCATTTTAATCCTAATTTTTTTACCCCAATCAAAATTTAAAAATGATATTTTTTAGGTGATCAAAATGAATGCGACCTAAAAGTTAGGTGACTAAAAGAAAGTAAGAGCATGATTTGATGTGTGCAATTAACCATTATAAAAGATTAATGATTGGATGATTAAAATGAAAATATCTTAAAAATTAAGTGACGAAATTGCAAAATTTTCACAAAATAAAGTGAGAACATAATTTGACATGTACAGTTAACTATTATAAAAATTTAATGATTGAATGAGTAAAATGAAAGTGAATAAATTTAAAAAAAAAATGAAAGTGAACTTGGGGGACGTACCTATTATGAATATAAGTAGTATTTTCTTGGAAAATTTGTAGGCAAATGACCTAGAATCTAAAATATTAAAATTTGAGGTCTTTTTCTTTTCCTTTAAAGAAAAACTTAAATAAAAATATTATGTATAAATCAAAATTCTTAACTTTTCTTTGGGGTTAAAATTTAATAAGTGTAGTTGGCGGTATGTAGCCGTCAGCAGGCCAGTTCCTGATGCTTCTTCTACCCTTTTCTTAGTAAACTCTATACAGCTACTGTTATTTGTCACCTATATATTCTACTTTTTAAAAGAGCATTCTAAATTTAAATTAAATCTAATTTGTAAGCTTTAAGTTTAAATTAAAATTAAAATTAGATGTAATTTATACAAGAATAGCCTTAATATTAGCATACTTAAAAGCTTTTAATTAGGTTGTGAATAAATATATTTGTTGAATATTTTTCTGTATGTCCCTTATAATTTATATGAGATGAATACTGTTTATTAACATGACATATTGGGTAGGTATATCTCATGTATATAGATACGTATCTTCCTCTAAACTAAACATATGTTCATAAGATTTTATGCAAACCTGGCCTATACATGTAACCTCGTGAGAAAGCGAGCTCGACTTGCGAGCCTGTCCTGCAACTAGATCAAGCGAGTTCGACTTGTGAGCCTAGCTTGCGAGCCAAGTCTACAAGCTTATTGTAATATGGCCTAAATCCATTCAAGTTTTGTACAGGTGATAACAATTATCCTAACAATAGTTAAAAATTAAGATTTTTATTAAAAACGTAAAATTTAAATAAAATAAATATTTTAAAGAATTATTTGAAATTCAACAAAATACAATGGATACGTTATAATTTAAGAAATATATCCATTTCAACATATTCAAACAAATTTATTTAATTTAAGTTAGAATTGTGTTCAGGGGTCGTTCCCCAGCTTTCATCAAAGGAACCCCCAATCTGAACGCAGCCACTAGTATAAGAAATTTCAAAAACCAAGTCTCAACGTCAGGTTCTAGAGGAGGGAAGCGGTTAAGCCCTTCCCCAAGACCCCACGCGCCATGCACCACAATTACTTGCTGCTTGCGTCGCCTGACCTGAATCACGCCCTCAGAGCGCGTCATATATTGACTTCGGCTTTGTAATCAACGAGGGCAACCCACCTGGAACTTTCTTTTCAAATAATCGTCAACCCAAAATTTGTACTTGTCTCCATTTGGTAATTTCCCCTTCATCTTCTTCCTTCTATCTCCTCACCTTTCCTAATCTTGCTAACTAAGGAACTAATATAATTTATTCAACTACTTTACTACTTACAAGAAACATCAAACAAAACAACCTTTTCCCCTTTATTATTATACAGACACCCAAAATCTAGAATAACCAAATCCCCGTTCGATTCTGGAAAAAAATGAAAATTATGCTGCTTCCGCCTTTTCCCAGTTGAAAACATGAGGAACCCGGTTCAAGTCTCTTCCTAAGAAAAAAAGAAACGGCTTATCTCCCCTATATACATAGTACTAATCATTTTCAATTTAAAAAAGCCCCTTTTTTTCCGTTGAGATTGTTGTTGTTCGCACATGGAGATTTTTACAAAAGCCAAGGCTGTGAAACTCAGGGGTCACCTTGAGAAATACTTAGTGGCCGACGATGATCAAGAAACCGTGCGCCAAAGTCGAAACAGCTCAGGCAAAAGAGCTAGATGGTTCGTGGAGCTTGTTCATGATAAACCGAACGTGGTCCGCCTCAGAAGCTGCCATGGAAAGTTCTTAGCAGCCACTGATATACCCTTTCTTTTAGGCATGACGGGTAACAAGGTGCTGCAAACGGTACCCGATAAGTTGGATTGGAAACTCCAGTGGGAGCCTATAAGAGACGGCTTCCAAATCAAGTTGAAGACCTGGTGCGGTAAATTTTTGCGTGCCAATGGGGGGACCCCGCCTTGGAGGAACTCCATCACTCACGATGAGCCTCATACTGGAGCGACGCAGAGATGGATATTATGGGACGTGGAAGCGGTTCAGGTTCCAGAGTCGGACTCGGTATTGGAGTATATATCGTCAGTTTCGAGCTTTTCTTCGGTGTCCGATGAGGTTTTGGAGGCTTTGAGCGATGATGTTTTAGGGTCAGGCCCACAATCCCCGATCTCAGTCGTCTCCTCCATCAAGTCTCCGAGGTTTTCAGTGTTTTCAACCGGGTCACCCAAATTGTCACCCAAACAGGTACGTACTGTGCTTCGACTTTTACCTTTATCCTTAATTAACTCAGATGAGAAGGTAAAACACAAATTTTTATCACTAAATCAATAATTTGATTGACTACCCTTAGTTTAAGTGATCTTATTGTTCTCAATTTCATAATCAAAAGTTAAAATTATTGATGGTATGATTAGAAAGAGTGAGAAGACAAGGTCATTAAAAACCTATACCTATTACTTTTGCCAATCTATGATTAACGAGACATATATTACATTGAATCCACGTATACTCAGGTAACCTACCAATTAAAGACGTATCAATATTGTAGGTAGAGCTAAAATTTGACTAAGCATAAAAACAGGCTTAATTTCCTGCTTCTGGAAAAGCTTGTCTCGTGTGACCCTTTTGCTTGCTTAATGAGAAAGCATTATTAATGATATTAAAACATGCAAGAAAATGACCCATGTTATTGTTAAAACCATACATTATATCATGAGTTAATTGAGACATTTGGATTGTTTGTGCCCTATAGGAAAATGGAATGCAGACGTCTAGTTAAAGAGAGTACTAATACAAATATATAGAGTTGGTATTACGTGAACCTAAGAGCAACGTTATGTTGGTGTTAGGGTTGATTAGAAACATTTCTTAATCAATTATGCTCGCATATACGAAGCGTAATAAAACGAAATATAAATACAATTTATTATAAGAGATTGCATTTGATTGTACGCTAGCTAAAAATCTCATGAAATCACCAAATTTAGAACTGATAGACTACTTAACAATTGTCATCAATAGTAGATTGCATATAATGATTATTTATGCAAGAAAAGAAATTGAAAGTGTATGATTCTTTCTGACCATAATATATATTTATAAAGCACACGTACAAATATTGAAATATATAAATATGTGTAGTTATGAAAATTTTGAAAGATAAAAAGGGCAAACCACTTAATTCACCTACTCTTCCGCACTAGGGAGCTCCACTTTTTCTTCTTTCTGGTTTCAATATCTGGAATTCGTCGACATCACCCATTTCTATTTTTCTTTTTCTTTCGTATATATAGAAATAAGTAAATTAAAATATTTTATTTTATTAGTTTTATAACATGGATGAATTTTTTGAAAGATTCACATTTTAAAGGATTGGGGAAATTACAATTATTTTTAACTTTTTACCCAAATATTGATTCGCAGGTAAAAAATAACCTTTTTTGTTTTGGTCAAAAAGAAATAATTTATGTGTTTGTCCTTTTATTAGTTGCTTTTCCTTCGCGGCAATGTCTTCATCTTATAGAAAAAAGAGGATAATGTGAAATGACTACACATTGTTTCCATGTTATATAATTAAAATTAAAAAAATATTAAATGTTATTATTCATAGTATATATTATTTACAAATAATTAATCAACCAAAGCTACAATAATCCTCGTCAATAGTCAACCAAGTTGAAGGGTTGCTTTGTGCATACGAAACATGAAAGATTTTGCGTCAGACACTGAAACATTGACTAGCACAACGCCCTAACCCAGAACTATATAAGGAAATAAGTAACATCTCTCACGTGCCAAATCATCCACAGCTCACACGGAACTTCTCCCTCGCAAACTAATATATGTACCTCTGCCACGTAATTGCCGCGTGTGCAAGCCCCTTTTCCAGCAATCCAGCTGCCCTCATCTACTTGTACATACAGACATAAATATGACTTCCCTTTCAGACGTACGAAAGAAAGAGAAAACAAAACCAAGTTGGGTTACGAGAAAATAGTAATAAGGTTTGGGTTGGTCTTTGTTTGATTCTTGTGTTCACTTCGTCTGCCTTGTTTCAACAGGTAAACTCTAACAAATATCAGGCGGGGATGGATTTGTTCCTCAACGCCAAAGCGGTGCGCCTACGCGGTCATCATGACAAGTATCTCGTCGCCGAGGAAGACGAAGAATCCGTTTCACAAGACCGAAACGGATCCTCCAAAAGCGCTCGATGGACCGTCGAATTCGTACCCGGGTCAGAAAACATCATCCGCTTAAAAAGCTTTTACAACAAGTATCTCACCGCCTCCAACCAGCCCTTTTTACTTGGGATGACCGGTCGAAAGGTGATTCAGTCGCTGCCTAGGAGGCTCGACTCGTCGGTCGAGTGGGAACCTATTAAAGTAGGATCTCAGGCAAAGCTCAAGACTCGTTACGGTAACTTTTTGAGAGCCAATGGAGGGTTGCCGCCTTGGAGGAACTCGGTCACCCACGATATTCCTCATAGGACGGCTACTCAAGATTGGGTGTTGTGGGATGTTGATATTGTGGAGATTCAAGTCCAGTCTCCAGGGAGTGGTCCACGGCCCTCGGCCCCTCCTGCTGTTCCTCACGCTGGTTCCTTGAACTTCGAACCTACTTCACCTTCTGCAGTTTCTGCCAATTCTGGAAACTTTTCAAGACAAGAGGTTTGAAGATCTAAACTTTACCTTTAAGAGTTTTTTTTTTTTGGGGGGGTATCCGAGTTAGAGCAGGGAAAAGGATACTTCTTTGAATAATTTAACTATATGATGAATTGGGTTGGTTTTTTTTTATTATTTATTGTTGTCATTTTTTTAAATTTGCAGTCAAGTGATTCATATGTGGGTTCATCACCTCCAAAATCCGAAGGTAGGACAATATACTACCATGTAGCGGATGAAAATGGTGAGGTTGATGACGAGGCAGTAGAGGGGTACTCTTTTAGTTTTAAGGGCAATGGAGTGGATGAACTAACTCATAAATTGAAGGAAGAGACGGGCCTTGAAGATGTGGTGGTGTGCACTCGCAGTCCTTTGAATGGGAAGCTTTTTCCTCTCCGATTGCAGCTTCCTCCTAATAACTCCGACATCCATGTTGTTGTAGTTCCATTAGCCTCCAAAGGTAAGAGACTTCTCTTTGAGTTGGTTCTGAATTTTCCGTTCACTCTTATGCTGAATGCATACCATAGTAACTCATCTCTTCCATAAAGTCTATGCTTGGTAATTGTACTGTTGTTTCTTAAGTAGCTCATTATAACTCATTTTTCAATGTTCTTTTGGTTGGGTGTTACAGTGGGAAGAAATTTTGCGAAACAAGGAATTAATATGTGAGAGCTCCATGGAAGGAATGTAATAGATATTATGGCGACATAACATGCCTTGTACATTCTACTCATCAAGTCTTTCTTACACTAGATTTAAGTATTGAATGAGTCGGCAACATCCCATTGCGTTTTTCAGCTATAAGTTGGGTAAAAGTCCAGTGGAGAGTGTAATGTTCCTGCCATGGCAGAGATTGATTATATTGTGTAGAATATTGACGTGGATACATACTTTTTATTTATTTATTTATTTAAGCGCTTCAATAATTGGGTTTTGATGTATAAAGATTGTAACAAAACTTATTTCAAATCCAAGATATAGATCATCTTATTGCTTTGCCTCTTCAACATTTTTCATCCATAAATGATGCGGGGCTTGAGGGGAAGTGGGATGCCACCGCAGACTGGTGCTTCAGACGAATGTAGGCGGGCCTGGAATATTGATAAATGGAAGCCACGCCCACTATCTGTTTATTTAATTATAAAAATGAACAAAGGTTCTGGAGATGTAGTCATAGGGTTGGGCTTGAGTTTAGATGGGTAGTATATAGTAGTATCATTTTAGCAACACAATATTGGACCCTATTCACATATCTTACTTTTACGATACTAATTTTTTTTGTGTACTTAGAAATTATAATTACATCTATAAAAATAATATTATATAATTAGATGACACATTAGATGCTGGATTTAAGCTTTAAATGTTGGAGCAAATCTTATTCTATATTTTATAGAAGTCTAAATTTTTTGTGTAATTTTTTTTTGTCATAGTAATTTTACCCGAAATTTCAAAAATTTTTGGTGGAATTTTTTGGGCAAATAGCTTTGTCTTTAAAGAAGTGTAAGTTTTTTATGCAAGCTTTTCTTTTATCATAATATTTTTTCTCGAACCTTCAAAAATTTTGGATAGAAATTTTTGGACAAATAACTTGGTCTTTAAACAAGTCTATTTTTTTATATCTAGTCCATTGGATCTCGATCAGATCTAGAATAAAAATAGATCGGATAACTAAATCAAATCAAATTCTCCAAAAATTATTTTCTCTATCCGCAATATTCGAATTTGGCCTCTTACTTTCAATCTAATCGAGTTTGATGGGTAGTTACAATTAGGCTTAGTACCTTCTTTGGCCCTTGTATTATAGCTAAATTATCATCTGGCACATGTACTATTTTTTATCAGTTTGGTCATTATACTTTACTTTTGTTATCAGTTTGGCCTCTATACTTTAATTATGCAATTCCGTTACCTCAACATAAATTTCTGTTAAAAAAATTAAACCAACCAATTTTTTCAAATTCACTTAAAAATTTAAAAAGCATAAAAATATTAAAATATTAAAATTTCAAAAAATCATAAAATTTCTATAAAAACCCAAAAATATGAAAACTAAAATTATAAAAAATATTTTTTTGAAAATTATAAAAATCTAAAATTATGATTATGCAAAAATTCAAAAAAATTAAAAAAATATGTGTGTTAGGAATTTTAGGTCTTTGGAAAATTTTAGAATTTCATGGCACTTTTACTAAAAAAAACTCAACAGTCGTTAAAAATATAAAAAAATCATAAAATGTAAAAGAATTCGTAAAATTTCTAAAAGAATACCATAAAATTCTTTAAAAATTCATAAAAATTCTAAAATTTTATAAAACCAAAAATTCGAAACAAACTTATCTTTTTAAAATTTATGAAATCTTTTAAATTTTTAGAAGTTCTGACTAGTTATAATTTGAAAAAATATATTTTTTATAATCTTCAAAAATATATTATGATTTTTTATACATGATAATGTATTGGTTTAATTTTTTAAAATGGATAATGAAATTGGGATAACGGATTATACAAAACGAAGGAGAGGAACAAACTAACAAAATTATAATAATAATTTAGGTATAATATTAGAGTAAAAAGGTTACTAAAGGAAGGAGGGTTGATGCAGGAAAACTATCTCCTCAATCACCTGGGGCTGAAGATGGGCCTAATAAATTATATTGTTGCTAGCAGTATTATTTAGCAACAGGTCGGGCAGTAGCGTGAAGAAATGTTGCAGAATAGAATACAAAATGGAATGGAAATTTTGTCCCTTCTCATTATGTACTGCATCAATCGCATTTTGCTGGGTGAAGAAAGAGAGGCCCAGAAAAGGGCAGAAGGAACTTGTTCACGTAAATGGAACTGGTAGGACAGTTTGGTGCAGAAGAATATGGAGTTACTTGGGATTGGTAAATCATGATCCCTCTCATTGTCTATTAACTTATTATCAGAATTAAAAGCTTGTTTGCAGTTGGTGGATTAGACATTCATCACCATCATCCCTACATACTATACTGTACGATGGAAGGCATTAGATTAGACTGCTTGGACTTGCTACCTACTGCCATATTGGCCCCCCGTCCCCTTCTCTAATTTCTACTCCTATGTCCATCATAACTAGTATTTTAAGGCTTTGATAAATTAAAATTGAACAATCATTGAAGCAGCAGATATTGTTTTATTAATCCATTCATCTTCCCCCACATCTAATTTTTGTCCCATTAAGCTCTCAACCCATAACCCTTAATTGGATTTTAAAATGGCGGTGATTATTAATCAATTTCTATCTAATCCAATGAAATTAGGTGCTTGAAGTGACACTAAGATTTCATCAATTTAGAATGGACTTGGATAGGTAGTGTGTTTACCTATAATTAATGTAAAAATAGTGGTAATGGTGAGATTAAATATTATAATAATATTATAAAATGAAATAAAAGATAAACTAAAAGCATTACATCACAGCCCATCTTCCATCCAAACCTACCTTTAATTTATAAATTCATCCTACCTAGATCCATATTTCATTTCTTTTGAATCCATAAGAATTTTCCCCAATTACAATAACTTTGTGGGCCAATTTCAGCTAATTTTATTTGTTACTTTAGCTAAATGCTTATCTTTTCTAAATGATTAAAGTAAAATATCTAAAATCTTTTAATATTGACTTGTTAAGTTGGTCTCGTAGATGAATATCTTGTTATCAAGGGGTGGGCAGTGGGGCTAGAGTTGCTGGATCATGCATACCAACTACAAATTAAGCATCACAAACTTATTGCATATATAACATTGGGTGCCACAAACCCCATTACTTTTCATCCCTTTCTGCAAATATACTTCCTTTTATATTAATAATATTAGACGCAGACGTATTAAATGAGCATTTAACAAGAATTTTAATCATCACATGATATATTTAATTATGTATAATTATGATGTTCATAATATTAATTATATATAATCTTGCTCAAATTAAGTTTAACTTGAAATATAGATATTTAATTTTGTTATAATCCAATCGATTATGTCTTAGCTTGATTGGTATGAACATTATTGTTAATACAGAAGGACGTGAGTCCGAATGCTACTTGAAATGTATTATCTTTTTATTTATGAGTTAAGAAAGAATTATGAGTAATTTTAAATATTATCTCAAAAAGAACAAATACGATCGAACTTAATAAAATTATTCAAAAAATTTATAATCCATCTATATTTTGTCTTATATATATTTTTAAAAATTATTTTGTATTTCTATATTTTATCTTTTATTAAATTTTAAAATTTTTAGACGAGACAACTTAACAAACTTTTTAAAGTTTACATTATCATTACATGATTAAATTACATAATACAAAATTAATTAAAAAATAAGCCAAATCCAATTGAGTTCTAGAATATCTCAATCCTTTTTTTTTCATTTTCTTAAAACTCATTTGTTGATAATTTGAATTTAAACAAATAACTTGATTTTAGATAAATTTATCCCTTAACGGTGGGATTAAACCAATAAAAAAAGGTTAGAAATAGTAAAGTTGATAATAAGATTGAGAAACTTGTACTTGTTGGGTTGAATAACAAATTAAAATCACATGATCCCATTCATTTCATACATATAAAGCATTTCAAAAGTTTAAGAAACCTTCTAACTTTAACATTTTCTTGTATTCTACCAAATGCAGCCACCTTTTTCACTATATATTTATGATTACTAATAATATTTACATACCCCATCATATTATTATTTAAACTCTTTATTGAGTCAATATCATTTTCATTAGGGCCATCAACTCAGTTAAGAAGTTATAAAAATAAGTTTTAAGATATTTTAGTCTTTTATTTAAAAATCAATAAATATATATATATATATATATATGATGGAATTTGAACCCTCACTAATTATATTAATAAAACCTTTAATTTTCTATTTAGTTAATTTTTTAAAATATTTTAATAACGTAACTACTTTATATGTTATTATTATTTAATTTCAAACTATACATTTAATGATTTATTATATATATAGTTCTAAATTTATAATTCTCATGTAATAGGATTTGTAGTTAATTATAAAGTAAATAAGGTAATGATTTGGGTTTGGGGTCCTACCACATGGAGTTTGCGTCAATGCCGAATCATTGAATCCTTTACTTCACCTTTTGATTTCCTTTCTTATCTCTAACAGCTACATACATATCTTCTACACCAAATAGTGGTCGGTCTTAGCTTGCAGCTTGGTGCTATTGTTTTATAGCTTTTGACCATGTTTTAAGAACCCAGTTAAAGCATGTTTTCATCTATATTTATATATATATATATATATATATGTATATTTACAATGAATTTCCTTTTTTTAAATTGATATATATACCCTCATATTTAACATTTATTTCGAATAAGGATGATAATGCAAGGAACCACCAAATATATGGTAAAGAAAAAGAATTGTGAATGGTCATAATTTTACATCATAAATATAAAATGATTTGATCAATATGATATACAATATATTTAAATATTTACATATATTAAAAATTATATGAATAAATTATTAACATCAAAATTTATTTGATGCACTGTATGAGTTCAAAGAGTGACATACTTATATATAAGTTATTAGATTGTAGTTTAAAAAGAAAATCAGTATTATAAAATAAAACATCTATAACATTTTAATTACACTCGTGGAATTAAAATTTAATATTGACAATATATCAAATACTAATTTATATTAACATATCAAAATATACAATTATAAAATAAAATATAAACGCAATATATATATATATATATATATGAGAATTAAGGATTGTTAAATTTATTAAATTTAGGATTAAATTAATATAATATATAAATATTAGAAGATTAAATTTGTTATTAGACTAATAAAAATTCATGACAATTTTTCTTCGCTCATCTTACTGCAACTAATGAGAGAACAAGTTAAATATTTAATTTAAAAAATTAAGTAAATAAATAAACAAATGATTAATTAATTAATTAATTAATTAAGTGAGCAAAATAGAATAAATTATATAATTAAGTGGCTATTCTTATATTTTACCATAATATAATAGTGAAGGGAGGCGTAATTATTTGGTTACGTGTCCCATGATTGTGTATATTTTAGAAACAAAAATAATAATAATTAATAATAAAAGGTACTTGTACTTGAAACGCAAGATACTCCAGCTAATATACTAATTAATTAATACCTATTCTTATAATATTCCATTTCTTAAATCTGCTCACTGACTGCATTTCACGTCCCCAGTTTGTTATTCCCTGTTAGATATCTTCACATGACTCTCACCTTTCTTCTAACTCTTTATTTATTTATTTTAAATATTTATTCAAATATCAATTAAAAATATAATATGTACTTTTTTAAAAAAAATGAACTACAAGGATACTTATTCAATTATAAAAATTTTTCAATGTTTTCGAAATTTGATTTTTTTGTCATTCTATTATTAAATAGTTAAATTTATCTTTTTATTGATATAATAGTAAATTTAGCGCTTCAATATTTATAAATTCTATTAATTTGATTTTAATTTTAAAAAATTCAATAAATTTAATCATTTATTAATTTAATCTTAATTTTAAAAAATTAAGAATAATATATAAAATTATAAAAATTGATTTCTTGATAAAATCCTAAAATTTTATAAAAATACATAAAAATTAATTTTAAAAATGGTGTTGAACAGTAAAACATAATTATTAAATTAAGAATGGGATATCAAATTGCATAATTGTATTAAAAGAATACATAAAAATAATAAATGGAAGGAATATATTATGATTATACTTGATTGTATGGCTTAGATTATACATTAAAGTTTGATGGCCAGGTCAACCTAACCAATAATAGTTACTAAATAGTGAGTATGAAAAATAGAGTTCATCATGGGTCGGGTTCGGGATGAGTTAAGTTAAAAAAAATTGTCATTTTTTATGTTTAAGTTCAGCCCAAAATATGGGCCTAGAATTTTGTTCAAGTTCAACTCGCATAAAATGTTAAAATCCAAGCTCAACTTGATTTGTCTGTATTAAAATTTTTATATTGTTTTTATATAAAAGTAAATTTAAAAATATAATACATCAAATACATTAAAAACATTAAAAACATTAAAATAAATTAAAATAAATATTTTCCAATAAATGAAAAAAATATATTTAAATAGCACTAAAATATGTGCAACTTAACAAGCAAATACTTCTAAAATAATATCAAAATTAATAATAATAAAAATTTATACAATATTCAAACAATAACAACAAAATAGTAGTAATATAATAGCGAAATGATAGCAAAATAATGAAAACCCAGTGGCAAAATAACAAAAGTTTTTTTTTTTACAAACCCAGGCTAGCTCGGGCAAAAACAAAATTTACTTGAGGCCTAGCCCGTTACAAACATGTCTTACTTTTTGTCCAAACCTATTTTTCGGGTCTATATTTTTGCCCAAACACTTCTACTTTTTGAACGGGTTCGACCTGACCTATGATCAGGTCTAATGAAAAGTGAGAGATATCAAATTGGATAGGTAAACTTAAATGAATATTCTACCAATTCCACATTGATTTATCATAATCTAAATTAATTGTCTCTG
Source organism: Gossypium arboreum (assembly GCF_025698485.1). NCBI lineage: Eukaryota > Viridiplantae > Streptophyta > Magnoliopsida > Malvales > Malvaceae > Gossypium > Gossypium arboreum. Next base: position 12,110,893 of record NC_069072.1, on the reverse strand, counting down.
AAAAAATTTTTATTTAAAAAAGTTTAAATTAAAAAATGTAACAGTTTTGATATGGCACCATATTTAACAACAAAATAAATGGCCTGCCAACTATTGGCACCCAAACCTAACATCTCTCACTCACACATCATGGTACAATATTTGATAACGATCTCTTTTCTCCTCTCTTGAATTTTCATACAAGGAAATATGCAATGTGACAGAGATACTTTGTTTTTGAGAGCCGGCTGTTAGGTCTAACACCTGGTTTCCAACAACTCGAAACTAAGAATGAATAAGGGACTACATTGAAAAAGACCGCATGTTGGTGGCCTATATTGGGAGAGATGTGAAAGCTAGAAACTGAATTGGACATAGTTTAGTCAATTTTGGTTCGGTTAGAATGGAACCAACCGGTTCCTTAGTGGGAGACATCATAATTAGCCATGGATGGCTTTCATAGGATTGGAAGTAGCGAAAAGGGCTATAAATAGCTGAGAGATGGCTCACATGGATGATTTCTTCCTGACTTTGTTCAATTTCTCCTGTTCTTCATTTTTTTTGATAGCTCGAAGATGGAATAGCCATGGAAGGTTTTGCATGGAGAAGACTTCATGACGATTAAGATGGAAACTAAAGAAACCAGTAAGTAGGTAAGGTTCTTAACCCTTCTGGGTACGTAAACGTTAAGGAAAGAAAGTTAAAGATTTCAAGACCATTTTAAGGGTTCCGTATATTTTTGGAAAATGAGTTTAAATTAAGAATATCGAGTATAATTCATGATTTTTTGTTGTAAGCTGCTGCTTGGAGAATGAAAGCTCTGGTGTTTGAGAGAAGGAATAAGCTATGGAAACGATGAAGTTTCAGGTGAGTTCTAGACTCCAAACTTGTCGTTAAGTTTTATGCTGTTTAAGTACACCATGTTTGCATGAGCATGAAATATGATGATATGAGCATGCATTGCATGATTGTGGGAAAACCTCAAGGGGTTAGATGAAGTTAGGATAGGAATGGAGAGATAACCCATTAGTTACCGCCTCGAGAGAAGCTTTAGGCCTTGCGGAGGGAACACTGCGGTGTTTGAGTATTAAAGTTAGGTCGCGTAAAAGAGGTAATGGGAGGAGGATTCGAGAAATGAAATTATGGAATGGTATTTATCACGACAACGGTATCGCCTAGTCCTTTGGGGTGACACTGTGACGACGGTATATGGCGTAAGACCATATATGAAAGATGCTATGACAGTTTAATAAGTGGTACATAACGTAAGATCATGGATGAAAGACCTCATGGCAGTATGGTACACGGTAAAGGTATATGGCATAAGACCATGGATGAAAGACGCCATGGCGACAATATATAAAGTATAAGGTAAATGACATAAGACCATAGATGAAAGACGCTTTGACAACTAGATATAATGAGTAAGACCATATATGAAAGATTCCACGTCATCAACTGATAGTACGCCAGGATGGTGAGTAGGTGTAAGACTATGGATGATAGACTCCATGACATCCATAGAGAAAGTCCACTGGGATAGTAAACACAAAACAAATAAAGTCCGCCGGGACATTAAATACAAGGTAAGTTTATTGGGGACAGTAAACACGAGGTAAGTCCAATAGGATGCAAAGCTCGAAGAAGAAAGGTATAAAACTATAGCTCGGTTACGGCATCCCATAGAGTCCATCATGGAATAGATGCAGAAAGTACGTCAGGACCTCAAGTGAGGAGTATACGACCAATGTGCCAAGTACGAGAAACCATGCAGATGAAAGAAAAGTGTAATATATCAACTTCTTAATAACTAACCAATATGCCATAATGGCACCAACATCTAACACAATTACATGAATCAATTCAAATCTTTCAAGCATATTACTACATTTCATACCATTCATAATCTTCAACATAAATTTATCCCAATGGCATTATACACACCTTAAACATCAACTCAACATACTTTATTTAACATTCAAAGACCATACTTCCTTAAGCATTGTGTACCTATTCAATCATGTATTCCATAATTAAACACCATCACATTTTTATGCCAAATCAATTAAACCATTCTCATCATTTTAGTTTAAGACATCCTACATACCTCAAATATGTCATGCCACCTTGCAATCATTCTAACTTATAAACAAATCAATAAGCATACAAAATCAAGCACTGTATATATATGTATACCATAATCATCATCATTCAAACAAACACTTATATATATATATAGACTTTTTCATCATTTTCCAAAAATCAACACTTAACCATATTGAAACCTATATACATGCCACATAATTGGGTCTAGAATAATTTAAAAGTCTACCAAGAGTGAAGCTAGATAGTGTGAGTTCTAGAGTTGATTTGATAGATGCGTTTTGCAAAATGTCAACTATAGAAAACAGAAAATGAAACAGAGTAAGCATTACGAATGCTTAGTAAGTTCATAAGAAGTTTACCTAACTTACCTTAGCATTACATCAATTTAAACTATTGAAACACTTTGGCATAAAACATGACATCCTTTGGCATCCTAAACTTTCATTTTAATTGCAACTAAGAAACCAATAGGTTAGTTTGTTTACACATCAAGTGCTTCTAATATGAATCACATATACATATACAACTTTCAACAAAGCATAATATATATATCATCCCATTCATACTCATTTCATAAACATATAAATGCAATTCATATTCACACATTTTCAACCGTAACATTTCCATTAATACCATTTTCATTTTTGTTTTCACCCAGAGGTCTAAAGTAATTTGAGCTCAGATACTTTGAATTGATTTGATCCAATTTATTGACATTATCAGGCTTTTAGCATTAGCTTCGAATCAGAGTTGCTAACACTAGTTTAATTCGATGCTGTTAACACTAGTTTCAGAGAATCTGCAACAAATGCTTGGAATCCTAAATCACTTTACATCTATATAATTTCGTTTTGCAATGTTTTCAAAGCATACATGTTTTTGGACCTAATAACAATAATAGCTTTCTCTTGTTTCCAAAATATTTTTCAATTCATAATTATAAATATATTCATTTTCTTTTTAAAAGTATTTTATTCAAATATTGTATTAGTCATTTTTCAAATGATGATACTTTTAAAATTATTTTAAAAATATATATTTTTACTTGAATCTCAATTTTTAATGAATGTCGCGATAAAATGTTTTTAAGCGTATACTTTTTATATAAATTTAAGCTAAAATCTTAGCTTTTAAAGAAATATAAAAATAAAATTTATAATAAAATTTAAAAATCAAATAAATAAATTTTAAAAAGATTTATAAAATTGTAAATATAGATAAAAATGTATTGTGGGTGAATGCTAACCATTGCCAGCCAATGTAGTAAATATTAGTCAATGTTGGTGAACATTAATCAATGTTTATAATTTTTCAATATATTTTCAATTAATATATTTTATATACATTTCAAAATTTCAAAATTTTAATCTATCTTAACCAACTCCTAATTAATAAAGAATGTTTTGGAAGTTTAAATATTGATAACTAGCCAAATCCTTGAAATATTTGAAAGTTGGTGGATTTTTAGTTTTTTACCTTTATAATTTTATAATTATTTTTCATAATAAGTGTAGAAGCCCAAATTGCTCGGGCCTAATTATATGAAAACCCAACCAAACCTCTAAACCCACTAAAACCCTTAACCCATGACCCATTTACATCTACCCAAACCCAATTCAAAAGCCCATTAAGCCCCCAAAAAAAAAACCTAACCCAAAAAAAAAAACAAAGAAAAAAAAAAGAAAAAGAAAAACCTACCAAAAAAAACCTAACCCCCAAAAAAAAAAGAAGAAAAAAGAAAAACCTAACAAAAAAAGATAAAAAAACCTAGCCACCTAACCACTTTCCCACTTGCCCCATTTTTCCTCCCATTGTCTACCACCACCACCTACAAAATAGAAAAAAAAAAGAAAATCATGTAAAAGATGGCTATAAAAAGCCATTCAAAATCATGTAAAAAAGAGGAGGGGATTTTACAAAGATTGAAAAAAAACATAAAAATCCTTCAAATTTTGAACACAAAAGAAACATCAATAAAAGGTTGCATCTTTTTCTTTTTCCTCTTCTTTCAATTTTTTTCTTTTTTTGTATTGTTTTTTCTTTCTTTATATATACATATATTGTTAAAAAATTTAACTTTTCCGCCACTGTGGTGTGGTGGCATGATTTACGACGACGGCGACGAACCGACGATCAACCGGTGACCGCCCCTTGGCCGGATTTCCTTTTCCCTCCCTCTCTCTTCTTTCCCCTTCTTTTTTTAGGTATTTTATATATATTATGTATATATTTTTAATGCCATTAGTTATATATTTCTTATGTATATATTCTTAAATACTATTATATACATATATATATATATTTTAAATACCATATTGTGTATATATTATTATTACAAATTATTACTATTGCTAGTATTATTATAACTATTATTATATTAGTGTATATTTTATGTACATATGTATATATATATATATATTTTGCACATATCATTATTTTATATTATTGTTGTAAATTTTTATGTATATATTTTTAGGTACGTTTCCTAATATTTTCTTTTATTGTAGATATTATTATTATTATTATTACATACTTTTATTATATGCATATATATATATATATATATGTATTTTTATGTACATATTATTATTTTATATTATTATTACCAAATATATCATTTTTCCTATTTTATTATTAGTACATGATTTGTTTTTATTTTGTAAATATCATTATTATTGTTATTCTAATATTCTAGTATTCCATGTTAATATTTTTCATTAATGATATCATTTTTTTTACGTCCTTTATCTATTTTAATTTCTCACTTTAGGAATATTTTTTCTTATGTTTTAATTAATTTCAAAAATAAGGCAATGTACCGATTTAATATTAAGCCATCGATTTCATCGCTATGTTGGGTGAAATTCATCGGCTTGTGTTAAAAAGCAGGACACCCTTTCTAAAAAGAAATCGAAAACTAAAATTCTCATTTTCAATCGGATCACGATTAAATATTATATTGAACTCGTATTTTGAAAATCAAGTCAACAAATGTTTATGAGATACCAATTTTGGGCGTCGCGAGGTGCTAATACCTTCCTCGCGTAATCGACACCCAAACCCCAATTTTTCTCTGGACTTTCACGTAGACCTAAATTTGGCCTTCTTTTTATTTTAAAATAATTTTATTAGGTGTCCGATCACACCTATAAAAAGGATCGATGGCGACTCCTTTGTTAATAAAATCGAAAGTTGGTTTTCAAATGTTTAATAAATCGCCACAATTAGCGACCAAGCGAAACTAATTTTTTTTTACGTCGCTATTTGGCGACTCCATTTGGGACCCTTTTGAGAGTCGAGTCGAATTAAACTCGCGTTGTCAAAATTTTCAAAGTTTCTTGTTCAAATTAACATTTAGTCGTGATCTTCAAATTTTTGTTTTCAAAAAAATCATGCATTTGCATCGTGTTGTATATATTCTAACTTGTTTTATCTGGTTGTTTTTCACTTTAAATTTTTGTGATTTTAGTTTGGTTTAGTTTTTAAATAAAACGTAAAGGTTTGCAAGTTTCTCCCCACACACCGTGCACGTGCATTTTGTTGCATAACATGAGCTCTCTACCCGGCTCCGTCCGTTTAAGTGAAAGTAAACGCTACGCCTTCGTGAGTTAACTCGTCCCTCCGCATACAAGCTAGTGAATACTTTGGGTTACATATGACTTATGCTTTCGTGAGTTAACTTGTCCCTCCGCATAGGCATAAGTAAATGTAATCCTCGAATTGAACTCGTGAGCTGTGATAGACTATGACCGAGGCTCGTGCTAATCTTAGCAGATGATAGTACGGCAATTCGAGTACCTATCTAGAACCAAAACCGCATATAATGAACCATACGAGCCACCTAACTAGAGCCATGCCGAACCTCTGTCCGTTTAGTAGTCCCCAAAATAAGTGCACGGAGGAATGCCTCTTGCCTTTTGCATTTTCACTTTCTATATAAGAAGATCGGTCATTTAATAAACTAGGTCGGGTAGTTCGATTTGTTGAAGTTCTCTATGTTTTTCTACCGTATTAAATTACTAATCAAGTTTGTTTGTCTTTGCTTTATTGTTTTTCATCATGCATTATAGGCATCATATTAGGAAGGTGTTGATTAAAGATTGGTTGCCAAAACGGGTTTCTAATGGAGGAGTCAATTATACGAGTGACCAAACGTTGTGTAATACTCTTTTGATTAAGGAAATGCCTAAACAGGGCTATCTTGAAATTAACACCAAATTTTTGCATATTCATTCATGATCGACATTCATTTGACATTCATGCATTCATTCATGCATTCATTCATACATTGCATATCCCATACTCGGTCATTTGAAGATAAAATATATAATTCGCAGTTGTAATACCACAAGATGGAACCACGTCATTCAGATAAAACTCGCCGACAAGCTAGAGTAATGGAGGTGAATTCAATGAGAAAACGAAAGATTGAAAAAGGCCGAAAACCGAATGGGAGCCTATGGAATTCCTCCTTTATCAAGAACATTTACGTCTGCGGGAATGATATACCGAGGCGAGGACAATGCACAAGGCACAATGTTAATGATCGAAAAGGGTTTTCGAACATCAAGATAAATTTCATTGACAAAGGAGTGACACAAGTAAAGATGTCTCAAGGATACGCCTTTGTCCCCCGGTTTCATGTTGAATAATTGACCGCCGAGAACCTTCTTGTAGTTTATAAGTCTTCAGAGTAATGCTCAAACATTAACATTCTATTGTGTCCTTAGATATAATAGAATTCCTTTGTAAGAGCTTGCATTCGCTCTTTATCATTCAAATGAATATCAATGAAGATGCATTTTGTCATGATCTTCGCATTATCACTAATTTCATAATCATTTTCTCATTTCGTAGCTTTGTCCTTACATTTGCCTCATGCCATGCCATAACATTTCATTTGTTGGTTCCAATACTTGGATGCCCCTCTATAGTCTCTTTTTTTCATTCAACTTTCAGGTGCTCAGATGTCAACAGCATGAACAAACCCGTTACGAGTCCTGAAATCGATTTTGAGAAGGCTGTTTGTTTAGGAGAATTTGAAGCCGAAGAAAATGCTGAAGACTATGTCTTGTCTCCTGACTTGCTAAGAATGGTGGAACAAGAGGATAAACAGATTTTGCCTCATCAAGAATCCGTTGAAACAATAAATCTGGGAACTGAAGAAAGGAAACAAGAAGTGAAGATTGGCACTTCTATTTCAGGGGGCACCAGGCATAATTTGATTGCTTTGCTCCTCGAGTACAAAGATGTATTCGCATAGTCATATCAGGACATGCCAGGATTGGATGAAGATGTAGCGGTCTATAAGCTCCCATTAAAGCCAGAATGCAAGCCCATTCAACAAAAGCTAAGACGGATGAGGCCTGAGATGTTGTTGAAGATAAAAGAAGAAGTCAAGAAGCAATTTGATGCTGGCTTCCTACAAGCCTCCAAATATCCAGAATGGGTGGCTAACATAGTCCCGGTACCAAAGAAAGACGGCAAAGTACGAATGTGCATGGATTATCGTGACCTGAATCGAATCAAAATAGCCCCAGAAGATATGGAGAAAACTACCTTCATAACGATGTGGGGAACATTCTGCTACAAGGTGATGCCTTTTGGGTTAAAGAATGCAGAGGCAACATATCAGAGGGCTATGGTGACATTATTCCATGATATGATGCATAAAGAAATAGAGGTCTATGTTGACGATATGATTGCTAAATCCGAGGGAAGAAGAGCATGTAGTGAATCTCAAGAAGTTGTTCGACAAATGAGAAAGTTCCAGTTAAAGCTCAATCCGACCAAATGTACGTTTGGGGCTACCTCGGGAAGTTGCTAGGCTTCATTGTCGATGAAAGAGGTATCGAGGTTGATCCAGATAAAATAAAAGCCATTCAAAAGTTACCATCTCCGCACATAAAAGGAAGTTAGAGGATTTTAGGAGATTAAACTACATCTCCCGATTCATTGCTCAACTTACCAACCAATGCGACCCAATCTTTCGGCTTCTTCAAAAACATAACCCGGGAGATTGGAATGAGGAATGTCAGGTGGCCTTTGATAAGATAAAGCAATATTTGTCTAGTCCTCCAGTGCTAGTACCGGCAACTCCGGGGAGACCATTGATATTGTATTTGACCGTGTTCGAAAATTCAATGGGTTGCGTACTGGGGCAACACGACGAGTCAGGAAAGAAAGAAAAGGCGATCTACTACCTCAGTAAAAAGTTCACTGAATATGAGGTAAAGTATTCGTCCATTGAAAAATACTGTTACGCTCTGGTTTGGGTAGCTCGGAGACTCAGACAATATATGTTGTATCATACGACATGGCTAATTTCAAAGCTAAACCCAATAAAATACATGATGGAATCACCGGCACTCTCAGGAAGAATGGCACGATGGCAGATCCTCCTATTAGAATATGACATTGCCTATGTAAGTCAGAAGTCAATAAAAGGGAGCGCAATAGCTGATTTCTTAGCGACTCGAACGACGGAGGGATATGAGCCCTTGAAATTTGATTTCCCAGACGAAGACTTAATGTGCATCACAGAAATGGAATCTGAGTCATCAAAAGAGAAGTCATGGAATATGTGCTTTGATGGTGCGTCAAATACTTTAAGGCATGGAATTGGAGCAATCTTGGTATCACCAAACGGGAATCATTATCCATTCACTGCAAGACTGAATTTCTTCTGTACCAATAACATAGCAGAATATGAGGCCTGTATCATGGGACTTCGTGCAACCATTGAACGAAACATCGAAATCTTAGAGGTGTACGGGGACTCAGCCCTAGTGGTTTACCAAATCCGTGGAGAGTGGGAAGTGAGGGACCCAAAATTGATTAAGTACAGTGATTTAGTAGTGAATTGATCAAAGAATTCAAAGAAATAACTTTTCATTACTTCATGAGAAGAAAACTAATTGGTGATGCCACGCCACTTTGGCTTCAATGTTCAAAGCAAGTAAAGCGAAATAATGCCCTCAAAATGAGCATATACGAGGTCCCCGCACACTTTGTTGTAGCATTGAGAAAGAGGCGAATGACGGCCATGGTTCCATGATATCTTAGAATATATCAAGAATCAAAGCTATCCGAACAAGCGAATGAGAACGACAAAAGAACAATCGGAAGAATGGCGTGAGATTTGTTCTTGATGGGGATATCCTGCATAAAAGAGGAAAGGATCAAGTACTTTTGAGATGCGTGGATGATATTGAAGCCAGAAAGATACTTGAAGAGGTCCATGAGGGAATTTGCGGAACGCATGCCAATAGTTTCAATATGGCCAGAAAGATCATGAGACTCGGTTATTATTGGCTGACAATGGAAAGTGACTGCATCAATTTTTTCCAGAAAATACCACAAATGTCAAATCTACGGCGATAAAATTCATGTAGCCCCTTCACCCCTTCATGTCATGACTTCTCCGTGGCCTTTTTCTATGTGGGGCATGGATGTCATAGGGCCAATTTCTCCAAAAGCTTCAAATGGACATCGATTCATTTTTGTGGTTATCGATTACTTCACAAAATGGATTGAAGCCGCTTCGTTTGCCAATGTGATGAAGACTGCAGTGTGCAAGTTTTTGAAAAAGGAAATCATTTGCCGATATGGTTTGCCTGAAAGAATCATTTCAGATAATGCCATGAATCTGAACAATAAGATGATGGAAGAAGTGTGCGAGCAATTCCAAATAAAGCATCATAACTCCTCGCCCTATCGTCCAAAGATGAACGGGGCTGTTGAAGCAGCCAATAAAAATATTAAGAGGATCATTGGGAAAATGACTGAGACGTTTAAAGATTGGCACGAGAAGCTTCCATTTGCTTTGTTTGCATATCGCACATCTGTGCGAACATCTACGGGAGCAACTCCCTTCTCTATGGTTTATGGAATGGAAGCTGTGCTACCTATCGAGGTTGAGATCCCTTCTCTACGAGTCTTAATGGAATTAAAGTTAGAAGAAGTAGAATGGGTTCGAGCTCGATATGATTAGTTGAACCTCATCGAAGAAAAACGTCTAAGAGTAATTTGTCACGAGCAGATGTACCAGAAGAGAATGATCGCGGCCCATGACAAGAAAGTATGGCCAAGAGAATTCCACGAAGGAGAACTCGTACTGAGGAAGATTCTCCCAATACAAAAGGACCTGCGAGGAAAATGGGCACCAAATTGGGAAGGACCATACGTCGTAAAGAAGGCATTTTCAGGAGGACCTTTGATCCTTACCGAGATGGATGGCAAGGAGCTCATCGAATCCAGTGAACTCGAGATCTTGTGAAGAAATATTATGCTTGAGATGAAAACCGAAAAGGGCATCAAAAAAAAAAGGGATCAAGGCGAAAACCCGCAAAGGGCGTCTTGATTAGCACAAAAGATTAGGATGAAAACCCGAGAGGGCGTCCTAATGAGGTAAACCTGGCTTAAAGAGCGTGGCGTTTTAACAGCGGGTCAAACAGTGAGACTACAGTATTTGAAGCATTTTAAAGCTCAAATCTTCTACACAAGAAGCCGTGCTCGAAAAGATTTTTAATTGAGGAACGAGGAAGAGTTCATGTGTTGAATATCTAGAGCATTTGTATCCATTGAATACGATCCTTTCTTTCTTTTTGACATTTTTTTACTCTCATTGGTTAACTTGCTTTGTTTGCCACATTTGAAATAGATGAATATGAAATATCATTTTTGTCCCTATCTGACCTTTTTCATGCATCTCATTATGTGTTTATTTACATGATAAATGGTGAAATGACACACTCTAAGCAAAAGAAATGTTAAGCATTACCTGGATGAAAATTTGATAAGCACAAGAGTCTCAAAGTAAGAACAAAGTTCAATCGGGGGCAAAAGAGTGATATCTGAGAAACGTCGATTACTCGTGAAGCTTGAAGACAGGTATAAGGCCTGAAGAGAAAGTCGAGAATCAAAGCAATGAACACAGATCCTCAACAATCGTGGCTAAATGGACATACGACAAACATGCTTAAGGAGCACTGCATAATCATGTAGGCATAAAAGCATTTAAGACAAACATGTGCATATCATGATAACATCATACATGGCATATACAGGTACTCCAACAGAGCAAGAAATCTTGAATGAAAGTCGAACTGAATCAAAGGAAAAGACACCCGAATTCTACCAAAGGACAGGTTTTGGTATTTTGATGTTTTTAATTCATGCTTTTCAAGGAAAATCAACTCATATTGCGAGAGATGAGTTGAGCCTCAAGACACGTTGAGGTATTTTTAATTGTTGTTTTCAAAATCAACTCATATTGCGAGAAGTGAGTTGAGCCTCGGGACACGCTGAGGTATTTTTAGTTTTAAATTGACTCATATTGCGAGAGGTGAGTTAAGCCTTTTAATTTTGTTTTCAAAATCAACTCATATTGCTAGAGGTGAGTTGAGCCTCGGGCACGTTGAGGTATTTTCAATTTTGTGTTTTAATCAACTCATATTGCGAGAGATGAGTTGAGCCTCAAGACACGTTGAGGTATTTTTAATTTTGTTTTCAAAATCAACTCATATTTAGAAGTGAGTTGAGCCTCGGGCACGCTGAGGTATTTTTAGTTTATGTTTTAAATTGACTCATATTGCGAGAGGTGAGTTAAGCCTTTTAATTTTTGTTTTTCAAAATCAACTCATATTGCTAGAGGTGAGTTGAGCCTCGGGGCACGCTGAGGTATTTTCAATTTTTGTGTTTTAATTTCAACTCATATTGCGAGAGGTGAGTTGAGCCTCAGGTCACGCTGAGGTATTTTCAATTTCCGTTTTCAATTTACGTTGTTCAAGAATCAACTCATATTGCGAGAGGTAGGTTGAACCTTTTAATTTCTACTTTTCAAAATCAACTCATATTGCGAGAGGTGAGTTGAGCCTCAGGACACGCTGAGGTAATTTCAATTTCTGTTGTCAAAAAAATCAACTCGTATTGCGAGTGGCGAGTTGAGCCTCAGGTCACACGCCGAGGTATTTTCAATTTCCGTTTTTCAATTTTTGCCTTTCAAAAAAATCAACTCATATTGCGAGAGGTGAGTTGAGCCTCAGGACACGCTGAGGTAATTTCAATTTCTGTTGTCAAAAAAGTCAACTCAGATTGCGAGAGGTGAGTTGAGCCTCAGATCACACGTCGAGGTATTTTCAATTTCCATTTTTCAATTTCTGCATTTCAAAAAAAAAAAAATCAACTCATATTGCGAGAGGTGAGTTGAGCCTCGGGACACGCTGAGGTAATTTCAATTTCTGTTTTCAAAATTCAACTCATATTGTGAGAAATGAGTTGAGCCTCAAGACACGTTGAGGTATTTTCAATTTCTATTTTCAAAAAATCAACTTATATTGCGAGAGGTGAGTTGACCCTTGGCTTATGCGCTGAGCTATTTTCAATTTCTATCTTTCAAAAAATCAACTCATATTGCGAGAGGTGAGTTGAGCTTCAGATCACACACTGAGGTATTTTTTCAATTTATATTTTTCAAAAAATCAACTCACATTGCGAGATGTGAGTTGAGCCTCGGGTTACATGTCGAGGTATTTTCAAAATCTGTTTTTCAAATTTGTTTTCAAAATCAACTCATATTGCGAGAAGTGAGTTGAGCCTTGGCTCACGTCTTGAGCTATTTTCAATTCTGTTTTTTTTCAAAAAATTCAACTCATATTGCGAGAGGTGAGTTGAGCTTTTAATTTCTACGAGAGTTGAGTTGAGTCTTTTAATTTCGTTTTTCAAAATCAACTCATATTGCGAGAGGTGAGTTGAACCTCCAATCACATATCGAGGTATTTTCAAAATCGCTTTTCAAGTTAAGTTTCAAAAATCAACTCATATTGCGAGAGGTGAGTTGAGCCTTGGCTCACGCTATGAGCTATTTTCAATTTCTGCTTTTAATGTCTTTTTAGAGAGTCAATTCATATTGCAAAAATGAGTTGAGCTCAGGATCACATGCCGAGTAGAGAATAAAGATTGAAGCTGATTGAAGACGTCGATTCGCCTCCTTAAAGTTGTAGTGGAGTTGATCGAGGCATCGATCTTGCCTTTCCGAGTCGCAGAAGAGAAGACCAAAACCTTATCTCACTGAAGCGATAAAAGAGCATATTGAAATTGTAGATCTTATCTTTCCGAAGTTACAGTGAAGCGGATCAAGCCACAAATCTCATATCCTTGAAGTTACTTTGGAGCAGATTGAAGCTACAAGGCATATCTCGAATTTGCAGTGGATTGAACCAAAGCTACAAGATGCGGTGGACTGAAAAGAGACTAACTAAACAAGAAGAGTTCCAAAGCAAGTCAAGACCTAGCAAGACCGGCAAGTTTGGTCTTCCTTGAAAGTCTTTGCTCTATTATCGTTAACGACAATGAGCAAAGAGGGCAAAATAGAAGCCCAAATTGCCCGGCCCAATTATATGAAAACCCAACCAAACCTCTAAACCCACTAAAACCCTTAACCCATGACCCATTTACATCTACCCAAACCCAATTCAAAAGCCCATTAAGCCCCCAAAAAAACCTAAACCAAAAAAAAAAAAACAAAAAAAAAAAAGAAAAGAAAAACCTACCAAAAAAACCTAACCCAAAAAAAAAAAGAAGAAAAAAAGAAAACCTAACAAAAAAGATAAAAAACCTAGCCACCTAACCACTTTCCCACTTGCCCCATTTTTCCTCCCATTGTCTACCACCACCACCTACAAAATAGAAAAAAAAAAAAGAAAATCATGTAAAGATGGCTATAAAAAGCCATTCAAAAATCATGTAAAAAGAGGAGGGGATTTTACAAAGATTGAAAAAAAACATAAAAATCCTTCAAATTTTGAACACAAAAGAAACATCAATAAAAGGTTGCATCTTTTCTTTTTTCCTCTTCTTTCAATTTTTTTTTTTTTTTGTATTGTTTTTTTCTTTCTTTATATATACATATATTGTTAAAAAATTTAACTTTTCCGCCACTGTATGGTGGTGGCATGGTGATGACGACTTGACAATGACGACCGACGATCAACCGTGACCGACCCCCCTTGGCCGGATTTCCTTTTCCCCTCCTTCTCTCTTCTTTCCCCTTCTTTTTTAGGTATTTTATATATATTATGTATATATTTTTAATGCCATTAGTTATATATTTCTTATGTATATATTCTTAAATACTATTATATACATATATATATATATATATATTTTAAATACCATATTGTGTATATATTATTATTACAAATTATTACTATTGCTAGTATTATTATAACTATTATTATATTAGTGTATATTTTATGTACATATGTATATATATATATATATTTTTGCACATATCATTATTTTATATTATTGTTGTAAATTTTTATGTATATATTTTTAGGTGCGTTTCCTAATATTTTCTTTTATTGTAGATATTATTATTATTATTATTACATACTTTTATTATATGCATATATATATATATATATGTATTTTTATGTACATATTATTATTTTATATTATTATTACCAAATATATCATTTTTCCTATTTTATTATTAGTACATGATTTGTTTTATTTTGTAAATATCATTATTATTGTTATTCTAATATTCTAGTATTCCATGTTAATATTTTTCATTAATGATATCATTTTTTTGCGTCCTTTATCTATTTTAATTTCTCACTTTAGGAATATTTTTCTCATGTTTTAATTAATTTCAAAAATAAGGCAATGTACCGATTTAATATTAAGCCATCGATTTCATCGCTATGTTGGGTGAAATTCATCGGCTTGTGTTAAAAAACGGGACACCCTTTCTAAAAAGAAATCGAAAACTAAAAATTCTCATTTTTCAATCGGATCACGATTAAATATTATATTGAACTCGTATTTTGAAAATCAAGTCAACAAATGTTTATGAGATACCAATTTTGGGCGTCATGAGGTGCTAATACCTTCCTCACAGAATCGACACCGAACCCCAATTTTTCTCTGGACTTTCACGTAGACCTAAATTTGGCCTTCTTTTTATTTTAAAATAATTTTATTAGGTGTCCGATCACACCTATAAAAAAGGATCGTGGCGACTCCTTTGTTAATAAAATCGAAAGTTGGTTTTCAAATGTTTAATAAATCACCACAATTAGCGACCAAGCGAAACTAATTTTTTTTTTACGTCGCTACAATAAGGAGCAGTTCAATATTTATGGGTATCAAGTTTGATGTAAGAATTTTATTTATGAATTTTGTCGAAATTGTTGAAGTCAAGAAAGAAAGAGAATATTCTTTATATATTGGTTCCATAGATGTTGGCTTTAGCTTAATATTTTAACTATTTTTTTTAAAAAATTGTTTATTTTATTTTATTGCTTGTAATGTATGTATAACACAAAACTTTAATTATCTATAGTATTTCTTTAATGGAAGAAGCTTCCAAAAATTTAAAAATGTTGTTGAAAGCTTGGCTTTATTTATAGATGAAAATATGATTACACAAATGACAAAACCTTAAAATGTATGTGGGGTTATTGCAAATTTTGAAATTAAATCGATGGAACATAAAAATTTATTTTCCTTCAAAATGAATATATTTGTTTTTGTGTGCTCATGCTTTCGTTTATGAATAAAGCCGGGATTTTTTTTTTTTTAAATAAAATAACAAAATAAATAAGATTTTGCCTTTCGTCTCAAAGTTTAACTACTACATTTTTTTCCACTAGTATATATTTCTCACTTATGAAATTGTATCATTTATCCTTTACAATAAGGAAATATTAAATATATCATATTGTTGAGTGTTTTAAAGTATTTTTTTTTAAAAGAGTTTAAATTCTCTATTTATATGATATGATCCATATTCTTAAATGTGATGTTCTAAGTAAGCTCTTATGCATGTCAACATGTACTCTACTCTAAGATTAATATGTGCTCTCAAGGCGGGGGGTTTACTCGCATGATGATTATCCGAACTATGTAAGCTACAAGTCGATCCTAATTGAGTAACTGAATAGTGGATTAGTAATAACGAATATCATAACATAGATATAGATTGAAAATCTACTTAAAATCCGAAATTGAAAAACTGAATATTTTTCACACCAATTAAGGAAAAAAGAAGTTCTGTTCGTTGAAATGAAATAAATTTATTTAATTAATAATTTGTTGGTATAAATTTAATTTACATTAATACAATATTACAAGTTCAGGTAGGGCTAAAGTGTGATAGTATTGAAGACTCTTAAAATTGCAACTTCAAGTAGACTTAATGTAAATAAAATAAAATTAGTATTATTTAGAATAAATTTAAATAATTTTTAATATAAAATTTTGGTGTTGAGCATCAACATCTTATTGTGCTTAACTTGCCGCTGCTCCTCCTCCTTTAATATTGACGAATAGATATTAAGATTGGTGACAGAAAATTTCAGTATTTTGCATCAAACCTTTATTTCAAAAAATATCTTCAACTTATCCCTTTTTTCTTTCATCAGTGGTTTGGCTCAAATTGGTTTATCATATTTTCCTTACGGAAGAATTTATTTTAAATACATTATTAAGAGGGATAATGACAAATTTTAAATAGGATTTATAAAACTGATATGAAGAAAGCAAAAATAAAAAAAATAAAAAAAATTGACCTTTTAATTTTACAGAAAAGTCATTTTAGCTTTTTATTTATTTTTTCGTCTCTTTTAATCTTTAAATTTGTGTGTTTATCAAATCACCCAAAAATAGATTAAAAAGTCAACGTTTATTAACTTTGTTGACATGGCATACATGTGGATTGCCACGCGAATGCCATGTTAATAATTAATCAATTATTTTTTAAATTTAAAAATTTATAAAATTTATTTTAAAAGTATAAAAATTATAAAATATTTTAAAAAAATAATTAATTGTTAATGTGACATATACATGAATTGCCATGTGCATGCCACACCAATAAAATTAACAAACATTAACATTTTCATCTATTTTGGATGACTTGACAATCAATACAAATTTAAGGACTAAAAGAGACCAAAAATTAAATGAAGAACTAAATGACTTTTTTTTTAAATTAGAGGATCAAATAAATTATTATACCTTTAATTTTTAAAGGAATAAATTTAACTCACATTAAAATCCTAGTGAATAAAAACATTAATTTAATTATTTTAGTTTAAAAAATTTACATTTAACACGTTATTATTATTACTTTTTGTATTTAAAAGATTGAATTCTATTATCATTCCTTCCATAAAGGAAAAAATATGGTCAGTTATGATTAACTAATTATTAAATTAATAAAATTTTTCTATATTCAAAATCGTATTCATATTTTCATACCAGTAATGCTATATCACTTGTCATTTTTAAATAATATTTACGAAAAGATCATGTCGTTTTATTTAATAGATTCAACAATCACCATTTGTGTTAAGATTAAAATTTTAAAATTCAAAAAACATCACAATACTAGACCCAAAACTACGCAATTTACAAGGATTAAATGTATAGGGACTAAAAATTCAAAATTTGAAAAAGTGAAGTGAATAAAATTGAGGAAATTAGGGTATAGAGAGTAAATGTATGGCTTATATGGACTAAACGTTGAAATTGACATATTTAAAAAAAATGTGTGGAGTACAGTGTGATGCATAAACGTGGCAAAATGGTATTGGAAAATGAAGAAGGTTAGGCAATAAATAAATAGAAGAAAGGAAACGCGTATGGAAGTGTGAAGGAAATCAAGATGCGTGATTACAGCGGCTCCTGCTATCTCGATTTCTACTTCGTTTACACGCCCCACTCCCTTTTTCTTCTTTCCTTTTATTTACTTTTCCCATAACATTACATTCCCCCCTTTAGCACTCAAACCCAGAAAACTGAAAACCTTTTCTTTCTCCCCTAAAAGAGCTCAAAATGGGAGTTGACTACTATAACATTCTCAAAGTTAGCCGTAACGCGACGGACGACGACCTCAGGAAGTCCTACAAGCGCCTTGCCAGGAAGTGGCACCCCGACAAGAACCTTGTCAACAACAAAGAAGCCGAGGCTAAATGCAAGCAAATTTTTGAAGCCTACAACGTCCTCAGCGACCCGCTAAAGCGTCAGATCTATGATCTTCACGGTGAACAAGGCCTCAACTCCGCTGAATCATCCAGCCCCAACGGGTTTGGCGCCGGCGGTGTCGGTGGTATGGCCAACAAGTTTGACCAGAGGAATGGCCAAGGGTACAAGAAGGCGTCGCCGGTTGAAACCCAGTTGCTTTGTAGTTTGGAGGAGCTTTATAAAGGTGGTAGGCGAAGAATGCGAATTTCGCGCTCTATTCCCGGTGAATTTGGGTCAGTACATGCATTTTTTTTATTATCATCATTTTTTCAATGTGAGTTTATTGTTTCATGATGAAAGTTTTAAACCCTTCCTATTGTGAATCTGAATTTTGGGGAAGAAGCAATCTTGGAATGGTTGTTGATTGTTCTTCATTCTTTTGATACGGAAAATTCCTGTGTGATAATTGAAGAGATTGTTTCCTTTTCTGTTAAACTACTTTTGAATTTGGAATTGCAGAGAAATTATGCATGTTGAAAGATGATTTTTTAAAGGAATTGATGGGTTTTTGGTTTTTGTTTGTAGAATTCTGGGATTTTTTTGTTTGTCATTTCTGTTTCTCGACTTTAGAGAGAAAAGTTGATGAAACTCATCTATAATTATCCAAATCACTTTTGGATCAGTTAGCATCTTGTGCATCCTCTGTAAATTGATGGTAGTTTGGGATCTCCTCAATTGCTAAGCTTTACATGGGTACAGTTCAAGTTATTCGTTTTCCTGTTCTAATTAAAAATTGCATTGAGAACATAAATTGATAGTTACAGAATTTGATTCCTAAAATAGATCAGTTGAGTGCTTAAGAAATTGCCCTCACGAACTCGGATTTTGTCTTTTCTGATGTTAGCATGTTAATACGCTGGAAGTGGTTGCTGCTAGTGCTAATCACATGTCAATGATTAGAGAATGAATGTTAGGTGTTGGCGTTACTTCTTTGGTAAAGAATTTCAGTCTTAAAATGTTAAGCCAGTTTGTTTGTTGTTTGCCAATTTAGTTTCGTTTGTTCTCACCCTCCCATCATTTTTCTAAACAATTGAATCACTCGAACCCAGCTATATCTTTTGTGTTAATCAGGAAGACTAGCATGTTATTGTGATGAGTAGGGTCAGAACTTCAAAACTCTACTTGTTACTTTTGTTGTCTACATACCTTTATAAGCTGATAGAGTCTCTCTTTTGTTGAAAAGCGACCCTTCTCTTTTACTTGTATGCTGAGCACACGTTTTTATCAATACTAGCTGCTTTTATGAAATTTTACTTGTTTATCCTGTATGTTTGTTTATATATTTAAGTTTTTTGGGGTTGAAAGCAAGTTTCTACTTTTTTTTGTGTGACACAAATTCAGTCATTTTGTGTCTAAGGTGTGACCAATGAAGTCAAATAGTTGTGATTTGTTTTCCTTTTCTTCTTCACTTGCATTGTTTTCAACACTTGAACTATCTATTGGTGTGATTGTTGTTTTCTCGCTTTTCTAAATCATTTTCTTTTTTTCCGATCTCTCTTGCAGTAAGCTGAAGACGGTGGAAGAAATATTGAAAATTGATATAAAGCCTGGGTGGAAAAAGGGAACAAAAATAACTTTCCCCGAGAAAGGAAACCAGGAACCCGGTTTCACTCCATCCGATCTTATCTTTGTGGTAGATGAGAAACCCCATGCTATTTTCAAACGGGATGGGAATGATCTGATTGCCACTCTGAAAATCTCTCTACTCGAGGCCCTCACAGGGACCATCCTCAGTTTGACAACCTTGGATGGAAGGACCCTCCCGATCTCAGTCACAGATATCGTGAACCCAGGTCATGAAGTGGTTATCCCGAACGAGGGGATGCCGATCTCAAAAGAACCCAGCAAGAGGGGACACCTCAAAATCCAATTCGACATCATCTTTCCATCGAAGCTCAGTGCAGAGCAGAAGTGTGATCTGAGGAGGGCATTGAGCCAGAGGTGATAAATAGTGAAATAGTACATGTCCATGGCCGCGATGAATATTGATTGTGAAGTGAAATGTAAATAAGGTTTAATTTTATTTGTGGACCAGTGAAGACGAAAGGTTGTGCATAAGTAGGAAACTAAGTTTGAAGAGTTGCAAAGAGTGTCTACTTTTATTCTAATTGGAATTTTATATACAGTTGTATTTAGGACTAGTTTGTAGGGAAAGACCTTTTGTGTTTTGCTATATATCCTGGAAACGATCAATTTTAATGACTTGTTTCAAATCTAATCATGCTTGGATTAGTGTGGATGTAACCAATGTTGGTTCCAATTGGTTTTGCAAAAATATTGGGCTTAATGTAATTTGTTTATAGAAAAATTCATCCCAAATCTGAATCAAATTTAATCTTAAGCTCTAGTTCTTAATTTTTATGTTTCCATGCTTTCTTCTCTGCTTTCTCTAATTTTATATGGTAAAATAAGTGTTCATTACCAACTCGTTTTAGGTTGAATCACCAAAAATTTTAAAATGGTAGTGAACTAATTATCAGTAATTTTTTATTACTTAACTATGAAGGTCATCAGTTATGAAGGTCATCAATCATTTAAAATTTACATAATAATAAATTTGACCTTTATATATTATGTCAATTTAGTTTTGATTCTAGAAAAATTAACCCTCAACATATATACACGGTGTAATTTGATCATTTTACAATTTTTCTTTTCTTTGTGACCCTTTCACTTAAAAATAAATTTATTAGCTAAATTTTATAGAAAATATACCAAAAATAGAAGTACCAAAAACCCAATATTATAATTTTCACCTTTTATCATTCTTTTCCTATATACTTTGGTTCTCCATCGTTGAATTGAACACTAGTGATTGAAATGATTGGGTCTTCTAGTTCACTCTTCAACGATTTGAAGTATAAGAAAATGAATGTGTTTGGGGTTATCTAGTTTAATTATAAACATAATTTTTTTAAAAATATTTGTGTTTTTATTTTTAATTTACATAATTCATGTAAAAAATAGGATAAAATTAGATAATTATAAACATTGAGGGCTAAATTTAGAAAAAAAAGAAATTAAATTGACACAATGTGTAAATATTAAGGAATAAATTTGTTATTATGTTAATTTTAAAAGTTGCTACTATATCTTTCAGTTTTCCATTTAAAGATTGATGACAAAAAAAAAAAAGAAGAGTAACTATTAGTGTAGTTTACCCTAAAATAATAAACACAAATAAATAATAATAGAAACATATACATTTTTTTATATATATAAATTATTACAACAAAATCAAATATTTAAAAAGTAGTGATTCACTTGCATTGGTGTAAAAGTAACATGGTTTTATATTCCTTATAACTTTTCTACGATTGATATTTTAATAATTCAACCTTTATATTTCATGTTTCATTCATGCAGATTGTACATGTCAACTTTGGCGTAAAGAAAGTTTTTCTAACATTTTGTTTTATGAAAAAATTTCAACTGTTAAATATATATTGATATAAAAATAATTTATATCGAAATGATAGAGATATCGATTGATTTAAAATTTTACTTGCATAATAAATATAATTATATTGATAATTTTAACAATAATAAAATAAATTATGAGAAAGTATAAAAGCATGTGGTTTCACATCGATGTAAATAAAATCCTCTTCAATATTTAAAATATCATAAACTGGAACCACTACTTCTCTATTTAACCAATCAATGTTATTGGATTTGGTTGGGGCAACTATAGTGTTTGCACGTGTCTTATTTTAACTAGTTTCGGAAAATACTTATTTTTATATTAAAAAAAAAATGGATTTGGGATACCTATGATTTCTTTTAACATTGAACAAGAAACTGAAGGTATCAAAATATGTTTAATTATTATCAAACTGAAATTCAGTAAATACTTCGGCTTTTCTCAATATTTTCCACCTCCTATGTATAACAGCGCATTTATTTTTAATATTAAGCCTAAATGCTTTTCATTCGATTCAATTACTGAACCAAATAATCTTATTTTTAATATAAATTACTTTTTGAATTTTTTTCACTTGTTTCATCATTGTTGTTTAAATATATTTTGAAAAAGATGTTGAGAAAAAACAATTTATAATAAGGGAAAATAAGAAGTAACATATAATATTTGTTAATATAGTTCGGATCAATAATTATATGTTTGTGAAGTCTTGTTTATAGAATGATTTTATTAAAAATTCATTCGGATTAATTATTGGCTAAAGTACAAATTATCCATTACAAACATTAAACATGGATATTAGCAACCCTAATATTAAATTCAAATAGTTACAAATCACTCTCCCATTGATACCTTACTTAAAATCAAGCAAATCTCTCCAAATAATACCTAAAAAAAAGATCGATTAAAACATCAAAAAAATACAGCAAAGTATACAACTTAGACACTCCAAAAAATAGTTTCTAATGTGCAACACAAACAACCTATGATACAAGAGTCCCTCCAACAATGTTTTGATAAAGTTTAAACTCTCATTTCAAACCTGAATTTATCACTTGAATTATCTTAAGTAATGATCTCATAAAACCTGTAACACCCCACACCCGTGCCCTACGTCGGGATGGAATACGAGGCGTTACTAAACTTAAACATATGCATTTAAACGTTTCCGAGTCTCCAAGACTTGATCAAATTTAAAACTTTTTCAAACTTGGTTAAAACTCCTTAATATGGGCCTACGAGGCCTTAAACATTCATTGAAAGCCATTCGGAACCAACTCGGGTCCTTAAATCGACTTAATAAAAATGACCATTGAAACAAGGCACAAGGGCAACACGCCCGTGTGGTCATTATAACATGACCGTGCGATGGCCCGTGTGACACACATGACCTAAGCATCTAGGGACACGCCCGTGTCCCATGCCCGTGTGAATTAAATCCTAAATTCGAACCTACAGGGGTTTTCACACGGCCTGACACACATCCTTGTCTATTGCTCGTGTCTCTCACATGGCCATAACACGCCCGTGTCTTAGCCCGTGTCTAAAAACCTTGACATTCTGTTTCTGATGTTAGCATCCAATTTAGGGCATATAGCCAAGGCACACACCAGTGGCCAGAGGTCGTGTCCTCCACACGGCTGAGACACACGGTTGTGTCTTTGCCCGTGTGTTTACTACCATGCATTCTAACTTGCAAATTTTATGTGCAGGGGACACACGTCCGAACAACACGCCCATGGGGTTGACTGTGTGTCACATACGGCGTAGAAACACGCCTGTGTGTCTACCCGTGTGGACAATATAAGGCTATCTACCAAGCCTTTGCCACCCTGAAACACAATCTAACATCAACCAACAAATCAAAGATTAACTTAATATGATTTCTCAATCAAGCAACCATAGTTAAGACCTATATACATTACATATATTCAACCCCACTTACAATTTCGCATTTATGAAAGACTAGCTTGCATTTACATAATAACTTTTAATATTAGCCATTTTCCATGGCCTTATGCAAAATGAATCAAATGCTAAAGTGAGCCAACACATTTGGCCAATTAACAATGACACAAAACTCAAAAGTCAGGGTCCTATACATGCCATAATAAAAATAAAAGATCTAACTATACCAAGTGCTACGGGTGATAGTGTGATCGATGCCTTCGACGTCTAATGGTCCTCGAGCTAATTAGGCGGCACTATAAGAAAATGGAAAGGAGAGGGAGTAAGCATAAAGCTTAGTAACTTGCATGCAAATACATAAAACAACAACTTTACCATTCATCATCATGCTCATGGTAAAAAGGTAGGCATAAGCATAGCTTACTCATCACTATCCAATATAATTCATATAGCATATATTGAGCTCACGTCTCATACATTTCAAATAGGTATCTGTACCACTTACAATATGGTTATACTTTCCTCGTTTAACTTTAACTGTAACTCTCACTGTTGAACCATTTGGAATGTTATCGGATATTCATTAAGCCTCAAACATAGGGTATGATGCCGATGCTGATGCCATGTCCCAAACATGGTCTTACATTGGCTCATCCGTCAAGTCGATGCCATGTCCCAGACATGGTCTTACACTGACTATTGAAATCGAGGCCGATGCCATGTCCCAAACACGGTCTTACACTAGCTCTTACATATCCGTGCTGATGCCATGTCCCAGACATGGTCTTACACTGACACCTCTATAGGTGCCAATGCCATGTCCCAGATATGGTCTTACACTAACACATCTCGTAGTCGATGCATGTCCCAGACATGTCTTATATTGGCTTACATCGTGAGGACGATGCATGTCCTAGACATGTCTTACACTAGCTCTCGTTTCAATGCCGGTGCCATGTCCCAGACATGATCTTACATTGGCTCTCATAATGTGGCCGATGCATGTCCCAGACATGTTTTACACTAGCATACAAATAACCCGAATGTCATGGCATGAATATCCGATTTATTTCCTAAGGTTCAAACGGGAGTTCTACTATCTCAATATTCATTATACATAATCATTTCCACAAACAAGCAATTTATGCTATATCAATTTAAACACATAAAATAACAATGTAGTTGTATTATTTACATAAAACTTACCTCGAATTACAAAATGTAGGCGACTAATTGATTTTAGTCTACTTACTTGGCCTTCCCTCGGTCTAAGTTCGGATTTTATAGTTCTTGATCTAAAAGGATAAAAATTCACAAGTTTAATCATTTTATCGATCTAAGTACTTAACAAATTCATAATTGGGCAATTTGACCATTTTGCCCCTAGACTTTTGTAAAATGACCATTTTACCCCTAGGCCCGAAAATTGATTTTTATCGAATTTCTTCATATATTAAGCCTAGACAAACCCTTTTTACTCTTATAGCAACTCAAAATTTTTATTATCTCTCACATTTATTATCTAATTTTCAACTTATGCAAAATGGTCCCTAGTTAGGGTTTCCATGAAAAATACTTTACAAAAGTTGTTTATTACACAACCATAACTCATATTCTTCCATAAAATTTCCATTAACAACACATATGATTTCATGGAAAAACCCTAGACTCTCAACCATTTTGCAAAACAGTCCCCTCATTTGAAAGCTCATGTTACAAGGGTTCTAAAAGTACAAAAATCATCAAGAAAAACCATCAAGATCACTTACTTGTAGAGAGACTAAGTGGCTGAAATTTCAAGCTTCAAAAACTCCTCTAATGGATGATATTTTCGGTCAAGAAGAAAGGATGGATGAAAAAGATGAAGGCTAGGCTTTAGGGTATTATTTTATCACATATTATGTCATCAAATACCTAACATTTTGACCATTCAATTTTCTTTGTCTCATGGCCAGGCAAGCTATAATCTAAGGGTCTATTTGCCCTTTAAAGACCCCCAATTTAAGTTTCATGGCAATTTAACACCCTTAGCTATCAAATCGTGACTTTTGCACTTTATACGATTTAGTCCTTTTTTGCAATTAAGCCCACAAATGCTAAAATTACTTCACCAAATTTTCCATGCACTCATATAATAATGCTATAACACATAAAATAATATCAAAAATAATTTCTTTAACCTCAGGTCAATGGTCCCAAAACCACTGTTTCAACTAGGCCCAAAAATCGGGCTGTTACAAAGCCCGTCTTTAACAAGTCTTTTATTAGCTTCAAAACTCTCTCAAAAGATAATGATAAGCATCTTCAACCATTAAACTTCTCTCTTTTCCTCCAAGTCAATCGATTGAAAGATGATAATAACATGTTGTAGTACGGAATTACTTCCTCATTTACTGTTCAACAAGATTAAATCATAAGCCATGTTATTAAAAAGTCAAACATATCAACTCAAAAACCTTGACTACACCAAAAATGTTGTTCTATTTGTTGTTCGAACATGAAATGGAAGAAAAGAAGCAATCAAAGTTTCTAACAAATTTAAACTTTATTTAATGTAAAATAAATTATTAAATTATTAATAATTAACAAAAATATCCAAGAATGAATGCTAGGAACCTTGAACTCATGAGTCACATCATCAACTTGTAATTTTCAAAGCATACAACAAAGCAAGAAAAAAAAATGAAAGGTGAAAATATTGTAGGACATGGTGAACATATCCACATTAATCTTGATAAACTGAATATCTACATGCATAGTAGCTTACTCTTCAATCCACGGTTTCATAATTTTGCAAGGTCCACATTATTAGAGAAAGTAGTTGTTAACTACTCAACTAAAATTAGCTCAAGAAGTTAGGAGTAGTTGTTATTCTGTTTTCTTTTTGTTAGTCATTCCAATTAGCATTTCTTAGATTCTTTTGTGTATAAATTCTCACTTGATGTATTGCTGAATAAGTACGAATGAAATTCTTTTTACTCTTAGAATTCTAATACGGTATTAGAGTGTTTTTTTTTGCTAGTTGCTGCGTTTTCACTATGGATTCTGTCAATGTGTTGGAATTGACAAATAAAATTTTCAATCCTTTTACTTTTGCCTCTCAAAAGATAGCCATACTTATCGATGATAGTAATTTCCTCACTTAGAAGAAACATGTTCTGCTCATTCTGAAGACTCACTAGTTGCAATCTTTTATTGACGGTTGTTGTGCTGCTGCGAGTTTTGCCCGGTGTTGATGGTGCTCTCATTGAGAATCCAGCCTATGATCAATATGAGCAGTAAGACTCGACACTATTGGCTTGGCTTCTTTCTACGATCAATGCTTCTCTCCATTACCAACTAATTGTAAGTTCTGCATTGGCGTTTAAACTTTGGGAAGCTATTAACCAGATTTTTAGCACCTAGTCCACCAGCAAGGCTATGCGTTACAGATAGATAATAACTTGTCTATGTCTACATACCTGGCTTAGATCAAACATTTGTGTAATTCTTTGGCTGGTTGCAGTCAGCATGTGTCGTGGGAAGAATATCAATTCGCCATCCTTATCGGTCTTCTTCCGGAGTTTGATTATGTTGTATCTATCATTACGACCAGCTGTGTTCCTTTTGATTTGCAAGGAATCACCATCGCTCTATTGGATGCGAAAGCATGCCAGTAAGCTCACCTCTCTCAGGTTACCTTCTCGGCTAATCTTGTTATTCTGGACAAGTCTACACCATGAATGCTCCTTACATATACTGAAAAACCTCTGCCAAAAGCATTTTGGTCACATTGAGGGTTTGCTCGCAATTATAGAAGTGGTCGATTTGGCGGTGCACGACCACAGTGTTAGATCTGCGGGAAGATTGGTAACGTGGCTTGGCGTTGCTTTTACAGGTACGACTCTACTTATGATGATGATGATGATTGTGGTAATCTTAATGGATCTAGTCAAAGTGATTCTTCATTTGATGGGCTTACTTCTCAATTAGGGCCCAAACCAGTGTCAGCCTACATATGTTATACAAACCATGAGGCATCTGACTGTCATTACTCTAGGCTCCTGTATCTTTGGGCTCTTTCTTTTCACCTAAGGCTCTTAGTGTCTCACTTTCGTTACCGATCTTTGCTTCGTCTATTGTTGCTAGCCTGCTATTATGTCAGATCTGACATGGTTCTCCGATAATGGGGTTACTACACATATGAATAGCGATTTGACAAAACTAATTGATTCTTGATTGTATCATGGCTTAAGTAAAGTGACTGTCAGCAATGGTCACTCTGTTGCGATTTCTCATATTGGTGAGTCTGTTTTATCTAATGGGTCTAATTATTCGTTGCTCTTTAAAGATTTATTGTATGTTCTGGATATTAAAAAAATTACTGTCTATGTCAAAGTTTGTGAAGGATAATCAAGTTTTTTTTAAATTTTATCCTAATTTTTGTTTTATTAAGGATCTGGTAACTCGTCGGGCGTTGCTTTGTGCAGTGAACATGATGGCTTAAATCTTGATTCCACTACATATGATACTGCCAGTTCTTCCCCAATTGCAAATGTGGTTGCTATTGTGTCTCTTCATTCTTCATCTTCTAATGTTCAGTATGATCGATGGCACCGATGAATTGGATATGCATCTTCTACTATTGTTAGTTAAGTTTTGCAATTGTGTAATGTTCACATTAGCAAGAATAAGGTGTCTTCTATTTGTAATGCGTGTGCTCTGGGTAAGAGCCACAAACTATTGTTTTCATCCTCTCAATTAGTGTATTCTTTTCCTCTTGAATTTGTTATTGTTGATTTATAGAGACCTTTTCCCTTTTATTCTGCTGGTTTTGAATACTATCTTGAGTTTGTGGATGCTTATTTGCGTAACACTTGGATTTATTTTCTAAGACATAAATCTGATGCATTGGATGTTTTTGTTTCTTTCAAAGCATATGTTGAGTTGCAGCAAGGTGTTCAGCTCAAGCAGCTTCAAACGGATGGTGGTGGAGAATTTCAAGGTTTTGATCCGTATTTAAAAGTTGTGGCATAACTTATCATCTTTCGGACCCGTACATGGCTAAAAAAAATGGGCTAGTCAAATGACGTCATTGACAAATCATAGAAATAGGGTTGACACTTTTATCTCAGGCATCATTATTTTTTTCCCATTGGACAGATGTTTTTTCAACAACTATGTACCTCATGAATATGCTTCCCACTAAGGTGTTGAATGGAATGTCACCAGTAGAGCGCCTGTTTAGTCGAAAGCCAAATTATCAGTAGCTTCGAGTCTTTGGGTGCCTTTGTTACGTATTTTGCATCCATACAATATGAATAAGTTGCAGTACAGGTTTCTACCCTATACATTTTTGGAATATGCCTTGAACCACAAAGGCTACAAGTGTATGGATATATTTGGGAGAGTGTATGTTTCTCATCATGTCTGATTTGGTGAAGGGAAATTTCCTTTTGTTGATTCTGCTACCCCTAACTCCACTTTAGCTTCTGATGATGGTGCCGACATTGTTATTACTCTTCCAGTAGTAATGCTACCTTCTAGTGCCTATAGTTTTCCTGCAAATTTTGTTTCTAATTCGATGTTTAATCCTACTTCTGAATGTAACACTTCGGGCTCTCCTATACTGTCCTCTCTAGAGATTCCTAACTCAACAAGTGTGTAGTGTTTCCATCACCAGGCATACCTGACCCATCCGGTTGCTGATTTTGTAAATATAAAAAAGGAATCACCATCGCTCTATGCCGAAGCAGGCCAACAAGCTCACCTCTCTCAAGTTACCTTCTCGGCTAATCTTGAAATTTCAGACAAGTCTGCACCATCAACGCTCCCTACATATGTTGGACAACCTCCATCACAGGCGTTTGGTCGCATCGAGGGTTTGCTCGCAGTCGTGGAGATGGTCGATTTGGTGGTACACGGCTATAGTGTTAGATCTGTGGGAAGATTGATCACGTGGCTTGACGTTGCTTTTACAGGTACGAATTTACTTATGATGATGTGGATGATTGTGGTAACCTAATGGATCTAGTCAAAGTGATTCTTTGTTTGATGGACGTGCTTCTCAATTAGAGCCCATACCAATGTTAGTCTACATGTGTTATACTAATCATAAGGTATCTGAGAGTCATTACTATGGGCCTCCTGTGTCTTTGGGCTATTTCTCTTCACCTAGGGCTCCTAGTCTCTCGCTACCATCGCCGATGTTTGCTTCATTTGTTGTTGCAACACTTGCCATTGTGTCAGATCCGACATGGTACTCGAACAATAGGGCTACTGCACACATGACTAGCGATTTGACAAAACTAATTAATTCTCGATTGTATCATGGTTGAGGTAAAGTGATTGTCGGCAATGGTCACTCTGTTGCAATTTCTTATATTGGTGAGTCTGTTATATCTAATGGGTCCAATCATTCGTTGCTCTTTAGATTTGTTGTATGTCCTGGATATTCACAAAAATTTACTGTTTGTGTCAAAGTTTGCAAAGGATAATCACGTGTTTTTCAAATTTTATCCTAATTTTTGTTTTATTAAGGACTTGGAAACTCTTGACGAAGTCACCAATTCGATTAAAGCGATTATAAAAATATTTTTTATAATTAAAATAAATTATATTATTAGAGAGTATTTTAATCTTTTCATTTTTGAAATAAAAATATGGTGGAATTTGAACCCATGCCATTTATTTTAGTAAAGTTTAAAATTTGTCCCTCAACTAAAACTTTTTTGTTATATTTTATACATTTTATTTTAATATGCACAAGATATTATCTCCACTAGTTGTATACTATTAATAAACCTTGACTGAGTTGGTGTTATGGGTTAACTAGGTACCAACTCAGTTAAGAAATGACTAATATTCCCTTTTAATAAATGACTACCATTATTATTTTGATGTCAAGTTATATTATTCGAGGGTATTTTAGTCTTTTCATTTTAACAAAACCAATAAAAATTATATATGGTAAGATTTGAACCTACATTAATTAGATTAGTAAAACCTTAATTTTACCTCACAACTAAAGCTTCATTTTGATGTATTTTATATATTTTTATTTTAATATGCACAATATATTATCTGCATGAGTTGGATATTTATACTATTATTTAAGCTCTGATCGAATTGGTGTCATAAGTCACTCGATATTAACTCACAATTGATGAAACAACCCCGATAAATAATTGTAATAAATTTAGTACTTGATGTATTTATGTGTTTAATTTTTTATTCATAATTTAATATAAGTTTTATTTTAATATCGTACATAAATAATTGTAATGAATTTAGTACTTGATGTATTCATAATTAATCTAAGTTTTATTTTAATATTATACATATTTAATTCAAATGACAAATAATCTCAACATTGTAGTTTAACTCTAAAATTTTGATTTGACCAACTTATAATTCTTTAAATTTCAAATGAATCAAATAAAAAAAAGCCAGTGTATTGTATTTAAATTAATCAAATTGAAAGCATCTAAATTAAAAATAATTAAACTCAAATTGTGGCAATTACGAATTCAAAAGTGATTGAAAACAAACATAAACAACACATAAGGTTAAAGCATAAAGCATTTTGTACAATTTTAATTTAATTCTTGAGTCTTGATAAGTCTTGAAAGAACCAATTCCATATATATTCATAATTTTTCAATTTTTTTATGATGTTTGTAATTAAAAAAAGAAATTGAGATTTTCTTTCTCAATCTTTTTCTTTTAATTTTATTGTGAAAAAAGAGTAAAATTTTAGAAAAAAATTTAAGGTGATTAAAAAGTATTATAGGTAATATCCAAATATTTTTTTGTTTCTTTTAGAATTTCGTTTTTATTTTATTTTTAAAAATATAATTTTAAATTCTGGAAAATTTTACACTTTTATAAAATTTCCTAATTTTTAAAAAAATGAGATTTTTCTTGATTTTTAAAATTTTTCACTTTTTTAATTTTTTTGCATTTATTCAAAAAAAGTGATGTCATCTTTTTAATGGAAGTAACAACTAGGGTAACATGTATCACGATTTGAATCTTCGTATTAAATTAATAAAAAAAAATTCTTTAAGTACCAAAGTGATTTTTGGGTGCAACTTTGGGGGGCAAATAGTACATTAACCGATTCAAGTTTAGTTATTAACACCATTAAAATTCTTCTGGTAAATTTGCTAGTGTGCCGTATTAGAAATTAAAAAAAAAAAAACTCATTTAGTAGACATATGACAAAATATGATATAATGATTGACCTAATTGTAACTAAATTTAACAAAAAAAAAACGATTTTAACAGTTCTTAAAATTCACATTTTAATTTGAATAAAGTATTTAAATTAACTAATGACATTGTAAAAGTTAAGGTACCAAATTATATCAAGAATTAAGTAATTGAAATTTTAGCATAATATAGGAACCAAAATTGAAATTTGACCTTTGTTATATTGTAATAACCCGGTATCCAGTGGTATCAAAAATTGCGATTTTAGGACTTTGTTTCCATAAATTGAGTCCTTAAATATTAAATATAGATATTTACAGAGTTAATATATTGATGAATTGAAATTTTGTTAAATAATTTAGCCGAAATTGTAGTTAATTAAGGCCTAGAGATTAAATTGTAAAGTCCAATCACTATAGATTTTTAACTAGGAAATTACTTGGAGATTTAAATTGCAATTAACCAAAGGTCAAAAATAGCAATTAGACCATGAATAAATAAGATTTAGTGGATGGTAATGATGTTAGTTGATTATGTAACACCCCTTACCCGTATCCAACGCCGGGACAGGGTTCGAGGCGTTAGGCCATAAAATTTCATTCATATTTTAAAACATTCTATCACATGCACATAGTCCTTTATTTGGGTCTACGAAGTCCAAAACATACATCGGTGTAGTTCGGGACTAAACAGAGAACTTTCGATAAACTTTGGACAACTTAGCAAATTTCTTGATTTGGAAAGTCACACGCCCGTGTGGGTTGAACCGTGTGGTCACACATGCCTGTGTGGCTTGGGACATGCCCGTGTCCTCAGCCCATGTAACTCTCTATTTGTAACGTCAGCAAAACAATTTGAACCACACGGCCAGGTCACACACTCATGTGTTAGGCTGTGTCCTCCACACGGCTGAGACACATGGCCGTGTCTCTGCCCGTGCGGCTAACACTTGGGCTATTTTCCAAGCCTTCATGTTTCCCATAAACCCTTACAACCTTATACACATCAAACTCACAAATCATGGCATCATTTTAGTGATTAAACACCCTTTATTTAGACACATTCAACGTTAGCTCGTCATTATACATATGTCCCACCTACTCATGATAAACTAGTCTAGCCACATTATTACACATTCATTTGACCTTGTCATCTTATTAATCACCTATACCATTATACTATGGTTACTAACTTATACATCAAACATCCATATTCAAGACACTATCATCTTATTATTATATTACACATTTAATTCATGGTCATGACCACCTCGATTTGTCATAAAACATGCATTCAACACACATGACATATTACCAACCATGCATGGCAAACAAGCATATTCATATCATCATATCATATGCATTAAAACATAACATGATTAGCTAGACTTACAAACCACAATCAATATGAGCCACATCTCATGACTATAAACAATAGCTCGATATAGGCCAATACATTTAGCCAAATCATAATAACACATGTCATAGAACTAGGTCCTTATACATGCCACTCACTTGATATTTCTAACATATGTATCAATACTCCAAAGGTATTGGCTTGATAGTGTGATGCTGCCTTTGACGATCTCCAACCCTGAGCCGACCTGACAACACTAAAAGAAATGAAAAGGAGGGAGTAAGCTTTACGCTTAGTAAGCTTGCATGCAAAATAATAAGCAATGTATTAACATGCTATTTTTCAATTTCTTTATAATTATTCAAAGTCTTGTTAAGCTATTTTCTCAAGTTACAGTCACTAATTTATTTATATCAGGAGCTACGGGGTCCAAATTAAGATCTAAAAATTTTCTCTGAAACTAGACTCACATATTTTCTTATCATAAAATTTTCAGAATTTTTGGTCAAGCCAATAAGTACAATTTATTCCTTAAATTCTCCCCTATTTCACTGCTTGATAGCTTCGACCTTTCTTCACTAAAATTTATTTATCTTTTAGTACATAATTCAAATAATGTTCCTATCTGATTGGGTTTAGTCATATGAATTCTAACCTATAATTATTTTTGTACAATTTCTAGTGATTTTCCCAAGTTAGAATAGGGGATTCTGAACTTATTCTAACTCTGTATCACAAGAATTCGAATATCTCATAATATTAAATTCTTTTGCTTATAGCATGTTTTCTATGTGAAACTAGACTCAATAAGCTTTCATTTCATATTTAATTCAACCTTTTATTTGACTTCCACAATTATTGGTGGATTTTCAAAGTAGGACTACTACTGCTGTCCAAACTGTTTTAGTACAATAAAATGATAACCATCACAAGATTTTCATGAAATTACTTTCATAAGTATCACTCATTCATTTCCATTCTTATCACAAGTCCACGCGTTTCGAGTACTTACCTGTGTTATCACTTAGCACAACACTCGTCCAAACATGACAATTCATTTCCATCATAATAGTATCATATAACATAAATGAGTTTATCATGGCAAGAACCTTTTATTTCATTTCTCATATTAATCTCGTTGAATTTCTCAGAATCTCGATGGATATCCCATTCACCGTCAATTCATACAAGTGATCATTTCAAGTATGTACTCCCGCGAACCTCGCTTACGGCGGGATTACCAGTCCAGACTAAATCCCCCGTAGTATAAACTCATATCGTAATGTCGGGATTACCAGTCCAGGCTAAATCCCTTGTAACGACATATACTCAAATGAGATCGGATCTAAATTACCTGTCCAGGCTAAATTCAGAACCTAATTCAGATTACCCGTCCGGGCTAAATCTGTTTACACATAGTCTTTGGGAGGGCTATATAGGGACTGGATCACCCCTCTGGGCTAGATCTTTTTTATCATTAATTCCCTTTCAAGAATCCATCGAATATCTTATTTCATTCAACCGAGATTTTTCTTCCTCTTATTATCAATCATGTCAATGTTTCATAAATTTTCATACATTGAGCATTGGAAACATATTCTGATCAAGAGCATACATTTATCATATAATCGTCATTTAAGCAATTAACATACCTCACACATTGTATTTACTTGAAAACATGCTTACCTTCCTTTTCACTCTTTCACAAGTTATCCAACTTAATAAAACATCATGTTATATCAAATTCTCAATATATTCAGCTATTATATAGCAAGCCATCAAACATTTCATGTGCTACTAGTCATATATCATTGTTCTCACAAATTTTATATACCATTCTTTCATCACTTTTCAATATATTAAATCATGCCATTCGTGCAATAATAATATAGAATTTTCAATTCAAATATACCATTGCGATATTATTGATGCACGAACTTACCTCGGTACCAAAATAGAAAAAAGGAACCTAACTGTCGATTTTCCATGTAACACCCCAAACCCGGCCCAGACGTTATGGCCAAATCTGGTAATGTCACATGAGAGGGTTTTGGAAAACCATTTTGATACATAAAATCTGTTAAATTATTATCTGTTACTTAGGTTGAGAAAACGTGAAATAATCGAACTTGTAATACCCCCTACCCGTATTCATTGCCGGAATAGGGTACGAGGTATTACCGGAGTTTACAAATAAATAATTTTTTTTTTTAGGAAAACTCAATATAATCCATTTACAGATATCTAATCTTCCCTGCAATATTATATCGAGACCATTCCAAATCAACCAATCCAATTCAACATATTTTCAAGATAGATTCATGCATTTTTATAAGATAACCTCATCACATAACTAAACCAAGATTTGTTAGCCATACCATTGGCTGACCTTACATTCATTTTATAGAATCATTTACTTTATTAGCTTATACATGCCATTAATTTCCAAAATAAAGTTTCTTTATATACCCAAGTCCTGAGGTTGATAGTGTGACGTGTCTCCGACCAAATCCAACCTCCGAGCTCTTAACATTACAAAACAGGAAGGAAACGGGGTAAGCACTTTGTGCTTAGTAAGCTCGTGTAACAAGAATTATACTTACCTAATATTTTCAATACAATATAATAAACATTCATATATCCATTCAATGCATTATTACCCTAACATGCACAAACTCAACATTCAAGTTAGTACAATAATTTTCATGTACCAATAATATATACTATGATTGATGAGCTCGTCAATATCATGATTTCCATTTCCTTGTTATTTTTTCATATTTATCCCGTTGAATTTCTTGGAATTTTTGATGGATTTTTAGAGGTACACTTTTAGTGTACAATTCCGGGTCTGTCAATTCATATTCATGTGCGCACATTTTCATTTCAGAGAGCACACTCCCGCGAACCTCAACCTTGCAGCAGGATTACCAGTCCCGGCTAAATCCCCTGCAATATAAACTCATAGAGTATTGTCGGGATTACCAGTCCAGGCTAAATCCCTTGCAACGACAATTACTCTAATGAGCTTGGATCTGAATTACTATCCAAGCTAAATTCAGACCTAATTCGGATTACCGTCCGGGCTAAATCCATTTTACACATATTCTTCTGGAGGGCTATATCAGATAGGATCACCCGTCCTGCTAGATCCTTTTACCGTCAATTCCTTTTCAAAGATCCATCGAATTTTCCTTTCATTCAACTGGGATTTCTTCCCCTTTTATCAAATATATCAATGTTTCATAAATTTTCATATAATGAACATTCAAATCATATTCATATCAAAAACATACATTTCAAGCATTTAAGAATATAATTCAAGTTACATGAACTTACCTCGATACTTGTTTGTAAATAATAAAAATCTACTAATCGTAAAATTTTTCCTTTCCTCGATCTAGCTTCCTATTTGAATCTTCCAGATTTGGTGCAAAAATTATGAAATACCAGCTTAGAGAACCCTCCTATGGCGTTTTTAGCTGCTGGAATTGAAGAGAAATGAAGAGAAATCTAGATATTTCCTATTTAATCCTAGTTTTATTTAGTTAATTTTACAATATTCCAATTTTACCCTTAATTTATCAGTTTTTCTGCTGATTTCATACACTTGCCGTCCAGCCCAAATAACTTTTGGGTCCAATTGCCTTTTAAATCCTTTCTCATTAGACTCTTAAGCTATTTAATCACTCTAGCAACTTTTACACCGATTACAATTTAGTCCTTTTCATTTAATTGACTACCCAAACATTAAAATTTCCTAACGAAATTTTAATACCACATTAATAAAATTTCATAAATATTTATAAAATTATTTTTGACTCGGTTTTACGAGATAGAGGTCTCGATACCTTGTTCTTACCCAATTTCTTCAATAATTTTTTTTTCTATCTAATCACTAAATCGGTAAAATTTTCCTATCAATATTTTCATACGATTTTCCTATCAAATCAATTTTCAAGCAAAAATATTGAAATAAATTTCTCTTTAAATCGAATCTATGGTTACGAAACCATTGTTCCGATAACCTTGAATTTAGGCCATTACAGAACTGTTTCAAAACATGCCTTTATCGCGGAAGCTTTCGAAACCAACATATTTTTAAAACCTGTTTTTATGTACTAAACCTCCTAGTTTATTTTAGGAAAACCACATTTTAGCGTTGCAGTTTATATTCCAAATCACAGTTCAAAACACAAGTTAAAACTAAGAGTCCAAGTCCCTAATTACATAGAAACTTTCAAAAATAATGAGTAAAGCAAAAGCATTAAGTTCATAAACCAAAATGTATGTGGTCCTGGTCACCGTCGAGTTCTCCGCTGCACCGATCCGCCTACTGTTGGGGATTACCTGAACAGATAAAACAGAAAGGGTGAGTTTTCGTAAACTCAGTGTGTACATCCCCATAGTTCAACATGTATACAGAAAGATCACAGAATACAATCATAATTCGGGCTTGAGCCCTTAATGGATGCGGTGTAGGCCTTGGCCCACTCAGAACAGAATCATATATATCATGCATACAGCTCAGAAAATAAAAACACGTCAACCAACCCTGCACACCAACTCTGTCCAACCCAACACACCATGTTGGGATAAAATTGACCCATTCATCCCTACACACCCAATATGGGGATAAAATCCACTCATCAAACCCTGCACACCATAAAGTACTGTAATGCGGCACATGTCATAATTATGCAACTTAGCTGCTAGATAACAGGCTTAAGAAACCTTTCAGATACTTTTTTCACTTCGTCAAACCCACCCCAACGTAATGCATCATACAATATGGCATGCTATAATACAGATTAACAGTCATATATTTATATTCAGAACAGAACATATAAACATGCTAAGTATAACATGCTAGTACATACATCACATAATCAGATTACAATAATAGGGGTCTAAGATATTCTTACCAACCCTATGACAGGTCACAGTCGACTTAGGTGACCCGTGCAACCTTACAGTACATTTTAGAAAAATGGGCTCACACGCCCATGTGGCCTATCCGTGTGGGCCCACACGACCCAATTGGCCGAGCCCGTGTCTCACACACGGCCTCGTCAGCCATCACACGGTCGTGTTCGTCGCGCCCGTGTCGCGTTCGTACGGCTTGGCTCGTCAACCACACGCTTATGTATTGTCACACGGCCTACCACACGGGCGACTATATGCCCATGTGGCGTCTACAGAATCATTTTTGGCTTTCACCGATTCTCGTTTTCTACACAGTCGGAGTACACACCTGGTCCGTTTAATGCCTTAACCACTCCCAAGACGATTAGAACCTAAAGATTGAAAATCAAAACCTCAATATTAGCTTTAATCCCTAATTCACATGAAACCTTAAAACCTTTAATACCTGAATTTCTTGCAAACAACACTTACCTTGAAACCCCAACGCGCTAGATTGAAATTTCACCAAAAGGAAAGCCTACCCCAACCAATCCCTTGCTGTCAACAACATAAAGAACCTCTGATCAATAATTTAGGACCAAAATTACAATCATGCTTAACACACTTACCAAGGCAACAGAGCCGAGTGCGATTCTACAAAGCAAAGACAAAGAAACCGAAAAGGAAGAGTAGCCGAATTTGCAAAGAGGTAAAAAGAGAACTGAATGGGAACAAGAAAGGGAATTGAAAATCTGATAACTTCTCTATCCCAGTCTCCTTAATTTTCTCCCTCAACTTCTTCACTATCAGAATTTTAGTCCATTTCAAACTCTCACACGGCGCAGCCGCAAAATAAATCCCTTGCTTGCTTAGGGATTCGAACTCCAGACCTCCAGGTACTTAACACTCCACTTACCCACTAGACCACCAGGCCCATTCTTGCATATTTTAAAAAACCAATACTTATAAGTCTCCTAATCAAAGGTAAGGCTTTATTCAAATAAAAACCAAAATTTTTCCCAAGCTAAGGCTTAACTCAGGACTTCTCAAACACTCCTAGAACACATAACATTGAAGCAGACATATATTTGATCGCGTGATTCTTAACAAGTAATAAATATTTATAATGAAGATCAAACCTAGACTAACTTATAATTATTATCGATAATATCTCAAAATAATCCATAGGTAATCATACATTGAGAATTCAACTAAAAGAACATAAGAGTTTCAAACATTCCAAGTTGAGTATTTAATCCTGCAAACATAGGTGTCTCTCCGAATCTAAGTAATTACCTTTGATTCAGAATATCACAGAGTTTCACATCCTCACTAAAGATTCACTCAAATCACTCGAGGTGTTTAAGGATAATAAATGAAGCACTCAATAGTCAATAATGAAAACCCATTACCATAGGCTTGCATGAAAATCAAATCTCCACCACTATAATTTAAGATGATACATCAATCAAA
Source organism: Gossypium arboreum (assembly GCF_025698485.1). NCBI lineage: Eukaryota > Viridiplantae > Streptophyta > Magnoliopsida > Malvales > Malvaceae > Gossypium > Gossypium arboreum. Next base: position 12,071,514 of record NC_069072.1, on the reverse strand, counting down.
AGGTCTTTAGAGGGTTGTAATGAGGCTTGGTTAGGGGGTGTGGTCACAAGCTGAAAGAAAGGGTTAGAATCGAGATTGACTTGAAAAGTTGCCTTAACTAGAAAAATAGCTAATCTTTACTTGCGTACAACAGAGCTTCTCTCAGAATATGAAATTACAGATATGCATACATAGTTTTTCTCTCTCTTTTTTTTTTTAAAAATAAGTTAAAAAATATAGAATAAATATAAGAACAAAACATAGCTCAGCAATCCATTCAACTCAAATCTTGACAAAAGTAGGGATTAATTTAGGGGATTTCAATAATAATTGGTTAAAGGTTAATATTAAGGGTAATACAAGAAATGGTTTGTTAGGCTCAAGGGGGTTTACTAGGGGTTAATCGTGGAGGTACGCTTTTCATGGCATGAGTGGGTTAATCCTAAGTGCCTTAATCATTTTGATATATCAAATCAAATGGTGTGGTCTCGACATGCATAATCAAGCAAGTTCTAAAATAACAGTTCAATACTGACGCACTCAAAGCAATAATAAAAGTGAGCATGAAAGGATGAATAGATGCTCAAAAGGCTAAAAAATCTCACAAAAAATTATGGCTTTTTGATGTTTAGACTCGTGAATTCCAATTCAAAGTAATACCTAGACTTGGGAAAACAACCTAAGATTTTGAATTCTTAAAAATCAACTCATCATGCTTGATTCTCTATTGTCTTAAAGTTTAAACAATCGATGCATAAATGCCTATGTTTTAATTCAAAATATATAAGTCAAAATCATAAATCAATTAAAATTTACCCTAAATATGATATGAGAGTTTTTCAAGAGAACAAGATGATTATTCAGGGATTTTTCCGATAATGAAATAAATACCCCCCACACTTAAGATGTACATTGCCCTCAATGTACAAAGATAGATGTTAGAGTATAAAAATAAGATTGCCCTCAATGTACAAAGATAGATGTTAGAGTATAAAAATAAGATAGGGAGAGAAGTGAGACTTCCTATATGATGAATTCCTCGAACTAGAGTTTTGGAGAGTGATCGGTTTGAGAGTAGAGGAGGATACTCCGGCAGTCGTAGAGGTTCATTAGGCCATAAGTCCTGTGCCAAAAGAATATTATATCTAGTGGTAGCTATGGTCGTGGTCGAGCAGGACATGGCAGTCGTAGAGAACCATTCCCGGTAGAGTTGTAGTTCCTTGTGATGATGAGCTTAACAGCTCTATATAACTGTGATAAAATCAGGAACTTTTTAAGAGATATTTGGAAGAATAAGTACTCGGAAAAAAATAACCGAAATTAATAAAAAAAATAAAATTCTAAAATCTAACAAAAATAAAAAGTAGTTTCAATAAAAATTAAAAACATAAAATAATAAATAAATATTTCTAAACATCTTTATCGCTGGATGGTTCGTGAGGTGGGACTGGCGATGAGATGTGGATATGCTGACAAATCTGCTGTAGAGTAGTATCAATGTTGTCAAATCGTTGACAACACTGCTGCTCGAATCGGGTGAGGCACTCAGAGATGTCAGCATATGAAGCCGCCACATGAATTGGACGAGAGGGTGGTGGTGGCTGACTCGGTGGGTCCTTGTGCTGTGGGGGGACATCATCAGGAATATCCTCGTAGGCCTCCTCTTCGGTAGATTGGGTGAGACGATACTGGGGAGGGGAGGTTCCTCAGCACCTCTCGATCATCCTCATGCTAAGCATGCCTGAGATGACTTGTGAAGACATCTACCCAGTCGATGCAACGGCCTGCTGCTAAAGGTCGGGCCCAAAGTATTTGGAAGAACTCTTCTTGGGGCCCTCGTGAAAACTGTGGGAGAGGGAAAAAAGATGTGTAAGTGAGGATTAATACAGGGGAAGTGGATTTTAGGATGGTTTGGGGGTTGGGGAAATAAAAAACTGGGAAATGGTGGTCGGGATAGGGATTAGGGAGTGGAGAAGGGGAGATTTTGACTAGGGTTTTGACAGGGGGAAGAAGATGAATAGTGGTTTGCTTATATAGGAGAGGGCCACACGGCCTAGGTCGCGTCCGTGTACTCTGAAGGTGATCCCGTATTTTTTGAATTTTGCAATTTAGGTCGTGCCCGGCTACTATCCCACGTCCGTGTGTTTTGGGCGTGTGTGGTACACGGCCATGTCGCACGGTCTTGTCTAGCTTTGTTAGCTTCTCCCATGCTCGTGTGTTAGGGTACCACGGCCGTGTATTGTTGTCCACGGCTTAATTGCACGTGCGTGTCAAAAAAACAGAATCGAGCCTTGCCCCTAGCACGCCTGTGTTTTTCCATTCCCACGCCCGTGTTCACCTATCAAGTTCGCCCACGGCCATGTCGCACGGCTGTGGGGATTTATCGGATCCCGTGTTTTTGGGAAATCATTTACCTTGTTTTCGCACGGTCGTGTTTCCCTCCGTGTCAGTCACACGGCCTTAAGCACAGCCGTGTTATCGACCATGTGGAGCTGGGAACCTGTGCTTCAAATACCCTGTTAGTGACCTAAATGTTTAAAACTTGAATTTAAAAATCATTTAAAATAATTCAAAATCGTTAGTACTCGAGTTGCCTCCCGAGAAGCGCTTGTTTATAGTCTAAGCTCGACTGTTACCTTGTTGGTATATTTAGGGCGGTTTGTGGAGTCGTAGCTCCTCTCCATCGACTTTAAAATCCTCACCATTATAAAGTTTAAAACGGTGTCCATTTACTTTGAAACCGTATGATGGGTGACTTACCTCTATTGTGCCATATGGATGAACAGATTGAATTACGAAAGGTCCTGACCATCGTGATTTTAGTTTTCCGGGAAACAATTTGAGTCTTGAGTTGTATAGTAAGACGAGATCTCCAACTTTAAATTCTTTCCGTTACTTTAAACAAACATCATGGTGCCGCTTTGTTGCTTCCTTGTATAGACGTGAATTTTGATATGCATTGGCTCGCCATTCATCTAGCTCATTCAGCTGCATCAACCTATTTTTTCCTACAAGTTCGGGCTCAAGGTTTAGAAATTTAATAGCCCAAAAACCTTTATGCTCTAGTTCGAATGGTAGATGACAAATTTTTCCATAAACAAGTTTGTAAGGTGATGTCCCTATAGGAGTCTTAAAAGTAGTTCTGTAAGCCCATAAGGCATCGTCTACTTTTGTTGCCCAGTCTTTTCTGTTTGATTCTACTATTTTTTCAAGGATCCGTTTGAGTTCTCGGTTTGCTACTTCAACTTGTCCATTAGTTTGAGGATGGTATGGGGTGGTTGTTCTATGATGAATTCCATATTTCTTAAGGGTTTTTTCAAATTGGGTATTATAAAAATGAATGCCCTGTCACTGATAATTGCTTTAGGTGTTCTAAATCTCGGAAAGAGATTTTTAAGAAACGTACTACCACTCTAGCATCATTAGTAGGTAGAGCTTGGGCTTCTACCCATTTGGACATATTGTCAACTGCTACTAAGATGTATTTATTTCTAAATGAACTAGGGAATGGGCCCATGAAATCGATACCCCAAACGTCAAATATTTCACAAGAAAGCATATAATTTTATGGCATTTTATCACGTTTAGATATGTTACCTGTCCGTTTGCATTTGTCACATAAAGTAACATACCTGATAGCGTCTTTGAATAACAAAGGCCAATAAAAACCTCATTCAATTATTTTGTGTGCGGTCTTAGTTCCACTATAGTGTCCTCCGGTTGGCCCTGAGTGGCAGTGTTCCAATATTTTTGATATTTCTGATCCTGTAACGCATCTTCTGATGACTTGATCTGCACATCTGTGTAACAGAAATGGATCGTCCCAAAAATTGTTTTTCACATCATTAAAGAATCGGTTATTTTGCTGGTGTGTTAGCCCTTTTGGGATAATGTTAGCAGCTAAAAAATTCACGATGTCTGCAAACCATGGTACCTCAGAGTTAGATTTAGCAAAAAATTGTTCTTCAGGGAGTGAATCATTTATTTCCACGTCATCTAGTTCTCTGGTATTGGATTTCTCGAGCCTGGACAGATGATCAGCCGCGAGATTTTAAGCTCCTTTCTTATCTTGAATTTCCAAGTCGAATTCCACATCTAGCAACTATTTTTCCGTAGTAGTATAGTTTTCTTGTGCAGCCGTTAAAGTTTTGCTGGTGTAATAGATAGGTTGAAAATGCTTGTCTCTTCGCTGTCACATTACTACACCTATTGTAAAATCACTTGCATCACACATTAGTTCAAATGGCAAGTTCCAATCAGGCGCAATTATGATTGGAGCATTAATTAATTTATCCTTTGAAGTGTTAAATGCTTCTAAACATTCCTGATTGAAGTTAAAAGGTATATCTTTTTCTAGCAATTTAGTCAAAGGCTTAGCTATTTTAGAAAAATCCTTAATAAATCTTCTATAAAAACTAACATGTCCTAAAAAACTTCTAATAGCCTTAACTGAACTAGGGGGTGGTAAATTTTCGATTGTTTCTATTTTAGATTTCTCCACTGCAATTCCTTTACTAGAAATTTTATGCCCTAGTACAATACCTTCTTGAACCATGAAGTGACATTTCTCCCAGTTAAGCATAAGGTTCGTTTCCTCACATCTTATTAAAACTCGTTTTAAATTTTTAAGGTAAAGATGGAAAGAGTTACCGAATACTGAAAAATCATCATGAAGACTTCCATGATATCTTCCACGAGTTCGTCGAATATGGCTATCATACAGTACTGAAAAGTGGCAGGGGCATTACATAATCCAAAATGCATTCTACGATAAGCGAACGTACCATATGGGCATGTGAATGTCATCGTTTCTTGATCTTCAGGAGCTATTGGGATTTAGAAGTAACCAGAGAGTCCGTCTAGGAAGCAGTAATACATGTGTTCGGATAATATTTCTAACATTTGGTCATTGAATGGCAAGGGGAAGTGATTTTTTCTTGTGGCGCCATTCAGTTTCCTGTAGTCTATGTAAACTCTCTACCCTGTAACTGTTCTTGTTTGGATTAATTCATTCTTCTCGTTGGTCACAATCGTCATGCCTCTTTTCTTGAGGACAGCCTGCATTGGACTTACCCAAGAACTGTCAGAAATAGGATAAATAATTTCAGCGTCTAGAAGTTTAATTACCTCGGCTTTTACAACTTCCTTCATGTTGGGGTTCAGACGTCTTTGAGCTTGCACACACGGTTTGTATTCATCTTCCATCAAAATTTTGTGGGTGAAAAAAGGACTGATTCCTTTAATGTTAGAAATTTTATATGCTATAGCCTTCTTATGTTCTTTTAATACTTGGATTAATTCATCTTTCTCCTTGGGTTGCAAATTAGAAGCAGTAATAACTGGTAATGTAGAATTATTTCCAAGGAATGCGTATTCTAAATGGTTTGGTAATTGTTTAAGTTCCAATTTGGGAGGCTCCTTAATAGAGGGTTTTTGCTTAAGTTCATCGTTTATCTTAATACCCTCATATTCTACTTGTCTTGACGGATGGTCATTAGGTTCCTCACCTATCTCCTCGTCTTGAGCTGGATACGGTTCTGTCGTCTCCTCTTGTACAATTTCCTGAAAAGAGTCTTGAGTAATATGATCAATAGAGTTAATGAAATAACATGAATCATCCTGTTCCTTAGAGAATCTCATAGCATCGTAAATTTTAAAGATCATCTCCTCGTCACCTACTCTAAGTACCAATTTACCGTCACCCACTCTAAGTACCAATTTACCGTCACCCATGCCAATTACAGCTCTAGCAGTGGCTAGGAATAGGTGCCCTAAAATTAAGGGTACTTCCACATCTTCATCCATGTCAAGCACAACAAAATCAACAGGGAATATAAATTTATCTACTGTTACGAGTACGTCTTCTATAATACCCCTAGGATATGTAACAGATCTATCTGCTATTTGAATACTCATCCTAGTAGGTTTATGTTCCCAAAGACCAAGTTGTTTGAACATTTTATATGGCATCAAATTAATACTAGCGCCTAAATCAGCTAGTGCTTTTTCAATATTCAGATTACCAATTAAGCAAGTGATAGTAAAACTTCCTGGATCTTTTAGTTTGGTTGACAGCTTATTTTGGAGTATGGTGGAGCACTCCTCGTTGAATTCTACTGTAGATAAGTCCTCGAACTTCCTTTTATTTGTTAGAAGCTCCTTCAAAAATTTTGCGTATATAGGCATCTGCAAGATAGCTTCAACAAAAGGTAAGTTGATATGTAATTGCTTAAAAAGTTCAAGAAACTTACCGACTTGTGCATCAATGCGATCTTTTTTTAATTTTGCTGGATATGGAACCGGTGGTGTATATTCCTCCGACACTGGTTTGTCACTATTTTCGGGTTTTCTTCCCTCCTTTCGTTTTCCACGGCTTCTTGTGCTAACCTCTTTTCAGATTCCACTAATGCTTTCCCACTCCTTAGTGTAACTGCTTTTGACATGCTCTCTTGATTTGGTATTACTAAGTAAATTTCCTAGTGGTCTTTTCGAGATTAGTTTGGAAAGCTGGCTTATTTGAGTTTCGAGTCCTTGGATCGATGCTTGTTGATTCTTAAGTGCTGTCTCGGTGTTCTAAAAATGGGTTTCTGACACTAATATGAACTTTGAGAGCATCTCTTCAAGATTTGGCTTCTTTTCCTTTTGGTAGGGTGGTTGTTGGTAGCCCAGAGGATGTTGTGGCTTTAGATTCCCTTGACCACCCCAAGAGAAATTTGGGTGGTTCCTCCAACCTACATTATAAATTTTACTGTATGGGTTATTTTGAGATCGAAAGTTATTATTACCCATATAGTTGACTTGTTCCTCTTCAGTTGCGGGATTGAAGGATTGATATTTTGTATGCACACCTCCTCCACTTGAGTCACACCTCATTATTGGATGTACCTACGTAGAACTAAGAAAACCATCAATCTTTTTATTGAGAAGTTCTACCTGATTTGAGAGCATAGTAACTGGGTCGACGTTATAAACGGCAGCTGTTTTCGTTGGCTGTCCTCATAACTTGCCACTGATAGTTATTCAGTGACATCTCCTCTATAAACTCATAAGCATCTTCCGATGTTTTATTGTTGATGGTTCCGCCAGCAGCCGCGTTAACCATTTGACGAGTCGAGGGATTCAGACCATTGTGGAATATTTGTACTCGAAGCCAAAGCGGTAACCCATGGTGAGGGCACCTTCTCAGTAAATCCTTGTATCTCTCCCATGCATCGTAAAGTGTTTCTAAATCCATCTACACAAAAGAAGAGATATCATTACGTAATTTAGCCGTTTTAGCCGGCAGAAAGTATTTTAGTAAAAATTTTTTGGTCATTTGTTCCCAAGTAGTAATTGACCCTCATGGTAACGAGTTTAACCACTGTTTAGGTTTGTTCCTTAATAAAAAATGAAATAACTGAAGACGAATGGCATCATCAGAAATGCCATTGATTTTGAATGTATCGCAAAATTCCAGAAAATTTGCTAAGTGAGCGTTGGGATTTTCATCCTGCAAACCATTAAACTGAACAAACTGCTGTATCATCTGAATAGTGTTAGGTTTTAATTCAAAAGTATTTGCAGCTATAGCTGGTCTAACTATGCTAGATTCAGTTTCTGTTAAAGAAGGTTTAGTATAATCATACATAGTGCGTGGAGCAGGATTTTGATTAACCGCAATTGCAGGAGGTAGCTGATTGCCTTGATTTTCAACCATCTCTTCGGTTGAGGGTTGAGTATCGTCTTCTTGCTTGTTCTCCATGTATCTTAAGCTGTGCCTTATTTCTCTTTGGTTTCTACGAACTGTATGATCAATTTCTTTGTCAAAAAGTAATGGTCTTGACGGGTTTCTTCTAGTAATAAACTATAAAAACCTGTCAAGAGAAAGAAAAAGTAAATAAATAATAATAAAATTAAATTAAATTGCAAGAAAAATATATGGCTAAAGTAATAGAAATTGAACGTTCCTAATATCTTAGTTCCCCGGCAACGGTGCCAAAAACTTGATCGCATGATTCGTAACAAGTAATAAATATTTATAATGAAGATCAAACCTAGACTAACTATTATCACGATGAAAAGGCAAGCGCACCTATTGAACAATAGTATAGTAATGACAAGACTGGGATATCGTACCCAAGGGAACCAAAAGTACTAGTAATGACTATCTTTTTATTATCTAGCCTAGGAATAATGGGGTTTTGTTTTAATTTAACTAATTATCTAAACTAAGAACGCACAGAGAAGAGAATTGGGGAATTTATTTTGGGAAAATCGATTGACTTGAGACAATACCTAAGGAAAAATCTGCCTAGACTTTACTTGTTATTCTGGCTTCGAACCGGATGATTTATTCATTCAACTTGTTCCGTAGAGATCCCTAAGTTATGTTATTATCCCTATTCAAGACTAATAACGTCTAATCCCTAGATTGAATAACCGAGAGTTTTCTCTAATTAACACTCTAGGGTTGCATTAACTCGATCTATGGATCCTCGTATTAGGTTTCACCCTAATCCGAAAAAATGTTGTCACATAATTAAGAATAAGTTAAATATTTATCATACGATTCAGAAAATAATAACAAGATTAGTCTTATGTTTCATTCCCCTTAGGTATTTAGGGGTTTTAGTTCATAACTAAATAAGAAAACTAAACATAAAGAAAACCTAAAACTCCTGAAAGGAAATTGAGGAGAGATCTTCAGTCTTGATGATGAATCCGGCTTCTGAGATGGATCAATCGGCTTTCTTGGAGTAGTTCCTTACTCCCCCTTTTCCGTCCTTTATTTTTCCTCTTCTAGGGTGTAATTATAGGCTTTGGAATGCCTAGAAGCCCTCAAAAGTGGCCTTTTCTGAATTGGACTTAACTTGGGCTTGGCAGGGACACGCCCGTGTGACACGGCCGTGTGACGTGATTGCCAGGCCGTGTTCGATCCGTTAAATTGCACACGGCTGTGTGGGTCAATGGCCAGACCGTGTGAATCATGAAAGCCTTGGTCGACACCCTCGAAAGATACAGACGTGTGAGCTACCCGTGTGGCAAGGCTTACGCCGTGTCATCTACTCGATTTGGCCCGTTTTGTCTATTTTTTCTCGTTTTTGGCTCCTTTTGACTCTTGGTGCTCTCCTGCGTACAAAACATGAAATTAAAGCATTAGGAGCATCGAATTTACCAATTCTAATGAGAAATCATCCATAAAATGCATTAAACATGGGGTAAAAATATGCATAATTTACGGTTTATCAATATTAGTGAAAAATAATTATGAAAACAAATTTATAAAATTTAGGGCGTTACAACTCTACCTCCTTAAAAAATATTTCGTCTTTGAAATTTTACCTAATCAGAAAATGTAAGGATACTGCTATCGCATCGAATCCTCCGGCTTCCAAGTAGCCTCCTCAGTGCTATGATTTCGCCACAGCACCTTCACTGAAGGGATAGATTTCTTACGCAGAACCTTAACGTCGCGATCTAGGATTTGTACCGGCTTCTCTTCGAATGTTAAATCTGGCCTAAACTCAATCTCCTCTACAGGCACAATGTGCGTGGGATCAGAGCAATAGTGTCTCAACATCAAGACGTGAAACACATCATGAATGCGATCTAACCCTGAAGGTAGCTCCAACTGATATGCGACTAGCCCTACTCACTTCAGAATTCGGTATGGCCCAATAAACTGATGGCTTAGCTTGCCCTTTCGACCCAACCTCAAAACCTTTTTTCGAGGCAAGACCTTAAGGAAAACCATGTCCCCCACAGAATAATTGATGTTCTTCCTCTTCAGATTTGCACAGGACTTCTGTCTGTTAGAAGCCACTTTCAGTTGATCTCAAATAATGCGGACTTCATCCTCAGTCTCCGATACCAACTTCGGACCCAGAACACGTCGCTCACCCAACTTAGTCCAGTATAAGAGAGTGCGACACTTATGATCATACAGTGCCTCGTAAGGTGCCATCTGTATACTAGACTGATGGATATTGCTGTAAGCGAACTCTGTTAGAGGCAAGTACTTCTCCCAACTGTCTCTGAAGTTAATTACACAGCTCCTCACAATGTCATCCAGTATCTGAATCACCCTCTCCGACTGACCATCTGTTTGAGGATGGAAAGCAGTACTAAAGTCTAACATTGATCCCAGAGCCTCATAAAGCTTCTTCCAGAATCGAGACATAAAACAAGGATCCTTATCAGAAATGATCGAGACAGGTACCCCATGTAGCCTCACTATCTCACAAATGTAAAGTTTGGCCAACTTCTATAGGGAGAAGTCTGTCCTAACAGGAATGAAATGTGCAGTCTTGGTCAATCGGTCCATAATGACCTAAACAGAATCCTTTTTAGTGGGTGTTAGGGGTAGCCCACTAACGAAGTCCATTGTCACTCGCTCCCATTTCCACATCGGTATCTTAACCGGCTGCAGCAAACCCGAAGGTAACTGATGCTTAGCCTTAACCTGCTGACAAGTTAAGCAGCGAGCAACGAAATCAGTAACCTCACGCTTCAACCCTGACCACCAATATAATTCTCGCAGATATCGATACATCTTGTTCCCAACCGGTTGCATAGCATAAGGGCTACTATGTGCCTCCCTCAGAATCGACAATCTTAGATCCTTATTATTCGATACACAGATCTGTCTCCGAAAACACAGTACCCCATCATCATTAATCCTAAAATCCATAGTAACCCCACTTCTATCTAACGAAACCTCAACTCAAGAGACTTATTTACCATCTGTTTAGCCCTGATCTACTCCATCTATGTCGGCCTTACTTGCAGCTTAGCCAATAGACCCCCATCGTCGAAATAACTGAGTCGCGCGAACATCGCTCTCAAATCGATCATAGCCCTATGGCTTAACGTATCAGCCACCACATTAGCCTTACAAGAAAGATACTCAATACTGCATTCATAATCCTTAAGCAGTTCAACCCACCGACGTTGCCTAAAGTTTAATTCCTTCTAAGTGAGGAGATATTTGAGGCTCTTGTGACCAGTGTAGATGGTACATTTCTCACCATACAGATAGTGCCTCCAGATCTTAAGAGTAAATACCACTGCTACCAATTCCCAGTTGTGCATCGGATAATTTACCTCGTAAGTCTTAAGCTGACGAGATGCATAAGCAACAACTTTACCGTCTTGCATCAGGACACAACCCAGACCCACATGCGATGCATCACTGTACACCACAAAGTCCTTACCGGGTTTAGGCTGAATCAGAACAGGTGCGTGAATTAACACAGTCTTGAGCTTCTCAAAGCTCTCCTGCTGTGTATTGGTCCACACGAAAGGAACTCCCTTACGCAGTAACTTATTCATCAGAGCAACAATCAAAGAGAACCCTCTACAAAACGTCTTTACTACCTTGCTAGCCCCAAAAAACTATAGATTTTTGACACATTCTTTGGCTGTTTCCAACTCAACACAGCCTCAATCTTACGAGGATCCACACGAATCCCTTAAGCAGAAACCATATGTCCCAGAAATGTCATCTCCCGCAGCTAGAACTCACACTTGCTGGACTTCGCATATAGCTATTTCTCTCGAAGAATCTGCAGAACCATTCTGAGATGCTCATCGTGCTAATCCTCCGTATTAGAATATACCAAGAAATCATCGATGGATACCACCATGAACTGATCAAAGTAGGGCTGGAGCACACGGTTCATAACGAGTCCTAAATGTCGTCTTATGCTCATCGGCCTCCTTTACTCTCAACTGATGATAGCCTGATCGCAGATCGATCTTAGAGAACACTGAAGCCCCTCTGAACTGATCGAATAAGTCGTCCATCCTCAGAAGTGGGTACTTATTCTTAATCGTTAACTTGTTCAACTGACAGTAATCAATACGCATCCTCATTGTACCTTCTTTTTTCTACACCAACAGAACAGGTGCCCTCCGTGGAGACACACTGGGACAGATGAACCCACGATCTAACAGCTCCTAAATTTGAGCCTTAAGTTCAGTCAGCTCTTTCGGTGCTTTTTGATAAGTGGCGATAGACAGCGGAGCTATACCTAGAATTAACTCGGTACCAAATTCTACCTCTCGACTCGGAGGTAATCCCGGTAGTCCCTCTAGAAAAACATTTGGAAAGTCCCTTTCAGTTCGAATGTCTTTAATTGAAGAGTTCACAGAATTAACAACACTGATGTAGGCTAAAAATGCCTCACACCCCTTTCTTATTAAATTCTTTGCCCTCAAAGCAGATATCACATTAGTTAAATAATCTCGTCGTTCCCCAATCACAAATACCTAATATCCTCCTCGATCCTCAGAACAACCCTTTTCGTAGCGCAGTCCAGACTCACTCGATGTTTAACCAGCTAGTCCATGCCCAAAATCAAATCGAACTCCCCAAATGGAAGCTCCATCAGATAAGCTAGAAATACAGTCCATTGGGCCTCTAACGGAACGTCTCTAAACAGTTTACTAACTCCAATAGACTACCCCAATGGACTCACCACTGTTATCTCACTAGAAGTGCTCTCAAATGGCAACCCCAAGGTCTTAGACACCATACTAGCTATGTAAGAGTGTGTAGAGCCTATGTCTATCAATATAAAGTAAGGTACATTAAAAATTAAAAACATACCCGTGATGACATCTGGAGCATCTTGATCCTCACCACGACATGTAGTATACACCTGTACAGGCTACCTCGCCTCAGTCGATCCAGCACCTCTGCTCGGTGCTCTCTGTCCTCGGCCCATGCCATTACCACCCCGAGCCTGACCACAGCCCCTAAGTGGCTGCTGAACCACACTTGGCGGCTATGCAGTCTCATTAACTGAAGCTTGCATCTAATTAATCCTCAATTGACAGTCCTTTACACGGTGCCCAGTAGACCCACACCTCAAACACACTCCAGTAACCCTCCAACACTCGCCCGGATGGTGTTTGTTACAGTGCTGACAGATCGTCACCCCAGAAGGTGCAACAGTAGGCCCAACTCTCACGGGCCCATCAGTTCTAGCCTTTTTCCTAAACCTCATCCTAGAATACGAAGGCTCTGTATCCCTCTTAGCCTTCCCTTTGTCTCAATTTTGGCGCTCAGCGTGCTTTACTTCCTCAGTAATCTTGGCCTTCTCAACCAACACAGTAAACTCACGTTCCCTCTGCAGAGCTATCAACACCCTCAAGTTATCCCTAAGGCTGTCCTCAAAACAGACACAACACTCATACTCTGTCGTCACCATGCCCCTCGTATAACAGCTCAATCTTAGGAACTTGGCCTCATACTCGGCCACTGAACGATCTTCCTGAGTAAGATTAAGGAAGTCCCGCCTTCGAGTGTCGATATAACTGGCCCCTATATACTTGCTCTGGAAAGCCATCTTAAATAGATCCCATGTCAACCGGTCGTGCCCTCTTTAACCGTCGACCACCACTGATACGCTTCATCGTGAAGTAGTAAAACAGCCCCCTTGAGCTTCTATAATGCGTTCATAAGTAGAAAGAAATCCAGATCGTCCATAATGTGTTCCGTGGCCTCCATCCAGTACTCGACCACACTAAGAGCAATTCCAACGATGCCCTTAAATACCTCCGCCCCATTGGATCGGAGTCCTTTCGTAACCGACCCACGACCCCTAGAACTAGTGTTGGGCTTAGCGACCCTCTCCAAAATCCGTAACTTGGCTTGGATTAGTGCGTCGCCTCTAACCATGCGATCATGAGACCCTGCCCAATCTCTGTCGCAGGTGATACCGAAATCTTACTAGTATCCAGATTCAGAATCGTATTAGATACTAAGGACTCATCTCAATCCCCTTTACGGCCTCTACCTCGGCCTCTAATACCCCGTCCACGAGTACCACGTGAGCTCATCGTAATTTTTGAATTAATTTGTATTAAAAATTCTATGCAAATCAGCTTATAGTTTCGATATTTATTCACAAATATTTTATGCGGTAAGGCTATCAGATTATTCAGAGTCTGTTATCTCAAATCGCAGTTTACTGTAATTTTTAGTCTACACTACCTAAAGTGTTTCAATAAAGTCTACTACCTACAGTAGCTTCATAGCATACAACAATATTTTCAAAAAAATCAAAACAACATTTCAATATATCCTAAGCATGCTTTCAGACAATTTTAAATAGACTTTTAGAAACTTACCGGATCGGTGCTGGAGACTCGGTGTACCACAGTTTATCAAAAATACTTCAAATCGTTTTACACATTATATCTCAAAAACCATTATTTTACAACCTAAATCCGCAGTCGAGTTTTGTAACCTGGCTCTGATACCACTAAATGTAACACCCCAAACTCGGCCTAGACGTTATGGCCAAATTTGGCAATGTCACATGAGAGTATTTTTGGAAAACCGTTTTAATACATAAAATCTGTTAAAATATTATCTGTTACTTAGGTCGAGAAAACGTGAAATAATAGAACTATTTGAAAACATGTCTTTATCGCGAAGCTTCTGAAACCAATATATTTTTAAAACCTGTTTTTATATACTAAACCTCTTAGCTTATTTTAGGAAAACCACATTTTAGCGTTGCAGTTTATATTCCAAATACAGTTCAAAACCCAAGTTAAAACCAAGAGTCTAAGTCCCTAATTATATCAAAACTCCCAAAAATAATGAGTAAAGCAAAAGCATTAAGTTCATAAACCAAAATGTATGTGGTCGTGGTCACCGTCGAGTTCTCCGCTGCACCGATCTGCCTACTGTTGGGGGTTACCTAAATAGATAAAATAGAAAGGGTGAGTTTTCGCAAACTCAGTGTGTACATCCCCACAGTTCAGCATGAATACAGTCAGATCATAGAATACAAACATAATTCGGGCATGAGCCCTTAACGGATGCGGTGTAGGCCTCGGCCCACTCAGAAAAGAATTAAATATATCATGCATATAGATCAGAAAAATAGAAACACGCTCACCAGCCCTGCACACCAACTCCGTCTAACCCAAGACACCATGTGGGGATAAAATTGACTGACCGATCCCTACACACCCAATATGGGGATAAAATCGACCCATCCAACCCTACACACCATAAAGTACTGTAATGCAACACATGTCATAATTATGCAGCTGAGCTGCCAGCTTTTTAGATACTTCATTCACTTCGTCAAACCCACCCCACCCCAACACAATGCATCATACAATATGGCATGCTATAATGCAGGTTAACAGTCATACATTTATATTCAGAACAGAACGGATAAACATCTTAGTATAACATGCTAGTGCATACATCACATATTCAGATCACAATAATAGGGGTCTAAGATATCCTTACAGACCCTATGATATGTCACGGTCGACTTGGGCTACCCGTGCAACCTTACAGTACATTTCAAAAAAATGGGCTCACACACCTATGTGGCCCACACGACCTATTTTAGCCTTGGCCGTTTGGATCACACGGCCTGTCCAAAAATTCCACATGCCCGTGTGGTTCACCCGTGTGAGCCCACATACCCGTGTGGCCCACATGGCCCAATTGGTCGAGCCCGTGTCTCACACACAGACTCGCTAACCATCACAGGATCTTGTTCGTCGTGCCCGTGTCTCGCGTGCACGACTTGGTTCGTTGACCACACGTCCGTGTACTGCCACACAGCCTACCACATGGGCGACTATACGCCCGTGTGGCGTCGACAAAATCTTTTTTCAGCTTTTGCCGATTCTTGTTTTCTACACAGTCGGAGTACACACCTGGTTCGTTTAATGCCTTAACCACTCCCAAGACAATCAAAACCTAAAGATTAAACAAATCAAAGCTCAATATTAGCCTGAATCCCTGATTCACGTGAAACCTTAAAACCGTCAATACCTTAATTTTATGCAAACAATGTTTACCTTGAAACTCCAATGCGCTAGACTGAAATTTCACTAAAGGGAAAGCCTACCCCAATCGATCCCTTGCTGTCAACAGCATAAAAAGTCTTCGATCAATAATTTAGGACCAAAACTACAATCATGCTTAACACACTTACCAAAGCAACAGAGCCAAGTGTGATTCCACAAAGCGAAGACAAAGAAACTTAAAAGGAGGAGTAGCCAAATTTGCAAAGAGGTAAAAAGAGAAAGAAGAAACCACAATAAGAGGGGAATGAAGGAAAAAAAATTGGCAGAGAGTCAAAACTTTTTAGGAACAAGAAAGAAAACTGAAAATCTGATAACTTCCCTATCCCAGTCTCCTTAATTTTCTCCCTCAACCGCTTCACTATCAGAATTTTAGTCCATTTCAAACTCTCACATGGCGCAACAGCAAAATAAATCCCTTCTTTGCGCAGGGATTCGAACTCCAAACCTCCAGGCACTTAACGCCCCTATACTAACCAAAGGTAAGGCTTTATTCAAATAAAAATCAAAATTTTTCCCAAGCTAAAGCTTGAACTCAGGACTTCTCAGACACTCCCAGAACATATAACCACTGAAGTAGACAGATATTTGTAACAAATAATTATGGAAACAAATTTATAAAATTTGTGGCGTTACATTCCATTTTTCACCCGATCTAGG
Organism: Gossypium arboreum; assembly: GCF_025698485.1. Lineage (NCBI taxonomy): Eukaryota > Viridiplantae > Streptophyta > Magnoliopsida > Malvales > Malvaceae > Gossypium > Gossypium arboreum. The sequence goes on along the minus strand of NC_069072.1, from coordinate 12,055,050 downwards.
TCCAATCCTCGTTTTCCTTGATTTTGGAGCTTGGAAAGCTTGGTCAAACCCTAGCCATGGTGTCCATGCAAGTTTATACTAAAGCATGAAGAAGATGGGCTAATTTTGGCTATTTTGGTTTTTTAATTCTTTTAATTATTAGATTACCAAAATGCCCCTAACTTAAAAATATTTTATTACACCCATTTCATGTCTATTTTTGTCCATCACTTACTAATGGTCTAATTACCATTTAAGGACCTTTAATTTAAAAACTCATAACAATTTAACCCTTCTAACATGTGGAACTCAACTTTTGCGTTTGTTACAATTTAGTTCTTTTGACTAAATTGAGTAGCCAAACGTCAAAATTCTCGAACGAAATTTTCACGAAATCATTCTGTAAAATTGTAGACCATAAAAATAAAATAAAAATAAAATAAAATTTTTTCTGATCGGATTTGTGGTCCCGAAACTACTATTCTAACTAGGCCCAAAATTAAGATGTTACAGATTAATTAAGCAAATTGTGATTACTTAAGGTGGAAACATGATTAAACTAATGAACTACTAATCTTATTATAAAAGTAAAATTGGTGGATGGAGAGATGATATATCATCTTCTCCAATCGACCAAAACAAAAAAATAAGCCAAGAAAGATGCCATTTTATTTAACCTTTAATTCAAGTAAGTCTCTATTCATTTTTCTTTGATTTTTATGGAAATTGAAACACGGGAGCTTGATTTAGCTAGACCATGTACTAATTTGTAAAACTATTAATGTTTTAGAAAGTTACCAGTGTTGAGAATTAGATGAAATTCGTGTGAAATTGTTAGAAATTAAGCTTCGATTAAAAAAAATGAGTAAATTGTAAAGTTTACCTGTTAGTTTCATACATTAGAGTTCAAATTGAATAAAATGTAAAACTATCATAAAAATTCAGAAGGAATATAAAATAGGAGGTCTCTAATGAGTAATTGTGAAATTAGATTCAATCCGAAGCTTTAAATCGAAAGTTATGTTTGTCCTAGGTTTAAGGACTAAAATGAATAAATTGTAACATATGCTTTTTGTGATTGATTTCGATTTGAATGGAATTTGATAATATTATATGCTTTGTGATTTTATTTAGATAACATTGACATGGAACTGTCGAGAGGGAAAGGAAAATCAAAAGTCGTTGACAAGTAGCTTGGAAATTCAGTTTGTATTTCTATGATTTGGGACCAATTTAATTACTGCATATTCATGTTATTTTGCATTATATAATATTGAGGTGAGTTATTATTGGAATTTTGAATTGAATTGCTTCGGTTGAGATTGATTATTGAGATAATGACTAATTGAATAAAATAGAAAATTGTATGATTTGATTGATATATGATAATTGGTATTAAATTGAGTTGAAACATGATGTATTATTTGATGAATTGATGGTTAATTGGATATGATAAAGTATGATTTGAACTATATATAATGAATCAAAAATTTGGTTACCTTATTAATTGTTTGGACCGAGTCGGATATAGTTGACATGCCATAAGGTCAAGATATTGTATGAAAACCATCATTGTTGGTCAACTTGGGGTGGTAGATTACATATAAGGTCATCATTGTTAGGAAACCTGGGTGACTAATCCACATATCCGTTCTGAGTCTGTGTTTCATTTATAGGTTATAAATATACAAATTGATTAAATGATGAATGAAATGAAATTGAAATTGAAATGTGATATGTGACAGTATGCGAAAGAATAGAGAAAAAGCTCTAGGGCCGAATGTGTATGAAAGAGTCATTAGGCTCGGAAATGGTTGAAAAGTATATATAAAATTGACTAAGAGTATGCAAATGTTGATGTTGGCAAATGAATAAGTTAAGTATTGAAAAGTGCTAAAAGTAACATATTTTTACCTCATTCTTAATGCGTTTTTGGGTGATTATTTGATGTTAATTGTGAATTTTATGCTTCTAATTCTTTAAATTCATGTTTTAATGCTTAATAGAGCAATTAGGAGCAAAAGGAGTGAAAACTGGAGTGCTAGAGCAAGCTATCGGAGCCATTCAGACTGAACCATTCCACACGGCCAGACTACACGACTATGTGACCTGCATAAGTGTGCAGTAGGCCGTGTTGATTTCGTGAAATTGCACATCGAACAGTGGAAAGTCACAATTGTTAGGTTTTTGAGGCATCCTAAGATGTATATATGACAAAAATATGAAGATAGGAGAAAGCCCTGATAGAATTTTCAAGAAAACTTAAAAAAAACCATTGAAGCTGACTCTAAAGTAGATTTCTGTCAAGATTGAAGATCCCCAATTGATTTCTTAGGAAGTTATTATGAGTTTCTTTATTTTTTTCGGTTATACTGTACCTTGGATGTTTTTATTTTCAAGCATGAACTAAATTTCTAAATACTTAGGGAGATGAAACCTATGATGGATTCTGTTGTTTGATTTTTATTTTGCGTAGTAAATACTTAGTTTCTTGCTCTCAATTATGTGTGCTTAATTCTTGGTTTGATATTTCTAGATTATTAATCCATGTTTGATGTGCTTAAATCGGTGATTGAATAGACCTTGTTTAAGAGTAGATCTTGCATAATTGAATGGAGTTGCATGCAATCCTAAAAGAAGGACGGCATAAATCTATCATGTTAGAGTCAAATCTAATAGAGGAATGCATAACACAAGTTAATGTGATAATAGAGGTTTTAATCAGAAACAAATTTCAATTAGCCAACCTAGAGTCAGTTGCTCTTATGCTCCAAAGGTATATTAGCATAATTTAAGGATTTTTATGGATTAATGTACTAAGTAAAGAAATTGTGCAATTTAGATTGATAATGATAGATGAAATTTAAGTGAATTCTTTCCTAGGTATTGTTTTACTTCTTAATTGTTATTTGATTATTTTCATGTTTTTTTCTTTGTCGTGTTTGTTAGTTAATTTATTTAATTTTAGTTTTAATCAATCACTCTAGTTATTCAGTTAAATAATAGAAAGACAGTAATTATTAGTACTTTTAGTCTTCGTGGGAACGATATCTTTGCTCACCATAGCTATACTATTAATTGATAGGTGTACTTGCCTTAGTCAACTTCTTAGTTTGTTCCGTGGTCATCAAGTTTTTGACACCATTGTCGAGGCCTAGAATATTTGGAAAACTTAATTTCTATTTATTTAACAAATTTTTTTATTTTAATATTTTTGTTTTTAATTTAATTTTTAATTTTGAAATTGTAAATTTTCTTTTGTTTGATGCTTATAGTTTTTTTCGTTTATGACTAGAGGCAACACATTGGAACCATTAATTTTTTACAGTGAGATCGAGAAAACTACTCACAGAAAATAGAGAGAGGTTAGAGAAGCAATGCATGGTCAACAGATTTTAATAGATGATCAAGAGCAAAATGACATTATTATGGAGATGGACAATAATCCTGTTAATCCGTAAATTCTGACACATCCTACTCTTTAGACTATGTATGACTATGCTAAGTCCAATCTGATTGGGGTTGAATCAAATATTGTCAGATTGACTATTGCTGCAAATAATTTTAAGATTAAGCCGAACACAATTCAGATGGTGCAATAGTATGTTCAGTTTGATGGGTGTCAAGATGAAGATTCGAATGCTCATTTAGTTAAATTTCTAAAGATCTGCGACACATTTAAGATTAGTTGCGTTACTAATGATGTCATACGCTTACGGTTGTTCCCATTCTCTTTGAGGAATAAGGAGAAATAGTGGTTGAATTCACTTCCACGTGGTTCCATCATGACTTGGGCTTAGATGATTGAAAAGTTTCTGTTAAAGAATTTTCCACCAGCCAAAATAACTAAGTTGAGGAATGGCATCTCTTCTTTTGCTCACTTTGAGCTTGAGATACTTTATGATGCATGGGAGAGATTTAATGATCTTCTGAAAAGGTTTCTTCATCATGGATTATCTTTTTGATTACAAGTTTAAATGTTTTAGAATGGTTTAAATCTCTCGACTAGGTTGATACTTGATTCAACAGCTAGAGGAACACTGAATAAAAAAAACACATGAGACAGCTCAAGAATTTATTGACAAGATAACATTGAATAACTATTAGCGACAAGTTATAAGAACTAAGCCTACTAAATTAACCAGTGTTTTTAATATAGATGCAGTTGTTGTGTTGGCGACTCAGGTTGAAGCTCTTAGTAAAAAGATTGACGATTTTCATTTTAGTAAACAGGTGAATTTGGTAATGCAATGTGATGCCACTCAAGTGGGGATGAGTAATCCGAAATGCTTACCCTTCAAATCTTACATGGAGCATGAGAATGTCAATTTTATGGGAAATTATTTTAGACCTCATAATAACCTATATAACAACAATTATAATCCAGGATGGAGGAATCATCCAAATTTCTCTTGGGGTGGTCATGGATATCAAAGGTCATAACCCCTTTTGGGTTTATAGCTACCTTATTAGTAAGAAAAGAAGTTGAATTTGGAAAAGATGTTATCTAAATTTATTTTAGTTTTAGAAACTAGATTCTAGAACACTGACACGACCTTGACGAATTAATAGGCATTTATTTAGGGCCTCGAGAAGTAGATTAGCCAGCTTGCTAAATTGGTGTCGGAGAGACAACAAGGTAGTTTACCTAGTAACACTAAAACCATCCCAAAGGAGCAAGTCGACGCAGTCACTATACGAAGTGGAAAGGTGTTAGTCGAGCCTGAAAAGAAGTTGAATCTATATGCCTTAGAGAAAGATGATGGGGTAGAGGAATGCAAGAAAGAGTATAAGCTAGACGTCAGAGTATACAAACCATCAATTACATATCTGGCAAATTTGAAGAAAGACCTCATCAATGAACAATATGGTAAATTTCTTGATCTTTTGAAAAAATTGCATATTAATTTACCTTTTGTTAAAGCTCACTTGCAGATGCCAAAGTATATGAAATTTTTAAAGGAGTTGTTAACAAATAAAAAGAAATTAAACGATCTGTCCACCATGAAGCTTAATGAGAAGTGTTCAGCCATTCTCCAAAACAGAATATCCACCAAGCTTAAAGATCCAGAGAGTTTTACTATTGCTTTTTTTATTGGTAGCTTAAATGTATAAAAAGCTTTGGCTGACTTAGGTGTTAGTATAAATATAATGTCTTATAAAATGTTCAAATAACTTGGTCTTGGGGAACAAAAACCCATTAGGATGAGTATTCAATTAGATGACAAATCAATTACGTATCTTAGGGTTTTACTGAGGATGTACTTGTTAGAGTAGATAAATTCATATTCTTTGTTGATTTCATTGTATTGGACATGGATGAGGATATTGAGGTACCCATGATCTTAGGTCGATCCTTTTTATCCACTGCTAGAACTATCATTGATGTGGATAATGGTGAACTTGTGTTGAGGGTAGGTGATGAAGAGGTTACTCTCCAAGCATGTGATGTTGTGAGAGTTTCTAGTGAGCGAAATGATACTTGTTATTTTGTTGACGTTAGTAATCATGCGGCTCAACATTCTATGCAGGAAATCATTCATGAAGACGTGTTAGAACATTATCCTGTTCAAGGTGATAGAAATCAAGAGACAAGTGAAGAAAGAATTTTGCAACTCGATGAATTACATAAATGGAGAACAAAGGCTGAGGAGAACCCAAGAACATTCAAAGAAGTAACAAAGCAACGTCATGGTGTGCATGTGAAGAGGATAAACCAATTCAAAGTTGGAGACAGAGTGTTGCTGGACAATATAGTTCCATGAATGTTTCCTGGTGAGTTTAAGTCAAGATGGTCGAATCCATTTGTGATGCAATACGTATCCCATACGAAACCACTGAAGTAACACACCCTGATTACGACACATTCAAGGTAAACAATCATCAATTCAAACTTTATTTTGGTGTTGATATTGATAATGAGAGAAAGGAGCTCCGACTCCAAAATTCGAATTAATCGTAAGCTTAAAAGGAGAAGTCGAGCATAGACTTTAAATAAGCGCTTCTCGAGAGGCAACCTGAGTGTTATTATTATTTATTTTAATTTAATTATGTTGCATGTTTAGTGCATTTATTTTTTATTACTTAAAAAATATAAAAAATATTTAAAAATAAAAAAAAATTTAAAAAGTTCCACACAGCTTGGGGACATGATCATGTGACACACATGCCCCTATACATGGCTGTGAGAGAAGTGAACAATACACTCACACAGGTAGAGTGAATACACACGACCTAAACACATGGGAGTGTCTTAGGCCGTGTGAACACTAGTACAATTTAAGTTCTTTTTTCATGGGACACAGCCGTGTGGCCTACATGGCCTGACACATGGTCATGTACCCTTTTTTAAAGGTAGGCTATTTTTTCTTGTTTTGTTTTTTGTTTTGTTTCTTTCCTACCCCATTTCACCAAACCCAAACCCTAATTGCCACTCTATCTTCACTGCCATCACACACCCAAAAGTCCCCTAAACTATCTTTATTTTTATTTGTTTTTATTTTATTTTTCAGATTTACATGTTGTATTTTATTTTATTTTTATGCACTTTATTGTTATTTTTTTCCAACTGTTCTGTATTTGTTTCGTCACCTCTTTATCTTAATTTATCATTTTTTATTTTCTTATTAGAGTACATGGAACCATGTACTTAATTTAGGACCTCCTACGTTTTCGAATTTCACTATTCTGACATAATCATCCAAATTCAAGGCACTTTCAATTCTCTTTCTCCCTTTTCTTACGATATTTTGCTTATTGTAACTATATTTGTTTGTACATTGAAGGAAATATACATATTAAGTGTAGGGAGAATTTTATATGTTTATGCGATATAGTCCCTAAATTGTTCTTTTTCTTTTTTGTGTTTAAGTGAATTTCTTAAACCTAACATTAAAATTATTTTTTTTAATTTGGAGTTTTTATTGATTCTGTTTGGGAATAATTTGTGGATTTTTGTGCATTGTATATTTATATTGTAAGACACGAGAGAGTCAAGCATGACTAGTCGTTTTTCAGAAACTAATATCTTAGGTCGTCTCCCTGAATTGAAGCATTATCTCAAAATTTTGAATTTACAAGTTTGACATCAAAACCATAAGTTTTTGTGAGTTTTTTAGCCTATAGAGAATATTTTTTTCGTGCTCATTTTATTTTTGGTTGTGAGCATGTCAACTTATTTAGTTATTCTAGAACTTGCTTCGGTTATTAATGTTAAGACCATATTATTGATTTGATATATTGAGATGATAGAGCCACTTAGGATTTAGCCCACTTAACATTTAAACAGCCTGCTCTTTGAATTAACCCCTAGTAAACCCTGTTGATCCTAACATTTTTTCTTTACTTAACAATAGTTGATGCAACCTTAAAACCATACTAATTTTTTAGATCACCCTTTTTATTAACTTTCTTTTTATCAAGATTCGATTTGCTTAGTTGTCTGACTATGTTTTATCATTTACATTGCTAAATTCTCTCTTCGTTCTAAAAAAAGTGAAAAAAAATGAAGTAAAAATATATTTGATTGAGCTTGAGTCGTTAGTCTCATATTTTGTATAAAAGCTCATATCCTTTCTTTATCTTTTTTATTGATTTAAATTCTTTTAATTCAACAACTGATTTTTTTCGGTTTGACAACTTATCAACTCGACTCTCAATTGTAACCAACTCTTCTGACCTTTTCTATATCCATAACCGAAGCCCCGTTACAACCTTGTAAAGGTGGAATGACTCGATAGTAAGGGATGTCGAAAAGTACATTCTCGGGACTTCGTTTTCGTAAATCGAACTTTTTAAAAATATTTACGAAGTTAGTTGTGTAGTTAATTTGGTTTCGATTAAGCGAATTTGCTTGAATTAAAAGTAATTAAGTATAAGGACTAAATCGCATTTAAAGTAGAAGGTGAATTATATTTAAAAATCATTAAAGGGACTAAAGAAGCAATTACACCTTTGTTTCTTTAAGTGGGACAGTATTAGTGAATTATATATAACTTATATGTAAATTTATTTTATATATTATAATAGTTAAAGTTAAAATATGTATATATGTTATAATGATAATTAGTATAATAAAACAGAATAGGTATTAAAAGAAAGAATAAAGAAATAGAAATAGAAAGACATGCAAAGTTAAGAAAGAAAAAGAAAGAGAAAAAGAAAGAAAGAAGAAATGAGAGACACACGACCTAAGGGCTTCAAACTTTCAAATTTCAATTGGTTAGTCAATTTAATCCATTTTTCTTGTAATTTTTATGTTTTTGGAATCCCGGTACCTAGGGCTATCCGGCCCATGTTGTAATTTTAATATTGATTAAATTTTTAAATGTTATTGTTAAATAGTTTTAGTATTAGAGATTAAATTGATAATTTTTAAGCTAGAAATAGAAAAAGGATTAAATTGTAGAACAAATTATAAATTTTGAGTAATAGGAACTAAATTGTGAAAAAAATTCAAATTTAGGGGTTTAATTGAAAATACAGAGTTAAATTTAGTTTAAAGTGAAATTTGTATGAAAATATAGAATTAAATGTGAAGAATAAAAATTAATCTCGGTTCAGGGACTAATTTGGAATTTAGGCAAATATTGAGTAAAAATTGAGATATTTAATATGAAATTGAAATTTGTTGTATTGATTAATTTTAATTTTTTTAATTTCGTAGCTAACGCCGTATTGGAATCCTCGACTAAAAAGGGGAAGGATAAAATCGACGTCAAATAGCTTGGAATCCACGGTTTGTATTTCTATAATCCGAACTTAGTTGTTAATTGTTGTAATTCAATTTAATGCATATGGTAAGTGTTGCGGTGAGCATTTGACATTTTGATAATTGATTGAAATGGATTGAATTGGTAGATACATTATGAATGTATTGATTATTGAATTGAAATGAATATATGTGTTAATGTGAAAGTTGGATATTGATTATTATAGATTGAATTGAATTAATGTGCATATGTGATTATATGAAAACTTGATATTGGATATTGGTTGTATATGAAATGTGAAATTAAACCCTATTAACTGTATCGGGCTGAGTCGGATATAGATGACATGCCATAGGATAGGAAGAGTTCAAGGATTTCTTCGACTTCGAGTCAATGAGGCATTGGGTGCCAATTTACTTCGTTTTAACCGATGAGACACTATGTGTCAATTTATATAGTTCTGGGCGCATTTACTACTTCGGATTTATCCGATGAGGCATTGGGTGCCAAATTGGTGTGTTGGTTGGATCTCCGTATCCGTCCGAGTCCGAGTCTTGTTAATAGGGGTAATTAAAGAAAACAGTTCTATGATTGATATTGGATGATATTGTATGAGAATTGAAAATGGGATAGTGATTTGAAACATGAAAATGAGATATGTTGTGATTAAATGAGATACATGAGTTATGTACTCATGAATTGGATATGGAATGGATAATGCCACTGTTTCATTAAAATGTGAATCAAATTGTGAAAAACTATTTATATAGCAAGTGATGAGAATTGAGTATGGTATGAAATGATGTATTCATGAATTGAGTAGTGAATGGCTAATGCCATTGTATAAGTAAATGTGGTTTGATATGTGAATAGTTATTTGTATAGTAGTTGTGAGAATTGGGACTTTGTTAAACAAATGAAATATGATAACATGTATAAATGGAAAATAGTATGAAATGATATGCTATTATGTATGAATTAAAAAAGGTTGGCATATAATAGTTGTGATCTTAGACAATAATATGTGTCTAAAATTCAATTGTGCATTTTATATTATATTGTCTTTAAATGTTTGGATTATAGAAATATCTTTGAGTTTTACTCAGCATACTATTTTGTTTTAGGTACTCCTTTTTTATCACCAATTCAGCATCCAAAAATGATCCCGATCTAAAAAATGGTGATGTTACCTTTTGTCATGGCATGTATCTAGGATATGTTTGAGTTTTAATGAATTTATTATATGTTTTGTATTTGAGTTTGAGTGTAATGTTGTTTTGTATGTATATAAATAAATGTGTGTTTGGAGCCTTAAATTGGGTATTTTAGTTGATGTTTAGGTGGCTGTGAACTAGGAAAAAATGGAGTGATTTTGGTATGTTTATAATTTGGTTTTGGAATGATGGTTTGATGATTTGATTTGATGATTTAAATGTGGTACCAAAGAGGGTACATTGGTTAGGCACCTAGGATGATTGATTTGGCATGTTTTGAGTGTGTTTAATCGTGTTTTGAATAGGTTAAACGAATGGTTTTTGAGTTGCTTAATGCCCAAGTAAATAGGAAATGGTAAACTTGTGTTTTAAGGCATATTTTAGGTCCACACGGGCGTGTGACTTGGCCGTGTGAGACACATGACTAGCACACGGGCATACGTGGACATTTCGATGGGTACACGGCCTAGCACACGGGCGTGTGGCTTGGCTGTGTGACCCAAGTCAGTGAGTTATGCGGGCATGGACATGTGCAGGGACATGACCGTGTGTGCTTCGAATGCCCACATAGTCAGACACACGGGCGTGTGACTTGGCCGTGTGAGTCACATGGCTTGGCCACACGGCCGTGTGAACCCTACAGTTAAAATTTTTCTAACTTTTTCCTAAAATTTTCTAATGTTCCCGATTTAGTCCCAAATTGATTCTAAAGTACTTTTCAGCCCTCCTAAGCTTGAATAAGGGATTTTATGCATGTTAATGATGAATTATATTATGATTTTTGAAATTTTTTTAAATGAATGATTTAGATTAGGGTTACTCAATAATGCTCTGAACCCTATTCCGGCATGGATACAGGTTAGGGGTGTTATAAAAGGCCTCTTGTTTGTTGTGTCATCTCATTTCTATAGTGGTGGAGATTTGATTTTGAAGCAAGCTTATAGTAATAATATTTCTTGTTCGACTGTTAAGTGCACATTACTTGAGCTTTAAACACTGAGTGAACCTTAGTGAGAGTGTTCATTCTTGTTGAGTTTGAATTTTGGGTAATTATTGAGATAGGGGAGACGCATATGTTTTTATACTTTAAAAATCTCTACTTGGATTGCTTTGTTCTTTAGTATGATTTTTGTTTAAATTTCTAATACATGATTATCTTTAAATTATCCTAAGACATTGTCAGTGGAAACAATAAATTAAGGGAAATTAACTTGAATGTGGGTTGAGAATTTCTTGAGGACAAGTAAATGCTTAACTGTGGGGATATTTGATAAGTGCTAAAAGTAATATGTTTTACCCTTATTCTTAATGCATTTTTGGGTGATTATTCGATGTTAATTGTGAAAATTATGCTCCTAATCCTTTAAAATCATGTTTTAATGCTTAATAGAGCACTTGGGAGAAAAAGGAGCGAAAACCAAAGCGTCAGAGCAAGCTACATGAGCCACTTGATCAGACCATACGATCGTGTGGTAGACTGTGTCAATTTTGCGGAATTGCACACCGAACTTCAGAAAATCACAATTTTTTTGGTATTTCGGGCATTCTAAGCTGTATATATGACAAAAATAGGAAGATAGGAAGAGCCATCATAGAATATTCAAGAAAACAACTTGAAAAACACCATTAAACCGACTCTGAAGTAGATTTCCATAAAGATTGAAAATTCCCAGATGATTTCTTAAGAAGTTATCATGAGTTTCTTTATTTTTTTTGGTTATATTGTATCTTGGATTTTTTATTTTCAAGCATGAAATAATTTTCTAAATACCTAGGGAGATGAACCCTATGATGGATTTTGTCATTTGATTTTTATTTTACGTAATAAATACTTAGTTTCTTGTTCTCAATTATGTGTGCTTAATTCTTGGTTTGATATTTCTAGATTATTAATCCATGTTCAATATGCTTAAATCGGTGATTGAGTAGACCTTGTTTAGGAGTATGTCTTGCATAATTGAGTGGAATTGCATGTAATCCTAGAAATAGGATGACATAAATATACCAGATTATAGTCAAATCTAATAGGGGAATCTATAGCACGAGTTAATGTGATAATAGTTGTTTTAATTAGAAACAAATTTCAATTAATCAATCTAGAGTTAGTTGCTCTTATGCTCGAAAGATATGTTAGCATAATTTAGGGATTTCTACGGATTAAGGTACTATGCAAAGAAATTGCATACTTCAGATTGACAATGATAGATGAAATCTAGGTAAATTGTTTCTTAGGTATTGTTTTGCTTCTTGGTTGTTATTTAATTGCTTTCTTGTTTTTTTCTTTGTCGTGTTCGTTAGTTAATTAATTAATTTAATTTTTGTTTTAATCAATCACTCGAATTACTCGGTTATATAATAGAAAGACAGTAATTACTAGTACTTTTAGTCTTTGTGGGAACAATATCTTTTCTCACCATAGCTATACTATTGATTGATAGGTGCATTTGCTTGAGTCAACTTTTTAGTTAGTTCTGAGAACATCAAGTACATAAAGATGACAATATGGATTGAATTGGTAGTTTATGAAATGACTGAAAATGGCAAGTTGGGTTGCATACATAGTGAATTAGTGTGTTAAAAATGATTGTATGTATGCTTACATTATATTGGAGATTGTTGGCATAGACTTGTATAAAGATTTCTTATAAATTGAATGTATGCATAAGTTTTAAATTTATTTTATATTGACTTGAATCATGGAAATACTGCTGAGCGTATTTACTTAGCATACGATCTGTTTTCTCCCTACACAGGTATTGTAGATTCCTAATAGTTTGAACAGTTGATGTTGGATATTGTGCCCTGAGTGTAGTATATTCGTTTGTAAACTTGTAATGTTTTCGAACAGATTGATTAATAAAACAAATTCATTGATTACATTAATATACTTTGAATGATTGTCCTCAAATGTTTTTTGCACGCAAAGCAAAATGGAAGCAAATGTTGTTTATTGGTTGTCTAATGTTTAAACTAATACTGAGCAATATTACATGGTCGGATCGTGATACGAAAAGAAAACTTGTATTATTAGGTCCTTAGTCTAATTGTAAATGAGCAAACCGATTGAAAGACTAATATTTTGTCTATCAAGTCCAATTAGGGAGATGTTTTGTCTTGGGCATCAGAGCGGATGACTCCAAGAAGATAGAGGTATAGATATGACTGACTGGACTGATAGTAAATCAGACTGGACCCAATAAGAATAGATCATGAATCTGTTTATGGATTTATTCACTTATGACGTTTATAGTGTAACAAACCTAAATCTTGAGTGGATGATGACCACCTCCAAACGTACCAATATCTAGAGTGTGAATACTACAACTAAAAGATAAAGAATCAACGCGGTGCTCACAAGTATAAGAGTCAGGTTGTAATATAGTTATAATGAAGTAGGTCAGTACTTCGAGGATCGTACCCAAGGGAGGCGAATACTAAATTAACGTTAACCTAAACGCAAGTAAATCTAATTAGTACTTTAAATATATCATACTATGAATAAACATAAATAGAAGATTTTTTGTTTTATAATAAAGAAAATAAAAATAGCAAAAGTAAAGTGAACTTCGGGTATATAAATTCTAACTTAATCAAATCTAAGTATGGGTGATTAGCTCGCATTGGTGATCACAACTAATTCTTATTTTGGGCTCTACTCAATGAACTAGTCGCTACCCTAGTAGGATCTCTTGATCTTCCACTAAACTAATGAGTTAACAAGAACTATTTATCTCTCGACCTCACAGTCTAGGGCGATTTGGGGCTAAGGTGTTCACGGATAGACCATACCAATTTTGGGTTAATTCTCACCTAAATGACTTCCTAAGGTCGTCAAGCTTAGACTTTAAGTTCTTTCTCTCCTAAACAGTTGATCCGCTAAGATAACCCTACATAGCAATTAATTAATCACACCTCTACTTGCTAATGTTAATCCCCCATAAAAGGATTAGTTTCTTGTGGATATCATGAACACAATAATCTTGATAATAAAGATAAACATAAATAATGACTTAAGAGAAAGGCTTAAGAGAATCTTGAATTGTATTGATTGAAGCACAGAATCCACAGTAGTTTGATCACGGGTACAACTCGCATTCTCTAAATAATACAATATAGAAAAGAACTGAAATAAATCTAAAGCCTAACAGAAAGGAAAATTAAAAACTAAAATTACAAAGAAAACTTAAAGTATGAAAAGTTGTCCCTAAACAAGTGTTTTAAAGTATGAAATAAACTTCTCTAATTCAACACGGGTTCTACCTTCTCTCCTTATAAATAGATGGCACCGATAGAGCTATTTACACAACTTTAAGATATCGTTATTCTGCCCGAAAATAGAGAGACTTTTATTCTCTAATAATTAAATATATTTTCTAAAATAACGATTCTGCCAGTTTCTATTTGTGAAGAGAATTTTCATTTTTACCTCAAAAGAAAAGAAAATTATTTCTAGTTTCTGTGTTTGATTCGATTTGATCAAGCCCACATTAGAGGCAATTCATGGTACGGGAATAGAAGAGAAGATCGTTTGGTTGAAAGCTGGGAACGATAAGGATCTGTGTATCTGAAAACACTGGTACAATTTTGATATACGGTTTATTGCTACAAATATCACAAACCTGGTTGACTTCTAAAATTTTTATTTTCTGCTGTGCAAGAAAATTGTTTTCAAATCGAATTTTTTTCCAACAATTGATCCAACATCAAGGAAGTGATTCCCCAACTCAGCAAAGTATATATAAATGCATTTTGTTTTAAGTATGGCATGTAGCTAGGTTGAGTCAATTTTGGTGTAATACTATGTCTATATACATTTTTGAATTAGAATTTTGATTATGAAATCGATCAACTGGATGTAATATGTATATGAGTTCAAAATATGATTTGAAATGTATTAAAAGTGTCAATTGCTTATGGCATTGATGAATAGATAGGTATGTTTAAGATTTTGAATAAAATATGTTAGATAGTTAACTTATAGAAAATATGACATTGATGTATAGTTGAATAAGGTGTTATAGTTCATGAATTAATTCATGAGAATTGTATATTTTGGCTAAAGTATGGTATGAATGTGTATATTATTTTATTGGAAATTGCAGGTAGATGTTTCATTTAGAAATATGCAGAAACAGTCTGTCGCGTCGCTACGTCGAGTAAGTGTCGTCATGTCGAGATCAAGTTACCATGCCACGACACGATGTCAAGTATTGGTAACTGAGACAAGGCCAAGTTAGTATGTTGTGTCGCAACAACGAACCCTCGGCATCGCGATGTCAACACGAAGTTTTGTAACTATTACAGTTTAGTCCTAATTTGCTCTCGGGTTAGTATTAGAGCTTTCGTAAGCTAGTATAAGACCCGAAAATGTATATATATATATCATTTTATATACTTAATTTGCTTGCATTTAACTGTTTAATAATGTGAATTGGATTATGAATTGTTCGTAGTTGCTCTGGCAACGAATGTGACACCTTATAGTTTGGACTTGGTGAACAGATCGAGTATGGGTTGTTACATATACAATCTTAAAAAAGAGATCAAAATTGAAAATGAACCATTGTCTTATAATGTAAAAAGTAAAAAACGAAAAAGAAAAAGAAAAAAAGAAAGATTGAACTTGGGTGTTATGTAAAGAAGGCATTAAACTATAAAAGTTGGTATCAAATTATATAAAAAAAAATTTAAAGTATAAAACCAAAATTAAAATTTGACCATGATTATATAGTCTCAACAAAAAAAAGTATAGGGACCATGGTTGAAATTTAACCATTATTTTATAATGTTAGAGAAAAGCAGACACTTGCCATCTAAGGTCTTTATAGATTCGACTGCTTCAAATTTTTGGTCAGAGCCCAATTTAATTTACAGTTTTAACATGTGTATTCATTGTTTAAAATTATAATTCAACAGGTAAAATACATATTTATATTGTACTAATAGATATATATTCTTGATAATTGTTGATATTAAGTATCAGCAATGAAGGAAATAAAGAAAAGAAGTTAGTGAAATGAAGGAGATCGATTCATTTAAATATGTAAAGAGTTGAAAAAGTGTAAGGAGGTAAAAAAAGAGGAGGAGGATGTATGCTGAAGAAGATGGAGGAATCCCTACCTATAAATACTTTAAAAAACAAGAAAAAAGAGGTTGAATCCTTGACACTCTTACTAGCCCTAATCCTCTGTCTTGCTTAGCATAAAACCTTGTCCTATTTCCCACCTCCTTAAATTTTTCGACTCTCCATCTGCTTAGGTGAATCGGCATCATTTGCACCACTATGTTCTCTTTTTTCCTCCTTTACGCTAATATCTAATATCATCAATACTAATATATATTTTTAAGACTTTTAACATATTTAGAAAAATAACATAATTCCATATCTAATTTATCAGGTGAGTAAAATATAAGTTGAGGAACAAATAATTTAAAAAAAAATGAAAGAAGGCAGATAATGTAAATAAAAGTAAGTTAAGGCATCGTTGAAACATAATAGTGAAAATGTGAAATATTGGAAGAAAGGAGTTTGTCTTTGTTGGCTACAAATAATGGCAGAATGAATTACGTGAGAAAAGAGGAGAAAGGCGATCAATATGTAGCTTCCCGTTCACTCCCCGTTTTGGAGTCATTTTCGTAAGGGCTCCTATCACCCAGAATTGATGAAACACCCCTATGTCAAATCAAATCTAATCCATTCCCCTTTTTCTTTTAATTTTCCTTTTTTTCATTCTTATCCTCATCACCCATGCAGTCTTGGGTTTTTTTTTAATATGTATATTTTCTATGTCTGTTTTATTATAAATTGATTAATCAATTTTGATGACATTAATTTAATTATTAAATTGATAAAAAAACATAATATTTTATGAGTCAATTTTTGTAAAGATAATTTAGTTGTTTAAATTTTTACATATTAATTTTATTGAAAATTATAGCTTCTTACTTTCTTTAGAAGCTACTACTCTTGAAAAATTAATATTGTAAAAATTGAATTATTTGAATAGATCCATTATTTGAACCATCAATTCTACAAAATTAAATATTAAAAATTATAAAAATATTTAAAATGTCATAACTCAATTCAACTAATTTAACTATCAATTCTTATCTCATCTTCAACTTTTATATGTTTACAACTATTTGATTTATATTTAATTTTATATCTCAAATCTAACTGATCGAAGCACTAATTTTTGATTTAACTAATTGGTTTAATCCAGTTCTAACATCACTAAGGAAAAACCACCTCCCTTTAAAAACTTGCAATATTTTGATTTTTAAATTACATTTTATAAAATTATCCATGTCATAAAAAAATATTTCAAGTTTCTTCAAATATATTATAATATTTGATTAAGTTTGTGTTGTGAGTTAACAAGGCACAAATTAACTTAATTAAGAAAAGATTCAAAATTCACTATTTTGATAAACTAACCAATATTACTATAAAAGTGTTATTATTATTATTTTTAGATATAAAATCTATAAATAATAACTTAAATTTAAAATATATTTAGGAAAAAATTTAAATGGTGGGTTTGATCTAAGACACCAATGCCCTTAAAAGGATGGAAATTTGGAATGTGAATTTGGATATTTTTATTATTATTATTTTAGATTTGAATAAAATTTGAATTTAGATTTTAAAATTACTTTTTGTCATGGATGTGAATAGATACATAGATTGTTTATTACCTGAATCTATATTATTTATTAGAATAATGTATGCGGATTTGGATATTTGAATCTATCTTACAATTTTGATTTTATATGTATATAAAACATTTAGTGGATTTGAATTTAGATTTTTGTGGATTTGTATATATAAAAATGATTGGAAATTTTGAAATTTTTTTTTTGATTTGGATATCCTACAAATAATTATATTTAATTCAAATTTGGATTTAGATAATAATACTTGAATAATTTATGAACAATTAATGGATTTAAATATTTAGACAAATTTATAGATTCAAGTTCAAATAATTAAAAAAATGCAAATATCTGATTTGCTATCATTCCTACCTAAAACTTTAACTTTACAATTTCTACCTTCATCCCCCCCCCTAAAAACTTACAATTACTCTTTCCCATAATCCCTTCTCACACTTGAGAAGGAGGATAAATATTTTTCAACGTGCTCGAACTCATACTCTTCTACTTTGGTAATAATGTCGATGCCAACCAAATTAAGACTTAATAGACAAATTTACAACTACTTAAATGAAACATTACTTTCAAAAATAAATTATATGTATTATCTAAGGTTATTTCTTCACCAAAATTCTTTCCAATTTTCACTCGCATAACTAGTATATCATAAGACTAATATAATGAATTTATTAACATTTTTATATAAAACCTCATTAATTATAATTAGCTGGACTTTATTAATTTAACTTTTAATCAATAAAAACAAATATCTAACTAATTATTAAATTAATAATTTCATTTTTATGAAAATAAATATAAGATTAAGACATCTAAACAAGTATTACAAAGTGTACATTTTTTTCTAAATTTATACTTTTGTAGCATTAGATAATTTTATTCCTATTTTAACAAGTAGATTTTTTATATTGCAGATTTAATTGTGATTTTTTAAATGAAGTGTGAAAATTAAAAAAATGTTTTATTATAAAAAATTATATACGTTTTATAATCATAGTATTATATAAAATTTTAATGCTACTTATGAATTGGAGACTTAGATATGAAAAAATTCAATGTCCATTTAACATTTTTTTTATCATTTCATTCAACTTATTTGATCTTCAAGATTTTTTATATTTTTATTTTATTTCAAAATAAATTTATAATTAAGATTACATAAAAATATTTTTATTATCAAAAATAATTTAAGTAAACTTATAAAGTTAAATGAATATCTCAACCATTAACCTCGTATTTTATAAAAAAAGGGTAAAAGATACTTAAGTTCGGTGTAAAACACACCCTATAAAAAGAAAATCTCATAAACACGCTTGAGATATATTTACTAAGAGACTTTTAATAAAAAGACAATTTGTTATGCCCCTACTTTGGCAAAGACATATAGTAGAATATGAGATGATCTATTAAAGACCTTTTGCTGGGAATGACCTCCGAGCAACCCTTCACTAAATGTCTATTAAATGCCATTTGTAATGATCTTCCGCCTAAAACCATTTGTGATTGACCCTCTCTGAATCTTACTTGACTATTTTAGAGACGATTCGCTATGGACCTTCCATGGGGACCACTGAGGTGCAACAACTTCATATCAGACTGAGCAAATAGAATGTTAGAGCATGACCACATGGAACCACATATGGCGACAACTGACCTATAGAGACTCTAACACCTAACTGACCACAGGGTTAAGCCCACCTCCCGTACCGTGATATGGGTGAGGTGCGAAACAGGATCATAAGATTGTCCAAGTCGCAAATTTGACTTAAGGCTCTAGATGATCGGAAAGAAACTTGGATTTTAACACAACCAGAAATGCAAACAAATCCAAGTCAAATCTAAAAGAAATAAAAATAAGCAATTAAATAAATAATTAAGATAAAAATAAATAAATCAAATGTAACACCCTCTACCTAAGCCGATCAGCAGGTTGGGTATTGTATGCTACACTAACCCGAATGACTAAACGAAATTTTTGTTTCTGGTTTAATTACATACTTAAACAACTTGTATTTTGAAAATTTTGATTGAAATTTCAAATCGCATTAAACTAGTAATAAAACTTCAAGACCTTGATTCTGTCGGTCATTTACAAAATATTTTTGACAAATAATCAATAATGTATATAAATAACTTAAACCCTGAGGTGGAGCCTCTATGAGTGCCCTTCTATATACAGGCATAGCTTTCGTGTTTCACCTAGCTTATAGTAAAGTTTGGCTTGGTCCCCCTCAATTTTGGAATCTTTAACTAACCTGCATTCAAGCAAAAATTTTATAAGTTCGAGGGAACTTGGTGAGATTTGCATATAAAATTTAAGGAAAAAGGTGAGACATCTAGCTGAGAATTGATCTTCCTAATAATTGCATTCATTATTTTTGGTAGGTGACACTTGGCGACTACCCATTTGTAATCTTTACCATATTTCAATGTCCTTACTGCCGTGAAGTATTAAAGCTCACTAAATATAGGCTTTTGGATACTAATATTGAGGCCATTTCCCGATTCGCAAGCCCTTTCGATACGATGTAGCCATATGGACGTGGATGCCATCATAGAAAGGGTACAGAAGGTCATCGCTGATGCTAATGCAAGGGTAAGGTGGGTGGTAGTAGCCGTAAGAGACTTTGGACTGAAGGGGGCTCTCGAAGTACCGAGGAGCACAGTGGTAGTAGTCTGGCCCACTAGAAATGAGGCAAGTAACCAATCAATCCAAAAGGGAGCTTACTCCGCCTATCTTTCCATTTCACCTCGAGACTCAAACTGAGTCTGCCACTCATCGTGGATTTTACTCCCCTCACACAAAGTTTGCCTAATGAGTTCGCTCCCCAAATTGCCCTTTCCGTACCACCACCTATCCATATTGGACCATGGCAACCTTTCACTTCCTCCGATGAGACATCAAGTTTACTTCTATGGAGGGACCATTTTTCTGCAGGTCAGCCTCCCGTCTCTCTAACAAAAAATAGCGAATGATAAAAGATGGACCTACCCTAGGAACTGAAAGAATATATTCTTCATTTTCTTCCGAAGCTCATAAACCAACTCTCTTAGAGTTGATGGACTCCTACCAAATCATGTTACTAAAGTGAAGCTAAACGGGCTCAATTAGAGGTGACCTTAGCCTCTCAAAATCAATGACTAGTTCAACTTCGTAAAGCACATGAGGTCGCAAACCCGTCAAATTTAAGAGTTCATCGGGTTTACTTCCAGTTGGGAGTCTAAGTACAGCTCCCTAAAAATAGAGTTTGAGAGTTGGGTCCACCAGTTGGAGGACCAAATCATATCGTAGAAGGAACACCACTTGGAAAACTTAGAGAGGATCCACAAGGAAAGCAATAAAGCTTTGGAGTGATACAAAGCAGAGACTCTGGCGAGGTTCGCGGATCATCTTTCCAAGCTGAGGTCTAATTATATCCTTCATGCCTAGGTTGTCGTGGGCCCTTTCAATTTGAGCCAAGTGGACTTCAATTGTCTATGCCAGTACACTAACAAAGATCAGAGCTTCAATGCAATGAACCATTGTGGTGTCGAGTGGGAATAGTTTCAGAAGAAATGAAAAAATTCTGATTTTTTTTACCAACCAAGCCTAAGCCCACCACTCTTGCTCCTATAGAGGAGGCTAATTATGAAGGGAAAGAAAACGTAGAAGAAACGATTGATTTGCCTACTGGGGATGACATCTAATTCTCTCTTGTATTGGTACTGATTTTCCCCGTGGCAATGAAAACTCTCATCTATTTTTTTTTACATTATATTTGTCGCCTATCTGGTTATAAATAGCCAATTCTGCACTTATTTCAGTACACTTACTATCTTATAATAACTATTGAGGAACTAAGCCAAATTTAGTGTAACATGTATATAAGAGTTATCCCATAACTTCTTTCATCTAGAGGATCGGCTAAACCGAAGCTCTGATACCACTCAATTTGTAACACCTTCTACCCGACCCGATAGCCATGTCCGGGTATTGGATGCTACACTAACCTAAATGAGTAAACAAAATTTTTATTTCTAGTTTAATTACATACTTAAACAACTTGAATTTTGAAAATCTGATTAAAATTTGAACTCGTATTGAGCTAGTAATAAAACTTTAAAACCTTGATTCGATCGATCGTTTCCAAAATTATTTTATTTTTTTGAAAAAGACTCGATAACATATATAGATAACTTAAACCATGAGGTGGAGCCTCTACGGGCACCCCTCTATACACAAGCATAGCTGCTGCATTTCATCTAGCTCCTAACGAAGTCTGGCTTAGTCGGCCTCAGTTTCTGAATCTTTAACTAACCTGAATTGAAACAAAAATTTTATAAGTTCAAGGGAACATAGTGATATCTACATATAAAATTTAAGGAAAATGTGAGACATCTAGCTCATAACTAATCTCCCTAATAATCACATTCATTATTTCTGGCGGGCAATGCTTGAAGACTACCTAAGTAATTGCTACATCGATGGTCTTTACCAAATTTCAGTGTCTTCATTACCTTGGAGTACTAGAGCTCACTAAACAACACCATAATCCTTACCTTATCAATCTATTTCCCAATGAGGCTTCTTAGGACATGCAATTCCTACCTTTGGTAAAGCAACAAGGTCTCTGTCATTATTTATAAATATGTTTGACTTCCAATTTCCACTATCCTCTAACGGATATTATTGGCCATTCAACCTTGAGCATGCATTTCCTCCCACGAAGACCCTGATCAACCTATTAAACCCTTTGGCTAACTTTTTTCTAACTTTTAATATAATACTACATCGTATTGCAAACTAATTTGTGCCTATTTAAACCATGTGAGATACTGTTAGAAAAATAGGTTTGAAAAATGTAGTGGAAAATAAATTTAAGGAAAAACCAAAGTTTTAAATTTTTTTCCAAAATAAGATCTTGGTTGTAATATCTAAAGTAATAAACACTTAATCAAAACTGTACATTTTTTATTCGTCTAGGATGAACGCTTCGACTAAATACTCTTCTTTGCTACCCTCAAGCTTACGTCTGCTAAGTGTGGGCTCGCTTCGAATTAGAAAAATTTCACAAAAATTACAAGTGGGGTAATTTGTAATTGTTCTAAACTTTTGGGTCAATTTGTAAATAAGAAATATATATCGAAAAACTTTCTGGAATAATCTCTTTAGCGAATTTTCTCTCTACAACTTTCTTTTTAATTCAAGTGTGTAAATAATAACCTAATGCTCTCTTTATATAGGGAAAGTTTATAGAAAGTTCAACTATGATTAAACTTAATCACTTTAGTATTAAATTAATATAATATTTGTCAAGATAAATATTAGATTAAATTTAGTATTAAATCTTACTAAAATAATAGAATGTTTATCTACAAGATAAAAATTAAATTAAATTTAATATTAAGATAATCATTCTAATATTAAATTAATAAAATACTATTAATATAAGTATTAAATTTAATATTAAACTATTAAAATAATATTATTTTTGGAATAATTAATCTGAAATCAAATTCTTCAGTAGAATTCCAATAGGAGTGTAACTCTTTTATTGCTTAACCACCGATGACCAACAACCGCCAGCCACAAGGACGCAGTCGTCGCAGCCACTGACACCGCTGTGTCCAGTGATGCAGGTGTGACACCCTCACGGGACCTCGAGTTGGTTCAATTGCTACCGGTTCGGCCCGGGTCAATGATGACCCAACCGGTCTGATTCAGCCACCGATTGGACTATCGACCCAGTTCGACCAGTTTTTGAGTGGGCTCCCAGGCTCAATTTACGATCTCATGTCCAATTTTCAAATTCAATTACCCATTGGGCTAATTGTTTGACTTGAGGATTAACTTCAAGAATATCATATTAATTTTCAATTGATTTGATTAATTTAATTTTACTTTACCAAATTTAATTTTTCCAAAAATCACTTAGATTTTCAAAATTAATTTTCAAGAAAATTCTTTAATTAAATTCTCTAGTTGAATAATTCTCACGATCACATAATTTAATTCCACATTGAATCAATCAACTCAATTAAATTATTCCCAAAGTCATAAAATTTTCTTCTTATTCAAATGCAGTTCGATTGAACTTTTGTTGAGCTAGCGGAGGGACCAATCAGACATACACAATTGGACTCTAGTAATTGCAATTATATCCAGAAACATCGTTTCGATAATTCGCAATTCATTAATCATGGATTCATTCGACAAGAAGTACCATGATTGAAAAACCCTTATTGTATACTCTTTATGAAAGCAATTCATTTAACAACTTTGTTTAATGACCTCGTTATGTGTGTGTTACCCTCATGCGATATCCTTGATTTCTTTGAGTTAAATCCGTTTACTCAATACAATCCTATTTTATCTCATTGTTAGCATTATGTCTTCTTAATGATTAATATGATTACTGTCAACAAATAACTGTGATAAATTACTCATTCGAGAACAAGCAACCTATGGTCACGTTCCATATTTACCAATTCACACAATGCCAATAAGATGATATCATTAACTCTTTAATTGAGCTATGAATTCCACTGTTGCTAGTAAAGCCATGCCATACATAAGTCATCTACACAACATATCGGCTGTGGACTCGATCATCTTTAGAGCATAAGTCTTCACTTATATCAAAGCACATGAGTTGAATACGCACGGTCAGTGACTAACTCAAGATTTAGGTAAATCACGCCATGAACGTCACAAATGAATTTAGAATTAATTCATCTTGGGTCCAGTCCAATGCATCATTCTACCAATGAATACATCTATATCTCTACTCATAGAGTCAACTACTCCGATAGCCAAGACTAGCTATCTCCCAAATTTGAATTGTAGATGATATAATAATCCTTCTCAGTATTTGAATCAAATTCTCAATTTGATTCTTTTACGGGATTATAGACTCATTTAGATTATCTACTGAAGTAAGTTGTCTTTCTCACAATGTAAACGTTATTTACAACGCCACTTATCTTCAGTTTGAACTTTAGACAATCAATGAGTTAATATTTGCTTGTTACAATTTTTTCATGCATGCAAAATAAAAAAAAACATAAATACGAAAGATATAATAGCGAAATTTGAACTTGACTTTATTTATTTATTCATTATTCAAATAAATAGAAAACAGTTACATGTTTATTACAGTATGGGCACATTTCCCAATAGCAGCTTCCTGGCGGACTAGTATTTGCGTATACTATGTATACCTTATTATCTAAGGAGCCTCTTTTTTTTTCACCCTAACTGGGGTTGAAACATAACCTTGGCATCACTCATTGTTCCAGTGGTCTATATTCCTCAGATACACCAAGCTCATTCATTCTTGTGACTTATCGCTCCACTCACACCGCAAATTCTACTTAACCTTTAACATCCTTTATAAATTGCAGACTTACCAACTATGATCCCCATGTTTTATGTCTTAGTGGATTACCTTGTGTTTATTGTCCCTGTGGACTACCCCATGTTTACTATCTTGATGGACTACCCTATGTTTACTGTTCCGATTGACTACCCCATGTTTATTGTCCTAGCAGACTACTCTGTGTTTACTATCTTGACTCACTACATTAGTTTCCATAATTAGCTATGGTCTCATGCGTTAGACTTCTTCTGAGGTGTCACCCTGTAGAACCTAACCGTCATCGCAGTGTCGACCCTATAGAATCTGCTGACTGCCATAGTGATGATACTTTATGGAACCTAAATATCATCAAGGTGACTTCTTGAAGGACTAGTGTATAAATTTTTTTCACATTTTACCTTATTGCTCGAACGCCAAAGTGTCCCCTCCGCAAGACTCGGAGCTTCGTACATCGCAGTTTGCTGCTAAAGCTCCCAAATGACAAAATTTTAATGAAATTCCAATTTCTCTATTCCTCATTCCTTTCATACAACTGTCATTCCTAACATTGATGCTTGAACATTGCAGTGTTTCCTCTGCAAGGCCCGGAGCTTTGTACATCACAATTTGCACTCAGCAACATCCTATGGCGGTATCTAATAGAAATTCTCATTCCTAAGTCCTAAATTCATCTAACGCATCGATAATTCACTTCCATGTTCTACTATTATAAACATGCAATACAGTCATTTCATAGATGAAGTACCACTGAATAATAATTAATTCATGCATACTGAACTAAAGTGGCGAATACTCATATGCCTATACGGTCTTAAACATATTTAGCATTCTAGGGTTAGAGTGGAGAAACTCTCCTCGTTTTCTTATCCTTCTCAACTTAGCCTTTCCGAATGCTAGAGCCTCTTTTGTTCTGGTATCTAAGTATGACAACTATTTATCGATTAAACTAAAGGTGTTCGACCCTTAAAACCCATAATTCATCATTACAGAGAAGCCTTTAAGTGTTATCCTACTTCTTTCTTCAATCCATAAGTACAAAAAGATAAATAAGCTTACCAGTTCCTCAATTTCTCTACTATAAGACTTCAGTTCAAGCAAATGATGTGATATTCAAATTTTCCTTTAGCTGTAACACCTTAAAACTAGCCTAGACATTATGGTTGAATATGGTGATGTCACATTGAAGTGTTTTTCGTAAAGTGTGATATCGATGAAAACCCTTTTTCTATTTAACCTCTTTGTGTGATTTTAATGATGATTCTAAGACGTGTCGTTTATTTTCAAA
Source organism: Gossypium arboreum (assembly GCF_025698485.1). Taxonomy (NCBI): domain Eukaryota; kingdom Viridiplantae; phylum Streptophyta; class Magnoliopsida; order Malvales; family Malvaceae; genus Gossypium; species Gossypium arboreum. Next base: position 12,028,829 of record NC_069072.1, on the reverse strand, counting down.
ATGTGGGTCATTGTCAAAAAGTTATTCACATTAAAATGTTATTAATTTTTTTAAAAGTCATTTATTGCGGAAGCTCTTAAAACAGGTTGTGTATTCGTGGTATCTTTGATAAATCATTTATCTTTTTGAAAACTCACGTCTTTTCCTACTGCTAGCAGTTATAAGTCAAAACAAATAAAAATATCAAATTAAAACTAAAAATCCAAAGGCCTTATTACAGTAAAAATACCCCAAGTAATATTACTTATAAAGAAAATCAAATATGATAATATATGTTTGGGGATTACTTGTACAGATAAAACAGAGGGGTGAGTTTATGAAAACTCTGTGTGTAATCCCATATAAAACAACTAGACAAAGAGAAAATACAACCTGGGCCTAAACCCATTTCAGTAACGATTCAGTTTCTGTTAGGGCCTTAGCCCAATACAATATTAATAACAGTTTGGGCCTAATCCCATCTCAGTAACAGTAACGGTATAGATATGCAATTAGGAAATCCTACCCAACTAGCCTCTACACTCCATCTCCGTTTATCCTTACACTCCATGTGGGGATATAATCAACCCACCTATCCCTACACTCCAAGTAGTAACGGTTGCAGTACTAAACAGTATTTGCAGCAGAGCTGCCAGTATAATAGGCTTAGAGCCATCAGTGATTTACAGCAAAGTTGCCAGAACAGTACACTTCCTCCAATTATATTAAACTCGTCCCCATACAATGCATCATGCAACATGTCATGTCATATCATAATATTATACATGTACTCAATACAGTTAAAAATAGCATGCTAAAATATAGTCATTCATGAACATATATATATATACATCACATAGGGGCATAATAGTCATTCAATCAATTAAGGGTCTAGGTAAGCTTACCTACCCAACAGTAGGTCCACAGTCGTCTCGGGTGACCCGTGCAACTTTAGCAGTCAAACAGTGAAAATGGGCCAACGACCCATATTGCGGGCCCATGTGGGCCCACACGCCCTTGTGGCGTACACGGCCCAAAATGACATTGGTTGTTTAGATCACACGACTTGGCCCAATATTGCCACATGTCCGTGTGGTTCACCCATGTGGGGCCCACGTATCTGTAAGGCCCACAACCCATTTCAGCCTAGCCCGTGAAATCGTACATGGCCGGCCTCGTCGATCACACGCTCATGTTTAGTCACATGGACTACCACACGAGCGAGCACACACCCGTATGGCATCATCATTCACTTAATCCGGATTTTACCGATTTTCATAGTTGAGATTGTGTTTACACACTTGGTTAGGATTCCTGGTACACAACTCTCTCAAGTTACAACACACCTAAAAGATTAGCAATCCCATGATCAACATTAGTTTATTCTTAGAGCTAGAAAAACAAAAACAACCCCAAATGAAATCGTTAATGTTGCTTACTTCCACTGTTCCAACCAATATAGCCAACAAATCCGCAGGTATACCAAGTTCGATGTGACTTGATGCTACCAATCAAAGTTCAGCACAACAGAGAGTCAGAAACCTAACACAATTTAACAATTGAAACATTCCCCAAACAATTGAAACATACACTCTCGCCTTCTACCAAAAGACTTACCGAACTATCGAGAATCAAGAGTTGTGCGCAAGAGAAAAAATAGAATCGATAAAAAGAAATAAAGGGGGAATAAAAAGAAGAAGAATGTTCAGCCAATGAAAGAAAACAAAAAAAAACAGCAGCCAAACGAAAAAGAAATTGATGGAAAACTCACCAAGGAGGTGAAGCTAGAAAACAAGAATTGGGACAATAGCAAAGACTTAATATACGACAATGGGAGAAGGGAAGGAAAAATAGTAATGGGGCTGCAATTTGATGATAATGGCAGCAACAAAATAGACCAAGAAGGGAAGGAAGCAATTAAAATATGGCTAGGGGAAAAAAACAAAACCAAAAGCAAAATCGACAGAAAAAGAGGGCTTGAGGAAGAGAAAAGAGGAGAGGAAGGGAAAAAATTGAAGAAGGCAGTAAGAGAATTCGACAAGATAGAAAATAGATGATCGAATATTGAGGGAAATAAAAGCCAAGCCAAAATTTTGAGGAATAATTCAATTTCGGCACCACTACTCCCCCCTTTCCCTAATCCACTCCTCAAAACTCTCTTCAAATCCCCTAATCCACTCTTCAAAACTCTCCTCCAATCTCTCAACCATCTAATTTGAACTCCCACCAAACTCTTCTGAGTTTCTACTAAGCTAGAACACTCCTACGATAATAACAACAAAATAAAACTCCCTTGCACATACCAGGATGAGAAATCCAGACCTCCAGTTTATTTACACTCCACTTCACCACCAGACCAACAGACCCATTCTGACATATTTTATCAATAATTATTTATAAACCTACTGGCTAGAGATAGGGGTTTATAAAATAAAAAGCAAAAATTTCCCAAGCCAAGGCTTGAACTTAGGACCTCACACACACATCCAGAACATTTAACCACTGAAGTAGATACACAGTTGTGTAACAACAACATATAAAATTAATTATAATAGTTTTTAGGGTGTTACATTAACTGCATCCCCTTCTTTTTTAAGATTAACTGAAGAAAATGATGCTATGGAGAGGAAAAAGATTCATAAACAAAATTGAAAATTTTTTGTCTCCACTCACACCTATATATACTCCTTAGGCATAGTCCTCACCGACCTTTCCAATCATCTATTCATAATCATGTTGTCTCTCACTATGGAACCAGTCTATTCCAATCTAACTAAACTGGAATTGGAATCCAATTAATCACAATTCAGTCTCTAAATATTTCGTATGTCCCCATAGGGTCCGACAATATACTAGTCCTTTCAATTTAATCCTACCTTTAATGGTAATCGAGTGTTACATCAAATATTTGAATAATTAACTATGAACAAAAATATAATAAAGAAGAAAATAAAGAAAATAGATGGAAGAAGATAGAGATGACATGTAGAAGTCCTAAGGAGCCTTGGAAACTCAATGAATCCAGAACCCCCTTCAAATGTCTCTAATTTCTCCACTAAGAAAGAAAACTTGACAAGAAAAAGATTGAAGGTGATCCCCACGATTTGAAAAGATTGTTCAAACTCTTCTAAAAGAAAACTCAAAAAAAATTAACTCAAAGTGAATAATGAATGAATTTCTTCATTGTGTACAATGACGAGGCATTTATATAGGCTAGCTAAGTACACCAAAATAAAACTCTCAAGTATACTAAAACTCTAGTTAATCTAAATAGTATGTAGTTTTAAACTAAATTTTCTTGTTGACATAAAACTACTAAATAACTATACTATTTAAAATTTATCCAAAATTCAGAATAAATAAATAATAAAATAATAAAACTTAATAAATACAATATTGGACTTGTATATAATAAAATTAAGCTTGAAAATCAAACCCAATACGATTTAAATTCGAATAAAAAAACCTGAAACTCGTGATTTTCATTATAATCCCATCCAAAAATTCTGTTCGCAAAATCTTCACTAAAATGATCATAACTTAACCTCCCGAACATTTAACGCTTCTCCATGCCTTGAAAGAATGCCTGAACGTTCGTGAAACTCTCATACTTGGAGGCCTAAATAACAGGCTTCTTGACGGTAATTATGATAGATACATTGACTGGTTAGAAGGTATTCTGTGGGAGCTCAACGTAAAGGCGGTTGCTGATTTCCTTACTCTCCTTTAGAACTGTTGGAACAACAGAAATAAGATGGTCTTCCAGGGTAAGGACGATCCGACTATGGTGGTTTGGGAAAAGGCGCGGATCCTCAGCAATGACTTTAGAATCTTTAACCTGAATGATCCCCCTATGATCCCACCTATTCCAGATCGAAAAGGCTGGAAAAAACCTCCAGATGATTTTATTAAAATCAATGTGGATGCAGCAGTTTCAAAAGGAGAGGTTGGATATGGGGCTATTGCGAGAGGTGCAGATGGTTTTATTCTCGCAGGGTGTTATGGTTTTGCAACTAAGGACATTGATGCAGCTTGGGAGTAGTTAGAAGTGTTGAAAATGGGTTTGAATTTGGCTTCAAATTTGAATGCGTCAAAGGTTATCATGGAATCTGACAGTGCTTCTTTAATTAATAAAGTAAAAAATCGTGACCATGACGTAACCATCCTGGGCCGTTGTGTGCAAAAAAAAATGCGAGATCCTTAGGAATTTTGAGATTGTCCAGTTTAATTGGAATAATCGCAGCAATAATGAAGCTGCAGATCTTCTTTGTAAGCTTGCTATTAAGTATAGATGTAATTTGAATTTTAGTTTGGATTATCCTTCAGAGATCCACAATATTATCATTCGAGATGCAATAAATTGAGGATTGACCCTTAGGTCATTTTTTAATAAAAAAATTCAATTTTATAGTTTAATGCATACATCCAGAACATTTTCAAACCATAACCATGATATAAAACCTTTCTTAGGTCTTATACGAGAGTTCGCATGCTCTAAAATTGGCCCAGAATTGAATAATGATCAATTTACAACATTTTCAAAACTTTGAGTTGATGTAGCGACGTATGAGGATTCCTCGTCGCAACGTGAAATAATGACTTGGCCCTCGTTGTGACTATGGGGTTCCTTGTCACGCAATGGCCTGAAAACCAGAGCTCGTCGCGATGACCATTGCCCGACATTGTGACGTAAACTCTTTTTTTAGTACATTTTAGGCCATTTGGTACGTATTCGAATCCAACCATTTAAACTTACATTTGGTATAAGTTTCACCACATTTCTTGCATAAAACCATTCCAAAAACATAACAAAACATCCTAATTAACCATTTCAAACCAATCAAACCAATATGTCACAATTTGGCACCAAAACTTGCCAATTCAACCTATCCAAACTCAATTTATATTGACATGCTTTTAAAGCATTCCATATAATCATTTTTCCATATCATTTCTTGCTCAACTATGCAATTATAAGTACCATCCATACCATACAACATATTACCAAACGTACATAAATAAATCGACATTAACTTTCACAAAATCAAGCATTAACCAAAGTTCAACCAACTACCATTTTAATTCAACCTAACAACACCTATTTACATGCCACATAATCGAGCTAAAAAATTATCAAAAGACTACCGAGTCAATAACAGGATAGTGTGAGCTTCTATCCGATTCGTTTGACACATTCTGCAAGTTGGCAATCTATAGGGAAAGGGAAAACAACGGGATAAGCATATTGAAAGCTTAGTAAGTTTAAAGGCATTAAACAACAATTTACCTCGATTTACAATTTAATACGATAAACTACTAGCTTATCAAGTTTTCCTAACATGGCAACTAAATATCAACAAGGTGAGTTCAACATTTATCATATCATATAGTAATTGAAACATATTAAATTCAAATTCACTTAATCAATCAGCATTTAATCAATTCGCTAGTATATTCATATCATTCTATCTATTTATCAACAATACATCCAATTTCAATTTAATGTCAATCACTATTTTGTTTCATTATTCAAATTCCTAATTGAATTCATTGATTCGCCACATTTCCATATCGGTCCTCTAGGCTTGTATAATAAGTTCACATGATCTTTCACATGCTATTGATATTCGTATATCATAGTTTGTATTTATATCATCAAATCATAATATCAACTCAATTCAAATATCATTTATATAATTTACATTTTGTACCCCTATTAACTTGATTCAAACTTGAACGAGTACATGGATCTAACCAACACACCAATTTGGCACCCAATGCCTCATCTAACCAGCGCTTATTGGTATAACTGAAATAAAAGTTGTGCTAACTATTCTAATGCATGCCACCTATATCTTTGCCTAAATAGTTTGTAGGGTAACCAATTGTCCAATTCATAATATAGCTCAAATTATAACTCATCATCTTGGATTCATCACCCAAATCATCATTTAATATATAGCATAACATAAGTGAGCACAATTCAAAGCCAATTTCGCAATTTCATCGAGTTATGCTATTTTCAACTCTATTCAAATTAGTCATCTATCTCGATAATCAATCAAATTCACACCAATATAATTTGACTGGTCATAATAAACTATTAATTCATCAAAATATCAAATTACAGTTAATCATATTCAATTGATCACTTCTTTACGATTTAGTCCATATATCTCCTTTTGTACCAAATTGCAAAAAATTCAAATTACTATTAATCATACATAAATTCACAATTAAAGTATATAACAATTTAAATTCAATCATAACATATGAACTTACTGTTGGAAAAATTTCAATTTGAAAATAGTTTTCTTGTACAGCGGAAAATTTAAATTTTAAAAACCGACCCAATTTGTGATATTTATAGAATAAACCCTAACCCAATTCATACTTGTGTTTTTGACTTGCCGAAAATTCATTGTTCTCAACTTTCAAATAGTGTGGACTCGAACCAATTGAATCGAAACACAGAACTAGAAAAAATTTTCTCTGTTTTATTTTGGGTGAAAACAAAAATTCTATTTTCTTAATAGAAACCGGTAAAATTTTTATTCTAGAAAAATATATTTAATAGTTGAGAATAAATTCTCTCTATTTTTCAATAGAGTAATAATTTCTAAAAGTTATGTCAATTGCTCTACCGATGCCATCTATTTATAGGGGGAGAGAGGGGCTAATGGGGTGTGTTTCTCGTCATATGTATTATGATGGGGATTCGGGCCTCTCTCACATCAAGTCCAATTACGAGTACTTCCTGTGTCTTTTTGATCTAGTACTCTGTAATGTGATCCAACCCGATTAAAATTTTCTATTTCCTAAAATAAACTTTTAATATTCTATATTAAACAATTTTCTCATCCTTATTTTACTTCTAGTAAAATTTTGACAATTTTACCCTGGTAAAATTTCTAGAAAAAATGTTCAATATTTCATAACTTAACATGTTCACTATGAATGAATGATTTATTTTTCATTTCTAGACTTCAAAACAACTTAAAAACATAAACTAATTATTCTGATCATTTTTACGTAATCCATATACAATTACAAATGGATCATTTACATTTCAATTTTTGAAAACCTACATCTGTTTCCAAATGATTTCATTTTTCCATTTTGCGAAAAAACATAATTATTCTTGAATTTTTTCATTTCTCTTTTCCTATTCATTTTATTCATTTCTATTCAAACTCGCAATTCATTTTTGGTTTCAACGAACTAATGGAGGGATCAATTGGACATATGTAATTAGGGCTCAAATGATTTATAATTAAGTTTTGGCTTTTCTCCTATTAATTATAAACTAATTTAGTCATGAAGTTATTCCACTATACTATCGTGACTAAGCTCTCCCAACGACATACTATTACGAAAGCAACTTCTCAATGCTCGTCCAATGACCTTGTCATAAGTGTGCTACCCTTATAGGATATCCTTGATCTCTTTGGGATAAAATTCATTCTCTTAATATGATCGTATTTTATCTCATGGTAATCATTACATCTTCTTTCATGAAAAATCAATTACTATTAAATAATAATCAAGTCATTCATCATAAAGAGGAACAACACGTGGCCACATTTACTTTTCATCAACCATGTAATGCCAATGAGAGGATATCATTTACCCATGTCTCAGGTTATGAATTTCACTGTCATGAATGAAGTTATGTACTGTAGGAGTCATACACCCGATGCACCAGCTTCCGGTTTCTTATCTATTCAACTCAGGCTTTTACTTACATTAACGTGTACGAGTCACGCATACATAGTCCGCTATCTACTCAAGATTTAGGTATGCCACACTATGAACGTCACAAGTGAATACATCTATAAACGAATTCAGGATTTATTGTGCTTGGGTCCAGTCAGTCATATATATGTTTCTATCTTCTAGGAGTCATCCCCTCCAATACCCAAGACAAGGCATCTCCCTAATTAAACTTGATAGACGACATATTAGTCTTTCAATAGGTTTGCTCATTTCTGATTAGATTAAGGACATGTTTAGGTTTGCCTACTAATATAAGTTGTTTTCATGTATTACAATTTGAAGTCCATGGAACCAACTAAAAATAAGACAAAGGCAAGTGCTCCCATTGATAAATAGTATAGCTACAGTAAAAAAAGATATTGTTCTTACGAGGACTAAAAGTACTAGTAATTACCATCTTTCTATTATTTAACTGACAAATTAAAGTGATTGAATTAAACAAAAATTAACTAAATTAATTAACTAAGTACTCGGCAAAGAACAAATCAGAAAAATAATCGAATAATAACCAATAAGTGAAATAATACCCAGGAAAGAATCCACCTAAACTGCATCTATCATTATCAATCTGAATTAAACAATTTATTCACCTAATATCTTGATCTGTAGAAATCCCTAAATTATGCTAATATCTCTCTTCAAAACTAAAAACAATTGATTCTAGGTTGATTAATTGAAACTTCTTTCTAATTAAAACCCTTATTATCGCATTAACTCGATCTATGAATTCCCCTATTAGATTTGACTCTAATCTAGTAGATTGATGTCGTCCTATTTCTAGGATTGCATGCAACTCCAGTCCATTATGCTAGATCTACTCTTAAACAGGATTTATTCCTCATCTAAATTAAACACATCAAACATGAATTAATAATATTGAAATATTAAATCGAGAATTAAGCACACATAACTGAGAACAAGATTCAAGTATTTATTGCATAAAATAGAAATCAAAAGACATAATTCATCATAGGGTTTATCTCCCTTAGGTATTTAGAAAATGATTTCGTAATCGTGAAATAAAAACATCTCAAAGACAATATAACCACAAGAAATAGAGAAACTCATAATAAACTTCAAAGATATCAAAAGGAGATCTTCAATCTTGGTGGAAATCTGCTTCAGAGTCAGCTTCAATGGTTTTTTTCGAGTTTTTTTCTTCAATATTCTCTAAAATCGACGGCTCTCTTTCCTCTTCTAATATTCGGTATTTATAGGTCTTAAAATTCCTTAAAGACCTAAAAATTGCATTTTTTTGCTTGTCCAAAATACAACTCGCGAAATCGACATAGTCTGACACATTACCGTGTGGCAAACCGTGTGCTCACACAGTAGTGTGTCCAGCCCGTGTAGGAAGGCCTAGCCCATGTGGCTCCTAAAATCTACTTCAGTTGTCCGATCTTTGCTCTACTTTCGCTCATTTTGCTCCCAAATGCACTCCTAAGTATAGAAACGTGAACTTAAAACATTAGGAGCATAAAATTTACCATTTTGCATTGATTAATCACCCAAAAACTCATTAAGAACGGGATTCAAATATGTTACTTTGACACTTATCACGATTCAACCATGTAATACCACTTAGTATTAGTTAAACATTAGACAACCAGTGAGCAATATTTGCTTCCATTTTGCTTTGTGTGCAAAAACCATATGAAGACAATTATACAAAGTATATTAATGTAATCAGTGAATTTGTTTTATTATTCAATTTGTTCGAAAAATTACAACAGTGCTTAAACGAAAATACTACACTTAGGGTACTAGATCCAACACTTACCTGTCAAAACAGCAAACAAGTTGAATTGTAAGGACTAATTGATAATTTTTTCTTTTCCCTGATTATTCTCAGTTTCATCCAATTCCTGATCTAAACAATAATTTAATTCAATTTGTTAATTCTAAACATTTTATATCATCCTATTATAAGCATATATCAGTTTAATTTCATTATCCGAATGCTCCTAAAATTTTACATTTTATTCAATTTTATCCCTAAAATCAAAATTGCAATATCGTTCAAATTTGAGCTTCTTTTTTAAAATAGACACTATCCATAATTACAAAAATTTCATACCAATTTCAAAATATTTACACTTTAGTCCCTATGACCAAAACTAACAATTTTCACTTTACAAATTAGTCATTTTTCATATCTAGTCATAAAATCTAACCATTTAACACCAATTTCATCAAGAAATCATCAATGCAAACTTTTAGAAACTTTAGCAGTTTTACAAATTGGTTCACGGGGTAGTTAAATCAAGCTTTCATAACCTCAAAAACATAAAAATTATAAGAAATGGACTAAATCAAACTAACCATTTAGTAGCCTATCTTTCTCTTCTTATTTTGGTGTGGAGAAGAAGATGAAAAAATATTTTTGTTTTTCTTTATAATTTTTGTCTTATATACTTAATAAATATTTAATTAATCTTATTTTATTTTTAATTAAACTTAATTAGATTAATGTTAAGCATGATTAACAAATCCTATGGCTTACAACTAGCCTCCACCACCGTTTTCCATAGTAAAGAAGGTCCATTGCTCAATTGGTCCTTCGGTTATTTAAAAATCCATAGCGATACAATTTAGTCCTTGTACTCTAATTAAATATCAATTTGTAAAAATTAAGGGACCAAACTTTAATTAAACTTTATACTGACCTTGTAAATATTAAATAATACTTGTAAATACTAAATAATATTTACGGACTCAAACATCGAAAAATGGGGGTTCCAAAATCATACTTTTTTACATTACTAACTTTCGAGTCGTTATAAATTAATTAATAAAGAGTAAATGTAACACCTCGTATCCGACCCTATCATCGGGTTTGAGCTACAAAATGTCACATTTGTTGTTGGAGCCACTACAACTGATTTCAATACAATTTAACCATTCCGACATGCTTACTAGTATAAAACACATTTTCAATATGTTGTAAAATCATTTTCGAGTCTTATATGAGCTTAACAAAGCTCTTTTGCTAACCCAAGGTCGGTGAAGGACTTAATTATAAAGTTTTCAAATTTTTTAAGTTAACATTGTGACATCATGGCTTTCACATCGTAACCTCGTCAATCAGTGAGTATCATTGTGACTTAAAAAATCTCAATGTTGCAACGCCACTCACTTTCGACTTAAGTCGCAACGTTTGGGATTTGTCATTGCGACGTTACCTCTGTTTTGGCAAAAATTACTTTGGCACACATTTCATGCTTCCTACAAAAAAATATTAACACATATTCATATGACGATTTCAACAATGCATCATGTCATGCCAAGACCAAAATATTAACACACTTTTGAAATTAAGTGCTCCAATGCACAAAACACATGATCATAAACTAGGAATATTAAAGTCATTTACCAACCTTTAAATACCAAGTTGCTTCATTTTGAAAGTTTTAATATATATGGCTTATGCAAGCTTAAAATCATGGATCCAAATGACACCAAAAATGATCAAAACTAAGCACAAACTAGGTCATATATCAAACTTAACATACAAACTTAACCTTAGCCACAAGTACAACGTTGGCATTCACAACTAAAGATAACCACTTACATAATAAAGACCCTATATACATGTCACAATATTAGGACTCAAAATAAACAAAACAAACCGATCCGACTTAGTGAGTTCTACAATCTAAGGATCTACATGCAAGGAAAGCAACCTTAGGTAAACATTCAATGCCTAGTAAGTTTAAATGAAAATTAAAATACTTACATTGCTCATAAGTGGGCATGTTATCTACCAAAAGTTAGACATACATGTTGAGTATGACTCATATTTTAGTCAAATTTGAGAGATAATCTCCCAATTAAACTTTGTTTATTTGTTTTAGTCAAACTTTGATTAGTCTAGATTATTTTATTATTATTTAACCTACGAATTTATCCTATAAATAGGCTCTTTTATAAGATTATAAAAACACCCATTAAAAGATTAGAACTTGTCGAAACCATTTTTAAATCGAGTTTTGGAAAATGGGAATCGACTTTAAGAAAAACAAAAACGGGAGTCGCCACCAATCTTTTTAGGTGTGATTGGATCACCTTATAAAATGTTTTGTTTTAAAACATTAATTTTGGTCTACGAAAGTCGAGAAAACAAATTCGGGAGTCGGTTACGTATGAGGAAGGGTTAGCACCCTCGTAACGCCTAAAATTGGTACCTAATTGATTATCAAGTGTCTTTAATGTCGGAAATTTGAAAGTTTTAAGATGCAAACCTCTTTTAATTAGAATGTCTCAATTTTGAAAATTAAGGCTCACTTATTTCAAACGAGTCAAAACATCACATCCAGTAAGTTACGACGCAACATTTTAAAACCCTCGAAACTAAGCTCGTCTTTCGAAAATTTCTATCTCGAAACAACAAAACGCCATATCCAATAAGTTAGGACACTATGTTTTGAAATCTCGAAATAATTGTTTAAGTTTTGAAAACTCAAAATCACTTAGAAGGGTGCTTGACTATTCGAATTCAACGAGAAAAGTCGCAACCCAGTAAGTTAGGGCACTACCTTTCTCAAAGTTTCCAAACATGAAGCATTGCCTTTTATTTTAAAAAAAAAACTTGGAATATTATTTTAAATGACGTTTTAGGATGACATATTAATGCATCATGAAGCATAGATGTACAAAATATTCTAACATTTCCATACAAACATAAATAATATCATTAAGACAAAACTAAATAACATGAACATACGTTTAATGAAAAAATCATACTAGGTTAAATATAAGATAATAAACAAATAAAAACATGAGTAAACTAAAAGAAAAACATAATACATGCAAAAATTATACAACAATATATATCATAAAATAGCACATAAAAGAAATAATTAAACATAGCATATAAAAAATGAAACTATGCACAAATAAGATAAACGACATACACTAAAAAAATGAATAAATAGAACATTTACAAATTATAAAAATATAATGCAATAGTTCAAAATACATGAAATGATAATATAATATATATACGTGCATAGAAAATATATATTTGAAAATAAACTATATAAAATGTTAAATATTATAATATATAAAATACATAATCAAATGTATAAAAGATAGGAATAAATATACATATTTGAAAAATGAAGAAATTAAAAATAAAAAAGGTTGAAAAACTAAGATAAACGAAGAATAAAATAAGAACAAACCACAGAGAGTAAGAACGCAAGAAGGAGAGAAATTTGAGTGAATGCTCTCAAGAATTCTTATTGCTTCCCAAAACTCCAGTGATTTACAATGAAGGGAGAGGCCTCTATTTATAGTTGAGCCTCCCCAAATCCAACGGTATAGATCAATTACATCAACGGTTAAGATTAAAGGATATCTACAAATTAAATCTCTAAGATTACAAAATCATATCTTCTAAAATTGCATATCATATCTAAGATTGCAATCATATATAAGATTGTATCATATCTAAGATTGCATATCACAACTAAGATTGCATATCATTGAAGATTATATTTCCATATGGGTCAAGCTTGTAGATGGACCTTAAATCTTTTCAAGTAATGGGCCATTCCAATCGGGCCAAATTATATTTGTAATTATGGACTGAACTTGGACTTTTTTTTTGGGGTTTATTATTTTTGTTTTTGGACTTATTTCTGGGCCCGGGCAAAATTGAGTGTCTACAGAACTCATAACGCTTTTGGAGAATTTTGTGTTTACATTTTGAGGGTTCTTTATTTTTAAGTTTTGGGGTTTAGTTTTTACCTCCATCTTTTTTACACTTTATTCTTTTGCCATTATAGTAAAATTATCTTTACCGTGGTTTTTTATCCTCTTTGGGGGGGTTTTTCCATGTTAAATTTGTGTGTTCAATTTCTTAATTTCTTCCGCTATTTTTTACTTATTCGTTGCTTAATTGGGCCAATCCTTAACAAGTAGTATCAAGAGCTAGTTCAATTTTCGTAGATTAGCCAGTTTAGAGATGAAAACAACAAGGTTTGACATTGAGAAGTTTAATAGTGTCACAAATTTCAATCTGTGGCAATTCCGAATGATGGTAATTCTAGTTCAGATTGACCTGAAAAAGGTCATTATCGGGAAAAAGCCTGAGAATATAGATCAGATAGAATGATAAGAGCTTGACGAAAAGGCACTGTCTGCAATCCAGCTGTGCATCGTGAATAGGGTATTACAAGAGGTATTGATGGAGAAAACCTTATCCTCCTAGTGGAAAAGGTTAGAAACTCTTTATGCGACTAAGTCTTTGGCTAACCATTTAATGTTGAAACAACGTCTATTTACATTTTGCATGAACGAGTATGAGTTTTTTAGAGATCACATTAGTCAATTTATTACTCTTTTGAATGATTTAAAAAATGTTGATGATAAGATTGACGATGAAGATGAGGCTATACTATTACTGTACTCTTTACCCTCTTCATACAAGTCTTTCAGGGAGACCTCATTTATGGCAGAGACAAACTCTTGTTTGAGGTTGCGAAAGGTAATTTGTTGAGTAAAGACAAACTCGACAATGAGTTTGGTTCAGATAGCAAGGTAGATAGGCAAGCTTTCATTTTGGTAGTATCAAAGAAGTGAGACAAAAGGTGTCGCTATTATAAGAAGTTAGGTTACATCAAAGCATATTTGTTATAAACTGCGAAATAAAAGGGCTGCTGAGAAAAACGTGGAAGATGTAGCTGGTGCTAATTTGGCCGATGAAAGCGGTAATGATTTGTTGTTATTGTCAATGAGCAAAAGCTTTGAGCTTATGTCCAAATGGATCGTAGATTCAGGATGTTCTTTCCACATGTGCCTTAATAGAGAATGGTTTTCCACATACAATTCAGTTGAAGATGGAGTTGTGAGCATGAGAAACGATTCATCCAGTAAGGTAATCAGTATTGGTATTGTTAAAATTAGGATGCACGATGGGACATGATAGCGTGGTTTCGTGATAGGTTTTAAATATTTATAATTACTCGTTCTTGAACTAACTATTATCGCGATGTAGGCAAGTGTACCTATCGAACAGTAGTATAGTTTTAGCAAGACCGAATTGTAGAATCCAAAGGAACTAAAAGTACTAGTAATAACTGTCTTTTTATTATCTAGCCTAAGAATAATGGGGTTTTGTTTTAAGTAACTACTTATCTAAACTAAGAACGCACAAAGAATAGAATTAGGGAATTGCTATTGGGAAAATCGATTGAATGAAGATAATACCTAAGGAAAAATCCACCTAGACTTTACTTGTTATTCTGGCTCCGAATCGGACGATTTATTAATTCAACTTGTTTGTAGAGATCCCTAAGTTATGTTATTATCCCTATTCAAGACTAATAATATCTAATCCCTAGATTGAATAACCGAGACTTTTCTCTAATTAACACTCTAGGGTTGTATTAACTCGATCTATGTACCCCCTTATTAGGTTTCACCCTAATCCGACAAAATCTTGTCACCCTATGTCTAGACGCGCAATCAACTCCGCTTAATTATGACAAATGTACTCTTAGACAGGGTCAATTCCTCCTCTGACTAAAAGCATGTCTTGAATCAGTATCCTGGGATATCAAAACAAGAATTAAGAACACATAATTAAGAACAAGTTAAATATTTATCATACGATTCAGAAAATAATAACAAGATTCGTCTTAGGTTTTATTCCCCTTAGGTATTTAGGGTTTTAGTTCATAACTAAATAAGAAAACATCTCAGAGAAATAAAGAATACAAAACATAAAGAAAACCCAAAACTCCTGAAGGGGAATTGAGGAGAGATCTTCAGTCTTGATGATGGATTCGGCTTCTAAGATGAATCAATCGGCTTCCTTGGAGTGATTCCTTACTCCCCCTTCTCCGCCTCCTTTTTCCTCCTCCTCTAGGGTGTATTAATAGGCTTTGGAATGCTTAAAAACCCTCAAAATTGGCCTTTTCCGAATTGGACTCAACTTGGGCTCGGTAGAGACACGCCCGTGTTCGATTACTTCAGGCCACGTTCGAGCCTGCCAAATTGACACGGTCGTGTGGTCTGTCCGTGTGAGGAGGTCCAGGTAGTGTTGATTTCATACTTTGGCCCATTTTCTCCGTTTTTAGCTCGTTTCTCATTCCTTTCGCTCTCCTATGCTCTCCTAAGTATAAAACATGAAATTAAAGCATTAGGAGCATCGAATTCACCAATTCTAATGGAAAATCATCCATAAAATGTGTTAAACATGGGGTAAAAATATGTATAAATTACGGTTTATCAGGACAATTAGGACACTCTCAGATGACAAGTATATACCTGATTTAAAAAAAGAATCTCAGCTCCTTGAGTATTTTATACTCGAAAGGTTACAGAATCAACATCAAGTCAAGCTACATTATGCTGTCCCGTGGGGCTCTACAGTGATCGATGAAATCGGACGTCCCTCGTCCGTTACAGAGTCGAAGTCAACTCATTTAGAGAAGAGGCAACTTCATCAGAGAAGGGAAAAAGTTATGACCGTTTCGTTAAATAGAGGTTTTCTTTGGATACAGGTTTTAAA
Organism: Gossypium arboreum; assembly: GCF_025698485.1. NCBI lineage: Eukaryota > Viridiplantae > Streptophyta > Magnoliopsida > Malvales > Malvaceae > Gossypium > Gossypium arboreum. Next base: position 12,012,556 of record NC_069072.1, on the reverse strand, counting down.
AAGTTAGGGCATTGTGTTCGTGAAAATCAGACCCGAGTTAGTTTTGATTTGGTAATGTACAAGTCAAAAGTTAGAAGTGTTCCAGTTTCTAAGCACAGATTTGACTTAGTTAATTCCCTGTATAGTTCAAGATAAGCCCATGGTGGGCTTTGGCGAAGATGGCATTGTGGAAATACTAGTTAAGACGGAGATTTGTTTAGTATGACTCATATTTTAGTCAAATTTGATAGATAATCTCCCAATTAAACTCTGTTTATTTGTTTCAGACAAACTCTGGTTAGTCTGGATTATTTTATTATTATTTGACCTACGAATTTAGCTTATAAATAGACTCTTTTACTGTAGCACCCCAAACCCAGCCCAGACGTTATGGCCGGATCCGACATGCCATATCGAAGCGTTCAAAACATTTTATATTGTTGATCCAGAAAAACCTACTTAGTGTTTTAAAAGATAATTTCATTATAGGTTAAAGTGAATGGAAGCTGTGCACCAGGTAGGAAACCGGAAAAAATGAGGTGAGTCTATCGGACTACTTAAGTACCAAGCTCCCTTCGGATCCAATCCTAGACATGCACACCGCCATTGCCACACCTTAACGTCATGTATATTTCTAGGAAACTGATTTGATTAATTCATTTTTAGGAAAAGTGATTAATTTTGGAAAATACTTTCATTGCGGAAGCTTTGCTTGTTGTCGTGTTATTTTGAAATCAATTGTTGTTTTTTTTTTTAAAACGCACCCTAAAGCTATCCAATTTCAACAGTTAAAATAAGTAATACCTATCTTAGTAATACATATTAAAAACCATCAAAAATAATTAAGCGGCCTAATTACATTTAAAAACCCAAACCAGTTCACTAGAAGAAAACCAAACTTTCAGAACGGGTGGCCACTCCGAATTCCCTCACAGCTCTAAGCCCACTATGGTTGGGGATTACCTGCGTGGATGGAAATAAAATGGGTGAGTTTGGGGAAACTCAGTGTGTAAGGAAAACCCATTCAAAGCCCAAGTCAGCTCCAGCCCATTGGGCCTAAGCCCATTCAGGTAACAGTGGTACTGGGCCAGAGCCCTTTTCAGATTACAATAAACTGGGCCTTAGCCCATTATTCAGATAACAATATGGCCCATAGGCCTATTTCAAAATACATGCAACATCAATAACATTTGCAAGCCCATTTGGGGAGAATACTCAACCCACCAACCACTACACTCCACCTGCATCACCATACACTCCATGTGGGATAGCTCAACCCACCCACCCAACACTCCACGATTCTGAGATTGCTTTGCTCGATTAACGATAAATTGAGGCAAAGCCTCCAAGACGTGGACAAGCCACTTTCAATACTTCCTCCGTCAATATCCCAATCCCATGCATCGATAATAACAACATGGCATGCGATAAATAACATCATCAAACATGCATTTAGGTCAATTTAACCTTAAGGGTATTTGGTAATTTATCTACTAGGGAAAAGCGTAAATTTTCCCTTTTAAAGGTATTTCAGTAATTTATCTATTTTAGGGTTTTTCATGCATATTCCTACCTTTCACGTACTAACAGAATCACGTACCGAGGGTTCTTACCGAATTGGGCCCGTTGGCCCATGTGACAGCCCAAAATTGACCCTAGTCGGGAAGTGGTTTCGTGACCGCTAAACCGAGTCACCGAAATGTTGGAACGAAATATTTATTGTCTAGAATATGTAATTATGAATGTGTGAAAATTTCAAGCTTCGATTTAGTCGATTGCATGTGAATTCAGTTAGTAGGACTTGTGTGACACTTTTGAAATGTGATAGGCTAATCTATAAGGACCTAATAGTGCATGTAATCAAAAGGGGGAACTTGCATGTCAAATTTCCCCCCCTAATTGGTAGTGGCCGGCCATGACAAGGGATTATGGGCAAAAACATGTCATAAAACATGTTGTGACAATGGTGTATGTAAGAAAAAAATAAAATAATGAGCATGGGAATTGAATAATGAAAGTGAAGAAAAAAAAAAAGAGAATGGTGTGAGTGTCCCCCCCCTTTTGCCGTGAGTTGAAGAAAAGAGAAAAAAAAATTTGTTCATCCTTTTCATTCTCTCTTGGCCGAAAATTCTAAGGAAAAAGGAGGGAGTTTTTGCTTCATGTTTGGTTTGGAAGAGGATTAGGAAGAGGTTTGGCTATACTTGTATCAAGATTAAGCTCAAGAGCAAAGGGGAACTAAATCCGATAAAGGGAAGGAAAAAGTGGTCGAATAGCCATCGGAATCGTTCGACAACATCCGAGATTTTGGCTCGTCAGCTATCGGACTCGGGATTTTGAAGTCGAAGTCACCCACACTATCAAAGCCCCCTTTTTGGTACAATTTTGGTTGAGCTTTGAAATGGCATGTATAGGACTACCCTTTGTTGTTTTTCAAGTACTTTTTGTGATGTATGTGTGTACGGCCATGCGAAAATGGCTCGTAGAAGTGGAGTATGGCATTAGACCATTTGTGTTTATGTATGTATATATGGTTTCATGATGTGACTATGGACTGGAATGGAAGTGTTGGGCAATGATCAGCCCTTGGAATGGCTAAATATGATCATATGTGGACCTATGTATGACAAAACTCTAGTTGGTCCATGGAAACCATGAAATAGGTAAAGTTTACCTTGAAAACAGATGCTGACAGCAGCAGTGGTGTAGATGTGAAAAATCACTAAAAATAGAAGGAATGGAATTAAATAGTGAATAAATTATGTAAATGAACCTTGATGAATCTAATTTCATATGGAAGAAACGAAACAGTTATAAGAGTTGTATGTTAAGAGATATTTAGGTTTTCGTGAAACAGGGCCAGAACGGTTTCTCGATTCCCTGTTCCGACTTTGGAAATTCATTGTAAATTAAACAGAGATAATTAGGAGTCATTCCATATATGTATAGATTCCTCCTTGAGTATAGTTTCTATAAAAACAAACGGCATCAGTATTGAAGCCCTGTACAGGGAGATATCCAATTCGTAATGCGTGAAGGTCAGTGTAGTCGAACCCTGGGTTAGGGGAGACTTTAACTAATAAACTGTACTAATTGGCCCAACCAAAAATTCTAGAAAAAAATATGTAGATGGACATATGAGTCTAGTTTCAGGGAAAAATTACGAAACTGATTTTCGAGCTTTGGAACTTAAGATATGATTTTTAAGGCGACAGTGATGCAGTAACCAGCTTGTCTGGAATTTTTTTTTATGGACTGTGAAAATAATTAAGTTAAGTCTGTGTGCACCTTGTGTTCGACTCTGGTAACGGACTCGGGTACGGGGTGTTACAGCCCATCATTCAAAATTTGGCCCATTAAGCCCAAAATATCGAGGGCACAGAAATCATGCACTTTGCAGTCCAAACATTGCAGTTTACCAAAAACATTAATCGATTTACCTCACGAGCATTCGCACACTCGCAAATCTACAAAATACCGATTTTTGGCATTTCGGGTTTTCAACTTTTGCCGATCTAGACTAAGAAAGAGGGTGTTAGTTATACACCTGTTTGCGATGATATACTGATAAGATCCACACACAAACTGCCTACAATTGGATTACTAACACATTAATCTAACTATTCAAATACGAACTACGTATTAACCCCTTACAATATTCGGCCAACCACACCTACAGATCATAGTAAGCTTATAAGAAATCAATAAGCAACTCATTAACAAATTTTTGTCAATGTTTACCACATAATCATAATTTCACTGCAAGCTGTCTTCCTGAGCAACAGTCACTAAATCATTTATAACTGGAGCTACGAAACTCCAAATCAAGTGCCGTTAATTTTCCCTAAAAATATACTCATATATATTCTATCCATAAAATTTTCAGAATTTTTGGTTTGGCCAATCAATACCAGATTTTTCTTAAAGTTTCCCATGTTTCACTGTTTGACTAATCTGACCACTCTTCATTACGAATCAAATTTCTCATTCTACAGAATTCAAAATATGTTCTCGTTTATTTCATTTGAAACTAGACTCATTAAGCTTTAATTACATAATTTATTCAGCTTCTAACTCATCTCTCACAATTTATGGTGATTTTCCAAAGTCACATTACTGCTGCTGTCCCAAGCAGATTTATTACCAAATCACTCTTTCACACATAACTTGCATGTATGTTATTTAAACATGTATATCACCAATCAATCATCACATATCTATGATTTTACTTAAGTATAATCTCCATTTCATCATTTTAAAGCACAACATGTTAGCCGATTTTTCCCTTTAACATCTAAGACACATGCATGCTCATTTGTTTGGCTCAACTTCACCTATCTTCCATTTTTCATCAAAAGAACATGAAACAACAACCATTTCCTTCATTTTAATTCATGACTAAATGCTCACAACACAACTAAAAACCAAAATATGCTTCAAGAGTTAAGGTAGAATCAAGAAGAACTCATGAACCTCAAAATAAAAGCAAACTACCATGAACTTACCTTCAATTTTTTTCCCCAAGTGACCGAACATTCAAGAGCTTTCTCCTCTCCTTTCTCTTCTCTAACTTTAGGCTATGATGAACAAAGATGGACAAAACTTTGTTCTTTTCACCCCTTTTTTTTAATAAAATTTCATATTTCATCCATTTAATTCTTTAATACAAAAGACATGAAATTCTCATCATGGAACATTTACCTAACCCATTATCATGGAACATTTACCTAACCCATTATCATGAAACATTTACCTAACCCATTATCATGGAACATTTACCTAACCCATTATCAATTTGTATCAATTTGTACCATAAATTATGGATATCAAGTGCACATTTTGTCTACAACAACATGATGGCTGGCCACTTCATGTAAAATGGGAGGTTTGTCATACAAATCCTCCTATTTTGCACTCCTATTTATTTGGCCACTTCAATTTAGCCGGTAGCATTTTCAAACATTTTCACATAGGTCCTATTTCATAATTTCACCCTCTTTTTCTTATGGAACAAAAAAAATTAACTAAAATTGTCGGGTTCTATCTTAAGCTTGGGCCTTCTAGAGGCCCACTAACATAATTAAACCTATGCCAACATTCACAGAATTTCCGAAAATTGGGGCGTTACATTTACAACCTTAAGAAAACACTCATTAAAAGATTAAAACTCATAACACATCTGGAGAATTTTGTGTTTACATTTTGAGGGTTCTTTGTTTTCGGGTATCGAGATTGTAACACCCTTAACCCGTATCCATCATCAAAACAGGGTTACGAAGCATTACCTATAATACCCCTAACCCGTATCTGTCACCAGAACAGGGTTTCAGAGCATTACTGAAGTTTATAGATTAATTTCGAATAAATCATGCAAAAGTACTATTCATATTCAGAAATAATCATATTGTCCCTTAATTGGACTACTGAAGCCCAATATGAACAGTAAAATCAAATCGGGACTAATTTGGAAGTTCTAAGAACTTTTCATGAAATTACAAAATTTTTCTTATGAACAGTGCCCACACGCCCGTGTGGTTTAGGGACATGCCCATGTAATCATATCGTGTGGCTACACAGGCCCATGTTCCTAACCCGTGTATTCAATTTTGAGTATTCTCATTTTTAAGGTGCAGAGGACACACAGCCAAAACACATGCCTATATGCTGGGCCGTGTGTCACACACGGTCAAGACACGCCCATGTGTCTACTTGTGTGGACGAAAATAGGCAATTTTGAGGCCACTTTTCTCACCCTTATTACATCCAACCTGTACAAAACACTTTCATATACCCATACACACTAATCCAACAACCAATTCAAGTCAATTATCAAGTTTTATACCTGTCATTACACTACTCTCTTGCATAAACTTATCATTTAATTCCACTCATTGACTAATAATAGATTCTATTAAACACATGCATATAGATGTATATATATATAATAGTCATTCATAACCCTATTACAAGTTTACTTTCATTTCATTTCATCCTATACATGCCATATAAACCTTAAGATGTAAAACAAGAGCTACAAGAATAATTCTGGATAGTATGACTTGATGTGTTGATCCGATCCTCTGAACTCTTGTCAATCTACACAGAACATTAAACGCATAAGAGTAAGCTTAAGAAAGCTTAGTAAGCTCATAGGATTAAAACATAAATCATACCGAATTATAATAACAATCCAAGTAATAAGTTTTTCACTAATGTTTCCTGTTATACACAATTTCAAATGGTGAATTCACTTGATTGAGCTAAACACCAATATCTAATTAAATCCTAACATTTAAATTCACATAACATTTACCAATATTTGTCAAATTAGGGAACGTCTTATGGAATTGAGTGCATTGTTAGCTTGATGCCTGATTCACTTTTTTCTTGCACACATTTTACCATGGCCTAACCATGATTGCACACTTTGTCACATTTTCCATAGCTTAACTATGGTCTTACGCTTGCACACACATATAACTGTCATGATTCAATCATGGTCTTACGTTCACTTTTACTGTGCCATAACCCAGTTATGCTCTTTCACACTATGCCATAGTTTTGCTCTGGTCTTTCACTTCACACTTTTCCATGGTTTAACCATGGTCTTAACCGTAAATTCATCACTGATCACTGAATAAACGTGCTCAATCCTGTGTTCCCCTTAATTGAACTTTCAATTCAATTTTCACATCATGTATTTATCATAATTCAATAATAAAAATATTAATTGTAAATATTGTATCAATTCTAAATTAACAATTGAACATAAAAATTCAGCCATATGAACTTACCTGGCCAATTTGTAGAAGTTGTAGGAAATCATGGACTAATTGGAAATTATTGTAGGAAATCATGGACTAATTGGAAATTTTCTCTTTTCCACGTTTGTCTTCGAATTCTCGATCTATAATGCAAAATTTTCCATTCATTAGCATCTAATTCAGTCCTAATTCGCTTCACAATTTATGCCTTTCAATTTTCAAAATTATACTTTTACCACAATTTTATAATTTTTACAATTTAGTCCATGCTCAATTAACCCATCAATTGAGCTAATTTTTCTCAACCAAGACTTTATTCCATTATTATAAACTACTACATAACCTTTGGTATTCAAAATTTCAGTAAAAAACCCTAATTCTTAACTTTTTCACAATTAGATCCTAAAATTAATTTTCACTAAAATCATTTAATAAATTCATCATTTAATGAATTAAAAGCTTCAAATCCATGATAAATCCTCTTAATGATATAGCACTTATCCATGGAAACTTTTAATTTCACCCATAGAATCAAAAACTAATGAAATCAATAGTTGGACCTAATTGTAAAAGCCACAAAAACATAAAAATTTCAAAGAAAAAGCAAGAATTGAACTCACATGGTGCAAAAATATGAAAAACTAGCTTCTTTCAGACCTCTTATGGCTTTTTGGCTGATGAATTATGAAGAGATATCTAGATTTTTCAATTTAGTCACTTGTTTTATATTTAATTTTAACCAAATTACCATTTTGTCCTTAGTTCACATTGTTTTCTTGTCCATTTCTATACCCATACCGTCCAGCCCAAATTATTTGAGTCTAATTTCCTTTTAAATCCTTCCTGATTAGAAAATTAAGCTATTTAATCACTTTTGTAAGTTTTGCACCTTTTACAATTTAGTCCTTTTTAATTAATTAACTATCAAAACGTTAAAATTTTATGACGAAACTTTAATAACGTTAAAATTTTATGACGAAACTTTAATACTAACTTAATAACACTCCCTTAATATTTTTAAAAATATTTATGGCTCGATTTATGAATTCGAGGTCTTAATACCTCGTTTTCGACGCAATTTATCTAATAAATCCTTCTAATTCTCCAACTTCACTAATTCAAAAATTCTTCTAATATCATATTTGTCTCACATATATTATTTTATTAAATCTTTGAAATTATTTATCGGATTTAGTGATCTCGAATCACTGCTTCCGACACTACTGAAAATTAGGCTGTTACATTACCGGAGTTTACAGATCAAACAAACAGAAATTTCAAATGATTCATATCATATACTATTCATGTCAAAAACCAATTGAAATCATACATACTATCCATTATACAAGCCCTCGAGGCCCAAAATACGCGTTAGAAGCAAGTCGGGACTAAATCAGAAACTTAGAGAATTTTTTGGAATACATTAAAAATTTTCAATCCTGCAAGGGTCACACGGCCGTATGGCTAGGCCGTGTGACTCACACAGCCAAGAGGCACGCCCGTGTCTTAGGCCGTATGGGGATTTGAAATAAGGACACACGGTCAGGTCCTAGTCCGTGTCCATACCCGTGTAACTCACTGACTTGGTCACACAGCCAAGCCACACACCCGTGTGGTAGGCCGTGTACCCTTCGAAGTAACCTCACACGCCCGTGTCTCTGCTCGTGTGGATGAAAACAGGTCATTTTACAAGCCATTTTTCTCACCCAATTTGGCATCAACCTACACCCAAAAATGCACACATACACAAGCTATAATCAAGCATCCAAAATAAGCAAAATCAAGCCTTAAACATGTAGTATTTTCACATATAACTAATATGCCCTTAGGCACCTCAAATGAAAAAATGTAAACATGAATATTCAAGTATACAATTTAACCAAATAAGCCAACAATTTGCCAAGCCACTTTGCATCATTTCATGCCACATCACTTACTTACCAAAACATACCATGTAATCTATTTACCATAACACAACTATTTGGTACCAAAATGCATTCCATAAACTATCATATTTAGACATATATGCCTTACAAACAAGGTACCAATTCATCACATCACAAAACACAAGTACAAAATGTACACTTATTTATCATTTTACCTTTTTATCATGTAACCATATTAAACATATCATCAACCATGTTAAGGCCACATATATACATAACAAATCACAAGCCAACTCAAATGGCTATAAACATAACAAATCATATAGGCTATCATTAGCCAAAACAACCTATACATGCCATTATAACCAAAATGTAACCAACTAAAAGTACCAAACGAGTTGATGGATAGTGTGATATAGCTCCGATAAGCTTCCAACCCAAACGAGCTTCCAACTCACTATAAAACACGAAAAATAACACAGAGTAAGCATTTAAGCTTAGTAAGTTCGTATAACATAGAATTTAACTTACTATTAATCACAATTTAGGTAAGTACACATAGCATATCCAAACTCAATTTGGCCAAAAGCCTAAACACATATTCACCAACATGTTAGCCATATAAAGCACATATAATATCCAATACACATGGATGAACTCAACCATTATTCAAATTTCATATACATGTATACATTTCATATATCAATATATCATATAACATCATTTCCATGTATTTCATATAAATACCTGTATTAGTTCGTATCGAACTCATATAATCTCGTAATAGAACTCTGCCCGTTAAACCATTTAGAATATCATTGGATACTCGGGTAGTACACACAACGTGTACTGAATTGTAATCCATGAATTCTTGTACATGTATGCTCATACGAGCTCTGAATTTGTATGCTCTTACGAGTTGTAAAAGGTAAGCTCATACAACCTGAATATCGGTAAACTCATGCGAGCTAAATATCGGTAAACTTTCTCAAGATGAGAATTGGTAACCCTAATAACATGCCATTTGTATCCTACGGATTCCTAAAGTTCAAACAAGACTCGGTAATTTTCGTATTTCGTCGGATATGCAATCGGTATTCATATATGACAGTAATGCAAATCACATACATATAATTCAATTAAAGCATATAATTTACAATTCAATGGCAAAACCTACTAGTTTAACAGTTTAACAAATTAGTCCCCGGGCTAGCTAGATTAAGCTATAACGATCCCGGAAACATAGAAATCATTAAAAACGAGGAAAAAATCATACCTAAATGGACAATGGAAGCTTGGCCGAAAGTTGAGCACAACAATGGATTCTTTCTCTCTTTGATATTCTGTTGAAGAACAAAAGAAAAATGAAAGCTTTTTAATTTTGTTTTAACTTGTTATATCATTATTAACCAAATTACAAAATTCACCTTTATAAACATTATTTATTTCACTAAATGTCAAGCCATTATATTCCACTATCACTATAATGGTCTAATTACCATATAAGGATCTTCACTTTAAAGTTATATAGCTAATTAATACCATTAGCTACTAGAACTCAACTTTTGCACTTTATGCAATTTAGTCTTTTTTTATCAAATTGAGCAAGCAAACGGTAAAATTTCTTAACAAAATTTTTATACAGTAACACTATCATGTTGTAGACCATAAAATAATAATAAAACAAAATTTTCAATCTCGAATTTGTGGTTCCAAAACTATTGTTCTGATTTTACTAAAAACGGGCTGTTACAGAGGTTTAGCTTTTATCTCCATCTTTTGTACTCTTCCTTCTTTTGCCATTATAGTAAAATTATCTTTGCTTGTGATTTTTTATCCTCTTTGGAGGGGTTTTTCCATGTTAAATTTGTGTGTTCAATTTATTAATTTCTTCTGCTACTTTTTATTTGTTCATTGCTTAATCAAGTTGATCCCCAACAATACATTTAGCTAGCACATGACACTCTAGGTTACAACAAAGTGTACATAATAATCATAAGTCTTCATTGGCATTAAAATGATAAACCAAACTCAAAGATCACCAATTTGCACCATTTCACATAGGTCCATCACCATTTCATATACTTTCATTTAAGTCATTAATCTATGCCAATACCATTTAGTTACATACCTTTTTAACATATTAAATTCGATCATTTCCATTTTCTTTTTCATTTCAAAGTTCAATTTTAACGTTTTTTCCAATGAAAGCCCAGTAAAATGGAATCGAACACGCGGGTGAAGTACACCACACCAAGGCACCAAAGTGTAAAACCCATAGGCATTAATGTTTAAACATATTCAAATACATCCCTCCACCATACCAAGGTCTCCATAGAGACAACGAATACTCGATGATCCATAAAAAATACTAGATCTTAAAATAACCTGTCATAATCTTCATATCATCAACTATCCTATACACAAGAGCGCATATGATGTCAAAGATGTAACAGCCCGGTTTTAGCTAAATCAGAATAGTGGTTTCGAGACCAAAAATCTGAAGTTATAAAATTATTTTAATATTATTTTTGGTGTTTAAAGCATGTGAATATATATGTGTGAAAGTTTCATGAGCTAATTTTATCATTTAAATGATTAATTTGAGAAAAAAGACATAATCGCGTAAAATGCAAAAGTTGCATTCTATATGTTAAATGTGCTTAATTGCCATGGCTTATTAAATAGGAGGTCCTTATGATGAAACTACACCATAGATAGTGTTAATTGACATTAATGGACATCCATTAATTGATTTTATATGTTTATAACCAAGGGTAATATAGTAAATTGGTAATTAAGTTAATATTAATTAAAAGAAACAAAATGGTAGCCATTTACTCATCTTTTTCAATCGAATTTGAGAAAGAAAAAATCCATTTTAGGGCTTTGATATTAAGCTAGCTTGTTCCTTGATTAAGGTATGTTCTTTGCTCGATTTTTGATGATTTCTATGTTTTTGTGATCGTTACTTCGTGTTCTAGCTAGCCCGTGCCCTAATTTTTGAGTTTGTTGATGATTTTATGAAGTTCCATTGATGAATGTTTGGCCTCTTGAATGTTTGATGATAGAAAATGAGTATTTGTTGATAGGTTATCATGTTTTGTAAAGTGATTTTTAGTGAAATTGTATAAAAGGGATTAATTTGTGAAAAGATGAAAATGTGTGGTTAAATGTGTGAACTATTGATAAATATGGGCTGATATGAGGATTAGGAAAATTCGGCTAGCATGTATTTGAAAGAAATTGTGAAATTTTGTATATTTTTGAAATAGGGATTAAATTGTAAGAAATGTGAAAGTTTAGGGCCAAAGTGTAAAGTGGCTTAAATATGTGTTTGTGGATGAAATTTATTGAGTTGGTGATTAAATGGGTTAATTTTGAATACATATAGATCAAAAAAGAAAGAAAGAATTTAGATTTAGATCGAGAAAAATCGAAAGTTATCGAGTAATCGATCCAATTCGTCAATATCGAGTACGAGGTAAGTTCGTATGTGGTAATTTCATTATTTATGCATGTTAAATGCTTGATATCTCATAAATTATGTTTACGTGATTACAGATAGTTTTGAATAGGGAAAACGACTCTATGAACGAAATTGATGATAGAAACGAGAGGTGTAAAAGCTCTGTTAAACCTTAGGAATAGTTAAGATGCTAATAACATTTCACTAGGCTATGGTGTTGGCTTCGGGCCATGATACCGGCACTTCGGGTTGCAAGTAATACCTTAATTTGGCTACTGGCCATGGTATAGGTATTCAGAGAGGAGTTACCTTGATTTGGTTACGAGCCATGATATAAGTACTCCAGAATAAGTTACCTTGATTTGGCTACGGCTATGGTATATGTACTTATCGATTGAGATCTTGAGTATCCGATTTCATTTTCCAATAGTTCAACGGGTAATGAATGATGTATTTGAGAAAGAGGTTAGTACGAGGTGGTATAGGTACGTACGGAATCGAACTTATTCGAATATTATCTTGAGAAAGTTCAGTGAGATTATAATGGATCATGTTTTAAGACATGTGAATGGTTTGTAGTTAATGTGTTTTTGATTTGGTAATGTGAAAATGGTTGAATGACATTTATTTGATAAATTGATTTAATCACTTACAAGCTTACAAAGCTATAAAGCTTACTGTGTGTTAGTTGTCTATGTTTTTTAGATTATCGAAGCTAGCTTGGACTCGAGGATCGTCGGGAAGCGTCATCACACTATTGATCATTTTGCTAGCACTTTTGAAGCTTTGTGTATATGGTATATGGCATGTATAGGCTAGTGTCATCTTGGTATGTTTTGAGTTATAGTATTAGCCATGAGATTTGGCTTGTAAATGTTGGTATGTATGGCCATTTAAGTTGGCTTGAATTATGTGTTTGGCAAGTGATATATATGTGATATATATAATGCCTTATGTATTGGTTTGCTTAGTATGCTTATGTGTTGGCTATTTTGGATAGTTTTAAGTTGGTGTATTAATGCTTAAGGAATGGTATATTATGGTATGATTTATAGATGATAATTTGATGAGTAAATGTAATTAGAAGATATGTAAGTTTTGATGATTTTGGCATATTGAATTGGTATGTTTTTGAATATGGAATTGAGTAGTTGAAATAGTTGTGGATAGATGGCATGATATGGGTATAAATTGGAATGTTTTGGCTGCCTATAAGTGTATGGAAATGGTACCAAATTGGTTGCTATGTGTGCATTAGAGAAGGGTGGCAAATTGGCTTTTCAAATGGCCTATTTTTGTCCATACGGGCAGAGACACAGGTGTGTGTATTAGCCATGTACGACACACGGTCATGCTACACGGCTATGTGCCCCCTGGGGTACCCTTTCAAATTAAGTCAGTATACCCTACAGTTTTGACTCAGCCTAGACACACGGGCATGTCTACTGGCCGTGTACGGCACACGAGTTGGCACATAGGCGTGTGGTCGGCCGTGTGACTCAAGTCAGTAACCTCCCCAGTTTTTCCACGGCTATGGCACACGGGTGTGTTTTTGGCCATGTGGTACAAGTCAGTATGTATGCTGACCACTTCTAAGCATGTTTTAAGGTCTCGTAGGATCTTATAAGGGACATTGTGATTGATATGAATCAAATTTTTTTATGATTTCATAAATGTATGTGAATGAGGTGTGTTATCTGGTAATGCCTCGTAACCCTATTCCGATGTCGGATATGGGTTAGAGGTGTTACAAAAGATATAATACTTGCAATGTAAAGAATACATCAATATCTTCATTCATCATTGAATTAAATTATTATGTGTCTATTTATACTACTTAGCTAGCTTCCTATGTACATTACAAGGTCATCTATGCATATTAATACACTTGATGAAAAGTGAAAACCCCAATTGAATGCAAGGAATATCCGATGGATCCGTAAAAAGGAATTGACGGTAAAAGGATCTAGCCCAGACGGGTAATCCGATTAGGGTCTGAATTTAGCCTGGACTGGTAATTTAGATCCGAGCTCATGAGAGTAATTGTCGTTACAGGGGATTTAGCCTGGATTGGTAATCCCGACATTTATTCTATGAGTTTAGACTACGGGGGATTTAGCCTGGACTGGTAATCCCACCGTAAGATGCGAGGTTTACGGGAGTGCGTACTTGAAATTATCACTTGTACGATTTGACAGTACATGAGATATCCATCGAAATTTCTGAGAAAATTCAACAGGAATAATATGAGAAATGAATAAAAAGGGTTTTTGCCATGACAAACTTATTTATGTTATAAGATACTATTATGATGGATATGATTGTCACATTTGGACGAGTGGTGGTGCTAAGAGATAGAACAGGTAAGTACTCGAAATCCACGAACATGTGTTGGACATGGAAAGTGAAATGGACTTGTGGCGTGAATGCAAATAAATGAGTGATACACATGAGAATAATTTTTATGGCAATCTTGTGATGATTATCATTTTGTTGCTCTAAAATTATTTGGACAGTAGCAATAGTCCGAATTTGAAAATCCACTAAAAATTGTGGAAGTTGAGTTAAAGGCTGAATAAGATATTAAATTAAAGCTTATTGAGCCTAGTTTCATATAAAGAAAACTTTTTAAGAAAAGGAATTTCATATTATGAGATATTTGAATTTTTGTGAGACAGGGATAGAATGAGTTTGAAATCCCCTATTTAGACTTGGAAAAATCACTAGAAATTTTATAAAAATAATTATGGGTTATAATTCATATGAATGAGTCCTTAATGAGTCTATTTTCAATAGGAATAGACAGGAATATTATCTGAATCCTGTACTAAGAGATAAATAAATATTAGTGAAGAAAGGTTGAAGTTGTCAAATAGCGAAATATGGGAGAATTTAAAGAATATTTTGTACTTATTGGCTAGACCAAAAATTATGAAAAATTTTATGGTAAGAAGATATATAAGTCTAGTTTCAGGAAAAATTAGCATATCATAATTTGGAGTTCCGTAGCTCTAGATACAAATAATTTAGTGACTGTGACTCGAGAAAATAGCTTAACTGGACTTTGAATAAATAGAGAGAAAATGAAAAATAGCATGTTAATACATTGCTTATTATTTCCATACAAGCTTACTAAGCATAAAGCTTACTCCCTTCTTTCCATTTCCTCAGTGTTCACAGGTCGACTCGGGGTTGGAGATCGTCAGAGGTAGCACACACTATCGAGCTAATACCTTTGGAGTATTGATACATAAGTTAGAAATATCAAGTGAGTGGCATGTATAGGGACCTAGTTTTATAACATGTGTTATTATAATTTGGCCAAATGTATTGGCCTATATTGAGCTATTGAGTATGACTTGTAAATCTAGTTTTTCATGTTGTGTCTAATAATTGTGATGTGAATATGCTTGTTTGTCATGCATGGTTGGTAATATATCATTTGTGTTGAATGGATGTTTTATAACCAATTGAGGTGGTCATAACCATGAATTAAATGTGTAATGTGGAAATAAAATGATAATGCCTTGAACATGGGCGTTTGATGGATAATTTGGTAACCATGGTACAATGGTATAAAGTGAGAAATAGTAATAATGTTAAATTGAATATGGAATTGGTATAGAATGTCTTAGTCAAGCATATTGTTTTATGCATGTGAAATGTGGACACTATATAAAGATATGACTTGGCTAGAAGGTGTATGCTTCATGATAAATTGGAATTAAATAGACATGAAGATAACTATGGTATAAAGGTATAAGTGGTAAGGTATTTGATAAAGCCAAATGAATAAGATATGGTGTGTCTAGACTTGGTTTAATGTGAGAATGTGTAACACATGTATGTTGATAAGTAAATGAAATGTCTGCATCATAATTGAGGATGGTGGATGCTTTTGGATCCATGTTTTTGTGTGTGCATGTAAAGGGTGACAAAAAGGCTTGGAAAATAGCCTATGTGCCGGCCACATTGGCAGAAACACGGCCATATGTCTCAGACGTGTGGAAGACACGGTCTAGCACACGGGCGTGTGACTTGGCCAAGTGACCCTTATTTGTTTGCTGACGTCATAAACATAGAGTTACACGGGCTGAGGACACCGGCGTGTCCAAATCCACACGGGCGTGTGAGACCACACGGCCTACCCATACGGGAGTGTGACTCTCCAAAACATGAAAAATTTTCTAAGTGATGTAAAACTTTCAAAGGTTCTCGGTTTAGTCTCGAACCCCTTCTAAAGTATGATTTGAGTTTCGTAGACCCAAATAAGGGACAATGTACATGTAGTTGAATATTTTGAAATATGAATGAAATTTTATGACTAGGTTTGCATGATTGATTGCATTAAAGTCCGGTAATGCCTCGTATCCTATCCCGACGTCAGACACGGGTAGGGGGTGTTACAGTAGACACTTTATAAGGTCCTCATAGGTCAATGTGAAAAGTACATTGTTAAAACAAACTCAGATTCAAACAAGATGACTCAAAGACATATAAACCTCCATGTTTCCTACCAATCCCCATCACCTTTCCAGTGGAGAGATCCTAAAAAAGATAGAAATCAGGATAGAAAATGATGGCACAATGTAACTCATGGGTTAATTTCGAAACAAGAAACAAATTATGAGGAAAATTTGGCACATATAAAACATTATGTAAAGTGTGATTAGAATCAAGAGAAAAAGAGCCAATATGTGTTATTGGGAGAGTTTTACCATCGGGAAGATGAACACACCGTGAAGTGGAAGCACAAGAAATAGGGTTATTCAATTTTGAAGATAAGATAACATATGATCTGTCGCACAAGTGTCCAAAATCCAAGTGAGGGAACCTGAAACAATTAAACATTGAGAAACTATACCTGCAAGATCAGTAGCAGGCTTAGTCGTTGGTCCTTTATTCAATATACCTAAAATTTGATTATATTACTCAGTGGTGAAAACAGGAGCTGGCATGAGAGAATTCAACGATCTTGAATCAGGAGGAGAGCTATCGGGGGTATAAGAATTGACCATCATTGCTACTTGTACATTTTTACGCCTTGTAAATTTGAAATAAGGAGGAAAGCCAATGAGGCGATAACACTGTTCATGCTTGTGACCTTTAAGCTTACAGTAATCACATGTCCCATTGAAATAACCACAATAAGCAATAGAAGCACAAGAAGAATTTGAAAACAGTAGAATCCGAAATGGGCGAGACGCTAGACAAATAGCTCTGCTATGATTCTTCTTGAACAATCATAGAAAACGTCTGATTAACAGATGGAAGCGATTGCATAAGGAGAATCTGATTGCGAATTCTAGAATATGTCTCATTGAGCCCCATTAAGAATTGAAACAAGTGATATTAAAGAACATGTTGCAAATTTTGTTGTGAATTTACACAATTGCAAGAAGAAATTAGAACTAACGCAGCATACTCGTCCCACAAAAGCTTGAGTGGCGTTAAGTATGCAGAATCAGAAGAATCTCCTTGAGTAAGCATAGCGATATCACAATAGAGGAAAAAAATCTGTGAACTATTAATCTTACTAAAACGTTCTTTCAATCTTGCCAAACAAGTGTTGCACTCGAGGCAAAGTCTAATCCTGCCGAAAGCTCAGTGTTGACAATATTGAGAATCCAATAATGAACAATTGTGTTATAGTGATCCCATTGGGAATAAAGAGAAACATCAAAATCATCTCTACCACAATCTCCATCGACAAACCCTAATTGGTTCTTCGCTAACAACACGATTTGCATTGAATGACTCTAAAGGCTATAATTCTTGAGACCAGGTAGCCGGTGAGAAACAAGTAGACTTCCTGGCGTACCAGATGGATACAATTAAAGAGGATTTGTGAAATTGATGACTGTAGAATCCATGGTTGAGAGACAATAACGCCACTATTGAGAACACAGAAAGAAAGAAAATGAAACAAATTAGAGGAAAGCCCAAAAGCAAAACAGAACAGCCCAATAACAAGGTCCAATAAAAAGCAACCAGGCCCTATATGAATGAGCAACTTGCAAGGAAAAAATAAGCAAGATTGAAGAAATCAACCATGGAGACCAAGAGAAAAATCGAAACCTGGGACTAATAGCATGTCAAAGATACAATACTTGCAATGTAAAGAATACATCAAAATCTTCATTCATCATTGAATTAAATTACAATGTGTCTATTTATACTACTTTGCTAGCTACCTAACTATGCAACTAATCCATTACTAATTCTTAATCACTCAACAACTAACTAAACTAATTTCTACATATGACTCTATTGGCATGCCAATTGTATTAAAATATTTATTGTATTAAATTAATTTATTAATAAAATTTATTCAACTCATGAGTATAAAACTTATATGATACTTATCTGTAAAAATAAAATTATATAACTAAATAAATATTCTGGTTAAAATAGTTATTATTAAATAAAAAATACACACAATGTATGATGACATAGTAAGAGATAGACGTGTGCATGGTCGGGCCGGGTTGGGTTCGGACCGGGCCCAACTAAAAATTTAAGCCCGCTTGCTAGGCCAGACCGACCCAAACCAAAAAATGGGCCTAAAATTTTACCCAAGCCCGACGAATAAAAATGTTAAAACCGAGCCCGACTCGACCGCCCATATTAATTTTTATATTATTTTATATAATTTTAAAATATATATAAACCATCAAAAATACTAAAATATCAAAATAAATATTTCTCAACAAATTAAAAATAAATTTTAAAAATATGTATACTTAAATAACACTAAAATAGATGCAATTTAACAAGCAAATGCTTCTAAAATAATAACAAAATTAACAAATGTCTTTAAAATAATAAAAAATTAACAATAAAATAAGTTTTATATAATACCCAAACAATAACAACAAAATAATAGCAACCTAATAGTAAAATAGTAGCAAAATAGGGAGAAAATAATAAGAAAATAATATTAAAAAATCAATTTTTTTTCATTTAGTGAATTCAAGCCGGGCCCGAGCCAAAAATGTCTTACCTGAGGCTCGGCCCGTTTTTAAACAGGTTTTATTTTTTCTCTAAACTCATTTTTCGAGCTTATATTTTTGCCTAAACCCTCTTACATTTCGAGCGGACCTTCAAGCCGGGTCAGGTGGCCCGGCCATGCACACCTCTAGTAAGAGATTAGCAATGTGGGAAAAGGGCTAACAATATATTTGATCCACTTGAAAAGAAGAAAATGTTTCATCCCAAAAATTTCGAAAAAAGTGGAGGAATTAATTAAAAGAAAATGGAGTTGAAGTAGTAAAAAGTATTGATTATTAGTGAAAATTTGCCCGCCCAAAATATATCTAAAACGGTGCTCCACCACCTCCGCATTAAATGAAGGTTACGCTTTTCGGTAGTATTGTTCGTTACTTGCCTAAGCCCCTCTCTCTCTCCCCTTTACCCTTTTCCTTTTATTGATTTCTTCCTATCATTTCTTTCCCCCTCTTCCCTCTCTACACGCCTAAGATACCTGAAGATGGAATCTTTTTAATTAGTTTTCTTTTTTACCGTCAGCAAGTGTTTGGAGAAATGCCAGAATCATGGCCACCTTCACCTCCTCCACCTATACTTCTGTCTCGCCTCATTCGTTTTTAACGCACTTCCGTGCTCGGGTTTTCCCATCCTGTTTCTGCGGGATTAACCCAGGGAACAAAGGGAATTCGGTGTCTCTGAAGCTGAATCTTGTTCGCGGGTTGGTGTTTGGGGAAGATAAGAAAAGGGTTTCTTGGTGGTCTTGTTGTTGCAAGAAAGGGTGGGACAACGACGGGGATTTAGCATTGGAGGCAGATATATTGGAGTTCATGAAAAATAGTGACAAACCTGAGGCTTTTCCAAGCAAGAAAGAGCTGGCTGATGCTGGGAGGATGGATCTGGTTGAGGGGATTAAGAGACAAGGAGGGTGGCTTGCTATGGGCTGGGACTTGGATGATGATGATGAAGAACATGGATTTCAAGAAAAAGGGTTCCCAGAAGCTGGTGTTAAGGATTGGGACCTTTTGGAGAAGGAGAAGAAATGGGATAACCAGACTTTTCAAGAAAGGGCTCAAAGTGAAGTTGAAATTAGTGGGACTTCTTATTTGGCTGTTAATTCTTCTAGCTCAACCTCCTCGTCTGGTAGATCACTGTGAGATCTTTAATTCTTGGGATTTTATTTGCTTAGTCTATTTTTATTTTCTTGTGTGGAAAAGTTAGTTATTGCACTTGTTATTCGAATGCCTTGTTGAAATTTATTCTTTGTAGTTTACCATTCCCGTGTTTAGAACGAATTGTTACAAATGTTTAATCTTTCATTGCTGTGTAAAAGGTAATTTGCTTGGACTTGTTATTGCTTGTGAGATATTATTTGAAATTGACTGCGTTATGATGTTAAAAGAATCAATCTTGTGCTTATATTTTTGTGATGTTTGGGATATATAAACACAATTGCTAAGATAAATGTGTTGCCTTGAATGAGCTTATACTTTTTCCTGCAAACCAATTATCTCCTTTTAAAATTAGAGGAATGGGGAGAATGCTGGAGTCTTGGGAGTTCTGTGTCCTTGGTAGGTTTTTGACAAAAGTTTTGGTTTGTTCAGAGAAGTAGCAGCTAAGGATGATTGTGGCGTTGAGGGTATTCTGAGTCGCTTAGAGAGAGAAAGGAATATGAATTTTGGGATTGGTTTCAGAGACAAAGGTGACAATACTTGTCCCCAAACTAACTGTACTGAAGAAGAGTCTCTTGTCCAAGCCTCAACAGATGTGGTACGTTGCGTTTATTAGTTTTGAAATCTTTCTAACATCCTTGTATAATTTTTTGAAATCTTTCTTACATCCCTGTATAATTTTTCAGCTTATTTTGGTTTCATATTTTACTTTATATGAATAAAGGATTTTTTTAAAAACTTTTTTAGGATAATTATGTCCCCCCAACTGTTATCTTTGTCCCACCCATTTTAACCTTGATTCTTTTTGTTTTCATTTTATCGTCAGCCTCTTGGTGTGGAATTTATCATAATTGTAACTTTTTTGTATTTGTTATGTTGTAAAAGACAGTTGGTCGTCCTCATAGAAGAAAACTTATGTCATTCAGTGGCAGTTCTGGCCAAGTCAATGATACCACGGCCAAGTTTATTCAGGACCAGCCTCTATCAGGCATTGATGGTTTAAGAAATCCAACATGGAGAGAGTGGAGCCTTCAAAGAGCAGGAATCGCTGGCAAGGAATTTGAAGGTAGTCCATCCGTTTTTTTCTGTTGTTTCATGTCTTAAATTTTGATATGATATGCATCTATTTGCACTAGTTCAACTGCTGAAATTATCGAATGGAATGAAATGGTAAACAGATATTTCAGGATATGGGACACTTGAAATAAGAAATAAATCCAATGAACTAGACAGAAGAAAAGAGTCACGTGCTTCTGGAAAAGATATTAATCACAATGAAATACAAGATCGTCTTGAGCACTTGAAGTTGGAGCTTTCATCTGTACTGCAGTCATTGAGGTCTAATGTTGATGAGGTTCTATCACGGGAGGTGAGCAAATGATCTCTGTCTCTGTCTCTTTAAAAGGAAGCCGAATCTGAAGTACTTTTATGGCCTTCCCTCTGCTTCAGAATTAGTAATTGAAAGACAGGATAGCTCTCTTTGCAATTCAGATTTTTTTTTTTTTTTTAACTCAAGATGGTTTCTTTACAAGTAAAACATGACCTGCTTTCATATTTATTACTTTAAAAATACAAAGAGAAAGAATTGGAAAACAAAACCGAAAAACCAGAGGACAGAAGGAGAGTGTTGGAGTTAGAGGCTGGTGGAGGCAGGTAGTTCTATTCCAGGTTTATGTTCTGAAGGAAGAAAGAGTGACCAAGTGATATTTATGACTGTGCAAGGAATGGCACTTTTATGTTCTTCATCCCTTTCTGGGGGATCAGTACAGTAATCATGACTTTTAGTTATGAGATTTTTTTTGTCATCTTCCCGTTTAAATCTGTTTGTTTATGGCATAATTTAACCTAGAGGAGTGCTTAGGAAAAGATAGAATTGAAGCTTTATTTTTTCAACATGTGCTGTCCCCATACATTCATTTTGAGTTATCGATTGACTTTTAACCCTGATATCATAATGCCTAGGGTGATGAAAGTTCCATTGACAATTTCCATAAGCTTTCTGATGCTTCGGAGTTCCAGGAAAATGAGATATCAAATGCCCAGGACCAATTGCGATCACTACGGGCAAGGTTGGCAGTTTTAGAAGGGAAGATGACACTGGCAATAATGTATGCAGTAGCCTACTCTTATTAGTTTAAGAAGATACCTACTTTACTTTACTTCAAAAGAATCACATTTCTACTTTCCTTTCATCCTTTGACAGAGATGCACAAAAGACTGTGGAAGAGAAACAGAAAAGGATTGATGATGCTCGTAGAGCTTTACAACTTCTTCGGACTGCTTGCATAGTATGGCCTAATTCGGGATCAGAGGTGCTGTTAGCAGGATCGTTTGATGGGTGGGCTACCAAGGTTTGCTCCCACCTCAGTCCAACTGTAGAGAATTCATAATGACACTTTTCGTGATCAATGCATTCATTAATTGAAGTGCAAGTCTCGAGTCTTGTTGATAGAGCAGTTACATAAACAACCTGTTTTTGCTTTTGTGCATGTCTTTTGATATTATAGGCTTGTTCTATCCATAATTATGCTGATAGACTTTGGTTGTTACATGTCTAGACTTAGAATTCCTTTAACTTTGGAATGCTTCAAATACATGCATCATGTCATGGTTCCGAAAGGGAGCCGTAAATCCCACATTAGTTATGTACTACAGTTCAAATGTGATATTAAGTGTTTGATGGACATAACTGCGAGGCTCCCTGTATAAATACAACTGTGAATGCCTATGGATTGGAGCGAACATCCTAGAGTTTGATTGGGCATATCTTTCATTTGTGATGAAGAAAACTGTGGGACCCTATGGCTGAGGCAGACAATATTTTACATCATGGTGGAGACTGTAACTTATTATACTCGCAATGGCCCTTGCTTTTTTTTTTTTTTTTTTTTGGTTGAATACAAATGACCCTTTCTTTTGGTAAAGCAAAATGGGCCCCATTTTCTGTACTTTGTGTGCACCCTATATGCTCTCATACATGAGGAGCTTCGTTACTTCTTTATGATAATCCTTTTGTTATTCTGCATTTAAGCCTGCTCATGTGACAATTAGTGATTTAACTAGCTTGTAACTCTTTGTTTGGTAGCTTATGAATTGCAATAATATCTTGCAGAGAAAGATGGAGAAGTCAAGTACGGGTGTTTTTTCTTTACAGTTGAAGTTGTATCCAGGAAAATACGAGGTGTGTATTTTCGTTAACTTTGTTACAACTCAGAATCGTTAATGTTTACTTGTATGATGAATAATAGCTCAGCACCATTACCTTGTGTAGATTAAATTCATTGTTGATGGTGAATGGAAGCTTGATCCCTTGCGCCCCATTGTTAACAACAACGGATTTGAGAATAATCTACTTATCATCGCATAAGGAGGCCAGACTTCTATAGGCATGCAGATTCATCACAAAAATGGTAGGACATAGGAGTAAATGCGGCTGATTTTTGGTTGGTTTTGGTTTTCATTTTTCCTTCTTGTAAACAAGTAGAATAGACCTGGTAGGAGGTGATACTTCCTAATGATTCTTTAAAAGGGGCATCATATCATATAACACCCATGTAACACAACCGTATCGGATGACTCTCCCATATGGTTTTTTCCCTTGGATGTTCCGTTTTCTACCTTGTTGATAATGTAAACATCTATGCGAATAACGAGATGATGTTTTTTTCTGTAGTTCTTGTGGGTTGTGATACTTTGGAAGTTATCCTTAATTCAATCTATGGTGGAGAGCCTCACATAGTTGATTTTATATAATAAATGGAAGTGATCGTTATTAAAAATAAAAAATATGCCTTTTTTAAAATAAAAAGACCACTGTATAATATTAAAAGGATGAAAAAAAATTATATTTATATAATATTTGAAATATCAACATGTTGTAAATTTATACTTCCTTTTCATTCTTCATTATTTTGATATCTCGAAAATGATGCAATCATGTAAATAAATGTGTTATTTTGTATTCTAAAATAAATAATCTATATGTTAGTGCTCACTAATATTTTTAGTTACATCTAAAGTACTACAGTCATATCCAAACTAATTTTCAATATATTGTTTTAATTAATATTGTTAATAAAATAATTATAATTATTTTTTAGTTTAGACATTATATTAGAAATATGTGAAAGTAGAAAATTAAATGTGCAATATGTTTTTTATTAATATTAATAATAAATAATTATAACTTTTAAAGCATAAATAATAATACAATGAGTGAAAATGATCAAATTAAAATATAAAAAAAAGCTAATACAATAATTTAACCAAAATTTATTAATAAAATATAAGTAATTAATTTATTTTATATGAATCATTATTAATAATATAATTATAATTATTGTTATTTTATATTAATAATCTCTTAATCATATTTTTTGAAAAGGGATGTGAAAATAAAAATTGCATGCACGAATATATTACTTTTGTTATTATCATATGATAATTAATAATATAATATATATATATATATAATTTATTTAAGAGGTTTTATTGTTTTTAATTTATCCAATTATATTCTATGAATTAATATTACATTTGTTATTATCATAAAATAATTAGTAATATATTAATAAATTATCATTCTAATTAGTTTAATAATTTATCTAATTTCGTGGTTTTATATATATACAAGATACAAATGGAGAAACTGTGGGTTTTAAATTTTGAGGTTTGGGGTGTAAAAATATCATGTTGGCTGTTCATCAAATTACTTTATCTGCATCCAAGAACAGCTTTAGGAGTTGATGTGCATTCAAGGAAACATTCAGGCTGATGTGTGAAGCTTTCCACACCCTTGTTTCAACAAAACATTGCAGAGCAGGTATAGCTATTTTGAGAATTTTGTTTATTTCTTAATCATCTTTAATAAAGATATAATTTATTTTGATTATTTCAGTTTTGGACAAACTAATTTTTTAGATCCAACATCATCAATATAATATTGCTTTGTTGGTTGAATCCTATGAGAAGAAAGAGGTTAAAATATAAATGAATTATTTGTGAGAATGTACATTGACGAGTTTTCAAAAGTTTAAAGGTGCTTGAAGCATATTTTGGACCTGCTGTTAGGTGTCGACACGTATTGATAGATGCCAAGTTAGTAGCCACTGAAGTTTGAAATGGCTTTGGTTAATTCCGTTATGTGAAATTTATTGACAAGAAAATAGAAGAAAAGGAAAGATAGTGATTTAGGTGGAATCCTATAAAAATAATAATTTATGCATCATATAATTGGTGGGAAAGTATGTAAGATCCCAAAATATATAGTGTTAGAATTAATAAAATCGCTAAAAAAAAAATGAGCTTTAATCTTGATGTTGACAGCTTAGTAAATTTATTAGAGAATTATAGTTTTACTCTTTTCATTTCCTTCTATTCTTTTTCAGCAATTAAGGAATGGTAGAATTAACCCAATTGGTTAAGCATCAATTTTCCCCTTACTCTTAGGTTTGAATCACACAAACTCATTCCCTCATTTCTTTTTCTTTTTCTTTTTTTTTTTTTGTCATTTTTTGAAAAAAGAGAGAGAGTATTTTACCATTCAACCCTTAAATCTCTAAAATCCTAACTATTTAATTACATGTGGATTTCTACTTCTTTTTCAACCGTAATTAGAACTTCTCATCTCTTCTTTTTAAATACATCATTTTCTTTTATTCCCCTTTTTCTCTTTATAAAAAAATTACAATCATTGCTGGAAATTGATCTTTCGAAAACCAAAATTAAAATCAATTCTTGATTAAAGTCGTTCCTTCATTGACCGTTAAATTCATCATCGATAATCTTCGAAATCCCATCAAAGATCAGTAAGTATTCTTGCTTCCAATTAAGTAAAACCCAAAAATTCTAGAATAACATCATTCTTGTTAATCTTCCAAAACGATTACAAATCTTTTACGAGTTTTCCCAAAAATCTTGATAATTTTGGTAAATCTTAAATATTGATATTAATTCTTGCATGTTTCTTCATTGAAGAACTCTCTAGGTACCCCAAAAGTCAACTGTTTGTTCTTTTACGAGGAAATTAAGGTAAAATTGAGCTTAGATTAGACTGCACGACCAGCCACATGGGCATGTAAGCCGCCCGTGTGGACCACAAAACCTCCTTATACGACTATCCCCCTAGAAACCTAGGAATTTCACTTATCACACGGTCGTTTCCCTTATGTAGGTTGAATTTTCGAATGCCACACGACCTCAATTTGTTACACGATCTAGCCACATGGTCGTGTACCCCTTCCACATGGTCCAGTCACACAGCCGTGTGTCCCTTGCTTCTCAAAATTTACAATTTTGCCTAAAATATTATAATTTGTGTAGATTAGTCCCTGAATGGTTCTTGAATTATTTTTAGTGATTATTTAATTCAATTGAGCCCCTGATTTTAGGATTAATGCTAGAATCCATGACTAATTGATTAAATTATTACTATATAAGCATGTTACATGATTTTTACATGAGTTCTATGACTGGAATATCGATAAATTTTTAATATTATCCATATAACTAATTTACTGATTGCATGAATCACATGCTTATTGTATTTGATAAACCGCATATATGACAACCATGTCCACTGCTATTGTTGATATAAGTGCATGTTAAACATGTTTACTATTTTTGTATTATATTGATGCTCTCATGTCATACTGCATTGCATGGAGCGGGACGCTTTGAAAGGAGGAAGTACTGGCAGTTTCAATTGCAAATACTGACCCACAAATTACTGGCAACTTTCATCTGCAAAACTGTTGTGTATCACAACTACTGACAGTATATTAACCTGCAAACACTCGTGGTTTATCCACAACTTATACTGGCAGCTATTATTTGTAAGCCTGTTGTGTATTCACAACTACTAGCAACGTATTAACCTGTAACATTAGTGGTTTATCCACAAACTGGAGTGTCCGGGATATAAAAATTCTAGGGAATTCTTACTGTAGAGTGTAGCTGTGGGGTAGGACCTATTTATACTGTTAAACTGAAATTGCTAAAAATATTGCATCATTATACATTAACATGCTTGAATGAATTGTCAATTTTTGATATTGCTATATGAATACTAATGCATAGAGAACTGTTATTATTTATGCTTGGATTACTGTTTGGCATTGATTTACTTGTGATGGAACTCACATTGAGTGTCATAGCTTACTCCTTCTTTAATTTTCATCCTTACAGATAACCCGCCAGGTTAGAACGCGGCACCCAGAAGGTCTCGGCTTTGCTTTTACTAAAATATTTTAGAGTTATTATTTTAATTATTATTAAATCGTATTATCTTATTTTTAATTGTGACATGAGATTTAAGATTATGTGTTTTATTTTTCATGACACTTAATCTTACTTTAAGATAATAAGAGATGATTATTTATAAGCTATGCATGAAACCCTGATTTTTATTTAAAAACGCCTACTTATCACTATTCTACTACTATATCCTAATTAAGGTTTTTGAAAATTAATTGATATGTAATTAAGTTTCCTACTAAATTAAACAAAGGTTTTAAAAAGGACTGTTTTCAAAATTGCAATAGCTTACTAGGTTATTTCGGTGGCTAATATAGTCTTCCGAATTCAGGTCTAACGTCTAAGCTAAGTTGGGGAGGTTACAAAGTAAGCTAAAGGTACATTAATTTTTTATATTTATTATTTCTCTTATTTATAAAGTTTTTTAATATTTACTAAACCATTATTTTATAGATAATTTGTTCTCTAAGCTTAGAAATTAAAATTACAGGCAATGATCTTGAATTAAAAGAACAGTTGGACCAAATGTTCACTAGATAGTTGACACTCCTGACAAAGCATGGGCACCTTCAAGTATACTCCCTAATAATTTATTTGAGGATTAAGATAATAAGACGCCTAAAAAAAATGAAGAAGGAAATGCAATAGATAGAGACAATCAAACTGTAGAACTTCAACTTTGGCTTCAACAACATGTAGGTGTGTGTAAAATTTTGGGTAAAACCGATTTAACTGACTGAACCTAATAAATTTGATTAACCGGTTGGTTAATTGAATTAATTCGATTGGGGTTAGTTAATAATTTTTTGGAAGTTTGATTAACAAATAATTCGGTTCAAAATTAGTTAATTAACCGAATTAATTAAAAATTCATATTTTTTATATACATTTTACATTTATTAAATTCAATTAATTCGGTTAATTTTTTTATATGTTTTATACTTTTTTTAACCAAAAAAAATAAAAAAAAATTAGTTAACTGACTGAATTAACCTAAAAAGTTCGATTTGGTTACATTTTTTTGAAAAAAAATTGGTTTTGTTAACGGTTAAGGGTTTAAAAAGTTCGGTTAATGCTAGTTTGGGTTGGTTAACCAATTGAACACCTCTAACAACATGTTCAACAACTACATCAAAAACAAAAATCAATGTTATTACAACCGGACCGGTTGGGATATCGGCCCGAAATAAGGATGAGAATCAGTTGGGTTGCGAATAGCCGTAAAATGCAATTGGATCGCGACTTGTAAACTGATCAACGGTAAAAAATTAGTTGAATCGACTTTTTTATTTTAGGGCCAAATTACTTTAGCCAAATTAAAAAAGAAGCTTTCCAACCCAAATTCATTGAAAACATACCCAAACCCTTAAAAATCTAACAAGCCCAACCCAAAAACCTAGCCTAAAATAATTAAATGAATAATAAACTAAAAAAAAATCCTAATCTATCGTGTATTAGATTTGATTATAGGTTGGGTCATTCGTCTAAGCTTGAAGGCCAGCTAAATCAATTCAGCTAAATCATTTTGTCTATGAACATGAGCTACAGGATGTTCAACTTTGATCCCAATTGACATGCAATAATCATTAAAAACTTGGGATGTAAATTCACCAACATTAGTAAGATGAATTGTTTTAATTGCATAATCTGAAATTAATCATTTAAACTAGCAATCTCGCAAACGACAGGTTGCGAGTTGATAATGCATGTGATTATTTTGTAGATCCATCTACAAAAATCATATAATATCAAAACCATCCACATGGTAGATGAATGGGCCACATTCATTTCAGAAATGCAAAACTTTAAATCTCAACTTTAGCTAGTGAGTTTCTAATAATCAATTTTCATTGAGAACAAATTACAAATGAGAATTCTTTAAATTAAAGAATCTTCTGGTTCTTTAATTGAATGTCCTTATGAATTCTCAAATTTTCGTATCATTTATGATCTAGGATATTCTAACTGGTCACGCCAAGTAATAAACGCATTTGTGTTAGTAAACATCTGGTTTACTTTAACATGTGTTTCAGTTGTACTAAATTGTAACAAATTGATAATTTTATTATCATTCCTTTTAATTTGTATCCACATATAAGTACTATTATATCATTTACTACTGGAAATGTCTAAATCAATGTGAAGTCTATAATGCCACAAAGTCAATAAATATAATTTCCAAATAATTATATGCAATATTCACTTTAGGGAATATGCCAAAATCTTCAAATGCCCAAAAATCTATTATCAGCAAACTTTGAGAGTGAATTTTATTTTCCATGTGTATAACAGGTACATAACCACCGAATGTAGAAAGAAAAACTCCATGGAAATACTTTCAAGGTTCGGCCATTGAAAGGTTCTTACATGTAAGTCCGTTTTAAATTCTTTTGTGGGTCTCAAGTCAATATGTAAAATGTTTGGCATGCGACCTGCGACACAATTGTGTGGTCTTATTACGAATACCACATAGGCAACACGGGCTAGGACATGGCCGTGTGTCCAGACTTCGAATGTTGACACGGTCTGGACTATGTTGTGTGCCAATGACCTTTGCTTTGGCCTTTACTCTGTTGTGTGCCAATGACCGCTTCTCTACTTCTCTTCAACTCTTGTCTCATCTCAAGTTTCAACCTTAGTTGCTGTCAATCATCATCTGCAATCACTGCCAACCATTATTTCTTGCTTTGAAGATTTTTTTGAGAGACAAAAATATGATTTTCTTCACCTTTAGTTTTTTTCTCCTTCCTCTCTATGTTTCAAACTGATTCTATTTTATTGGGAATAAACTAATATTATTTCTTTATTTGCTTTCAAGACTAATGCTTTGGAAAATTGCTTGCCTTTCTAACAGGATGACTTGGGTTTTGTAGCCATCAGTCTTATTTCTCATTAATGACAATATAATTTGTTATTATTTTTTTAAAATATCCGGAGAGTAGTAGGGTTTTTTATTGAAATTATATAAAATAATTAAATAAATACTGAAATGGGATAAATACAGTAATATTTACAAATCTAGGTAGGAGCTATAATAAAAAAATTGGTGCCGCCCCAATCAGCGGCCCCTCTCCCCAGTCACCGGTCACATCAGGTTTTAAAAAAACTATTTTTTTATTGATCAGGCAACACCAGATTGAAACGTGATGACCTAAAATATTTAAGGGCTTGATATGGAAATTTACCTTTTTGTTTGAAAAGCTTTAAAGGTGTCGACTGGCAGCTTGGCGCAACAAACTTCAAAAGGGTAAATTGCTTAATAACTCCTTTTTATTTATTTTCTTTTATTTCCCTTCAACACTAAAAATAGGGAGGCGTATTACCAATTAGTCCAACAAATTTTTTTACTAAAAAGTATTTTTGTAAAAAGTCGATTTCAACTGAAATAAATTTCATTTATTTTTCGATTTTATTTTCAAATTATTTTATTCCAGTTCAAATAATTTTTCAAAAATATTTTTACAAAAAATTATTTAAACAAAAATTTTATTTTTGAAAAATAAATAAAATTTATTTCTAGTTGGAATAAGCTTTTTACAAAAATACTGTTTAGTAAAAAACATTTTGGATTAATTGGTAAGATACTTTTCTATTTTTGTGTTGAAGGGAAATAAAAAGAAATAATAAACAAGAACGGTTTATGAAACAATTTACCCTATTGCCACCAAGCTGTCAAGGCACCCTTAAAGCTTTTCAATCAAAATGGAAAATTTACATATCAAGTCCCTAAATATGTTAGGTCATCGCATTTCATTCCAATACCGCCTATTGACCAAGTGTCACCCATAAAAAAATATTTTTTTTAAAACTTGATGTAACAGATGGCTGGGGAGAGGGGTGCCATCGATTAGTCAAGCGACATCAGTTTTTTACTGTAGCTCTTGCCTAGATTTGTAAATATTACTGCCTTTATCCCATTGCAATATTTATTTAATTATTTTATATTATTTGAGTAAAAAACCCGAGAGTGGTATACAATTAACAATTAACCATAGTAAATTGTGCCATGAAAGTAAAAAAGATTAAAAAGTATGTCGAAACTAATTTTTTTTTAAAAGGGGAAGAGGAGGTCTTTTGAAAACAGGAGTCGCCACCAACCTTTTCAAGTGTGATTGGATCACCTTATAAAACATTTTGGTCTACGAAATTGTGAGAAGACGGGCTCGGGAGTCGGTTACGTACGAGGAAAGGTTAGCACCCTCGCAACGCCCAAAATTGGTACCAAATTGAATAGTTTTGTCTCAATGTCAAAAGCTTGAAAGAATTTAGAAATAAGATCTCTTTTTTAAAACTGTAATAATTTGAGTTGAAAATCGAAATTCTTTTGTTCCAAAAAAGTGCGAACATCACATCTAGCATGATTGGACACGATATTCTTAAACTTTTGTAACTAAAAAAAATCATATTGTGATTTACAAAATCTATTTAAAAGGATACTTTAGACATTTAGACAAACGGGAAATCGCAACCCAGCATGTTAGGGCACTATTTCCCGAATTCCTAAATACAAAAGACATTGCCTCGTTTTTAAGATTCCTTTGGATTAAATGAAATATAAAATTTTAAAAAAATGATGATGCATTTAACCTATTACAAAAGATCAATATTAAATTAATTGAACTACATACTTTAACATTTCATACAAATATAATATAGAAAATGATAAATACAACATAAATCACACAATATACATTAACATTTCATGCATAATACAAAATAGCAAAATAATGAATATAACAATACCAATTTCACATATATATAATAATATTTAATGCGAATATATTCTTAAAATAACAACATAAATAATTAATTCCCATACGAATATATATAACAATAATAAAATAAAGTAACAAATAATCTATGAGATAAAATTAAAATGTTAAAACAATACCAAACAAATACCAAAAGGATAAAAAACAAACTTAAAAAAACAATTTGAAAAAATAAATGAGGTAAAAAATATTTAAAGCAATATATAAGTAATAAAAGAGAAGAATTTTTAAAAATAATAAAAATATATTATATGATATAATAGCTTAGTATATATTTATATATATAATACTATATTAAATATGTGTGAAACTTTATAATAAATTCTAGAACTTTACATAATATGCTAAATATTTAAAAATAATATATATATTACCTAATAATAGTTTGCAAATTTTAAAATTATACATAATAATAAATATTGAAGTAATATAAAATATAGTAAAAATAATATAATATATATATCGTAAAATGATATAATATATTATAAAATATATAAATAAAATGTATAATAATGTAAATAATATGATAAATAATATGATAAATAATAAAGATAATATATATTATTTTTATATGCAATTAATGTTTATAAAAATAAATAATACGTATAGTATTTAAAATAAATTAAATATATATAAAAAGGATTAAAATTGAATTTAATTTAAAAAATCTAGGGTTAATCATAAATTAATAAAAAATTCGGGCCTAATTGAAATGCGCACCAAAATTTGAGGACTCACTTGGCAATTAGCCCTAATCCCAAAAACAACGCCGTTCTCAGAATAGGTCTTATTATGGCTATTGGGACCAAATTACAAATAAATGCAAATGATTAGGGCCAAATTAAAATAAAAATAAAATGAATTTTAAAAACATAAAAATGCGGGAGGATCAATTGGGCAATTAGCCTTTTAAACAAAAATACGCAGATCCTACCCGGATCTCGGGTCAACGGGCGGATCCTAGCTTTGAAACGGTGCCGTTTTGAAGCTTATTGAACTAAGCAAAACGTCGCCGTTTTTGTAATGCTATATATGTCAAATTTTAGCCCACAATTCATTTTACAATCAGTTTTTTAAAAAAAAAATTTTGAAATCCTCTGAAAGAGGAGAAGAGAGGAGCCCTCCAGCTCAGGGCCTCCGACCCTTTGGTTGCATCAAGACACGCCACAACAGACTGCCGTTGGAAGGCTAAAAGCCTTCGTTTTTCTTGGCGAATCGCAGGTAATCCCTTCTTCCTTTTAAACATCAACAATTTTTTTTGCAAAAACGATTCGTATACACGTTGAACAATAAAGAACAAAGTATAAAATTAAATCACCTTTTTTTAAAAAAAACTGCTCGTATCTCTTTGAATATATCTGTGTATCTGTTTTTTCTTTTTATCTAAAAAAAAAGGGTCCCTTTTACAGATTAGTGAAGAGGCTTTTATAGCCTTTTGTGAATCGTTACATTTAGAAAGAAATCTTTGATTTCTTTTCCATGTTTATTTCTCTTTTCTGCTGTGGTTCTCTTCTTTTTGCAGGTACAAGCGAGGAATCCGGCGATGACGATTCACTGGCGCGCTGATTGAGGCGACGATGGGGTACCGGTGGTGGGATTGGCGCGCCAATTGCGGCGCGAGTTCAGGCCTGGTGTCGGGGTGCTTGCGGCGCCTAGGGCTTCAGAAACCCTAGGCCTTCTGTCTTCTGTTAACAAATTGGGCCACTTGGGCCTTGTGTATTTTGGGCAGCATTTGGTCTATAGTACGGGCTTGGGTGTAATTGGGCACTGGGTAATTTAGGTATTTGGGCTATGTAAATGGGCTAGCAGTTTTGGGCTTTGTAAAAGGACTGTAAAACTTTATTATTTTTAATAAATTTTTGTTTTTTATTTATTTATTTATTTTACGGGCCCGGGTGAATTTGAGCTATTACAAAGTATTTTTTAAATATGTTTTACTTATTTTTCCAAACTTTTTAAAATTATTTATTTTAATATTTAAACCAATAATATTGGTAGTTGAATTGGTTGGATTGATTGAATTGAAAACAGATGATTTAATCGATTCGATTTTAAAAACATTAATAAAAATTCATGGAAGTATGATCTTCTCATTTTAAGACAAGTAAAAGTAATCCTCAAAGTAAACTTAAGGGATACAAAAGTAATCTAGCCAAATTGATTAATTATGTAATGCAACTAACAATATGAATTAAGCTACATCTAGTTTTACTCCTATTATAGATTTTTATGTCGAAGAAAGTTTTCAAAAACTAGTGAAGTTTACTCCTTTTTTTATTGAAGTTATCAATTAATAAGCATAAGCGATGTATATTATTATTCGTATCTTCCAAAATTAAAGTTTGGAAAAAGAGGAGAATTCTAAATTTTGTAATATTCTTGGATCAGAAGATTTGCATTACAAATTTACATAGGTTGCTTTTACTTTCAATAGTTATGTTTAGATATTAGTTGATATTGGACACTTATAAGTGCCACCCATGTTTGATGACGTTTGTTTAGTTTGTTTACTTTCGCACAATGATGAATGCATTTTTAGGTTTGATAATGTTTATAATTGGAACATTTACTAATAATAATTATATTGTTGAAGTATTTAAATGATGTGACAATGGTGAATGTATTTTCACAAAGAATGAGAATTATAAATAGTAACAATAATTTAAATGGTGTTTGAAGTGATCGATGACAGGGTTAATATATAAGGAGATATTTAAACTTGACAATTTGTAGTTATTAGGTATATACAATTTTTGGACTTAAATAGCATCTAAACTTGAAACCTATAACTAAAGTTGATATTTTTATTGGTATATCATTAACACCATTAAATTTTGGGTTGATAGTCAATAAAATGCTCACACGTGCCATAAAAATAATAAATAAAATATTTTATATTTTTCAAAATAAATCATTTAAAATAAATTTAATTTTAAATTAAAAATTTTAAAATAAATTTTCTTCAAGATTTTAAATTTAATTTTATTACTTAAGTAATAAATCATTTTAACATAAATTTAATTTTTATTCTAGATTTTAAAAATAATAATGTTTATAAATAATTTTAAAATAGATTTTATTACGTAAGTAATAAATTTAAAATAAATTTCAGGTTTTAAAATGATTATAAATAATTTAAGTAATAAAATTATAATTTACTTTAAAACATGGAATTTATTATAAAATATTTTTATATTATCATTTTACGAAATTATAAAAATATATAAAATTACTAGAGAAAAACACGTTCAAAATGAACTTGAACAGCTAGTTCTCGAGATTCATTTGTATATAGACAATCATTTGTCTAAATTTATTGTGAACTTGAAATAAAAAATTTCCTAAAATTAAAGAAAATTTTAAAAATTTAAATAGAAAATTTTATAAATTAGATGAGTTTATTTTTTTAAATATATATTCTTAGTATTGAAATTATAAAGAAAATAAAATTATAAAAAAATTCAAAATGAGCCTAGACAAATTGTTATCCAAGTGCAAATGAGTCTAGACAAACATTTTTCCGAGTCCATTATCATGCAAAATAAAAAAATTCTTTACTTTTAAAAGATTTTTTTTAATTTTTGAAATGATATTTTTTATTTTTATGACACATGTCAACATTTGATTGGCAATCAACTCAAAACCTAACGATGTTAGTCAGGTAGGGGTGAGCGCTCGATCAAATTGAGTGAAAGAAATTTAGTTAATTGAGTTGACGAGTCTTATTTTATCATCCTAACTCGATTTAATTTTTTTTTGAATCGAGTCAAGTGAAATTAAATTCAAGTCGAGTCGAATCGAATCGAATTGAGTGAAATTATTCTAGTTAAATTAAAAAATTAAACATATCAAATTAAAATCTTATTATAGTATAACTAATTCCATGTTAAAGCATATAAATTTGAAATAATATATATTTGAAAACTTTTTGAAGCAAAAAAAAAAGAAGATACTTTAGTATGATAAATTTGAATGATTAATTAACTTATTTAGGTTCCAAAATTATTATTTTAGAAAATTTTAAAATTTTAACTTTCTTTATATATTCTTTACAATTTTTAAAATTTTAAAATATATAAATTTTGGAATTTATATAAATATTTTGAATTTGAAAAATTATTTTAAAATTTTGAAAATTATTTTGAACTTTTATAATTTTGTTGAGAAAAGAGACCAATTTGCTCATTTTCAAAATTTACAAGGACCAAAGGGCATTTATATCAATTTGTTATTCATAATGTAAAATTCAACTCGAATTGAACTACTCGTTTAATCGATTGTTTTAAACATAATTCGTTGCGGAAGCTTTTAAATCTGTTTTGAGTAAATCGTGTGTTTAGAGAATACTTTGCCTTTTCAAAAACCAAGTTTTCCTACGTCTAGCAGTTATAAATCCATAAAAATAAATAAAAACAAAATTTAAGCAAAAGTCCCAAAAAGTCCCCAAATTACATCCAAATAAGCCACTGTAAATAAAACCATTAGTTATAAATTGTAAAAGTTCAAAAGTTGTGGTCACCGTTGAGTCCTCTGTCGCTCGATCTGTCTAGGTTTGGGGATTACATGTGCACATTAAACAGAGAGGGGTGAGTTTACGTAAACTCAGTGTGTAATCCCACATAAAACAAACAACAATAAACACAGTGCAAAATAAAAAATAGTCTTGGGCCTAAGCCCCTTTCATATCAGTATCAGTATGCACAAGAGCCTTAGCCCATCACAGTATCAGTAACAAATATACAGTATTCAGTAACTAAGTCCTACCCAACCAGCCTCTACACACCATCTTCGTCCAACCCTACATTCCATGTGGGGATTAAATCAACCCACCCATCCCTACATTCTAAGTAGTACTGAATGCGGCACAAAACAGTAGTTTGTAGCTGAACTGCTAGTATATTAGGCTTAAGAGCTTTTCAGTACACTTCCTCCAAATAAAATCAACCCAACCCCATGCAATGCAACATACAATACATGACATGCTATCTCATGGTATCAGTACATATAATCAGTAAATGTATAAATGCATACTATCATCATACCCAATATATATCCATCAATCAGACAGCTCACACAATTAGGGGTCTAAGTAATGCTTACCGACCCTACAGTAGGTTCACAGTCGACTTGGGTGACCCATGCAACCTTAGCAATCAATTCAATGAAAATGGGCTCACATGCCCGTATAGCCCACACGGCCCAAATTTGCCTTGGTCGTGTGGATCACACGGCCTGGCCCAAAATCCCATACGGCCCAAATCAGTCCAACCCGTGTGTAGCACACGGCCTACCTGGCCATCACACTGCTGTGTCATGTGCGCACGACCTTGCCCCGTCGAACACATGCCCATGTTAGGGCACACGGCTTACCAGATTGGAGACCACACACTCGTATGACGTCGACAGTAGGGTTTTTAGCTTTCACCAAAACCTCGTTTTCTGCGTTTTCGGGCATACACCTAGTATGATTTCGATGGTTCTGCAACTATAAGCACTCCAGAACCTAAAGACATCCAAAAATCCTCTAAATTAATTGCTTAAAATGATAACTAAATCGATCCCAAATGAATTATTCAGTAGACTAAACAACTAAACCTTACATTGAACCGAACAACGGTACTTCCACACCACTAATTCCCCAACAAATGATTTTGAGCCTCTGAATTTTCCCCTAATCGAAATAAGCACAAAAATCTCTGTTACAACACTAACTACAAAACCTTAAGATAGTGGCAGAAAAGTTACTTACTGAACGACCGTAAACAACGTCGAACAAAAAAAAAGGATGATTGCAAAACCAAAAAAGAAAGGAAGAAAACAAAGAAAACTTGGCAGAGAAGACTCAGAAATTGTTTTTTCAAACGTCTGAATTGAGAAAGGAAATCCAATTTTTTTGAAAAAATATAAAAATAAAAACAAACTAAAATCTGATAACTTCCCCCACATCCCTTAATTATCTCAATTAACCACCCACTAGCATCAACTACTCAGAATTTCAGTTTAACTTGAACTCCACCACACGAAACACGCCTCAAGCAAAAAAAATTCCCTTGCCCGCACAGGGACTCAAACACAGAACCACCAGCCCACTAACACTCCACTTAACCACCAGACCAACAGGCCTATTCTGATATGAAATTACAAATAATTAAATATAAGACCACTGCTCAAGTACCAGGCTTAACTGTAACACCCCACATCCGTACCCTACGCCGGAACGAAATACGAGGCATTACTAAACTTAAACACATGCATTTCCAACATTTTTAAATCATCAAGGCTTGATCAAATTTAAAACTTTTTTGAAATTTGTCTACACTCCTTAATATGGGCCTACAAGGCACCAACTGGAAACCATTCGGGAGCAACCCGGGTTCTCTAAGTAACTTTAGAAAATAACTCATGAAACAGGGCACACGCCTGTGTGAAAGGGCAACACGCCCGCATGGTCATTATAACATGGCCGTACTGTGTGACTCACACGGCCTAAGCATCTAGGGACACGCCCCTCTCCCATACCCATGTGAATTAAATTATATATTCAAACCTACAGGGGTTTTCACACGGCCTGACACACGCCCGTGTCTATTGCCCGTGTCCCTCACACGGCCATGACATGCCCGTGTCCTAACTCGTGTCTAAAAACCTTGGAATTCTGTTTCTGACATCAGCAACCCTTAAGGGTCACACAACCAAGGCACATGCCCGTGTGCTAGGCCGTGCCTTTCATATGGCTGAGACACACGGCCGTGTCTCTTCTCGTGTATTTACTACCATGCATATTGACTTGTAAAATTTATGTGTAGAACACACACGGCCATGTAACACGCCCATGGGGTTGACCGTGTGTCACACACGGCCTAGACACACACTCGTGTGTCTACCCGTGTGGATAATATAAGGCTATTTACCAAGCCCAATGCCACCTTAAAACAAAATTTTATACCGACCAACATATTAAAGTCTAACTTAATATGATTTCTCAACCAACTACCATAACTAAGGCCCATATACATTTCATATATTCAACCATGCCAACAATTTCACATTCATGAAAGAGTATCTTGCATTCATATATAGACTTTCAAAATTTGCCATTTTCATGGCCTTATACAAAATGAGTCAAATACTAAAACAAGCCAACACATTTGGCCCCAAAACAATGTGACACCAAAATAAAATCAAAAGTTCTTATATATGCCATAATCAAAATGATAAAACCAGCTATACCAAGTGCTTTAAGGATAGTGTGGTTGGCTTCCCCGACGTAGACGACAATCTACAAACTATTTTGGCGGCACTATAAGTTAATAGAAAGGAAAGAGGGTAAGTATGTGAGCTTTGTAAGTACATATATGCAAATAAGTATAATAAAAAAAAACACATTCATCAAACAATGGCTTATAATACTTAAATGATATATCATTTTAAGCTCACTATCTTACATTTCACTTCCTTTATGCATACTTACTACATCTCATCACACACTAAGGTCTTGTTCATGGGTTTAGTATACATACCTGTAATCATCCGTAAAATATCTCAATTTCATTCTCTCTAATAACAATTGAAATTTTTTCCAACTCGTTCTTCAAACTACCCGTTGAACACTCGAAATACTAATGGATACACAGAAAGTTTACACTTAAATGTCATATGAGTAGTCAGAGCTACTTCGTACTTTGTAATGCTCGCATTTTGAGTTACTCATAAGCCTTTTTTCCATGTCAGTACCCGGACCCTATAACTCTATCATGTAATGCCCGCTCATTGAGCTACTCATGGGTCTACACTCAAGGTCAGTACCCGGACCCACATTACATATAAAATTTATCTCATGAACTCAGACATAACTCATGAATTCAGACCCTATATTTCCTTATGACATACCTTTTGTATTCTATACTATTTTTGAGGTTTAACGAGATTACATATTTAACCTGATGTCGTCGTCCTTATTCATCATGTAGATTACTCTTATATCACAATGTTTATACTTTTATGGTAACAAGTAAGATTATAATACATGATAACGATAAAACGTTAAAAATAAGCTACAATGACACATTATTTACATATGTACTTACCTCGACACAAAATTATGGGAACGAGCCTAATCCTCGTAAACTTTGTTCTTCTCTCGATCAAGACCCAAATCACGTTTCTCTTGATCTAAAATGTCAAAATTTAGCTTATTTAATACACAAATCATTCAATTCAACTTGAGACTCGTACTTTGGTAAAATGAATGTTTTGCCCTTAAACTTTGCAAAAATTACAATTTTACCTCTAGGCCCGAAAATCAATTTTTATCAAATTTCCTTATTAGCCAAGCCTAACCGAATTCATTTTATAACTATAGAATCTCAAAATTCTCATTATTTCACACATTTATCGCCTATTTTATAGCTTATGCAAAATGGTCCTTAGTTAGAGTTTTCATGAAAACTACTTCACAAAAGTTGTTTATTTCACAACCATGATTCATTTTCTTCCATAAAATTTTAGAAAACAACTCTCATGGAAAAACCCTAGACTTTTAACCCTCTTGCAATATAGTCCCTTCATTAGCTAGCTCATGCTACAAGGGTCCTAAAAAAGCAAAAATATCAATAAAAACCATTTAAATAACTTACTTGCAAGGATGAGAAGTTGCTGAAATTTTGAGCTTCTACAACCCCTAGAATGGCTAAAAATTTGGGTAGAGAGGTGAGGAAGATGATAGCCCTTTTTCTTTTGTTTTATTTTAATCAATTAAGTCACCAAATGTCACTTAACTTTGACATTTTGACCAATCTTGTCCACTATGGCCGGCCACCTCTATTTAAAAGAGTCTAATTGCCATTTAAAGGCCTTAAATTTTGGTTCTCTATCTATTTAACACATTTGGGTAGTAACACAAAACCTTTTCCCTTCATGCGATTTAGTCCTTTTTTGCAATTAAGCATGAAATCGCTAAAATTATCTCACCAAAATCTTCATGCATTAATATAATCATACCATAACACATAAAATAATAATAAAATAATTTTTTTGGATTCAAAATAGTGGTTTTTGAAACCACTGTTCCGACTATCCCCAAAATCGGGCTGTTACATTAACTCAGAAAAAAATACTTAAATTTGCCAAATGCAAGGCTTGAACTTGGGACTTCTCACACACACACAGAACATTTAACCACTAAAGCAGATACAGATTTGTGTTACATTTTAACAAAACAAAAATAAAATTTTAGGGCATTATAACTCTACCCCCTAAAAGAAAATTTCGGCCTCAAAATTTACCCAATCAGAACAAATGAGGATACTGCTGATGCATCACATACTTAGGCTCCCACATGGCTTCTTCAGTGCTATGATTCTGCCATAACACCTTCACTAAAGAGATAGACTTATTTCAAAGAACCTTTATATCACAATCCAGAATCTGAACTGGCTCCTCCTCGAAGGTCAAATCTGGCCTAACTTTGATCTCCTCAACAGTGACAATGTGAGTAGGATTAGAGCAATAGCACCTCAGTATAAAGACGTGAAACACGTGATGGATACGATCTAACTCTGGAGGTAACTCCAACTGATAAGCAACTGGTCCCACTCGCTTCAGAATACGGTAAGGTCCAATAAACCTAGGGCTTAGCTTGCCCTTACGACCAAACCTCAGGATCTTCTTTCATGACGAGACCTTAAGAAAAATGAAGTCTCTCACAGAATACTCAATCTCGCATCTTTTCAGATTTGCATAAGACTTATATCTATCAGATGTCACTTTTAGACGATCCCGAACCAGGCTAACGTTATCATCTGTCTCAGAAACCAATTCAGGACCCAGAATATGTCGCTCGCCCAACTAAGCCTAACTTATGAGAGTGCGACACTTACGACTATATAGGGCCACGTAAGATGTCATCTAGATGCTGGACTGTTAACTATTGTTATAGGCAAACTCCGCTAACAGCA
Organism: Gossypium arboreum; assembly: GCF_025698485.1. Lineage (NCBI taxonomy): Eukaryota > Viridiplantae > Streptophyta > Magnoliopsida > Malvales > Malvaceae > Gossypium > Gossypium arboreum. Next base: position 11,970,323 of record NC_069072.1, on the reverse strand, counting down.
AGTAATCCTCCTAACTACCTCCGAAATTAATAGCATAGCTCCTCAACATATCCTCTAGTATCTTAATCACCCTCTCTGATTGATCATCAGTCTGAGGATGGAATGTAGTACTGAAGTCCAACCTTGAACCCAGAGCCTCATATAGCTTCTTCCAAAACCAAGACATATACTGAGGATCCCTATCAGAGATAATCGAAACCGGTACCCCATGCAGTCTCACTATCTCAAAAACATAAAGTTTTGCCAGTTTCTGTAAAGAATAATTTATCCTAACTGGAATAAAGTATGCAGAATTGGTCAATTGATCCACGATGACCCGTACTAAATCCTTCTTAGTGGGTGTTAAAGGCAGCCCACTAACGAAATCTATCATTACTCGTTCCCATTTTCATAACAGAATCTTAATCGGATGCAGCAAACCCGAAGGAACCTGATGTTCAGTCTTAACCTGGTGGCATTTCAGACATCTAGCCATAAAATTAGTAACCTTTCGCTTCCATCCTGGCCACTAATACAACTCTCGAAGATTTTGGTACATCTTATTCCCACTAGGGTGTATAGCGTAAAAGCTACTATGCGTCTCTCTCAGTATAGACTGTTTTAAATTAGAATCATTTGGCATACATATCTGGCCCTAGAAACACAACACACTCTTCGAGTTCACCCCAAAGTCCGTAGTGCTACCACTCTTAATCTGTCAAAACTGAAGACCCAAATATTCATCCTCCAGCTGTTTACCCTTAATCTGCTTGATCCAAGTTTGTTTAACTTGTAGCTCAGCAAACAAACTCCCATCGTCGAACAGGCTAAGTCGAGTGAACATCGCTCTCAGATCTGTTATAGCTCTACGGCTCAATGCATCAGCCACCACATTGGCCTTTCCAGGATGGTACTTAATGGTACAATTGTAATTCTTAAGCAGCTCAACCTATCTACGCTGCCTAAGATTCAGCTCCTTCTGAGTAAGGAGGTACTTGAGGCTTTTGTGAGTAGTGTACATGATACACTTCTCATCATACAGATAGTGCCTCCAGATTTTCAAAGCAAAAACTACGGTAGCCAATTCCAAATCGTGTGTCAGGTAGTTCTCCTTATGCTTTTTAAGCTGACGTGAAGCATATGCTACAACCTTACCATCTTGCATCAACGCACACATCCCAAGCCGACATGTGATGCATCATTATAAACCGTGAACTCCTTTTCAGGTTCAGGTTGTATCAGAATAGGAGCCTCAGTCAGTATAGTCTTGAGCTTCTCGAAGCTCTCTTGCTGCGCATCAGACCAAACGAACAGTACACCTTTATGTAGTAGCTTAGTTAAGGGTGCTGCAATCAATAAAAAACCTTCCACAACATGTCGGTAATATCCTACAAAACCCAGAAAACTCAGATCTCAGACACATTTTTAGATTGCTTCCAATCCAATACAACCTCAATCTTTTGAGGATCGAGTCGAATGCCCTCAGCAGACACTACATGACCTAAAAATGTTATTTCACGTAACCAGAACTTGCACTTGCTAAACTTAGCATGGAGCTACTTTTCCCTTAAAGTCTGAAGAACAACTCTAAGGTGCTTGTTATGCTCATCCTCAGTCCTCGAATAAATCAATATGTCTTCAATGAACACTACTACAAATCGATCCAGATAGGGTTGAAACACCTCGTTCATCAGATTTATGAAAGCTGTTGGTGCATTAATTAGTCCGAATGGTATCACTAGGAACTCGTAGTGGCCATAACGAGTCTTAAATGCCATCTTATACACATCAGCCGCCTTAAACCTTAATTGATGATACCCAAAATGTAAGTCAATCTTGGAGAACAAAAATGTAACGCCCCCACGCCCGAAACCATCACCGGAGTCAAGCTTGAGGTGTTACTAAACTTATCTTACCTTTTAAACAACTCTAAATCACTTATTTTAATTTTCGGAATAAACTGTTTTTCTGCGTCATGGTTACTTAAAAATTCATTTCTCGAGTTTCAAAACTCGAAATTAAGATCCGTAAATTTTTCATGAAACTAGACTCATATATATATCTACTAATTTTTTTCTAGAATTTTTTACTTAGCCAATTAGTACAGTTTATTAGTTAAAGTTTCCCCTGTTTCAAAACTCGATTGCACTGACCTCTTCTTACTACGAACCATTTTTCTTCCTGTAAAAAATTCATATGACTAAGTCATTTGTTTCTCTCAAAACTAGATTCAACAAGTATTCTAACCATATAAATTATACCTTCTAATTAGTTTTGTACAATTTATGGTGAATTTCCAAAGTTGAAACAGGGGATCCAGAAATCGCTCTGACCCTGTTTCACTAAAACTCAGATATATCATAAAATATAATACTTTTACCTGTTTTGCTTATTCCATAAGAAAATATACATAATAAGCTTTAATTTCATATATTATTCATCTTCAAACTATGTTTCTACAATTTTTAGTGATTTTCAAAGTTACATCATTTCTGTTACTTGAATCTGTTTTTAGGTTACTTTCACATTTTTCATAATTTTCATGTGATAATCATCATTCAATCATACATATTAATAAACATGTATATCATCAGCTATTTTCTTAGCTAATCACTAGCAAGTATTTACACATCATTCATTATTCATATTATACCAAAAGTAGCTAAGTTTCTATACATGCCATACCCAAAACAAAACGTCTAGTTATACCTGAGTTATTTCTTTGATAGTGTGATCGGCCTCCGACATTTCCTTCGATCCCGAGTGACTAGATAAGTACTATAAGAAGAAGAAAATAAAGAGATTAAGCACTAGGCTTAGTAAGCTTACAAGCAAATAAATCACAACATTCAACATAATGGATAATTATGCATAATATCATCTAACATCATAAATTTCTTTACTTCTCAATTTCTATCTTCTTCTTTATTCCTTACCTTCTTTCTTACCCGACCTTTCCTTTTCATAAGTATAATCTACTTTTCCTTTGCTGTTAATTCACTGTAATTTAACTCGTATCCTGACCCGTTGAACCACTCGGAATACTAAGGATACTAGGGTCGCTCTGTCTATCAATATCTCGCCAATGCCATGTCTTTGACATGGACTTACATGAATTATTCTGTCTCCAATGCCATATATAATATGGACTTACATGGCTCAATCCTGTCTCCAAAGCCATATTTCTAATATGGACTTATATGGCTCATTTCATTACGTCTGTCAACCCTAATATCCTAACATTCCTAGGGTTCAACCGGCTTTCTAACACTTTTCCTCTGTCACTTCACCTTAAATTCGACTTTAAATATTTTCATAACATAATATATAAATGCTGGAAATTGACAATAATAATGTAAAATAAAAGAATATTGCATTTATTTACTGTAAACTTACCTTGATACAAAATGTGACTAAACCTTACAATTTAGTCCTTTACTTTTTCTTTTCCTCGTTCTTCTTTGGATTCTTGATCTATAATATAAAATATTTCTACTCATTAGCATTTATTTGATTTCTATTTCAATTCACAATTTATTCTGTTCAAAATTCGAAATTGCACTTTTACAATTTTTACAATTTAGTCCCTGCTCAATTCACCCATCAATTGAACTAATTTTTTTCTAAATTAACACTTTTATTTTATCATTATAAACTATTTCACAGCCTTTGATATTCTGAATTTCAACACCAACATCTAATTCACAATTTTGCTCACAATTAGGTCCTAAATACCATTTTCTATCAAAATGACTTAATAAAACAACCTTAATATGAAATTAGAACTTCAATTTCATAATAATTCATCATAAACTACCCTTACTCAGCCAGGGTAACTTCCAATTTCACCCACCAAATCAAAAACTAATGAATTAGATGATTGGACCTAATTGTAAAAGTCACAAAACATAAAATTACTAAGAAATAGTAAAATTGAACTTACATGGTGCAAAAATATGAAAAACCAGCATAGGAGACCTGCTACGGCGTTTCGGCTGAGAAAGATGAAGAAATGTCTAGATTTTCAATTACATCATTTTTTAACTATTAACTTTTATGCTAATTCCAATTTTGTCCCTTGTTCACATTGTTTTCTTGCTTATTTCATACCCAAACCATCCAGCCATTAACCTTTGGGTCTAATTGCTCTTTAAATCCATCTTTTAAATACTTAAGCTATTTACTCACAATTTAACAAATTTTGAGCTATTTTCGCTTAGTCCTTTTAATTAATTAGCTATCCAAACATCAAAATTTTCTAACTGAAACTTTAATACTAACTCAATGACACTTCATAAATATTTATAAAAATATTTATAGCTCGATTTTCAAATTTGAGGTCTCGATACCTCGTTTTTGACCCGTCTGACCTAATAAATTATTTTAATTCACTAATTTCACCATTTCACAAATTCTTCTAAATTCTTACTTGACTCATAAGTATTAAGTTACTATCTTGTTCAATCTTATTTGTCCGATTTAGTGATCTCAAATCACCATTTTTGACACCACTGAAAACTAGGCCGTTACATTCTACCTCGGATTTGTGGTTTCGCAACCACTGTTCCGTTTAGGCCCTATTTCGGGATGTTACAAAAAATACCCCTCGGAACTGGTCAAACAGATCATCAATCCTCGAAAGTGGATACTTGTTCTTAATAGTCAGTTTATTCAGTTGCCGGTAGTCAATACACATCCTCATGGATCCATTATTCTTCTTTACAAATAGTACCAATGCTCCCCACAGAGACATACTAAGGCGGAGGAACTCACGATCCAACAACTCTTGAATCTGAACCTTAAGCTCCGTAAACTCCTTCGGTGTCATTCAATAGGGAGTGATAGACACCAGAGCTGTACCAGGGAAAAGCTCAACCCCAAACTCCACTTCCTGATTCGGAGGTAAACCCGATAGCTCCTCAGGAAAAACATCCAAAAAATCCCTTACAGTGTAGATATCCTTTACAGTAAAGTCCTCAGAAGCGAAAACACTCACGTAGGCCAAGTACGCATTACATCCCTTGCGAACTAGTTTTTCAGCTACCAGTGCAGAGATTACGTTATCCAAGTAGTTTTGACGTTCCCCAATCATGACTACCCCATCATCATCGTCAGTTCTCAAGACGACCCTGTTGATCGCACAATCTAAGGTTACACAATGCATTATTAACAGTCCATCCCCAGAATTCGATCGAACTCCCTAAACGAAAGCTTCATTAAGTCAGCCAAAAAGATCGTCTCTTGAACCTCCAACGGTACATTTCTGAATAACTTATTAACCCTTATAGACTGCCCTAATAGACTCAGTACAGTAACCTCACTTGTAGTGCTCTCAACCGAAATCCCCAAGTTTTCAGATATGTTGCTAGGTACGTATAAGTGAGTAGACCCTATGTCTATCACTGCAATATATGGTACATCAAGAATTAGAAACATACTGGTGATGACGTCAGGAGCATCTCTATCCTCTTGGATACATGTAGTATAAACTAAAGCAGGTTTCCTCGTCTCAGTCTATCCGGTGCTCTCTATCCACGGCCCATACCATTACCACCCCTAGCCAAACCACGGCCTCTCGGTGGCTATTGTGTTACCCTTTATGGTTGTGAAGTACCAGTACCCTGAGCTTGCATCTGATCGGCCCTCAACAGAAATTCCCGAATACGATGATCCAATGATCCACGCCTCAGACACGTCTCAGTCTTCCTCTAACACTCACCTTGGTGACGTCTACCACAATCTACACATGGCTATAATCTAGTAGAAGCAACAAGGGGCCCAGCTCTAACTGGCCCATCAGGTCTGGCCTTTTTCTTAGTCCTCTGTATAGAACTTGAGGGCTCCGAATCTCTCTTTTTCTTACCTCTCTCTCTGTCACAGTTTTTGCGCTCAGTGCGCTTAACCACCTCTGCGATTTTCGTCTTTTCAACCAGTGAAGAAAAATCACACTCCCTCTATGAAGCTATCAGGGCTCTCAAATTATCCCTGAGGCCATCATTAAAGCGGACACATCGCTCATACTCAGTCGCCACCATACCTCGCGCATAATGGCTCAATCGTAGGAATTTAGCCTTATACTCGGCCACAGATCGATCTCCCTGAGTAAGGTTCAGGAGTTCCCTTTTATGGTAAGGTTCAGGAACTCCCTCCTATGGGCATCCACGTAGCTCGCCACTACATATTTCTCCTGAAAGGCAGTCTTAAAGAACTCCTAGGTCAGACGTTCAGGCTAAGTGCCCTCCTTGGCAGTCAGCCACCACTAGTAAGACTCATCCCGTAGCAGTGAGACTGTACCTTTTAATTTCTGCTCGGGGGTGCAATTTAGATCATCCATGATCCTCTCCGTGGCCTCAATCTAGTATTTGGCCACATTAGGGGTGACTCTAGTGACACACCTAAAAAGTTCAGCTCTATTAGACTGGAGTCGTTCTGTGACCAACCCTCAGCCCCCACATCCAGTGTTGGGTCCAGCGACCCTCTCTAGTATCCTTAGCATAGCCTGAGACAATGCGTCGTTCCCAGCTGATCGACTCTGAGACTCAGTCTCAGTAGCAGGTGACATGAGTGTCTCACTCGTGTCCAAATTCGGCATACTGCCTAGTGAAGAGGACTCAGCTCAAGCCCCTCAATGGCCTCTACCTCAGCCTCTAGTACCTCTTCTGCGGATACCTTGTGTGCTCATGTCTAATCGAATTTTACTGTATTACAAATTTTATGAACCAGTTACGGTTTCAGTATTTATTAGCAGATGTTTTATGTAAACAGTTTCAGTAATTCAGAGTGATTTTCGCAAATCGCAGTCTCTCTCTGTTTTGCTACAGTCTCAGTTTTACTACAGTTTCAGTATATACTGCCTAGAGTGTTTTCACAGTATACTACTTACAGTAGTTTCAGAATATACTATCTACAATATTTTTAATTTAAACTTATCACAATTTCAGAAGACTTACAGGATCAGCGCCGGAGACTCGGTGTACCACATACTCAGTCAAATCATTTCAAATAATTTCAAGATTAATTCTTTAAAAACCAATTTTTAATACCCAAAATCCACAGTCGAGTTTTGTAACCTGACTCTGATACAACTAAATGTAACACCCTAAACCCAGCCCAGACGTTATGGCCTAATCTGGTGATGTCACATGATAGGGTGTTTGAAAGCTAAGTTTCTATGGTAAGTCTATTTCCGTTTAATTACTTTTCTTATCTCTTATTAATTCCAAAATCCTTACTCATTTAATCGATTGTTTTAAACATAATTCATTGCGAAAGCTTTTAAATTCGTTTTGAGTAAATCGTGTGTTTAAAGAAAACTTTACCTTTTCAAAAACCGAGTTTTCCTATGTCTAGCAGTTATAAATCCATAAAAATAAATAAAAACCAAATTTAAGCAAAAGTCCCAAAAAGTCCACAAATTACATCTAAATAAACCACGGTAAATAAAACCATAAGTTATAAATCATAAAATTCCAAAAAATGTGGTCACCGTCGAGTCTTCTGTCGTCCGGTCCGTCTAGGTCTGGGGATTACCTGTGCACATTAAACAAAGAGGTGTGAGTTTACGTAAACTCAGTGTGTAATCCTATAGAAAACAAACAACAGTAAACACAGTGCAAAGTTAAAAACAGTCTTGGGCCTAAGCCCCTTTCAGTATCAGTATCAGTATGAACAAGGGCCTTAGCCCATCATAGTATCAGTAACAAATATACAGTATTCAGTAACCAAGTCATACCAACCCGCCTCTACACACTATCTCCGTCCAACCCTACACTCCATATGGGGATTAAATCAATCCACCCATCCCTACACTCTAGGCAGTACCGAATGCGGCACAAAACAATAGTTTGCAGCTGTGCCACCAATATATTAGGCTTAAGAGCCTTTCAATACACTTCCTCCAAATCAAATCAACCCAGCCCCATGCAATGCAACATACAATACATGGCATGCTAACTCATGATATCCGTACATATAATCAGTCAGTAAATGTATACATGCATACTATCATCATACTCAATATATATCTATCAATCAGTCAGTTCACACAATTAGCGGTCTAAGTAATGCTTATCGACCCTACAGTAGGTTCACAGTCGACTTGGGCGACCCATGCAACTTTAGCAATCAAATCAATGAAAATGGGCTCACACGCCTATGTGGCCTACTCGTGTGTCCCACATTGCCCAAATTTGCCTTGGCCATGTGGATTACACGGCCTGGCCCAAAATCTCACACGCCTGTGTGGTCCACACGACCCAAATTTCTCCAGCCCGTGTGTCGCACACGGCCTGCCTGGCCATCACACTGTCTTGTCATGCGCGCACATCCTGGCCCAATCGAACACACGCCCGTGTTAGGGCACAGATCTACCAGACGTTCAACCACACGTCCATGTAGCGTCAACAGTGGGGTTTTCAGCTTTTACCGAAACCCTATTTTTTGTGTTTTCGGGTACACACCTAGTACGATTTTGATGCTACTGCAACTACGAGCACTCCAGAACCTAAAGACATCCAAAAAGCCTCCGAATTAATTGCTTAAAACGATTACTAAACCGATCCAAAATGAGTTATTCAGTAGACTGAACAACCACACCTTACCTTTAATCGAACAACGGTTCTTCCACACCACTAATTCCCCAACGAATGATTTCAAGCCTCTGAATTTTCCCCTAATCGAAATAAGCACAAAAATCTTCATTACAACACTAACTACAAAACCTTAATATAGCGGCAGAAAAGTTACTAACCGAACGAGCGTAAACAACATCGAACAAAAAAAATACAATTGCGAAACCGAAAAAGAGAGGAAGAAAACAGAGAAAAACTTGGCAGAGAAAAAAAAATTCAAACGTCAAAACTGAAAAAGGAAACCCATTTTTTTTTTTTTGAAAAATGATAAAAATAAAAACAAACTAAAATCTGATAACCACCTCACATCTCTTAATTATCTCAATTAACCACCCACTAGTAGGGGCGAACATTCGATTGAATCGAATCGAATCGAAAATTTTTGAGTTAATCGAGTTTTCAAATCTTATTTTATTATCCTAACTTTATTTGAAATTTTCTCAAATGGAGTCGAGTGAGATGGAATTCGAATCGAATCGAATATATTTATTCGAGTTAAATTTAAAAAAAATGACTTTAACGTTATTTATTTTATGTAATTTTTAAGAATAATAATTTTCTTTAAAGTTTTAAACATGATCATACAACAAAAATTAAAGTAAATAAGTGAATAAATAAAAGGAACACGATTTGGAGGTAAGGATTTTGATTTGAATGTTTGAATGAACTAGAAGAAGAAGGAAGAAGGGTTTATTTTAGGGTTTTTTTAGAAAAATAGATTTTAGGGTTTGATTTTCGTGGAAATGGAGACTAGAGTCTAGAGAGAATAAAAAAAATAATTTGAGGTTTGGACTTTGGACGATAGAATTGGCTGGGGCCCAGGGGTTTGATTTGGGGGAGATATTGGGTTTTGGGAAAATATTTCTTTGGGCAAACAAACTTGAGGTTGGGGAAGTGGGATAAAACAAAATCTGGGCTTGAGGGAAATTGAATTAAGTAATTAAGTAAAAGCCTAAAATTTTAAAAAATTAAAAATATAGTTTATATTCAGTTTATTCTAATTATTCAAGTTATTCATATTCGAGAATTCCACTCGACTCGAACTCGAAATTCGAAAAAAATTTGAGTTGATTTGATTAACTCGATTCGAATAATTCGAAATTCAAATTTTTTTCTATTTTTTCGAATCGAATTTTGCTTATCCCTACCCACTAGCATCCACTACTCAAAATTTCAATTTAACTTGAACTCTACCACACGCCACACGCCTCAAGCAAAAATAATTCCCTTGCCTACGTAGGAACTCAAACACAAGACTTCCAACCAACTAATACTCCATTTAATCACCAGACCAACAGAGTCATTCTAATATGAAATTACAAATAATTAGATATAAGTCCACTGCTCAAATATCAGGCTTAACTCAAAAAAAAAAAACCAAAATTTACCAAATGCAAAACTTAAACTTAAAAACTCACACACACAGAGAACATTTAACCACTAAAACAAATATAAATTTATGTCACATTTTAACAAAATAAAAATAAAATTTTGAGTCATTACAAAATTAAATTTTATAAATAAATTATATTAATCATATTTAAAATTTATATTTCATAAATTATATGTTAAATTACTTTTCAGAAGTACAGCTCAATCGTAACAGTAAAACAAAATAATTTTAGTATTATAGTTTACCTTTTTGCGTCCATCAATATAAGTTGTATAGCTATGGGTTGATATAAGATTTTTAAATTTTAAACTAATTTTTGGTTGGATAAAATACTTGTTGAATGGTTCGTGAACAAGAAGTTGCTGATCTTCACACTTTCAAGTTGATGAACAAAGCTGATTTTCTCAAAATTCAAAACAGAACAGCCATGTTTCTGACTGAAAAGCCCACAGTCACAATGGCCCCAAGCTGTGGATGAACTGACAAAGGAGACATGGTTGGCACGTGCTCAGCATTCCCCCACGACAATGACCCGCACGTGTGACTTCGGCCAGGGAAAAGAAGGTAAACACAACATCCCAACCCGACAAACCCAAAACAAGAAAAAATGTTACACCAAACGATACATTACATCAAACCTTGTAGAATGTACCTATGTATAAAGATAGCATCATTTAGGGATCTCGAAAACAAAATTCTGAAATCGACAGTGTTTGAGCCGAGTTGATCGAATCCGCTAGAATTACATTTTCTTTTTTGAAATCCAGATTCTGGACAAATCGGATCGGGCTAGCTTTAAATAATATTGATCTGGTTTAGACTGAAATTCTCCCGAAATATTTATGAAATTGCTTTTTATATTTTTCAAATATTAATTAAATTTAAAAAACCCTTAAAATTTTATTACTACCAATAGAAGCCAATATTCGATTGAATCGAATAAAAAAATTTAAATTAATTGAGTTCACGAATTATATTTTATCATCATAACTCAATTTGAAACTTTCTCGAATAATCGAATATATTTGTTCAAGTTAAATTTTAAAAAATAATTTTGGGTCTTTGTAATTACTCTCTTCCACCGTAATTAAATTTGTTATTAATTTTATCACATCATAATTTATTTATTAATCTTTTATATACAAAGCTAACTTCTTTACTTACGTAGTTGCTTTAATTATGTTTTGATTTTTGTCACTATGTATTTTGAAATTAAAAAGTATATTAAATGTAAAACTATGATTTTTAATAAATATTATTTTAAAGATAAAATGTGAAATTCATACAAACATAAAATTTTACACGAATATTTTATGATATTATTAATAATTCAACTTTAATATAAATATTCAATATGATTAAACAATTCAATAATATAATTAGTATAAAATGTCAAAATTAATTTAATAATATAAATAGTAGATATAAATAAAATTATTACTATTTAAGTTTACAGATTTTTTTGGATGATTTTAATTTTTATTTGGAGATAAAAGGTGAGAAGTAAAAGTTTATGGGGAAAATAAAAGTTATAGGAAGTAAAATTTTGAGGAAAGTAAATAAGGGAGTAACATTTTGGAGAGAAAATACTTAAAAAAAAATTAGGGAGGGGGATGGGTTTGGGGTAGATGGGGGCCTAGGGGGTGGGATGAGAGAGAAGTAAAAGTTTTAGGAGAAAAATGGGAGGGTGTAAAAATTTTGGGTGAAAATAAAAAGCTTTGAGGGTTTTGGGGAGTAAAATTTTAGGGGAAAGTAAATAGGGGAGTAAAATTTTAGAGGAAAAATATTAAAAGAAAATTTTGGTGGGAAATGAATTAGGAATAGATGGGGGGTTGGTAGGAAGGGAATAAAAGTTTTTTTTTGGGGGAAGTGAGAGGAATAAAAGTTTTTTTTTTGAGGGGGGAAGTGAGAGAGAAGTAAAAGTTTTGGGAAAAAAAGTAAAAAAAGTTTGGGGGTTTAAGGTAAAAATATAAAATATTATAGATTGATATTCGGTTTATTCGAATTATTCAAGTTATTAAAATTCGAAAACTCAATTCGATTTGAAATCGAAATTCGATAAAAAATTCGAGTTGACTCGAATAACTCGATTCGTTTAACTTGAAATTTAAATTTTTTTAATTTTTTTGAGTCGAATCGAATTTTGCTCACGCTTAACTACCAATAGCATTTTACCACATTTACTCCCATTTTACCATATTTTTAATATTAATGAAATTGCTGTCTCAAGTATGATTTTTTAAAGTTTTTTTGAACTTAATTAATTTCAATTTCAATTAAAAATAATTTAAACTTGAATCACGTCAAATTAAGATTGAATATACAATTAATTTTCTGATTCGAGACGGGATTTAAAATTTTTTAAACCTCAAGATCTAATCGGAGTCGAAATATGGCGGTAGAATATTGGGTCGGGGTCAAGATGGGGAAAAATCCGCCCGCCCCACCCTGTTGCATCATTAGGGATGGAAACGAAATAGGTACATTAGCATATTTGCAGGTTTCTAGGATGCTTATATATATATATTTGAATTTGGGTATTTTCTTAATATCCATAGTGAACTTATACAAAATGTAGACATTAACCATTAAATATTTATTATCTGAACTTTACATGATAATGAAATGAATTTTGGATATTTCAAAAAGATTATACAAATAAAACTTAAATATAAAAAAAATGACATATATGGGAGTTGAAAATCTATACCCCCGTGAAGTGGAAGGGGGAGTTGGCAACATCATTGAGTCAGTCCCTCCTGGATGTGTGTCGCTTCCATCATCCCTCAAGTGAGTACTAGATAGTGACAGTTAAGAAGACATTTGGAGACAAACGATACCTCACATCTGAGCTTTCTTTTAATCGCACCAGGCATTGCCTTCCACGTTGCTTCATTCTTCTCCATTTGATGTATGGTGTGTAAGCTGGAACTGCTTGCTTTGAAGCTGGAACAATGGAAATGGGAATGGGAATGGGGGGATGGATGGGCTGCGTTTTGTTGCTTTGCTTTCAGCAGGGACCGCACACGTGGATGATTTGAACAAGCCATGAATACGACTGTTGACTGTGGTCGTCGGCACCAAAATATCTTTGTGTGGACCAACCATTACTTTGCATTACTCCACACTTGCCATTTTCCTACTTATTCTCCTTTATCATCGCAACTTGTGGTCTTCGCTTATTACTTCTTCATTAAATTTAACATCCAGTTGGATCCAAATCTTTATTTTCTTAGGAGTGTTAAATATAAAAATTAAATATTTATGGAAGTGTCTTTAATCTAGTTTGTAGTGAAAAATAGGTGAATATTAATTTATTTAGAATTCAGTACATAATATGTAAATCAAATATTATTTGAAAAGAAAAAACATAATTTAAAACATAATATTGGTTTAAAAATTCTTATACATTTTACCCTCATTTGATTATTACAAAAGATTATTTGAACGTTTTTATAAAGTTTTTTTATATAACTATTTAAAAGATTTTATAAGTAAAAAGCTAAAAGATTAAATTTTAATTAAAAAAACTCTTTGATTAAGGGTATAAAGTTTTTCCTTTCATCATAGTTGTAACCTCCCTAACCCGGCTTAAACGTTATGGCTAGATTGAGAAAGCTGTATTAGCCACTGAAATAGCTAAACTAACTTACGTTACTTTTGAAGATTTTAAATAAACTCATTTAAAAAAAAAAAAACCATATTTGCACTTTGTGTTAGTTTAAAAGAGTTCATTTATTAGATAATCTATACTTAAGACTCATTTTATTATTAATAGTATTGTTTAAGAAAAAAATCATTTGCTTATCACTCTTCTTTATAAAAACTCGATGTTAAACTAATATAGAGGAAAAGCCATTTTTTAAGTTATTTTGGAAACTTAGTTGCCTTATCGATTTTTTTTTTCAAAAATGGTTCATTTGCAATGCAACAGAAATTAGGAAATAATGTCAAATTTTATTTAAACTTGATATCATGCATTTTTCGGTTATTATGATTGAGTAATCCATGCATGCAAAAATTTCCAAAAGAAAAGTTACCAAGCCTCAGACTAGAAATAATTAAAATTACAAACCAAAACCAATAAAGACTTTATAATACTTATTAAGAATAGTCCGAGGTCTAAGGTGATTCTCCGAATGCCAAGTCCGGTCCTAATTTCGAGGTTTACCTGAAAAGTTAAATACTATTGGGGGTGAGCTTATGAAAACTCAATGTGAGTGGAACAGTTATTTAAACAGACATAAATATCGAATACAGTGAAACATATTAGCTTTAACAGAAGAACACAGAACCATCATTGGAATTTAATATCATTACATAGCCATTATCAAATTAATGTCAAATGGTGTGTGAGCATGGGTTATCATCCATTCGAGTAACAATAATTAATTTTGATACCATCCAATACAACATAACACAATACGTAGCATAAATCAATAACATTCGAATATGTCATGAGCATAATGCAATTCAAAAAGGTTCCTACCCATATCATCTATTACACATGACGAGTTCCTTAGAACCTGTTTGCCAAACTCCAACAAATGTGAGTATAGCTCGATGCGGTAAAACTACCGAATAATCAATAATGCAAAAAATCTGTCGAATATCAAATAGTGTGATACAATCGCTAATAACATTTAATATGCGATAAAATCGCCAATCCCCTCAGTACTCTAGGTGCAGTGCACTGACTACATATAAATGCAAACCTAAGATGCCGTCGATACTCCACGGAACTCCTCCATCCACAAGATATCCCATCCCAATGCAAATGCAATATGTCACACAAACTCATACATAATCATATCTTAATACTTTTCACATTTATTTCACATGTTCAACATGCCCTTAATAATCACATACTTTCAGTAAATGGAAACAGTGTTTCAACTTTCAAATTACCATTAAGATGATATCATTCAACATTACACAATTTCACATACTTTTACGATTTTCCAATCTGCATGTTTAGCAACCTTTCCAATATAACATAGCAAACTATCCATGCAATTATATCATGCATAAACTCATATATCAGCAAATCATGTTATATATACAATCAATCTCATGAAAAATAACACAATCGTGCATCACATTACCATTCACGCAGTCACACTATCAAACTAGCAACTTTGCTAACAATCAATCTTTTAGGGCATGAAACATACCTTGTTCGGCCACTTACAAAATTAATTATTTTTTGCTATTAAGCCAATCTAATCAGCAAGATAAATCATCAAATATATCAAAATTAATTATTCTTTGCTATTAAGGTTTTTATTTTAGGACCCACACCTTATTTTTCGCTTTCTCGCAGCACACTAGCGAATCTTCCAATTTTTCTTAATAAACCTTAAAACAAACCTAAGTTCAAAATCAATATAAATTCCATAAATTCATATCTTAGCTAGATCTTAAACACCCACTTATGGGTTCCAACCAATCCTCAAAATTACTACTATTTTACAAATCCAAACTCGTTAGATTTCTTACACTATTTTGTTGTGAATCGTGCGCGCGAACGTCTTTCAGCTTAACGGTTGATTTGGGGTGTTCCAGTTAGCACCTAATACAATTACATATTGGAAAATCAGTAGCTAATATTAATTAAAATCCCTCATTTAATCAATCCATAACCTTTTCCCAACAACTTTGTTTAAAAAAAAACTAGTTCACAATTAATCGCACTTACACTTCCCGAATTGTGAGATCCAAATGGCTAATTGATCAAGAACGTCTTTACCTAATTACCATGTGATTAAAAGCTGATTAGGAGGGTTCAAGAACTCAAATTAATGTTGGGAAAATATGGGCAAAAACCAAGAAAAAAAACAACCCCTTTCTTGTACATAGGCACACGCACCACCGCCTGCGGTAGCCAAATTCAGGACTAATTTAAAAATGATTTTAAGATCAATTAAAAATCTAGAAAAATACATTTAAAATTTTTAAAATTCTCCTAAAATTCAGATCTGGAAATTTAGGTTTTTAATTGACAAGATCAATCAAGAAATTGAAGAAAGAAAAGCTTTTACCCAAGCTAGTTGAGAGAAACGACAATGACACTTTGTTGGCAATGTTCATGTAACGACCCGATAGTCAGGAGTGTCGAAAAGTAAAGTTCGAAACTTCGTAACCGTAAAATGAATCCATAAGTATTTTATTAAATGTTTACGAGGTTAGTTTAGTAGTGAATTAGATTTTAATTAAGTGATTTCGTGAAATTAGGAGTTGTTTAGGTACAAGGACTAAATCGTGTAAGGGCTAAAAGTTAAATTATAGATTAAAACAAATAAAAAGGGACTAATGTAACAATTATACCATTAATTAAATTGGTTGGGTGGTGACCGACCATGGTTTAATGATATATATATATATATATATATGCATGTGTATATTATATATATATATTATATTTATAAGTTAAATAATAATAATAGTTAATGGTGAAAAACAACCATACCCATTTCTTTTATTTTACATGCAAACAAATTAAAAAGAAAAGAAAGAAAAAGGAGAAGAAGTTGGACGGCACTAGAGGTGTGCATGGGCCGGGCTACTCGGTCCGGCCCGAAGACCCCCCCGAAATGTGAGAGGGTTTGGGCAAAAATATAGGCCCGAAAAATGGGCTTGGACAAAAAAATAGGGCCCGTTTAAAAAATGGGTCGGGCCTCGGGTAAGGTATTTTTAGCCTGGGCCCGACTCGGCCCGGCCCGAATCACTAAAGGACAAAAAAAATTTGCATATTTTTTTTTAATTTTTGAATGTTATTTTCTTGTTGTTTTCTCTCTATTTTGTTACCATTTTATTATTATGTTGCTATTATTTTGTTGTTATTGTTTAGATATTGTATAAAATTTATTTTATTGTTAATTTTCTTATTATTTTAAAGGCATTTGTTAATTTTTTTATTATTTTAGAAGCATTTGCTTGTTAAGTTGCATTTATCTTAGTGTTATTTAAGTCTACATATTTTTTAAAATTTATTTTTAATTTGTTGGGAAATATTTATTTTGATATTTTTTGTATTTTTGATCTATTATATATATTTAAAAATAATATAAAAAATTAATACGGGCGGGCCGGGCTGGGCCTGGGTTTTAGTATTTTATCCGGGTCGGGCTTGGACAAAATTTTAGGCCCATTTTTGGGCGGGCCTGCCGCCCGAGCCCAATAAATGGGCATGATTTTTAGTTGAGCCCGGCACAAACCCGGACCTGCCCGCCTATGAACACCTCTAGACGGAACCTTAAGGTTTTTAACTTTTTCAATTTCAATTAGTTAGTCAATTTAGTCTATTTTCTTGTAATTTTTACATTTTTGGAATCCCGATACTTAGGGCTAGTAGACCCATGTTGCAATTTTTAGTATTGTTTAAGATTTTAAATACTACTATTGTTGAATAGTTTAAATATTAGGGGTTAAATAGATAGATTTTTAAGTTAGAAGTGGAAAATGACTAAATTGTGGGATTAATTGTTAATTTTGAGTAATAGAGACTAAATTGTAAAAAAATTCAAAATTAAGGGGTAGAATTAAAAATAGAGTGCTAAATTTGGCTTAGAGTGAAATTAGTATAAAAATTTGAGGTTAAATATGAATATTAAAATTAGTCTTGGTTTAAGGACTAAATTGAGGATTAAGCAAAATATGGTATAAACTTTGAAATTTAATGAAAATTAAGTTATGTATTATTAATTAATTATAATTATTTTATTCCGTAACAAAAATCGTTCCAGAATCCTTGAGTAAGAAGGAGAAAGAAAATGTCTACGTCGAGTAGCTAGGAAAATATGATTTGTGTTTCTATAATCCGAATTAAGTTATAAACTATCGCATATTGCATTGTTTATATTTATGGTAAGCATTTGAGGTGGGTACTCTTATGCTTTGGGATTAAATTGAATCCATAGTTGATTGGAATGGACTAATTTTGTATATTACGAAATGTGTTGCATATGTGAATATTGAATTGAATATATGTGATAATGTATATATATGAGATTGAGACATTTGATGTATTGAAAAGTGAAATGAGACCCTATTAACTGCTTCGGGTTAAGTCGGATATAGATGGCATGCCATAAGATAGGAAGAGTTCAAGGATTTCTTCGACTTCGAGTCGATGAAGCATTGGTGCCAATTTGCTTCGGTTTAACCGATGAGACACTAGGTGTCAACTTATATAGCGCTGGGCGCAGTTGTTACTTCGGATTTATTCGATAAGGCATTGGGTGCTAAACTAGTGTGTTGGTTGGATCTGTGTATCCGTCCGAGTTTGAGTCGTGTTAATAGGAAAAATTAAATAATGATTTTATGTGTTTGATATTGAGATGGCAAAATTGAGAAATGATTATGGGATGAGAAATGAAATATGAAATGATGAAATGAGATGTAAATTTTGAAATGAGTTCAAGTATTGATAAAAAAGATGAACCATGCCGTTGCATGAATTGAATTATCAAATGCTATACATGCATATATATATATATATATATATATGAGATGCCACTGATATGTACTTGAACATTTGGAAGCAAGTAGATGTAAATGAAGAATGATTAAATTCGTATTATCGATTGATATATATATATGTTTATAACATTACTTGTTACATTGCTTGCATTTAACTACTCATATTAAGTTTAAATTGTTCGGATTATAGAAATACCACTGAGTTATACTTAGTGTGCAATTTGTTTTTTGTGCGCAAGTTAGGTACTTTTAGCTTATCGTCGACACAACATCCAACAATGAATCTCAAGCTCAAGTGTGGTGATGTTAAAATTTGTAATGGTATGTACCTAGGAAGTCTAAATTTGCAATGGCATGTACCTAGGAAGTCTTTGTTTGAGGTTGCTTATAATGTAATAATATTTTGGTTTTCTAGTGATATGATGATTATGTGTATATATGGTAGTCGTTGAGGCTATGTTAGCATACTAGCTTAGTTTAATGTTTTGGTAGGTGTTAGTTTAAAGTTTAGTAGCTGAAGTAGCTAAATGGTAGTCCAATTATGGTAAAATTTGGTATAAATGGAAGCTTTGAATGATTGATGTTTGCTAGTATGTTTGATGGTATAGAATGAGGTACCAATGAGGGTACATTGGTTAGACACTTAGAATGGTTATTTCGGCTTGTTTTGAGCATGTTTAATGGTGTTTTGAATAGATTAAATGGTTGGTAATTGAGTTACTCAATGTCCAAGTAGGTATAATTTGGTAAACTTGAGTTTCAAGGTACATTTAGGTGCACACGGCCTATTACACGGCTGTGTGTCACACATGGGCAACACACACGAACGTGTGCCCTGAGCGTGTTGAAAAATAGTATAGGTGTAGTTTCCACACAGGCTGATACACAACATGCGACACGACCATGTGTCACAAGTCAGTGAGTTACATAAGTAAGGACACAGGCTGGGGCACGGCTATGTGTCCCAACTTTGAAAGTTGCAAGATACGGAGCGTTCCATAAGGTCATGTCCCCTATTTCTAGGTATTTTTAAAATTTCCTTAAAACTTTCAAAATTGTTCCAAATTAGTCCCTTTTTGTTCATAGGCTATTTTTAGGGATAAATAGACTGGAATTAAGGCCTATAAGAGTTTTTTACTCTAATTTTGAATGAAATAGCAAACCTAAGCTAGGTAAAGCAGGTCATTTTACTAATATTATCGAAGGTAGTAGTAGTTAGAGTATGGTTCAATACTCTGATGCTAATAATTGGGGTAGTCTTGTTATGTATTCAACTTTTAGCTTTCAAGAGGGGATAAATAATGATAAGAGTGTAGACAGTGGCAGACTGATAAACCGTAAATTATACATATTTTTACCCCATTTTTAATGTATTTTATGGATGATTTCTCATTAGAATTGGTGAATTCGATGCTTCTAATGCATTAATTTCATGTTTTATACTTAGGAAAGCATAGGAGAGCGAAAGGAACGAGAAACGGGCCAAAAACAGAGAAAATGGGCTAAAATACGAAATCAACATGGCCTGGACCTCCTCACACGGGCAGACCACACGGCCGTGTTAATCTAGCAGAATTTAAGCACGATTCATACGGGTATAGCACACACCCGTGTCATTCTAACAGGCTCAAACACGGCCTGAAGTAATTGCACACGGGCGTGTCCCTGCCGAGCCCAAGTTAAGTCCAATTCGGAAAAGGTCACTTTTAAGGCTTCTAGGCATTCCAAAGCCTATAAATACACCCTAGAGGAGGAAGAAAATGAGACGGTGAATAGGGGGTAAGGAATTACTCCAAGGAAGCCGATTGATCCATCTCAGAAACCGGATTCATCATCAAGGCTGAAGATCTCTCCTCAATTTCCCTTTAGGAGTTTTGGGTTTTCTTTATGTTTTGTATTCGTTATTCTTTTGAAATGTTTTCTTATTTAGTTATGAACTAAAACCCCTAAATACCTAAGGGGAATGAAACCTAAGACGAATCTTGTTATTCAATCTAGGGATTAGACGTTATTAGTCTTGAATAGGGATAATAACATAACTTAGGGATTTCTACGAAACAAGTTGAATGAATAAATTGTCCTATTCGAAGCCAGAATAACAAGTAAAGTCTAGGTGGAGTTTTCCTTAGGTATTTTCTTAAGTCAATCGATTTTTCCCAAAAGCAATTCCCCAATCCTTTACTCTGTGCATTCTTAGTTTAGATAATTAGTTAATTAAAACAAAACCCCATTATTCTTAGGCTAGATAATAAAAAGACAGTCATTACTAGTACTTTTAGTTCCTTTGGGTTCGACAATCCGATCTTGCTAAAACTATACTACTGTTTGATAGGTACACTTGCCTAAATAGCGATAATAGTTAGTTTCAAGAACGATTAATTATAAATTTTTAAAACCTATCACGAAACCTCGTGATCAAGTTTTTGGCGCCATTGCCGGGGAACTAAAATATTAGGAACACTCAATTTTTATTACTTTAGCCATTTATTTTTCTTTCAATTTAATTTAATTTAATTATTATATTACTAATTAATTTACTTTTTCTTTCTCTTGACAGGTTTTTATAGTTTATGACTAGAAGAAACCCATCGGGACTATTACTTTTTGACGAAGAAATCGATCGCACAGTTCGTTGAAACCAAAAAAAAAATAAGGCGAAGCTTAAGATACACAGAGAATGAGCAAAAAGACGATACTCAACCCCAACCAAGAGATGGTGAAAACCAAGGCAATCACTACTTCACGCAATTATGCTAATCAAAATCCTACTCCACATACTTTGTATGACTATGCTAAACCTTCTTTAACAGGAACTGAGTCAAGTATAGTTAGACCTGCTATTGCTGCGAATAATTTCAAACTGAAACCTAACACAATTCAGATGATACAACAGTTTGTTCAGTTTGATGGTTAGCAGGATGAGGATCCCAACACTCACTTGGCGAATTTTCTAGAGTTTTGCGACACTTTCAAAATTAATGGCATTTCTGATGATGCCATTCGCCTTCGGTTATTCCCTTTTTCACTGAGAAACAAAGCTAAACAGTGGTTGAACTCGTTACCACGATAGTCCATCACTACTTGGGAACAAATGACCAAAAAATTTCTACTAAAATATTTTCCGCCGGCTAAAATGGCTAAGTTACGTAATGATATCTCTTCTTTTGTGCAGATGGACTTAGAAACACTTTACGATGCATGGGAGAGATACAAGGATCTATTACAAAGGTGCACTCACCATGGGTTACCTCTATGGCTGCAAGTTCAAACGTTTTACAATGGTGTGAATCCCTCGACAAGACAGATGATTGACGCAGCTGCTAGAGGAACCATCAACAACAAAACACCTGAAGAGGCTTATGAATTCATTAAAGAAATGTCACTGAATAACTATCAGTGGCAAGTCATAAGGACTAAGCCAACAAAAACAGCAGGCGTTTATAATGTCGACTTAGTTACTATGTTGTCAAATCAGGTAGAACTTCTCAATAAAAAGATTGATGGTTTACTTGGTTCTACACAGGTACATCCAGTAACGAGGTGTGACTCAAGTGGAGGAGGTGTGCATACAGAATATCAATCCTTCAATCCTACAACCGAAGAGAAACAAGTCAACTATATAGGTAACAATAACTTTAGATCTCAAAATAACCCTTATAGTAATACTTATAATGCAGGTTGGAGGAACTATCCAAATTTCTCCTAGGGTGGTCAAGGGAATCAAAAGACACAAAATCCTCAAGGTTTTCAACAGCCACCTTATCAACAAGAGAAGAAACCGAACCTTGAAGATATGCTCTCTAAATTCATCTCAGTATCAGAAACCCGTTTCTAAAATACCGAGACAGCACTTAAGAATCAATAAGCATCGATCCAAGGGCTCAAAACTCAGATAGGCCAGCTATCCAAACTAATCTCCGAACGACCATAAAGTAGCTTACCAAGTAATACTGAACCTAATCCAAGGGAACACCTCAACGAAATTAGTACTCAAGATAAGGAAGGATTCATTGCGCCTGAGCTAGAATTGATGCAAGAAACTGTGGTAAGCAGAGGTAAAAGTGAGGTAAGTCATAACAAAACGGTGAATGAAGAATATAAACCTCATGTCCCATACCCTAACGCGACAAGGAAAGACCGCTCAGAAGAACAATTCGGTAAATTCCTCAAACTTTTGAAAAAATTACATATTAACTTACCGTTTATTAAAGCTCTATCACAGATGCCAAATGCAATAAAATTTTTAAAAGAGTATTTAGTAAATAAGCAGAAGTTGGACGAATCGTCGCATGTGGAGCTAAACGCAGTCTGCTCAGCTATTCTACAGAATAAGCTACCCCACAAATTGAAAGATCCAGAGAGTTTTACAATTCCTTGCTTAATTGGTAGTTTAGATATAAGTCATGCATTAGCTAATTTAAGGGCTAGTATTAACGTCATGCCTTACAAAATGTTTAAGCAACTAGGTCTTGAGAAACCTAAACAAACTAGGATGAGCATTCAATTGGCAGATAAAACTATAAGATTTCCTAAGGGTATTATTGAAGATGTACTAGTGAAAGTAGATAAGTTCATATTTCCCGTTGATTTCGTTGTTCTAGACATAGAGGAGGATAATAACACCCTTTTGATTTTAGGGAGGCCTTTTTTAGCAACTGCTAAAACAATTATTAATGTTGGCACAGGTGAGCTTACACTTCATGTGGAAGACGAAATGATCACCCTTCAAGCTCGTAATTCTGGCATCACATCGAACATTGAAGGTAATGGTCCACACCAATCTACTAAAACTGACAATATGACTTTGCAGAAATTGAGCTTCAAAAAAGTTCACGAGACATGTTCCAAAAATGATAGAGGACACATTCATGAAGAATGAAGGCTATGGATAGAGGAGCTAGACGAATGGCGAGCACATAAATCGAGAACACACGATAAACTAAAATTATGCCAGAATGAGTTCGATACCTCCCCAAATTTATTTAAGGTTGGTGATAAGGTCTTATTAGATGCCGTAGATCCCCACATTGTTACTACCACACCGAATGAGGAAATCCCTCTTGCGGTACTCAGTACGGTGGAGGTGAGTCATCCCAAGTTCGGCACGGTGAAGGTGAGTCATCCCAAGTTTGGCACTTTTAAGGTAAACAACACTCGATTAAAACCTTATTTTGATGAGATTGATAGCAGGAATGAGGAGTATAAACTCCTCAAACCACAATGACCATTCACTGAAGAGGTAAGTCGAGCTTAGACTATAAATAAGAGCTTCTCGGGAGGCAATCCGAGCACTAACATTATTAATTTCTTTAAATTTTGGTAATTAACTCCTAATCTACTAATAGAGATCTTGAATACAGGTGTTTCCACAGAGACACGACCAAGCACACGGGTGTGCTTAAGGCCGTATGAAAACAGGGAAAAAGATTTTCCCAACACGGGCTACCATTAAACGCCACAACCGTGCGACATGGCCATGGTCGAGCCTGCCAAAATAACACGGATATACGACACGCCCGTGTGGAAGACCCGTGGTTGAAACTCAGAAACTAGCACGAGCGTGCGACACGCCCGTGTCTAACACCTGTGGTCGAACCTGTTAAAATAACACAGGCGTGGGGATTAAACATACGGGCGTGGGAGAAACGAACGAAGCTAGACACGGTCGTGCGACACGGCCGTGTGAACCCACACTCTTGAGGAACACGGGCGTGTACTAAATGTCAGATGCACCCAAAATTGAAATTTGCGAATCATACGGGTTGAAATTGGGGAACATGGGAGTGTGCCATGGCCGTGTGCCCCAAAATCTATAAATACCCTACACTATTCACTTTTTTCTCCATTCAAAAACCTTAACCCTAGCCGTTGCAACTCCACACGGCTCCCTACCACGCCCGTGCGCCGCCTCCAACTTCATTTTTAAAGCTCAATCTCTCTCCCTTAGTGTTTGTTTACTCCTTTCACTTCTGTTTTACTCATTATTAATGCTTATTATTACAATAATCTCCATTACTTTTGAACTAGTTTTTATTTTTGTTCGTTACTTTATCATTTAGTTTGCATTTTTAGGTTCTTTATTATACATTTCGAATTAAATCAAGTTGTTAGACATACCTCATATACATGACATTACTATGCTTATTTTCATGCTATTATCATGCCAATGTCTATCATTTAAATTGCATTCCTAGGTTAGTTACCATACAATTCATGTTAAATTGAGACTAGGAAAACCTTATACTATTACATTTCTATTATCATTCTCATTATTATTGTGGTTGAGTTTGCTTCATATTAGTAGTCTTGGCTAAAATAGTTTACTTCCCCTTCGAATATGTTTACCTATTATTATTATTCTTTATATTACAGGCCTTCAATGTCATTTTTAAGAGGAAAGAAAACTACCGTACCAGCCTCGAAGAAGAGGAATGGAGCATCATCTTCCGCAGGTCCAACCGCGAAAATTCGTCACCCTCTCCTACAGTTTCCACGAAGGCCCCAAGAAGAGCTCTTCCAAATACTTCGGGCCCTACCTGTAACACCCCGTACCCGAGACCGTTTCCGGAGTCGAACACGAGGTGTTAACGGACTTAATTCATTAATTAAACAGCTCATACAATTCATTTTAAAATTTCCAGACAAGCTGGCTAACTGCATCACAGTCGCTTTAAAAATCATATCTCGAGTTACGAAACTCGAAATCCAATTCCGTAAATTTTTCCTGAAACTAGACTCATATATATATCTACTAATTTTTTTCTAGAATTTTTGGTTGGGCCAATTAGTACAGTTTATTAGTTAAAGTCTCCCCTGTTTCAGGGTTCAACTACTCTGACCTCTGTGTATTACAAATCAGATATCTCCCTATACAGACCCTCAATGACTATGCCGTTTGTCTCTAATAAAACTAGACTCAATAAGGAATCTGTACATATAAAGCGTGACTTCTAATTATCTTTGTAAAATTTATGGTGAATTTCCAAAGTCAGAACAGGGGATCCAGAAATTGCTCTGGCCCTGTTTCACAAAAATTTAAACATCTCATAAAATATAGCTCATATACCTGTTTTTCTTATTCCATATGAAAATAGACTCATCAAGCTTCGATTCCATAACTTATTCATTATTTAATTCCATTTCTACTATTTTTAGTGATTTTTCAAACTCACGTCACTGCTGCTGTCTGAATCTATTTTATGGTAAATTTTACCTATTTCATGGTTTCCATGGATTAGCTAGCAATTTGACATACATAATACCAAATATGATCATGATTAGCCATTCCAATGGCTAATCATTACCAAGCATTTCTATTTCCATACCACTCAATAACCATATCATAAGACCATACATATAAAATGATTATAATGCTATACATGCCATACTCAAAATATACAAGCCATTATGCCAAGATGGTATACGGATAGTGTGGCGTGCCTCCGACCGCTTCCGATTTCCGAGCTGGCTTGTCAACACTACAAGGAATGAAAAGGAGGAGTAAGCATAAATGCTTAGTAAGCTCACATGCAAATAGCAAGTAACATAACCATATAAGCAAACATAAAACATCATTTGCATAATCATCACCAAGACATTCATATCACCTTTTCATTTATCATCTTACCATATTGTTGTTATATCGAGTTTTCAACCCGAGGGTTAAGTACATACCTGTTCAAGTATCCATTTCACAACACTTACCAATACGTCCCTTTCATCTTGAGTATTCCTCCATTTGAGTAGAACTTTACCCGTTGAACACATCGGAATATAATTCGGATACATGGAAAGTTTGCACATAAGTGCCACTATATGTAGCCAAGCTACCATGTAACCCGCCCATAAGTGAACTCGGACTCAACTCAACGAGCTCGGTCGTTCGCATCCATAAGTGAACTCGGACTCAACTCAACGAGTTCGGATGCCTAGTTACATCTCACGAACTCGGACTCAACTCAACGAGTTCGGACGTCAGATCCATAAGTGAACTCGGACTCAACTCAACGAGTTCGGATGCTCAACCATCCTAGTGACATGTCACTTGTATCCTCATCTATTCCTAAGGTTCAAACGGGCTTTTTCCTCGAACACTTATCCTTGCCGTCTTCCGTAGAATGCCGAAATCAATACTCGGTAACAATTATATTTAACAAGTAGTTCACATAATTTACATATTATTTGAAATTAACCACAAAGCATACATTTCATAATAAAATTCAGTATAACATATAATTAACATCAATAACTTAAAATAACCATTATTCTACATTATTTACACATGAACTTACCTCGTATGCTAAAATGGCTATTTTTACCATTTCGTCCACCACTTAGTATTTTCCCATTTTAGCCCAATTTCAGTTTTCCTTGCTCTATCATTTAAAATATAGTCTAATTAGGACTCACATTATTCAAATTGACCCAAAATCATATTTTGGAAAATTTACAATTTTGCCCCTAAACTTTTGCATATTTACACTTTTGCCCCAAAGCTCGTAAATTAAAATTCAGCCTATTTTCTTATGTTTTATGACATGCTGATCATTTTTCCTTCTATGGCAACATCAAATTCTCACTCTAACATGTACTTATGACTATTAGGTATTTTTACCGATTAAGCCCTTTTGCTCATTTTCACTTAAAACCGAGTAGCACAAGTTGTCTAACATAATTTAAAACCTCATATTCTATTATAAAACACCAAAATACACAAATTTCACTTATGGGTATTTTTCCAAATATAAACCCTAGGTTAAATTATTGCTAGCATAAGCTAAATCGAGCTAGGGACTCCAAAACGTAAAAATCATTAAAACGAGGCTAGAACGGACTTACAATCGAGCTTGGAAGCTTGAAAACCCTAGCCATGGTTTCTCCTTGCTATATTCGGCCATGGGGTTGAAGATGAGCAAAATTGGCTTTTAATTTTGTATTTTAATTCATTTTACCCTAAATGACCAAAATGCCCTTACTACTAAACTTTCCAAAATTCCTTCCATGTCCTAATTTTTGTCCATAGACTTAGAAATTGGTAAAATTACTCTTTAAGGACCTCTAATTAATAATCTAATTCAATTTTATGCAAAATACTTCTAGAACACAAGTTTTGCAATTTATTCAATTTAGTCCCAAATTTCAAATTAAGCACTTTATGCATAAAATTTCTTCACGAAATTTTCACACAATCATGCAATCATATCATAGACCTTAAAATAATCATAAAATAATTATTTCTATCTCGGATTTTGTGGTCACGAAACCACTATTCCGACTAGGCCCAAAATCAGGATATTACACTACCTTTAGCAGTGGGCCGCTGCATCGACTGGGATGCCATAGAATAAGTCCAGATACTGATACGATTCGGGCTCTCTTAACCACCGACTCGTGAGAGCTGTTCTTCAGGATTATCAAGCTGACATACCTCGAGCTTACGATGGAACTCTGCTCAACGTTCCATCTCCAGACCGTAATGACAAGGTACGATGATCTCGGTACGGTCTAGTTTCGCCTAGGCAGATTAATCCACCAGCTAAGTGTCCCAGAGTTTGGTGCTGCACTAGGCCTATATACGGAGGAGTTCAGAGAGGAGAACAAACTACATGCTCTCAGTCGCCACATACATTTCTCTCCTTCGAAGTGCTAGGATACTTTGGCCCCTAGCACGGCCTCGTACAATCCTAGCCGCTCCAAGGCATTAGTTCTCCCACCATCCTTAAGGTACTTACACATTATTTTAGCTCATACGACTACAGGGAGGCGAGAGAGCACTGGCGTTGTCAACACCCACGACTTCTACTTCTTATGGTGCATGTCGCAAGGGCACGTCATTGACCTTGCCTATTTCATCGCCCTTACGATTCAGCACCAGACGGAGTGGCATCGGAAGGGGGTCATCTCCATTGGCCCCTACGTGACTAGGCTGGTACGACACTTCGGGCTCCTCAACACCGCGGCCCAAGAATCATCCCTCACCCTCATCGACTAGATGTCTCCACAAGGCATCTCAAGCGTGCTTAGCATGAGGATGATTGAGAGGCGCCGAGGAACCTACCCTCTCCTGTATCGTCTCGCACAATCTACCGAAGAGGAGGCCTACAAGGACATTCCTGATGATGTCCCCCCATAGCACGAGGACCCACCGACTCAGCCACCACCACCTTCCAGTCCAGTTCATGCGGTGGCTTCATATGCTGACATCTTTGAGCGCCTCAACCGATTTTAGCAGTAGTGTTTTCAATTATTTGACAACATTGATGTTACTCTACAGCAGATTTGTCAGCACCTTCACATCTCATCGCTAGTCCCACCTCGCGAACCATCCAGCGATGAAGATGTTCAGAAATATTTATTATTTTATGTTTTTAATTTTTATTGAAACTACTTTTTATTTTTGTTAGATTTTAAACTTTTATTTTTAATTATTAATTTCGGTTATTTATTTATGAGTAATTATTCTTCCTAATATCCCCTAAAATGTTCCTGATTTTATCACAATTATATAGATCTCTTAAAGCTCATCATCACATAGGAAATAAAACTCCACCGGGAAAGGTTCTCCACGACTGCCATGTCCTGCTCGACCACGACCATAGCTACCACTAGATATAATATTCTTTTTGCGCAGGACTTATGGCCTAATAAACATTTACGACTGCCGAAGTATCCTCCTCCACTCTCGAACCGATCACACTCCAAAACTCTAGTTTGAGGAATTCATTATACAGGAAGTTTCACTTCTCTCCCTATCTTATTTTTATATTCTAATAACTATCTTTGTACATTGAGGGCAATGTACATCTTAAGTGTGGGGGGAGCATTCATTCATTATCAGAAAAATCCCTGAATAATCATCTTGTTCTCTTGAAAAACTCTCATATCATATTTAGGATAAATTTTAATTGATTTATGATTTTGATTGATATATCTTGAATTAAAACATAGGCATTTATGGATTGATTGTTTAAACTTTAAGACATTAAAGAATCAAGCATGATAAGTTGATTTTTAAGAATTTAAAATTATAGGTTGTTTTCCCAAGTCTAGGTATTACTTTGAATTGGAATTCACGAGTCTAAACATCAAAAAGCCATAATTTTTGTGAGATTTTTGAGCCTTTTGAGCATCTATTAATTCTTTCATGCTCACTTTTATTATTGCTTTGAGTGCGTCAGTATTGAACTGTTATTCTAAAACTTGCTTGATTATGCATGTCGAGACCACACCATTTGATTTGATATGTCAAAATGATTAAGGCACTTAGGATTAACCCACTCATGCCATTAAAAGCCTACCTCCATGATTAACCCCTAGTAAACCCCCTTGAGCCTAACAAGCCATTTTTTGTATTACCCTTAATATTAACCTTTAACCCATTATTGTTGAAATCCCTTAAATTAATCCCCATTTTTTGTCGAGATTTGAGTTGAATGGATTGCCTAGCTATGTTTTGTTCTTGATAGTTAGTCTATATTATTTTAACTTGTTTTTTTTTTAAAAAAATAAAAATTTGTATACATATCTGTAATTTCATATTCTGAGAAGAAGCTCTATTGTACGCATGTAAAGATTAACTCTTTTTCTAGTTAGGTAATTTTTCAATTCAATCTCGATTCTAACCATTTCTTTCAGCTTGTGACTACACCCCCTAACCAAGCCTCGTTACAACCCTTTAAAGATCTTTTTATTGATTTATCATCTTAAATTATAGTGGTGGAAATTTGATTTTCATGCAAGCCTATGGTAATGAATTTTCATTATGGGCTATTGAGTGCTTCATTTATTGTCCTTAAACACCTCGAGTGATTTGAGTGAATCTTTAGTGAGGACGTGAAACTCTGTGATATTCTGAATCAAAGGTAATTACTTAGATGCGGAGAAACACTTATGTTTGCATGATTAAATACTCAACTTGGAATGTTTGAAACTTTTATGTTCTTCTTAATTGAATTCTCAATGTATGACTACCTATGGATTATTCTGAGATATTATAGATAGGAATTGTAAGTTGAGAAGAATTTATTTTGATTATGAGTTGAGAATTTTGCTTGAGGACAAGAAAATGCTTAAGTGTGAGGGTATTTGATAAACCGTAAATTATACATATTTTTACCCCATGTTTAATGCATTTTATGGATGATTTCTCATTAGAATTGGTGAATTCGATGCTCCTAATGCTTTAATATGATGTTTTATACTTAAGAGAGCATAGGAGAGCGAAAGGAACGAGAAACAGGCCAAAAACAGAGAAAATGGGCCAAAGTACGAAATCAACACGGCTTGGACCTCCTCACACGGGCAGACCACACAGCCGTGTCAATCTGGCAGAATTGAAGCACGATTCACACGGGTATAACACACGCCCGTGCCATTCTAACAGACTCGAACACGGCCTGAAGTAATCACACACGGACGTGTCACACGGGCATGTCCCTGCCAAGCTCAAGTTAAGTCTAATTCAAAAAAGGTCACTTTTAAGGGCTTCTAGGCATTCCAAAGCCTATAAATACACCCTAGAGGAGGAAGAAAATGAGATAGAGAATAGGGGGTAAGGAATTACTTCAAGGAAGCCGATTGATCCATCTCAGAAGCCGGATTCATCATCAAGGTTAAAGATCTCTCCTCAATTTCCCTTCAGGAGTTTTGGGTTTTCTTTATGTTTTGTAATCGTTATTCTTCTGAGATGTTTTCTTATTTAGTTATGAACTAAAACCCCTAAATACCTAAGGGGAATGAAACCTAAGATGAATCTTGTTATTATTTTCTGTATCGTATGATAAATATTTAACTTGTTCTTAATTCTTATTTTGATATCCCAGGATACTGATTCAAGACATGCTCTTATTCAGAGGAGGAATAGAACCTGTCTAAGAGTACTTTTGTCATAATTAAGCGGAGGTGATTGAGCGCCTAGAAATAAGGTGACAAGATTTTGCCGGATTAGGGTGAAACCTAATAAGGGGATCCATAGATCGAGTTAATGCAACCCTAGAGTGTTAATTAGAGAAAAGTCTCGGTTATTCAATCTAGGGATTAGACGTTATTTGTCTTGAATAGGGATAATAACATAACTTAGGGATTTCTACGGAACAAGTTGAATGAATAAATCGTCCGATTCGGAGCCAGAATAACAAGTAAAGTCTAGGTGGATTTTTCCTTAGGTATTGTCTTAAGTCAATCGATTTTTCCCAAAAGCAATTCCCCAATCCTTTTCTTTGTGCGTTCTTAGTTTAGATAATTAGTTAATTAAAACAAAACCCCATTATTCTTAGGTTAGATAATAAAAAGACAGTCATTACTAGTACTTTTAGTTCCTTTGGGTTCGACAATCCGGTCTTGCTAAAACTATACTACTGTTCGATAGGTACACTTGCCTAAATCGCGATAATAGTTAGTTTCAAGAACGATTAATTATAAATTTTTAAAACCTATCACGAAACCTCGCGATCATAGACCAAGTTTAGCATTACATAACATGACTCGTTATTCAATTGTATAAGACATTATTATGGAAATATTAAATTAGCATTTATTGCTCCCTGTATGATGTGATGTAAATAGCCAGCTTGTAGTTTTTATTTTTGATGTGATTGAATGTGATGATTGGTTGTAATTCCTGTGACCCTAATCCAATGACGGAAAGGGGTTAGGAGTGTTACAATTTGGGATCGATCTTAGGGTTTAAGATTTCATATTTGAGGCTAACTTTAATGAGGAAAAATACCAACAAGATGGGGGAGAAGATGTTAACAAATCTTGAGACAAAAAGAAAAAGAAAGAGATGGTAAAACTAGGTGTAGGCGATAGCAACAATGGAGGAAGAAAGAAAAAAAAATTGAAAATCAATGAGGAGCGGAGAGGGGAGGAATGACTAGGGTGAGTAAAAATAGAATAAATGCTTATTATTTTGTGTAAAATTAACATTTATACATATGGTTACAAGGGTATGGGTGCCACACACATCAAAAATAAAAAATTTTGTAAAAAAATAATTATTTTGCATGGGTAAGGATTCAAACTTGAGACATCAATTTAATTTTCACACTTTTGCATTTACCAATTAACCACTAGGCTATTTCCTTATTTTTGAAATAATTTTGTAATATTTATTTTAAAAACAAGGCATTTCACATAATAGGGTTTGAGGCAAAATTAGCAAAATAATAAAAATGGTGAGAGAGAAAGGATTTAAACTTGGGTTTCAAGGAACGTTTCACTAACACTTAACTAACGAATTAATACCTCATTTATTCCTAAAAACGTGTAGATAATCTCAAAAATTAGGGTATGACCATTCTCTCTCAATTCCTAAACTCAATTCTACTAATCTCGATTTTTGGATGTCACAATAATGAAATTTAGCATTACTTGCTGCCTGTTGTCCCTTTCATTTTGGCATATATGACACTTCTAGAATCTTTTATTAGCTTTTCTCTTTCAATCAATCTAAGTAGTTGTAATTATTTATATTCTTAAAAAAATTATTTATAAGAATAGCATATTCAATTATCTAATTATTAAATTAAGGAATTCAAAATAAATTTTAAAATTTTGGTAAATGTGACCTTAAGCAATATTATTAGGCAACACCTGAATTCAACAATATTGACTTTAAAGGAGTAGAACAACAACACAACCAAACAATGAAAAAAATATTTGACTAATTAAAACCTTTTTAAGAGAAAATATGGATGGATGGATGATGCAAAGCATTGACTATACTTATATTGGTTGAGTTTTTTAGTGCAGCAAGCAACTTAATGAAAGCTTGAAGTCAACTATTTTAGGCAGATTCGGCTAAAATAATTAATTATTTCAACCCCTTTGTCAAACATGTTGCTAATAGGCTAATGCTCCTTCAATCCAGCTTATTAAATAATTCTCTACACAAACCCTAAATATCATTCATTAATGGCTTCTTTGCCTTTTTTTTACAGACTTACGCGATATCTTGTTGATTACATATTCAACTGACATTTTTAAATTAATTTTTTTAAGTCATATAATTTATGTTCAGGATTTATGATTATTCTTCTTAATAATATCATTTTTAAAATTTAAATCTATATTCTCTCATAAAAATACAACGTACCTTAATATTACATTAATTACTTTTTAATTTTAAACCGATTCTTTTCATAAATATCAACTGATTTATTATATTAATTGATTCAATTAATTTAATAAAATTTCTAAATCCTTTAATTTTGAAATGAAAACAAGAGATTTTTCTCCTCAATATTAATCTTATGTAAAATTATAGGGGACCCAAATATGTGGTGCCTAAATCTTAAATGAGTTATCATTCTTGATTTGTAAGTAAGTGTAATGTTGATATTTCATAAAAGTCGTCATCATACCCTTTATACTCCCCACTTTTTCTTTCTTGATTAAACTTATCATTATCAAATTGAGCTTCCTCATTTGTACCAAAATAATTTGAGTTTGTTTGCAATGTCTTTTAAATTAAGAGTCGACATATGAATTCACAAATCGCCCCATCATCTATCTTACCAAAAAAGTTATTATGTTTTTCTAAGGTATATTTAAAAATTTAATTTATTAATTTGATTTTTATTTTTTAAAAGTTAAATTTAACTTTCAAACCTTTTTAAAAAGTCGAATTTAAGCATCAATATTTTTAAAAAAAAAATTTAAATTATTGTTTTTCTTAAACAAAAGTATTGACCAAAACATTAAAATTTTAAATATAGCAGTTAGCATGGCAATGCACACGTACTCCATGCTATTTTTCTTGAACTTTTATGAACTTTTTATATTTTTTAATATTTTTATAAATTATAAATTATTTATTGATGTGACATATAATACAAATAGTATTATGTCAACATGAAGATATAGTGAACTGTCATGCTAATATCATTAAAGAATTAATATTTTAGTCGAATCTTCGTTTAAGAAAGCGATTTGATTATTTTTGAAAAGTTAATAATTAAATTAAATTTAAAAAAGAATAAAAGTTTAGTTGATAAAAGATGTAAACGTTAAAGATTAAGTTTAACATTTTTTTTTGTTTGTACAATATTTACTTCTATTCATATCAAATAAACATAATGTTCTTATCACTAGATTAAAAGGTTGTTGATTATTATTTAATTTATTTATATTTTAATATATAATAATTTGTATTAAATAAATTTGGACATATTTATATAGTGATACGGTGTTCATATTTTAAAAAACAATTTTGATAATTATTATTTTTAAAAATACGGATAGGCAAAAAGACAAACATCCCATAAAATTTTGAGGTATGAAGGGTGGGGCCGGGCCATTGCCTATAAAATTTCCATTTGTTACTGAAATCTATTTGTACGGAGCTTGGGTTGATTCGAATATTTATGATTTTATAATGAAAACATTGATTAAAACTCAACCCAAATAGATAAGAGTTGTTGAATTAAAGAAAGAAATTGGTGATTGATCCAATGTAAGGCTTATGTAGATGCATATGGCAATGGTGGCATTGGATGTTACACCATGCTTTCAGAACACCATTAACTTGTTCCCTGCAAACACCAGCCAACAATATCACAGCTTCTGATGATCCCCATGACCTCTCTGCACCTGAATGCCTCGGGAAATTGGAATTACGCAATCAAATCATTTGCAGATCTTTTTCCCCCAAGAAAGACTTACTTTTTAGTTTTCAGGAAGGATTTTTGTCATAAACAGCAATACTAATCAATTTATATATGATATTAATTGATATGTTATAGTTTAAATTTACCAAATTTATAGATTTAATTTATGTATTTTAATTAAATTTGATTATTAGTTTTGTTACTATAGGTTTAGTTTATATTATTTAATCAAATAATTTTAAATTTTTATATTTTTTGAATTTTAAAATTTTAATTTTGATGTAATATTTTTAATTCATAAAAATAATGTATGGAGCATAAAATATTTTAAATGATAATTAAATGATAGCTTTTAGACACTATGTCTATGTAAGACCTATGAATGAAAATAAACTTGTATTTGTTTATTTATTTATATTAAATTTTGTCACACTAATTCATCATTAATAAAGTGAGAGTTTAGTCAAATTGGGATACAAAGTTGTTGTCAATGGTTGTAAAAGCTTCAAAAATCTTAAAATTAAAATTTTTATAACATCTATTTTTATAATATTTATTATTCTTTAAACTTTTCATTTTAAGAACAAATAATGTTATAGTTTTGAGATATATGATTCAATTAACTTAAATAATAAATATTATTGTGAGTTTATTTTATCATTTCAAATCATGTTGGAAAAAATAACATTTGATCAGATTTAAACCCAAAACACAATAATTTTTTTTTTTTGTGTATTTACCATTTCAACTAAAATTTTATTTGTTACATAAAATGTTTACTTACATGATTGACCTGCCATAATATTGGAATATTTAAAATAATTGAGTTTCTTAAGAAGTTGAAGGAAATAACTACATAACTTTTTATTGATGAAAAGTTAGTTACAAAAGTAAATTGAATAAGTTTCAAGATAGGAAAAATTTTAATTTTTCTACAAAACATGAATACTCTTATTTTAATTTAAGATTTTCTTTGACTTTTTTTAATTGATGAGATTTACGTATCAAGTGATGCTAAATTAAGGCTTTACTTGGTAAAATGAAAAGAAAATTGAAAAGTTAAAAATTTTAAGGAATAGAAAAATAGAAAGATGAAAAGTATAATTTTTCTTTGTGTGCTTGGGAGGAAAAAAGGGAAAAATTGAAAGAAAATTACTCATCCATTGCTTGGTAGAGTTGAAAAATGTAAGAAAGAAAATAAAATATTTAAAAAATGTATAATTTTGAATTAACATGTACATCTCTCTCATTTTCTCTCATCTCATCTTTCCAATTTAAAAATATTGATTTTTATGCATTAAAATTAAGACAGAAAATGATAATTCCTCTTATTTCTTTCCTCCCACTTTTCTTCCCTATTAAGAGCACTTAAAATTCTTTTTACTTTTTCCTTCCCTCCTATCATTCTACCACTTTTCTATTCAATTAAATACAAAATTTGATGTGAGTAAAGAAAGACATCAACTTAATTCCAAAAGAAAAAAAAAAGTACACCAATCCAATTAAACTTATTATGAGAAAGTCAAGTTAAAACTACAAAATAAGTAGGGTATTCAAGTTTTAAATTTCCAGTAACTACTTATCACAAATAAACATTCAACTAAAAATACTATTGTTATATAATCTATATTAATATTTAAAGTTTTTATTATGTTAATGTCACCTCAATCTAATTTCAATTTAGTTTTTAAATTACTAAAACTTAACGAAGTAACAAATATAATTTTAAGAGTATTTTTATTTTTATATGTACAATTTAGAAAAGAATTATTATTTGATATACTGGCAATAAAGATTTTAACTCCATAAGCCGACTTGAGAAACTGCTTCTTAAGACTAAAAAACTCCACCGCCAATGTCTAGAATAATAACTCTTTAGAAACATATCTGCACGTGATCAAATTTAAACTAAATACCTCAAAATCTTCTTTTCCTCAAATTTTACCACTTTAATCAGAGCAACATTTGACTTTCATAATATCAGTTTTTCTTATAGAATAGTTACATTATTTTTTTTTTATCAATATCTTGTTTAAAAAAAATCCACTTAATCGGATCGAACTAGCTAGTCGAATTAAGAATTAGTCTAGAGAACAAAATGAAACTTATTAAATTGTGAATTGATATAAATTAATTGAAACAGCTAAAAAATTGATTAATCAATTTTTTTATTTTTTAAAATTTTTAATGATTTTTTTTAGTAGAATAATACTCATTTCGACAACTTGTGGAGTGTAGAATTAACTCTGGGAAATTCTCGACAGTAAGAATATATAGTTTAAAAGGTGAAGAGGTCAACGTCGCCAGCAAATCAAAGACTACAACTCATTGCCAATGGAATAACCAAAGGAAGCTGAAATCATCCATACCTGAATATTGACTTTTAATGCCCATTCGTTCCTGTTTTTCAAACTTTTTCATCATCATTGGGATTCAAACGCTATCATTAAGTCAATGCATGTTCATGGAATCTTAGGTTTTACAAGAAGAAAATGGAACACTTCACCATTAATTGCTTCTTTCCTGCGGGTGTGAATTTCAAAGTTCAAACTGCCCAAGCATTTGGCTCCCACAGTGTTTTCTCCGGAAGCACACATATTGAGGCAACCTTGTCGTGCATGACAGTTGCTGTTCTTTTCACATGTCCTAAACCCTCATCACAAGGAAATTTGACCAAAAACATACAATTGCAAGGAGTAGGTAAAAAACAAGCATGTGATTTTACGGCACCATGATGTTTATATCTGATCTTCATAAGATATTGCTTTGCTTACAACTGGAGTACTAAGAAGAGGGGAGGAATAGCAGGAGCAGGTATCCTAGATATAATATAAGGTGTGGGGAAACGATTAACTTAGTAAAGTGATGACCAAAACGACTGATCTTCCACCGGTAATGAAAAATTACAAGAAGTGGCAGGTGCATCATAGTAACAATCGAATTTTGGGAAGAACAATGGTGGATGCAGAAGGCTTTTGCTGAGATCATCTTCTTCGTCTGATTGATCCGGTTCGAAAACGTTAGAGGAATCCGCAGGCTCTATGAATGAGGAATGATACCCATGGCCATCGGGATAGTGTGGGCTGTCCGAGTCAAAAACATCACTTTTAGCCGAACATGCTTCTTCCTGTTTACAGGCCAGCAATGGCACATGGGATGCATCTGGATTGGGTTTTTGAGGTTCATCATTGGACGAATGTATGGCTTCGACAGATCCCAGATTTTCCATCCCTGTCTCTTTAATAAGCAGCTTCTCTTTGAGTGTAAGCACCTGTTGCATTGTCAAAAAATGAACCATCATCTGTTTAGAATTTACCGGCAATGTTATAGTTGAACCCTGTTAGGTGAAATTGAAGTTAATTTACCTGATTTTTTAAATCATCTTTCTCCTTAAGGAGATTGTCGAAGTCAGCCTTGAGCTTATCGAAGGTAGCTCTGAGTGAATCATAGTCTTTTTCCAGTTGTTTGTTCTTAGATCGAGCACGCCGATTTTGAAACCAAATAGCTACTTGCCGGGGCTGGAGCCCAAGTTCTTTTGCTAGCCGCAATTTCCTGTCTGATTCCAGTTTGTTTTCAACCTCAAAGCTCCTCTCAAGAAACTCAACTTGAGTCGTCGATAGCCGCCTTTTCTTTACACCTGCTGGCTGACACGATCCATCCAAATCATCATCTCCTCCATTAACATACTCATACTCCATGACTGGCTTCTCACCTGATTGATTAAATCACAGGCAAAACAACATAATAATCAGCTGGTTTTACTATATAAAATACCAATCATCCAATCTTTTTACAAATTTCATTATCGAGTGTTCCAAAACTACAGCAGGACCCTGTTCTGGACACTGTAAAGAAGAAGACAGCATCATAAACATTGAAGCAAATACACAAGGAAAAAAACCGAAAGCTAAAAGCAAAGACAAGGAAACCCCTACAGCAACCTGCTAAAAACCATTATCGAACAAGAAAAATTGGAAGTAAAGAAGAGGAGAGGTAATAGGGCAGAGAGGAAAATAAAAATACCCTGGAGAGCAGAGGAAGATGAGGAGGGTGTCCATAAAGGCTCCATAACCCTAGAGGTAGAGGAAGAAGAAAATGGCTCAGTTGGAAGCAAAAGACGTAAGTTTGAACCACCACAATAATTGCCAACTCCTATGCTCTTATCCTAGCTTTACTTTTGAGGGATCCCAATAAGCTTAAAAGATGATGTCTTTGGGAGGAGAAACCTCAGTCATGAGTTTCAGTTTGATCTATGACTTATCATGCAAAAAATTTGTGATGGGAAATAATGTAATGTGGAAAGTCTGAAAGCAACAAAAGCTTATATCCATAACTCACAAGGAAACCCGCAAAAAAGGAGAACAATCACTAGATTTTTGCTTTGAAATTTGAGTGAGTTTGAATCAAGAAGCTTGAGAGGTTTGGCTTAAGTAGTGTTAGATTGTCGAGCAGGGAGGATCTACTAAAACTTAAAAACTGGAAGAGGGGGCAGGGGGAGAGTCTGAGGTGGAATGGCCTGCATTGGGTTTATAATTTATATCAAAGCTTTGGTTAAGGTACAGACAGAGATGAGGGAGGGGCCTTACCTTTGCCTGCCTTACTTTTTCTTCTTGGGGATAGTGTGGCTGGGCAGCCTCAAAATAGAAATTTCATATTTTCTGACTCTATATCCTCTGTAAATAGTAAACAATGTTTACTTATAAACACCATATGAATGTTTTAATCTTTTCACTTAAACTCTTCATCATTTATGATATTTTAATATATTTAATATGAGATCCTTTTACATTGAATTTTTTCACATATACAAATGATATTTGATCAACCCATTTTATATTTCATAGACACAAAATTTAAAAACTTTTACTTTCACAATTGAAATAGAAAGATTGTGATTTGAACCGAGTGGATTCGCTTATATAATGCATTTAGAAAATTTCACCATTAAAGTTAAAAAAATGTAATTACTGCTTCCTTCAATTCCAATAAGCTATTAGAATTTGCAGAAGTTTAGATATTTAAATGGAATTGAATAGTGAATATCACAAAATTTACAAATATCTGAGATATCATCGTCACTACCTAATACTGGAAAGGCCTGGAACTTTTAAATGATGTGAATGGTGAATACGAGAGTCTTCTCTGAGATAGTTTTTTCCCCGTTATTATTGATATGTGGTAGTTAATTATATTTAATATTCAGTTGGCTTACATCTTAATTCTGCAAGTAGATTCTAACAAATTGCACAACTAAACCATATTTAAGTCAATGGTCAACAAATTGAAATAGTTTCAAGTAAGTCTTATTTTGAGCTTAAATTAATAATTTATTATCCAAAAAAAAAAGTGATTACTTAATTGCTTACCAATATCATTTATCCTTATAACAAAGGGGATAGCTATAGAATTCTCTTATAAAATGTGTTTATATTGTGAGGTTGACTTAATTCTTCAATAAAATTCTTGTAGTAATTGGTGTTGATCAACAAGTACCAAAAAATAAATTTGACTTTGCCGCTGCGTTGAGCATGATTTTCTACTGTTGTTACTGCTATCCATAGGATAGTTGGGCTGATTTCTAAATCCATTGTTGTTTCATTCGTGACTTTGTTACGTTCAACAATTTTGGCTAAAAGAAATTAGAGAAGACGAGAGAAGAGATTGAAGAAGATGAGAGAATTCTGAAATTTCTTCCTGTATTTTCATAACCACCTTCTGCATACAACTCACGTTTAAAAAGAAAAGAAATAACAAAAAGGCCAGCGTGGCAAATTCTGTTTTAAAAATCTAAACGCATCATTTAACTAGTTCCCCCAATACGCCCTATTTCATTAAAGCTAATTGTTTAAAATCTCTACTCACTTTCCAGCCCGTAACAATACTCCCTCCCAAAAAAAATCCTTGTCCTCAAGGATGAAGATGAGGAAATTTAGA
Source organism: Gossypium arboreum (assembly GCF_025698485.1). Classification (NCBI taxonomy): domain Eukaryota; kingdom Viridiplantae; phylum Streptophyta; class Magnoliopsida; order Malvales; family Malvaceae; genus Gossypium; species Gossypium arboreum. The sequence continues at coordinate 11,929,299 of NC_069072.1, read as the reverse complement.
TTGCAGCATGGCTAACGATTCCCACGTGGCGTCTTCTGGAAACGAATTTATCCATTCAACTAACACCTCTGTAACAGCCTGGTTTCCCTTCTTAACAACTCTTCTGTCCACAATTCGGGCTGGCCCTTTCTGCAGTGCACCATCATCATCCACCAGTGGAAGTTGAGTTTGATTAGGTGCAAAACCAATATGTTTCTTCAGTTGCGAAACATGAAAGGTTAGGTGAATACGAGACCCTTGAGGAAGCTGGAGAGTGTATGCCACCGTTCCCACTCTCTTGACCACCGGAAAAGGTCCATAATATTTAGGGGATAACTTCTGATTGAGAATCTTTCTAACTGTTTGCTGTCGATATAGTTGTAGCCGCAAATAGTCCAAATCTCCAACTTCAAAGGCTCTCTCGGACCTATGCTTATCAGTAAAGTGCTTCATATGGTTTTTAGCCATCGTCAGAAAAAAGTGCAATAACTTCCTCGCAGCTTCTCGAGCTTGTAAACTACGATCCACTATAGCCACTGTTGATGCTGCTGCAAGGTATGGCATATGTACAGGTGGAGACTGACCATACAATACCTCATAAGAAGTAAGCTGAATTGAGGAATGGAACGACGTATTGTACCACCACTCTGCAAGGGGCAGCCACTAAAACCAATGCGCAGGTGTTTCACCCGACATGCAACATATATAATTCTCAAGACATCTATTCAAAACCTCCGTCTGGCCGTCCGTTTGAAGGTGATAGGCTATAGTTAAAAGAAGTTTAGTACCAGCTCGCCGAAATAACTCCTGCCAAAAACTACTAACGAAGATCTTGTCTCTATCCAAAATGAGTGCATTAGGCATGCCATGAAGCCTATAGATATGATTCAAGTACTCACGAGCTACATCTTTGGCAGTGTACGGATGAGATAGAGCTAAAAAATGGCCATACTTGGTTAGATGATCCACCACCACAAGAATGGAATTCTTCTTATCTGAGGTGGGTAAGCCCTCAATAAAATCTAAACTGACCATAGACCAAGCTCTATTCGGTACTGGTAATGGTTGTAGAAGGCCAGGAGAAGCTACTGTCTCACTCTTACATCGCTGGCAAACCACACATTCACGGATCCATTTCCTAACATCGGTCGACAAGCCCTTCCAATAAAGTAAACTGGAAATGCGTTTTCTAGTAACATGCACACCGGAGTGTCCCCCAACTGCACTATTATGGAAATGAAGAAACAACTCATGCCTCAGTAGTGAATCTTTTCCCACGACAATCTTCCCCTTTCTGAGCAAAAATCGACCATCCCATGTATATTTCTAATCAGAACACTGAAGCTGTTGAATATTTTGTATAACTCGCTGTAGCTTGTCATCAACCGTATATGACTGTCGTACCCTTACTAAGAGCCCAGAAATCACGGTGCTAGTCGACAGTTGATAGTAGTGACATTGGTCCAGCTGTGGCTGTCGAGATAGAGCATCAGCCACCCTATTGTTGATCCCTTTTTGATAGGAAACTTCAAAGTCATAGCCCAACATTTTAGCTACCCAACGTTGCTGAAATGGAGTAACTGCTACATGATCGGACAAAAACCGCAAGCTTTGATGATCCGTTTGAATTTTGAAATGCCGCCCGACCAAATATGTATGCCATTTTCGAACAGCTAGTAAGACCGCCAACATCTCCTTCTCATAAATGGAAAAAGCTTGATGGCGCACGCCAAGAGCCTTACTAAAGAAAGCCACTAGCCTCCCTTGTTGCTGCAACACTGCCCCAACTCCAAAACCACTGGCGTCCGTGTCTATTGTGAACTCCAGCTGAAAGTTAGGAAGTGCTAAGACAGGTGCTGAACTCAAAGCTCTCTTCAACGCTTGGAAAGCCTCAGTAGCTTGTTCTGACCATCCCCAACCATTTTTTTTAAGAGTGCTGTTAACGGTCTGGCCACGACTCCATAATGCCTAATAAATCTCCTATAGTAACCTGAGAGGCCAAGAAAACTACGTAACTCTTTAACTGAACAAAGAATCAGCCAACTTGATATGCAGTCAATCTTAGTACTATCTATAGAAACAGTCCCCGCATATAGTACATGTCCCAAATATTGAACTTGAGTAGAGCCAAAACAACATTTAGACTTTTTAGCATATAGCTGTTGTTCCCTTAAAATGAGAAGGACAGACCGCAAATGCTGCAAATGTTCCGACCACGATGTTGAATAAACAAGTATGTCGTCAAAGAAAACTAACACAAATTTTCGAAACAATAGCTTGAAAATCGAGTTCATGAGAGCCTGAAAACTCGAAGGAGCATTAGTGAGGCCAAAGGGCATCACAAGAAATTCATAATGCCCCTCATGTGTCCTGAATGCGGTTTTGTGAACATCGGGTTCCCGCATGCGGATTTGATGATATCCGGACCGTAAGTCAAGCTTAGAAAACACTCTCGCTTCCCCTAGCTCATCCAGCAGCTCTTCGATGATAGGAATAGGGAACTTATCTTTGACCGTATTCTGGTTTAACTGCCGATAATCCACGCATAACCGCCAACTCCCATCTTTCTTCTTAACCATGACTATAGGAGAGGCAAAGGAACTAGTGCTGTCTCGAATTATTCTAGCTTGAAGTATGTCATAGATAAGTTTTTCTTTTTCGTTCTTTTGGACGGCGGGATACCTATAGGGTCGTATCTTGACCACTGCCCTTTCATCCAGCAATAGAATCCTGTGGTCTTATACTCTATGCGGTGGTAAACCCTTCAGAACTTGAAAAATGTCGTCAAACTCTACTAACAGCTCTTAGAGTCGATCACTATGAGCCTCGACTCCCATGGTTGAAATTGTCACTTGATCAGGTGAACTCAGCACTGCCGTATAAGGCCCCAATGACCGGCCCATGGTTACAAAACACTTTGGTTGTAGCTCCCTACCACCCTCTGCCAACGAACCAGGAACAATGCCTTGGATAACACATGATTTCCCCTTAATCATGAACTGCATGGTCAAAGAACCAAAGTTCCATATAATATCCCCTAGGGCCAATAACCATTGTACCCCCAACACAATATTACATCCCTTCAATGGTAATACCAGAAGGTCTGTCTCAAACTTATAATTTTGCACCTCCCACCGTACAGCCTTGCACATGTCTCTAGTGAACAAACAATTGCTATTTGCCACTGAAACCTTCAATTGTTCTTGGGGTATCACCGGTAAAGGTAATCTATTGACTAATCTGGCGTCAATGAAATTGTGGGTGCTCCCTAAGTCAACTAAGATAATAGCCCAAAATAAGTCCCTACTCGAGCAGCCACCCTCATGGTATTATGTCCCTGTAGACCCGTAAGGGCATGTAACGAAATCATTGGAGATTTAGGGGCCTCATCCTCAGCACCATTCTCTTCTAGTTTCTCAGAACACTCTTGAAAATCCTCTACCTCGCCGTCAGAAAGAGGTTCCAACAAATATTGACACAATTGGGATTTCATACATTTGTGTCCTATCTGATATTTAGCCCCACACCAAAAACAGATACCCTTTTGTTTCCTCTCGGCCATCAACGCTGGTGAGATGCTTTTAGACCCCGTTTTGTTGGTTGAGGCGTTACTAACAGATTGCGAAACTAAGACAGCCCGCGTAGGAGAAGAAGAATAACTCGAAGTGACAGAAGAGTGAGGAACGAATCTAGGTGAGCTAACCCCAGAAGTAGCAGCCCTCTTAGCCGAATGAGAAATGAGTACTTCAATTTTCCTGGCTAACTGAAATGCTTCCATCAAAGTAGAAGGTTCAAACAAATCCAAATAGTGACCTATCTCGACCTTCAAGTTACTGAGGAAAATACTAAGAGCATATGACTCAGGAAGATGCAATTGATTCAGTAGACTTACAAATATATCCTGATACTGCTCAACCGTACCTTGCTGCTTCAGGTTTACTAGCTCCTTCATTGGATTCCTAAACTGCCCAAAACCAAAACGATCTTGGAGGCTCTTCAAATAAACTGGCCAGAACAACAGTTGTAAACCACCATTTCGCTGCGAATAAAATTAGTGCCATTCCAAAGCGTGCCCCTCAAGGTTCAGCATCATTACCCGAACTTTGCTAGAATCTGGTATTCTCTCAGCCTCAAAATATTGCTCCAGTTTAGTCCACCACCCCCGAAAATCAGTGCCATCAAACTTCGGACACTCAAGTTTACTAACTTTCACCGGAGTTCCCGATCCATATGAATGATTTCGGAAATGCACACTACCCGCATCTGCTACGAGTGACTCCATTTGAACAGGTGGTAACTCAGAGTCCTTAGGCAAAAACCCTGGAGGAGCTCCCAAGACCTCTTTTCCTTTATCCAAGGCCTCGTTGGGTGAAGGTCCCTTCGGAGGAGGGCCAAAATACTGGCCTAGTAAGGCCTGCAAGTCTCCCTGAAACTCCTTTTTGAATTCCTGTAGCCGAGTCTCCAATTTGCTCTCCAAACGTGTGATTTCATCCTGGATATTCGAAATTTCCTACTGCATTCCTCCAACCTCTTTCTGCAAATGAGTGGACACACCGTCGCCAGTCATTGTGGCATCGTATTAGCTCTGATACCTTTGTTACGTTCAAAAATTTTGGGTAAAAGAAATTAGAGAAGACGAGAGAAGAGATTGAAGAAGATGAGAGAATTCTGAAATTTCTTCCTATATTTTCATAACCACTTTCTGCATACAACTCGCGTTTAAAAAGAAAAGAAATAACAAAAAGGCCAGCGTGGCAAATTGTGTTTTAAAAATCTAAACGCATCGTTTAACTAGTTCCCCCAATACACCCCGTTTCATTAAAGCTAATTGTTTAAAATCTCTACTCACTTTCCAGCCCGTAACAGATTTCTTTTTTTTTCTAACCTTTCTTCTTCTTTGAGGTTATGGCGCTCTTTTTTTTCTGAGTGAAATTAAAAGGGAAAAGAAAAGAATGGAGAGGGAAAAGGAACTTCTTGAAGAAACCCATTCTTATTTCCTTGAAAATTTTTTATTGTTCAATATTAACATTTTATAACGTAAAATTTCCGCTATAAATATAATCTAAATTTTTTTGGTCCACTTACATTTAATCATATGGAAAAATCAATCTATTCAATAAGGAGTTAATGGCTGTTAAAGGCATTAACGAATGTAGCACCTTTCATCTACCCTGACAAGCAGTATAAATGGGAGATACCATCGGAATATTAACAAACAAGAATTCTTGGAACTAACTAAGAGTTAATAGTTTAAAACATTTTTTAATAAAATCTTTAAATCAAGTTTTGGACCAATTGAAAGCTTTTAAAAATAGTTTTAAATCATTTAAGATTGATTCAAAGTTTATTGGAACTTAAAAAGGGCCTTAGAAGGTAAAAATATTCAAAATAATATGGTGGCATGAGCCCTACACTGTGGCATCGATACAAGTGGGAAGAAATACTACTACTTCTCCCTGTTGCTGTAGACTTTTATATTCTATCTCACTTGTTGTGACTCCACAGAGGTCAAGTATCGAAACCTTTAGTCTTGACAAAAAATTGACTTAAAACTCAGTTTTTTTTTTAATAACTAGAAGCTTAGTACTAAAACTTGGACTTAGGGGACTCATAAATTAAGTTTTAAACACCTTATACAAGTATACAACTATCGAATCACCCCTAAACATAGTGAACATAACTCATGCTTAAAGAACATCCATAGACATCTATAACACCTTGGTAAACATGCTCAAATTAAATCAACCATTCTAAAACTTGTTCAACCATTCCTTAAAAGATATGACGCTATGAATGCATTCCTTAAAACATGTTGGACAAGGAACCCCCGACGTTGCGACATTAGCTTGAAACTTTGGAAACTTCACATTTTAGTCCCTGTTCAAACTTAGACAACTAAAAGTACTATCATAAGCTCATATATAACCAAATTTGTGTTCAAATCTTGTTTTAAATGTATAATGATCTTATTAACTTGAATGAAATAATGAAATGAACCAAAATTAATTGTCATTGCTTAGGCAATAAATGTAACATTCCAATACTTTGACCTGACAACCAAGTCGGGTATAAGGGTGTTATAGTAGCCAAACTTTAAAATATGTCAAGTGGGTATCGCGATCTCATAGACAGTAGCTAAACTTTCCAACTTGAAGATCAAATTATAAAGTTTTTAAAATTAAACAGAATTGATATCGTGACATCAAGGGTATGGTATTGCGACAACAAAAACAGATCACTAAGTCCTTGTTTTTGGTAGAATGCAATTTTTTGGTACCTATTCCAAAGCTTCAAAACATACCTATCAACATGTTCAACAATTACCAATTTCAATTGAATCAAAACATACTCAAAACATACCAAATCCCTTCCATCATTCAAATTCAACTACTTAACAAGTATTAAATACAATAAATCAATTAAAACTAAACATTTCAATATCATTAGGACCTTCCATTCAAATCATTCAATTGCCTATTTTTACCTATGCAAAGTCTATCAAACATATCGTTTTACTTCATTTTCATAACCTTGTGAACCTTATGCACAAGTATGGCATAAAAGCCTCAAACATATCTACCAACTACCCAATTTACGCCACATTTTTTTACATGTATCAAGTTGCTAATGTTCAAATACATTTCCATTTCATTCATTAACCAATCAAGTTACCATTTCTGACTCAATCCATACCATTCCAATACTTATTGAATTTCACATGTTTAGTATATAAGCACATATATGTCCAACACCATAGGCCATACCAAAACACCAAGTCAACATAGTTAAAACAACTTGTCACAAGAAAGCAAGTTCACAAGTTAACATTTACACCAAGTCACCTAAATACATGCCACAACTCTTGACTCAAAATAATCAAACATCTACCAATTCGGTGATAGGATAGTGTAAGCTTTGAGTCAATTTGGCTTGACACGTTCTGCAAGGTATCGATCTACAAGGACAAGGGAAAATAACAGGTTAAGCATACTCCTATAGCTGGTATCGCAATACCACTGGGAAAAGCCTCAATCTTTTTCAATTTAGCATTGTCGAAGGTAACATGACTTTTAGGCTTCGATCTTGTGATACCTCCCTTTAGGCGATATTTTTGCTCACGTTGGGGCCTCTAGTGACTCCTTACAACACTCAACCAACCATTAGGTCCTTAATGGTGCATTTGGCCATTTCGGGTCTCAAAAGTAATAAAAAGCGCACTAATTCACTTATTAAAGTTAATAATAGAAATTAAGTAAAAACATAAAAAAAACACCTAAATTGTTCGAAAACAAGCTCATTAAGTGTGATGGGGAGCCTAATTTGACATATCAAATTACGATAGATCAATATGCTATCTCTTTCATCTGATTACAAACTTATACTGTAAGAAGGGGGCAAGGATGAATTCGACAGAGTAGTTTCATCGCCTCACATGGAGCGTTATAGGCAACACTCTGATGCTTCAATTTCGTGAGCTACAGAGGAAAAAGATTCAAGCGTGGGATTAAAGGCACAAACATAATATGGAAATACCTCTAGCTTTAAAGAAGAAAACCACGTCAAAGAAGGTCGATAAAGGCAAATAGTGGCAGCGTAAGTTGTGCCATGACGTGCGCTACAACACTTGACTACTCGAGGCAATGAAACTATTTATGGATTGATTTGCGACGAGCCAAGAGATAAATGGCATACAGTGGCTTGAATGGTCGAGTGATTCAACTGTGAGTAATGAAGAGGAGGAAGAAGCAAGAGAGGAAAAGGAAGAAGAAGTTGAAGAAGACGACGAAGAGATGGATGACAACAACCAGGAACTGTACCAAGATGATTTAGAGGCGACATTTTCTCTCGAGTGCCCCTCAATCATGAGTTTCATCATTCAAGACCTGAATCTACCGGCACACCAGTATTACAAGAAGTTAGTGGCGAAAGGAAAAGTTGGACTGGAGTCACACTCCGATGACGATTAGTTACATGTCTTTGCATTTTTTTATTTTTATTTTATTTTAGTTTATGTGGCATGTAACTATAAACTATTGAAATATTTTTCTTTTCTTTTCGGATTTGGACTTGATTTTTATTTTTATTTGCTTTTATTATGTTTATTTTTTGTCTTTGTTTATTTGTTTTTGTGTAGCCATTCATCTAGAAGTTACATAACAATTTTGACCTTCAACGAGAAAGGAACGACCCGAGTTAGTCTGATGGTCTTTTTGGAAAGTTCGATACCTTCTAAACTTTTATTTTGGGCACATATTGGGGACGATGTGTAACTTAAGTATGGGGGGATGCACATCATTTTTAATTATTTATTTTTTTGTTTAATTGCATGTTTTTGTTTTTAGGGTAAATTTTCAAAAATTTACAAAAATATTTTTATTTTTCTTCTTTAATTTTCTTGTGATTGCATGGTGCTTGGACAATAATTTGGAAATAGGCCACTAGTTATAAATATTGAATAAGTATTTTTGGATTGCTAAGCATGCAAATTTTGATTGATATTAGATTATTCGATATTATTAGAAGTAGGTTGATTAGTTCAATAAGTTAATTTGCTTAATAGGATAAATGGATTGTGTAAATACTTATAGATAAATAAAGCTTGAATTGTTAATTGTTCATCTGAATAATAGTAAGCATGATAGAGAGTGTAACTTGTAAAATGTTTTAAGAAAGACTTTAGGCATTGTTTGATGAACCTAAAGAAAAAAAAGGATTATCTTTATGCTTTTGACCATTAGTTCCAATACTTTGAGCCTCAAGTAACCCTTTTCTTGATAAGCTTTATCTTGGAAGCCTTGAGCCTAAGTACACCCTCTCTATCTCTTACTAAAATGCATTGTAAAATGGACGGCGAGCCATGCATGTTAAAGGTAGGTAGGAACATTATGGTGGCTTCAAATTGTACGTGAGAGAAAAAGAAGATATTATATGATGTGGTATATATAGAACCCTGGTAAAAAAATCGTGTAAATAAAAGCAAGGTGAGAGTAATAGTGTTATGAATGAAAGAGTGCAACAATTAGAAAAATCAGCTCAAATCGAAATCGAGCTGCAAAAGAAACCTTTCATTTCATAATGTGTAATACTTGTTGTTTACTGTACATACCAATATCATGTAGTATCTTCTAAGTTTTTGAAGAAATAAGGAAGGTGAGAGAAAGAGAAATAAGTAGGTGAAATTTACGAATAATTTAGGGGCAAATGGGGAACAATTTCATGTGCTTCATTATTTCTAGTGCTTGAAACTATTTACAACGACCTTTTGTTTGAATTTCGAATCATCTTAAGCCTTTGAACGTTACAAGCCTAGAAGACCTTTGGGGCCTGAACATTCCACTAACACATTTTTCTTGAATTGCCAACATTGTTCTAGATAAACATTTTCAATGTGTTTTATATATCTATAATTTATCTATATAGGCTATTTAATGGATAACACAATTGTACATATACTATTTTGGATTACCTCTAGATTTGTTAGCTTTTTACTTTGTTGAACTAATTTTTGTTTACTTAAAGAATACGCGTGTTACCTAAATATCATTATTAGGTTGCATGTGAGATAGTTCGGGTATGAATTTGATATTTTACGACCATATTGCCTTTTTTTTTCCAATCTAGCCTAAAGGTTGTCTTTTTGCATGTTTTGTATATTTGCTTGAGGACAAACAAAGACTTAAGTGTGGGGGAGCTTAATCTGCCGTAATTTGTTTTGTATTTCAAACTAGGCCCCCTATTACACTTAACGAGCTTGTTTTAGAGCAATTTAGGTGTTTTTGTTATGTTTTTACTTATTTTTCATTATTAGCTTTAATAAGTAATTTAGTGCATTTTTTATTACTTTTGAGACCCGAATAGCCAAATGTGCCATCGAGGACCTAATGGTTAGATGAGTGTTATATAGAGTCATCGGAGGCCTGAATGTGAGTAAAAATATTTCCTAAAAAAGGGATATCGCAATATCAAAGCTTAGAAGTTGTGATACCCCCGGCAGTGCTATATTGAAGGGCAGTGCTTTCCAATGGTATTGCGATGCCAGCTATGGGTATCGTGATACATAGCTTCCAAGGACTCCCCCATTTTAAGATTACCAAGGATATCGCGATATCAAGCCTTGAGCATCACGATATCACTATTGAAGGGAGACAAAAAAAAGACCAGAAGGGTAGTCCTTATGCAACATGTCCCCTAATAAAAAATACACGTTTTGGGGAAAATTGGTCAACAAAATTGGGTTTGATATCTACTAAAAAGGCCAAAATATTGGTTGGAGAGAGAGCCACTTGGACATTTGACTTAGCTTAGTTATTTTATTTTTCTCTTCATATTTTAGGGTTTAGTTTTCTTTTCTCTTCTCTATAGCTTAGGCTTAATTTTCCTGCACATTTTTTGGCCTTTCTTGGTTCCATAGTTGGTAGTTAAGTTAGTTATTATTGTAGCTAGGTTTTATTTCTTTAGTTATCCTTCAAACTTTCTTGTATTTATATTACTCTCTTGTATTTACATTTTAATCCTAGTTTAATGTTTATAAGTTTTATTTGATTTTCTTTGGTAAAAATTACTCCTTTAATGTTCTTGTTTACTTCTTTTGCTGCCATTGTTGTATCCAAGTTTTTGCAAGAAAGCTTAAGTTTTTATTAATTTGCTTAGTTATGTCAGTTTAGACACGAAGGCTTTGAAGTTATTCGACACATTCATGCTATACTGCTTGATGGCAAATATGCAGTCTTCCTTGGTTGTGAATTTTTAGCCCACAAACAACTCCTCACGTTTGGGATCCACGACCAATCGATGAGCAAGTAGTACATCGGGGTATTTAGGGAACTCAGATGCATACGCTAGATAGGGATCTACGATCGATATATGGTCCCTAAGATCATTGCATATAATAATGCCCCGACTCAGGTTCCCAATTGTAGATGCGTAAACATTTCCATCGTCATTCGTGCCTTCATCGTCGATATCATTCGAGATCTTGTCTAAATTGGGATCACTATAATCTTCAACCTCGTGATCAAAAGGACCATGATTATCATATCCACCTTTAACATCTGCATCAGTCTCAATCAATTCTGGATGTATTTGTAAACAGGGACTTGGGTTAAGGCTCTCAGACGTAGGTGGAGTTTTAAGATCGATGTTGAACCCGCGTATAGAAGATCGCCTATCTATAGACGCTTTCGAAACATCTGTACACAGATCTTGAACTCTATGTTCTTTACTTAATAAAGTGAAATCTTTAGTTGGCTCCACATTAGCTAACTCAGTAAACGACTGAATCGGTTCAGTGTGGCCACTCCGGTTCTGGAAATAAAGTGCGACCATTGTCTCCACGTTTTCATTGTTTATGAGTTTTATCTCGGTGAATTTGATGGGATTTGACGAAACTTGAAATTTGTAGAGTAGTTTTGAGATCCTCCTCCTACAACGTTTAACAATTTTTGTACTGATCTTTTCTTTCATATCATCAATTGACGCTTTTTTATTAAATCTCATTTCTATTTGTTGGCAAGATTCAAATATACAACAAACTGCTGTTGTTAAAAGTACTCCATCAAAATATATGCATACGAAGAATTGATTATCAATCTTCAATACTAAATCTATAAAATAATTAAATTTCTCAATAATTATTTGAAAAAAAGATTCTACTATTAAAAATATAATAACAAAAATTAATAACTGTACAAACCTTACAAATCTTTCTAAATTTTCTTTTTTGTTTTCTCATCTTCTACAAAAAAAAAATCCTTTTTTATCGGTTAGCTGCTACACCTATTCAACCAAACACAAAAAATAATATAAAAATCCAAGAAAGTCACTACAAACCTTTAACAAAACACAAAAATTGCTACAACACTTCAATGAAACACACAAATTGCTACAAACACTCAACTGGAATATATAGGGTTCCGGTGCTGCCTGATTGTAACACCCCCAAACCCAGCCTAAACGTTATGGCCGAATCAGGGAGCGTTATGAAGAAAGGTTTTGAAACTGATGTTACTTCGGTTAAAACCTTGTATAGTTACTTGTTAAAAAGAGTCTAGGTTTTACAAAACATTTACACTTACATATTCATTACCAAAGCCATCGTTAATTTGTTCATACATCAAAACTTAGTTTGCTGCAAAAGTCATAAAGCAGTTATATTTTGAAAGCCCAGTTCGTATTTTTTAGAAAAATAGTTGTTTACGTAGATTATTTTTGTCACACATCGCAAGGTAAAGATCAAAACAAATCCAAAACCAAAGTTAAAAACAAAACAGTCCAGAGAGTCCCAAAATTTACAAACTATCAAGAAAATTGGGATTTAAAGTAAAATCATTAATTAAATGACAGATTTCTCGATTGGTGGTCACCGTTGAGCCTCCATCACACTGACCCGCCTATGATTGAGGATTACCTGAACAGAACAGACAAACAAATGTGAGGTTTTACAAACTCAGTGTGTAACCCAACAGAGATAGACATACATATATACTCAGAATATTTCATATGCAGAACAAATACAAATACAGACTTAAGTCCTTAACAAAAACATATATTAGAATCAGATAATCAGAACAAATATACAGAATCCTACCTCCATCCTTTACACACCATCTCCGACCATTCCATCACACCATGTGGGGTATAAAACACTCACTCATCCCTACACACCATATAGTGTTTATAAGACACATAATAGAATAGTATGAAGCCAAGCTGCTAGAAAATAGGCGAAAGGTCGCTGTACAGAACACTTCTTCCACATATACAAATCTAACCCCATACACAGATACAAAATATAGATATCAGATTAACAGAATTAACATGTCTCGCATGCTCATATACAGTTATCATACATGCTTATACAAATCAACCAGACATACATATCAGTTCTAACTCAAATCAGACTATCAGAATAATATATCTCATACAATAGGGTTTGATTAGCCCTTACTGGCCCTATAGAAGGCCTATAGTCGATCGGAACGACCTATGCAACCTTAGGGAAAATTCAAAATTTTGGGCCCATATTCTCGTGTAATCCCACATGCCCGTGTGGCCCACATGGCTTGGCCTAAGACCCACACGCCTGTGTGGCATGCTCGTGTAGTCCACATACCCAATTCAGCCTATCCCGTGTGACCCATATGGCCACACACTCAACTGTCACACGGCCGTGTGTCACACATGGCCAGCCACACGACCCGGTACATGCTTGTGTGGCATCGACAGATCTCTTTTTCAGCTTTCACTGAACCCTAATTTCTCATGTTTTCGTTACACACCTGGTTGGATTTTGATGTGGAAGCAATCCTGAGACTTTCCAAACTTAAAAAAAAAATACCCAACACCGATTTAGTAGTTTGGTTAATGAATTCGTCAACAAAAATCCAACAATGAAACCAACGTACCGCCGATGACAAACCACTACTTATACCGTTCAGGTCGTCAGAGTGAAACCTTCTCCTTCATAGCCTTCTCCTACACGATATTCATAAAAAGGTCAAATTCCTTAACTACGCATCGCTATGTCATTTCAACAAAACTTCCACAAATGCTTTACAAAAACAGAATATTAAACACAAAACAACAAATCATACCACTTACCAAACCAACAATGGATACCGGAAACTGAGACACAACGAATTGCGCAAAAAATTTGTGACAGAATCTGAAAAGAAGGAGAAATGAGAAAATTTTGACAGTGAACAGAAGAAGAGGAAGAAAACATCAAAAAAATCAATTTTGGGAATAGAGAGAAAACTTTTTAAAAAATAAAATAAATTATAATTTAACGAAATTATCCCAACTACCCATTAATACCTAAATCCCCCAGAATCCTACCCACTAAACACCTCTACCACCTCAGAATTCTACCTCCACCGAACCTCTATCTCACAACCGCAACAAAAATATCATTCATGCTCACACAAGAAATCAAACACAGGACCTTAGGGTAAGTTAACACCTTACCACTCGAATCAGCAAACTCATTCTAATATAAGTTTACCAAAAATATAATATAAGCCCACCCAACAGGGATAATGCTAGGATAAAAAATAATAGAATTTGCCAAAAGTGCAACTTGAACCCAAGGCCTTATACACACACTTAGAACACTTAACCACTGAAGTAGATACACATTTATGTCAAAATTCACAGAAAAAGTGAAGAAATTTAGGGCGTTACACTGACAGTGTCCCTCCTCCTACTAGTGTCGCCTAACAAAGGCCCTCCTCCTACTGGCGTCGCCTGATAGAGACCCTCCAACCTTGGTGCCGCCAGTGTGTTGCCCTCCAACACCCTTTTTAACATGTATTTTACCTGGATTTTACTCGGTATAGGCATATGGTATTGTTGCCAGCGTATAAGGCCCCTCTACCATTTAAAAATAATTTTTAAAAAAACATACTATGGCCTAATGATGGCATTATGGTTGGGTAGAAAAAAATAGGTGAAGCCGCCACCTTGTTAGGCACCATCACTTGACACTATTCACTTCATACAATTTGGTAAATAATGCAATGGTAATATCATTTTGGTATTTAATTATTATTTTTTTGTATTATCAGGTAAAAAGCCTATAAAATTAAAATAAAATAATAATATATGCTATAAGTATTAGTAAATAATTTTTTTATAAATTTATAAATTTAATTTTATTCATTTCATGTTAAATTTTAGGGTAAATTTGGGTTCAAGTTATTTTAGGCTTGGGCCATTTCTAGTTTGAATTGTTTCAAGTTTGAGTTATTTTGTATTTGATTATTCTAGATTGAGGTCATTTTAAAATTTGGATTAGACAAATTTGAGTTGTTAACTTTTTGTGATCAAATCAAATTGAATAAGCTTAAATTTTAAGTTGATGGAGCTAATTTTTGTATTTAGGTAAGAATCGACCTACAAACAAGTAGTGTTCATTATAGCATTAATGACTATATCCAAGTACAAGTTTTGAGCTAATTTCTAGTGGATACTCTGGGAAACGAAAAATTATAATTTAATAAAAATTATGATAATTATCAATTTAAAATATTTATAATTTAATTTACAATTATTAATTAAGAAATTTTGATGTAGACAAAGTTTTTCTAATTTTAAAATAGAAATATTACTCGAGTAGAACTTTAAACATAAATTATAAAAAATATTGTGATAATTATAATTATAATTATAATTTAATTTAAAATTATTATTTAAAAATAATTATAATTTAATTTTGAAATTATTATAAAATGACTTAAAATGGATAATTTTATTTAGGTAAAATCAAGTTATTAATTGAATAGGACTCTAAGTATCTTAATTATCACAAAATTAGTATTAGAAATATATACGAACAAAATTTAGCTTTAACTTTATAAATATCATTTAGTAGTTAAGTATATTCCATCAAGTAACGTATGAAAAAATTTGAAGTATAATAGAGCGAAATCATTATTTACTGATCAGAAACATAAACATTAATCGAAATAAGATATAATAAATTCTATTTTTCTCACATGTTATTTTCCCTGGAAAATTACATATTCCTGCTCCAAAAGCAATGGTTGGATTCAAGCAATGGTCCAAGGAAGCGACTTTGTTTGAACCAGAAAAAATAAGATAGTATCTGGATTTTTTCCTAAACAAGGGTGATTTAGGACCACAATATTTTTCTTTCAAATATCTTTTTATATCTATGCATCAACTCCACTATAAAAATCAATTTAAAATATACTCACACACGACAACAAATACACCATAGTTTTCAAACTCCCAACATTATTATTTTAACTAAAGTCTTAGTTATTTTTAAATCATTTTTTTATAAATGTCTTTTATATAATTTTTCATCCATGCTAAAATCTAGTTATTGTAATTTTAAAAAGTCCAGTTATTATTAAGTCTTTGATCAAGACGATATCATGAGTTTAATGGATATAAGCTCAATTTGGGAAAAATTTAAAATCCACTTTTATTTTTTATTTTTAAAAATAACAACTATTAATTTATAATCAGGATCTATTATGTCAAATTATCAAGAACAAAAATCAGATAAGGAAGCGTGTCTGAACCCATCGATATCTTGAAATATTCAAGTCTTGTGGTTTTGATCTTCCAAATTAGCACACAAGTATTTTAGAGAAAGAAACTATCTTTTTCCTAAAGATGGAATGTCAGAAAAGTTATTTATGTGTAATTCTGGGAACATAACCATAATATATAACTTTTGCATATTAACAGTAATTTCTAATTAGCCCCATCATCAATTAGTGTTGAGGCACAACGAGTTAAGAGTTGCTGAGTGGCACTTTGAAGAGTTATTTTAGAGAGCATATCTTCGAGTTATTTTATTTTGATTGTCATTGATGTAATAGTTATTTTCAAGGAGTTACTTTGTATTAACTTAAATTCTATGTTAGCAAGTCGAAACCAATATATGCTTGGAGGCTTGTATAAGTTTTGGATGAGAGCTTATTGAGTGCATTCTAATCTGTTCATTGTAGAACTATTTTGTGAGAGAGTGCAAATTGATGTTGTAAAAATTGTTGAGTGTTTACTGCCCAAGTTCTCATAGGGAGGATTTAGTGGTAAGTGTTCTACTATTTAGGTACAAATGTATGTTCTCTAGACTTGAGGAGTGATAGAGTGTGAATCACTTGTTGTATTGTGGATTAAAGATAGTGGAATTACTCACTAAGTTAGGCTCTGCAGACATAGAGAAGCTGAACTACGTAAACAAATCTTTGTGCTCTTTGAGTTTTTGTTTGCGTAGTTTTCACAGTTCCAAGCCATAGTGGCCACTATAGTCTAGCACTTCCATTGCAATTTTCATTTTAAGTAAATAGGCAACCTAAGGTAGCAACAATTAGAAATTAGTTATTAGAGTATCTAAACATATTTGACTCATACTTTGTTTAATAACTGAAGCCTAATAAGTCTTAACAAAATTAGATCACTTTTAAAAATATAAAACAAATGCGAGAGAAAATATTTTAAACTAAAACAGATACGAGAAAAAAGTCACACATGGTGAAACTTGAACTTAAAACACCAACATCAGATTTGGTTTGTTGGAATAAAATAGAGTTGCAATGAAATTACTATTTGTCTAGAATGAAATGTAGTAGTAATTCAATTGAATGTGTATAACAATGATTTGATTGGATAGAATAGAATGAAAACTATAATAGAATTCACGTCTTTGGTTCAAAAGAATTGGTATTGTAATATCATAAGAAAAGATTCAAACGAAAAAAATATCCTTTAACAAATTTTTACATACAAATGTAAAATCCAAATTTTTTTTAAAAAGTCCACTAAATACAAACGGTTTGTAACGCCCCAAAATTATTATTTTGGCTTTTGGGAAAGTGTGACACAACTGTGTATCTGCTTCAGTGGTTAAGTGTTATGGGTGTGTGCAAGGGGTCCTAAGTTCAAGCTTTGAAAAATTTTGATATTTTTCTGATTTAAGTGTAACACCCCACACCTGAGCCCTATGTCGGGACGAAATACGAGGCGTTACCACACTTAATCACATGTATACAATCACTTCGATGTCATTAAAACTCGGTTAAATTAAAAACTTTTTTAAACTTTGTCTAAACTCCTTAATATGGGTCTACGAGGCCCCAAACATCCATTGGAAACCATTCGGGACCAACCCAGGTCCTTTAACTAACTTTAGAAAAATAACCTTTGAAACAGGGCACACATCTGTGTAGAAAGGCAACACACCCGTGTGGTCATTAGAACATGGCCGTGCTGATGGCCCGTGTGACACACACGGCCTAAACATCTAGGGACACGCTCGTATCCCATGCCCATGTGAATTAAATTCTAAATTTGAACCTACAGAGGTTTTCACACGGCCTGACACACGCCCGTGTCTATAGCCTATGTTCCTCACACGGTTATGACTCGCCCTGTCCTAGCCCGTGTCTAAAAACCTTGACATTCTATTTCTAACGTCACCATCCAATAAGGGGCACACGGCCAAGGCACATACCTGTGGCCAGAGGCCGTGTCCTCCACACGACTGAGACACACGGTCGTGTCTCTACCCGTGTGTTTACTACCATGCATACTGACTTGTAAATTTTACGTGCAGGGGACACACGGCCAAGCAACACGCCCATGGGGCTGACTGTGTGTCACACACGGCCTAGACACACGCCCATGTCTCTATCCGTATGGACAATATAAGGCTGTCTACCAAGCCTTTTGCCACCCTGAAACACCATCTAATGCCAACCAACATATCAAAGTCTAACTTAATATGAATTCTCAACCAAAAAACCATAGCTAAGGCCTATATACATTTCTTATATTCAACCATGCCAACAATTTCACATTCATGAAAGACTATCTTGCATTCATATATAAACTTTTAATATTAGCCATTTTCGATGGCTTTATACAAAATGAACCAAATGCTAAAGTAAGCCAACACATTTGGCCAATTAACAATGACACAAAACTCAAAAGTCGGGTTCCTATACATGTCATAATCAAAATAAAAGATCTAACTATACCAAGCTTCGGATGATAGTGTAATTGGCTTCTCCGATGTAGGCAATGATCCTCGAGCTACTTTGGCGACACTATAAGAAAATGGAAAGCATAAAGTTTAGTAAGTTGCATGAAAATAATCATCAACTAATCATACAACGATATGCATATAACTTTTCACAGCTTATTTATGAATACCATAAATAACATACGTACAACTTACTCATCACCATCCAATACAACTCATCTTGCATACATTGAGCCCATATCTCATACATTTCAATTAGGTACCTGTACCACTCATCACTTGATCATAACTTTTCTCATTTCGATATAAATCATAAACCTTTTGTTGAACCATTTGGAATACTACCGGATACTCAATAGCCCTAACATGGGCTAAGTTGCCGATGCCATGTCCCAGACATGGTCTTACACTGGCTTTCATATAGCGAGGCCGATGCCATGTCCCATACAGGTCTTACACTGGCTCTCATCTATCGGTGTCGATGCCATGTCCCAGACAGGTCTTACACTAGCTTGTATATCGCGAGGCCGATGCATATTCAAGACATGTCTTACACTAGCTCTTGTCTCAATGCCGATGCATGTCCTAGACATGTCTTACACTCGCTTAAATATCTCGAGGCCGATGCATGTCCCAAACATGTCTTATACTAGCTCTCATGCTGTGGTTGATGCATATCCCAGATATGTCTTACACTAGCACACATATCACCCATTATCACGGTACAAATAGCCAAGTCTGTTCCAAATGTTCAACAAAAGTCTTTACTACTTAAATTTCTCAATGTGTATTCTCATATTCAAAATCAAGACAATTTATGCCATATCAACTCAATTACACATCATAAAGATATAGTTGCATTATTAACATATAGCTTACCTCAGATTACAAAATGTAGACGACTAGTTCGGCTTAGTCCACTTGTTTTGCTTTTCCCCAATCTAGGCTCAAATTTTGTAATTCTTGATCTATAATGATAAAAATTCACAAATTTAATCATTTTATTGATTTAGGTACACAACAATTTATAATTAGGCAAAATGCCTATTTTGCCCCTAGACTTTCATAAAATGACCATTTTACCCCTAAACTCGAAAATTGATTTTTATCACATTTTCTCATTAATCAAGCCTAGCCGAATACTTTTTATACTAGGAGCAGCCTAAAATTCTCATTATTTTACACTTTTATCAACTATTTTACAACTTATACAAAATGGTCATTAGTTAGGGTTTCCATGAAAACTACTTCACAAAAGTTGTTTATTTCAGAACCATGATTCATTTTCTTCCATAAAATTTCAGAAAAGAACATGAACACTCTCATGGTAAAACCTTAGAGTTTCAACCATTTTGCAAAATAGTCCCCTTATTTGAAAGCTCATGCTACAAGGGTTCTAAAACTATAAAAAACATCAAGAAAAACTATCAAGATCACTTACTTGTGAGGGTTACAAGTTACTAAATTTCAATCTCCAAAAACCCCATTTTTGCTAAAAATTTCATTGGAAGAGAAGGAAGAAATGAAAAAGATAATGGCTAGACACTAAGGTACTATTTTATCATACATTAAGTCACCTACCCATTTGACCATTTGAATTTCTTGTCCCCTATGGCCGGCCATCAGCTTCTAAGGGGTCTATTTTCCATTTAAAGACCCCCAATTTTGGTTCTCTAGCTATTTGATACCCTTAGCCATCAAAATAAGACTTTTGCACTTTATGCGATTTAGTCTTTTTTCACAATTAAGCATGAAATCGCTAATTAATTCACCAAAAATTTCATATTCTCATATAATCATGCCACAAAACATAAAATAATATTAAAAATAATTTTTATGACCTCGGCTTACTGGTCCTGAAACTATTATTTTGACTGGGCCCAAAATCAGGCAGTTACAATTCTCCCCCTTTAAGGATTTTCGTCCCAAAAATCTTACCGATGAATAGATTCGGGTATTGGTCTCTCACGGTCTCCTTGTCCCATGTGGCTTTTTCAACTCCATGTCTGTGCCATAATAATTTAACAAGTGTAATACTCTTATTTCTTAATTGTTTTACTTCTCAAGCTAAAATCTCAACCGATTATTCGCCATAAGTCATGTCCGAGCTAATCTCAACCTCTATCGGCGAGATCAGATGCGAGGGGTCCTAACGGTAGTGATGTAACATAGACACATAGAATACATTGTGTATCTTTTCTAACTCTAATGGCAACACTAATCAGTATGCTAATGGTCCAATTCTTTCAATCACCTCATAAGGTCCAATAAACTGTAGACTTAATTTTCCTTTCCTTCCGAATCAGAGAACCTTCTTCCACGGGGATACTTTCAGAAACACTTTATCTCCGACTTGAAACTCGATCTCTTTTCATTTCAAAACTTTGTAGGATTTTTGTCTATTCGAAGCGGCCTTCAAACAGTCGCGAATCACCTTTAACTTTCTCTTCGGTCTCTTTAACTAAGTCAACCCCGTGTATCTAATTTTCTCTCAGCTTAGTCCGATACAAGGGTGTTCGACACTTACGCCCATACAAAGCCTCATAAGGTGCCATTTTCAGACTTGACTGATAACTATTGCTGTAGGCGAATTTGACCAGCGGTAGATACCTTTCCCAACTGCCTTGAAACTCAAGAACACAACACCATAACATGTCTTCTAATATCTGAATCACCCTTTCTGATTGGCAGTCGGTTTGGGGGTGAAAAGCCGTCCTAAAATTCAGTTTCGTCCCCAATGCCTCTTGCAACTTCCTCCAAAACTGCGAGAAAAACCTTGGATCTCTATCCAAAATAATCGACAAAGGTGCTCCATGAAGTCTCACGATCTCAGAAACATACTATTCAGCCAATTTCTCAAGGGAAGAATCAGTACGCACCGGTATAACATGTGCCGTTTTTGTAAGCCTATCAACAACGACCCAAACGAAATTCTTTTTCCTTGGCGTCAACGGTAACCCTGATACAAAATCCATGGTTACATGGTCCCATTTCCACTTGGGAACTATCACAGGTTGAAGTAAACCCGAAGGTACTTGGTGTTCAACTTTCACTTGTTGACAAATTAGACACTTAGAAACGAACTCTGAAATGTCTCTTTTCATTCCTGACCACCAGTACATTTTCTTCAAGTCATTGTACATTTTCATACTACCTAGATGGCTAGACAAACAACCACTATGTGCCTCTCGTAAAATATTCTAAATGAGCTCATTATCCTTGGGTAGGCAAATTCTGTCTCGGTACATCATAAAACCGTCAGTACCAATACTAAACTCTGATTCATTTCTCGTATCACACAGAGCCATTTTAGCTTGCAAGTCCCTATCAACTTTCTGAGCCTCACAAATCTCTTGAAGGAACGTAGGTCTAGCTCTCATCTCGGCTAGAATCGATCCATCATCAATCACGGTCAACTAAGTATTCATAGCCCTCATGGTAAACAATGATTTCCTACTCAATGCATCGGCCACTACATTACCCTTTCCGGGGTGGTTGTCAATCACCAACTCGTAATCCTTTATCAGCTCTAGCCACCTTCATTACCATAAATTCAACTATTTCTGAGTCATCAAATACTTAAGGCTTTTATGGTCAGTGAACACTCGACATCTCTCGCCGTACAAATGGTGTCTCCAAATTTTTAATGTGAACACGATGGCTGCTAGCTCTAAATTGTGGGTCGGGTAATTCTTCTCGTGTAGCTTTAGTTGTCTCGAGGCATAGGCTATTACCTTACCTTCTTGTATAAGCACGCACCCTAACCCATTTAAGGATGCATCATTATACACCACAAACTGTTTTCTCGGTTTCAGTTGTACTAAAACTAGGGCTTCTGTCAACAAAGCTTTTAGTTTCTCGAAACTCTGTTGGCACTTCTCTGTCTATTCAAACTTTACATCCTTTTATAACAACCTTGTCATCGGAGTAGCTATCATCGAGAATCCTTTAACAAATCGTCTGTAATACCCAGTTAAGCCCAGAAAACTTCTGATCTCCACACATTCTTTGACGGTTTCCACTCAACAATAGCCGAGATCATGCTTGGGTTAACTCTAATTCCATCTCTCGACACGATGTGTCCTAGAAATCCTACTTCTTTAAGCCAAAATTTACTCTTACTGAACTTGGCATATAACTACTTATCTCTCAAGGCTTGTAATCAGTATGTCGTCGATAAAAACCACTACGAACTTATCTAAATACTGCTGAAAAATACAGTTCATCAAATCCGAAAACACCGTAGGGGCATTTGTTAAACCGAAGGCATAACAAGAAACTCATAGTGCCCATACCTCGTCCTAAACACGATTTTCGGTACATCTTGTTCCTTAGTCTTTAGTTGATAGTAGCTAGACCTTAAGTCGATATTAGAAAACACGGTGGCTCCAATCAACTGATCGAAAAAATCATAAATCCATGGCAAGGGATACTTGTTCTTCATAGTCACCTTGTTGAGCTGTCTGTAGTCTATACATAACCTCATCGACCCACCTTTCTTCTTCACAAAAAGTACTGGAGCACCTCATGGGGAAAAACTCGGTCTTGCAAAATCCTTGTCAGTTAACTCTTATAATTAAAATTTCAACTCCTTTAACTCCGTAGGAGCCATCCTATATGGAGCAATCGAGATGGGTGCCGTACCGGGGACTAACTCAATTCCAAACTCAACTTTCCTAACTAGAAGCAATCTGGATAATTCCTCTGGAATCACGTCTGTAAACTCACATACCACTGGTACCGATTCAATCTTTGACTCAGGCATTTGAGTATTTAGTACAAAAGCGAGGTAAGCCTAATATCCTTTTTTTAAATATCTCACTGCCGACATGGATGATATCACTACAGGCAAGTTATCCGTTCTACCCGATTCAACCCGAAGAACATCCTCGCTTTCACATTTCAACTCAATAACTTTTCTCCCACAGTTCGCTACAACACTATGAGAAGTCAACTAATCCATCCCAAGGATTACATCAAATTCATTAAACGGAAATAACATTAAGTTAGCTAGAAAACAATGACTTCTAATTGTCAAAGGGCAATTTCTACACACTTGGTCAACTAGCTCATGTCTGCCTAAAGGGTTGGACACCTTTACCACAAATTCAGTGGACTCTATTAACATGTTCATACGAGGTATCAATTCCATACAAATATGAGAGTGGTTAGACCCCTAACAACAAATATATTATGGATAGAAAAAGTACTCGTGATCACATCGGGAGA
The DNA here is from genome assembly GCF_025698485.1 of Gossypium arboreum. Classification (NCBI taxonomy): domain Eukaryota; kingdom Viridiplantae; phylum Streptophyta; class Magnoliopsida; order Malvales; family Malvaceae; genus Gossypium; species Gossypium arboreum. The sequence continues at coordinate 11,905,574 of NC_069072.1, read as the reverse complement.
CTCTGCCTCTTCACGGGCACATATAGCATAAGTCCTTGCAGGCGCTCTGCCTTCAGACCTCACTGCAGCATCTCTTGGTGCACCTCTGTCGCTAGCCCCACTTCCAGGGCTCTTATGTGTTCTACCCCTTGAAGGAGCACTACTCGCCCTCACGTCTTGCTTTTTCTCTTTCTCATCCAACTCGGGACAGTTACGAATAAAATGGTCCAATGACCCCATGGTATATGATATTCATGACGGGTTTTAAAAATTTATAATTAATCGTTCTTGAAACTAACTATTATCACGATGAAGGTAAGTGTACCTATCGAACAATAGTATAACTTTAGCAAGACCAGATTGTCGAACCCAAAGGAACCAAGAGTACTAGTAATTACTTTCTTTTTATTATCTAGCCTAAAAATTAAGGGATTTGTTTATTTAAACTACTTAAGTAAACTAAGGGTGCACATAGAGAAAATTGGGAAAAAGCTTTTGGAAAAACTCGATTGATTGAGACAATACTCAAGGAAAAATCCACTTAGACTTCACATGTTATTTGACTCTGAATCAGACGATTTATTCATTTGACTTGATCGTAGAAATTCCTAAGTTATATTATTATCTCTCTCGAGACTAATAACATCTAACCCTAGGTTGATTAATTTAAGTCTCTTTCTAATTAACGCCTTAGTGTTGCATTAACTCTATCTATGGATCCTCTTATTAGGTTTCACCCTAATCCGGCAAAATCTTATCACCCTATCTCTAGGCGTGCAATCAACTCCACTTAATTACGACAAATTTACTCTTAGACAGGGTCTTTTCCTCCTCTGAATAAGAGCATTAACTTGAATCAATATCCTGGAATATTAAAACAAGAATTAAGAACACATAATTAAGAACAAGTCAAATATTTATCATACAATTCAGATAATAATAACAAGATCTGTCTTAGGTTTCATTCTGCTTAGGTATTTTAGGGGGTTTAGTTCATACTTATGAAAGAAAACATCTCAAAAGAATAAAGATAACAAAACATAAAGAAAACCCAAAACCCCTGAATGGAAATTGAATGAAGATCTTCAGTCTTGACGATGAATCCGACTTTTGAGATGGATCAATCGGCTTCCCTTGAGTAATTCCTTGGCTCCTACTCCATGTGTCTCTTCTAAGTGCCTCCTCAGGTGTTTAAATAGGCTTTAGAATGCCTAAGATCCTTCAAAAGTGGCCTTTTTCGAATAGGACTATACTTGGGATCGGTAGGGACACGCCCGTGTGCGATTACTCCAGCCTATGGTTAAGGCTGTTGAATAGGCACGGGCGTGTAGTCTACCCATGTAAGTCATGCTTCTATCCTGCCAAATGGACACGGTTGTGTGACACGCCCCTGTGAGGAAGTCTAGGCCGTGTTGATTTCCCACATGGGTCCATTTTCTCCGTTTTCGGCCTATTTCTCGCTCTTTTTACTCTTCTATGCTCACCTAAGTATAAAACATGAAATTAAAGAATTAGGAGCATCGAATTCACCATCTGAGGAGAAATCATCCATAAATGTGCTAAGCATAGGATAAAAATATGTATAAATTACGGTTTATCAAATACCCCCACACTTAAGTGTTTGCTTGTCCTCAAGCAAAATCCTCAACTCATATTCAAAATAAATTCTTCTCAATTTATAATCCCTATCAATAATATCTCAAAATAATCCATAAGTAATCATATATTGAAAATTCAACTAAAAGTCCATCAAAGTTTCAAACATTCCAAGTTGAGCATTTTATGATGCAAACATAGGTGTCCTCATTATCTAATCAATCTCCTTTGATCAAAATATCACAAAGTTTAACATCCTCACTAAAGATTCACTCAAATCACTCGAGGTGTTTAAGGACATCAAATAAAGCACTCATTAGTCAATACGAAAAGTTATTACCATAGGCTTACATGAAAATCAAATCTCTACCACTATATATTGAGATGATACATCAATAAAAAAGGTCTTTAGAGGGTTGTAATGTGGCTTTGGTTAGGGGGTGTGGTCACAAGCTAAAAGAAAAGGTTAGAATCGAGATTGAATTGAAGAAATCACCTAACTAGAAAAATAACTAATTATCAGTTGAATACAAGTGAGCTTCTTCTCAGGATGTGGAATTAACACTCAAGCTCAAAAACGACGAATTACTACTAATATGCATGTAAGGATTTTTTTTCACATAAGAACAAGTCAAATAACATAGAACTTAATTATTGTAACGAAGAATAAAACATAGCTAAGCAATTAATTCAAATCAAATCTCGACAAAAATAAGGATCAAATTAGGGGATTTCAACAATAATGGGTTATGGGTTAATATTGAGGGTAAATCAATTAATGGCTTGTTAGGCTAAAAGGGGATCACTAAGGGTTAATTATGAAGGTAGGCTTTTTTGAAGTGAGTGGGTTAAACCTAAGTGCCTTTATCATCTCGACATATCAAATCAAATGGTGTGGTCTTGACATGTATAATCAAGCAAATTCTAGAATAACAAATCAATACTGACGCACTTATAATAAAAGTGAGCATGAAAGAAATAACATATGCTCTAAAAGCACAAGATCTCACAAAAATTACAACTTTTTGATGTTTAAACTTATGAATTTCAACTAAAGATAATATCTAAACTTGGGGAAACAGCCTAAAAATTTTTTAATTCTAAAAAAAAAATAAACTTATCATGCTTGATTCCCTAATGTCTTAAAGTTTAAACGATCAATGCATAAATGCCTATGTTTTAATTCAAGGGATATCAATAAAAATCATAACTTAATCAAAATTCATTCTAATAGTTGTATGAGAAGATCACATGAGAACAAGACAAAATTCAGGGATTTCTGATAATGATATAAAAGACCCCCCACACTTAAGATGTACATTGCCCTCAATGTACAAAGATAGATATATTGAAAAATATAGATATATAATCATAAGATAGGGAGAGAGGTGAAACTTCCTGAATGATGAATGAACTCCTTGAATTGGAGTTATGGAGAATAATAGGCCAAGGTAATGATGAGAGTGGAGGAGGATACTCCGGTGGTGGTAGAGGTTCATTAGTCGATAGGCACTGTAACAAAAGAATATTATATCTGGTAGTAGCTATGGTCGTGGTCGAGCAGGACATGGAAGTCATGGGGAACCTTTACCAGTGGAGTTTTTAGTTCCTATTTGATGATGAGTTTTTGAGCTCTTTATGACTGTGATAAAATCAAGAACTCTTTAAGAAATATAAGGAAGCATAATTACTCGTAATGAAATAGCCGAAACTAAAAATTATTCAATAAAAATTATAAAAACTAAAATTAAACTAATATTAAAGGAAAATGAAATAAAAAGTACTTAAAGAAGATAAATAAAGATAAAAGTGAAAATAAAAATAATAAATAAGAGGTTTTTAAACATCGTCATTGCCGGATGGTTCGCGAGGTGGTGGCGGCGATGAGATGTGAAGGTGCTGACAAATCTTATGAAGAGTAGCATCACTGTGATCAAAACACTGAAAACACTACTTCTCAAATCGAGTAAGGCATTCAGAGATGTGAGAGTATGAAGCTGCCACATGAACTGGATGATGTATAGGTGGTGGCTAAGATGGTGGGTTTTCATGACGTGGAGGGACATCATCAGTAATGTCCTCTGGGTTCTCCTCATCGGTGGACTGGACGAGGCGGTACTAAGGAAAGTAGGTGCCACGTCGTTTCTTGATCATCCTCATATATAGCATGCTCGAGATGCCCTGTGGGGATATCTAGTCGATGAGAGTGAGGGAGGATGATTGTGCCACTGTGTTGAGGAGCCCAAAGTGCCGAGCCAATCGAGTCACATAGGGCTCGATAGAGATGACCCCTCTCCTATGTAGCTCCGTCTGATGGCGGATGGCAAGGGCAATGAAGTAGGCAAGGTTGAAGATATGCCAGTTCGCGATGCTCCACAAGAAATAGGCGTCGTGAGTGTTAACGACGCCAATGCTCTCTCATTGACCTATCAGAGTGTGGGCCAAGATGACGTGTAAGTATCGTAGGGACGGGGTGAGGGCCGACACCTTAGAGCAGCTAGGGTCATAAGTGGCCAAGGCAGGGACGAGGTCCTTCCAGCACTTTGAGAGAGAGTGGTAGATGTGGCGATGGAGGGTGTCGAGTTCATTGTCGTCCATGAACTTCTCCGTGTATAGCCCAAGTGCAATTTCAAACTCTAGTATGCTCAACTGGCCCACTAGACCACCAAGGCAGAACTGGACTGTTCCAGGATCGTTGAAGTTTGTCATGACGACTTGAAGACGAAAGGTCGAGTAGAGTTCCATTGTGAGCTCAAGGTATGTCGGCTCGATCATCTCAAAGAAGAGCCCCCACGGTTTAGTCGTCAAGAAGGCTCAGACCGTGTTAGCCATCTGAATTTGTTCAAGTGCGGCCCAGTCAATGCAGTAGCCCACACCTAGGGGTCGGGCTCGTAATATCTAAAATAGCTCCCCTGAGGTCCCCAAGGGAACTGGAGGAAAGGGTGACTGATCTTGGTGGTAGGACCCGAGGAGGACGTTTCTCCTTTCCTTTTCTTCAAAGCGGGGACGGCGGTCTTCTTGCCACGTGAAGTTGACATAGTATACCTACAATGGAAAGTTGAAATAAAAATAAAATTCCTCCCCAACAATAGCATGGAAAAATACGCATGGTAAAACTAATAGAGATATTTCCTAGAGGTCAAGTACGAAAGAACAACTATGCTAAAAAATAAACCCAATCAGATAAATTAAAAAGGACTACGAGAGTAATGTTAACGGAAATATCTAGTGAATGAATGCATGTGGGTAAGCATGAAATCTATGAAAACAAGGAAAATGGATGAATGCAGCAAAATGTACTAACTAACATGGCAAATTTCTATCATGATAACTATGATTATTTGCTCAAAATATCATGAAATAAGTAAAAAAAATGAAGAAAATAGAGGGAAAAAAAATGAACAAACGCAAGATGGAGAAGTTTTGGATCGTCGAAAGTCGTGTTGTAGTCGGCGCACGGGCGTGGCAGGTAGGGCGGATGGAGTTGCAGCGGCTAGGGTTAGGGATTTTGGGGAAGATGGTGATGAATTGTGAGAGGTTTATATAGATTTTGGGGCTCACGGCCGTGGGGCACGCCTGTGTGCCCTAATTTTTTTCCCGTGTTTTTCATAATTTTTTAAATTTAGGCGCGTTTGAGACTCGCACACGCCTGTGCTCTTTAAGCGTGTTGGTGCACACGGCCATGTCGCATGACTGTGTCCTACTTCGTTCGTTTCTCTCACGCACATGTTCCAATATGCACATCCGTGTTGTACATAAGGTTTAAGTCTTGACGATGAATCTGGCTTCTGAGATGGATCAATCAGCTTCCCTTGAGTAATTCCTTGCCTACTACTCCGTGTGTCTCTTCTAAGTGCCTCCTCAGGTGTTTAAATAGGCTTTAGAATGCCTAAGAGCCCTCAAAAGTGGCCTTTTCTGAATAGGACTATACTTAGGCTCGGCAGGGACACGCCCGTGTGCAATTACTCCAACCCGTGGTCAAGGCTGTTGAATAGGCACGGGCGTGTAGTCTACCCGTGTAAGTCATGCTTCAATCCTGCCAAATGGATACGACTGTGTGAGGAAGTCCAGGTCTTGTTGATTTCCCACGTGGGTCTATTTTCTCCGTTTTTGACCCATTTCTCGCTCTTTTTACTCTCCTATGCTCACCTAAGTATAAAGCATGAAATTAAAGAATTAGGAGCATCGAATTCACCAAATCTAAGGAGAAATCATCCATAAATGTGCTAAGCATGGGATAAAAATATGTATAAATTATAGTTTATCAACCCACATTTAAAATAGTCTCTTTTCATTTCCTCGACATTCACCGAAATGACGTCTGCTGCACTATGGACAATCTGGTCTATTCGGGCGAGCACTACCAACACTCGCGACAGAAGTAGTTTGAGCTTTCGACACCGTGTGTTGCTTGTTCTTCTTTCTACCCGAAAATTCCATTGAAGCATTCGATCAGGTTGTGAACTCTCTTGGCCTTTTAGATGAGGACTGATGTGATTTCTCGATTTGTCTTTTTCTCGAGTCTCAGGACTCAATGTCAGCTTTTCTCTTCTCTTTGGCCAATTCCTCGGCCTTACATGCTCTCTCCACGAGCACCACAAATTCCCTCAATTCTAAGATACCAACTAATATTCGGATGTCTCCGTTTAATCCGTCCTCAAACTCTTGTACATGATGGCTTCGGTAGATACGAGCTCTCTATCGTATTTGCTGAGCCTCACGAACTCACGCTCATACTCTGTTACTGTCATTCGGCCTTACTTTAGTTCGAGAAATTCTTTCCTCTTTTGGTCAATGAACCTCTAACTAATGTACTTCTTTTGAAATTCTTCCTGAAAGAATCCCCAAGTTACTCACTCTCTCAGTACGATTGACACGAGAGTGCTCCACCATTGATAAGCCGAATCTCGCATGATTGACACTACGCATTTCATGCACTCTTCGGATGGTGCATGATAGCTCATCAAATACCCTGACGGTGTTTTCTAGCCAAAACTCTACTCTTTTTGGGTCATAATCAATATTTGCCCAAATTTCTCGGCCCCTTGTTTACGGATTCTGTCCACTGGAGGTTTTTCTCTCCTAGCCATCTTTGTTCCTTGAGGAGCTATATGAACGGGTTGAGGAATTGGGGGAGGTGGGGGAGGTGCAGTATTCGAATTCGCAAAATAAACTCAGAATACCACGCGTCCACCATGTGGAGGTAAGCTTCTCTAGCTCCTTCGCCCTGACTCATTGTCACAGGCCCACTATCTACTGACGCGGTCCCTTCAGCGGGAGCCAACACATTACTATCCACATCATCTGTTGTAGCTATGTCAGAATCCATTTACTATATAAATAAAATCAGAATTTATCTCATCAGGAGTCGTCACACTATCAATATACAATTATGGCATGTATAGCTAGACTCATACTCACGCTAGGCTAGTCCTAGAACTGACTAAACCATAGCTCTAATACCACTAAATGTAACACTTCACACTCGAGCCCTATGTCTGAACGGGATACGAGGCATTACCACAATTAATCATATGCATACAATCATTTCGATATTATTAGAACTCGGTCAAATTAAAAAAAAATTTGAACTTTTTCTAAACTCCATAATATGGGTCTACGAGGCCCCAAACATCCATTGGAAACCATTGAGACCAACCCGGGTCCTTTAACTAACTTTAGAAAAATAACTCTTGAAATAAGGCACACGCCCGTTTGGAAGGGCAACACGCTCGTGTGGTCATTAGAACATGGTCGTGTTGATGGCCCATGTGACATACACGACCTAAGCATCTAGGGACACTCCCGTGTCTCATGCCTGTGTGAATTAAATTCTAAATTCGAACCTACAAGTGTTTTTACACGGCCTGACACACGCCCGTGTCTATGGCCCGTGTGCCTCACACGGTCATGACACGCCCGCGTCCTAGACCGTGTCTAAAAATCTTGACATTTTGTTTCGGACATCAACATCCAATAAGGGGCACATGGCCAAGGCACACGCTCGTGGCCAGAGGCCGGGTCCTCCACACAGCTGAGACACACGGTCGTGTCTCTGTCCGTGTGTTTACTACCATGCATACTGACTTGCAAATTTTACGTGCAGGGGACACAATACCAAGCAACACGCCCATGGGGCTAACTGTGTATGACACATAGCCTAGGCACACGCTTGTGTGTCTACCCGTGTGGACAATATAAGGTTGTCTACTAAGCCTTTTGCCACCATGAAACACCATCTAATGCCAACCAATATATCAAAGTCTAACTTAATACGAATTCTCAACCAAACAACCATAGCTAAGGCCTATATACATTTCTTATATTCAACCATGCCAACAATTTCACATTCATGGAAGACTATCTTGCATTCATATATAAACTTTCAATATTAGTCGTTTTCCATGGCCTTATACACAATGAACCAAATGCTAAAGTAAGCCAACACATTTGGCCAATTAACAATGACACAAAACTCAAAAGTCAGGTTCCTATACATGTCATAATCAAAATAAAATATCTAATTATACCAAGCTTCTGATGATAGTGCAACTAGCTTCTCCGACCTAGGCAATAATCCTCGAGCTACTTTGGTGACACTATAAGAAAATGGAAAGGAAATAGGGTAAGCATAAAGCTTAGTAAGCTGCATGAAAATAATCATCAACTAATCCTACAACGATATGCACATAACTTTTCACAACTTATTCATGAATAACATAAATAACATACGTACAACTTACTCATCACCATCCAATACAACTCATATTACATACATTAAGCCCATATCTCATACATTTCAATTAGGTACTTGTACCACTCATCACCTGATCATAACTTTTCTCATTTCGATATAAATCATAAACGTTTTGTTAAACCATTTGGAATACTACTGGATACTCAATAGCCCTAACATGGGTTAAGATGCCAACGTGATGTCTCAAACATGGTCTTACACTGGCTTTCATATGGCGAGGTCGATGCCATGTCCCAGACAGGTCTTACACTGGCTCTCATCAATCGGTGTCAATGGCATGTCCCAGAGAGGTCTTACACTGGCACACAACAAGCTGACGCCATGTCCCAGACAGGTCTTACATTGGCTTGTATATCGCGAGGCCGATGCATGTCCTAGACATGTCTTAAACTAGCTCTTGTCTCAATGCCAATGCATGTCCCAGACATGTCTTACACTAGCTCTCATGTTATGGCTAATGCATGTCCCAGACATGTCTTACACTAGCACACATATCATCTATTATCACGGTGCAAATATCCAAGTCTATTCCAAATATTCAACGAAAGTCTTTACTACGTAAATTTCTCAATGTGTATTCTCATATTTAAAATCAAGACAATTTATACCATATCAACTCAATTACACATCATAAAGATATAGTTGCATTATTAACATAAAACTTACCTTGGATTACAAAATGTAGACGACTAGTTCGACTTAGTCCACTTATTTTTCATTTCCTCGGTCTAGGCCCGGATTTTGTAATTCTTAATCTATAATAATAAAAATTCACAAATTTAATCATTTTATTGATCTAGGTACTCGACAATTCATAATTGGGAAAAATGACCATTTTGCCCCTGGACTTTTGCAAAATGACCATTTTACCACTATACCCAAAAATTAATTTTTATCACATTTTCTCATTAATCAAGCTTAGCCAAATATTTTTTATACTAGGAGCAGCCCACAATTCTCATTATTTCACACAGTTATCAACTATTTTACAACTTATGCAAAATGATCCTTAGTTATGGTTTCCATGAAAACTACTTCACAAAAGTTGTTTATTTCACAACCATGATTCATTTTTTTCCATAAAATTTCAAAAAAAAAAACATGAACACTTCATGGTAAAACCATAAACTTTCAACCACTTTGCAAAATAGTCCCCTTATTTGAAAGCTTATGCTACAAAGGTTCTAAAAGTACAAAAATCATCAAGAAAAACCATTAAGATCACTTACTTGTGAGGGTTACAAGTTGCTGAAATTTTAAGCTCCCAAAAATCCCATTTTTGCTGAAAATTTCGGTGGAAAAGGAGGAAGAAATGAAAAAGATTATGGCTAGACATTAGGGTACTATTTTATTATACATTAAGTTACCTACCCAATTGACCATTTGAATTTCTTGTCCCCTATGGCCAGTCAGCAGCTTCTAAAGGGTCTATTTTCCCTTTAAGAACCCTCAATTTTGGTTCTCTAGTTATTTGACACCATTAGCTATCAAAATAGGACTTTTGCACTTTATTCAATTTTGTCCCTCTTCACAATTAAGCATGAAATCGCTAAAATTAATTCACCAAAAATTTCATATTCTCATATAATCATGCCACAATACATAAAATAATATTTATAATTTATCCAAGCTCAGATTAGTGGTCCCGAAACCACTGTTCCAACTAGGCCCAAAATCGGGCCGTTACATTAAGCCTTGTGTTTGGGAAGTGGGTCTATATTTAATTATTGATAGAATCATATCAGAATGGGCTTGCTGGTCTAGTGGTTAAGTTAAGTGTTATTTTATTGAAGGTCTTATGTTCGAATCCCAGCGCGAGTGTAGGTACTAATTTTTGCTCAGAGTTGTGATTTTCAGTCACATCTTGATTTCCTTTTCTTTTTTGAATTTTTTCTCTCTACTTTTGGACGGTTATTCTTTTCTCCTCCTTCTACTGAAATTCTACCTTTCCTTGTCCTTGTCCTTTTCCTTTTCTTTTTGATTTCTTTTGTTTTGATTTTTGTTTCAACTGTCTCCTTTTTGCGCACCCTCTAATTAGTTTTTCGGTAAGTGGAGATAAATGTTCTTTTTGTAATCTTGTTTCCAATTATCATTTGGAGACTCATTGTCTGTTTTGGCAACAGTGAATCAAGAAGATAGGGGCTCTCTTCATTTAGAATTGTAACTGAATCATTTGGGTTGTTGGGTAAGTGTTAAACGTTTGATTTGAAATATTATCAGTTTCATAATTTCAGTTTAATCGAGATTGATGCCTGATCTTGAGAGGTTTGTGGTATCAATTTTATGTGCTGGTCTATTTGAGAGTGTTTTTGCATCAAAATGATACTAGGTGTGTACCCAAAATACAAAAAATGAGGTCTCGAAAAAAGCCAAAAAGGCTACTATCGACACGACATGGGCGTGTGATCACTCGTGTGGTAGGACACGGCTGTGTGATCGACGAAGGTAGGGTCGTGCGCAGCACACAGCCCTGTGGTGGCTCGAGTGTGGCTATGAGCCCACACAAGCATGATACACGGGCTTGTTGCTTACTAAGCAATGTCGTGTAATCCACATTGGCAAGGACAATCTAGATGTATGGGCCCACACAGGCATATGGGCCCATATATCTAAATTTTTCCCTGAGGTTGCACGGGTAGTCCCAAATGACTGTGGACCTACTGTAGGCTCGGTAAGGGCTGACTAAACCCTAAATTGTATAATCTGATTGACTGATATGCTATTCAGAGCATGTTTGATGATCGACTAGTATGACTATCTGTTATCTATTATTGAAAGCATGATTATCTGTAAATTCTATATGTATGTTATGATATCTGATTTTGGGCGTTGGGATGATATATTTTTAGAGGAAGTGTCTCAAAAGCAGATTACGCCTAATATATGGTAGCATGGCTGCAATATATCTGTTATTTATGATATATGCCACATCGGTACATTATGGCGTATAGGGCTGTGTGGGTGTTTTAAAGCCCATATGGTGTGTAGAGGATGGTCGAAAATGGTGTATAGAGGATGAGTGTAACGCCCTAAAATTTCTATTTTGGCTAGTGTGAAAATATGACATAACTGTGTATCTGCTTCAGTGGTTAAGTGTTCTGGGTGTGTGTGAGAGGTCCCAAGCTCAAGCCATGACTTAGGTAAATTTTGGTATTTTTATGTTAAAACCCAATCTTTGGTCAATAGGCTTTTATTTAATTATTGATTAGCTTATATCAGAATGGGCATGTTGGTTTGGTGGTTAAGATGTGTGTTGGTGTATTGGAGGTCTGGAGTTTGAATCCCTACTTGGGCATTATTTTTGCGCGATCGTTAGGTAAGAGTTTGAGTTTTAATGAGACTTTGAGTAGTAGGTGGTTAGAATGTCGATCAGTGGGGAGTTAGCAGAATCTAGCAAAACCGTTGTTTCCAACTAAAGAAAAAACTTTGACGTCAGTTTCATTGTGCCTCATCTCTGCCAAAAATCCTTTTTTCCCTCATTCTCTTTTTCAAAAATTTGCTCCCTTCCCTTGTCGAAATCTCCTTGAATTTTTCCTCTCATTTAGTTTCCTCTTTTATTACATATTCGTTTTTGTACAAGGTTGGATTGTGTGCGCTTGGTAAGTTTTCGTTTTAGTAAAATCTAACGTTACTCTGGCTATGTGTTTAATAGGGATTTTACTTGTGGTTTAAGAGTTAATCGAGATGCTAGAGATCACCCATTGACGTCTTAAGAGGGTGGAATCCTTGTTCTCGATCGAAGGTAAGAGTTTGAAGGTTTTTGGGTTGAACATCTTGTTATAATATCGATTGAGTTTTGTTAGTATTTCTGAAATTGGGCTTTGGAATGACGATTTATAGGTTTTGGAGTGCTCGAGAATCATTTTAGCCTCAATTGAAAACAGGTGTGTACTTGAAACGTAAAAAACAAAATTCGATGAAAAGTCGAAAAAGCTTTCTGTCGACGCCACACCGGTGTGTAGTCACTCGTGTGGTAGGCCATGTGACGGAACACGAGTGTGTGATTGACGAGCCAGGCCTTACGGGCATGACAAGGTCGTGCGATGGCCAGGTAAGTCGTGTGCGACACACGGGCTAGACCGATTTGGGCAGTGTGGACTATACGGGCGTGTGGGCCCATACGGGTAAACCATAAGGGCGTGTGGGATTCTGGGCCAGGCCGTGTGATCTACACGACGATGGCCAATTTGGGCCGTGTGGGCCACATGGGTGTGTGAACCCATGTTTCTGAAAAGTTGTCTAAGGTTGCACGGGTCGCCCAAGTCGACTGTGGGCCTACTGGAGGGTCAGTAAGCCATACTTAGACCCTGCTAGAGTGATCTATTTGTCTAATTTTTGAATCTAGCATGAATTATGATATCTGATTGTATGTACTGTAATTGTATAATAGCATGACATCTTTTGTATGTTGCATTGCATCGGAGTGATTTATTGACGAGATTTGAAGGAAGTGTCTAAAAGGCTATTAAGCCTGATTTGCATGTGACATCACCAGATTTGGCCATAATGTCTAGGCTGGGTTAGGGGTGTTACATTTAGTGGTATTAGAGCCAGGTTGCAAAAATCGACTGTGGATTTTGGGTTTTAAAAAGTTCGGTTTCAAAGAACTGATTTAAAAATAATTTTAAATGATTTGATTGAATATGTGGTATACTGAGTCTTCGGCACCGATCCTGTAAGTATTCTCAAACTTTGATAAGTTTTATTTGAAAATACTATTAGTATACTGTGGAAATACTATAGTTAGTGTGCTTTGAGACTGTAGGGAAACTATAGTAAGACTCCGATTCGTGAGAACAAACTCTAAACTTTTAATACTGTTTTGCATAAAATATCTGTTAATAAATATCATAATTGTAACAGATTCATAAAACTATTAATACAGATAAACTTCAAATCTATGATGAGTGAACAAGGTATCCGAGGATAGGGTATGAAAGGCCGAGATAGAGGTCGTACTGGGGCTCAAGCTGAGTCCTTGGTATCCAACAACATGCCTAATTTAGACACGAGTGAGACGCTGGTGTCACCTGTAACTAAGACTGGGTATAAAGATCGTATGGCTAGGGACGACACATTGTCCCAAGCTATGCTGAGGATATTAGTGAAGGTCGTTGGGCCCAATGTTGGATCTGTGAGCCCAGGGTTAGTTACGGAATGACTCTAGTTCAATGGGGCTAAGCTATTCAGGGGTGTCACTGGAGTCGCCCCTAACGTGACCGAGTACTGGATGGAGGCCATAGAAAGAATCATGGACGATTTGGGTTTTACCCCTGAACAGAAATTGAAAGGGGTTGTTTCCTTGCTTCGCAATGAAGCATACCAATTGTGGTTGACTGTTAATGAGGGCACTCAGCCCGAACAACTGAAATGGGATTTTTATAAGTCTGTTTTCCAAGGTAAATGTGTGGGGGGAAGCTACATCGATGCTAGGAGACATGAGTTTCTGAATCTCACACAAGGGGATCGTTTAGTGGCCGAGTATAAGGCCGAGTTTCTGAGATTGAGCCGCTATGCCCGAGGCATGGTGGCGACTGAATATGAGCGTTGTGTCCACTTCGAGGATGGACTTAGGAATAGTTTGAGAGTTCTGATAGGTCTGCGAAGGGAACGAGACTTTTCAGCATTGGTAGAGAAAGCGGAGATCGCCGAGGAGGTAAAACGCACTGAGCGCCGAAACTGGGATAAGAAGAGAGGCAAGAGTAAGAGTGATTCGAAGCCCTCGAGTTCTACGAGGAGGCCTAAGAAAAAGGCCAGATCTAATAGGTTAGTTAGAGTTGGCCCCCTGTTGCATCTACTGGGATCTTACTTTGTGGGCATTATGGTAGACGCCATCCGGACGAATGTTGAAGGACAGTTGGGGCATGTTTGAGATGTGTGTCTACTGAGTACTACACTTGAGAGTGTCCACTGAGAGTCGATCAAGTGCAAGTTCCGGGTTTTGGTACTGCACAGCCGTTGAGGGTAGTTCAACAGCCACTTAGGTGCCGTGGTCAGGCTAGGGGTGGTAACAGTATAGGCCGTGGATAGAGAGCACCGGGCATAGGTGATGGACATACTGAGGAGAGATATCTTGCTCCTATTTATGCTGCTCGTCGCCAAGAGGACTGAGATGGTTTTCTTGCACTGATAGATATAGGCTCTACACACTCATATGTAGCAAGTACTATGTCTGAAACTTTAGGGACTCGGTTGAGGACACTTCTAGTGAGGTAACTGTTATGAGTCCTTTGGGGAAATCTATCCGAGTTAGCAAATTATATAGGGACGTCTCGTTAAAGGTCCAAAGGACAGTATTCTTGGCTGATCTGATGGAGCTTCTTTTTGGAGAGTTTGATTTAGTTTTTGGGATAGATTGGTTGATCAAGGACCGAGTAAGTCTGGACTGTGAGACTAAGAGGGTCGTTTTGAGAACTAAAGGGGACGACGGGGTAGTTGTTATTGGAGAACGTCGAAATTTTCTAACTAATGTGATTTTTATGTTTGGTGTCAAAAAAGTTGGTGTGGAATGGGTGTGAGGCATATCTAGCCTATATAAGTGTTTTGGACTCTAGGGATTCTCCGGTAAAGGACATCAGAACTGTAAGAGATTTTTTGGATGTCTTTCCTGAGGAGCTACCGGGTTTGCCTCTAAACTAAGAGGTAAAATTTGGGATCAAACTTATTCCAGGTACAGCTCCGGTGTCTATCGCCCCTTACCGAATGGCATCGAAGGAGCTTATGGAGCTTAAGGCTCAGACTCAAGAGTTATTAGATCGTGGGTTTATTCGTCCTAGTGCGTCTCCGTGGGAAGCACCTGTGTTGTTTGTGAAAAAGAAAAATGGAACAATAATAATGTGTATCGACTACCGTCACCTGAATAAGCTAACAATTAAGAATAAGTACCCACTTCCGAGAATTAATGATCTGTTCGACTAGTTCAGAGGGGCTTCTGTGTTCTCCAAGATTGATCTACATTTGGGTTATCATCAGTTGAGGGTTAAGGAAGTTAATGTGTATAAGACGGCATTTAGAACTCGTATGAACATTACGAGTTCCTAGTTATGCCTTTTGGATTGACTAATGCACCAGCAACATTTATGGACTTGATGAATCGAGTATTCCAGCTCTATCTAGATCAGTTTGTGGTAGTGCTCATCGATGATATCTTGGTGTATTCTAAGTTTGAAGACGAGCACGATGAGCATATGAGAGTGGTACTAAAGATTCTTCGTAAGAAACAACTGTTTGTGAAGTTTAGTAACTGTGAGTTCTGGCTCCGGGAAGTAACCATTTTGGGGCATGTAGTTTCTGCTGAGGGGATTCAAGTTGATCCTTGTAAGATTAAGGCGGTGTTGGATTGGAAACAGCTGAAGAATGTGTCTGAGATCCGCAGCTTTCTGGGGTTGGCATGTTACTATCGACGCTTTGTAGAATGATTCTCCTTGATCGCAACTCCGTTGACTAAGCTTCTGCATAAGGGAGTTCCTTTTATGTGGACTGATGATAGGAAGAGAGCTTTGAGAAGCTCAAGATTGTTCTGACTCAGGCTCTTGTTCTGGTACATCTTGAGCCTGGTAAAGACTTCGTGGTGTACAGTGATGCTTCACATGTCGGTTTGGGTTGTGTGTTGATGTAGGTTGGTCAGGTGGTTGCATATGCATCTTGTCAGCTCAAAACTCATGAAACAAACTATCCGATGCATGATTTAGAATTGGCTGCCATAGCCTTTGCTTTGAAAATTTAAAGGCACTATCTGTACGGTGAGAAGTGTATCATCTACACTGATCATAAGAGCCTCAAGTATCTCCTCACCCAGAAGGAGCTGTATCTTAGGCAGTATAGATAGATCGAGTTGCTTAAGGATTACGACTGCACCATTGAGTACCATCTTAGCAGGGCCAATGTGGTGGCCGATCTTTGAGTCGTAAGGCTATGACTGATTTGAGGGCAATGTTTGCTCGCCTTAGTTTATTTGATGATGGTAGTCTATTAGCCAAGCTTTAGGTTAAGCCGACATGGATTGAGCAGATTAAGGGTAAACAATTAGAGGATGAATCCTTGGGTCTTCGGTTTAGACAGATTGAGAGTGGTAGCACCACGAATTTTGGGTTGAGCTCTAAGAGGGTATTGTGTTTCCGAGGCCAAATATGTATGTCGAATGATTCTGAGCTGAAGCAGTCTATACTAAAAGAGGCGCATAATAGTCTATACGTTATACATCCTGGAGGGAACAAGATGTACTGATATCTCCATGAGTTGTACTGGTGGCCAGGACAGAAACGGGAAGTTACCGATTTTATGGCTAGATATCTAACATGCCAGTAGGTTAAGGCTAAGCACCAGTCACCTTCGGGTTTGTTACAGTCGATTAAGATTCCCCTTTGAAAGTGGGAACGTGTGATGATAGACTTCGTTAGCGGGTTACCCTTAACACCCACTAAGAAGGATTCAATTTGAGTCATCGTAGGTCGATTGACCAAGTCAATGCACTTTATACCAGTTCATATTGACTATTAGCTTCAGAAGCTGACAAAGCTTTATATCTTTAAGATAGTGAGACTATATAGGGTATCGGTTTCGATTGTCTCTGATAGGGATCTTCGCTTCACGTCTTGATTCTGGAAAAAGCTAAATGAGGCCCTAGGTTCAAGGTTGGATTTCAGTACTGCTTTTTATCCTCAGGTAGATGGCCAATTTGAGAGGGTAATTCAAATATTGGAAGACATGTTGAGGAGTTGTGTGGTTGATTTTCGAAGCGGTTAGGAGGAGTATTTGCCATTGCCAGAGTTTGCCTATAATAATAACTTCTAGTCTAGCATCTAGATGGCACCTTACGAGGCATTGTATGGTTCTCAGTGTCACACTCCCTTATGTTGGACTGAGTTGGGCGAGCTACGTGTTCTGGGTCTTGAATTGGTTTCCAAGATAGAGGATAAAGTTAGATTGATTCGGGATCGTTTGAAAGCGGCTGCTGACAGATAGAAGTCTTATACAAATCTGAAGAGAAAGGATATCGAGTTTTCTATAAGGGACTTTGTATTTCTCAATGTCTCGCCATGGAAGAAGGTTTTGAGTTTTTGTTGTAAGGGCAAGTTGAGCCCTAGATTTATTGGGCCGTACCAGATTCTGAAATGAGTGAGACCGGTCGCTTATTAGTTGGAGTTACCTCCAGAGCTAGAGCACATTTATGATGTGTCTCACGTTTTGATATTGAGGCACTACCGCTGTGATCCCACGCATATCATTCCTGTTGAAGAGATTGAGGTTCAGCTAGATTTGACCTTCGAAGAAGAGCTGGTTCAGATTTTGAATCATGATGTAAAGGTTCTTCAGAGGAGGTCTATTCCATTAGTGAAGGTGCTGTGGCAGAATCATAGCACTGAGGAGGCTATGTGGGAGCCTGAGGATGCAATGCGTCAGTGGTATCCTCATCTATTTTGATCAAGTAAATATCGAGGCTGAAATTTTCTTTTAGGGGGTAGAGTTGTAACTCTCCAAAATTTCTATTTTGGCTAGTGTTAAAATATGACACAACTGTGTATCTACTTCAGTGGTTAAGTTTTCTAGGTATGTGTGGAAGGTCCCAAGTTCAAGCCATGACTTAGGCAAATTTTGGTATTTTATGTATAAAGCCCAATCTTTGGTCAATAGGATTTTATTTAATTATTGATTGGCTTATATTAGAATCGGCCTACTAGTCTAGTGGTTAAGATGTGTGTTGGTGCGTTGGAGATCTAAAGTTCGAATCCCTGCTTGGAAATTATTTTTGCGCGATCGTCGGGTTAAGAGTTTGTGTTTTAATGAGACTCTGAGTAGTAGGTGGTTAAGATGTGGATCAAGGCGAGTTAGCAGAATCTGGCAAAACTGTTGTTTCCATCTAGAGAAAACAATTTGACGTCAATTTCATTGTGTCTCCCCTCTGACAAAAATCTTTTTTCCCTCATTCTCTTTTTCGAAAATCTGCTCCCTTCCCTTGCCGAAATCTCCTTGAATTTTGCCTCCTCTTCGATTTCCTCTTTTATTTCGTATTCTTTTCTGTACAAGTTTGGACTGTGCGCGCTTGACAAGTTTTCGTTTTAGTAAACTCTAATGTTATTCTGGCTAAGTGTTTAAGAGGGGTTTTACTTGTGGTTTAAGAGTTAATCGAGAGGCTAGAGATCGTCCATTGACGTCTTAAGAGGGTGGAATCCTTGTTCTCGATCAAAGATAAGAGTTTGAAGGTTTTGGGTTGAACATCTCATTATAATATCGATTGAGTTTTGTTAGTATTGCTGAAATTAGGCTTTTGAATGAAGATTTATAGGTTATGGAGTGCTTGGTAACCGTTTGAGCCTCAATTGAAACTAAGTGTGTACCCAAAATGTAGAAAACGGGATTCGGCGAAAAGCCGAAAAACTTTCCGTCGACGCCATATGAACGTGTTGTCGCCCGTGTGGTAGGTCGTGTGATGGAACACAACCATTTGATCGATGAGCCAGGCTATGTGCTCATGACATAGTCGTACGATGGCCAGGTAAGTTGTGTGTGACACACGGGCTAGATCAATTTGGGCCGTGTAGATTACACGAGCGTGTGGGCTCACACGGGAGTGTGAGATTTTAGGCCAGCCTAATTTGGGCCGTGTGGGCCACACAGGTATGTGGGCCTCTACGAGTAGGCCAGATGGGCGTGTGAGCCCATGTTTCTGAAAAGTTGTCTAAGGTTGTACGGGTCACCCAAGTCGGCTGTGGACCTACTGGAGGGTCGGTAAGCCCTATTTAGACCTTGTTTGAGTGATCTGTCTGTCTGATTTCTGTATCGAGCATGAATTATGATATCTGATTGTATGTATTGTAATTGTATAATAGCATGACATCTTTTGTATGTGGCATTGCATCGGGTGGGTTATTGATGAGATTTGGAGGAAGTGTCTGGAAGGCTATTAAGCCTGATATCTGGTAGCTCTGCTGCAAACTTTTGATTATGTGCCGCATTTTGGTACAGCATGGTGTGTAGGGATGAATGGGTTGATTTAATCCCCACATAGTGTGTAGGGCTGGACAGAGATGGTGTGTAGAGGCTGGTGGGTAGGATTTTAATTTATGGTGTCTGCATTCTGTATCTGATATGGGCCAAGGTTCTAATATAATTCTGAAATTGATTCTGTAATGGGCTCGGGGCCCGGACTGTAAATGACTGTATTTTGATGTGTTTCTGTATGCATGTTTTCTGAGGGGATGACACACTGAGTTTGCGAAAACTCACCCTTTCTGTTTAATCTGTACAGGTAATCCCCAGACTTGAAGGATCAGCGTAGTGGAGGACTCGACAGTAGCCACACATAAATTTTAGATTATTTTCCGCAAATTTTCAGATTTTAATACTTATTTGGGGTTTTTATGTAACTTATGGACTTTGGACTGTCAGGCTTTAAGTTTTCGATTTCTCAATTGTTTTACAATTTATTACTGTTAAGCATGATAAAACTCGGTTTTCACTAAGATCAAATGGTACTTTTAAAAAAAAGTGTTTTCCAAAGCTTCCATTAAAAAGAGACGACTTTAGACATAACGAATAACATGTGTTTTACTTCGAACTAAGATAAATACTAATTTAACTGGAACGGGTTTAACTCGACAAAGTCATTTTCGACCTCCATTCCATGTGACATTAACAGATTCGACCATAACGTCCAGGTCGGGTTTGGGGTATTACAATAAGGGTAGGATATCTGATTTTTGATTTCTGATTCTGATGTGTATATCTATATCTGTATCTAAGATGGGCTTAGGCCCAAATATGTATTTGTATCTGAAATGGGCTTGGGCCCGAATATGCATCTGTATCTCTGATGGGGTCAAGCTTGAATTTGTATCTGGTTGATTCAACTCTCTGTCGTGCGCATGTTTAATTCTGTGGGGTTACACACTGAGTTTACGTAAACTCACTCCTTTCTATTTATTCTATTAAGGTAATCCACGTAGTTAGGCCGATCGGTGCAGCTGAAGACTTGACGGTGGCCACTCGCCATAACTATCTTAATTTATTTGGTTTATAGTTTTATTTAAGCTTGGCATTGAGATTTGAGAATTGTATTTTTCTAGGACTCTCTGGACTGTTTAAAACTATTTGGTTGAGTTTTTGGGTTTGGATTTAACTTACTTTTCACTATAACGGTTTTTATCTAAAAACATGTTTTCTAAAAATATCAAACGATTTTTCCTAAACTTAACGATTTTATGAGCTTCTGCTAAAAACACGTTTTATCTCTAAAATGAAAGAGAGCTTTGAAATTAATAAGAGCGAGAAAGTCTAATGAACTGGAAAGATTTTAACTTAACGACAACGGTTTTCCAACCCATTTCATGTGACACCTCCGGATTGGGCATAACGTCTAGACCGGGTTTGGGGTGTTACACGATTCGCTCTTTTCGTCTTTTTTTTTATCTATGCCCATTTTTTACCATATTTTGGTACTTCAATTTAGGAACATAGAAAAAAACCCTAACCTCTTAATTCCCAAACATTAATCATATTATTGTATCTAAACTGTAAAGTATTAATAAAGACACAAAAAAGTATAAATCACTAATACGTAGACAAAATTTTGAACACAAAATTCACTACAATACTAAGATACAAACTTATTTAGAAATTTGATTATAAATAATAACACAATGCTGAAGATATGCAGTGTGACTAAAGGTTGATCTCCATATCTTTTAATTTATAAGATAAATATGAAAAAAAAAAAGTTGCAACCTAATATGACAAGACAATATGCCATGAACTTTAATTTATAGTTTCTACATACAAAAATTAAAGACATGCTTATACATTATTTTCTCATCCCATTAGATGCTTTTATCCCATAACTTCCATTTGTAGTCTTTATGATACAAAACATTACAAAACTTATGGCATGTTTATATGTCATTATTTCATCTTGTAGTTACATATACTAAAAGTTATATGAACCCCAACCATAATATTTAATTGGTAGAAATAAATATTCTCAATCGTAATCTTTTCATTGCAACATCTCACCCATCCTCTGTTAGGCCTTCAATTTCATCTAAAGCTACACCCAATTGTTGGACCTTTTTATGAACGAGAATTTTGGACCCACTGCTACTACTTATTTCAAGGATAATTTGCCTAATATTCTTCTTTTACAATGTTATTCTAGTGATATTTGAATTAGAAAAATTAGGTTCGTTTGTATCAAAATTTTCTATTAAAATAGGAAGTAGCTAATTGCTTAGAAAAACAAAGTGCTTTAATAGAAGTAATGATTGTAATGGCCACTTTAGATGCAACTATGATGAACACAGCAGAAAACAGAACACATAGGATTATTTATGCTATTTGGTTTCTCTATGTTTATAAAGCTTAGCTTAGTGAGAAAAATCCACTACCTTTAATGTTTATCATACCCTAGTATAGAAACCTAACTTTTGTATTTAACGACCTAGATCTCTTACCTTTAAGTTCTCCCTGTAACAACCCGTTTTTAGTGAAATCGGAACAGTAGTTTTGGGACCACAAATCCGAGTCTGTAAGAAAAATTATTTTAAAATTATTTTATGGTCTATCGTATAATAGGAATATCATTTAAAAATTTTGTTAAGAAAATTTTACCAATTACATGATTAATTGATTAAAAGGACCAAATTGCATAAAATGCAAAAGTTGAATTCTAGTAGCTAAAAGGATTAAATAACTATGGAATTCAAAATTGGAGGTCCTTATATGGAAAATAGACTATTAAGAAGAGTTAGTCGATAAGTTTGATGATTCATCCATGGAAAATTATAAAAAGAAAAGGATAAAATTGGAAAGATGAAAAATAATAAAATAAATAAAATATCATCATTTTATCATCATCTTTCCCAAATAAAATATGGAAACCCTAGCCATGGAGAATTGAAGAAAGAGAAAACTTATTTGGCCTAATTAGGTGATTATTCAAGTCTCGTTTTTAGTAATTTTTATATTTCTGAGATCGTAATAGCTTAATTTAGCTATCTCGGGTATTAATTTGCAAAGTTATTAAAGTACTAGGGTTTTTTCATGGATGAATATGCATGAATTATGAAATTTATGGTAGAAAATGAAAGGTTGTTGATAGATAAACAACTTTTGTAAAGTGAATTTTCATGAAATTGTTAGTTAGGGACTAAATTGTAAAGATGTAAAATTCATGGAAAAATTTTGAAATTTATGAATTAAATGGACTGCAGATGTTATATGTAAAAATCATTTAGGCTTCGAATAAGGATTAAATTGCATGAATTTTATTTTCCAAGCCTAGGGACGAAATCATCATTAATTAAAAGTATAAGGGCAAAATGGTAATTTTGTCTAAGATGTGATTTGAATTGAATTGAATAGGAATTTTATTAAATGGAGCTAAATTTACTCGTATAGAACTGGATAGATCAAATACAGAGCTAGATCGAGGTAAAGAAAAAGTAACAGATTAGTACCGTACGAGTTCACGAACATTGTCGAGGTAAGTTCGTGTAACTAAATAGTACATTTATATGTTTTAAATTTAATGTTATGTATTTGAAATGTATAAGTGCCATGTTTATGAAAGTAATCACATATTCGATGATGGTCGATAAGTATTAAGTTCCGTTTGAATAAATGAAATTCGATGGATACAGGATTCTCGAATTGGTTGTGGTCTTGCATGTGCTCCGAACAAACCACAGCTCGAAAGAGCGTCCCGATATTGGCCCTCTCGAGCTTCCCATTATATGGTTCTTGCGAGCTTCCTGTTAGTATCTCTTCGAAGTATCCCGATCGGTTGTGATCTTGCATGTGTTGTGGACACAGCGCACCTTTTATGAGCGCCTCGTTATATGGCTCTTCATGAGCTTCCCTATTAAAGGCTCTTTGTGAGCTTCTGGATTAAAGGCTCTTTGTGAGCTTTCCTATATGGCTCGCTTGAAGTTCCCGATATATGGTTATCCAAAGCTTCCCGTTAATGGCTCTTCGGAGTTACCTGTTATTGGCTCGCATGAGCTTTCTGATTATGGCTCTTATGAGCTTCCTGTTATACAGCCCAGATAAGCTTCCTGTTACATGGCTCACATGAGCTTTCTGTTATATGGCTTGAGAGAGGGCTTCCTGTTTATGTGCTCATACGAGCATTCCTAAATATGAGTTGACGAAGTATATACTTGTACACTTTCTGTGTACTACCCAGGTATCCATCGATATTTTAAATGATTCAACAGGTAAAACCCTGATACGAGAAAGTAAATGAATTCAAAGTGAATTGTTACTTGTACATACATGAAATACATGGAAATTTGGTATTGATGAGTTCATACACGATTCTTGAAATTTAAGTGAAGTAAATGACTAACATGTTTGATGAAGTTGTGTGTTTTAGGCTATTAGCCAAATTGCTTGGATACATCTTATATGTTTATTTTAATGAAAATGAATGGTAAGTTAATTTCCCGTTATACGAACTTACTAAGCATTAAATGCTTACCTTGTTTATTTCCTCTGTTTTATAATTTTCAGAAGCTCCTAAAGGTTGGACGCGGGTTGGAGCAACATCACACTATCCTTCAGCTCATTTTGGTATAAATAGCAAAATTTCTTTTGGATATGATGGCATGTATAAGTTAAATTGGCCAAATGATGGCATATAAATATTTAGTTGTAACTAGCCATTGGTATGGCTTGTGTTTGGTATATTTTGATATATATATAAATATACGGCCTAAACATGTTTGATGTGTGTGTTTGAAATGGTTAAATGGTGGAAAGTTTATAGATCTATTGATGATTAGGTTTAAGATAGCATAATTAGTAAAATATGCCTATATGCACATATGTGTATTTGATAAGTTTGAACACTAGAACATATGTGATAATATGTCATGCATAAGACTTAGTTTTGGCCTGGTTTTAATGTCTTGAATTGGTTGGTGAATGTATTAAAGTATTAATGTTAGGTGGAAGACAAATTGGGTAAGAAATATGGCCTTGGAAAGGACCTATTTTCGTCTACATGGACGTGTGTCTCAGCCGTGTGTGACATACAGCCTAGCACATGGGTGTGTGTCTTGGCCATGTGTCCCCTGCATCTTTAAAATTCAAAATAGAATGCTTAGGATTTTTCACACGGCCTGACACACGGGCGTGTGGTTTGGCCGTGTGAGCCTTGCACTTACACACGGCCTAGCATACGAGCGTGTGACTTGGCCATGTGACCCAAGTTAGAGAGTTACATGGGTACAGACACAGGTTGGGACACGGTCGTGTGCCCCATTTCGAATACCCATACGACCTAAGACACGGGAGCGTCTATTGGCCATGTGAGCCATACGACCTGATCACACGGGCATGTGTACCCTGCACCTAGGAAGAAATTTGAAATTTCGCAAAAAATTCTCTAAGTAACTAGTTTAGTCCCGACTTGTTTCTAATGTGCATTATGGGCTTCGAGGGCTCATATAAGGGACTTTATGAACAATATCTAACATGAATGTTAAATAATATGGAATGTCTGTATTTGATCTATTTATTCTAGTAATTCTTCGTAACCCTAATCCGGTGACTGATACGGGTTAGGGGTGTTACACTCCTGCTGAGAACTTAAGCAGTAAACAAAACTTGTTCTCTCTCTCAAATGAATTCCCAAAATGCTCAGTATAAACTTATGCAAGTCTCTCAAATATATAATATTTTTTGGGACTTGTTAACATACTAGAGGTCAATTACAATTAGTTCCTTATTAAATAACAATTAAAAGAGCAATACACAATATAATAATAAAGAACAATGTAAAGTGGACTGTTAGAGATATGTCTTCAATGCTATCTCGATCTAATCTTCACATTCCAATGGATTCGATTGCTAGATACAATCAAATTCAATCCAATCTAATGTTCAAGATAAGTTGCTTAAAATGGATTGAACTTCATAGTCAAGCTTGAATACTTCCACACTATCATCATCATTTTTTATTTCAAAAATTTCCAACTTAAAACAAAACGAGATTATACCAATTTTTCTAACTTAACAGATCACTTCCTGGATGATGGACCTATTGCTTGAACTTTTGAGAATCTACTATACCTACACACAGAGAAAACAAACCATACGCTGAGAAAAAATACTTAACAGTATTTTCATGATTAAAGTAAATATAAACAAATTAAACATATGCATACATCCATATAAAATTCAATTCATAACCTAATCTCATACCATTTCATGCCACAACACTTTCATTATCAAATCACCATGTATTTGACCAAATTTATAACCAATTCATATGTACATTCATGCCAAAACTTTCAATGCTACTTAATTTGCACAAATCCATTTCATTTTTCCAATCAATACATAAGTACTTAACATACCTTTCATAATCATATACAATTATAAGTTTTCTTACATGTATTTAAGCTAAATTTTCATCCAATCATTTCATTCATTTACAAGCCTAATAGCTCATTCATGTTCAATCGTCCCTTAGGGCTTATTTTCAATTCTTTTCACGTACTGTCGTATTACACGATTCAATATAATTTTGTTTCATGAATCATGTAGCCAATTTATGTAATTTAAACCCTATTAACCAGAAATGGACTTATAATGGATACGTAAATCTGTCACCCCCGGTTGCTCGGTAATGATGACGCTATACATGTACATACTACCACTCCGAGTTGCCCGACAACGATGATTTTCACTTTTTGATTATTTTGTCACCTTGGGTTGCTTGACAATGATGACTTTACATGTGCATGTACCACGTTGGGTTGCCCATCAATAATGGTTTTCACTCGATATCCTGTCCTTATAGCATGCCAACTATATCCGACTTTATCCAAATAACTAATAGGGTAACCAAATTTCTGATTCATTATATATATATATATATATATATATATCAATTCACATTTCTTCCATTCTCAATTTATCATCAAATTGTTATTTCATCATATAATATAGCATGCTTCAACTAAATTTCATACCAAATAACACATAAATTAAATTATACTATTTCTCATTCTATTCAATTTAGTCCCTATCTTCATATTCAATCTTAACCATACCAATTCAGTTCAAATAATCATTGATAACTCACACCAACACCATATAATGAAAAATTTCATGAACAAGTAGTAAATAAATTGTTCCCAAATCATAAAAATTCAAACCGAATTTTCGAGCTACTCATCGACTACTTTCAATTTTCTTTTCCCTTTCGAAGGTTCCGTGTCAATGTTAGCTAAATAAAATCATAAAACATATAATACCATCAAATTCCATTCGAATCACAATCAAATACATTTTCAAGCTTATTTTATAATTTATTCAATTCAGTCCCTAAAACTAGGACAAACATAACTTTCAATCTAGAGCTTTGGATTGAAATCTGATTTCACATATATTCATTAGGGGCCTCCTACTTTCTATTCCTACCAAAATATCATATCAATTTTTCATTTTATTCAATTTGGTCCCTAATGTACTAAATCAATAATTAAGCTTTAAAATTTAGTCATTTTTCTTAAATTAAGCTTAATTTTTATCAATTCACACTTAATTATTTAAGAAATCAACAATGAAAGCTTTCTAAAACTTTAACAGTTTTACAAATTAGTACATGGGCTAGCTAAATCAAGCTCTCATGATTCAATTTCCATAAAAAATCAAAGAAAAATGGTTAGGGACTTACTTGAATTAAAGACTGAATAGCTCAAAACCTAAAAATGGCGTCCTCCCTTTTGGTTTTCTTTCTTTGTTCGGTTGGAGAAGATGAAAATTTCATCTCTCCTTCCACTTATTTCATATATATAGTATGATTATGAGTTAATTAATCTTTATTAGCTTTTAATTAACAATTTTCTTATGTTTTAAACCATAATTAATTATTTAATCATCATCTATATCATATTCCACTACCAACTATTCAAAAGTGGTCTACTAGCCATTTTGGTCTTTATGATAATTGCTATTTAAGTCCCCCAAGTCTTTTCCTAATTAAAAATGTATAGCAGTTAAACTTTTACAATTTAGTTCTTGTACCTTAATTAATTATAATTTCAGACAAATTACGTATCTAGATTTCAATTTATCTATACAATAGCTCCGTAAATATCTTTATTTAACATTTACAAACTTGGTTTATGGAAATGAAGTCCCGAGATCACAATTTTTGATGTCACTGAAATCTAGGTCGTTACAAACCATCTATTTGTGCTCATCTTGGTCAAAGCTACTAGCCCTTCTAAGTAATCATAAATAATTTCTCAATCTGTCTTCAATGTTATAATCCTTGATTCAAGGTTTTTAGCCTTCATGTTTGCATGAGGTAAATTTTTTCCATTGTTCTTTGTAGTTCATTAGGTAATCATTTTTGAATCATGTATCTACATTAAAAGTCTTGATGCTATGCAAGTCTATCATACATGAAACTAGTGCAACATCTTCCAAAATCGATTTCCAAATCTATTTCCTTTTGGTTCCTTTTGAATTTTGGGAAGAATTCGTTGTTGATTGTGTATAACTAACATACCTTTAAAGAAGATTGCAAGTTTCACTCAATAGAAAAAAATAATCATAAAAAATTGATAAAGTAATGTGATGCCATATTGCAACAATCAAAAGATTGCAAATTAGTCCATTGTTACATACGTCTAATTCATAGTCCGCACACCTAGGCCTATCTATATGTTTCATGTGAGGCATTATGAGAAAGTGTCAATTTTTGATAATTTGGAAATATAAGTTAGAATATTATTAGCCTGCACTAACTTTACTGTAAAATATTTTGAATAGTTAGATTTAGATATTAGTTTTCTCTATTTATGTAATCTTTGGAATTCAACTTGAAAGAGATTCACACGCCATGCAAACTTAATGCCATTACTTTGTAAGAACAACTGCTACTTAGATTTTGAACTTAATGTTATAATTATTTAGTTTAATACTCATCCTAATTAAGCATGTAATATATAAAAATAAATATAATTGAATGCTCCATCTATATATTCTAAGTATCATATCAAACTTTATGAAAACTGTAATCTAGCATCATCAAAGTGTTGAAGTAAAACCAATAAGTAGTTCGAAGAAGTGAAAGTGAACTCCTTTCTTGGGCATTAGGACCAAGTTCGAATCCTGGAGTACTTGATATTATTGGGAGGGCTTTACTTGAATACCTCCCCTGGCTTGAACATAACTATGCTCAAATCATAAAACGAATAAGGACATATACGATAATACCAAAAAAAAAAGGGGGATTAATGTAAAGTTTTCCTACAACGTTGTAGGTAATTATAATTGCATAATTATAAGTGTTGAGGTAATTTATGAGGAGTGCCACGGAGCAGTGTCCACCGATGTTAAGCACTGCTCAAATTCATAATTTGCCTTATTTGTTGGCATATTTAACCAAAATATCTTTATTATTTGCTTACTTCTCTTTGAGAATTTTATGCTGACAATATTGTGTTTATTATTGGAGAAGAGATTGAGTCAAGCAAGGTTATTTTCAAGGATTCTTATGTGGTCTACTAATCTTATTTACTAAAACATGAGTTGATTTTATGATCCTTTGTATCCTTATATAAAGGGTAATTGATTTGATAAGATTTGGGCAGATCATGATGGATTTGAAGTTTGCTTAGTGAGACTAGATTCGTGCTCAAAATATAAAAGAATTATTCACCTTTGATAGAAGTTTTATTGTTGAGGCAGTTGTAAGAGTAGTGCCATGACCAGTGCCTATTGCTGTTCGGCATTGCTCAATCTCATAACTTACTTTATATAGAGTTGGCAAATTTTATTAACAAATATTTAGGGATGTGATATTTATTGATTATGTGGATGTGTGTAAGCCCATCTATGATATCCAAACCTATTATAAGAATATATCTTGAAGACTAGTTTGGATTGGATTAAGCAAATCCACTTCCCTATTTTGAAGAGATTGGATTAGATTGGGTATTTTGGTAACATTTCCAGAAGATTTGAAGACTTATCCTGAACTTATTAAAGATACTTTATATGTTGATTAGCTTGCTATTTTTATGGGAAGATTGATGGTAATTGATCTTATATATTGACAGGTTTGTTAGGTAAAAGGTGTCAAGAGTTTTGCACTTATTCTGTTATCCAGAACTTGTTTTTTAAGGTGCATTTAGTACGTAATCAAGTAAGTCACTTGGTTTACAAACTAAGTTTTCAGGGGCGGAAACATAGAAGAGAGTGATCTTAAAGGAATGAAACCTAAAATTGTTTAAAAAGTGCATCAGCTTGGGGTGAAAAGAATAACGATTTTTTTTTTTTTAATATTACCAAAAGAAGAATTTGGAAAAATTACCAATAAAAACTAGACTAAATCAAAAGATTGTCGAATATGGGTCTTACTAGCTCTTGAGATTGTTGGAAGTCAAAAGGAAAGATGATGGAGAGCAATTGACAAACGGTGGAATGTAACAATTCACACCCATTTATAATTTTTACGAGCAAGGTAAAATGCCATGGGAAATGAAGAAAAGAAAAGCAAATTCAAATAGAGTAAGTACATGTAAATTTTTGAGCAAAGAAAAATCAATGCTTGCAAGAGAATTAAAAAGAATATGTAAATCAAAGCAAACACCCATTTCAAGCAATTAAACTTAAAAGAGAAAGGGAGAGAGAAAGCTAGACATACAACCAGATGAAGTGTAAGATCGACACAGAGAAAAAAATTTGCAGCTTTGCGAGTGAAATTAAACTTTTCAAGAAAAAATATTTGTCGGTTGTAGACAAAAATTGAAATGGAATGATATGCGTGGGTTAGGGAAGATCGTAAAAAAATAGGGGCAATAGTGGACTATATTTTTTCTTTATTCTTTATGCATTTAATTAAAATTTTAAATAAGAAACCAAATAATAGACATTCAACACTTATATAGAATAGAGGGATAAATAGAATGACTCATAATAGTTTATGTTCTGAACCAAGCTCTTGTTTTTTGGTTGGCCCCGAGTTAGGTATAGTTATATTGTTTATTACAATGAGAGACCAAATGATGGATATTCGATGCTCAAATGGAATAGAGGACTAAATGGGGTGACTCATAATAATTTATGTTATGAACTAAACTCATATTTTTTGATTGGCCCGAATTAAGTATGAATACATGGTTTATTACAATGAAAAGTCAACTGATGGACATGTGAGTTTAGATAGAATTGAGGGCTAAATGGAGCGATTCATAATAGTTTATGTTATGAACCAAACACATGTGTTTTGGTTGGCCTGAACTAAGTTTAAATACATGGTTCATTACATTGAACTAAATATGGTGCAAGGTTCCCAAGACCTCAAGCTCTCTATTTAATTGAAGGCTTATTTGTATTTTTTTATATAATATGTTTTTCATCCACATTTTAAATATGTTATAATATAATGTAAGTATAAAAAAAACTCATTGAAGTCACTGCTCCGTAAAAATATTTTAAAATTAAAATGAATAATATAGTAGACAATAATTTCTATTATTCTATGTTTGAATTTAATTGTTATGCATCAAGTAATATCAACTCAGATAGTAAAAGCAATTATAATAAAAATAAAATTTTGTTTAAAATTATATTTCGATGGCTAAAATTTTAAATATTACGTAATAGTTATTAATCTAATTAAATTTTTACATTACTAATTTTTTAAGAGGACAACATGCTAATTCAAAGGGTTAATAACAAATTTGACCCTAAATTATAACTAAAATTTTAATATTATTTAAAATTAAATATAAATATTAAATATTAAAAATATAAAAATTCTAAATATATTATAAAATTATAATCAAGTATGTTCTATTTATTTATTTAGCAATAAACTTGTAAGTTTCATTTTTAGTGAAGTCCAAGTAACACAAACTAATAGGATACTGATAGGCCTAATAGGATAGAAAATAAATTAATTTTGTTTGGTTAACTTAACATGGAATATTAAGAAGGAGAAATGTTTAATTAAAAGAAAAACAGCTACACATCATCTTATGTTGCTTCTTCTACTTGAAAAGTCGAAAGAGCAGAAGGAGCTTGGGCTAAGCCTAGTCTTGCTAAAGGCCCAAAAATGAAATTATTGATAGCCTTATAATTAAGCATCTCATTTTTGGCACATTTCCATTCAAGAAAACGATCATTTTGCAAATCCATTTCAAATGGATTAATTTGTCAATAATAAGTAATATTATGGTAGGAAATTTCTAAGGCTCGAGCTTTCCATGAACCGGTAATTGGTCGAGAGTTTTTTTTAATTAATAGTTTTATAAAAATATTTTTTTTATAAGTGTGACAAGTATAAATATATATGTTTGAATAATCACAAGTATCAAACTATTACAATATATACTGTTAGAGGAATGATAAAGTACAATCAAACCATTATAACATGATTGGACTAAGAACTGGTACAGTCCAGACTAATGTCAACAAACTGAACTAGTTGAACTAAACTCACACATGGGTGTCGCACATGGTGTGACTTTGAAATCCACGCATAAAATTGCGAACGATGAGTCTCGAACCTAAGTACTTAAGATTTAGGGCCTTCGCCTTTTCCAACTAAAACAAGGACTTATTAGCTTATAAAAATATTTTAAAATAATTTAAAATATAAATATTATAATTATTTATATAATTTGATTATATAACTACAATGGATTGCCCTAGTGGCATGTCTTAATAGGACTCTCAATGAAGAACTATGAAGGATGTTCTTTGTGGTGTACCATGATGAGGTGGCGCATTCTAATAGATTTTTCTTGGTGGCTAATTTTGTATGACTTTTAAATGAAATCAGAAGAATCAGTAAGGACAATATATATATATATATAGACTATATGGTAAAGTATTATTCAAGACTAAGAGTTGGTCGGTAATAATGAAATGAAGAGATATAGAGAAGTAATGAGTTAGTATTGAAAATATATTCTAATTAAGGGCACAAATTTCTATGTTTAAAAGCGACATCTGTGATCTGCGTACGTACTTCTTCTTGAATCGTGATGAGGTGATGACTTAGTAATTAAAGGATGTAAATGGTGTTTACTCCTGTTAGGAAAGGCATGTTTGCTCCTATTGGGGTGGTTACTCGCCAAATCGTTGGCAATAAGATGTTCAATCAGCTTAGAGGAAAGGAAATAGCTTTGCACTCTCAAGTACATTATTTATTTTACATGTATTAAGAAAAGGCTTAAATTTAAGTTTGTAAAATTTAACCTTTTTCAGATCAATAACACTATTTTAAAATTAAAATTTGTCATTTAGTAAATATTGTGGCATAAATTTATTGAATTTTTAGAATTTAAACTAAAATGACAAATTTTGTAAACATTGTGAGTTAAATTTGTTGTTTTTTTATATATATTTAAGATCAAATTGATAGACTGTGTAAATATTAAAGGGTTAAATTTATTATTAGACCAATAAAAAAAACCCAGTCAACACTTCTGTCAAATTTCAAATGGCTTTTATTGCTTGGTGACCAAAAAATTTAATTTTGAATAGTTTAATGACTAAATCGAAAAGAATTTAAAATTTAGTGACCAAAATAGAACGTGAGAAATATTTTAGTGACCATTTTTGTATTTTATCCTTATTTTTTTTAACATCATGGGCCAATTTGGGTAACAAAGGATAGTTTGAGGGTGCATTTGTTTTATGGAAAATGAATGTTGGTTTCATGAAAAACAACTCGGTCAACTGAAAATAAGTCCATTTTCTTGTAAATTAACTTACCATTTTGAAAAGCGTAAGTTATTTTTCTAAAATGAACTCTTTTATGAATAATTTTATCTTTATATAAAAATTAACTTGAATCAAATCTAATATTATTATATTAATAATCAATTTTTATTTTTATTTTAAAATATTTAAAATATTAAAATAATAAAATATTAGTATCAAATATTGTAATGTGTAATATTCTTAAACATGCATATTTAATTATTTATATTTAATAATATAATTTATTATTTTAATAAATTATTTAATATTACAATTTTATTTTAATAAAAATTAACAATAATAATTTTAAAATTTAAATAATATTATAAATATATTATTGAAAAGTATTTATATTAATATTTTAATAATAAAGATATATTACAATTTATAAATATTTAATAATAAATGTTTTCGATATAAGATATGAAAAAATTTGAGCGAAAAATATGAATATTTTAAAATATATATTACAATTTTATATTTATTTCTTACAACTCAAATGTGTCACTATCCACTTTCATATGCGTAATATATGTAATTTAAATTAGGTTTTAATTAAGCATTGTTTATTATTAAGTTTATATATGATATTAATTATTACTATAATGTTTTGTAAAAAAATTTATGTTGTGTTTGTTTTATTAAGAACAACTTGTGAAAAATGATTTCAGGAAAATTTTTCAAATAAGGAATTTTTTTTACACAGGATCATCAAACTTTAGAAAATATCAAAGTTAGATGAAAAAAGATTGGATACTAAAGTGAAAAAATTATATAGTTTAGGGGCCAAAGTGAGTATGCCTTTTTTCCAACATAAAACATTCATTAAAGAATGGGAATAAGTGCAATAGTGGCCCAGAAAGCCCATACATACAATAATAAAAATCAGGCCCCAAAAAACCAAAGGTCCCAGCGTTAAACATTACCAGTAAAACCCAGCTCCTAAAAGGCTCCTCAACCTCTGTAATCGGAGGCGGAGGTTTAGGGAACGCCAAGGGATGTCGAGGAAGAAAGAAGCACGGTGGTCCCACCCGTCGTCGTCATGAATGCCTCTGCTAAAGAGTATGCCCTGGCCCAGGTCAAGAAAAGACACCATCGACCACTGGGAAGCCAAAGGACAGGGGAGACATCATATTCTAATAATAGAAGAAATGATTGAACCGATCATATCACTATTCTTAATTCAATTTGTTTGATTAATTTAACAGTTAAACTAACAAAATTAAATAAATAATCATAATGTTTTCTATTTTAAAAGTTAAACTAGTAAACATATTCGACTATTAATTCTTGTCATAATTTTCTATTTTTATTGGTTTTGAGTAGTTTTTGATTCAATCAATTAAACTTTCTTTGTTCGATCGGAATAATATACTGACTAATTTTTATCAAATCGATCCGATCAATCAATCTAGTTATATTCTAAGAACACTGGTCATATCATTAAATTTTGACGGAATTCAAGTTTAGAAATAAAAATAAATCCAATTATAAATTCAAGTAATAAAATGAAAAAATGTATAAGTATGAAAATAAATTTAATTACCAAATTGAGTAAAAAAATATTATGTTTAAACAAATTAGTTTTGGTCAATTTATGTATGATGTTTGAGTAGTTAATGTTATTGAAACAGTTGTGATAGATATAGTGAATTCCCACGTTGTTGGAGACTTGCAATAGTTTCTGATCTTTATTTTTTCTTCTTTTGGTATCATTCGAGTAGTTGAGATATAAATGTAAGTAATAACTTTTTATAAAAGTTTTGTTCTGGAAGCCAAAAACTTGAAATATATGATTGAAATTATCTCAAATTATAATTTTAACTAACAAGTTGCATAGAAGAAAGAAAGAACAACACTTACGAAATCCTAAAGAAATCAATTATCTTATATTATAGGACATTTACAGTATGGGCAAAAATAATTTCTTTACTTAAAAAGGATTTTATTGAAATTATAAAAGATGAGGATTTGAGAAACTTTAAAATTTATTTTATTTTTTTAGATTTTATATAAAATATAAATATAAATTATTAATTATTAATTATAATTATTAATTATTAATTATTTTTAATTAATTTTTATCAATTGGCACCGTTAAAGATTTAATATTAATATAAACTTAAGAGTACAATCTCATAATTAGGGTTTGCATTCAATATACTATACTATACAAGTTCATACACAGTAAGTATCATCAATTAATAATTAAACAGATATTAGAACCATAACACTGAATAAAATAACTATTTAATAACTGATATTTTGTAACTGTATAAATTTATTCATTGTCATGAATATAAATTGAAGTTACATGTAAAGTGTTTAATAAATTGAAGTACTTAACTTAAATTATTATTATTTTTATATATTAGTTAAAATTATTTATGGAATATAATTAAATTACTTGATAAATATAGATTTTAAATTATAAAAAATTATATTTTATTATTAATTTTAAATATTTCACCTTATTCTAAACAAAAATTAAAATTTAAACGTATTTACTTATTATTTTTCACACTTTTTATAGAAAAATTCTATCAAATTGTTTTTATTTTGGATTACCAAACATGAATAAAAATTAAATCATTGAAAATATTAATTTTCAATTAATTTAATTTTTCAATGGTCTATCAAACAAGTCCTAAGATAAAAGAAAAGAGTCAAAATCCAATTTAATGTCATGAAATAGCAAAAGTAAAATAAAATTTAAGCCATAATGACAAATTTAGTCCCTAAAGATTACTCATTCTATCATTTTAGTCTTAACTCATTTTTTACTCACTTTGACTCTCAACGTTTAAAATTTAGTCAAATTATTATTTTGGACAAAAAAGCTTATTCTTCAACAATTAATATTGTAATCTACGTGACAATTTACATGTACTTCATTAATAATGCATACAACCACACCAATGGTATTAAAATATTAATGCTCCAACCATTTTTTGATAAATTTTTTTTGACTAAAATATGACGGTTGAGTGCTAAAGTAATAAAAAAAATTAAGATACAAACATTAGGAGACTCTAATCATGAATAAGCTAAAAATTAACTCAATATATATTTCGTCAAGACTATCCATTTGTATTGAATGAATTCCTTTGATTGTACTTGAGCACTTGTCGTGACCATATTTTTAGGTTAACTTTGATTGAAGACCGTGGATAATGAATGATAAATTTATTCATTCTTAACAATTTCCTCAATGGTCGATATATGCTAAATTTATTCTTTCTTAACAGTTATAACCTTGACAATTTCCTCCGTGATTTATATATATATATATATATATATATGTGTGTGTGCGCTTTTTTATTTAACTAACGTTGGTTCAAATATCCCATTCTCTTTTTTTATGAAGCACTATTCTAAGCAATAAGCATAATCAACCAAATAACCAAACTTGCCGATGGGGATTTATAACTTTGTCATCAACAAAATATATAATTGTATAAAAGGACAACTATACTGTTGCTCTTAATTATCAAATATTTTCTATTTATTTTATTTTCTTCCATTTTTAATTACAAAAATCAAAAGTTTAATTACCTTTATATTATATTAAAGTACTATAAAATAAATTATATTTTATTTTCAAGTAAAATTAAATATTTTAAATTTATATTTAATTCAATTTTATATTATAAATTCATTAAATTATTTTTATTCAAAATCAATTACCATTATTTGAAAGGAAAAATAATCCATCTCAAAGTTTGAATAGAGATGTGGACAGAACAATTTAAACAAGGTAAGGCAATAAACAAAGTAAGGAGAGAAATAAACACACGAGATTTGTTAACACAATTTAGATCAACAATCCTACATTTGTGAAGTCTCGTTTAATGAATGATTCTTATTCAATAATCATCTTAATCACTTATTAACTTAAACCTAATCTACCCTCACACAAAGAAGTAATTGTAACCCAACAATGAACCAAATTGTTAGAAATCACTCACCCCAAATAACCTCACTTATAATTAATAATATCTCTACAATAAAATGTTAGAGATTTTGAGTGGAGACGATAGATTCAGAGATAGTATGGAATTAAAACAATTGACTTTGAGGCGTGAGTGACGTTTTCCAAAGAGAACAATTTGCCCTCCCTCCCCCCCCACAAAGTTGCTAAAGGGTTAAGACCAATGTCCTCTTAGGATACAACTCAGCATTTTAATTTCCTTTGATTAGCAAAATCAAGGAATTCCCTAACTCTTACTTTAATTTTTGAAATTGGATCTGATTATAATAATGAATATTTTGAACACCATAGTCCCTTTCTTTATACGCACGCAATGGACACTATTGAAGAGTCACAACCTTTCGTATTAGACATACTTCTTAGAAGAAACATGTCCTGTGGAAATATAATGTATCCATTGGATGAATCATCACTTTCTAATCCGAATAAGTGATCATGAATCACACTAAGTGATTCATTAATACTATCTAATAATTTGTAATCTACAATTTTCAACAATCCCCCACTAGATTGCTAATTCTAGAAAATAAGTACACAATGATCATGCATAGAGAAGGACGTCCACAGATTGAACCTTCCTTTAGTGCAAACTCTCAAAGTATCAACAAAGTGAATGGTGGCTATTCACTTGAACCATTATTCTTAAAGTCAATACTCAAAAAATTATACACATAACTGTAGAGTATTAGAGTAAGAGTTTATTTGCTTTAACACCATTATGGTAATGTGCTCATCTTGTTTCATGAACATGTACGAAAGAAAACCATAAAGAAAAATCTCGTTGAAGTGGCACCACTTCATGTCCATATAGGTGGATTTCATGAAAATTAATGTTCATCCATTAAGAGTAAAACTCATCCTCCTAAAACATAAACACTAAATCCTGATTCTTAGTGCATGTTGTCATTCAATAACTTGTAATTTACCCTTTGAATCTTGAAACCAAATTTTGTTTAAAACAAGGTAGGGTTTTCATTGTCAATGATGCGATTAAAATGGTTTTAATCCCATCTTAGTAGTGGTACTCTTAACCAAATCCCTTAACAAACCTTTTGTCAATGGATCCGCTAAATTGTCAATTAACTTAACATAGGTAGCAATTATCACACCGTCCCTAATCAATTGTCTCACATACTCATGTCTCAAACTTCTATGTCTAGACTTTCCATTGTACACCTTATTTTATGCTCGAGACAT
The DNA here is from genome assembly GCF_025698485.1 of Gossypium arboreum. Lineage (NCBI taxonomy): Eukaryota > Viridiplantae > Streptophyta > Magnoliopsida > Malvales > Malvaceae > Gossypium > Gossypium arboreum. The sequence goes on along the minus strand of NC_069072.1, from coordinate 11,867,325 downwards.
GGTGGATTCACTATCATAATATACGAAAATGGCGAACCTACGTTGTGGCCACAACTTTATATCTAGCAAGAGATCTCTTAGCCATTTTACTTCCTTGCCGATAGCCACCAAGGCTATAAATTCAGCCTCCATAGTTGAATGTGAGATGCAAGTTTGTTTCTTAGAGACCCAACTAATAACTTCACCTCCGATCATAAAAATCCATCACAATGTGGACTTATTGTCACTTAGACTTGTAATCCAACTTGCATCCGAGTAACCTTCTAGTATCACAAGATAAACACTATAGAATAATCCCAAATTTTTTTCTTAAGATACCCAAAAATCCTACAAATTCCTTTCCAATGATATCGGATCTAGCGCAATGCATTGCATACATTAGACTTTTAATTACGTTGCTGTACTCAAGTTGCACTATAACCCTGCCATTATTCTCACTTAAATTGAAGTTTGAATTGAATGGAATGTTCAAATCCTTGATATTCAAGTGTTTGAACTTCTTCAATACTTTTTCGATGTAGTGAGATTGGCTTAGTACATAGACCTTTTATGCTTTTTCACTTTCATACCTAGAATTGTATCTACCCCGTTGAGATCTTTTATCTTAAAATTTGAGGCTAGATACTCTTTAGTCTCATGAATACCTTCCAATTTCATCCCAAAAATCAATAAATCATCTACGTAGAGACAAATAATTTACATCGTACCTATCAGTGAATTTAGTGTAAATACATTTATCCACACCATTATGTAAAAAACCATATGACAAGATAATTGAGTCAAATTTATTATGCTACTGTTTAGGCGCTTATTTTAAACCGTATAATGATTTGATCAACTTACACAACTTATGTTCACTCATAGGAAGCACAAAGCCTTCTGATTGCTCTATGTAGACTTCCTCTTTGAGATCACCAATCAAAAAAGTCGTCTTAATATCCATTTGATGTACATGTAACTTATGGATAGATGCAAGTGCCATAAGAATTCAAATGGAGGTTATCTTAGCCACCGGTGCATAGGTGTAAAAATAATCTAGGCCTTTCTTTTGTCACCAATCTTGCCTTAATGGTTGGAGAACCTCTGGTTGGATTGTCCTTCCTTTTAAACACCCATTTACACCCAATAGGCTTCGATCCTTGAGGAAAATCAACTAGAATCCAAGTATTATTGGACAATATTGAATCTATTTCATCATTGATCACTTTTTTTCCTAAATGTCGCATCCCTAGAAGCCATGGCTTCAACATAGGATTGTGGATCATCATCTATATTAAATATTATGGGGATCTTCCTAGTTATGGATTCTTTATTTCCCTCAACAAGGAAAGCTAGAGATTGCGAGAAAATGAAATTAGGACCAAAGTCTTTTACTTTGCTCATTCTTTAACTTTTTCTTAGCTTCCTATCCTTATTGTCACAAAAACGTCTCTTAGTTTGATCACTTGAGATCATTGGATAATTTTCATTTTTCAAATTCGTTGAATCATCAGAAACCTTATTTTCAATTAATACAACATCTTTTGTTTCAATTATTGTATGTAACACTAAGTCAAGAACATGATAAACCTTAGAGCGTTGGGCATATCCAACGAATGCACTCTTGACGGCTCTTGGTCATAACTTTGCTCTCCGTTGGTTAGGAACTCTATAGTAAGCCAAAGACCTTTACATTTTGAAATAATCTAAGTTTTGCATCCGACCCTTCCATAACTCATACAGAGATATTTTTAATTTTCTCGATAGTATTTTGTTAATAATATAACACGCGGTCAATAATGCTTCACCTGTAACGTCCCGGATTTTGGGGTTAGAAGTTTTGAGATTTGTGATTAGGTTCTTCGCGTAGCTCGACCAATTATGTGTGTTTTCAAGTTTTAATTTCAGAATGGGCCTGCTAGTCTGGTGGTTGGTTGTGTTTTAGTTTGTCTCTGGGTCCTTGGTTCGAGTCCTCTTGTATGCATTCTGGGGAAACAATTTTGCTTTAGTATGGTTTTTAAGTAAAGTAAATTTTGTTTATTATTTTATTTTTAGTTTATTTTTTATTTTAGTTGGGGGAAAGAGAAAAAAGGGAGAGGACCCAATTTTTTTTACACATTCCCACATTTCTCTATTTTTTCTTCAATTTTTTATTATTTTCATTTTCTCCCTTTTCCCAATTTTGTTCTGTTATTTATTTTCTGGTGCATTGATCTTTCATTTGGAGCCTCCCAGTATTTTCGTTATAGGAATTATTCGCTAAGTCATCAAGTGTGAATCAAATTGGCAAGTTTGAGACGTCGATCGTTTTGGGTATTTTGATCACGAATTAAGGTGTGGGTTCTGAACTTTCCTTTTTGTTATTGAAATATTGAATTGATTTTGGGTAATTCAAAAGAATGAGTGTGTTCTGAACGGTATAACTCGGTATCGAATTGCTTTGAAATTTGGCAACCCTTTTTGTGTGATTTGGTAGTTGAGCGATTGAGGTTTGTATTGGCTTTAAATAACATGAATTCAGTTTATTGTGGTGTTTTCTGAAATACTTTGATTAAGGGTTATTTTAGTGATAGGAAAACGAGACTTTCAATCAATTTCAGTGTGGTTTCGTGACCACACGGGTGGCCACACAGGCGTGTGCCCCCACACGGACGGTTCACCCGGCCATGTGCAATTGGAATTTAGGGTTTTCAGGATAATTTGGGTGCCACACGATCGTGTGGCTGATTTGGGGAAAATAGTCAATTTTCACACGGCCGTGTTCCCTCGGCACACGGGCGTGTGTGTTTGGGAATTAGGGATTTAGTGATTTGGTGCCACATGGCCTGACCACACGGTCGTATGGCTAAATTGAGGATTGAGGGATCTCACACGGGCATGTGAGACCCTCATACGGCTATGTCTGCCTTGTACTCCATTTTAGCACAAATAGACAGAGAGTTACACGGCCGGATTACACGACCATGTCCCTAGGTCACATGGGCGTGTGCCTTCTTCCACAGAGGCATGTGCCCCTCTACATGGGCGTGTTGACCCCTCACACGGCCTAGGCATTTCCACACGGCCAGGGCACACGACCAATATCAAAATAGAATTTAAAGAAAATGGATGTGATAAGACAGAAAAAAAAAGAAGGTTTAATTTTGATTGCTTACTATTCCTAGTTAGAAAGATTTATTACTGACGAGCCACAACAATTGCACCTATCAAAGCAATTAAAAGAATTATTGATATGAATTCAAATGGAAGAAAAAAATCGGTTGCTAAATGATTTCCAATTTGTTGACTATTACTTATCAAATCTTGTTCTATAATTTGATTTGATCTTGTAGTCCAAATAATCCCGTACCATGATGTATCTAATATAGTAGTAATTAGCGAAACAAGAATACTTGTACAAACCAACGAAGTAAGGTCATTCCCAATGGTCCACAGATTAAAATCTTTATAATATTTTGAACTATTCATGAACATCACAGCAAGTAGGATTAAACATTTATGGCTCCCACATAAATAAGAAGCTAGGCAACAGCTACAAAATGAGAATTTGAGAGAATATAAAATAAGGATATACAAAGAAGAACCAATCCCAATGAAAAGGTAAAATAAATTGGATTGGTAAGTAATACCACTGCCAAGCCTCCTAATATAAGACCCGATCCCAGAAAAACTAAAAGAAAATCACTTATTGGTTCAGGCAAATTCATTCTGTGTAAAATAAAAGATAAATAAATCAAAATGCTTTTCATGATCTTATTGACTAGACTAGGATTTTTTTTTATGATACGTTCCTAAATGAATAAAATTCTAATTTATTAGGCGTGAATTGCTCTAAGCAAAATTATTAAACAGTTTCATTTTTGACTTTTTTTTGTTTGTTCAAAAGAAAAGAGTCAATAAATACTATAATAAAAGATTATGATCAAATCAGTCTTAGAACAAACTAAACCTTAATTTTTTTTCCCTTTTGTTCTTAAAGTTAATTTTTTAGAAAAGTGATCATTCTGCATTATACTAAACTTTACCTAAAAGACTTGTTATAGGATTAATTATATTTTTTTAATCAAATCACAAAAGGATTTAAATGCTTTCCCTAAAATATTGTTATTTTGCTTTTGTGAAATTTCAATATGACAGTTGAGTCAACCCTAGTAACTCCTATTCTTCCTCAACCATTGATGTAGTTAATGCTATTCCCACGGCATAACTTAACATGGAAGTCAATTTGGAATGAAAAACAAGGGTTTTTTACTGAAATAATTTAAAAAAAAATTATTTACCAAAATAAGTTGTCAGCCTGATTATTTACCAAAATGGGTTGTTTTTCTCATTCGCGCCTATCTGATAAGCGCAATTCAATTTTTTATATTAATTTTTTTTGCTTTTTTAAATAAAATATTATTTTTTTATTTTTAGATCAGTATGACCCGCGTATAAATACGAATACAGGTTGCGCCTATGTCAGAGGCGCGACTAGTTGAGCCTTCCTCTGAGGCACAAATGGTTGTGCCTATCTCAAAGGCGCAAATGGTGGGGCCCACACACCTGTTGCTTACTTTTTCCCCTGTATATACTCCCGAAAATCAAATGAGCACATACACAAAATTTAGCAGAGCAACAGACACAAAATTTAGTTGAACGGAAATAAGAAGATAGGGAGAAGAAAAAAAAAAGAAAAATAAGGAGGAGGATAAGGTATTTTAGTTTATTTCTTTTTAAATAGACTATAAAGTTTTGTTAGTAATTTTATTATTTGAAAGCTATTTTGTTAGGTTATTAATTTTGTTAGCTTCTGAATGAAAATTTTTGCATTAAAAATTTTATGTAATTTTTTTGCTATTCGAAACTGTTTTGAAAATTTTGAAAATTTTTTAACAGATCTAGTATTGAATATGGAGAATCAATTTTTCGTATGTGTTTTTTTCGATGGAGAAATTTTGACAACAACCGTGGGATGTATATTTGAATGTCGCAAACAAGTAGCAATGAGATTTAATAGAAATATCTCGTTTGATGATATGAAAGAAAAAATTAGTGAAAATTTATAGACGTTTTGGGAGAAGGATCTCGAAACTTTTCTACAAGTTTCCAGTTTCGACGGATCCTATAAAATTCACCGAAATGAAACTCGTAGACGATGAAGACGTGGAGACAATGGTCGCTCTTTATTGTGGGACTCGAAGCAACCAAAATGCACTAATTGAGTTATTTGCTGAGTTAGCTAGTATGGAGGCAACTGAAGATTCCACTTCATTAGGTAAAGAAGATGCAGCAAAAGGGATGAACATAAAAATATACGAATTAAAAAAATAAAAATAGAAATAGAAACATACCTGATTAGTTTCTTTCAAACAAACAACCTATAAAAATAACAACAAATTTAATCAATATTTTAATAAATCAATACAAATTGTCAAATAAATGAAAAATCAAATAAAATTGCATTATATAAAATTACATGAAAAAATACAAAACACTAGAAACATTGATATTTGTGGGTATTAAACAATTTATATACCTTAATCTTGATATCCAAGTTGATATAAAAAAATTAAATGAGTTATCAATACTTAACAGTAACTTAAAAATTTTAAATGAGCTTAAACATCATTTGTCCGATTCATTTTCAAAATGAAATGATTTTTAATTTTTATAAACTTATATGTTAAACTCACCAAATACTAAACTAAACACAACAATTTATAACTTAATCCTAAATTACTAATAATTTAATTTTAAAATAATTACAAACACAAAAAATTTAACATAATCCTAAATTACTAACAAATTAATTTTAAAATAATTATAAAAACAAAAAAATTACATTCATACAAAATATTAATCCAAAACTATAAACACTAAACATAAATATTTTATAATTAATAATTAATAACAAAAAAACCACAATATCTTAATTAAACTCTTTAAATTATAAACAAAATTATTTACTAAAAAGACATTACCTTTTTTAATACATTACCTTTTTTTTCTTCTTCTTCTCTTTTTTTTTCTTCTCCTTTCTCTCTTTTCTTTCTCTCTTTCGGTGTGTGGATGGGGTGTGTGCGAGCAGAAGGGGCCGCGGGGTGGGCGGTCTGCTGCTGCAGGAGGGGGACTGTGTGGGCAGCCCATTCGCGCCTACCTGTCAGGCTCGATTAATTGCGTCTATCCGACAGACGCGACCTGTTTTTACCCGTATTTTGACTCGTTAGACCATATTTTTACCTGTATATATATTTAAATATATTTAATAAAAATAAAAAATAATATTTTATTTTAAAAAAATTAATATAAAAAATTGAATCGCGCCTGTCAGATAGGCGTGAATGAGAAAAACAACCCATTTTGGTAAATAATCGAAGTGACAACTTATTTTGGTAAATATTTTTTTAAAATTATTTCAAGAAAAAAACGAAAAACGATAATGAAAGTTAAGATTATTTATTATGCATAAGATTAGTTATTTGATATATTATATTGGTATAATGATTTATTTGGTCTTTTAATTTTATAGAAGAAAATGTCATTTTAATTTTTATTTTTTAGCTCTTAAATTTATGTTGTTTGTCAAATTACCCTAAACCGGATAAAAGTTAATAATCGTTAACTTTCTTTGACGTTCTAGATGTTACATAAGCAATTAATTAAAATTTTTAAAATTTAAAAATTCAAAAAATTATAAAATTATTTTAAAATTAAAATTTATTATTGTTACAAAATTATAAAAATTACATATTTTTTAATTTTCAAAAGTTAACTAAGTAGTTATTGATGTGGTGACAAATCAAAAAGTTAACAAACGCTAACCTTTTATCTATTTTAAGTGATTTGATAAACAATACAAGTTAAAATGTTAAAAGAGGTAAAAAATTAAATATAAAACTAAAATGATTTTTTTGTAAAGTTGAAGGGTCAAAAAGTTATTATGCCTATTATATTTTATATTTTTGTAGTGAAAGGATAAAATTTAAAATTGCAACTAAATAATCAATTCAGATTGGCTCGATTGATATCAGTATTGTTGCCAATACAAGAAGATATAGCTTTGAGTGCACTAAAATATATTTATCCTCTTATTTAAAAATTAAGGAGAAATTATGACAAATTTTAAGTATTATATAAAAATTACAACTAAATAATTATATTAATTAAGTAAAATTAATTAACTCGCATTAATTTATAAGGTGGGCAGGGCTCCCGCGTTTGCCAACATTGTGAGCAATACCATAAGCTCTTCTTTAAAAAAAAAAAAATATTGGTTGCATATATTTATTTAATATAAAAGATACATTTAATATAATAGAATATTAATGGATGCCCTAAATCAAAGGCTAAGATTCAGCAACGGATGGTCCAGTTGGACATTAATGAAGGCAGTTGGGAAAGATCAAGGTTAGCTAAGGACAAAAATTTTAATTGATACATATTTACTTTTAATTTTTTTTACATTTACTTTAATTAAATCAATAAAATTTATGAATTATTAGAATAGAGATAACATCACCTTTGTTTATTTAAATTATAACTTCTTATTTGTTCCATGTTATAATATTACTTTTGATTCCTTTTTAATTTTCTTATGAGAATACAAATTTTTATTTAATTTTTAAAATCATAATATTACCTTTCACGTAAATGCCATGTAGTTGATCTATCTCGTCTACCATCTATCATATATCTGCGAGCAATATGATGGTGACGTTTTTGTTAGCTAACTCTCAACTACTCAAATTCAACCAATTTTATTTTGCATAAGTTGGAGGAGTAAATGGTAATTATTAAAATAGTTATTTTTATTCGCCTTATGTTACATTTTAGTTATTTATGTTGGAATCTTTAACGACAATTAACGGCTCAGTGACTAAAATGTTATAACACGATAACGAAAGTGACTAAAACGTAATATTTCAAAAATAAGTGACTAAAATGTAATTTGAGGTAAACAAAATGACTATTTTAAAATTTACCCTTTATTAAATTTATTTTCACATAAATTTTATCATATCTAAGTTTTATATGAATTTATTTTTAGTTTAGTTTGTATATATTTTAATTTCGAGTTGATTGTGATTTATAATATTTAATTTCGGTTATAATTATATAGATTTATCTAATATACATATATTTAATCTCTTTAATGAGTTGGTATCACTTTTTTTTATTGTACTTTTCAAGTTTATGTTTATGGTAAATTTTCGAGTTCATAACTATTCTTCTCAATAATGTCATCTCCAAAGTTCAAACTAAGTGCTCCCATTTGGAGTGTAATGTGTTTTGCCACTGCACCCAAAATTTGTTGGTAGTTGGTGTCACCTTTTAACCTAGCCACCAACTCAGTTATGAAATTACAAAAATATCTCTTCTTTTTCAGTTATAGTTAATATTATTATGATGACACTGTTGTCTTTTTAAATTTGTATATCATCTTTAAATAAAACAATTAAAAATTAAAAATCTAATGATCGAACATGTGTTCAATATTATCAAGCTACAAGTTCAATACCAGTATACATATATTAATTATTAAATAAATTTTAAACATATTGATAATATTATTAATTGAGTTGGCATCACAAGTTAACTCAGCATCAACTTAAAATTAATGACAATATCATGATTGTAACCCCCTATCTCGGCCTAGAAGATATGGTCAAATTACGAAGATTACATTGGCCACCGAAATGATCTAGTAGAACTATTGAAGTTTATTAAATAGTCATTTTAAAAAATTTGCTTATTTTTGAAGAAAAATTTAGCTTGTTATCTTCTTTTCACTAAGAGATCAAATTTTTCTAAAAAAAATGTTGAATTTTAAAGTTTACTTAGCAAAAGTTGATTTCCAATTTATTTGCTTTTCAAAAATCTCATTTACATGATATCATAGCGGAAAGTGATATTCAAAATAGTTTCAATGAAGAAAAACCATAAATTTATACATAATTAAAGTCAAAATCCATATTTCAATATCCTAATATCAAAATAAATGGCATGCATGCCAAATAAACCGAAAACTTAAGTCTCATGCCATAGTTCGAATAAAACTATGTAATTATATATAACAGAAATTATAATATTAAGTTTAAATTACTTTTAATGAAATTATTAATTCAAGTCGAGACCTTTCAAATGCTGAATATGCATCCTAACCTTCTAGGTTATATGTAAATATGGAAACTAAAGGGGAGTGAGCTTAAGGAGCTCAGTATGAGCCAAATCACAAGTAAATCGATGTAAAACAGTAGATCTAATGTGTGGTTTGTGCAAGTGTACACAATCGTTTCAAGTAATAAGTAAGTAAAAGAGTTATTGTCTCCACAGAGACTATGTATGTTAATCAATTAATTGTAAAATTAAGAATTTACAATTTGGTAGAAAAACACAATATTTTTTTAGGTGATTGATTGTTAATTCAAATTAAATGAACTAAATGCAAAGTGATCCCTAATGCGAATTAATTTAAATGCAATATATGCAATAAAATGAATGAGATGGGTTTAGTAGTAAATTCACAAACTTCAATAATCAATAAGATGGATAGGCTAGAATTATTACATCTATCTACTTAGTTTATTTTTATCATGCTTAGTAATGTTCTAGAAATGTAATGACCCAAAATTTATGGGCATCGAAAAAGTGCATTATCGGGCCTCCGTCTTAATAAACAGAATTCGTAAATAATTAATAGAAATATTTATGAGTCTAGTAGTGTGTTTAATTAGACTTTAGTTAGGTGAATTTAACTTAATTAGGAGATATTAGGAAAAAAGGATTAAATTGAATAAAGGGTAAAAGTTTAATTATAGATTAAAGAAAAACATAAGGGGATAAATAAGCAATTAGACTTGTAACGCCCTGAATTTTGGGCCTAGAAGTTTTAGGTTCTAAGCGTAGGGTCAATGGTGAGGTTGCACATTTGTGAGGGGATGCGCAATCTAGTGTTAGAATGGGCCTGCTGGTCAGGTGGTTATATGGAGTGTTAGTGAACCTTTGGGTTTTGGGTTCGAGTCATTGTGTGTGAATTTTGGGAGTCTTTATATTTTTTTTTAGTTTAAGTGAATAATTATTTTGGTTATTGTTTATATTTATATTTAATTTTACTTTTCACGTTCTTTTATTTTTTTTTCTTTCTCTGGCTCTGCTGTTTTTCCTTTTTCTTCTTTTTGCCTTTTTACTTTTGATAATAACACTCAAATTTTAGTTTAGCTTGTTGGCTCCGGGAATCCCTCTCCTCTATCGTTCCCTTGGTCGTCGAAACAGGTGTGGGATTCTGACCTCAATTACTTTTATTTCCGTTAGCTTTGAATTGTTGATTCGAATTTTAGGAAATATTGTTGATTCGATGATTGTGAGCTACAGATGTTGTTTGTAGGGGGAAAACCCCTATTTTAAAAGTACTATTGTTGTGGTTAAGGTTGGGGGCAGTACTGGTGGTTGAATTGGAGGTTTCGAGGCTGTTCCGACGAGGTTTCGTGGCCTCTCCGATGGCCACATGAGCGTGTGTCGTGGTACATGGCCGAATGGATTTGGGAAATTAGGGTTCCAGGACAATTTTAAAGCCATACGGCCTGTCCACACGGTCGTGTGGCCGATTTAGGAAAAATGTTGATTTTTACACGGCCGTGTCCCTTGGGGAACACGGGCGTGTGAGTTTGGGAATTTGGGATTTGAGATTTGGGGTCGCACGGCCTGGCCACATGGCTGTGTGACTGATTTGGGGATTAGGGTTTCTACACGGGCTTGTGCTTCGGAGCACACGGTCGTGTCTGAAAGCCACACGGGCATGTGGGACCCTCACACAGTCATGTCTGCTGTGTACATTGTTTTAGCAAAATTGGACAGTGTGTTACGTGACCTGGTCACACGGTCGTGCCCTTGCACCACAAGGGCATGTGCCTTTGTCACACGGCCGTCTACTACCCTTCACACGGGTGTTTGGATCCCCACACGGCCTGGATGCTCCACACAGCCGGAGTACACAGGCGTGTGGCCCTAACTCGCCAAATTTTTATTATAGGGCGATTTAAGTACAATCGCGGTTCTATTTGTTTCAACCCTCGACTAAGCTTACTGACGGTTGACATGACTCTGCCCCAACTGCATTTTAAATGTTATTTGTGCTTGGCTGTATGAAATGTTAGGTACCAAATTTGAGTGCTTAACTGTGTACGTTTCTGTAATTGAATGACTGATTGTAAGTGATTGTTTCTGGATAATTGTCTAAAATTGAATTCTGAATTGGTGCATCCGCATTCATACATCCGCATACATAAATCTGCATATATACATCTGCATATAAAGTATTTTGGGTTGGGATGTTGAAGAGAAGGGAGATTTACGATTTGGCAGTTTATCTGCATACTGAAGCCCCTAATAACTAGAGGGTCATGGGCGATCCTAATACCCAAAGGGTCGTGGACAATTTGACTGATCTGGCAGGGTTACTGCAACCCGTCGGTATAGCGGTTCACCTCATTGCACTGTACCACATGTACTTTAGCTATGCTACATACAATTATCTGATCTGACAATTCATACTGCATGTCTGTAGTATGATCTACCGTATTGCACCGTACAGCTTATACGCTAGCATTGCTGCGTAATATATGTGACTGGCAATTTATCTGCACATTGTTAGCCCCAATTCCCAAAGGGTTAAGAGTGGTCCCAATTCCTTAAGGGTCGAGGACAATGCTGATGATCATTGTTGCCGGGCAACCCTGGATGGCATCCTATGGAGTATAAGGTTGGCTGGGCTTTTCGAGGTCCTACTCGGAGTGCAGGGATGGGTGGGTTGATTAAATCCCCACAAGAAGTGTAGGGTTGGACGGAGATGGTGTGTGGGCTGGATGGGTAGGTTATTTTATAACTCATTTGCACTCATATGCATCTTATTGACACTATGAATGAATGTGAAATTGTGGCTGCAATATCTAATTGACTATTTAACTGAAATATTTGAGTGTCTGCTGGGACTAAAATGTCTTATTGTAATATTCGACTGAAAGGCATTCGTGCCTAGGAAGACCTTGTAGGTTTGTTTGAGACTGTCTGACTAGATCGTTGATGTGATGGACTAAGGCTCAAACTAATACTGATTCTGGAAAGGGCTTAGGCCCAGTCTATAACATTTGGGAATTTCTGCTACTGTGTCTGACAGAGCCATATGACTGTAATGGTCTGTATTTTGTTTTAAACGGTCTGTAAGTATGTTCTATTTCGGAATTGTTTCCAAACCTTTCTGTCTCTGTTCTGTCTCGATTTTTGTAAGTTTTATTGCTTTAATCTCACACTGAGCTCGAGTAGCTCACCTCCTTTTTTGTTTCCCTTTCAGGTACGTTTCAGACTTTGGATACTGGACTCAGTACGCGGTGGTCTCGGACAGTTTTGGCGATTTGGAGTATCAGTTTGTGTTTTCTAGTTTTTACATTTGATTTTGAACTGTATGGTTTTTAAATCTGTGGTACAAAATTCGATTTAAGATTTTCTCATTTATATTCTGGTTATAAACATTGCCCATAATTGAAGTTTTACTGTTCGAGTTTTATAGATTATATGTTTAGATTCGACACAATAACTTGTTTTGTAAAATTTCCTCACGATCATTTCGGTGATCAATGTAGCATTCTGAATTCGGTCTAGTCTTCTAGGCCGGGTTGGAGGTGTTACAAGACTAATTGCTTAGAATGAGGCGGTTAATGAGTATAAAAATCTTGAGATTTAGTTATCAATTTATTATTATAATTATTATTATGGTTTTATTTAAATATTATTATTATTATTAAATAAAATAAATTAAGACAAGTGTATGGTGATAAGATGATACAAGTGTAATAATATATATATATACACTTGTATTATAATTATTTATTTACTTCAAATTTAAGTTAAAAGATATTTATTAATTAAATAATTATATTATAAGATTTTTGTATGATAAATAAATAAAAGAAAGACAAATGGATGGTTATGATAATATACAAATGTAAAAATATTTATATGTACAATTGTGATATATGTATTTGTTATTAAATAGATATTTATTATAATTATTATTATAGTTTTATATTAAATTATTATTATTATTATTACTATTATTATTAAAATAATTTAAAATGAAGACAATTGTATAATGATTAATGGTACATGTGTCAAACATATATAAATACACTTGCAATAAAATAAAATATTATCTTATAATTTAAGTAAAAGATATTTATGAATTAAATATTATTATTATATTATTTTATTATTATAATGTATTATTATTATTAATATTATTAACTAACATATATATATATATATATATGAAATAAAGTAAAATAAGAAAAGAAACAGAAGGAGAAAACAAACAGAAGTTTTCGAAATAGGGAGAAAGGATAAAAGAAAAGAAAAGGGAAAAATAGGGATTTTAAAGCTTGGAACTTAAATAGATAAGTCAATTAAGTCATTTTCTTTTAATTTTGATGTTTTAGAAGCTTTAGAACAAGGTTTTGATGAAATTAAGTTGATACTTTGAAAGTTCATAGGTTTATAAGTATAGTTCACGTTGAACAAAAAGATGAATTAGGGATTTAATTGAATGAATTTCAAGTTAGATTTGGTAAGGGATTGAATTGTAAAAGAAGATATAAGTTTTGTATTTAAAGGACTAAATTTAAAGAAATTTTAAATTAGAATTTTATTATGCACATTAGACAATTAAGTGAAATATGAAAAGAAATTGAATAGAAATGAAATATGAATTGAATTATAAAAGTAAATGAGTTAATTAGGATTAAATTAGAATTAGGGTATAAATTGAATAGAAATTCAATCATTTATTATAAACTAGTGCTGTAATTAATAAGTGTAAATTATTATTATTATTTTCGTAGTTAGCAAAGAATCTGAGACAGCCAAAAATTTTAGTGGTGTCGGAATAGTGATTCGAGATCACTAAATCGATTTATTGGGATTAGAAAATTAAAATAAAATAATATTTAGAAGTGAGAGAGATGCTAGAAATATTTTAAATAGGTGAAATTAAAATTTAAAGAGAAATTATTAAATAAATTAAGTTGAAAACGAGGTATCAAGACCTCGATCTCGTAAAACCTAGCCAAAAATATTTTTATAAATATTTATGGAGTGTTAGTAATATGATGTTAAAATTTTGTTAGAAAATTTTATCGTTTGGGTGGTTAATTAAATAAAAAGGACTAAATTGTAAAGGTGTAAAACTTGTGAAAGTGATTAAATAGTTTAAGTGTCTAATGAGGAAGGACCTAAATAGAAAATTTTCCCAAGGGAGATGTCGAAACCAATTTTTTTATTTGATTTTAAAAAAAAATGGAAGATCGACTTTGAAAACGAAATATGGAGTCGCCACCAATCCTTTTTGTTTAGGTGTGATTGGATCACCTAATAAAGCATTTTATTCCATTTAAATCAATTTTGGCCTACGTAAATATGAGAAAACGGGTTCGGGAGTCGGTTACGCATGAGGAAGGATTAGCACCCTCACTATGCCCAAAATTGGTACCAAATCGATTAAATACTGTCCTTATGTCTAAGATTTAAAAATGTTTTTGAAATGTGATTCCTTTGAAAACATTTAAATGGCTCAAGTTGGTTGTCAAAATTCTCTTGTTTCAGAGGAATATAGCATCACATCCAGCACGATAGGACACGATCCTTTATACCCTCGAAAACACGATAAATTTCGACTTCCAAAAGTTCATATGTTGTAAATTACAAAAGGATGCCCAATTATTTAGTCCAATGAAAAATCGAAACCCAGCACGGTAGAGCACGATTCCTCAAATTTCCAAACATTGAATATTGCCGCGCTTTAAAAAACACGAGTGAAATTCCATAGGAATATTCGATTATTTTGATCAAACGGGAAATCGAAACCTAGCACGATAGGACACTATTCCCCGAATTTCCCAACATCAGATATTGCCTTGTTTTAGTGTTTGGAAAAACACGAGTAAAATTCTAAAGGAATATTTGATTATTTTGAACAAACGGGAAATTGAAACCCAGCACGATAGGGTACTATTCCCCGAATTTCCAAACATCGAATATTGCCTTTGTTTTAATGAATCTTCAAATAAACAATCATAGAACTAGCTCAAAACGTATTAGTTTTACTTGAAATAAGATGGAATAATTAATTAATTTTTTTAAAAATGAAGTTAAAAATCATAATGCAACATTCGTAGACTAAAAGGAAAATAGAACATGGGGTAATATACACTCACAAATTACAATGTCAATTGGCAAACTAATAATCAAGTATGACTAATCTAAGGCAAATATGATCGAACTTCTCAACATGGATGGAGAACAGTTGATATAACAATAAAATGAATAAATAATATGCAACGATAATATACATGGCATAATATAAAACAATCGATGCAATATGTATAAAACAAAATAGCAATTAGAAGTTAAAGTGATATAAGACAATCTTAAGATAATGATGAATTGATGAACACATAATACACATAATATTTGAATTGATGAATTTAAAATATTTGCAAAAACAACCTAGAGATATATACTTAATTATTAAAATACATGTCATGAAATGAATATTTTAATCGAATAACATACAAAACATTAAAGAATATTGGTTTAAAATTGACAATTTATATATAATATAAAAATTTAAATTATATACAAAATATGAAAAGATTATAAAAATACATAGTGAAATATAATCTTAATAATAGATTTATAAATCATATACACATAAATAACTTAGAAAATAATTATTTGCAAAAACATGGAAATACATACAAGATTAAATTAATTTCATTATAAATTGTAAGGACATACTTATATATATAAAGAAAATGATATGTATAAAATACACGGGTTTAGTAATGTATAGATTAAATATACATATACCAATGTTTATGTATATGTATGATATAATATGATATTAATAATATACATAAAATAAAGTTAATTTTATTATAAAGTTATGTATGTATAATAGTGTATAAAACATTTACATAAAATAGTATACCAAATGTGAAAATACAATTACCCAAATTACAATAAATAAGTAAGCAAATGACACAAATGATGCAATTTATACAAATAAATAAACACGAATTAAAAAAAAAAAGAAATGAATCTAAAAAGAAACCAAACTGAAATCAAATTAAAATAAAGAGGATAGTTTATAAATAAAATAAACTGCTGAAAATAGGTACCTGTGCATAACACGCGCGAATTCACAGGGACTAAAGGTGTAAATATCCCTGATCCTAAAACGTTGCATTATGGCATGAACTAAAATGAAAATATGCGCACATTTCAAGGCTGGATTAAAAAAGAAATAAAGAAAATGACAGACGATTGAACCGCTGTGCAAATAGGGAGGACTAAACACACAATTAACCCTCAAGGACCTAGTGCAGGGGTTTCAACCTAGTGCGGGTCGGGTCATCGGGTATGGGGCTGCCAAACGGTGTCGTTTCAAAGCCAATGAGCTTGGCTTGAAACGTCTTCACTTTATACACCTTCAAAGGCTAGAACAGAACCCTGAATGAAACACCTTCCCATTTTATTCTTTTCCAAAAAAAAAAACTAAAGCCTATCATTCCCATTCAGCCGACCTAAGGATCCACGCAGTCCAACCGCCACCACTGCTATCGGTGGAGAACTACACGCGTGCCCCTCTCTTGGAACCTTGGCTTAAAGACTGCCGATTTCAACCTCAGAAATCCCATCCTAAGCTTCGATTTTGGCGAAGTGGATAAGGATTTCGATGGCTTATTCGCAAAGGTAAACCCTTATTTTCTTATTCTTTTTATTTCTTAACAAAAACAATAACGAATGGCTCGAGGAGAAAACGAAACGGTTCATAGAAAGCTAAAGCACTTTGAAGAACAAAGAAATCACCTCTGCTATTTGATTGCTTTTTTTCTCTTTGCGTGTATTATGTGTGAAAAAAAAGGGAACCCTTACAATCGAAAATCAAAAGGGCTTTATAGTCGAATAATCAAAAGAGAAAAAAATATACAAGAATTTTTCTATTGGCTGCTGCTCTTGCTGCTGTTTTGGTTTTTTTAGCAGGTACGGAGTGCGTGGCGTGTGTACGGGGGCCGTGTGCTGGCGTACGGAGGCGTGGGCGTGGCTGTGGCGCCAGGAGGTCAGATCTGAGGCGTGGAGGTCGTTAGGGTTGTTCTTGCGCAAGCGAAGCTACTAGGTTCTGGCTATGCTTGCTTTTGGGCCATAGGGTATGGGTTAGGTTATTTTGGGTTGGTCTTAGTAATTGGGCTGAGGTTTGGGTTTAATGGTTAGGGTTGGGTTTTATTATTTGTAAAAGGGACTTGGACATTTAGTCTTTGTTACTATTTGGATTTTTTTTTACTTATTATTTTGGTTTTGATTTTCTGTTTTTGTTTTCATACGGGCCCCGGCAGACTTGGCCGGTATAGGAGATATTTTGGACAGCAATAGCTGAGAAAAATTCAGGAAATTAGTGAAATAATGGAAAAATTGGAATATTGCCAAGACTAACTAAATAAAGTTAGGACTAAATTGGAATTATCTATGTTTTTCTTCATTTTTCTTCTTTCTCATCAGCTAAAAACGCCATAGGAGGCCTGAAATAAGCTGGTTTTTCATATTTTTGCATCATGTGAGTTTAATTCTTGCTTTTTCTTTGTAATTTTTGTGTTTTTAAGATTTTTACAACTAGGTCCTACTATTAAATTCATTTGTTTTTAATTCTATGAGTGAAATTGAAAGTTTACATGAATAAGTTCTGTAATTTTATGATGATTTAGCATGGATTTGAAGTTTTAATCTTATTATATGATGATTTTATTAAGCAATTTTAGTGGAAATTGATTTTTAGGACCTAATTGTGAAAAAACTTTAGAATTAAGGTCTAATGCTGAAATTATGATTTACAAAGGTTATGAAGTAGTTTAAATTAATAGAATAAAGTGTCAATTGAGAAAAATTAGTTCAATTGGAGGGTTAATTGAGCAGGGACTAAATTGTAAAATTTGTAAAATTTAGGGTAAAAGTATAATTTCAAAAATTAAAGTGCATAAGCTGTAAACTAGAGTAGAATTTGAATAAATACTAATGAATAAATGGAAAAATTTTATATTGTAGATCAAGAAATTGAGGATAAATGAGGAAAAGAGAAAATTTTGGAATAGTTCCAGAAATCTCTACAACCACTGCAAATTGTTCCGGCTAAGTTCATACAGTTAAATCATTAAATTTCAATATTATTTTATGAATGGTGATTAATATTTATGTATGTTAATTGTTGAAAAAAGGTAAAGATTGTACAAAAGTTACGAAATTGAACTGAGTATTTCGGAGGAACGGAACGCAGGAAATGAGTACGATCGTTCAGTGAAAAAGATGAATTGACGGTAAATTACCCAAGTAAATTGAGATTCAACATTTGTTGCGAATTCTCGTGTTTGCTTTCCGTTTAGCTCTTACGAGCTTCCGTTAACTCATATGAGTTTCAGTTAACCCTTTTAGGGTTTCAGTTCAACTCTGATGAGCTTCAGTTAGCCTTCGGGCTTCAGTTTAGCACTTTTGTGCGTTAGTTAGCCTTCGGGCTTCCGTTTAACACTTCTGTGCTTCAGTTAGCCTTCGGGCTTCCGTTTAGCACTTATGTGCTTCAGCTAGACTTCGGGCTTCAGATGACGATGTACTCAAATCCATAAGCTGTTCCTTGAATGGACAAGTTGGCAAGTCGTAAATGTAACATGTGGAAAAAGAAATGTAAGTAATGTTATCATTATTATTATTGAGCTCAATTAAGTAATTTTTTTTTTAAAATGAGATTATGACTTACAGGATGAAAGTAACTTACTTAAAATGTCCATATGATTTGAATTTTGGAAAACTAATATTTGGTAAGATTTATAGCTAAAGCCGACGAACTTACTAAGCTATAGTCAGCTTACTTGTAATGTTTATTGCTCTTTGTAGATTAACGGGAGGATCAGAGGATCAGATCATTACGCTCAAGTCACACTATCTCGATTTTTCGGTAGATTTTGTTATAAATACTTTAAATGGTTTATTTGACATGTATTGGAGCTTATATGACTATGTTTTGTATTAACCCATGAATATATTAGTTAAGTTAATAAAAGTTGATATATGATATGAATGGAAATTAATTAAGATGTTTAAATACTACTTGAAAGTATGAATGGATATAATGTTAGATAAAATAAGGACTAGTGATATTGTTATGAAACAAATGTGATTTGGATGAAGATTGTATTTATTGAGTTGTTGTTTGTATTGAATTTGTTGCAAATTTGAAACAAAGGGTTATATTGAGTTTTTTAAAATAATAATAATAAAATAAATAAGCAGAAAAAATAAAAAGTAATTATATTACAAAAAATTTTGGACTATAAGTCCCTATTCATTTATAATACATGATTTAGGCCTCGAGGGTTCATAAAAGAGACTTAATGATTTAATTTTAATATGTTTGTTGTTTATTCATGAATTGTTTGTAAATTAACCAATATGTTCGGTAATGCCTCATAACCCTATTCCAGCGATGGTTTGGGGTTAAGGGGTGTTACACAAAAGCCCTTGTTTAAGAGTAGATCATTCATAATTAAGCAGAGTTGCATGCACTCCTAGAGGTAGGACGACATAAATCTACCGGATTAGAGTCAAATCTAATAAGAGAATCCATAGATCGAGTTAATGTGACAATAGGGGTTTTAATTAGAAAGAGATTTCAATTAATCAACCTAGAGTCAGTTGTTTTTAGTCTTGAGAGGGATATTAACATAAATCAGGGATTTCTACGGATTAAGTCAAGTGAATAAATCGTCTAACTCAAAAGTAATAAGTGAAGTCTAGGTGGATTCTTTCTTGGGTATTGTCTTCTCCATCAGTTTTCCAAAAAGTATTTTCCAATTTTCATCTCTGTCGTAGTCGTAGTTAATTAGATAATTAGTTTTAGATAAAACATTCTCTTAAATTTTAGGCTAGATAATAAGAAGATAGTAATTACTAGTACTTTTAGTCCTCGTGGATACGATATTTCCGGTTTTACCATAACTATACTACTGTTCGATAGGTGCGCTTGCCTTAAGTCAAATTTTTAGTTAGTTTCACGACCATCAAGTTTTTGGCGCCGTTGCCAGGGACTAAGATATTAGGAACACTTAATTTTTATTAGTTTAGCCATTTTTTTATTTTTATTGCAATTTAATTTTGTTTTTATTTACTAAATTTTCTTCTCTTTATTTCTAGAAGTTTTTTACAGTTTATGACTAGAAGAAACCCGTCAGGATGTCTACTTTTTGATAGTGAGATCGAGAGCATAGCTTGCAGAAACCGAAGATAAATAAGGTGAAGCCTTCAATACATAGAGGAAGGGCAAGAGGACGAGATTCATACCACAACCGAGGAGATGGCTGGAAATCAGAATAATCCGCTACCTCCTGTGGTTGCTGCAAATCCAGTAGATCAGAATCCTGCTTCTCATACTATGTATGATTATGCTAAACCTACTTTAACAGGAACTAAATCGAGTATGGTTAGACCTGTTGTTGCTGCAAATAATTTTGAACTGAAACCTAACACGATTCAAGTGATACAACAGTTTGTTCAGTTTGATGGTTTGCAGGACGAGGATCCAAACACTCATTTAGCGAATTTTATGGAATTCTGTGACACCTTTAATATCAATGGCATTTTTTACGATGCCATTCACCTTCGGTTGTTTCCTTTTTCATTAAAGAATAAGGCTAAACAGTGGTTGAACTCGTTACCACGAGGGTCAATCACTACTTGGGAACAAATGACCGAAAAATTCTTACTTAAATATTTTCCGCCGACTCTATGGCTACAGGTTTAGACCTTTTACAACGGTGTGAACCCCTCAACGAGGTAACTTATCGACGCAGCCGCCGGTGGAACATTAAACAACAAAACACCTAAAGAGGCTTACAAATTTATTGAAGAGATGTCACTGAATAACTATCAATGGTAAGTCATAAGAATGAAACCGACGAAAGCTGCTGGTGTTTTCAGCCTCGACGCAGTCACAATACTATCTAACCATGTAGAACTTTTTAAATAAAAAGATTGATGGTTTGTATGGTTCTACTCAGGTACATCCAGTGATGATGTGTGATTCAAATGGAGGAGGAGTACATAACACAGATTATCAATCCTTCAACCCACCACCGAGGAGGAACAAGTCCACTATATGGGTAATAATAATTCTAGACCTCAAAATAACCCGTATAATAATACTTATAATGCAGGTTAGAGGAACCATCCAATTTCTCTTGGGGTGGTCAAGGAAATTAAAGACCACAACATCCTTCAGGTTTTCAACAACCATCTTACCAGCAAGAAAAGAAGCTGAACCTTGAGGAGATGCTAACTTAATTCATCACGGTTTTCAGAACACGTTTCCAAAACACCGAGACAGCTCTTAAAAATCAGCAAGCATCAATCCAAGGGCTCGAGAATCAAATAGGCCAGTTGGTAAAGATGATTTCCGAACGACCAAAAGGTAGCTTGCTGAGTAATACTGAAACTAACCCAAGGGAGCAGCTTAATGCGATTACTATTCAAGATAAAGAGGGTTAGTTGAACCTGAACCAGAACCGAGACAATGATTTATGGTAAGTAGAGGTAAGGATGAGGTGGACCATAGTGAGCAAACACCGGTAGGTAGAGAATATAAACCTCGTATGCCATACCCCAATACGACAAGGAAAGACCACACGGATGAACAATTTGGTAAATTCCTTAAATTATTAAAGAAATTACATATTAACTTACCGTTTATTGAAGCTCTTTCATAGATGCCGAATGCAGTTAAATTTTTAAAGGAGCTTTTAGCAAATAAATGGAAGTTAGATGATGCATCACATGTGGAATTGAACGCAGTTTGTTCAGCCATTTTACAGAGTAAGCTACCCAACAAACTGAAGGATCCAAGGAGTTTTACGATTCCTTGCTTAATTGGTAGTTTAAACGTTAACAATGCTTTGGCTGATTTAGGGGTAAGTATTAATGTCATGCCTTATAAAATGTTTAAACAACTCGGTCTTGGGAAACCCAAACAAACTAGGATGAGCATTCAATTAGTAGATAAAATAATCAGATTTCCTAGAGGTATTATTGAAGATGTGCTGATCAAAATTGATAAATTTATATTCCCAGTTGACTTTGTTGTCTTAGACATAGATGATGATAGTGACGTACCTTTAATTTTAGGAAGGCCCTTTTTAGCAACTGCTAGAACTATCATTGACGTCAGCACAGGTGAATTGGTACTTCGTGTAGGTGATGACACGATTAAGCTTCAAGCTCGTGATTCTGCAAAAATATCTAGTAATCGAGATGATTGTTTAAGTTCTATTAACTTAAATAATGTTGCAACTCAAACTCCTTTGCAGGACTCCCCGAGGAAGAACGTGATAGAGCTTCATTCTAGTCCATACCATAAAAACAGAATAAATCATGAGGAACAAAGATTACAAATCGATGAACTAGATGAATGGCGAACACATGTCAAGAAGAAACCAAAAGCACAAGATGATCTAAGCAACACCATGATGAGCGTAAGAATGAAACAAAGAAATTTAAGGTTTGGGATAAAGTATTGTTAGATGAAAAGGACCCCCAAATTACTACTTTAGAGCTTAATACAAATGGAGTGACTCCTTTCACTGTACTGAATGTTTTCCCATACAGTACAGTCAAGGTAAATCATTCTTAATTTGGCACTTTTAAAGTAAATATTACTCAAATTAGACTTTATGTGGATAACAGAATTGATAGTAAGAAGGAGGAGTCCCGACTCTGTGATCCACCGGGACCATACAAATGAGAGGTAAGTCGAGCTTAGACTCTAAATAAGCACTTCTCGAGAGGCAACCCGAGCACTAACCCCACTAAATAACTTATTTTGTTTTTCCTTTTTGTTTTATAATTTGAATGCAGGTATTTTCAGTACACATGGCGTAGCACACAGGCGTGCTTTCGGCCGTGGGATCCCCACGGGCAGGTGAGACGGGCATGGCCATGGCCGTGCTAAAACAGGACAAACATTTTTCCCAAGATAGGATGACACACGGGTCGTGATAAATATCCACAGCCGTGTGACACGGGCGTGTCCCAGACTGTGGTAAAACTGCACATTAATTTTTTTTTAAAAAGAGATCAGCAGAGACATGGCATACGCTAAATCACCAAGGCCGTGCGATGCGGTCGTGGGAAACACACGGCCTGTACCACGGGCGTGCTTGAGGCTGTGTGAGAACTTGCCCAAAATTTAAAATGATAAACGAAGTCAGAATAGAACACGGGTGTAGGCCACGGCCGTGCTCAAGAGCCGTGCACAATTATGACTAATTGACACGGGTGTGTTGGGATTGACACGAGCGTGGGAGAAATGAAGGTAGCACTACATGGCTGTGCGATGTGGCCGTGTGGGTCACACGGCATAGACACACGGGCGTGTCCGTCAGCCGTGTGCGATAATAACTTGAAACATCAAACCATAGGCATAAGCCATGAACACGGGCGTAATGAACCTAACACAGGCACGAGAGAAGCGAACGATCGTGTACATGGTCGTGCGACGCGGCCGTGTGTACCATACGGCCTGGGGACACAGGCGTGTCGAAGCAACCGTGTGCGAACCTGACTATGATTTCATGAAAAACACGGGCTAGGAACACACACCCGTGTGGCCCAAAACGAGGCTTACACGACCGTGGCACCTATTTAACCCTAATCCTTAACCCTAATTTTCCCCATTCCTTATTCAAACCCCCACTTTACTATTTATCTTCTTCCTCTCATCCCCTTCTTCCCCCACCTTCCGACCACCAAAGCACCGCTGGCAGTTACCTCTCCCTCTCGTTTCCCCTTCTCCCTCAATCCTATCATCTACTATCACGCACCACTCTGACGGCCGCGCCTACCCCCGCTCACCACCTTCGGTTACATCTCTTCCTCTCATCCTTCCTTCATTTTTTATTTATTTATTTTTATAATAGTTATTATTAATACTACTTATTTCTTATGTTTATTTTTTTGATTACTTTACTTGCTTCACATCTAACTATCTGTTAAATCTAAAACTACTAGTTATTGACTTGGTTTGCTGAAATTCTTCTTTTGGTGATACTCTGCATAACTATTCTATTTCTATTTTTTCTGAGTATTCAAGTAGTTTAAGTTCACTTTTCCTCTATTCTTTCGTGGCCTTAATATCTTGTTTATTTCCTTTATATGTAGTCCCAGTCATGATTATCATCGGCTCCATTTTACATCTTTATTTTTACTTGAGTTTCGTTACTATTTTTGTTATTGTTGGGTAGTGGCATATTGATTTGTCCAAGTGATTAAACCAAATCAAGTTAATGGACTGGCCTATTTTTTTGATTCGTCAAATTTGATTTATTTATGCCCTTTATTGCAGATACATAATGACGAACCTAAAAGGCAAGAAATCCGCGGTTCCTGCCTCGAAAAAATAGAAAGGAGCGACATCTTCCTCGGGTCCCACGACCGAGATACGACTCCCATTCCTTCAATTCCCACCAGGGCCCCAAGAAGAACTATTTCAGATTCTACGTGCCCGACCCCTTGGTGTGGGGCGTTCCATCGATTGTGCCGCACTAGAGAAGGTCTACCTAACTGATTCGGTATGGGCCCTCCTCGCCACAGCTTTGTAAGAACTATTCTTTGATATCATCGAGCCAACATATTTGGAATTTACTTTGGAACTCGGCTCAATTTTTTAGTTACAGACAATGATTACGGAATACAACGACCCAGGAACAGTTTAATTCTATCTTGGCGGTCTAGTAGGACAGTTGACTATCCCCGAATTTGGAGCTTCTTTGGGACTCTATACCGACGAGTTTATGGAGACCGACCATTTCCCCCACCTTCACCTCCACATACATCATACACCTTCATCATGTTGGGTAGACTCTACCCTGCTACAGGCATTTATGATCCTAGCCATTTAAAGGCATCGGCTCTAGCTCCAGCGCTGCGATATCTCCACGCCCTTTTGACACACACATTAACGGGGAGGCGAGAGAGCACTGGCGTCGTCAACACTCACGATGCATACTTCTTGTGGAGCATGAGCCATTGGCATATTTTTTATCTCGTTTACTTTGTTCCCTTACCTTTCGCCACCAGACAGAATGACACCGAAAGGGAGTCATCAGCATCGGCCCATATGTGACTCGTTTAGAGTGATATTTTGGGCTCCTGAATACAGTGGCACAATCATCATCGCTTACTCTCATTGGCTAGATGGCCCCACAGGGCATCCAAAGTATGCTCTATATGCGAATGATTGAGCATCGCCGTAGGTTCGACCCTCCTCAGTACTGACTTACACGAGTTACCGATAAGGAGGACGCTGAAGATATTCCTGATGATATCCCTGCATTTTAGGAGGACCCACCTTCACAGCCACCACCAATTCATCGACCAGTTCATGCAGCTACTTCATTATCTGAGGTTTCTGACCACCATCATCGTTTTGAGCAATATTGCACTTAGCGATTCGACAGTATGGAGGCGACACTACAACAAATCTGCCAACATTTTCACATATCGCTTCCAGCACCACCACCTCACGATCTAGCTGTCGACGAGGACTATTAAGTCCATCTAATTTTTAAATTACTTTTATTTTTATTTTCTTTTTATTTTGGCATTTCTTTTGCACTTTCATTATCATTTGCTTACAAGACTTTTATTACTATAATTTGAATTTTCTTTTATCTAGTTATTTTATTATTATTAACCATAACAACCCTATACATATAAATCCCTCAAATATTATTGATGGCATCGCAGTTTCAAAAGGTTCAGTCGATGGGTACTACTAAGGCATAAACAAACAATTATCTACGACTGCCATGTCTCGACCATGAATATAGCCATCACGACACCGATCACCACGATAACCTCTTCGCTGGGCACTGGGATTGTGGAATCCAACCTCTACAACCACCTTCACCTCTATCTACATGTCACATACACATCACTTTCAATGCCTCTAACCCTATTTTCGCTCTTTCAAAGATTACATCCAAATTCAGGGCAGTTTCGATTCTCTCCCTCTCTTATGATATTATGCTTATATTGCTATTATCTATCTCTAGACATTGAGGACAATGTACATCTTAGGTGTTGGGAGGTTATTTATGTGATTATCAGAAAAACCCCTGAATTTGTTTTTTTATCTTGTTCTCAAACAAGTTCCTCATATTACTATTAGAATGAATCGTAATTGAATTTTGATTTTTTCATTAATATGTTTTGAATTAAATCATAGGTAACTGTGTATTGATTGTTTAAACTTTAAGACACTAGAGGATCAAGCATGATAAGTTGACTTTTAAGAATTAAAGTTTCTAGGTTGTTTCCCTGAATCGAGGTATGATCTTGAAGTTTTGAATTTACAGGATTGACATCAAATACCCATAAATTTCGTGAGATTTGGAGCCTTTTAGAGCATACATCTTTCTTGATCACTAATTGTTTTCATGAGTATGTCAACATTGATTTGCTATTCTAGAACTTGCATCGATTATACATGTCGAGATCACACCTTTGATTTGATATACTAAAATGATAAAGGCACTTAGGTTTTAACCCATTTACCTTATAAAAAGCCTACCATATAATTCACCCCTAGTGAACCCTTTTGGGCCTTAACTATTACTTCCTGATTTTCCCCTTAATATTAACTCTCTTTTTATCGAGATTTAATTTATTAGTTACCTAATTATTTTCATTCATTCCAGTTGCTGAATTATTTCTTATTATGTATTCTCCATTATTATATTTGTTCTTCTTCTTAAAAAAAACTGTATATTTATATTCATTTAGTTACATATTATTCTAAAAGAGCTTGGATAAGTTAAATTTGTTATATTGAGAAAAAGCTCACATCAATTGCTTTAGATAGTTCAAATTCTGGCACTTTCTTGTATTTCAGCACTTAGTTTCACTCTTCTAAGTTTCGTAATTTATTTAAATTAATCTCGATTCTAACCCTCTTTTTCAGCCTTTATCCACACCTTTAACCCAAGCCACATTACAACCCTGTTAAAGACCTTTTGATTTGTGTATCGTTTCATTATAGTTGTGGAGATTTGATTTTCATACAAGCCTATGGTAATAACTTTCCATGTTTGACTATTGAGTGCTTAATTATTGAACCCTAAACACTTTAAGTGATTTGAGTGAATCATTAGTGAGGATGTCAACCTTGTCAATTTGGAATTAAAGGTGATTACTTAGATAAAGGGGGATACCTATGATTTTATGATTGAAATGTTCAATTTGGATTGTTTGAAACTTTAATGTTCTTATAGTGAAGCTCTTAGCGTATGATTACTCGTGGGTTATTTCGAACATTATTGATGAGAATTATAAGTTAAGAAAGATTTATTTTAATTGTAAGTTAAGGATTTTGCTTAAGGACAAGCAAATACTTAAGTGTAGGGATATTTGATAAACCGTAATATATACATATTTTTACCCCATGCTTGACATATTTATGGATGATTTTTCCTTGATTTTATTGAATTCGATGCTCCTAATCCTTTAAATTCATATTTTATACTCAAAAGAGCTTAGGATGGCGAAAAGAGCAAGAAACAACCCAAAAATGGACAAATTGGGCCCTATATCAGTATTGCACACGGCCTAGGCACTTCCACACGGGTGGTCCATACGCCCGTGTGTGACACACGGGTAGACCACAAGCCTGCATGTCATGGCCGTGTCGACATTAATCCAAGTCAGAATTGCACACGACCTGAGGACCTTCACACGGGCGTGGCACACGACCGTGTCCCTGTCAAGCCCAAGTCTAGTTCTACTCGGAAAAGGCTAATTTTGGGCTATTTTGGGCATTTGAAAGCCTATATAAACACCTTAGAAGAGGATTAAGGGGGGCATGGAGAGTAGAAGGCAGAAAAGACTTAAGGGAAACCATCGGAAGCATCTCGGAAAGAGGATCTACATCAAGACTGAAGATTTCCATCCAATTTCCTAGAAGTTCTTTAGTTTTCTTTATGTTTTGTTATTTTCCAAACTTTGAGATGTTTTTCATTATTATGAACTAAACTCCCTAAATACCTAAAGGAGATAAAACTTAAAACAGATATTACTATTATTTGAGTTATATGATAAATACTTGTTCTTATTCTTAATTGTGATTTTAACTCTTGCTTTAATATTCCAGGATATTAATTCAGGATTTCAATGTGTTTATTTAGTGGAGCAAAAGTCCCTGTTTAAGAGTAGATCATTCATAATTAAGCAGAATTGCATGCACTCCTAGAGATAGGACGACATAAATCTGCCAGATTAAAGTCCAATCTAATAAGGGAATCCATAGATCGAGTTAATGTGACAATAGGGGTTTTAATTAGAAAGAGATTTCAATTAATCAACCTAGAGTCAGTTGTTTTTAGTCTCGAGAAGGATATTAACATAAATCAGGGATTTCTACGGATTAAGTCAAGTGAATAAATAGTCTAACTCAAAAGTAATAAGTAAAGTCTAGGTGGATTCTTCCTTGGGTATTGTTTTCTCCATTGGTTTTCCAAAAAGTATTTTCCAATTTTCATCTCTGTCGTAGTCGTAGTTAATTTAGTTTTAGATAAAACATCCTCTTAAATTTTAGGCTAGATTATAAGAAGATAGTAATTACTAGTATTTTTAGTCCTCGTGGATACAATATTTTCGGTCTTACCATAACTATACTACTGTTCGATAGGTGCGCTTGCCTTAAGTAGAATTTTTAGTTAGTTTCATGACCATCAATATTCTATCAGAACTTTATCCTTTCAAAACTTCCCATCCCATTCAATAAGATTTAGCATGCTTATAACAAAACAAAATAGATACATATATCATGCTTATAACAGATCAAAAATGGCATTAATAAATATATTCTAAACTAATCGATACAGCAGCCAAAACATGTGTTTTTAAAGGATCCAATTTAATAGTATCACAAAGCATGTTGTACGAATAATTCACTAATACAGATAGATTAAACATGCTTAATCACAATCCATGCAATCATATAAATATACTATCAATTCGATCAATTAGGTCATGAATTTTAACATTATTCATATTATCAGGGACTCAATTGAATAAAATAAAACACTGAAAACAAATCGAGAATCATTCAAGGTATAATCTACACAAAACATAAAATTCTGGGTAAATTTGTAAAATTTGAGACCGTGTGGAGGGAGGTACATGGTCGTATGGCTAGGTCATGTAATAGGTTGAGGCCATGTGGAAAATGTAAAATCGAGGTATAGGAAACACGATCGTGTGGAGGGTCTCAAGCTATGTGAGAATCAAACTCATATGGTTTCAGAGGAACATGGTCATGTGAAGGGGTCATGTTACTTACCGCGTGGCCCTATTCTGAAGCATTGTTTGCCCTAATTCTCTTGTAAGGAAACACAAACCTGGTACCAAGAAACCGAACGACATCCCTCTTATTCAAATTTGGTCTGGGATACTTAACTCGGATCCTTCAAATAATATTTACATAAGAATTAAAGATTGTTTTCAAGATTTGTCAAAATTGTTGAAAGACTCAACAATAATTGAAAAAGATCATGTAATCAATTTACAAAATTAATGTGGTGAGATGTTTTATAAAATTTCGAGATTTAAATGTCGGGTTTGAGATGAACTTATCAATCTTTGGCAAGATTAAAGACAAAATTGACAGCGTTACGTTAAACCGATAGGAAGAGCAGGTTGATTAGAGATTGATTTCAAATTCAAGATGCAAAAATTAATTTCAGCAATGTAAGAAAAATATTTGCAAATGAGAAGATAAGAAAGAAAATAGAGAAGAAATAAGGGAAAGAGGTTAAAAATTCAATTTAATTTAGAAAAAGAGATTACAATTCTAATGCAATTAGGTAAAGAGATTAAATACCTAAGGTTTTCAATAGTTGAGGAGGTTGGATAGCAATTTTCCAATTTTGTCAAAAATAAAAGGGAAAGGGGGAGAATATGCATGATTCAAACTTAAGATCACATGGGAAAAGGAAGAATGCTTATTCAGTTTTTGCTTTAAATATTATTTATTTGGGTATGGTTTTTATCATGGTTTGCTGAAATTAAAAGAGAAAAGAAATGGAAGAAGTGTGGATAGAACCTAGGACCTCTAGGATTTGGGAGTGGTACCTAACCATCAAACCTAATCATTTTCTTAGTTATTTATTTCATCTAACCCTATTTATTTTGGGGTGATACAAAAAGTTTCCCAGAACCCATCCATCCCTACACACCGCGTTATGGATAAACCACCCGTAATTTGTACATAAAATACTGATAAAAATTACGGATAAACCGCCAGTATTTTTAGATAAAAAGCTTACAAACAAGCTGTCAATAAATTGTGGATGAACCAACAATGTTTGTAGATTATTAAACTGTCAGTGCTTCCTCTTTTCAATCATCCTACCCCATGCAATGCAATATGACATGCTAGTAACAGTACAATACAGGAATAGTAGACATTTTTAACATGTATTCAGTTCAATAGTAGCAATAGACATGCTTATCATGTATCCAATTCAAAGTCATAGTAAACATGCTTCACATGCTTTCAATTTCAACAGTCACAGTGTTAATAGTATTAGTTTACTAGAAATACTGTGGCAATAGACTTGTAACATTCTCATATCATGCATTATAACAGCAGCAATTCAATCATCAGCTCATAAATTCTAGCATATTCATAAAATCAAGGGCTCAATGGAGTGAATAAAACCTCTAAAAACAATTTGGCGACTATACAGGGAGTAAATTGAATAAATCATAAAATTTTGGGAAAAATTGTAAAGCAGGGGTCACACGGCCTTGTGAGAGACTTAAGGCCGTATGGAAGGGTTACACGAGCATGTGGCCAGACTGATGTCTTGTGAAAATCGATAATTTACCCTACGATCGCTCGCGCACAATAAAATGGTCGATTTTGGAGAACTCTTTTTTTTTTTTTGAAGAGCGATTTTAAATACAAGCGCATAAGTTAGTTGTAATATTTCTAGTTCTGATGAAACACGTAGTATTCCAAGGGGTTGAACCCAAAGGAGATGACGATTAAGTAATAAATAGTGTGCACTTTAGAGTCTAAGCCGCTACTAGTATGATTTTATAGTAAGACAAATTATAATAAGAAAATGTTGTAAGAAAATTAAATACGCTACTCTAGGGACCAACTTATAAAGAGTACAAACTACGAAATTAACCAATAAATAACTAACGGTGGTTAGTTGACTTTGATGTGGTTCATTGAGCTTCAAATTAAGGACTTAAATCGCTTAAATTACTAAAGTGGCTGAATTTTATCTCTTGATCTCAATTTTAGCAAATTAGACAAATTAGTCTGATTTATATCTCGATTTCACCTGGTAATCCGAGACTAATGAATTGGTGCCCAACAAGATTACCTCTCAGTATCACTTATCTAGATGTTCCCTTAGGGGCTTCAATCCTATGTTGGAATGACATCTCCATCTCCATCACCCAACCCTCTAAAGGTTTAGCTACTCATGCTGGAACGACAACTACCAACTATGAAAATGAAAAAGTAAAGAAGTCATTAAAGTAAAGCTTAAGAAAATATAAAAGTTGAGATTTTTATGCAAGAAAGCTTAAAGAACATGAAACAAAAAGCATTCAACAAGAAAATCTAAAGCAATAAATATAAAAGGAACAAAATTTAATAGATTTAAAATAAAAGAAACTAAAATACATTAAATTAAATTTGAAAATGTTTTACAACCAAGGTATAGGGACTAAAAGTGCAAATAAACCTAAGCTACAGTGATAACTAACTTAACTAACACTAAAAACAACTAAAACAATAAGAAAAATTACTTGGAAATTTAAAATCTATAGCTAAGGAAATGAAAATAAGAAACCCTAGAAAAAGAAGAAGAAAAATTAAAAGAAAACCTAGAGAAACTAAGGCTAAAACTAAGCTAATATGTCTCATTTTCTCTTCAGCCAAAATTGGTTGTTTTAGGCTGATGGTTGATGAATTTTTGTTGTCAAAATTTCCTCTACATAGGCCTTGTGTGATTGGTGCATTGGGTGGACTTTGTCCAATTTTGCCCCCTCACGATATTAGTATCACGATACCAAGAAGAGGATATTGTGATACCTCAGTCAACTTTGAACTTGGGGGTCTTCTTGGAGGGTGGATATTATGATACCCAAAGTGGATGGCACAAAACACTGAAGAGTGGTCTACAATCTTCCATTTTGTTTGAGGTATTGTGATTCCAAGGTTTGGATATCAGGATACCCTCTCCTTTGGTGCCATTTTCTATAACAGCCCATTTTCAATAAAATCGAATAGTAGTTTCGGGAACACAAATCCAATGAGTAAATATTTATTTTATTATTATTATAATGTCTATAGTATGTTAGTAAGGTTTCATAAACATTTCGTTAAGAAATTTTGACGTTTGCATGCTTAATTAAGTAAAAAGGACTAATTCGTAAAAGGTGCAAAAGTAGAGTTCTATTAGTTAAAGGTATCTATTAGCTATGAAATTAATTTTCAAAGGGATTTATATGGTAATTATACCATTATTATTATTTGTGGACATTCATGGACATAAAATTAAGTGCATTTAAGGTTAATGAACAAGGTTAATTATGTAATTTAATAAATAAGTTAAAGTAAAATAATAAAAACAACAGATGTCATCTTGTTTGTCCATCCTTTCCACCAAAAATAAGAGAGAAACTCCATATAAGGAGCTTGAGCATTCGGCTAGGGATATCTATTCCATGTAAGTGTAATTCCATCCCGTTTTTATTGATTTTTATGTTTTTGGGATTGTTGTAACTTAATCTAGCTAGCCCAGGGACTAATTTGCAAAATTGTTAAAGGTTTAAGTTTTTTCATGAGTATGTTTGCATGATTCTTGAAATTTAATGAAAGATTATGAGTCCTTGTTATTAAATAAACAAGTTTCATTAAGTAGTTTTTTATGAAATTTTATTTAGGGACTTATTTGTAAAATTAGTAAAATACCAAGATAAATTTGTGAAATTTTGATTTGTGTGAGGTTGTATAAGTCCATAGGTACTTCATTTAGCATGAAATGTGGATGAAATTGCATAAATGTCAATTTACGAGCTTAAGGACTAAATTGTAAAGAAGTTAAAATATTAGGGACAAAAGTGTAAAATTGAAAAGTATGAATTTTGGAATAAATTGAATAGTAAGATTATTAAGTGAATGAATTTTCTTATTTAGATGAAGAGAAACCTCATTCAGATCTAGATCGAGGAAAAGCTAAAGCCTTGGATTAGTAATCTCGTTTTGGCGTCTTCATAATCGAGGGAAGTTTGTATGTTTGAATAAATGTTTTAATGTTATTTTGATATATATGCTATTGTTCTATTTATCATGGCATGAAATGATGGAAATCCAACGATGTTTCGACAATTATCGTGTCCTGTTTGAACCTTAGGAATATATAGGATACAAATAACATGTCATTAGGGCTACCATGTTTCGAGTGCTGGTCCTGAATGTCCTACTGATGACTGAGTTCCAGCATTTATTGTGTATACTCGTCAAATTGTGTGAGCGGCGTTGTGTAGCTTACATTCTGACTGTTAGCTTGTGTGAGCAGACCCATTTTATGGCTTAAGTGAGCAAAGATGTAAAGGAAAAGGAAAAGGAATGGTTTCGACCATATGTTTAGCACACTTTATGTGAGCTTTCCTGCGTATCTGATATTATTCTAAGTGGTTCAACGGGTATGAAAAGGGAAGGAACAATAAATGTTCCAATGGATATGTTATAAACCTATGGAAAATTTTGAAATGATCTATGAATCTATATCTAAGTTTATGGAAAGTATGAATCCAATGGTATGATATTCATGTGAATTTAACTTACCATGTGATAATCCAATTGAATTATGTGTTAAAGCACTAACAATTGTTGTTGATGATGCTTAGGCATGTGCCAAGCTAGTGGTTAGATTGTATCATGTTTAATTTTAAAGTTATGTATT
Organism: Gossypium arboreum; assembly: GCF_025698485.1. Lineage (NCBI taxonomy): Eukaryota > Viridiplantae > Streptophyta > Magnoliopsida > Malvales > Malvaceae > Gossypium > Gossypium arboreum. The sequence goes on along the minus strand of NC_069072.1, from coordinate 11,833,240 downwards.
GAAATGGTAAGTTATGTTCATGTTATACGAACTTACTAAACATGTAACACCCCAAACACGGCCTAGACGTTACGGCCGAATCCGGGAGTGTTACAAAGAAGGGTTTTGAAACTGGCGATACTTCGATAAAACCATATTTAGTTATTTGATGAAATGTCCAAGTATTATAAAACATATTCATTTATACATATACATTACTGAAATCGTTATATGATGTTCTTTAAAGTTAACCATTTATTTCACAGCGAAAGTTTGAAATTCTTTTAAAACCAAAACCAAGCTCGTGTTTCCAAAAACCATTTGTTAAAACAATTTGTTTGCATAAAGTGTTTTTGTTAACATTGTGGAAAAAAAAAAAGCAAAACAAAATCCAAAAGTTAAAACCATACATTCCAGAGAGTCTCAAAAACTACGAACTCTCAAGAAAAACCAGATTTTAAAATAAAACCATTATTACTAAATAAAAATAGTTTTCTGTCGAGTAGCCACCACTGAGCCTTCGTCGCACCGACCCACCTAAGTCTGTGGATTACCTGAACAGAACAGACAAACAGATGTGAATTTTCATAAACTCAGTGTGTAACCCAACAGAAATAGTCATGTAATATACACAGAATTTTGTATACAATCAGATACAGATTCGGACCTAAGTCCATAACAGTAACAAATATCAGAATCAGATAACAAATCAGATTATAACATCCTACCCCCATACTCTACACACCATCTCCGTTCATCTCATCACACCATGTGGGGTTAAAAACACCCACCCATCCCTACACACCATGAAGTGTCGATGCGACACATAACATAATAATATGCAGTCAAGCTGCTAAAATACAAGCGAATGGTCGTCGTATAGATCACTTCCTCCACAAATACAAATCTCACCCCAAATACAAATACATAATACAGATGCAAAAATAACAGATTAAACATGCTTAACATGCTCGTATACAGATAAATACATACTTAACAAAATAGTCAGGCATACATATCAGTTTCCTGGCTTTTTTTTATAAAAATAACCTTAAAAAATTAATTAATTACTTAATAACCAATTTTTTTGATAAAATAAGAAAATAACCCAAAATTTACAGTAAAAGTTGATGAAGCCAAAGTGTTTGGCGCCACCAACATGCCACGTCAGCAATCTATATTAAAAAATTAATTTTTGGTGGAGCCATGTAGAATGGCGCCACTTGTATAAATACAAGGGAAATACGGTGATTTTTTAAAGTATAAGGGAGGACTTTAGCAATTTTACCTTTTTTTTTGTGGAGGCAAATAAATTGGCGCCACCAGATTTCAACAAATTAGCTCCTAACACCCTATTTCCCTATTCAAGCAGTTTAAGGCCAACTTTTTGTTTTTTTTCCCTTTCACTGTCATATTTTTGAATTGTCTTATTACTTTTCTTCTTTCTTTTTAAGTTTATATTTATTTACTTTTTAAATTTTTTTATTTTCCTTATTTATTTTATCTATTTGTTTATTATTGATTTTAAAAACTTGAAATGTATATTTGAAATATTTTATAATATTTTTTAAAAATTTTAAATATATATTTTTGAAATTATTTTTAAAATTTTAAATATATATTTTAATAATATAAAACATTTAAATATTTTAAAGATATGACCTTTCAAATTTATTATTAGTTTTATAATATTTTAAATGTATCTTTGAAATATTTTTAATTTGTTTTATAATATTTTTAATATTTTTAATTTTTAAAAATATATTATTTTTAAAGATATGACATTTCAAATTTATTATTTGTTTTATAATATTTTAAATGCATATTTTTAAAATTTTAAAATTTTAAATATAATTTTTATAAATGATTAATTTTAAATTAATTTTAAAGATATTAAAACATTTTTAAATTAAATTTAAATTTTTAAAATTAATATTTTATTTGTGGAGCCATTTAGAATGGCTCCATCACTTCTGATGTACTTTTTTTATATTTTTAATATAATATTTAATATTTAATATTTTATTTTGGTGGAGTCATTCTCTAGCATATATAGAATGGTGAAATTGTTGTGTTCAGTAGGAGAGTTCAAAAAATCTATTGAAGATGAATAATGAGGTGTTTTTGGTGTATGTTCTTTTTAATGGTGAAAGTATAGAAGGTGATGTTGGTTGTGTATTTCAAAGTCGACAAAGAATAGGTTTGCGATTCAAAAAAAATGTAAAGCTAGCAGAAATGAAAAGGAAGATCAGTGCAAAAATAGCTATCCATTGTAGAAGGGCGATGTCCAAATTATTTTACAAGTTTCCAATCTCTACAGATCCGTTCAAATTTTGTGAGATTCAGCTGTTAGATGATGATAACTTGGGCACTATGATGGAAATATGGTAGTCGACTAAGAGTAAGAACCCCCAACCAATTGAGTTATTTGCTAAGTTAGCAGACTTAGAGCCTGTTGAGAATGTTAGTCCAATAAGTCAACATCACGAATTTGACTTTGATCTTAATGTTGGATGGACAGACCAATTAGAATGTGAAGGGACATCGCAGATACCCAAAAATCTTAATTATGGTAGGAGTTCGTATGACAACCCTACCCGCAGTCCCCGTTTACAAATACATCCGGAAATGATAATAAGAACAGAGACAAATGTCAGAGAAATGACCAATAATGGTGAAGATTCTGATCAAGACGTTGAAGATTTTAGTGATCCCAATGTTGATGAAGTTTCGGACAATATCGATGATAAATGCCCGGAGGAGGTTGAAGATGTTCGTGGCCCTTCATTCAGTAACCTAAGTTGTGGTATTATTTTATGAAATGAACTTAGGGGCGACATGTTGAACATATATCTAGATGCAACGCATGCATCTGAGTTCCCTGACTACACCGATATAGCACCTGCTCATAGGATTGACGTCAAATTCATAGTTCGAAGAGTTGTTCATTAGGCAACAGTTCGAGAACAAGGTGAATTATGTGTTTGCCATCAAACAATACAGCATGAAGTTGTCAATTTCAGTACCACTAGTGAAAGATAGTCCAATCATTCTTGTGTCGACATTGATTGCAAACATGTAAGCTCAATTTCAGTACAGAGTGTTGTATAAGAAAGCGTGGTGGGCGAAACAAATGGCCATGCAACAATTGTACGACGACTGGGATGAGTCATACAATGAACTTCAGGGTTGGATTTTAGAAATGGTGGAGCACATCCCAGGAACTTTCGTGGACTTACAAACTTTGCCTTATACAAGCCCTAATGGACAATTGGAACTGGGGAGAAGAGTTTTCCGTTGACTGTTTTAGACTTTTGATTCATGTGTTAGGGTTTTTTCCCATTGCAAACCGTTAGTGCAAGTAGATGGAAAATGACTTTATGGAAAATACACGAAGATATTTCTGATTGCAGTTGCATAAAACGGTAACAGAAATGTACTACCAATCGCTTTTGCCATCGTGGAGTCAAAGAACTCCGAATCGTGGGCATATTTCATTCGAAACTTACGGAGACATGTTGTCAGGCAAGACAACATTTGCATTATCTTTAACAGATCGAAGGGTCTTGTTGCTGTGATTCGACAATCCGAGGTTCCGTGGAGGTCCGTCTATTGTATTCGTCACATCATTGTCAACTTCTACAATGAGTACAAGAACAAAGACTGGCACAAACGAATTGTAAACATGGGTAAAAATATCGTATTTAAATTCTTATTTGTAAATATTTCGAGTCCATATCCTAATTGGGATGGTAACGCATTTTATCAAAATTAGGAGACGAGCTGGAAGCACACCGATTCAGACATAAGTTGGCGAGGTTAGAGACTGATATGGCGGGGTCCAAACCTTCTCTCAGACAGTGGTTTGATAGCTTAGAGCCGTGGTAATGGGCTTAATGTTTTGATGAGGGGTACCGGTATGGTTATATGACAACTAACCTCGTTGAGGCCGTTAACTCCATATTGAGGCTTACCCATCACTTGCCAATTTTAGCAGTTTTTTCAGCCACATTTGACAGGCTAGCAACCTTAATGCCAAAAATGGGGTTGAAACAAGCAAAACAGTTAGAGATAGGACACACACACGTCTAAAAAATCAGTGATGCCATGAAAGAGAACGTTCAAAGGGCTAGGTCGATGAATGTAGAACTATATTCCCAAAATTTGGAAACTTTTCGAGTGACAGAGTATATCGATCGTTGGTCAAGGATCCCGCTACGGTCTTACGGAGTTGATATATGAAATAGACGGTATGAGTGCGAGATGTTCCAAACACTACGATACTCGTGTGCGCATGTGGTTGTAGCATGTACTACCTACAGTTTGAATGTCGAACAATATATCGATGATGTGCACGCACTTGAACGTACGCTGCATATTTGGGGTAACGAGTTCCCCGTATTAAGGAATGTATCGACATGGGAAGTGCAACCACCTGCATTTGAAATGTTGCCAGATCAGTCACTACGAAAAAGAGTCAAAGGTCGATTGACAACAATAAGGATTCGGAACGACGTGGATATAAGAGAACAAGTCGATCCAAAACATTGTGCCATATATAGAACAATTGGCCACAATCGGGGTAAATGTCCCCATGGATATGTCTACACTGGTCACTCTTCACGGTTTGAAAGAAATTAAATGTTGTACATGATGTTTACATTTTATGATCTTTTAGAAATAAATTTTGTATTATTTAGTGTTAAGCTTTTATTTAAAATTAACAGTTGCAACTTTTAATACTTTAAAAGATATTATAAATTATACAAAAAAGACTAATATATAAGTTGTGGAACCCTAAACCAATACAACAAATATTACATAACACTTGAAATTTACATAACTCAAAATTGGAAAGAATGGGGAGTGGAATCATCGTTTGAGGTATAGCAATTTAAGGGCCTTCGTTGACAGAGTGGACGTTGGGGTGTACTATACACATTAGGAGGACCGGAAGTTGGATCGAACGTGGCCTGAGGTGGGGTGGAGTACATGTTATTACCAAATATATCAAATGATACCGATGGTTACTCTAGGTGAAATGAACTCGAACCACCTATGTCTGGTTGATATGAACTCGAAGCGCCCATGTCTGGGTGATATGAACTTGAACCGTCCATGTCCGAGTGATATGAACTGCTCTGCGACTCATCACAAAAAGCATCAACCTATTGGTCCGATGTGTTCAAAGGTTGGTCTTTCAAGTCGGGCTCTGCCATATGTTGATCCTCTGGCTCCCCCATAGGTTGATTTCCATGTCTGTAGCCGTGACCAGGTACTATCGTAAGTTGTCCACCATATAAATAAACATGCCATCGAGTCATGTACCACTGCATGTATTCAGTCGAAGGACTAAAGTCAAACATGCAGGAGTGCATCTCAGGCCGCATGTTGTACCGGGCATTCCATAGTGCTACATAACATTGATGTTCAACGCTCCAATTTATTGTATGTTTCCCTCTCATAGCCTTACCGTGGACATCAGCAAATTGTTGTGGCTCGACCAGCACAAATTGTTTACACCCAAATTGTCGCATAACTCGATCACTGTTGTACCACTCAACGATTAGGAAGTTGAGCACCGACGTGTTAATACACCACTTATGGGCTTCAGCATGAACCCACTATGGAATAAGGGTTGCAATGTTCAGTGCAGAATATGACATCCACAAGAACTGTACAATATAACATAATAAGTCAAGTCATATCACATACTGCAAGTGGATATGTTAAATCAACGCTACTTAAACCACATTAATATATATTACTTTCTCTCGGTGTACGCCTTTATCATTTGGCGGTAAATGATTAATGTTTGGCTTGCACCAAATCTTAGAGATGTGGCTCATCTGAAACCGAAACAAACACGTTAGCAGTTAGACTTTGGAAAATATTATTCACACTTATGAGTAATTAAATGTTAAGTATAATTTTGTTTTTTCCTATTTATAAGTGGCCATGAATATGGTTGGTGCCTAACAGCCACTAGAAGTAGCATCCTGTATGAAGCCTAAGATTGCAGCAGACCCAGACAGCCAGCCATGTTACTAACCCCATGTTTTGTTGTTTAGCAAAGCTCATAGTACAATACGACCAACACTACCGATCCCTAGCTATAACTACCGGCACGAGAAAAATCCTCTAATAGAGGCAAGTACTTTAAATGGACCCTATTAGACGTGTTGTTCGGCATAAGTACCCCCCGATCAAATGCATAATATAGGCTCGAACAGTACCACCTCGTGCTTAGTGGCAGTGCTCGATAACTCTTTAAAATTTGCTCTTAACCATGCCAATGTCAAGCATGTGAAATTCTGTTCCCCATCACTAAGGGACCGTCCAAGCAATCTGTGGCATAGTACTGAAGGTTCCAACACTTTGCTTCAACCTGTGACCACAACACCGCTAACTCATAACCCAAGTTGCATAGCTACGTCTTCTAATGTGATAGTGCATTCCCCGCACGACATAATGAAGGTGTGGGTCTCTGTACACCACCGTTCAACTAAGGCGGATATTAAGTTCGCCCTAAGGTCAAACTTTTGGATCAATGCGACATCCCCAAATCCCGCCAACTATAAGTATGACATTATCTGCTCGTCCAGATCGTACTTGGGAAAGTGAAACCGCGACCTCAAAGCCCGATACCCATCCTGTATGGCAATTTTTTTTATAAAAATAAGATAAATCAATTATCTATATAATTTAAACATAAAATTATATATTGAAGAGTAAAATTGAAAGGTTGAGAAAACAAAACATCACACTTATACTATACCAACATAGCCATTCTAAGTATTTTTATTTAAGTTAAATTAAATAAGTAATAAAATACTAATAATAGAATGCATATTTGTCATAAAATATTAATAATAACATGTAGAAATCAAATGTGATTATTATGTCCTAATCATAGTTAAGCATTAAAAGTAAAGGCAACTATATAACTACAAAAAGTACATAAAAATAATAATAATGTCCTAAAAACTATAGGTGATATGGGTAAATATAAAAATAAAAAAAGACTTATTTTTATTGAATTGATATCTATAATAATACATAGAGTTTTAAATATAATATAAACTAGGCATATTCAAACTCGAAAATTTATCTTACATACCGAACTTTTATAAAAAAATTCACTCGTTAAAGACAAATATAACTTTTTGTACCCACAAATGGAGCCAAACACGAAGAAAAAGTAAAATTAAGTAGAAATGTCATTATATTAAAAATTAATATATAAATTTATGAATGTGTACTAGAATTAAAAATTATAACTAACACGTAGAGATTAATTTCATGCAAGAAAATAGTTAAAAAGGAATAATAACAACCAAATAGAGATCAGTTTCATGCAATCAAAATATGTTGAGCAAAGTAGCGCTTAGCAAGAAAAAAAAAGAAAGTAAAACAATTTTTTATTTAATTTATAATTAATTTTACTGTTTCGTTGATACTTTATGAAGTGTGATCCATATTTACTCCGAAGATATTTTGATATCTGCATAATATAAAAAAACACAAATACAATATAATTAATTATTATATTACAATAACTATAAAATATAAAAATAAAAATTAAAAATTATAAATAACTTACCTTTTTTTTTCTTTTCTTCTTTCCTTTTGAAGAGGGACCAAATCCCACCTTATATAACATTCATCTTTTTTTAATTAATATTTAAGTTAATGACTGGTCACATTCTTGATATCATTGACATGATATGACCAGTTATAATATATATTTTAATCTTTAATTTAAATTTTTACTTTTTTAATATATATTTTTAAATAAAGTCATATTTTTAACAAATATTTTTATTTTTCTAACTAATTCAAATTCCACTTTTTAAAATAAAATATTATTTTTAAAATTTTAAATAGAATTTAAAAAAAGGTTTAAATATCTTTAAAATAATTTAAAAATCATAATTTAAAATTATATGTAAAATTAAAAAATATTTAAAATATACATTTAAAATATTATAAAATTAATAATAAATTTGAAAGGTCATATTTTTAAAATTTTAAATATTTTATATAATTTAAAATATATTTAAAATTTTAAAATAATATTTAAAATTTAAAAAATAATTTCAAATATATATTTAAAAATTTAAAAATATTATAAAACATTTCAAATATACATTCAAGTTTTTAAATTAATAATAAACAAATAAATAAAATAAATAAGGACAAATAAAACTTAAAAAAGTAAATAAATATAAACTTAAAAGAAAGAAAACGTAATAGGACAATTCAAAGAATCTAACGTGAAGGGGGGAAAAGAAGTTAAAAAATTAGCCTTAAACTGTTTCAAAAGGGAAATAGAGTCTCAGGAGCTAGTTTTTTGAAATCTGGTGGCGCCAATTCATTTGGCTCCACTAGAAAAAGGTAAAAATTACTCAAGTCCTCCTTATACTTTCAAAAATTACAGTATTTCCCTAGTATTTATACAAGTGGCGCAATTCTACATGGCTCCACCAAAAAATTAATTTTTTAATGTAGATTGTTGACGTGGCATATTGGTGGCGCCAAACACTTTGGCTCCACCAACTTTTACTGTAAATTTTGGGTTATTTTCGTGTTTTATTAAAAAATAGGTTATTTAAGTAATTAATTAATTTTTTAAGGTTATTTTTATAAAAAAGCCCAGTTTCCTACTAAGGTCAGACTATCAGATCACATGGAATAGAGTTTGGTTAGCCATTACCGACCCTATGGTAGGCTCATAGTCGATCAGAACGACCCGTGCGACCCTAGGGAAATTTTTAGAATTTTGGGCCCACATGCTTGTGTGGCTTGCCCGTGTAGGCCCACACGTCTAGATTAGCCTTGCCCGTGTGGTCCACACGGCCTGGCCCAAAACCTACATGCCCGTGTGGCATGTCCGTGTAGGTTCACACGCCCAACCTGGCCAAGCCGTATGGCCCACATGGCCACACATTCACAATCGAACGGCCGTGTCTCGCGCAAAGCCACGCCTACAACATTCACACGGTCGTGTCTCATATACGGCCAACCATACTGCCGGACACACACCCATGTGGCGTCAATAGTGCCCTTTTTCGGTGTTCGCCGAACCTTAATTTTTTGTGTTTAGGGTACACACCTGGTACTATTTTGATTCGAAAACACTCCTGAGACCATTAGAACCTAGAATTGATTATTAAAAAGCCGAATTAATCGCCTAATCGTTGCTAAACCGAATCAATATCTAACAAAACAATACCTTGTTCAACCAAAACCCTTACCTTCATACGAAAAATAGTGGTTTCATTCAACTATGACGCTGATGGACAGCCCCAAACCCCCTTGATCTTCACATAAACGACATTAATGAAACCCCATCAACCAAAAATTCACCAACTAAAAATGTAAACCACACTTACCAAATCAAATTAGGTACCAAAAATCGAAACACCGCGAATTGCGCAAAAAATTGATTACCAAATCGAAAAAAAAGAAGGGAAAATATTTGACAATATTCAAAAAGAAGAAGAAAACAGAACATCAAAATAGAAACAATTTTGGGGAGAGAGAGAAAAAATAAAAATAAAAATAATAAATTAAACTCAAAATTAAAAAAATCGCACTATATCCATCCCTAACCAACTGATAACTACCCATTTAAATAGACTTCAATTCCATCCAAACTTTCTAAGTCAACCGAAGCAAAAATTAACACTCACGCTCGCGTAGGTATTCGAACACAGGACATCTAACACACTAACTCCTTACCACTCGAACCAGCAGGCTCATTTTAAAATGAGTTTACAAACAATATTACAAAAGCCTAACCAGCAGAGATAAGGCTAGGATAAAAAATAATAGTATGGCCAAAAGTTAGACTTGAATCCTAGACCTCCTACACACACCTAGAACACTTAACCACTGAAACAAATACTCATTTTGTCAGGATTTACAGAAACAGAATTAAATTATTTACGGCATTACAAAGCATTATATGCTTACGTAGTTTTCTTTCCTATGTTTTATAGATTATCGAAAACTCGATCATTTTGGAAGCTTGTCGGAGACCTATCACACTATCTGGTGATTATATTGGTAGTTTTTGATATTTTGATCAAGGTTATAATGGCATGTATAGGTGGACTTATGTTTAATGGCTAGTTGATGTTTATGGCATATAATCTTGCTTTGAATTTTTGGTACTTTTGGTACTTTTGATACTTTGTGGTTGTGTGATAATATGGTCAAGTTGATGCATGTTTTTATGATCAAAGTAGTAAGTGATGGTATGTTTGAAATGTGGTCAATTGTGGTATGTTTTCGTATGGAAATAAGTTAAATGTGTATGGTTGATGTATGGCTAAATATGCATATGTTTAGATATGTTTGATGGTTTTGTGATTAATGTGCCTTATTGGCATATTGGTTATATGGATTAATGGTATAGTGAATTGGTCATTTTATGCATGTTTTGAGCATACTGTAATGTCTTGGTCATATGTGCAAATTGTGTTTCGATACATGCTTGAATTGGGTGAAGGAAATAGCTTAATTTTAGCCAATTTCTTATCCACATGACCTAAGACACGGGCATGTGTCTCAACTGTGTGTGACACACAGCCATGCGACACAGCCATGTGTCCCTTGTAGGTTTTAAAGGTTGCAAGTTAGACAGTTACACAGCCTAGCACATGGCCTTGCACATAGGCGTGTGAGGCCATTTTGAGTGTTACATGGACTGGAACACAGGCGTGTAGCTTGGTCGTGTAGCCCAAGTCAGAGAGTTACACGGGCGCGGACACGGGCTAGGACATAGCCGTGTGTTCTTATTTCAATTGTTATATGTCCTGAGACACGGGCGTGTGTCTCGGCCCTGTGACCCATGCAGTTTAAAATTTCTAACTTTTCCCTCAATGTTCCAAATGTTTCCGATTTAGTTTTGAATCATTTCTAAAGTGTTTCTAAGGCCTCAAGGGCTCGATTAAGGGACAATATGCATGTATATGAATGGATTATACTATGTTTATATCAATGTTTGGAAATGTATGTTTTTATGTTACGGTTTTATGGTAATACTCTGTAACATTATTCCGGTGACAGATACGGATTAAGGGTGTTACATTTTCACTCGTTTCAACCTTCAACACGTTCTTACATCACACAACCACACGTTAGGGCCTCCAATGACACTATTGGCCAAATTGGGTCTCAAAATGAGTAAAAACAAGGTATTTACACTTATTAACTTAAAATCTAAAAATTATAAAAAGACAGTAGTTTGCTTGAGAATAAACTCTTTAAGTATATTGGGAAAGCCTAATTTGCCATATCAAACTATGGCAGATCACCCTACAGTAGAAACACGACTATGTGACAAGCAGTGTGGTTTACAAAGTCTCTAAAATCTATAGGTGCACAAGGTCAAATGGTGACCGTGTGGTCCACACGCCCGTGTGAGAGATCGTGTGACCCTAAACTTATACACGATCATCACCGATTCACTTGGAAAAGACACACCTGTCACTACGAACTAAATTGACGCTCCTCACAATTAATTTTGATCTGATTCACCTAAATTCAATCTTTTAACGACACAATTAATGATTGGTATCAATATTTTGGCAAGATTATCAACGATTTGGCAAGATCTAAAGAAATTGATTAATTGAATCAAAAGATTAACATGGGATAATGATATTACGGTAATTTGAGATTGAAACAAATGCAATTACTAATCTTTAGCAAAGGTAGGAATGCTGTTGACGACAATTACAAAATCTTTAGAAAGAACGATTGAATGGAGGATGATTTGACTTGAGAAAGAAAAATAATTATCAAAAATTAGGATGGAAGTATGGTGTAAAGAAAAAAAAAGAATAAATATAAAGATAGAGAGCAAATTCTATTAGGATTTGAAAAAGGGCAAATGAAAATCTAATTAGGAAAAGAAGAGAAAAAGATGCTGGAATTCTAATTCGATTGAAATTTTGAGGAAAGGCAAGATATGAATTTTAATTAGGAAAGAATTGGTTAAATTCCTAGAGTTTGTAAACCCTAGGGGCGACACGTGCAATTTACCCAAATTAGGAACAATGGGTGGCAACTAGGGTTAGAATTAAGGGTTTGCCAAAAAATTAAAAATAATGAAATAGGAGGGACTCGAAACCTTGGACCTTAAAAGAAATGTATTAATGTTTAACCATTGAGCCTATAGCTCATTTCTTACCTATTTTAGACACTTAATCGTATATATGTTTTGGGATATTTTTGTCGAAAATTTACAAAATTAAAAGCGGAAGGATGGGTTCAAACATGAAACCTTAAGATAAATGCTCTAACTCTTTACCATTAAACGTCAAGCTTATTTCTTGCTTTATCTTATTTCTTAACCGTATATATTTATTTTGGGGTGTGACTTTATCCTAGTTTGCCAAAAATAATAAAATTGGAAGAAGAGAGCTCGAACCTAGGATTTCTAGGAATAGCTACATTACTTAATTGCTAGGCTAAAAATTCAACTTTCTTTAAACTCTTACAACATTGATTCTTAAAATAAACTGTGACATTTGTTAGAGTTTGGAGTAAAATTGCACAAAAATAAAACCAATGCGAGTAAAGAGATTTAAACGTAGGTTTCAAGGACAAATTCACTACAACTTAACCATTAGGCCAATAACCATCTTATTTAACAAAACACACAATGATGACCTTATAAATTAGGGCGTGACCAATCTCGATTTCACAAACCTTAATTTTACTAGCCCCATTCTTAGGATGTGATAATGATAAACAATTGTAATGCATCTAATCTTCTTAATTTGATGTATTTACATGTTTAAATTCGTTGTATTTATAATTTAATCTAATTTTTATTTTAATATTGCACATATCTGTATCTCTTATTATTAATTAGTTTCAAATCATACTTTTCATTGTTTATTGTTGTTACTTTTAAAGACCTTATGTTCTAATACATTGTTTCTACACACATATGCATGTGATAGAATTTCTAGTATTATTTATAGTTGTAGTTGTACTTGAACTTGGCACACCATATGAGTGAAAATTATATATTTTAAAAGTTATATAAAATTAAATAATTTTTATTAAAATGGTAAAATTAAAAGTTTAAAAATTATAATGGTCTGAATTTTTATATTGAATTTATATAAAAAATTAAAAGATAAAAAACCAAATAATAATATAATTTATTTTGTTAAAAATACTGTTTTTAATCATTATTTAATTGAATTAGTACTTATTTAACTCGTGATATTAACTAAGTCAAAATTTAACATGTAATATAAAACATCTATAAAGAGAAAATATTTATCAATTAAAAATTATAAATGTATACATACTAATAATCAGCACTCTCCTTTAACCCTATGCACAAAATCAGAAGCCAGAAAAAATGATCATTGAACATGATATTTGACATCCATGAAGGACTCTTTGCACTTCTACAAAGATTCCTATTTTTCTATAAACCAATTCTTGGTTTTCTTTAATCATTATTACAATGTTTAATAAAAAGAAAGAATAGGGAGAGAATGACAGAATTTAAATTCGTGTCTCCCTCCTTCATTAATCTTGGCAAACCAAACTTATTGACCAGTCAATCAAGCTGAAGTTGTAGCGATACAGTTGCTATAAGCTGACACTAATAAAGAATAAGAATAATTTCATATTTGGTCCTTAAACTTTATCAATTTTTTAATATGGTACTTCTACTTTCAAAATGTCTATTTTGATACTTTTACTTTTATGCCATTTATTAATGCGATGCCTCTGATATTAATTTTTGTGTTTTAGCTCTGATATTAATTTTAACCTATCAGAACATGTCTATCACTTAAATGATTACATCTGTCACTTTTTTAAAATTTTATATTTCAAAATATCCTAAGGGCCTAATATTAAATAACCCATATTCTTTTTAAATAAAAATATATATTATTATTTCTTAACAAAAATAACAAAACACATAACCTCATCTGAATTCTGTCACTTCATCAAATTCACTATATTTCTTATCAAAAAATGATGAAAAGACAAAGATCCAAAATTTGAATGACTAAAAGAAAAAAGAAAAATATGAATTTCATCTTTTTCATTTCAAATAAAAAAAAACCCCAAAAATTGATGTAGAGCCAAAAAGAAAAAAAAAATTTATTGTTCACTTGGTCATCAAATCCAACCATTCAGTTCACTAGGAAATCTCGTATCAGTTTCAACTTCCTTCACTTTTTCATTTCATTAGGAAATCTTTCTTCTTCTTCTTCTTCCTTTTTTTTTTTTTTTTCAATTTAACAGACAATCTATGGATAGCATAATATGGAAAACATATATATAACAAAAATAATACAATGTTATTATTTACTATCATAAAAGTTAGTCTAAATTAAAAGTGATATAATATGATTAATATTTATTGACTTCAATTATTGAATAAAATATAGGTCAAATATGTATATATACTCTAGTAACTAATTTTTAATTCTTGATGGATTGATTAGAAATTAAAATTAATGTACAAAAGTTATATTTTAGGGTTATATTGCCCAAATTTTAACTTTTTTACCTTTTATCTTTAGAAAAGAAAATTTTGCTTTCTCTAAATTATTTGTGTTAATTTGAAAATTAAAATCACAAACTTTATATATTTTAAGATATCAATAGATTTAAATATACTTTCGCAGAGACTTGTTCATGGCTCAGGCTACCTACCCTAGCCTAAAGGCCGCATGAAATTTAGGAGGGTTTGGAAAAAATATTAGGCTCGAAAAATAGGTTTGGGCAAAAAAATAGGTCCGTTTAAAATATAGGTCGGGCTTAGGGCTTGAACATTCAGTGCCCGAATTTGGCCCAACCCATTTTTAAGTTTCTAATACTTTATATTATGTTATTTTTGTATATTATGTAATCAAGAACACATTAAAAAATAAACCTATACTAAATATATAATAATACTGTAATATAAACATTAAAATAATATTAAGATGACTATATAAAACTTTCAAAAATATAAAATATAAAATATTAAAATAAAATAAATATTTTTAAAAAAGTTCAAAAATAATATAGACAGATCTAAAATGGGCTCGTGTTAGTTTTTTGCAAATATTGATGGGTTTGGGCAAAATTTTACACCTATATTTTAAGTCTGTTCGGATCGGGCTTAAACAAACATAAAATATATTAATATCATACTTAGACTCGATCCATAAACACCTCTACTTCCGCATCTAATTTTTATTTTTAATAATTTAATATGATAAATACTAATTTATTAAATTTTATACTCTACCATAATTAGCTTTCATCTATATTTTTAAGTGGGAAATAAATTCCACTAGTGTTGTCAACAGCTTGGTTTGGCGTTGAACTTTCATTTCTATTGATTTAGGATGAAATCTTAGCAATCCTATCAATAAAAAAAGTTATAAAAAGAAATAAAATTTAAAATTTAGATTTTAGAGTTTGATATTCAAAATAAATTTTCAGAAAGGTCTTAAGATTTATTTGGATGGACTGTACCTTTGTTGAAATTAAAAATCAAAAGGTCAAAATAGAAAAAAATATTGTCAGTAACAACATTAGATTAAAGTTTATAAATAAAATAAATAACTAAAACTAGTTAACAACTTATATTAATGCTAAATAAATATTAGAAGTAAAAAGAGACCCGTTGAGCATTAACTACCTTTAATATGCAGATTTTTTTTGTGTTCACATAAAAGCTATGATTTCTAAAAGAAGGTAAAAAATCTGCAAAAAGCTTACGTTTGTCCCTACTCCACTCCATTGCATCCCATAATACACGCGCCACTTCTAATTGCTTCTTTCTTCATTTCGTGTTCCGTTGGAAAAAACCAAACCTTTTGATTTGGGTCTGCACAAAACACTGCACTGTCTCGGTCTCTGCATTTTTTTAAAAAAATTTTATAGATACCACATGGTTTGCATATATTTTTATAAAAATATCGTAAATTCCCTTTATTTAAAGGGCGATTGCATTTCAATTTTATACTAAAAAATAGTTAAATTAATTATTTTCAAACGTGTAAATTAAATCATTGGTTAAATTTCATATAACGTTAATTTAAATGATTATTTATTAATATCATCTCTAAATTATAGTTAAAATATTATTTTAGTTTTTTTAAAAACTTCTTGGTAATAATTTTAAAATTTAAAATAAATTAAAATATTAAATTTATTAAAATATATTAAATTTATTATTTTAACATAAATTTTAATATTTTTAATATAATTTTAATAATTATTTTAACATAATTTAAAAATGAAAATCGGAGAAGGAGATATATGATTCATATGTGGCTCAATTGAAAGCGTTTGAGCAAGCAAAGGTTTCACTTGAACTTTCCAAGCACCAAAAACAATTCTCTCCTGGAAAACTTGCAGAAATGGGAAAACCCATCAAATGTTTCCTCTCAAACTTCCATGGGGGATGACCATTTAAAAAGACTTGAATTGGAATTTCAATTTACCAAAGAAAAATTGGTTAGTGGCAAGAAGATGAGCGGTCTTCTTCATTAAGGGCTAACAATCTAGCTGAGGAAGTCAACTTTTTGAAAAGTGAACTTAAATCCATTGCCAATGCAGAAGAAAACAAAAAGAAAGCCATGGATGATTTAGCCTTGACATTGAAAGAAGTGATAACAGAAGCAAACGAAGCAAAGAACAAGCTGCCTGCAACACAATTTGAGCTGGAGAAAACAAAAGGGTTGGTAGGAAATTTGAAGATGAAGCTGAAACTGGTGGAAGAAGAGTGCAACGAAGAAAAGAAAGAAGCTATATAGTTAAAAAAAAAAATCAATATGATATTTTAGCAATAATTTAAAAATCAAATTAATAATTAATTATTTAAATTAATATTTCACATTATTATTTAACAGATAAAATTTAATTAAAGACATTTTAAAATGAAAAAAATCAAAATACAATAGGACTTCCTGATACTTTTACAGCTGTTTTGTCATCTTTTCTTATTTTGGCAAAGCAGGTTCCAATAAAAAAAGAAACCCCCCCGTGAAAACAAAACCTACACTTTGACATCTTTTCTTATTTTGGCAGAGCAGGTTCAAAACAAACAAAAATAATAATAATTTAAAAAATTGAAATCTTAAATCCAAAAAATTGAATTTTAAAAAAGTTTCAAGGTTGAAATTTTTTATATATAAAGAAAATCTACGTCCAAAAGCTTGAAACAAACATTTCTAAAATATATGAAATTTTCAACATATCGTAATATGGAGACTAATTTGAGTCGTATACTTGCAAATTGCAATATATATATATAGAGGTATCTTATATTTATTTGATATTTGAATATGTTTTTCACTTAATTGTTACTTAGATTTGTGTTAAAAATATATTACCCAAATCTTTGTTAATTGTGATAAGATATGGGATCTATGCAGTACGATATAAGTTGTATAAGTGAAATCCGTATAGAAGTATACTTCTTTTATTTGGTATTGATTAAAATAAAATGTTTTAATCTTACTGCATTATTTTTATTTGACTTTGATTAAAATATGATTTTACAAACCTATAAATAGACGTAGTCGTCTATCCTCTTCTATTATTCAAATTCAACATAGTAAATTTTCTTCTCCTCTTCTGCCTCGTGATTTTTTCCTAAAAAAGTTTCCACGAAAAATCTGTATGTTCTATTTTTCTCTCTTTTCTTGCCATTATCAACCTTCTAATTTTACAATTTGAAAACTATAAACTAACTTGATACTTTTTTTAGCTACCTAACTAGGGCTATTAAAATATGTTGACGCAATGTTATCATGACATTGACAATCAATAACATGGTGACACGTGATAATTTTAAATTTTTACTTTTAATATTTTGCCACATTTCAAAATCTGAAGCTACCACATGTTACTATGTATTAATCGTTAGTGTTATATCAATGTATTTTAATTATTTTAGACAAATACCTAAAATATGTAACAAATTAACGTATGATTTTCAAATTTAGATACCAGTTAAATAAGAAAAATTAAATGCCAAATTAAAATATCTAACCCAAAAAATTTATTTTTTTCTCAATCAAAATATTTATTTAGATGAAAAGGAGGCCAACATGTTGATGCAGTACATCAATAATAATAGTAACAGTAATAATAATAATAATAACCCAAACCAGGTCATAAACATGAAGTTACTGCCAACGTGGTTTTGCTAGGCCATCCCCCAATAATTAACCTTCTACATACATGGACAAATTAACTCCATATTTGAAATATGGATCCTGCACAACAGAAAAATTGAAATCTTGATCAGTGATAATAATATCGCTGAGGATAATATATGTCTCTTAGATTAAGAGTTTGAAGCTAAAAGGCAGTGCGGCAATAGCATTTTCTGTTTGCCAATTCAGAGTAGCTTCTGTAGCACTTATTTTTGAAGGTGCACTGGAAATATCTGTCTGGATTTTTGAAGGGATTTTTGGTGCATGAGTGTAATTTTTTTTCTGAATATTCTTCAAGAGGAGGGAATTCCTTGTCATATGACGCTGTAGGCTACATCATACAAACAGTAGGGATTGGGTTTTGAGAAGCAAGAAAATCTGGGTTTTTCTTAACCCATTTGTCTATCTTTTTGTAACAGGGCTGAGGGAAAAGTTTCTGCCTTGACGGTTTTGAAGATTTTTCTAGGGGTAGAGTGAATGATTTTGAAGGAGGAGGAGAAGGAGGTTTACAAGGTTCTGATGGAGCTTGTGTATTTGATGAAGATTTGTGAGATGAGTAATCAACAAGGTAAATTAATTGTTTCTGTTCTTTAAGGTAACTCAGGAATCTTTCCTGTATTTTGAAGAGTCTTGATTTGGTCTTTCAGCTTTTGGATTTCTTTTTCTCTTTGAGCAATATGAGAAAAGAAATCTTGTCCTGGTGCTGCCGGCTCTCTTGCTACTGCATTTAATCTTTTTTGCAAAAGCTGGATAAGATCTCTGACCATCTTAGTATTGTCTTCTACCTTTGCTTCAACAGCTGAGATCTTTGTGTCAATCCTTTTTAAAGCATGATTTTGGGCAATAGTTAAAGGATTTTGATGTTCGTCCTGGATCATCAGAGACTTTGAAACTTGTTTTGGAGGAAGCGATTTTGAAATTAAAACACACTCATGATATGTGTGATGTAGTAAATGTGTTTACTAAAAATTTGTTTATTAAATTAAGTTTTGGTTAAAATAATCAGGTTAAATGTTAAAAATCTACTCTATTTTAAGTTCAAATTTCACAATGTTTGAAATTTTATTTAAAAATATAAAACAATGAAAGCACTCTCACAACAATATAACTTATTTTGTATATAAAATTGTATTTTAATAAATTTCCAATCATGTTAGGCCTAGTTGACTTGTAACACCAACTCAACCAGGAGATTAAATATAGCATAGATATTTGAAGACTTAACATGCTTCCAAAGATGAATCTACTGGTTAGTACACCAAAACACTACCAACATTGAAATTGGGTTCTACTAATAAGTTTTTCTTATTACCCCTTCCATCATAACATTAATTTTTAATGTAATTTTGATAGCTACCAGTTTAGAATATTCTGTGTTAAAATCCCCCAATGTACTAGAGAAAATATAATCACATGTAACACCTTCTATCTAACTTGATCGTCGGGTCTGGGTACTGAATGTTACATTAAACCAAATAACTTAACAAAATTTCGATTTCTGAATTGATTACGTAATTAACGACTTAGATTTTATAAGTCTAACTGTTAATATGACTTGTACATTGTTGGTGATAAACTCTTAAGAGCTTTGTTTCCAACAAATGTTTATAATTCCTGGATAAAAGTTCAAAAACATATACAGTCAACTTATACCCTGAGGCAATACCTCTACGGAAGCCCCTCTGTATACATGGACAGCTACTGTGTACCACTTAACTTGGTTGAGTTTGGCTTGGTCCCTCTTGATTTGTCTGGGTGACTAGCTAACTTAACTTGGCTTATTACCATTCAAGCAGAAATCCTTATAAGTTTGAAAGAACTTAATGAGACTGTACATATATGCATATGGAATCCCTTAAAAGTTTTCTAAGAAATTGAGTTTTCTGGTTCAAAAGTAAACTCCCTAGGTTTCATAGGAGATTCTGTGAACCTAGTTGTTAAGACCCATGACTTGGGCATTCTGAGCCATTCATTAACGAACCTAGATTCTTGATGTGGCTAAAATCATGATTTCTCATTGAGGTCTCACCCCTCTTATTTCTAAACCACATCGCTAATTATCGTATTCAATTATCTTGACTGGCGACACTTCGCGTTACTTATAATATTTCTATAATGCGGGTCCTTACCAGAATACATTCTCTTTTCCTTTGGGGAAAGAGGCCTACAATGTGGCCTCATAGTATCCACCATTTCTGAATGTTCATTAGGATGCTTCATCATATGCGAATTTTACCTTGGATAGAGCAACAAGATCAATACTATTTTCCCACGGTTTTGAAGAACCCTTATTTTCCACTATCCTTTGTCAGACTTTACTGCCATTCAGCTTTAAACAATTCTTTCCATCCATAAGAATCTTATCAGCCTACCCAACCTTCTTAGCTGGCTCTATGTCAATTCACAAATTTTGATTGTATTCTGTTACCACCTGTTCCATGTCAACTTAAAACTTATGGGATCCGAAGCTTCCCCGGTGAAACTGCTTTATCGGGCATTATGTAGGCCTCCTTACCTAAGGAGTCACTTTCTTTTTTCACCCTAACTAGTTTGAAACGTACTCTTGGTGCCACTCATTATTGCCATTGGTGAATTCCCTCCCGAAACGCAAACTTTCCAAATGTGATTCTCTATTTTTTTTACATCTTGACGACTACCCCGTGTTTACTATCCTGGCAAACTCCCTCGTGTTTACTATCCCAACAGACTACCCTATTACAATAGCCGAACTATGCTCTTACACGTTAGACCTCTTTTGGAGTGTCACCCCGTAACACTTTACTGTCGTCACGGTGTCACCCCGCCTGCCAGTCGTTGTCGTGGTGTTGCTCTATAGAACCTAATAATCATTGTCACAGTGTCGTCCTAAAGGACCTATTTCACATTTCACCTTGATGCTCAAACACTAAAGTGTCCCCCTGTAAGACCTGGAGCTTTGCATATCACAGTTTGCTCCCAGTAATCCCAAATGGCAAAATTTTAATGAAATTCCAATTTTCCATATTCCTCCATCCATTCCTCCATTTCGCCATTCCTAATCTTGATGCTCGAACACTGCAGTGTCCCCTTTGTAAGGCCCAAAGCTTCACATATCACAGTTTGCACTTAGTAACATCATATGACAGTATTTAATAGAAATTCCTATTCCCAAGTCCTAGCTTCATCTATCCCTTTAATAATTTCCCTCGCTTCACATTTTACATACACCACGACAGTTAACTAAACATTTGTTAGCTACCATCTAACAATCAACACACAACTTGCAAGTTTACACAACATCTATCAATCAGAAGCCAACGTGCAGAAACTCACCTGAATTCTATTATCCTTAGCAGTTTAGCTTGTCCAAATGCTAGAGCCTTCTTTGTCTTGGAAGCTAAGCATGACAACCATTTATAAGCTAAACTAAATGTGTTAAACCTTTTTAAAACCCAGAATCTAGAATTATGTAGAAACTTTTAACTGTTACTATTTCACCCTTTTTTTTTCTCCACAAGTACAGAGAGGTAATGAAGTTTACTAGTTTCAAAATTTCTCTACTATCAGACTTCAATTCTTTCATCTTCTATGACATATAAAGCTCCATTTAGTTACATCCTTTTCTTCTTCAGTACATCTGAAGATGATGATTTTATGGAAAAAATAAGATCTGTAAATAGAATTGAGACAATTCTATCTTCTTACACAGACATAATATAAATATACTCCTAAGGCATGTTCTTCACCGACTATCTCAACCTTCCATCCTTAATTATTTTGTCTCCAACTATGAAACCAACCAATTCCATCTTAACCGAACAATAATTGAAATCCAACCAAATCAAAATTAGGCCACTAAAATTTCTAAATTCCTCGGTGAAGTCTGACAATTTGCTAATTCTTTCAAATTAGTCCTAACTTTTTTTAGATTTTGGGTAAATAGAGATACCCGAGTGTTACATCACACATAACACGTCAAGCCATAATAAGATAATTGTTAGGCCCAAAAATACCAAGAATGAGTGAATTGTAATTTTGAAAAATTCGTACAAACTATGTAAAAAAAAGATTAAGAGAGAATAGCTTAGATACTTCAATTTATAATGGTACGACCCTAATTTCCTACCTCTACTACCTTGGAATACCTCAACCAAGTATTTCCCAATTTACTATATTTAAATTGATACCTTTTAAGGAAAATGTATAACATTTACAATCTTATTATTTTTACAAGGCTAAGATTAAACATTTCCCTCTAATTTTTATGACTTAACTAAAACACTCTAGATTTTACAAGGCTCAACTAGGACCTTTTAAATTCCCCTAAGGTTTTCTACCAAAAAACCTTAAGTACACTCTTTAGAAAAACAAAGAGAAAGAGTAAACAATTAATTAACCTCTAATGGGTGTGATTGCAAGTATTAGCTTTAAATTAAAGAAATGGTAGTGATGAAATACATGAAAATAAGCTCTTAAAAGAATATGAATTAGAGAAATTCAAAAAATAAAGATTTAAAGCTAATTCTCTTGTGTTTGATGCTTGAATATCTTTATCTTATGTCTTGAAGTGTCTTTGACTTGTATTTATACCAAGGAATGAGTTTGTGGACATTTATGACTACTATGGATGATTTCCAGCCAATATAAGCATATTAAGTTTGAGCTTAAAAATTATCCTTGCAATGTATGTCTCGAGACTTGACAAGACGTTCTAAGACTTGGCTGAAAAATAGTCGTTGGCAAGCCACGTCTCAAGGCATGTAGTCCTTGAAGCAAAAATTTGGTTTTGAACTTACATGTCTCGATACTTAACTACCAAAGTGCCTTAAAACATTTTAAACACCTCAAAGCACTTTGATATTGACTCAAAAATATTTGGATAAATTAGAACACATTTAAACATATTTTAAGTATATTGTAAGTATTGCAGAATGTTTTAAAGTTTTCAACCATATTTTCACCAAATGACTTAGGTAATAAATAATTAAAAATTATCTTAGATGTTATATCAAAAAATTGAGACATCAAAGCTAACAATAACATACTATTTTAGAGAATCCATGTAACACCCTTCACCCGTACCCGACGCCGGGATAGGGTTCGAGGCATTACCAGGACTTTACATTTTAAAACGTACCAAATTGAGTCACCAAGTTTTACTCAAATTTTAAGCTTTTCATCCATAAACAACTCGTTCCTTATATAGGCCTTCGAGGCCTATAACATACCTAGAGGCAGTGCGGGACAAATTCGGGTACGTTCGTTAAACCTTGGGCTCCTTAGGAAATTTTTCCTTATCATAAAGTGTCACACGCCCGTGTAGGTAGGCCGTGTGGACTCACACGCCCGTGTGACTTGGGGCACGCCCATGCCCTTCAGCCTTGGGCAACACTGACTTATCAACACGGCCATGGCGCACACCCGTGCTACCTGCCCGTGGACGACACTGTCTTTTTAACACGGCCATGGTGCACGCTCGTGTGGCCTACCCGTGTACAAATTTGAGCTAAAATTTTAAGTGCAGGGGACACACGGCCATATCACATGCCCATAGGAGGGAACCGTGTGTCACACACGGCCTAGACACATGCCCGTGTGTCTAACCATATGGACTCTAATAGGCTATTTTCCAAGCCTTTAGTCACCTCTTTCTACTAATTGTGCTTAGTGGTTACCAAATTCAAAGTAAAACACAATTATACACTTGTAAATAGTCTTGATTAAACTAGATGTATGGAAACCTCATATCATTGGTTTCATACATGATAGGTTATTTCCCACTTAATGTTTATGAGTTCCCATGTCACTTTAATTCATCCGAAATTAGCTCGTTCATATGACTCATTGCCAATTGGTAACGACCCATCACTTGTAAATAAAACCATGCATAAATTTGTAGGTCATAGCCTACTTAAATTAAGCCAATTTTCGTGGCCATATACAAAGAGATAAACATATTCTTACATGCCTTCATTTGGCAAATCAAATAACACATATAACAAAATACTCAAAAATATTATACATGCCATTGAACAAAACAAATAAAGTCTTTATACCAAAGGTTGTCTAGTTGATAGTGTACTGACTCTCCAATCGTCTTCCAATCCTTTCGAATCCTCGAGCTCTGTGAGACAGGGAAAAAGAGAGGGGTAAACATTTACATGCTTAGTAAGCTCGAATAACCGAAAAGTAAACTTACTGAGTAGTTAGCATACATCCATATTTAAATCATGAAATCATCAATTATGAGACGATTCCCTATCACATGCACTCAATCAATGAGTTAGTTACGTAACAAAGCATCATGTA
Organism: Gossypium arboreum; assembly: GCF_025698485.1. Taxonomy (NCBI): domain Eukaryota; kingdom Viridiplantae; phylum Streptophyta; class Magnoliopsida; order Malvales; family Malvaceae; genus Gossypium; species Gossypium arboreum. The sequence continues at coordinate 11,808,764 of NC_069072.1, read as the reverse complement.
ATTTATGTAGATGAGCTCATCATTCATCATCTTATTGACATACATCATATTAATCCCGTTGAGTTTCTAGGAAATCTCAATCGAATACCCATTATCCGTCAATTCTTACGAATGATCATTTCACATATATGCACTCCCGCGAACCTCACATCTCATGGTAGGATTACCAGTCTAAGCTAAATCCCCCATATCATGAACTCATAAGGTGATGTTGGGATTACCAGTCCAGGCTAAATCCCTTGTAACGACAAACACCCTTAATGAGCTCAGATCTGAATTACCAGTCCAGGCTAAATTCAGACCCTAATCGGATTACCCATCTGGGTTAAATCCATAATGCACACATATTCTTCGGGAGGCTTGATCATTCAAGGAACACCCGTCCGGGTTAGATACTTTTCATACTTGAGATCACAGATTACCCGTCTGGGCTAAATCCTTACTGTAACACATGCAGGATCTCTTTACACATATCAATGAGGGTTTATCCAGCGAATTCCCTTTGTCAACCTCATCCAAGACATTTTTCATATGTTACCATCAAATATACATTTCTATGATATTTCATGCTAATAATAAATACAATCATCATGCATTCATAAATCATTCAATTATGCATATTAGGGGTTTACTTTAAGTTATCTGAACTTACCTTGTATTCTTTTCAGGGTTGTGTTTTGGTTATTTTGAAACCTTGCCTTTACCCCGATCGACCTTTGAAATTTGTTCCTCGAGGTTTATAACAACAAAATTTAACTCGTTAATACACTACATTATACATTTCAAGTTTAATATCTACCCCCGGTCCAAATGACCGTTTTGCCCCTAACCTTTCACATTTTTTTTTACGATTTAGTTCCTAGGCTTATATAATGAAACACATGCACTTTCTATCTTACACAAGCCTAGACGAACACTTTTCCTTCTTATGGTAGCCCATATTTTTCATTATTTTTTCATTTCTACCACACATTTACATCTTTTGCAAAATAGTCCCTATACAGGTTTTTCATGAAAATCAACTAGGAAAAGATGTTTAATACACATTCATCTTTCATATTCCTCCATAATCCATCAAAATACAAGCAACTTATGCATGGGTAAATTTATAAACATGAACCCTAGCATGAAATATGGGTAGAAATGGAGAGAGCAAGCTACCGGGATTTCAAAAATACAAAGAGCATGAAAAACGGGGCTTGGGAGCACTTACTATTGAGCTTGGAAAGCTTGAAAACCCTAGCTATGGAAACCTTTGAAGTTTCGGCTGGACAAGGAAGAGAATGGGCTGATTTTGGTTCATTTTTGCCATTTTATTTCATTAAAATACCAAATGACCAAAATACCCTTAAGCCATTTCTTTAAAATTCCATCCATGCAAGCTCGTTTTTGTCCAAAAACTTAGAATTTGGGAAAATTGCTCTCCAAGACCTTCTAATTCATAACCTAAAGCAATTTCATACAAATTGCTTCTAGAATTCAAGTTTTGCAATTTATTCAATTTAGTTCCTAATTTCCAATTAAACACCTTACTCAAAGAATTTCTTCATGAAACTTTAACACATGAATATACTCATATTATAAGCCTCATAATAATCATAAATTAAATATTTTGATGTCGAATTTGTGGTCTCGAAACCACCATTTTGACTGGGCCCTATTTCAGGATGTTACAATCCATATAAAGCTTTCTAAACCAACATTTGAAGCCGTTTATGACAAGTGCCAAGAAGTAGTGGCCACTGGTGTCTAGCACTATTCAAACTCAGAGACCTGTATAAATGTGTTGGATGTATAGCAAAAGTTAAAAAATTTTATTTAAAACCGACCGACTATGATATTTATAGCAGTAAACCTATTATGTGAATTATACTAGTGTTTCTAGATTAGGTAGATTCCATCTTTCCCGATTTTTTACCACTCAATCTTTTCCAATTATCTCAACATTGGTTTGCTAGAGTGTGGGCTTTATTCATAAATCGATGAAATCTAAGTGAACTTTCAAAGGTTAAAAACCAAAGACAAACTCTATCGAAATATAGAGTTTATTTTGGGAAAATAACTTAACTAAATTTTGATAGAATATTGACGAAAGTGAAGTGTGTATTTGACATGTGTTTGGAGTATGCCCAAAGGCCAATTATATGATGGTTGTAATAACATGCTTTTTCCTAGTTTATTTGTAAAGACATTGTCATTATTGTTTTTAGTACTTATTTCTGTGTTTAAATAAATTGTATAATGATAATGTCTAAAGCATGATATGATCATTCTTAAATGTCTTTAGTCATGTATTATTATGAGCTTGGACAACAATAATAAATTGAGACTAATATGTGCTTAATCATTGAGAAGTGCCTTAACACATAAGTATATGTTAGAAAACAATATATTAGACTAGTTCGCCATGAGAATTGTTAGTTTTGATGTCTCAAGCTTTTGATATAACAATATTTATGATAAATTTTTCTATTTATATTTCCTAAGTCATTTGGTGAAAATAATTATTGAAATTTTTGTTAAACATTTTCAAATCATTTTAAAGACTTGTAAAAGTACTCAAAAACATGTTTTAAATGTGTGTATTTTTGAGTCAATCAAAAATATTTTTAAGTGTTTAAAAATCATTATATACAAGTCAGGTAAGTCTTATCGATACTTGGAGGAAGTTCTATCAATAGAAGTGAGTCAGAGAGTACCCGAAGCATTCCTCCAAACTTCTACCAACACTCAGAGGGACTTTTATCATTATAAGTCCACCTTTATCGATATAAGTTTAATTCTACCCATACATCTTGTGAGTTGTACCAATACAAGTTTGTCTGCAATTGTCACACCCTTACCCGGTCCAGTTGCGGAACCCAAGTCTCAGGATACTACAATAGTTATCGAAATAGTTATACACAATTCATATCATTTAGTTAAACTTGAAAGCATTAATTAGCAACATTTACAAGCTTATTCATAATTACAAACATCGTTTGGAGTAAAATGAATAAATAAACATATCATATTTGTTTTAAACATGGATAAAGAAAAATATGTAAAATTTCAAAACTTTAAGTTGATTATCAATATTAAGGAAATAAGTATTGATATTTTTGACATGTGTACCAATACAAAAATTATTATAGATACCATCTTGGTATTCTACCAATTTTAGGTATTTATACCATTTTATGAGGTATCAATATTTTCAAAGATTTATCGATACTTTTTATAAGTATCGATACCAAATTTGCGTTTTGCCAATTTTGAAAACTGTTCACTTGGTAAAGTATCAATATCTTGGTCCTTGTTATCGATACTTTTATGCAAATGGTTAAAAATCATAAGTCTGGAATCACTTTTTCCATGTTAAACCAAAACCAAATCACTTGTGCATCAAGGCACTTAATAACATGCAAATAACCTAACCTTTAAGCATACAATTCATTACAATTCATCAACCAATATGCCAAGCTTTGGCACCTCAATAACACAACATGTTTCATTCAAACATAACTACCATGTACACTTAATCATCACACTCTCAATTTTGCATACCATATCATACCAAATCTCTCAAAACCTAATTCCTACGATATAACTTAATGACACTAGTTTGTACAAGATTCATATCTATCTATTACTTAAATCATACATAACATTCATTTCACATACATTTAATTAGGGTATGTTAAAAATCAAATGCACTCAAGCAAATGTATGATTCATCCTTAACCAAAACATCATCACTACTTGCATATTCATCCAAAGAGACCATTTCAAAGGTTTCATTCACACATATATACAATGGACCTTACACCAATTTACATTCCACTTATAACCGACCAAAATGACCAAAAGTCAACCGAATTAGCATGTGGATAGTCTGAGCTTTAACTTGATCCAACCGACTACTCGATTTTTGGAAATTTACAAAAAATGAGACAAATAAAGGTAAGCTTAATCATATCTTAGTAAGTTCATACAAAATTAACTCAACTTACCCAATACATATATATAACTCAAAACTGAAACACAAGCATAAACATGATAACCTTTGGCATCTTACACAAATTATACCATCATCAAATTGTTAGTTAATTTCCATAAAATAAACATAGCACATAATCAATCATATATATACATATAGAAACATGAATAACATACGTGTTGTCACATCCCAAAAATGGGGTTAGAAGAATCGAGTTTGTAAAAATCTAGAGTAGTCACGCCATGATTTATAAAGTTATCTTTATGCGTCTATAAATAAATCGAGGGTTTGAAATGGATATAGAAATTAAGGTCATAAATAATTAATTAAAGTATTAAAATAATATAATCAAGTTTTATTTTATTAATTAATTTAAAATGAAAGTTGATTACGAGGCTTATTTTAAAAATAGTGTGTTTTAATTGAGTTAGGACCTAATTGGAGAAAGGGAGAAACAGGGGGTGACGAAAAGGAAAATTGCCCAATTTTTGGGATCCACTAGGAATTTCCATTGCCTTCCTCTCCTAACCTAAACCCTCATCCTAAGTTTCGAGAGTAAGTACTTCAAGAATTTAATTATTTTAAGATATTTTAATTCTAAATTATGTCAATTAAATAACTTATTTACTACTTTAATAATGTTATGTATAGTATTATCAAATGAAAGTAGCATTAACGATACAAATTTTTAGTTTAAGTTATGAAACTATGATAATTAACAATAATAGTGGGAAAATGACTAAATTGTAAAGTTAATAAAGTATCTCATGACATTGTATAAAGTGGAAAGAGGGCTTAAATGAAAAGTGTTAAAGTTATGGTGTTATATATGTAAACTGATAAAGAATATGTAAGTTGAGTCATTTACTCCCATTTTATTATTTTCAATGAACTAGGGAAAAGTCACACTTTGAAATAAATATATGCAGTTATGAAACAAAATTAAACAAGAAATAGGCTTTAGGCCTAATGGTTAACAGTTAACTTCCCTCCTTTGTGATCCCAAGTTCAGACTCCTTGAGAACCTAAGTTTAAGCCCCTTACTCCCATTTTATTTTAATTTCAAAATTTTGGAAAAATATTGAGAAAGTTATAGGTGCAGCCCCTAAGGTTTATAAACACTAGAAATTGACTCAATTCTTTCCTAATTAGAATTCATATCTTGCCCTTCCTCAAAATTTCGATAGAATTAGAATTCCATCATCTTTTTCTCTTCTTTTCTTAATTAGATTTTCATATTACCCCTTTTCAAATACTAATAGAATTTGCTCTCCATCTTTCTATTTATTCTCTTTTTTTTAATTTTCTTTCCTTTTTCTTTACACCAGTCTCATCCTAATTGTGGATAATTATTTTGTTTTCCCGAACCAAATAATCCTCTATTCAATCGTTATTTCTATCAATTTTGTAATTACTGTCAATAGCATCCATTTTCTTGCCCAGAATTGGTAAGTGCATCTCGTTCTCGAAGTTTAGATCTTGAATTTTTATAGTATTTCTATCCGATAATAATCTTTCAATTCAATTACTCAATCTTTTACAATTCTTGCCAAAATTTTTGATAACCTTGACAAATCTTGAAATCAATCATTAATTTATCTGTAAATATCATTTGAAGGACTTGATTTAGGTGAATCCAATCAGATTGGATCATGAGGAACGTCGATCATCAATGCAGTGAAAGGTGTGTGTTCTTTTACAAGTGAATCGGGGTAAACCATGTCTAGGATTAGGGCTACACGGTCTCCCACATGGGAGTGTGGACCACACAGGTGAACCACATAACTACCATACGACCACATGCCACTGTCTCATTAGGGTATATCGTTTTCCAAATGGCCACAACCTGTTACTCGACCTGGCCACACAACCGTGTAACCCTTCCAGACAACCTCTAGTATCACACAGTTTAGCCACAAGACTGTGTGACCTCTGTTTTACAGTTTTACCCAAAAATTTGTAAATTGTTCAGTCCCAGAAAAGTCCTTGAACTATTTTTAATTCTTTATTTCATTCAATTGAGTCCTTGATAATATGAATAATGCTGGAATCCATGATCTGATTGACTGAATTAGTATTGTATATGTATGAGATGAAAATATTACATGTTTACTGTCACTATAATTTTGATGAACTGATAATATTTTCCATACCACTGTGTTATTGATTGCATGGCATCTTCTTTCTTTCACTCTTTCTCCCCACCAAAAAGAAAAAAAAAAAGATAAGGGTTTATGCTTCAATTGGTAACTTTAAAATTTGGTAAGTGAATCTCAGCCCATTTTTAGTAATTTTTATGTTTTTGAACTCGTAGTAACTTGATCTAGCTAAATCAAGAACCAATTTGTGAAACTGTTAAAAGTTATAAAAGTTTCCATTAATGAATGAAGTTATTTCTTAGAATTTGAGATGAAATATGAAACCTTGTTGATAGGTTTAATTATTTTGGAAAGTGATTTTTAATGATTTTTTATGTTTAAGGACTAAATTGATTAAATAATAAATTAGTTATATCTGAGGTGAAATTATTACAAATAGGGGTTGATATGAAGTTATAGAATATTTTGATATCATGGGTGTTTAGGAAAAATGGGTAAATTGCATGATTAGGGCCTAAGGACCGAATCGAATAAAATGAAAAGTTAAGGGAAAAATAGGTAATTTTCCAAAAAGGACTTAGTTGCATGATAGGATCAAATTGTGTTGTTATTCTAATTCATAGAATGAAATTATTATTTTTAGATAAAAAATATGATGATAATCGTGGAAAAGGGAAAACTGCGTAACGGACTCTGTACTGTGGAATCTCCTGCAAATCAATCTAGTAAGTCTGGTAAGTTCATTTGTTTATTTATAATCCAAAAATGCTTACATTCTTGTTAATATACTCTTATGAATGTTGTATCACATACTAAAAGTACACTCTATCAAGCCAAATCTTATCGTTATATTGAATGAAGCTCAATCGAGCAACTCATACCGTTATACTGAATGGAGCTCAATTGAGCAAACCTTACTGTTATACTGAATGATGTTCAATCAAGAAAATTCTACTGTAATACTGAATGAAGCTCAAACGACTAGAAATCTACGGATATACTGATGAAAAGCTCAATCGAGCAATACCACTGAGTATACTGAACTACTAAATTGGTTGTTAATTACTGTTATAAACTACGTATAATGGGAATCTCTATGCCTAATGTTGAGTAAATCTATGTTTAATTGGAAAGGTTTATTAAATTCTAAATGAACTTACTAAGCTTTATTAAAGCTTACCTATAATTTGTTAATTTTGTAGATCATATTTTGAAGGTTAAGAAAATCCGGTCAACGCTAGAAATCACACTATCCAGGAATCTTGGTAGACTTAGTTTCTCGGTTTTGGTATATGGCATGTACTAGGACCCTCTATATTGTTATGTCAAATGCCTAGCTTTTGAGTAATATGTTGTGATATGTTGTACACTTGAATAACTTGTGATCTCCTATTTGTTACTTAAATTTGTTTAAAAGGTCATGGTATAAAATGATATGCTATGAGTTAACTTAAGCTTGTAATGAAATAGATGTTTGTTCATAGAGATAAAATATGTTTATTGTTACAAATTTGGGAATAAATTGTGGTGAAACACATTGATGTGTCAAGGTTGATAAATGTTTGATGCATAAAATGAATTTATGATCATGTTTGAGTGTGTTTGAAGTTGAATTTCACCTTCCAAATTGGTATTTGAAAGTGTGTAGGTACCTATGCAATAAGGTAGTGAAATTGAGTAAGAAATGTATCATTTTAGGTTCACACGGCCTAAAACACGAGCGTGTGACTTAGTCGTGTGAGGCGCATGGCCTTGCGACACAGTCATGTGTCATCGGAGAGTCTTTTGTATGCAAGTCAGTGAGTTACACAACCGGGCACACGGGCGTGTGACACGGCCGTGTGACCCTACTCAGAGAGTTACATCGGTAAGGACACGGACGTGTGTCCCTTGTTTGAAAGTTACACGGCCTGGGAGGTTCTATATGGTTGTATGTCCCCTGTCTTAAAATTTTGTTTCTTTTTCCTAAATTTCCTATTTATTTTCAAATTAGTCCCGAATTGCTCCTAAGCTAGTTTTAGGGCATCGAGGGCTCAATATAGGGATGAAATGTATGGGAATGAATGGTATATGATATTTTTTTTTGAATTTATTAAATGTTATGATGTTTAAAGGTTTTTAATTGATCGGTAATACTCCGTAACCCTAATTTGGCGGTAGTTATGGGTTAGTGGTGTTACAATTGTGAAGCGTACCTACATTATGAGTTCTTTTACAATGTTCATCGAGTAATATAAAACATGCGGAATGTCAAAATTGACAAATTAAGGAATGAAGAGTAATATAAGACTTGACTATTAAAATAAGAGTCCACACTAGTTAAAGGTATAGGAATGAATCAAATATGAAAAGTGTTAACATATCATGTTGTGTACTCGATATACTACATGTGACAAAGTATATGCACTTACCTCATTAACAAATTGTGTTAGTTGGTAGGTAAACTATGTTCGGATATTAAATTAACCCTCATGCTTACTATCTGAGATAGATTAATTATTAAATATGTATGAGGTTACTAAGTATTTTTAATAATTACAACTAAGTTACTTTTATTTTGTAAATTTTGAACCTTTAGAGCGTGTCAATTGGATCATCAAGAAGTTCACGCTATCCGCCAAAGTTGTGGTAGAATCATAGTTTGGTTTAGTTCGGTTTAGTTCAATCAAAGTGGTCTGTATATAGACGGCTGATTATTTTGTAAACAAATATGTTAAATTTTAAAGTGGTTATTTTGGAATTTCTTGATGTATGTAAATAAAATGAACTCTGGTTTTGTCATGTTCTGCATTATATGTTTTGAGGAACTATCGTAGAATGGGGTATCTGCGGAACAATTTATCAATTAAGTGTTCATAAAAAATTTCAAAATTAAGTGTGTGTTCACTTTACTTTCTGCAATAATGGTATATGCGGGTTAGTCCATTGTTTAACCATTTATAGTTAAACACACAGTTGGACAACCAGCAAGATTAGTTCGCTACATCTTAGTTCACGAAATAGTGCGCCATGTATGTATGGAATAGGTGTATGTTATGTGAGCCTTGTGTGGTAACATTCTATAGCTTAGGTCCAACGACCGGGCTGAGTAAGGGGTGTTACAATCCAACTAATTTTTGCATGAAAAGCAAAATGAACAAAACCAATATTAGCTTACTAATTACCTACGATCTAACTAATATTGATTTGCATCATAAGGTAGATTATGATGTAGGTAATATAAATGGTTTATAGTCTAAGGAATCAAATTTGAGCAACTGATTTAAAGGACTGTTATGTTCTCTATTTAGTCTAATTGAGAGATACCTTGACTTGGGCATCGAAGTGGATGGCTTTCAAAAAGATAAAGACATGTGTGATTATCTAGATTGACAATACATTAGACAAGACCCAAGTTGAATTAATTATAGATCCGTTTATGATTTTATTCACTTATGATGTTCATAGTGTAGTTTATTTTTGTCTTGAGTAAGTGACTAACTATGCGTATGTAATTAATATATTTTGGTATATTGAAAGTCTGTGCACAATTAGTATCATTGCTAAAAGTTGATATGTTGGGTATATGACTTATGTATGACATAACTTCACTTAAAATAGTGGAATTCTTAGATCGATTAAAGAGTAAAAAATATTCTCTCACTAGCATTGCATAGATTATGGAAAAGGAATGTGACTATAGGTCATTCATCAGGGACGAGTGATTGTTATTATTATTTGTTAGTAATAAGTTTTTTCCATCGTGAAAGATGTAATGGTGACAATAAGATAAAACAGGCTGATATTGAGTGCATGGATTTAACCTAAAGAGATTAAGGATAACCGTGAGGATAGCACACTAATGACAAAGTCATTGGACAAAGCATAAATTTAAGTTGCTTTTGTAATGGTATATAATTGGGAGTTTAATCAGGGTAATTTTAATAGATTGACTTCATGACTAAATAATGTTGTAATTAAGATACAAAGAGTCAGAACTTAATTACAAATTATTAAACCATAATTATATATGTCCAATTGATATCTTAGCTAACTGAACACAAACCTATATGGATTCTAATTAAAATAGATACAATAAATGAATGAAAACGATGAAAGAAAAATAGTCGGAGTGGGTCATTATAGTTTTCCCAAACATGATAATTAAATTTATTTACTCATAGATACTAATACAGTAAAGTCGTCATGACCTTGACAGAATTAAAATTAGATTGAGAAAATAATTTAATTGAATAAATAATATTTTGAGAAAAAAATTGGGTTCCGAGTTAGATAATTTATGAGTTTGTTTTAATTAAAATTAAAACTAAATTGTACATATAATTGTACCCAATATATGAAAGGGTCCAATGATCCTAGTGGAAATAAGGGTGGGTGGTACACTAAGCATCTTAGTGCGCTAGTGTAACCCACTAGATAGAGTTCTAGTAGAAGTCTGGATTTTCTATTAAAATGTTGTTTCTTCTTATTCAAGTAGAACTCTTGTGATTCTTTTTCTTATTCAAGTAGAACTCTTGTGATTTTTTTTTCTTATATATAGGGGCTATAGGTGATCGAAAACACATACTTGACATATGTGGATACTTTGTCAAAATCTAGGGAAGTCTATTTAGTTACAAAATAAATTCTAAATTCACAAGTACTTGATTTAGTGTTTTACGATTTTTGGTTTACCATAGAGAAAGTGAACTTTCTCCACTGGAAAGTTATAATTTTCATTTTGTGTTCAATTCATAATAAGAGCTCACCCTTTTAGCGACCGAGAGTTTGAGGATAATGGAAAAGATCATTTGGTTGAAAGCTAGGAATATACAAGTCTTGCTAGTCTAGAAACATAGGTACTAAATTTCATAAAATTTATTGCTATAAGCACAACAAAGGTTTAGGTTTTATGAAAAAAATTAGGAATTATATTTTGCAATAAAACTGTTTTCATACAAAAAAAATATATTGTGCCATGTTATTATTAGGTGGTTTAAGAGTTAATTTAGATTTTCTTCATTTATTAATATTATTCATACGCTTTTAAAAAAGGTTAAAATATGTTGTTAGCTCCTGTACTTAGACAAAATTTGAAATTTAGTTCATATATTTAAAAAGTAAAAAATTAAGCTCTATAGCTTTTTTTATTCAAAAATATCAGTCCAACCATTAACACTGTTTATTCTTTTTTTCAAATTTTACAAACCGAGAGGGCATATTGTTGAGTATAACTTGTGTCAAGCGATGAGACCGCAAGAGTATTCGTAAGCCTAGGAAGAGACCAAAAGGGTGTCTTAAGTGGTAATCCTTAATGAAGATGAGACCGAAAGAGTATTCTTAGCTAAGGATAGTAAATACCTCAGTTGAAGGTGATTAGCAACTTAATTGGTAATTAGGGATTAATCGATCATAGGTAGAGAGCTCGCATCGTTGACACTAGGAATAGGAAATTCCATTAGTTTAATTTAGGTTAATTAATTTAATTAGTTTAATAAATACTTTAATTTGGATTCACACTACCAATTCATGAGTAAATTAGATTAGTAATTATTTTTGGTAATTAAATTAAAAATAAAATTCTTAATTTGCGATATCTTGGGCACGATCCTCGAAATAGTTCCCAGAGTTCCTTTGTAACATAAAACTATATTACAATTTGAATTGTTTGCTAGTAGATATTGCACTTCATTCTATATATTTTATTTGCATGATTTTTGTAACACCCCAAAACCCAACCTAGAAGTTTAGGCTGAATTTCGGAAGTTATATTGACCGCCGAAGTGATCCTAGAATAATTTACAAAAAGAATTGCTTAAAACTTAATCCAAATATGATTTACTTAAATTGAGCTAAATCATTTAACAATTTGTACACTGAATTTGAAATAAATCAGATTTAGAAATTTAAAAAACTGGTGTTATGAAAATTATTTGCAAGAGAGAATATAATACTTATCGTTTGAATGCAAAGCACAAACTAGTATTTTATGTTTAAAACTTACATTGTATTGAAGTTTAAACCAATGATTCCAGAAAAATCAAACCACCTACGAAAATGTTGTAACAAATTCGAAACTGAAAACCGTAATCAAAACTACAAATCAAATTATCAACTTTGTGAGTCCAAATCAAATTATACCACAGTCCTTAAAAATGTTACTAACAGTCCAATTGAAAATAATTTAACAACTTATTGAAAACTTTAATAAGTCCAAACTAAAATGAGAAAACTCGAGAAGAAGTGTTGAGATCATCGATACACTGAGAGTCCAACACTAAATCACGAGAATTACCTGAAAGAAAAGGACTAAGAGGGGATAAGATACGCGAGCTTAGTGTGAATCCAAAACCAAAAGTAATAAGCAAAATACGGGTAACACATCAATTATTCCTGAAAAGTATATGAACATGAATCACATAGGAAAACCTCAAACAGGTAATCCAATATACAAAATGTATCCAAAGCATACCAAAACACATATTAGTTAAACACATTTATTGTATTAATCAATTTGCCAACATACCAATACTCACATAATCAAACATATATCCAGATGCATAATGAATGCAACAAGTCAAAGATCCCACTCCACCAACCAAACGCCACTCCGATCACCCTACACACCACATAGGACCATGATAGGCCCATCCACCCTACACACCACAAATATGGAACTAAGCCACTCGAAGAATAATATGCAGTTCAGCTGTCATATATGTAAATAGTATGGTAACCCGTTGTATAGAAACAATACAGTTAAACTGCCGAATCAGTCTTCCTTCTCTTCACAACCAATAATCCAAAGTTTTATCCAAATCAATTTTGCGCACAATTCGCTAACAGACTCACAAAAACAGTGATTCATACTCAGTCGGACAGATTCAAAGTTAATAATGCTTGTACACATTTAATAAGTACAAACAAGAAAGTAACTTAAGCTCATTCGTTATATCACACTAATACATTTCCCGATTATCTAAACTTAACTCACACAAATAAATACACATACTTGAATCAAAGTTGTAACGGAGTCCCAAAACAATTATCGAGGCTTAACCGAGGGTAAGATTACACAGAAACATTAAACGAGTCAATTTATGATACAGAACAAAAATATGCAAAACAGGGCCACATGGCCATGTGGGAGGGTTTAGGTCGTATGAAGGGTTTACATGGTCGTGCCATAGAGACACACGCCCGAGTGAAAGGGGTACACACTGTGTGAAAAGAAGCACATGCTCGTGTGATCAAGTTACATAGTCGTATGAGTAACCGTGTAACTTACTGTGCATTTGTTCAAAAAATAGTAAAATTAAAAAGTAGGGTTGACACGGTCGTACGGCAAACTCATATGCCCGTGTGGCTAAGAAACACGACCGTGTGTCCAAGGCACACACCTATGTGAAAAATCAACAAAATCCCCAAATAGTAGCCACATAGTCATGTGGCTAGGACTTGTGGTGCTAGAAAACATCGAAATCCCTAATTTCCCAATGTCACACGGCCGTGTGAACCGCCCGTGTAGCCACTCGTGTAGTCATGAAACCACACCAAAACAACCTGAAAAACGAGTATTTTGACAACAAAACGGCTCCTAACCAACTAATAGTTCAGAAACACACCTGATTGACATTTTTTGAAGCACCAACGATCGACCAAAATATCTCAAATCTACCAATCTAAAACACCCGATTTACAAAAGTACTAACCTTTAAGAGAATCAATCCAACCAAGAACCAAATATCAAGAAACTAACATTCATACTTACCCAAATCAGCACTAAACAACACAATGAACACTTATGGCCAACAACTAACAATGACGATGATAAAAACCTAAAATTAATTTGAAGAATAAAAATACAATGGCCAAAAATCAACCAAAAAGTGAAAAAGGAGGAAACAAAAAGAAAAAAGGGAAAAACAACGTGTGAGGGAGAAAATGGAAAGAAAAACTAATGTGACAAGAAAATTGCACGTGGAAATTTTTAAGGGAACACTTCCTATTTTCAAATTAAAAGTAAATAAATAGTTAACCTTTAAAACAAAACTAGACTTGAGCCAAAACTAAAATAACACACATGAGGACTCAAATCTGAAACCCAAGGATAGACAAACACTCATACAACCAGTGAACTAGCAACTCAATATGTTCCCAAATTGCAATGACAAAAATAAAAATCTACACAAAACTACTGACTTATTTGCAGACCAAAATCCTTCTAACCCTTGATTTCGGGATGTTACAATTTTTACACTAAATGTTTGATTATGTACACATTTTTATCAATTTGATCCTAAATATGAAAAATTCAACAAATTTAGTCTTCAATATTTACAATTTTTTCATTTTAGTTCAAATTCTAAAAATTCAATAAATTTGACCTTCAATATTTACAAAATTTTTCAATTTAATTCTAATCCTAAAATATCCAAAAAGAAAAATATTTTGATTAAAAAATTAATTTTAGCCATTTATCCAACCCTTGGATATTTTGGATGAGCTAAAATAAAAATAGAAGTAGCAGGAATAGATTCCTTATATATTTCCTTCTTTGAGTTAAGATAACTTCAAATTTTGAATGCATTTGATTTTTTTATCTCACTCTTTATTTTCTTTTTTCCATAAAATTCTCATAAGATTCAAGTCATTTATGCTAATTTTTCTTATATGATTTATTTAATTTTATGATTATTCTTTAAATCTCTCTCTCTCATTATAATTTCTAAGTATTATCTCTTAACCGACATCTTTGAGGTCAAGGTGGTGCCGCTATCATAGACTTATCATCAGTAGTGTTGCACTGCCACAGATTCATTCCTCAATTAGTTGGGGCCTTCAAATTAGGGAAAACAAGAAAAAAAATGCTTCATTAGGCTTCTGTTAGTTAGCTTTGAAGGTTCTAAGTGGGTACTAAAGAAATCAAAGAGGCGGCTAAAGGGTTAAAAATGATATTTTCTAAAAAACAAAAGCTCCTCTTTTTAAAATCTTTAGAATTAAAAATAAATTGAAAATATTTGTAAATGCTGAAGGTTAAATTTATTGAAATCTTTTAGACTTCAAACTAAAATGATAAATTTTGTAAACATTGAAGCCTAAATTTGGTGATTTTTTATATTTAGGAACAAATTGATCGAATGTGTAAAAGTTAGAGGGCTAAATTTGTTAATAGACTAATAAATAAAAAACCCACTTAAGCTTTCCACTACTCATCTAACAACAATTAGTAGGAGAATAACTAAAATATTTAATTTTGAAAAGTTTAATGATTAAATCAAGAAACTAATATTAGTTGAGTGACTAAAATATAACCTAAGATATAGTTGAATGACTATTTTATAGTTAACCCTTAAAATTTTCAAAGTTCATACGAAAATTGTAGTTATTGTATAATGATTAAATTAGGTATTAAGCTTTATAAGATTTAATTTTTCTTACAGCATTTTATGTTAGATATACTTACATTATTAAACTAAAAAATTAGATATGTTGGGCTAGTTAGTAAAGACGGAAAACTTGGGTTCTGAGTAATCCAAGTTTGAGACCTATCATAAGTAATTATATGCGTAGGTCTCTGAGTCTCATCATATATGAGAGTTTTAGTTCAGTTAATGCCGATTTATTGTGTAACACCCTATACTCGACCTAGACAATATGACTGAATCTTGAGGAATTACATAATTTCATTTTAAACCCTAATTTTGAATTTTAAAAAAAAAGTGAGTTTTGACAATATTAACTTTGGTAAATCGCTATACATTTTTTATGAAAATTCTCTTTAAAACTATTTACGTTTTTACGGAAAAACACTTAAGTGATTATTTTATTTTTTAGCTAAAATTCCTAAGTTATTAAAATTTGAAAACTGTGACTTGGTTTGTAAAAGCAAATAAATTTGTGGTTTAAAAATAGTAATTACTAAATCAGACAAAAGCAAATCAAAAATGAAAAATAAAGTCCAAAAAGTCTGAAAAATCCAAAATAGTTTTTTTTTAAAAAAAAACATAAACTGTCTTATATGTTAACCAGAAGGACAATTTAAGCTCTCGCACGCTGCTCGGTCCTAAGTTTATTGATCACCTGAGAAGTTAAAAATAAAAGATGAGCTAACAAGCTCAGTGTGTAACTCAGCCTATGCAAACAAAAAAGATAGCATCCTCATGGAAAAATCATGGTTCCAACGGTTACTAATGCATGGTGTATCTTGCGATACAATATGACAAATAGATCAGTTACAGATACAAATACAGATGCAATTTTAGATACAAGTTCAGTTACAAATGCAAATACAAATACAAATCCTACCCCAATTAACTACACACCATCTCCGTCCATCCCTAGACGCCAATTAGGGTAAAAAAAAAAACCTATCCAACCCTACACACCAATAAACGAGCATATGTCATTATAAAGAAATGTGCAGTCGAAGCTGCCAACAATAGTGCGGTAATCCACTAGAATTAGATAAACGTGGTTGAGCCACCAGAATCAGATAAGTGTGGTTGAACCATCAGATAAGGTAAATCATTAAACTCCCAACACTTCCTCCATCACATCATTATCCCACCCCAATACACATGCAATCACTAATCAGATATCCGAATGCACACAAAACGTACATGCTTACACATCAAATCATGCTAACATGCTTTCAGGAGTTACACATACAAAAGCAGAATAATATATTTCATATTTAAAAGCCATACAAATCACATTACAAACCTTACGCAGAGGCTAACCTCGAAACGTACATCAAACATGACCCTAAATTTTACGAAAAATGGGCCCACATATTCGTGTGGCCCACACAACCCACTTGACCCAGCTCGTATGGCGTCAACGGTGGGTTTTTTTTTTAGTTTATACCGTTTAGTGATTTTCAGGATTATCGTTACACACCTGGTTGCTTTTTTATGCCAACGTAACAAAAACAATACCAACACCTAAAAACGACATTCAGAATGAACTATTTAGCAAATGTCATACTAAATTCGTCCAATAAATCAGTGGTAACGCTAAACATTCAAATTGATTTTTTTAACAATAAGATTCGGCCTTAACAAGGCACCGATCACTTTCCTCAATGGAAGAGGAATTTCCTAATGCTTTCAATTTTTCGGAAGATTAGCCACTTCCAATTACCTAAATCATATAATTTCAGCCATTCAAACTATTATCACCCAAAATAAGAATTCATATCCAAGCATATGAAAAATAACTCCTTTACAGAATACGAGTCTTAAATCAAAATCCTTACCACCCATGACCAGCAATTAAGACTAAAAAAGACGTTGGCGCAAAGTAACTCAACAACAGAAGAGACGAAAAGTGAAGAAATGACAAGAGGACAAAACAATATACAACAGTAACACAGTGCCAAAAGGCGTCTTCAAAGAGAATGAAAAAGAGATTGGTTATGGAAAAAATGTGGAATAGAACAAAAAGAAAAGAAAACCAACAGAGGAAAGAGTGGCAGAAACTTACTGAAAGCGCAAAATAAGCAAAACATGAGGTGAAGAAGTGGACAGAGAGGGACAGTAGAAAGTGGAGAGATTTTAGGAATATTTCCAGAATTCGATTTCAACACCACTTCTATCTCCTTGGCGCCATAGGCAGAGGAAATTGCAAAAATATTTTTGCTTTGCACACACAAGGATTCAAACACAATACCTCTAGGTAAGATAAAACCTTATCACTGAACCAACAAATTCCTTCACATCAACAATTGAGCAAAAATAATATATAAGTTAAATGTTAAAGGAAAGGGGTTGAAAAAAATAACAAAAATTCAAAGGAAATGATTTGAACAGATGACTTTAACACTTAAATAGAACACATAACTAGTGAACCAAATTAATTTACTTGACATGATTTAACAATTAAAAAATAAGAATTTAGGAGATTACATGTTAGGAATTAATTTGTAATAATTTATTAATTATGATTACTCATATTTATTTTTGTAATTGTGTTACACTTAAAAAAATATTAAAATGTAAATAACTAAACATAATCTACACATTATATGAGTCACAAGCTATTTAAACAAATAATAATGGGAAGGGAGAGGACTTAAAAAGTTGATACCCACGGCTTACTTTGACTTGTTTTTCACAGTGGGGACATAAATATCCCCCAAATTTGGTGAGATGAATTAGTTGAAGTCAAAATAACATATATTTAGGTTGCATGATGCTGTTTTTTTTCCTTCGAAAACTAATCATTTATTTAAACTTGCCTGACATCACATGTGTTTATAAATTTCCAAATGGATGATTGCGATATAAGTGGCACTTGGAACATAAAAGACAAAACTATAAAATCTTAGTAAAAACTAAAAACCCTTTTTACTTTTTCCTTTTTCATAAACTGGTTAATTCTATTTTACAACTTCATTAAAATAAATTATATATCTTATTAGATTATACATTGAAATTCAAATAAACCTTCAAAAATTAAGGTTGAATTTTAAAAATGAGAAGTGTATAAGTTGTTAGAAATAAAGAACTTTTTCATATAAAAATCTTAAAAGATATAATTATCAATATTGAGTAAAAAGAAAATTAAAGACTAACTAAATAATGTAGACCTAAAACAATGAAGGGTGAGAGATGGAGTGTGAAGAAGGAAGAAACAGGGGGATGAGATGGTTGGTTATAATTAATGAAAAAAACACCAAGTAAGCACAAAATTAAAGGAGACGGATAGAGCAAAAGAGAGGTTATTGGTGAAAGCAAGTATTTAGTTAGAACACGGATATAAAGGGAGTTAGGAAAATTTAATTGAGGGAGTTAAGTGGGCGTTGAGTGATGCCACTGCTTCATTTATTCCTCTCATCTGCCCACTGACCCTCTCCCTCTTTGCTTCTTCCTTTTTGCCTTTAAATCCTCCCTCTCCTCTGCTCCATTTATGTACCCACACCTCTTTTTCTTATCTTCTTAATTATTTCTCTATCTCTTGCAATATGCCTCCAGCCTCGCCCGATTTCTCCAGCTCTGTCAAGCTTAAGTATGTTAAGCTTGGCTACCAATACGTTGTGGATCATTTTCTTACTCTCTTGTTGGTTCCTGTCATGGTTGGGATCCTCATTGAAGTTGTTCGTTTAGGCCCTGAAGAGATTATTAACCTATGGAATTCCCTCCATTTTGATCTTATTCAGATATTGTGCTCTTCTTTCTTCATCATTTTTATTGCCACTGTTTACTTCATGTCCAAGCCACGATGCATCTACCTTGTGGATTATGCATGCTACAAGCCTCCTGTGACTTGCAGGGTTCCTTTTGCCACTTTCATGGAGCACTCCAGGTTGATTTTGAGCAACAATCCTAAGAGCGTGGAGTTCCAGATGAGGATTCTGGAACGGTCTGGGCTGGGTGAAGAGACTTGTTTGCCTCCTGCTATTCATTACATCCCTCCAAAGCCAACCATGGAGGCCGCTAGAGGCGAGGCTGAGGTTGTTATTTTCTCAGCTATGGATTCTTTGTTCAAGAAAACGGGGCTGAAACCTAAAGACATTGATATTCTTATTGTCAACTGCAGTCTCTTCTCCCCCACGCCATCTTTGTCTGCTATGGTGATCAACAAATACAAGCTGAGGAGTAACATTAAGAGCTTTAATCTTTCGGGAATGGGGTGCAGTGCGGGGCTTATCTCCATTGATTTAGCTCGGGATCTTCTCCAAGTACACCCGAATTCTAATGCAGTTGTTGTCAGCACAGAGATCATCACTCCCAACTACTACCAGGGTAAAGAAAGAGCTATGCTCCTTCCCAACTGTCTCTTCCGCATGGGTGGTGCAGCAATCCTGTTGTCAAACCGCCGCTCAGAGAGGCGGAGAGCCAAGTACCGACTTGTCCACGTTGTTCGAACCCACAAAGGAGCTGATGACAAGGCCTACCGATGCGTGTTTGAAGAAGAAGACAAAGAAGGCAAAGTTGGGATATCATTATCTAAAGATCTCATGGCTATAGCTGGAGAGGCTTTAAAATCCAACATTACCACAATAGGGCCTTTGGTGCTTCCAGGGTCAGAACAACTTCTATTTCTTCTCACTCTGATCGGGCGTAAAATCTTCAACCCCAAGTGGAAGCCTTATATCCCAGACTTCAAGCTGGCGTTTGAGCACTTCTGCATCCATGCTGGAGGGCGAGCAGTGATAGATGAACTGCAAAAGAACCTGCAGCTGTCAGCAGAACACGTAGAGGCATCTAGGATGACATTGCACAGATTCGGAAACACCTCCTCCTCATCCTTGTGGTACGAGATGAGCTACCTTGAGGCAAAAGGGAGGATGAAAAAGGGAGATAGGATTTGGCAGATTGCTTTTGGGAGTGGATTCAAGTGTAACAGTGCGGTGTGGAAGTGCAATCGAACCATCAAAACACCAACAGATGGGCCTTGGGAGGATTGCATCCATAGGTATCCCGTTCATATCCCTGAAGTTGTCAAGCTCTAGACAGCTTCTTCATTCATGGCTTTCCTTCTTTGCCTTTAGTACTTTGCTAAAATCATCATCATCTACTTCTTATCCTACTTCATCTCTGCCTTTACATTTCTCCTCTGTATTTTTCTTAGCTCCTACTCATTTGTCTCTCCTCTTCCTTTTTCCATTTTCTCTTTTCAAGTCATGAATTCACATAGATACCAAATATGATCACATTTATGTGTTAATTAAATGTATCCCTTGCAAGGGAATGAAAAAACAGTGTGGAAACAGGTTGGATTAGCTCCTTGAAATAAACCTGGAATATTTAACAGAAAATGCTATACATGTGCTTGATTGTACAAAGAAAAAAAAAAGGAAGTTATAGCTAAATTTGTCAATCATAATAATAGTCTTTTATCCCTAATCTTTTTAATCCTTTTGCTGCTGTCCCTGTAGGGTCTCCTTATTAATGCCGGTTACCGTCTTTGTAGCTTTCAGCCGGTCCACTGATCGGCTGTTTGATTTACTAGTCATTAATAGGTCTTCCAGTAGGCGTGATCAACTCAAATTGAGTTCAAGTAGTATAAAATTTCCAAGTTTGATGGAGTTTCGATTTTTAAAACTCAAGTTTTATTAATTCAAACCAAGTTTTATGTTTCTCACTCAAGAAATAAAGGAGTAAATGCCAGCCAAAAACACCTACATACTCTGACAAACATCGGACGTTGTTCACTATTAATAAAAAGTAGCTTCAACACTTGGACCAAGTTGTCATTGTTGATAAGATTTTACTTCAATAACACATCTACCCCAAATAAACTAATCTCAGACCATAAACAGATAAGGATATATGATTATAAAAAGAATTAATTTGGTTCTCATACCTACTAAATTTCAAATTCAAACTTAAATTTGTATTTTATCATTAATTATATATATCAAAAACATAAATAAATATTGTTGAAAGAGACAATTACAAAATAAAATAAAAACTTGAAACCAAATTCGAGTTCGATGAACAATTTATTTTCTGTTGTTTATATTCGCTTATTATAATTTGTGTATAATTAATTTATTGTTCAATTATGCTATACTCAATAATAATATTTTTATTTTTATGTCTTTATGTTATAATCATTATTTTATATCTAAAAGAAATTAAAAATGATTTTTTTGTTATTTGTTTATTGTTGACCAACAAATTTTTAATTGATTGATAACATATTCATATATTAATGTTTGTGAATAAATTCATTTAATTTAAGCAAATAATATGAATTCAAAAATATTGATCTCAATCGAATATTTGTATACATTTGACTCATTACAGCTATAAGAGAGAATCTAATTGTTACTAAACTTCATCAATAGAAGGGAATCATTGGCGTCAAAACAAAAGCATGAAACAAAAGGAAAGAAGAAAAGGAAACTAACGTGAGCATAAAACGCAGATAAAATTCACTCATTACAGGCTTCAAAGTTTCTAACGAAGATTTGTAAGAGTTAATGATGAAATTATCTAAGTTTTCAATCTTTGTGATGTAATAACTTACTACAAATGTCGGGTGAAGATGTCTATTTGATATGCACTCCCTTTGGCTACGTTTATCGTGAAGGGTTAAATTCAAGTCAATTACTGTTTTTGTTGCCATAAAAGTTAATAAATGTAATGGGACAGAAAATTTACATTCTTAATTATTGTCTTAGGCATTTAACTAGTAATTAGATTTTGGTAATTTACATATTGATATCATGTTTAAAGGTAATCATTATAACTAACGAGTCTCATTAAATTGAGCGTAATTGAAACACTTCAATTATGCTCTTCATTTCTTATAGGAGAAAGAGTGTCAGAGGCTCGATTAGACAACAAATGATACATTGATCGTTGGAGTAACAACTATTGATCTATCTTTCACGCATTTGACATAAAACAACATTCCATGCATTCACGATTGATTACAAGCAAAATAAGTTTTGATATGGGTCAAAAACATCATTTGGATGCACGCTTATGAAAAAACAACTTAGGTTTCGATATCAAGGTCATGGGTATTAGTACTTGGCCCAATACACTAGGGGTTGTACCAATACCTCACCTGGAGTACTAATGCTCAAGGTCGTATATCGATACTTGTTTCACTTATTTCAAAATTTTGGCTTTTGTTTGCGAAGGTATCGAAACCAAGGTTTTGAGTACTAATACGGAGGCCAAATTTTATCGATACTAGGACTTGAGATACCTATATTCAAGTTTAGAAATGCAAAAATTAGGGCAATTTAACACAACTTTACATGCACCAAAATGTACCAAAACATATTAAACATGAAGTCAAAGCATTATTAGCATATTTGACATTTCAATACGCATTATCCATTTTAGCCTTATATAGGGAGGTTTTGGATTGAGAGTGAGAGCATACAAGCTGTCCGATCTTTGTGGTTGTAATTATCCTTGGTGAACTTGGGTAGATTGGGTTGGTTAGCAAATCTGTAATGTGAAAAGTTTGTATAATGGACTTGTTATCTAGGTAAGGCCTTACAGAGGTAGATTGTTGAAACGAATTGCATCAACAAATTTTCGGTCTCTATCTTCGTTTATCTTGTTTTTATTCTTTTTCCGCAACTATCAAAACTCACATTGCAACATCAATAATGTCTACTAACTAAAATCGTCTATAACCAAACTTAATCAACCTTTCAGAATTAAAGGATAGGATTCTAATTATCAAATCAAAGTTTCTCAACAAAAAAACTTAGAATTGTTGACATTCTCCTTCAATGTAAGTATTTGATGGAGTCAAATATACCAAACATGCAGTCAAAGCATTACCAGCATATTTGACATGCATCTCAATACGTATTATCAATTTTAGCTTTATATATGGAGGTTTTGGATTGAGAGTGAGAGTATACAAGCTGTACGATCTTTGTGATTGTAATTATCCTTGGTGAGCTTTAGTAGATTGGGTTGGCTAGTAAATCTGTAATGTGAAAATTTTGTATAATGAACTCATTATTTAGATAAAGTCCCGCAGAGTTAGATTGTTGAATTGAATTGCATCAACAAATTCTCGGTCTCCATCTTCTTTTATCTTATTATTTTTATTCTCTTGTCGCAACTATCAAAACTCACATTGCAACATCAATAACGTCTATTAACTAAAATTGTTTATAACCATGATTAATCAACCTTTCAAAATTGAAGTACTAATTACCAAATCAAAGTTTCTCAAAAAAAAAAAAAACTTAGAATTGTTGACATTCTCCTTCAATCTAAGTATTTGATGGAAAGTTATGCCTCCATCGCTAGAACTCATCATCAAATCGAGCCTCCATCATCTCATCACACCATACAACTCCCTAGATTAAGAACCTAGTAACCCAACAACACATTAGGACATATCCTTTCTTCATTCATTCAAAATCCTAAAAATTCAACAACCAAAAAAATAGAAAAGATAACATAAAAAACAAACAAACAAACAAAGAATAAAGATCCTAAATACCCACAAGCCATTGTGGTCAGTTTTATTCAGTTACTTTCCTTTCACGAGACTTTGGGACTTTATGCGAAGATCTGAACAGTGGGACCAAGGAAAACATCAAGAAGAAGCCATTGTTAAAGTTAGGTGATGATCCGACGACGGGTTTAGGAGATTGGAGTAGAAGTGCTTCAAAACCACCACTTTGATTTCATGTATTTAATTCCAATTTTAGAAAGTCTGGAAGGATAAAGGAGAAAGGGAGCTACCATTTGTTAATAGTTTGTAGTGTTAATAATCCTACGTTGTTAAGAAATAGTTAGTATATTGTAAATAATTTTTTTTTTTATAATTTGAGTAATTGAGTTTAGTGTCTATCTCATTAAGGGCTAGTTTAACAATGCTTTTGAAAAGTGCTGTGGAAAAGTGATTTTAAGAATTGCTTTTGAAAAATTTAGTTTAAATTTTGAGTGTTTAGCATTATTGTCAAAAAGTACTTTTGAGAAAAAAAATGTTCATTTTAGACATGTTATTATCGAGTAAAAATATGCATTTAAATAATATTTAAATTAGTTAATATTATTATATTTTAGTAAGAATATAAAAAATTATTATAACTTTTTGTTAATATTTTAATATATGAAATATAAATTTTAAATATTTTTAAACAATAAATATTAATTATTTATAAAATTTAATTAGAATATATAAACTATATTTTAAATATTTAAATATAACCATTAAATATTTGTAATTAGTATTTAAAAATATTTTTATTTTTAATTAATGATTTTAATAGATTTGTAATTAAGCACCAAGAAAAAAAAAAGAGAAGTATTATGTTATTGGAGGGGTGAAAAAGTAATTAAGCACTAAAAGTGCTTTTGGGAGAGGAAAAGCTAAAAATTTTAACTTCTCATTTTCAAAAGTGCTTTTAAAAAACACTTCTGAAAAGTCAAAAATTTCAGCTAAAAGTAACTTGTTTCGCTCAGCTTTTCTTCTAAAAGTATTTTTGGAGGCAGAAATGATTTTTTTAAGCATTGCAATAGGTGGGTTTACTTTTTGGGTTATATATAAAGTCAAAATATGAGACTTGGGCTTGAATTTGATGGTGCAATAATATTTTAAATTATTAATTTTATTTTTAAAAATAATTATAATAATTATTTTAACAAAAGTTGCATATGAATTAATATATTAAAATAACACAACTTTGCATAAAAGTTTTATAAATGTACAAACATGATTTTTGATGGAAAGGTGTTATGTTATGAAAAGACACACTTTATACCATAAGATATTTATCAAGGGACAATGCTTTAATGTCATAAGATTTCTAAACTTCAAATCCAATTTAAGAAGGTCAGATTTTTTCTTTTGTTAAATTTCTTGGTATAACATTTTAAAAAAGAATTTATTCAGTAATCATGTAATAAAAATGTCATTACAATGGACTTAAATTTAATAAATTATTTTAATAATATTAATAATTTTTAAAAGTTATATCAATATTTTAATCACAACAAAGTATTTAAGCTAATTAATGATATTGTAAAAATTGAGGTATTAAATTATATAAAAATGTTAAAATATAAAGATTGAATATTAAATTTGAGAATAAGACGAAGATTAAAATTGAAATTTGATGCATAAGAAGTAAAATTGAAAATTTATGATTTTCTTATAAAAAACAAAAAAGAGAAGGTATCCGGTTGTGAACATGATATTCCTTTTATATAATTATTAATATAGATTAGTATTTTTAAAAGTTATTTTATCTGAAATTTTTATTCTCATGCAATTGATTAGAACATAACAAAATGGGTCATGTTTAGTATTGTGAATGTCATGAGACAAAAGTGGATTAAGATACTTATGGTTATCGTGAGGTTGACTCCCTTTCTTTTACTTTTTTTTTTTATTCTTTAGTTTATAAATGTGTAGTTAAAAAAAGTATTTAGAGAGTTCTTTTAGGAGATAATTAACTTCGGTTCAATTCGTGAGATTATATATGTATTTTAATTTTATGTAATTTTATATATTACATGTTAATTTAATTTAATTTGTATTAATTATGATATAATATCATTGTATTTTAACATATTATATATATACATAATTATTTTTATTTAATATAAAATAAATTGATATTTTTAAAATTTTAAATTTATATAGTTGAATCAAGATCAAAGTTTCATATATATATATATATATATATATATATATATATATTTGAGCTACAATTAAAGTTTCATGTGTATAATTATAGCAAACTAAAGTTTATGCATCAAATTGCACATTAAATTAAAATTCATGTATAGTTTTGATATTTTTCCTTTGGCTTAATTCACAATTTAGCCCCTCAAGTATCCTTTTCCTACTTTGGTACCTAAATTTTTTTGTCCCAATTTGATACCTAAAGTATCAATTTCCTCTATTTTTGGACCATTTTGTAACGAACATTGCAAAAAATTGTCAAGCAACTTTAGCCAATGAAAAAGTGTCATGTGTCATTTAGGTTTATTTAAAATAAAAATTTTAATTTTAATTAAAAATAATATTAAATATTAAAAACACTTTTGACTTTCATTGACTATTGACCAATGTTGACCAAGCATTGATCGTCCATGTGGCGCTATCGAACACGCCACGTGTCCCTTTTATTTATTTTTAGTATTATATATTATTTGACTAAAATGTAAAAATATATAATATAATAATTTTTAAAAAATTTTAATTTTTAAATTCTAAAATATATAATTATAAATCTCAAAAATTAAAATCATATATAAAATTGAAAATGTTATAAAAATTTTAAAATATTTAAATTTCAAGTAATTTGAAAAGAAAAGTTAAAATTTAAATACTTTTTAGAATTTTAGAATTATATATTTTAGAATTTAATAATTTTTTATTTTTAAATTTTTTTAATTTTTTAGAATTTTATAATATTATTATTAATTTCAAAAAATCTTTTCTATTATTTTATTTTTTGTAAATTTTATTTTTATAATTTATATGTTTTTTCTAGATTATATATATTATATATTTATTTCCATTTTTATATATTTTTAATGTGTATATACATTTAATAAAATAAAATATTTGTTTTTTTTACATAAAGATGTTACGTGGTACTTTGTGATTGGCTATAAGATTTTTATTTAATGTCTGTCAAAAAATAGATTAAAAAATATATCGGAGGCATACTTTAGGTACCAAATTGAAAATTTGAGTGTACTTTAGGTACCAAATTGATACAAAAAAAATTAGGTACTGATGGGCGTCAAAACCACCAAAAATAATTCCTACAAAAATAACTTTAAATAGTAGTAAAGAGTGGTAATAGGGTCGAGTCCACAAGGATTGGATGTTTTAGTCAACTTTTGCGCTTATCTTGTGAACAAAACGCTTGTCGTGTTGAAGGTCGTGGCAAAGGTCATGCCGACGACTCCAAACGGACCTGTTGGAAAATAAACAAATAGATCAGGGGAGTTTTGAAATGTTTAGAAACTAAATAATTGAAACAACATAAATAAATAATTAAATAAACTAGAAATTGAATTGGAAATTAAATTCGGATTTTGTAATCAAAGATAAATAGCCTTAGCCCTAGACTCTGTAGATTTTGGTTTAAGAATCGATCCTTGAAAATTGATTTTCTCCTCCAAATGATAAGCTGGTTATAGCAGTTAAGAACGTCCTAACCACCAATTATTCCTCCCGTAGCTGGTCCCGGTGCAACCTGCAAACCAACCCTTACTGATTATCTAATCGAGATACACGTGTTCTCGATTCAAGATTCTGGTAGCCTTGCACTCTAAAGAACCCAACTCGAATCAACGGCCTCAACCGCGTGGGTCGTTTAAACCCGATCACTTCTTCCTTGATTTGTTCTTGGAGATCCGAATACAGTACGGCCAACTCGTTTCTCCAACTGTCAGCAAACACAACTCCAACGCAACATGCACTTTAACTTGAAATCGAGTTTAACTTTAAGGGATGATTTGTCTATCTCGATACTTAGGAAAAAAATGAATACCGATTGGAATGATTTTAAGTACGAATTTGTATCTCACGGTTCCCAACCGGAAAGAACACCAGCCTAAAGCTAAGATGGGATTTAGTGTAGCATGGATTTAATCATGCTTGTAGGTTGTGGAAGGTGATTGAATTTGTATGAAAGGTGATAGAAGTTGGGAAGAAAAAGTACTTGGAAAGCAATTAGACCAAATTTGAAAGAACAAACAAGAATTGAAAACCAAGCAGTAGAATGCTTAGGCCAAAATTGAAAGAAAAAAGAAATTAATTCTCTTCAATTCCAAATTGAAATCAGAATGTAGAATTAGATGTCTCTTTCCTAAAAATTTTAAGGCCCTATTTATATACATAGAATTTACTAATTTTAGCCTTAACTAATTTAACATAAAATCAAATAAAAAATAAAATAAAATAAGATTTTTTTTCTATTTTTGACTTTTACAAAGTCAAAAATTCTTATGAGTCATTGGCTTTTCTCCATATTTTTTATTCGGCCTCATTTCATTATTATGTTTCAATTTGGTCCTTTTCTGCTTTTATTTGTCTTTTAGTGTCTCAATTGCATCCTTGACAAGATTAAAACATAAAAGCACTAATTTAGCAGGGATCAATTAAGAAATAAACTGAATTAAACACAAAATGTTATGCAAATTAACATGTTATCAGGAACCGACAAAAAAAAAATAGGTATATTTTAAAAGTCAAATTGTGAATTAAACTTTTTTTAAATTTTGTACTTTGGTTTTCATTTGGGTATCTCAAAATTAATTGGCACAACCAAAACTTAATTTGCATAAGAATTATTTTTTAATGCTTAACTCATAAGTTGGTACCTAAATGTTATCTTCTTTTCTTTTTTTTTCTTTTTTTCCTTTTTGTTATGGTATCTAAACTTCTTTTAGTCACAAATAGTACCTAAACTATTTTGTTTTTTCAAATTGATACCTCCATTAATCCAATCCTTAGTTAAATCGTTAAGTCTTTAAAAAAAAAGGCTTAACTCACAAATTAGTACCTAAGTTATATCTTTTTTCTCAAGTTGATACATAAAATAAACTTTTTTGTCACAAGTGATACAAAATTATTCTTCGTTATCAATTTTATACCAAAATATTATATCTATTATAAAAAATTCCAAGCTAATAATAATCTACCACATCATATAAACTTTAAATAATAATTTGTTGATTCTTTTATTTTCTTACTTAAAAATATGATAAAACTTAGTTTTTTCTAAAATTTTATAATTTGAGTTTTCTTTTAGTTTGGAATTTCAACATGAAATTCATAGCCTCCCTTGGTTTTAAGTATAAAGTAACATCTAAAATTTGAATACTATTCTTCTTCAAGTATATTATGCATATATAAACTAATGTAATAACCATAGTTTGGAGGTTATTCTATGAAGTGTAACATAGAGTTCGAGCAAACTTAGACAATTGAGTGGTAATACTAAAAGTATTAGGAAAGTTTTTATATTTGAAGTTAAATTGTATTTTATTCCTCTACTTTAAAAATGATCATATTAGTCTATACACGTTAAATCAAAGAGTAAATTGATCATTTTGTTAAAAATTTCATCCATTTCTACTATTCAAAACTGGTCCCTATACGTTAGAATAAGATATACATAGCACAACACTTGTAATTGTCAAGTTATTTCGTCAGCCATACTAATTTTTAACTGTAAAAATTGATGAAATCTTTAATAAAAAGGACTAATTTTCTTTTTAATTAAATGTATAAAAATTAATTTACTTATTTATTGAAAAAATACAAACTTAATTTTTAATACAACAACATCCATTATACTTTTCCCACAATCGAGCGTATAACTAATTTAGCAGTTATGGTTGGATATATCAATCGCTCAACAACTAACTACACTTGTGGCTCTATAATTTTACACCTTCTTACTTAACCTTATCCACCAAAACCTTCTTGATTTTCCAGGTGGCTACTTCGGTTCTAATCAACTCAATTGAAGACAAACATAGTAACAGCCCATCGACAAGCATGACGAAGGCCCAACACCTTTGTATTTATGGACCTAACAATAAGGCCATATCGGCTAACATAACATAACATATTCTAATTCTCCAAAATCTTAGAGCATGTCTTAAAAGCACTCTAGGTAAGGTAGTTAGTACCTATCGGTGGATGTATCATTTTTTCTACTTTATCTTTCTCT
This sequence comes from Gossypium arboreum, assembly GCF_025698485.1. NCBI lineage: Eukaryota > Viridiplantae > Streptophyta > Magnoliopsida > Malvales > Malvaceae > Gossypium > Gossypium arboreum. The sequence continues at coordinate 11,778,562 of NC_069072.1, read as the reverse complement.
TATTTTGGTATCATCAGGTATCTCAAATCCCAGTGAAACAAATGATTGAAATATAATGGAACACTTGGTACCTGATGAAATTTACTGCTTTTCGATTTTTTATAAAGACAATTTTTTTACTAGTATAAGTGGTACTGGAATGACTTCCTTTCCCACAAAAGGCACGTGTATGACAAAGTCCCCACCAAAAAGTATAAATAAATAGCTCATATTGACTATATTTGTCTTCACGACACTCTTTATTGATACTTTGCCAAACATCCAGCCTAACTTTAAAACATTTAATTAGACCAACACCATTATACTAGACTTGATCATGAATCGGGTTAACCGTTCAGGCCTAAAGATCCGACCAAAAAGTGGGAGGATTTGGGCAAAACTATAAACCCAAAAAATGGGTTTGGACAAAAAATAATGTCCATTTTCTAAATGGGTTGGCCATCGGGTAAGTTTTTTAGCCTGGGATCGAACTGAATTTGCCTAAAAAAATTTTCATTGCTATTTGTTGCCATTTTGATTTTTTTGTCATTTTGCTATTATATTGCTACTATTTTATTGTTATTGTTTGGATATTGTATAACTCTTGTTTTATTATTAATTTTGCTACTATTTTATAGATATTTTCTTGTTGAATTGTATCTATCTTAGTATTATTTAAGTATAAAGACTTCTTTAATGTATTTTAATTTGTTGAGAAACATTTATTTTAATATGTTTAGTGTATTTGATGTATTATATTTTTTAAATTTACTTTATATAGAAAAATAATATAAACAAATTAATGTGGGCAGGTCGAGTAGGGATCGGGTTTAGCATTTTTTGTTTGGATCAAATTTGGGCAAAATTTTAAGCCTATTTTTCGAGTTTGAGGGCCTGAGCCTAAAATTTTGCATTGGCTCGACCTAAACTTGACCCAACCTGACTTATGATTAGGTCTTCACTATACCAACACCCATCTCTCATCTATACATCAACAAAACAGGAACATTAAATGTACATATAACTAAAACTTGAATAACAACTACACATACTAGAGGGGTTTGGATGAGTTTTATTTTATTTTGTATCCTGGGCTGTTGTGTACAGGCTGTGATATCAATGCGTGATTCACTAATGATAATTTGATATGTAACACCCCGAACCCGAGACCATCGCCGGTGTCGGACACGAGGGGTTAACAAGCCAAGTTCACATGTTTTGCCCACCAATTTGACATTTCCAGTCAGGCTGGAAAACTGCGTCACTGTCGCCTTAAAAATCATATCTCGAGTTTCAAAACTCGGAAACTGGTTTCGTAAATTTTCCCTAAATTTAGACTCATATATCCATCCATGGATTTATTTCTAGAATTTTTGGTTGGGCCAATTGGTACAGTTTATTAGTTAAAGTCACCCGTGTTACAGGGATCAACTGCTCTGACCTTCGCGCGTTATAACTTGAATATCTCTCTGTACAGGGCTTTAACACTGGTGCCGTTTGTTCCAAATGAAACTAGACTCAAAATGGAATCTGTACATATAAGGCATGACTCCTAATTCTTTCTGGATAATTTATAGTAAATTTTTAAAGTTGCGACAGGGGACCCAAAAACCGTTCTGGCCCTGTCTCACAATAGCCTTAATATCTCTTAACATGTAACTCCTATGACCATTTCGTTTCTTCCATATGAAAATAGACTCATCAAGGTTCATTTACATAGCTTATTCACTATTTAATACCATTCCTACAAATTTTGGTGATTTTTCACATTCACGTCACTGCAGCTGGCAGCATCTGTTTTAAGGTAGGTCTTACCTATTTGGTAGTCTCCATGAACCAACTAATCTTGCCATACATAGGTTCATATATGATCATTTTAACCATGCCAATGGCTGATCATGTGACCAACATTCCCATTTCCAATCCATAGCCACATCATGACACCAATATATACATACAAACCACAAATAGTCTAAGTTCATGCTTCCTTTTTCGAGCCATTTTCGCATGGCCGTACATATATACATCACAACATATTTAACCAACAAGGGTAGTCCTATACATGCCATCTCAAGTTCAACCAAAATTTATACCAAAATGGAGGCTTGATAGTGTGGATGACTTCGACTTCAACGATCCCAAATCCGATTGCTTGAGCGAAATCTAGAAAACGAGAGCCAAAGCAACGGGTAAGCATTTTATGCTTAGTAAGTCTCAAGGAATATAATCAACTCTAATTACAGCAATACATTCACATAGCCAAATGCATCATTTCATTAATACACATTCTTACTTCACACTTCATCATTATATAATTTCACAAAGTATCAATCAATTCAATAACTGAAATTCATTAGTCGATTGAGCGAATGTTGCTCAAACATGTCGACTTTCCAATGCACATATAAACGCATACCTCATTCTTTGGGCTTTTTGAGTGTACTCATTGAATTTATTACAGCAACCAACACTCACCTCCAGCCCAAGATTCTTCGAATATAACCGGATATAACCATGTGCACAAATGCCTTCGGTCTTAGCCGGATAGAATGTCTCGCACGAATGCCTTCGGTCTTAGCCCGGATGTAGCCACTAGCACAATTGCCTTCGGTCTTAACCCGGATATAATTTCCAGCATAATTGTCTTCGGATTTAGCCGGATATCATTCAATTTCCCATGAACACATACATCAATTATCATTGGACATATATAATTCATTTTCGTTACTAAGGCTCAAACGCAATTATAGTCACAAGCATATTCGCCGGGACTTAGCCCGGTAGAATTCAAATACTCATGCACACATAATCAATAATCAATACACATCCATACTTTATTTCACACAATTCAAGTAGGGTCACTTCTTGAGGACTTACCTCGGATGTTGTCGAACGGCTTTTTCGGCTATTCGATCACTTTCTCCTTCCCTTGTCCAATTGTGGCCCTCTAAGCTCTTGAGCTAATTCAAACAAATTCAATTTATTAAAACCTCATTGTGCTAGCTTATGGCGAATATGACAAGGAGTTTAAATGGTCATATGGCCACCCTTTAGCTTGAATACACAATGGTCATGCACATTTTATACTACATCAAGCAATTCAATACAATTTATTCGAGCATCAAGGAAATGCTAAGGCCTTCAATAGGCTACCCAAGGCCGAATATTCATGTACATGTTGAGGTCAATTTTGCACTTAATACCTCACAAAACAGCATGCAATTTACTAATTAATGCTTTGCACATTGTGGCCCAAAACTTATAATATAGCATCAAGCACTTATATGTGTGCTAGGCGAATTGTGCTTGCAATTTCACAAGCATTCTTCCACATCTTCTTCTTTAAACCAATATATTCATCACTTAGTTCACAACCAAAACATCATGTGCAAACATATATATACATATATGAGCATGGCAATTTCAAGGTGTCCATAGCCATCCAAAACACAAATTTTAACTAACATGCAAGAAGCATGAACCATGCTCATGAATGCATCATGGCGAATATGACAATCATGCCCTTTTCAACTTCAATCATGGTTAAACAAAAAGAAAACTCAAAATCTTACTCAAGAGTAGACAATCCATCATTGCATGCATCATCATCAAGCTTCACACTTAGCATGCAATGGCTTTATCACGATAACAACTTTGGCCAAATGCCATTTCCATGGCATAACAAAGATTTGAGCCATGGCTAACATGCACATCAAATTAGCAACCAAAACATGCATGAAACTCCCAACACAACCTCATACATACCTTACTCTTGTTGCAAGTTTAGCCAAATTTCCTTCTAGATCTCTTCTAAACAAAGAAAATGAAGCAAAAATCCTTCCTTCTTCCTTAGTATTTTCGGCCAAAGAAGAGAAAAATAGGTGAACAAAATTTTTTCTTTGCTTCTCTTTCACTCACGGCAAAAGGGGGAAGGATGAGCAAATTTTGATTTTTGTTTCTCTTCCTACATGCTTAATTTTTTATCATTTATCACATCATGCATTAACAAAACATGTCATAACATGTTTTCCTTGCCCATATTCCCTTGTCATGGCCGCCACTATACCATCTTTGGGGAAATTTGACATGCAAATCCCTTATTTTTGCATGCATGCTCAACTAGTCATCACACATTTCCCATCATACTTTCAAAGTTTACTACTAGGTCCTTTCTAGTGAAATTCACATTTATAATTCTAAATTGAAACATCAAAATGTCATACACAATTTAACACATATCATAGGCATCAAAATAAATTTTTAATTATTTTTATGCCTCGGTTTTGTGGTCCCGAAACCATATTCCGACTAGGGTCAATTTTGGTGTCACAACTCTCCCCACTTAAGAAATTTTCGTCCCCGAAAATCTTACCGTAAATAGGTTTGGATATCGCTCTTTCATAGAGTTCTCGGTCTCCCAAGTAGCTTCTTCTATCCCGTGCTTGAGCCATAACACTTTCACTAGCGGAACCCCTTGTTTCGCAACTCTTTCACTTCGTGATAGGATACGAATCGGTTTTTCCTCATAACTCATATTAGCTTGAATTTCAATTTCGATGGACTAATCATGTGCGATGGATCGGATCTATAGCGTCAAGCATCAAACGTGAAAGACATCGTGAACCTTTTGAGTTCGGGGCAAAATCAAGCGATATGCCACTGGACCGACTCGCTCGATATCTCATATGGTCCAATGAACCTCGGGCTCAACTTGCCCTTACGGCCGAACTCGAGTATCTTTTTCCAAGGCGATACCTTGAGAAACACTTTATCACCCACGATACTCGATATCCTTACGCTTCAGATCCGCGACGACTTACGACGATCGGAGGCTATCTTCGACTTTCACGGATTACTTTCACTTTCTGCTCAAAGCATCCCTAATCAAATCCACCGAAAATCTTGCTTTCACCGAGCTCGGTCCAAAACAATGGCGTCACGGCATTTACGACCGCATAAGGCCTCGTAGGGTGCCATCTTAATACTTGATTGAAAGCTGTTGTTGTGCGAATTCAATCAATGGCAAATACCGCTCCCATGAACCACTAAACTCGAGGACGCAACATCTTAACATATCCTCAAGTATCTGAATTATCCGCTCGGATTGACCATCGGTTTGGGGTGAAAGGCGGTCTTGAAATGCAACTTGGTACCCAAAGCTTCTTGCAACTTTTTCCAAAATCGCGAGGTAAATCTCGGATCTCTATCCGACACGATAGAAATAGGCACCCGTGTAATCTCACAATCGAGAAACGTACAATTCCGCTAATTTGTCCATTGAAAATCATGCGACGACGGGGACAAAGTGGGTGACTTAGTCAATCGATCTACCACGACCCAAACCGCATCCTTCTTACTTGCGACAATGGCGGTCCGGATACAAAGTCCATTGTGACTCGATCCCATTTCCACTCGGGTATCGTGATTGGTCAAGTAATCTCAAGGCACTGATGTTCCGCTTTCACTTGTTGACATATTAAACATCTCAAACAAAGTCGAGATGTCTCGCTTCATACCATGCCACCAAAACCGACGTTTCAATTCATTGTACATCTTCGTACTCCGGGTGGATTGCCATTCGGCTACAATGGGCTTCATTCAGAATTATCGAAATGAGTTCAATTCTTTGGGACACACAGACGACTTTTGAACCTCAAACAATCGTCATCGTCGATTTGAAACTCCGAGTCCTTGTTCGAACACATGCAGCCCGTTTTGCAACCAACTCGTCATCGACTTTCGAGCTTCTCGAATTTGGTGTGTCAATAATGGTTTGGCTTTCAATTCAGCCACTAACACACCGTCGGATCGGACGGACAAGTGCACATTCATCGTCGTAAAGTGAATAATGATTTACGACTCAAGGCATCCGCAACCACATTCGTCTTTCCGGGTGATAGTCAATGATCACTCATAATCCTTTAACAGCTCGAGCCAACGTCTTTGTCGCAGATTTAAGTCTCTTTGGGTCATCAAATATTTGAGACTTTTGTGATCCGAGTATACATGGCACCTTTCACCAAATAAGTAATGTCGCCAAATCTTTAAGGCGAATACGATGGCGCCAATTCGAGATCATGAGTCGGATAATTTTTCTCATGTGGCTTTAATTGCCTCGACGATAGGCCACAACTCGACCTTCTTGCATTAATACGCAACCTAACCCAAGTAGAGAGGCGTCGCTATAGATGCTGGGACTCGGGTTGCACTAGAATTGGGGCTTCATCAAATAAGTTTTTAGTTGATCGAAACTTTTTGGCATTTCTCCGTCCATTCGAACTTAACATCCTTTTGGAGTAAGCCGTCATCGGCGTGGCTATCGTTGAGAAGCCTTTACAAATCGTCGGTAATAATCGGCAAGCCCCAAAAAGCTCGAACCTCAAGAATATTTCTGAGGCTTCCAATTAAGTATGGCTGAAATTTTATTCGGTCGACTCGAATACCCGATCGCAGATACCACATGACCCAAGAAGCTAACCTCTCTTAACCGTAACTCACACTTGCTTGAACTTAGCATATAGTTACTTATCCCGTAAAATTTGCAAGACTAACCGCAGGTGTTCAAGATGTTCGGTCTCATTTCTTGAATAGACCAAGATGTCATCAATGAACACGACTACGAATCGATCCAAATATGGTCTAAAGATCCGATTCATTAAATCCATAAATACCGCAGGGGCATTAGTGAGCCCAAACGGCATCACTAGGAACTCATAGTGACCATATCTCGTTCTGAAGGCAGTCTTGGGTACGTCCGAATCTCGGATTCGCAATTGATAATAGCCCGATCTCAAATCTATTTTCGAGAACACCGAGGCTCCCTTCAGTTGATCGAACAAGTCATCAATACGTGGCAACGGATATTTGTTCTTTATCGTCGCTTTGTTAAGCTGACGATAGTCGATGCACAGCCGCATGGTTCCATCCTTCTTCTTCACGAACAATACTGGCGCACCCCAAGGCGAAAAACTCGGGCGAGCAAAACCTCTATCCACCAATTCTTGCAACTGAGCTTTCAACTCCTTTAATTCCGTTGGTGCCATACGATACGGAGCTATCGAAATTGAAGTGGTACCGGTACCAATTCAATGCCAAATTCTATTTCCGAACAGTGGTAAACCCGCAATTCTTCGGGAAAACATCCGGTATTCACAAACCACGGGCACAGATTCAGTTTCTTTTCGATTCCTTGCCATCGAAAGCACGACGCAAGGTACGCCGCACCTTTTCTTACATATTTCGGGCCAACATCGCTGATATTACGGCTGGCAACCCCTTTAAGTCCGTAGACTCAACCCGAATTATTTCATTATTCGCGCACCTCAAATCGATAGTCTTGCTCTTGCAATTTACAACCGCATCGTGCATGGTCAACCAATCCAAACCAAGAATAACGTCGAACTCATCGAACGGCAAAAGCATCAAGTCCGCCGGAAAACAAGAACCTCGGAACACTAGGGGACTTTTCTTGCACACTTTGTTGACAAGCACGTAATGACCCAAGGGTTTGACACCGAATTACAAACTCGATGAGACTCAATAGGCAAAGTCTTCTGGATGCTAAGGTTTCACATATATATGAATGAGTAGAACCAGGTCAATCAAAGCAATCACATTTGTATTGAAAAGAGTGAAAGTACCGTAATGACATCCGGAGAGGCAGCATCCTCACGCTGGCGTATGGCATAAGTCCTTGCAGGAGCACGAGCCTCGGATCGATGGTAGCATCTCTAGATCCTCTCGACCGCCAACGACATTGCCCATATTTCTAGGTGGCCTACCTCGAGCAAAGTGGTAGCACCGGGTTTCCACTCGACTCACATTCTGCTCAAGCATCCTCGGGCAATCCTTCATAAAGTGGTCGGCCGATCCACACTTATAGCAGGAGCGATCACGAAACCAACAGCTCCCGAATGCCATTTGCCACAATGTGGACACTCCGCCTCTCTCGGCGATCATTTCCACCATGGCGATCGAAGTGACTCGTGTGGTCACAGGGGTCGATCGCGTCCTCGTCTAGAAAAGCCCAAACGCCTCTAGACCGGCTCGCATCATCTCGAAATCTCTTCGATGCTTGTTGAAGAGACTTTCCGAGGACCTCTTCGAATTCTCCGGTTCCCACATCAGCTTTTTATTTCTCCTTTCTAAGCTCTTCGACTTTACAAGCTCGCTCAACAAGTACTACGAACTCTCGTATCTCGAGAATGCCAACAAACATCCTTATATCATCATTCAGCCCATCCTCAAGCGTTTACACATAATAGCTTCGGACGAAATACATTCTCGCTGCATCGGCTAAGCCTCACAAACTTTCGCTCGTAGTCGGTAACGGACATAGAACCTTGCTTAAGATCAAGAAATTCCTCCGCTTTTGGTCGATGAATCTCGATCGATATACTTTTTTGAACTCGGTTTGAAAGAATTCCCAAGTCACTTGCTCTCTAGGCACCACGAAGTCGAGTACTCCACCAATAGTAGGCGGACTCGCGTAGCAAGGAGATGGTACACTTTAAGCACTCATCGGTGTACAGGATAGCTCATCAAGCACCCGGATAGTGTTATCTAACCAAAATTCAGCTCGCTCGGCAATCATCATCATCCGTAGCCTTAAATTCAGTGGCCCCATGTTTTCGAATCCTATCGACCGGGGCTTACTTGACCTTATTTGGTCAGTCACCGGAGGTATTGTAGGTGCGGGGGTTGCATTTGTCGGGAATGGAGGTTGTGGAACAGCCGTGTTGGTTCGAATGTATTGATTAAACCATTCGTTCATCACACTATAAAAGGCTTGCCTAGCCTCGTCATTAGGATTGCTGACCATAGGTTGAGAGTCCGCCGGCGCTGTCCCTTGCGCGGGAGCAGGCGCCACACTCTCCACATCATCAGCTATCGCTCGGTTGGGATCGGGATCCATTGCTATAAACAAACACAAAGTCAAATTGTCAGAAATCATCACACTATCGATTCATCATTTAATGGCATGTATAGCTAGAACCCAAACACATCACGGTAGTCCTAGAATCGACTAAACCGTGGCTCTGATACCAATAAAATTGTAACACCCCGAACCCGAGACCATCGCCGGTGTCGGACACGAGGGGTTAACAAGCCAAGTTCACATGTTTTGCCCACCAATTTGACATTTCCAGTCAGGCTGGAAAACTGCGTCACTGTCGCCTTAAAAATCATATCTCGAGTTTCAAAACTCGGAAACTGGTTTCGTAAATTTTCCCTAAATTTAGACTCATATATCCATCCATGGATTTATTTCTAGAATTTTTGGTTGGGCCAATTGGTACAGTTTATTAGTTAAAGTCACCAGTGTTACAGGGATCAACTGCTCTGACCTTCGCGCGTTATAACTTGAATATCTCTCTGTACAGGGCTTTAACACTGGTTTCGTTTGTTCCAAATGAAACTAGACTCAAAATTGAATCTGTACATATAAGGCATGACTCCTAATTCTTTCTGGATAATTTATAGTAAATTTTTAAAGTTGCGACAGGGGACCCAAAAACCGTTCTGGCCCTGTCTCACAATAGCCTTAATATCTCTTAACATGTAACTCCTATGACCATTTCGTTTCTTCCATATGAAAATAGACTCATCAAGGTTCATTTACATAGCTTATTCACTATTTAATACCATTCCTACAAATTTTGGTGATTTTTCACATTCACGTCACTGCAGCTGGCAGCATCTGTTTTAAGGTAGGTCTTACCTATTTGGTAGTCTCCATGAACCAACTAATCTTGCCATACATAGGTTCATATATGATCATTTTAACCATGCCAATGGCTGATCATGTGACCAACATTCCCATTTCCAATCCATAGCCACATCATGACACCAATATATACATACAAACCACAAATAGTCTAAGTTCATGCTTCCTTTTTCGAGCCATTTTCGCATGGCCGTACATATATACATCACAACATATTTAACCAACAAGGGGTAGTCCTATACATGCCATCTCAAGTTCAACCAAAAATTTATACCAAAATGGAGGCTTGATAGTGTGGATGACTTCGACTTCAACGATCCCAAATCCGATTGCTTCGAGCGAAATCTAGAAAACTGAGAGCCAAAGCAACGGGGTAAGCATTTTTATGCTTAGTAAGTCTCAAGGAATATAATCAACTCTAATTACAGCAATACATTCACATAGCCAAATGCATCATTTCATTAATACACATTCTTACTTCACACTTCATCATTATATAATTTCACAAAGTATCAATCAATTCAATAACTGAAATTCATTAGTCGATTGAGCGAATGTTGCTCAAACATGTCGACTTTCCAATGCACATATAAACGTACCTCATTCTTTGGGCTTTTGAGTGTACTCATTGAATTTATTACAGCAACCAACACTCACCTCCAGCCCAAGATTCTTCGAATATAACCGGATATAACCATGTGCACAAATGCCTTGGTCTTAGCCGGATAGAATGTCTCGCACGAATGCCTTGGTCTTAGCCGGATGTAGCCACTAGCACAATTGCCTTCGGTCTTAACCGGATATAATTTCCAGCATAATTGTCTTCGGATTTAGCCGGATATCATTCAATTTCCCATGAACACATACATCAATTATCATTGGACATATATAATTCATTTTCGTTACTAAGGCTCAAACGCAATTATAGTCACAAGCATATTCGCCTTGGGACTTAGCCCGGTAGAATTCAAATACTCATGCACACATAATCAATAATCAATACACATCCATACTTTATTTCACACAATTCAAGTAGGGTCACTTCTTGAGGACTTACCTCGGATGTTGTCGAACGGCTTTTTCGGCTATTCGATCACTTTCTCCTTCCCTTGTCCAATTGTGGCCCTCTAAGCTCTTGAGCTAATTCAAACAAATTCAATTTATTAAAACCTCATTGTGCTAGCTTATGGCGAATATGACAAGGAGTTTAAATGGTCATATGGCCACCCTTTAGCTTGAATACACAATGGTCATGCACATTTTATACTACATCAAGCAATTCAATACAATTTATTCGAGCATCAAGGAAATGCTAAGGCCTTCAATAGGCTACCCAAGGCCGAATATTCATGTACATGTTGAGGTCAATTTTGCACTTAATACCTCACAAAAACAGCATGCAATTTACTAATTAATGCTTTGCACATTGTGGCCCAAAACTTATAATATAGCATCAAGCACTTATATGTGTGCTAGGTCAATTGTGCTTGCAATTTCACAAGCATTCTTCCACATCTTCTTCTTTAAACCAATATATTCATCACTTAGTTCATAACCAAAACATCATGTGCAAACATATATATACATATATGAGCATGGCGAATTTCAAGGTGTCCATAGCCATCCAAAACACAAATTTTAACTAACATGCAAGAAGCATGAACCATGCTCATGAATGCATCATGGCGAATATGACAATCATGCCCTTTTCAACTTCAATCATGGTTAAACAAAAAGAAAACTCAAAATCTTACTCAAGAGTAGACAATCCATCATTGCATGCATCATCATCAAGCTTCACACTTAGCATGCAATGGCTTTATCACGATAACAACTTTGGCCAAATGCCATTTCCATGGCATAACAAAGATTTGAGCCATGGCTAACATGCACATCAAATTAGCAACCAAAACATGCATGAAACTCCCAACACAACCTCATACATACCTTACTCTTGTTGCAAGTTTAGCCAAATTTCCTTCTAGATCTCTTCTAAACAAAGAAAATGAAGCAAAAATCCTTCCTTCTTCCTTAGTATTTTCGGCCAAAGAAGAGAAAAATAGGTGAACAAAATTTTTTCTTTGCTTCTCTTTCACTCACGGCAAAGGGGGAAGGATGAGCAAATTTTGATTTTTTGTTTCTCTTCCTACATGCTTAATTTTTTATCATTTATCACATCATGCATTAACAAAACATGTCATAACATGTTTTCCTTGCCCATATTCCCTTGTCATGGTCGGCCACTATACCATCTTTGGGGAAATTTGACATGCAAATCCCTTATTTTTGCATGCATGCTCAACTAGTCATCACACATTTCCCCATCATACTTTCAAAGTTTACTACTAGGTCCTTTCTAGTGAAATTCACATTTATAATTCTAAATTGAAACATCAAAATGTCATACACAATTTAACACATATCATAGGCATCAAAATAAATTTTTAATTATTTTTATGCCTCGGTTTTGTGGTCCCGAAACCACATTCCGACTAGGGTCAATTTTGGGCTGTCACATGATATTGGCCCTCTTTAAGGTTCCTAGGTTTAATGGTAATTTGACTCTATTTTTCAATAAAATTGGTAAATAGTAAGCCTTTTAGTGATGGACACTTGTTTGAACTTCCTTAATATGGGAAAGATGCTCAAGGAAATGAACAAGACATACATAGTTCTCGTCCCGAAAAGGAAGAACCTAAAGGAAGTGAATAACTATAGACCCATAAGCCTATGCAATGTAGCCTACAAGTTTATAGCCCAAATCCTAGTGAGACGACTTAAACCCATTTTGGATTTCCTCATCTTACCTTTCAAAAATGCATTTATCGAAGGAAGACAAATTAAGTTTCACTTGTATCTTTTGAGCTAAACCTGTTTCACTTGTATCTTCAAGTACGCAACAAATGCTGGATGTCGAAATCATCAGAAATCAACTTGTAACCATGTGTAGGATACATTTACAAGTTTTATTGGGGTAATTCCATCATGTAAGTTCCTGTTTAACCCTTTTTTGATTTAACCCAAATCTCACCATTTAGTACTAAGTTACAATTAATTCAAAATTTAACAAAACATACAAAGGTCCATAATATAACATTCACAAGGATTACAATATAATTACACCAAATGAACTTACCTGGAAAAAATAACAGCCAATAAGATGTCAGAGACTAATTTTCCCTTTCTCGCAAATATCCTCCAATTGGTTTAAATCCCGATCTAAATCCCAATTTAATTCAATTATCAATTCCAAACATCATTTAAAAACATACTATAACTATATAACAATTCAATTTCATTTATTATAAATTCCCTCAAGTTTTTCATTTTATTCAATTTAGTCCCTAAAACCGAATTTGTCAGAACTTTCAAATTTGAGCTTCAATTTCAATAAAGATCTCAATTTCATCCTTATATAGCCCTTTAATATCTAAAATTACATAAATTTAATCTCAGTTTTGAAATATTTACACTTTAGTTCCTATGTTCAAAACGAAAACTTTCACTTTACAAATTAGTTCTTTTTCATATCTAAGCTCAAAATCTATCAATTTAGTACCAAAAGCTTCAAGATTCAACAATGGAAACTTTTATGAACTTTAATATTTTTGCAAAATAATCTCTAGGGTAACTATATCAAGCTCTCGTGATCTCAAAAACATAAAAATTACAAGAAAATGATTAAATTAAGCTTACCAATTGAAGAATAAAGCTTCGATGAAGCCTTGGTCTTTCTTCAATGGTGGAACCGAATTGAGAAGAAAAATAAAATGAAGATGACAAGTCCTTTTTCTTTTGTTTTTTGTTTTATTTTCTTATAATTAATTAAATTATAAAATTTAACATTATTTACTTAACAAAATGTGTTTCAATCGTCCACCATTAATTTAAAATGGCTTAATTACCATTTTAGACCCCTAATAACAATTATCTAAGCTTTTTAGTCACTAAAAATCTATAGCGATTCACTTTTATCACTTTTAGGATTTAGTAACTATCGATTCAATAAAATTACAATACTAAAATTCAATATAATATTAAAATAGGCTAGTAAATATTAAATAACATTATTTACTGACTTGGTCATCAAAAAACAAGATTCTGAAACTACCGTTTTAGACATCACTGAAAAATGGGTTGTTACATTAAATATACATGCCCAAACCTTAGACTCAAAATGATTGCATAACTACTTATTTGGTGATAGTGTGAGCTTTGAGACGATCCGACTTGACAAGTTCCGCAAGGTGACGATCTACAAGGGAAAAAAAAAACTACTAAAGTAAGCATATAGGATGCTTAGTAAGTTCATAGGTCTTAAACAAGACTTACATTATTCTTACCAACATTTTCAAGTTATTTTATCTTGGCATAATATTTGGCTAGACATGGCAATCCAAACTCCAACATTATTAGCATTGGCTTATAATAAAAACCATATGATACCACAAGTACTTAACACCCCAATTCATGCCACTTTAGATAACTAATCTCCAAAACACATTCAATCAAGGAATAATACAATCACATACATGCCAAAAACATTACTTCAATCAAAATTTTCATGCTCAATTCATTCAATGACCTTTCATTTGGATAATAAATTCATTTCATCCCATTTATATTTCTCAATTTCATATACGTTGTTTCACCCGATAAACCCTGGTAAATAGAGTCTAATACACAAGTAACTACACAATACCAATTGTTCATTCGAGCCAAATATATATATATATATATATATATATATATATATATATCAGGTTACCCGTCTGAGCTAAACTTTTATAATGACACATCAGGTTACTCGTCCGAGCTAAACTTGTGTCGCATAAATATCGAAGATCCGTAACAAATTTTGGATCTCAATAACATTTGTAAGAAATCTTGTACAAACATGCACAACACCCTATTGGCATGCCAATCATATTCTAACCCTTTACTAAGTTCACACGGGCATCTTTTACACATTTAATTTAATATTTTCGATTCAGTTTAATCCTAGCCTCACACATCAATGCACAATTAATAAATCTAATTTCAAACATATATAAATTAAATCAAATACATAACATCCTAAAATAATAAATACCATATGAACTTACCTGTTCAAAACACCAAACGAGTTGATTCTTCAAGGACTAGTAAACAATTTTAGCTTTTCCTTGTTTAATTCTGTTTTGATCTGATTCTTGATCTAAACAATTATTTTATACAATCCATCAATACCAAACACTTTCATTATATGCCATGACATGAATGAACCTATATGACCTTATTTTTTGTTACCCCTAAAATTTTACATTTTACTCAATTTAGTCATTGAATTTAAAATAGCCATAACTTTTAATTTTAAACCTTGATTTAAAATCTAATTTTACAAACATTCATTAAGGACCTTATACTTTCTATTCCTACCAAAATTTTATAATATTTTTTCATTTTATTCAGTTTAGTCCTTATGTACTAAACTAACACTTAAATGTTACAATCTAGTCCTTTTCATAATCTAAGCTTAAAATCTATCAATTTTAAATTAAATTCTTCAAGAAATCAGTAATGACAATGTAGTGGACCAAATTAATCTGACCCAAACAAAAACCAAAAAAAAATAAATAAATAAATAAAAAGTCCATTAATACTAAGTCCATTTACAAAAACAAATTGGCCCAAATAAAAAAAAGAGCCCAAAACCTTAAAAATTAATAGAAACCCTAGCTCCCTCTTGCGCCGCAGCCTTGCCAAGTTGACAGGCGTGCCATCCCTCTACCACCACCACCACCTGCAAAATAGCAGAGAAATAAAAGCAAAAACCAGAAGCAAAGAAAAGAAAACAAAAGGAAAAAATAATATACCTTGTAATATATCTGGCTATAAAAGTCGAAATAATCTTGTAATACATTCATGAAGAAAAATCGAATACTAAAAAGCCCACAAGTTTAGCAAAAGGTAGTTCATCTGCTCGTTTTTCTTTTAAATTTCAAAAAATAAAAAAGGGGAAAAGGTACTTTTTTTACCTATTTCACGCCGCCTTTGTCGTGAGGGCCCCTTCTCCGACTTGAGAGGGATCCGAATCTCTTGGGACTCGTCGAAAACTTGTAACACCCCTCACCCGTATTCATTATCAGGATAAGGTTCAAGGTATTATCGGAACTTTACATTTAAAATATACTGAATCAACTTACCAGGTTTAGCTCAGATTTGAAACTTTCAGGCATTCACATATTGTCCCTTAAATGGGCCTTCAAGGCCCTAAATATGCATAGAGATAGTTCGGGATAGGACCGGGAACATTTAATAACTTTAGAAAATTTCCTTACTTAGAAATGTCACACGCCTGTGTATGATGGGCCGTGTGGTCATCCATGCCCGTGTGGCCTAGGGCACGTCCATGCCTCTAACCCGTGGGCAACACTGACTTTTCAGCACGGCCAAGACACACGCCCGTGGTGTAACAGCCCGATTTTTCACCCTAGTCGGAACGGTGGTTTCGGGACCACGAATCCGAGTCAGAAAAATGTTTAAAAATTATTTTCTATGTTTGCTATGTGTGAAATTATGAGTGTTAAATTTTCATAATTTAATTGTTTGGTTTGAATGCTTGATTATTAAAAAGGGGTCAAATTGCATCAAGTGATTATAAGTATGCTATTTAATTAAGTATTAAAATTAGCATGTCTTTTAAAGAAAGGGGTTTAAAATGCAATTATGCCATGAATAAGTTTAGTGGACGGTGATGGATCATTTTATATAATATTTTATATATTATAAAGTATATTAGTTAATTATAATATGAATGAATTTATAATAGAAAAACAAAAGAAAGAAATATTCCTTTTGCATGTTCTTCCTATATAGTCGAAATTAAAGAGTAAGAAAAAGAGAAAAGATTTCTCACTTTCGGTCAAGGAAAGCCAAAATCCAAGGTTAGTTTTAGTTTAGATTTTTGGTAAAAAGTATATTTTTGAGCTTGTAGTCAAGATATGTACATAGCCCATGTGTTAATTTTGAAATTAATTCATATTATGGTATTCGGCTATGGAGAAATTTCTTGAGTTAGGTGGTGTTAATGTTAGAAAATGAAAGTTATATGCTAGATTTTTTTTTTATAGTTGTAATAAGATTTCTATGTGATTTTGTGTATAAGGGACGAATTTGTAAAATTTTTGAATAGACAGGGACTAGATTTTAAATTAAATAAAATGTAAGGGTTTGAATAGGTTTAGTGAATATTCAGCTCTTGTGAATTGGGATGAGATTGAGCGTATTTTATGATATATGCACTTTGGATTATTTTGTACAATTGTAAAATGTGAAGGGCAAATTAGAAATTTGCTTAATTGTGTAGTTGAGATTAAATTGAGTGAAATTCAATTTAATGAGTTCAATTTGGAATTAATTAGATCAAGAACAAAAAGGACTGGGATCGAATCGGGGAAAAACAAAATTAATCGAATAGTCGTGAAACGTAGTTCGCCGATATACGAGGTAAGTTTTTAAGCAATTAAGTCGAATTGGATTTATTTATAAATGATATACATGAATTTAATGGAAGTATATATATATTATTGATAGAACCGAATGTGACATTGATTAAGGAGACGAATAGGTTAATATGTATTTATGTGGTTGATGTTTAAGCTTTGTATGTATATATATAAATGAGTAGCAAGTTTGAGAGATGCACTAAACGTGCAAATTTGATACCGAGCACTAAGTGTGCGAAATCGGTCATTGAGCACTAAGTGTGCAAGTTGGTTTTAAGCACTAAGTGTGCAAATTGGATTTCCGAGCACTAAGTGTGCGAAATCGGTTATTGAGCACTAAGTGTGCGAGAAAATTTTTAAGCTCAAAGATTGAGTTCAGTAAGTCTCGAAACTATGTGTTTATATTTGAAAGTAAATATATGTGTTTAATTGTGGATTAAATGAAATGCTAAATGTAAATTGTCTATTTGGAATTTTGTATAAGATGTATATTTTGAATAGCTTTGTGTTTGAAATTGTGGATATCAAATGAGAATGGAATTTCATATTAGATTCGGCCGGGAGTTTGGGAACAAGAAATGCTTTATGGTTGTAAGTTGGTATTGATGAATCCTTGTCTATAATATTTGAAATTATTATTAAGAGTTTGATCGATAGACTTATTAAAATTGCTTATAACTTACTAAGCTGTTAAAGCTTACATGGTGTGTTTTTGTTTGCTCTTTGTGTTTTAGATCCTTGGTGATCGTTACGTGCTCGGGGATCGTTAGTGAATATCGTCACACTATCATTAATCCTTTGGTACTTTTGAAAATCGAACTTAAAGTTTATGGCATGTATAAGCTAAGATACCTTTTGAATTCATTATGGTTGAGATGTATATAAATGCCATGCGAAAATGGCTAACTTGATACATAAGTCTATACTATCTTGATTGTGTTTTTGTGCTTGTAATGTTTGAATATGAAAAAGGTGAAGTTGATTGTGGTTTGAACGTTTGGTTGATATTTTGGTGTATAGTAGATGATTCGGCTATGCTATGTATTAGGTGTAAAACATGCATGTTGTAATCAGTTGATATTAGATAATGTGATTTTATTATAATATACATAGGTGATTTTTCACACGACCGTTTGGTATGAATTTTGATTGGGTTAAAGATCTAGCTTTATGGGAAATATTATGTATGCCTTTTTAATATTTTAAGTTATATATATTTTAATAGTGGTGCATTCGGCTAGGTTGCTTAGTTAATTAGATTTGGTTAAATGGTCGAATATATGTATATCTAGTTATATGTTAAACAAGTTAACTAAGTTGTAATTGTGGAAGTAGATTGGATGTATTCGGTTCTTGGGTAATGAAATTTAGAAATGTTTTGTCATTTGGAGGTTGTATATAGTTTGCCATGCATATATGATATTTGCAGTGAGTGCATTGTATGATATGTCTTGATTTTAAATAATTACCATTTGAATATTACTTATGCTGTTAAAACAATGATGATATATGTGTTATTAGTAAATCGATTTTATTACTCATGTCATAATTGAGTGGTTAAAAAGACTCGTTATTATGCATGTGAATTGTTTGAAAATTACGAGTAGGTCTCGTAGTGCTTCGTAACCTACTCCGGCGACGGATACGGGTTAGGGGTGTTATACGTGGGCTCACCCCGTGTCCAAAACTTAAGCATTCTGTTAAATTAACACGGCCAAGACACACGCCCGTGTGTCCTACCCGTGTGCTAATTTGACTTAAATTTTTAGGTGCAGGGGACACACAGTCATACCACACGCCCATGGGGATGGACCGTGTGTCACACACGGCCTAGACACACGCTCGTGTGTCTAACCATGTGGACCTTAATAGGCTATTTTCCAAGCCTTTAGTCACCCCTTTCTACTTCTTCTTCTTAGTAGATACCAAATTCAAAGTAAAACATGATTATACACTTGTAAATAATCTTGATGAAGTTAGTTGAATGGAAACCTCATATTATTGGTTTCATACAAAAAGGTTATTTCCCATCTAGTATTTATGGGTTCTTATGTTATTGTAGTACATTCAAAATTTGGCTCGTTTTTGAACTCATTGCCAATTGTAGCAATCCATCATAAAAGAACATAAATATGCATATAAAGGCAGGTCATAGCCTACTCTCAAATATGCCAATTTCCATGGCCTTATACACAAAGATGAATACATCTTTACATGCCTTCATTTGGCAATTCAAATGACAGATATGACAAAATACTCAAAGCCCTATACATGCCATTAAAAAAATAGAAGTGTCTTTATACCAACGCTTGACTAGTTGATAGTGTGTTGCTTCTCCAACCGTCTTCCAATCCTTATGAGTCCTCGAGCTCTGTAAAACAGGGAAAAGAAAGCGGGTAAGCATTTTCATGCTTAGTAAGCTCGAATAACCGGAAAGTAAACTTACCGAGTAATTAGCATACATCCACACTTAAATCATGAAATCATCAATTATGAAGTGATTTCCTATCACATGCACTCAATCAATGAGTTAGTCACATAACAAAGCATCATGTAAGTTATGTAGATGAGCTCATCATTCATCATCTTATTGACATACATCATATTAATCCCGTTGAGTTTCTAGGAAATCTCGATAGAATACCCATTATCCATCAATTCTTACGAATGATCATTTCACATATATGCACTCCCACGAACCTCACATCTTATGGCAGGATTACCAGTCCAGGCTAAATCCCTTATATCATAAACTCATAAGGTGATGTCGGGATTACCAATCCATGCTAAATCCCTTATAGCGACAAACACCCTTAATGAACTCGGATCTGAATTATCAGTCCAGGCTAAATTCAGACTCTAATAGGATTACTCGTCCGGGCTAAATCCTCAATGCACATATATTATTAGGGAGGTTCGATCATTCAAGGAACACCCGTCCGGGCTAGATCCTTTACATACTCGAGATCACGAATTACCCATCCAGGCTAAATCCTTACTGCAACACATTTAGGATCTCTTTACACATATCAATGAGGGTTTATCCATCGAATTCCCTTTGTCAACCTCATCCGAGACATTTTTCACATGTTACCATCAAATATGCATTTCCATGATATTTCATGCTAATAATAAATGCAATCATCATGCATTCATAAATCATACAATTATGCCTATTAGGGGTTTACTTTAAGTTATCCGAACTTACCTGGTATTCATTTCAGAGATATATTTCGGTTATTTCGAAACCTTGCGTTTACCACAATCGACCTCCGGAATTTGTTCCTCGGGGTCTATAACAGAAAAATTAACTCATTAATACCCCACATTATACATTTCAAGTTTAATAACTACTCGGTCCAAATGACCGTTTTGCCCCTAACCCTTCATATTTTTACGATTTAGTCCTTAGGCTCGTATAATGAAACACATGTACTTTTTATCTTACCCAAGCCTAGCTGAACACTTTTCCCTTCTTATGGCAGCCCACATTATCCATTATTTTCTCATTTCTACCACACATTTACATCTTTTGCAAAATAGTCCCTATAAGGGTTTCTCATGAAAATCAACTAGGAAAAGATGTTTAACACACATTAATCTTTCATATTCCTCCATAATCTACCAAAATACAAGCAACTCATGCATGGGTAAATTTTTAAATATGAACCCTAACATGAAACATGGGTAGAAATGGAGAGAGCAAGCTACCGGGATTTCAAAAATACAAAAAACATTAAAAACGGGGCTTGGGAGCATTTACTATTGAGCTTGGATAGCTTGAAACCCTAGCTATGGTGACAAGAGAATTTCAGCAGCTATGGGAAAGAAAATGGCTGATGTTGGCTTGATTTTTCCCATTTTATTTCTTTAAAACGCCAAATGACCAAAATGCCTTCATGCCTTTTCTTTAAAATTTTAATCATGCAAGCCCATTTTTGTCCAAAAATTTAGAATTTGGGTAAATTTCTCTCCAAGACCTTCTAATTCATAATCTAAAACAATTTCATACAAATTGCTTCTAGAAATCAAGTTTTGCAATTTATTCAATTTAGTCTCTAATTTTCAATTGGACATCTTATACTTAGAATTTGTTCATGAAACTTTAATACATGCATATACTCATATTCTAGGCCTCATAATAATCATAAAATAAATATTTTGATGTCAGATTTGTGGTTCCTAAATCACTATTCCGACTAAGCCCTATTTCGGGATGTTACAAAACCCGTCAAAAAAGGGAGAAACCGAAAGGTTTCTTTGCCTTTGGTCGGATTTTGGTCAAGTTTTTGGGGATTCTAACCCTAGATTAGCGTTTTACGCGTTTAAAAGATCAAAAGAGCCCTTTTTGAGGAATTTTTTACCACCATTGCCAATGAATAGTGGCTGTGGCGGACTGGTGATGCCCCATGGCCGAACAGGGGAAAGGGGTTGAAAGAGAAGAGAGAGTATTTTTTTTTAAAAAAAAAGGGTTACAAATGATTTTTTTAAAGATTTTTTTACTTATATAAGCCCCAAAAACGGCTTCGTTTTGGGCTTGGCTTCAAATGCCCAAAACGGCGTCGTTTCAAAGCTGACCCAACCCCCCAGGATTCGCGTGTTCTCGCATAGAAGGGCTAATTGTCATTTTGGTCATTCCCTTTTTTTGCTCCTTTTAGTTCCGTCCTATTCCTTTTTATTTGTTTTAATTTTTACCCATAATTTTAATTTCTTTGCAAATCAGTCCCTTGACCCACTGTTGACCTACCAAGAAAATGGCACGTATGTTGGGTTGGGAAAAATAACACCCTAAGTCCCTGTACTTTTTATTTTGTTTTAATTTAATCCTTTGTTTACTTTTTTTTAATTTATGCTTGGAATTTCTTTTAGCTTTCAATTTAGTCCTTTGCCTACTTATTTTTTTATTTGTTATTTTATTATTTTATTATTTTCGTACTTTTATTTTATGATTATTTATATTTTGCCCTCTCTAAACTATGCAATGTTATTTACATCCTTGAGTAGTTTTTTTCTTGTCATTAGATATGATATTATTACTATTATTATTATCATGTTATAGCCAATTACTATTTTAACCTCATTACCTTTACTACAATAATTTTATTCTTTTATTATTATTTCATTATAATATTTTTTCGTTTGTACCTATGTAGCTATTTTTTTTGCCATTATTTTATTGTATAGTATGCTTACATACACTCGTTCATTTGGTACCAAACTCAAACAAATTAATCGCACATCACATTAAATGTTATATTCACTTTTACCCGACACATAGGAAATAATTAGAACTGAGACGACGTTCTTTAATTAGGGGATTTAAAAAATCGTGCCCTAACTTATGAGGTACAGTTTTTTCAACCGAAATAATCGAACATGCTTTTAAAATTCAATACACATAGGACTTAGGTAATAATTAAATGGCGATTATTCTTGTTTTCGAGGATACGAGACCTCGTGCCCTAACTTATGGGGCATGATCTTTTCTTCTTGATTAACTCGAAATAAGAAGGCTTTTTCCATAAAATTTAATTTAGTTAATGATATTTTACTTAGATAACATCATGCAAAAAAAAAAAAAAAAGGATTCTTTAAGTTTTCTTTGAATTATCCATTCTCGACTCTAAGACATCAAGTAATCAACTAGGAACCAATATTGGGCGTTATGAGGGTGCTAATCCTTCTTCATGCGCAATTGACTCCCAAACCCATTTTCTGGATTTTATAGACCGAAAATCATCATTTTAGTAAATCTAACTTTTTATTAAAATCATCAATTTATGAGGTGATCCAATCACACCTAATAAAAAGGATTGGTAGCGACTTTATCTTTATTTTTTCTAAAAATATTCGACAGACAACTTTTTAAAACTTTAACAGTTTTACAAATTAATACATGAGCTAACTAAATCAAGTTCCCATAACTTCAATTCTATAAAAATTACTAGAAAATGAACTAATTTTGCTTTCCTAGTTATGGTCAAATGTACCAAGGAAAAAGGTTGAAACTTTGATAGTTTTTGGCTATGAAGGACGACACAAATGAAAGAGATGATAAACATCCCACTAACTTTTCTATTTATAGTCTAATTAGCCTTTTAATTAGTTTAATTTAATTAAGCTCAACCTTAATAATTCTTTATTAATTAAGCTAAAGAAAATTAACATCACCATCCACTATCTTAGGTTGAAAAATGGTTTATTTATCATTTTAGACCTTTTTCTAATTGCAATTTAAGTCTCTAAGTCTTTGGTGAATTAAAACCTTTAGCAATTAAACTTTCACAATTTAGTCACTGCACCTAAATTAACTATTTAATTGACAAAATTGATGGACCAAACATCAATATACTTTTATATCAACTCTGTAACTATTTATATTTAATATTTACGAACTCGGTGTACGGAAATAGGGTTTCAAAATTGCATTTTCCAATATCATTGAAAATTAGGTTGTTACAGAGGTTGAATGAAAGATACTAAACTCCATGGGACATCGATGGCCAAATTCTCATTTGTTGTACCTATGTTGTACTCATTGGTACTATTAGGAATCAACATTTTGTGGTTAACTCCTTCATTGAGGTTGAATGAAAGATACTAAACTTCATTGGATATCAATGGTTGAGCACGGGTATTCTAGAGATACATTAAGATCGAAATCTAAATCACAAAATGAAGATTGTCTCCCCTGCAATGTTGTTGGCACCTCCATGTATGGTTTGGACGAAGTAGGAATTTTAGCGACTGCATTCCCTCACTCGACATCATCCAACTCTACATATAACTCCACAACATGATTTCTAGTGCAGAAATGAATTGTTATCATTTTTTGGACATCTTCATTATCAAGAAGCTTAAGTTGATTAATCATAACGAGATTTAATGATGTCAAAAATCTCATAGTAATAAACCATGAAATCTCATATTGTCCTTCCACAACGTGTTGCAATATTTGTTTTTGGCTAATCTTCATTTTCAACTCCTCAAGATTAATACTATATCTAAATCTCATACTAATAAACCATGAAATCTCATATTGTCCTTCCACAACGTTATGTAATTTTTTTTTGGCTAATCTTCATTTTCAACTCCTCAAGATTAATACAAGATTAATACTATATCTAAATCTCATACAATGTCAACTTCGATCTCACGAATTTGTCCATTGTAATAAACCATTACTACAAAATGATATATTATTGTATAAACCTATAGTATATTATATTGGAATAAACTTTTAGTTAAACTAACTTCCAAAAAAATACATATAGAAAATATAACATCTTAAAATAATTAAAATAAAAATAAATTTTACATAACCTTAACCACAATTTTCGGTTGCAAAAAGTTCTTCAAACTCTAATTGCCAGACTAACAATCATTTTTTTAAAGTCGAGGTAAAAGTGTTTTGGTTAACAACATTTACGCTCAATTTATAGATTCATTTTAACTTTTTTTAATGTTTGAATCTCAGAGAATCCGATTCTTGGAGAATATGGAATTCAATTCGATGAAAAGGGTTTGTGATTGCTGAAATCGATCCCCTGCAAACCGATTTATTGGCCCATCACTCTCATCCACGGAACCATCGATGTGAATTGATGGCTAACCAGGTAGGAAATCGGTTTCTGCCAAACCAATTTCCCTTTCCATATATTCCCCCTAGTCTCTCGTGGATGGGATGGAAATATAGTTGGAAATCGGGTCACTAAAGTCGACTCTTTGTCACTGTTGACTAATATTGACTGAGATACTAGCTTAAACATTTGATTGACACTGACACTGACATGGACACTAACACCAATACATATTAATTTATTTTTTTAATTTTTACGAGAAACATTTTTGAGGGCCGACGAATGTCTAGAAAAATGAGGAAATCGATTTCTGTTTCCTCCTCCAAAATTTGTTCTAGCATTTTGCCTTTTTTTTAAATTATTTTGATAAAAAAACCTATTACAGCACAGTTTCAAAAAGCCACTATCAGCATCTTTTTTATATATATTAATGTGGGGCATCGAAAGAGACTGTGTGTGATGTCAATAGATAAAGCAATTGAAGGGGAATATTTAAATAAACAGATGAAGCTGGGAGAATATATTAAAAAAAAAGGTGCGTGCTTTAGGTTTAGCTTCAGCTGAATGGTTGTTAGCAAACAGTTAAGTTGTTATAGTATCTAAATAACACATGTGATTAGTGTGTGATTAGCTGAGTTGTTAGACAGTTACAAAATTGGTATAAAGTTGGTATATTGTTAATAGCAGTTAAGGATTATCTTGTATACATAAGCTTATATTTAAGCTGATAAAAAGTAAGCAATAATAGATGGTTACTGTCGAAACCCCTTTTTTATTTTGAAAACAATGGGGATCGATTTTTGAAAACATAAATGTGGAGTCGCCACCAATCTCTTGATTTAGGTGTGATTGGACCACCTACTAAAACATTTTATTCCATTAAAAATAAATTTGGTTCACGTAAAAATCAAAATATAGGTTCGGGAGTCGGTTACGCATGAGGAAAGGTTAGCACCCTCATTACGCCTAAAAATTGGTACCAAATTGACTTGATGCTATCCTTATACCAAAAGGTTTTTTAAAGAAAAGATTTTTCAAAGTATGATTCTTTTTAAAATATTTGAATAGCTCAAATTAGCGGTCAAAATTCTCTCGTTTCAAAGATATGCAGTTTCATACCCAGTACGATTGGATACGATCCTTTATACCTTTAAAAATATGATTGATATTTGACTTTTGAAAACTCGTACACTAAAATTATAAAAGGTTATCCAAATATTTAGTTCACTGAAAAAATCATACCCAGCACAATTGAGCACGATTTTCCGAATTCCCAAATATTGGATATTGCCTTATTTCAGAATTTTTGAACAATAAAGAAAATTAGAAATTCGCTCAAAACACGTTTATTTATTTAAAAAAAAGATGGGATACTTAATGCATTGTATCAAAACGTTTGCATGGGAAAGGATTTATGAACATGAAATAATAGGATACAACAAGTCACAATTAACAAATCCAACAATTATGTATAACTATTCTAAGTAAAATGTGACCAAATTCTTAATCATGGATGATGAACAATCAATACAAAAATAATATACAACAATAATTAACATAGCACACTATAAAACGATCCACCAAATACGTACAAAATAAAATGGAATTAGAAATCAATATATAGTATAAGAAATTTTCAAAATAATGATGAATTAATTAACACATAACATAAGTTGACAAGTTGGTATGAAAGCTAGGGATATATAATTATTTGAAATAAATATTGTAGAATAAAACATTTGAATCAAATAATATGCAAAATATTTCAAACACAAATTTTAAAATTGACAATATGCATGGTTGCTTAAATAACATATAAAATATAAAAGAAAAATAAAACACATGATAGGATATAATGTACATAACAAATTCATAAAACATGTATATATAAATAAATTTGGAAATAATTATTTAAAAAAATAGCATGAAAAAAAATTAAGTAAATATATAAATTATACATGTAACAAATTTTAGAAAATATAATCATATACACAAAAAGATAAAAAAATTATATTTACAAAATACATAAATTTAGTGATGTATATTTATAAAACTATATTTATAAAGGAATTTTAAAACAAATAATATATAACATAATTTTATATGTAACAAATTGGTTTGGATTGATGGCACATATAAATAATACATATATAAGGATAATAAAATATGAGAGTGTATACAATAAATAAATGGTATGGCTTAAAATATAGTTCTTAAAAGAAACACATTATATGTATGAATAATTTTAAAGAAAATATATATATATATATAAAAGAAATATTAATATGAAATCAATAACATAGACTATAGTAAAATAATTTAATATGGGTTATATACATGTGAAGAAATTTTAGAAATAATTGGATATTAAAATAACATGGAATAAAAATATGATTATAAAATTAACTTAATTTTATCATAAACTATACATTGAAAAAACTAAAAAACAATTTGATACAAATTTACTAAAAGTTATATGTATAAAAATAACATGGCTTATATAATGTATGTAGGTTAAATATAAATATTAAATATATGCTTAATGATAACTTAAATGACACATAAAATAAATAAATTTTAAGAAATATAAACATTAAAATATGTAAATAAATTCAAAAGAAATTACCAAAATAACATAAAATTAATAGCGTACATAAACCAAAATGAACTTTATTGCGAATAATATACAAATTATCAAAATGATAGAATAACAGAACCGAAATCAGATTAAATATCCAAACATATAATCAGCATGTAATGGAGAGCAATATGCAGCGACTAAAAAAATAAAAAGCTTAATTAAAACAAAATTAAAACAAAAGGGTCAATTTACAAATAAAATAATCACAAATAGGATTAACGTATAATGCGCGCGAACGTATAGGGACTAGAATTGAGAATAGTCCAGGCCCCAAGATGTAGTGCTGCAGCGCAGACCCGATTGCAAAAACGCGCAAGTTTTAGGAGAAAATTAAAAAAAACAGGTGAGATGCAAACGGGGACTAATTGGAACACGGCACAAAAGGGGAAGGACCTGCTGCATAAATAACCCATTTTAAGCGCAAAAGCGCTGATCCGAGTCTTTGGATGGGTTGACACGCGGGTTACTCCTTCCTAAAGCGGTGCCGTTTCATTGTTTGCCCAAAATTAAAAGGAAATTGAATGGCAATTAGCCATTCCTTCCAAACGCAAGCCAAACACCCAATTGTTTAGGGTTTCGACTCAGCAGCCTTCAATTTCTAAGGCCATTTCATCACTCGTTCACCATTAAAATTGGTGAGGGGTATGGAAGTAGCCTTTATTTCCATCAGAATCAACACTCAAAGACCATTCTCACTTGCATATCCACATTTCTAGCCCCGATTTCGACGGAGAAGACAAGGGATCTCACTGATGCATTCGTGAAGGTAACTTTCTCGTTCTTTTTTTAAAAAAAAAAAACTACAAAGAAACAAGATATATGTACAAAAGGAAAAAAAAATGAAGACGGAATATAAAAAATTTTAAATCACCTTCTGATTCTTTGATTCTTGGAATTAGATTTGCGTAGTGCGCGTAAAAAATCAAGGAGTAAAAGTGCAGCTTTTTATAGCCTGAATTTACAAAGAAAAATAAAATTATATTTTCTCGCTATCATTTTGCTGTATTCTTTAGCCCACTTTTCTTCTCGTATATTCCTTTGCAGGTTCTACGGATGCAAAGCTGTACGGGGAAAAGGCCGTGGAGGAAGTGCGTGGGAACCACTCGTAGGAGCCCCGTTCTGCTGCTACTCTCGTGTATTCCAGAAACTTCTGGCCTGGGCTCTATCGGTTTACCTCGAATGGCCAAGAAGAAGGGCTACTGCTGCGGCATTGATCAATTAGTCTTAGATTGGGCCTTTTTCGGGTTATTTTTGGTCTCAACTTTGGGGCCCAAAATTTTGCAAATGGATTTGGATTTAATTTAGGCCCGAAGTTTTGTACAGAGATTAGATTTGTGTTTTAATATTTGGGCTAACTATAAATAAACTTTGGACCTATAATCTGTGGACTTTTATTGGTTTTTATTTTAATTTATTTATTTTCTGTAAATAAAATCGGCCCGGGCAAAATGGGTTAACTACAGTTACCTTCTGAGTATTCTTTCTTCTCTGAGGCCGAACGGACGGTGGTTCTTCTTGCCGGACTCTCCTCTGAGTATGAGGCTATTGTTTCTTCGGCGTCGCTCTCTCCGATCTCATTACCCTTCCAACGACTTGTTGATGCTTTGCTTGAGTGTGAAGCTCATCAACGTCGGACCGATCACGATCAGTTGGTGGCTGCGAATACTGTGGAAGGGCCTCCGCTTCAGTCGGTTGATCAGTCGACGGATGGTTCGTTTCGAGGAGGACGGTCCTCTGTTCATGGTCGTGGTCGTTCCTTTCATCCGCGCATCCAATGTCAAATTTGTAATCGCTATGGCCACCTTGCCCGGCGTTGTTACTATAGATACTATCGTGACGAGCAATCCTCACTCGAACCACTAGTGGCGCGACGAGGCTGTTTTGCTCTTGGAATAATTGGGGAAGACTAGGTGCGTGGTGACCGACTTGAAGCCAATGTGTTTAGTCAAAATTGGGGCGTTCATGGTCAAAATTGGAGGCCTTATAGTTGGCCAAATTTTGAGATGGAGAATTGTGACCCACGTGGGCCTCATACAGCTAATCTATTTGTGCCTAATGGAAATGGACAGCATGATAATGCTGAACCAAATTTTAATTCTAGGCTTTATGGGCGTGCGACTGAAGTTGGACGAAATGCTATGGGCCCACATTTTGGTGATGATTCATTGGGCTGCCTGTATGGTAATGTGGCTTCTAGGCCACGTAGGCTTAGTGAGTCCATTCGGTGTCGTCCAACTGATAGTCGATTTGTGCTTGGGCCCTCTACTAACTGTGTTGGTGTTGACAGATCTTGGCAGACTGTTCTTGAGGCTCCGTGGCGGACAAAACCCTGTGCTCATGTTTTTAGTGTTGACTCGTCTCCTTATGATTCGTCTCAGTTTGTTGGGCTTCCCCCCAGGCTTCCTGAGTTGCATGCCTCTGATTATTCTGATGCTACAGCATATGACTCAAATTTTAATTCTGTTGATTCTTTTGTTCCGTTAGGAAGGTGTCCCGATGCCTGCACTGGGGCTACTCATCACGCAAAATTTAAATGCTTTGATTTACAGGCTCATTCAGTATCTGTGTAATTCTTCTCTTTTAATGGGGAATGGAGTCTCTACTAAAATTTCATCCGTTTGGAGTACAACTATTCCTACGAAGGCAAAATTATTACATCTATTGAATGTGCTATGTGTGCCGAGTATTCGAAAAAATTTATTATCTGTGTCTAATTTTGCTACAGATAACAATGTGTTTTTTGAATTTCACCCATCGTATTGTGTGATTAAGGACATCCAGACACAGGAAATCTTAATGCAGGGCCAAATTCGTGATGGGCTCTATCAATTCTCAGCGGGTGTGAGTGTTTTGTCTCCATCCGTTCATAGTACTGTTGTTTAAGGTTCCTCTCCAGTTGATGATGTTTTTATTTTGTGGCATAAAAGGCTAGGTCATCCTGCTTCTAATATTGTAAAAGCTATTTTAGAAAAATGTCAGATTACTGTCAATAAAAATTATATTGATAATGTTTGTGTTGCATGTCAGAAAGGGAAATCTCATAAATTGCCTTTTTTTCGTTCTAATACTGAGTATGTTGACTTGTTTGAATTGGTTGTTTCTGATTTGTGGGGCCCGACTGCTGTTCCATGTGAAGGGAATTTGTATTATGTTTCTTTCATTGACATGACTAGTCGGTTTACCTGGGTATATCTAATAAATCGCAAATCTCAAGCTGTAGAGTGTTTTGCTCAGTTTCAGAAGATGATTCTCACTCAATTCGAGAAGTGTATTAAGAAGTTTCAAAAGTGATTGGGGAGGTGAGTTTCGTGCCTTTTCTTCAGTTCTAGCTCGTCAAGGGATCCTTCATCGTGTTTCCTGTCCTCACACGTCTGAGCAGAATGGTGTTGCTGAGCGTAAACACAGACACATTGTGGAGACTGGTCTTACTCTTCTGGCTCAGGCTAATTTACCAATGGAGTACTAGGGCTATGCGTTCTGCTGTGCAGTCCATCTTATTAATCACTTACCTACTCCTGTTTTGAAAGGACGGTATCCGTATCAAAGTTT
Source organism: Gossypium arboreum (assembly GCF_025698485.1). Taxonomy (NCBI): domain Eukaryota; kingdom Viridiplantae; phylum Streptophyta; class Magnoliopsida; order Malvales; family Malvaceae; genus Gossypium; species Gossypium arboreum. The sequence goes on along the minus strand of NC_069072.1, from coordinate 11,747,599 downwards.
GTTTGACCGCAAACTGACTTATAATCATCTCAAAGTGTTTGGTTGCTGTTGTTTTCCATACTTACGACCGTTTGTTAAACACAAGCTTGAGCTTAGGTCACAACCATCTACATTTCTAGGGTATAGCGCGCATCATAAAGGTTACTTTTGCTTAACGCCAGATGCAAAAGTAATTGTCTCTAGGCATGTTGTTTTTGATGAAAATCGGTTTTTGTTTCCTCTCTCTTCCTCTACCAGTGGTCAGACATCTCTGGGTACTACTACATATGTTCTTATTGTTCGGCCTTTCACCACTAAGGAACCTCGTTTGCCTCCTGCGCCTACAACTGGGATTTCTTTAGCAAGTCATAATGAGGGAATCGATTCACATGATTCTTCTACTACGAGAAGCGCTTCTCACCATAGTTCTGTGAATTCGTTAGACGACTCAGGGACTGTTGTCTGAGAGGAGGCCCGAGAGGAGGCTATCTCTACTGAAGTTATTCCTACTGAGCATGTCCCTGTTCCTATTGTCTCTCCTTCCAATACTCATGCTATGGTTACTCGGTCTAAAGCTGGTATATTTAAACCCAAAGCTTGTGTGCAGACAACATTGAGGTTAAACCAAGTTCTGTTGAGGAGGCTCTTGCTCATCTAGACTGACGGTTAGCTGTTCAAGCTGAATTTGATGCATTAATAGCTAATTCTACATGGGAGCTCTGTTTTCTCCCTCCTGGTCGGAAAGCGATCGATTGCAAGTGGTTCTTTAAGATAAAGAAGAACTCTGATGGAACGATTAACCACCGAAAGGCACGGATGGTGGCCAAGGGCTGTTCATAGGTACCTGGCTGTGATTTTAAAGAGATGTTCAGTCCGGTAGTCAAACCTCCTACTATTCGTGTCATCCTATCTGTTGCTGTGACCAAGGGTTGGCCCCTCCGGCAAGTTGACGTCAATAATGCCTTTTTAAATGGCGATCTGACTGATGACGTGTTTATACAGCAACCTCCTGGCTTTGAGCAACATGGTTCAAATGGTGAAAAGCTAGTGTGTCATCTGACTAAAGCTTTATATGGCTTACGGCAAGCTCCTCGTGCTTGGTTTGACAAATTAAAACAGTTTCTTGTTTCTACTGGTTTTATGTTGTCGAAATCAGACGCTTCATTGTTTGTTCAATCTTCGTCTCACTACACTCTGTACGTTCTTGCATATGTGGATGATATTGTGATCACTGGCAGTTCGTCTGATGAAATAGATTATTTTGTTCAGCAGCTACACAACAAATTTGCTCTAAAGGATATGGGTGATCTTCATTATTTTTTGGGAATTGAAGTCAGTCGATCTTCCTCCGGCGGTCTTCATTTATGTCAGCGTAAATACATTCGGGAACTCCTTGAACGGAGTTCTTTGTCTAATGCCAAAAGTGTTCATACACCGATGGTAAGCTCTTCCTTGTTGTCCAAGGATGAGGGTGAATATCTTGCTGACCCAACTGAATATCGTAGTATTGCCGGCGTTCTTCAGTATATTGTTTTAACTCGGCCTGATATTGCTTATGTTGTTAATCGGGTATGTCAATTTATGCATGCTCCCACTAATCTACATATGGTAGCGTTGAAACGTATTCTTCGGTATTTACGTGGTCCTCTTTCTCATGGTTTGTTCTTTCAACGCTCTGAGTGGCTGTCTTTGGTTGGTTATGCCGATGCAAATTGGGGACTTGATTTTGATGACCGTCAGTCTACTACAGGATACTGTGTGTACTTTGGTCACACGCCTATATCTTGGTGTTCCATGAAACAACAAGTTGTTTCTCGGTCTACGGCAGAGGCTGAATATCGTAGTTTAGCGACTGCCACTAGTGATGTTGCTTGGCTGGTCTCTCTATTAACAGAGTTACAACTGCTTCGACAGTGTGGTGTGATAATTCCAGTGCGGTAGCAGTTGCAGCTAATCTGGTTTTGCATTCCAAGTTTAAACATGTAGAACTTGATCTGTTTTTTGTTAGAGAAAAGGTGGCTAGTGGAGAGTTGATTGTTGGCGAAGTACCTGCCTCTGATCAAGTGGCAGATATTCTCACTAAACCATTGTCTGTGTCGCTGTTTACCAGGTTTCGTCATCTGCTTCGGGTCGTTCCACTTGAGGAAGCTGGGTGAATATTATAGTATCTAAATAACACATGTGATTAGTGTGTGATTAGCTGAGTTGTTAGGTACAGTTACAAAGTTGGTATATTGTTAATAGCAGTTAAGGATTATCTTGTATATATAAGCTTGTATTTGTGCTGATAAAAAGTAAGCAATAATAGATGGTTACCTTCTGAGTATTCTTTCTTCTCTGTGTCTATAGTTTTATCTTTAAACACTTGATTCCTAGAATTCTATCATAAGTAGTTATAAATTGTTAGTTTGTTATGAATCGTTAAACAATTGTGCTATAAATAGATGAGCTCAGTGTAGAGAGAAAGCAGTGATTGGAATTCAAGATTTTCTCAAAGATTTCATCTCTTTGTTTTGCAAATTCAAGTGTTTCAGTAGAGTTTCTTCATGGTTTAGCAACTTTCACGTTTCTTTTCGCTTTGCTTCATGACTCGGTTAAAATCCCCTCACAGCACAAGGCTCACGTAATATGGACGGTCGTTAATTACAAATAATAAAGGAAAATTTTATGTGGCATGAAATATCCACGTAACATATGAGGAAGAACAATTCTATGCATGAATCTAAGTCGGTGCAGCTGGAGCTTATTTAATTTGTTTATATAATTTTTATTTTCATCGTGTTCCCACACCGCAGTACCTACGAAAAGAGAGAATGGAAAACAGCAAAACGTGTTGCCAGCTTCAACCCAAATTACAGACCTGTTTTCCCTAGAAAATTGGATGTAATAATAATAATAATAATAAAAGTATGTATTTGTAAAGAAAATATTTCACAAAACAAAGAGAGAGAGATCCCTTCGACGGTGGAATATGTTTTGAATTTGTGTTTTCTCTTAGATTATGTCAGCTGTGAAAGCTGTATATAACATTTAATTATTTATACATTCCTATTCTAGTTAATGTCTACTACTCAGGTTTCAGGCAACGGGTTTTGTGGAATCTATATACCGACCTTTCTTTTGTTGACAAATGTCACACCCACCGTCACACTCACTTTTTTTTTTTTACAAAGTCAGCTCTCTAATATATTTAAATTTGATATTTAATCTCTTTTTAGTTTCTATATTTTTAATTATTCAAAATGCTTAATATCCTTAATTCTTCAATTAAAACATTAAGTGGTTATATATAACTTGAATATCTTCAAAGTAGTAGAGATTGATATTTGAATTCCAATTTCTTTTAGGTTTCAATTGGATTTTTAACATTATAAGACAATGGTCAAATTTCAATTTTGGCCCCTAAATTATGTTGAAACTTGAGATTTAATCTATATGCATTAATTCTTGACATAATTTGGTTGTCTATATCTGTAATGTCATTAATTAGTCTAAATAGTTAATATTGTTGACTGCTTCAATCAAAATATAAATATTATTTTTCTTAAGAACACTATTAAACCAAAATATATTTATATTATTACGACGAGTTCGAATGTGTGTTTCTAAGGAAAAATTCTAATAAATATTTTTAAAATTATTTTTATTGTTACATGACTATCAAGTGAATATTTTTCAATTTTAAAACGTCATGTGAAATAATTTAATAGAAGAATTTTAACGATGATAACAACTTAACTTGAATTTTAAATCCGAAAAGTAAAAGATTATATTCATGAAAATAAAAAAAAATTAAATTCCAAAATAACGTTCAAAGTGTATATGAACTTAGAATATACTTTTAATTATAATTTAACATAAATAAATAACAAATCTAACGCTAAATGTTGGTAAAAAAACCTTAGTAGAAGTGCAGCTTGAAATTGGTGGTTGAATCAGAGGGGCGGTGCACCACCATTGAAGTCTTTATTCTCACCAACCTGAAGTCATTTACGTGATAGTTACGTTTCCGTGTTCAAAGATTGATTTCAAAGTAAACTTAGACTTAAAAGGCAGGTGTATTCTTAAGTGAATATCTATGGTCTTCCCTACCCCCTCTCTCTCTCTTCCGACTATCGCTTACTAGATTCAATTCAAAGCATGCTGAGACACCTACCACTTAACTCTATATTTGTGTAATAACTTTTTTTGTATTTTATCTCTTCATAATTCTATTTAAAGTTTTTCATATGACAACAAAACAAAACTGAGGGAAGAGATGATGTCATTTCTTTTTTTAATTCAAGCCATAAGTTGATTGATTGAAGTAAATTAATTTATGTTTGAAACCAAAATTCGATATATAGGTTTAAGTTTATGATAGTACAGTGCGTACATGTATAAGTGTGTAAATTTAAATTTGTTTTGTATACCTTTTAAAACATTCATTTATTCATGTCCCATTAATTTAATATTTTTTTCATATTATGTTTCAGTTATTATTTTTTAATTATCATGTTGGTAGTTATATCATGTATAATATTACTCTCCACCTACCACACCCCATTCACGTAACACTTCCTTTCCTTGAAGTATTGGGGCATCATGTCGTGTCTTTTAAGACCAAGTCCCACGTCTGTGTTGTGTCCCTTTAGTTCGTAATGTAATGCCAATATCACTGGTTTTGGTCTTGTTTATATTTTATGTTGTGTTACACAAGGATTCTGCTTTTACCTCTATTAATCAATTGAGAAATCACCTTGGAAGTGAAAACTGTCACACATTTGAAGAAAAAGGCAAAAACTATTTCATAAACTTGAAGAAAAAAGTTAAGTAAGCATGCAAAAATGTAAATCCAGTAAGAATTGGATGAGGTTGAACCAAGGGTTTATTATTATTTCTTTTACCCAAACTAACATTATTACAAATTTTGTGGTTATTACGCATAAAATTCAAATCCTAAATCTAATATTTTCCCACGTAAAATCTGCATTAAAAAAAAATACTAGCCTAAAATTTACATAAAATTTTGTTTTAGGATAAAATATGCTATAAGTTTATTTACTTTTTGCAAACTTAGAATTTAGTCCCTATACTTTTATTTTTAAGAATCTAATTCTTCTACTTTTAACTTTCAAAATTTAGATTCAACTCATAACACTGTTAAAATTATTTTGTTAATTTCAAGTTCATTAAAGTTCCATGTTTTTAGTTATATGGCTATCATATGAGTTTTTTTTATTTCAAAATATCACATCAATAAATTCAAAAGAAACTTTAACCGTGTTAAAATTAAAATTGAATTTTGAAATATGAAAAATAAAGAAATTAAATTTTAAAATAAATATATAAAACTAAAATTTAAATTTATAATTAAAAACCACATGAAATTATAACAAATTTTAATCTTTATTTATTTATTTATTGAAAGCCTTTATTTTATACTAAGGGTTTTGAAACTTGGTAAAATGGGTCAGTTGACTAGAAGTAAAATATTTTTGTTTTAAACTTGATTTTGACATTTCATAAGTATACAATCATTCTTTGGAAATGTGTCCTTTTATCCGTATTATTGGGTGGGGTTTTTTTTATTAATACTAATTCGGCAGGTTTGATTGGTATAAATTAAGGGATTTTTTCATAGGTTAAGAGATTGATAAGTGGTATTAATTGATTTTAGAAAATAAAATTATATAAATGAGGCACATGATTACATATATCCGACTTTTAATCAGGAGTGTCAAAAGGAATAGAGAAAGGACCCTAGTCCCTTAAAATTTAAATTTTACTTTATTTACTTTTGAAAATGTATAAAATTATAAATTAATAATAATTTAAAATTATAGGATTTTCATTTAATTTTAAATAATTGTAAAAGTATAGTGAAATTATATTTTAATTCTTATCAAAATTTATAACTTAATTCTAACCCTAAAAAATTGTCGACTTTGCCTCTACTTTTAACTTGTCTTGTAGAATTAAAAACTTCACCGACTAAATATCAAATAATATTTTTATGAAATAATTTAGGGTTTAATAAAATGTTTTCTTATCGAATTATTATATATTATTTTTACTTTAAGTTTTATTATACAAATATAAAATTATTTAATATAATTTATTTTTATATTCATAAATATAAAGTTATTATTGATGTAATTATCATGATCACCTCTAGTTTGGACAATATAGAGTAATTGGGTTAACGTTTAATTACTAGGGTAGTAATTGCTCTACTTTCTCTTGTAATTACAAAGAATTATAATTCCCTAGACGTACTTGGCTGACAGGGTGCAATTACATTGTGAATTCTTATGCCATGTTTGGTAGTACAAATTGTAATTATATAGTTACATAATTTATAATTTTAAAAATATTAATTACTTTAAAACATTACTAGTATGATCACTACATGAAAATAGGGCTTTAGCGGCATTTTTAACGGCGTTTTATCAAAAAACGCCGCAAAAATTGTAAAACACAGAGCAATAGCGGCGTTTTATGAAAAACGCCACTAAAAACAGAGCAATAGCCGCATTTTAGTAAAAAACGCCACTAAAAACAGAGCATTAGCGGTGCTTTTGGTAAAACGCCGCTAAAGACCCGAGCATTAGCGGCGCTTTTGGTAAAACGCCGCTAAAGACCCGAGCATTCGTGGCGCTTTTGGTAAAACGCCGCTAAAGACCCGAGCATTCGTGGCGCTTTTGGTAAAACGCCGCTAAAGACCCGAGCATTAGCGGCGCTTTTAGTAAAACACCGCTAAAAGTCATATAACCCCTAAACCCTAAAAAAATCATAAACACTAATCTATAACCCCTAAAATAATAATTATTAAAATTTATGGTTATACAATATATTAAATATTTTCTTATATAATCGTAAAAGAGATAGTATTGAATTTAAAATATTAAATTAATTATCATTATAGTTTAAGGTTTATGAGTTAACTATGGTTTAAGATATATAGTTTTAGGGTTTAAGTTTAAGAGTTAACTAGTATTTGAAGGTTTATGATGAATTATGGGTTTAGGGATTAATATGATTTAAGGTTTAGGGGTTAGGGTTGGAGTTTAAGGTGTAAGGTTTTAGGGTTAAGGAATATTTAGTGTTTATGGGATAGGGGTTAAGAGGTTTAGAGTTTAGATAAGCAATAAAATTCCTTTTAATTATCTTTGTCCCTTGTATATATATATATATATATATATATATATATATATATATATATATATATATAGGGTTTATGATTTGGAGTTTAGGGTTTGGGGTGTGGGGTTTAGGGTTTAGGCTTTATAATTTAGGCGCCTTAGACTACTTTAGTGTTTATGGGATAGGGTTAAAGGTTTAGGGTTATGATTAAGTAGTATTTTTAATTTATATGTTAAACGATTTCTTATATAATTGTAAATGAGATAATATTAATTTGAATATTATATTAAAATTATAATTACAGTTTAAATTATTTAAGAGATAATAGTTTATATAAATAAAATGGTTTAAGATTTAATCTAAAATATTTTGATATATTAAAATAATTCAATTCAAATTAATTCCTCTACACTTAATTTATTTAAGTGAAATTTAAACTTAAAATTGTCATAGAATATAACAAATAAAAATGAAATATAAAAACTAAGAGATTATCTTGGCGTTTATTTAAAAACGCAAAAAAAACATAGCAGTTAACAAAAACGGCGTCGTTTTAATTGGATATTTAGGAGAGTAGCGGCATTTTTTAAAAAAGCCGCAAAAAACATAGCAGTTTAACGAAAACGGCATCGTTTTAATTGGATTTTAGAGTATCATGCTTTTAAAAAACGCCACAAAAAGAAAAAAAGTATAACATAACGGCGTCGTTTTATATGAAGATTTAGGGGATTAGCGGCGTTCCGCAAAAACAAAATACTTTAAAGTAAACGTCGTCGTTTTTATATGTATGGGTTTGAATCAATAGTTGTATTAATTTAAAAAAAAAAGGCAAATTATGCTATTATCCCATGTACTATATGTAAAATGTGTATTTAGTCCTTATATTTTAATTTGAATAGTTTTAGTCCCTGTATTTTTCAAATCGATCAATTTTATCGTTTGTACATTTCAAAATTTAAAATTTTAGTCATGGTGACTCAAATGATAGCAATTATATATGTTTGGTTAAATTATGCTATTAGTCTTGGTATTGTGCGTAAAGTTGTAGGTTGAGTTCATGTTATCCAATTAGATTATTATTGGTCCCTATATATACTTTTCAAATTTTAAAATATTAATTTTGACACAAATGACAACCGTTAAATCCGTAACTGGCTTTTTGTGAGTAATATGTTTGTTACATTAGATTTTAGAAATAGCAAATCTTAATGAATTTAATAGCTACCATTTAATTAATACTACAATTTTAAAATTTGAAAATTAAAATGACTAAAAATAACAAAATGAAAGTAAAAGGACTAAATCCACAACTTACATATAATTCAACAACTAATAGAAAAAAATATAATTAAAAATATTTAACTTGTTTATATTTAAAAATTAATAAATATCAAATGAAAATAACATGTATATATTTATAAAAAAATTAAAACAATATCATTAGGTTTAAATAAATTTACTTTAAGTATTTATAAAGATTTAAGGGATTTAAGTAAAACTAAATTGGAGATTTAAGGGATTAGTGGCATTTTTAAAAAAAACGCCGCAAAAAAAACGCCGCAAAAAACATAATTTTTTACCTTGAACGGTGTCGTTTTCCTTGAAGTGTTTGCTTCTTTCTCATGCCCGACACCCATTCCCCCCAAAATAGTTTTCCCCAATTCTGTAATTTCTTCTAAACCCTAAATTTCCCTTAAAAGAATCAGCAGGCACGGTTAAGATTCATTGTCGAGCTAACATGCATCTGACTTGAATCACTTTTCTGTTTTGGAGGTTACTCGTTTGCTTCATCGGAGTGTAAAATTTCAGGTAAGTTGTGCTTTTATTTGAGAACAATTTATTTCTTCTTTGTTTAACCTATGGGTTTTGGATGATGTTGGATGAAGTGTCGGTCAACCAAGTTGTAGGATATTCATTTTGGGTTGGCAATTGTGTCTGAATGCACTCAATGACAACCACGAAAGCAAAATCCTCAGCCACTTATTTTTTCGAACACAAAGATCTTGTATCATGTTCACACAATTTTGAATTGTTGTTTGTTGTATCTTGATTCGAGCTATGATAGGAATCTATTTGGGTTAAAGGTTAGTTCATATCCACTGAAGGATCGAAGAACTGAGCATGGACAATCCGACTGACAAAACAATTGAAGAGTTGCTCATTTCTAAGATACAATTAACTCTAAAAAAAGAAAATTAACTCATAATTACTGTCGACCGGATATTATTTCCATGGAAAAAAAACACCATTAGTATAATCAGTATGCGCTAGAGCGGTGACATATGTTCTTCGACTATCCACCAAAATTAATATAAGTGAGCTACCTTGCTATAATTACAGATATGTTGTTATACAATAATTTGAGCTCTTTTGCAATCGTTCTTAAGCTTTATGCTCGGTCTTTGTGTCAATTATGAGTTTATTAAATCAAAGTATTCTAAATAATATATATATAGGATTTTCGTTTTCCTAGTATGGTATATGGAAATTGTTTTATCTTATCAAATATATATATAGAATAGTAGTAGATACATATAAGGCCAAGTTTCATTCATTAAGTGGGAACCAGGTTCTGGGGGTTTTCAGTTTCATGTAGTTACATGTGTCTGGTAATAAGTAAAAAAAGCTGAAAAAACTTAAGCATTAACTTCAATGGAAACTGTCAAAGATTGAAAGGGTATTAGCTGATATATTATTTAGCATGTAATAATATATCATATTTTAGAGCAGTGTTAAAGGATAGGGGAGATGAACCCTTTCATAAATGACAATCAAATCAAAATTATAGGAAAGGAAAATGGGGCATGTAATAGAAAAAAGTAAGTAAGGTGGATAAATCAAATAGGTTCCCTTTTTTTTTTTCTTCTTCTCATATCATCTCAATTTGTAACCTTTTCATAGAACAGGTTACAATTGAAAATGCTACAATCTAAATCACCATCTTGTTGTCCAAAAGTGAAACCCTCCAAAAATATTCTCACGAATGGTGCTTTAAGTCACATCTCAGGGGATAAAATCATATACTTTCTTTCTTTTTGAGATAAAAAATTAAATCATATTTTGGGACGACAAATTTGTCCCTAGAAGCTTTGAAAACCGTCTCTAAAAGCTATCTCTAAACTCTAATGCATATCACTTGCCTTGTCTATTTGTTGGGGTAGACCAGGAACTCAACCTGGTTTTGCCTGCAGCTTCTTCTTGGTCCCTTTAGCGCATTGTGTTCTAATGACTCGTATCAGGTCCTCATAAAGCTTGTTTGAATCAGGGACATTAAATTTGTACATGGGTCAAGTCTCGATTCAAATTCATTTTTAAAATTTTTTGCCTAAGTTTAAATCCGGTTGAGCCATAACCAACTTAGGAGGGTCAAACCTATCAAGCCTAACTCCTTGGATGGGTCTAAGGGTTATCATGGCCTAGCTTGTATAAGCAAACATTGGCAAATTCTTATTTAAGTTGCAAAACCATAATCAATTCAAGATTTAACTGATATGAGGTATTATTATTTTTTTGATTTTGCAGGTAAAAGACATATTATTACAAAGCTAAAGGGTCTTGTAGGGTTGTAAACAGGAACTGGTGAAGTTGATGGGACCCTCTGTGTTGAATAAAAGTTAAGGTAATTTTTTTCTTTTTTTTTTTTGATTGACAAACTTCACAATGTAAAACAAATACATTGATTGCATTTGTCTGTAACAGTTCAAATACTGATTACTAAAAGCTCTGGATATATATAGAAAGTTAAGTTAAATGGCTTTCCCAAGGTCTGAATCGAGTAGTAAAAAGATATAGTGGCTTCATCATGAATGGATTCAGATTTCATACCAAATATCGCGAGAGATTGAGGAGAACTCAAAATTGTGGAGTAGTTGTTAACTCTTTAACTACAAGTTACGCTAGTGCTAGGGACAGTAATCCTGTCGAGGGAAATGTGGAGTATTACGGATTTCTAACCGACATTATTGAGTTGGATTACTATGGAAAATGGAAAGTTGTCTTATTTCGATGTGATTGGGCTGATGCTAATATCGTCATGGAATTAAAATGATCGCTTTGGTTTTACAATGGTGAATTTCTCTCGATTAATTCACACTGGAGAACATTTGATAGACGAGCCGTATGTATTTTCTTCTCAAGTTAAACAAGTTTTTTACTCGAAAGATCCAATTGATGAGGGTTGGTACGTTGTACTCCGAAACACCCCTAGAGACTTATTTGACATGGGGAATGAAAGTAGAGATGACATCGTTGAAAGATCAGAAACTTTACCTTTTCCAGAACAAAACTTAAATGAAAATATCCCTAGTACTAGTACACAATTTCAATGGGTTCGTCAAGATGTGGAGGAAGATATTTACGATTTATGATGTAGTAAGATTTTATGATTTTTTATTTATATGTAATGTTATAATTTTAACATTGGTCATGTTATATAATTTAACTATTTTATATTTACTATTGTTGTTATTTCTTACTAAAATTTTAACTATTTTATGTGTTGCAGAAAAATGCCTAGAAGAAGATTAAGAGATCTTAGTATTGCACGAATACTACAAATTTGGAAGAAGTAAATCTTGAACAAACAAAGCTTGTTGGATCTTCAAGCGTGCAGTAGACACTTGACGAGTCTGTGGAATTTCAAAGTAATGTTAAGTTTATTTTACAAATTGTATTAAATTTTATTACTGATTTATTTTAAATTTCAATATAGTAATAATATATTATTTTTCAGCTGAAAATGGTCGGACGCTGCAGAGGTGAGGACGACGCTCCTAATGATTTATATAACTTAAATTTCATCGAGCGTGTCAAAGTAACTAGAAGCTTGACCATGGTCACTGTTGGACAAGAAGCTCGACTTTTAGCAGGCTATTTGGGCATTATAGCACGAAATGCCAATATGTTGCCCATCAACTACGAATCATGGCATAACATGCCAGATAGCAATAAAAATCAAGCTCTCTCTAATATTAAGGTAACAAAACGTTAATGTAATTTATAATACTTTGGTTTAAGTTTCATTTATAATTACTTCCTAAACTTGTGTTTTTTAGGAGAGGTTTGCTTTAGAGGTCTCTGATGCATATTTCAAGAAGGCATTGGGTAAAAAATGGAGAGACCATAAAAGCATTTTGAAAAAAGAATATTTTAAAAAACCCATAAGCCTCGAACAAAAATTGCAAAATGTCCCACCGGGAATGCTGAGGTACCAATGGGAAGATGCGGTTCGATTTTAGAATTCAAAGAAAGGAGAGGTATTATGTACTTGCAAACTCTTATAAATTTTTCGGTTTATAGTATTTACTATATACGTAATAATAATTTTATTATGTAGGACCGTGAGCGAGTTGGAACAAGCAAGCAGCAAAAAAAAAATTTACGCATTACCAGCAGGTCGAGAAGTTTTGCTTGTGTAGCTCAAGTCATGCAGTACTATGGATTTATTAATTCTATCAAGTATTAATGACTTTTACAATTAAATAATATTTACTACTATATTGTAGGAAGCCTCGTCTGGTCAAAAGTTGGACGCCTTGACTTTTTGACATTACGCACAAGAAAAAGATGGAACTCCAATGACATCCGAGGTGCAGAAATTATGGTATATTTACTTAATAAAATTTGATTCATTATAAATATTTATAATATTTAATTATAAAGTTTTAATTTCGCTTTTATTAGTTTAATTTAAATAATATTATGTTGTATTCCTTTTATTGTATATTTCGTTTCTAACTCTTTAACCGATTTATTAGGAGAAACTAAAAGATAAGAAGGCGAGTATGAAGCGCATCGCTTCAATGATAGTTCTGTTAATTTTGAGGATATAGATAATGTAATTATTAATGAAGTTTTGGGTCCGTAAAGGTATGGTCGGGTTAGATTTCAAGGATCCGTGTTAACCCGACCCAATATTTTGGATCCACCTCGTATCAATACATGCCTTCGGGAGTCAAAGTCAAGTCAAGTTCGAGGCTAAAAGATCGATAGTTCAGATACAAGCTAGCACAGATAAGAAAATTTCTCAACTTAGAGCGGAGGGCCTGGAGGAGGCGGAGGCAAGAGGAGGAGGAGGCGAGCAGTAAGAAAATACAATGAACTCCAGCTATGACTTCATCTATGATGACTATGTTCCAGCAATTTCAAAATCCGCCATCTTAGACATTTGTTTTCTTGTAACTTTCAACATTATTGTAAGAATATTTTGAATATTCATTTACAATTTATATAATATATTTTTTGTATAATTTTGTATTATTTAAATTTGCAGGTTTTGGTTGGATTTCATGGTATATTTGCTGTTTTTGGTTGAATTTCTTGCAGGAGGGTTGGATATAGGTGCAAAAATACATATTGCAAAACTGGGCAAATTAGCGGCGTTTTTTCTAAAAGCGCCGCTAAAAGTCCTGGTCTTTAGCGGCGTTTTTTTAAAGCACCGCTAAAAGTCCTGGTCTTTAGCGGCGTTTTTTTTAAAAGCGCCGCTAAAAGTCCTGGTCTTTAGAAGCGCTTTTTTCAGAAAAAACGCCGTTAACTTTACAGGCGTTACATATAGCGACGTTTTTTGCGGCACTTGGGAAAGCGCCGCTAAATTTTTTAGCAGCGCTTAAAAACGCCGCTAAAGGCAAAAAAAACGCTGCTAAAAGTCTGTTTTCCTATAGTGGATAAAAATAATTTATAAACAAATAACAAAAGTTAAAATCAAATAATCATATGTATTATGTTCGTTTAAAAAAAGTAGTTGATAATATGATTACTTGTAACACCCCAAACCCGGCCCAGACGTTACGGCCGAATTCGGCGTGTCATATTGAAGTGTTTTTCGAAAACCATGTTTTCATTGGAAACCCGTCTTGATGTAAAACTCATTGGAGCGTTATTGTAAAACTCATGTTTTAATTAAAAATCTTTGAAAAGAATATTTTCGTTATAGATTAAAGTGAATGGAAGCTGTGCACCAGGTAGGAAGCCAGAAAAGAAGAGGCGAGTCTATTGGACTGGTTAAGTACCAAGCTCTTCATGGATCCAATCCTAGACATGCACACATCCATTGCCACACTTAAAGCATATTACTTGTCCACGAACAACAAATTAAGTTTAAGTCCATTTAAAATATTTATTTCCTTTGAAAACATTTACGTTGCGAAAGCTTTGCTCGATAATCATGATATTTTGAAAATAAGTAACTTTTATAAAACGCGCCCTAGAGCTAACCAATTTAATAACCCAAAATATTAAAAATAATAAAAAGAGCGGCCTTATTACAACTTAAACCAGAATAAAAATAATCAAAATAATAAATGCGAAACTTATTTTAAAGAAAACAGAAACTTAATCTTCGTGGCCACTCTGAATCCCACCCAGCTCCAAGTCCTCCAACTAGGGCTCACCTGCAAGGATGGAAGAGAAAGGGGGTGAGTTTGGAAAACTCAGTGTGTAAAGTATCCCAACTAGAGCCCAAATCGGTTCAAGCTTTACTGGGCCTAAGCCCTATTCAGAAATCAGTGTTAACTGGGCCTTAGCCCATATCAATATTAATCTGGGCCATAGCCCCTTACAGTATCAGAGTATTTTGGGCCTAGCCCATATTAGTATCAATCTGGGCCGTAGCCCTATTACAAGTCGAGATATATTGGGCCTTGGCCATATTAACACAGTTGGGCCCATTTCAATACAGTTGGCCCATAACAAAATAGCCTCATATGATTAATGCATGATAACCCCATCCAACCCTGCACTTGCCTCCGTCCATCCCTACACTTCCTGTGGGGAATAAATCACCCACGCCATCCCTACACTTACAGTGTTAGCATCGGTTGCGGCACTAACTATAATCCGCAGCAAAGCTGCTTATATCAGAATATCTGGCACAGCCACCAGAATGGGTTCTTCCTCTATAACATAACCCAGATCCCATGCAATAGATATACATGTCATGGCATACAATAAACAGAATCAGAATATCATGCATTTCAATCAAAATTAACCTTAGGGGTATAACGGTCATTTTGCACCTAGGGGTAAAATGGTAATTTTCATACTTAGGGGTATTTTAGTAAAATTCACTATTTTAGGGTTTGCATACATCCTACAACTGTTAACGTATCAATAGAAACACTTACCGAGCGTCTTTACTGAATTGGGCCCGTTGGCCCATTAACCCGTTTTCGGCCCATTAAGCCCAAATATACCGAAGTGCACGAAATTGTGCACTCTGCAATCATACCGCTTTAGATTACCAAAATTAACAAACAACCATCTCATGAGCGCTCGCACGCTCGCAAGTTCACAAAATGCTAACTTTCCGGCATATCGGCTTTTCGGCTTTTGCCGATCTAGTCTATGAGTGGGTGTCGTTTACACACCTGTTTTTCGATGAAACTTTGATGAGTTCCACACACGAGTTGCCTACAATCAGTTACTAACATGTTAAACTATGAATCCATAACAACTTAACACATCAAACCCTTACCATATTTGGCCCTTAACACCTTAGGCACTAAAGTTCTTACCTTTGCCGGAAAATTCGACTAGATCTAATTCTGGTCGTTCCAAATATCCAAGCCCTCGATTAGTAGCCTTTAATCCACACTAGAGCAAAAAAAATAAAATAACACCACTAAACCCTTTTAGTTTAGTCGACAGCCACCCTATGTATATAGGGGTTTTCAGCTTTTTTTAAACCACAAGATGCAAATGGAAAGAAGGTTCGAAAACTTACCAAGAGATCTACTCGTTGAAGAACGTTACAAATACCTTCCTACCCCAGATCCGTTGTGAATCCAACTTAAACGTGCGTAGAAAATAGATCTAAATATTAATTCTCGAATCACTAAAATATGAGGCTTTTCGGCTTTTGGATCTATCCTAGAATATGGTTATTGCGATCTAAAAGAAAAAAATAGGTGACGATAAGTTCACCATCGAAGAGACAATCAATAGAGGAAGAGATGTAAGATTAGAGGTTCGGTCTTTTGAAAGATTAAAAGGAAAGGAGATATGGTTTCAACCAAAGGATTAATCGGCAACCAATATTTGAGAAGAAAAAGTTGTTTTAAAAAGAATTTGGCTTCGAGGAAAGAAAATAGAAAAGGAGAGAATTGTTCAGCTTTTGGGAAAAATAGAAAGAATATGAGCAAAAGAAATAAGATAAGATTAAAATAAAGTCCTTTTCCAATTTTAATTCCTTCCTTAGCTCCCTAATTTCTGGCCAAATTCAAAGTTTGAATTTCATTCAAACTCCTAACCGGTGATCTGCAGCCTTATCCACCGCTTCATCATGCTGCTAAGAAGAGTTTCGGTCAAACTCTAACTCCCCCCCACGTGAGCAGCAAAATTGGTAGCCCATTACGCGTACAATAGCTCGAACTCCAGACCTTAGTCCGCCCTTGCACCTACTCCCGTGCTGCTGGCCACTGCACCATGCTTTCTTCCTTGCCAATATATGGTCACAATTAATTTTAAACCTTACCTGCTGAAGCTCCAGTCCGCTTAAAAATAAAAGGAAATTTCGCCCACGCCACTCAACCTTCAACCTCCGAACACTCACCACACTTGCTTGCCACTGCGACACAACCTCGCTTTTGTTATAATATGACCGCATTTACTTATAAGCCTTATTCGCTTCAGTCACGGGCTACTTAAAAGAAATAAAACACGTTTCGCTGTCCCCTGTATTCGAACTCGTGACCACTGGGTCTCCTTAGCGCGCTGCTGCCACTACGCGAAGGCGCTCTTTGTGTTAAATTATACTTGCAACTCCTCTTAACCCTTATTCTAGCCACGATCTGCATATTAAACCCAAATTGCGACGCCGCACCTTGAACCCAGGCACCTCCCTAGCGTCCTCCTAGCGTCCTTAGCCATTGGGCCAAATGCCTGCTTGTGCTAAAACTTAGCCCTAATTTATTAATGAAGCCTCACGCCTGATTCCTTAAGAGGCAAGATTCAAGAATTTTGCTAAAGCTATGGGCCGAGCCCGGACCTTTCCCCACATTATACCCCTTCGTTACATATTTAATTACTAATAATAATAATAATAATAATAATAATAATAATAATAATAATAATAATAATAATTTCATAAACATAAAAATTTCAAATACCAATAATACAAACAAATAATAATTTTCATAAAAATTTTCAAACATACATACTGAAATATTTTTCTAATAATAATTTTATCTCATAATACTAATTAAAATTTCATAAAAATTTAAAATATCCGTAATAATAAATATAGTAAAAATTTTCTAGTAGTAATTCAAAATTTTTTCTTAAATGGTAATATTTAAAACTTCTTAATTATTCAGGTTTCCTTCTATCCGAATCCCAGACTCAAAGCCCAACTCTTCTAGGCCCCAAAAATCGGAGCGTTACAACTCTACTCCCCTTAAAGAAATTTCTTCCTCAAAATTTCTAACTATCAACTAACCGTATTACTCAAGTCAAACCTCTATGCTTCCGCTGTGCACTCTAATTAAAAATAACTGTTAGTACGACCCAGAACATCTAATTACTAAAGTAAAGGAACATTTATCAAGCACGCATACAATTCGTAACACACACTCAAATAGAATAAACTTGGAAATCCCGAGCTCGATCCTCCTTAGACCCACATCTAAGACATGCTCATGTCTTCCTATGGCATTCACTCGGATGACGCCCGTTGCAGTCTTTGCAGGTTGGAAAGTTTGGTCCTACCTTAACATGTTTCACAGAATGAGGCTTGGTTTTCTGAGAACTAGAATCCTTCCTCTTCCTACACTCCAAGCACCCTGCTTGAAGCATTTCCCTAATTTCCTTAATTTTGGTATCCAATACTTCCTCTACCACTTTCCTTACTAACTTGGCCAGTGCCTCAGTCCTAAGCTCTGAGTTACCGCTACCCGAAGTTGGCAGACTTTGCTTACCCTCAGAATCCATATCAATACTCTACATTACCAGTACGCATATCAAACAACTACAAAGATCTCAAAAAAGATTTACTATTTATTCATATGTTTTATGCAAAGATATTATTTTAAAGTTTCTATTTTCCCAGAATTATAGCCTAGCTATAGTCTCAGTATTCTAGGGTTTTTAGTATTGCCCTAGCTATAATGTCATGATATGGTCTCAGTTCTATCTACAGTAATATCTTAATACAGTGTAGTATGACTAACAGGAATACTTACAGACTTGGTGCCGGGGATTCAGTGTGCCACTTCTTTCTCCAAACCATTTAAAACCACAAACCATATATTTAGTCACAGAAAATAGAATTTCTTAAAATTTAAAAAAAAAATACCTTTGTTTTGAAATTCTTGATTTTAGACCCGTTTTAAAAAAACCAGAAAAAACTTGAACCATTTTATCATGTATACCTTGTAAAACATCTTTGAAAAGAACTTTTCAAAACCATTTCCAAAAATACCCCTCTTAGGCTTAAGTTTTCGAAAAGATTTTCGGACCCGATCCACAGTCGAGTTGTTGCAACTGGGCTCTGATACCACTAAATGTAACACCCCAAACCCGGCCTAGACGTTACGGCCGAATTTGGCGTGTCACATTGTAGTGTTTTTCGAAAACCATGTTTTCATTGAAAATCCTTCTTGATGTAAAACTCATTGGAGCGTTATTGTAAAACTCATGTTTTAATTAAAAATCTTTGAAAAGAATATTTTCGTTATAGATTAAAGTGAATGGAAGCTGTGCACCAGGTAGGAAGCCAGAAAAGAGGAGGTGAGTCTATTGGACTGCTTAAGTACCAAGCTTTTCATGGATCCAATCCTAGACATGCACACATCCATTGCCACACTTAAAGCATATTACTTGTCCACGAACAACAAATTAAGTTTAAGTCCATTTAAAATATTTATTTCCTTTGAAAACATTTACGTTGCGAAAGCTTTGCTCGGTAATCTTGATATTTTGAAAATAAGTAACTTTTATAAAATGCACCCTAAAGCTAACCAATTTAATAACCCAAAATATTAAAAATAATAAAAAGAGCGACCTTATTACGACTTAAACCAGAATAAAAATAATCAAAATAATAAATGCGAAACTTATTTTAAAGAAAACAGAAACTTAATCTTCGTGGCCACTCTGAATCCCGTTCAGCTCCAAGTCCATCAACTAGGGCTCATCTGCAAGGATGGAAGAGAAAGGGGTGATTTTGGAAAACTCAGTATGTAAAGTATCCCAACCAGAGCCCAAATTGGTTCAAGCTTTACTGGGCCTAAACCCTATTCAGAAATCAGTGTTACCTGGGCCTTAGCCCATATCAATATTAATCTGGGCCATATCCCCTTACAGTATCAGAGTATTTTGGGCCTAGCCCATATTAGTATCAATCTGGGCCGTAGCCCTATTACAAGTCGAGATATATTGGGCCTTGGCCATATTAACACAGTTGGGCCCATTTCAATACAGTTGGCCCATAACAAAACAGCCTCATAGGATTAATGCATGATAACCCCATCCAACCCTGCACTTGCCTCCGTCCATCCCTACACTTCCTGTGGGGAATAAATCACCCACGCCATCCCTACACTTACAGTGTTAGCACTGGTTGCGACACTAGCTATAATCCGCAGCAAAGCTGCTTATATCAGAATATGTGGCACAGCCACCAGAATGGGTTCTTCCTCCATAACATAACACACATCCCATGCAACAGATATATATGTCATGGCATACAACAAACAGAATCAGAATATCATGCATTTCAGTCAAAATTAACCCTAGGGGTATAACGGTCATTTTGCACCTAGGGGTAAAATGGTAATTTTTATACTTAGGGTTATTTTAGTAAAATTCACTATTTTAGGGTTTACATACATCCTACAACCGTTAATGCATCAACAGAAATACTTACCGAGCGTCTTTACTGAATTGGGCCCGTTGGCCCAATAACCCGTTTTCGGCCCATTAAGCCCAAATATACCGAAGTGCACGAAATTGAGCACTCTGCAATCATACTGCTTTAGATTACCAAAATTAACAAACAACCATCTCACGAGCGCTCGAACGCTCGCAAGTTCACAAAATGCTAACTTTCCGGCATTTCGGCTTTTGCCGATCTAGTCTATGAGTGGGTGTAGTTTACACACCTGTTTTTTGACGAAACTTTGACGAGTTCCACACACGAGTTGCCTACAATTAGTTACTAACATGTTAAACTATGAATCCATAACAACTTAACACATCAAACCCTTACCATATTTGGCCCTTAACACCTTAGGCACTAAAGTTCTTACCTTCGCCGGAAAAGTCGACTAGATCTAATTCTGGTCGTTCCAAATATCCAAGCCCTCGATTAGTAGCCTTTAATCCACACTAGAGGAAAACAAATCAAATAACACCACTAAACCCTTTTAGTTTAGTCGACAGCCACCCTATGTATATAGGGGTTTTCAACTTTTTTTAAACCACAAGATGCAAATGGAAGGAAGGTTCGAATACTTACCAAGAGATCTACTCGTTGAAGAACGTTCCAAATACCTTCCTACCCCAGATCCGTTGTGAATCCAACTTAAACGTGCGTAGAAAATAGATCTAAATATTAATTCCCGAATCACTAAAATATGAGGCTTTTCGGCTTTTGGATCTATCCTAGAATATGGCTATTGCGATCTAAAAGAAAAAAATAGGTGACGATAAGTTCACCATCGAAGAGACAATCAGTAGAGGAAGAGATGTAAGATTAGAGGTTCGGTCTTTTGAAAGATTAAAAGGAAAGGAGATATGGTTTCAACCAAAGAAGTAATTGGCAACCATTATTTGAGAAGAAAAAGTTGTTTTTAAAAAGAATTTGGCTTCGAGGAAAGAAAATAGAAAAGGAGATAATTGTTCAGCTTTTGGGAAAAATAGAAAAGAATATGAGCAAAAGAAATAAGATAAGATTAAAATAAAGTCCTTTTCCAATTTTAATTCCTTCCTTAGCTCCCTAATTTCTGGCCAAATTCAAAGTTTGAATTTCATTCAAACTCTTAACCGCTGATCTACAGCCTTATCCACCGCTTCATCATGCTGCTAAGAAGAGTTCCGTTCAAACTCTAACTCCCCCCACGTGAGCAGCAAAATTGGTAGCCCATTGCGCGTACAACAACTCGAACTCCAGACCTCAGTCCGCCCTTGCACCTACGCCCGTGCTGTTGGCCACTGCACCATGCTTTCTTCCTTACTAATATACGGTCACAGTTGATTTTAAACCTTACCTGCTGAAGCTCTAGTCCGCTTAAAAATAAAAGAGAAATTTCGCCTTGCACGCCACTCGAACCTTCAACCTCCAGAACACTCAGCCACACTGCTTGCCGCTGCGACACAACCTCGCTTTTGTTATAATATGACCGCATTTACTTATAAGCCTTATTCGCTTCATCCATTGGCTACTTAAAAGAAATAAAACACGTTTATTGTCCCTCGCATTCGAACTCGTGACCACTGGGTCTCCTTAGCGGCGCCGCCACTACGCTGGCGCGCTTTGTGTTAAATTATACTTGCAACTCCTCTTAACCCTTATTCTAGCCGCGATCGCATATTAAACCCAAATTGCCACGCCAAGACCTTGAACCTGTGCACCTCCTAGCGTCTTCCTAGCGTCCTTAGCCATCGAGCGGATGCTGCTTGTGCTAAAACTCACCCTAATTTATTAATGAAGCCTATCGCCTTGATTCCTTAAAAGGCAAGATTCAAGAATTTTCCTAAAGCTATGGGCGAGCCCGGACCTTTCCCCACATTATACCCCTTCGTTACATATTTAATTACTAATAATAATAATAATAATAATAATAATAATAATAATAATAATAATAATAATTTCATAAACATAAAATTTTAAATACCAATAATACAACAAATAATAATAATTTTCATAAAATTTTCAAACATACATACAATAATATTTTTCTAATAATAATTTTATCTCATAATACTAATTAAAATTTCATAAAAATTTAAAATATCCGTAATAATAAATTTAGTAAAAATTTTCTAGTAGTAATTCAAAATTTTTTTCTTAAACGATAATATTTAAAACTTCTTAATTATTCAGGTTTCCTTCTATCCGAATCCTGCACTCAAAGCCCAACTCTTCTAGGCCCCAAAAATCGGAGCGTTACATTACTAATAAAAGTAATAAGAAAAATAATCATCATATGTAATTTTATCTATTTTTCTAGTGCATATATGTTGGGTTTCTCCCTCTTTAATATTTAATAGATGCTCTTTATAATCATTTTTTGGTCCTCGACCAAGTTCATCATCATATAATTTGAATCTACATCATTAAGATTATCGAGATCTCCTTCTT
The DNA here is from genome assembly GCF_025698485.1 of Gossypium arboreum. Taxonomy (NCBI): domain Eukaryota; kingdom Viridiplantae; phylum Streptophyta; class Magnoliopsida; order Malvales; family Malvaceae; genus Gossypium; species Gossypium arboreum. Next base: position 11,725,200 of record NC_069072.1, on the reverse strand, counting down.
CTATGTACACTTTGAAACTCCAACTGTTGAAGTTATGAATGTAACATGCTTGTAAATCTAACATCATCTCCGTCTAGAAAGTCGTATGCTTTGGTAGAAGCTTGTACAGTTTAGGAAGGGGTTTTGATTGATCGATCAAAAAGAAGAATCTACTTCAACTGATATGCCCTTAGGCACGGCCATACATAACATAGAAATCACACTTGGAAGGGGTGGACAATTAGCTAGAGCAGCGGGTTTTGTTGTGAAACTGATTGCAAAGGAGGGGAAATCGGCCACATTAAAGTTACATTTCGGGGAGGTCCATTTGATATCCAAAAACAGCTCAGCAACAGTCGGACAGGTGGGGAATCTTGTTATTAAATTGAATTGATTATGACTATATTTGTGATCTTCTTTTGTCATCATCCCCATAAGTGGTTGAAAGAAAAATATATGACTGTGAAAGATCTACTTATGAGTAATAGAATATGATAATTCTATCTAAAGCTCGTTATGGTTGGATGCACTTGAAGTTGCAAATTTTTTTTTTAAACAGTGAGTATAACTCTACAGTATTTAAAACAAGTTCTTAATTAAAATTACGTGGAAAAATATTATTGATGAGAAATTGCAAGAGAGAAAACTTATGTATGAAAAGTCATTGGTTATACCTGTTGTACACCTGGAAAATAAGATTCACTCTTAAAGTTTGCTATTAATAAATTTTGATTGGATTCAAAGTCTACTACTGAAGTTTAATTTGCTTACTTCTTAATAAAATTGTCAAGACTCAACGTAGAAAAAAAAAGGTACATCTTTAAATATTAAATCAACTTGATATATGATTTAAATATTTTAGATGATCTTCTTTTTAAGTTTTGATTACATTGGTTACATATTGTTTTAAGCATCTCATTTGTTCATGAAAATGAATATTAACTGATTTATTTATGTCGCTATAGTAGATTTTATAATTAAATAATATATTTGATTAAAAATATGTATTATGCAAATTTTTGTTAATAAACCAAAGAATTTTATGGTTATTCAGATTTGATTTAGTTTAAAGAATTGTTAAAGGTAGTAGCTCATACGTTTTATTCTATGTGTTAATTATTTAGAAAAATGACATGAGCAATTGTAAATAAAAGTTCTATGAGTATGAATGGTTGGATTTTAAATTAAATTTCATGCATGTTTATGATGATGGTTATGAAAGAAAAAAAATTGTTGTTTTTCATTATGTCATATTTTTATGTTTGAGATGTGACTTTTATTGATATATTTAATATAGGCTTGTTTCTATATATGACCTAGACAGTTATTTTTTATAGTTAACTGATTATGTAGAACTCTTGTTAAAAGGGTTTTAAAAGTATTTTGAATCGAACTTGGGACCTTTTGCACCCGAAACGAGAATTATACCACTAGACCAAATGCCCTGCATTTGAAGATTTTGGCATATTCCCTGAAGTGAATATTGCATATAATTATTTGGAAAATATATTTATTGACTTAGTGGCATTATAGACTTCACATTTAGACATTTCCAATAGTAAATGTCACAATAGTAATTATATGTGGATACAAAGTAAAATGAATGACAGTAAAATTATCAATTTGTCACAATTTATATTGACATTATTAGTACAATTGAAATGCATGTTAAAATAAACCAAAAGTTTACTGATACAAATGTATTTACTACTTGGCGTGACCAGTTAGTGTTGGAAAAAATGAATTTGGAAAACGCAACCGAAAATAAATTTAGGGATAAACTAGAGTTCTAATTTTTTTTTCAAAATAAGATCTTGGTTGTGATATCTAAAGTAATAAACACTTAATCAAAATTGTACATTTTCGATTTGTTTAGGATGAGCGCTTCGACCGAGTAGTCTTCTCCACTATCCTCAAACTCATTTCCACCGAGTGTGGGCTCGATTCGAATAAGAATTTTTTTCGCAAAAATTACCAATGGGGTAATTTTGTAATTTCTCTAAATTTTTGGGTCAAGTTGTAAATTAGAAAAATATCTCTAGAAATTTTCTGGAATAATCTCTTCAGATAATTTTCTCTCTACAACTTTCTCTTAAATTCAATTCTGTGTAAATAATGACCAAAGCTCTCTTTGTATAGGGAGAGTTTAGATAGTTCAACTATAATTAAACTTATTCATTTTAATATTAAATTGATATAACATTTATCAAGATAAATATTAGATTAAATTTAATATTTAATCTTATTAAAATAATAGAAATTTAATATTAAGAAAACCATTTTAATAGTAAATTAATAAAATACTATTATGATTAAGTATTAAATTAAACTTAATATTAAACTATTAAATAATATTATTTTTGGAATAGATAATCTGAAATCAAGTTCTCTGGTAGAGTCTAGTAGGAGTGTAACTTTTTCACTGCTCAACCACCAATGACTAACCGCCATTGGCCACCGAGATGCCATCGTCGCAGCCACCAACACCGCTGTGTCCGGTGAAGCAGGTACGACACCATTACGACACCTCGAGCCAGTTCGGCTGCTACTAGTTCAGCCCGAGTCAATGACGAGCTGACTGGTCCGGTTTAGCCACCGGTTGGACCATTGGTTTGTTTTCACATACTGGGCTTGATTTGACTAGTTTTTGGGTCTTGGTCTCAGTTTTAGGCTCCCAGACCAAATTTACAATCTTAGGTCCAATTTTCAAGTTCAATTACCCATTGGGCTAGTTGTCTGACTTAAAAATTAATTTCCAAAAAATCATATTAATTTTAATTGATTTGATTAATTTAATTTTACTTGATTAAAATTAATTTTTTGAAAAATCACTTAGATTTTCCAAATTAATTTTTCAATTAAATTCTTTAATAAAAATCTCTAGTTGAACAATTCTTATAACCATCTAATAATATTCCACATCAAATAAATCAACTCAATTAAATTATTCCTAAAGTTGTAGAATTTTCTTCTCATTCAAATACAATTTGATCGAGCTTTTGTTGAGCTAGCGGAGGTACTAATCAGACATATTCAATTAGACTCTAGTGATTGCAATTATGTCCAGAAGTATCATTCCTATAATTCGCAGTTACTTAATCATAGAGTTAGTCCACAAGAAGCACCATGATTGAAAACTTCTTATTGTATACTCTTTATGAAAGTAATTCATCCAAATACTTTGTCTAATGACCTCGTCATATACGTGTTACTCTTATATGATATCCTTGACTCATTTGAGTTAAACTTGTTCACTCAATATAATATTATTTTATTTCATTGTCAACATTGTTTCTTCTTAATAATTAATACGGTCACTATCAACAAATGACTGTGATGAATTGCTTGTTCGAGAATGACCAACCCTGCGGCCACGTTCCATATTTATTAATCCATGCAATGCCAGTGATAGGATATCATTAACTCTTTAATTGAGCTATGAATGCCACTGTTGCTACTAAAGTTATGCCATATACAAGTTATGTACCCAACATATCGGCTATGGGCTTGATCATCTTCAAAGCATAATGATAAACCATAATATATACATATTTTTATCTCATTCTTGGCATATTTATGGATGATTTATCATTAGTTTTATTGAATTCGATGCTCCTAATCCTTTAATTTCATGTTTTATACTCAGGAGAGCATAGAAAAGTGAAAAGAGCAAGAAACAAGCCAAAAACAAACAAAATAGGCTGATTTTAGTGTTCCACACGGGCAAGCCACACGCCCGTGTGTCATGGCCGTGTCGACATTAAACCACGTCAGAATTGCACACGACCTGAGCACCTTCACACGAGCGTGGCACATGGTTATGTCCCTGTCGAGCCCAAGTCTAATTCTATTCGGAAAAAGGCTAATTTTGGGCATTCTAAAGTCTATATAAACACCCTAGAAGAGGGTCAAAAGGGGACACAGAGAGTAGAAGGAAGAGAATACTCGAAGACAGCCATCAGAATCAGCTCGGAAGCAGGATCTACTTCAAGACTGAAGATCTCCATTCAATTTCCTTAGAAGTTCTTTGGGTTTCTTTATGTTTTGTTGTTTTCCCAATTTTGAGATATTTTCCCCCATTGTTATGAACTAAACTCCCTAAATACCTAAGGGAGATGAAATCTAAGACAGATCTTATTACTATTTGAATTATATGATAAATACTTGTTCTTATTCTTAATTATGTGTTTTAATCCTTGCTTTCATATTTCAGGATATTAATTCAGGTTTTGATGTGCTTATTCAGTGGAGAAAAAGTCCCTATTTAAGAGTAGATTTTCCATAATTAAGCGGAGTTGCACGCAATCCTAGAGATAGGACAACATAAATTTGCCGGATTAGAGTCAAATATAATAAGGGAATCCATAGATCGAGTTAATGCGACAATAGGGGTTTTAATTAGAAAGAGATTTCAATTAATCAACCTAGAGTCAGTTGTTTTTAGTCTCGAGAGAGATATTAACATAAACTAGGGATTTCTATGAATTAAGTCAAGTGAATAAATCGTCTAGTTCAGAAGTAGTAAGTGAAGTCTAGATGGATTCTTCCTTGGGTATTGTCTTCTCCATCGATTTTCCAAAAGTATTTTCCAACTTTTATTTCTGTCATGTTCTTAGTTAATTAAATAGTTAATTCTAGTTTAAAAACACCCATTTAATTCTTAGGCTAGATAATAAAAAGATAGTAATTACTAGTACTTTTAGTCATTGTGTATACGATATTTCCGGTCTCACCATAACTATACTACTGTTCAATAGGTGCGCTTCTTTAGTCGAATTTTTAGTCAGTTTAGCGAACATCACATAAGCCTCCACTTATATCAAAGCACATGAGTTGCATATGCATGATTAGTAACTAACTCAGGATTTAGGTAAATCACACCATGAATGTCTCAAGTGAATTAATTCACAAATAGATTCCGAATTAATTCATCTTGGGTTTAGTCCAATGTATCATTCTACCAATGAATATATCTATGTCTCTACTCGTGGAGTTAACTGCTCCAATAGCTAATACTAGTCATCTCCCCAATTGGAATTGTAGACGACATAATAATCCTTTTCAATATTTGAATCAAATCCTCACTTTCATTCTTTTACGGGATTACAGACTCATTTAGATTATCTATTAAAGTAAGTTGTCTTTCTTACAATGTAAACGCTCTTTAAAATGCTATTTATCTTCTGTTTGAACTTTAGACAATCAATGAGCTAATATTTGCTTGTCATAATTTTACTATATATGCAAAATATAAAAGACATAAAATACAAAAGACATAATAATGAAATGTGAAATTAATTTTATTTATTCATCTTTCAAATAAATAGAAAATAGTTACATGTTTACTACAAGATGAGCACATTTCCCAATAGTTAGATCATTCTAGATCATATATGATGTGAAAAATAATTAAGAATAGGAGATTCTTTAATTTAAAAAATTCTAATTTGTTGTTTGTTTTCAATGAAAATTGATTGTTAGAAACTCACTAGCTAAAGTTAAGACTTAGGGTCTTGTGTTGCTAAAATAAATATGGGTCTATTCATCCACCGTGTGGATGGTTTTGATATTATATGATTTTGGTAGATGCATCTATAAAATAATCACATATGTGTTATCAATTTATAACTTGTTGTTTATAAGATTGCTTGTTTAAATAATTAATTTTAGATTATGCAATTAAGACAATTCATATTACTAAAGCTGATGAGTTTTTATCTCTGTATTTTTTTGATTGAGTTTGAAAAACTTTCGTAAAAGTTTGTTATTTATGCACATAATGGTTTAGAGAAATTATTGATTAAACACCTATGATTAATGTCTACACCATTACTTATGAGAACCAAACTTCCCATTTCAATATGAGATTATGTTGATTTATGTGTTGTATGCATCAAGCCAATAAGTTATAAATACTCCCCATTACAATTGTTTTTTTTTTGGTAAAGAGCTAAATATTTCCTTCTTTGAACTTTTGTATATGTGTATATATTTCAATTGATCTACCACAATGCACAAAGATAAGTCAATCCTCAAAGAAAGTTGGGAATATATATTAATTACAAGTCTCCTTGTATTATTATATGTTTTTAATGTTTTGGAGATTCAATTATGACATGATTTGCGATTAGTTTTATGATTCAATAGTTTTTTTGACATTAGGGAGAGAGAAATAAAAACTTGTAATGAGTTAGGGTGAGAGTGATTTGAACTAGAAGTTCAACAAAAATAACTCAATACAAGTTCCAAATATGAAAATTATCACAAAAGAAAACGATTCTTCTAAATTGTTATATAGTGGAGGCGGGTGTTCCAGAAGAGACCTAAGACATAACTAAAGTCCAGAAAAGATTCAAGTACCTGAAACTGAAGATTAAAATAGTGAAAATAAAGAAATCTCGATAAGTTATATCAATTTGAGAAACTATTGAACTGATAATAAAAGTGGTCGATAATGGTTTTGCATGTGATATTATTGTTGAAATAATGAAATAAAGTGAGGATCTTGAATAAATCTATTGAGAAATATAAATATGGAATAAATTGGTCAAAATAGAAAGCTGCAACTCAAGTACAATTAAATTTGTGGAGTTTTTGGTCTAGTAGTCCAAATATCTAAAGGTATAAAGCTAGTAAAGGTGCAAATGAAGTAGTTTTGCAAAACGAAATAAAATATAAAGTTTTTGCTAAGTCCTGACATTGATTATGAAAAGATATGCTATTTTTTTTTTGTGGTGGATGCAATAACTTTTAGATATATTATTAAACTAACGGTTCATAAAATATTTAACTTGCATCTAATGGTTGTTGTTATAACCTTTCATGAATCACTATATAGTAAAGTTTATATTAAAATCCTTGAAGGATTTAGAATGCCAGAAGCATATTGAAATTATTAGGAAATTGTTCACTTATATGAATTGAAATAATTAAACATATGTGGTAAATTTGACTTAATTAATAGTAGTTGAAAGAGGATTATAAAATGATCCAAAATAACTATTTTTATTTTTATAGAAGAATCATGATTAAAGTTTGCTATGATATTGTTGAAACTCCTAAGGAGATCAAAATATATTTCTCCAAATTTTCCCTCACTCATAACTTTCAAAAGAATGTAGATATAAATGCTTAGCAAATACTTTCAAATGGCCATTTTAAAAGCTAGTAATAAAGATTGAATACATTGAATATGAGATATTATGTGATATTTTCATGAGGGGGTGTAACACCCTTAACCCGTATTCATCGCCGGAATGGGGTTACGAGGCATTACTGATTCTAACACAATTCAGAACAGATACACTTAAATAATTCATGTCAGGTCTGTACAAATTAATAACCCAAATTCATAAGCAAAGTCCACATTATCGAAAGTTATAAATAAAACCTATATCATTTCCTTACTTATTCGGCTAACATAGATCATTTGTACATATTCGTAAATTCACAAATAACTAACAAATTTATGTAACTTTACACATATGCATAACAATCATAATATAAGCGCATATATACATATATGTGTGTGTGTGTGTGTGTGTGTGTGTGTGTGTAAAACATATAAGAGTACAATTAACCTATCATCATATACCATATGACCGAAATACATAGCAAATCTCAAAAACATCATATGGTTAAGATACATCTTCAATATAATCTCAAACCAAGACCAAATATATATACATATATAGTCACCGGCTTTATATTCAACCATAGTTCTCATAAATATGATTATAATACTGAACTAATAATCAAATATTTTCAATATCTCATATCAACTTTATTCAAATATACTTATTAACTCATTTTAAATCTTTATTAACACATATAAAACATAATTAATCATCTTAATCAAAGTCAAGATAACATCTATAATTCATTCGATATATATATATATATGAAGTCACCTAGACACATTCGAATAAGATTTGTAACAAGTCACATTTATGGATCACTAAACAACCAACACATATCAATTAAAAACTCCTGCACAAACTCATAATAAAATTAATTGAAATCATGTTACATAATTTAATAAGCAATCACATATGTAAATTTAGTACATTATACCATGGCCAAACATGCTAATAAGGCATATATACATAATGCACAATTTACCCTAAAAATAAAGATCACACTTAGCATTGAATACATACCAAAACAATCGACCAAAATAAACATGAAACACATGTAATACTTACCACCTAGCAACCGAACCAATCAAGCTAGTATACAATAATCCATCACTTTAATTCTATCACATTTAATATTCCCATCATGGACTAACTAATATACCAAATACATATTCTGCTATTTATCTTCATAGCCGAATCTTGTTACCTAAAACCATATACACATCCAAAGCTTCCATCATCAAATTACCAATAATCAAACTCATTAAACATTTTAAATAAGAACACATAAGACCAAATTTAAACATAATAAGCAAGCCATTTTCAAAGCATATAGTAACTATCACAAATATTATACATTTATAGCACGTAATTATATAACCAAGATGAACATAAACCAAAAGCAACATGACGAAATTTAAACATAAAAGTTAAGCCATTTTTGCATGGCTTGATTACATATTACCAAAGTCCAACATTTCAAAACATAATCCAGCCTATAAATGCCATAGGTTCAAGAATTCAGCTCATAAAATACTGAAGACAATTGATAGTGTGATAAGCTTCTCTGACGATTCCTGAGCTCGTAACTTGAATCCAAAATCTATAAAACAGAGGTAAACATGTACACACACCGAGTAAGCTTTCATAGCTTAGTAAGTTATAAGCAAATAAACAACTAAATGACATAATCAAATCATTTAAACTAAACCAAATTATACTATCGTAGTTACTTTAAAACTTAAGCTTACTATTTCATGCATTTATATGTACTTTCGCATATAGATTATTTATAGCCGAATGAACATTTACATAAATTCATAAATCAAAGGAAATAACCGCATGCATATTTATTTTATATGACCGAATACACATACGTATATATAGGCAAAATATCTTTTTCATACATAAGGGTTACCTTGGCCGAATGCTCATATAGTTAAATTGCCAAATTATCATTCAATTTTCAAAGCCAAATAGTCATTATAAAACCTCGTCCACATACACTATGGTACATAAGCTCATGTATCAAAATATAACTTCATATACTTATACTAGTTATATGGCCGAATATACTTAATCATGTGTACACATAGTTAAGAATCATCTCAATAATACCCAAATTATTTATTCACAAGGCCGAATACACATACCATATTCACATATATTCTTCATTTACACCACACATGATTTGTAGCAAATATCAAGTTACTTACTTACCTTATCTCAAATAGATAACAAACTAATTCATACCTGGTCATTCAGCTCATTTTACGTATTCGTTCACAACTTATCGTTGCCCGATGAACCATTCAGAATTGGATAGGACACTCGGATTATCACACATATATCGTACAATGCCAACGTCTTAGACGTGGTCTTACATGTAATCACATATCGATGCCACTGTCCCAGACAGGGTCTTACTCGCACATCACATATCGGAATCCTATGTCATGACATATGTATCCTAGCTATTCCTAAGGTTCATACGGGGCTTTCGGACGTTGTAACTCGATCGAAACGAATTCGGAAATATAGTAGCCAAGCTTACTCACATTCAGCTATTGTATATATAAAATCACATATTCCATTCCAGCATATATAATTTGTATTTAATTAAAATTAAGTACATCTATTTGCTTATAAACTTACATCAGACGATGTAAAACGGAATGGGACGGCTAGTCGACAACTTTCGTTTTCCCCCGATCCAAATTCGATTTCTTTGGTTCTTGATCTTGAATCAAGCTTGGAAAGTGGCTGAACTTAGGTTTCTTTTATTTCTTTTCTTTTCTTTTTGTTTCTGTTATAAAAAAGAATGAAGAACATGACTTAATTATGTTATGTTTTATCATATATTAACATAATATGCATTTTACCTTTTTAACCTTTACTAATTAATATGAAAACTATATAACATAAGTCCAATGCCGTCCATTCTTACATTCAAAGGCATATTTGCAGCATAAGTACCCCATGCTATAAAGACATCTTCAATTCAGCACTTTTAAAATTTATCCATCAAATTTTCATTTTATGCGATTAAGTCCTTTTATTTAATCGGGCACTCAAACAACAAAATTAAATCACGAAAATTTCACAGATATAAATTCACACATAATAAAAATATAAAATAATTTTAAAATATTTTTCTGACTCGGATTCGTGGTCCTGAAACCACCGTTTCGACTAGGGTCTAAATTGGGCTGTTATAGGGGGAGTAAATACGTGCTGTACTCTTTTTTCTTAACCGAGGTTTTGTCCCATTGGGTTTTTCTGTTAAGATTTTTAGTGAAACAACATAATATGCATATTATAAATATGTGTACTGCTAGAATTAAGTGACTCGAATCCTTATTTAAATAAAATACAGTGGTAAAATAAAATAAAAGAAGAATCCATATAGAATTACACTTTTTTTATTTTATTTTAGAATAAGGTTTTTTAAACCTTATTAAATTCCATCTATTTGGTATTGATTAGAATAAGGTGTTTCAGTCTTACTAGAATATGGCTTTACAAGCCTATAAATAGACATAGTCTATTCTTTTTGTAACGATTCGAATTCGACATAGTGAATTTTCTTCTCCTCTACCCGTGGGTTTTTCCCGAAAGAGTTTTCACGTAAAAATTTGTGTGTTTTTTTATTATTTTATTTTATTTTATTTTATTTTCATAAATTAGTATCAAAGCTTCCGGGTTGTTCATCTCGATCACGATAATGGCCTCTTTGAAGTATGAAATTTCGCTGTTGGATCGCAACACCAGATTTGCATTGTGGCATATTAAGATGCAATCAATTCTTGCGCAGATGGATCTGGAGGATGCCCTGCTAGAGACAGATGAGATGCCTTCGACATTAATAGATGAAGAGAATAAGCGTAAGGATCGAAAGGCGTTAACACAATTACATCTGCATTTTTCCAACGAAATTTTGCAGGATGTGATGAAAGAGAAGACCGTCGCTGTATTATGGAAGAGGTAGAACAAATATGTATGTCAAAAACTCTAACAAGCAAGTTGCATATGAAGCAGCGTCTTTATGCTCATCGTTTGGAGAAAGATGCGTCTGTACACGAACACTTAACAGTGTTTAAAGAAGTTCTCTCAAACTTGGAGGCCATGGAGGTTCAGTATGATAAGGAAGATCTAGGGTTGATTCTACTTTAGAGACACAATTTTATATATCCGCGAGTCTCTCACAGTTGATGAGGTTTATGATTCTTTGACCTCATATAATAAGATGAAACATCTTGTGGTTAAACTCGACTCTCAGGGAGAGAGTTTCATTTTTCGTGAGAGACAAGATCGGAATGATGATGATGATCGTGGAAGGACACAGGAACAAAATCCTCGAGGTAAATCTAAAGGTAGATCAAAGTCTTCAAACAGAGGTAAAACTTGTAACTTCTGTAAGAAGAAAGAGCACATTAAATCTGAGTCTATAAGCTAGGAAACAAGATTAAAAGGAAGGCTGTGAATCAAAAGGGAAAACAACCAGAAAATTCCGGTGAAGTTGATGTTGTAGAAGACTATAGCGATTGTGAACTTCTAGTCACTTCGGTCAATAATTCTAAAGTGAGCGAGGAGTAGATACTTGATTTAAGCTATACTTTCCATATGAGTCCCAATCGGGATTGGTTTACAACTTACGAAATAGTGTCTGAAGGTGTTATTTTGATAGGAAATAATGCTTCGTGTAAAATCGCAGATGTTGGAACAATTAAAGTTAAGATGTTTGATGGAGTTGTTAGAACACTTAGTGACGTACGACATGTTCCAAAATTGAAAAGAAATTTAATTTCATTGAGTACTCTTGATTCAAAAGGGTACAGATACACATTTGAAAGTGGGGTTTAAAGATTTCAAAGGTTTCCTTGTTGTGATGAAAGGGCGAGAAAGACGCCAAGTTATATGTTTTTGAGGTTCTCTTTATTCTTTGGTGATCAAATTGTCGCTTCCTCTTCCTTGTCAGATGATGATATTACTAAACTTTGGCATATGCGGCTAGGGCATATAAGTGAGAATGACATGACAGAATTGAGTAAAAGAGGACTTCTTGATGGGCAAGGAATTTCCAAACTGAATTTCTATAAGCATTGTGTTTTTGGGAAGTAAAAGAGATTTCGATTCACCAGAGGAATCCATAACACGAAGGGAACATTGGAGTATATTCATTCTGATCTGTGGGGGCCATCCAGAGTACCTTCGAGAGTTGGAGCTAATTATATGCTAACCTTTATTGATGATTTTTTCAGGAAAGTTTGGGCATTTTTCTTGAAGCAGAAAAGCAATGCGTTTTCCGCATTTAAGTCTTAGAAAATTATGATTGAAAAATAGACGGGAAAACAAATAAAATACCTCCGCACAAACAATGGCTTAGAGATTTGTTCTGATGAGTTTAATAGATTATGCAAGTCAGAAGGGATCGTAAGACACTTGATAATTCGCCATACTCTGCAGCAAAATGGCATTGCAGAAAGAATGAACAGAATGATCATGGAGAATGTTTGATGTATGTTGTCAAATGCTAACTTACCAAAGTCATTTTGGGTCGAAGCAGCCTCTACTGCATGTTTTTTTATCAATCGATCCCTATCCATTGCCATTGAGAAAAAGACTCTGCAAGAGGCATGGTTTGGTAATCCTGCAAATTATTCTGATTTAAAGATTTTTGGGTGTCCTGCGTATGCTCATGTTGATAATGGAAAATTTGAACCGAGATCCATTAAATGTGTTTTTCTTGGTTATAAAGCTGGTGTAAAAAGGTATAAGTAATGGTGTCCTGAAAATAGAAAAGTTGTGATTAGCAGAGATGTTGTTTTTGATGAAACTGCTATGTTACCTAACTTATCTCTTAAAGACTCTTTCAATAAAAAAAATCAAAAGTAGGTGGAGCATTAGATTAATACAGAGTCGACTCCTCAAGCTAGTACAAAAAATGAGAATAGAGTTACTTCTTCAACACAATACTCTATCGTTAAAAATAGAACTAGAAGAGAAATTAAACCTCTTAAGAAGTATGCTGAGGTTGATCTAGTTGCTTATGCTTTAAATGTGGCTGAAGATATAGATGCGAATCAAGAGCCATCTAATTATTCTGAGGCGATTAGCTGTGAAGACTCAGAAAAGTGGATGTTTGCTATGCAAGAAGAGATGGAATCACTCCACAAAAACAAAACATGAGATCTTGTGAAACTTCCTAAAGGTAAAAAGGCTGTTCATTGTAAATAGGTATTTAAAAAGAAAGAAGGGACTCTAAGAGTTGAAGAACTCAGATATAAAGCAAGGCTTGTTGCAAAGGGTTACAGTCAAATTCCAGGAGTGGACTTCACAGATGTGTTTTCCCCAGTTGTTAAGCATAGTTCGGTTCGAGTTTTGCTTGGTATTGTGGCCATGCATGATTTGGAGCTTGAGCAGTTAGATGTAAAAACTGCATTTTTGCATGGAGAACTTGAGGAGGATATTTACATGTAACAACTAGAGGGTTTTACAGTCTTAGAAAAAGAGGACTATGTTTGCTTGTTGAAAAAGTCCCTTTACAGTTTGAAACAGTCACCAAGACAGTGGTACAAGAGGTTTGATTCCTTTATGACTTCTTATGATTTCAAAAGAAGTAGTTTTGACAGTTGTGTTTACTTTAAGAAAAACAGTGATGGTTCTTTTGTGTATCTACTTCTTTATGTTGATGACATGTTGATAGCAATAAAAGATAAAGGAGAGATAAGAAAGGTTAAAGCCCAACTAAGTGAAGAATTTGAGATGAAAGATTTAGGACCAGCAAAAAAGATACTTGGAATGGAGATTCTCAGAGATAGAAAAACAAATAAATTGTACCTAAGTCAGAAGGGGTACATTGAGAAAGTTCTTTGCAGGTTCAATATGCAGAGTGCTAAGCCTGTTAGTACTTCTTTAGCAACCTATTTTAGACTTTCATCGGCTTTGTCTCCACAATCAGATGATGAGATTGAGTACATGTCACATGTTCCATACTTTAATGCAGTGGGATCTCTCATGTATGCTATGGTTTGTTCACATCCAGATTTATCATATGCAGTCAGTGCAATTAGCAGATACATGGTGAATCTCGGTAAAGAACACTGGAAAGCAATTCAGTGGATTTTAATATACTTACGAGGTACTATTGATGTTTGCTTACAGTTTGGAAGAACTAGAGATAGAGTCATTGGGTATGTTGATGCTGATTTTGCTGGAGACCTTGATAGAAGAAGATCTTTCACAGGTTATGTCTTTACAATCAGAGGTTGTGCAATCAGTTGGAAAGCCACTTTGCAAACTACAGTCACTTTGTCTACCACTGAAGTTAGTACATGGCGATTACTGAGGCTTCTAAAGAAACTATTTAGTTGAAAGGACTCTTTAGTGAACTCAATGAAAACCTTCAAATTAGCACAGTATTTTGTAACAGTCAGAGTGCCATCTTTCTTACAAAAGATCAAATGTTTCATGAGAGAACAAAACACATTGATGTTCGGTATCATTTTGTTCGTGATATTATTGCTTGTGGTGATATTGTTGTAAGCAAAATTAGTACTCATGAAAATCCTGCAGATATGATGATTAAGTCACTCCCTATAACCAAGTTTGAGCATTGCTAAAACTTGGTTGGTGTTCATTGTTGAAGTTAAACCCTTAAGGGGTTTTATGGAAAAAATGGAGAACTTGTTTGTTGAAAGGTCGCGATGAAGAACTTGTTCATTGAGAATTCGTGTCAAGGTGGAGATTGTTAGAATTAAGTGACTCGAATCCTTATTTAAATAAAATACAGTGGTAAAATAAAATAGAAGAAGAATCCATATAGAATTACACTTCTTTTATTTTATTTTAGAATAAGGTTTTTTAAACCTTATTAAATTCCATCTATTTGATATTGATTAGAATAAGGTGTTTCAGTCTTACTAGAATATGGCTTTGCAAGCCTATAAATAGACATAGTCTATTCCTCTTGTAACGATTCTAATTTGACATAGTGAATTTTCTTCTCTTCTGCCTATGGTTTTTTCCCAAAAGGGTTTCCACGTAAAAATTTGTGTGTTATTTTATTTTATTTTCACATGTACTATTTTTCTTTCATTAGGAATTTTTTTTCCCATATGATTTTTAGATAAGTTTTGATGTACTTTAAATTCTAATAGTTATTAGAAGTAGATCTCTATTTCATTTATACTTCTTATGCCTATAAATAGAGACTTTGGAGAAGTTTTGTATATATTTCGATTGGTCAATAAAATATGCTGTCTCTTTTGCTCTCCTATTCTCTTTGTTCTTTATTTCTGTCTTTTATTTTATAACAATTGTAATATATGTATATTTATTGTTTGATATAAATATAAATAATAGTTATTTCTTTTAATGTAAATATATTTTTATATTGTGATTTATGCATTCTTTGGGAAAGTGAATACTAATTTTTTTAATAATTGATATTTGGTTCCATACATGATATTCTACAAAAGATTAGGAAATGTAAAGTACCTATACAATAAAACTAAT
Organism: Gossypium arboreum; assembly: GCF_025698485.1. Lineage (NCBI taxonomy): Eukaryota > Viridiplantae > Streptophyta > Magnoliopsida > Malvales > Malvaceae > Gossypium > Gossypium arboreum. Next base: position 11,709,568 of record NC_069072.1, on the reverse strand, counting down.
GAGTAAAACCCATTGTTTTTTATTAAAATGGATTGATTTTTTTTTCCTTCCAAAGTGAGAGAGCAAAGCCTCTTGCTTAATGTATCTAGATTGAATGTTGGGCTAGAGAGTATTGAACTGGCAAAAATCAAAATTAAAATTGATTGGGTTGTTGAAGGAGAGAGAACAAAACCTGTTGTTTGATGTACCTAGATGGAGTGTTGGCCAATATGGTATGGAAATGGTTAATACTAAAAAACTCAAAATAAACATTTTCAAAACATTAAATTAAAAAGAGGGAAGCAAAGCAAGTATGTAGATGGAATTGTTGACCAAGAGAGAAAGCATATGGTAAAAAATAAAAATGTTGAATAAATTGTAATAAGAAAGGTTGGGTGGTGGTAGGTAGGTATATTACAAACTAGAATAGGTAAAAAGTCCATGATCATGATGATCAACGAAGCTATAAATGGCCAACACCAAATGAAAAACCCTATTGGCTTATTGTTTCTTAAAACACCAATATATTGGTCAGAGCAGAAATAACAACCCAAAATCTTTTTATTACCAGCGCCAACAAAGCTTTGCTCTTTCTCCATCTACCTAATAACACACAACCCTGTATCATACACAGACGAAAAGAAAAAATATGGGTTTTGAGAAGGGAGCTTCACTGTTGGAAGATTTGATAGAAAAAGCTGGAGGCTGTGCTGTGATGGATGGGGGTTTTGCTACTCAGCTTGAGAGTCATGGTGCTTTCATTAATGACCCACTTTGGAGCGCTCTTTGCTTGATCAAAGACCCTCACCTTATCAAGCAGGTAACTTTCGGTCTTCTTTCTCATTCAACTTTGTTGGAAAATATGTACATTGCTGTTCTGCAAATGGCTCCATGTCAAAAACAGGGTATAAAGTTTGAGACTTGGTTTTAGATTTTGAATCAACGTGGAGTGTTAATATGTGCAGGTTCATCTGGAGTATTTGGAGGCTGGTGCAGATATCTTGGTTACTTCATCTTACCAGGTTTGTTTATTAGTGTTTTTCAGATTCAGCCGAATGACTTGATTTGTTAGGCTAATTGTGATCTTCTGCCTTTCATATATTCACAATATGGATCTGGTGAAAATGATAGGAGCTAAATGCTTCCTTTTTCTATGCAATAGGTCCACCACTTTCTTGTGAAAATTCATGGAAAATATTCTGATTTTTCCCTAAGTTTGGCTTATTAACGAACCAGACAGAAAATAATGTAGTTATCATCTGTATATGTTCATCTGCAATGATTGATTCCTTGAAAACAAGCAACATATCTTTGTAGAAACTTGCCTGCCTTCATATTAGGAAGAGTAATTATATGGTAACTCATAAACCCAATTTTAATTATAATTATTCACACATTCCAGATTTGAAGGTTGAAGAAAACAATTGTTATCTTCTTGAAATTGATTATGACTTGCTACCAAAAAACAACTGGAGTTTATCAGTTGACCTTGAATATCCTGTTTTTCTCCTAATTTTCTATCTCATAGTTTCCTCCAATTTATATTACAGGCTACCATTCCTGGATTCCTTTCCCGGGGACTATCCCTTGAAGAAGGGGAGTCATTACTAAAGAAGAGTGTCAAATTGGCAGTGGAAGCCCGTGATAAGTTTTGGGATGGTGTCGGATGTGTTCCTGGGAATAGCTACAACCGAGCTTTGGTAGCAGCCTCAATTGGAAGTTATGGAGCATATCTGGCTGATGGATCGGAATACAGGTTCGGGGAATTTGTATAACTTGTAAAGATTTTCAAAATCTTTTAGATATCACGCATCTTTCATTTGCTTAACATGATTGCATTGTCTGCATGTGCTCTGTCTTTTCCTTCAGTGGGTGCTATGGACCAGGAGTAAACCTGGATAAGCTGAAAGATTTTCACCGGCGCAGATTACAAGTTATTGTTGAAGCAGGTCCAGATTTGCTAGCCTTTGAGACCATTCCCAATAAACTTGAAGCTCAGGTTTGTTCTTCCTAATGTTTCATTTCTCATGTATACTTTACATGGAGGAAGTTACATTCTTCATTAGCCTTTCAAGTTTCTGGTGATCACTGATCCATTCCTAATCAAAACAGAGCAGCGACGAGTGGTGCATGTATAATGCACACTGGCTGCAAAGGTTAATTAGCAATCCGTGATCCATGACTGAACGTTGCACGCATTTTGTTTGAAATTTTCATTCAGAGTGTAGAAATCTAATTTTACCTCCCTCTTATCAAGCTGCGGTAGAGTGTAAAATGCCTTTGTGTTCTAATCGCTTAACAATGTTCTATATCCATTTTCCTTGGCTGGATTTTTCCTTCACAGTGTGACAGCTTCTTTCTGTCTCCAATTGCAGGCCTGTGTTGAGTTGCTTGAGGAAGAAAACATTCAAATTCCATCATGGATCTGCTTCGGTTCTGTAGATGGTGAGAATGCTCCATCTGGAGAGAGTTTTAAGGAGTGCTTTGAGATATTAAACAAGAGCAAGAAAGTGAATGCAGTTGGAATTAATTGTGCATCTCCCCATTTTATTGAAAGCCTTGTCTGCAAATTTAAGGAGGTAAATTCCTTCAAGCAACAGTCAGATAAATCTTAGGGAAAGTAATAAACTAATGATTCTAATTGTAACTGCACGCTGTTCCAGTTGACAACCAAGGCAATCGTCGTTTATCCAAATAGCGGGGCCATATGGGATGGTAGAGCAAAGAAATGGCTGGTAAGTCCATTAGTTTACACATGCTTTAGCAGTCACTCTCTGCAATTATTAGTTAAAGCAAAAACATGTTGCATCCATGCAGCCATCAATGTGCTTTGGTGATGAAGAATTTGAGTTATTTGCACCAAGATGGCGCAACCAAGGAGCTAAAGTTATTGGGGGTTGCTGTCGGACAACTCCATCCACAATTCGAGCCATATCAAAGGCTCTGAAAGAAACAACTTAGCAAGTTAACAAGGGTCGTTGATTTCATAGCTTTGGGACTAGGTGCCAGTTTATACATTCAGCCGCTGCTGGTTTATAATTTAAACGTCGTTGCCTGCAATATCATTTGTTTTCCATTTTGCTCTATAATAGATGCAGAAGGCATCCTTGTCTTTTTTCCTGGCTAACGTCTTTTGAGTTTTGACTTCAGCCAAAACATTAAAAAAAAACTTACAGATAACAGTACTTGTAGAGATTTGTAGAAAACCGAAAATAAGCATAGCCTAAATGCACCTGACTTTGCCAATGCGTTGGCCAACACATTTGATTGTCTAAATACAAAAGAAAAGTTCACATCTCCAATTTCAGAAGCTAAGTTATCAATTTGAGGGTAGACTAGTACTGCTATCCAAGGCCTGGCAAGTATATCAGAGCATCATAGCACGTCATCTTTGAATCAGACTCGATTGTAAGTCCTACCTTAGCAAAGCCTTCCAGTTCTATTTTTTGGCCATTGATTTAGCTAAGCCTGAGTCCACCACCACCAACGGGCCATAGAAAATAGCTAATATATTATCTCCAAGTTCCTCAGCGCTCCACCGCGTCGAAAGGATTGTTGCAAGATTTGTTGTAACAACGAAAAAAAGTAAGTAAAGAATATAAATATAAAAACCAAAGACTATTTACGCATTTGGATGTAAATCTGTTTATGAAATTTTACTTAGAGCTGAAATTTTACTTTCTCCCTCACAAAGAAGAGGTCCAATTCAACGTGCTTAAATTTCGAATGCATGACTAGGTTTCCTGCCACTGCCACAGCTGTTGAACTGTCACACCACACAAGTGCTTTGCCACGAAGAGAAACGCCTAACTCGGTTAACAACAACTGGATCGATACCATCTCAGCAGTAACATGGGCGAGACTTCTGTATTTAGCCTCGGCAATCGACCGAGATACGACATGCTGCTTCCTGAAGCTCCAGGAGATTGGACTCCCTCCAAGAAAGACGCAGTAACCAGATGTGGACCTACGATCATCAATGTCAGACCCTCAGCTGGCTTCGAAAAACCCTTCAAGTAAGAGCTTCGAGCTTTTTGTAAACTATAATCCATGATCCAAGGTCCCATGCAAATAACGCAGGACTCTCTTGACAGCTTTGAAGTGTACGTCCAAAGGATTGTGCATAAATTGGCAAACTTTGTTGACCGCAAAAGCTATATCGGGTCTTGTAATTACCACATACTGCGACTCCCCGACAATTCTCCTGGATAAGTGAGCATCTTTAACAAGTTGTCCTTTATTGGCTGACAATTAACATGTCGTTGTCATAGGTGTAGGTGTAGCTTTAGACCCCTTCATAGAAGCCCTACGCAACAAATCCAGTATGTACTTTCTTTGGTTAAGATGGAGACCAGTGGTGGTGTAGTGGACTTCAATACCTAGAAAGTAGCTAAGTCGGCCGAAGTCTTTCAATGAAAATTGATCATCAAGCTTCTGTACAAACTGATCTATAGCTTGATTACTGTTCCCAGTAACTATAATGTCATCGACATAGATTAAAAACATACATGAGCTGTGAGCTCGATTGGTAAACAAAGAGGGAAGTGTCAGCTTTAGAGGCAACAAAACCAGTAGCTACTAGGAACTCCTTAAGCTTATGAAACCAAGCCTGAGGGGATTGTTTGAGGCCATATAGTGATTTCCTCAATCTACACACCAACTGCTGACCATTGTCCCCTAGTTGCTCAAACCCTGGTGGTTGTACCATGTATATTTCTTCTTGTAAATCACCATTTAGGAAGGCATTGTTGATGTCGACCTGTCGAAGTGACCACCTCATTGAGACAGCAAGAGCTAGCACCACCCGAATAGTTGTTGGCTTGACAACAGGGCTAAAAGTGTCTCAGAAGTCAATACCAGCTTTCTGGAGATATCCCTTGACCATTAACCTTCCTTTGTACCGAGCGACAGACCAATCAGCGTGTCTTTTTACTTTAAAAATCCACTTACAACCCACTGCTCTTCGTCCGGCAAGTAGAGGCACAAGGTCCCAAGTGTGGTTTGCAAGCACGGCAGTGTATTCAGCTCAAGCAGCTACTGTCCAGGCAGGGCTTTGAAGCGTTTCAACAATGGAAGCAGGCTCTTGATCAGTGAGGGCAGAAGTAAACAATTTGGGCTTGAAGATCCCACTTTTAGACCTAGTTTGCATCGGATGTGTATTAGCACTAGGCTGAACCTGTCTAGAAGGAGACGAGGAGCAGTTTGTAGATGTAGGCGAAGAGGAGAGTCGAGAAGCAAATTGTTGAACTGGAAAATCCACTAGAGACGGTGATTGACCAAAACCGACCTCATGTGTCGAGAGACCATGCTCTAGAGAAGAGAGATCTGTAGGAGCTGAAGAAGAACCTTTGATCACCACAGGAAGGGGAGACCAATGATGAACTACCCGAGCTGACTTCATAGAGGAGAACGCAGTTTGGAATAGAAAATGAGCCTCATCAAATGTAACATGCCTGGATACAAACACTCGACCACTATTGTCATGACACTTATACCCTTTTTGGTTGAGCCCAATGGTAAGAAAAACATATAGACTGGACCGAAATTGTAGTTTGTTGGGATGATAAGGCCTCAAACAAGGGTAACAGGCACACCTAAAGACTTTAAAGTGTGAGTAGGACAGTTTGACTTTGTACAGCAATTTATAGGGACTTTGCTGCTTTAGAATAGGTGTTGGTAATCTATTAATCAGGTGAACACCATGTGCAAAAGCATATGACCAGAATTCCAAAGGTAGACCTTCTTGAGCTAGAAGTGTTAGCCCCATGTCAACAATCTGCTGATGCTTCCTTTCAACAGCCCCATTTTACTCTGAAGTGTGAGGGCAGGTGACCCTACCTGAATACCAAGACATAATGAACGATATTCTCTTCCCCAGTTAGATTGAAGTATTTTAATGGAACCACCAAACTGAACACGGACCATTTGATTGAACTGTAGAAAACACTGCAACACTACTACCTTTGACTGTAGAAAGTAGACCCAGGTGTATCTACTCTACATAACTACAAATGAAACATAGTAGATAAAGCCATTTGATTTGACATGAAAAGGACCCTAAACATCAGATTCTACTAATTCAAAAGGTGTTGAGTACAATGTGTTAGAAGCATTAAAGGGCAGCTTATGTGCTTTGCCTAACTGACAAGCTGAACAAACATTCGATATATTATTTCTAACAAAAGGAACATTACAATCTCACATAACAACCCCAAGCATATTGGAACAGGGGTGCCCAAGTCGTTTGTGCCACAGATCAGGCGAAGAGAAAAATTGAGCTGCACCCAAGACCGTCGAGGTGGATTGTGAAGCCGCACAGGTGAGTGAGGAGATGAGCTAGACACGTTGAACCTGTAAAGACCATCATACATGTGGCCCACTAAGAGTGTTTTCTTTGTCTTTATATCTTTCATATAACACAAGAATGGGTGAAATTCAAAATAAACCTCATTATCTCTGGCAAACTGACTAACAGATAGTAAGTTTTTACAAACATTAGGAACATTGAGAACATTTTGAAGGCGCAACAGCCTAGAACCAGCCAACATACTGGTAGAACCTATATTAGCAATATAGATAGAATTACCATTTCCAATTGACACATGGCTCGTACCTGCATAGGGAGCAACAGTCGTAAGGGATGTTATATCTGGCGTGATATGATTTGTGGCACCAGAATTAGGATACCAGCCTTGGTCAGAATCTGTAGAGAATGAAGGTCGAGAGGAAGGCTGCCAACATGAGTTGCATTTATAAGAACAATAGCGTGTAGAAGAACCATCCTAATCTTGAAATTGATGACAGTTAACTGACACTTGTTGGTTAGAGCTGACCCCTGAAAAGGTCTCATCAAAGCGATGATAACAAGTCTGAACCAAGTGACCAATTTTACCACAAAGTTGGCACTGAGGCCTAGAACGAGACCATCCACGACATTTACACGGCCCCTGCTACGAGACCATCCATGACCATGACCCCAATGGCCAGGCTTATACACCTGCTGGTAGTTATGTGAAGTCCCAGTGTGTGTTGAATTTTCATCAGTGGCTTGTTTGTGATGAGAAGCCAAATTTACTTGTAACGGTATTTCTGTCAGAAGAGCTAGTTGCCTTGTTTTGCACTCAAGTAACATTTCAGTTAAGAGGTCAAGAGACATTGGAGTTGCCGAGGCAAGAATACGAATAGATTCATATTCCATCGAGAGACCAGCTAAAATTATACTGACCTGTTCTTGCTCAGATATTAGACTGCCAGCAGCAATCAAGCTATCACATAACGTTTTCACCTTGGCCAAGTATTCTTTTACTGTAAGATTTGCCTTCCTAACAGAATACAGAACATGACACAGCTGGAAATTTTAACAGTAGACTTTACACCAAATCGTCGTTCAATGACTGTCCAAACTTAAAAACTAGTCTTGGCCATCGTGAGTTGTACCAAGATTTCATAGTTACCGTAGAAAGCAACCAAGAAGTGAGGAATTTTTCTTGCTTCTTATAGAGAAGAAACGACGGATTAGTAACAGGCTGCCCATCAGGTCCAGGAAGAAGGAACAGAAATGGTGCCAAGAACATACCCTTCAAGCTCATACCCCTCAAGAATGAGTAAAATTTGATGCTTCCACAACAAGTAGTTTTGGTCACTAAGCTTGACCATATCATGTTTCGAGAAATATTGAACGTTTGTCAAAGGAGTAGAATTCTGACCATGCGAAGTAATGCTGGACGAGTGACATGGTGTATCACTTGAATATAGGGCTTCAGTATCCATGGGCGAAGCAAGAAGACACATAAAAAATTTCGGTTATGCCAAGCACTCACTGGCTCTTGATACCATGTCAAGATCATACCAGTAAATGAATGAAACTCATAATACTTTCTTACTTCATTAATGTGAGAGTACATGTATTTAATAGATGGAAGAGAGAGGTTAGCACTAACTAACTTGACAGTTGACAACAATCTTAGCTAACTAACTAATTACTAACTTCTTATCCTTAACAGGTAGGGTGCCATGTCAAGCCTATGCATGCTTTTTTGGGAACTATGGAACATTCACAATAATGAAGTCCTTAATGGGTGCCTCACCCTGCCACATATAGCACTTAATTTTGCTCGTTCCTTGCATGAGGAGTTTAGACTTCATAATCTTCTCAACTTACCTATCTTGTCAAGACAACCAAGAGAGGAGCATTGGTGCGTGCCAAGCATGGGGACGGTGAAGATAAATGTGCATGCGGCTTGAGATGCTAGAATGCAAGAGACTAGTCTTAGCTGTGCAGTGCACAACGAGGATGGCTTGGTCTTAGGGGGCCTTGCGCGGCATGTTTCTGCATGGTGGGAAGCATCATGGGGTGAATATTGTTTTTGAATCTGATATTGCCTTTGTCATTTCAAAATTTTTATATGATACTTTAGACTTAACTCATTTGTGCCAATTTGTTTCTAGGTTCGTATTTTCCGTTCGAACTTTAATTCTCTAGATTTTTGATTTGTAAGTAAGGCAACTAATAAAGTTGCCGATATGATTAGCTACATGGGCTTATTATCTATGCATGAGACCCGTTTTGGTGCAGATATGATGAATGAAACTTCCCTTTGTGGTGTTTACTTTAAAAAATATATATTTTTCACCTTTTTATTCTAGAATATTTAGAACTACCATAATCGCTCTCCAATCCTTAATAGAAGGATAAACGTGGTTCAACTTACTGGAAGCCACGTCCTTCTACATTAACAACAATGCCAATATCAATTGAACTACGACTCAATCCACCATTTTAACCTCTCTTTTTTTGACATTCTTAGCATTTTTAATTTTTAGTTATTTTAAGTTTATTCATTTATATGTTTTTGGATTAAATATGTTTAGCTCATTATTTTATTAATTTTAAAATTTTCTTTTAAAAATCAAGTTATATATTTATTTAATATAAAAAATATTTTTAAAAATTACATATTTAATTAATAAAAATTAAATAAATTTATAAAATAAAATATATTATAATTTTAAATATGATATATATATGAAATTTAACTACATCTTTAAATTGGTATCTTTAAAGGTCATTTTATTTTCATCTCATCACTACTATTGAGTTTGCATCCAAACACATATATCACCTCTGATTTCAATTAGAGTTGAAAAAACAAGCTCGAGCCAAAAAGCCCATGTAACACTCCACTCCCAACTCGACCATCGGATTCGAGAGGTGAGATGTCATTTTCTTTGCCAAAGTAACAATAATTCCATTACAACATCCAAAAGAAGAATCATAGGAACGACTTAAGTTAAATAATGCATTCAATGAAATAGATGAGTTTTAAAACTTCTAAAAGTATTATTAATTCAAACATGGGTTCTAAGTAAGCTTACAAAAGCTCTCATGAATCACCGATAACAAAAGAGGGACCAAAATGTAAAAAAAAAACTAAAACAGGGGTTTTATTGTGACATTGAAGGATGTATGTTGTGACACTAAGCATAGTTAACCCTTGGTGTTGTGACTTTACCAAGCTATATCACGACTTTGAAAGCAGTAACATGATGCTTAGACTTCAGCAGGGAAATGTCGCAACTATTGAGACAACAACTTGATGGTTGCGACTTCAACAGGGGAATGTAGCGAGTTGCAACTTTGGAGACAATTTTCTCAATATTACATCATTTCTTACAAACGTGCCAAACACCAATTCCATTTGATCTAATGTGACCCAAAAACTCATCTAATCACATTATGGGACATTATGCACAAAGTCCAATTACCATTCTTGGCATATCTAAACATCTATAAACATATGATCATAAATATATACACATTCATTCTAGGTTCATGCATCATCCTCTTCTACTTGCCATGCAAGCAATATCTCAATCACAAGCATAACATAACCAAAATAAGCAAGCAAAACAGTATATCACTAGTTTAATACATATACATACCACCAAATATATATAGTCACCTTCAAAATGCAACATTTCCTACTATAATTATGAAAACAATAGGATGAACCTAAGGATCAATTCAAGACACTAGGTACATGCCACTTATTACAAGTATATAGAAAACTATACAAACTTTTTTGAGTTAAAAATTGAGTCATGGATGCTGTCGAACACCTTGAAACTTCGAGATCTAACATACCTATGCACGAAAATAAATAAAATCGTACACTGAGTAATAGGGCTTAGTGGTGCTAATATGATTTAAGGCATTAATCTAATATAAGCAAGATACCAAATACATTTAATATGAAATTCAAATACTATCTAAATCATAATTTCATTTCTTGTCTCATAAACTTAACATCATGTTTTATGCTATTTAACATGTCATATACCAATATTTAATCCCTATACAATTACATTTCAATCATATATATTATAGCATATCATAAGGACCATTTCACTTTCTCATTACATTCTTAAATATACTAATCATTTTATAACCATATTGGCCCTAGGGCTCATATTAACTGGATTATATGGTCTTTCACATGCCATCTTTTATTACTTCAATATTAATATACAATTACACAATTCAATATCCAATGTCAATAAGCAAATTACATGTTTCATAATCCCCATCAACCAGACACGGACTCAAGACAGATACACGAATCATCCAACCATCACACCAATATATCTGTCACTCAATGCTTCATCGGTATGTCCTAAGTATAACACACATTTTGTGCCTCATAGATATAAACCAAAGTAAAATATATAAATGTGTTTAGCACCTCATTAGTATGTCTAAAGTAAAATATGCGCTTCATGCATCATCGATATAAACCAAAGTAAGATCTCGTACACTAAGCCTATGGCATGTAAATTATACCCAACTCTATCTGAGACCATTAATAGCGTATTCAATGTTTCAAATATATATATATATATATATATATATATATATATATATATATGGTTAAGATACCATAGTCTAATACATAACAAATTCACATCATGCTCAAACCAATTTCATACCATTTCATATAATCATATGCACTATTATCACATTTTTCTTAAGTTACGAACTATTTCATACTTACCTATTTATGAGACAAGTAGATTCATTACCTTACACAAGCTAATTGCAACAACCATATATATAATTTGAATTCAAATCATGAAAGCTCGAATCGGTATAGGCTACTCGTCTATGAAATATGTCTTTCCTTTATCTCAAGACGATTCAACATGGACTTTAGTTACGTACGATGAATTCAATAGCAAAAAAATAATACCCTTTTTCACAAAACAAATGAAAACACAAAAATTTAACATAATTTTATTTTATTCATTTTAGTCCCTATATTTGAAATATTTGTATCTTTTGGTATTTAGTATCGAATTAAAATACAGTTTCACATTCCTTCATCAGGGACCTCAAACTTTCGATCTACAACATAATTTTCTAACATATTTCACTTTATTCAATTTAGTCCCTAATGTCATAAAATTAATTATAAGGCTTAGTTGAATTCCTAATCAAATACATCACTTTTCACTACCTTTTAACTTAATTCTAACATGATTTTAACTCATCATCCATATATTCATTATCTTCAAGCTCAAAACCATGAAAAATCATTAATGATAACTTGGATTTATCTTCACAAATTGAAAATCTAAAGCATGGGTGTGTTGAATTGTGTTTAGATGATGAAGATTTCATAAAAAAAATCATTAAAGAAACTTATTTACTTGATTCAATTGAATGACCAACTGCTAAGATAACAAAGAAGGTTTTTCTTATTTTCTTTCAAGCTTGGACGACACTAAATGAATAACATGGCTTGGTTTTTCTCATCCACTTATGGTTATATATATAGTTTAATGAATTAATTAACTTAATAAACTTAAATTAGCCTTTAATATAAACCACTACTAATGTATTTTATAATAATGTCATTAATAGTTAATGAACTTAATCATTCCAACCTTTCAACATAGATTTGATCAAATTATTTTATAGTCCCTCACTTAATTTCTAACTAAATCCTTTTTTTATTTTCTGAATTAAAACTTCAATAATGGTTATACTTTTGCAATTTAATCTTTATATTATAATTAATTTTTTTTCAATTTAATAACTCAATAGACCACAAGTATAATTTCATACTAAATACGTAAATATTTCTATTCATAATTTCACCAACTCGGTTACAAAATTAGGTTTCGAAACGGTATTTTTCGACACCAACTAGAATCGGATTGTTACAACCCATCTGTACTGATCCAAGCCTATAACGATCCAAGTATGAGAAAGCCCAAGCCTATAATGGTTCGAACCTGAGAAACCCAAGATCAAGAAAATTCAAGAAAAACAAAACTGAATCCCATAAGGATCTAAGTTCAAAATCGATTAGCTTGACCTCGAGATAAATCCGACCCATAGTCTGAAAAAGTGTGAATTTATAACTAAGCCCCTAGAACATGCGTTAATAATTGTTATGATATGTATAAATCTTAGACTATAATTTAGGATTATAATACCTATATAATAGGCTAAAAATTAGGAGAAATAAAAATGAAAATGGAAATTTGCAATCTTATATAGGATTACTTAAAATATAATGAAAATTTGGACTTTTTTGAAGCTCATCAATGAAAATAAATCATTCGATTATAGTGAACATGTTAAGTTGTGACATATTGAACGAAATTTCTCGAAATTTTAGCGGGGGTAAAATCCTTAAAATTATACATGAGTAAATTGAGATGAGAAAATTATTTAATATGTAAATATTAAAATTTACTTTGGGAAATAGAAAAACTAAATCGGGTTGGATCACATTACAGAGTATTGGATCAAAAAGGCCAAAGAAGTACTCGTAATTGAACCTGATGTGAGAGAGGCCCAAAACCCCTCATATAACATGAAGGAAGGGGTGTTCAGAAAGTTAACCGATCGGTTAACCGAACCGAACTTGTTTTAACCGAATTAACCATACTTTTTAATCCATTAACCGTTAATCGAATTAAAATTTTTCAAAAAAAATTAATCGAACCAAAATATTTCTATTAATTATGTCGGTTAACCGAATTAATCAAAATTTATATGTTTTATTTTTTTAAAACAAGTATAAAACATATAAAAATAAATTTGTAATATTCTTTTGACCAAATTAATCGAATTAACCGAATTAATCGAACTAGTAATAGCCTAATACATATAATATATAATATTATTTATTAAGTTTGATTAATTTGGTTAATTACTCGATTTTGAACCGAATTAACTGTTAACCGAAATTCCAAAAACCCTTTAACCGACCTTAGACTGAACTAGATCAATTAACTGACCGATTAACTGAATTAAATCAGTTCAGCTGGTTAATTCGATTTTAACTAAAGTTTGAACACCTCTACATAAAGGGGGTGACAACCCTAGTAGAAATACAAGGGTGAGCCATTCACCCCTCTCCTACTCTAAGTAGGATGATTTTCTATTTAGAATAAACTTCTACAACTTTACAAGGGTTCTACCTTCTCTTCCTATAAATAGATGACACCAATAGAGCTATTAACACAACTTTTGAGAGATTGTTATTATGCCAAAAATAGAGAGAATTTATTCTCAACTTATAAACATATTTTTCAGAATAACAATTTTACCGGTTTCTATTAAATAAGAGAGAATTTCTATGTCACCTAAAAGGAAAACTTTTTTTTAGTTCTGTGTTTTGATTCAATTAGTTTGAGCCCACACTTGAAGCAGTTCATGGTATGAAAATAGCGGAGAAGATCATTTGGTAGAAACCTAGAAAACATCAAGGATCCACTTATCCAAAAATACATGTATGAATTTGGTTAAGATTTATTGCTATAAATATCACAAACTAGGTCGATTTTTTAAATTTTAAATTTTCGCTATACAAGAAAATCATTTTTCAAGCTGGATTATTTTCCAACAGATAGTTCGGCTATGAAAACACAGAGAGTCCATCAGGATGTGAAACATGAGGTAAGATGTGTAAGACCATAGATTGCTTATGGCAGCATGTAGAGTTCATTGAGATAATAAACGTGGGGTAGTCCACTAAGACAATAATCATAGAAAATCATGCAAACGAGGAAAAAAAGTTTAGAAGAAAAATGCAAGTGTTAGCAAGTGAAAGCTAGCCAACTGGTTTCAGGAATCTACCGAAAAAGTAATAAAAATGGGAAAATTCTACCAAAACGGTAAACATAGAAGCTGGTAGGGCATATTGTGGTAACCCAGCAGGGATCAAATATGGGAATAACGTGACAGTAATGCCTTGTATATAGGCAAACGAAAGAAGATTTATTCGTGGATTGCAGATAAGGATCCGCTATTAAGAACTGCCAGAAAGTGCTCCAAGGAACTCTATATGTTAGATGAGGTCTTGTAAAAGTAATGAGAGATTCACTCCCAGTATAAAGCTTCATTAAAATAGTAGTTTATATAAGGAGGTACAATGTAACACCCCAAAAAAGGGCCTAGGTATTTTAAAGGTATTTTAGGAATTTTAGCCTCAAAGTGTCGAAATTTTGTGACATGATATACCGATAATTTTTTCAATTATAGTTTTTAAAAAATTAAATCAATTTTTAAAAATTAGTTCTAAATACCTTTAATTTTGTAAAATAGACTGACTTGTAAAAGAGTCAAAACTTAGAGGTTTTAAGAGGCAATTAGACCAAACTTAAAAAATCAACCTATGTTCCCCTCCATCATTATAAAACCCATGATCGTTCCTCCCACCCTTTATGTTTTGCCATCCCTTGTTCCTTCACACCCCAATCACTCAATTTTGATTCCCAACATTCATTCTATTGATTTCTTTCATTCCTGTAACATTAAACCTTCATAGAATTTCAGGAAAACACCCAAAAACACCATAGTTTTCTCCATTGTCAAGCTTTCAAGTTTTTTAAGTTTTCGATCAAACGCTCAGTTTTTCATCAACTAAGGTAATGATTCATCTTCCTATTAGTTTTATATGTTATTTAGCCTTTAAAACTAAGTTTTTAGCCATTAAATCGCATGTTTTAAATAAAAGTAAAAAATTAGGTTGTTAATGGTGGATTTTAGGATTTTGCATAAAAAAACGTGGTTTCAAAGTGTTTTTCAATTAGTTTTAACATGATTAGAAGGTTTCTAACTTACTTTGAAGTTTCATTAAAGATTTCTTGAGTTTTAATGAATTTTCATAAAATAGCCATAAAACATGTCGAAAAAGTTGATACCTTGAATTGAGTAGTTTAAAGGTTGAGAATTAGTCGTAGGTGAATTATAAGATGAACGAAATTGATCTTAGGTGAAAATATTAAGTATACATTGAGATATTTGAATTTAAAGTTTGTTATGTTATAAGTTTCAGTTACATGAGAACATAGTTCAGGCTTATGTTAAGTATAGGTCGATGTAACATCTTGAATTAGGGCCTAGTCGGAATGGTGGTTTCGAGATCACAAATTTGACATCAAAATATTTACTTTATGATTATTACAAGGCCTAGAATATGAGTATATGCATGTGTTAAAGTTTCATGAAGAAATTCTTTGAGTATGGTGTTCAATTGGAAATTAGGGACTAAATTGAATAAATTGCAAAACTTGAATTCTAGAATCAATTTGTATGAAATTGCTTTGGGTTATGAATTAGAAGGTCTTGGAGAGAAAATTTCCCAAATTCTAAGTTTTTGGACAAAAATGGGCTTGCATGGATGGAATTTTAAGGAAAGGGCTTAAGGGTATTTTGGTCATTTGGTATTTTAATGAAATAAAATGGGAAAAATGAACCACAATCAGCCCATTCTCTTCCTTGTCCAGTCGAAACTTCAAGGGTTTCCATAGATAGGGTTTTCAAGCTTTCCAAGCTCAATAGTAAGTACTTCCAAGCCCCGTTTTTCATGCTCTTTGTATTTTTGAAATTCCAGTAGGTTGCTCTCTCCATTTCTACCCATATTTCATGCTAGGGTTCATGTTTAAAAATTTACCCATGCATGAGTTGTTTGTATTTTGATGGATTATGGAGGAATATGAAAGATGAATATGTATTAAACATCTTTTCCTAGTTGATTTTCATGAAAAACCCTTAGAGGGACTATTTTGCAAAAGATGTAAATGTATGGTAGAAATGAGAAAATAATGGAAAATGTGAGCTACCATAGAAGGAAAAGTGTTCGGATAGGCTTGGGTAAGATAGAAAGTGCATGTGTTTCATTATACGAGCCTAGGGACTAAATCGTAAAAATGTGAAAGGTTAGGGGCAAAACGCTCATTTGGACCGGGGTAGATATTAAACTTGAAATGTATAATTTAGTGTATTAATGAGTTAAATTATGTTGTTATAGACCCCGAGGAACAAATTTCAGAGGTCGATCGAGGTAAACGCAAGGTTTTGGAATAATTAAAACACAACTCTGAAAAGAATTCCAAGTAAGTTCGGATAGCTTAAAGTAAACCCCTAATATGCATAATTGAATGATTTATGAATGCATGATGATTGCATTTATTATTAGCATGAAATATCATAGAAATGCATATTCGATGGATAAACCCTCATTGATATATGTAAAGAGATCCTACATATGTTGCAGTAAGGATTTAGCCCGGACGGGTAATCCGTGATCTCAAGTATGAAAAGGATCTAGCCCGGACGAGTGTTCCTTGAATTATCAAGCCTCTTGAAGAATATGTGTGTATTATGGATTTAGCTCGGATAGGTAATCCAATTAGGGTCTGATTTAGCCTGGACTGGTAATTCAGTTCCGAGCTCATTAAGGGTGTTTGTCATTATAAGGGATTTAGCCTGGACTGGTAATCCCGACATCACCTTATAAGTTCATGATATGGGGGATTTAGCCTAGACTGGTAATCCTGCCATGAAATGTGAGGTTCGCGGGAGTGCATATATGTGAAATGATCATTCGTAAGAATTGACGGATAATGGGTATTCCATCGAGATTTCCTAGAAACTCAACGGGATTAATATGATGTATGTCAATAAGATAATGAATGATGAGCTCATCTACATAAATTACATGATGCTTTGTTGCATAACTAACTCATTGATTGGGTGCATATGATAGGGAATCGTTTCATAATTGATGATTTCATGATTTAAATATGGATGTATGCTAATTACTCAGTAAGTTTACTTTCCGGTTATTCGAGCTTATTAAGCATTTAAATGCTTACCCCTCTCTTTCTCCCTATCTCATAGAGCTCGAGGACTCGAAAGGATTGAGAGACGATTGGAAAGTCAACACACTATCAACTAGACAAGCTTTGGTATAAAGACTTTGTTTGTTTTGTTCAATGGCATGTATAGTATTTTTGAGTATTTTGTTATATGTGTCATTTGATTTTCCAAATGAAAGCATGTAAGAATATGTTTATCTATTTGTATATGGCCACGAAAATTGGCTTAATTGAAGTAGGCTATGACCTACGAATTTATGCATGGTTTTATTTACAAGTAATGGGTTGTTACCAATTGGCAATGAGTCACATGAACGAGCTAAATTCGGATGAATTAAAGTGACATGGGAACCCATACACACTAAATGGGAAATAACCTATCATGTATGAAACCAATGACATGAGGTTTCCATACATCTAGTTTAATCAAGATTATTTACAAGTGTATAATTGTGTTTTACTTTGAATTTGGTAATCACTAAGCACAAGTAGTAGAAAGGGGTGACTAAAGGCTTGGAAAATAGCCTATTAGAGTCCACATGGTTAGACACACGATTCCCTCCTATGGGCATGTGTTATGGCCGTGTGTCCCTTGTACTTAAAATTTTAGCTCAAAGTTGTACACGGGTAGGGCACACGAGCGTGCACCATGGCCGTGTTAAAAAGACAGTGTCGTCCACAGGCAGGCAGTACTGGTGTGTGCCATGGCCGTGTTGATAAGTCAGTGTTGCCCACGGCTTAAGGGCATGGGCGTGTGAGTCCACAAGGCCCACCTACACGGGCGTGTGACACTTTATGATAAGGAAAAATTTCCTTAGGAGCCCAAGGTTTATCGAACATACCCGAATTTGTCCTGCACTGCCTCTAGGTATGTTATAAGCCTCGAAGGCCTATATAAGGGACGAGTTGTTCATGGATGAAAAGCTTAAAATTTGAGTAAAACTTGGTAACCCAATTTGGTACGTTTGAAAATGTAAAGTTCTAGTAATTCCTCGAACCCTTTCCCGGCGTCAGGTACGGGTGAGGGGTGTTACAGTTGAGATATTCAAATTTTTTGTGTTGAAGTTCCAGATTCGATAGAACCTTCTACGAGTAAAGATAAAAGCAAGGAAAAGCTAGTTTAAGCTTTCGGCTTTTTGACAAAAGTGTAATTGGTGAGTGTTTGTAATAATTGCTTATGGACATGATTAAATGCGTTATTTGGGAATTTAGTGGTAGCCTAAACCCTTACTCTAAATTCCAAGTGTAAGATTTCTCAAACCTATGTTATCTTGTGAACTATGTGCTTATGTGTTTGTGAATATGTGAATTTAGATGAGATGCTATAACATCTGATATGTGGTTATGATAATTTTTGTGAAAGTGCAAATGTGTACATGTTATGTATATGTTAAATGTTAGCGACAGTGATTTGCTAATAATGGAAGTATTTAGTGATAGTGCACTTATAATCGGTAAGTGATATGTGTATGATTTCAGATATTTTGGCATTGTAATCTTAAAACCATTGGATATAATAGGCATGGCATAGGATTGTAAGTATTCACCTATATGTACAGTGATTTTAGGCGTTGAGGCCCTGGAACATGTTCCTGGGACATGTTGGAGGGATAAGAGAATGTAAGCTATGCTCCATTCAATGGGACATGTGAGGGGAAATAAGGAGAATGTTAGCTTTATGCTTTACTTTTAGGATATGTTTGAATCTATGAGTCTATGTGATGTGTTAGAGATCCGTGTATCCGATGAGTGATGATAGAGCTCACTTTTATATTTCATAACTCAGGTGCCAGATTATCTTAAGTTATGAATATGTGTGTATTGTGATATGTGTTTATACAATATGTGATCATTCTGCAATTTGTCTTTAAACATGTTTTTTGATTATTGTGATATATGCTTAAATGTTATGTGATTATATGTGTAATGTGATATATGCTTAAAAGTGAATATGATAACAATGTAAATGAACTAGTAAATAATGCACAAGTAAGTATATTATGACACTAGAGTTGGAACTGTTGAGGTTGTGCAATATGGTTGTTTCATTGATGCTTGATGAATTGTTTGCATGGTAGTTGTTCTAGGCATTCACTGAGCTTGTTAAACTCAACCACTCCTTTTAAACTATTGTAGATTAGTAGTGTGCCAGTGTGGTTTCGAGGGTAATCCAAGCAAGTTTATTTGTTATTTCATAGGTGTTCTATATTTACTTATGTTTTAAGGAATAAGGCAATGTAGTAGACTTGTTCATAGCCAAGTTAAATTTTAGACATTTTGCTGGTTTTTGGTTTGGTTTATAAGGATTACATATTAGTGTTATGCTCGAACACGATTTTGTGATATTGAACTATTAATTAGGCCGTTGCATGATTATTTGTCAAAGTAATTGATGTATGATGTTTAGGAACTAAATTGGAATGGATTAATTGCTTAAGCATGCTACATTTTTTAGGCCTGGAGCAAAGGTATCAATAATCAAGTTTTAAAATATGCACCTCTGTGTTTTGAGACGTGCAGGAAGTCAAAATAGAGATTTGGTATTGATACATTTGCTCGAGTATTGATATTCGGGGTTAAAGTATAGATATTTCATGACAAGTGCCGATAATTTTTGAGACTTCGAGTTTTTGATCGAGAAACAGAATGCAAGTTCAGTATTGTTTTTCTAGGTGGTATCGATACCACTTAATGAAAATATCGATACCCTAGTGCTAGTATCGATACCTACGTGACAGTTTTGAGATTTTGTTAAATGGACTTTATGCATGCTTAATTATTATTTTAAGACCTTTCTATGTATATTCAGCATGTATAATTGATAAATAAGAAAATGTTCAATCAAGAACCTATACGAATGATAATATGAAAGGCGTTTCGTTTAGAATGAGCTTTTACTTGTTGTGTATGACATGAGATGGTGGTGTGGTATTTGGATATTCGAGCTTGGCGATCAGGCTGGATATAAGGTGTTACATTCAATTGTACCTAACTCGAATAGTCTAATTTTTAAAGAGGGTTAGTTGGAACCTATTGATAGGAAAACGTACTAATAGGATTATCTAAGAGACAGTTATGTTTGTCAAGCCTATTCCTCTTTTAGGAGAACCTAATGCAAGTATATTCACCATAGAGTTTGTCTGCTAGATACTGTATGCCAAATGGTCCTCTACAGACGGATATGTTCCACCTTAAATTTAAGGTATCGCAAATAGGGCAAACTACAAAGAGGTAACCCAAACAACTCTTCAACCCGAGTGTAGGATTAAATGAGATTAAGTCTGCCAGTATAGATAAGCTCTTATTAGTTAACCTGACTGATGAGATATCAACAAGTCCTTTAGGAATATAGTAAGAAGAGGGAGTCCGCCAAGGACTAGTTAAACTTGGAATGTTTTGCCAATGAGGACATAACCAAAGGTCTTTAGAATTAAAGTTTAAGAGGACAACCTTATAAGTATATGGTAAAGAAGAGGAACAGTATTGGTAATCGACCATCAAACTTTGTAATTAAAGATTAAACATAAAAGTTACAAATAGATGGATACCCCAAATTAGGGATGGGTGAAAGAAAGAATTTATGTGAATAAAGGACAAAGTCTGTGATTATGGTGAAACATCTGAGAAAATACCAAAACTAGTTTGATGGTTATATGATTGGCCAGAGAAAGATCGCTAGATGATCTATCTGCCAATAGATAAGCTCGGAAAATGAACCAGAGTTTGCCATCCCAAATTATGACAAATCGTCCCAAAATGATCAAGGAGTTAAACATGTTTAGTTTTTTTTTTCATTTACTACCCTTGCAAGATGTGATCTATTTTTTGAGTAATGTAGTAGAGAAACTCGCTAAGTTCTTTTGAACTTACAAGATTTTGGCTTATGTTTGCAAGACTCGTTGTGTGAGAAAAGAGCTGGTAGAAGGACCAAACCAGACTGTGTTAAATCAAGGATCATCGTCAGTAAGATGTCATGCACATAAAATAGGTACTTTCAGAGGCTTTTCCTCGAGGTTAGATATATTGTAATTATGTATTTTTCTTAGAATTAAAAGTTTCAATGTAGTGAAATTACGTTTGGTTTAAGGTTCCTATTGTAAGAAATATTTGTAATAAAGTCTTTTGGCGAATTTTCTAATTAAAGTATTAGACCATACTGATTCAATTGTGACACTCCATTCCCAGACTCGGTGATCAGGTCGGGTAAGGGCGTTACTATTTTAATGTCCGAGCATGAAATAGGATTGAGTTGTAAATTTTTTAAAACTTAGGAAATAGGAATCAATACTTTATGAAACTATATTTTGTAAAAAGTATAGATACTTGGTGCAAAGTATCGATACTCTGTGCAAAGTATAGATACCTTGACCTGGTATCGATACCAAATTGGCATTATTTTGTCTGATAAATCGATTCAAATGGTCAAGTATTGATACATATGCCAGGGTATTGAAACATGTAGAAATTGTCAAAAACACCTTTTGAAGTTCCCATTTCATGCCCAAACTACAACAGTTGCAAGGATGCCTTTAAGCACAAATAAGGCCAACACAAAACTATTTCATAACGCCTCAAAACATACTTTCTAATTCTAATTCATACCCACAAGTTACTATAACACATTTAATGCTCAAATACATCATTTTGTCATTCATATACCAACTATTTCTGTAACGACCCGAAAGTTAGTGATATTGGAAAGTGTGGTTTTGAGATTTTAATTCAGTAAATCAGACTCATAAATATTTTACGAAGTTATAATTTAAGTGAATTGAACTTCTATTAGCTAATTTCATAAAATTAAAACTTAATTTAAGTACAGGGACTAAATGGCATAAGTGATAAAGTGTAATTACTTAAAGAATTATAATTAGAACCTAAATTAAATGGCTTATATAGTAATTATATCCTTAGAACTTAGTGTTCGATTTCTAATTGTGAGTATAATACAAATTTTTTTAATTAAAATGAAAACAAAGATTAAAGTATATTAAAATAAAATAAAAACATTACTAATTAAAAAAGAAAGTGGGGAGAAAGAGAAAAAAAAAGGAAGCTTTCATGTTTCAAACGATTTTGGGAGAATAACAATGCTTAATGCATGACCTTAGGGTTTAAAAGTTTCAAGCTTCAATTCGTTAGTTCAATTTAGTCATTTTCTTGTAATTTTTATGTTTTTAAAATCTTGTTACTTCGACCTGGCAGACCCATATAATATTTTTTGATATTGTTAAAGTTTGAGAATATTACTCTAGTTGAACAGTTGAAGTTTTAGGGATTAATTTGATAGATTTTAAGTTTAGAATTGAAAAAGGACTAAATTGTAAAGTCAATTGATGATTTTGTGCAATAGGGACCAAATTGTGAAAATTTTTAAATCTTAGGGTAGAAATGAGAACTAGGGAGTTAAAATAGGTGTAGAGTGAAATTGGTATAAAAATTTAGGGTTAAATTTGGAAGTTATCTTAGTCTCGATTTTAGAACTAAATTGAATAAAATGCAAAAGTTGTATAAATTAGAAATTGAATGCTAAAATGGTTGTAAATTGATAATTTTATGTGTTGTTTTTAATCCGTAGCTAACGTCGACCCGGATTCCTCAAAAAAGAAAGGAAAAGATAAAATCGTCGACCTATAGCTCGGAGTTTACAGTTTGGGTTTCTATAATCCAAACTACTTGTGAATTGCTGCATATTGAACTGCTTATGCATGGTAAGAACACAAGGTGAGACAATTGGTGATGATGAGATGTATTTGGGTTGTTTCAAAATAATTGATGTAACACCCCAAACCCGGTTTAGACGTTATGGTTGAATCCAGAGGTGTCACAAGGTAGGGTTTTGAAAATAGATTCGACTCGTCAAATCATTCATGTTTCATATTCATTTATGTCAATTTTCGAAAGTGTTAGATAATTCATTTATTTGCCAAAACGTAATTTATAGCGGAAGTTTATAAAAATCGGTTTATTTCAAAAGTCCAGTTTGTATTTTCAGAAAAACCTTTGTTTGCATTAAAATCATGGTTTTTAAATCTCCATTGCATATAATATACTAAAACGAAAAATCCAAATCTCAAAATCAACCTGAATAGCCCGAAGAGTCCAATTATTACAAAACTCCATATATAACTTGAATTAAAATGGAATAAAACCATAAACTTAATCAGTATGAACTCATGGTCACCGAGGGGCTCCGTCGCACCGATCCGCCTAAGTCTGTGGATTACCTGAACAGAACAAATAAACAAATTCGAGTTTTCGTAAACTCAGTGTGTAACCCAACAGATATAGACATACAAATTATACAGAAATCACATATATATTCAGATTCAGATCGAAACTAAGTCCCTTACAAAAACAGATAAAAGAATCAGATATGCAGAATCCTACCCCCGATCTTCTACACACCATCTCCGACCATTCCAACACGCAATATAGGGTTAAAAACACCCACCCATCCTTACACACCATATTGTGTCATTATGACACGTATCAAATAATACACAGGCAAGCTGCCAGAATATAGGCGAGGGTCGCCTTTCAGAACACTTACTCCACATATATCAATCCCACCCTAAATATAGATACGGAATACAAATACAGTAAACAGGTACATAAATAACATGCTTAACATGCTCGCATACAGATATCAGATAAATATATAGCAAAATAATCAGATATGCGTAACAATGTCCTACTAAGAGCAACCTATCAGAAAATTAGGTCGCAGAAAATAGGGTTTGATTAGCCCTTCCCGACCCTACGGTAGGCCCACAGTCGATCGGAGTGACTCGTGAGACCCTAGGGAAAATTCTTGAAATTTGGTCCCACATGCCCAACTTGGCCTACCTCGTGTGGCCCGTACGGCCACACCCACATCGTCACACGGTCAAGTCTTACATATGGCCATGCCCTCATCAAACACACAGCCATGTCTTCGTACACATCCAACCACACGGGTGACCACACGCCCGTGTGGCGTCAACAATTTGCATTTTCGGCTTTCGCTGACACTCGATTTTTAGCATAAGAGGTACACACCTATTTCGACTTAGGTGCTATAGCAATCCCGAGCCTACAAAACCTAAAGATAACATTCCAATGACTTATTAGCAACCATTTATGCTCTCATTAACTCAAAAATCGAGTGGCACAATTAGACTTACCCCTAACGAAAATAGCTACACATACGATTTACTTCATTGAAGCAACATTCACTAATTCAACGCCTTTTCCTGTGAAAAAAAAATCCTTAATGATCAAAACCCCCAACACACACTACCACACCCAATTCTAAAAAGACAGAGACAATCACACAAAAACAAAACCACTTATAAAACCCTACTTACCAAAACTTGACGGGAAATCAACGATTTTTACGGATACGATGATGAGAACTCAAGAGATGTGAAGCAAAATCTTGAGAGAAACAAAATAGAATAGAGAAGGGAGAAAGGGAACGTCAGAAACAGTGCAAATTGGAAGAGAGAGAAAAAGAATTAAAATAAAATAAAATTAAAAATAATAAAACAATATCCCAACTCTCCCCATTATCCCATTAACAAACCGCCCCCACTATCTGACAAGATGATTCTCATCCAACAACATCAGAGTTTCCGTTTCACCGAACCACTATCCCTCACCCGAAGCAAAAATTAACATTCTCGCTAATGCAGGGATTCGAACACAGGACCTCCAACATAACAGACCCTTTTACCACTCGAACCAGCAGGCTTATTCTGACATGGATTAACAGGCAGTTTATAAAAGCCCACTCAATAAGGGTAAGGTTAGGATCAGAAAAATAACAACATTTGGTAAAGATGAGACTTGAACCCAAGACCACTCATACACACCCATATACCTAACCACTGAAGTAGATACATATTTGTGTCAGATATTGATAAACCATAATTTATACATATTTTTACCCCAATGCTTGGCATAATTATGGATGATTTATTATAAGATTTAGTGAATTTGATGCTCCTAATCCTTTAATTTCATGTTTTATACTCAGGAAAGCCTAAGATAGCAAAAAGAGCAAGAAACGGGCCAAAAAATGGACAAATTGGACCTAAATCAGTGTTTCACACAGCCTAGGCACTTCTACACGGGTGATCCACACGCCCGTGTGTGACACACGGGTAGACTACACGCCCGTGTGTCATGCCCGTGTCGACATTAATCCAAGTCAGAATTGCACACGGCCTGAGCACCTTCACACGGGCATGGCACACGGTCGTGTCCCTGTCGAGCCCAAGTCTAGTTCTACTCGAAAAAGGCTAATTTTGGGCTATTATGGGCATTCAAAAGTCTATATAAACACCCTAGAAGAGGATTAGAGGGGATACGGAGAGTTGAAGGCAGAAAATACTCAAGGACAGCCATCAGAATCACCTCAAAAGCAGGATCTACATCAAGACTGAAGAATTCTATCCAATTTCCTAGAAGTTCTTTAGGTTTCTTTATATTTTGTTGTTTTCCAAACTTTGAGATGTTTTCCATTATTATTACTAAACTCCCTAAATACCTAAGGGAGATAAAACCTAAGACAGATCTTATTATTATTTGAGTTATATGATAAATACTTGTTCTTATTCTTAATTGTAAATTTAACTCTTGCTTTAATATTCCAGGATATTAATTTAGGTTTTTGAATTGCTTATTTAGTGGAGCAAAAGCCCCTATTTAAGAGTAGATCATTCATAATTAAGCGGAGTTGCATGCAATCCTAGAGATAGGACGACATAAAGCTGCCGAATTAGAGTCAAATATAATAAGGGAATCCATAGATTGAGTTAATGCGACAATAGGGTTTTAATCAGAAAGAGATTTCGATTAATCAACCTAGAGTCAGTTGTTTTTAGTCTCGAAAGGGATATTAACATAAATCAGGGATTTCTACGGATTAAGTCAAGTGAATAAATCGTCTAATTCAAAAGTAATAAGTGAAGTCTAGGTGGACTCTTCCTTGGGTATTGCCTTCTCCATTGGTTTTCTAAAAAGTATTCTCCAACTTTAATCTCTGTCGTAATCTTAGTTAATTAGATAATTAGTTTTAGATAAAACATTCTCTTAAATTTTAGGTTAGATAATAAGAAGATGGTAATTACTAGTACTTTTAGTCCTCGTGGATGCGATATTTTCGGTTTCACCATAACTATACTACTGTTCGATAGGTGCGCTTGCCTTAAGTAGAATTTTTAGTTAGTTTCATGTCCATCAAGTTTTTGGCACCGTTGCCGGGGACTAAAATATTAGGAACGCTTAATTTTTATTACTTTAGCTATTTTTATTTTTATTTTTATTGCAATTTAATTCTATTTTTGAATTTGCTTAAATTACCAAATTTTCTTTTATTAACTTTTTGCAGGTTTTTATAGTTTATGACTAGAAAAAACTTGTCAGGACCTCTACTTTTCGACAATGAGATCGAAAACACAGCTTGCAGGAATCGAAGAGAAATAAGGCGAAGCCTACAATACATAGAGGAAGGGCAAGAGGACGATATTCACACCACAACCGAGGAGATGGCTAAAAATCAGAATAATCCGGCACCTCCTGTGGTTGCTGCAAATCCAGTAAATCAGAATCCAGCTCCTCGTACTATGTATGATTATGCTAAACCTACTTTAACAAGAACTGAATCAAGTATAGTTAGACCTACTGTTGTTGCAAATAATTTTGAACTGAAACCTAACACAATTCAAATGATACAATAGTTTGTTCAGTTTGATAGTTTGCAGGACGAGGATCTGAACACTCATTTAGCAAATTTTCTGGAATTCTGTGACACCTTTAAGATCAATGGCGTTTCTGACGATGCCATTCGGCTTCGGTTGTTTCCCTTTTCATTAAGGAATAAAGGTAAATAGTGGTTGAAATCGTTACCTCGAGGGTCAATCACCACTTGGGAACAAATGACCGAAAATTTTTTGCTTAAATATTTTTCGCCGACTAAAACGGCTAAATTAAGGAATGACATCTCTTCTTTTGTGCAGATAGATTTAGAAACACTTTATGATGCATGGTAGAGCTACAAAGATCTATTGAGAAGGTGTTCTCACCATGGATTACCCCTTTGGCTACAAGTTCAAAGTTTCCACAACGGGTTAAATCCCTCGACTAGACAAATGATCGATGCAACTACCGGTGGAACTACCAATAAGAAAACACCTGAAGAGGCTTATGAGTTTGTAACACCCCAAACCCGTGACCGTCACCGGATTTGACCACGTGGTGTTACCGGTCTTACTTCCCTTATTACTCTCTTTGTAATATTTGATTGCTGTTCCAGGCAGGCTAGCTAACTGCATCACTGTTGCCTTAAAAATCATATCTCGAGTTTCAAAACTCGGAAACTGATTCCGTAAATTTTCCCTGAATTTAGACTCATATATCTATCCATGTATTTATTTCTAGAATTTTTTGTCGGGCCAATTGGTACAGTTTATTAGTTAAAGTCGCCCATGTTACAGGGGTCGACTACACTGACCTTTGCGCATTACGACCTGGATATCTTCTCTTACAGAGCTTCAATGCTCATGCCGTTTGTTTCTAATGAAACTAGACTCAAAGGGGAATCTGAAAATATAAGGAACGACTTCTAATTCCTTCTGGATAATTTATAGTAAATTTTCAAAGTCGAGACAGGGGATCCAGAAACCGTTCTGGCCCTGTCTCACGAGAACTTTAATATCTCTCAGTATACTGCTCATACGGTCGTTTCGTTTCATCCATATGAAAATAGGTTCATCAAGGTTCAATTTCATAATTTATTCACTATTTAATTCTACTTCTACTATTTTTAGTGATTTTTCAATCTCATATTACTGCTGCTGTCCGCAACAGTTACTGCAGTGACTATGCCAATTTCATGAATCTTTCCTTGGCCTTACTAATCATCCATTATACATGACACAAATTATGGCCACCTTATCAAAATTAAAGTTTCTAAGACTCGTGGCTATAGGTTCTAGCATCCCACTCAACGACCACATAGGCCATTTTCACATGGCTTAAAGTTTACAACCCACAATTCAACAAAACAAAATAGCCTATACATGCCAAATGTTCTCCTAGTTCAACTACGAAGACAATACCAAAAGATTTCCAGCCGGTGTGATGACTTCAACGACGGTTCGAGCACGCATAAACAATACGAGTCCAAGAGACCTAAAATGGGTGACAAGAAAACACCGAGTGAGTTTATAACTCAGTAAGTCATAAGCATTCAACAACCATCCATTTATAAAGTTGCCACAACATGAAACAATAAACGAGGCTAGGTACTCATCCATATCAAAACTATACCATAATTCCTCGAACCTTTCGGTTCAATCTCATACCAAGTCATACATCCACATTTCATATTCCACACAACAAGATATTTAAGGCATTTTCACACACTAACTCATTTCCACCACAACAATACAATTTCAATCATCACATAGATTTAAAGCTTACCAAGCTCAACCCCGAGCATGAACATATTGCCTATTCGTCATGAGCTCAAGGTACTTACCCGATCCGCTGCCCATACTCAACTCGATGGAGACACACCCTCCATATAATTGTTCGATCGAAGATATATATATATATATATATATAGAGAGAGAGAGAGAGAGAGAGAGAGTACGCACACACAGTGCTTAATACTCGATTTCGCACACTTAGTGCCATGCGATTTAAGCCCACACACATAGTGCCATACCCTTCGAGCTCGCACACTTAGTGCCATATATTTCCAGCATGCACACTTAGTGCCATATATTTCCAGCATGCACACTTAGTGCCATATATTTCCAGCATGCACACTTAGTGCCAATCTCGTCACCGTACACTCGTATTGCCCGCACACTTAGTGCCGAAAGCAACTTCCTACACATTTCACTATTTCTTTTACATTCAACAAATGTCATCATTCCATACACATACATTTTCATTTATATATATATATCATCCCATTAAACACAATTGCATAAATTTTACAATCATTTAAGCAATATCAAATATGTGCTTAATGACTTACCTCGGATGTTGTCGCACCGTCTTCAACGGCTATTCAATTACTTTGTCTTTCCCTTGTCCAACTTTGATCCTTTGAGTTCTTGAGCTAAATCAAACAAATTTACTTCTCAATCAAACACACACATACGGCAACCATATTTTGCTTTTAACACATTCGGTCACTTGGGTGACCTATTTCACTTTCAAGCATTCATTTCAATTCTTAGTTAAATAATGCGAATACCATTAACTACTAATGCCACACACTCACATATGCATAAAATTAACCCCTACATGACCTATAGCTCATTCGGTCATTCGTCTTTCAAGCTTATCAAGCTTCATATCATGCTTCCTTGGCCGAATATACATATAAGCACAATGTAGCATTTTATTCACTTCATGATACATTCGGCCTTGGCATAATTTTCATTAAAATCCCTATTAGCCACTTTTAAAATGCCAATGTTACAAGAAAGGTTACCCAAATTCACATTCGGCAACTACACATACACAAGCCAATTTTTCTTCCTATCATCAAATTTAACACGAATCACAAACTTAAACCCTCAATAGCTACTATGGCCGAATAGATCCTTTCTATTCCATTTAACTACCATAAATTTAAAGTATTTAAATCAAGTTCATGAGTTTCTAATGCAAGAATTAGGCCAACCTACTAACCTTAACACCCACATTCGGCAAGTGACCACATACACACTCTCATAGCCGAATTTCCATATTACCAAAATCCTCAATACACATATTCCCCTTATTCAACTTCAATTTAAGCTCCCTACTCACAAAACACAAGGAATAGAAATCATCTTCTAAGTTTCCTACCTTAGCCGAATGGCCAAATCACCACAAGGATCTAAATTCACACATGGGCTCAATCAAAGACCTATCCATCAACTAAATTTTATGAAATCTCAAAGAATTTACTTACAACTTACCTCAATCAAACAAGTAGAAGACCGAATACCTAGCTTCTTCCCCCTTTTTCTCTTCCTTTAGTTCATGGCAAGAAGAACAAAACATAACCAAATTTCTCCTTTCTTTCTTTTATCAATTTCCTTCTTCTATTCGCCAAGACACCCAAGCATGAGCAACAAAAACTTTTTTCTTTCTTTCTTTGCTTAGTCACGGCAATGGGGCATCCACACACATTATTTCTTTTTTTTTTGTCAACATTTTCTTTAATGCTAGCTTTTTATTTTATTGCTTCATACATACCTCACTAACCAAACATGTTAGAAACATGTTTCCTTTGCCCATCAACACCCATCTTGGCCGGCCACTATAGAATAATTTGGGAAATTTGACATGCAAGGACAACCTTTCCTAGTATGCATCAATAGGCCACTTCAACATTTGCCTATCACATTTCTAAGTTTTCTCACACAAGTCCTATTTAGCAAAATTCACTTAAAATTTTCAAAATTCAAACATGAAATTTTCACACATGCATATGTACATATAATGAGCATCAATTATGATGGTTAATTATTTTTATGACTCGGTTTAGTGGTCCCGAAACCACTTTCCGACTAAGGTCAATTTAGGGCTGTCACAACTCTCCCCACTTAAGAAATTTTCGTCCGAAAATCTTACCGTAAATAGGCTCGGTATCGCTCTTTCATAGAGTCCTCAAGTTCCCAAGTGGCTTCTTCAATTCGTGTTTATGCCACAACACCTTCCCCAATGGGATTTTCTTATTGCGCAACTCTTTTACTTGGCGCATCGAATGCGAACCGCTCTTCTTCATAACTCAAATTAAAGGTGAACCTCGACCTCGGATGGAGTAATTACGTGTGTCGGGTCGACCTATATCGTCAAGCATCGAGACATGGAAAAGCGTTGTGAATCTTTTCAAGCTCAGGGGGTAAAATTAATCGGTACGCTACTGGCCCAACTCGTTCGGATACTTCATACGGACCGATGAACCTCGGACTCAATTTGCCCTTACGGCCAAATCTAAGCACCTTCTTCCAGGGTGAGACTTTGAGAAATACCTTGTCTCCAACCTGATATTCAATGTCTTTCCTTTTCAAATCCGCATACGACTTTTGGCGATCCGGCGACCTTCAAACTTTCACGAATTACTCGAACTTTCGCTCGGCATCCTTAATCAAATCAACCTCAAGATTTTACCTTGAGAAGTTCGGTCGAGAATAATGGGTACGGCATTTACGATAGTATAAAGCCTCATAAGCGCCATCTTAATACTTGATTGAAAGCTATTGTTGTAAGCGAATTCAATCAAAGGCAAATATCTTTCCCATGAACCACTAAACTCAAGGATACAACATCTCAACATATCCTCAAGGATTTGAATTATCCGTTCGGATTGACCATCGGTTTAGGGATGAAAAGCAGTGCTAAAATGCAGCTTGGTACCCAAAGCCTCTTGCAATTTCTTCCAAAATCGCGATGTAAATCTTGGGTCTCTATCCGATACGATAGAAACAGGTACCCCACGCAATCGAACAATTTGGGAGACGTATAATTCTGCCAATTTATCGAGCGAAAAATCCGTGCGGACAGGGATAAAATGAGCCGACTTAGTCAATCTATCAACAACAACCCAAATCGCATCCTTTTTACTCGCTGACAATGGCAGTCCGGGCACAAAGTCCATGGTGACTCGCCATTTCCACTCGGGTATCGTGATCGATTGAAGTAATCCCGATGGCACTTGATGTTCCGCTTTCACTTGTTGACTTATCAGACACCTTGAAACAAATTCAGAAATGTCTCGTTTCATACCGGGCCACCAAAATTGGCGTTTCAGGTCATTGTACATTTTAGTACTACCCGGGTGGATTGACATTCGACTACTAGCACCTCCTCGGGTGAAACGGATAAATGAGCATCCATCGCTCTCAAAGCAGACAGTGCCTTGCGACTTAAAGCATCGGCCACCACGTTGGCCTTTCCCGGGTGATACTCAATGATGAGTTCATAGTCTTTCAACAACTCAAGCCAACGTCTTCGTCGCAGGTTTAAATCTCTTTGAGTCATCAAATATTTGAGACTCTTGTGGTTCGAATAAATATGACACCTTTCTCCAAACAAGTAATGCCGCCATATTTTCAAGGCGAACACTATGGCTGCTAGTTCAAGGTCATGGGTCGGATAGTTTCTCTCATGCGACTTTAGTTGTCTCGATGCGTAAGCCACAACTCGACCTTCTTGCATCAACACACAACCTAACCCAAGCAAGGATGCGCCATCAGATATGACAAACTCTTTCTGGGACTCATTGTACTAGTACCGGGGCCTCGGTTAAACAGGTTTTTTTTTTTTTAGGTCGATCGAAACTTTCTTGACAGCGTTCCGACCACTCGAACTTAACATATTTTTGAAGTAGTTTTGTCATCGGTGCAGCTATCACCGAAAAACCTTTCACAAATCGTCGATAGTATCCGGCAAGCCCCAAAAAGCTCCTAACTTCGGTAACATTCCTCGGAGGTTTCCAATTGACTATGGCCGAAATTTTGTTCGGGTCCACCCTGACACCCGAGGCGGACACCACGTGTCTCAAAAAGCTAACCTCTCTCAACCAAAATTCACATTCTTGAACTTTGCGTATAACCGCTTATCTCGTAAAACTTGCAACACTAGCCTCGGTGTTCAGCATGTTCGATTTCATCTCGAATAGACCAAAATGTCATCGATAAATACAACTACGAACCGATCCAAGTATGGCCTGAAAATTCTATTCATTAAATCCATAAATACCGCAGGGCATTAGTGATCCCAAAGCGCATCACCAAGAATTCAGTAGTGACCGTACCTCTTTTCACGAACAATCTTGGTGCGCCCCATGGAGAAAAACTTCGAGCGAAACCTCTATCCGTCAATTCTTGCAATTGAACCTTCAATTCCTTTAATTCCGTTAATGCCATACGATACGGGCTATTGAAATCGTTGTAGTACCGGTACAACTTCGATGTCAATTCCACTTCTCGAACCGGTGGCAATCCGGTAACTCCTCGGGAAAAACATCCGAATACTCACAAACCACTGGTACCGATTCGAGTTTCCTTTCCGTCTCTTTACTTTCAAGCACATACGCAAGGTATGTTTCACACCCTTTTCATATGTCTCCGGCGGTCATAGAAGATATTATCACTGGCACTCCTTTTAAATCGAGAGACTCTACTCGGACTACCTCATTATTTGCACTCCTCAAATCAATGGTTTTCCTTTGCGATCCACCTTGCATCATGTACTGTCACCAATCCATACCAAGAATAACATCGAATTCATCAAATGGTAGAAGCATCAAATCAGTCGAAAAACAGGATTCTCGAATTATTAGGGGGCATCTCTTGCACACTTTATCAACGAGTACGTATTGACCCAAAGGGTTTGACACCCGAATTACGAACTCAGTAGACTCAACAGGTAGAGTCTTACTGGATGCTAAGGTTTCACATACATATGAATGAGTAGAACCGGGGTCAATCAATGCAATCACACTAGTATCAAAGAGAGTAAAAGTACCAGTGATAACGTCAGGGGAGGATGCCTCCTCTCGTGCGCAGATGGCATATGCTCTAGCAGGAGCACGGGTTTCGGATCGGACAGCCGTATTAGAGGCTCCTCTCTGATTACCACCCCTACCTCCAGAGATTCTTTGGGGCCTACCTCCAGCCGTCGTTCCACTAGGTCTTGCACCTTGCGTCTTATTCTTCTCATCTAGCTCCGTACAATCTCTAATGAAGTGGTCCTTCGAACCGCATCCATATGAGCCCTATTACGGACTTACCCCAACATTCACCCTGTGTCGTCTTCCACATTGGGGGCATTCAGGTCTCTCTTGACGATTATTGCCCACACTAGCTACCGAAGTAGCTCGGGAGTCCATCGATGGTCGTGCTCTAATGGAAATCCCCGCAGTCGCCCTCGACTTATTTGTGTCCTCTCTGAACTTCTTTACAGCCGAAAATGGAGCTTTACCCGTCGATCTTTTACGATAATCTCTAGCTTCAAATTCGGCCTTCTTTTTCTCCCTTCCGAGCTCTTCCGCCTTGCAGGCTCGTTCAACTAGTGTTACGAATTCTTTTATCTCCAAAATACCCACCAGTAGCTTTAAATCTTCATTCAATCCCTCTTCAAATCTTTTGCACATAGCAACCTCATCAGCCACACACTCCCGAGCATACCGACTAAGTCTTACGAACTCATGTTCGTATTCAGATACCGTCATACAGCCTTGCTTGAGTTCCAAGAATTCCTTACGCTTTTGATCGATGAACCGTTGACTAATGTATTTCTTTGAAATTCGTTTGGAAGAAATCCCAAGTAACTTGTTCCTTTGGGACTATGGAAATTAAGGTCCTCCACCAATAGTAGGTGAGTCTCATAACAAAGATATAGCACACTTAAGACATTCATCGGTGTGCATGACAGTTCATCAAACACTCTAATGGTGTTATCAAGCGAACTCGGCCTTTTCGGCATCATCAAGTAACTATGGCCTTAAACTCCTCGCCCCACGCTTCCTAATCAAGTCTGGTGGTTTACTCAAACCTCACGGGATCGATGAATCGATGGCATTACGGGCCCTTGGGGTGGATTATTTAAATTTGGGAATGGTTGGACATTTGGATTGGTTCGGGCATATTCGCGACCCACTCATTCATCATGGTGAAGAAGGCTTGTTTCGCCCTTCATTTTGATTATTCGCGGATGACCGAGGCTCAACAGCGGTGTCCCTTGCGCAGAGCAGCCGCTACACTTTCAACGTCATACGCCAATGGTCTCTCTACCGGGTTCCATTGCAAATCAAAACAAAAATTTCAACCGTCAAGTCATCACATTATTAAGCACTAGCAATTTGGCATGTATAGCTAGACTCACGCGCTATGGTAGTCCTAGAACCGACTAAACCATAGCTCGATACCAATAAAATGTAACACCCCAAACCCGTGACCGTCACCGGATTTGACCACGTGGTGTTACCGGTCTTACTTCCCTTATTACTCTCTTTGTAATATTTGATTGTTGTTCCAGGCAGGCTAGCTAACTGCGTCACTGTCGCCTTAAAAATCATATCTCGAGTTTCAAAACTCAGAAACTGATTCTGTCAATTTTCCCTAAATTTAGACTCATATATCTATCCATGGATTTATTTCTAGAATTTTTGGTCGGGCCAATTGGTACAGTTTATTAGTTAACGTCGCCCATGTTACAGGGGTCGACTACACTGACCTTCGCGCATTACGACCTGGATATCTTCTCGTACAGAGCTTCAATGCTCATGCCGTTTGTTTCTAATGAAACTAGACTCAAAGGGGAATCTGCACATATAAGGAACGACTTCTAATTCCTTCTGGATAATTTATAGTAAATTTTCAAAGTTGAGACAGGGAATCCAGAAACCGTTCTGGCCCTGTCTCACGAGAACTTTAATATCTCTCAGTATACTGCTCATACGGTCGTTTCGTTTCGTCCATATGAAAATAGGTTCATCAAGGTTAAATTTCATAATTTATTCACTATTTAATTCTACTTCTACTATTTTTAGTAATTTTTCAATCTCATATCACTGATGCTGTCCGCAACAGTTACTGCAGTAGACTATGCCAATTTCATGAATCTTTCCTTGGCCTTACTAATCATCCATTATACATGACACAAATTATGGCCACCTTATCAAAATTAAAGTTTCTAAGACTCGTGGCTATAGGTTCTAGCATCCCACTCAACGACCACATAGGCCATTTTCACATGGCTTAAAGTTTACAACCCACAATTCAACAAAACAAAATAGCCTATACATGCCAAATGTTCTCCTAGTTCAACTACGAAGACAATACCAAAAGATTTCCAGCCGGTGTGATGACTTCAACGACGGTTCCGAGCACGCAAAAAATACGAGTCCAAGAGACCTAAAATGGGTGACAAGAAAACACCGAGTGAGTTTATAACTCAGAAGTCATAAGCATTCAACAACCATCCATTTATAAAGTTGCCACAACATGAAACAATAAACGAGGCTAGGTACTCATCCATATCAAAACTATACCATAATTCCTCGGACCTTTCGGTTCAATCTCATACCAAGTCATACATCCACATTTCATATTCCACACAACAAGATATTTAAGGCATTTTCACACACTAACTCATTTCCACCACAACCATACAATTTCAATCATCACATAGATTTAAAGCTTACCAAGCTCAACCCCGAGCATGAACATATTGCCTATTCGTCATGAACTCAAGGTACTTACCCGATCCGCTGCCCATACTCAACTCGATGGAGACACACCCTCCATATAATTGTTCGATCAGAGATATATATATATATATATATATATATATAGAGTACGCACACATAGTGCTTAATACTCGATTTCGCACACTTAGTGCCATGCGATTTAAGCCCGCACACATAGTGCCATACCCTTCGAGCTCGCACACTTAGTGCCATATATTTCCAGCATGCACACTTAGTGCCATATATTTCCAGCATGCACACTTAGTGCCAATCTCGTCACCGTACACTCGTATTGCCCGCACACTTAGTGCCGAAAGCAACTTCCTACACATTTCACTATTTCTTTTACATTCAACAAATGTCATCATTCCATACACATACATTTTCATTTATATATATATATATCATCCCATTAAACACAATTGCATAAATTTTACAATCATTTAAGCAATATCAAATATGTGCTTAATGACTTACCTCGGATGTTGTCGCACCGTCTTCAACGGCTATTCAATTACTTTGTTTTCCCCTTGTCCAACTTTGATCCTTTGAGTTCTTGAGCTAAATCAAACAAATTTACTTCTCAATCAAACACACACATACGGCAACCATATTTTGCTTTTAACACATTCGGTCACTTGGGTGACCTATTTAACTTTCAAGCATTCATTTCAATTCTTAGTTAAATAATGCGAATACCATTAACTACTAATGCCACACACTCACATATGCATAAAATTAACCCTACATGACCTATAGCTCATTCGATCATTCGTCTTTCAAGCTTATCAAGCTTCATATCATGCTTCCTTGGCGAATATACATATAAGCACAATGTAGCATTTTATTCACTTCATGATACATTCGCCTTGGCATAATTTTCATTAAAATCCCTATTAGCCACTTTTAAAATGCCAATGTTACAAGAAAGGTTACCCAAATTCACATTCGCAACTACACATACACAAGCCAATTTTTCTTCCTATCATCAAATTTAACACGAATCACAAACTTAAACCCTCAATAGCTACTATGGTAGAATAGATCCTTTCTATTCCATTTAACTACCATAAATTTAAAGTATTTAAATCAAGTTCATGAGTTTCTAATGCAAGAATTAGGCCAACCTACTAACCTTAACACCCACATTCGGCAAGTGACCACATACACACTCTCATAGCCAAATTTCCATATTACCAAAATCCTCAATACACATATTCCCCTTATTCAACTTCAATTTAAGCTCCCTACTCACAAAACACAAGGAATAGAAATCATCTTCTAAGTTTCCTACCTTAGCCGAATGGCCAAATCACCACAAGGATCTAAATTCACACATGGGCTCAATCAAAGACCTATCCATCAACTAAATTTTTATGACATCTCAAAGAATTTACTTAAAACTTACCTCAATCAAACAAGTAGAAGACCGAATACCTAGCTTCTTCCCCCCTTTTCTCTTCCTTTAGTTCATGGCAAGAAGAACAAAACATAACCAAATTTCTCCTTTCTTTCTTTTATCAATTTCCTTCTTCTATTCGCCAAGACACCCAAGGATGAGCAACAAAACTTTTTTCTTTCTTTCTTTGCTTAGTCACGGCAATGGGGCATCCACACACATTATTTCTTTTTTTTTGTCAACATTTTCTTTAATGCTAGCTTTTTATTTTATTGCTTCATACATACCTCACTAACCAAACATGTTAGAAACATGTTTCCTTTGCCCATCAACACCCATCTTGGCCGGCCACTATAGAATAATTTGGGAAATTTGACATGCAAGGACAACCTTTCCTAGTATGCATCGATAGGCCACTTCAACATTTGCCTATCACATTTCTAAGTTTTCTCACACAAGTCCTATTTAGCAAAATTCACTTAAAATTTTCAAAATTCAAACATGAAATTTTCACACATGCAAATGTACATATAATGAGCATCAATTATGATGGTTAATTATTTTTATGACTCGGTTTAGTGGTCCCGAAACCACTTTCCGACTAGGGTCAATTTAGGGCTGTCACAGAGTTCATAGAAGAGATGTCACTGAATAATCATCAGTGGAAAGTCATGAGGACATAGTCGACAAAAGTAGCCGGCGTTTTAAACGTCGATTCGATTGCTATGCTTTCCAATCAGGAAGAACTTTTGAATAGAAAAATTGATGGTTTACTTGGTTCTACGCAGGTACATCCAGTAATGCAATTGATAAACCAGAATATATACATATTTTTACCCCATGCTTGGCATATTTATGGATGATTTTTCCTTGGTTTCATTGAATTTGATGCTCCTAATCCTTTAATTTCATGTTTTAGACTCAAGAAAGCTTAGGATAGCAAAAAGACCGAGAAACGGGCCAAAAATAGACAATTTGGGCCTAAAATAGTGTTTCACACGGCGTAGGCACTTCCACACAGGTGATCCACACGCCTGTGTGTGACACACGGGTAGACCACACCTCCGTGTGTCATGGCCGTGTGAACATAAATCCAAGTCAGAATTGCACACGGTCTGAGCAACTTCACACGGGCACGGCACACGGCCATGTCCCTATCAAACCCAAGTCTAGTTCTACTCGGAAAAAGGCACTTTTGAGGGTTTTAAAGCATTCTAAAACCTATATAAACACCATAGAAGAGGATTAAAGGGGACGCGGAGAGTAGAAAGTAGAAAAGTACTCAAGAACAGCCATCGGAATCACCTGGGAGACAGGATCTACATCAAGACTGAAGATTTCCATCCAATTTCCTAGAAGTTATTTGGGTTTCTTAATGTTTTGTTGTTTTCCATACTTTGAGATGTTTTCCATTATTATTATGAACTAAATTCCCTAAATACCTAAGGGAGATGAAACCTAGGACGAATCTTATTACTCTTTGATTTATATGATAAATACTTGTTCTTATTCTTAATCGTGAGTTTTAATCCTTGTTTTAATATTTCAGGATATTAATTCAGGTCTTTGATGTGCTTATTCAGTGGAGGAAAAGCCCCTATTTAAGAGTAGATCATTCATAATTAAGCGGAGTTGCATGTAATCCTAGAGATAGGATGACATAAATCTACCGGATTAGAGTCATATCTAATAAGGGAATCCATAGATCGAGTTAATGTGACAATAGGGGTTTTAATTAGAAAGAGATTTCAATTAATCAACCTAGAGTCAGTTGTTTTTAGTCTCGAAAGGGATATTAACATAAATTAGGGATTTCTACGGAATAAGTCAAGTGAATAATTCATATAATTCAAAGGTAATAAATGAAGTCTAGGTGGATTTTTTCTTTGGTATTGTCTTGTCAATCGGTTTTTCAGAAAGAAATTTTCAACTTTAATCTCTATCGTAACCTTAGTTAATTAGATAATTAGTCTTAGATAAAACATCCCCTAAATTTTTTAAGCTAGATAATAAAAAGATAGTAATTACTAATATTTTTAGTCCTCGTGGATATGATATATCCGGTCTCACCATAACAATACTACTGTTCGATAGGTGCGCTTACCTTAAGTTGAATTTTTAGTTAGTTTAGCGACCATCAAGTTTTTGGCACCGTTGCTGGGGACTAAGATATTAGGAACACTTAATTTTTATTACTTTAGCCATTTTTATTTTTTATTGCAATTTAAATTTTTTTTTATTCACTAAATTTTTTTTTTTTTACTTCTGGCAGGTTTTTATAGTTTATGACTAGAAGAAACCCGTCAAGACCTCTACTTTTTGATAGTGAGATCGAGAGTACAACTCACAGAAACTGAAGAGAAATAAGGTGCAGCTTACAATACATAGAGGAAGAGCGAGAAGGCGATATCCATACTACAACCGAGGAGATGGCTGGTAATCAGAATAATTTGCTAACTTCTGTGGTTGCTGCAAATCCAGTAGATCAGAATCCTGCTTCTCATACTATGTATGATTATGCTAAACCCAATTTAACAAGAACTGAATCGAGTATAGTTAGACCTACTGTTGCTGCAAATAATTTTGAACTGAAACCTAACACGATTCAAATGATACAACAGTTTGTTCAGTTTGATGGTTTGCAGGATGAGGATCCAAACACTCATTTAGTGAATTTTCTGGAATTCTGTGACACCTTTAAGATCAATGGCGTTTCTGACGATGCCATTCACCTTCGGTTGTTTTTCTTTTCATTAAGGAATAAGGCTAAACAGTGATTGAACTCGTTACCACGAGGGTCAATCACCATTTGGGAACAAATGACCGAAAAATTCTTACTTAAATATTTTCTGCCAGCTAAAACGGCTAAATTGAGGAATGATATCTCTTCTTTTGTACAGATGGATCTAGAAACTTTTTATGATGCATGGGAGAGATACAAGGACTTATTAAAAAGGTGCCCTCACCATAGATTACCCTTTTGGCTACAAGTTCAAACATTTTACAACGGTGTGAACCCTTCAACAAGACAACTTATCGATACAGCCGCCGGTGGAACTTTAAACAACAAAACACCTGAAGAAGCTTACGAATTTATTGAAGAGATGTCACTGAATAACTATCAGTGGCAAGTCATGCGAACAAAGCTGACAAAAGTAGCTGGTGTTTTCAACCTCGACGCGGTCACTATGCTATCCAACCAGGTAGAACTTTTAAATAAAAAGATTGATGGTTTGTATGGTTCTACTCAGGTACATCTAGTGATGAGGTGTGATTCAAATGGAGGAGGAATGCACAATACAGATTATCCATCCTTCAACCCTAGCACCGAGGAAGAACAAGTCCACTATATGGGTAATAATTCTAGACCTCAAAATAACCTATATAGTAACACTTATAATGCAGGTTGGAGGAACCATCCCAATTTCTCGTGGGGTGGTCAAGGAAATCAAAGACCACAACATCCTCCTAGTTTTCAAAAACCACCTTCCCAACAAGAGAAGAAACCGAACCTTGAAGAGATGCTCACAAAATTCATCTCAATGTTAGAAACTCATTTTCAGAATGCCGAAACAGCGCTTAAGTATCAACAAGCATCGATTTAAGGACTCGAAACTCAAATAGGATAGCTTGCCAAGTTTCTTTCTGAATGACCACAAGGTAGCATGCCTAGTAACACAGAAACTAACCCAAGGGAGCAACTCCATGCCATCACTATGCGCGACGAAGAAGGGTTAGTTGAATCTAGATTTGAAACGAGGCTCAAGGCTGTGGTAAGTAATGGTAAGGGTGAGATGAATCATGGTACACAAGAGCCACTAAGTAAAGAGTATAAACCTCGTGTGCCATACCCCAAAGCGACAAGGAAAGACCACATGGACGAAAAATTTGGTAAATTCCTTAAATTACTAAAAAAATTGCATATTAACTTACAGTTTATTGAAGCTCTTTTGCAGATGCCAAATGTAGTGAAATTTTTAAAGGAGCTCTTAGCTAATAAACGAAAGTTAGATGATGTGTCGCATGTGGAACTAAATGTAATTTGCTAGTAATTCTATAGAATAAGCTACCCAAAAAGTTAAAAGATCCAGGGAGTTTTACGATTCCTTGCTTAATTAGTAGTTTGAATGTTAATAATGCGTTAGCTGATTTAGGGGCGAGTATTAATGTCATGCCCTATAAAATGTTTAAGCAACTTGATCTTGGAAAACCCAAACAAACTAGAATGAAGACGTGCTTCTCAAAATTGATAAATTTATATTGAATTCCTAAGGGTATTATTGAAGACGTGCTTCTCAAAATTGATAAATTTATATTCCCAGTTGACTTTGTTGTTCTAGACATGGATGAGGATAGTGACGTACCTCTAATTTTAGGAAGGCCCTTTTTAGCAACCGCTAGAACTATCATAGATGTTGGTACAGGTGAATTGATACTTCGTGTAGGAGATGACACGATTACACTTCAAGCTCGTGATTCTACTAAAATATCTAGTAATCAAGACGATTGTTTAAATTCTGTTAACTCGAGAAATATTATGGCTCAAACTTCTTTTCGAGAAACCCCTAGGAAGAACGTGATGGAGCTTCATTCTAATCCATACCACAAAAATAGAGCAACTCACGAGGAACAAAGATTACAAATCGATAAACTAGACGAATGGTGAACACATGTCAATGAGAAACCAAAAGCACACGATGAATCTAAGCAACACCATGATAAGCGTAAGAATGAAACAAAGCAATTTAAGGTTGGGGATAAAGTATTGTTAGATGAAAAGGACCCCCGAATTGCTACTTCAGAGCTTAATGCAAACAGAGTGACTCCTTTCATGGTACTGAATGTTTTCTCATATGGTACAGTCGAGGTAAATCATTCTCAATTCGACACTTTTAAGGTAAATATTACTCGACTTAGACTTTATATGGAAAATAGAATTGATAGTAAGAAGGAGGACTCTTGACTCCGTGATCCGTCGTGACCATGTGAATGAGAGGTAAGTCGAGCTTAAACTCTAAATAAGCACTTCTCGAGAGGCAATCTGAGCACTAACACCACTAACTAGTTTATTTTTGCTATTTTTCGTGTTTTTTATGCAGGAACAGTGACCCACACAGCCTGGACACACGGGCGTGACCTTGGCCATGTGGAAATAGAGCTACGAAATCCCAAAATATCAATCCACACGACTTGTGATAAATCCACACGGGTGTGTGACACGGCCGTGTGAAGCACACGACCTAGACACACGGGCGTGTCCTAAGCTGTGTGAAAATTGGAGCAAAAAATTTTCAATTTTCAAACAAGTGAGAGAGTTA
Organism: Gossypium arboreum; assembly: GCF_025698485.1. Taxonomy (NCBI): domain Eukaryota; kingdom Viridiplantae; phylum Streptophyta; class Magnoliopsida; order Malvales; family Malvaceae; genus Gossypium; species Gossypium arboreum. Next base: position 11,666,448 of record NC_069072.1, on the reverse strand, counting down.
CACAAGCAAGACACATGGTCATGTGTTCGGACACACGGGCGTGTGGGATACCACACGGCCGTGAGAGAAGCAAACAAGGAAGAACACGACCATGAGAACCACACAGCTTAGACACACGGGCATGTTCCCAGGCCGTGTGGCACATAGTCATAAAAATTTTGCGACCAACACGGGCAATAAGTCAAACCATACGGCCTGGGGGTACGGGCGTATCGAAGCAACCATGTGCAAACCTGACTACGATTTCACAAAAAACACGGGATAGGAACATACCACACGGGTGTAGGCCACAGCCGTGTGGCCCAAAACGGGGCTTGCACAATCGTAAGCCCTATTTAACCCTAATCCCTAACCCTAATTTCCCCCCTTTCCTATTTAAACCCCCCTTTTTTACTATTCATCTTCTTCCCCTCTTCCCCTTCTCCCCCCACCCTCTAACCACCAAAGCACCGCCGGCAGTCACCTCCCCCTCTCATTTCCCCTTCTCCCTCAGCTCTGTCATCTACCATCAAGTACCACTCTGACGATCGCGCCTACCCCCACTCACCATCGTCGGTTACATCTCTTCCACTCATCCTTCCTTCATTTTTTTTATTTATTTTTATCATAGTTATTATTAATAGTACTTATTTCTTATGTTTATTTTTTTATTACTTTACTTGCTTCACATCTAAATATTTGTTGAATCTAAAACTGCTAGTTATTGACCTGGTTTGCTGAAATTCTTCTTTTGGTAATACTCTGCATAGCTATTCTATTTCTATTTTTCTGAGTATTCAAGTAGTTTAAGTTCACTCTTCCTCTGTTCTTTTGTGGCCTTAATATCTTGTTCATTTTCTTTATATGTGGTCCCAGTCATGATTATCATCGGCTTCATTTTACATCCCTATTTTTACTTGAGTTTCGTTACTATTTTTGTTATTGTTGGGTAGTGACATATTGATTTGTCCAATTGATTAAACCAAATCAAGTTAATGGACTGGCCTATTGTGTTTATTCGTCAAATTTAATTTATTTATGCCCTTTATTGCAGATACATAATGACGAACCCAAAAGGCAAGAAAGTCGCGGTTCCCACCTCGAAAAAATAGAAAGAAGCAACATTTTCCTCAAGTTCCACCACCGAGATACGTCACCCATTCCTCCAATTACCACCAGGGCCCCAAGAAGAACTATTTCAGATTCTACGTGCCCGACCACTTGGTGTGGGGCGTTGTATCGATTGGGTCGTACTAGAGACGGTCCACCTAGCCGATTTGGTATGAGCCCTCCTCGCTATAGCTCCATGAGACCGATTCTTTGATATCGTTGAGCTGAAATATTTGGAATTCACCTTGGAACTCAGCTCGACTCTCCAATTACAGACAGTGATGGTGGAATACGACGACCCAGGAATAGTTCAATTCCGCCTTGGCGGTCTAGTATGATAGTTGAATGTCCCCGAATTTGGAGCTGCCTTGGGACTCTATACCGATGAGTTTATGGAGATAGACCATTTCCCCCACCTCCACCGCCACATACATCGTTCACCTTCCTCGAGTTGGGTCGACCTCTACCTTCCTACAGGCATTTATGATTCTAGCCGTTCAAAGGCATCAACTCTAGCTCCAGCTCTGCGCTATCTCCACTCCCTTTTGGCACACACATTAACGGGGAGGCGAGAGAGCACTGGCGTCGTCAACACTCACTACACATACTTCCTGTGGAGCATGAGCCATGGGCATGTTTTTTATCTCGCTTACTCTGTTGCCTTTGCCTTTCGCCACCAGACAGAATGACACCGAAAGGGAGTCATCAGCACCGGCCCATATGTGACTCATTCAATACGATATGTTGGGCTCCTGAATACAGTGGCGCAGTCTTCAACACTCACTCTCAATGGCCAGATGTCCCCACAGGGCATCCAAAGTATGTTCTATATGCGAATGATTGAGCATCATCATGGGTTCGACCCTCCTCAGTATCGACTTGCACAAGCTACCGATGAGGATGACGTTGAGGATATTCCTGATGATATCCCTGCATTTCAGGAGGACCCACCTTCACAGCCACCACCGAGTCACCGACCAGTTCATGCAACTGTTTCATTGTCTGAGGTTTCTGACCACCTTCATTGCTTTGAGCAATATTCTACTCAGTGATTCGGCAGCATCGAGGCGACGCTACAACAAATCTGCCAACATTTTCACATATCGCCTCCAGCACCACCACCTTACGATCCAGCTGTTGACGAGGACTATTAAGTCCATCTAATTTTTAAGTTGTTTTTCTTTTTATTTTATTTTTATTTTGGCATTTCTTTTGCACTTTCATTATCAATTACTTACAAGACTTTTATTAGTATAATTTGAATTTTATTTTATCGAGTTATTTCATTATTCCTAATTATAATAACCATATACATATAAATCCCTTAAATATTATTGATGGCATCACAGTTTCAAAAGGTTCAGTCGATGGGTACTACTAAAGCATAAACAAACAATCATCCACGACTGCCATGTCTTTCTCGACCACGACCATAGCCACCATGACACCGACCACCATGATAACTTCTTTGTTGGGCACTGTGATTGCGGAACCCAACCCCTGCCACCACCTTCACCTCTATCTACATGTCACATACACATCACTTCCAATGCTTCTAAACTTGTTTTCACTCTTTCAAGGATTACATCCAAATTCAGGGCCGTTTCGATTCTCTCCCTCTCTTCTGATATTATGCTTATATTGCTATTATCTATCTCTGTACGTTGAGGACAATGTACATATTAAGTGTGGGGAGGTTATTTATGTGATTATCAAAAAAATCCCTAAATTTTTATCTTGTTCTCAAATAAGTTCCTCATATTACTATTAGAATGAATCTTGATTGACTTATGATTTTTTATGTTTTGAATTAAATTATTGGTAACTTTCTTTGATTGTTTAAACTTTAAGAAACTAGAGGATCAAGCATGATAAGTTGATTTTTGAGAATTAAAATTTCTAAGTTGTTTCCCTGAATTGAGGTATGATCTTGAAGTTTCGAATTTACAGGATTGACATCAAATACCCATAATTCTTGTGAGATTTTGAGCCCTTTAGAGCATATATCTTTCTTGCTCACTAATTTTATTGGTTATGAGTGTGTCAACATTGATTTGTTATTCTAGAACTTGCTTTAGTTATGCAGGTCAAGACCACACCTTTGATTTGATATACGAAAATGATAAAGGCACTTAGGTTCTAACCCATTTACCTCATAAAAAGCCTACCCATATAATTGACCCCTAGTGAACCCCTTTGGGCCTTAACTATTATTCCTTAATTTTCCCTTTAATATTAACCCACAACTTAACCCTTTTTGATTCATTAAGAATTTCTCCTTTTTTATCGAGATTTAATTTGATTAGTTACCTAATATTATTCGTTCATTCCAGTTGCTGAATTATTTCTCATTATGTATTTTCCATTATTGTTCTTATTCTTAAAAAAAAAAGTATATTCATTTAAATTACATATTGTTCTAAAGAGCTTGGATAAGTTATCATATTGAGAGAAAAGCTCCCTTCATTAGTTTTGGTTAGTGTTAATTCTGGCACTTGTTTGTAATCTAGTGAGTAGATTTGTTTTTCTAAGTTTGGTAATTTATTAAATTAATCTCGATATTAACCTACCTTTTAAGCCTTTATCCACACCTTTAACCCAAGCCCCCTTACAACCCTGTTAAAGTCCATTTGATTTGTGTATCATCTCATTATAGTGGTGGAAATTTGATTTTCATGCAAGCCTATGGTAATAACTTTTCATGTTTGACTATCGAGTGGTTAATTATTGAACCTTAAACACTTTGAGTGGTTTAAGTGAATCATTAGTGAGGATGTCAACCTTGTTAATTTGAAATTAAAGGTGATTACTTAATAAAGGGGGATACCTATGATTTTATGATTGAAATGCTCAATTTGGATTGTTTGAAACTTTAATGTTCTTATAGTTAAGCTCTTAATGTATGATTACTTGTGGATTATTTCAAAAATTATTAATGAGAATTATAAGTTAAGAAGGATTTATTTTATTTGTGAGTTGAGGACTTTGCTTGAGGATAAGCAAATGCTTAAGTGTGGGGATATTTGATAAACCATAATATATATACATATTTTTATCCCATGCTTGGCATATTTACGGATGATTTTTCCTTGGTTTCATTGAATCTGATGCTCCTAATCCTTTAATTTCATATTTTATACTTAGGAAAGCTTAGGATAGCAAAAAGAGCGAGAAACGGGCAAAAAATAGACAAATTGGGCCTAAAGCAGTGTTTCACATGGCCTAGGCACTTCCACACGAGTGATCCACACGCTTGTGTGTAACACACGGGTAGACCAAGCTCCCATGTGTCATAGCCGTGTCGATATTAATCCAAGTCAGAATTGCACACGGCCTGAGCACCTTCACACGGGCATGGCACACGGTCGTGTCCCTGTCGAGCCCAAGTCTAGTTCTACTCGGAAAAGGGCGCTTTTGAGAGTTTTGAAGCATTCTAAAGCCTATACAAACACCTTAGAAGAGGATTAAAGGGGATGCGCAGAGTAGAAGGCAGAAAAGTACTCAAGAACAGCCATCGGAATCACCTGGGAGACAGGATCTACATCAAGACTGAAGATTTCCATCCAATTTCCTAGAAGTTATTTGGGTTTCTTTATGTTTTTTGTTTTTCATTTTTTGAGATGTTTTTCATTATTATTATGAACTAAATTCCCTAAATACCTAAGGGAGATGAAACCTAGGACGAATCTTATTACTCTTTGATTTATATGATAAATACTTGTTCTTATTCTTAATTGTGAGTTTTAATCCTTACTTTAATATTCCAGGATATTAATTCAGGTCTTTGATGTGCTTATTCAGTGGAGGAAAAGTCCCTGTTTAAGAGTAGATCATTCATAATTAAGCGGAGTTGCATGCAATCCTAGAGATAGGACGACAAAAATCTACCGGATTAGAGTCAAATCTAATAAGGGAATCTATAGATTGAGTTAATGCGAAAATAGGGGTTTTAATTAGAAAGAGATTTTGATTAATCAACCTAGAGTTAGTTTATTTTAGTCTCGAAAGGAATATTAATATAAATCAGGGAGTTCTACGAAATAAGTCAAGTGAATAATTCGTCTAATTCAAAGGTAATAAATGAAGTCTAGGTGGATTCTTTCTTGGGTATTGTCTTCTCAATCAGTTTTTCAAAAAGTAATTTTCAACTTTAATCTCTGTCGTAACCTTAGTTAATTAGATAATTAGTCTTAGATAAAACATCCCCTAAATTTTTTAAGCTAGATAATAAAAAGATAGTAATTACTAGAACTTTTAGTCCTCGTGGATACGATATATCCTGTCTCACCATAATTATACTACTGTTAGATAGGTGCGCTTGCCTTAAGTCGAATTTTTAGTTAGTTTAGCAAAAATCAGCAGTGCGATGCAAGTGGAGGTGGATTAAACAATTCAGAATATCCCTTCTATGGCCCTAACATGGAGAACGACCAATTGCACTATATGGGTAATAATCCTCGACCTCAAAACAATTCTTATAGTAACACTTACAATGCTAGTTGGAGGAACCACCCAAATTTCTCATGGAGAGGCCAAGGAAATCAAAGACCACCACCCCCTCCAAGCTTCCAACAACAACCTTACCAGCTAGAGAAAAAGCCGAATCTTGAGGAGATGATGATAAAATTTATCTCAGTAGCAGAGACTCATTTTCAGAATACAAAACTGCACTTAAAAATCAACAAACATCAATTCAAGGGCTCGAGAATGAAATAAGACAACTGGCTAAGATGATTTCAGAGAGACCACTAGGAAGCCTACCTAGCAATACCCAACCCAATCCAAAAGAGCATGTGAAAGTAGTTACATTAAGGAGTGGGAAGGTTTTTGTAACACCCTCACGCCCGAGACCGTCACCAAAGTCGAGCTTGAGGTGTTACTAAACTTAATTCATTAATTAAACAGCTCAAACAATTTAATTTTTAAAATTTCCAGACAAGCTGGCTAACTGCGTCACAATCGCTTAAAAATTCATATCTCGAGTTTCAAAACTAGAAATTAAGATCCATAAATTTTCCTTGAAACTAGACTCATATATCTATCTACTAATTTTTTTTCTAAAATTTTTGGTCAAGCTAATTAGTACAGTTCATTAGTTAAAGTCTCCCCTATTTCAGGGTTTGACTACTATGACCCCTGTGTATTACGAATCAGATATCTCTCTATACAGAGTTTTAATGATTATGATGTTTATATCTCATAATACTATACTCAATAAGTAATCTGTACATATAAATTACAACTTCTAATTATTTTTTTACAATTTTTGGTGAATTTTTAAATTCAGAACAGGGGATTTAGAGACCACTATGACCCTATTCCACTAAAACTTAAATATCTCATAAAATATAACTCATTTACCTATTTTGTTCCATCCATATGAAAATAGACTCATCAATATTCAATTTCATAACTTATTCATAATTTAATTCCATTTATACTATTTTTAGTGATTTTTCAAATTCACATCACTGCTGCTTTTACCATTACAAGAATTTTCATGGTTTAGTTAAGACATAAAGCATACATGTTATCATATATAAACTTGATTAGCCATTCCAATAGCTAATCATTTACAAACCCTTTTCTTACCAAACCATAACCATATCATATGATCATTTATATAAAATGAGTATATTCCTATACATGCCACACTCAAAATATACAAGCCATTTTACCAATTTAGGTCTTCGGATAGTGTGAACGAGCCTTCGACCTATCCCGATTCTCAAGCTCATATCATGCAATCCAACATAAACATCATTAAGACACTCATATCATAAGAATACTTACTATCTTACCACAATTTTGTCTTACCAAGTTCTCAACCAAGAATTAAACTCATACCTGTCCATTTTCACTTCTTCAACACATTCATCATCGAATCACTTTCGTTTTAAGCATCCTCAATATTCTCTTAGGATTCTCCCGTTGAACACATCGGAATATAATTTCGGATACGCAAATAGTGTGCACGTAAGTGCCATACTCATAACTGAATAAGCTCAATAGCTTTTGAAATCTATGTAGCCAAGCTACCATGTAATCCACCCATAAATGAACTCGGACTCAACTCAATGAGCTCGGGCGTTCGCATCCATTAGTGAACTTGGACTCAACTCAACGAGTTCGGATGCCTAGTTACATCTCACGAACTCGGACTCAACTCAACGAGTTCGGAACTCAACCATCCTAGTGACATGTCACTTGTACCCTAATTTATTCCCAAGGTTCAAACGGGATTCTTCTCAATTACACATTTTGATTTCCTTCTTCGAAATATAGAAACCAATATTTGCTAGCATCTCATACTTATCAAGTTGTTCATATAATTTGCATTTTATCAAACAATAATTCACAAAGCATAATATTTCATGGTAATAAATATCATATCATATAAATAACATTAAATCACTTAAAATAAAAATTATGTTACTTTATTTACACATGAACTTACCTCGATAAAAATATTAGCAATCGAGCCTATTCCTCGTAAACTTTGTTTTTCCCTCGATCGCGACTTGAATCTCGTTTCTCTTGATCTATAATGCCAAATTAATTTTATTTAATACATAAATTCATCAAAACAACCCTTAGTACGAACTTTGGTAAAATTACCATTTTGCCCCTAAACTTTTTGCATATTTACATTTTTGCCCCTAGGCTCGAGAATTAAACTTCATCCCTTATTCTTATGTTTTATGACATGCTGATCATTTTTTCCTTCTATAGCAACATCAAATTCACACTCTAACATGTACTTATGAATATTAGGTATTTTTACCGATTAAGCCCTTTTACTCGTTTTCACTTAAAACCGAGTAGCACAAGTTGTCTAACATAATTTAAAACCTCATATTCTATCATAAAACGCCAAAATACACAAATTTCACCTATGGGTATTTTTCCAAATATGAATCCTAGGTTGACTTATTGTTAGCATAAGCTAAATCGAGCTACCGGGATTTCAAAAACATAAAAATCATTAAAAACGGGCATACAAATCACTTACAATCAAGGCTTAAAAGTGTTGAAACCATAGATATGGTGGAGAGCAAAATTTGGCAGCAAATTATGGAGAAGATGATCATTTTTGTGTTATTTTTCCCATTTTATTTCATTTAATATCCAAATGACCAAAATGCCCTTCCTTACTAAACTTTCAAAAATTCCATCCATGTCCAATTTTTGTCCATAAACTTAGAAATTGGTCAAATTGCTATTTAAGGCCTCCTCATTAATATTCCAAAGTAATTTCATACTAAAAATTTCTAGAATGAAAGTTTTGCAAATTATTTGATTTAGTCCCTAATTTCAACTTAAGCACTTTATGCATAGAATTTCGTCACGAAATTCTCACACGATCATGAAATCATGCCATAGACCTTAAAATGATAATAAAATAAATTTTTCTACCTCAGATTTGTGGTGACGAAACCACTATTCCGATTAGGCCCTAATTCGGGATATTACAACTCTCCCCCCTTTAAGGATTTTCGTCCTCCAAAACCTTACTGGTAAACAAGTGTGGGTATTGATTTCTCATAGTTTTCTCAAGTCCCCATGTAGTCTCTTCTACCCCGTGCTTTTGCCACAATACTTTCACGAGAGAGACTTTTTTATTTCTTAGTTGTTTGACCTCTCGAGCTAAAATCTTAATCGGTTCTTCTTCGTAAGTTATATCTGGTCATAGCTCAATTTCTGTCGGTGAAATTATATGTGAAGGATCTGAACGATACCGACATAGCATTGATACATGGAACACATCATGCATATTCTGTAATTCAGATGGCAATGCTAACCGATAAGCTACTGGTCCAACTTTTTCAATTGTTTCATACGGTCCAATAAAACGCGGACTCAACTTACCCTTCCGTCTAAATCTAAGAACTTTCTTCCATGGAGACACTTTTAAAAATACCTTACGCCAACTTGAAATTCGATTTCCTTTCGTTTCAAATCCGCATAAGATTTCTGTCTATCCGATGCAGCTTTCACACAATCTCGAATCACTTTCACTTTTTCTTCGGTTTCTTTTATTAGATTAATCCATAAATCTGAGTTTCCTTGAGTTCAGTCCAATACAATGGCGTTCGTCATTTACGACCATACAATGCTTCATAAGGTTCCATCTTTAAACTCGTCTGATAACTATTATTATAAGCAAATTCTACCAACGGTAAATACCTTTCCCAACTACCTTGAAATTCCAATACACAACATCTGAGCATGTCTTCAAGAATCTGAATCACTCTCTCTGACTGTCCATCAGTTTATGGATGAAAGGCAGTACTGAAATTCAACTTTGTACCTAATGCCTCTTGCAACTTTTGCCAAAACCGCGAAGTAAATCTCGGATCTCTATTCGAAATTATTGACAAAGGTATTCCATGAAGTCTAACAATCTCACTGATATACAATTTAGCCAACTTATTAAGAGAATAATCCGTACGTACCGAAATAAAATGAGCCGATTTAGTCAGTCTGTCAACTATTACCCAGATGGCATTTTTCTTCCCTGGAGTTAACGGCAACCCTGACGCAAAATCCATAGTAATCCGATCCCATTTCCATTCAGGAACCATGATAGGCTGGAGTAGTCCCGAAGGTGCTTCGTGTTCAGCTTTCACTTGTTGACAAATTAAGCACTTTGATACAAACTCGGAGATATCTCTTTTCATGCCACTCCACCAATACATTTTCTTCAAGTCATTATACATTTTCGTGCTACCCGAGTGAACCACCAAACAACCATTATGTACTTCATGCAAAATATTTTCAATCAACTCATCATTTTTCGTTACACAAATCCTGTTTTTAAACATCAAGCAACCATCAAAATCGATTCTGAAATCTGATCCCATATCAGCTTCACACTACTTTGTCTTGGCTTGCAAATCTTGGTCATTTTTCTGAGCTTCACAAATCTCTTGTAAAAACATCGGTCTTGCTCTTAACTTTGATAGAATCGAACCATCATCTGATACCTTTAACTGAGTATTCATAGCTCTCAAAGCAAATAGCAACTTTCTGCTCAAAGCATCAGTAACCACATTCGTTTTTCCCGGATGGTAGTCAATAACAAGCTCGTAATCTTTCAATAACTCCAATCATCTTCGCTGTCTCAAATTCAAGTATTTTTGTGACATCAAGTACTTAAGACTTTTATGGTCGGTATATACTCGACACTTTTCACCATACAGATAATGTCGTCAAATCTTCAAAGCAAACACTATAGCAGCCAAATCCAAATCATGAGTCGGATAATTCCTTTCGTGAGATTTTAATTGCCTCGAAGCATAAGCCACCACTTTTCCTTCTTGCATAAGTACACATCCTAAGCCATTTCGAGAAGCATCACTATACACCACAAATTCTTTACCTGATTCGGGTTGTACCAACACTGGTGCTTCAGTTAATAACTTTTTTAATTCTTCAAAACTATGTTGACATTCTTCCGTCCACTCAAATTTAACATCCTTTCGGAGTAGCCTAGTCATAGGAGCAGCAATTATAGAAAATCCATTTACAAACCGCAGATAATACCCAACTAGCCCCCAAGAAACTTCTAACCTCGGTTACATTTTTCGGTGGTTTCCAATCAACAATGGCTGAAATTTTACTAGGATCAACCCGTATACCATCACCTGAAACAATGTGACCCAAAAATCCAACTTTTCGAAGCCAAAATTCACTTTTACTAACTTGGCATATAACTGCTTATTTATCAAAGTTTACAAAACAATCTTCAAGTGTTCGGCATGCGGGTCTCATCTTTCGAATAAATTAAGATGTCATCTATAAATACCATAACAAATTTTTCCAAGTATGGCCGAAATATGCGATTCATCAAATCCATAGACACAGCAGGAGCATTTGTTAACCCAAATGGCATAACTAAAAATTCATAATGACCGTACCTTGTTCTAAATGTAGTTTTAGGTACATCTGACTCTTTTACTCGCAGCTGGTAGTATCTAGATCTCAAGTCAATCTTTGAAAACCATGTTTCTCCTTTTAGCTGATCAAACAAATCATCAATCCTCGGCAACGAATACTTGTTCTTGATTGTCACCTTGTTTAATTGCTGATAGTCAACACACAATCTCATAGAACCATCCTTCTTTTTTCACAAATAACACAGGAGCACCCCAAGGTGAAAAACTCGGTCTCACAAAGCCTTTATCAGTCAACTGTCATGTTCCCCTGCTTCAATTCAAGAAACTATTTACGCTTTTGATCAACAAATCTTTCACTGATGTACTTCTTCCGAAATTCTTCTTGAAAGAACTCCCAAGTTACTTTCTCTTTCGGTACTACTGAAATCAACGTCTTCCACCAATGATAGGCTGAATCCCTCAACAATGATATAGCACATTTCAAGCATTCCTCAGGTGTACAAGACGATTTATCAAATAACCGAATAGAATTCTCAAGCCAAAACTCTGCTTTCTCTGCATCATCATCAACATTTGCCCTGAATTCTTCGGCCCCTTGCTTACGGATTCTGTCAACTGGAGTTCTGTGAAATTTCATCAGATCCATACTGGTGCAATACTCTCTACATCATCAGCCACAGCTGGATTGGGATCCATTTACTATAAAAAAATCACTTAAAAGGTTAGAAGTCGTCACACTATCACAATATATATATATATATGGCATGTATACCAAAACCCGTACATACAACACGTTAGTCCGAGAACCGACTAAACCTGATCTGATACCACTAAATGTAACGCCCCCATGCCCGAGATCGTCGCCAGAGTCGAGCTTGAGGTGTTTCTAAACTTAATTCATTAATTAAACAGCTCAAACAATTTATTTTTAAAAATTTCCAAACAAGCTGGCTAACTGCATCGTAGTCGCTTAAAAATTCATATCTCATGTTCTGAAACTCAAAATTAAGATCTGTAAATTTTGTTTGAAACTAGACTCATATATCTATCTACTAATTTTTTTCTAGAATTTTTGGTCGAGCCAATTAGTACAGTTTATTAGTTAAAGTCTCCCCTGTTTCAGGGGAGACTATTCTGACCCCTGTGTATTACGAATCAGATATCTCTTTGTACAGAGTTTTAATGATTATGCTGTTTGTTTCTAATAAAACTAGACTCAATAATGAATCTGTACATATAAAGTAAAACTTCTAATTATTTTTGTACAATTTTTGGTGAATTTTTAAATTCAAAACAGGGATTCAGAGACCATATGAAAATAGACTCATCAAGCTTCAATTTCATAACTTATTCATCATTTAATTCCATTTCTATTATTTTTAGTGATTTTTCAAATTCACATCACTGCTGCTGTATGACTCTGTTTTATGGCCAATTTTACCATTCCAAGGATTTTCATGGTTTAGTTAAGACATAAAGCATACATGTTATCATATATAAACTTGATTAGCCATTCCAATAGCTAATCATTTACAAACCCATTTTACCAATTTAGGTCTTCGGATAGTGTGAACGAGCCATTTTACCAATTTAGGTCTTCGGATAGTGTGAACGAGCCTTCGACCTATCCCGATTCTCAAGCTGACTTGTCAAAACTACAATGAATGAAAAGAACGGAGTAAGCATAAATGCTTAGTAAGTTCACATGCCAATAACAAGTAACATGATCATGCAATCCAACATAAACATCATTAAGACACTCATATCATAAGAATACTTACTATCTTACCACAATTTTGTCTCACCAAGTTCTCAACCAAGAATTATACTCATACCTGTCCATTTTCACTTCTTCAACACATTCATCATCGAATCACTTTTGTTTTAAGCATCCTCAATATTCTCTTAGGATTCTCCCGTTGAACACATCGGAATATAATTTCGGATACACAGATAGTGTGCACGTAAGTGCCATACTCATAACTGAACAAGCTCAATAGCTTTTGAAATCTATGTAACCAAGTTACCATGTAATCCACCCATAAACGAACTCGGACTCAACTCAATGAGCTCGGGCGTTCGCATCCATTAGTGAACTCGGACTCAACTCAACGAGTTCGGATGCCTAGTTACATCTCACGAACTCGGACTCAACTCAACGGGTTCGGAACTCAACCATCCTAGTGACATGTCACTTGTACCCTAATCTATTCCCAAGGTTCAAACGGGATTCTTCTCAATTACACATTTTGATCGCCTTCTTCGAAATATAGAAACCAATATTTGCTAGCATCTCATACTTATCAAGTTGTTCATATAATTTGCATTTTATCAAACAATAATTCACAAAGCATAATATTTCATAGTAATAAATATCATATCATATAAATAACATTAAATCACTTAAAATAATAATTATGTTACTTTATTTACACATGAACTTACCTCGATAAAAATATTAGCAATCGAGCCTATTCCTCGTAAACTTTGTTTTTCCCTCGATCACGACTTGAATCTTGTTTCTCTTGATCTATAATGCCAAATTAATTTTATTTAATACATACATTCATCAAAACAGCCCTTAGTACGAACTTTGGCAAAAATACCATTTTGCCCCTAAACTTATTGCATATTTACATTTTTGCCCCTAGGCTCGGGAGTTAACTTCATCCCTTATTCTTATGTTTTATGAAATGTTGATCATTTTTCCCTTCTATAGCAACATCAAATTCACACTCTAACATGTACTTATGAATATTAGGTATTTTTACCGATTAAGCCCTTTTACTCGTTTTCACTTAAAACCGAGTAGCACAAGTTGTCTAACATAATTTAAAACCTCATATTCTATCATAAAGCACCAAAATACACAGATTTCACCTATGGGTGTTTTTCCAAATATGAATCCTAGGTTGACTTATTGTTAGCGTAAGCTAAATCGAGCTACCGAGATTTCAAAAACATAAAAATCATTAATAACGGGCATACAAATCACTTACAAGCAAGGCTTAAAAGTGTTGAACCCTAGCTATGGTGGAGAGCAAAATTTGGCAGCAACTTATGGAGAAGATGATCATTTTTGTGTTATTTTTCCCATTTTATTTCATTTAATATCCAAATGACCAAAATGCCCTTCCTTACTAAACTTTCAAAAATTCCATCCATGTCCAATTTTTGTCCATAAACTTAGAAATTGGTCAAATTTCTATTTAAGGCCTCCTCATTAAAATTCCAGAGCAATTTCATACTAAAAACTTCTAGAATGCAAGTTTTGCAAATTATTCTATTTAGTCCCTAATTTCAACTTAAGCACTTTATGCATAGAATTTCGTCACGAAATTTTCACACAATCATGCAATCATGCCATAGACCTTAAAATGATAATAAAATAAATTTTTCTATCTCAGATTTGTGGTCACAAAACCACTATTCCGATTAGGCCCTAATTCGGGATATTACAGTGTTAGCTGAATCTGAAAAGAAGCTGCAACAAGAACCTGATAGCAAAAAAAGTGAGAAGGAAGAAACTGAAAACGATGAAAAATCTGTGTTGAGGGAATATAAACCACCAATCCCATACCCAGCAAAGTTGAAGAAAGACTGCATGGATGCACAATTCAGTAAATTTCTCGAACTTTTTAAACAATTACATATTAATTTACCTTTTGTTGAAACTATCTCGCAGATGCCTACATATGTAAAATTTTTAAAGAAGCTTATAACAAATAAAAGGAAGTTTGAAGACTTGTCTACAGTGGATCTCGACGAGGAATGCTTGGCCATACTCCAAAATAAACTGCCAACCAAACTGAAAGATCCAAGAAGTTTTACTATTCCATGTTTAATTGGTAGTTTGAATGTTGAGAAGGAACTAGTTGATTTAGGTGCTAGCATTAATTTGATGCCATATAAAATGTTCAAGTAACTTGGTCTTGGGGAACAGAAACCTACTAGGATAAGTATTCAACTAGCTCATAGATCTGTTAAATATCCTGGGGGTATTATAGAGGACGTATTTGCAAAAGTAGATAAATTTATATTCCCTGTTGATTTTGTTGTGCTTGACATGGATGAGGATGTTGAGGTGCCTTTAATTTTAGGTCGTCCATTTTTAGCCACTATTAAGGCTGTTATTGATGTGGGTGCTGGTAAACTTGTGCTTAGAGTAGGTGATGAAGAGATTATTTTTAAAATTTATGACGCCATGAGATTTTCTAGGGAACAGGATGACTTATGTTATTTTATTGACTCTATTGATCATGTTACTCAAGACTCTTTACAGGAATTAGTACATAAGGACACGTTGGAACTGTGTCTTACCCAAGGAGGGGAGGTAAATGATGATGACTCTGAGATAGGTAAGATAAAAGCTAAACTAAATTCCAATGAGCCTTCACTGAGACAGAAGATCTACGAGGGTATTGAGGTAAACAATGAATTAAAATTAAAATCCTCTGTTGAAGAACCGCCTAAATTGGAATTAAAGTAATTACCAGATCACTTAGAATACGCGTTTCTGGGAGATAATTCCACATTACCAGTAATTATTGCTTAAGATTTACAGCCAACCAAAAAAGATGAGTTACTCAAAGTATTAAAAGAGCATAAAAGAGTCATAGCTTGGAAGATTTCTGACATAAGAGGGATTAACCCTTCTTTTAGCACACATAAATTAATGGAAGATGAATTCAAACCCTGTGTACAAGCTCAAAGACAGTTGAATCCTAACATGAAAGAAGTCATAAAAGCTGAGGTAATTAAACTTCTAGATGCTGGAATTATTTATCCTATTTCTAATAGTTCCTGGGTGAGTCCTGTGCAGGTTGTTCCTAAGAAATGAGGTATAACTGTTGTGGCCAATGAGAAGAATAAATTAATTCCAACACGAACAGTCACGGGATACAGAGTCTGCATTGACTATAGGAAATTGAATGATGCCACAAGAAAAGATCATTTTCCCCTACCATTCATTAATCAGATGTTGGAAAGACTATCTGGACATGTGTATTATTGCTTCCTAGATAGACTCTCCGGTTATTTCCAAATCCCAATAGCTCCTGAGGACCAAGAGAAAATGACATTTACATGTCCATACAGTACGTTTGCTTATCGACAAATGCCTTTTGGATTATGTAATGCTCCTGCTACTTTTCAGCGATGCATGTTGGCCATTTTTGATAAACTCGTGGAAGACATTATTGAGGTATTTATGGATGACTTCTCGGTATTCGGTAACTCTTTCCATCTTTGCCTTAAAAATTTAAAACAAGTTTTAATTAGATGTGAGGAAACAAATCTTGTACTGAATTGGGAAAAATGTCACTTCATGGTTCATGAAGGAATTGTGTTAGGCCATAAAATTTCTAGTAAGGGAATCGAGGTTGATAAAGCAAAAGTTGAAACTATTGAGAAACTACCTTCCCCTAATTCAGTTAAGGCTATTCGTAGTTTTTTAGGTGATGTTGGATTTTATAGAAGATTTATTAAAGACTTTTCTAAAATAGCTAAGCCTTTAACGAATTTTCTAAAGAAAGACGAACCTTTCAATTTCAGTCAAGATTGTTTAGAATCGTTCAATACTCTTAAGGATAAATTAATTAACACTCCGATTATAGTTGCACCAGATTGGAATTTACCTTTTGAACTAATGTGTGATGCGAGTGATTTTGCAGTAGGAGCGGTTCTTGGACAGCAGAAAGATAAACACTTTCAACCGATTTATTATGCTAGCAAAATATTGACTGCTGCACAAGAAAACTATACGATGACTGAGAAAGAATTGTTGGCTTGTGTTTGATAAATTTAGATCATATTTAATATTATCTAAAGTTGTCGTTTACACTGACCATTCAGCTCTTCGATACCTCCATACTAAAATAGATGTAAAACCTCGACTAATAAGATGGATTTTATTATTGCAGGAATTCAATTTAGAAATTCAAGATAAGAAAGGAGAAGAAAATCTTGCAGCAAATCATTTATCCAGATTAGAAAACCCATATCTCAATGAACTGAACGAACAGGAGATAAATGACTCATTCCCTGAAAAACATCTTTTTGCTATCTCTGACTCTGAAGAACCTTGGTTTGCAGACATTGCAAATTATTTAGCCACTAACATTATACTAAAAGGGTTGACACATCAGCAAAAGAAGCGATTCTTCACTGATGTGAAAAACTATTTTTGGGAAGAACCTTTTCTTTTTCGTATATGTACAGATCAAGTAATTCGAAGATGCGTTACAAAGACAAAAGCGATTAAAATTTTGGAGCATTGTCATTCAGGACTGACTGGGGGACATTACAGTGGAACTAGGACCGCACATAAAACACTCAAATCAGGTTTTTTCTGGCCCACATTATTCAAAGATGCCAACAGGTATGTTGCTACTTGCGATAAATGCCAACGAACAGGTAATATCTCTAAATGTGATGAGATGCCCCAAACGTATATGCTCTCATGTGAAATATTTGATGTATGGGGTATTGATTTCATGGGTCCATTCCCTAGCTCATTTGGGAATAAATACATATTAGTAGCCATTGATTATATGTCTAAATGGATGGAAGCCCAAGCCTTACCTACTAATGATGCTAGAATAGTGGTGAAGTTCCTTAAGAAACTTTTCTCTCAATTTGGAACACCTAGAGTAATCATCAATGGTAGGGGCACTCATTTCTGTAATACTTAATTTGATAAAACTCTTAAGAAATATGGAATTTGCCACAGAACAGCTACCCCTTACCATCCTCAAACTAGTGGACAAGTCGAAGTCGCTAACCGAGAACTTAAATGCATTCTAGAAAATACTGTAGGCTCAAATAGGAAGGATTGGGCAAAAAAAATAGATAATGCTTTATGGACCTATAGAATCGCTTTTAAGACTCCTATAGTAACATCCCCTTACAGACTTGTTTATGGGAAGAGTTGTCATTTACCGTTTGAATTGGAATATAAAGCATTCTGGGCTATAAAATTTCTAAACTTTGATCCCAAACTCGTAGGTGAAAGGAGATTGATACAGCTAAACGAGTTAGATGAATGGCGAGCTAATGCCTATAGAATTCACGAATATACAAGGAAGCAACAAAGTGCCGCCATGATACTCGTTTAAAGCAAAACAAGCAATTTGAAGTTGGAGATCTTGTCCTGTTATAAAACTCAAGGCTCAAATTGTTCCCTGGGAAGCTTAAATCATGATGGTCAGGCCCATTCGTAGTCCAAACTGTCTTTCCATATGGCACAGTAGAGGTAAGTCACCCAACCCAAGGCACTTTCAAGGTAAATAGACATCGGCTTAAACTTTATAACGGTGAGGATTTCAAAGATAAAGGAGAGAAGCTACGACTCCGCAAACTTAAATAAACATACCTACCAGGTAAAGTCAAGCTTAGACTCTAAATAAGCACTTCTCAGGAGGTAACTCAAGCACTAACCCCACAAATATTGTAGTTGTTTTTTCCTTTTTTCCTTTATAATCTGACTGCAGGTATTTTCGCACACATGGTCTAACACACGGGCGTGCTTTAGGCCGTCCTAAAATAGGACAAACATTTTTCCTAAGACAGGATGACACACGGGCTATGATAAATAGCTACGGCCATGTGCACCACACGGTTAAGGGACGTGTCCCAGACTGTGGTAAAATTTCACCTTAATTTCCAAAAAAGATTAGCAAAGACACGGCCTACAATAAATCACCACGACCGTGCAAGGTGGCCGTGGGAGTCATACGGCCTGTCACACGGGCGTGCTTGAGGCCGTGTGAGAACTTTCCCAAAAATTGAAACGATAAACGAAGTCAGAATAGACTATGGGCGTAGGCCACGGCCGTGCTTAAAAGCAGTGCGCAATCCTAATTAATTGACACATGCATGTTGGACTGAACACGGGCATGGGAGAAACGAAAGAGAGCACCACATGGCTGTGTGATGTGGCTGTGTGAGTCACACAGGCGTGTGGCCGTGATGTGTCCAAAGGCGTGGGAGAAACGAACGAACGTGCACATGGCCGTGTGACTCGCCCGTGCACACCACACGACCTGGGTACACGGGTGTGGCCAACAAACCGTGTACAACACTGACTAAGATTTCACGAAAAACACGGGCTAGGAACACACCACGGGCATGTGCCACGGCCATATGGCCCAAAATGGGGCTTACACAACCATGGTCCCCAATTTAACCCCCCAACCCTAATTTCCCCCATTTCCTATATAAACCCCCTAACACTATTCATTATCTTTCCCACTATTCATCTTCCCACTCCAGCCACCACTCTCCGACGAACTTCCGGCAACCAACACTCCACTTCTTTTCCCTTTATTTCTTTCTCTCTTTTTCTTTCCCATCCTTGGCCAAACCCATAACCCCCTTTTTTTCTTTTTCCCTCACACAAACCTCAGCCACCGCTCCTCCCTTGTCCCCTATTCTGACCACCCATTGCCGCCATTCACTACCTAGCCGTCGTTCACTCATCCCGGCGTCGATTCACCATCTTTCCCCTATTTCCTCTATTATTTGCTAATAGTTATTTTATTTTCTATGTTCCTTTTTATTCTTGCCATTTTTTTATTATTATTATTAATTTTTTTAATTTTAGATTCAATGTTATATGTCTTTGGTTATGCCTGTTTTGGTTTTATTCTTACTCTACTTAAAACCATGCTGCTTCTAGTTATTTTCCTTATCATAAGATGTTCCTTCATTTTTACTTATTAGGTGCAGTGGGTTATCTTGATAGTTTAGTTGAAATTTCTCTTATTATGACCACTTAGATTTGTATGCTCTTAAGTTGACTTCACATGTTGTCAAATTTTTGTTATAGGACTAAAATTTCATCTTGCGTTTTCTAACTTTTTCCATCTTTGATTAGGTGTCACTTATGCTGAATCCATTCATATTACAATGTTTTCTATTTCAGGTACATCATGGCAAATACTCGGGGAAAGAAAACTTCCATCCCCACCTCTAAAAAGTGAAAAGGAACGGCATCCTCCTCGGGTCCCACTACCGAGATACGACACCTATTCCTCCAATTCCCACCAGGGCCTCAAGAAGAACTATTTCAGATTCTACGTGCCCAACCCCTTGGTGTGGGGTGTTGCATCAATTGAGCCACACTAGAACAGGTCCACCTAGCTGATTTGGTTCAGGCACTCCTTGCCACCGCTCCGTGGGACCACTTTTTTTATATCATCGAGCCTACATATTTGAATTCACCTTGGAACTCAGCTCCCAGCTACAAAAAGTAATGGCGGAGTACGATAACCCAGGAACAATTTAATTCCACCTTGGTGGTCTAGTACGTCAGTTGAGTGTCCCCGAATTGGGAACTGCCTTGGGACTCTATACTGACGAGTTTATGGAAGCCGACCATTTCCCCCACCTCTATCGCCACATACATCGTTCATGTTCATCATGTTGGGTAGACCTCCAGCCTGCTACAGGCATTATGATTGTGGCCACCACAAAAACCTCTTTGTTGGGCACTATGATTGTGGAACCCAACCTCTACCACCACATTCACCTCTATCTACATGTCACATACACATCACTTTCAATGCCTCTAAACCTGCTTCCGCTCTTTTATGGATTACATCCAAATTCAGGGCAGTTTCGCTTCTCTCCCTCTCTTCTGATATTATGCTTATATTGCTATTATCTATGTCTATACATTGAGGACAATGTACATCTTAAGTGTGGGGAGGTTATTTATGTGATTATCAAAAAAATCCTTGAATTTTTATCTTGTTCTCAAATAATTTCCTCATATTACTATTAGAATGAATCTTGATTGATTTTTTATTGTTATTGATATGTTTTGAATTAAATCATAGGTAACTGTGCATTGATTGTTTAAACTTTAAGACACTAGAGGATCAAGCATGATAAGTTGACTTTTGAGAATTAAAATTTCTAGGTTGTTTCCCTGAATCGAGGTATGATCTTGAAGTTTTAAATTTACAGGATTGACATCAAATACCTAAAAATTTCATGAGATTTTGAGCCTTTCAGAGCATATATCTTTCTTGCTCACTGATTGTTTTTATGAGCATGTCAATATTGATTTACTATTCTAGAACTTGCATCGATTATACATGTCGAGATCACACCTTTTATTTGATATACTAAAATGATAAAGGCACTTAGGTTTTAACCCATTTACCCCATAAAAAGCCTACCCACATAATTGACCCCTAGTGAACCCCTTTAAGCCTTAACTATTATTTCTCGATTTTCCCCTTAATATTAACTCACAACTTAACCCTTTTTGATTCATTAAGAATTTCTCCCCTTTTATTGACTCCCATTTTATCGAGATTTAATTTGATTAGTTACCTAATTATGTTCGTTCATTCCAGTTGTTGAATTATTTCTTATTATGTATTTTCCATTATTGTTCTTATTCTTTAAAAAAAACCCGTATATTCATTCAAATTACATATTGTTCTAAAGAGCTCGGATAAGTTATCATATTGAGAGAAAAGCTCCCTTCATTAGTTTTGGTTAGTGTTAATTCTGGAACTTGTTTGTAATTCAGTGATTAGCTTTTTTTTTCTATGTTCGGTAATCTATTAAATTAGTCTCGATATTAACCCTCTTTTTCAGCCTTTATCCACACCTTTAACCAAAGCCCCATTACAACCTTGATTTTCAAGCAAGCCTATGGTAATAACTTTTCATGTTTGACTATTGAGTGCTTAATTATTGAACCTTAAACACTTTGAATGATTCGAGTGAATCATTAGTGAGGATGTCAACCTTGCTAATTTGAAATTAAAGGTGATTACTTAGATAAAGGGGGGATACCTATGATTTTATAATTGAAATGCTCAATTTTGATTATTTGAAACTTTAATGTTAATGTATGATTACTTGTGGATTATTTTGAACATTATTGATGAGAATTATAAGTTGAGAAAGATTTATTTTAATTGTGAGTTGAGGATTTTGCTTGAGGACAAGCAAATGCTTAAGTGTGGGGATATTTGATAAACCATAATTTATACATATTTTTACCTCGATGCTTGGTATAATTATGGATGATTTATTATAAGATTTAGTGAATTTGATGCTCCTAATCCTTTAATTTCATGTTTTATACTCAGGAAAGCCTAGGATAGCAAAAAGAACGAGAAACGGGCCAAAAAATGGAAAAATTGGGCCTAAATCAGTGTTTCACACGGCTTAGGCACTTCCACACGGGTGATCCACACGCCCATGTGTGACACACTGGTAGACCACACGCCTATGTGTCATCACCGTGTCGACATTAATCCAAGTCAGAATTGCACACGGCCTGAGCACCTTCATACGAGCATGGCACACGGCCGTGTCCCTGTCTAGCCCAAGTCTAGCTCTACTCAGAAAAGGCTAATTTTGGGCTATTTTGGGCATTCGAAAGTCTATATAAACGCCCTAGAAGAGGATTAGAGGGGATACGGAGAGTTGAAGGTAGAAAATACTTAAGGACAGCCATCAGAATCACCTCAGAGGAAGGATCTACATCAAGACTGAAGAATTCCATCTAATTCCTAGAAATTCTTTGGGTTTCTTTATGTTTTATTGTTTCCCAAACTTTGAGATGTTTTCCATTATTATTAAGAACTAAACTCCCTAAATACCTAAGGGAGATAAAACCTAAGACTGATCTTATTATTATTTGAGTTATATGATAAATACTTGTTCTTATTCTTAATTGTGAATTTAACTCTTGCTTTAATATTCCAGGATATTAATTCAGGTTTTTGATGTGCTTATTTAGTGGAGCAAAAGTCCCTGTTTAAGGGTAGATCATTCATAATCAAGCAGAGTTTCATGCAATCCTAGAGATAGGACGACATAAATCTGCCAAATTAGAGTCAAATCTAATAAGGGAATCCATAGATCGAGTTAATGCGACAATAAGGGTTTTAATCAGAAAGAGATTTCGATTAATTAACCTAGAGTCAGTTTTTTAGTCTCGAAAGGGATATTAACATAAATCAGGGACTTCTTCAAATTAAGTCAAGTGAATAAATCGTCTAATTCAAAAGTAATAAATGAAGTCTAGGTGGATTCTTCCTTAGGTATTGTCTTTTCCATTAGTTTTCTAAAAAGAATTCTCCAACTTTAATCTCTATCATAATCGTAGTTAATTAGATAATTAATTTTAGATAAAACATTATCTTAAATTTTAGGCTAGATAATAAGAAGATAGTAACCATTAGTACTTTTAGTCCTCGTGGATACGATATTTCCGGTCTCACCATAACTATACTACTGTTTGATAGGTACGCTTGCCTTAAGTAGAATTTTTAGTTAGTTTCAAAACTATCAGATACTTACAGAATTAGAAATAAATTATCAAGGCGTTACAACTCTACCCCTTAAAAGAAATTTCGACCTCGAAATTTACCTGATCAGAATAGATGAGGATACTACTGACGCATTGAGTCCTCAGGTTCCCACGTAGCTTCCTCAGTGCTATGGTTCCTCCTCAGTGCCATGGTTTCTCTACAGAACCTTCACTAACGGGATTACTTTTCTCTCAGAACTTTAATATCTCGATCTAGAATCTGAACCGGCTCTTCATCAAAATTCAAGTCTGGTCTAACCTCGATCTCCTCAACAGAAACAAAATGAGATGGATCAAACCGATATTGTCTCAACATCAAGACGTGAAACACATTGTGGATACGGTTTAACTCTAGAGGTAGTGATAACCGATCGATTCCATACACTTCAAAATCTGATACGGCCTGATAAACATAGGGTTTAACTTGCCGTTACAACCAAACCTCAAAACTTTCTTCAACGAAGAAACCATTAAGAAAAATGAAGTCACCTAAAGAGTACTCAAGATCTCTCCTCTTCAGATTTACATAAGACTTATGTCTATCAAAAGCCACCCTTAGACGATCCTGAATCAATCTAACTTTATCCTCAGTCTTAGAAACTAATTCAAGACCCAAAACCCGATGTTCACCCAACTCAGTCAAACATAGTAGTGTACAACACTTACGACCATATAAAGCTTCTAAGGTGCCATCTGGATGCTAGACTAGAAACTGTTATTGTAGGCGAACTCAGCTAACGGCGAAAAATCCTACCAACTACCTCGAAAATCTATCACGCAACTCCGGAGCATATCCTCCAGTATCTAAATCACCCTCTCAGGTTGACCATCGGTCTGAGGATGGAACGCAATACTAAAGTCCAATTCAAACCCAGAGCCTCGTGCAATTTCTTCCAGAACCGAGAAGTGAAGAGTATCTCTATCAGAAATTATCAAAACAGGAACCCCATGCAGTCTTGCAATCTCAAAGATATAGAGCTTCGCTAACTTCTACAGAGAATAGTCTGTCCGAATCGGAATACAATGAGCAGACTTTGTCAATCGATCTATGATGACCCAAACAAAATTATTTTTAGTGGGTTTCAAAGGTAACTCACTAACAAAATCCATCATTACTCGTTCCCGCTTCCATAAAGGAATCTTAACAGGTTGTAACAAACCCGAAGGAAATAGATGCTTAGCCTTAACTTGTTGACACGTCAGACAACATGCAACGAAATCAGTAACCTCTCGTTTCAAACCCGGCCACCAATACAGTTCACGGAGATCCTGGTACATCTTATTACCACTAGGATGCATAGCATAAAGGCTACTATGCGCTTCCCTCAGAATCGATTGCCTCAAATTAGAATTATTCGGAACATAAATCTGACCTCAAAAACATAGCATACCATCATTATTCAGCCTAAAATTTGAAGTATCGCCACTTTCAATCTGATGAAATCACAAACCTAGAGACTCATCCCCTAACTGCTTACCTCAAATCTGATCAATCCAAGTCAGCTTAACTTGCAACTCGGCTAACAGACTCCCATCATCAAACAGACTAAGGTGAGTGAACATCACTCTCAAATCGGTCATCGCTCTACAACTGAGAGCATCGGCCACCACATTGGCCTTATCAGGATGACACTCTATCGTGCAGTCATAATCCTTAAGTAGCTCAATCTACCGACGCTGCTTGAGGTTCAACTCCTTCTGATTAAGGAGGAATTGAAGACTCTTATGATTAGTGTAGATAATACACCTCTTACCATACAGATAGTGCCTCCAAATTTTTAATGCAAACCAACTCGAGATCATGCGTTGAATAATTCCCTTCATGTGCCTTAAGCTGACGGGATGCATAAGACATAACATTACCATCTTGCATCAGAATACAACCCAAACCAACATACGACGCATCACTGTAGACCACAAACTCCTTACCAGATTCAGGCTGTATCAGAACAGGAGCTTGAGTTAGAACAAACATAAGCTTCTCGAAGCTCGATTGCTACGTATCAGTCTAAACAAAAGAAACACCCTTACACAAAAGCTTAGTCAAAGGAGTTGAAATAAGAGAGAACCTCTCAACAAAACGCCGATAATACCCCGTAAGGCCTAGAAACCTGTAAATCTCCAATACATTCTTGGGTTGTTTCTAATCAAGCACAGCCTCAATCTTTCTAGGATCAACTCGGATCCCCTCAGCAGAAACCACGTGACCTAGAAAAGTCACCTTACGCAACCAGAATTCACACTTGCTCAACTTAGCGTAGAGCTGCTTCTCTCGGAGTATCCGATGTACTACTCTAAGATGTTCATCTTTCTCATCCTCAATCTTAGAGTAAACCAAAATATCGTCGATGAAAACCATGATGAACTGATCCAGATATGGCTAAAAGACTGAGTTCATCAGATCCATGAATGCAGCTGGAACATTCATCAGAGCAAAAGGCATAACTAAGAACTCGTAATGTCCATAACGAGTCCTAAATGCAGTCTTATGAACATCAATTTCCTTAAATCTAAGCTAATGGTACCCATATTGGAGATCAATCTTCAAAAACACAGAAGCCCTTCGAAACTGATCAAACAAATCGTCGATCCTTGGAAGTGGATACTCATTTTTCACAGTCAGTTTATTCAACTGTCGATAATCGATGTACATCCTCATGGTGCCCATCATTTTTCTTCACAAATAGAACTGATGCCCCCTACAGAGACACACCAGGGTGGATGAAACCACGACCCAAAAGCTCTTAAAGTTACACCTTAAGCTCTGTAAGCACTTTCGATGCCATACAATAGGGAGCGATAGACACCGGAGCTGTACCCGGTAGAATCTCAATGCCAAATTCAACCTCTCTATTCGGATGTAAACCCAGTAACTCCTCAAGAAAGACATATGGAAAATCCCTCACTGTTCTGATATCCCCGATAGAAGAGTCTCCAAAAATAGAAACACTGACGTAAGCCAAATACGCCTCACACCCTTTTCGAACTAGTTTCTCAGCCGCAAGAGCGGAGATCACATTGGATAGATAATCTTAGTGTTCACCAATCACAACCACCTCCTTATCATCCTCAGTCCTCAGAACGACCCTCTTAGTTGTGCAATCCAAACTGATTCGGTGCTCAACCAATCAATCCATACCCAAAATCAAATCGAACTCTCCAAACGGTAACTCCATCAAATTTGCCAGAAATATAGCCCCTTATACCTCTAACGGACTCAATACAGTGATCTCACTAGAAGTGCTCTTAACAGACATCCCCAAGTTTCTAGAAACAGAACTAGCTACATGAAGTGTGTAGAACCTAGGTCTATCAAAGCAGTATAAGGTACATCAAAAATAAGGAACGTACCCATGATAACATCAGGAGCATCTCTATCCTCTCGGCGACGAGCGACATAAACCAACATAGGTTGTCTTGCCTCAGTTTGACTAGTACATTTGCTCGATGCTCTTTGTCCTCAGCCAATACCATTACCACCCTAGCCGACCCATGGCCCCTAGGTGGCTGCTAAACTGCCCTCTGAGGCTATACAGTACCCGGTCCCGAAGCTTGCATCTGATCTACCCGCTGTGGACACTCTCTAATATGATGCTCTAAAGACCCACACCTCAAACAAGCCCCTATCCACCTCCAACACTTGCCCAAATGGCGCCTACCATAATCTCTACACGGCTGAATCCTAGTAGGAGCAATAGGAGCCCCCACTTTAATCTGCACATTCGATCTGACCTGTTTCTTAGGCCTCTGAACAGAACTAGAAGGCTTCGAATCCCTCTTATTATTGCCTCTCTCACAGTCCCTATTCTAGCGCTCCACGCGCTTAACCTATTCTGCAAAATTTGTCTTATCAATCAGAACTGCAAATTCACGCTCCCTCTGTGGGCAATCAGAACCCTCAGGCTATCTCTTAGACCATCCGCAAAATGAACACACTTCTCATTTTCAGACGCCACCATACCTCAATCGTAGCGGAACAACTCAGAAACTCGGCCACAAATATATCACCTTGCATGATATTCATGAACTCATGTCTACGAGCATCCATATAGCTCATTCCCACATATTTCCCCTGAAAAGTAGTCTTGAAGAAGTCCCAGTTTAGACGATTAGGCTGAGTACCCTCATCAACCGATAACCACCACTAATATGCCTCGTGCAAAACAAAGAGACTACACCCTTAAGTTTCTGCTCAGGAGTATAGTCTATATCATTCATGATCCTCTCGATAGCCTCCAACCAATACTTAGCCACAGTACGGGCGACTCCAGTAACACCCATAAATAGCTCAACATCATTAGACTGGAGTCATTCAGTTACCGACCCACGACTCTCAAATCCAGAATAGGGTCTAGCGACTCTCTCCAATATCCTCAATAAGGCTTGGGACAATGCGTCGTCTCCAGCTGAACAGCTTTGAGACCCAGCATCAGTAACAAGTGAAATCAGTGTCTTACTCGTGTCTAAATTGAGCATACTGCCTAGAAGAAAGACTCAGCTTGAGCCCTCTACGACCTCTACCGTGGCCACAAATACCACATCCATGAATTCCACTAGCTCTCATAGTGTATTTCAAATTTTTATCTACATTATAAAATTTTAAGCATCAGTTCTAGTATTTATTAGTAGATGTTTTGTATGCATAAATGATCAGAAGTTCAAAAATGTTTTCAGAAGTTTCAGTCTCTTACTATCTCAATACAATCTCAAAAAGTAATATCTACATTGTTTTCAGAATATACTATTTAAGTTTCAGAAATACTACAGAATCAGCGTCCGAGACTTGGTAGACCACATACTTTCCCAACATTATTCCAATTATTTGAAAATAAGTTCTTTTTGAAACATAATTTTGGAACCCAAAATTTCACAACCCGAGTTTTGTAATCTGGCTCTGATACCACTAAATATAACACCTCAAACTTGGCCTAGACGTTATGGTCAAATTTGAAGGTGTCATAAGGTAGGGTTTTGAAAGTAGAGTCGTCTAGTCAAATCAGTCATGTTTCATATTCATTTATGTCACTTTTCGAAAATGTTACTTAATCCATTTATTTTCCAAAACGTAATTTACAGCGAAAGTTTATAAAAATCATTTTATTTCAAAAGTTCAGTTCTTATTTTCAGAAAA
Source organism: Gossypium arboreum (assembly GCF_025698485.1). Classification (NCBI taxonomy): domain Eukaryota; kingdom Viridiplantae; phylum Streptophyta; class Magnoliopsida; order Malvales; family Malvaceae; genus Gossypium; species Gossypium arboreum. The sequence continues at coordinate 11,637,989 of NC_069072.1, read as the reverse complement.
AGCTTTGTTTGCGTTAAAACCATGGTTTTTAAATATCCATCGCAAATATAATATACTAAAACGAAAAATCCAAATCCCAAAATCAACCCAAATAGTCCGGAGAGTCCAATTATTACAAAACTCCAGAAATAAACTTGAATTAAAATAAAATAAAACCATAAATTTAATCAGTACGAACTCGTGGTTACCGAAGGGCTCCGACGCACCGATCCGCCTAAGTCTGTGGATTATCTGAACAGAACAGACAAACAGATGTGAGTTTTCGTAAACTCAGTGTGTAACCCAATAGATATAGACATACAAGTTATACATTATTCTGATTTAGATCGGACCAAGTCCCTCACGGAAACAAATAATAGAATCAGATATGCAGAATCCTACTTCCATTCTTTACACACCATCTCCGACCATCCCAACACACCATGTGGGGTTAAAAACACCCATCCACCCCTATACATCATATTGTGTCATTACGACAAGTATCAGATAATATGCAGCAAAGCTGCCAAAATATAGGCGAGGGTTGCCTTTCAGAACACTTCCTCCACATATATCAATCCCACCCCAAATACAGATACGGAATACAGATATAGTAAACAGATATAGAAATAACATGCTTAACATTCTTGCATATAGATATCAGATAAATATATAGTAGAATAATCAGACATACGTAACAATGTCCTACTCAGAGCAACCTACTAGAAAATCAGATCGCATAAAGTAGGATTTGATTAGCCCTTACTAACCTTATGGTAGGCCCACAGTCAATCGGAGCGACTTGTGTAACCTTAGGAAAAATTCTTGAAATTTGGGCCCACATATCCGTATGGCCCACACGGCCTAGCCCAAAACCTACACGCCTGTGTAGCCTACAAATCAACTTCGCCTAGCTCATGTAGCCCATGCAGCCACACCCACATTGTCACACGGCCATGTTTTGCGTACGACCATGCCCTCGTCAAACACATGGTCATGTCTTTACACACGGCCAACCACACGGGCGACCACACACCTGAATTGCGTCAACAGTTTGTACTTTCGACTTTCACCGAAACTCGATTTTCAGCTTAAGGGGTACACACCTATTTCGGCTTAGGTGCTACAGCAATCCCCAATCCACCAAAACTTAAAGATAACATTCCAATGATTTATTAGCAACCATTTATGCTATCATTAACTCAAAAATCGAATGGCTCAATTAAACTTACCACCAACAAAAATAGCTACACACATGATTTACATCGTTGAAGCAACGTTCACTGATTCACCGTCTTTTCCTACAAAAACAGAATCCTTAACGATCAAAACCCCAAAAACACACAACCACACCCAATTTCGTAAAGACAGAGACAATCACACAAAGACAAAATCACTTATAAAACCCTACTTACTAGAACCTAACGGGAAATCAACGATTTTTACGGATACGATGATGAGAACTCAAGATATGTGAAGCAAAATTTTAAGAGAAACAAAATAGAATGAAGAAGGGAGAAAGGGTACATCAGTAACAATGCAAATTGGAAGAGAAAGAAAAAGAATAAAAATAAAATAAAATAAAAAATAATTAAACAATATCCCAACTTTCCTTATTATCCCACTACTAACAAACCACCCCCACTATCTCACAAGATGATTCTTATCCAACAACACCAGAGTTTCAGTTTCACCGAACCACTATCCCTCAACCAAAGTAAAAATTAACACCCTCGCTAATGCAGGGATTCGAACACAAGACCTCCAACACAACAGACCCCCTTATCACTCGAACTAGTAGGCTCATTCTGACATGGATAAACAAGTAGTTTATAAAATCCCACTCAACAAAGGCAAGGTTAGGATCAGAAAAATAAAAAAATTTTCCAAATACAGAGTCAAAAATAAATTATCAGGGCGTTACAATTGATGTTCTTGAGGACTAAATTGAATATATGTGAAAGATGCAAATATTTGTATAATTATGAAATTGAAGGCATATTGAGACATTTGATGTTTTCATATTATTTAATAGATGAATTCATGATATAATTAAGGTAAATATATATATTGATTGTGTATGAAGTAAGTAATGAAAACCCTATTAACTGTTTGGGCTGAGTTAGGTATAAATAGCTTGTCATAGGATAGGAAAAGTTCAAGGTTACTTCGACTACGAGTCGATGAGGCACTGGGTGCCAATTTTCTTCGATTCAATCAATGAGACACTTGGTGTCAACTTATTTATAGGCCGAGCACAACTATTTGCTTCTGATTTATCTGATGAGGCACTGGGTGTTAAACTAGTGTGTTGGTTAAATTTGTGTATCCGTCTGAGTCTGAATCATGTTAATAAGGATATAAATGATAAAATAAGTTATTTTATTTTGATATGTCAAAAGAATAAGTAATGGAATTGAATGAGAAATAAAATGTGAAAGTGTGGGTTGATTTGTAAACATTGAAATATCATGTTCCATGAAAACATGAGATTAGAAATTGAAATGAAATGAGCCATTACAAGAATTGTGTTATAAAATGACTTGTGAAATTTGATATTCATGTACTAATATCATGGAAATGAATTGGTTTTGAATCTATGAATATTTGAATTGATATTTTGAATTTGTTAAGTTGCATAACATTTTGATTTTAACTCATACATTTTTATGATCTATGTTTTGCTTTTATGTTCAGATTATAAAAATACCATTAAGTTATACTCAGCGTACGATTTATTTTTCCTATGTGCAAGTTAGGTACTTATCAGTTTGAGCGTCAACTCAACATCCAGTGGCAATCCCAAACTTAAGTGTTGGTGATGTGTTTCATTTTGGGTCTTGGCATGTACCTAATAAGTATTATGGTTATATGATGTCCATTTTAGGTTATATTGGCATTTTGTGAATCATATGTAAATATTTGTATGTGTGCTGGTAAAGTCATGATACTGGTAACTTGTTAAGTAGTTGATGAGTATGTTATGAGATTATAAGCTATTTAGGTGATATACTAGAATATATGTATGGAAAGATGATGATTATGCTATGCCATGTTTGAAATGATTTGTTAATTCTTGCATCTAAGTTATAAGGCTAATATGGAATCAATTGAAAGATGGTTTGAATGGTTGGATGATTGCATGTTAGGTTCAATTTTTTGATGTATCAGTTGTGACATATTGGTTAGACAATTAGGTTGCTTGTTCAAAGTGATGTTTTTGACATATTGGAAATGAATAGAAATGTATTTAGTTGATGATTTTTATGTTATAATTGTTCTTATAAGGTACCATTTGAGTTTATGTGTTTTTGGCATGAAATAGATATTTTAAAGATAAGATTTTACCATTTTTTAACTTAGGTATCGATATTTTGGCATTTGGTATCAATACTTAACCATATGAACAGTTTTAAAATAATTATAATGCCAAAATGGTATCAATATTTATATAAGTATTGATATTTTTTCATAAACTATAGATACTAGTTGATAAATATCGATACCTTTGATTTGCAAAGGAAACAGAAACGTAATTTGTTATCGATTTTTAAAAAGGTATCGATACAGTATCGATACCAACTAGAGATGATCATGGGTCAGGTTCGGGACGGGCCCAACAAAGCCCAAAAATGGGCCTAAAATATTGCCCAAGCCCGACCCAAATAAAAATACTAAAACCTATGCTTGACCTGCCCGTATTATTTTTTATATTATTTTTAATATAATTTTTTAAAAAAACTATTATACGTCAAAAATACTAAAAATATTAAAATAAATGTCTCCCAACAAATTAAAAATAAATTTTAAAAAAATAGGTATACTTAAATAACACTAAGATAGGTGCAACTTAATAAGCAAATGCCTCTAAAATAGTAACAAAATTAACAATAAAATAAGAGTTATACAATATCCAAATAATATCCAAATAATAACAACAAAACAGTAGCAACATAATAGTGAGATGGTAGCAAAATAGAGAAAAAACAAGAAAATAGCAACAAAATAGTAAAAAATAGCTAGAAAATAGTTTTTTTTTTTTTGCATATTCGGGCTAGGCTTGGGGCAGAAAAAGCCTTACTTGATGCTTGGCTTGTTTTCTAAACGGGCCTTATTTTTTGTCAAAGATCATTTTTTGGGCCTATATTTTTAGCCAAACCCTTCCACTTTTCGGGCGAGCTTTCGGGCTCATGAACAGGTCTAATACTAACTATGAATTTTGATATTAACTTTAAACCTTGAAATTTTACAATCTAATCTCATCTCATGTCTAGATTTTCATAATTAGGTCCTTAATAAACTTAATTTACTATTATATATGGTATGTGATTTGTAATGATTATAAAATTGTATTTAAATTTGAATGTTCTTGATGTGGATTGCTTTTGCAAAGAATATGACATTCCGTTATTCGAATCTGGCAGCCGGGTTGAGTAAGGGGTGTTACAGTTTCATTCAATACCATATTAAACCATTAAGCACTATCTAACCTTATCAATTCACTTCTATAACATTAATCAACTAAGGGTGCTTACTAGCCTACTTGTTCATCATATAAGTATTCTCAAACATGTTTTTGCATTCATACCTAAACAACATAATCTTATCAAATATGTATGTTTAACCCATTCAAGCATGATTAGTTCATACGTAGCACATATCCACAGCATTTTCCATACCAAGCATCATCAAAACATTCAACCAATCTCCATATACATATATATATATACATATATGATTCATGTCATAACCAAAAACATTAACATATACACATACTATAACAAAATACCAATTCATTCTTTTAACTTTACGTGTTATAAATATAAGACTCTCTTAAGTACATGGCCTAACTAGAAAAAGAAATTCATCAAGATTTATGAGTTCAAATTCTTCGTGGATGCTAAAAGTTGTTGTTTGATAGTCCAAAACACCTAACCTGGGCACGTAAATAAACTCATATGCTGAATGTAAATCAGTGGTATTTCTATATTCGAATATTAGAACATAATATAAAACATGTAATGCATAAACCAACAAACAAAAATGCAAATGCAAATTAATATGTCAATCTATAAGTCCTAATACATCACTTGATTATACAATTTATTTTGTTTATATTAAATCAAGCTATCAAAGTTGCAATATATACATTTTCCCATGCATCAATCGAATCAATTAAATCATGCAATATCAAATTCACATTTCCAAACTTATAATCTGATATCTACTACCCACCAGTATTTCAGTTTCATATATATAATAAATTTCTCAATTCCACATATGTGACAACTTATTTCATCACAAAATTGATTCAATTGCACATTTACAACAATATACAATATTTTCAAAACTATTCACTTTATTCCTTATGTTAACAATCAATTCAAATAACCTCAATTCAACTTATTTTATCATTTCCAACTTACTTTATGATCTTACCATGCAACATAATTCATAAGCGCAACAACTGAAAAAGTTTGAATTATAGAAATACAAACTGATGACCTTATTATTTTCTTTCCTTTTCGAGGAATCCAAGTCATCTTTAGCTACGAAATAACATAAATATACAAAATCGTCAATACACAGTCATTCTACACTCAATTGTAAATTTACACAAATGTTACATTTTATTCAATTTAGCCCCTAAAAAAAACTAGCCTAACTTTCAATTTAGAACTCAAAACCTCACCCCGATTTCACTATATTCCAATTTGGACCTCTTATTCCTCGTTTCTAGCTCCAATTTTTAAATTTATGCATTGTAGTCCCTATTGAACAAAACTATAAATTAACTTCACAATTTAGTCATTTTTCATCTCCAAGCTTATAATATATCAATTTAGTACCTAAAACTTTAAGAAATCATCAATAACATCTTTTAAAAACTTTAACAATTTTAGGAAATAACACACAGGTCAACTAGATTAAGCTCCCAAAATTTTGGAAACATAAAATTACAAGAAAAAGACTAAATTGCACTAACCAACTGAAGATCAAAGATTGAAACCCTTAATAGCCAAAACTTTTCTCTCTTCTTCTTGTTCTTTTGTTTTTGTTTTTTTCTTCTTCTTCTTTTTTTGCATGAAAAAGATAAGAAATGTGTTTTGTTTCTCCACTATCTTTGTTTTATCATATTTCATTATTAAGTTTTATTTGATTAATTAAAATTTATAACATTCATCCTTACAAAACCTACCACCATCTACTTTCATTTATGTAGTGTTATAATGTCCACTTAAGTCCCTTATCAAAGTTCTAATTAAAGATTCTCTAGCAAATTTTGAACTTTTACCGTGTTTACAATTTAATCCCTACACCTTAAATAAGCACTAATTCGACGAGATTACCTACCCAAAATTCAATTTACCTATAAAATAGAATTTTTTAAATATTTTTAAATATTTTACAGGTTCGGTTTAAGGAAACGAGGTCTCAAAATTGTATTTTTTTACACCATTAACTTTAGGATCGTTGCGCTTATACCATAATTAACTATCAATTAAATAACATTACCAAACCAAACCTTAATATATTTCTATACTAGCCTATACAATTTACTAAAATGGCATTTTTGGAATTTCCAACACCACTAGAAATCGGGTCGTTACATGTCCCATTCGATCACTGACACTACCACCGCCACCTTTTACGGTGATCGAAGGCCACAAAAAGGTAGTCAGTATCGTACCAATAAGCGTAACATTTTTGTCTCGATATTGATACATACTTGTGTTAATGTGTTTCGGTGTACCATTTTTGTAACACCCTGTACTCAACCCGATCGCAGAATCTGAATGTATGGCATCACATTATGTCGTCAAATAAACTCATACTAACTTTTATTTCATTTATAATTGTGATAGGAAATCAAAGAAATTAAATCTCATACATTTCAAACTATACAAATAAATGTGTTCAATGATCATCAAATAAAGTCATTTAATTTTAGGAATTGAACATAATCAAATTTGAAGTTAAGTCTCAAGTTTAAACTCTAAATGACAAAGTCCAATAGTGTATTTTGAGACAATGACACTATGTCTCGAGATAGGTTTTTCCAATTTCATTATTTTTTCTTTAATGTGGATATGTCTCGAGACACTGGGTTCATGTCTCGAGACTAGATCTTCCAAGTCTCAAGACAGAGTTAGAGACACAAATCCTCTATTTTATTCATTTAGCTTCAATTTTGGATGCCACGAGACAAGAGGTTCTTGTCTTGAGGCCTAGAATATGGAAAATTTATTTTAGCTTCAATGTTCCCTTGTCTCGAGACATTAGTCACCTATTCTCAAGACCTAAAGCAATGAAATACACTAAATGATCAATTTTATTCTTTTGGTCTCAAGACATGTTCGTGCTATCTCGAGACACTAACGCAAAATGGCCCAAAATGTACATTTCCAAGCATGTAACTTACCACCTATTACACACTTAACTTATGTCATTATATAACCAAATACATAAACGTCAATTTGACATATTTAAACATAATCACATATACTTCCCAACAGGACAATTAATGTATCATATCCTAGCCAAGCAAATTACATAAACTAGCACTTATAAACATACATATTCGTCAGCTAATTGAGCATAGAAATCCATCATTTTAAACCTCATAAGTCAATTACCAAAACATACCAATCCATCAAAATTATTCATTAAGCCACAAGATTCAACTTAGGTACATGCCATTAGTTATAATTATACCAAAAAAAGAACATGAACTTGACCCGAGTTAAGCTAAGCTAAGCTACTAACCTTGGATCCTTTACTACTGTAATCTATTAGGAACTTGTCCTAGACCTATGCATGGAAAACAAACATAACCATATGTGGAGTATTGAATGCTTATAGGTGCTAACATAATTTAAATTCAGTATATTTAAATAATGAAACATAATTAAGAAGCACCTATATATATAGCATTAATCCAATTAACCATTGAGTTTTCTTCTTATTACCATAATAATGCACCATTAATGTATTCAATTTACACAATTGATATCTACAGTGTTATCTGTCTCAATTATATAACATATTTCATCCTGAATTATTCATATTTTACTTACAATCATTTATCATTTATGTTTCACATTCATTTAATTATTTCCACCCTTATTAATTGACTTAGATTTAAGGATGGATACATGGATCAATCCACCAATACACCAAAATATGCACAGAAGTGCTAATTGAGCATAAATGCATCGATCTCACCCCCAGGGAATTGAGTTGAATCAAGTATAACACACATAAAGCACTGAATCAAATATAATACACATAAAGCATTGGATCCATATAACACGCATAAAGCGTTAGATCTCCCTCCTATCAAACGGACCCTATGACATGCCAACTATACCTATAAATTTATCTGAAACTATTAATAGGGCATGCTTTTCTTTATCAATAATTCAAAAAAAAAAACATATTGTAATCAAATAACTTACCATTATCATCATAAGATACCAAAATTTCAAGTATAACAAATACAAACATATCTCAACATAACACAATTGAGCTTAAGTAGTTATATTCATATATACCTCAAACTACATTTGATATGTATAACAGAACTTATATCCTACAAGATAGTGATTAGATATCATATAGTAAGAATATGCACATCCATTAAACATATCTTAAACATATCGAGTAGTCTATAATACACATACTTATTTAATATACCTCATACGTATCAAGGAGTCAAGGATATAGATACCTTTTAGGCATGTTCACCATCGTTATCTTTCTAATTTCATCTAATTTGATATATTTTCTTTCAAGGTATCTTATAATTCAAAATAATTCATATTAATAATTTCACAAGACAAATATTTTTCTATGGTTTTATTAACATTTGATTCTTGGTTAAATAATCATTTAAGTCATTGTTCAATTCTAAATTAATTTCCACCAATTTAATACACCATCAATTTAATTCTTGTATTATTTAATATCCCATTTAATTATTTACTAAATAAGTTCATTTCTAATTTAATTACTAATATTTTTATTGCATAATTCCATACCTGCTTCATAACCGCTCGATTAAAAATTTTGGATGGCTCGATTTAACAACTTTGGTCCCACAACTAACTTTTTCGATATCGTCAAAAATCAAACCGTTACACATTTTGAATTTATTGGTATTTTTATTTTCACATATATGTATATATTTATAGTCTAATTGTAACAGCACGCCTGGCATAGATCATATCGATATGATGTTGGCGTATAATTGAGTAAGCTAGAGTAGTAATGGTGTGAATTATCAGTTAAAGTGTTGGGTTTGGTGGACTCTTTTATGAAACAATCTCCTAACCCTAGATGTTTTGGACGAACTTATCAGTTCATGGAATAATAGAATTATTTTATGTGGAAACGATAGCTCGGTGAGTATCGTTAGAGTTTAGTTGAAATCTAGTTGGAATTGAACTAGACACTGTAGATGAAAACTAATATAATATCTTTAGGTAACTAAATGATCTGTTTAGTTGGTTGTTTAGGTGTACAAGCAATGTTTTACCCATCTGATTAGTGGTAAAAGTTTTGTTTGGTAAAATATTAGATTTCAAATCTAATTAGGCAAGCCTAGTCTCAGAATTTCAGGGCAATAGTGGGATTTTTTACCTTCCAACTAAACTTATTTCTTGCTATTTGTGCTATACAAGGATGTCTATAGCCAACATGTTTCACCTTTGTTTCTCTGTTTTCTTCCATAAGTCTCTAAAATTTTTAGTTAACTATGCTAGAGGAGACGAGAAAGGTTTCTAGAAGTTTGTCAAACGCCATTGATAGTACTAGCTAGCTGCTCAAGAAGCTAGCGAAGGCCTGAACAATCGAGGAAAATGACCAATAGAGTAGATTCTATCCTGAAGTTCATGGTGAGTTCCTTTTTGCTTCCTTTGAGTTATGAAAATTCTATGATATGTGGGTTATGAAAGGTAAGTTGTCCCTACTGAAGATAGGTTGGTGTGTCTTGTATTGACGAGTGTGTAATAAGTCCGTGTTGTGTGTGTGAGCATGGCCATAGTCGAGGTAAAAATAATCACCTTGTATGCGAGCCCAGTGCTAGACTATTTGTGATATGTGAAAATGTGGAAAGAAGCTTTATTTGTGATGCCTCTGGTAGGGCAGCTTTATTGCAAAACGGACAAGCAGATCACAGCTTGACCTTGCGGGAGAACACATGTTCAATCTAACAAGGAATATGAAAATAAATATGATTTGACTAATACGTGATTTTGGATTCTAATAATGGACCCGAAGTTGGCACAAGGTTGGGTTGTAGGTAAACATACGTGTCTGTAAGAAGTGTGCATAAGCTGGCGGCGTGTGTCCGCCAGGGATACCGTGTGCGTTGTTTTTACTAAATTTCATTATCATAAAACTGTACTGCCAACTTGGCATAATGTGTCTATAAGACTGAGTCTTGAAATATCTTTATTTTTGGGTCAATTATCGGTAATTCGATAAACAATATTTGTCTACCTGGAACTCACTAAGTTCAATTGAACTTACTCTGTTACCTTTCTTTCTCAGGCAATTGATTAGTAGAATAAGATCCGTAGAAGTGGACTGCACCAGAGCTGCATTTGCAAGTGAGTCACTTGTTTGTTTTGTGTCATGCATGACTAATTGGTGGATGGCATATACGTATGTTTTGTATTTAACTTTTGCTTTTACTTCGCAACTGTATTATTTTGTCATATAAAGTGAAATTGTCCTTAACTGTAAAAGGTGAACGCCAAACTCCTTTGATTTGCAGTTTACAAATCATCCTTTTCCTAAGTGTATTCACCTTTGATGGCAGGGTTTGATTAATAGGGCGTTTATATTAATTCTTATTACTTTCCTGATGGGCTAAGGGGTGTTACACTAAGTTTTAATTTTTTCATAAATTATATATAATATATGCATACAAATATATCTTAATTATTAACCTTTAGTTTTTTAGTAAATTAAATTAATGTAAATATATTTGTATAAAAATATAAAATATAAAATTATTAATCAAGTTCAATAACTTTAAAATGTTTTAGATAAAAAAAAAATAAAAGTCAGGTTTAAAATATCAAAATTATGTACCAATTAGTATGCGCTGATATGCACCAGTACAAGCTAGTATTGTCTAAAATGAGCCAAAACACATCAATATGGTCAAAACACATTGAAATCTTGATTGTAACAGAACCTAAATTATTTGGTATTGATTGAGGAACGGCTTGGCACATACCGGTCAATACGATACCAACTATCATGATCTCTATTAAATATATATAACTTATGCTTTTTATGACGTATTTGGATTGCATCATCAAATATAAAAAAATTATTATAATTAAAATTTTCATAATTTAAAATTATTTAAATCTGTCAATGTCCATCTTACCCAAACTAATCTGAACTAAAAATTAAAAAATATAAATATAAAAAAAATCTAAGCTTGAAAATATTCAAGCCCGGAAAAACTTGAGTCCAAAAAATTTAAGCCTAAATTGATTCAAGCTCGAAAAAATATGAATAAAAAAAAACCCGATTCAAACTCTCCGTACGTCTCCTTAAAAAAAAATTTAATCTTACTCCTAATCTTACCATAACTGGTTTTTGAATCTAACCAAAACCAATTTTATCCAAACGGAAGCAAGTTTATTTTTGTTCCCACGTGTGAGAAACATATGCAAAGCAATAATACTAGGAAACTCCCAAACACCAAGAACCGGTGCATGAGGAGCAGCTGTCCGAAACTGTAAACGCACAAGTCTACGTGGAATGACCCCACTGCCTTTGAACCCTGTGGTGGCCACCATGCTCAAAGGCTCCTGTCTTGCCTTCTGCCCGAGACTCTAAAGCGTTATTTCCTTTTGATGAATAGAGCGTTATAAAATATTGATGAATATCTTTGTTTAATGTTTCTGTATATATTTATTTGGCTTTAATTAAAAAAAAAGTACCTAATTTAAAAGAGTACGAATAGAATTTTAGATTAAAAAGATAAACAAATGAACAAATAAATTGAAGCCTACAACTTACAGCAGCAAGCACCAAGAAGAATCTAAATTGGGGTGCCACTGCCAGTCATATTTTCTTATTGCAGCCTTGTCAGCATCGTGATAACCTACTCATAAATCAAAACCTACAAATTTAAACAAACCCATATATGGAAAGTATATCACACCTAACCATATCACCAAACTAGAAAGCACCATTCAATAATTCTATCAACTTCATATAGCTGTCTTTAAAATAAAAAGAACCCATCAACATTTGTTTTTGACCCAAACAGAAACGAAACAAAGTTTAAAATACTTGCAGCATTCTAATATTCTATCATACGATGAGGTTGAAACTAGAGGTGATAGTTTTATAGCCGCCAAAATTTCTTCAATCTATAATGAAAGAAGCAAAAAAAGGAGGATTCATTTTTTGTTTAAGGGTGGATTATTTCATCCTAAGTGCGTCGCCTCAGGAAGCAAAGCAAGAGTGAGTTCTAAGCCAACATTACTACTATCCTCAAACTTCAAGATAGGACCCCTTTTGGCGTGGTTTACCAGCGAACCCTCCACGGTCTCCACAGAGAAGGTGCTCTCATCTTCTTTGCTGTCACCATTTCCGAGTTGGCTCATCCACGAGTCAACCACCTGTCGCTTGGAGCGAGTCCTGGATCGCTTGAAACGAGTGCGGGTCTTGACCTTTTCGATGTCTGCTGCTGCAGCTGGTTTGGTGTCCTTGAAGACATGGCGGATGTCGTAGGTCTTGAGAGGGGAAATCGGTTGCTCTTCTTCAACTGATTCCAAAGATGATGAAGTTTGGGTTATGGGGGAGCCTTTCAGCACAGCATCAACGGCTGCTTGGCACTCACCCCAGTTCCCGGACCAAAGCATCCCAATTGACCCATAAACTGGATTTACCACACGCCCACAGGCCTCGTATAAAAGTGATCTAAAAATAGCTACAAACAAAATGCATACAAAAAAAAAAAAAGTTAAAAGCAATTAATGAAATCTTGTTTTTGGTTGGGTGGGGTTAATGAAGTACGTACCAGGGCGAAGGTTTTCAGGGCCGGCTTCAATTAGGTTGAGGAGACCAGCTCGGCCATAGAATTTGGCAAGGAAGAGAGTAGCATTGGCTTGAGAATCAGAGGACTTGATCCATTGAAGACAAGGTCTAATGGTGCAGTTTTCGGTGCAGCCCTTACGCAGGACCCTGCAGCCATTACAGCTCATCCTCATCGTAATTATATTTCAGAGAGAGATCGAGGGAGAAGGAGGAGAAGGAGAAGTGAAAGATTATGGTTAATATAAAGGTGGGCAGCGCAGTGGTTTCCAAAGGAGTAAAAGACCTGAAAACCGGGGGTGAGTGAGGAGTGTGTTCTTTAATTTCCCTTCTTCTTCTTCTTGTTTAGGTAAAGTTGGGGACTGCCCCTCTTTGGTAAATGAGATTGGTTTTGGCGCTTTCCTCCTTTTCCAAACAACCCTACATGCACGATTTTATTACATAATCTACCATCCATCTTGCTTTTAACTCCTTAATTAAATATCAATGTGTACTCTTTCCAAATTTTATATTAACTTCATAATCAATCATTTATTTTATTACTTTTTTAATTTGCAAAGCTTTACTTCTTCATTTCTTATATTATATACCATTATTACCCATTAGAGTTTTTTTCTTGATTATAGGATAATGGAATTTTCTACAAATATTATTATGTCTTCTAATTTATGCTGTAATTTGAGAAACAGAGAGGCCAAAATGCATGCCAATAATATATATATATAACTCTACAACCTTTATTTTCCTTTTTATTTTTTGTACACATTGAACAATTCCTTAATATTTTAACCGGTAAATAAGTAATTTATGTACAAATAAATGTTGAATTTGTTAGGAGTTTTATTAAGAATAAGGATTTATTGAAATACAAATAAAGGGGATAAATACAAAAACAGAAAGAGGACAGCAGTTGAGAAGTGGAAGCCATGCAAGCAAGCAAAAGGGAAGAGAGAGGCAGAAAATCCGCAACAGATGCACGTGCCAAGCGCAAGCTCCCTTTATCTTAGAACTGCGTGCATCTCGCCACATCTCATTGCGAGCTCTACCCTGAAACCATCTTATAATATATACCTCCTGGTTTTCAGGAGTCCGTCCGTACAAATGACCTACCTGGGTCTTATTTTCACTTCAAATCACTCAGTAATTTATCCTTTTCTTTTTACTTCTTTCTAATTCTTCTACCATATATCAGACTGGGTATTTTCTAAAATGCTATTTTTCTTTTTACAAATTTTGAATAATATCTCTACTCAATCCTAAAATAATCGGTATTTTTTCTATTTTCTATACATTTTATTTTTTTCCTTCAAAGAAAAAAAAAGTGGGGGAATCAGTTATGTCTAGTATTTTATGTAAGACTGTGGGCGCCTAAAGAGATACTGCCTGTGGTTTTAACAAATAGCCTGATTTCTATTTTGATTTTATCTCTAGTCTCCTTTGGTATCAACACAATATATACAATCACACCAACATAAAAATGTATACTCTTCATTCGTAGATATAGTAAAAAAAAATTATTTTTAATTCTGGTGTGAGTTAATATTTATAACAATAAAATTAAAATACAGCTAAACATAACCACATTGATGCAATATGAGTTTGACTAATGAGGTATAAAGAGTTGTTGCAAAAAATGTGCACATCCTGGAGTGGTTAAAAGGTATAATAAACATTCCACCTTTTCTATGAGATGGCTTTTGAATGATCATTTTTCCGTCGGACACAAGTACCCCACATTGTGCTTAAAAAGGAAGCGGATGGGATATGGGCATTAATTGGAACAGAGAATTGGGTTTTAATGATTAAGGCCTAACAGGAGCCCATGCAGGTTCAATTGTACTTTGGGCCCGCCTTTCACCATCCGTGTAATTACCTTCCAAAACGGTACATCACCTTGTCCTTACATTACCATCTTATTTGCATAACATACTACTATAATTTAATTTTGTTTTGTTCATGATATTTAAAATTTTAAATTCATCAAATTATAAAACTGTTAATTTTATCACTAATATTATCGTTAAATTCTATTTTAATCACTAATGTTATTGTTCAACTATTCTTTTACTTCATGATCTTGAAAAGTTGAGCTTAGTTCCAGAATCATTAGAAGAAGTGATGCTTGGTTCTTTGTTAATTTCTACCACCATAGTTAATCAAGTACCTTTTAGAAAAGGAAGTAACTGACATAACTCAAAAATTACTTAGCACCCCTCGTCGATGACTTAATGGGAGGTCTTCCTGTTCCTTTTCTTACCTTATTTGTAGGTGTCCTTGACTTAAATGTATTATTATATTAATTAAATGTCATTATTTTCGTTACTAATTTAATGGAGAATGATCAGAACAGAAACAAAACGATAAATTTATATACATTTTTAAATTAATGATCAAAATATATACAAATTAATAATTAGGTGACTATTTATTATATATATTTCAAAGTGTTGATCGTGGTTTGGATGGTGGGTTAGAGTTTAGCTAGCTGGTTGGGCCGCCTAAAGATAGTGAGGTTGGCAAACGTGAAAAGCCATTAGCCCCACTCCAAACACTGTAAAGATTTGTAGCAAAACACATTTGTTGGGTTGGGTTGGGTTGGGTTAGGGGTATAGTTGTATTATTAATAATTTGTCGGTCCCATTTGAGGATACAAACCTGGCATCACAACTCAAATTTCATATGGCAAATCAAACCTAAGCATTCTGTCTTTTCTTATTAATAGGGAACATGGTTAGGTAATTGATATACCTACACTTATAATTCAGTTGATATATGAGTTATAATAAGTTCTTTTAGAAAAATATTCCTACATTCAAAACGGATAATATGGATTACACTTATTGAGGAAGAAATAGACGAAAAGAAGAGAGAGGGCAAACTTGCATGCATTGGTGAGGTGAGTTGTCTTGGAGTGAATTTGATTCCAAATCCAAAACACTAGCAAACAAATCACCACGGCTAGGAAATGAAAAGCAGCTTTTTTAACTGCCCATTTTCAAACATCAATTTCCATGCTTTATTTTTATTATTTTCCTTTTTTCTCTTTGTTAAAATGTTTATATATATATATATATATATATATATATATATATTTATAACTTGATAAAACAACACTAAATACAAAGATGCACTATAAAATGGAAGAATACCCAAATTTAAAAAGAAAATAATTTCTTCAGTCTGCACTCGATAATGGATTGTCTTTTACCCACTTTATCCTCAACAAGACAAATTTCAAACTGCAAGAAGCAATACAAATTTGCATATGTTTCCAAACTATACTAGTATCCAACCGCTACACTCCATCTAACATTCAAAACTTTCACAAATTTTTCTGTACTCTGATTTAGGACATCTTTGTTGCCATATATATTGCTCTTCTTCTAATACTTCATTTTCCCCCTTTTTTATTATTACTTAACTAAATTAAAACACCTTTCTAGGCCTTGTAGTTATAACAGTGACATTCCAAATGGAGCAGAAAGAATTAAAAGACGCAAGAAAAAGCTGTGAACTTTTTGAAGATCCTCTCTGTTATATTGTTCCATGCCTTTCAGCTTTCTTTTTTTGATTTCCCTTTTTCTATATTTGTGTGGAGTCAACCATTGGGTAGTGAATTTTAAAGTCTTATGGATCTGACGGCTACATTGTTTCTTTCTTTTTTTTCTTTTCTTTTTTTTATGGTAATTAGTAAAACTTTCAAGAAATTTCTAAGCTAGATTTAATAAAGCTTTCAAATCAAAATCTATATAAAACTTCTTTCTTTCTGTTAAAAAGGTAAGAAGCACAAGGTGAACCAACAATATTCAGTATTTGCTATGTTTATGATGCATCTCCACAGTGACGAAAATAAAATGGGAAATCTTTGTATTGTTGGAGTGAGAGGACATGGATCTCTGATCTGCTCTTACATTTTTATTTACCACTGTTTTCTTTCTTCTTCTTCTTCTTTAGAGAAATGCTAAGTAAATTCTTTTTTCTAGAGAAAAAGGATCCAAAAGGAAGTACATATAGAAAATCTAGACATTCAGTGTTTGATTGTAATAATTATAAAACTGAATTCTCTACTACTACTATATATACACTTGCCACTCCCGGATCCTCCTCCACTCAATCAAAAGAACTGAAACAGAAGTTCTAAAACTGCAAAATACCATCGTTTTTCCACCAAAAACCATTCAAAACACTAGCACTGTAATGATGAGAAAAACGTGGGTATTTTGGATACCATTAATTAGGGGGGGGGGGGGGGAAGAAGAAGCGAAAAGGCTTTTGTAGCAGGCTACTAGTTGTGGAGAGGATCTGGGCAACTGGGAACTCTTCGTTTGCTATCTTCAAATCCTTTATCGCCTCCCTTGAAACTGAAGGATGTTCCATTGAAGTAGGTTTGAAACAACTCCTTCCTCTCTATCATCTTCCTCATTTCATTCCCTGGAAAAACCCTTATGGCTCCTGCTCGGCAATCACTGCAAATCCAAATCTGTAAGACGGAGATAATCAACATCACCACCATAGAAGAATTCAAAACTCTCCTGCTGCTGAAAAACCACATTCCCATACAAAAATCCACATAAACATGTATGCCTCCTCCTCTCCTCTTTCTTAATTTCCTTGAAAAACTATTGGGAGAAAAGTTGAAGAAAACCCACTCTTTTCGAAATCTAACAACCAAAAACTGTTTCTGTAAAGAAAGTTGAGGTTGGTTTTCTTTGGGCAGCTGTGTGTCTCTGTTTTCTCTGGAGGAGAAGTATAAGATATGAATGGAAAGGGGCTAATTTAGGTAAGAGAAGAGAGAGAGGGAGAGATAGATAGATAGAAGGATGGATGGAGCCATGGATGGTTCATGCAAGTCGCAGTGGCCCACGTGATGAGAGAATACAATAGCAATCTATAGTCTCTCTACAATCACCACACTATTCACTCACTGTCGTACCTAGCTATCGGGGGGATTAAACTTGAGACGATTATTATATACTGATACCGTTTCAGCCATGTAGCCAGATTAGCACAATTATATTTCTGATCTGTTCGTTTGACTTCGGTCGTTCATCCTAATTGAATTATTTAACCTTGTAGCTAGGGCCCAAAATAACCAAAAATAATAATACTAAGTGGCATGAGTTGATTCTGTTAAAAAAATCTGCATGTCGGTGACTAATTTGAGGTATCTTTTCTTTCATTAGTAGAAAGTAGAAACCTAGCCTACATTAGATTGTCGGATTCTCATTCTATGGTAAAAAGTATTTAAAATAATAGTAGTTTTAGTTGAAATTTTATGCTTACTCAGTAAAACAGTCGAGCATATTTATACTATGTTTAATATGAGTATTATTTTTATAAACGTTTTAGCATATAAATTATTAATAAATTAATTTAATTAGTAATATTTAGTTATTTCCGTATTTTTAGAAAAGAGAAAAGAATTTTTTTTTTATTTTGAAAATATTTTATTTTTTACAATAATTTTACTGATCTTCCTAATTTCAAGTTTAAATTTATACTAACTATTCTTTATTTTATTTTATAGTTAACTATAGCAATACATATGGAATAAATAAACTTCTTTTTATGTTATTACAACAGTTACTAAATGAGGCATTATGGTTATAAAAATAAAATAAAGTTCGAATTTTATATTTTACATTCAACTCTTATTATACATGTCAACAATCTTTTAGTCTAGTGGCAAAAGTATTATGTTATAAGCATGAGCACTTAGATTCAATCTCAAGTAATCATATTTCTCACCCTAATTAAAAAAAAATCTCTCATTATGTATACATTAACTTGATATACTATGAGTAAAGGCGGTGCCAAGAAATTTAGATTTGTTGAATCAATTTTTTAAAATTAAAATGTTTATGAAAGTTATATAGACTAATATATAATATTAACCATGAATAAACCAATGTATTTGGTCAAATGGAAGACTATTGCAAAACTATTAAAACAATTACTTAAAACAATGTAATCAAATAAATATGAATAATATGTGCCTTTTTTAATAATTGTCCACGCACTTTTTGATATGTTAAAACTATTGAATTTTCTTTTCATTGTCAATGTTTGTTAAAAATATATTTCTAAACATATGTAATCAAACAATTATTGATCTATTGATCTTCAATTCAATTCTTCAAAGATTTTTCACAACTTCATTGCAAAAAGTACTCTTTCCACACTTGTAGCAACTAACAAAATCAAAACAAGCCAACATTTAGAACAAATAAATTGAAGCCTTTCTTTTAGAAAATACTCTACTTTAGACTTTCTTTTAAAATATTTCTTCATTTCTGTTAAACATTTAGAACAAATAAATTTAAGTTTTAAACACAAAGGTTATCACGAAGCTAACATACAATTGGTAATTTTCTTTTACAAAAATAAAATTTTCAAACACAAGATTCACAATAATCGCACCACCAAAAACTATTTTTAAAAAAAAAAGGATAAGTTTCTAATCAATATTGAAAAAAATTCAAGATTATAAATACAATTTAATCAACCTCTAAAATTATTGCACAATCAAGATGTTAGGAATCTCATACAAAATCAACATTCCACTCTTTTGATAAATGAAAAACTAAATTTTGCATAAAAATCCTAATCTATCACAAGAAAAACCCATAATCCTAATTTTCTAAGGGTTAGCCACAATCCTAATATTCTAGAGATTAGTCAATAAAGACCGAAAAGAAAGGAAGAGTTGTTATCAACTTAAGGAGACTCACTTGAAAGTATTAAAAGATTGGACCTATCTTGTATAAATTCTAGAGAATGTGTGTGAGAGAATAAGAGAAACTTTAAAGAAAAGTGATGACTATTGAAGGCAAATAAAAGGATTAGGAATTTTGGGAATTTAAAAGTGGAGAGATATTGATGCGGTCGTTGAGAGCACCAAAAAAATCCTATTCCCTGTAAAATAATGAAAAAGAACAGTAAAGGGGAAGTAGGGTCGAATCCTCAGGGATCGGATTATACGAATGTTTGTTTCTCGAAATCCTGGGTAGAACCGTGCCCAAGAAAACCTGCGTGACAAAATAAAAATAAAAAAAATAACAGAATTAAAGATTTGATTGGGAAAAAATAAAAAAAACAGAATCTAAAGTTGACTGAAATTGTGATTACGAAAATAATAAAAATAATAAAGAGAGTTGAAGGAAAAGAAATTCTTATTGGTAGATTCCAGCTTCTAGTTGTCTCATTTCGCCTTGGGTTCGATCCTCGGCTTTTAAATGACCCTTCTCAACTCAAGTAAGCCAGTTATAGTGGAAGAGGATGCCTATGACTACCAGCTCCAAAGATTAGACTTACGATTTTTAGGGAACCTGACTCTAGCCAGTAATCTATGCTAGATCAACGCTTCTCAATGGCGAATCTCACGCCATTTCATCTCTTTGGCTCGCTAACCTCTAACGCAATAAGTTAACGAACCGACTATGCAATCCTTCCAAAACATACAAAGCAGCCACCTTTGCATATGCTGAAAAGCTTACTTCTTAAGGGTCATGGATGGAAGCGTTAGCCCGTAGTGCGGAGAAACAATAAATACTTGGCGAGAAGGCTAAGTACGGATTCTAGGCCTGAAGAACCCTTTTTGGGGAATATTGACAACTTTCGGCTAGATAGGTTTTAGTGGCTCATGATAATGGTGGCAAAAGAAATAAATATAAAAATGGAAAAGGGAATTTTATTGAAAGAAAATATGAAGAAACAAAAGCCTAGACTTTCAAGGGGAGAGTGTTTACAAAAAAAGATGAACACCAAATAGAGTCACTTCACCCCCTATTTATAGTGCTAGGGAGATAGTCTAATTTAACTTAAATTCTAAAAAGATAAATACATTTAATTAAAGATAATTAAAGATAATTAAAATAAAATCTTAAAATTAAATAATCCTAATAATTATCTTAATATTAATTATCCTAATATAAATAAAATGGAGTCTTATAAAATAAAATATATTCTTTTTGCGTTTTTAGTCCTTGTGTCTTCCATGCTCGCACTTTTGGCACAATCTTTTTCCTGTGTCGCATATGCTGCTATTGTGTCTCCAAATTCGTACTTTTGTCCTTTAATTTTGCTTTTGCCTCCAAATCTGTCCCTAATCGATAAAAAGACATAAATAGCTCAAATTAGTAGGATCAAGCTCAGAATAAACACATGATTAATACATAAAATACGTTATTCTAGAGCATTATCAAATTCCCCTACTTAGTCCATGCTTGCCCTCAAGTATGGCTCACATCCTCGTGAAAATTAAATCCTGCCATGAAAGAAATACTACTACAAAGTTTTATAAAAATTAGTCAAAATGCATATGAAAACAAAGAAAACCCTTAGCTTGCTTTAAGTAAAATTGAAAAAGTATTCCAATTAACACAAACAAAATTAAGATCGACTTGGATTATTTCATGAAAATTAGGTAATTACCAAACCTATCAAGACACCTTATTTATTTCTCCCTTTAATCCCCAATTTTATTAATGCATATTTATTTATTGTTTTTTTCTCTTTTTTTTTTATACTTTAATTTCAACTTTATTTATTTACTTTTACTTAGGAAAAATATTGAACCTTTTGACGCGAAGAGAGATGACAGCCAAACACCCCACCCCGGTTACTCAGCCCAACACATTCCTAATTTTTATTTTTCCTAAGAACATATCGAACCTTTTGACGTGAAGAGAGATGACAGCCAAGCACCTCACCCCGGTTACTCAGCCCAACACATTCTTAGAAATTAATTCCGGTTAGCGGAGTTTTACCTAACACGTCACACAACATTTTGACGAAAATAGGATGACAACCCAAGCACCCTACCTCGGTTACTCAGCTAGTCACGTCTTAAGTTGCACTCATAACCACGGAAACATTATTATTATTAAACGAAATTTTAATTTTGGAGGACTTAGGAAAAACAATCAAGTGTCAAAAATAAGTTTCAGTAACCACCTTAATAGTCATGAAAATATTTTAAGCATGCAATTATATTAAGTGTCCTCTTGTATTTAGACTTAATCAAATTTACCAAAATCAAGATAGGGTTAACTTCATTAATCATAATTATGTAAACTAAAAGAAATAAAACAGTAGAGATGAAATCTATCAAGTAAAATCATAATTAACTCAGTAGATAAGAATCATGCATGTAGGTCAAACAGTGGGCAAGTCGTGGTCAAATTCTTGGGCATGAAAAGAGGCAAAATATTCTTAAAAAAAATATGGGAGCAACAACAAAAATTCAGCATCTAAATGACAGAAATAATGAGGAATGCCTCCCCCTACTTAAAACACATAGTCCTCGATGTGGAATAAATAAAATAGGAGAAAAAGGTGTAGTCCTCGATATGGAATAAATAAAATAGGAGAAAAAGGTGTAGAGGAACTCCCCATGTAATTACTGTCGTTCACGTATGATGGCAACGAGATCCGCTAGTTGCTGGCCAAAAGTGTCGAGTAGGGGCTGTTTGGCTGCAGATTTGTCGTTCCTCCTTTCTTCTTATCTTCGTTTCAGTTTACCTAGAAGAAAAGAATTTTATTAATATCTGAATAAAATAAAATAATAAGATAAAATAAATAAAAATAAAAATAAAAATAAAATAAAATAAAATAAAAATAAAAATTGGGTTACCTCCCAACAAGCGCTTGTTTAACGTCGCTAACTTGACACCCCAACTAGTGTTGGGGCTGTTCCAGCTGAATTCTTTCATTCTTATGAGCTTGGAAATTCTCATTTGTTAACACATCCACCATATTTGGGTTTAATCGTCCTTACGCCTCTTTCTTTGGTTCTGTATTTTCCTCTAAGGGGTTTATCTCTTTTAAGTCAGCAATGGTCTCATCATTCTCCAAAAATGTGCATTTGAGATGTTTGGAAAGTGGTTTTAATTTCAGATCCGGTGCTTGCACAACAGAAGGTAGAAGTTTAGTATTCATGGGAGCCAATAATTTATTAACAGATTCAAAATCATCAAACATCATTTTAGATTTATCTCCATAAGATGACTCAAAAGTTTTTTCTACTGATGAGTCAATTATGTCGACACGGTTTACGTCCAAGACTTCACTTGGGTGACTAATAGTGCCATAAATGTTAAACTTCACGATATCCCCGTCAAACTCCATCGTGAGGGTTCCGCTTCGTACATCAATCTTAGTATTGGCAGTACTAAGGAAAGGTCGCCCCAACAAGATGTCTAAAAACCCAGGAGTGTTATCCTCCTCCATTTTTATCACATAAAAATCTGTAGGGAAGATAAGTCCATTGACTTTGACTAATACGTCATCGAGAACTCCTTCGGGATGCACAATAAACCTGTCTGCCAACTGAATGGTAACACCTGTTTTCGTCAGAAAACCCGCGTTAAGTGATTCATAAATAGAATAAGGCATAACATTTATGGATACCCCTAAATCTCACATAGCCTTTTTAATTCCTAAGTGGCCAATTTTGCATGGAATAGCGAACATACCCCTATCTTTACATTTAACCGGCATTTTCCGCTGTAGCACTACGGAAACATTTTCACCAACACTTACCTTTTCATTGCCTGTTAACTTTCATTTGTTGGTGCAAAGCTCTTTAAGGAATTTGGCATACCTTGGAATCTGTCTGATGGCATCCAACAGTGGTATGTTGATCTCGACATTTCTGAATGTTTCTAAGATTTCTTTGTCTTCCTTACCTTTCCGACACTGGTTTAGTCGTCCTGGAAATAGATGTTGGATTTTTTGCAGTAGGGGTTTCGCTCAGATCTGTTCGTCATTTTCTGGAGTTTCATGGGCGATTTCTTGGTCAAGATTCTTGCCAAGAATTGGTTCCAGCACCTTTCCACTTCGCAAAGTTACTACATTTGCATTCTATCTCGGGTTTGGTTCTGTTTGCAACGACAGCTTCCCTTGAGAACTCAATTTCTCAATTGACGTGGTCAATTCTCTTATAGATGCCTTTGTTTCTTTTTGGAAATTAATAGTTTGCTGTTGAAAATCAAGGACATTAGCTGCTAATTTATTGACCAAAGTTTCCAGAGAATTACCTGAATCTTGTGGCTATTGTGGGACCCAATTTTGGTATGGCTGGTTATATCGTGGATTAGCCCCATAAGTAAAGTTAGGGTGGTCCCTCCATCTTGGGTTGTAGGTATTGGCATAAGGGTCGTATCGCCTTTGTGGTGGCCCAGAAAAATTTCCCACAGCATCTAAATAGGCCATAGTATCGTCACATAGGCTAGGACACGCATCAGTCGTATGTTCAGGTGTAGCACATATTCCGCATACTCGGGCTGGTTTTACTTTTTTTGCAATAAGAGAATTCACAATATTAGTAAGTCTATCAAGTCTATCCTCAAAGGTAGAATTACTTAGCTGGTGAACCCTTCCAGGGGGTTCAGGATTAATTCGAAATTATTGAGAATTTGCCGCCATTGTGGAGATCAAGTCTCTTGTTTATTAGGGAGTCATGTTGACCAATGCTCCTCCACTAACGACGTCTACCATATTCATCTCCATGGGTTTCAGGCCTTTATAAAAGTATTGGAGGAGAGATTGCTCTGTTATACCATGTTGTGGGCAACTCGCACACAACTTCTTAAATCGTTCCCAATAGTCGTATAGAGATTCTGCCTCTTTTTACCATATTCCCACGATATCCCTTCTTAACTCAGCCGCTCGTGATGTAGGGAAAAACCTGTTAAGAAATAAGCAAGATAGATCAGCCCAAGTTGTAATGGATCCAAGAGGTAAATAAAATAACCATTCCCTAGCTGAATTTGCTTGGGAAAAAGGGAAAGCGCGCAATTTAATTTGATCCTCAGTTACCCCCTGAGGTTTCATACTCAAACAAACCATATGGAATTCTTTTAAATGCTTGTGGGGGTTTTCATTTTGTAACCCACGGAAAGTTGGCAGTAGCTGAATCAATCCTGATTTTAGCTCGAAATCAGTATCCATAGTAGGATATGCGATGCATAGTGGCGATTGTTCCATCGGCGCTTCGGCCAATTGCCGAATTGTCTGAGCCATAGGTTGAGGTTCTAAATTAAGGTTTATGTCAACCCTAGCGTTAAGCACTTCTTCTAGGGAATCGACTTCTAATTTTTCGCCTTCAAAAGTTTGAGTAGGGTTTTCGTTAACCCTAGACTCTACTTCATCGTCGATTCTGATTCCTAGCGGTGGATTACTTTGAGTCCCAACCACCGCTGACTGCTTTTTCTTTAGCTTTATTTCCTTGCGATTAGCTCTTGCAGTCTTTTCAATCTCCGAATCAAACGTAAGAGTTCCTAGAGCAGATCTGGTCATAAGAAACAAAAAAACAAGATTAGTACGTTACCGATCCCCGGCAACGGCGCCAAAATTTGATGCGGTCATTGAGAGCACCAAAAATATCCTATTCCCTGTAAAATAATGAAAAAGAACAGTAAATGGGAAGTAGGCTCGAATCCTCAGGGATCGGATTATACGAATGCTTGTTTCTCGAAATCCTGGGCAGAATCGTGCCCAAGAAAACTTGCGTGACAGAAAAAAATAAAAAAAATAACAGAATTAAATATTTGATTTGGAAAAATAAAAAACAAAATCTAAAGTTGACTGAAATTGTGATTACGAAAATAATAAAAATAATAAAGAGAGTTGAAGGAAAAGAAATTCTTATTGGTAGATTCCAGCCTCTAGTTGTCTCATTCCGCCTTGGGTTCGATCCTCGGCTTTTAAATGACCCTTCTCAACCCAAGTAAGCCAGTTATAGTGGAAGAGGACGCCTACAACCACTAGCTCCAAATATTAGACTTACGATTTTTAGGGAACCTGACTCTAGCCAGTAATCTATGCTAGATCAACGCTTCTCAATGGTGAATCCCACGCCATTTCGTCTCTTTGGCTCGCCAACCTCTGATGCAGTAAGTTAACGAACCGACTATGCAATCCTTCCAAAACATACAAAGCGGCCGCCTTTGCATATGCTGAAAAGCTTACTTCTTAAGAGCCATGGACGGAAGCGTCAGCCCGTAGTGCGGAGAAATGATGAATACTTAGCGAGAAGGCTAAGTACGGATTCTAGGCCTCAAGAACCCTTTTTGGGAAATATTGACAACTTTCGGCTAGATAGGTTTTAGTGGCTCATGATAATGGTGGCAAAAGAAATAAATATAAAAATGTAAAAGGGAATTTTATTGAAAGAAAATATGAAGAAACAAAAGCCTAGACTTTCAGGGGGAGAGTGTTTACAGTAAAAGATGAACACCAAATAGAGTCACTTCACCCCCTATTTATAGTGCTAGGGAGATAGTCTAATTTAACTTAAATTCTAAAAAGATAAATACATTTAATTAAAGATAAATAAAGATAATTAAAATAAAATCCTAAAATTAAATAATCCTAATAATTATCTTAATATTAATTATCCTAATATAAATAAAATGGAGTCTTATAAAATAATTTTTTTTTTGCGTTTTTAGTCCTTGTGTCTTCCATGCTCGCACTTTTGGCACAATCTTTTTCTTGTGTCGCATATCAGCCCATTGTGTCTCCAAATTCACACTTTTGTCCCTTAATTTTGCTTTTGACTCCAAATCTGTCCCTAATCGATAAAAAGACATAAATAGCTCAAATTAGTAGGATCAAGCTCAGAATAAACACATGATTAATACATAAAAATATGTTATTCTAGAGCATTATCAGATATTCATTTATTTTTATATAAAATGATTCTTTTTCAAAAATTTTGGTGGGTCATTTTCAAATTTTTGTAAGATCAATTCACCAATTATATATATATATTAAAAAAATTATAGGCATTTGTTTTTTTACTTTTTCAATTGAACCCAATATCTCCTATGTGGCACTGTGAATGAAAAATCTAAATTCCAAAAACAATGTTCAAATGCCATCACATATCTTAGTCTTTTAAATACTTATTTTTTTTTACTACTACCTAAAAGGAGCTAAAAGGAGTACGTGTCACCCCTTTATCCTATTTGTGGAGTTAAATTTGGGCACAAGTAGTGTATTAAATAATTTCAAATTTGTTTAAGTGAGATATTTTAGGGTTTATTTAGAAGGGGCAGTAAGATTGAAAATAATTATTGTAATAATGAGATTGAATATTATGGTGGTGAGCTTAAAATCAATGATGAGATAGATGTTTGTTATAACACTAAGGTTACACTAGGTCATGAAAATACAACAAAGGTGATTCACAATGTATGAAGTGTGTAGAGCCACTAGAATGGGCGAGGTTCAAACCATGAATAGTGCAAAAAACCGTCAGATTTGATGGTTGGAGAAGTTTGAAGGATACCAAAGCAAAGGTTTTGTACTTAGTTCCAGTCTATGCCCTTCTTCATGGAGGAAAGGAGTATTTATTGGCGGAGAAAAGCCTGAGTGGACCCTTATCTCATGATTACCTCATGGTAAAGTCCAATTTAGGGCAAGTTTAGGGTGTGGGTCGAATTTGACATCTTTAAAGGTTGGTGAGCCTAGGAAGTTGGAATCATTAAACGAGATTGGGTTTGATGTGTCGACTATTCTTGATGGCACTACGATGATATCACTTAAAAATTCGTCATGGCATGGGAGATATCTTGTCGTAGGGGAATAATAATGGGCGTCAACAACTTCTTTTTGTTTCATGGAGGCTTTCTTTTTTGCTTCAGATATGGTGGGAATTCATCCCATTGTCACTTCCCCCTCCCCCTACTAGATTTTGTAAATGGAACCACCATGGTTATAATGTAAAAGAAAAAAGGAAAAAGCAAACAAAATAGATCCAACGAGTAACAAAAAGCGAAGCAAAAACTTACTAGAAAAAAAGGAAAGGTTGATGAACTTTGAAAGTAGAGAGAGCAAACACGATAGAAAGGACACTCAGAGCACAAGAAATATTCAAAACAAAAGACAACCAAGATGCCTTTTAAGGAACCTAAGTCTATTTTAGATGAAGTAACGATAGGACGGTGAAATAAAAAAAAATAGCCTCGAGAGCGAAATAACTGTTCTCCAAGGAACCATTGCTCGAAAATAATATCAGAGAAGTTTGTAAACTTCTAACTTCTCTATGACTAGGGGGCAATTGTAACACCCTTATGCTAGGATACCTTCCATGCTATATCCCTCACTATGAAAAATGCTTAAAGGACATCACCACGACACCAACAAGTACAACTGTCACTTGAAATTCTATCTCATTTAATAATTCCAAATTCCTATGTTCATCAGCCCCTAGGAGGTCACATCCGTCCACACCCTAAACTGGGCCTAAGATTGGACTCTACAAGGAGGTAATCATGATATAAAGGTTTAATCCAAGCCCTTTTTCTGTCTATAAATACCCCCTCATCTAAGAAGAAAGGCATTAGCTAGAACAAAGTAAAAAATTCTACTCTAGTATCACCTAAACCTTCTCCAACCATCAAACCTTACGACTCTCGGCATCATTCATAGTAGGAACCACACATATTATAGTGGTTTTCCCCACACCATATGTGTAGCACCCCATACCCGACATGATCGTCGCATCCGAGCTATGGGATGTCACATTCGCTGCCATAGCAACTACGATCAATTAAGTACATAATATGATCATATTAATATGCTTACAAATATATTACATGATTATAATATGATACATATTCATTTCCAGGTCTCATATGAGCTTATGAAAGCTCTTTTGTTAACTTGAGGTCAAATTAATTAGAACTAAATCATAAAGTTTGCAAAATAACGAGTTAACATCGAGACTTTAGGGGTTTCTCATCAAAATGCAACTTACTGACTAGGTCTTGTCACGACGATAAGAGGTCGGCGTCGCAACATGACTGCCTATTTTCAAATAAATTAAAATGGCACCAATTCGTACTTACCTAAAAAGCAATTCAACATTTCTAATGTACTTTTCTAGCCAAATACATATATGTTCC
The DNA here is from genome assembly GCF_025698485.1 of Gossypium arboreum. Lineage (NCBI taxonomy): Eukaryota > Viridiplantae > Streptophyta > Magnoliopsida > Malvales > Malvaceae > Gossypium > Gossypium arboreum. The sequence goes on along the minus strand of NC_069072.1, from coordinate 11,609,028 downwards.
AAAAGTTCAATTTTATACAATACTACCTTATTCACAACGTACAAATACCAATCAACCATTTTATAATTACCATACAACATATAGGCTGGCACAAACCATTCAAAACTTTTGACTTGTATACCAACTCAATAAACCATAAATGTAACAATATTTTTTATGCCTTTCTAACTTTGTGACATATTTAAATTCATAAGCCAACCCTTTAGTCTACTTGGTATTAGGATACATGTCTATACATTTCAATACAAGTTAAAAACATATCAACAAATCATTAATTATCAAACATATGACTAACTCAAAATATCAATTCCAACTTCAAATGTACACAAGATTACATATTATACCAAAAAAAGATTCAACCTAAGTACATGCCATATATTTAACAAACTGGGACTATACAAACATTGTAGAGTCGAGGACCACTAGCTGGTTGCTGGAAATCACTTCTCATAACTCAGGATTAACATATACCTATGCACGGAGAAAATAAACCATACGCTAAGTAACAAAGCCCACTGGTACTTTCATGATACAATTAATCATATTAACTTAAACAATTAATCATAATAAGTTCAAATACAATTTCTACTCAATTTATATTCCTATCATGTCAAGCAATTTTACTGTCAACTTTATATTGGAGTATACCTGTTGCAATTAACATCAAATCAATCCATTCATTATTGTAATAGAATTAACTAATTGATACTAGTTATCAAATGCCCAACTTTATAACATTTAACATTCCATTCCATTTATCAAACAAACATACATACCTTTAACATTAAGCCATCCAATTCTATGATCAATTAGTATGATTTAACCATTTAGCTTTCATATTCAACACTTATACACTTAATTCATTAACATTAAGTCATCCAAATCTCATGATTAATCCATATCATTTACCTTTATAACTAACCTTTCAATCCCTTTTTGTAATCTACCAACCTATTCGTACTCATTTCGGCCTATAGGACTCATTCCCAACCATTTTCATAATCTCTTTTATTCATTCTCTTTAACATGAATCACATAGAATACAAGTAACATAAAAGCACACATATAGTTTCCATATACATTTATTAATTCACATATTTATAACATTTTCACATAATTCATTTCACTACCATATTTTCTTATCAATATATTTCATTACATTTTCAAGTTTCTGATTTCATTTATTATGATTCGCCCAATAGAACCTTAGTAAAATGGACTCGGGTACACGGGTGAATTAAGTTGCTCACACAAGCTAACATTATATCAAGGTTGCTCACACAAGCTAACATTATATCAAGGTTGCTCACATAACCTAAAATTTATATTAGGTTACTCGTCTGAGCTAAACCTATGATCATATAACTCAAGAATATGCAACAAATGCTAGACCTCATTATAACATGTAAAATCTCTGATTAAGAGGGTATATAACCTTATTGGCATGCTAAAAATATCCTAACATTTACTAGGTTTATACGGGTAGCATTTAAACATATATGCAGTATCATACCTGTAACTATTCGTGCTCACTTGTCATATCCTATGTTCAATCGCATTTGCATTCCGTACTCTATGTATTGTTTTATTGCATGACAACTATTTATCTCTTTCATTTCAACTTAATCCAATTTATATGTATAATTTCACATTCAATTTCATAATCGTATCTCAAACCATCATCAATCCACAATTAATTAATACCATATAACATAATTAATCCATTCAAATATTACAAATCATGTTTCATAAAATCATACTTACTTTCCATTCTATTCAATTTAGTCCATTATCATGATATTCAATAACAATCACATCAAGTCAATTCATATGACAATTATATTTTTACTTTGATATTAAATCATGCAATTAATATATAAATGCAAGCAATTAAATTTATCTTGAATCATAAAAGAACAAACTGATATCTCGCTTCACTCGTTGGCATCTCTCGAATTTCCTTCCCCTTTCAACGGCTTGACATTGTCTATATTTATGTACAATAATATGAAAGATAAACAATTATCAATTTTCATCCAGTTCACACTTAAATGCAAAGCCACACATATTTTACATTTTATTTAATTTAGTCCTTGAACTCAAGACATACATAACTTTCAATTCCTAACTTCGGATTAGAATTCGATTTCACATATTTTCATTAGGGACCTTATATTTTCTATTTCTAGCAAAATTTCATGATAGTTTTACATTTATTTAATTTGGTCCTTAATGTACCAACATTAACAACCAAACTAAATTAACTTTACAATTTAGTCTTTTTCGTAGCCTAAGCCTAAAATCTATCAATTTCAAACCTAATTCTTCAAGAAATCAACAATAACAACTTTCTAATACTCTAACAGTTTCAAAAAATTGATACATGTGCTAGCTAAATTAAGCTCTCATGACCACAAATATATAAGAATTACAAGAAAATGACCTAATTTTGCTTACCTATTTATGGCCGAAAGTTTCAAAAGCTTGAAGGTTTTTCCTTTTTGTTTTTCTTTCTTATGTGAACGATAGAATAGGTAAGAGAAGATGATACCATTTTTCTCCACTAATTTTATTATTTTACTTTGATTGTTACTTAATTAAACTAACTTAATTAACATTAACATGACTTAATTAATTTAATTTTAATTTAATCATTTTTAGTAGATTTTGCCATCATCATCCACTATCTCTTGTTTATAAATGGTTTAATTACCATTTTAGATGTTTGGCTAATTGCAATTTAAGTCTTTAAGTTTTTTGTTAATTAAAACTCGATAGTAATTGGACTTTTACGATTTAATCTCTAAGCCTTAATTAATCTCTTTTTCTGCTAAATTATTTAATTGAACTTCAATATGTTTTTATAATAACTCCGTAAATATTTTTATTTAATATTTACAGGCTCAACTTACGGAAAATAGAATCTTGAAACTACATTTTTCAACATCACTGAATTTCAAATCATTACAATTGATGTGAAGTGCTCTTATAGTATTATTTAACACCCTATCCAGCCTTAGTGTTAAAATAATATTTAGATTCAGAAGCAAATAATCATTAAAAATATTATATTAAAATGTGTATCTATATAGAATAAATTAGTAAGATTCATTAAAATTACATTTATATTATTTGATAAAATATAAATTAAATAAATATGTTAAATAATAATTAAAAATATTAAGAGTTATAAAAATTATATTTACGTTAAATAATAAACAATTAAATTTAATAAAATAATATTTTATTAAACATACATTAATAAAATATGTATAATAAAATTGTAAATAATTTTAAATAAAAATACAAAATAAGAAGCTAAAATTCAGGGCATATCCCTTCCTCAAGTGAAATTGAGGCTCCGTTTTAAAAGTTTCAATGGAGTGACATCCAAATGTACCTTCAATTTAAAGGAAAATAATTCATGTGTTTGATAAATTATTAAAAAATTATTTTATTGAAATTAAATATTTTAATTTTTAAATATGTTTAATAATTTTATTAATTTTTAATTATAAATTTTAAAAATTGTGTTGAATAAGATATGTAGGGACTTTTATTTAAAAATATGTTTAAGATAAAATATGTTTTTTTCAAAGAATGAAATATTCAAATTATTATATTAATCTTTTATCCTAAAACTATACAAAATAAATTAATATATTATTCTATCAAGATTAAATTATCAATTAGTGTTAGGTGTAGTGGTAAGGCATAATGTATTTTCAAAGGGAGAAGTAGGTTCAAATCTTGAGGACTACATTGTTAGGAGGGACAATCATAAATCTCGAACATAGACCGTAAAATGGACACAGAGATGTAAATTCAACTTAACTATTGAATTTATCAAGTAGCAGCTAACTCAAATTTAGTTTTAAAAATTGTTTACCTATTAACGATTAGATGACATCTATGGTGAGAATTCTAATGTAGCACCCCAAACCCAGCCCAGAAGTTATGGCCGGATCCGGCATGCCACATCAAAAACGTAAAAAAAAAATTTCCATTCTAAGTCCAGAAAATCGTACTTGATGTTCAAAAGATTAATTTCATTATAGGTTAAAGTGAATGGAAGTCGTGCACCGGTAGGAAACCGAAAAGAGGTGGTGAGTCCATCGGATCGCTTAATACCAAGCTCCTTCGGATCCAATCCTGACATGCATACGCCATTGCCACACCTTAACGTCATGGATATTTCTAAGAAACCGATTTGATTAAGTCATTTTAGGAAAAGTGATTAATTTTGGAAAATACTTTCATGCGGAAGCTTTGCTTGTTGTCGTGTTATTTTGAAATCAACTGTTATTTTTGAAAATGCGCCTAAAGCTATCCAATTTCAACAGTTAAAATAAGTATTACCTATCTTAGTAATACATATTAAAACCATCAAAAATAAATAAGCGGCCTTATTACATTTAAAAGCCCAAAACCTCAAACGTAATTAAAAGGATGTCCAGTTCACGGAAGAAAATCAAACTTTCGAGCGGGTGGCCACTCCGAATTCCCTCACACTCCAAGCCCACTATGGTTGGGGATTTCTGCGTGGATGAAAATAAAAGGATGAGTTTGGGGAAACTCGATGTGTAAGGAAAACCCATTCAAAGCCCAAGTCAGCTCAAGCCTATTGGGCCTAAGCCCATTCAGTAATAAGTGGTCTGGGCGAGCCCTTTTCAGATTACAATAAACCGGGCCTTAGCCCTTATTCAGATAACAATATGGCCCATAGGCCCATTTCAAAATACATGCAACATCAAGTAAACATATGCAAGCCCATTTGGGAGACTACTCAACCCACCAACCACTACACTCCACCGTACCAGCCATACACTCCATGTGGGGAATAGCTCAACCCACGCACCCAACACTCCACATTCTTGACCTTGCTTTGCTCAGTTATCATAGAATTGAGGCAAAGCCTCCGAGACGTGGACAAGCCACTTTCAGTACTTCCTCCGTCAATATCCCAGTCCCATGCATCAGATAATAACATGGCATGCAGTAAATAACAACAGTCAAACATGCATTTAGGTCAATTTAACCCTAGGGGTATTTCGGTAATTTATCTACTAGGGGTAAAACTGTAAATTTTCCACTTTTAAAGGTATTTCAATAATTTATCTATTTTAGGGTTTTTCATGCATATTCCTACCTTTCACGTACTAACAGAATCACGTACCGAGGGTTCTTACCGAATTGGGCCCGTTGGCCCATCATTCCAATTTTGACCCATTAAGCCCAAAAATATCGAGGGCACAGAAATCATGCACTTTGCAATCCAAACATTGCAGCTTACCAAAAACATTAATCGATTTACCTCACGAGCATTCGCACACTCGCAAATCTACAAAATACCGATTTTCGGCATTTCGGCTTTTCGACTTTTGCCGATCTAGACTAAGAAAGAGGGTGTTAGTTACACACCTGTTTGTGACGATATGCTGACGAGATCCACACACGAACCGCCTACAATTGGATTACTAACACGTTAATCTAACTATTCAAATACAAACTACGTATTAACCCCTTACAATATTCGGCCAACCACACCTACAGATCATAGTAAGCTTATAAGAAATCAATAAGCAACTCATTAACAAATTTTTGCCAATGTTTACCACATAATCATAATTTCACTGCAAGCTGTCTTCCTGAGCAACAGTCACTAAATCATTTATAACTGGAGCTACGAAACTCCAAATCAAGTGCCGTTAATTTTCCCTGAAAATAGACTCATATATCTTCTATCCATAAAATTTTCAGAATTTTTGGTTTAGCCAATCAATACCAGATTTTTCTCAAAGTTTCCCATGTTTCACTGTTTGACTAATCTGACCACCCTTCATTACGAATCAAATTTCTCATTGTACAGAATTCAAAATATGTTCTTGTTTATTTCATTAGAAACTAGACTCAATAAGCTTTAATTACATAATTTATTCAGCTTCTAATTCTTCTCCCAAAATTTATGGTGATTTTCCAAAGTCACGTTACTGCTGCTGTCCCAAGCAGATTTATTACCAAATCACTCTTTCACACATACCTTGCATGCATGTTATTTAAACATGTATATCACCAATCAATCATCACATATCTATGATTTTACTTAAGTATAAGCTCCATTTCATCATTTTAAAGCACAACATGTTAGCTGATTTTTCCCTTTAACATCTAAGGCACATGCATGCTCATTTGTTTGGCTCAACTTCACCTATCTTCCATTTTTCATCAAAAGAACATGAAACAACAACCATTTCCTTCATTTTAATTCATGACTAAATGCTCACAACACAACTAAAAATCAAAATATACTTCAAGAGTTAAGGTAGAATCGAGAAGAACTCATGAACCTCAAAATAGAAGCAAGGTACCAAGAACTTACCTTCAATTTTCCTCCTCCTAATGACCGAATACTCAAGAGTTTTCTCCTCTCCTTTCTCTTCTCTAACTTTCAGCTATGATGAACAAAGATGGACAAAACTTATTTCTTTTCACCCCTTTTTCTTTTAATAAAACTTCATATTTCATCCATTTAATTCTTTAATACAAAAGACATGATATTCTTATCATGAAACATTTACCTAACCCATTATCATGAAATATTTACCTAACCCATTATCATGGAACATTTACCTAACCTATTATCATGAAACATTTACCTAACCCATTATCATGGAACATTTACCTAACCTATTATCAATTTGTATCAATTTGTACCATAAATTATGGATATCAAGTGTACATTTTGTCTACAACAACATGATGGCTGGCCACTTCATGTAAAATGGGAGGTTTGTCATGCAAATCCTCCTATTTTGCACTCCTATTTATTTGGCCACTTCAATTTAGCCTATAGCATTTTCAAGCATTTTCACATAGGTCCTATTTCATAATTTCACTCACAAATGACAAAATCAAAGCATGAAATTTTGCCAACATTCGCAGAATTCCCGAAAATTGGGGCGTTACATCTAAAAATGAGAATAAATTATTTTTAACCCATAGATTAAAATGAATAAATATAAGCTTTAGACTTAAGATTTAATCTACCCCACTAACTTAAAGAGCACAACGACCAATCTCTCCCCTTTTTCCTTTTCACCATATAAAAAAGTTTTAGGGTAATTTTTCTTTTTTCTTTTTGGATACTCTCTTACTTTCAAATTTGATTTCATTTTTGAAGAAAAAATTCAAAGCCGATTTACAATGGGATGAAAAGTAAGAGATTCAAGTTATCAAGATAAAGCAATTTCGATATTTAATATTTGTTTTTCTTTCCTGTAAATTGTAGAGAATTCACTCGAAAAAATTTCAGTAGTTAGCATTCGGTGCTTGGTTATATGCTTGAACTTGTTCGAGTAATTTTCATTAACCAAGAAAAAAAGATGACAAATTATTTAGAGTGAAATGCTTTGCATTTTGTTAAGAAAAAAAAAGTAAAATACTCAAATTGTTTAATCTTAATAACTTAATCTCTTACTTTTAATTTTTTTTTTGTAAATTAAGAGATTTCAAGTAAAACTTGTAATAGGCGGTGAAAGAAAAGAACAAGAAAAGATTGAATATTGTAGTACTTATTTTAATGAAGTAGATTTATTTAGTTTAATCTAAAAATAAAAACAATTTGATTAGAATTATGATTTATAATTTAAATAAATTTGTCTAAAAAGAATAAATGATTGAAAAAGTTAAGAAAAGAAAGTGAGATTTACAATTGTAAGAGTATAAATAAAATATAAATCTATATTCGATGATATAATTAAAATAAAAAAAGGAAATTGATATTTTTAATGATGATACATCTATCAAACATAAATTAATTGTACAAACATGATTCATAAAATAAAAAATGGTGAAAACATGGGAGAAGCCGAGGAAGTTGACCGCGAATCTCGCCAAGGTGTTTGAAGGAAATGTCCGATTCTGAATATTGTCCGTACGATCAATGTATGTGGTATCAGATTATCAAACTTTGATGCAATCTTGTGATTTTGAACTTTGAAAACCAAAAATCACACACCTTTTCCGTCTTGGTTAATTAAAAGTTGGAGATTGGTACCCACTTTCAATTTTTCATTTTTTTACTTTTACTTTAATCCTAACAAATATTATAATTTAAAATTTAATCCTCATTAAATTTATTGATTTAATAGTTTGAAATAAGCAAATACTCATTTTGATACTTATACAATAAATAAATAATGTTGAATAAATGTAAATGTAAATTAAAATTTTAAACAATATTAATAATTAAATTTAAAATATGAAAAACTAAATTTTAATATTTTAATCTATCAATATTGCCGCTGACATCCAATTTTACCGATTAAACATTGAGGATTAAAATCCCAAATTTAATAAAAAAGCATACAAGAAAAATTCAATGAAATTAGATGGATTTACCTTATTGTACCAAATGCATGATGAATCCGTATCAGTTTTATAAATAATTTTTCTTCACTTCCGTCTATTTGGATCCTTTTAATGTGTTTTGATTGCTTTCTTTTTAAAACCGTTTCAATTGCTTAAGGAGATTTTGATTTTTAATTTATATAAGTACATTCATAAAATTAATAATTTAAAATTTATATTTCTATATAACCATATTCTTTTTCATACATAATTTAGGTATATCTGTATGTATATTAATATATATTTTGTTATGAAACTAAAAATTAGATTATAAATATTTATATAACAAATATTTTAAGATATCAATAAATCTAAAATAATAGACTGAAACTTATCAATACAAGTGTCAAGAGATTAGAACTTAAGTCAAATCGCACAACCTTCGACGATTTTTTTGCTTTAAATCCGTCTATGTCAATCATACTCTTTAATGAGAATTCATAATGGAATTTTTTCAAAGGCGCTGAAATAAAGCGGAAGCAAAACTCGAAGAGATAACGGAACACAAATCGAACAGAAAAACCACAAGAAAACAATAGCACACCAAGTGTTTAAGTAAATGCTCTCAATGTATATTTAATAACTCTAAATGAGATACAATAAGAGAATTACAAAAGAGGGGGGAAGAAATATATTTATAGTTGAGCTTTCTCAAATCCAATAGTATAGTTTAAATTGCATCGACAGTCGAGATTAAAGCTTTTCTACAAGATGAGAGTTCTAAGGGATTTAAACTTTATACAATTTATCCTTTAGGATTACATATATTAACCATGGTAACTCTAGTTTTATTAGAGTGTTCCATTGGGCCATCAAGGCTTCAAGTAGATTGACTTCTACATTTGTTTCATGAATTGAGTCAGTTCAAATGGATTAAATAATCCCTATTTGATTAGTTGACCTCTATGGAACGATTTGTGTGCATTTGTTAGGGGTTTTGATCATCGGCCATTAGATATCAAGTTAACCTTGAGTATAACTGTCAACTTTAGTTTATAAGAAGCCTCTTGACTTACCTGCTCCAAAACTTTAAAAGGGCCCTGCATATTTGACAAGCCAACGATAAGTCATAATGTAAAGCACTAGATATATGTTTGTGATGTACCTCACTCATAACATTTACTTTGTTCAATTGTCTAGTTTACATCACTACTTTTCCCCCAAAGTGTGGTGCACGACCCACCTTTCTCATAGGTTGTAGCCCCACTCCGATCTACCAAGTCAATGTTCTCACCACAATAAACATCCTTCTGTAGTTGGATTGCTGACAATACCTTGGTTCCAGCTTTCTTATCATGATTCACGAGCACAATGCATTATTGTTAACGAGTACCTAAGATACATATACAATAAACAAAAAGAACCAAAAGAGTATTAATTCGATCAAGGAAATTCAAGCCCAACACGAATTCGTAATCATTTAAATGAATTATCTCGAAGTCTTCTTTGCCTTTCCACTCACTGACTTGCTAACTGAGAGACCAAGTTTACCCACGAATTTATTTGGTATGAACAAATTAGATGCCTCCGTATCAATAAGAGCACTCCTCCTTCGGCTTTCTGTGTTGATGTCCACAAATATCAACTCTTTTTGCTTACGATCCCTTTTCACATTAACAAAATTAAGCATCACTGAAACAAGCTTTAAAGCCTTACTCTTTGGCTCCGCTTCCTCTTCTTTACTGATCGTGAACAATTTGGATCTTTTCATTTTTGGAAAAACATTAATTTCTGTAGGTAAATGAACTCAAATTGATATGAAATTGTGTACTATTTATTGACTTAGCACATCGGAAACAACTTGAACAGGAAATTCAAATTGTTTTCCATTGTTCTATGTTTTTTGCTTGGTAGTTTATTTTGTTTGATTCTAACCTTAGGTTTTCTTCTGTTTTTTAGTTTTCTTTATTCTACTACGCATTCTAATACATTTTCGCTTCTTGTGTTACTAGGTATGAAAAGAGTTGTTTCTCTTTTCTTCGCGCAACTTATTTATTTTAAAGTTGCATTTTTCTTTAACTTCTTAGAACCTTAGGTCAACTTTGTTAGAGAGTGATCCCATATTTTTTTAATATTAATGAGATTGGTTACTCTTTAAAAGTTCCAGCGAGAAAATCTTAACTTCTTTTCTTTGCTTTTTAGATTTTTTTTATTTGCAAGTGCATAGTGGCGAGAGTTAATTTTCTTTGATCAACTTTTCTTTTCTTTTTTGAGTGTTTTTTTATTTTAGCCTCTACTAATGGCACGCACACGTAGTAAGGATGGTAAGTGTGATACTCCCTTAGTTACCATGAAACAACTTACAACAATGCTCGAAGAACTTCAAAAAGATTTTAATGAGGCGCTGAAGCATTTGGAAAATAAGTACAACACTTTGCAAGATCGTGTCCTTCATAACGAGGCAGTTAAACTTACATTTATCCAGAATTTGCCTTGATTGGATGCCAACAATGATGATGATAATGATGAGCAGCCACTTCACCATTACAAAAAGACTAATGATCATGATGATGGTTATGAGTCACAACAATCCTTTGTGGCCAATTTTTTGTGGCTAAACAAAAATTCAGTGTTTCACCATTTAAAGGAAAGCATGATCTTGATGCCTATTATGATTGGGAGAATAAAATTGAACTGATGTTTGAATATTGCAAATGTTCAGACGAAGAGAAAGTTCAATTAGCTACCTTAGAATTCTTCGATTATGCTTTAAGTTGATGGACTCAATTATTACGATCTCAATGAATAAACCATGAGAGTTCGATCGAGTTGATAAGAAAGCAATTTTGCACAAATAAAACTAACTCCCAAAGTAGAAAACTTTATTAATGACAAACAATTGTGTATCTAATGAACAATAAAGAGCCTTTATATAGGCTAGCTAACTAAACCCTAGGAAAACTCTTAAATATATGAAAATTTAATTAATTTAAACAAAAATAGTTTTAAACTAAATTTTTTGGTTGACTAAGAAACATAAAACTCCTAAATAACTTAAAATACTTAAAAATATCTAAATTTTGGAATAAATAAATAATAAGATAATAAAACCTAATAAATATTATATTGAACTCATATATAATAAAATTTAAGCCTAAAAATTGAACCCAATATGATTTAGACTTAAATTCAAAGCCTGAAACTCGTAATTTTCGCAATAATCTCGTCCAGTAATTTTGCTCGCGTAGTCTTCTCTAAAACAGTCATAACTTGAGCACCCAAACTAAAATTTGAGTTAGTCAAAGTGCATTTCGAAGCTAAAAGATAGATCTTCGAACGTTATGAAGACATCTTAACCCATAAAAGCCTGGATCCCATCCAAAAAGTCATTACAAGTTGACTGATTTTCCAAACTTGATTGGCAGCTTCGTTGAATGGAATTTAATAAATTTCATCTCATTTGTACATGTATATAAGTCCTTTAACAAAATATTCCTTTATAAATTACTCAACCCCTTAAATTGGGATAAAATCTCATCAATCCCTACTTTCCAAATTAAACCCAATATCTCAAAATAAATTACATTTTATCACCTTAAATAATCTTTTTTGGTATCTAACTAACTTCAGAAATCTTTTTAATAACTCTAAATTCTTTCTCTTAGAAATTTTATGATCCTCATTCCTGAAATATTACTGTTAATGACACTAAAATTTTTTAGGGCATTACAGTGGAAGCATAATCAATATTCTTTCAATCCCAAAATATTAATTTGGTAATTATGGCAAACCCCAATAATATAATATATCAACAATTAAGGCAAATCAACCATAATACCATAATCAAGCAAATAATAAATTGGGACACATAATTTTATGTGGGAAACCCCTTTAAAGCAACGGGTAAAAACAATAGGACTTGAAAGTCTACCAAAAGCTCCACTGTAATAAAAAAAAAAAAGAGTCCTGCTACAAGATTATAACACAAAGCCACAACAAGAGCATATAACTCAACAAAAACTATCAACAAGTAATCTCAAGCAAATTGAATAGACACAATTAAAAACCTCAAGTCTACTAACTAAAAATCAGCTCAAACGGATATCGTATAGACCCTCAATCAAACAGTTGATAAAAACTTCACTTGGTGAATACAACTTTTTTTCCTCTCTCTTTTCCTTTTTGGTTTGCAGCATATACAAAAAAAAAAGGTTCAAAATGTTGCCCCTAGTACATATATATACTAGGGAATACTCATGGGCCCTGCGCTCAACAAATCTCCCCCTCCCACTATGTGGGGATGTTCGTCATATTGACGTTCAAGCAACGAGTTTCAAACTTCCCTCTTGGTAAAGCCTTGGTCAATATATGCGCACCATTATCATTAGTGTGGATTTTCTCAAGCTCTAACAACTTAGCTTAAATAACTTCTCATATCCAATGATACCTTGCATCAATATGTTTAGATCAAGCATGAAAGGTAATATTCTTACCAAGATGAATAACACTTTAGCTATCACAAAACAAGAATTACCTCTTTTGAGAAAATGCGAGTTCTTGCACAAATTTTTTTATCCAAAGCAACTATTTGCATACCACAGTAACTACAATAAACTCAAACTCGGTAGTGGATAAAGCAAAACATTTTTGCAATCTAGATTGTCAAACCACAACTCTCCTTGCAAAAGTGATTAAGTGACTCAAAGTAGATCTTCTCAAGTCAGTATCTCCAACCATATCTAAATCTGTCTAACCAACTAAAGCAAGTTCCTCATTGTTGAAACAAAGTCTCAAGTTAAAAGTTCCCCAAAGATATCTCATAATCCAGTTCATTGCACTCTAGTGCTCTCTGCCTATATTAGAAAATGTTAGGTCCAAAAATACCAAGAGGGTGGTGAATTGGTATTTAGAAAAAACTCTACAGAATTTTCTAAATAATAAGAAAATGAAAGAAAATATTAGACAATTCGATTTATAGTGGTTTGACCACTAATTTCCTACCTCCACTAACTTAATAAACCTCAACCAAAGATCTCTCAAATCATTATATTTGAAAATTAATATAATTGTATATAAGATTAAACATTAGTTTATATATTTATAATATTTTTATTATAACATAAATTTTATTTCCTTTTAGATTTTAGTTTAAAGATGGAAAAAACCTTCAAAAACATAAATATTATAAATAATTATTATGAAAATATAATTTATAGAGTAATTTAATATTTTTAAAATTATGTTATTGAAACATTAATTTAAATTATAATATAAATTACCATTTTTATTCATATAAAATAAAATTTTAAATTAATATTATTTCTTCTAATTAGATAATTTTAAAATAATATAATATTTATTCTTTTTATTAATTATAAATTATGTATTATTTTATACTTAGTATCACATAACATATTAGGCGTTTTTAAAGAAAATGCCACTTGAATCTATGTGAAAAAGAATAATTTTTATTAAAATACAATTATTTTAAAGAAATAAATTTAGCCACCTTTATAACCTATTTTAGTGATTCTTATAGTAAACATTGTAAAAAGTTATGGTACCAAAAACTTTTTGTGGTAATTCAGGCCTCGGCACTATTTCTTAGTCGTGGCGTTTTGGTCCATAAACGCCACTATAGGTTGCATTCTAGTTGCATTTTTTTTCTGTTTCTTTTGTAAATGCCGCTAGTTTCCACCATTACATCTCTAATTTCCTATAGTGGTTCTTTGTTGCTAATGCTTTGTGATCCTATGGAATGTGTTCGATTATGATATTTTGTGTTAGTCTTCTTTATGATCTTTTAATATGCTTAGTTTTCTTGGAAAACTTTAGGTGCCTATATGTAGTGCTTTTGTTACAATGTTCAATGCTTTCAAGAGTTTCTAGACTACTTGTAATTTTGGTGTGAAGTTGCATTTTGTTCCATGTGTAGTTGTGTCATTTTTTTTTTACTCATTAATGCCATTACAACTTGTAAAAGCATATAGGAATAACACACCCAAGACCAACATTTCCTGCCTACTGAGACCATTCATCAACAAAACAAACTCGACAGTCTTAAGACTAAAGTTTTTCAAACATCACAACAACAGTGACCACTAAAAATACTACAAGACGTACCCAAAACCACAAACCATACACATGAAATCAAACATTACAAGCCAACTCACCACCAACCCTTAAACATACAAGTTCTACTCATCTCTGCAATTGCTAGTGAATCTGCCATTTCATTTCCATTCGCCTCAGCAACTGAAAAAGATAACTCTTCCACTCTGCTCCACCTCCTTTCCAGATTAGTAAATATAACTTGATGCAACCAATGTCTCCTTGATTTCTCCAGAATCCAACTAAAAACCTCCCTCGAACCTATTTCAACAATCAAAGAAACAGACCCCTTCCATCTGATTTCAATAAAAAATATCTAAAGCAGTGATAATAGCTCACAATTCAGTTGACTCAGAATCACCTGCAACAATTGGTCCCGAAAATAAAGCTCTAACAATTCCATCCTCATCTCTCAGCACTCCTCCACCACCCCGAACACCCTCAAAAGCAATACTGCTAACGTTAAATTTAAGCCATCCATGAGGTGGGAAACACCAACCCCTATAATCAGAATTAGATAGACACTTATACGGACAAAACCACCATAATCTCTCATGAAACCTATACTCTTCAAAAGCAGCCCTGCTCCATAATAAAGCCTTCATCTTTGCATAGAAGACCAAGATATCCATTGTCAACACTTTATTTTCAAACACAATTTCATTTCTCGCAAGCCAAATTGACCAACAAGCAGCCGCAATTGCAATCAACCACAGACTCTTACAAGATCCTAGAATTTTCACTTTGAAACAAAATGAATAAAAATCTTCAAAATTACTCACCCCTTTCCATCCGATGTCCCATCAATTAAAGATACTCTTCCAAAATCCATTAATAAAGATACAATTAAAAAACTTATGGCCCGTCTTTTCCCGCTTCCTGTTACACCAATGACATACATTAACAATATCAAGAATTTTCACCCATTTCTTAACCTTTCCTCGCAATCTGCTATTCTATTTTCCAACACATTTCCATTATCCCTATTCCACTTCTTCAATACCCTCTTAAGCTTCCTCAACTTCCTAGCAACTTGACCATTCAAGCTGTCCATATGAGTCCGTTCTTTCTCAATCAAACCCACACAATCTTTTTTCTTTAACCATCCATTGATAAACTTTAAAGGCCTAGGACCCCAATCAATTTTCGCATCTACTTGCAAAATTGGAATGTGGTCTGAAACCGATCTCTTTAATCCAAGCTGCTGTAAATCCTTCATCTTTAACAACCAAAATTCATCCAGCAAGAACCTATCGAGCCTACTTTTTTTGTTCTCCGCTCCATACCACGTAAATTTCTTCCCTACCAACGGTAAATCAATAAGATTATAATCAAAGATAAATTTTTCAAACTCTCTAGAACCCTTGTTTGACCCCCAACAGCAGCTTCTTTCACTTCTGCATCTCACCACATTAAAATCTCCTCCCACTATCCATGGACTTGTGAACTTACTTCTTAACTCCGACAATTTCCCCCATAAAATAATCTGTTCTGCCGCAATATTAAGAGCGTAAATATTAATTAACACTATCTCCAAATCCTCCTTTAACCCATTTTCCTTCTATAATTAACACCCTGCCATCGCACTATACATTGGAAACAAGGAAATTATCTATATTCCACATAGTTAACAGTCCTCATGATCTACCAATTGCTGCAATAAACCTAAACTCATAACTTTCATCCCCCCATAATTTTCTCACTTCCTCCTTAGAAATTATCTCCATTTTTGTTTCCTGAATAAAACATACATTTACTCTATATGATCATGTGTGTCCTTTTTATTGATGTGTTTTATGGTTTTATAAAGATTTCACTTAGGTATGCTTGTTTTAGTGTTTTCACAAACATTTTGATTAGTTTTATCCTTTTGGGTTTTTAACAAAATTTTATTGATTGTAAAGAAAAAAAAATCTACAATGCATATGCTTCTTGAAACTTAATGCAGGGGTTAAGTAGATATAACTTATTGAGTGGTAGTGGCATACAAACAAGTTTCACATAGCTTTAGGAATGTCCCATGTTTAGCCTCGTTATACCCCCATTCGAATAAAGACATATGGCAAACCAGATAGGCAAGCGAGGACCATCTGTTGCTGCAAGCCCAAGCTTCTGTTAGGAACGTTATATTGTTGGTTACTAAACCTCACGTGGGTTCAACTGCTTTATACCATCAGGTCAGAATGAATAGCAAGGTTTGTCCCGTCACAAACATCCTCATCCTGTCGAAGACATCCACCCATGCGCTCCATGATGATGATTAAATGGGAAGTTTAACACATTAACGTTGCATCACACAAGGCCTCTTGCTTATAAATACCTTTAGGAATGATGAAGAAAGGGTTGATTCTCCAAAGATACCAAGCCTATATTTTGCCAACTTACCTTCTACACTTAACTTTAATACTCTCTTCTACCCCATTCTTTGTAATCTTCGGCTCTCCGCCATGACTGAGTGAACTGGCCTTTGTAACAACCACCATATCCTCTTCCTTATCTCCTCCCTATTGCACTACTGTATCAACAAGCCTTTAGATTGTTTAATGCTTAAACCAAAAAATGTACTTAAACTATATCGTTTTCCCTAAATTAGTACCTAAACTCTTTTTTTTTTGTCACAAGTGGTACCTAAATTATACTTTATTACCCAAATTACCCCCAAAATGTTAACGCCATTAAAAAAAGCCTTAACCAATGGTTTTGTGACATGTGACACTTTTTAACTTAATAAATCCAAAAAAAGTAAAATATTATTTCCTCAAGCTCTTTTTTTTAAAAAAAAAAAACTTAAAAACATATTAATATATTTCCTTCTTAACACAATAACTCCAATGACGGAAAATTCAAGAACCCATCAAAAAACTTATCCAAACTCAGTTTTTAACAACAAAACCCAAATTCCAACAAACTTATTTTATGTTTTTAAACCTTGATTCAAAACCCATGAATTTTTTTTCTTAAAAATAACTTTACCCGTTCTTTTAGATATTTACAGATCAAAACAATTAAAAGAAAGTACATTAAAGGCGAAGAAAGAATCGTGATGATGAGGGAGAGAGTATAAAATATATATTTGAAAAGCTTTAATTTAATTTAGTTTTTTATATTTTAATATAATCTTTCAATTTAATTTTAATTTAAAAGTGTCACATGTCACAAAATGATTTGCTAAGAGGTTTTTTTTAACGGTGTTAACTTTTTGTTGTAATTTGGATAACGATGTATAATTTAGGTATCATTTGTGGCAAAAAAAATTAGGTACTAACTTGAAAAAAAATATAATTTAGATACCATTTTATGATTTAAGCCATTACTAAATTGATTTTTTTAGAATGTTAATACTAATTCTAACCATGGCAGAGGAGTTGCTCAAGGAAGAGAAGTGGTTTAGTAAATTGTTCATTGGTTAACTTAACATGGTATAACAGAAAATGAAGTTGAACAAATTAGAAAGGGTTTATGGCAGGAAATAAGGATTATGTAGAGAATCAACCTTATTTGCCAGGGCGAAGCTAAAAAAACTTTTTAGAGGGGCGAAATTAAATTGTAATTTTTTACTATAGCAAAAGTGTAATTTCACAATTTTAATAGTCTATATATTTATAATTTTAAATTATTAAATTAAAATTTTATTATTTTTAGGGGGGACCAACATGCACTTTTACTTTTACTAATTTAAAATTTTAAAAATATTAAAAGGCCTAAATGAAAATTTCCTATTTCAGGAGTCAGCCCTATCAATCCCCTTGGATTCACTTCTGTTTATTTGAAACTTTCTTCACGCACTTTGAGCCATACTCTTATCATTTTTAGAGTAGAAATTGTTGTCCAATTTTATCTTTTGCATAAATAATAGATAACTAAAAAAAATAAATTCAATTAAAAAATATACAGCATTGATATTTTTCATAAAAAATAATTAAAGTTTGAGTAAACTATCAAAATAGTCACTTTTGTTTATCTCAGGTTACATTTTAATCACTTATATTTGAAATGTTATGTTTTAGTCACTTACGTTAGCGTGTTGTAATATTTTAGTCACTGAGCTATTAATTATTATTGTCATTAACGGTATAACGGTAAGCTGACGTGGCACATTAAATCATCATTTCAAACAAAAAATTTAGATTAAATTATATAATTGGTCCCCACATTTTTTGATTTGAGCAATTTAATTTTTTTCTTTTATGTTCTTTCAACTTTTTTTCTTCTTTTTTTTTTCATTCTTTTTTGCTTCTCCCTTTGTTTTCCTCCCTTCTTTATCTCTGTTTTCCACATGATTAATTCAAAGAAATGATATTTCAAACATGAGGCACATGCGAAGTTGTTTCACTTGAATGATCTAATAATTAATTCAAAGAATTAGGATTTCAAACATGAGGCATCTACAAATTATGTCAAATAGGCAACTAAAGGTTACTTGTTAATTAATGTGTAGCATTTAACCATACGATGGATTTAAGGACCTTGTTGCACGAAAATCATTTGAAGCAACTCTTGAAGTCACCATTGAAATATGGAGAAGGGAACATAAAAGAAAAAAAAAAGTCCAAAGAAGATAAAAGAGATGAAGAATGGAGGAAAATAGAGGGAGAAGTGGAAGAGAATGGAAAATAAAGAAAAAAATGTTAAAAGAACATAAAAGGAAAAAAAAAGTAAATGGCTCAAAACAAAAAATATGGGAACCAATTGTACAATTTAACCTAAAATTTTTGTTTGAAATGATGATTTAACGTGCCACGTTAGCTTGCCGTTACATCGTTAACAACAATTAACAGCTCAGTGACTAAAATGTT
Source organism: Gossypium arboreum (assembly GCF_025698485.1). Taxonomy (NCBI): domain Eukaryota; kingdom Viridiplantae; phylum Streptophyta; class Magnoliopsida; order Malvales; family Malvaceae; genus Gossypium; species Gossypium arboreum. Next base: position 11,589,772 of record NC_069072.1, on the reverse strand, counting down.
ACAACACGATAATGTAAGTAACTAAAACGTAACATTTCAAACATAAGTGACTAATATGTAACTAGAGACAACCAAAAGTGACTATTTTAATAGTTTGCCCTTAAAATTTTAATTAATAATATATTATTATATAATGATGCTTGCATAATAAAAAGTGTTAGAGAGAGCGAAATTAAAAGCACTTTATGGATTTATAAATGTTTTATTTTGAATCGAGTGAGATTTTTTTTAATAATGGAGCATGACAAGATGGAGGTTTTCCTTTTTAGAAGTGTTAGTACAAGTCTCCGGTGAAGAAAATCTCGAACATACGAACGGAACTCGAACATAAAAAGAGAAATAAGACAAGGCTCCAAGGAGTGTATCAAGCTAGTATCTTTAACAGTATATTCGCCCCCACCTATCTTCGGTGTGCAAATGAGTTCTAAGCAAATTAACCTCGAGGATACAATGAAGCCAATGACTATTTGTGTTTTGCACTGACGAGAATAATCTACTACGCACTGAGCAATGTATAACAACGAACTCAAATTCTACAAACGATTTCTGTAGTAATACTTAATAGAATAATCTAATAATATTAGAAAATGAAGGAAGAAAAGAAAGAATATTAGGATTTGTTGGTACGATTTTCAAATGAAATCTCATTCCTATTTATAGTCTCTTTATAGATACATCTTTCAATAGGTGTCTTCCGAATAATAATGTCTTTAAAATAAAAACATAATTATTCATTTAATATTATAACTTTTCAAATAATAGTATTTAAATAGTTATAATTCTTTTCAAAAATCAAATAATATAACTTTTGATTAATTACACCCATTCATTTATAGTTATTGGAACACTATAAATATTTAAAAATGTTCTAACAGGAAGATGAGTATGTATTGATTTTGATGCTTGCCCTACCCTCGATATATAAAATTATCATTTTACCTTTATACATAACTATTAAAAGAGTGAAAATGTAAATTTGCTTCATAGAATAAACCTCAAATTAGTCCAACTTTTATAAACAGTTAAAAAGGTAAAATTATTGTTTTACTTTTATATATAATGTATTTATTGTATAATAAAATTTTGTATTCTATATTTGTTTAAAAAAACAAATTGGACATGTATAAATGTATCTAACCTCTATAAAGATGACAATGATTTTTAAGATTACGCATTCATCGTAAGATGAAACGAATAACGAGATAAAATATGTCAAGTATAAATCAGTGATAGATTTACCAACATCTACCTTTACTTCATTCAATTATCATCCCTAATTAGATTTAACTTTTTTCTTCAGCCACTGAAATTATAATGTTAATCGAAACCCTGAATCACTATCCCACGAAAAGGTGTAGGTCGATCAACTCCACCTTTGGCCAATGCATCAGCTAAATCTCCTACCTTAAAACATGCGCATAAAGAGAAGGCACCCTTAATCCCGTTGAAAATGGACCACGACCTTCAAGGTTGTTAAATGTAAATACCTTCAAATGTTTGCATTGATGATTACAAAGTTAAAAAGTAGCTTAGCAATTCAAAATTTGAGCTTTCGACTCACGTAGAAGAAAAGATTTATGTTGGATATTAAAAGGTTCTGCCGGTGAAAGAAAAAAAATCTACTTTTACTACATTGAAGACAAACTTATCTGTGTGTATCTGTTTGGTTGTTTTTGTTTAGTTAATTTTTATGTTGGATTCATACAAGACGATGAAGGAACCATGAATGGATAATTTAAACGGGACATGATCCCTCTGTCTCAGACATGAAGTTTTCTCTTAAAAACTTGGTCTAATAAATCGGCGACATATTTGTCATTTCACTTCCTCGTCAAGAAATGACCCATCATGGAAGTCTAGACAGTCATTGTATACTTTGACCACCCCTGTCCATAAATATATCTTTTACTTTGGAAATAAGTGTCATTTATAAACACATCAAATGGGTATAAGAACGAGAATGAGACTGGGCATGGTTATTTCAACTAGATTAAATCGGTTAGATTAAACTATCAGCTGGTAAAGTTTTAAATCGATTGAGTTGCAATTTGGTATGAATTGGTTGAACCAAGTTAAAAAATAGATTGAATTAGCGATTAAATTAGTTATTTTTTTAAAAAATTATTCAACAATGATATAAATTTTATTAAACATGTGTTTGATCTTTGGATATGTGATTTTTAGTTGTTTCATTTAGATATAAAAAAGTATGAAAAGAGAAAATACCATCAATTCATAATAATATTAGTTATCATTTAAAAGAAAGAGTATATTAATATTTGACCAACTATAGAAATAATATATTAGTTTTTCCCAACTAAGTTGGTGTTTAATTGACTCATGATACCGAATCAAAAGCTTAATATATAAAATAGAAGTATAGATAATACATTTTAAATATCACATAGTCAATCAAATACTAATTTAATTGATTAATGATTAAAATAATTATATAATTTTAAAAGTGTTTTAATGTTTTTTTATTATATAATATTCAAATATATACCATTGCTAAGGGTATATAGTATCATATTTACAGTCATTCGGCCATATTGTGTTTGATATGCCTGTCTGGGAGTGGGAAAATACACCCGAAAACATGTTTCATATGGTGACATGTTGAAATATATTATATTAGAAATAAAAGTTGAGGGAGCTTAGATAACATGGACAAATTAATAACATCATTCACTGTCGTAATTATTGACTTTTAATTGGTTATAGCACTTCACCTGTCATTAAGTGTTGAGAAATAATTAACAACAGAGTAAAACTTGCAATTGATATATTTTTATCTTAATTATTTGGATCTTTGCTTAATGGATTCTATCAGTAAATCTTAAACCTGCACGAAAGAAAAACAAGTATCAATTGAAAACCTTGTACTCAATCAATCAGAACTTAATATTGAGAAAATCAGGATAATTTGAATGGAATAAGTGATTGTAATTAATGGTAGGATAGATATCGAGAAAGCACTTCGTTCGTTTATATAATGACTGTTTCATTAAATGCAAAAACATTTTAAATAAACTGAACTAGCTTTCAGGAAAAAGTTAAGTCTTAGAAGGTGAGCGATCATGTTTAAAATATAGAAGTGAAAGACAATACTTTTGTTTAGAGTAGAGTGAGGTTACATTTTGCACTCATTAAATATAGTGGATTAACTCTCTAAATAAGAAAATTTTCGTATTAGGTAAATAAACTTTTAATATCCATCTCTATTTTACCTACAAGAAAAACTTACCCCAATTTCAATTTGACGAGCAAAAGTCCTAACAATCTTCAATTAATGACAAAACGATCTTTTAAGGTCTAATGTAATCGGTTGCTACTTGTTAACATTAATATCAAACATAGACTCACGCAAGATTCAAGAACAAGCAACATACTAGAATTAATATACCAAGCTCAAATTTCCTTATAAAACAAGTTGCTAATATAGTATAGTTCCCAGAGTTTCTGTAGAATATCACTAGGCCAAGCGATGGCTGACATCTGAGGTCAAGCCCCAAGACATTTCTTTGATCTTTACGTACATTGTTCCCAACAAATCTATCGCTCCTTCCATTGACACCATACATTCATTACCTGAGCTGTAGCATCATGGAAAAGCGCAAACATAACAAGTACAGTTGTTTATTACAATGTCAATCGAAGTCACACTAGAACAAGATGTGAAACTTATCTGCCTGGCTTCATTAATTGAGTAATTTAACCTTAAGCATAACCAGTCATCCCAACAGTTGAATTCGTTCGATTTGCCTTGTGAGCCGGCATTGTGGTGGTTGCTTTGGCGAAATACATGTAGTAGTATACGTTGAGAATCATTGTGGCAACCACAAACACTGCTCCTGCAATAAAGACACCTTTCCTCAAAGTTTCACAGGAGAAATTCTGGGCATAAATCATTCCACGATACTTGGTGTGATAAGCATTCCTAGTTGCACCCGCTATTAGACATGCTTCTGCAACCAAGAAAGTCAACCTGCAAATGCGGGTGCACAAAAGAATTAGAAGGGAAAAGGATTTCCACAAAAATCTCCTCTGTAGCATGAACATTTGGAATTTCCAAAACAAGCAGGATACACATAAGGTTAAAAGTAATATATACGTACATACATATGTATGTATACATATATGATATGAGCAGAAAGCCACATAGAAAACAAGCAAGAAAGATAATAAAATTCAAATAGAAATCATATTGGTCAAATGGTAGAGAAGGAAATAGTATGGCATATCATAACTGAGACTTCATTAAAACAGGAGGGCAAGGAGCATAAAAGTAGGAAGGTGACTAATCAGAGAAGAGCTTTGGTTGAAGTTCAAAGAGTGATGGATTTATGAACATGATGTGGCATGTCAACCTGAAATACTTACCATGATGAGACAAAATATATGATAGACCAAGCTCGATCACTACCCGGTGCTAATGGCCTCCCAAAACACATGCACTTTGTAACTCCCATCAACAGCGATTCGCCAGAAAGAAGAAACAAGAAAGCACCTACTCCATAGCCAGTGGCAACATCCGAGTTGTAGACACAATATGTAGAATTTGTTATGTCATCTTTAACAACAGTGCCCTGCAATGCAGTAAAGTAAAGGTTAAAAGGTCATAAATTAAACAATGCACATGAGGCTAACCTGATGTTCGGGCTTAAAATATCTCCAGAAGGAGGTTGAAATTTGCCAATAGCGAAGTCATATCCAACCCCTACTGCTTTACAAAATACAATAACTACATACATAGAAATGACCCCAAACCTTAAAACCCTAAACATAGTCCTATCAGCAGCCCAAATTTCTGACCATTTCAAATTAAACAAAAAATTCAGCTACATATCAAGTGCACTAATATTAGAGAGATGTCAGCATGCATATTTCTTTAGTTTCACATTGAAATAATTACGTGCTTCATTAGGTACCTATGCATCACAAGTTTTGGACCTTACAAGAAACTGCACTAGATATTACTGCATTAAATAAGGTTGAAAGAAGCAATGTAAGCCTAATCCACGCTAGGATAAGTGCACGCAAAAGCGCATCTTACTTCATATTGTCAAGTATTTCAACAGATATCTTGCAGACAATGTATTAAGAAGCAGGTGGCTCTTTGCAGGAAATTTAGTATTACCGGCTCAGTACAAGTATGAACAATTAAATAGGTACACTATTCTGTGATTCTTTCTTGTTAAATATGTTTACTATATAGTAAAGCTGGAGATATCTTTTATTGAAATGTCAGAAAAATGATTTTATATTTCCTTCTCTCTGGAGAGTATTGAAGTTAGTGTATAGTGGCTTGTAGGATTAAAAACCAATGAAATAAATTACTGTTTCAAGACAATGTACCATCAGATGCCTCATTCAGATTATGTGAGAAGTGCCATTGCCATAAAAAGAAAGTTTGAAGAAGCGGACATTGACCGGGGAAGGGGGAATGGGAAATCCAGATGCTCAATGTAGAAGCTTCTCAAATTGGCTGAAATTGGGCTTTTACTATTATAACTTTTCTTTTTTTCCTGATAGATCAGGCACAATGTTCACATTATTTTTGAGGGCCATGTGAGTCATGAAAGGAATGAACTAAAATATCATCAATTGAAAGAACAAATAATGTATTTTGAGAGTAAATTAATGAACTTAAACGTAGATCTTCAACAAAAAAATAATTGAAAAAAGAAGAATAATTTAATAACATATTCTACATGTAGAATCATGGAATAAAGAAATAGTTGCAGAGGAGCTGAAACTTAAAACATACCATCCGAACAAAAACCATCAAAATTCACTCTAAAACCCCACAGATCTCTACATATCACACCTCAGAAAGCCTAGTTTCTTTATCAACTCAAAAATCAGATACAAAAATAGTAAGCACTAAAACCCCCCCAAAAAAGAAGATTGAAAGGGATGCTTGAGGTATCTAAAGCAAAGCTGAAAAGAGTAAAGAATGGGCTTACAACGCTTCTTCTTCTCTCGGCTGCAATGGCAAACCCAAATGCGACCAGGCTAAGGACTACCACCAGAAGGTGCACTAGGGTTGAGCCCTTTCCTTCTCCCATCTCTGCTTTGAGCTGACGCAGGCACTGACAGGGTATTGATAAGTGAGGCAAAGAGAGCGGCCCTTGTTTAGCTGCTGCTTTCAGTGAAGAAAATGTGGAATTTGAGCAAAGCAATGTAAACAGAGTAGTAGAAAGCAGTGAAAGGCTATATTTTCCTTTTCCAAAAAGTGTCAACTTTAGACCCACGCCTATTCTATTCGTTCGCTGAATCACGCGCCCTTCAATTACCATGTTTACCAAAGTAAAAAACTTTTTACTGGTTCAACTTTAATTTTAGAGATAAATATTAAAATTATGCATTAATTTTAATTTAATATATAATTATGTACATGAATTTTAATTTGGTATAGTTATGCACGTAAAATTTTAATTGTAATTTAAATTTATACTTAAAATTTTAATTTTAAGTAAATCATATATATTTAAAGAGAAAAATATATCAATTTATTTTTATATTAAATAAATATAATTTTTATGTAATATATAAATATAAAATGATGTTATATCAATAATTGTATTAATAATTTATAAAATTTTGATCAAATCAAAATTTATTACATAAAATTACATAAAATTAAAATTAATATATACAGTTACACGTTAAATTATAATTGATATATAATTTTGATATTTATTCTTTAATTTTATTTTAAACTTTTGTATAAAAATAAAGAATAAAAATACTTAAGAATGAGCAAGAGATGATGGTGATAGTTGGGAACTGGAAACTAATTTGCACTTTGTTATCACGCGGGGTATGCAGTTCGAGATTTTGCTTTTCTTGAAGGAAAATCCTTTTAAGGGTACACGGGACATTTCACCATATTTTATTAGATGGCAAAAGGATTGAAAATCAATCATATTTTTCAAAATAAAAAATCAACTAAAACATTATTTGATAGAGTTGGGGGTAGAGGTGATCATGGGCCGGGTCGGGCCGGGTCCAGACAAAATTTTAGGCCCGTCTATTAGGTTCGGGCTTGGCCCGGCCCGAAATATGGGCCTAAAAATTTGTCCAAGCCCGGTCCGAAATAAAATTACTAAGTCCAAGCCCGGCCCGGCCCGACCCATATTAAATTTTTTTTTTTACTTATTTCATTAAATAAAAATTTTAAAAATATAATAAATCAAATATATTTAAAAATATAAAAATAAATATTAAAAAATAAAAATAATACTAAAGCAATTCTTAAAACAATACATAAATTGACAATATAATAAAAAATAGTTATATTAAAAATTTAAAATGATTAAAAATAAAATAAAAATATATATTAATATATAATTCGGGCCGAGCCGAGCCGGGCCTGAGCCAAAAAACTCTTACCTGTGGCTCGGCTCGTTTTCTAAACGGGCTTCGTTTTTTTGCCCAAGCCCATTTTTCAGGCCTATATTTTTACCCAAACCCTCTCATTTTTCGGGCGGGCCTTCGGGCCTGGCCAGGCCGCCCAGCCCATGATCAACTCTAGGGGGGAATTTAGTAATTAGGTAAAATCGTTGGGTTTTTTTTTTTTTAAATAAAGAATATAGGTTTTCTTTTAGAATAATTAAGTAAACCAATTTTCCATAGTTAATTATCACAGAAGCGAAAGCTCACTGTAGAATGTGTTTTATGTTGAGGCAACATCTCATCTTATAGGTTGTGTTTTTGTCCAATAAGATGCTACGTTTTTATTGTCAAAATATTAACCGTTTAATTTTAAATAATTTCAAATTTGAGTTATTATTTGTAAAAATTGAGATAAATATAATGATTTATACTTTTAGTTATCCTAGGAATCCCAAAAACACTTTTTTTTTTCAATAAAACGCTTCTAATCTCCTATCTTTTTTCAACATTTTCAAATATGTTTCATATCCTACTGTAGAGGTTTCCTACAATATAGAGATGATATGTAGAGACTTTTCAAAGCTTTGGCCTTTGTAGAGAAATATTGCATGCTAATCAGAAGAGTGTTGAAGTTAACAATATTAAGTTCATTTTCTCAAACAAAGTTCATGATTGCTATAGCATAATTTGGCCACTTGCCCCAATAAACTAATTTGTTTAAAGTACGTATATAATTACTTATTTTTGTTACTCTATTTATGATATTTTGATTAAAATTTTGGTATTACAATTTTATGTGTTAATAATTTTATGCCATAACAATATATCAGAATAATAGAGTAATAAATTTTTATTTGTTATGAATATCTTATTAAGTGGATGTCTATTATGATCAAGATAAAGTTTTAATGTACTTTAAATTCTAATAGTTATTAGAATTAGATCACTACTTTTTTTATACTTCTTATGCTTTTAAATAGAAACTCTGATGAAGCATTGTAATCACCCCTTTGATCAATAAAGTACATTCTCTGCTGCTTTCATATTTTCTTTGTTCTTTATTCTCTCCATCTTTCTTTATTTTATAACACGTTATCAGCACGATCTTGCTCAAAGTGATAGTTCTTTTTATCGACGATCAAATTTATCCTCCATGATTTTCAATTTCTTTGATGGCAAGATGCAAAGTTTTTACAGGAAGTTTCTTTTATTTAATGTTTCATATCTGATTATTATTTTTCATTCTTCTTTAATTATATGTGATCATTGTTTTGATTAACTTATTTTACTTGTTCTTAAGGATGGTGAAAGATTTGATATCGTTATCTATATGAAATTAAGAATATTTTCAAACTATCTCATACCTTCTAGTGATGACGATGATGTTAAAGACCTTCAGGTATATTTTACTATGTTTTATTTATTGTTTATAATAATTGGAGACTAATCATGACAACATACATAGATAGATTTTGATTTGAAATCTCACGCATGTTTGCGATGGTAATTATGAAATAAAGAATCTATTGGGATGTTTATAAGTCTGTCCTACTAGATTTGTTGCATTCTCCGAAGTGAATGTAAACATAAAGAAAATATAACATATACTAATGGACCACTAAAAGTGGGAACATAGTAATAAATAAGAGAACAACGAGAATTCTCAAGATAACTTATGTTATCAATATGTGATATGAAATATTATTGGCCACATATGTGGCGTATGCCCAAATATTTTGTTTCTGTTAATATCCTTTGAGGAAGGATATAAAAATGTAGGAATGAATTTTATCATTATGGATAGAAAATATTTATCTTATTTGGTATTGAAATAAACAAATATTATCTCAATATTTGATAGTATAAAATTAGTTGAAAGCTCCAGAAGAGCTAATATATCACTATCTAAAAAGCACAAAATTTGTGATGGTTAATTCATTACTTTTAAAAGTTATTTGTAATAGATCTCATATTGAGATTGTGAATGAGGAAAATATTATATTTCATATGAATAAAAAGGGATTGAGTTATTAATTTATAATCTTTATGATATTCTTTTGCCATCATCCCTATTAAAGGGTTGAAAGCAAAATATTTGATTGTGAAAGATATACTAATGAGTAATAGAATATGATAATTCTATCTAAAGCTTATTATGGTTGGACGTATCTAAAGTTGCAAGTATTTTTTAAAAACTGTGAGTATAAACTCTACAGTATTCAGAATAAGTTTTCAATTAAAATTATGTGATAAAATATTACTGATGAGAACTTGCAAGAGAGAAAACTTATGTATGAAAAGTCATTGGTTTTGTATCTGTTATACACATGGAAAATAAGATTCACTCTCAAAGTTTGCTATTAATAGATTTTTGTGCATTTGAAGATTTTGACATATTCCCTGAATCGAATATTGCATACAATTATTTGGAAATTATATTTATTGACTTGGTGGCATTATAGACTTTACATTGATTTAGACATTTTCAGTAGTAAATGTCACAATAGTACTTATATGTGGATACAAATTAAAAGGAATGATAATAAAATTATCAATTTGTTACAATTTAGTACAATTGAAACACACGCTAGAAGTTTACTAATACAAATGCGTTTACTACTTGGTGTGACCAGTTAAACCATCCAAGATCATAAATGATGCGAAAATTAATTGAGAATTCATATGGACATTCAATTAAAGAATCAGAAGATTCTTTAATTTAAAAAATTATCATTTGTTATTTGTTCTCAATGAAAATTGATTATTAGAAACTCACTAGCTAAAGTTGAGATTTAATGTTTTGCATTTCTGAAATGAATATGGGCCCATTCATCCACCATGTGGATGGTTTTGATATTATATGATTTTTGTAGATGGATCTACAAAATAATCACATTCATTGTCAACTTGCAACTTGTCGTTTGTGAGATTGCTTTTTTAAATAATTAATTTCAGATTATGCAATTAAAACAATTCATCTTGCTAATGTTGGTGAGTTTACATTCCAAGTTTTTAATGATTATTGCATGTCAATTGGGATAAAAGTTGAACATCATATAGCTCATGTTCACAGACAAAATGATTTAGCTGAATTGTTTATCAAATGCTTCCAACTAATAGCTAAACCATTACTTATGAGAACTAAACTTTCTATTTCAACATGAGATTATGTTGATTTACGTGTTGTACGCATCAAGCCAATAGGTTATAAATACTCCCCATTACAATTGGTTTTTGATCAATACCTAAATATTTCTCATCTTTGAAGTTTTGTATGTGTTCTAATTGCTTCACCACAATGCACAAAGATGAGTGAATCCTGAAAGAAAGTTGGGAATATATATTAATTACAAGTTTATTTGTGATTACAATTTTGATTCGATAGTTTTCCCTACATTAGGGGGAGAAAATAATAATTTGTAATGAGTTAGGGGGAGAATAATTTGAACTAGAAGTTCAATAAGGATAACTCATTACAAGTTAACTGTTAGATGTATTTACAAACTTAATGAGAATAACCAAGTGTTATATACCATCTAATATTTTAATTTGATTCAAAGTCCCAGTAGGACAATCAATTGGAATAAATAATAGATTGATCGGTTCCAAATATGAAAATTATTCTAGATGGTCATATAGTGGAGGCGGGTGCTCCAGAAGAGACCCAAGACATAACTAATAAGTAAAACTTTAGAAGAGATTCAAGTATCTAAAATTGAATTTTAAAATAATGAAAATAAGAGATATTGATAAGTTATGTCAATTTGAGAAAATGTGGAACTAAATAATAAAAGGGGTCGACAATGATTTTGCATGCAGTATTATTATAATGAAATAAAAGGAAGATCCTGAATAAATCTATTGAGAAATATAGATATAGAATAAATTGATCAAAATAGAAAGACACAACTCAAGTACAATTAAATTTGTGGAGTTTTTGGACTATTAGTCTAAATATCTAAATGTATAAAGCCAGTAAAGGTGCAATTAAAGTAGTTTTGCAAAAACGGAATAAAAATATGAATTTTTTTTGCTAAGTCCTGGCATTGATTATGAAAAGATATAATATTCTTTTGTGGTAGATGCAATAACCTTTAGATATATTATTAAATTGACAATTCATAAATGATTTAACTTGCGTCTAATGGATATTGTTACAACCTTTTATGAATCACTATATAGTAAAGTTTATATTAAAATCCTTGAAGGATTTAAAATGCTAGAAGAATATTGAAATTCTCGGAAATTTTTCATTTATATGAATTGAAATAATTGAACATATGTGGTAAATTTGACTTAGTCAATAGTAGATGAAGAAGGATTATAAAATGATCCAAAATCTCTATTTATGTTTTTATATAAGAATCATGATTAAAGTTTGTTATGATTATTGTTGAATATCCTGAAGAGATCAAAATATATTTCTCAAAATTTTCCTTTACTCATTATTTTTAAAAGAATGGTAATATAAATGCTTATCAAATACATCCAAATAGTTATTTGAAAAACTAGTATTCAAGATTGAATACGTAGAATATGAGAAAGTATGTGATGTTTTCATGAGGAGGAGTAAATAAGCGTTGTACTCTTTTTCCCTTAACCGAGGTTTTGTCCCATTGGGTTTTCCTGGTAAGGTTTTTAATGAGGCAGCATATTGTGCGTATTATAGACCGTGTACTCTTTTTCCTTCATTAGGTTTTTATCCTACAGGATTTTTCCTAATAAGGTTTTAACGAGGCACATTATCTACCAATAGACATCCAAGTGGGAGTGTTATGAGTATCTTATTAAGTGGATGTCTATCATAATCAAGATAAAGTTTTAATGTACTTTAAATTCTAATAGTTATTAGAATTAGATCTCTACTTCTTTTATACTTCTTATGCCTATAAATAGAAACTCTGATGAAGCATTGTAATCACTTCTTTTGATCAATAAAGTACATTCTCTGTTGCTTTCATATTTTCTTTGTTCTTTATTCTCCCTATCTCTTTTTATTTTATAACATTATTTTTATTTTGTGTATAATATTCTTGTATCTATTCATTGTAGTGTGTATTATTAAATAGGTTTTGTCATGGAAGATGAGCAAAAGAATTAGAGACATTATTTATTACAACGATCAACTTTGTGACACTGAGATCAAGATCATTTTTGCATACACCCAATCTATAGAATTGACTTTCAGCAGGAGTGCCAAACTTAATGAACTTCTATCAAGAATTAGTAGGAAAATCTCGAGGTCAAGTCGGAGGAGAATATTGAGATTGAAATATAGGTACCTATCGCTAGTGAACTCTATAAGATATACTACATTGGAGCCTACATTGGAGCTGAATGCAACATGAATATTGAGTTAATAATTGATGCACATTTCTCAACTAGGGATGTTGTAGTAGAGTCACGTATCCAATTTGAGGATGTAGATGTATGTGCTCCTAGTTCATCAACATTTCCTGCTAATATTTATCCCACTTTTGGTCAAGAACAAGAAGCAAACAGTTCAACAAACATGATTATGCAGTGATTTCACAACGTTGTTGAAAACCCTTATTTGGGGATGCTTAAATCATCAATGGAAAGGCATTCAATTGTTCAAAAAATATATATAATCCTAAAATTTAATAATAATAATAATAATAAAGGATAATGGCAAAAAATATCTTGTACTTTAATAAATCTCTCAATGTGGTACATCTACTTTTAATTTGTCCAATATGAAACTCGAAATTGTATGTCATGTGTCACTTTTGACACTTCAGTAAAGACGTCATTTATATTTATAAGGATTAAAACACAATAAACCTCAAAAATACTTGTTTAACCAAAACAACTAAAAAAATCTTAATTATTAAAGTAATTAAATTAAATTAAAGCTAGTATAAGGAGAGGATTTATCTCATTGTAGTTTTTTCCTTAATAACACATTTTGAATTTTGAAAAAATGGAGGAGATGCAAGCTATACCGATAAACTCAAATGCGGGAATAGGTAGGGCAACGAAAAAGGTTCAATATTTGGAAGATGTTTCAATGGATACGAACAACATAGAGAAGGAAACTGAAGGGGAATCATGATTTTCATTCAAAGATATGCTTGTGGGACATGGGAAGAAGAAAGGGAAAGAACAGGAGGTTGATGACATAGAGGTGTGTAAGGGAGACGTTATCACGAAAGTGGTTGATGAGATTTCCTCGATACAGTTTTCAAATAGGGTCTATGGGTTGATCGAGAAGGCATGTCTCTTACCCTAGTCATCAAGTTGTTAGTGCGTCGAATTAGTTAATACTCTTCTAGGAAAAAATAATTTTTTATGGAAACTTGTCGAGGAATTTAACTTATGAATCTAGAAAATGACTATTATTTGGTGAAATTCAAGAGCGAAGAGAATTATTTGTCTGTGTTAACTAATGGTTCGTGGGTTATTTATGGACAATACTTGAAAGTTCAACCATGGTCACCAATGTTTTTTATTAACCAATATTATCTATGAAGGGTGATAGTTTGTATTTGATTGCCATGACTCTCGGGTGGAATGTATAATAAAAGCCTCCTTAATGCCATCATTAGTGTTATTGGTTGGGTTGTTGTTAGAATTAAGTGACCCAAATTCTTATTTAAATAAAATACGATGGAAAATAAAATAAAAGTAAAATCCATATAGAACTAGACTTCTTTTATTTTATTTTAGAATAAGGTTTTTAAACCTTATTAAACTCCATCTATTTTATATTGATTAGGATAAGGTGTTTCAATCCTACTAGAATATGGCTTTGCAAGCCTATAAATAGACATAGTCTATTCCTCTTGTATTTGAGTAAAAAAAAAATTTTTCGACATAGTGAATTTTCTTCTCCTCTGCCCGTGGTTTTTTTTCCGAAAGGGTTTCCACGTAAAATTTATGTGTTCTTTATTTTTATTTATTTTATTCTATTTTATTTTTCACAAATTGGTATCGAGCTTAGGGTTATTCATCTCGATCACGGTAATGGCGTCTTTGAAGTATGAAATTCATTGTTGGATCGCAACACCGATTTGCGTTGTGGCAAATTAAGATGCAAGCGCTTCTTGCAGATGGATCTAGAGGATGCCCGCTAGGATAGATAAGATGCCTTCGACATTAAGATGAAGAGAAGAAGCGTAAGGATCGAAAGGCATTAACACAATTACATCGCATTTGTCCAACGAAATTTTGCAGGATGTGATGAAAGAGAAAACGCCATTGCATTATGGAAGAGGCTAGAACAAATATGTATGTCGAAAACTCTAACAAGCAAGTTGCATATGAAGCGGCGTCTTTATGCTCATCGTTTGGAGGAAGGTGCGTCAGACACGAACATAACGGTGTTTAAAGAAATTCTCTCAAACTTGGAGGCCATGGAGGTTCAAGATGATAAGGAAGATCTAGGGTTGATTCTACTTTGTTCGTTGCCCCGTCTTATTCAACCTTTAGAGACACGATTTTATATAGCGAGTCTCTCACAGTTGATGAGGTTTATGATTCTTTAACCTCGTATGATAAGATGAAGCATCTTGTGGTTAAACCCAACTCTCGGGAGAGGGTCTCATTGTTCGTGGGAGACAAGACCGGAATGTTGATGATGATCGTGGTAGAACACAGAACGGAATCCTCGTGGTAAATCTAAGGGTAGATCGAAATCTTCAAACAGAGGTAAAACTTGCAACTTCAGAAGAAGAAAGGGCACATTAAATCTGAGTGCTATAAGCTACAAAATAAGATTAAAAGGGAGGTGCGAATCAAAAGGAAAACAGACCGGAAAATTCCGGTGAAGGCGATGTTGTAGAAGACTACAGCGATGGTGAACTTCTAGTTGCTTCATCAATGATTCTAAAGTAAGCGGAGTGGATACTTGATTCAGTTGCACCTTCCACATGAGTCCCAATCGGGATTGGTTTACAACTTATGAAACAAGATTCTGAAGGTGTTGTTTTGATGGGAAATAATGCTTCATGTAAAATCGCGGTGTTGGAACAATTAAAGTTAAGATGTTTGATGGAGTTGTCGAACACTTAGTGACGTGCGGCATGTTCGAATTGAAAAGAAATTTAATTTCGTTGAGTACTCTTGATTCAAAAATGCAGATACACGGTGAAAGTGGGGTTTTAAAGATTTCAAAGGGTCCCTTGTTGTGATGAAAGGGCAAAGAAAGATTGCCAAGTTATATGTTTCTGAGGTTCTCTTATTATTGGTGATGTAGCTATCGCTTCCTCTTCCTTGTCGATGATGATATTACTAAACTTTGGCATATGCGCCTAGGGCATATGAGTGAGAATGGCATGGCGTAATTAAGCAAAGAGGACTTCTTAATGGGCAAGGAATTTGCAAACCGAATTTCGTGAGCACCTTGTGTTTTGGGAAGCAAAAGAGAGTTCGATTCACTAGAGGAATCCATAACACGAAGGAAACGTTGGAGTATATCCATTCGATCTGTGGGGCCGTCCGAGTGCCTTCGAGAGGTGGAGCTAATTATATGCTAACCTTTATTGATGATTTTTCCGAAAAGTTTGGGCGTTCTTCACGAAGCGAAAAGCGATGTGTTTTCCACATTTAAGTCTTGGAAAATTATGATTGAAAAAGCAGACGGAAAAGCAGATAAAATACCTCCGTATAGACAATGGCTTAGAGTTCATTCGATGAGTTTAATAGATTGTGCAAGTCGAAGGGATCATGAGACACTTGACGATTCGTCATACTCCACAAAGAAAGCGGCGTTGCGAGCGAATGAACGAGCGATCATGGAGAAGGTTCGATGTATGTTGTCAAATGCCAACTTACCGAAGTCATTTTGGGCGAAGCGACCTCATCTTGCATGTTTTTGATCAACCGATCTCCATCCGCTGCCATTGAGAAAAGACTCCACAAGAGGTATGGTCCGGTAATCCCGCTAATTATTCGATTTAAAGATTTTTGGGTGTCTGCGTAGGCTCATGTTGATAATGGAAAATTGGAACCGAGATCCATTAAATGCGTTTTTCTTGGTTATAAAGCTGGTCTAAAAGGCTATAAGTTATGGTGTCCTGAAAATAGAAAAGTTGTGATTAGCAGAGATGTTGTTTTTGATGAAACTGCTATGCTACCTAACTTATCTCTTAAAGACTCTTCCAATAAAGAAAACCAAAAGCGGTGGAGCATCGATTAATCTGTAATCAACTCCTCAAGCCAAGTACAAAAATTAAGAATAGAGTTGCTTCTTCACCGCAATACTCTATCGCCAAAAACAGGACAAGAAGAGAAATTAAACCTCCAAAGAAGTATGCCGAGGTTGATCTAGTTGCTTATGCTTTAAATGTGGTGAAGATATAGATGCTAATCAAGAGCCATTTAATTATTTCGAGGCGATTAGGTGTGAAGACTCGTAAAAGTGGATGTTTGCTATGCAAGAGGAGATGGAATCACTCCACAAAAGCAGAACATGGGATCTTGTAAAACTTCCTAAAGGTAAAAAGGCGTTCTTTGTAAATGGGTGTTTAAAAGAAAGAAGGGACTCAGGAGTTGAAGAACCCGGATATAAAGCAAGGCTTGTGGCAAAGGGTTCTGATCAAATTCGAGTGGACTTCACAGATGTGTTCTCTCCAGTTGTTAAGCATAGTTCGATTCGAGCTTTGCTTGGTATTGTTGCCATGCATAATTTGGAGCTTGAGCGGTTAGATGTAAAAGCGCATTTTGCATGGAGAACTTGAGGAAGATATTTACATGCAACAACGAGAGGGTTTTATAGTCTCGAAAAAGAGGACTATGTTTGCTTCTTTGAAAAAGTCCCTTTACGGTTTGAAACAGATCACCAAGACAAGTGGTACAAGAGGTTTGATTCCTTTATGACTTCTCATGATTTCAAAAGAAGTAGTTTTGACAGTTGTGTCTACTTTAAGAAAAAAGTGATGGTTCTTTTGTGTATCTACTTCTTTATGTTGATGACATGTTGATAGCGACAAAAGATAAAGAGAGATAAGAAAGGTTAAAGCCCAACTAAGTGAAGAATTTGAGATGAAAGATTTAGGACCAAAGAAAGAAGATACTTGGTATGGAGATTCTCGAGATAGAAAAGCAAGTAAATTGTACCTAAGTCGGAAGGGGTACATTGAGAAAGTTCTTTGCGAGTTCAATATGCAGAGTGCTAAGCTGTTAGTACTCCTTTAGCGACCATTTCAGACTTTCATCGGCCTTATCTCCTCAATCGATAATGAGGTTGAGTACATGTCACATGTTCCATACTCTAGTGCGAGAGGATCTCTCATGTATGCTATGGTTTGTTCACGCCCGGATTTATCATATGCGATCGGTGCGGTTAGCGATACATGGCGAATCTCGGTAAAGAACACCGGAAAGCAGTTCAGTGGATTTTAAGATACTTACGAGGCACTACTAATGTTTGCTTACAGTTTGGAAGAACTAAAGATGGAGTTATAGGGTATGTTGATGCTGATTTTGCTGGAGACCTTGATAGAAGAAGATCTCTCACAAAGTTACGTCTTTACAATCGGAGGTTGTGCAATTAGTTGGAAAGCCACTTTGCAAACTACGATCGCTTTGTCTACCAATGAAGTGAGTACATGGCGATTCTTGAGGCTTGTAAAGAAGCTATTTGGTTGAAGGACTATTTAGTGAACTCAATGTAGACCTTCAAATCAGACACGATATTTTGTGACAGTCAGAGTGCCATCTTTCTTACAAAAGATCAAATGTTTCATGAGAGAACAAAACACATTGATATTCGGTATCATTTTGTTCGTGATATTATTGCTCGTGGTGATATTGTTGTGAGCAAAATTAGCACTCATGAAAATCCTACAGATATGATGACTAAGTCACTTCCTATAACCAAGTTTGAGCATTGCTTAGACTTGGTTGGTGTTCATTGTTGAAGTTAAACCCTTAAGGGTCTTTTGGAAGAGGTGAAGAACTTGTTTATTGAAAGTTCGCGATGAAGAACTTGTTCATTGAGAATTTGTGTCAAGGTGGAGATTGTTAGAATTAAGTGACCCAAATTCTTATTTAAATAAAATACGATGGAAAATAAAATAAAAGTAAAATCCATATAGAACTAGACTTCTTTTATTTTATTTTAGAATAAGGTTTTTAAACCTTATTAAACTCCATCTATTTTATATTGATTAGGATAAGGTGTTTCAATCCTACTAGAATATGGCTTTGCAAGCCTATAAATAGACATAGTCTATTCCTCTTGTATTTGAGTAAAAAAAAATTTTTCGACATAGTGAATTTTCTTCTCCTCTGCCCGTGGTTTTTTTCCCGAAAGGGTTTCCACGTAAAATTTATGTGTTCTTTATTTTTATTTATTTTATTCTATTTTATTTTTCACAGTTGTAAAGATAGATTACAACATTGGTAATGGTTATGAGGGACAGTTTGTGAGAATGGTTGTATGTGTGGATTTGGATAAAATGTTGAAGTCAAAAATAGAATTGATGGTCTTCTTCAAAGAGTGAAGTATGAAGCATTATCGAATGTGGTGGATATGTCCATGTTCAAGATGCGTTTCAGGCAAAAGGCGTTAATGATGATGCCAATGAAGACCATTTGTGAAAGAATTCTGCTACAGAGAAGATGAACCGAAGGGAAGTTTTGATTCATGGATGCTCGTGAAGAGAAAACAAAATAGGAAAGCTCATAATGGTAGGGAGAAAAAATTAGGTTCAGAATATAGGAGTATATGCGATCCAATAATCATGCTAATTTAGTTAGGTCTGAAGAGCAAGTAAGTGGAGATAGTAATGGTAACTTGGGTATCACTTTTAGATCCCATCAAGCTAGCCCAGCTAGGAAAGATAGTAAGTGGACCAAGGGGAAATACATCTTGACTAATGGGCTAAAGAAGCCTATTAAGGTGCTAAGGCTAATCAATTTGAATAACACTTGTACTTTAGTAGGCCATGATACAAAGGTCTTTTGATGATGGAGAAGTAATGAGGTCCCGAGGCTCTAAGTTAGGCCATAATAATTCGTTCATTGAACCAATACCAATAGAAACTGGCCTTGACAAATGGTGCCATCAGGCAGTACAGTTTGCAAAGGTTTCTCAGTTAGGGAAGCAGCAACATCGTTTGGATGGTGTTAACATACAATTGAGAAGGCAAATAATTTAGCTATTAAGGAAGATAATGTACAAAAGAATGACCCTTTTAGGCTAATTTTGAAGCAGCTAAGGATAATGAATGGGGTCAACAATTTTGCCACGGTACCTGTCTCTTCAGCCATGGAACTCATAGCGGAAGATGTTGAGGGTGCAAAGGGAGGAGGAATTTTGGGCCTGCGAATCGATATAGCGGTATCATTGAACTCCAATGAAGAGCCAATTGATAATATGGAGTATGTGCTCTAATGATGAATATGTTCTTTTTTTTATTTTTTATGAAACTTAATATATTGGTATAGAATTGTCAAGGGTGCGAACACCTAAAATTTCACAATTTCCTAAAAGAGTATCATAATGAGTTTGATATTGATGTTGCAGCTTTATTTAAGCCATGGATTAGAGGAACTCGTGTTGATTCTGTCATTAGAAAATTGGGTTTTGGGTTTTCATATAGAATTGAAGCAAATGGGTTTGGTGGGGGATATTTGGCTCTTATGGAGAGACAATGTTAAGATTGAAATTCTTGCTACACATCGTCAATTCACCCATGCTCAGGTAAGAAACTATAATGGACGGAGTAACTTTTTACGCACGTTCATTTATGTGAGTCGTTAAGATAGTTGTAGACGGGATCTTTGCAGTTGTTTGGAATATTTATTGACAAGTATTGAGGGACCTTGGTTGCTCACTGGCGATTTTAACTCTATAGTTTCTCTCTCTAAACGTACTAGGGGAGCGTTTCTTAAAAGACCATGCTGTAAAATGTTCCAAGACTTTCTTTTAATAATGGCATGAGGGACTTGGGATTTGTTGGACCGATGTTTACATGGAGGCTAGGAATTTATCTCAATGACTTGATAGAGTTGTGTTTAAGGTGTGCCTCATATTTTCGGAGAAATAGATGGAGACATCGCGGCAAGGAAAATCACAACATTTGCGATGATGCGGCTCGAGACGTCACGACGTGTTCTCCAATTTGGCAGACAAGTTTTAGACTTTATGTAACACCCCTAACCCATCTCCATCGTCAAATTTGGGTTATAAAGCGTTACAGTACAAATCAGGATATTTATAATCAAACAGAAGTAAAAATATAAAATAAATGATAATAATCAATAGCTTATAAAAATCATGATAAAATAAACTTACGAGCCTTAAACAGAGTTTATAGGGCCCTAAAAATGGTTTGGGAACAATCAGGGACTAACCTGAATCAAAACAAAAAAACATGCAAAAATTTGAAAATTTTGGAAACATGGTCACACAGCTGTTTAGCTTTACATGTAACACCCACCAACCTATATTTGTCACCAGAACAGGGTTACAAAGTATTACCAAAGTTTTCAAAACAATTATAGATAATTCATGTCAATTATCATGTTCGAAATTAATCATATCGTCCCTTGAATAGACCCTCAACACCCAATTTAAGCATTAGAAACAAGTTGGGACTAAATTGGGATCTCAGAGAATATTTCTCAAAATTTCAAAATTTTCTTATATAACACCCCTAACCCATCTCCGTCGTCAAATTGGGGTTACAAAGCTATTACAGTACAAATCAGGGTATTTATCATCAAATAGAAGTAAAAATATAAAATAAATGATAATAATCAATAGCTTATAAAAATCATGATAAAATAAACTTATGAGACTTAAACTGAGTTTACGGGGCCCTAAAAATGGTTTGGGAACAATCAGGGACTAATTTGAATCAAAACAAAAAAAACATGCAAAAATTTGAAAATTTTGGAAACATGGTCACACAGCTGTATAGCTTTACATTTAACACCTGTATTTGTCACCAGAACAGGGTTATAAAGTATTACCAAAGTTTTTAGAACAATTATAGATAATTCATGTCAATTATTATTCATGTTCGAAATTAATCATATCGTCCCTTGAATGAACCCTCAACGCGCAATCTAAGCATTAGAAACAAGTCGGGACTAAATCGGGATCTCAGAGAATATTTCGCAAAATTTCAAAATTTTCTTATATACAAGGGTGACATGCCCATGTGAGTAGGCCATATGGCTCACATGGCATACGGCCGTGTCCTAGCTCTTGTCCTTACCCGTGTAACTTTCTGACTTGGGTCACACGACCAGTCACACGCCCATGTGCTAGGCCATGTGTCACACACGGTTGAGACACATTGTAACAGCCCATTTTTCAGTGAATTTGTAACAGTGGTTTCGGGACCACAAATCTAACCTGAAAATAAGGTTTATTTTTATTTCATTATATGGCTCGTATTATAATAGGCATGTCGTGTGAAAATTTTGGTATGAAAATTTTATCGATTAAGTGTTTAATTACGAGAAAGACTAAATCGCATAAAATGTGAAAGTTGAATTCTAGTAGCTATAAGGATTAAATAGCTATGGAATTCAAATCTAGAGGTCCTTATATGGTGATTAGACCATTAAAGAAAAGTATGTAGATTCTTGGTGACTCATCCATGAAAATATAGAAAAAGGTCAAGGACTAAATTGGAAATTAAAAAATACTTAATTAAATAAAAGATGAAAAGAAAATATCATCTTATTTTCTCATCATCTTCATCCTAAAAACACATGGAAACCCTAGGAGAGAGAGGGGAAATTTCAAGGCCTAATTGGGTAAGTTTTCTTGTCCCGTTTTTAGTAATTTTGATATTTTTGAAACCGAAATAGCTTAATATCTCTATTTGATTAATTTGAAAAGTTATCAAAGTATGGAAAATAGGTCAAGGATTTATATGCTAAAAATTAGAAATTTGTGGTAGAAAATGAAAGGTTGTTGATAGATAAACAAATTTTTCAAAGTGATTTTTGAGGGAAACATGATTTAGGGACTAAAATGTAAACTTGAGAAATTGAAGAAAAATTCTAAATTTTATGAATACAAGTGTTGTAAAATTTGTAATGGGATTTTGGTTAGGCTTGGAATAGGGACTAAATTTCACAAGTTTTATTTTTCGAGCCTAGGGATGAAATCAGAATTTATGGAAAAGTTAGGGGCAAAATGGTAATTTTACCTAGAAAGTAAATTGAGTCCATTTAAATATGAAATGTGTGAAATTTATGATTAAATTCATTTATATAGATTCAGACAACACTAATTCGATGTTAGATCGAAGAAAAGAAAAGGTTTCGGATTAGTATATTTCTAACGCAAACAATGTCGAGGTAAGTTCGTGTAATCTAATTGAGCATGTAAATATGTTTAAATTGAATGTTGTGATTATATGAAATGTTATTATCATTTGATGTGAATTATTTGATTTCTATAAAGAAAAATTTAATACATGCTTGAAATGATGAAAAAGGGTTAAGTTCCGATTAAATATTGAATTCCAATGATTATATGCGCTTTCCCGAAACAAATAGGGTCCTGCATTTGTTGCGGACGAGATTTAGCTCTAACGAGTAATCTTATTGACTTTGTCATAGAAAGGATTTAGCCCGGACTGGTAATCCTGATATAATACCTCTCGAGTATACATTACGATTAGGGTTTAGCCTGGACTGGTAATCCTAATTGAGCTCTTTGAGTATAAGTTATATAAAGGATTTAGCCTGGACTGGTAATCTTGTTATACGATATGTGGCTTGAGAGTGTTTTCCTTAATTAAGTGGCCTAATAGATACCTTCGAACAAGAATTGACAGGTTATGGAATCGTACACCTCGAATGTACTACTTGAGCATCCATCAGAATTTCAATGATTCAACGGACTCAAAACTCTTGACATGGGATGAGAATTATGAGGTGAAGTGATAATGTCTTGAAAGAATAATGTATGATGAGCTCATCTATCCTTATTTGATGTACATGAAAACTTTGTGACTAACATCTTTGATTGGATGCATGTGTTTAGGTAATTTAGCCAAATGGATGGAAAATTTGTTATTGTATGCTTAAATTTCATAAATGGGATTGGTAAGTTTAGTTTCCGTTATATGAACTTACTAAGCATTTAATGCTTACTCCATTTATTTTTCCCTTGTTTTATAGTGCTCAGAAGCTCGTGAAGGTTGGAGATCACTGGAGCATTATCACACTATCAACTAGTCATTTTGGGTATACTTAGTAAGATCATTTTGGTATAATGGCATGTATAGGACAACTTGACCATTAGTAGCTTGATAATGATGTTTTGTAACCAAGCCATTGGAATGGCTAGTAATGGCTTATTTTGGTATGATTAAGTAGGTTATTATGATATATATTTGTATGTGTTATGTTAAGTACATGTGATCAAATAATGTTAATGCCTGATAAATCCAAGGTAGGATTGTAAACATGTATGCGTGTGACAGCCCAAAATTGACCCTAGTCGGAATATGGTTTCGGGACCACAAAACCGAGGCATAAAAATAATTTAAAAATTTATTTTGATGCCTATGATATGTGTTAATTTGTGTATGACATTTTGATGTTTCAATTTAGTGTTATAAAGGTGAATTTCACTAGAAAGGACTTAGTAGTGAACTTTGAAAGTATGAAGGGGAAATGTGTGATGACTAATTAAAGCATGCATGCAAAACAATGGACTTGCATGTCAAATTCCCCTTTTTATAGGTGGTGGCCGGCCATGACAAAGAGATATGGGCTAAACATGTCATGAAACATGTTTTGTTGGGCATTAGGGAGAAATAATAAACAAATAAGCATGGGTAAGAAAAGAATGAAAAAAAATGTGTGTGAGAGAGTAGCATTCCCCCATTGCCGTGCAACCAAGAAGAGAAAACAAAAAAATTTGTTCATCCTTGTTCTCTCCTTTTTGGCCAAAAATACTAAGAGGAAGAAGAGATTTTTGCTTCATTTCCTTTGTTTAGAAGAGATCTAGAAGGATATTTGGCTAAACTTGCATCAAGATTGAGGTATGTATTTTAGTTGCCAACTTGATGTTCATGTTAGCCATGGTTCAAATCCTTGTTATGCCATGGAAGTGGTATTTGGTCAAGGTTGGTATTGTGATAAAGCCATTGCATGTTGAGTGTGAAGCTTGATGATGATGCATGCAATGATGGATTGTCTACTCTTGAAATTTCTTTGTAGCCATCTTGAGTAAGACTTTGAGTTTTCTTTTTGTTTAACCATGATTGAAGATAAAAGGGGCATGATTATGATGTATTCGGCCATGATGCATTCATGAGCATGGTTCATGCTTCTTGCATGTTAGTTAAAATTTGTGTTTTAGATGGCTATGGACACCTTGAAATTCGGCCATGCTCATATATGTATATATATGTTTGCACATGATGTTTTGGCTATGAAGTAAGTGATGAATATGTTTGTTTAAAGAAGAAGATGTTGAAGAATGCTTGTGAAATTGCAAGCACATTCTACCTAGCACACATATGAGTGCTTGATGCTATATTATAAGTTTTGAGCTACAACATGCAAAGCATTAACTAGTAAAATGCATGCTGTTTTGTGTGGTATTAAGTGCATAATTGGCCTCAACATGGACATGTATATTCGGCCTTAGGTAGCCTATTGAAGGCCTTAGCTTTTCCTTGATGCCCGAATGAATTGTATTGAATTGCTTGATGTAGTATAAAATGTGCATGACCATTGTGTATTCAAGCTAAAGGGTGGCCATTTGACCATTTAAACTCCTTGTCATATTCGCCATAAGCTAGCACAATGAGGTTTTAATAAATTGAATTTGTTTGAATTAGCTCAAGAGCTTAGAGGGCCACAATTGGACAAGGGGAAGGAAAAAGTGATCGAATAGCCGTAAAAGCCGTTCGACAACATCCGAGGTAAGTCCTCAAGAAATGACTCTACTCGAATTATGTGAAATGAAATATGGATGTGTAATGATTATTGATGTATGTGTGTATGAGTATTTGAATGATACCCGGGCTAAGTCCCGAAGGCGATTATGCTAGTGATATGTTTGAGCCTTAGTAACGAAAATGAAACATGGATGTGTAATGATTATCGATGTATGTGTGCATGAGCAATTGAATGATATCCGGACTAAGTCCCGAAGACATTTATGCTGGTAATTACATCCGGGTTAAGACCCGAAGGCAATTGTGCTAGTGGCTACATCTGGGCTAAGACTCGAAGGCATTCATGCACGTGGTTATATCCGGTTGTATTCCGAAGAAGCTTGGGCTGGAGGTGAGTGTTGGTTGCTGTAATAAATTCAATTAGTACGCTCGAAAAGCCCAAAGAATAAGGTACGTTTATATGTGCATTGGAAAGTCGACATATTTGAGCAACATTCGCTCAATCGACTAACGAATTTCAGCTATTGGAATGGTTGATACTTTGTGAAAGTATATAATGATGAAGTGTGAAGTAAGAATGATTATGAGAATGTGTATTAATGAAATGATGCATTTGGTTATGTGAATGTATTGCTTAAATTAAAGCTGATTTTATTCCTTGAGACTTACTAAGCATAAAAATGCTTACCCCGTTGCTTTGGCTCTCTGTTTTATAGATTACGCTCGATAGCAATCGGATTCGGGATCATTAAAGTCGAAGTCATCCACACTATCAACGCCTCTATTTTGGTATAAATTTTGGTTGAACTTTGAAATGGCATGTATAGGACTACCCTTGTTGGTTTAAATATGCTGTGATGTATATGTGTACGGCCATGCGAAAATGGCTTGTAAAAGTGAAGTACGAACTTAGACTATTTGCGGTTTGTATATATATATATGGTGTCATGATGTGATTATGGATTGGAGATGGGAATGTTGGTCACATGATCAGCCATTGGTATGGTTAAAATGATCATATATGAACCTATGTATGGCAAGACTAGTTGGTTCATGGAGACTACAAAATAGGTAAGACCTACCTTAAAACAGATGCTGCCAGCTGCAGTGACGTGAATGTGAAAAATCACCAAAATTTGTAGGAATGGTATTAAATAGTGAATAAGCTATGTAAATGAACCTTGATGAGTCTATTTTCATATGGAAGAAACGAAATGGTCATAGGAGTTACATGTTAAGAGATATTAAAGCTATTGTGAGACAGGGCCAGAACAGTTTCTGGGTCCCCTGTCGCAACTTTAAAAATTTACTATAAATTATCCAGAAAGAATTAGGAGTTATGCCTTATATGTACAGATTCCATTTTGAGTCTAGTTTCATTAGAAACAAACGGCACCAGTATTAAAGCCCTGTACAGAGAGATATTCAAGTTATAATGCGCGAAGGTCAGAGCAGTCGATCCCTGTAACATGGGTGACTTTAACTAATAAACTGTACCAATTGGCCTGACCAAAAATTCTAGAAATAAATCCATGGATGGATATATGAGTCTAAATTCAGGGAAAATTTATGAAACCAGTTTCCGAGTTTTGAAACTCAAGATATGATTTTTAAGGCGACGGTGACGCAGTTTTCCAGCCTGACTGGAAATGTCAAATTGGGGGGCAAAATATGTGAACTTGGCTTGTTAACCCCTCGTGTCCGACACCGGCGATGGTCTCGGGTTCGGGGTGTTACAATTTTATTGGTATCAGAGCCACGGTTTAGTCGATTCTAGGACTACCGTAATATGTTTGGGGTCTAGCTATACATGCCGTTAAATGATGAATTGATAGTGTGGTGATTTCTGACAATTTGACTTTGTGTTTGTTTATAGCAATGGATCCCGATCCCAACCGAGCAATAGCTGATGATGGGGAGAGTGTGGCGCTGCTCCCGCGCAAGGGACAGCAGCGGACTCTCAACCTATGGCCAACAATCCGAATGATGAGGCTAGGCAAGCCTTTTATAGTGTGATGAATGATTGGTTCAACCAATACATTCGAACTAACACTACTGTTCCACAACCTCCATTCCCGACTAATGCAACCCAAGAACTACAATACCTCCCATGAATCGACCAAATAAGGTCAAGTAAGCCCCAATCGACAAAATTGTAAACATGGGGCCACTGAATTCAAGGCTACGGATAGCGGCGATGCCGAGCAAGCTGAATTTTGGTTGGATAACACTATCCGGTGCTCGATGAGCTATCTTGTACACCGATGAGTGCTTAAAGTGTACCATCTCCTTGCTACGCGATTCCGCCTATTATTGGTGGAGTACTCGACTTGTGGTGCCTAGAGAGCAAGTGACTTGGGAATTCTTTCAAACCGAGTTCAAAAAGTATATCATCGAGATTCATCGACCAAAAGCGAAGGAATTTCTTGATCTTAAGCAAGGCTCTATGTCGCCATCGACTACGAACGAAAATTTGTGAGGCTTAGCCAGATGCGCGAGAATGCATTTCGTCAAAGCTATTATGTGTAAACGCTTCGAGGATGGGCTGAATGATGATATAAGGATGTTCGTTGGCATTCTCGAAATACGAGAGTTCGTAGTACTTGTTGAGCGAGCTTGTAAAGTCAAGAGCTTAGAAAGGAGAAACAAAAA
Source organism: Gossypium arboreum (assembly GCF_025698485.1). Taxonomy (NCBI): domain Eukaryota; kingdom Viridiplantae; phylum Streptophyta; class Magnoliopsida; order Malvales; family Malvaceae; genus Gossypium; species Gossypium arboreum. The sequence goes on along the minus strand of NC_069072.1, from coordinate 11,561,870 downwards.
GTTGATGTGGGAACCGGAGAATTCGAAAAGGTCCTCGGAAAGTCTCTTCAACAGCATCAAGAGATTTGAGATGATGTGAGCGGTCTAGAGGCGCTTAGGGCTTTTCTAGACGAGGACGCGATCGACCCTGTGACCACACGAGTCACTTCGATCGCCAGTGGTGGAAATGATCGCCGAGAGAGGGCGGAGTGTCTGCATTGTGGCAAATGGCATTTGGGGAGCTGTTGGTTCCGTGATTGCTCCTGCTATAAGTGTGGATCGGCCGACCACCTTATGAAGGATTGCTCGAGGTTGCTTGAACAAAATGTAAGTCAGAGTGGAAACCCGGGTGCTACCACTGCTCGAGGTAGGCCACCTAGAAATGTGGGCAATGTTAGTGGCGGTCGAGAGGATCTAGAGATGCTACCATCGATCCGAGGCTCGTACTCTGCTAGGACTTATGCCATACGCAAGACGCCGAGGATCTTGCCTCACCGATGTCATTACGGTACTTTCACTCTTTTCAATACTAATGTGATTGCTTTGATTGACCCTGGTTCTACTCATTCTTATATATGTGAAACCTTAGCATCCAGTAAGACTTTGCCTATTGAGTCTACTGAGTTTGTAATTCGGGTGTCAAACCCCTTGGGTCATTACGTGCTTGTCAACAAAGTGTGCAAGAAAAGTCCCCTAGTGTTCGAGGTTCTTGTTTTCCGGCGGACTTGATGCTTTTGCCGTTCGATGAATTCGACGTTATTCTTGGTTTGGATTGGTTGACCATGCACGATGCGGTTGTAAATTGCAAAAGCAAGACTATCGATTTGAGGTGCGCGAATAACGAGATAATTCGGGTTGAGTCTACGGACTTAAAGGATTACCGGTGTAATATCGGCAATGTTGGCCCGAAAATATGTAAGAAAAGGGTGCGAAGCGTACCTTGCGTATGTGCTCGATGACAAGGAATCGAAAAGAAACCCGAATCGATGCGTGGTTTGTGAATACCGGATGTTTTCCACAAGAATTGCGGGTTTACCACTGCTCGGAAATAGAATTTGGCATCGAATTGGTACCGGTACCACTCCAATTTCGATAGCTCCGTATCGTATGGCACCAACGGAATTAAAGGAGTTGAAAGCTCGGTTGCAAGAATTGGTGGATAGAGGTTTTGCTCGCCGAGTTTTTCGCCTTGGGTGCGCCGGTGTTGTTTGTGAAAAGAAGGATGGAACCATAAGGTTGTAGATCGACTATCGTCGACTTAATAAAGCGACGATAAAGAACAAATATCCGTTACCACGTATCGATGACTTGTTCGATCAACGAAGGGAGCCTCGGTGTTCTCGAAAATAGATTTGAGATCGGGCTATTATCAATTGCGAATTCGAGATTGGACGTACCCAAGACCGCCTTGAGCGAGATATGGTCACTATGAGTTCCTAGTGATGCCGTTTGGGCTTACTAATGCCCTGCGGTATTTATGGATTTAATGAATCGGATCTTGAGACCATATTTGGATCGATTCAGTAGTCGTGTTCATTGATGACATCTTGGCCTATTCAAGAAATGAGACCGAACATCTTTGAACACCGAGGTTAGTCTTTGCAAATTTTACGGGATAAGCAATTATATGCTAAGTTCACAAGTGTGAGTTCGGTTAAGAGAGGTTAGCTTCTTGGGTCATGTGGTATCAGATCGGGTATTCGAGTCGACCGAATAAAATTTCAGCCATACTTAATTGGAAGCCTCAGAAATATTCTCGAGGTTCGAGCTTTTTAGGGCTTAGGTTATTACCGACGATTTGTAAAGGTTTCTCAACGATAGCCACGCCGATGACGGCTACTCCAAAAGGATGTTAAGTTCCAATGGACGGAGAAATGTCGAAAAGTTTCGATCAATCGAAAACTTATTTGTTGAAGCCCCAATTCTAGTGCAACCCGAGTCCAAGCAAAGAGTTTGTCATCTATAGCGACGCCTCCCTACTTGGGTTAGGTTGTGTATTGATGCAAGAAGGTCGAGTTGTGACCTGCGCGTCGAGGCAATTAAAGCCACATGAGAAAAATTATCCGACTCATGATCTCGAATTGGCCGCCATCGTGTTCGCTTTAAAGATTTGGCGACATTACTTATTTGGTGAAAGGTGCCATGTGTACTCGGATCACAAAAGTCTCAAATATTTGATGACCCAAAGAGACTTAAATCTGCGACAAAGACGTTGGCTCGAGCTGTTAAAGGATTATGAGCTGGTCATTGACTATCACCCGAAAGGCGAATGTGGTTGCGGATGCCTTGAGTCGTAAATCATTATTCGCTTACGAGCGATGAACGTGCACTTGTCATTCGATCCGATAGTGTGTTAGTAGCTGAATTGAAAGCCAAACCACTATTGATACATCAAATTCGAGAAGCTCGTAAAGTCGACGACGAATTGGGCGCAAAACGGCCGAGTGTGTTTGAACAAGGACTCGGAATTTCAAATCGATGATGACGATTGTTTGAGGTTCGAAGTCGTCTGTGTGTTCCAAAGAATTGAACTTATTTCGATAATTCTGAATGAAGCCCATTGTAGCCGAATGGCAATCCACCCGGGGAGTACGAAGATGTACAACGATTTGAAACGTCGGTTTTGGTGGCATGGTATGAAACGAGACATCTCCGACTTTGTTTCGAGATGTTTAATATGTCAACAAGTGAAAGCGGAACATCAAGTGCCTTCAGGATTACTTCAGCCAATCACGATACCCGAGTGGAAATGGGATCGAGTCACAATGGACTTTGTATCCGGACTGCCATTGTCAGCAAGTAAGAAAGATGTGGTTTGGGTCGTGGTAGATAGATTGACTAAGTCGGCCCACTTTGTCCCCGTACGTACGGATTTTTCAATGGACAAATTAGCCGAATTGTACGTTTCTCAGATTGTGAGATTACACGGGGTGCCTATTTCCATCGTGTCGGATAGAGATCCGAGATTTACCTCGCGATTTTGGAAAAAGTTGCAAGAAGCTTTGGGTACCAAGTTGCATTTAGCACCGCCTTTCACCCCAAACCGATGGTCAATCCGAGCGGATAATTCGAGATACTTGAGGATATGTTGAGATGTTGCGTCCTCGAGTTTAGTGGTTCATGGGAAGCGGTATTTGCCGTTGATTGAATTCGCTTACAACAATAGCTTTCAATCGAGTATTAAGATGGCACCTACGAGGCTTTGTACGATCGTAAATGCCGTACACCATTGTTTTGGTGAGCTTGGTGAAAGCAAGATTTTCGGTGAATTTGATTAGAGATTTGAGCAGAAAGTGAAAGTAATCCGTGAAAGTCGAAGATAGCCTCCGATCGTCGGAAGTCGACGCGGATCTGAAGCGTAAGGATATCGAGTATCGGTGGGTGATAAAGTGTTTCTCAAGGTATCGCCTTGGAAAAAGATACTCGATTCGGCCGTAAGGGCAAGTGAGCCCGAGGTTCATTGGGCCATATGAGATATCCGAGCGAGTCGGTCCGGTGGCATATCGTTTGATTTTGCCCCGAACTCAAAAAGGTTCACGATGTCTTTCATGTTTCGATGCTTGACGCTATAGATCCGATCCATCGCACGTGATTAGTCCATCGAAATTGAAATTCAAGCTAATATGAGTTATGAGGAAGAACCGATTCGTATCCTATCACGAGAAGTGAAAGAGTTGCGAAACAAGCGGGTTCCGCTAGTGAAAGTGTTATGGCTCAAGCACGGGATAGAAGAAGCTACTTGGGAGACCGAGAACTCTATGAAAGAGCGATATCCAAACCTATTTACGGTAAGATTTTCGGGACGAAAATTTCTTAAGTGGGGAGAGTTGTGATGCCCAAAATTGACCCTAGTCGGAATATGGTTTCGGGACCACAAAACCGAGGCATAAAAATAATTTAAAAATTTATTTTGATGCCTATGATATGTGTTAATTTGTGTATGACATTTTGATGTTTCAATTTAGTGTTATAAAGGTGAATTTCACTAGAAAAGGACTTAGTAGTGAACTTTGAAAGTATGAAGGGGAAATGTGTGATGACTAATTAAAGCATGCATGCAAAACAATGGACTTGCATGTCAAATTCCCCTTTTTATAGGTGGTGGCCGGCCATGACAAAGAGATATGGGCTAAACATGTCATGAAACATGTTTTGTTGGGCATTAGGAGAAATAATAAACAAATAAGCATGGGTAAGAAAAGAATGAAAAAAATGTGTGTGAGAGAGTAGCATTCCCCATTGCCGTGCAACCAAGAAGAGAAAACAAAAAATTTGTTCATCCTTGTTCTCTCCTTTTTGGCCAAAAATACTAAGAGGAAGAAGAGATTTTTGCTTCATTTCCTTTGTTTAGAAGAGATCTAGAAGGATATTTGGCTAAACTTGCATCAAGATTGAGGTATGTATTTTAGTTGCCAACTTGATGTTCATGTTAGCCATGGTTCAAATCCTTGTTATGCCATGGAAGTGGTATTTGGTCAAGGTTGGTATTGTGATAAAGCCATTGCATGTTGAGTGTGAAGCTTGATGATGATGCATGCAATGATGGATTGTCTACTCTTGAAATTTCTTTGTAGCCATCTTGAGTAAGACTTTGAGTTTTCTTTTTGTTTAACCATGATTGAAGATAAAAGGGCATGATTATGATGTATTCGGCCATGATGCATTCATGAGCATGGTTCATGCTTCTTGCATGTTAGTTAAAATTTGTGTTTTAGATGGCTATGGACACCTTGAAATTCGCCATGCTCATATATGTATATATATGTTTGCACATGATGTTTTGGCTATGAAGTAAGTGATGAATATGTTTGTTTAAAGAAGAAGATGTTGAAGAATGCTTGTGAAATTGCAAGCACATTCGACCTAGCACACATATGAGTGCTTGATGCTATATTATAAGTTTTGAGCTACAACATGCAAAGCATTAACTAGTAAAATGCATGCTGTTTTTGTGTGGTATTAAGTGCATAATTGGCCTCAACATGGACATGTATATTGGCCTTAGGTAGCCTATTGAAGGCCTTAGCTTTTCCTTGATGCCCGAATGAATTGTATTGAATTGCTTGATGTAGTATAAAATGTGCATGACCATTGTGTATTCAAGCTAAAGGGTGGCCATTTGACCATTTAAACTCCTTGTCATATTCGGCCATAAGCTAGCACAATGAGGTTTTAATAAATTGAATTTGTTTGAATTAGCTCAAGAGCTTAGAGGGCCACAATTGGACAAGGGGAAGGAAAAAGTGATCGAATAGCCGTAAAAGCCGTTCGACAACATCCGAGGTAAGTCCTCAAGAAATGACTCTACTCGAATTATGTGAAATGAAATATGGATGTGTAATGATTATTGATGTATGTGTGTATGAGTATTTGAATGATACCCGGGCTAAGTCCCGAAGGCGATTATGCTAGTGATATGTTTGAGCCTTAGTAACGAAAATGAAACATGGATGTGTAATGATTATCGATGTATGTGTGCATGAGCAATTGAATGATATCCGGACTAAGTCCCGAAGACATTTATGCTGGTAATTACATCCGGGTTAAGACCCGAAGGCAATTGTGCTAGTGGCTACATCCGGGCTAAGACCCAAAGGCATTCGTGCACGTGGTTATATCCGGTTGTATTCCGAAGAAGCTTGGGCTGGAGGTGAGTGTTGGTTGCTGTAATAAATTCAATTAGTACGCTCGAAAAGCCCAAAGAATAAGGTACGTTTATATGTGCATTGGAAAGTCGACATATTTGAGCAACATTCGCTCAATCGACTAACGAATTTCAGCTATTGGAATGGTTGATACTTTGTGAAAGTATATAATGATGAAGTGTGAAGTAAGAATGATTATGAGAATGTGTATTAATGAAATGATGCATTTGGTTATGTGAATGTATTGCTTAAATTAAAGCTGATTTTATTCCTTGAGACTTACTAAGCATAAAATGCTTACCCGTTGCTTTGGCTCTCTGTTTTATAGATTACGCTCGATAGCAATCGGATTCGGGATCATTAAAGTCGAAGTCATCCACACTATCAACGCCTCTATTTTGGTATAAATTTTTGGTTGAACTTTGAAATGGCATGTATAGGACTACCCCTTGTTGGTTTAAATATGTTGTGATGTATATGTGTACGGCCATGCGAAAATGGCTTGTAAAAGTGAAGTACGAACTTAGACTATTTGCGGTTTGTATATATATATATGGTGTCATGATGTGATTATGGATTGGAGATGGGAATGTTGGTCACATGATCAGCCATTGGTATGGTTAAAATGATCATATATGAACCTATGTATGGCAAGACTAGTTGGTTCATGGAGACTACAAAATAGGTAAGACCTACCTTAAAAACAGATGCTGCCAGCTGCAGTGACGTGAATGTGAAAAATCACCAAAATTTGTAGGAATGGTATTAAATAGTGAATAAGTTATGTAAATGAACCTTGATGAGTCTATTTTCATATGGAAGAAACGAAATGGTCATAGGAGTTACATGTTAAGAGATATTAAAGCTATTGTGAGACAGGGCCAGAACAGTTTCTGGGTCCCCTGTCGCAACTTTAAAAATTTACTATAAATTATCCAGAAAGAATTAGGAGTTATGCCTTATATGTACAGATTCCATTTTGAGTCTAGTTTCATTAGAAACAAACGGCACCAGTATTAAAGCCCTGTACAGAGAGATATTCAAGTTATAATGCGCGAAGGTCAGAGCAGTCGATCCCTGTAACATGGGTGACTTTAACTAATAAAATGTACCAATTGGCCCGACAAAAAATTCTAGAAATAAATAAATGGATGGATATATGAGTCTAAATTCAGGGAAAATTTATGAAACCAGTTTCCGAGTTTTGAAACTCGAGATATGAATTTTAAGGCGACGGTGATGCAGTTTTCCAGCCTGACTGGAAATGTCAAATTGGGGGGCAAAATATGTGAACTTGGCTTGTTAACCCCTCGTGTCCGACACCGGCGATGGTCTCGGGTTCGGGGTGTTACAATGCGTGTGATGACTCATGATAATTTTAAATGTGTTTTTCATATAGTAATGTCATCCAACCGAGCTAGAGCTGAATCCAAAGAAGCTGAGAGCAATGCTTCAATTTTAGTTCAAAGAGTTGCATCTACATTTGGTAGTGAAAGGCTCGTGTCTGAGGGTCGAGGTGAGGATGAAAAACAGGGCTTCTTCCAATTGATGATTGAGTGGTTTACCGAGTACTTAATAACAAACCCTGCTGTACCACGACTTCCCCCACTTGCTCCTCAACCGGTGCCTAAGGTACCACAAGGTGCTGAACCTACTAGAATTGCTAAGCCTCCAATAGATAAAATCCGCAAACATGAGGCGAAAGAATTTAGAGCTACCGCAGATGATAATCCAGAAAGGGTTGAGTTTTGGCTAGAAAATACTATCTGGTTTTTTGATGAATTATCCTGTACACCTGCTGAATGTCTGAAATGTGCAGTATCTTTACTAAATGATACAACTTATCATTGGTGGAATACCAAAAATTCAGTACTAAGGGAGAATGTCACATGGGAATTCTTCTAGGCTGAATTTAAGAAGAAGTATATGAGTCAGAGATTTATGGATCAGAAAAAGAAAGAATTTTTAGAACTCAAATAGGGAAACATGACTATATCCGAATATGAACAGGAATTTGTTCAGTTGAGCAAGTATGCCAGAGAATGGGTTCTAACTGAGAATGAAATGTGTAATCATTTTGAGGGGGTTTAAATGAAGATATCAAGTTATTGATTGGAATTATTGAAATAAGGGAATTTGTGGTGTTAGCCGGTCGAGCACACAAAGTTGAGAAATTGAGTAAGGAAAAAAGACAAGCTGAAAGAGAGGCTCAGGTTTCTGGAAAAAGAGCATTGAGTAAGTCGCAATCATTTGCTTCTATGAAGTTAAAGAAGTATTATAATTGTGTTACCACCTCTACGGGATATCTGGAAGAGAGTGAGGCTCTCGGCGTTCTAACCCAAGGTGTTCATCTCCGTCTATGGCCAGTGTGGGTAATGTTGGTAATCCCAAACCGAAATGTAAACATTGTAACAAATTTCATCATGGGGAATGTCAGTCTAGAAGTGGAGCTTGTTTTGGATGTGGTTTACTTGATCATTTTCTCAGAGATTGTCCATAAAGAGTTGAAAAAGAGATAGAACCAGCTCTAAAGCAGAGTAATCTTGTCTCGAGGAGCAGACCACCCTGTCATCCCCGCAATGTTGGTGGTAGTCGAGGTACTACCAAGGATACTACAGTTAGATCCAAGGCATGAGCACTTACAAGGACATATGCTATTCGTGCAAGAAAAGATGCCTCTACACCAGACGTCATTACTGGTACATTTTCTCTACTTGATACTGATATTAATGCATTGATTGATCTTGGTTCCACACATTCATGCATATGCACAAACTTAGTGACTGTTAAAAAATTACCTATTGAATTAACTGAATTTGTGGTTAAAGTTTCAAACCCCCTGGGCCAGTGTGTTATGGTGGATAAAGTCTGTAAGAACTATCCATTAATGGTAAAAGGTTATTGCTTTTCGGCTGACTTGATGTTTGTAACATCTCAAAATAGGGCCTAGTCAGAATAGTGGTTTTAGGACCACAAATCTGACTTTAAAATATTTATTTTATGATTATTATGAGGTTTAGAGTATGAGAATATGCATGTGTTAAAATTTCATGAAGAAATTCTTTGAGTAAGGTGTCCAGTTGGAAATTAGGGACTAAATTGAATAAATTGCAAAAATTGGATTATAGAAGCAATTTATATGAAATTGCTTTAGATTATAAAGTAGAAGGTCTCGGAGAGCAATTTTCCCAATTTCTAAGTTTTTGGACAAAAATGGGCTTGCATGCATGAAATTTTAAAGAAATGGCTTAAGGGCATTTTAGTCATTTGATATTTTAATGAAATAAAATAGGAAAAAGGAACCAAAAATCAGCCATCTTCTCCCTTGTACCATCTGAAATTATCAAGCCCTCCATAGCTAGGGTTTTCAAACTTTTCAAGCTCATTAGTAAGTACTCCCAAGTCTCGTTTTTAATGTTCTTTGCATTTTTGATATCCTGGTAGCTTACTCTCTCCATTTCTACCCATATTTCATGCTAGGGTTTATGTTTAAAAAATTTACCCATGCACGAGTTACTTGTATGTTGATGGTTTATGGAGGAATATGAAAGTTGGATGTGTGTTAAACATCTTTTCCTAGGTGATTTTCATGAAAAACCCCTAAAGGGACCTTTTTGCAAAAGTTGTTAAATGTGTGGTAGAAATGTGAAAATAATAGAAAATGTGGGCTGCCATAAGAGGAAAAAGTGTTCGGCTAGGATTGGGTAAGATAGAAATTTCATGTGTTTCATTATACGAGCCTAGGGACTAAATGGTAAAAATGTGAAAGGTTTGAGGCAAAATGGTCATTTAGACCGGGGGTGGAATTTAGACTTGAAAAGTATAATGTAGAGTATTGATGATTTAATTATGTTGTTATAGACCCTGAGAAACAAATTTCGGAGGTCGATCGAGGAAAACGAAAGTTTTCGGAATAACCGAAACACGACACTGAAACGAATACCATGTAAGTTCGGATAACTTAAAGTAAACTCCTAATATGTCTAATTATATGATTTGTGAATGAATGATGTTTGCATTTATTGATGACATAAAAATTTCATGAAATGCATCTTTGATAATGATATGTTGAAAAATGTCTCGATTGAGGTTTAAAAAAAGGAATTTGATGGATAAACCATAATTTACAAGTGAATTGAGATCCTGCATTTGTTGCAGAGAGGGTTTAGCCCAAATGGGTAATCCGTTGATCTCAATTATAAAAAGGATCCAGCCCGAAAGGGTGTTCCTTTGGATGATCGAGCCTCCCGAAGAATACATGTGTATTATGGATTTATCCCGGACAGGTAATCCAATTAAGGTCTGAATTTAGCCTAGACTGGTAATTCAGATTCGAGCTCAATAAAGGTGTTTGTTGTTATAAGGGGATTTATCCTCTACTGGCATTCCCAACATCACCTTATGAGTTTTGTAAATGGGGGATTTAGCCTGGACTGGTAATCCCGCCATAAAATGTGAGGTTCACGGGAGTGCACACTTGAAATGATTATCCTTATGAATTGACGGTTAATGGATATTCCATCGAGATTTCCTAAAAACCCAACGGGATTAACATGAGAAGGATGTATATAAATGAAACGATGGATGATGAGTTCATCTAAGATAAATTACATGGTGCTTTATTACGTGACTAACTCATTGATTGAGTGCATGTGATAGGCAACCATTTCATACTTGTTGGTTTCATTATCTATTATGGATGTATGCTAATTACTTGGTAAGTTTACTTTCTGGTTATTCGAGCGTACTAAGCATGTAAATGCTTACCCCTCTCCTTTCTCATGTTTTACAGAGCTTGAGGACTTGTAAGGATTGGAAGACAGTTGGAGAGTCAACACACTATCAACTAGACTAGTTTTGGTATAAAGACATTTTTATTTTGTTCAATGGCATGTATAGGACTTTTAAGTATTTTGTTATATGTGTCACTTAATTTTCCAAATGAATGCATGCAAAGATATACCTATCTTTTTGTATATGGCCATAGGAATTGGCTTATTTTGAAGTAGGCTATGATCTACAAATCTATGCATGTTTATACTTCATATGATGGTTTGTTTTTAATTGGCAATGAGTCACAAGAATGAGCCAAACTCAAACATGTCAATGAGACAAGGAATTTCCTTAAATACAAGATGGGAATTAACCTAGCATTTATGAAACCAATGATATGAGGTTTACATGCAATGATGTTCATCAAAGTTTTGTATAAGTGTATGAGTTGGGCTTTAGTAAATATTAAAGTAGCCTAAAAGCATGATTGGTTGATAAGAGGATGATCAAAGGCTTGGAAAATAGCCTAGCAAGATCCACACGGTTAGATACATGGGCATGTGTCACACACGGCTCACCTCATTGGGTGTATGGTATGGCCGTGCGTCCCTTGCACCCAAAATTTTAAGTTAGTGTGGTACACAGGCTAAGCACACGGGTGTGTGTCTTGGTCGTGTGTCCCTAATTGTATGATGAGGTTATAGTCAGTGTCGCACACGGGCTGAGAGCACGGGCGTGTGTGACCACACGGCCTCACCCACACGGGCGTGTGACTATTCAAGGTAAGGGAATTTTTCTCTGGTGCCCAAAGTTCATTAAATGTTTTTGGTTTTATCCTGAATCGGCCTTATGTATGTTTTAGGTCTTAAAAGCCTATATATGGGATATCATGCACATGTTTGAAAAGTTTTAAGTTTGGACGAAACTCAAGGACCCGATTTGGTATGTTTGTAAATGTGAAATCTCGGTAGCGTCTCGAATTTTATCCCAGCGTTGGATATGGGTGAGGGGTGTTATATTTAGTGGTATCAGAGCTACGGTTTAGTCGATTCTAGGACTACCGTAGAGAGTATTGAGGTTTGCTATACATGCCATTTTTCGCGTATTGATTGTGTGACAACTCCTAACTGTTTAAATTGTTTTGAATATAGTAAATGTCTTCCAATAAAGCACAATATGAGTCTGAGGGAGCTGAGAGCCATTCTCCAACTTTCCTACAATGAGTTATATCTAGTAGTAGTAGAAGGTTTATATCAGAATGCCGAAAAAAGGCCCGAGTTGCCTTCTTTGATATGATGGACGAATGGTTTGGGGATTACTTAAGCAATCGCCCCAACATACCACGATCTCCCCTACCCCTTAACCAACCTGATGAGGATTTGCCATGAGGTATGGCACTGGTAAGAATTGGTAAGGCCCCTGTAGATAAGCTGAGAAAGTATGGGGCTGAGGAATTTAGAGCTAAAATCGAGGATAATGCTGAAAGAGCCGAGTTCTTGCTCGAAAATACTATGCGGGTGTTAGATGAATTGTCGTGCATAGCCGAGGAGTGTTTAAAGTGTGCCGTGTCCCTCCTGAAGGATATTGCATACCACTGGTGGAAGACTGTATCCTCAGTGGTGCCAAAGGAAAATATCACTTGGGATTTCTTCTAAGCAGAATTTAGGAAGAAATACATTAGCCAAAGGTTTTTAGACTCGAAGCGAAAGAAGTTCCTAGAACTCAAACAAGGGAATAAGACTGTAACAGAATACGAAAGAGAGTTCGTAAGGCTAAGCCATTACACAACAGAGTGGGTTCAAATTGAGTCAAAAATGTGTAAACGCTTCAAGAAAGGTTTGAATGAGGAAATCAAGTTGTTGATTGGATTCTTGAAATACGAGAGTTCGTCACATTGGCTGATTGGGCCAAGAAGGCCGAGGAGCTTAATAATGAAAGGAAGCAAGCAAAGAGAGAGACGCAAGTTTCAAGCAAGAGGTCCAGCTGTAAAACACTCTCATTTTCCATAAAGAAATAAATGAGCCAAAATGAACGCTCCACTTCATTGGTAGGATATTCGAGTAGAGGGGGAGGCTCTAAACGACGAAGTCAGAAGTGTAAGAGTTGTAACAAATTTCACTTCGGAGAGTACCGAATGAAGAATGGACCACTTTCTCAGAGACTGCCCAGAACGAGTTGAAAAAGAAATGGAAGTAGCCCTAAAGTCGAGTACTCCCATTTCACGGGGTAGACCTCCAAGATATCCCGAGAGTGCTAGTGGCAGTTGAGTTACGGCTAAAGATACTGCAAAACCAGAGGCTCGAGCCCCAGCAAGAATGTATGCAATACGCACTTGAAAGGAAGCCTCTGCTCCTGATGTCATAACGGGTACTTTTTCTCTTTTTAATACATGTGTTATTGCCTTAATTGACCTGGGGTCGACGCATTCATATATTTGCATGAGATTGGTATCTAGTATGAATATACCCATTGAACCTACAGAATCTATTATTAGAGTGTCGAACCCACTAGGCAAATCAGTCATGGTTGATAAAGTCTGTAAGAATTGTCCTTTGACGATTCAGGGTCATTATTTTCCAGCTAACCTTATGTTGTTACCATTTGATGAATTTGATGTAATACTTGGTATGGATTGGTTAGCCCTACATGATGTAACTATAAATTGTGGTAGCAAGTATATTAAATTGAAATGCCTAGATGGTGAGATTCTACGTGTTGATTCAAGAGAATTGGGTACGCCGGCGGTTGTAATCATGACAATGGTTGCTCAGATATATATGAGAAAAGGGTATGAAGCCTACCTTGTATTTGTATTGAACACTAAGGAAACAGAGTTGAAGATTGAGTCTGTGCCGATAGTATGTGAATATCCAGATGTATTTCCAGAAGAATTACCTAGATTACCTCCTGAAAGGGAGATAGAATTTGGTACTGAATTGGTGCCAGGAACAGCTCCTATTTCTATTGCTCTGTACAAAATGGCGCCAACCGAGCTGAAAAAGTTGAAAGCACAGTTGCAAGAGCGAACGGATAAAGGTTTTACAAGGCCAAGTTTTTCATCTTGGGGTGCCCCCATACTGTTTGTAAAGAAGAAAAATGGTTCAATGAGACTATGCATAGATTATCGGCAACTGAACAAGGTAACTATCAAAAATAAATATCTTTACCAAAGATCGATGTTTTGTTTGACCAGTTGAGAGGAAGCACCATGTTCTCTAAGATAGACTTGAGGTTTGGCTATGATCAACTGCGAGTTAAAGAATCAGATGTACCTGAAACAACTTTCAGAACGAGGTACGATCATTATGAATTTCTCGTCATGCCGTTTGGGTTAACGAATGCACTAGCCGTATTTATGGACCTAATGAATAGATCTTTCGGCCATACTTGGATAAATTTGTCGTTGTGTTCATTGACAACATCTTGATTTATTCCAAAGATGAGACAGAACATGCGAAGCACCTGAGAACTGTGCTGCAGACCTTGCAGGAAAAGCAACTGTATGCTAAATTTAGCAAGAGTGAATTTTGGCTCCAAGAAGTCAGATTTTTGGGTCATATTGTTTCAGGTGAAGGCATCCGAGTTTATCCAAGTAAAATCTTTTCTTTCGTCGAGTGGAAACCGCCTAAAAATGTAACTGAGGTTAAAAGCTTTTTGGGATTAGTCGGTTACTATCGAAGGTTTGTGGAAGGATTCTCCATGACAGTGAGTCCGATGACGAGGTTGCTATAGAAAGACGTTAAGTTTGAATGGACGGAAAAGTGTCAGCAAAGTTTTGAGAAGTTAAAGACATTCTTGATGAAGCTTCATTTTAATCCTCGCTGGTAGGAAGAGAATTTGTGGTCTACAGTGATGTATCCTTAAATGGATTGGGTTGTGTACTTATGCAAGATGGCAAGGTGATAGCCTATGCTTCATGGTAATTGAAGCCACATGAAAAGAACTATCCGATGCACGACCTAGAGCTCTTCGCCATTGTTTTTGCCTTGAAAATTTGGAGGCATTATTTATATGGTGAGACTTGATGTATATTCACAGACACAAGGGTCTGAAGTGTCTGATGACTCAAAAAGAATTGAATTTGAGACAGCGAAGATGGTTAGAATTCATCAAGGATTATTATCTGATCATCAACTATCACCCGGGAAAGGTGAATGTGGTCGCAGATGCGTTAAGCAGAAAATCCTTATTTGCACTGAGGGCCATGGATGCTCGATTGACATTGCTTGATGATAGTTCAGTTTTGGTAGAGCTAGAGGCTAGGTCGACATTTCTGTAGGAGATTTACAATGCTCAATCTAAAGATAGTGACCTTCAAGCTAAAAGAACTCAATGTAAGTCGGGTATTGAATCAGATTTTGGATTGGTTCTGATGGATGTTTTAAGTTCAGATATAGGGTTTGTGTGCCCAAAGATGATGAACTTGTACAGAAAATCTTGCAAGAAGCACATAATATTCGTTTGTCAATTTATACGGGAAGTACCAAGATGTACAACAATTTGAAGAAAATGCACTGGTGGAACGGTATGAAAAGAGATATTTCTGAATTTGGATCAAAATGCCTGGTATGTTAGCAAATTAAAGCTGAACATCAAGTACCTTCAGTTTGTTACAGCCTGTAATGGTCCCCGAATGGAAGTGGGACAAAGTTACCATAGATTTCGTGACAGGATTGCCATTGACCTCGAAAAGGAAAGATACTATATGGGTTGTAGTGGATAAGTTGATGAAGTCGGCTTATTTCATTCCGGTAAGAACAAATTACTCTCTTGATAAGTTGGTCGACTTGTACATGTCAGAGATTGTGAGATTACATGGGGTACCACTGTCGATTATTTTAAACAGAGACCCGAGATTCACCTCGAGATTCTCAAAGAAGTTACAAGAAGCCTTGGGTACGAAGTTGAGCTTTAGTACAACTTTTCACCCTCAGACCGATGGTTAGTCTGAGTGGATGATTCAGATTCTCGAGGATATGTTGCGATGTTTCATCCTCGAATTTTAGGGTAGCTGGGAAAAATATTTTACACTGGTGGAATTTGCCTATAATAACAATTTTCAAACAAGTTTGAAGATGGAACCTTATGAGGCCTTGTATGGCAGGAAGTGTCGAACTCTATTGTACTAGACAGAACTCAAGGAAAGTCAGATTCATGGGGTTGATCTGATTAAGGAAACTGAAGAAAAAGTTAAAGTGATACGGGATTGTTTAAAAGCGGCATCGGATAGGCAAAAGTCATATGCTGATCTGAAAAGAAAGGAAATTGAGTTCCAAGTTAGAGATAAAGTATTCTTAAAATTATCTCCATAGAAAAAGGTGTTGAGACTTGGTCGGAAAGGCAAGCTGAGTCCGCGATTTATCGGACCGTACGAGATCACCGAAAGAGTTAGACCATTAGCCTATCGTTTGGCATTGCCACCCGAACTGGAAAAGATTAACAATGTGTTTCATCTATCTATGTTAAGATGATATCGATTAGACCCCTCTCATATGATTTCGGCGGCAGAGATTGAAATTCAACCGGAGATGACCTATGGAGAGGAATAAAGACGTTGTTAAGATTTTGGACCGTGAGATTAAACAGTTGAGGAATAAAGACGTGGCTTTAGTAAAAGTTTTATGACATCGACATGGTGTGGAAGAGGCTACATGGGAACCGGAAGAAACCATGAGAAACCAATATTTGAACTTGTTTACTAGTAAGACTTTCGAGGGCGAAATTCCTTAAGAGGGGAGAAATGTAACATCCCAAAATAGGGCCTAGTCAGAACAGTGGTTTTGGGACCACAAATTCGACATCAAAATATTTATTTTATGATTATTATGAGGTTTAGAGTATGAGAATATGCTTGTGTTAAAATTTCATGAAGAAATTCTTTGAGTAAGGTGTTCAATTGGAAATTAGGGACTAAATTGAATAAATTGCAAAACTTGGACTCTAGAAGCAATTTGTATGAAATTGCTTTAGATTATAAAGTAGAAGGTCTTGGAGAGAAATTTTCCCAATTTCTAAGTTTTTGGACAAAAATAGGCGTTCATGCATGAAATTTTAAAGAAATGGCTTAAGGGCATTTTGGTCATTTGGCATTTTAATGAAATAAAATGGGAAAATTGAACCAAAAATCAGTCATCTTCTCCCTTGTACTAGCCAAAATTCTCAAGCCCTCCATAGCTAGGGTTTTCAAGCTTTTCAAGCTCATTAGTAAGTACTCCTAAGCCCCGTTTTTAATGTTCTTTACATTTTTGAGATGCTGGTAGCTTACTCTCTCCATTTCTACCCATATTTCATGCTAGGGTTTATGTTTAAAAAATTTACCCATGCATGAGTTACTTGTATGTTGATGGTTTATGGAGGAATATGAAAGTTGGATGTGTGTTAAACATCTTTTCCTTGGTTATTTTCATGAAAAACCCCTAAAGGGACCTTTTTGCAAAAGTTGTTAAATGTGTGGTAGAAATGTGAAAATAATGGAAAATGTGGGCTGCCATAAGAGGAAAAAGTGTTCGGCTAGGATTGGGTAAGATAGAAATTACATGTGTTTCATTATACGAGCCTAGGGACTAAATGGTAAAAATATGAAAGGTTTGGGGCAAAATGGTCATTTAGACCGGGGGTGGAATTTAGACTTGAAAAGTATAATGTAGAGTATTAATGATTTAATTCTGTTGTTATAGACCCCGAGGAACAAATTCCAGAGGTCGATCGAGGAAAGCGAAAGGTTTCGAAATAATCAAAACACGACACCGAAACGAATACCAAGTAAGTTCGGATAACTTGAAGCAAAATCCTAATATGCCTAATTATATGATTTATGAATGAATGATGTTTTCTTTTATTAATGACATAAAAATTTCATGAAATGCATCTTTGATAATGATATGTTGAAAAATGTCTCGGTTGAGGTTTAAAAAGGGAATTCGATAGATAAACCATAATTTACAAGTGAATTGAGATCCTGCATGTGACAGCCCTAGTGTGACCCTAGTCGGAAAGTGGTTTCGGGACCACAAAATTGAGTCATAAAAAAATAATTAATTGCTATATTCTATGCTTATTATGTGTGTACATGAGTATGTGGAAGTTTCATTCTCTAATTTTGCCAATTGCATGAGAAATTATTAAATAGGGATCAATATGAGACATAGTGAAATATGATAGGCTAATTTTAAATGGCTTATTAATGCATGTTAACACAAAGGTGGACTTGCATGTCAAGTTGCCCAATTTCTTTATAGTGGCCGGCCAAGATGGAATGTTGATGGGCAATACATATGTTTAATTAGATATTATAATAAGAAATTGGGTTATTGGAAATAAAATAATGTTAGTAAAGAAGGAAAAGAAAAAAATGCTCATCTCTCTTCTCCATTGCCGTGACTTGAGAAGAAGAAGGAGTGTTCATGTTTTCTTTCTTTTGCAATTGCCGTAACTAGAGGAAGGGGAAGAAGGAAGATTCGGCCAAGGTGGTCCTCTAGATTAAGGTATGTTCAAGGGTATCTTTGGAAGTATATACAACCTTTGGGTGATGAGTCTAAATTCTATCTATCTCATGGTTGGATTTGGGGTTGATGGAGAGTTAGAATTTGGCTAAGGAGCCTAAAATTTTGGTTGATACCTTGATGCTATTAGCATGCTAGTTATATGGATGTGTTAAGTTGCTTGGGATGTTAGCATGAAAGTTGGAATTGTTAAGCTAATTTGTTGGAAGTGCGAATTTAGGACTAAGAAGAGAATGAGTATTCTGGCTAACATAGTGAAAAGGTAGGTGTTGCCGATTGTTAGATTTAGACCATGGGAGTGGCTATAATGGGCATTAAGATGTAGAACTTAAGAAATGTAGTTATATGTGAATTTACATGATGTTACAAATAGATGTGAAAATATATGCTAGATTAGGAAAATTTGATTAAGTGTTCATGAGATGAAATTAGGTGTTTAAAAGATGTTATAGTTGACATTGTATATATATACATACATTCGCCATCTAATTGAGTATGAAGGTGGTGTTAAATCTAATTGTGATGCCCATTTGGAAGTGTATATATATATATATATATATATATATAAATATACATAAGTATGCCTGTTCGTGATGTTACCTTTAATTATGTTTATAATCGACTAAATGGGTAATTAGTGAGGATGGTTGCCGAATATACAAACATACATATGCATGTGTAATTGAATTATGAATGTTTAGCAAGATGGTTAAACTAGTTGATTTATTGATTAAGCTCAAGGAGTTAAAGGAGAAGAATCAAGCAAGGGAAAGACGAAGGTCATCGAGTAGCCGACTTGGAACTATTTTACCCAACACAAGGTAAGTCACTAAGCATATATTTTGTATTGATTTAAATAGACATAATGTCTATGTAATTATGCCGAAAGGAATGATAAATTTATATACATGTATGTATGTGGTGATGAAAGTATTGAATGAAAAGAAAAGAGGTGAGATGTATTGAGTTGTTGATTTCGGCACTAAGTGTGCGGGTATAAACATTTATGATCATGAGATTGGCACTAAGTGTGCGGGTTTAAAATTTGTACAGCACTAAGTGTGCAAGTTTGATTATATAGCACTAAGTGTGCGAGTTGATTATATAGCACTAAGTGTGCGGACTCACTATATGTTTTTGAATCACTATTGACACTGAGTGTGTGACATTATTAAGTTGATCACGGACAGCGGATCGGGTAAGTACCTTGAGTTCATGGCTAATAGGCGCTATGTCTATATTTGGAGTTGAGCTTGGTAAGTTTTGAACCTATGTGACAATTTTAATTGAAGTCACGTACATAAGAATTATCGTGGAATAAGTGAAAGGTCATTTAGTTGTATGATTGTAACGAAAACAAAATGATGTATAAAATGCCTCAAATATCCTATTGATTAGTATATGGAATGTGAATGTGTAACTTGGTATGAGATTGAACCGAAGGTCTAAGGAACTATGGTATAGTTCGGTTTGGATGGAGTAATTAGCCTCGTTCCATTTTGTTTCCTCTTGTGATAATGTTATTAATGGATGGTAGTGCATTGCTTATGACTTACTGAGTTATATACTCATTCGATGTTTGCTTGTCACCTATTTTAGGTTCCTTGGACTCGTCTTTTTGCGTGCTCGGACCGTCATCTAAGTCATCACACCGGATTGCAACTTTTTGGGGTATCTTCTTCTTAGTTGGTCTAGGAGAACATTTCGGCATGTATAGGCTATTGTGTTTTGTTGAACTTTGGTATGTAAACTTTAGCCATGCGAAAATGGCATAAATATTAAGTTGAATTTTGGTCCTATGATACTTCGTCATAAGTCTTAGTAAAAATTGGTTTGATAATGTTGTCATGGCTGATTATTCTCGGTGTTAAATTCATGATATGTATGATGAATTATTAGTTAGATTAAGGAAAAATCACAAAATAGGCATAGTTTGCTTTAGTAACAGATGCTGGTAGCAGCAGTGATGTGAGATTGAAAAATCACTAAAAATAGTAGGAATGGAATTAAATAAGGAGTAAATTATGTAATCGAAGCTTGATGAGTCTATTCTCATATGGAAGAAACGAAACAACCATATGAGCTGTATGTTAGGAGATAATTAAACTCTTGTGAAACAGGGCCAGAGCGAATTCTGGATCCCCTGTTCCGACTTTATAAATTCACCATAAATTAATCAGAGACAATTAGAAGTCATGCCTTATATGTATAGATTCCCTTTTGAGTCTAGTTTCATTAGAAACAATCGGCATAAGCATTGAAGCACTGTAAAGGGAAATATCTAAGTCGTAATGCATGAAGGTCAGAGTAGTTGAACCCTGAAATAGGGGTGAATTTAACTAATAAATTGTACCAATTGGCCCAACCAAAAATTCTACAAAAATTCTACCATATAGATATAGGAGTCTAGTTCCGGGGAAAGTTTACGGAACTGGATTTTGAGTTTCAGAACTCAAGATATGATTTTTGAAGCGACTAGTGCGCAGATTGGCAGTTTGTCTGGGAAATTTTTAATAAGTGGTTTGAAGTCTGTTAACACCTCGTGTTCGACTCCGGCGACGGTCTCGGGTTCGGGGTGTTACACTGCATGTGTTGCAGAAAGGATTTAGCCCAAAAGGGTAATCCGTTGATCTCAATTATAAAAAGGATCAAGCCCGGACGGGTGTTCTTTTGGATGATCGAGCCTCCCGAAGAATACATGTGCATTATGGATTTAGCCTGGACGGGTAATCCAATTAGGGTCTGAATTTAGCCTGGACTGGTAATTCAGATCCGAGCCTAATAAAGGTGTTTGTTGTTATACGGGGATTTATCCTGGACTGGTAATTTCGCCATAAAATGTGAGGTTCACGAGATTGCACACTTGAAATGATTATCCTTATGAATTGACGGTTAATGGATATTCCATCGAGATTTCCTGAAAACCCAATGGGATTAACATGAGAAGGATGTATATCAATGAAATGATGGATGATGAGTTCATCTAAGATAAATTACATGGTGATTTGTTATGTGACTAACTCATTGATTGAGTGCGTGCGATAGGCAACCATTTCATACTTGTTGGTTTCATTATCTATTATGGATGTATGCTAATTACTTGGTAAGTTTACTTTTCGGTTATTCGAGCTTACTAAGCATGTAAATGCTTACCCCTCTCCTTTACCCTGTTTTACAGAGCTTGAGGACTTGTAAGGATTAGAAGACAGTTGGAGAGTCAGCACACTATCAACTAGACCAGTTTTGGTATAAAGACATTTTTATTTTGTACAATGGCATGTATAGGACTTTTTAAGTATTTTGTTATATGTGTCACTTAATTTTCCAAATGAAGGCATGTAAAGATATACCTATCTTTTTGTATATGGCCATGAGAATTGGCTTATTTTGAAGTAGGCTATGATCTACAAATCTATGGATGTTTATACTTCATATGATGGTTTGTTTTTAATTGGGAAATGAGTCACAAGAATGAGCCAATCTCAAACATGTCAATGAGACAAGGAATCTCCTTAAATACAATATGGGAATTAACCTAGCATTTATGAAACCAATGATATGAGGTTTACATGCAATGAGGTTCATCAAAGTTTTGTATAAGTGTATGAGTTGGGCTTTAGTATATATTAAAGTAGCCTAAAAGCATGATTGGTTGATAAGAGGATGATGAAAGGCTTGGAAAATAGCCTAGCAAGATCCACACGGTTAGACACATGGGCGTGTGTCACACACGGCTCACCCCTATGGGTGTATGGTATGGCCGTGCGTCCCTTACACCCAAAATTTTAAGTTAGTGTTGTACACGGGCTAAGCACACTGACGTGTTTCTTGGCCGTGTGTCCCTAATTGTATGATAAGGTTATAGTCAGTGTGGCACACAGGCTGAGAGCACGGGCGTGTGTGACCACACGGCCTCACCCACACGGGCGTGTGACTATTCAAGGTAAGGGAATTTTTCTCTAGTGCCCAAAGTTCATTGAATGTTTTTGGTTTTATCCCGAATCGGCTTTATGTATGTTTTAGGTCTCAAAAGCCTATATATGGGATGTCATGCACATGTTTGAAAACTTTTAAATTTGGGCGAAACTCAAGGACCCGATTTGGTATGTTTGCAAAAGTGAAATCCTGGTAGCGCCTCGAATCCTATCCCGGTGTCAGATACGGGTGAGGGGTGTTACAATGTTATTGCCATTTGATGAATTTGATGTGATCTTAGGAATGGATTGGTTAACCCAATATGATGCAGTGGGGAATTGTAAGTAGAAATATATTGTATTGAAATGTGAGAATTGTGAATTACACCATGTTGAATCCGATAAACTGGATAGATTACCTAATGTGATTTCAGCAATATCAGCACAGAAATATTTCAGAAAAGGTTTTGACGCTTATCTTGCATATGTGTTGGATGCTAAAGTGTTTGTTTCAAAGATTCAGTCAGTGCCAGTTGTATGTGAATTTCTTTATGTATTCCCAGAAGAGTTACCTGGTTTACCATCGGATAGAGAAGTGGAGTTCTCTATAGATCTTGTTCCAGGTACAACACCTATATCCATAGCACCATGCAGATGGGTCCTACTGAATTGAAAGAGCTAAAAGTACAGTTGTAAGAATTGATTGACAGAGGTTTTGCTCGACCTAGTTTCTCACCTTGGGGTGCGTTGGTTCTATTTGTAAAGAAAAAGGATAGATCGTTGAGGCTATGCATTGATTATAGAGAGCTCAACAAAGTTACTATAAAGAACAAGTATCTGTTGCCTCGAATCGATGGCTTGTTTGACCAGTTAAAGTGTGCCACTATATTTTCAAAGATTGATCTCCGTTTTGGTTATTACCAACTACGGGTAAAGGAATCAGATTTGCCAAAGATAGCTTTTAGAACCAGGTATGGACACTATGAGTTTCTTGTAATGCCATTCGGTTTGACAAATGCACCTTGTATGTTTATGGATCTGATAAACAAAATTTTCAGCCCATATTTAGACAGGTTTGTGGTGATATTTATAGACGATATTTTAGTTTACTCTCGAGATGAAAATGAACATGCTGAGCATTTGAGAATAGTGTTGCAAACTCTACCAGAGAAACAACTGTACGCCAAATTCAGTAAATGTGAATTTTGGCTACGGGAAGTTAGTTTTCTTGGGCATATAGTATATGTTGAAGGTGTCAGAGTAGACCCTAATAAAATTTCAGCTATTGTTAATTGAAAGCCACCAAAGAATGTGTCTAAAGTCTGAAGTTTTTTGGGACTAGCTGGTTATTATCGGAGATTTGTAAAAGGTTTCTCAATGATAGCTTCTCCATTGACCCGTTTACTATAGAATGATGTAAAGTTTGAGTGGATTGATAAATGCCAATAGAGTTTTAATAGAAGCACCAGTGTTAATTCAACCAAAATCGGGTAAGGAATTTATAGTTTACAGTGATACATCATTGAATGGTTTAGGCTGTGTTTTGATGCAAGATGGTAAAGTAGTAGCTTATGCTTCACGATACCTAAAGCCACATGAGAAGAACTACCCGAAACATGATTTTGAATTGGCAGTCATAGTGTTTGCATTGAAAATTTGGCAGCATTTACTTATTTGGTGAAAAATGTCACATATTCACCAATCATAAAAGTCTAAAATATTTGATGTCATAGAAAGATTTGAATTTGAGACAGCATAGATGGCTTGATCTATTGAAAGATTATGATCTTGTTATTGATTACCACCCGGGAAAAGCCAACGTAGTGGCGGATGCTTTGAGCAGAAAATCCCTATATACTTTGGCAGCAATGAATACCCGGTTATCGTTGTTTGATGATGGTTCAATCATAGTTGAGTTAAAAGCTAGACTAATGTTTTTGCAACAAATCTTTGAAGCTCAGAAAAATGATAGTAAGTTTCCATCCAAATGGGTATAAAGTGAATCGACTTCTGCCTCAGAATTTTAGATCGGGACTGATGGTTTTTTGTTATTCAGAGGCATAGTATGTGTACTGAAAAGTTCAGAACTAGTACAGAAGATTTTGAATGAAGCTCATAATGGTAACATGTCTATTCATCCTGGTAGTAATAAAATGTATAATGATCTGAAAAAGATGTATTGGTGGTCGGGAATGAAATGAGATATTTCTAAGTTCGCATCTAAGTGTTTGATATTTCAACAGGTAAAAGCAGAAGATCAGTTGTCTTCTGGACCATTACAGTCAGTTACGATACCAGAATGGAAATGGGAAAGAATTACCATGGACTTTGTAACGGGATTACCCCTGTCTCCAAAGAAGAAAGATGCCATTTGGGTAATTGTTGATCGGTTGACAAAGTCTGCACACTTTATTCCATTACATATGGATTACTCCTTGGATAGATTGCCTGAATTATATGTTTATGAGATTGTCAGATTGCATGGAGTGCCTGTCTCCATTATTTCAGATAGAGATCCTCAGTTTACATCTCGATTCTGGAGGAAATTACAAGAAGCTCTGGGTACTCAGTTACACTTTAGCACTGCATTTCATCTCGAGACAGATGGTCAATCTGAATGGGTAATACAGATCTTGGAAGATATACTTCGGTGTTGTATACTTGAGTTTGAAGGTATCTGGGAAAGGTATTTGCCTTTGGTTGAATTTGCTTATAATAATAGTTATTAGTCTAGTATTAAAATGGCATCGTATGAAACTTTGTATGGTCACAAATGTAGAACACTATTGTACTGGGTAGAACTCAGTGAGAAAAAGTTACATGAAGTTGACTTAGTCTCAGAGACTGAGGAAAAAGTGAAAGTAATTCGGGACAGTTTGAAAGTAGCCTCTGATCGTCAAAAGTCCTACGCTGATTTGAAGCGAAAAGAAATAGAGTTTCAAGTTGGTAACAATGTATTCTTTAAAGTGTTGCCTTGTAAGAAAGTTCTCTGGTTTGGTCGTAAAGGAAAATTGAGTGCACGGTTTATTGGACCATATGGAATTACAGAAAGAATTGGACCGGTTGTTTATCGGTTAGCTTTACCTCCAGAATTTGATCGGATTCATAATGTTTTCCATGTGTCTATGTTACGACGGTACCGATCCGATCCTTCACACGTTATTTCTCCGACAGAGGTGGAGATACAGCAAGATATGACTTATAGTGAATAACCAATCAAAATCTTAGCTTGGAAAACGAATGAGTTAAGAAATAAAAATGTAGCTTTAGTAAAAGTTCTTTGGCAACGACATGGTATTGAAGAAGCCACTTGGGATCCAGAGGATGCTATGAGGAAGCAATACTCGAACCTTTTTACTGGTAAGATTTTCAAGGACGAAAATACCTAATGGGGGAGAGTTATAACATCCCATTTTTCAGTAAAATAGGAATAGTAGTTTCAGGACCACAAATTCGACCAAAATATAATGTTTATTTTTATTTCATTAAATGGTCCGTATTATAATAGGCATGTCTTGTGAAAAATTTGATTTAAAAATTTTATCGATTAATTGTTTAATTACGAGAATGACTAAATCGCATAAAATGCGAAAGTTGAATTCTAGTAGCTATAAGGATTAAATAGCTATGGAATTCAAATCTAGAGGTATTTATATGGTAATTAGACCATTAAAGAAAAGTATGTAGATTCTTGGTGACTCATCCATGGAAATATAGAAAGAGGGCAAGTACTAAATTAGAAATTGTAAAATACTTAATTAATTAAAAATGAAAAGAAAGTATCATCTTATTTTCTCGTCATCTTCAACCTAAAAACACATGGAAACCCTAGGAGAGAGAGGAAACTTTCAAGACCTAATTGGGTAAGTTTTCTTGTCTCGTTTTTAGTAATTTTGATATTTTTGAAACCAAAATAGCTTAATCTCTCCATTTGATGGATTAATTTGAAAAGGTATCAAAGTATAGAAAATGGGTCAAGGATGTATATGTTGAAATTAGAAATTTATGGTAGAAAATGAAAGGTTGTTAATACATAAACAACATTTTCAAAGTGATTTTTGATAGAAACATGATTTTGGGACTAAAATGTGAACTTGAGAAATTGAAGAAAAATTCTGAATTTTATGAATACAAGTGCTGTAAAATTTGTAATAGGATTTTGGTTAGGCTTGGAATAGGGAGTAAATTGCAAAAGTGTCATTTTCCGTTTCTAGGGATGAAATCGAAATGTATGAAAAAGTTAGGGGCAAAATGGTAACTTTGCCTAGGAAGTAAATTGAGTCCATTTAAATATGAAATGTGTGAAATTGATGATTAAATTCATTTATGTAGATTTGGACAACACTAATTCGAGATTTGATCGAGGAAAAGAAAAGGTTTCGGATTAGTAGATTTCTAACGCGAATAAGTGTCGGGGTAAGTTCGTGTAACCTAATTGAGCATGTAAATGTGTTTAAATTGAATGTTGTGATTGTATGAAATATTATTATCAATTGATCTGAATTATTTGATTTCTATAAAGAAAAATTGAATACATGCTTGAAATGATGAAAAAGGGTTAAGTCTTGATTGAATATTGAATTTCGATGATTATATGCGCTTTCCTGAAACTAATAA
Organism: Gossypium arboreum; assembly: GCF_025698485.1. Classification (NCBI taxonomy): domain Eukaryota; kingdom Viridiplantae; phylum Streptophyta; class Magnoliopsida; order Malvales; family Malvaceae; genus Gossypium; species Gossypium arboreum. The sequence goes on along the minus strand of NC_069072.1, from coordinate 11,535,440 downwards.
AGTCCTGCATTTGTTGGAGAAGGGATTTAGCTTGGACGAGTAATCCTATTGACCTTGTCATAGAAAGGATTTAACCTGAACGGGTAATCCTAATATAATGCCTCTCGAGTATATGTTACGATAAGGGTTTAACCTGGACTTGTAATCCTAATTGAGCTCTTTGAGCATATGTTATATAAAGGACTTGTAATCCTGTTATACAATATGTGGCTCGAGAGTGTGTTCCTTGATTAAATGCCCTAATGGGTACCCTCAAACAAAATTTTTGGATTATGGAATCGTACACCTCGAGTGTACTACTTGAGCATCCACTGAAATTTCAATGATTCAACTGACACAAAACTCTTGACATGGCATGAGAATTATGAGGTGAAATGATAATGTCTTGAAAGAATAATGATAATGTCATGTTGAATGGCGAAAATCTCATAATTTGAATGCTTAAAATAGTTGGAATATGTTTGTATGTTTTTGTGCAGGAAAATGGTGAGTTTTTGGGTGACAAATGAGGCTAGAAAATGGCCTTATTTTGTCCACATGGGCAGACACACGAGAGTGTGTCACACACGGCTTACCCATGGGCATGTGGTCCGGCCGTGTGTCCCTTGTATCTTAAAAATGAGAAACAGAATGCTCAGAATTGGGCACACCGCCAGAGACATGGGTGTGTGTCTCAGCCGTGTGGTTGACACGGCCTTGGGCCCGGGCGTGTCACACAGCCGTGTGAAAACTGCACCTAAATTTTGAAATTTAAATTCGCCACACGGCCTAGCACACGTGCATGTGACTTCAATGCCTTCATGCCTTAAAAGTCAGTACACGGGCGTGTGTAGTTCACGGCCTGACCACTCGGGCATGTCCTTAGGCCATACTTGATTAAGTCCCGACTTGATTCTAATGGTCGTATTGGACCTCGAGGGTCCAATTAGGGGACGTTTTGAATGATTTCTATTAGTGAATAGTAATTTACATAAATTATTTGTAAAATGTTCTGAATGTTTCGGTAATGCTCCAAAACCCTATTCCGATGACGGATACGGGTTAGGGGTGTTACACACACGCTTGTATTTTTGCCCGTGTGCTTATTTCTGAGCATTCTGTTTCTCAATTTTAAGATGCAGGGGACAAATGGCCGAGCCACATGCCCATGTTCCAGGCCGTGTGTTACACACGGTCAAAACACACGCCCGTGTTGTAACAGCCCATTTTTGGGTCAAATCGAAACAATGGTTTTGGGACCACAAATCCAAAGTAGAAATATTTTTTTACTATTTGTTTAAGATCTACAACATGATAGAATAATTGTATGAAAACTTCGTTAAGAAATTTTATCAATTGAGTACTCAATTTGACTAGATGGACTAAATTGCAATAAGTACAAAATTTGAGTTCTATAGGCTAAAGGTTACTAATTGTTATGAAATTCTAAATTAGAGGTCCTCAAATGGTAATTAGACCATTATACTTTAGTATGGACAAAAATGGACATGATTAGGGAAAAATTTCAAAGTTTAAGTGATGGCCATTTTGGTAATCTAGTAAATAAAGACAAAAATAACTAAATAAAAGTGTCCATCTTCTCAATTTAGTCCCCCCATAGTCGAATTTGAATAAGAATACATAGCTAGGGTTTTGGCCACTTTCAAGCTCGATTATAAATGTGTTTTTGTCTCGTTTTTAATGATTTCTATATTTTTGAGATCGTTGTAACTTGATTTAGCTATTTCAAGGACTAATTTGAAAGAAAAATAAAGTATAAAATTTTACCCATGATGAATATATTTTTATTTTTATGTTTAATGGTAGAAAATGCATGTTTATTGTTTGTTAAACGATTTTTACAAAGTGATCTTCGGTAAAAATGTCGATTAGGGACTTATTTGTAAAAAGTTATAAAATGTGTAGAAAAGTGTAAATAAATGAAAAAAGTGGGCTGGTATGAGTATGAGTAGGTTCAGCTAGGCTTGGGTTGAGAAGAAATAGAATGAAACTCATTTTACGAGCCTAAGGACTAAATTGTAAAATGTTGAAAAGTTAGGGACAAAAATGTAATTTTTTCCATATTGTGTTTTTGGGCTAAATTGAATAATGTGATAAGTAAATGAGATGAATTAGGTATTATAGATCAAGAAAAATGAAGTTCGGGTCTATATTAGGGGAAAATCAAAGTAATTGATGAATAGACTCGTTTGGCCGTTTTTGCATCCGTGGTAAGTTTATATGTTAAATAAGCTTTAATATAATTGTATTTAATAGCTTTAATATTGCATGAACTGTATAATTGGCTATGTAGATGAGTTTAATTCTATGAACGAGTTCGACGATGATTTGACAAGTAAGAAATCCTGTTTGAACCTTAGGAATAGATTAGGATACAAGTGACATACCATTAGGGTTTTATGTCATGTGATCCGAGTGCTAGTCCTGTACATCCTATCGGTGGCTGAGTATACCGGCATATGTTGCTGTTACTTATGTAACACCCTAAATTTCTGTAATTTCAGCTTTTGTGAAATTGTAGCATAAAAAAATATCTGAATATGTTTTTGCATGAATTTGCATAATATCTGTCTGCTTTTTTGTCTAAATGATTTTGGGGTGTGTTAGGGAAGTCCCAAGTTCAAGTTTCAACTTGGGAAAATTTTGGTTTTTTATTTAAATAAAACCCGGCTTTTGGTTAGTGGGCTTATAAGAATTTATTGGTAAAAACTTAACAGAATGGGCCTACTGCTCTAGTGGTTAAATGGCAAGGGTTTATGCTAAAGGTCTTGTGTTCAAATCCTGGCTTGGGCATTATTTTTGCCACTAAGGCCATGATAGAATTGGAGGTGAGCTAAAACATTGAAGTGGTAGGGTTTACAGGTTTTTCTGAGTAGTTTCCCCAAAAGAACTTTCTCTGCCAACCTCTCCACATTTTTTTTCTTTTCTTTTTGCTGAAATTTCCCTTGCTTTCCTCCCATTCGTTTTGATTTTGTATTAACGGGCTTCTACAATTCATTGACGTTCTCTTCATTGGTAAGTTTCTGCTTGTCGTTCGTAAACATCGTTTGATTAAAAGCTTAAGAGGAAATTTTTTTGGGTGTTTAGGTACTGATCAAGGGGCTGTTCTTCATTCCTGAACAGTGAATTAAGCGCGTTGTATTCACTGGTTTTTGCTCGAGGTAAGAAATTTAACGATTTTGGGGTGAAATACCTCGTTTAGTTTTAATCAAAAATTGTTTAAGTGACTGAAATGGGTCATGAAATTGTGGAATATAGGTTCAGGAGTGCTCGAGATCGCATTAGGCTTCAATCGAAACCAGGTATGTACTCTAATCGATCTGAAACTGTGTTTCGGTAAAAGTTGAAAATGATTCTATTGACGCCACACGGGCGTGTGGACTACCCGTGTAGAGGCCGTGTGGCAAGACACGACCGTGTGGTCGACAAAGTAGGCCATGTGCGCGCCACACGGGCACGACGAACTCAGGCATGTGAGGCTGGTGAGGCCGTGTGCGAGGCACGGGCTTGACCAATTAGGCCGTGTGGGCCACATGGGTGAACCACACGAGCGTGTGGGATCTTGGGCCAAGCTGTGTGATCCACACGGGCAAGGCCAATCTTGCTGTGTGAGCCACACAGACGTATGGGCCCACACGAGCAGGGCATATGGGCGTGTGAGCCCAAATTTTTTGAAATGTTCTGCAAAGTTGTACGGGTCGCCCAAGTGGACTGTGACTTGATTGTAGGGTTGGTAAGCGTTACTTAGACCCCTATACTCTGATCTAATACTAAGATGTATGTAAAAACATGATAATTAAAGCATGTACATTTGCTCTAATTTGATGATGATGTTATGATTTGATATCTGCACATGAGCATGCCTTGTTATTTATGTTGTATTGCATTGGGTTGGGTATATTGTTGAAGAGAAGAAAAACTGAAAGGCTATTAGCCTGTCATTTAGCAGCTATGTTGCATATATCTGATATGTGCCGTATACGGTACCATTTGGTTTGTAGGGTTGGATGGGTTGATTTTATCCCCATACTTGGTGTGTACGGCTGGGTGGGCCGATTTTATCCCCACATGGTGTGTTGGGTTGGACGGAGATGGTGTGCAAGGTTGGTGGGCATGACTGTTCTGTTTGATATGCATGTATGTCTGTCTGGGCTAAGGCCCGAATGTGTCTGATATTGTTCCGAGTGGGCTAAGGCCTACACTGATCCTGTTAAGAGCTTAGGCTTGATTATGAATGTTTGACTACTATCCATTTATATACGTGGTTTACTGTGGGGATCTACACACTAAGTTTGTGAAAACTCACCCCTTATTTTATTTGTCTGTCAGGTAATCCCCAGCAGTAGGTGGATCGGCGCAGCGAAAGGGCTCGACGGTGACCACTGCTACATACACTTTGGTTTTAAAGTTTTTTAATATTTTATTATTTTAATTGCTTTAGTTGGGAGTAATTATGTAATTTATGTTTTCAGACTGTTTGGTTTAAGTTCGAAATTTTGAAATGCTGTTTATGGATTTTGGAACTGCAACTTTATTTGTTCTTAAGCTTTTGTGAACTAAAAAATGTTTTCAAGCAAATTAATCAATATATGTTTTCTAAGTTAAGTAAAAGGTGGTAACTGGAACGATTTTTGGGTAAACACGGTTTTAAATACATTCTCATGTGACTTCGTCAGATTCAGCCATAACGTCTAGGCCGAGTTTGGGGCGTTACATTTAGTGGAATTAGAGACAGGTTGTAAAACTTGGCTGTGGATTTAGGTTTCAAAATTTGGTTTTTGTAAAATGATTTGTAAAGCGATTTGAAATAATTTTGATAACGACTATGTGGTACATCGAGGCTCCAAGACTGATCCTATAAGTTCTTTGAAACTCTAATATGTACTGTCTGAAAGCATGTTTATACTAAAATTTTTTCTGAATCTGTCTGAAATACTGTGTATGTGTTATGAGACTACTATGGGTAGTAAGTTACTGAAACTTAGGTAGTGTAAACTGAAAACCGTAGTGAGCTTATTACTCGTGATAATTGACTCTGAAACTCTGATACTGTTCTGCATAAAATATCTGCTAATAATTATCGAAACTGTAAACTGATGTGCATAAAACTTCTAAATACAGATTAATTCGATAGTTATGATGAGTGTACGTGGTACCCGTGGACAGGGTACTAGAGGCCGAGGTAGAGGCTGTAGAGGGATTCAAGCTGAGTCATTCACATCTGATACGATTCCTAATTTGTACACTAGTGAGACACTGGTGTCACCTGTTACTGAGGCTTGTGCTGAGTCTCATGACCATGCAGCTAGGGATGACGCACTGTTCCAGGCCATGCTGTGAATTTTGGAGAGGGTCGCTGGAGCAAATACTAGATCTGGAGGCCGTGGGTCAGTTACGAAACGATTCTGGTCGAATGGGGCTGAAATGTTTAGGGGCATCGCTGGAGTTGCTTCGAATGTGGCCGAGTACAGGATGGAGGCCACGGAGCGCATAATGGATGATTTGGACTTCACTGGTGAGCAGAAGCTCAAGGGGGTAGTGTCTCTTCTTTGCAATGAGGCATACTAATAGTGGTTGACTGTTAAGGAGGATACTCATCCTGATTGGTTGTCATGGGATTTGTTTAAGACCACCTATTAGAGTAGGTATGTGGGAGTTAGCTACACTGATGCTAGGCGACGTGAGTTCCTAAATCTCACTCAAGGGGACCATTCGGTGGCCGAGTATGAGGCTGATTTTCTGTGACTGAGCCGTTATGCGAGGGGCATGGTGGCAGCAGAGTATGAGCGCTGTGTTCGATCCGAGGATGGTCTTTGAGACAGTGTGCGAGTTTTGATAGCTCCTCAGAAGGAGTTGGGATTTCTCAGCCTTGGTCAAGAAGACCAAGATAGCCGAGGAGGTGAAGCACTCTGAGCGCCAAAACCGTGAAAAAGGGAAGGCTAAGAGGGATTCTGAGTCTTCTGGTGCTGGGATGAGGTCTAGAAAAAAGGCCAAGACTGACAGGCCCACGAGAATTGGGCCTATTGCTGCACTTACTGGGGTGGCGATCTGTCAGCTTTGTAATAGACGCCATTCGGGTGAGTGTTGGAGAGCTACTAGAGCTTGTTTGAGGTATGGGTCGACTGAGCATCGAGTTAAGGATTGTCCACTGAGGGGTAATCAGATGCAAGCTTCGGTTGCTGAGACTGCATAGCCGCCGAGAGGGGTACAGTAGTCACCTAGTGGCCGAGGACAGGCTAGGGGTGGTAACGATATTTGTCGAGGTCAGATAGCACCAACAGAAGTGTTGGGCCGACTGAGGCGAGGCAGCCTACACTTGTTTATTCTGCACGTCGTCGTAAAGATGGAGATGCTCCGGACATCAACACGGGTATATTTTTAATCCTCAATGTAACTTATGTTCCACTGATAGACATAGGCTCTATACATTCCTATGTTGCATGTTCTGTGTTTGAGACTTTGGGAATTCCGTATGAGAGCACTTCTAGTGAGATTTTAGTGGTAAGTCCATTGGGGCAGTCCATTAGGGTTAGTAAATTGTTTAGATACGTTCTGTTGGAAGTCCAATGGATGATATTTTTGGCTGATCTATTGGAACTTCCATTTGGGGAGTTCAACTTAATTTTGGGTATGGACTAGTTGGTGAATGATCTTGTAAGTCTGGTTTGTGCTGAAAAGAGGGTTGTTCTGAGGACCAAGGAGGATAATGAGATAGTCGTGATTGGAGAACGGCGGAATTATTTATCTAATGTGATATCTGCGTTAGTGGTAGAGAAGTTGGTGAGGAAAGAATGTGAGGCGTTTATGGCCTACATTAGTGTTTTCGATTCTGTAGACTCTTCGGTTAAGGACATCCGTACTGTGAGAGACTTTCCAAATGTTTTTCTAGAGGAATTTCCAGGATTACCTCCAAGTCGTGAGGTAGCTTAGTATCGAGTTGATTTCTGGTACAGCTCCGGTGTCTATCGCCCTTTATCAAATGGCGTTGAAGGAGCTAGCAAAATTGAAGGCTGGAATACAGGAGCTATTGGTAGTAGGTTTATTCGTCCCAGTGTGTCTCTATAGGGAGCACATGTTCTGTTCGTAAAGAAGAAGGATGGTACGATGAGGATGTGTATCGATTACCGTCGTTGAATAAGTTGACGATTAAGAATAAATTCCCACTTCCGAGGATACATGATTTATTCAATCAGTTCACAGGGGCTTCTGTGTTCTCTAAAATCGATCTGCAATCAAGTTATCATCAGTTAAGGGTCAAGGAGGCCAATGTGCATAAGACTACATTTAAGACTCGTTATGGACATTACGAGTTTCTAGTTATGCCCTTTGGGTTGATTAATGCACCAGCGACATTTATGGATCTGATGAACCGTGTGTTCGAACCCTACTTGGATCAGTTCGTTGTAGTGTTTATAGACGATATTCTGGTGTATTCTAAGATGAAGACGAACACGATGGGCATCTCAGGGTTGTTCTGCAGATCCTTCGTGAGAAACAACTTTACACGAAGTTCTCTAAATGTGAATTTTGGCTTAAGGAGGTAACCTTTTTGGGACATGTGGTGTCTGCTAGGGGAATTCGTGTTGATCCTCGTTAGATTGAGGCTGTGTTGGATTGGAAACACCAGAAGAATGTGTCAGAGATCCACAGTTTTTTGGGACTGGCAGGATATTATCGACGCTTCGTAAAAGGGTTCTCGTTGATCGCAGCACCATTGACTAAGTTACTGCGTAAAGGAGTTCCTTTTGTTTGGACTGACACACAGCAGGAGAGCTTTGAGAAGCTCAAGATAGTTTTGACTCAAGCTCCAGTTCTGATACAGCCTGATCCTGGTAGGGACTTCGTGGTTTACAGTGATGCGTCACATGTGGGTTTGGGTTGCGTCTTGATGCAAGACGGTAGGGTAGTTACCTATGCGTCTCGACAGCTTAAGACTTACAAGGCTAATTATTCAATGCATGATTTAGAGTTGGCTATAGTTGTCTTTGCATTAAAGATTTGGAGGCACTATCTGTACTGTGAAAAGTGTACCATCTACACTGACCACAAGAGCCTCAAGTATCTCCTCACTTAGAAGGAGTTGAATCTTAGGCAGTGACGATGGGTTGAGCAGCTTAAAGATTACAATTGCAGTATAGAGTATCACCCTGGAAAGGCCAAAGTGGTGGCTGATGCATTAAGCCGTAGGGCTGTGGCTGATTTGAGAGCGTTGTTTGCTCGACTGAGTCTTTATGATGATGGGAGTCTTCTGGCAGAGCTACAAGTGAAGTCGACATGGATTCAGCAGATTAGAGCTAATCAGTTAGAGGATAAGACTCTCGAGATACGATTTCATCAGGTTGAGACTGGGACTACTACAGATTTTAGGCTAAATTATGATAAGGTATTGTGCTTCTGAGGTAGGATCTGTGTACCTAATGATGGGGATTTGAGGCTGTCGATTTTGAGGGAAGCGCATAGTAGTCTGTGCGCTATGTATCGTGGTAGAAATAAGATGTATAAAGATCTCCAAGAGTTGTACTGGTGGCCAGGGTTGAAGCATAAGGTGATCGATTTCTTTGCTTGTTGTTTGACTTGTCAGCAGGTTAAGGCTGAGCATCAGTTGCCTTCGGGGTTGCTACAGCCGGTTAAGATACCGATGTGGAAATGGGAGTGAGTGACGATCGATTTCGTTAGTGGGTTGCCCCTAACACCCACTAAGAAGGATTTTGTTTGGGTCGTCGTGGATCAATTGACCAAGTCTACACACTTCATTCCTGTTAGGACAGTCTTCTCTTTACAAAAGTTGGCTAAACTTTACATCTTAGAGATAGTAAGACTGCATAGGGTACCAGTGTCAATTATCTCTGATAGGGATCCTCGGTTTACTGCTCGATTTTGGCAGAAGCTTCATGAGGCTTTGGGTTCACGACTTGACTTCTGTACTACATTTCATCCTCAGATAGATGGTCAGTCAGAGAAGGTGATTTAGATACTGGAAGATATGTTGAGGGGCTGTGTTGAACTGAGTTGGGTGAGCGACGTCTTTTGGGTCCGGAGTTAATTTCAGAGACTGAGGATAACGTCTGGTTGATTCGAGAGCATCTGAAAGCGGTTTCTAATAGACAGAAGTCTTATGCTGATTTGAAAAGGAATGACATTGAGTATTTTGTGGAGGACTTGGTCTTCCTTAAAGTTTTTCCATTGAATAAGGTTCTGAGGTTCGGATGCAAGGGTAGGTTGAGTCCTCGATTTATTGGGCCGTACTGGATTCTGAAGCGAGTTGGGCCAGTCGGGTATCAGTTAGAGTTACCTCTAGAGTTAGATCATATTCACGATATTTTTCATGTCTCGATGTTGAGACATTACCGCTCTGATCCCATGCACATTGTGTCTGTGGAGGAAATTGAGGTTAGACCAGATCTGACGTTCGAGGAGGAGCCAGTTCAAATTTTGGATCGCGACGTCAAAGTTCTATGTAGAAAGTCTATTCCCGTAGTGAAGGTGTTGTGGCAGAATCATAGCATTGAGAAGGCTACTTGGGAGCCAGAAGATTCAATGCGTCAGCAGTACCGTCACCTTTTTTGACCAAGTAAAATTTGAGGACAAATTTTCTTTAAGGGGGTAGAGTTGTAACACCCCAAATTTATGTAATTTCGAATTTTTTGAAATTGTAGCATAGGAAAATATCTGAATATGTTTTTGCATGAATTTGCATAATATCTGTCTGCTTTTGTGTTTAAGTGCTTTTGGGGTGTGTTAGGGAAGTCCTAAGTTCAAGTCTCAACTTGGGCAAAATTTTGGTTTTTTATTTAAATAAAGCCTGGTTTTTGGTTAGTGGACTTATAAGAATTTTGTAACACCCCAAACTCGGCCTAGACGTTATGGCCGAATATGGTGCGTCACATCAAACCATTTTTCAAATTTGATCTTTCTGGTGAAAATCCATTACTGAATCTAAATTTATTATTAAACCACAGTTCCCATCAAAACTTTTACCAATTTGTTTGCCTTTGGTATATTACGTCATTTAAAATCGCGGAAGCATTTTGAAAACTTTGTTGTTGGAAGCTTCTATTCCTTAGAAAAATCATGCCATTTTGAAATCTCGAGTTTTCCTAGACTAGCAGTTTATAATAAGAAATCACAATCCAAATTAAAACTTAAAACCCACCAACGACCTTATTACATAAAAAAAACCCAAAACGAAATCTAATTGCAATTAAAAGAAACAGAAACAGTAGTGTGGCCATCTCCGAGTCCCTTGTAGCTCCAAACCATCTAAGCTTAGGGATTACCTGCACAGTTAGAAACGGGGTGAGTTTACGATAACTCAGTGTGTAATCCCAAACAACAAACAAACAGTGAATAACATAGTGTCAGTACAATCTGGGCCAAAGCCCTATTCAGTAACAATACAGTCTAGGCCTTAGCCCTTAAACAGTAGCAGTATGGGCCTAAGCCCTAATTTAGTCTCGACATATACTGGTCCGAAGCCTTTTCATAAATCATATAACTGGGCCGAAGCCTTTTCATAAATCATATCCCTGGCCGAAGCCTTTACTGTAAGCGGTATGGCCCATAGGCCCATTTCAATATCACATGTAATATCAATGAATGTATGCAAGCCCATTTGGGGAGACTACTCAACCCACCATCTACTACTCTCCACCCGTACCAACCAACACACCATGTGGGGAATAACTCAACCCACCCAAACCAAACTCTCCACTGGCAGCATAGCTGCTTTATCATATAACTGGAGGCCTAGCCTCTTTTAATAACTGGGGCAAAGCCCTTTTTGATAAATTGGGGCAAAGCCCTTTTCGGTAAACTGGGGCATAGCCCTTTTAGCACTTCCTCCATTTATAAAACCCAACCCATGCAACATGTCATGTATGCAGAATGTCATGCCCATATTTGAATCAAACAATCACAGTCAAGTCATTCATATCACCAACATATATTCACAATCAAATCCATCAGCCACACAGTCCAAGTCAGTCACTTGCCCACAAGGGCAAAACAATCATTTTTCATATTATAAAGGTAATTTCGTAATTTTACCAAATATCAGGGTTTTCCATTTTCATTAACAATTATCAATATTTCCGAGTGTTTAAACAATGATCTTTAACCCACTTTATCAAATTCGGGCTTTTGGGCCTAAAACCCCTAATGGGCGCTACGAATGCTGATTTAGCCCACTAAGCCTACTTAATTCAAATTTTACAACAGTACTAACCGTGTTAACATGCAACTTTTCCAGATTCCATTTTCTATCAGTTTTACCCAAATGGGCCCGAAAGCCCATTGGGCCTGATTCTAGCCCATTGAGGCCCAACTTACCATCGTGCACAAAATGCGCTCTTACCTGCTCCATCGATCCAAACACCGATCATATCGTATCTATCGCAAAGGCAAAATCACAAGTTCCCGAAATGCCAAAATTTTAGCATTTCGGCGAATATTAATCTAAGCTACTGCGAGGGTTATTACACACCTGTTAGGGTTGAAGTTGAAACGTTTCCAAAATCAATCACCTACGATAACCACCACCTATCACTTAAACTTAACTAATTCAATATCAATATATGTAAATCCTAAGCACATCAGTCATACGGAACATAAGGACATATTCGTCATTTTACCGTACAGGGGTATTACGGTCACATTACCCTACAGGGGCTTTACGGTCTTTTTACCTATTAGGGGTATTTTAGTCATTTCATCCTACAAGGGTGTTTTGGTAAATCTACAAACCAAGGGTATTTCAATAATTTTGTAAACCAATAGTATTTCTATAATTTTTAGAAAGTCAATGGTATTTCTGTAATTTCGTAAATCAAGGGTATTTTGGTAATTTTACAAATTGAGGGTATTTCGGTAATTTCACAAACCAGTGGTATTTTGGTAATTTTACAAACTAGGGGTATTTTGGTAATTCTACCCTATAGGGGTATTTCAGTAATTTCATAATCGAGGGTAAAATGGTAATTTTGTAAGTCGAGGGTAAAATAGTGATTCTATAAATCGAGGGTACTTTGGTAATTTTATAAGTCGAGGGCATTTCTGTAATTGGTAAACTAAAGTATTCTAAATAGGGATAGCAATACAAATGGCCCTAAAGCCCATTCTCGGCCCAAATGGGCCCACCCGCTCGTGTGGCCCTTTTAGCCCAAATCTAGCCACAAATATGAGATTCACCTAGCCTAGTCCAATATTTACTACACAATCAAACAACTTATCTAATTGGGCTCATAGGCCCATTGGGCCCACATAGCCCCTTTCGGCCCATCGCGGCCCGAAGTAACCATCCTACAACTAGAGTAGTGAGAAATACACACCTGATAGGAGACTAGAGTTAATCCACGCTCTGAGCACTTTTAGCCGACGCCCAACCCAAACGAGCACGCCATACAACGAAAGGGATTAGCCAAAAAAGGTACCTTTACTCTCCTCATGGTTCTCTCTATTTAAAGCCAGCTTCGCATCCACTCTTATGTTAGCTTCCCGATATGGGATCCTTCCAACATCAGATTTTAAATTCAACACCAACTCTTACCGCTCCCTGTTAGCAAAATAAATGCTCTTTGATTGCCATGAGTTTCGAACCCTGGACCTCCTTGCCAACTCTATGACGCCACCTTGCCACTTCACCACAGGCTCTTTTTGTGTCATATTTTATTCCCAATTAATTATAAGGTCTAAAGGTCAAAGTCCAGGTTCCCTTAAAAAAAACAGAATAAATTGCAAGAGCCAAGGCTTGAACCCAGGCTCCCATACAACCTTAATTACGCCACTTCCACTAGACCACATTGCTCATTGTGTCATTTATTTAACACAATAATTTAAAAGGCCCTCATCCAAGCATCTAGGTTTTTTTCACTTAATACCAAAATTTTTACTAAAGCCCAAGTTTGAACCCAAGATTTCTCCAACACTTCTCAAAGCCATTAACCACTAAAGTAAACATTTAGTTGTTTCATTTCATTGCACAATTAAATACCTATATACAACCTCCTTACGGACACCCACTCAAGGCCCAATACTTCTAGGCCCAAATTTGGGGTGTTACAAATTTATTGGTAATAACTTCACAGAATGGGCCTGTTGGTCTAGTGGTTAAGTGGCAAGGGTTTATGCTAAAGGTCCTTTGTTCGAATCCTGGATTGGGCATTATTTTTGCCACTAAGACCGTGATAGAATAAGACGTGAGCTAAAACACTGAAGTGGTAGGCTTTATCAGATTTTTCTGAGCAGTTTCCTCCAAAAGAACTCTTTATGCCAAAATTCTCTACTATTTTTCCCCTCTCCACGTTCTTTTTCTTTTCTTTTTGCCAAAATTTCCCTTGCCTTCCTCCCATTCATTTTGATTTTGTATTAACGGGCTTCTACGATTAATTGACGTTCTCTTCATTGGTAAGTTTCTGCTTGTCGCTCGTAAGCATCGTTTGATTAAGAGATTAAAGGGGAATTTTCTTTGGGTGTTTAGGTACCAATCAAGGGGCTGTTCTTAGTTCCTGAATAGTGAATTAAGCGCGTTGTATTTACTGGTTTTCGCTTGAGGCAAGAAATTTAACGATTTCAGGGTGAAATACCTCATTTAGTTTCAATCGAAAATTGTTTAAGTGACTGAAATGGGTCATGACATTGTGGAATATAGGTTCTGGAGTGCTCGGCATTGTGTTAGGCTTTAATTAAAACCAGGTGTGTACCCCAATCGATCTGAAACCACGTTTCAGTAAAAGCCAAAAACGCTTCTATCGACACCATGCGGACGTATAGACTGCCCGTGTGGAGGTCGTGTGGCGAGGCACGGCCGTGTGAGGCTAGAGAGGCTGTGTGCGAGACACGGGCTTGACCAATTAGGCTATGTGGGCCACATGGGTATGTGGGATCTTTGGCCAGGCTGTGTGATCCACACGGGTAAGGCCAATCTAGGCTGTGTAAGCCATACGGGAGTGTAGGCCCACACAGGCAGGGCACGCGGGCGTGTGAGCTCGATTTGTTTGAAATGTTCTGCAAGGTTTCACAGGTCGCCCAAGTCGATTGTGACCTGATTGTAGGGTTGATAAGCGTTACTTAGACCCCTATACTCTGATCTAATACTAAGATGTATGTAAAAGCATGATAATTAAAGCATATGTATCTGTTCTGATTTGATGATGATGTTATGATTTGATATTTGCATATGAGCATGCCTTATTATTTATTTTGCATTGCATTGGGTTGGGTATGTTATTGAAGAGAAGGAAGACTGAAAGGCTATTAGCCTGTCATCTGGCAGCTATGCTGCATATATCTGATACGTGCTGTATACGGTACCATTTGGTTTGTAGGGTTGGATGGGTTGATTTTATCCCCATACTTGGTGTGTAGGGCTGAGTGGGTCGATTTTATCCTCACATGGTGTGTTGGGTTGGTTGGAGATGGTGTGTAGGGTTGGTGGGCATTATTGTTCTGATTGATATGCATGTATGTCTGTATGGGCTGAGGCCCGAATGTATTTGATACTATTCTGAGTGGACTAAGGCCTACACTGATCTTGTTAAGAGCTCAGGTTCGATTATGATTGTTTGGCTGCTATCCGTTTACATGCATGCTTTACTATGGGGATGTACACACTGAGTTTGCGAAAACTCACTGCTTATTTTGTTTGTCTATCAAGTAATCCCTAGCAGTAGGTGGATCGGTGTAGCGGAAGGGCTCGACGGTGACCACTACTACATACACTTTGGTTTTAAAGGTTGTTAATATTTTATTTATTTTAATTGCTATAGTTGGAAGTAATTATGTAATTTCTGGTTTCAGACTATTTGGTTTAAGTTCAGAATATTGAAATACTGTTTATGGATTTTGGAACTGCAACGTTATTTGTTCTTAACCTTCCGCGAACTAAGAAATGTTTTCAAGCAAATTAATCAATATATGTTTTTTGAGTTAAGTAAAAGATGGTAACTAAAATGGTTTTTGAGTAAATAGGGTTTTAAATACATTCTCATGTGACTTCGCCAGATTCGGCCATAATGTCTAGGCCGAGTTTAGGGTGTTACAATTTGACAGCTTGTGTGAGCAGCACAGTATAACTATGTCTCGATTGACAGCTTGTGTGAGTAGGCCTGATAATGGCTCGAGAATGAGCATATATGTGCTATGGGATAGAGGTAGCAATGGCTACATATGTGGCACCTCGTGTGCAAATTTTTCCTGTGTATCTGATATTATTATTCCGAGTAGTTCATTGGGAATGGTAACGATGAGACTAAATATGAAATTAATACGATATGGTACAGGTATGTACTTTAACCTTATGATCTTTAATTTATGAAATGATGATTACAAGGTAAGTTTGTGATGGAATGAATTATGATCATGATTAATGTATGGTAAGGTTGCTTATTTCTTTCATTCGAGCTTACTAAGCTATATAGCTTACTCCATTTATTTTCCCATATTTTATAGTTTTGCCAAGCTAGCTCGAATTGGGGATCGTCAGAGATTCGCCTCACGCTACCAAAACTATCATTTTAGGTATTGATGAAATTTAGCATTTCGAGTATATGGGATGTATAAGGACTTGGTCATTTTGTTATATGTGTCATTGTTAATTTGGCCATGTAACTTAGCTCATATTGGTTGGAATTGGTTGTAAACTTATATATTATATCTATATGTATGGATGTGCCAATACCTTGTTGGTGATTTGGTATATTAATGCTTGGAAAATGGTTGAGTGTGGCTTAATGGGTTGCTGATGAATGGTTAAGTATAGCTCATTGGTATCTAGAAAATCTAAGGAGAATATTATGCATGATGAAAGTATGTGTGTGTATACCTTTGAATGTGAAATTGGTATGTTTGATTTGGCCTAATGAAATGTCATGAACATTGTAGATGATGGTATTGCATTAACATGTTCTAGCTATGATATGTGAATGTTTTGGTTTTCTAAGTATGCTATGGTTTGTGCCATTGAAATTGTGAAAGTTTAGTTGTAAATAAGGGTGGCAAATGGCTTGGAAAATAGCTTTTATTTTGTCCACACGGGTAGACACACGAGTGTATGTCTAGGTGTGACACATGGTTCATTGGCATGTGTTCTGGCCGTGTGTCCCCTGCACCTAAATTTTGATAAACAGAATTCTCAAAATTGAGCACACGGGCAAAGACACGGGCGTGTGTCTCAGCCGTGTAAAAGACACGGCCTCAGGCATAGGCGTGTGTCAGAGACGTGTGAAGTTTGCACCTATTTATGAAAATTGAAATATCCACATGGCTTAGCACACGGGGGTGTGGCTTGGTCATGTGATTACAATTTGTTCATGACTTACAAGTCAGAGAGTTACATGGGTTAGGGACACAGGTGTACATGGACACACGGCCTACCCACACAGGCGTGTCCCAAAATCATACGAGCGTGTGACCCCTATTTATAGCAAAAAAATTTCTAGGTTTTGTAAAAATTTTTAAAGTTCTCAGTTGAGTCTCAGACCAGTTCCAAAGCATGTTTTGGGCCTCGTAGGCTCGTATTAGGGACATTATGATTGAATACAAATGGTTTTAATTTGGATGCAAAATTTATGACTCGATTTGTATGTTTGTTTGTGATAAAAGTCCAATAATGCCTCGAGCCCTGTTCTGGCATTGAATAAGGCTAAAAAGTGTTACATGTAGTGGTATCAGAGCTATGATTTAATTGATTCTCGGACTAACCTAGCGCGTGTAAGAGTCTAGCTATACATGCCAGATATAATTTGTGATAGTGTGACGACTCTTGATAATTTAAATTGTGTTTTCATCTAGTAAATGGATCCCAACTGAGAGGTAGTTGATGATGTTGAAAGTAATGCGCTAGCTCCCGCCAAAGGGACAACGCCATCTAGAAGTAGACCAGTAACGGTTAGTCGGGGAGGAGAGGCTAGAGAAGCCTTCTCCCAAAGGATGAATAAGTGGTTTGCTGAGTTTGTTCGAACAAATCCGACAGCCGAACATCCTCCACCTCCAGCTAACCCCCAACCTGTTCCTATAGCTCCCCAAGGTGTAGAATTGTTAAGACTAAATAAGCCTCCAGTTGATAAGATTTGGAAATAAGCGGCTAAAGTATTTAGAGCCAATATTGATGATGATCCCGAAAGAGCAGAGTTTTGGCTAAAGAACTCTATCAAGGTATTTGATAAGCTTTTTTGCACACCGGAAGAGTGTTTGAAATGTGCTATCTCACTTTTGAGAGACTCGACATATCAGTGGTGGAATACTCTTATATTTATGGTACCGAGGGAAAAAGTTACTTAGGATTTCTTCCAAGAAGAGTTCAGAAAGATATATATCAGTCAAAGGTTCATTGATCAGAAACGTAAAGAGTTTTTAGAGCTGAAACAGGGCCGCATGTCTGTGACTGAATATGAGCAAGAGTTTGTCAGGCTCAGTAAATATGCTCAGGAATGTGTTTCCACTGAGGCTACCATGTGCAAGAGATTCAAAGATGGGTTGAATGAAGATATCAGACTGTTAGTTGGGATTTTAGAGTTGAAAGAATTTTTCGTCTAGTCGACCGAGCTTGCAAAGCTGAAGAGTTGAGAAAGGAAAAGAAAAAAATTGAGTTTGAGGCTAGAGACTCAAGAAAAAGACCAATGAGTAAGTCATTTCAATCTTAATCAAAGAAATTAAGGGATTTGTATACTTGTTTGAATGCTTCAGTCGGGTATCCCAATAGAGATCGTGGGAAGCAGTATTCGGGTTCTAAGGCCCAAGCTACGTCAATGGCGAGTGTTGGTAACGCTAGGTCAAATAGACCTAAATGTGAACACTTTGGTAGACGACATTCCGATGAATGTAGGATGAATAACCAAGATTGTTTTAAATGTGGCTCCCAAAATCACTTCATTCGAGATTGCTCGGAAATGACTGAGAAAGATAATTTTTAGAATGCAAGGTTGAGTAATACTGCCACTAGAGGGAGGCCACCGAGAAATATTGGAAGTGTAAATAGTTGCAGAGGTGTGATGAAAGAATTAACTGCGAGATCATAGGTTAGAGCACCTGCTAGGACTTATGCTATTTGTGCTCGTGAAAATACGTCATCCCCTATGTTATCACTAGTACATTTGCTCTTTATGATACTAATGTAGTTGCATTGATTGATGCTGGATCGACTCATTCTTATATTTGCATGAATCTGGTATCTAGTAAGAATTTGCCTGTTGAGTCTATTGAGTATGTGATTATAGTGTCGAACCCCTTAGGAAAATATGTTCTAGTTGATAAAGTTTGTAAAAGTTGTCCTTTAATGATTCTGGGTCACTGTTTTCTGGCTGACTTAATGCTTTTACCGTTTGATAAGTTTGATGTAATTCTTGTTATGCCTTTTGGATTAACTAATGCTCTTGCCATTTTTATGGATTTGATGAATCGGATCTTCAGACCGTATTTGGACAAGTTTGTAGTCGTGTTTATTGATGAAATCCTAATTTATTCCCGAGATGAGTCTGAGCATGCCGAACATTTAAGGATTGTATTGCAGACTTTGAGAATTAAGAAATTGTTTGCTAAGTTCAGCAAAAGTGAGTTTTGGCTCCTAAAAGTAAGATTTTTTAGGCATATTGTTTCAGCTTAAGGTATACAGGTTGATCCGAGTAAGATTTCAGCAATTGTTGATTGGAAACCACCAAGGAATGTATCTGAAGTTAGAAGCTTTTTGGGCTTAGCTAGTTCTTATTGACGCTTTGTTAAAGAATTTTCAATGATTGCTACACCTGTGACCAAATTGTTACGAAAGGATGTGAAATTCGAGTGGTGTGAGAAATGCCAAAAGAGTTTTGAACAGTTGAAAGTGTTGTTGACTGAGGCACCAGTGTTAGTACAACCTGACTCAGGGAAAGAGTTTGTGATTTTCACTGATGCGTCATTGAATGGTCTTAGTTGTGTACTAATGCAAGAGGGTAAAATGATAGCTTATACCTCGAGACAGTTAAAACTGTATGAAAAGAATTATCAGACGCATGACTTGGAATATCTGTAGACACCATTTATTTGGTTAGAAATGCCATATCTTCACCGATCACAAGAGTTTTAAGTATTTGATGATTCAAAAGGACTTGACTCCGCGGCAATGGAGATGGCTCGAGCTATTAAAAGATTATGAGTTGGTAATCGATTATCATCCGGGAAAGGCGAATGTAGTCGCTGATGCTTTAAGTAGGAAATCTTTGTTTGCTATGAGATCAATGAATACGCGGTCAACCTTCTCTGATAATGGATCGATCTTGGCTGAGTTAAAAGCTAGACTGGTATTTCTTTAGCAAATTTCTAAAGCATAGAAATGTGACAAAGAACTTCAAGCTAAAAGAGTTCAGTGCAAATCAACTAGTGATTTAGACTATCAGTTTGGGATTGATGATTGTTTGATGTTACGAGGTAGGATTTGTGTGCTGAGAAATACCGAGCTTATTCAGAAAATTCTTCATGAGGCACACAATGGTTGTCTGTCTGTTCATTCAGGAAGTACTAAGATGTATAATGATTTGAAGAAATTGTTTTGGTGGTTGGGTATGAAATGAGATATTTCTGAATTCGCATTGAGATGTTTAATTTTTCAACAAGTCCGAACATCAAGTACCTTAGGGTTTACTTCAGCCTTTGATGATTCTCGAGCAGAAATGGGATAAAATTACGATGGATTTCGTAACTGGATTACCTCTGATTCCGAAGAAGAAAGATACTGTTTAGGTCATTGCTGATAGATTGACAAAATCGGGTCATTTTATTCTGGTACGTATCGACTATTCAATTGATAAGCTAGCTGAATTGTACATTATTGAGATTGTTAGATTGCACGGAGTGTCTATTTCTATTATTTTGGATAGAGATCCGAGGTTTATGTCTCGATTTTGGAAAAAGTTGCAAGAGGCTTTGGACACAAAGTTGAACTCTAGTACCGTATTTCATCTGTAAATCGACGATCAATCTGAAAGAACGATTCAAGTTTTCAAAGATATGCTTCGCTATTATGTTTTAGAGTTTGAAGGTAGCTAGGAAAAATATTTACCTTTAGTAAAATTTGCTTATAAAAATAGTTTTCAGTCAAGTATAAAGTTAGCACCGTATGAGGCATTGTATGGCCGCAAGTGTCGAACTTCGTTTTACTGGACTGAGCTCAGAGAGAGACAGATTTATGGGGTTGATTTGGTTAGAGAAACCGAAGAAAAAGTGAAAGTAATTCGTGATTGTTTGAAAGCAACTTCGGACAGACAGAAATAGTACACGGATCTAAAACGAAAGGAAATTGAGTTTCAAGTTGGTGATAAGGTATTTCTGAAAGTATCACCGTGGAAGAAAATCCTTAGATTTGGTTGCAAGGGTAAACTGAGTCCGTGTTTTATTGGTCCGTATGAGGTTATTGAAAGAATAGGGCCGTTGGCATATCGTTAGCTTTACCAACAAAGTTAGAAAGGATCTACAATGTGTTTCATGTATCGATGTTGCACCTTTAACGATCAGATTCTTCGCATGTAATTTCGTAGACAGAGGTTGAAATTCGACCCGATATGACATATGGTGAAGAAACGATTAAAGTGCTATCTCAGAAAGTTAAACAATTGAGAAATAAAAGCATAGTCCTAGTGAAAGTCTTGTTGAGAAGACACAGGATCAAAGAAGCTATGTGGGAACCTGAGGAAGCTATAAGAAAACTATACCCAAACCTCTTTTCTGGTAAGATTTTCGGGGACGAAAATCCCTAAAGGGGGGAGAGTTATAACAGCCTGTTTTTGGGTCAAATCGGAGAAATGGTTTCGAGACCACAAATCTAAAGTAGAAATATTTGTTTTACTATTTCTTTAAGGTCTACAACATGATAGATTAATTGAGTGAAAACATCGTTAAGAAATTTTATCGATTCAGTACTCAATTTAATTAGAAGGACTAAATTGCAATAGGTGCAAAATTTGAGTTCTGTAGGCTAAAGTTAGTAAATTGTTATGAAATTCTAAATTAGAGGTCCTAAAATGGCAATTAAACCATTATACTTTGGTATGGACATTAATGGACATGGTTAGGGAAAAATTTCAAAGTTTAAGTGAAAGGCATTTTGGTAATCTAGTAAATAAAGACAAAAATAACTAAATAAAAGTTTCCATCTTCTCAATTTAGTCCCCCCAAAGCTGAATTTGAATAAGAAGACAGAGCTAGGGTTTTGGCCACTTTCAAGCTCGATTGTAAGTTCGTTCTTATCCCATTTTTAACGATTTCTATATTTTTGAAATCGTTGTCACTTAATTTAGCTATTTCAAGGACTAATTTGAAAGAAAACTAAAGTATAAAATTTTACACATGATGAATATTTTGTATTTTGATGTTTAATGGTAGAAAATGCATGTTTATTGTTTGTTAAACGACTTTTACGAAGTGATTTTCGGTAAAAACGTCGATTAGGGACTTATTTGTAAAAAAGTTGTAAAATGTGTAGAAAAGTGTAAATAAATGAAAAATGTGGGCTGGTATGAGTATGAGTAAGGTTCGGCTAGGCTTGGGTTGAGAAGAAATAGAATGAAACTCATTTTACGAGCCTAGGGACTAAATTGTAAAATGTTGAAAAGTTAAGGGAAAAAATGTAATTTTCCATAATTTATTTTTAGGCTAAATTGAATAATGTGATAATTAAATGAGATGAATCTGGTATTATAGATCAAGAAAAATGAAGTTCGGTCTAGATCGAGGGGACAACCAAAGTAATTGACGAATAGACTCGTTTGGACGTTTTTGCATCCAAGGTAAGTTCTTATGTTAAATAAGCTTTAATATAATTGTATTTAAATGCTTTAGTATTGCATGAATTCTATGATTGACTACGTAGATGAGTTTAATTCTATGAACGAGTACGACGATGATTCGACAAGTAAGAAATCCCGTTCAAACCTTAGGAATAGATTAGGATACAAGTGACATATCATTAGGGTTTTATGTCATGTGATCTGGGTGCTGGTCCTGTACGTCCTATCGGTGGCTGAGTATATCGGCATATGTTGCAGTTACTTGACAGCTTGTGTGAGCAGCACCGTGTAGCTACGTCTCAACTGACAGCTTGTGTGAGCAGGCCCAATAATGGCTCGAGAACGAGCATATATGTCCTATGGGATAGAGGTAGCAATGGATACATATGTGGCACCTCTTGTGCAAGGTTTTCCTGTGTATTCGATATTATTATTCTGAGTGGTTCATTGGGTATGGCAACCATGATACTAAATATGAAATTAATACGATATGGTACAAGTATGTACTTTAAGCTTATGATCTGATGATTACAAGGTAAGTTTGTGATGGAATGAATTATGATCATGAGAATTTGGTAAATTACATTATCTTATGTTATATTATTTGCATGATCAATGTATGGTAAGGTTGCTTGTTTCTTTCATACGAGCTTACTAAGCTATATAGCTTACTCCGTTTATTATTCCATGTTTTATAGTGTCGCCAAGCTAGCTCGAATTAAGGATCATCAGAGATTCGCCTCACACTATCAAATCTATCATTTTGGGTATTGATGAAATTTAGCATTTTGAGTCTATGGCATGTATAGGGACTTGGTCATTTTGTTATATGTGTCATTTTTAATTTGGCCATTTAACTTGGCTCATTTTGGTTGGAATTGGTTGTAAACTTATATATTATATCTATATGTATGCATGTGCCAATGCCTTGTTGGTGATGTGGTATATTAATGCTTGGAAAATGGTTGAGTATGGCTTAATGGGTTTTTGATGGATGGTTAAGTATAGTTCATTGGTATTCTAGAAAATCTAAGTAGAATATTATGCATGATGAAAGTATGTGTGTGGATGCCTTTGAATGGGAAATTGGTATGTTTGATTTGGCATAATGAAATGTCATGAACATTGTAGATGATGGTATTGCGCATGTTCTAGCTATGATATGTGAATGTTTTGGTTGTCTAAGTATGCTATGGTTTGTGCCATTGAAATTGTGAAAGTGTAGGTGTAAATGAAGGTGGCAAATGGCTTGGTAAATAGCTTTTATTTTGTCCACACGGGTAGACACAAGGGCGTGTGTCTAGGTCGTGTGTGACACATGGGCTGCCCCATGGGCATGTGTTTTAGCCGTGTGTCCCCTGCACCTAAATTATGAGAAACAGAATGCTCAGAATTGAGCACACGAGTAGGGACACAGGCGTGTGTCTCAGCCGTGTGAGGGACATGGCCTCAGGTACGGGCGTGTGTCCGGGGCGTGTGAACTCTGCATCTATTTTATGAAAATTTAATTATCCACACGGCCTAGCACACGGGCGTGTGACTAGACCATGTGACTTTAATTTGTTCATGACTTGCAAGTCAAAGAGTTACATGGGTTAGGGACACGGGAGTGCGTGACCACACGGCCTGTCCACATGGGCGTGTGACCCCTGTTTATAGCAAAAAATTTTCTGACACGGGCGTGCGTGACCACACGGCCTGTCCACATGGGCGTGTGACCCCTGTTTATAGCAAAAAATTTTCTAAGTTTTGTATAAATTTCTATAGTTCTATGTTTAGTCCCGGACCACTTCCAAAGCATGTTTTAGACCTCGTAGGCTCGTATTAGGGACGTTATGATTGAATACAAATGGTTTTAATTTGGATGCAAAATTTATGACTCGATTTGTATGTTTGTTTGTGATAAAAGTCCGGTAATGCCTCGAGCCCTATTTTGGCATTGGGTAAGAGGTGCTACACGTGTGTCTACCCATGTGGACAAAATAAATTCATTTCCTAGCCTTATTTATCACCCAAATTTGCCATTAACCTACAACAATAGTTACACATATATATCAACCAATTCAATGAATATTATCCAAGCCGATTGCAATAATTATGTGTGATATATTATCACATACATTCATGTATTTCCAAACTTACCTTAATAACTCCATTCATTGATTACTAAAAACTACTACTAAATACATGCATACAAACATATACATATGTATCATTCACAACCATGTTTCAAGTTTAACTCTTTTCTAAACCAACCCAATACATGTCATATAAACCAGAGGATATTTAACAAAATCTACCAAAGTAATCTGGTTAATATAGTCTAATGTGTTGATCCGATCCTCC
This sequence comes from Gossypium arboreum, assembly GCF_025698485.1. Lineage (NCBI taxonomy): Eukaryota > Viridiplantae > Streptophyta > Magnoliopsida > Malvales > Malvaceae > Gossypium > Gossypium arboreum. Next base: position 11,511,345 of record NC_069072.1, on the reverse strand, counting down.
GAACTTTTTGAAAATCTACAAAGAGCATTCCATGATACAAGTAAGCTTAATGAAGCTTAGTAAGTTCATAGGCTTAAAATAAAAATCTTACCGAACATACTATAACATATATATCATTAATCAAGCATTTCATTAACAATTCCTGCCATTCACAACTTCATATGATGAATTCACTTAATTGAGCTCAATATTAATAACTACTTAAATTCTATCACATTAGTACCATATTACACTTACCAATCTTTTTCAAATTAGAGAACGTCTTACGGATTTGAGTACATCCTTTTATTGATGCCATAGTCCAACTATGATCTTACACATATATTGTCATGGCCCTGCCATGGTCTTACACTCGTAGTGCCATAACCCAGTTATAGTTTTATCAATAGGATGCCATTTCCCAACTATGGTCATACACGTATATTTATTGCCATGGTCCAACCATGGCCTTACATTCACGGTGCCATAACCCAGTTATGGTCTTTTCACTAAAAATACCATAGCCAAGCTATGGTCTTACGTTTAAACATTACCATGGTCCAACCATGGTCATATCCGTCAATTCATCTTTTGTCACGCAACTATCGTACTCAATCCTGCATTTCACTTAATTTGAACTTTTGATCCAATTTTCATATCTTTACAATAATTATAATTCAATAACAAACATATGAGATAATACATTATATCATTCCTAAGTTAACAAATAATCATGAAAGTTCAACCATATGAACTTACCGGGGTAGTTTGTAGAAGTTGTAGAAATTCAGAGACTAATTTATTAATTTCTCTTTGCCACGTTTATCTTCATGTTCTTGATCTATGATATAAAATTTTCCATTCTTCAACATGAAATTCAATTCTAATTCACTTAACAATTTATGCCCTTTAATTTTTGAAATTACACATTTACCCCAACTCTTACAGTTTTTACAATTAGTCCCTGATCAATTAACCCATAATTGAGCTAATTTTTCTCAATTAACACGTTATCTAATTATTTTAGGCTACTATACTTCCTTTGATATTTATAATTTCAACATCAAACCTTAATTCTAAACTTTTTCATAGTTAGGTCCTAAAATCAATTTCTATCAAAATTACTTAATAAAATCATCATATAACAAAATTAATGCTTCAAATCCATGTTAATTCATCATAAACATCCAGCACTCATCAATGGTAACTTTCAAAATTACCTATAGAATAAAAAACTAATGGAATAGATGGTTAGACCTAATTGTAAAAGTCTTAAAAATACAAAAATTACAAGAAAAAGGCAAGAATTAAACTCAATTGTAGCAAAAATATGAAAAACCAGCTCAAGAGGACCCTTTAATGGCATTTTTGGCTGAAAGTTTATGAAGAATTGTCTAGATTTTTTTTAATTGTTATTTCATTTACTTAATTTTGCAAAATTTCTAATTTTACCTTTATTTCACCAAATTTTCAGATTTTTTTTTGCTAATGCCACCTCAGCCATCCCCTTTGGGTTAATTTTCCCTATAAGTCCTCCCTTATTTGTCACTTAAACTATTTAATCACTTTAGCAAATTTTACACCTTTTTCAATTTAGTCCTTTTTAATTAATAAACCATCAAAACGTTAAAATTTTCTAACAAAAATTTAATACTAGCTTAATGACACTCTTTAAATATTTATAAAAATACTTACAGTTCGGTTTATAAAATCGAGGTCTCGATACCTCGTTTTTAACCCAATTTACCTAATAAATTCTTTTAAATCACAAATTTCACTAATTTAAGAATATTTCTAAAATCACACTTGACTCATAAATATTAATTTATTAAAATTTCAAACTTACTCATTGGATTTAGTGATCTCGAATCACTATTTTCGACACGACTGAAAATTGGGCTGTTACAACTCTCTCCACTTTTAGGAAATTTTGTCCTCAAAATTTGTTACCTGAGATTAAGTTCGGATACTGTGATCTCATTGATTCTTCTGTTTCCCAGGTTTCCTCCTCCAAACCATGATGATGCAACAACACTTTAACTAACGGTAACCGTTTATTCCGTAATTCTTTAACTTCTCAAGCTAAAATCTTTACCGGTTCTTCTGAATAAGTCATATCCGGTTGAACCTCAATTTCAGTGTGAGGAATCACGTGTGAAGGATCTAATCTATACCATCTCAACATGGATACGTGGAACACGTTATGAATTTTCTCAAGTTCCAGAGGTAAAGCTATTCGATAAGCCACAGGGCCAATTCTTTCAATTATCTCATACGGTCCAATAAATCTTGGACTCAATTTCCTTTTTCTACCAAATTGTAACACATTTTCCCACGGTGAAACTTTTAAGAACACTTGACTGCCAGCTGCAAATTCTATATCTCTTCTTTTCAAATCTGCATATAATTTCTGACGGTCTGAAGCAGCTTTCAAACTATCCCGGATAATTCAAAGTTTTTCTTCGATTTATTGGATCAAATTAACTCTCACTAACTTGGATTCACTCAATTCGGACCAATATAATGGAGTCTTACATTTTTTACCATAAAGAACTTCAAATGGTGTAATCTTTATGCTGGATTGATAGCTATTATTGTAAGCAAATTCAGCCAAAGGTAAATACCTTTCCCAGCTATCTCTAAACTTAAGTATACAACATCTCAACATGTCTTCTAAAATCTTAATCACTCGTTCTGATTGTTCGTCAGTCTAAGGATGAAATGCTATGCTGAAATTTAGTTTAGTACCTAGAGCTTCTTGTAGTTTTCTCTAAAACCTCGATGTAAACCTTGAATCTCGATCTAAAATAATAGATGTTGGAACCCCATGTAGCCTTACAATCTCAGACATATATAATTCTGCTAACTTCTCAAGTGAAAAGATTGTTTTGACTGGGATAAAATGTGCTAACCTAGTTAATCTATCTACAATCGCCCAAATCGAATCTTTCTTTCTCGAACTCATAGGTAATCCAGATACAAAATCCATTGTGACATTTTCCCATTTCCATTTAGGAATCATGACAAGTTGTAACAAACCTAATGGTACATGATATTCTGCTTTCACTTGCTGACAAATCAAACATTTTGCTACAAATTAACAGATTTCCCGTTTCATACCTAGCCACCAATACATTCTTTTCAAATCACAATACATCTTTATACTACCTGGATGAATGGAATACGTGCTACTGTGAGCTTCAGAAAGAATGTCATTTTTCAGATATGAATTATTTGGAACACAAATTCTATTATGATAATGCAACATACCATTATCATCAATGGTACACTTTGAGCTCAACTTGTCCTGAACCATTTGTCATTTCAACAGCAATTTTGGATCCTCATTCTGTAAATCTCGAATCTGTTGAAGGAACATAGGTTTCATTCTCAATTCTGCTAATACGGTACCATCTTCATTAAAAGATAAATGAGCGTTCATTGCCAGCAATGCAAATAAAGATGACTTTCGGCTAAGTGCATCCACAACTACATTAGCCTTTCCCGAGTGGTAGTCAATAACCAGGTCATAATCTTTCAGTAGCTCTAACTACCGTCTCTGTCTCAAATTCAAATCTTTCTAAGTGATCAAGTATTTCAAACTTTTATGATCTGTGTACACATAACATTTCTCACCGTATAAATAGTGTCTCCATAGTTTCAAAGCAAACACAATTGCAGCCAACTCAAGATCATGTGTAGGATAGTTCCTTTCATGCGGTTTTAACTGCCGAGAAGCATAAGCCACTACTTTTCCTGACTGCATTAAGACACAACCCAAACCATTAAGAGACGCATCACTATATACAACATACGACACACTCGATTCTGGTTGAGTCAAAACTGGAGCTTCTATTCACATTTTCTTCAATTGATCAAAACTCTGCTGACACTCGTTAGACCAAACAAATTCAACATTTTTCTATAGTAGTCGAGTTATTGGTAAAGCAATCATCAAAAAATTAATAACAAAACGGCGGTAATACCCTGCTAAACTTAGAAAACTTCGCACTTCTATTATATTCTTCAAAACTTTCCAATTCACCACTGCAGATACTTTACTCGGATCCACTCGAATCCCTTCAGGTAATACAATATGGCCCAAAAATCCAACCTCATGAAGCCAGAATTCACATTTACTGAACTTTGCATACAACTGCTTCTCCCTCAAAGTCTATAAGACAATTCTCAAGTGTTGTACATGTTCGAATTCTATTTTAGAATAGATCAGTATATCATCAATAAACACAACCACATATCTATCCAAATATAGTTGGAAAATCCGATTCATTAAATCTATAAAAGCAACAGGAGCATTAGTCAAACCAAAAGGCATTACCAAAAACTCATAATAACCATACTGAGTTCTGAAAGCAGTCTTCAGCACATCACATTCTTTAACTTTCAACTGATAGTACTTGGATCTGAGGTCTATCTTCGAAAATAGTGCAGCACCTTTCAGCTGATCAAACAAATCGTCAATACGTGGAAAATGGTATTTATTTTTAATTATGGCCTTGTTCAACTATCTATAGTCTATACACAGTCTCAAAGATCCGTATTTCTTTTTCACAAACAAGACAGGTGCACCCTAGGGAGATATACTCGGTTTGATAAACCCTTTGTCTAGTAACTCTTGCAACTATGTCTTTAATTCTTTTAACTCGGTTGGTGTCATTCTATACGGTGTTACTGATATAGGAGCTATTCTCGAAATCACATCAATCACAAATTCAACTTCACAATTAGGTGGTAAATCCGGTAATTCCTCAGGAAACACATCAGTAAACTCATTAACAACTGGTAACTATTCTAACTTCAATTCAGAACCCCGAGTATCAAGAATGTAGGCTAAAAATGCCTCATTTCCTTTCCGCATTAATCTCTGAGCTGAAAAAGCTAAAATAGTTCTAACAATTTCTTTCAGATTTGTAGCCTCAATAGTAATCATTTCTCCTGTCTGACATTTCAGATGAATCTGTTTTTCTCTACAATTTACTATGGCATCATATTTCGCCAACTAATCCATTCCCAAAATAACATCAAATTCTCAAAAAGGTAGTAGCATCAAATCAGAAGGGAATTCATAATCTTTTATTTTTAATGGACAATCACAACAACTAAATTAACTATTACACTTTGGCCTAATGGATTAGTGACTTAAACATCATAATCAGTAGGTTCAAAACAATTTCTTTTCTGATGCTAATGCAGTGCAAACATAAGAATGCGTAGACCAGGGTCAACATACATGTAACATCAAAAAGATAGAATATACCAGTAATTACGTCTGGAGCTGTAGTTTCCTCTCTCACTCGGATAGTATAAGTACGTGCAGGTGACTTAGCTTTTGACTAGGCAGCAGAATCTCTCATACCCGAACAAGCAGTCCTAGTAACACTGCTTTTACTCAAACGTTTACCTTTTTAAGAAGTGGCTAATTGCTTTTCTTTTTCTTCTCCCTCTTCTTTTAGCAGTTGAGGACAATCTCAAATAAAATGGTTAGTAGCCCTGCACTTGTAACAAGCTCCTGTCTTGCCTCTACATTCACCGGAATGAGGTTTCCCACAATATTTGCATCTAGGCCTTAGAGCATTTTGTACACTGACAACACTAGCTGTAGGTTTAATAGTTACCCCAAAATCCTATTGAGTCACCTTATTCTTACTTGATCGTTCTAGCATTGAGGTAGGTCGACTGGAATCATCTCTAAACTTTTTAGCTGGATATGCTGAAAATGATTTGGAGGAGCTTCTCTTATAGAATTCTTTATTCCTTCTCTCCCATTGCATTTTTCTATTGTACACCTCTTCCATTTTCTGAGCACGAACTGACAGAACAATAAATTCCCGTATCTCTATGCCCCCAATCATCATTCTGATTTCATCATTTAACCCTTCTTTAAAACGAGTACACATTTCTTCTTCAGTTAATACAATTTCCAGGCATATCTGCTGAGGTATACAAATTCTCTTTCATATTCGGCTACCAATTGGCTACCTTGTCGCAAGTCAAGAAATTCCCTCTTCTTTTTATTCAGATACCTCTTGCTGACATATTTCTTTTTAAATTCACTTTGGAAAAATTCCCAAGTGATTTTATCTTTCGGCGCCACAGCTACTATAGTCATCCACCAATTATATGCCTCCTTTTTCAATAAAGAAAAAACACATTTCAAATAATCATCCAGAGAACAAGCCATTTCTTCAAAAACTCTTACTGTATTTTGTAGCCAATATTCAGCTTTCACAGGATCATCATCTGACCTACCCCAGAATTCTTCAGCCCTAAACTTTCTGAGATTTTCTATCAGAGTACGCTTCTTAGATTCAGTTACCGAATGAGGTGGAGGTACAACAGGAGGTGCTACAGATGGTGCAGTAGAGGGAGAAGGTTGCTGAGCCTGATTTCTTTCTTGCATCATCTCATTAAACCATTGGTTCATAAACCTCTAGAACATATTTTTAAGTTCCTGTTCTTGCATCAGAGAAATTGGGACATTACTACTTATCGCATGTTCAGATGTCTATACTCTGCTATTAGCTTCATTACATTCAGCATGGTCGAATCTATCAAACATCTTTACAATCTATAAAAAATAAAGATTAAATCGAATCATACACATCACACTATCACAGATTTATATGGCATGTATTTCTAAACACTTTCCATATTACATTCGTTCCGAGAATCAGTTAAATAGAAACTCTGATACCAATAAATGTAACACCCCTAACTTGTATCCGTCGCCAGAATAAGGTTACGGAGCATTACCAAATTTTCCAGAACAATTACAGATAATTCAAGTTAATTACTATTCATGTTCGAAACTAATCATATCGTTCCTTGAATGGACCCTTGAGGCCCAATTTAAGCATTAGAAACAAGTCGGGACTAAATCAGGATCTCAAAGAATATTTCGCAAAATTTCAAAATTTTCTTATATCACGGGTCACACGCCCTTGTGAGTAGGTCGTATGGCTCACACGGCCAAGTGACATGCCCATGTCTCAGGCCGTGTGGGCATTAGATGTGAGGCACACGGTCGTGTCTCAGCCTATGTCCTTACTCGTGTAACTCTCTGACTTGGGTCACACGGCCAGTCACACGCCTGTGTACTAGGCCATGTGTCACACACGGACGAGACACACGCCCGTGTCTCTGCCCTATGCTTATTTCTAAGCATTCTGTTTCTCAATTTTAAGATGTAGGGGACATACGGTCAAACCACATGCCCATGTTCCAAGCCATGTGTCACACACGGTCAAAACACACGCCCGTGTGTCTACCCGTGTAGACAAAATAAAGTAATTTCCTAGATTTATTTCTCAACCAACTTTGCCATTAACCTACAACAACATTTACACAATATAACAACCAATTCAATACATATTATCCAAGCCAATTGCAATAATTATGTGTGAAATATTATCACATACATTTATGAATTTCCAAACTTACCTTAATAACTCCATTCATTGAGTACTAAAAACTTTTACTAAATATATGCATACAAACATATACATATGTATCATTCACAACCATGTTTCAAGTTTAACTCTTTTCTAAACCAACCCAATACATGCCATATAAACCATAAGATATTTAACAAAATCTATCGGAGTAATCTGGATAGTGTAGTCTAATGTGTTGACCCGATCCTCCGAACTTGTTGAAAATCTATAAAAAAACATTCAATGACACAAGTAAGCTTAATGAATCTTAGTAAGTTCATAGGCTTAAAATAAAAATCTTATCGAACAAACTATAACATATATATATCATTAATCAAGCATTTCATTAACGATTCCTGCCATTCACAACTTCAAATGATGAATTCACTTAATTGAACTCAATATCAATAACTACTTAAATTCTATCACATTAGTACCATATTACAATTACCAATCTTTTTCAAATTAGAGAACGTTGATAAACCATAAATGTAACATATTTTAATCCCATTCTTAATGCATTTATGGATGATTAATGATGAAAATTAGTGAATTTGATGCTCCTAATCCCTTAAATTCATGTTTCTATACTTAGGAGAGCATTTGGGAGAAAAAAGAGCAAAAAAAGGGGGCCAAATTTGGAGTTTTCAGGATCCACACAGGCAGGCCACATGCCCATGTGCCAGCCCGTGTTGATATCGCTCCCTGTTTCCCAAACATGCAGAAAAAGCCAATTTTTAGGGTTTCTGAGCATTCAAAAGTCTATAAATACATACTAGAAGAAGACCTAAAGGGACACATAGAGAAGAACACAGGAATTACTCAAAGAACGCCAATGGATTCAGCTCGGAAGCAGGATCTCCTTCAAGACTGAAGATCTCCCTCCAATTTTTCTCTTGAAGTTTTTGGGTTTCTTTATGTTTTGTTATTTTTCTATTTTTGAGATGTTTTCCTACTACATTATGAACTAAACTCCCTAAATACCTAGGGAGGATGAAACCTAAGACAAATCTTATTATTTAAAGTTCTGAATTTAATGATAAATACTTGTTCTTGTTCTTAATTATGAGTTATTAATTCTTGCCTTAATATTTTCATGATATTATTCCAAGTTTGATGTGGTTATTCAGTGGAGCAAAAGTTACATGAAACTCTAGAAACATGGCGACATAAATCTTCCGAATTAGAGTCAAATCTAATAAGGGAATCCATAGATCGAGTTAATGCGACAATAGGGGTTTTAATTAGAAAGAAATTTCAATTAATCAACCTAGAGTCAGTTGTTTTTAGTCTCGAAAAAGATATTAACATATTTTAGGGATTTCTATGGATCAAGACAAGTGACTAAATCGTTTGGTTCAGATTCAGAATAATAAGTGAAGTGTAGGTGGATTGTTCCTTGGGTATTGTCTTTATTATTGGTTTATTCAATTATTTTCTTCACTCTCTGTCACATTCAGTAGTTAATTAGTTAGTTAATATTAGAACAAAACAAATCCCTTATATTTAGGTTAAATAATAGAAAGAAAGTTAATACTAGTACTTTTAGTCCTTGTGGATACAATATTCTGGACTCACCATAACTATACTACCATTCAACAGGTGCGCTTGCCGTAGTCGTGATCGTAGTCTAGTTTAGTGTTCCATAAAACGACCATCAAATGTCTTAAAGATTTGAGTACATCATTTTATTAATGACATAGTCTAACTATGGTCTTACACATATATTGTCATGGCCCTGCCATGGTCTTACACTTGTTGTGCCATAACCTAGTTATGGTTTTGTCATTAGGATGCCATAACTCAGCTATGGTTTTACACGTATATTTACTGCCATGGTCCAACCATGGTCTTACATTCACGATGCCATAACTTAGTTATGGTCTTTTCACTAAAATGCCATATCCCAGCTATGGCCTTACATTTAAACATTTCTATGGGCCAACCATGGTCTTATCCGTCAATTCGTCTTTTGTCACGCAACGATCGTACTCAATCCTGCGTTTCACTTAATTTGAAATTTCGATCCAATTTTCATATCTTTATAATAATTATAATTCAATAACAAACATATGAGATAATACATTATATCATTCCTAATTAACAAATAATCATGAAATTTCAACCATATGAACTTACCTAGGGTAGTTTGTAGAAGTTGTAGAAATTCAGGGACTAATCTGTTAATTTCTCTTTTTCACGTTTATCTTAAGGCTTTTGATCTATAATATAAAATTTTTCATTCATTAACAACACTGAAAATTGGACTGTTACATTATACATAGCCATGTGGCTTCCCCACTCGCTCGTATGGCCAGACCGTGTAACTAATTGTGACTGTGTGAAAAATCATGTACTTAAAAATTAATAAGACTCGGGGTTGTGTGTGTCACATGGTAGTGTGCACCTTAAAAAGCTTCCAAAACAAGGCAAACTTTCATCCAAAACTTAGGTAACAAGCCAAATTGAAATCAACTATTTTCATACTTAAAAACACATTTACACAAGCTTAAAACATGCCAAAATATTCAACCTAAATGCCTAACTAATGTGTCCTCATTGACACCACAATTCAGTTATCAACCTCAATGTACATGACACATCCACTAATTTGCATTCAAATTCATAAGTTCATATATAAAACTCATGCCAAACTTATCATTTCTTCATATTCATTCATATTCATCCATACCATGATTCAAACACTTAAATAAGGATTATATCAAATGACCAAAACAAATTTAGATGAACATATTCACACCAAGATTAAAGACACATACACAAGTAAGCTTATACCAAGCTTAAAACATAACATTTGTTGTAAGTATCCAAACATATACAAACACACCAATTACATGCCAATATAACCCAAAATAAGCGTATTAAAATCTCCTAAAATGAATCTGGATAGTGTGATCTTCAAGTTGATTCGATCCCCCAACTCCACAAAACGTTATCTACAAGGTACAGAAAAGAACACGAGTAAGCTTCACTAGAGCTTAGTAAGTTCAACGATTAACACAATAAAACTTACCGAATTAAACATAACAATTTTAATAACAAGATTAAAAGTCAGAGTTTCCTGTCAACCACAATACACAACAGGAGAGTTTATACATAAATAAGTACGAGATCATTCATTATCAAGCCACAATGCTATCAGGAGATTCATGAATAATCTTTCAACAATTCAATAGCAAGACATTTAACACAAGAAACATTGCCTAATGAATGATACATGGATATGAGTACACAGTTATCCATCAGAAACATACTAAACGTTCAAATGAGCCAATCCAACTGATAACATGCCTTGGCATCAAGTGCTTAGCCCGTAGGCTAACATCCCTTTGAAAACACGTCTGGGCACTAAATGCAAAACTCGAAGGCTTTACATTCGCCCCCAGTAACACGCCATTCTTGTTTATACTTTAATCACAGTATATTAACTGTAAAATCACAGTATAGGTATCATTGTCTCATCTAAAATCAATCTTCGTACCATACGCACTATAACCTCTTGGCATGCCAATCGTGCTCTATCCTACATTCATCCGGCTCAGGATTTATCATCGCTAATCAGTATATAAACAATTCACTACTTCAATTCTCATTAATATAACATCTAATATATAGTAAATTGAACATTCGACAAATAAATTTTTCATTCAATATGCAATTTAAAATACAGTAAATTAAACCGAACGAACTTACCAGGGCTAAACTGTAGAGTTTGCAACAGTTTAGGGACTATTCAGCAACTTTCCCTTTTCCTCGATTTTCTACTTGATCTTGATCTATAATATAATTTATTTCAGTTATTAAAATCAATTTCATATACTATACAAATCAATACATATTTCATTATATTTAAAAATTTTGTACATTTGCCCCAACCATTTATACTTTAATCAATTTTGTCCTTAAGATCAAAACAAGCCTATTTCTCCCAATTAAACTTTAAACCCATTGAACTTAATTTTTTTAACCATTCTAAAACAACCCTAAATTTCAAAATTTATCAAGAAAAACATGTCCATTTTAATTTATTTCCAATTTAATCACTAAACCTGAAATTAAGAAAAATCACTTTACAAACTCAATACAAATCATTACTAAGTTACTACCTAAACCAATTATAACTATAAAACTTCAAAAATTTCAATGGCATAATTTCTATACTTTAATAATTTCACAAAATAACCCTTATTCCAACTAGATATCAAAATGACAATCACAAAAATGTCAATTCCATGAAAAATAAGTTAGGAAAACCCTTACATGCATAAGCTTAATATAACCAAAATTTCAAGCTCCTTTCATGGAGCTTCTCACTTCAATTTCGATGGAGAACTAATAAAATGAAGATGATGCCCGCACCAACCTTTGTTTAATTATTTTAAATTCATTTATTTCTTTTATCATTATATTTATTAATTAAATTTATCACTTTATATTATAACATTAAGAAACAATCATTTCATCATCCATTATCCTCAATTTTGGCTAATTTGTCATATTAATTCATTATATTTTTACTAATTACTACAAATGAGTACTTAAACACTAATGGAAATTAACTTTTGCACTTTTTTATGATTTAGTCCCTTTTTCTTTAGTTAACTATCTAAACGTCAAAATTTATAAACCAAATTTTAATACAATACTAATGACCTCGTAAATATTAAATAATTAATATTTACAAACTCACACGTCAAAATTATGGTCCCGAAACTACTATTTTCGACACCACTGAAAAACAGGTTGTTACATTTCAAGCAAGACTTTTTCTCCCAGTTAAACTCTGATTATTCCAGAGATATTTTAATATGATTAGAATTCTAATCTAAGACTATTAAAAGAGGCCATTGTATCCCTGTTTTGTGAAACCAACCAGTAAGAGCTTTTTCTTGAGGGCGACAATATGTAGTCGCATATGAGTTTTGATAAGAGTTTCATGGTAATTATGGAGAGAATTTTATACCCCTTTTGTGAGTACTCTATGAGATTTAGGGTTTTGTTTACCAATTTACTCTTTGAGATTTTGAACTTTGTATTCAGAGTTTTAGGTAATATACGTTTAGTATATTTAGGTTAATTTTGTCCATATTGTACTCTCGTTTGTTTACTCAGTTAGTGAAAAGTTAGAGCCTCCTTTGCCCGTGGTTTTTCCCTATTTGAGGGCTTTCCACATAAAATATTTGTGTTCATTCTTCTTCATTTTTATTATCTTATTTGAGTCGATTCCTAAATAACTAGTACCAGAGCTATGATTCAGCTTCTGTAGATCAACTCATTTAGTGACTCAACAACATTTTAGATATGGAAAAGTTTGACAGACCAAAAATTTTAGTTTCTAGAAGTTTTGGATAATCATGGAGGTAGTTGATGTGGCCGAGGATAAGGGTGATGATTCGTTGCTCTCCACATAATCCAGTTAAAGGTAGAGTCGTGTCAAATATCAAACATTTGCCTATTTTAGAGAAGAATCTCATCCCTTTTTGGCATTTAGGACTCGAACAGTTCGCAGAGTGTTTGAGGCAAGGTTGGTCATAAAGGGTTATAATCAGGTGGAGAGAGTTGATGTTTTTTCTCCTGTTTGGGTATTACTGACCCTTGTTGCATTATATCACATTGATTTGAAGACTAAGAGTCTTTCACTTCACAAGTTCGAGCACTGTTTGAGCTTGTTTGGTATTTTGTGAAATTCGAGTTTGACCTATGACAGGGCATGGAAAAAGAGGCGTGATAAATATGAGCCAAGGTAGAGATTTTTAGGGTGTGCCTCGCTTTTATTAGACATTTTGTAGGCGCTTAGAAATATGTTTTGATGAGCAACCGAAGAAGGCCCAAAATAAGCTTAACGTCATGACAAAGAGCATCAGGACGTCGGGATGATGCGACAACATTGAAACGGAAAAGCAGAGATGACATTACAACGAGGCGATATGCCATGTCACGACTTGTTCTCTTATTTGGCAACCACGTTTTAGACTTCAAGTAGGACTGCTTCTCCAAGATGGACTCTAATTATTCTAAGGATATTTTAGTATAATTAGAACTCTATATAAGCTTATTTAAAGGGGTCATTGTATCCATATCTTTATATGTTAATTAGCTAGGGCTTTTCTTTAGGGCGACAAGATGTAGTCGCCAATGAGTTTTGGTGAGAGTTTCATGGTAATTATAGAGAGTATTTTATATTCTTATTGTGAGTGCCCTATGAGGTTTAGGTTTTTGTTTATTAGTTTGCTCTTTGAGATTTTGAGCTTAGTATTCGGGGTTTGGGTTTATACATTTAGTACATTTAGTTTATTTTCTCCATTTTGTACTATCGTTTGTTTACTCTTTTAATGAAAGGTCGATACCTACTTTGCCCGTGATTTTTCCCTCTTTGAGGGTTTTTCACGTAAAATATTTGTGTTTGTTCCTCTCCACTTTTTACTATTTCATTGTTTATACGGGTCAATTCCCAACATTGTGTGTAATGAGGCATGGGATTCCCTTACACTGTTAAGTTCAGTGCGTCATCTTTACTGGCTTAAATCTGATCATCGACCATTGATGATCTTCTTTGATGCAATCAAGAAAAAAAAAGGTGACAGTTCGTTTCACTTTCTTGCTAGTTGGATCTTTTTAGAACCGTAGAACTTTGATATAAAACTTAACAAACTAAGATCTGTCATGTTAGATCATAAAAAATAAATCAATAACAAAATTGAATGCGGAAGCATACCTGAATCCATTGTTGGAGATTACCCAGAAGGTTTTGAACCTCCAAGAAAATAGTTTTTCTCTTTATATAATTCTCTCTGATGGGGATAGAAAAAGAAATACAAGATATATATCTATTTCTTGGGAATCACTACCTCCTTTTAAAATAACTTATTATTAAATCAGCTTTGAGTATTTATAATTTGACCCATCATCAAATTATAAATACAACTTATGGTATCTACATATTATTTCCATGAAACTTTAATACTTATGAAACTTATAATATAATTGGTCACTTAATTTTGTATCACACTTTATAATAGAATTATACATTATACATGTGTGCCCATAATTGAGTATTTTAATCCAACAAATGTCTCATATGGGATGTCAAGGATTTATTCTTACTTAGTGGTTGAAGGAAGGTGATCTTATTAGCAAATTAATGAGTTCAGTGACTCACTAAAGCAGTGGAACGGGGATGTTTTTCGAAATATCTTTCATCGAAGAAAAGGAAACAATGGAAAAATTAAAACGTTTTCAATGGAAACTTGATCGATGGGATTCTTAGTATTTACGCAAACAGGAATTGTTTCTTCGGAAGTAGTTGGAAGTGATTCTTGATCAATAAAAGGTCCTTTGGAAGCAAAAGTCGCGAAGTGAATGGCTTACAAATAGATACCATAATACAAGGTACTTTATAGTCATACGATGGCCAGAAGACGTATAAACCAAATTGATGGACTTTGTTTGGAGGATGGTAACTGATTTTATGAAGATGAATCTCTAAAAAGAATTGTTGTTGACTTATTTTCACAACTATATGTGATGGAGAATCCTTCCCTAGAGACTTTTCGGTTGTGTGGCCTCTTTCCGTAGTTTGACGAAGAGGACAATTTGGGTCTCATGACTACTGTCAGCTTGGAGGAACTTCAAAGTGCCCTTTTCAACATGGCGCCTCTCAAGGCTCCGGGTATTGATGGATTTCATGCAATATTCAATCAAATCAAGTCGAATAATTATGCATTCAAGTTGTTGCAGTTTAAAGATAAATTGATTTAATTTTAATAATTTATTGTTAAACTTTTGAATTATTAGATTATAAATCATTTAAAATTTGTCATGTTGAGTAAGATGAAATCGAATTATTTACAAGAGTTATATCAAATTTGATCTAAGACAAATCAAACAAAATTGTTAAGTTCAGATGAAATTTACCTTGTATACGGAATATATATATATTGATGTTCAGGTGCATGTGCAGCATGTAAGAGAGGAAAAAAAAAAAAAAAAAAAAGGAAGCTAAAGCCCCAGCCATTCCCGGTCCTTGCTATGATGTTTGCTTGCCGAAAGCAGAAGGAAGAGCAGATTAAAGGACGGTGGAAATATCTTCTGATTTCGAATCAACCATCTTTCACATTTTTCTCCCCGACACTTGTTGAGTAGAAAATAAAATACAAAATTTATTATAACAAAAACTTATATATATAATAGTTTAAACAAATAAAATACAATCATCGTTAATCACGTCGAGATAGGATAAAACTGTAATTTGCAAGCTTGGTGCCACTTTTTAGAAAGAACTGACAAGAAGCAATTGGACAGCAGCACTCTCAAGCACCCACCTTGCACCCATACTGGCATCACCCCTAAGCAGACATCACCACATGTATGATGCATGTTGTTTTCATGGATCCCAATTAAACCGAAAGGAAGATAATGAAACTCAAAACAAACAAAACAGAACCCAAAATGATTTATACACATTTTGGTGTCTACTGAAATTTAGCTCAATTACCAACTTGAATTTGTACATATTTCTCTCCATAAGCCGCTCATCAAAACTTCAACGACCCATAAAAACCAAAACTAGTAGGAAAAGATGATTTCCCACGAAGATTAATTCCCATCATCTGCAGCTCGTAGCGTTTTACGCTACACCTAAGCCTTATTTTTGTTGACCAAGAAAACTCCTTTACTTACAAGACACCATCATTTACATAGAGATCAGGAACCCTACCAAACATATTTACACAATGACAAAGGGTTCCTGTCATTTTTTGCTACTCTGTTTTAAACGTGATATATATTTAAGCACCTTTTTTTGGCTTTATCTATTTACTGTTTTCAGGATTGCAATGGGGTCTACGCCAGTGCAGAGATGCTACAATTCTGACGATCCCTGTCGAGGCAATCAAACCCCTCCACTCTCACCGCTGGTTTGCTACCAAAATTCGCCCTAACATAGCTTCCTTTCCTCGATGACGACGAGGGAGAAGATGAGTACAAGCCCGATGAAGGTGGCACCGGTGACAATGGGCTCATATTCTTCTGCTCCCCAAATCGAGCATCCTGTATTAACGGGTTAGATACTCTGCTCGGCGGCGACCCACAAAAAAATGGGGGCGACAACGCTACTTGTGTACAACTTTGTTCCACTCCACATCCACCCTGTTCAGTTTCAAAACAAATAATCATATCATATACTTTTTTAACTTAAAAAACGAGACACATGTTTTAAATTTTAAGTTTTTAATTTCACAAAATTTAAAATTCCACCATGAATAAAATAATAATCCTTTTTTTAAATATGAAACAACATACTAAAACAAGGAACTTAATGAACCCAAATTCTACTTTTCTATATACTCAAATCCACAATAGTTTTTCTCGTACACGAAACAAGGGTTAAATTTTTAAATGAACCGCACGGAAATGTCGCATTGTTTATGGGACCAAAAATAGGTTTTCTTATTTTATAATTTATAGAATAATTTATTGTGCCTTAAAACAAAACCATTTAGAAATAGCAACTTGTAAATATGTTTTAATTCTTTTTAAAAAAATAAATAAATTATGAGAACGAAGTATACCTTTGTAAGAATAAAATCCAAAGCATCACTCTCCTCTTTTGAATCACAAAGCTCCACTTGATGGCTGAAAAACGTAGAACAAACTACTATTTCTTAGATCTATTTATTAAAAAACAAATATAAGGGAGAGATAATTGAAGGGCATTGAAAGAATAGAAAATTACCTGAGTTGCCATCTCAGGGATCTAACAGGGTGGTCGTTGAAGGGGGTGTTTAAAAGACCCAAACGACGTGGTTTCGGGCAGACCATGGTATCTTTCCGATCCGTAACCGTAACCGAAACGGAGCTCCGCATCTCGTCAGAGCAGCTTCCAATTTCGCTTTGTTGGATCCCACACTGCATCTTTGTTCCTCTGGCGCTTTTCTTTTTCTTTCCTAATATTAACAATTAATTCCCCTATTTAACATAAAGAGATGCTTAATTAAACAGTCTTGAAATATAAAACAAAAATTACTGTATTGAAATTCCACAACTATTTTAGAAAAGTTCTAAAGCAACAGATCTACTCAAAGAAAAATTAAATAGATCTGGTTTAAATAAAAGGCGATTTTTTTTTAAAAAAAGTGCGTATTTGATTTCCTTACAGATCTACCAAGCTTAGACCAGTTATGTAAAAAAGAAAAAAAAATAAGCTCTAATTTTCTAAAATTAGATTTAGCTACTTCTATGGTTCAGATCGAGGAAGAAATAAAGGAAATCTTAACAAAGGCGTTGTTTGAAGAGCTGAAAAATGGTGAAATTAAAAAAAAAAAAAAGAGCCGTCGCTTCTAAAGAAAACAAAATCTGAGGCGAAGAGAAGAGCTGATAGAAAGAAAGCAAGCATGAAAGATAGAAAGAAAGAAAGAGAGGAGAGTAATACCTTAACTTTAAACTGTACAGGTAATTTGAGAAACTCTTGGAGTAGGAGGTAAATATAAACCGAGCACCATAGAAAAAAAATATGAAAATGAAAGAAAAAAAGAAAAAAGAAACGGAGTCGAGAAAATAGGCGAGAGAAGAAAGGAGGATGGTAAAGGAGAGGACCCGTGTGATTTATTGGAGAGAGAGAGAAGGGGGAAGGTGTGGGGAAGAGACAAGAGAATCACCAAAAATTGAAGAAATATAATAAAAAGAAAAGTCGTATTGCAATTGGGCAACATCACAGCTTTTCTCTTTTTTCATTGGCAACATCACAGCTATGAAAAGAAAGAGAGAGAATATAAAAATATATTTATTAGATTATATGGGTTATAACTTGGTAAAACAATTGGGAAGAGAAAGTGAAAGCGTGTTAGGCTAAGATAGCAAGAAAGTTTGTGTAATTGGACGCGTTTTTTCTTAACGTTAAAATATAACGACTTTTTTACTATTGCCATACTAAATGATAAAAAAATTTAAAATTTCAATGGTAATTTTTTTAACCTATAAATACTCCTAAATTTTATTTTTTTTATTTACATCCTTCTCTGAAACTCTTTCAAGCTTTTAATTCAATATTAATTTATATTTTCATTTAAAAATATTATTTTTAAATAATATCGTATTTTATTTTTTGAAACCTTTTTTTGGATATCGACTTTTTATTTTAAAATGAAAATGAAGTCGCCACCAAATCTTTTTATTTAGGTGTGATTGGATCACTTTAAAACTTGGTCATAAAATATTAGATTTATTAAAACGATAATTTTCGGTCTAAAAAATCTAAGAAATGGGTTTGGGAGTCGGTTACGTATGAGGAAAGGTTAGCACCCTCATAACGCCCAAAATTGATACTTAGTTGATTACTTAATGTCTTGATGTCAAAAATTAAAAATTCAAAGAGAATTTATAATACGATCCCTCTTTGCATGATGTTATTTGATTAAAATATCGTTAACTAAATTAAATTTTGTGGAAAAAAAGGTTTTATTTTGAGTTAATCGAGAAGAAAAGATCACACCCTGTAAATTAGGGCACAATGTCTCGAATCCTCGATAACAAGAATAATCGCCATTTGATTATTACTTAAATCCTATGTGTTTCCATTTTAGATAAGATGTAACATCCCTAACCCGTATCCATCGCCGGAATAGGGTTACGAAGCATTATCAAACTTCTTACTTAAACAAACATACATTTCATTTCACATACATTTTTCATAACCAAATAAAAGTCATTCATAATCAATCATGTTGTCCCTAATATGAGCCCTCGTGGCCTAAAATAAACATTAGAAGTAGCTAGGGACTAAACCAATAACTTAGGGAAATTTTGGAAAAATATAGAAAATTTTCAAAATACAGGGGATACTGCCCGTGTGGCGTCTGTGTCATAGGCCACGTGGACATTCGAAATAGGATCATATGGCTGTGTCCCAACCTGTGTCTTACCTCGTGTAACTCACTGACTTGGGTTACACAGCCAACCATATGCCCGTGTGACTAGCTTGTGTACCTTTCGAAATGGCCTCACACACCATGTGCTAGGCTATGTGCTAGGTCGTGTGAAAATTGAAGGGTATACTGACTTATGCCACACGACCAAGCAACACATCCGTGTGAAGCTACTGACTTTATTTCTAAATAAGTACCAGGGGACACACAGCTGTGTCACCTTGCCGTATGTCACACACGACTGAGACACACACCCATGTCTTTGCTCGCGTGGACAAAAATAGGCTATGTTTTAAGCCACATTTCTCACCCAAAATGTTGTCAGCCTAGATTCAACAATGCACAAACAACCAATGCATAAATAGGCACTTATAACCAACCAATTTCAGCCCAAAATCATATACTACCAATACCAACAACCAAAATGCTCTTAAGCATCCCAAATAGCCATTCAAATTCATACCAAATTCATATCCAAAAATCACCTAAATGATCAAATTCACCTATTAGACTTTGTGCCTACATCAACAAGCATACCATATTCTCAAATTAAACATTTTGTGCTCCAAATACCAATTCACAATAAGGCATTCACATGGCAATTATAAACCAAATATCAAAGGCCATTTACACATATATACATAACCAAGTATACCAAAATAAGCCAAGTCACATGGCTAAACACATAACCAAAAACATATATCATTTACAAGCCAAATCAATTGGTTATCAACATTACAAACATATAGACCATATTAACTACAACTCCTATACATGCCATATAACCAAGTACACAAGTTCAAAAGTACCAAATCAACGTTTGGATTGTGTGATGAGATCTCCGACAACTCCCAATCCGAGTAAGCTTATAAATCACTATAAAATACGGAAAAGTAAACAGAGTAAACTATTAAGCTTAGTAAGTTCGTATAACAATAAACTCAACTTACCATATGAACATAATTTAAGTAATCAAACATATCATAATATAACTCATATTGATCCACAAACTTATCACATATTCATTCATAAGGTTAGATATGTAATTCACAAGTTTCATAGACTTAAAGCTTATATAATTCACATACACACATGTTATGATACGTATCAAACAATTATTCTTTCATACCATCAACATACCGGTTGAACCATTTGGAATAATATATGATACTTGGGAATCTCACACCCTAATTGCCAATACATGGTCGAAACCATCTTAATCTCATATCTCATATATAAATGCTCATCTTGAGCTATCACTAGGTCTACTCACACAAGCTGAAAGTCAAAACATAGTTACACGGTGCTGCTCACACAAGTTGATGAGTAACCGCAACGCATGTCAAAAAACTCACCTACTAGTAGAACGTACAGACCAACACCCAAAACACAATAACCCCTAATGACATGTCATTTGTATCCTATCTATTCCTAAAGTTCAACCAGGATTTCACATGTCGCTAAATCTTTGTCGAATATTTCCGTGAAGTCGTATTTATCAATAATGTAATAATAAAGCATTTAAAAAAATTACATTAATGTTTATTAACCTATGAACTTACCTCGAATTTATACGGAAAGAATCGAGCTATCAATCCACTATTTTGTTTTTCCCCGGATCTAAATCCGAACGTTGCTTTTCTTGATCTATATATAATCAAATTTAACTTATTTAAATATCATTCTATTCATTGTAACCCAAAAATCATATTGTGGCAAAATTACACTTTTGCCCCTTAAACTTTAAATTCTTTACAATTTGGTTCCTAGCTCACAAGAATACAAATTCATGCAATTTAACCCACACCCATGCTAGCCGAATTATATATATCCATAATAGCCCATATATTTCATTATA
The DNA here is from genome assembly GCF_025698485.1 of Gossypium arboreum. Classification (NCBI taxonomy): domain Eukaryota; kingdom Viridiplantae; phylum Streptophyta; class Magnoliopsida; order Malvales; family Malvaceae; genus Gossypium; species Gossypium arboreum. Next base: position 11,490,112 of record NC_069072.1, on the reverse strand, counting down.
CGACATATTTCACCATGAATTTTACATATTTTACAAATAAATCCTAAATTTGCAATTTCAACCAAAATAACTTAACAAATGTTGTTTATCTAACAACAACCATTTATTTTCTATCATCAAACATCAAAACACATCCACATTCATCAATGGTCAAACCCTATACTTTTAACAATTTTACAAATTAGTCCCTGGGTTAGCTAGATTAAGTTACAACGACTCAAAAAACATAGAAATCATTAAAAATCAAGCAAAATTGCACTTACATGCATGAAAATGGCTTGACCGAACCTAAGCTCTCCTCCTATGGTGAAATTCAGCTGAAATTTGGTGAAATGAAGAAGATGGTACTTTGATTTTAGTTAATTTTTATCATTAATTACTAATTTACCTTTATAACCTTTAAAAATCTTAATAATTTCCATAAAACCAAACTCATAAATGTTCACTAATACACTAATGGTCTAATTACCACATAAGGACTTCCAATTTAAAATTCTATAGCTATTAGACACCTTTACCTATTAGAACACAACTTTTACACTTTATGCGATTTAGTCCTTTTTATCAAATTAAGCATGCAAACGGTAAAATTTCTTAACGAAATGTTCATATGACTCAATTAACATGCTGTAGACACTAAAATAATAATAAAATAAATATTTTGACATTGGATTTGTGGTCCCAAAACCACTAATCTGATTTGACTGAAAACAGGCTATTACATAGGATATTCAATTACTTAGGTTCAAAGAGAAAATCGTACTTCGTAAGTTGGGAGCACAACCTCTCAGATTCCCCAAATAAAGAATATTGCCTCGGTTTTAAATTATTTCTTATGCGTTTGTGCAAAAAAAAAAAGATGAACATATGTAGCAATATTGACAATACACGATGATGGCAAAATTATGACAATGAAAAAATAAACAACATAAATAATAAAATAAAATGACAATAATATAATGAGTACAAATAAAATAATGAAATAAATAATAAAATATTCGATTAATAATATTTATAATAATACTAATAGTGAAATAATATAAAATGTATGATAATAATATAGTTACATTCATAAAATATTGATCCTTTGAGCTAATTTTAACAAAACTAATATTAATTAAAAGCAGTGATTACTTAATAATATTAATAATATCAATAATTAAAATAAAAGACCAAAATGAAATAATTGAGAAATTTGATGGCAAAAAAAGAGTAAATACATGGACTTAATTAAATGAATAGGGGGCTAAATTGAAATTGTGATAGAACCTTAAGAAAAAATTAAAGGGTTAAAATAAAGAAACAATAAAAGGTAGGGATCAAAAGGGTAAATAACCTAAACCCAGTACATGTCATTCCTTAAAAGGTTGATAATCTAAGGACTGAATTGAATATTTAATGAAATTTAAAGTGTAAAATTTTAAAAAAAATAAAGGGTCAAATTAAAATAAAATAAAATAAACAAGGACCCAAAGGGTTATTTTCCGAACCTTATGTCATTCCCTTAAGCCGACAGTGGGTCAAAGGACCCACTTACAAGGAAATTAAAATTGCGAGGTAAAAAATAAAATAAATAAAAGGCATCAGACGAAATTAGAAAGGAGCAAAAAGGCAGAAGGACCAAAGTTGCAAATAGACCCTCCCATTTGAAAACACATGGATCCTAGATTGATCCGAATTGGGTCACTGGGTTACGCTTCAAAACGACACCGTTTTGGGCATTTTAAGCTACACTCCAAAACGTCGTCGTATGGTCCTTTTATATAAGTTAAAAGGACTAAAAAAATTCATTTCCTCTCTATGTTTTAAAAAAAATCTTATTTTTTCTTTTTTCTCTCAAAAATCCATCCCCCTTCTGATCCCAAGGGTCGCTACAACCACTGGTCATCGGCGATGGCGACCGTCGCCTCCGGTGGTTGAAAAATACCCAAAACGCTCCCCTTTGACTCATTTTCTCACATGGGATGTTGATCTGGGATTTTTAACCCGAAAAACTCAGTCGAACCTCGACAAAAGGGGTAGAAACATTTCAGTTTCCCTTTTTTTGGCGAGGTAAGTTTTCTTTAAATCTTGTTTCTATTTTTTTATGTTATTTACGAAAAGATAAAAAAACCACCTTTGTAACTTGTTCTTTTTTATTTCTCTATTGAATTTCCCTTTTTTTTTGTTACATGTGATGGCTGTGGCTTTTATAGCCAAACTATAATATTTATTTTTTGTTTCTTTTCTGTTTCTCTGCTCTATCTTCTGCTTTCTTTTTTGCAAGTATTTCACAACAGTGGCAAAGGCTTTTCGGTCAACCATGGTGGGGAGATGTGCCCCTGACCATTTTGGTGAAACAACAGAAGAAGCAAACCTCAGGGCGTGGGTAACTCTAGAGAGCGTGCCTGTTGATGTGGCAAGAGCGGCGGTGGCACTGAAGCTGTTAGTTTTTAGGGTTTCTAAAATTTTTTAGATTTTGGGCTTGGGTTGGTGTATTTGGGCCTTAGGGTTTTTATTTATTTGTTTGGTTTATTTGTTTCAGTTGGGTTGGATAAAATTGGCTTGTTACAGTATTCGTTCGAATCGATTTCTTAAAAAAGGAAGCCTCTCTTCTTTGCTTCAACGACAACTATATTTTTGCCGCCCAATTAGCAATGATAATATGAAATTTAAAATTTCATTTTTTTTAATTTGTTAAATTTTTTTATAAATATAAATATTATTATGTTATAAATATTTTATGTTACAAATAGGCGAATGATCATGTGTTGGAGGCGTTTATACATAATGCAGGGGAGCCTTCAATCCGTGAAATTCGTGGGGTACCTGGAATAGGCTAGATTCTTGCATGCGTCTCACATGCAAGGAGGTTGGAAACTTGATCCCATACTAATCAATGCATTGGTGGAAAGATGGAGGCCTGAAACACACATTGTCCACCTTCCATGTGGCAAGTGTACAATCACACTCGAGAACTAGAACGACATAAATGTGAAAGTGTACACAATCGCAATAAGTAATAAAGTGACAAGTAAATGCCGAGTTATCGTACCTATAGGGACTGTGAAAAGAATTATTTATGAATGCAATTTAAAACACTTTGGTGAAGAAAAAAAAATATTTTGATTTGAAAAGTGATTAAAAACTAGTAAACAAAGTAAATAAATAAAATAAAATAAAGTTTTAATGCACGATGTCGAAAGCTGATTTAATCAAGATAACATAATTGTGTTAGATTAATTATATTTCTTAACTTAGAATTATTAAACTCATGTTTACGGCAACTCGGTAATTTGCTAACTTATGAACATACTCACCTACCAAAATCCATTTATCTCTCGACTATATTTCTATGTCAATTCAACTGATTAAACAAACTTTAATAGGCAAATGTGTTAATGCACATACATACTTATAAAATTAAAATAATCTCTTGTACATATCTCTATGCCAATTCAAACAATTAATTTAATCACTTAAGCACATAAAAGATTACGTGAGGTAACAATGTATTTCTACCTTGAAATAGTTTAATCACAATAATCTTGCAAGTTATGCAAGGCAATTGTATCGCTCGATACCGTTGCTAATTTAACCCTTAGCTACCTTAGATGATTAAACATGTACTGATTAAGTATCGTGTCAATTAATTACAATTTCAATCCGTTTAAATAATTAATTCATAGTTACCTTACAATTGTAATGCAAGAATAACTTAGTCATGATTTTACTTAATCAAACATCTTACTGAGGCCTATAACAACACAAACACAATTTTAATAAATTAAGAAGACAAAATACAATCAAACTAACACGAATTAAATTTAAGCTAAATTAATTAAATTAATCATATCAACATAAATATTCATAGACATGTTCATCGTAACAACAACAGAATTAAAAAAGATAAGGAACAAGAAGCAAATCCGATGTTTCTCCGTGGCTTGACTAGGTTGCTCCACTCTTCCTTCTTACTTGTTCTTGTCGAACCAAGGCTTTTATGAACACTTGAATGCTGCTCCAAATGATGGACGAATGACTCTTTTTCAAAAGGTGAAATTGGCAAGAGGACAAAGGAAAACGGATTGAAAAATAAAGAGAGAAAGTTGAAAGAGAAGAGAAGAGATGAGATGAGAAAGTTGAGATGTGTTGAAATGAGCAGCCAATGGGGGGGTTTTATAGGGTGAGAGGGCTGCTAAAAATAGCCAAAATAAGCAGCCAAAGAGCCCTCCCATGGCCGGCCACACATGTGGCAAGTTTGAAGTTTTCAAACTTGCTATATTAAGTATGGGGCAAATCTAGAAAGGCACAAATAGTGGAGGGGTTTGTTTGCAATTTGAAAAATTCTTAAGGGCCATTTTGCAAGCTAATTAATCAGCCAAGTAAGCTGATTAGGTCAGCATGTGGGACGATTTTGGGATACCCAATACTCAGTCAGTTCGGCATTTCTCGATTCAAACTCAATGGGCCCTTTTTCATAATTAATTAATAATAATTTATTTAACCCAAATTAAATTTAATATAAATTAAAATTAATTATATCATGAATTAATACACATAATTTGGACTGTCTTAGGCTGAAAAATTAATTCTCCTTGATGCTTCAAAATTGTTTCTTGATTTTTGCTATAACATCTCTTACCCATATTCGATGCTGGAACAGGGTACGAGGCATTACCGGACTTATCACACAAACTTACATATAATTTCGAGTCATCAATTTGCGTCCAAATTAAAACGTTTTGCATTCAATCATAAAGTCCCTAATACGAGCCTATGAGGCTCAAAACATACTTTGGAAGTGGTTCGAGACTAAACTGAGAACTTTAGAAATTTTTACAAAACTTAGAAAATTTTTCACTAAACAGAGGTCACACGCCCGTGTGGATATGGACACGCCCGTATGGGCAGGCCGTGTGGTCACACACGCCTGTGTCTTGAACCTGTGTAACTCTCTATTTGTCACCCAAGAACAAATTGAAGACACACGGCCAAGTCACACGCCCGTGTGCTAGGCTGTGTGGTCGATTTAAAATTTATGATTTTTTTCATTAAATAGGTGCAGACTTCACACGACCAGGGCACACACCCGTGTTTGAGGCCGTGCCGTCCACACACTAAGACACATGCCCGTGTCTCTTCCCATGTGCTCAATTCTAAGTATTCTATTTCTCAAAATTAAGGTGCAGGGGATACACGGCCGGAACACATGCCCATGGGCAGACCGTGTGTCACACACGACCTAGACACACGTCTGTGTGCCGACTCGCATGGAAAAAAATAAAGTTATTTACCAAGGCATTTTGCCACCCTTTATTGAACACACCTACTCAATATAACATAGCACCAATCCAGGCATTTTCATACAACCAAAACATCCACAACCAAGACATCCACACATCATTCACATGCTACATCTATCATACATAAACATCAAATACTTATCAACTCAAATCATGCAAGTTTCCACATTCATGAAGGGCATCATCATATGCATATACTTATACCAATATTAGCCAATTTCAAATGGCCTTATACAAAATGAAATTTTAACCAATATAAGCCAACATATTTGGCCAAATCAATTATGACACATAACAAAATGACCAAGTCCCTTATACATGCCATAAATCAAAACGTTGAATTCATTGATACCAAAATAATTGTTGATAGTGTGAGTGGATCTCTGATGATCTCTAATCCTTGAGCTAGCTTGGTTACACTATAAGACAAAGGAAAGGAAGGGGAGTAAGTTATAAAGCTTATTAAAATCTTATGGTCATAACTTACTTAATCACAACTTTACCAAGGGTCATATATCGAGCTCATTACGTATGAGATTTACGTACATACCTATACCAACTCGCAACATAACCATAGTCTTTCTCAACTTTGACATTCCCTTTGAACATTCGGAATATTAACGGATACTCAAAAATCTTGCACATAAATGCCATATATGTAGCCAAAGCTAATAGAATTCAACTTTGGCATCATTTACAATTTAGTCCTTTTTACCTAATTAACCATTTAAACTTCAAAATTTCTTAACAAAAATTTAAAACTACCTTAAATTAACCCTATAAACATTAAATAAATATTAAAATAATAACTCACTTGTCAGAGTCGTGGTCTCGAAACCATTGTTTCCTACACCACTAAAATTGGGCTATTACAACTCTCCCCTATGAAGGAATTTTTGTCCCCAAAAATCTTACCAAAAAATAGGTTCGGGTATTGCACTTTCATAGCTTTTTTTGGTTCCTAGGTAGCTTTCTCGACCCCATGGTGATGCTAGAGAACTTTAACCAAAGCTATATGCTTATTCCTTAATTCTTTAACTTCCCGAGCTACAAATCTAATTGGTTCTTCACTATATGACATATATGGTTGAATTTCTACATCAACAGGAGAAATCACATGTGAAGGGTTAGATCGATACCGTCGTAACATCGATACATGAAACACGATGTAAATTTTCTCTAATTCAGATGGTAAAGCTAAACGGTCTCTCGATGATCTCATACGGCCCGATGAATCGTGGACTAAACTTCCATTTTTGGCCAAATGGAGAACTTTTCTCTAAGGCAACACTTTTTAAGAACACTCTATCGCCAATTTGAAATTCAATATCTTTTCTTTTCAAATTCGCATAAGATTTCTGATGATTAGAAGTAGCTTTCAAATAATCACAAATAACTTTAACTTTTTCTTCAGTTTCTCATATCAAGTCAACACCGAAAAGTTTTCTCTTACTCAATTCAGTCCAATATAACAGAGTTCTATATTTTTTACCATACAGGGGTTCATACGACGCCATTTTAATACTCACTTGGTAATTATTAATATATGCAAACTCAACCAGCAGAAGAAATTTCTCCCATCTACCTTCAAGCTCTAAAATACAACAACGGAGCATGCCCTCGAGTATCTGTATCACTTTTTCAAACTGGCCATCGGTCTGTGAATGGAATGCTGTATTGAAATGTAGTCGAGTACCCAAAGCTTCATGTAATTTACTCCAAAACCTAGAAGTAAACTATGGATCTCTATCGAAAAGAATAGACACTGAAATACCATGTAGTCTAACAATATCATAAACGTATAATTCTACCAACTTTTCAAGTGAATAATTCGTACATATTGGAATGAAATGCCGATTTAGTTAAACGATCAATAATAACCCAAATAGTATTTTTCTTCTGTGGAGACAAGGGTAACCTTGACACAAAATCCATTATAACCTATTTCCATTTCCATTTTGGAATCATAACATGCTGTAGTAGTCTAGAAGGTACTTGATGCTTGGCTTTGACTTGCTGACAAATCAAACATTTAGATACAAACTCTGAAATTTCACGTTTCATACCTGGCCACCAATACATTTGTTTCAAATCACTATACATTTTGTTACTACCAGGGTGTATTGAATAATTACTACTATGAACTTCTTGTAAAATCTTCTATATAATATCAGAATTTCTCGAAACACAAATTCTGTTTCAAAAATATAAACTACCATCAAAACTTATATGAAATTCTAAATCAAATGTCTTTTCAATTTTTTCTCATTTAGCAATCAACTCGGAATCACTTTTCTGAGCTTCACAAATCTGTTGTAGAAATGTCAGTTTAGCTTTTAATTAAGGTAAAATGGAATCATGATCAATCAACATTAATCGAGTATTCAAATCTCACAAAGTAAATAAATTTTTTCTACTTAAAGGGTCAACAATAACATTAGGTTTTCCTGAATGATAATCGATGACCAAATTGTAATTTTTTAGCAGTTCCAACCATCCACGCTGTCGTAAATTTAGTTCTTTTTGTAACATCAAATACTTCAAGCTTTTGTGATCCATGAAGATGTGACAATTTTTCCCATACAAATAATGCCACCAGATCTTTAAAGCAAACACAATAGCTGCAAGTTGCAAATCATGAATCGGGTAATTTCTCTTATGCGGTTTCAATTGACAAGAAGCATAAGCTACCAGCTTGCCTTCCTATATCAAGATGCGACCTAAACCATTAAGTGCAACATTGTTATAGATCACGAATTCTTTGCCAGACTCTGGCTGAATCAACATAAGGGCTTCGGTCAATAATACTTCCAACTGATCAAAACTTTAGTGACATCTTTCAGACCATTCAAGCTTAACGTCTTTCTGGAGTATCTTTGTTAATGGTGTAGTATTCATTGAAAACCCATTAACAAATCTCCAATATTACCCAGCTAAACCAAGGAAACTTCTGATCTTTGAGACATTTCTCGGAGGCTTCGAGTCTATAATTGCAGATATTTTACTTGGATCCACTCTAATTCCATTCGCTGATATAACATGTCCCAAAAATCCAACTTCTTGAAGCTAGAACTCACATTTACTAAATTTAGCAAATAACAGTTTCTCGCACAAAATTTGCAGTATTACCGTCAAATGTTGTGCATGCTCAATTTCTTCCCTGGGTCGATCCGCTGACTTTCCTCTTAAATCTGGTCCTTAGCTCATACTTTGAATGATACTATTGACGCAAATTCCATAGGCTTCACTCCTACAAACACCACCCGACCTCTGTATTATAGATTTGATCATTGTAGTATATAATGGATTTCACTCGTCGACTCATTTCAATGTCGGTCACAACTTGGATGAACAAATATAGAAAATAAGTAGAGAGTTGTCCAAATTGTCCAAAGGAATACACACAACTCTCACAACACAAGGTTGTTTTGTTTGATATTAACTTGATGCATGTCAATGTTATGAAAATTAGGCCCCTTTTATGAGAGAATTATGTACGGAGAAAGAGAATACGTGCTTTGAATTTCGTTTATGAATGCACACATTTGTTGCATATTGTTTGGTGAAAAAAATTTTCAAAACGTGTTCAGAACTCATATAATTTCATCATGCCTGTGCTCCCGAGAGATTATGCACTGCATAACGTGCTCTACAAGTATCTGAAAAGGTACTTTCACTCTCATAAGAAAGGAAATTTGTTAGAGGAAGCTTGCCTAGCTGGGGGAGTTTTCCTACTGAGCTGGGGAAGCTTTCTCTAACAAATTTCCTATTCCCTAACGTGAAAAGACTAATGCTTCGAATAATTCAGTCACTTTAAACATGTTTAGAATATAATCATCACTCCTACAGCGTGCTTTCAAGGTTTTTCTTTGTAAACAAACCCTTCCTTGCGGCTATGAAAAGGTTCTTACACACCAAGTTTCATTATCCCGTAGTCATATAATTTCTCCCCACTCCTCTCTATTCCTCCGCTATAAACCATTTCTTGATCATAGAAAAATTGGTCACTAAAAATATTTCATTTATGTTTTAGGTATTTTTGAGTTGTCGGTGATGCGATATCGCTCTAAGCCACACACATTTCATATATCATGTCGAGATGGGACCATTTCCTCTAAAGCCTATCTTAGGGAATTCGATTATAGGGTGATTTAGCTTTCTATGGTAAAGGGTGGAAGTCCACATAGTGGTCTTAATCAATGATTGTTATGTGGTAATGGATCAGGGTATAACAGGGGAGCCAGTTAACGACCGTTACGCGGCCACGAGCTCAATCCTTTCGAATACCCGAAAATGATGCCTTATAATACCATATAGATGTTTGATGGCATATTCATACGGAAAAACTTAGTGGCTTCCTGCTATAATCGATGTAATTTTTTCCTCCATTTCCAAGCAACCGATACCTTTAACCTTTCTTCTTATTCAAAGGCTAACATCGTCGTAAATGTAAGTGTCACGGGGCTAGATCTTTTATCTCGCGATCCGTGAGCCCTTAGGCAATTCGTTTGCTTTAAACTCGCTTAAGTCAGCCTTTACACCCAAAAGTGATGATTCTTTTAGAATTCCTCTAAGGCATCAATTTGTATAGCAGAAACGATTGTGCCAAAGGAAGCTACAAATGAACAACAAAAAGCCAAAGAAAGAATACACACAAAGTGTTTGAGTAAATGCTCAAAGAATTGTATTACTCTTAAGAGTTCAACATACAATGGATGAGATAAAAATGAGAGGGAGGCTCTTTATTTATAGTTGAGCTCCCCAAAAACCGACGGTCAAGATCAAATTACATTGACAGATGAGATTAGCCTATCCGTTGATTTTAGGGATTTACAAGATTACATCATATCAAATCAAATCTACAAGATATGATTCCCCTACTTACTGAAAATAGCCTAAGTTGCCATATCTTCATTATCGGGCCAACCAGGCTTTAATCTGATAGGCTTTTCCAATAGTTCTTTGAATCAGGCTAGTTTTCGTGGGCTAAATGTTCCCCATCTAATCAATAGATCTCCACAGGGCGCATCTTTTGCGTTGGTCATGGGCTTTGCACTTTGGCCCTTGACACAAGAGGACTCTCAAGCGGAGAGCAGTTGTAGAGATGTAGTAAAGGTGATGCTCCTTTCAGGGTGACGACAATTTTCATTGTTACATAACCCATTAATGACTACAACTGCTATCGTGCTGACCTGAGTTTGACATCTACTATGTCAGAACATCCACTCTCCACCTGAGAGCCCTCTTGTGTCCACCTCGATGTCAACCTTCAGACAAGAATGAAAGGTTAAAGATAGTAGCTACTTGGAAGTAGAGAAAAAAAATACATTGATTACATTGGAAGTTCCCAGAGTTTTTCTGTATGATTATGACATCAATCTTATGTATGGTATATATAAGGCTTTGTTTACGGGTATCCAAAAAGCTTGAGCTCCTGATCGCGTAACGGCTGTCACCTAGCCCCTTGGTTATACTCGAACCCGTGACCACATCACAACCGGTTGCTGGGATCTCCACCTAGACTTCGACCCCTGATCGTATCAAACATTATTACCTTGAAACCTGATTTCCCTATGATGGGTTTCTAGGGTGATGGTCCTATCCCGCCATGACATATGAAATGTATAAGTGCTGAGGCACGTTAACATATCCTCGACCCCTCATAACTACCTAAGAACTTCCACCGTTTCAGTCAAAAACCCTAAACACTTTCAAAATATCCCAAAACCTAAAAAACTAAAACCCTTAAAAACCCCAACCCTAAAAAATAAAAAGTCTTAACCTTGAAGAGAGAATTTCACTTTCTCTCTCCTAAAAATGACTTATTTCCCTAATTAAAATTTAAAATGGCCTAAAGGCCTAATTTAAAAAAATTTAGCATATTCTTCAAATTTATCCAAATTTTTAATTAAAAATTAAATTAAATTATTATTCATTTATTTCAAAAATTGGTAAATTAGTCTTTGCAAAGAGTAAGTTAGTTATTCTATTAAAATTTTCATATATTTCTACTATTAAAATTGATTCATACATGTTAGTATGAAGTACACGTAGCATACCACATGTCATTGTTTGATTATTTTGTCATCCACATCAATTTTAATAGTACTAATGGATGATTTTTAAAAAAATAATCAATTTACTTTTTAATCTAACATATAAAAACTATTTTTTATTTTTTGAGTAGAGAAAACAAAATGTAACGTAAATCCTAATAAAAATACATGTATTGTACTTTTATCATTAATAACTTTATGAAAAATAATATGCACGCATTTGCTACGGTGGTCTTTGTTTGAATTTTGAATAATACTTTAAGCATGTGTTTTAATTTTTTAATAGTTTTAAGATTTGATAATATAAATATAATTTTATTATCGGTTTCACTTTATTTTATTAATTTTTCATTTATTAATATTTAATATATTTTTAATCATTATTCATAAGTTGGTTTTAATTTTTTTTCACATTTAATAGATAAATTTTACATGGGTTTTACACATTTGAAAGGTGATGATCATTGTATTGGATATTAATGAATGAAAAAATAATGAAATCAATCTTAACCCAACTTTTTCTTAGATAATGTAATATTTTTAAAGGTATTTGATTCACAAAACATAACATTAGCCCTTAATCTAGTTTCAAAATTGATAAATTGTTGCACATGATAGAAAAACAAAGATAAAAAAGAGTTGGAGATTAAGTGATAGGGTTAAAGACATCTACCCCTCAAATTTAGTGTAAAATATACTTATTCCGTATAATTTTAAGAAAGCCCGCTACCCCCGAGCTCTTAGGTCTGAAGATATAAAAAAATTATTATGCCCTTATTTTTTATCTATATATTTCAATTCTTATTGTTTACATTCTTTAAAAGAATATTACCTTGAAAGATCAATTAAAGTTTTATGAACTATGCATTGTGAAGTACTTTCTACTTGTATATGCCAAACAATTTATTATGTTATGGATTACTTTCTATAGTTTTATGAACTTTTATCTAATTCGTTGTAGCAAATTAAACTAGTTTTCATGCTTATGAAGCTTGAATATAAGCAAATTTATTATATTTTATTTAGTTTTTCAATATTAGCTTTCAATTAATAAAAAGTTTGATCTGAGCCGTTTATATGACCTTAAGGGTCAAAGTGGGCCTAAGGGAAGGCTAACCGTTTAGTGAATGTGTAGGACACCATTCAGAGGCAGGAGAACTCGAGACTGGTCGCCATGTTGCAACATAGCGGTTCGATGTTGCAACATCGTGAACAAGAACCCAAAATACTAAGTCTTTCTTTGGTGTCAAGACATAACAGGGGATGTCCCGACACACCCCTAAAGTTGAACCTAAGCTAAGCAAACTGTTTTCAGTGTCGCGACATAGGCAGTGGATATCTCGACACTGGTAACGAGTTGAGTGTGTTTTGGTCCACATAATGAAATTTAATGTAAAAAGTTAGCCAAACTAGGTTTAAGGATGATAGCCAACCCTAATATTATAAATAGGCTCATTAAAGACTTGAGAGATCATATTTTCTATAACTTAGAATTTTCTGTTTAGTTTTTAGTTTCCTTTGCACTTAGGATTTGTTTTCAGTTTATTTTCCATTTGCGTGCTTTAGAGAATCTGACTTGTGCATTCAAAGCAACTCTTTGTGGATTTCTACACTTCATTCAAATACAATTTAGGATTCTTCTTTAACTTTTACTCTTGATTCGTTCTTTATGTTTATTTTCTTCATCAAGCTTATATTGTTTAAGGGATCCATGAGAAACTAATCCTCTTGTAAGGGATTACTGAGTGGACGTGTGATTAATTAATTTCTATGTAGGGCTTCTTAGTGGAAATACTGATAAACCTGGCAACCTTAGAAAGTCATATAGGTGGGAATTAACCTAAAATTGGTATTGCTTATTCGTAAACTCCTTACCCTAATCCGGTCTAGACTTTGAGGTCGAGAGATAAGTAGTTCTTATCAGCTTATTAGTTTAATGGAAGATCGAGAGATCCTGCTAGGTTAGTGACTAGTTGATTGATTAGAAATCGAAGTAGGAATTAGTTATGACTACTGAAGCAAGCTAATCACCCATGGTTAGATTTGATTGAATGACATATTAGTTCTCCAGTTTTATTATTTTATTCAAGTTTAGTTCTTTTCTTATAAAAACAAATATTTTTCACTTTATGTTCATCGTACTATAATTTATTTAAATTAATAATTAAATATATTTACGTTTAGGTTAATATTAATTTAGTACTCGCCTCCCTTTGGTACGATCATTGGAGTACTTACCGAATCCGTTGTAAAATTATATTACAACTTGACTTGTATACTTGCAGACATCGCCTCAATTCCCTATTTTTAGTAGCAGTATTCGTACTCTTGACATTATTACATTGAGAGGCGATCAAGTTGTTGGCTTTGTTGTCCAGGAGGCAACGCTACTATATTAGTTTTAATTTTTGCATCTTATTGAAGAATTAGGAAAAATTAAATTATAGAGACAATTTTTATTTTATTTTTACTAATGTTTTTCTTTTACTTTGTGGTTTTAGTGTATGACTTGCAGTGGGGGAACACCTATAGAGTTGCCAACTAATCCAAAAATAATAACTCATAGAAATCGTTGACAGCAACAATAGCAATAGCATATGCAAAATCATCCACCTGCTATAAGCAATCCACCATGAGAAAACCCGTTGTTTGACAAACCTGACATAGCTAACATACAATATCTACCACCACCACTAACACGACTACCGTTAAACCCATTGATGGCATGAGAAGAGCGAACTTTAAAAAAATACGCGTTTCCTAATTTGGATATGGTACAAGGCAGCATTGCTAGGCCAACCATCAAGGAAAATAATTTTGAGATCAAACCAACCATGATCGAAATTATCCAGAACAATCTTCAATTCAGAGGAACCATGATAGAGGACCCAAACCAATATTTAAAATGGTTCCTCCATCTTTGTGATACATTTAAATTTAACGGGGTCACCGATGATGCTATTCGTCTTCGGTTGTTTCCCTTCTCCTTAATCAATAAAGTTTTTTCTTGTTTAGACTCGTAGGCACCAAGACCTAAGTTTCTACACAAGTTATTTCCTAGTAACAAGATGGTCTAACTAAGGAGGAAGATCAATACATTGAAGCAATTACAAGGAGAAAGCTTTCATGAAGCTTGGGAATGTTTTAAGATGCTGATCCAAAGATGTCCACATCATCTTTTACCTGAATGGTTGAGGTTGGTTGCATACACGCCATCAGGACTAGATGGAGTTGCAAGAGGAGCCTTGATAAACCGAAAATACGAAGATGCTTACGACCTTATAGAAAACATGGCAATAAATTCCTGCCAATGGCCAAATAAAAGGTTTACTTATGGCCAAAGACCATTCACCGTAAAAGCTATCCAAGAGGATTGCAGATACCAACAGATTTTGGACAAACTTAATTGAATTGAGTCGACATCTAGCAGATCCTCAATATTTGGTGGGGATAAACCTTTTAGCCATTATTTTGATAACCCAGCAGAGAATGTAAACTATAGAGGGAATAGGGGCGAAAACCCTTATTCAAACACTTACAACCCTGGCTAGATATGTCACTTGAATCTGAGATAGGGCGAAAATCAGGGAAGAGGTAATAGTTCTAACCCTGTTAAAACAATGCTACTTACAAACCTTTATATCTATAGAAACCTTTAAATATGGGCAGCCCAAATTACCATACTGTATGTGGTTAAAGATTTGATCGAATTGAAAGGGAGATCAGTCAATGCGGATCGAAGTAAAATAGTTGCAGTTTGAGTGCACCCAAACAACTAAAACATTAACTAAACTTGAAGATCAGATAAGCCAATTGATGAGTATGATGGGAGATACCAAAAGACAAATTGGCACTGGGATCTTAATAAATATCGAGAATAATCCTCGAGGAGAAAGGAATGAGCACGTGAAAGTAATTGCGCTCCGCTTGGGTAAAGTACTGAGTAGCCCAGAAAACTCAACTCAAGATAAGGACAATGAGGATGCCGATGACCTTCAAGAAAAATCTCCTCGAGATGATGATGTTGAGCCTGAACTAGAGAAGGTAACCGAGCTGATAGCTAAGCCAGAATTTGAGTCAAACAGAGAACCTACACTAACCAAGGTATCAATCTCCTCTCGGTTAGAAGATAAGAAGAAATGAGATGAAGTAGAATTTGTAAGTTTTCTAAACTTATTCTAATCACTAAAAGCTAACTTTCCTATAATTAAATTAATTGAAAAAAATTCCTAAATACATCCAATATTTAAAAGAAATCATGTTCCTAAATACATCAAATATTTAAAAGAAATCATGTCTTGGCGTAGGAAAATTAAAACGGGAGAGCAAGTTAACATAGACGCATCATTTAGTGCAATAATCTCTAAAAAGATCCTTCCAAAACTAAAAGACCTGATGAGTTTTACAATTCCTATAGAGATAGAGGATATTCAATTTAGTAAGGCTCTGTGTGATCTAGGAGCCAGTATCAATTTAATGCCCTTATGGGTATATGAAAAAATCAGGTCAGGAGAGCTTAGAAACACACATATTACATTACAATTAGCTAATAGGTCCTTGATACAACCGAAAGGAGTGCTTGAAGATATGTTGGTTAAGGTGCGCAGCTTTATCATCTAGTTGATTTTGTTATTCTAGACTTTGAGGAAGACCGTGAGATACCTATTCTGTTAGGTAGACCATTTTTAGCCACATCAAGGTCCACCATTGACCTAGAGAATAATGAGTTAATAATGAGAATCAACGGTGAGACCGAAATATTCAAAAATGGTCATTAATAGAATAAGGGATGTAGGGAAATATTAGGGAAACAATGTTTTGAGATATCTATAAAAAGCCCCTAATTACCTTGAGCCAGAAAATGTATTTTTTGTAATAAATGCAGGTCGAAAATGCAAATTCAAAGAGTGAAACAAAAAAAAAACAAGGTGGAGTTACATGATGGATGCTAGAGCAATACAAACAAAAAAATAATTAAAGATGCATCCATATATACGCTGACATAGTTTACGGATGAATACGACAGAAATACTTGATACTTTTACACTAAGATAAATATTTGTATATTATTGTATCTTAACTTGTTTAGAATTTAATATTGTTTAAACTGTTAAGAATTTAATCCAAAAACTTTGAAATTTGAGAAGAGGGGCTGAAATAGATTCAGTATCGCAACACGAAACCTCCATGTCATGACACCACTCACAGGTTCAAGAAACCTAGCAATTCAGCTCGATGTAGAGACATAGCACCTCGATATTGCGACAAAGAAATCAATTTACCCCAAATCTAAAAATTTCATGGTGTGTTGCGACATCGGGCCCTGATGTCACGACATCGGTATCTTGAGAGGGATTTCATGACATGGAACCCCTAAGTTGCGACACCACTAGAATTTTCTTCAAGGTCGACTCGACCCATTGCACAACCCGCTGGCTTTAACCTTGTCTTAACTCGTTTTTAACTTAAAAATACCAAAGATTTTTAAACCTAACACACTTCTAATTAGTTTTAAACTCTCATTAATCTTAAAATCTCTCAAACCCTTTAAACTTTTTAAACTCTAAAATCTCTTTTATCTTCTCTCTCTATTTTTCTTCAATATTAGTTTTCTTTCCTTGTGTTTTTATTTGTTCAGGTTAAACACTCCACATTAACGAGGAAATTTGCAACAAGCTTTAGCAAGGAATCATGAATTTCTAAATTTAGGTTAAGGGTTCCTAAAATTTACCATTCCATCGAATTATTGTGAAATATATTTTTTGATTTCAATTACTTCCTATTAAAAAAATGCCTTCTAGAAAACCTAGAAGAACTAGCGAACTTGAACCATCCATGATTGCAAACTGATCTATCATAATTCGATGTAGCAAATGAAACTAGTTTTCATACTTGAAGAGCTTGAATACAAACAATTTTAGTATGTTTTAGTTATGTTTTCTTAGTTTATTTTAAATTCAATAAAAATTCATTTTGAGTCTTTTATTGACCTTAGAGGTCGAATGAGGCCTAAAGGCGAGCTAACATACTTAGTAAGTGTCCAGGAGACCATTCAAAGACATAAGAACTCAAAGCTGGTCATTGTGCTGCAACACGGGGAGTTCGATGTCGCAACATGAGTAGAATGCCAGAATGTCTATATTACCTTAGGTGTTGTGACATAGCTAAGGGATGTCGCGACACACCCTTGATGCTACCCCTGAACCATGCATGCTACTTTCGATGTTGCGACACAGAGACTAGGGTGTCGCGACATTGTTCTTGTACAAGAAACACTTACGAATTACGGCCATTTTAGTTCGCACAATGGAAATTAAACATGAGAACGTTAGCTGAACTAGGGTTGAGGATGACGACAACCCTAACTCTTTAAATAGGCTCTTAGAACACTGTTTAAGGATGACTTTTCATACTTTAAGTTTTCTTTGTAATTTTAGTTTTCAATTTTTCTTTCTCGTATGCTTTAGGTTTATTTTTAGTCTTTTTCTTTTTGTGTTCTTTGGAGAATGTGGTTTGTAACCACAGTCAAATGTTTTTGGATTTGCTGCGCTTCATCTAATACAAATAGGATTCTCTAAAATCTATTCTTGAGTTTTTTATTTATGTTTATTCTTATATTCAACTTTATTGTGCTAATGAGATCCATGAAGAATGTAACAACCCGGTTTAGACCCTAGTCAGAATAGTGGTTTTGGGACCACAAGTTTGGGTTAGAAAAATGTTTTTAAAATTATTTTCCGTGTTTACAGCATGTGAATAATTATGTGTGAAATTTCCGTAATTTAATTTTTTCGTTTGTGTGCTTAATTTGATAAAAAGGACCTAATAGCAGAAAATGCAAAAGTTGTGTGCTACATGAATAAGTGCCGAATTGCTATGTCTTTATTTATGTGGGGCCCTTATGATGCAAAAATACCATTGAATTAATGCATGGACATAGTTGGACATGTGTTAGTGGATTTTAAATGATATTAGTAAGGTTAAAAATGGTATTTGATTATTAAGTTAATGTATTAATTAAAACAAAACAAAATGTGACTGTATGAACCATATTTTGCCCGGGCTGTATTAAACAAATCAAATTAAAAGCAAAATTGAAAACATTTTTAAAATTGTTCAGTCCATATACAGAGCCCAAAATTTAATCCTAAAGTCTACCTGAAACCCAATTACAATGTAATACCCAAAACACCCAGCAGACCTGTCACAGCCAAATACATAACTAAACAAACCCAATCCTAAGCCTACCCAAACCCAATAAGTAGCAGCCTAACGAGGCCCAAAATTTGAGACACTAGGGCTACCCTAGGGTTTTTGTGATCCTTAGTGTCGCAAACAGCAGACAATGCCCCTGCTCTTCGCGCCGCAAGTCCCTCATCGAGCCTCCATCTACGCCTGACCTCCGTTGAGATCTCTTCGCACTCACCTGAAAAAGGAAATAAAAAAGGGATAGTACAAGCAGTATATGGCAAGAAATCGAGCAAATAAAGGCATACCAAAGATTTGTATTGTAATAATGCCTATAAAGGCTGGATATCAAACGATGTAAAGGGGGGGAGAAGAGAAGACTACTAGAGGCATATTATACATTTACAATAAAAATACAAACTTTAAATCACAGAACAGAGGTGATTTTTTTATTTTTCTTTACGTTTTCTTTTTTATTTATTTTTCATTTGCAATATATACTGCAAAATAGTCGATGTTTGCCTTTTCTTACAAAATACTACTTAAGAATAAAAGGAGAAGGATTTACCGTAAAAAAGGAAGTATTTTGACCTTCTGGTCACCATGAACGGTGGCGCGTGGGACAGACAACCACCGGAGTCCAGACCAGATTCGAGCCTAGAGGAGAGCATTTGAAGGCATTCATTTGTGTTTTTTTAAAGGGGATGGTACAATGATTTTTTGGGTAAGTTTTGGCTTATATAACCTTACCAAAACGACGTCATTTTGTCTTAACTCAATAAGCACAAAACGACGTCGTTTCGAGGCTTAGGATCCGCGTGTTGACCCGATTACCCGGGGAGGATCCGCGTGTTTTCGTAAAATGGGATAATTTCCCAATTGGTCATCCTGTGTTTTCTGTATTTGCAATTTCATTTTATTTTAATATAATTTGGCCCTAACATTTTGATTTTATTTCAATTTAGTCCTAACAGCTCCTTTGAGGCCTATTCTGGGAACGATGTCGTTTCAGGGATAAGGGCTAATTTCCCAATGAGTCCCTCAACTTTTAACGCGCGTCCTAGAAGGCCCAAAATTCATTTTTTATTATTTTTAAATTAGCCCTAAAGTTTTGATCATTGCTAATTTTAATCATTTTCTTAAATTTAGTTATTTTAAATATTATTTATTATTTATTTATACATATAAAATTTATTTATTTGTATATTATTTTGTTATTTTCAAGTATATTTATATATTATATTATTTATTAATATATATTATTTTATATTTTATATTATTATATATATTATATTATCTTATGTTTTAATATACATTATATATTATATTATATTATTTTATATTTTATCATATATTTATATCTTATTACATATTATCATGTATAATTTTAAAATTTTATAAATTATTATTAAACATTATGTTTTTATATATATTATTATTAAATATTTAAAATTCATTTATCATTACATTATTTTATTCTTTTATATTTTATATGTTATTTTATTATATATATTTATATTATTAATATATTATTACACTATTATGAAATTTATAAATTATTATTAAGCATTATATTTATGTGTATTAAACATGTAGTACGTAAGTTATTATAAAGTTTTATTATTTTATATATATATATTATACATCGCTTTTTAGTATGTATTAAGCACTTTAAAATTTCCTTTATTATTCATTGTGCCAAATATGTGATTCTTCCTAAGTTTTATTTTTTTTATATATGTTCATATGTTATTAATATATTTGTGTTAATTGTTTAAATATGTAAATTCATTGCACGAGTTATTTGTTATCATTGATTTTATATGTTTGCATGAAAATTATTTATTTATGTAAGTTATATTTTCATGAAGTATGATTATATATCTTATCCTCATTGTTTACTATGTTGTATTCTCGCATGAAATATTAATGTATAAAGATTTATGCTATTTATGTTTATAAAATATTAATGTATGTTGTGATGTTAGCTTCTAGGTTATATTTGTATTAAAGAGTATATGATTTTTATTATTTTGATATCTTGTAACCTGTCAGATGCATCACTGTTTTAAAGAAATTTATACCCAAAAGGATTTTTGTTTGAAGTAATACTTTTCGTACTTAGGAATTCGAGAAATAGTGCCCTAACATGCTAGGTTGCGATTTCCCGTTTGTCTAAATACCTAAATGATCCTTCTAAATAAGTTTTGAAAATCACAAGATGATTTTAGTTACGAAAGTTTAAAAAATTGTGTCCAATCATGTTGGATATGATGTTTATATTCTTTCAAAGCAAAAGAATCTTGATTCTTTTTTAATTCAAATTATTACGATTTTAAAAGAGATCTTATTTCTAAATTCTTTCAAACTTTTGACATTAAGATAAAATTATTCAATTTGGTACCAAATTTTGGGTGTTACGAGGGTGCTAATCCTTCCTCGTGCGTAATCGACTCCCGAACCTATTTTCTCGTAATTTTGTAGACCAAAACATTTTATAAAGTGATCCAATCACACTTTAAAAGATTGATGGTGACCCCCGTTTTTGTTTTTTTTTAAAAAAACTCGTTTTTAAGGAGGTTTTGACAGCTTGGCGACTCTACTGGAGACTTATAAGAGAGTCAAGCCAAGAAATTGATTTTTTGTGTCTTAATGTCAAAAGTTTGGAAAATTTTAAAATATTGATCATTTTACATGTGTTTGCTGCATATGTTGTTACTTTGATTTCGCATATTGCATTCGTATGACCGCTGTGGTCGCACCTTTAAGTGGGAGTGAGAAGCTACGCTTTCGTGAGGTTTTCACCTCCGTATGAGCTAGTGGATTGCTTCCGGGATACTGTACCTATGTCTTCGTGAGATTTTCATCTCCGCATGGCCATAGGGAAATGTGTCCCCCTGAACTGAACTTGGTCTATATGAGCCTAAAATGGGTGAGGACCGAGGAATCATTGGTTCAGTACCTCGCTTTAGAACCTGAAACTCATATAGTGAACTTTAAGTGCTTACCCTAGGGATTATGGTGATAACTTTTAGTAAACTACCCTTATAAGTGTTTGTTTGTTATATTTTTATACGATACTAATTTATTTTGTTTTGCTATCATTGCATTCAAAGGTATCGATTCACGATTCGATTTCTGGGTTACAAAGTTTTGTAATAGGGAACGAATATCTTGATAAAGTGGAGGACAATGCCTCTGTCTGTACCTGGTCAGAGAAAACCTAGTTAGAGAAAGGAGATAGTGTCATTGAGGGGCAAGAGTTATGGGACTTCACTCGTATTAATTAGATGCAGAATGAGTTTCAGGAGTTGAGAGACATTTGGGCCAAATGGGATGACGAGGCTAAGTAGCTTTTCTATCAGAATTATGGAGACCTTCCGTATTTGCTAGACGTCAAAGTAGATAGGCACTTGTTCCGAGCTATGGTACAATTCTGGAACCCTGCTTATAGTTGCTTTACATTTGGTGATGTTGATCTTGTGCCTACTTTGGAGGAGTATACGAATTTACTGCGTTGCCCGAGGATTCAGGGTCACAAGGCTTATGTTAGACCTGCTAGCCTTCCAACTTTTGTGAAGAAGTTGGTGATGATTACTGGGATGAGTGAGCAGTGGGCTGTAGCTCATGTGTAGGAAAAGGGTGATAGTAAGTGCATTCCACGGGCCGTTTTGAGGGATTTGATATCTACACATCCAGACGTAAAGAAAAGGGTCGACGTCCTAACTTTGAGTATTTACAGCATGGTGATTTTCCCAAAGTCATTGGGGCACATAGATGAGGCAGTCGCGGATTTGTTTGATCGCATTGGTCAGCAGAATACACCAGTACCAGCAATCCTAACTGAGGCATTTAGATCTTTGAGTGCATGTCAGAGGGCCGGCGAGGGTAGATTTATTGGATGTGCGCAATTGTTGCTAGTCTGGCTCCATAGCCACTTCTGGAAGCTTGATAAGGTTCCTTGCCGAGTATTCTTTGAGGGTTATTCTCCCTTAAAGGAAGCAGTAGACATGCCTAGGAGAGATGACATTTCAGAGGAGAGGTGGATAGACATTCTTCAGAATCTTGGAGAGGAAGATGTTATGTGGAAGGCTCCTTGGTTGGTTCCTAGTGAAGTCCTTTACCGCTGTGGCAGTTTTGATTGGGTCCCTTTGCCAGGAATTTGGGGAGTTGTTGGATATGCACCATTGCTTGTTCTAAGGAAATATTGAGCGAGGCAGTTCATACCAGCTACACAAGGTTTAGCTCAGAGTGGTTTCTCTTATAAAGGAGATCACTATAAGAAGAGGATGTGAGAGATTTATGAGGCTTGGAAGAAGCCTTTCTATATGAAGATCTTGACCGAAGGCTCGACGTCATCCCTTGAGTATAAAGGTTGGTTTAGTAGGAGAGTCAACAATAATGTCCCTAGGCCGATTTTGGGGGTGGCTCGATCATTAGAGGAGAGCTTACGAGTGATTCCATCAGAGTTGGAGGTTATGAGGCAAGAGTTCGAGAGAAAAAATTCGGAGCTTGAAAAGAGGATTGAGAAGCTCGAAGAGGAAAAAAAATGTGGTTGAGTCTCGACTTCAATGTTTAAAAGATGGAAGTCGAGAAGGTGAAAAAGGAAAAGAGAAAGATCGAAGAAGATCGAGATGATTTAAAGACGCACTATAAGAAGGCCTAGGTAACGGGTGAAAAGGGTCAGATTAGGGAGATCTTCAGAGTAGTGGCAGCAAGAGATTCAAGAAGAAAGAGCTAAAGTCGAGTATTAGGAGAAGAAGTTCCAAGAGATGCAATCGCGTAATCAGGCCCTAGAGAAGGAAAATCAAGGATTAAAAACTAAGGTGACTGAGCTTGGACGATCTCTTCATCATCATCGAAGTCATAACTCTGCGATCGAGTTAAAGGTAGGTTTGGATAAGATCGAGGAAATGAAGCTCAATATTGGAGGGATGGAAGCAGCACTATAGAACTGTGAGCTACGGATTGAGCAGCTTGAGGTAAGAGAAGAACAGTGGAAGGGAGAACTTCACCATCTTTAGGATCAAGTTAGAGATAGGGATTATCTCATGGGAGAAGCTATAGTCCAGATTCAAGAGGTTGCTGATCATTACAAGGCTTAGCAGCACAAGCTAATGTATTGAGTACAAAATATGAGTTAGTGTCAGATAAAAGTCTAGAGTTAGCTTTGCTATTGGATAGGGTTAAAACCTTGGGCCTGAGGGCAAAGGCGTATTTGTAATCCGTTTTTTGTAAAGATTTTTGTTTCTTAAATAACGTTTTCTAAAAAGAAACTGAATTAGAATCGATATCTTTTAGCATTCATGCATTTGCATCTCATCACATCATATGCATTCAAGTTTATAGAAAGACCCTAATTAGTTAAAATTATTAGGGAGAAAGACAGAGTAAGAGAAAGGAAATCTGGAAACAACACATCCTTACAGTACACGCACTAAGTCAAAGAAAATGGATCAAAGACTTGAACAGATTCAGAAAGAGATGCAAGAACAGTTACAGAAGCAATTGGCAAAAATCCAACAAGAGATGAAGGATCAAATGTTGGAGGCTCAAAGGAATATAATGGCTGAGATGGCTCAGCTGCTGAAAGGGGTGACGGATAAAGGAAAGGCCTCTATGACCATCACTGAAGGAGATAATGAGGATTATCCTCTAGGTTTCACCCCACCCCATGTACAAACTCAATCTAAAGTATATCCTCAAAGGCCGTCCATCACGATAAGGCCTCCACAAGGTCAAGTCGATGCTGGAATACCCATGAACTTTCAAACTGGTTCGGGATTCAATCCTGGAGACAATCCTGCCAATCCAGTTATCCCCGATCTAGATGTAGCTGAGAGGGAAGAAATGAGACTCGAATCATTAAGGCAATTGGAGGAACGTTGTAGATGGTTAGAGGAGAAGTTTAAGGCATTATAAAAAGCTGATAATCGTCAGGGAATCGATGCCAAAGACTTGAGTTTGGTCCCAGATTTGGTACTTCCCCATAAGTTCAAGATGCCAGAGTTTGAGAAGTACAATGAGACTACTTGCCCTGAGACCCATATCAATATGTTTTGTAGACGGATGACTGGATATGTAAACAATGATCAACTATTGATCCATTGGTTTCAAGACAGTTTGATTGGAGCAGCGGCAATGTGGTATAATCAATTGAGTCGTGCAAGGATCAGTTCTTGGAGAGACCTAGCGCAAGCTTTTATACAACAATATAATCATATGACTGACATGAATCCTGATAGAATTACCTTGCAGAACATGGAAAAGAAGCCTAATAAAAGTTTTAAGCAATATGCCCAGAGATGGAGGGAGGTCGCCATGCAAGTCCAACCACCACTCTTGGAGAAGGAAACTACTATGCTGTTCATTAACACTTTGATGGCCCCATTCATTACTCACATGATTAGAAGTACCACCAAGAGTTTTGCTGATATAGTTATGGCAGGAGAAATGATTGAGAATGCCATAAGGGGTGGCAAGATAGAGGGGGAAACTGCCAAAAGATCGGCCCCACAGAGAAAAGATAATGAGGTGAACAATACAAGTAGTTATAATCCAAAGGCGGTTACAGTTTGTCAGCCCAGAGTAACTACAGTTGGGCAACAGGATTCTCAAAAACAGGGATCTGGTTCGAGACAAAATTCTGAAATAATCTCATTTACACCTATCCCAGTAACGTATCGGGAGCTTTATCAAAGTTTTTTTTAATTCGCATGCGATAGCTCATTTTCATTTGAAACCACTGCAACCTCCATACCCTAAATGGTACGATACAAACGCCAAATGCGAATACCATGCTGGAATTTCGGGGCATTCGATCGAAAACTGTATCGGTTTTAAGAAGGCCGTAAAAAGGCTTATTAAGATATGAGTAGTGAAGTTCGACAATACTCCTAATACTGAAAACCCGTTGCCAAATCATGACGATCAAGGAGTGAATGCCATTGGCAAAGCCAGTGAGAGGAGAATGAAGGAAGATATTATTGAGGTGAGGATGCGTATGAAGGTGATTTGGGAGGAGATGATGAAGAAAGGTATGTTAACCTCTAAAAACAAGAGAAGAGAAACAAGGAACTATGGTGAGTTTCATGAGAAAGAAGGACATGAAGTTCAGGATTGCAAATAATTCAAGGCCTTGGTGCAAGGATTTATAGACAACAAAGAACTACAAATTTTTGAAGGTAGCTCTTGTGAAAAACAAGTATGTATGCTGGAGGATGAACAGAAAGGAACTAGCCGGCCAAGGATTATTATTTCCCTGCTGGGTAATAATGAAGTGGGGGCACAAACGGTGCCTAAGGTCATTATCCATAAGCCTACACTTTTCCCTTATAAGGATAACAAGAGGGTACAATGGAGTTATGACTGCAGTGTGACAGTACCGGAGGATGAGAGCATAGCCAGTATGTCTAAGGATGTACAAGTTGAGGGTTCCCATACACGGAGTGGAAAGCGAGTATGATACGGTGGGTTTTAGAGAGGAGCCCACAAAAACAAAGAATGTTAGTGTGGAGAAAGAGAAATAGGCTGAAGTGCCTGTCAAGGAGCCAATAAAGGAGGATGAGGCTAAGGAATTTTTAAAGTTCCTTAAGCGTGGCGAGTTTAGCATGGTCGAACAGTTGCGTAGGCAGACGGCTCGCATATCAGTATTGGTTCTACTTCTGAGTTCTGAGGTGTATCAGGATGCATTGATGAAGGTGCTCAACGAAACATATGTCACCCATGACATATCTGTTAACAAGCTGGACCGGTTGGTGAATAACATAAGTGCGGATAATTTCATCTACTTTAATGATGATGAAATCCCACCGAGGGGGCAGGGGGTCAACTAAGGCCTTGCACATCACTACTCGATGCAAGGGGTACACACTCCCAAGCTGCTCGTCGATAATGGATCGGCCTTGAATGTTCTACCGTTGTCTACATTGAATAGATTACCCATTGATGGTTCTCACATGAAGACATGTAAAAATGTGGTAAGAGCCTTTGACGGTACAGAAAGGAGGGTGATGGGAAGGATTGACATCCCCTTGGAAATTGGGCCGAGTATATACGAAGTAGATTTCTTAGTGATGGATATCAAGCCCTCCTACAATTACTTATTAGGGAGGCCATGGATACACTCAGCGGGAGCGGTGCCCTCATCGTTGCACCAGAAATTAAAGTTAGTAACGGATGGACGGTTAGTAACCATCAATGTGGAGGAGGATAGTATAGCCGCAGTTACTAGCAAGGCCCCTTATGTCGAGACGAACAAAGAGACTATTGAGTGTTCCTTTCGCTCTTTAGAATTTGTGAATGCAACCTTCATTTCAGAAGGGAGTGAGCTACCGGTGCCAAAGATAGCAAGAGGCACGAGGATGGCTTTACAAATGATGGTGGGAAAGGGAGCCTTACCAGGAAGAGGGTTAGGAAAATACTTGCAAGGAGGGACCAAATCCCAGAACTGAAAGAGAAAAGAGATCGCTTTGGTCTGGGCTTCAAGCCAGGCTATAAGTAAATGAGGAAGGAAGTTGAGAAGCACCAAGAGGGAAGAAGGACGCGCCTTAATGGAAGAGAAGTGGAGTGGGAGCCGATGACATTCCCTCCAATATCCCAAACCTTCATATCGGGAGGGTTACTTATAGAGAAAGTCATCGGATTAATGCTATACACGACGAACGATCGGAACAAGGAAACCTTGAGGGCATTCGCCCTTACGAACCGGGAAGCCCTCTGAACAATTAGACTGCGGAGGAACTTTCTGTAGTCTTTAGGAAATTTTTAGAGTAATTCTCAAAACATTCTTGTTACTCTAGGGCCTAGGAGTAATAGGATTACATTTGTGGAATGGGCTTACGATCATCTATTATTTTTTTAATAAAACATAACTTTTATCAATTTGAACGAGTATTGTTTCATTTTTATCAACCAATATTCCGTTAAACTTTTGCAATTCTTATTCTTTCATTCATAGCACATAAATAATCATTCTTAAATTCATTCATTCTTTGTATATTCTTTATACTTCACAGGTCCCTAGATATCAATGACATGAGCACTGATATTACAAATCCTTTCTTTCGCGAGCAAGACATGTGTTTAGTGGAATCTCAGGATTTTGAAGATGTCCAGGATTGTGATGTGTCTCTGGATCTGTTGAGGATGGTAAAATAGGAGGAGAAACAAATCATGCCCCATGAGAAACAGGAAATAGAGAATGTAGCCCTAGAAGAAGGGAAAGAGGTGAAAATCGGCACGCATATTACCGAGGACACAAGGCTAGGACTGATCGAGTTGCTACGTGAGTTCAAGGATATCTTCGCATGGTCCTATCAAGATATGCTAGGTTTAAATACCGATATTGTGGTGCATCATCTTCCAATAAGACAGGATTGTAAGCCAGTCCAACAGAAGTTACAAAAAATGAGGCCAGATATCGTATTGAAGATAAAGGACGAAGTCAAGAAGCAGTTCGATGCAGGATTCTTACAAGAGGTGAATTACTCTGAATGGGTAGCTAACATTGTACCAGTCCCTAAGAAGGATGGGAAGGTACGAATGTGCATTGATTATAGAGATCTGAACAAAGCTAGTCCAAATGATAATTTCCCTTTGCCATACATAGACATTTTGGTAGACAACACAGCGGGATATTCGTTGTTCTCCTTCATGGATGGTTTCTCAGGGTACAACCAGATAAAGATGCATTCGGAAGACATGGATAAAACCACTTTCATAACATTGTAGGGCACCTTTTGTTACAAAGTAATGCCGTTTGGATTGAAGAATGCAGGGGCAACATACCAAAGGGCTATGGTGACTTTATTCCATAATATGATGCACAAAGAAATTGAGGTGTATGTTGATGACATGATTGCTAAATCTCGAACAAAGAAGGAACATATTGAAGTTTTGAGGAAGTTGTTCCTGAGATTAAGGAAATTTTAGTTGAAGCTTAATCGGGTAAAGTGCATCTTCGGAGCTAGGTTGGGGAAGTTATTAGGCTTTGTGGCCATTGAAAAGGGAATAAAAGTTGACTTAGACAAGGCCAGAGCCATACGAGAATTACCTCCACCACGTACTCAGAAGGAAGTTTAGGGTTTTCTTGGAAGATTGAATTATATTACTCGGTTTATTTCAAAATTAACCGAGAAATGTGATCCTATATTTCGCCTCCTTAGAAAACACAACCAAGATACTTGGGATGAGGAATGCCAGAATGCTTTTGATAAGGTTAAGCAATACTTGTTAAATGCTCCAGTGTTATCTCTGCCTAGTCCAGGTAGACCATTAATTTTGTACTTATCAGTGTTTAATAATTCTATGGGATATGTGCTTGGCCAACATGACGAGTCGGGAAGAAAAGAGAAGGCGATATACTACCTCAGTAAGAAATTCATAGAGTGTGAGATCAGATATTCACCAATTGAGAAATTGTGTTGTGTTTTAATCTGGACGACTCGAAGGTTGAGGCAGTATGCTATATCATACTACTTGGCTTATTTCAAAACTTGATCCTTTGAAGTATATGATGGAGTCAACAGCTTTGAATAGAAGAATGGCGAGGTGGAAAATTCTGCTTTTAGAGTTTGACATAGTCTATGTGAGCCAGAAGGCTATAAAAGGAAGCGCGATAGCGAAATTTCTGGCTAGTAGAGCTCTAGAGGACTATGAGCCATTGAATTTTGATTTCCCAAATGAGGAGTTGATGTGTGTAGCAACTACGGAGGATTATCCTTGGAAGCTGAGCTTTGATGGAGCATCCAATGCGGTGGGAAATGGAATTGGGGCAGTCTTGGTATCCCCAAATGGCGATTATTATCCATTAACGTGCAAGTTGGATTTTGATTGCATAAACAATATGGCTGAGTATGAAGCGTGCATCATGGGACTCCGAGCGACTATAGAGCGAGGAATAAGAACCTCGGAAGTATATGGAGACTCTGTGTTGGTAATTTACCAGCTTAAAGGTGAATGGGAGACAAGGGATCCTAAACTGATCAATTATCGAAAGGTAGTTTTGGGGTTATTTGAGGAGTTCGATGACATCACTTTCAATTATATCCCACGAGATGAAAACCAGATGGCAGATGCTCTAGCAACCTTGGCTTCAATGATTAAAGCGAATAAAGAGGAGGAGATGTGACCCATTCAGATGAGTATCCTTGAGGCTCCAGCTCGCTGTTGTAACATTGAGGAAGAAGAAAAGGATGATAACCCTTGGTATCAGGATATATTGCGATATGTGAGAGATCGTAAATACCCAAAACAGGCAACTGAAAATGATAAGTGAACTTTAAGGAGATTAGCCTGTGACTACATTTTGGATGGGGACATCTTGTACAAAAGAAGAAAGGACCAAGTACTATTGAGATGTGTTGACGCTGTGGAAGCTAAGTTAATCTTGAAAGAAGTTCACGGGGGTGTTTGTGGGACGCACGCTAATGGTTTCACGATGGCTAGAAAAATCATGAGGTTTGGATATTATTGGTCTACTATGGAAGGGGATTGTATCAACTACGCCAAGAAATGCCATAAATGTCAGATTTATGGAGACAAGATTCATGTACCACCTTCACCTCTACATGTTATGACTTCTCCATGGCCTTTTTCCATGTGGGGCATGGATGTCATTGGGCCAATATCACCAAAAGCTTCAAATGGGCATCGCTTTATCTTTGTGGTCATTGATTACTTCAAGAAGTGGGTAGAGGCTGCTTCTTATGCGAATGTTACTAAGTCGGCTGTGAGTTGATTCTTGAAGAAAGAGATCATTTTTCGGTATAGGATGCCTGAAAGGATCATATCAGACAATGCATTGAACTTGAACAACAGAACGATAGTAGAAGTTTACAGTCGGTTCAAGATTAAGCATCATAACTCTTCTCCATATCACCCAAAAATGAATGGGGTAGTAGAAGCAGCCAACAAGAGGATAGTGGGGAAGATGACTGAGACTTATAGAGATTGGCATGAGAAATTACCGTTTGCACTCTTTGCCTATTGAATATCTATCAAAACCTCTACTGGGGCAACTCCTTTCTTGTTGGTTTATGGGATGGAAGCAGTGTTACCCATTGAAGTGGAAATACCGTCTCTCCGAGTCTTGTCAGAGATAAAGTTGGATGAAGCTGAATGGATACAATCGTGATATGATCAGTGGAACTTGATTGAGGAAAAGAGGCTAAGGGCCATTTGTCATGGTCAGATGTATTAGAAACGAATGATGCGAGCTTACGACAAGAAAGTGCGACCAAGAGAATTCCAAGAGGGGGATCTTGTGCTGAAAAAGATCCTTCCCATTCAGAAGGA
The DNA here is from genome assembly GCF_025698485.1 of Gossypium arboreum. Taxonomy (NCBI): domain Eukaryota; kingdom Viridiplantae; phylum Streptophyta; class Magnoliopsida; order Malvales; family Malvaceae; genus Gossypium; species Gossypium arboreum. Next base: position 11,459,286 of record NC_069072.1, on the reverse strand, counting down.
CTTTAGAGGAAAATGGATGCCAAATTGGGAAGGGCCGTATGTCGTGAAGAAGGCATTCTCTTGGGGTGAATTGATTTTAACGAAAATGAATGAGAAGAGTTTACCCAATCCAGTGAATTCAGACTCAGTCAAAAAGTACTTTGTCTAAAGGAGAGGAGAATCTAGGGTGAAAACCCGCAAAGGGCGCCTTGAGTTTTCGAAAAAAAAATGGAGAGGCCAAGGTGAAAACCCGCAAAGGGTGCCCTGTGATCAAAGGAGTTTTGAGTTGAAAAGCCAAAAGGGCAGCTCACATTTTGAAGAGCACACGGTAATCTTGCTATATCTAATTCAACAAAGAGCGAAGCGCGTTGCATATCGGGGCATCAACAAAGTACTTTGGATCTTTTAAACACATGTTGAACTCAAGAAAGTCTTCATGGAGCTGGTGTATAGACGCTCAAGAGGCGATATCTAGGGCGTCTAACTTTTGTCCTGTTTGCTATCTTTAGATTCTCTTTCTTCTCAAAGATAGGCTATCAGATTAATTTCCTTTGTATTTCTAACAAATTCATTCAAATCTAATTATTCTCAAGATTAAATTCATCTTCTATTATTCTTAAAGTATGTTGCATTAAAATAATGATAGATGAACTAAATAATTTTCACAAAATGGAGTTTTGCTCATTACTCTGGAAATTTCTAGATAATACAAGAAACTAAAACAGAACAATTGTTCGAGGAATTCACGTAAGTAAGGTTTGAAAGAACTTGAGGAAATTCTTTCTTTAGTCCAAAATGATGATTGGACAAACCAAACAATTCAATCCTAAGTGAGGATCATCTTATAGATATTTTGGTGGGTCATAGCATTTGAAGAATGGTACAAACCCACAGGCTGAGTAGGAATGATACTTCGAGAGAAATAATGATAAACTTCGATGAAGGAATGAGTGGTGACGTCTGGAATAGGGGTCATATTCATAAACATTTTGCATTATAACAGGTTTAATTAGGAGCATTCGACTCACTTCGATCATAGCATCCTAATCATTAGGCATGAACTCATACACATTATACAGGATATGTCCTTCAAGGGACAATGAAGATTGATGCTCCTTAACCCCCTAAGCAGTAGGGTAACAGGCTAAAGCATAGCAGATTTGGCTTTCGCGTGTTTACGCTGAAGCAGATCTAAGAAGATTTGGCATCTCTGTATTGTTAGAGAACAAATTGAAGAAACAGATTTGGCATCTCCATATTCGACGGAGAGCAGATCAAAGGCATAGCAGATCTAACCTTCGGATGTTTTTGAATCGAAGAAGATCCAAGATGATTTGGCATCCTTGTGTTTATAATGAGCAGATCGAAGATAGCAGATTTGGCGTCTTTGTATTGTCAGAGAGCAGATCGAAGATAGTAGATTTGGCATCTCTGCATTGTCAGAGAGTAGATCGAAGACGACGAATTTGGCGTCTCTGTATTGTCAGAGAGCAGATCGAAGATAGTAGATTTGGCGTCTCTGTATTGTCAGAGAGCAGATCGAAGATAACAGATTTGGCGTCTCTGTATTGTCAGAGAGCAGATCGAAGATAGTAGATTTGGCGTCTCTGTATTGTCAGAGAGCAGATTGAAGATAACGGATTTGGCATCTCTGTATTGACAGAGAGCAGATCGAAGATAACAGATTTGGCGTCTCTGTATTGTCAAAGAGCAAATCGAAGATAGTAGATTTGGCGTCTCTGTATTGTCAAAAAGCAGATCGAAGATAGCATATTTGGCGTCTCTCAAGGACATCAGCATTCCAAGGAGCAGATTGAGGACTAAGAACTCAAGACTCGGCAAGCCCGGGCAAAATTGGTCTTTTTATAGTCTTTGCTCTATTCCTGTTACATAGTAATGAGCAAAGAGGGGCAGCTGTATGAACCATATTTTGCCCGAGCTGTATTAAACAAATCAAATTAAAAGCAAAATTGAAAACATTTTTAAAATTGTTCAGTCCATATACAGAGCCCAAAATTTAATCCTAAAGTCTACCCGAAACCCAATTACAATGTAATACCCAAAACACCCAGCAGACCTGTTACACCCAAATACCTAACTAAACCAACCCAATCCTAAGCCTACCCAAACCCAATAAGCAGCAGCCCAATGAGCCCCAAAATTTGAGACACCAGGGCAACCCTAGGGTTTTTGTGATCCTTAGCGTCGCAAACAGCAGACAATGCCCCCGCTCTTTACGCTGCAAGTCCCTCATCGAGCCTTCATCTACGCCTGACCTCCGTCAAGACCTCTTCGCCACTTGCAAAAAGAAATAAAAAAGGGACAGTACAAGCAGTATATGGCAAGAAATCGAGCAAATAAAGGCATACCAAATATTTGTATTGTAATAATGCCTATAAAGGCCGGATATCAAACGATGTAAAGGGGGGCAGAAGAGAAGACTACTAGAGGCATATTATACATTTACAATAAAAATACAAACTTTAAATCACAGAATAGAGGTGATTTTTTATTTTTCTTTACGTTTTCTTTTTTATTTATTTTTCATTCGCAATATATACTGCAAAACAGTCGATGTTTGCCTTTTCTTACAAAATACTACTTAAGAATAAAAGGAGAAGGATTTACCTTAAAAAAGGAAGTATTTTGACCTTCTGGCCGCCATGAACGGTGGCGCATGGGACAGACAACCACTGGATTCCAGACCAGATTCAAGCCTAGAGGAGAGCATTTGAAGGCCGTCATTTGTGTTTTTTTTAAAGGGGATGGTACAATGATTTTTGGGAGTAAATAATGGCTTATATAACCTTACCAAAACGACATCGTTTTGGCTTAACTCAATAAGCACAAAACGACGTTGTTTCGAGGCTTAGGATCCGCGTGTTGACCCGATTACCCGGGGAGGATCCGCGTGTTTTCGTAAAATGGGATAATTTCCCAATTGGTCCTTCCGTGTTTTCTGTATTTGCAATTTCATTTTATTTTATTATAATTTGGCCCTAACATTTTGATTTTATTTCAATTTAGTCCCAACAGCTCCTTTGAAGCCTATTCTGGGAACGATGTCATTTCGGGGACAAGGGCTAATTTCCCAATGAGTCCCTCAACTTTTAACGCGCGTCCTAGAAGGCCCAAAATTCATTTTTTTTAAATTAGCCCTAAAGTTTTGATCATTGCTAATTTTAATCATTTTTCTTAAATTTAGTTATTTTAAATATTATTTATTATTTATTTATACATATAAAATTTATTTATTTGTATATTATTTTTTATTTTCAAGTATATTTATATATTATATTATTTATTAATATATATTATTTTATATTTTATATTATTATATATATTATATTATCTTATGTTTTAATATACATTATATATTATATTATATTATTTTATATTTTATCATATATTTATATCTTATTACATATTATCATGTATAATTTTAAAATTTTATAAATTATTATTAAACATTATGTTTTTATATATATTATTATTAAATATTTAAAATTCATTTATCATTACATTATTTTATTCTTTTGTATTTTATATGTTATTTTATTATATATATATTTATATTATTAATATATTATTACACTATTATGAAATTTATAAATTATTATTAAGCATTATATTTATGTGTATTAAACATGTAGTATGTAAGTTATTATAAAGTTTTATTATTTTATATATATATATATATATATATATATATTATACATCGTTTTTAGTATGTAGTATGTATTAAGCACTTTAAAATTTCTCTTTATTATTCATTGTGCCAAATATGTGATTCTTCCTAAGTTTTATTTTTTTATATATGTTCATATGTTATTAATATATTTGTGTTAATTGTTTAAATATGTAAATTCATTGCACGAGTTATTTGTTATCATTGATTTTATATGTTTGCATGAAAATTATTTATTTATGTAAGTTATATTTTCATGAAGTATGATTATATATCTTATCCTCATTGTCTACTATGTTGTATTCTCGCATGAAATATTAATGTATAAAGATTTATGTTATTTATGTTTATAAAATATTAATGTATGTTGTGATGTTACCTTCTAGATTACATTTGTATTAAAGCGTATATGATTTTTATTATTTTTGATATCTTGTAACCTGTCAGATGCATCACTGTTTTAAAGAAATTTATACCCAAAAGGATTTTTGTTTGAAGTAATACTTTTTGTACTTAGGAATTCGGGAAATAGTGCCCTAACATGCTGGGTTGCGATTTCCCGTTTGTCTAAATACCTAAAAGATCCTTCTAAATAAGTTTTGAAAATCACAAGATGATTTTAGTTACGAAAGTTTAAAAAAATTGTGTCCAATCATGCTGGATATGATGTTTATATTCTTTCGAAGCAAAAGAATCTTGATTCTTTTTTAATTCAAATTATTACGATTTTAAAAGAGATCTTATTTCTAAATTCTTTCAAACTTTTGACATTAAGATAAAATTATTCAATTTGGTACCAAATTTTGGACGTTACGAGGGTGCTAATCCTTCCTCGTGTGTAACCGACTCCCGAACCTATTTTCTCATAATTTTGTAGACCAAAACGTTTTATAAAGTGGTCCAATCACACTTTAAAAGATTGGTGGTGACTCCCGTTTTCGGTTTTTTTTTTAAAATCGTTTTTAAGGAGGTTTCGACAGTGACCATTAGTTCATCTTTTCTAATGGATGGAAAGAAAAAAAAACAAGGGTTTTGATCTTCCTTATATCCGGCACTCATTTTGGTTAATTGAGGTATGGTTTTTGATTGGTTTTTGATGATTTTTACGTTTTTGAGATGGTTGCTTAGTAATCTATCAAGCCCGTGCCTCAATTTCTGAATTTGATTACGATTTTAAAATGTTCCATTGTTGATAATGTGAGTTCTATGAAGTTTGATGATAGAAAATGAAAGATATGTGTTAGATTACTATGTTTTGTATTGGGATTTTTGATGAATTTGAGTATTTTGGGCTAAATTGTGAAAATGAGAAATTGAGGGGCTAAAATGTAAAATAAATGAAATATGTAGGCTTATATGAGCTAAGGGAAAATTTGACTGAGCATGTGTATATGGAAATTTTGTATATTTTATGATTTTTGTGATTAAGGACTAAAGTGTTAAAATGTGAAAATATGAGGGCTAATTTGTAAAATGCCCTAAATATGTGTAAATGGATTGAATTGAATGATTTGGTGAATAAAAGAGTTAAATTTGAATGTGTATAGATCAAGAACCAAAGAAAACAAAATTAGATTGGGGGAAATCGAAAGTTGAATAACCGTTCGTTTTTGTTCATTCTCATACGAGGTAAGTCTATATACAAATAAATGTGTTGAATTGAATTATTATTGCTTATATGTTAATGAATTGTGATGAATGGCTATTGGAGCTGAATAAGTGAAATCCGAGAAAGTTCCGAATAATGTGACAGAGTTCGAAAAGCACTGTACGAACCATAGGAATAGTTAGGATACATATGTCATGACATATGAGTCCAATATGAGTTATCGTGTGAGACCATGTCTAGGACGCTGGCGTCGATTTGAGATTTATGTGTAAGACAATGCTTGGGAAATTGGCATCATATATGATTTTGTGTAAGACCCTGTTTGGGATAGTAGCATTGATATTTGATCACATGTAAGACCACGTCTAGGACGTTGGCATTGTACAAGCTTTCCGAGCTATCTGAGTATCTTTATTGATTCTGAAAGGTTCAACGGGCATTTTGAGATATGAATGAACATGTGGATATATATCCGATTCAGGTACATTTGAAATGTATACAATGTCTGAGGGTGCTAAGTAAGGTATATGTGCAATTGAAGATATATGATATAAGTATGAGTAAATATGCCATATGTACAAATGAATTGGGAATATGTGAAATGAATGTGAACTATGAGATTAGTGATAGTATTTGGCTATGGATTACTTGTATAATATGGTAAATAATTGCTTTGATAATAAGTTTATTTGTATGTGGCTTACTAAGCTTTTGAAAGCTTACTTTGTATGTTTTTCAATTGTCTTATAGATTATCGAAGCTACCAGAAGTTCAGGGATCATCGAGGATCATCACCACACTATCGAACTATATTTTGGTATCATATGAAATGTGAATATTGAAGTATGGCATGTATAGGCTAGAGAACTTTGGATATGTTTTGAGATGTGTATATCTAGCTATGTGATATGGCATGGTTGTGGATGAGATTATGACTGGATTTTGGCATGTGTTAAAAAATAGTATGTTTTGATGTGCTCATGAATGGCCAAATGAAATGGTCAATTTTAGTAAGTTTCATGGTTGTTTTGGGAAGTTAATATGATGTGAAATGCTATGAATTGAAATGGATTAATATGATGTTTGAATCATATGTTTTTTTCTATATGAAGTTAGTACTTTGAATTAGTATGTTTTTGGCTGTCTTTGGGACATAAAATGTGTTTGGTTTTATGCTTGTAGGGATGACCCAAAATGGGTTGCAATTTGGCTTTTCAAATGGCCTATTTTTGTCCACACGGGCAGAGACACGGGCGTGTGTCTCAGCCGTGTGCGAAACACGGTCATAATGCATGGTCGTGTGTCCTATGGTTAATAATTAGTATTCCAAGTCAGTTTCGAGCACGGCCTAGACACACGAGCATGTCTTGTGGCTATGTTAGGCACACAGCCTTGGCACATGGGTGTGTGTGGCCATTTCGAAGGGTACACGGGCTAGATACACGAGCGTGTGGTTAGCCGTGTGACCCAAGTTAGTCTTGAGCATGTCATTGACACACAGACGTGTCCTTGGTCGTGTAGGACAAGTCAGTATGTATGCTCTGTTTTCACACTACCTATGACACGGGCGTGTCTGGTAACCGTGTGAGGCACACGGCCTGTTCACACGGGCGTGTGACCTATAATTTCATGAAATTTTTATATGATATTGATTTAGTCCTGAACCTTCTCTAAAACATGTTTAAGGTTTTGTAGACCTTATAAAGAGACTATATGTGTATGAGCTGCTATGATATGATGATGTATGATTAAAGTTTTGGATTGATTGATAAACATTCTGAAATGTCCAGTAATGCCTCTTAACCTTAGTTCGGCAACAGATACGGGTTAGGGGTGTTACAAGGAACTAATCCTCTTATAGGGGATTAGCGAGTAGAGGTGTCATTAAGTAATTATTATGTGGGGTTTTCTTAGCAGATCAACTGTTTGGGAGAGAAAGAACTTAAACCCTAGGCTTGACGACCTTAGGAAGTCATTTAAGTGAGAATTAACCTAAAATTGATATGGCCTATCCGTGAATACCTTAGCCCCAAACAGGCCTGGATTGTGAGGTCGAGAGATAAGTAGTTCTTGTTGACTCATTGGTTTAGTAGAAGATTGAGAGATCCTTCTAGGGTAATGACTAGTTGATTGAGTAGAAACCTGAAATAGAAATTAGTTATGACCTGTGAAGCAAGCTAATCACCCATGCTTAGAATTGATTAAGTCTATAAATTAGTTTTCCAAAGTTCTTTTTATTTAGGTTTTTGTTATTTTTACTTCCTTATTTATAAAAATTCAAAAAATCTTTCTTTTATGTTTTAGTGTAATATAATTTATTTAAAATGCTAATTAGATCTATTTGCATTTAAGTTAGAATTAATCTAGTAATTCACCTCCATTAGGTATGATCCTCAGAGTACTCACCCACTCTATTGTAACTATATTAAAACCTGACCAGTATAACATCACCTCTATATTTCATATCTTTTAGTTGCAGTATTCACACTCTAGACAATAGCACGTCTGAAGGCAGTCACAAACTCCTCAAACTTTTATGTAAAGAAATTTGAGCCATCGATGATTTTATGTAAGGAAATTTGGTCGTTGGTTCAATACCATAGGTGGGAGCACTTTTGCGTGCCACTTGGGAAACCATACCAGTCAGAGGGAAAGAGGTGCTTGTCACCCCTAGAGCAATTTGTGAGTTTTATAACACTCCACATTATGAATTCGATGTTGTGGAATAAGGTGTCTTAGAACATTTTAGGGATATTAATATGTATAATATTATAAAATTTTTTAAAAAAGGTAGGGGTGAATGGAAGCATCACCCTGATATTGATATTCCCACTTCCTTCAATCAAGCAATTATGTTTCCAGATCCTAAGATGTGAATGCACTTTTTATGCACTCGAATTGCTTCTGCATTAAATGTTTCTAATGTCCATATTTATCGAGTGGTTTTGTTATATGTTGTTTTGCAGAAGAAATAGATGTGCATCGGGAGATAGATGTACAATTACATGAAAAGATGCATTAGTAGCCAGAAAGTGGGAGTTTTTTTCCCCACTTAGTAGAGGCCTTGTGTAAGAAGGCTGGAGTTCCAATGAAAACCACTGAGCAATTCATGAAGCCATCCAAGAGTTTCATAGGAGATTCATTATACACGCAGTATACAAGACTTCAACGAAAGCAAATAAGGGATTGGAACAAACGTCAAAAAGAAAAGATGGACGTTCCAGCCTCACTCAAATGAAAAACATAATCAATGTCTCAACAAGAAGTAGGTGGAAGTAGCATCCCAAACGCCGAATGGATGATAAGATGGATGCAAGAGACAGGCCCAATTTTTCAAGAATTTGCGTGAAAAAATAATATGAGAGTACCAAATTACCCACCAAACAAATATGATTTAATGCATTCCCATCATAGAGTAGAAAAGCAAGAAAGTGATGAAGGAAAAGATAGTGAGGACGAGGAAGCTGAAAAGGAGGAGGATGAGATGGAACAAGATACTCAAGAAGAGGAGGACGAGGATTGACAATTTTATTTTTATTAAATTTTATATTGTAAACAATTAATTTGGATGATTTTTTTTAGGAGTAGGATTAACAATATATTTATGTGTATATATATATTTTTGTTTTCAAATTTTCTATACAAAAACCCCATAGGAAAGAAACAAGACATTTACAAGCTTACAACGAACAAGGAAGGAGGCACCCACCAAAAGATTACGACAAGGTCACGATCAATCGGGTACTTTGTTCCTTATCTATTTAAGGGCTGGACATTATTGACAATGTGCTATTTAAAGTGCGGCGGGGTAACATAAGAAATTGGGTTTTTATTTTTATTTTGTTCTTTTATTTTTCTTGTCAAAGTATGCTTGAGCTTGTAGAAATAAAAGTGATTGGTTAGGAGTATGCATATAGGGTGATTGTGTTTATTGTAAATTTGACATGATAGTAAATGATTTTAAAATTTCAATTATTAGACTAATAAGTTCTATATATTACACTATAAATAAGCAGTAAGTAGTTGAATATACCAAATGACATAGAAAATATAGGGAAATGAACATGCTAAAATGTATGATAAATGGTTAAATTTGTGAATATTGAGATACCAAGGTATGACCTAAGGCATTGTTTGGTATAACCAGAGCCAAAAAGCTAACCTTGTTCATCAATCATTAGTACCTATTTTGAGCTGGAAAACACTTCTTAGTGAACCTTCATGCAAAACCTGAGCAAAAAAATCAATTTGTGCTTACCCTTTTTCTTTGGTCTTAGAATTGCACAAATTTAGACATTTGGCCATACGTATTAAGGGATAAGTAGATACATCATGGAAATTTTGTGAAAATTAGAGTGAAATAGGAAAGAAAATAGCATGATATAGTGATTATAGGATTAACCAAAATGCAAAAAACAAAAAGAAACAAACTAAAAAAAAGTTAAAACGAGTAGAAAAAGTACTTGAGTAATGAAAAAGAAAGCATTGTGAGTGAGAGATGTTGAAAATTTTAAAAGTGACTCAAAATCTCAACCATTAGTGCACAAAAAATTGTGAGCTAACGATAGTTGCTTTATCATGTTGTGACTTCCTAAGTGGGGAAATAAGGAAGGTGAGAGAAGGAGAAATAAGGTGGTGAGTAGGGTTATTAAGGGGAAGAATAAGGAACAACACGATGTGCCAAACTACTTTCATAATTGAAACTGCTTTTGATGATTCCTTTTTTTTTTTTTTGAATTCCATACCAACCTTATGCATTAAAACGTTACAATCCGAAAAACCCTATGCAACTTAGGTAGATTTATTCATGAATTGACATTATATTGAGTAATTATAATAATGACTGTTTGTATTCTGCTAGGATAATAAAATTACCTGTATGATTAATTGATGGATCCATATATTTGAGGACCTTACTGTTTGTATACTTTGTAATATATTGAACTTAGGTGTTTGAAATTGAAAATGGTAAGTTGTTTATATATCATGACATAGTTACATGTATGTATGATTTTTCCTAGCTATGTGTTCAAAAACTTGTCCTTGTATTATATTTTCTCAAAAGACGTCTTTTATTTTTTATTTTTCATGTTTCTTTGCTTTAGAACAAGCAATGACTTAAGCGTGGGAGAGTTTGATTTGCTACAATATGTTGTAGCAGATTAAACTAGTTTTCATACTTAAGGAGCATGAATATGAGAAAATTTATTATGTTTTATTTAGTTTTTCAATCTTATCTTTCAATTAATAAAAAGTGTGATAGAAGTCGTTTATATGACCTTAGGGTTCGAAGTAGGCCTAAGGGAGGGCCAACATGTTTAGTGAGCATGTAGGACACTATTTAGAGGCGGGAGAACTCAAGACTGGTCACCATGTTGCAACACAGAGGTTTGACGTCACAACATCGTGAGTAGGAATCCAAAATACCAAGTCTGCCTTTGGTGCCGCGACATAGACAGAAGATGTCTTGACATACTCCTGAAGCTGAACCTGAACCAAGCTAAATGCCTTTAGTGTCACGAAATAGGCAATAAATGTCGCAACATCGACCCTGTGCAGGAAGCATTAACAAGCTAAGTGTGTTTTGGTCCCCACAGTGAAATTTAATGTAAAAAGGTCACCCTAGCTAGAGTTAAGGACGACGACCAACCCTAATATTATAAATAAGCTCTTTACACAACTGAGAGATAATATTTTCTATAACTTAGAATTTATTTTTAGTTTTTGTTTCCTTTGTACTTAGGATTTGTTTTCAGTTTATTTTCCATTTGTGTTCTTCGAAGAATCTGACTTGTGCATTCAAAGCAACTCTTTGTGGATTTCTGCACTTCATTCAAATACAATTCAGGATTCCTCTTACAAGTTTACTCTTGATTCATTCTTTATGTTTATTTTATTCATCAAGCTTATTTTTTTATGGGATCCATGAGTAACTAATTCTTTGTGGGTAATTAGTGAGTGGCCATGTGATTAATTAATTTCTATGTAAGGTTTCTTATCGGATCATTCGTTCAGGATAGGAAGAACTTGAACCTTAGGCCTGAAAACCCTAGGAAGTCATATAGGTGGGAATTAACCTAAAATTGGTATTGCCTAATTGTGAACCCTTACCCTAATCTGATCTGGACTTTGAGGTTGAGAGATAAGTAATTCTTGCCAACTCCTTAGTTTAGTGGAAGATTGAGAGATCCTGCTAGGTTAGCGACTAGTTGATTGATTAAAAACTGAAATAGGAATTAGTTATGACTGTCAAAGCAAGCTAATCACCCATGGTTAGATTTGATTGAATGACATATTAGTTCTCTAATTTTATTATTTTATGCAAGTTTAGTTCTTTTGTTATAAAAACAAATATTTTTCACTTTATATTCATCATACTATAATTTATTTAAATTACTAATTAGATCTATTTATGTTTAGGTTAATATTAATTTAGTACTTGCCTCCCTTGGGTACGATCATCGGAGTACTTACCGGCTCCGTTGTAAAATAATTTTACAACCTGACTCGTAAATTTGTAAACACCGCCTTAATTCCATATTTTTAGTAGCAGTATTCATACTATTGACGTTATTTCATTGGGAGGCAAGCAGGTGGCGTGTATTTTGTATTGAATCTGAATATGTAAATTATTTTTTTTAATCTAATTACAGTTTTGAAAGAATGTTACCTTAAAGGATCAATTAAATTTTTATGAACTATGACTTGTGAAGTACTTTCTACTTACTATTTATTATGTTATGGATTACTTCTAGTACTGAAATTCTAAAAAGAAAGATTGATCTGAAATTTTAGAACTCAATACTTTTTTGACTTGCTTTGATTACTTAAAAAAATCTTTCGGAGTTAGTGCTCATTTCGATTTGTTTTGTATTTTAACTAAGTTAAGATTGAACCAGGTTTAAGTCTGATTTCAGTGTAATGACCTTGATTAGTGCTCGTCCAATGACCTTGTCATAAGTGTGTTACCCTCATAGGATATCCTTAATCTCTTTGGGATAATATTCATTCTCCAAATATGATCTTTTTTTATCTCATGGTAGCCATCACATCTTCCTTCATGAAAAGTCAATTACTATCAAATAGTAATCAAGTCATTCATCACTAAGACAAATGATCCATGGCCACGTGTAATTTTCACCAACTATGTAATGCCAATGAGAGGATAGAATTTACCCATGTTTTGGGCTATGAATTCCATTATTGTGAATGCACTACATACTGCTAAAGTTTTATACCTAACGCACTAGCTCTCGGTTCCTTATCTATTTGAACTCAAAATTTTATTTACATCAAAGTATACGAGTCACAAATACATAGTCTGTCATCCACTTAGGATTTAGGTATGCCACACTACGAATGTAACACTCCAGTTCTAGTGGATTATAAGTTTTGGCGCGTAGTCTTAAAATGTTCACTGTGGCGAAATGGTATTCGACCAAATATTTTTTGGACATATAGGATTGGGCGTGTTCTGATCTTTTGATAAATAAGGTATGTATGTAAATTGTTTTGCATTATGGTAGTAATCTACCACCTGGCTGATTGTTGGTGAGTTTGGGTGTTGGCATTGTAGTATTCGCCTGTTGGCGGCATCCTAGGATTTAAGTTTAGGATATTTGCCAGTGATGAAGGGATACACATAAGAATAGTGCGTGTAACACCCCAAACCCGACCGTGTAGGTTTGACCCGAATTTGGCAAGCTAAATTGGCCACCGAAGTGACTCTCTGTTAAGTCACAACCTATCCTCCAACACACCTCTTATGAACAATAATTATTGTATTAAGTTAAACACTACAACAGAAATAAAACATGTACTAAGAGAAACATGCGAGCATATAAAACCACAAAGATAGGTTCGCATCTCCTCTTTGAACAGATTAAGGTTTGTACAACTCAAAATGATCTAAGTGTTCTTGATAAAGCATAACATAATATCACATAGTACATATATGTCCATTAATTATCAATAGCTTCGCACATCAAAAATGGCATATGAGTTCACAGTGCATTATAAAGCATAAGTTCGCATACTCTTCAAGGTTGGCATAGTTGAAAAGTTCGTAACATTCATCATGACCTTTCAAATAAACAGAATTTACAAATAAGGAATCATACTTGCAAGGGTAACTCACTTTAATAGGTATCTCATGCATGCATGGGTTCGCATGATACACGGGTTCGCTAAATCAAGGGTACACATGTAATCAAATAATTCAAGTCACATAGTATAGTAAAATAAATACATGTAACATTTGTGGATGATTAACATCAAATTTATTCACAATAAAAGATAATCAAATAATACAAGTCATGGTTCGCAAAACAATATTACTAAAACTTTAAAGAAACTTTTAACGGAGTCAAAATATTATAGTCTAAAACCCTCATAAAATAAAAACCCATCGCCTAAATCCCAGGTTCGCAAATATTCTTTCAGGGAAGTGTCTTGCCAAATCATCAACCTCGCCATTGCTATCCCCGACCTACTTACTTGAAAAGTAATAGAGGAGTGGGTGAGTTCACTAAGAACTTAGTGAATAACCAAAAATCCACATTAAGAACTGAGAAAGAAGACTTAGTTTTAAAAATTGTTTCGCGTGTTGGGTTTCGCGGGTGAGGTTGCGGGACCAGTTTGTACATCTTACCCGAAAACATAAGTTTGGGGTGTGCAAACTCCAAAATATATAGATATTCTAGAACTCTTTTATTTATAAATTATGCTAATTTTGAGTAAATAAATAGCATTTTTTATGGTTTTTATACTTAATTCCATGATATTTTATATTTACCATAGGAATGTGTTAAGTTTATGAAATTGATGTTAAATGCATGTTATTTTTTTTATTTTTGGAAATAATTGGGTAAGGGAAAGGATGGTAGACTTTTTTATTGTATTTGGGTCTTAGACAGATTGTAACACCCCAAACCCGGCCTGGATGTTATGACCGGATCTGATGCACCACATTGATGCGTTCAAAACACTTAGTTTGGAAAAATTGAGTTGGTGTTGTAAAGACACTTTTAAAAGTAAGTTAAAGTGAATGGAAGCTGCACGGGTAGGAAACCGGAAAAAGAGGAGGTGAGTCCGTCGGATTGCTTAAATACCAAGCTCTCTTGGATCCAATCCTAGACATGCACACCGCCATTGCCACACTCTAACATCTCGTATAATTTTGAGAAAACCGTTTGATTATGACCACTTAAGAAAATGATTAAGGTTGCAAATCGTTTGCTTAAAATATTTATTTTCTTGGGAAAACATTTACTTTGCGGAAACTTTGCGCGTCATCGTGATCTTTTAAAAACAAGTAGATTTTATAAAAGCGAACCCTAGTGCTAGCCAGTTTAATAATCCCCAAAATATAAGTAATTAAAAGAGCGACCTTATTACAACTTTAAGCATAATAAAATAATCCAAAATAAATGCTAAACTTATTTAAAATCGGCAATCAATCTTCATGGCCACTCTGAATCCCTTGACTCCAAGTCCACCAATTCTAGGGCTCACATGCAAGGATGGAAGAGGAAGGGGTGAGTTTGGGAAAACTCAGTGTATACAGAAACCCATCCAAAGCCCAAATCAGCTCGAGCCCATTGGGCCCAGTTTTGGCCTATCGAGCCCATTTTTCTGAAATATGCCAAAACGTCATGCGAACGTGCTTACCACCTTGCTGTGCCAGATCTAACAATTACTCTATGCCTTGAGAGCATTCGCATACTCACATGACCATGAAATGCCGAATTAGGCATTTCGCTTTTCTTGAATTGAACTAAGAAAGGGTGTTAGACACACCGATTTGCGACGGCCGCTACGAGATCCCTTTCGATGTCCTACAATTTATTAGCACAGTTCTTATTTACAAACCATAATCACTAAACCCCAAACTTACTCATCCATGCTCAAACCATATCCCTAAAAGCCTTTAAAACCTTACCTTCTTTGCCAAAAACGGTAGCTAGCTCCGAATCCGATTGCTCCAACAACCCACGCCTTTAATCCAACACTTAAGAAGACACTAATCATTGACAGAAAACGTCAGTTAAAAACCTTTAGAGCCACATGCCCAATTCGACAGACTCTCTATATTTTAGGGACTTCGGCTTTTCCTAACTTTGTAAAATATAACCAGATCGAGATGATGAACACTTACCCTTACTCCTTTTTGATCTCCACGCAACAGTGCGATTTATCTTTCAAATGATGGTAAAACTCGACTCCGGAGTTACGAAGTTTCGCTATAAGCCCCAATTCTATGGTTTTTCGGCTTTTGTGTGATGAAGGAAATGATAATGCGGGCTACAACCTTGAAGTAGAATTACGGTCAGAATCCGAGGATTAAGAAAAGATAATTTGTAAATTAATAAAAGCAAAAGAACATAGGAGAACACGGCTTTGAAGAAATCGGCACAAGCGGTGATCATGTGTTTTCGCTTTTATGGATTCGCAAAAGTGTTGATGAATAGTAGGTATGATGAATAGTTTGAAGAAGAAAAGGTAGAAGAAGAAGAATAGGGAGGTGGTAGTTTGACTAGAGAGGAAAAAAAGAGAAAAGAACAATCCTAAGGTGTAAAGAAGAAAAGCAGCACCAACAATACCCTAAGTGCCGAAATACTACCCTCATAATCCCCGCCGATTTTCCTCTTCAATTCCCCCATTCGGCTAACTCCTAGCCTCATCCCAATCCTTAAATCTCTCCCTTATCACTCCTTAATCCAAGCATTTAAACCGATCCAACTCTCCTCTAGCAGAATCCACGAACTCCAACACTTACCCTCCCGCACTAAAAAATAAATGCACCTATTTGCCAACAAAGGGAATCGAACCCGTGTCTTCCCCAACACTTACACGCCACCTTCATAGCTCCCTAGTGGCGTCCTTAGCCACTTTACCAAAGGCTCATTTGTGATGCAATTTACCCATCACTCCACTTAAGGCCACTTAGCCGAACCCCTAACTCCTAAGTCTAAAATTCCAAAAATTCAACTGGGTTTTGACCAACTCATGGGCCTTCTATAAGCCCATTTACCTACTCAAAATACTAATTCCACATCCAAATACAAAATTTTAAAAATCTTTACAAAATATTGAAAATTGCGAATAAACCCGAAAATCAGGATGTTACAACTCTACCCTCCTTAAAGAAATTTCGACCTCGAAATTTTACCTTATCAGAACAGTTGAGGGTACTATTGACGCATAGCCTCCTCAGTCTCCCAGGTAGCTTCTTCCTTGCCATGGTTTCTCCAAAGTACTTTCACTAGTGGAACTGATTTCCTTCTCAACATCTTGACGTCACGATCAAGTATTTGCACGAGTTCCTCCTCGAAAGTTAAATCGATTGTACCTCGATTTGATGGCGGTATGATATGAGTTGGGTCGATCGATACCGCCTCAACATGGATACATGGAAAGCGTCGTGGATACGATGCGATTCAGTGGTAACTCTAGTGATAAGCCATGGTCCAACCCGCTTAACAATCCGGTAAGGCCCAATAAACCGTGGGTTCAACTTACCCTTCTTACCAAATCTCAAAATTTTCTTCCAAGGAAACCTTCAAGAAAACCATATCCCCACAAGCGAACTCAATCTCTTTGCGCTTCAAATCCGCATCGACTTACATCTATCGGATGCCTCTTTAACCGACCCTTATCGACTTAACCTTGCTTTCGATTATCCGCCACCAATTCCGGTCAAGCACTCGTCGTTCACCCAACTTTGTCCAACACGTCGGCGCACGACATCTTCGCCCATAAAGCGCTTCATATGGTGCCATCTGAATACTTGCTTGATAGCTGTTATTGTCATAAACTCCGCCAATGGTAAGTAGTCCTCCCAACTTCCACGAAAATCGATGATACAACCTCTCAACATATCTTCCGAACACGAATAACCCTTTTCATTGTCCATCATGCGTGGGTGAAAAGCGGTGCTAAAATCCAATCGTGTTCTCAACATTTCTTGCAACTTCCGCCAAAACCTAGACGTGAACCTAGGGTCTCGATCAGAAATTATTGACACCAGCACACCATGTAGTCGCACTACCTCCGCCACGTATAACTTGGCCAACTTTTGCAGTGAGTAGTCGGTACGAACAGGTATGAAATGAGCAGATTTTGTTAACCTATCCACAACTACCCACACCGAATCTATCTTGGTGGGTGTCAAAGGTAACCCACTCACAAAGTCCATTGTTACTCTTTCCCACTTCCATAGTGGAATTTTCACTGGTTGTAATAATCCCGACGGCAGTTGGTGCTCAGCCTTAACCTGCTGGCACGTTAGACATTTCCCCACAAATTCAGTCACCTCTCGCTTTAATCCGGGCCACCAGTACACCTCTCACAAGTCTCGGTATAACTTATTCCCTCTAGGATGCATGGCACAGAGTCCACCATGAGCCTCTTTTAGAATTAACTACCTCAATTCAGGGTCCTTTGGAATACAAACCCTTCCACGAAAACACAGAACTCCTTCACTGTTCAACACAAAATCCTTGTTCTCACCACTCTTAATTTGCTGGAACCGAAGAGCTAATGAATCGTCCTTCAACTATTTTTCTTTAATCTGCTCAGTCCAAGTAGGCCTTACTTGCAGTTCTGCCAATAAGCTTCCATCATCGTATAGACTTAATCGTGCGAACAAGGCTCTCAAATCCGTAACAAGCCTTCGACTCAATGCATCCGCCACCACATTAGCCTTTCTGGGTGGTACTCTATCGAGCGATCGTAGTCTTTAAGCAACTCCACCCACCTTCGTTGCCTAAGGTTCAACTCCTTACGAGTCAACAAATACTTTAAGCTCTTATGATCGGTGTATATGATGCACTTCTCCCCATATAAATAATGTCTCCAAATTTTTAACGCAAAAATCACATTGCTAGCTCCAAATCATGCGTAGGGTAATTCACCTCATGAGCCTTAAGGCGTCGTGATGCATAGCGACCACCTTGCCCTCTTGCATCGAGACGCAACCTAACCCCACATGCGACGCATCGCTATATACTGGTGAAGTCCTTCCCGGACACCGGTTGAATCAACACGGCGCTTCATCAATACCTTTTTCAACCGATCAAAAGCTTTTCTTTGTTTCTCGGTCCGGACAAATGGTACTCCTTTTGCGTGCATCTACATAGCTAGCTCCAACATATTTTGCCTTAAAGGTCATTTGAACAGCTCCCATGTTACCCTCTCGGTGGGGTACCTTCTCTCACGATAATCCACCAGCGTCGCTTCATCCCGCAAACAACGACATCGCCCTTTCAACCACGCTCTCTGAAGCGGTCCAGTCATCCATGATCCGCTCTGTGGCTTCCAACCAATACTCAGCCACATTTGGGGCCACTCTAGATACGCCCCTTAAAATCTCAGCTCCGTTGGCCCGAAGTCGTTCAGAAATGGACCCCCTATTCAGGGGCCCGACGTTAGCTCCGCCACCCTTTCCAAAACCCTCAACATGGCACGAGACAAAGCGTCATCCCTGCGGCCGGTCATACGGCCCATTTTCATTAATCGGTGGTGGGCGTACCCGCCGGTGGCATGTGTTCAGATGACACAAATCCAGCTTGAGTGCTACCTCGGCCTCGACCACGGCCTCTTCCTCGAGTAGCCCTTGTACTCATAACGATTTATCGATTACGAATTTTATGACATTAGTTTCTTGGTTTCACTTTGTTTTTATTACGAATATCTTATGAGCAGATAGAGTTTGAGTTATTTGGCGCAATCATAATTTAGCTACGGTTTGATCTTGTAGTCCTAATACTACATCATCAATAGCTCTATCTCTAAGGCTCAAGACTATCTGCAGTATTATTTACATGCAGTTCTATATAAATATTTAAAGCGTAAAAGATCACTTACAGACTTGGTGCTAGGGGATTGATGTGCCACTTCCTTATCGGTCCATGTAAAATTAAAACCATGTTTTTTTGTTAGAAAAAAAGATTTTATTTGTAAACACTTTTATTTTACAACTATTGATTTAACCCGTTTAACAAATAGAAAAACTTGAACATCTTGAAAAACTTACTATTTCCAAAAATACCCTTCTTAGGCCCAAGTTTTTGAAAAGATTTTGGACCCGATCCACAGTAGAGTTGTTGCAACCAGCTCGATACCACTAAATGTAACACCCCAAACCCGGCTGGATGTTATGACCGGATCGATCGCCACATTGATGCGTTCAAAACACTTAGTTTGGAAAAATTGAGTTGGTGTTGTAAAGACACTTTTAAAAGTAAGTTAAAGTGAATGGAAGTGCGCACCGGGTAGGAAACCGGGAAAAGAGGAGGTGAGTCCGTCGGATTGCTTAAGTACCAAGCTCTCTTGGATCCAATCCTAGACATGCACACCGCCATTGCCACACTCTAACATCTCATATAATTTTGAGAAAATCGTTTGATTATGACCACTTAAGAAAATGATTAAGGTTGCAAATCGTTTGCTTAAAATATTTATTTTTCTTGGGAAAACATTTACTTTGCGGAAACTTTGCGGCGTCATCGTGATCTTTTAAAACAAGTAGATTTTATAAAAGCGAACCCTAGTGCTAGCCGGTTTAATAATCCCCAAAATATAAGTAATTAAAAGAGCGACCTTATTACAACTTTAAGCATAATAAAATAATCCAAAATAAATGCTAAACTTATTTAAAATCGGCAATCAATCTTCATGGCCACTCTGAATCCCTTGACTCCAAGTCCACCAATTCTAGGGCTCACTGCAAGGATGGAAGAGGAAGGGGTGAGTTTGGGAAAACTCAGTATATCTGAAACCCATCAAAGCCCAAATCGGCTCGAGCCCATTGGGCCCGATTTTGGCCCATCGAGCCCTTTTTACGAAATACGCCAAAGCGTCATGCGAGCGTGCTTACCACCTTGCGGTGCGGATCTAACAATTACTCTATGCCTTGAGAGCATTCGCATACTCACATGACCATGAAATGCCGGAATTAGGCATTTAAACTCTACGAATTGAACTAAGAAAGGGTGTTAAGTACACACCGATTTGCGACGACTACTTCGAGATCCCTTCGATGTCCTACAATTTATTAGCACGTTCTTATTTACAAACCATAATCACTAAACCCCAAACTTACTCATCCATGCTCAAACCATATCCCTAAAAGCCTTTGAAACCTTACCTTCTTTGCCAAAAGCGGTAGCTAGCTCGAATCCGATTGCTCCAACAACCCCGCCTTTAATCCAACACTTAAGAAGACACTAATCATTGTGAAAACGTCGGTTAAAAACCTTTAGAGCCACATGCCCAATTCGATGACCTCTCTATATTTTAGGGACTTCGGCTTTTCCTAACTTTGTAAAATATAACCAGATCTGAGATGATGAACACTTACCCCTCCTGCACTAAAAAAATAAATGCACCTATTTGCCAACAAAGGGAATCGAACCCAGGTCTTCCCCCAACACTTACACGCCACCTTCATAGCTCTCTAGTGGCGTCACTTAGCCACTTTACCAAAGGCTCATTTGTGATGCAATTTACCCATCACTCCACTTAAGGCCACTTAGCTAGAACCCCTAACTCCTAAGTCTAAAATTCCAAAAATTCAACTGGGTTTTGGCCAACTCATGGGCCTTCTATAAGCCCATTTACCTACTCAAAATACTAATTCCACATCCAAATACAAAATTATAAAAATCTTTACAAAATATTGAAAATTGAGAATAAACCCGAAAATCAAGATGTTACACAGATACATGTTGATAACGCAGTCACATGGGCTTTACAATGATGTTATTCCAAATTTAATTGCATAGAGGCCAGTATTGTCTTAATTGGAGGTTCATAACCAGTCCACTTACCCACTTTGCTATGAAATGAGATTGACAACATCTACTGCCAAATTCAGCAATACATAACTGCCCATCCATCTCCTAAATAGACTGTTAGATTTAACCAAATAAAATCAACACCTATTCTCCCTTGAAACAAGCTTCAAACATCCAACCACTGCTAAAAATAGCAATAAGAAACCACCTCTCTTTTACCACTCAATGGTTAGCCAGACATGGAGGAAATTAAGCTAACTTCCTTGCTTAAATTAGCAAGAAAATACCCATTCTTCCACTATTCAAGGGACGACACTAAAGGAGGAGAAAATCAAGCAACTCCTTTACTTAAATCAAGCAACATCTCACCCACCTGCGCATACCAAGGGACGTCATTGACCACCTAGGGACATACCAACGTTTGAAGTATAAATCTTGCACAAAATATGTTAAATAGGCGGCATCTACAAGTATACGGGTCAAGTTGTAATATAGTTATACCCAAGCGAGTTGAGCACTAGTTAATTCTAACCTAAGCAAAAATAGAGCTAATTAGTACTTTAAATAAATTATATTAAAACTAAACATAAAGAAATAGTTTTTTAATAGCTAAAGAAGTAAAATAATATAAATGGAAAAACATTGTGAAATTTTCTATGGAAAATTAATTAGATCTGAGCATGGGTTAATAGCTTGCTTTAGTAATTATAACTAAATGTTGCTTCGAGTTCCTTGTTCAATCAACCTGACATTATCCTAGCAGGATCTCTTGATCTTCCACTAGAATAACGAGTCAACAAGAACTATTTATCTCTCGACCTCACAGTCCATAATAGTCTGGTGTTAATGTGTTCACGGATAGGCTATACCAATTTTGGGTTAATTCCCACCTAAATGACTTCATAGGGTTGTCAAGCCTAGGGTTTAAATTATTCCTTTCCCAAATAGCTGATCTACTTAAGAAACCCCTGCACAATAATCAATTAATCATACCTCCACTCACTAAACCCTTACAAGAAGATTAGTTCCTTACGGATCTCAAAAACATAATAAACTTGATGTAAAAGATGAACATTAATAACAAATAAAGAGATTAAGGTTTAAGATAAGCCTGAATTGTATTTAATTGAAGCATGATATCCACAAAGATTTGATCAAGTTCCAAAAATCATATCTCTTGACAAATGCAAAATTGAAAATAACCTAAAGTCTAAGAAAAAGGAAAAGCTAAAAACTGAAATTATGAGGAAAATCATACAATATGAAAAGTTGTCTCCAACAAGTGTTAAATGAGCCTATTTATAGAGTTAGGGCTACTTTCATCCTCAACCTTAGGTCAGCTCTCGCTTTCGTGTTTAATATTTGGTTGTGTAGACAAAAATGCCCCTGGGTCATATGTATTTCTCATACAGGATAGATGTCATGACACCCTAGTGCCTGTGTCACGACATCAAAGGTAGTATGCTCGTACTCAAGGTAACTTTAGGGGTGTGTCACGACACTGAAAGCAATATTGGAATTCATGCTCTTTGCTCCCTATGTTGCAGCACCAAACTCCCTTTGTTGCAACATAGTGACCAATATTGGGTTGGTACTCCTTCTAATGGTCTCTTGCACACTGACAAATTATGCTAGCTCACCCTTCTGCTTCATTCGACCCCTAAGGTCAATAAAAGGCTAAAATTACACTTTTTATTGAATGTAAATGAAACTTAGAAAACTTAATTAAATAATAATTCTTGTATTCAAGCTCCTCAAGTATGAAAATTAGTTTAATCTACTACACCAAATTACGACAGATCAAACTCTTCCATACTTAAGTCATTGTTTGTACTCAAGCAACAGTAATTAAAAGACGACCATTGAGAAAATATGGTACAAGTGTTAGTTTTGGAGCACATGACTAGGCATTTCATATTTACATTTAATCTCAGCACGATATATAGTTGACTTACCATTTGTTATATCAGACACCTATATTCAGTATATTACAAATCATATAAACATTAAGGGTTTCAAATGGAATGATCCATCAATAAGTTATATAGGCAATTTGATTATCCTATCAGAATGCAAACAGTTGTAAATGAAATTATTCAGTATGATGTCAATTCATAAATAAGTTTACCTAGATCACATAGGGCTTTATGGCTTGTAATATTCTAGGTGTTTAAGATAAGTATGAAATTCAAGGACAGTAAGCTTCAAATAGTTTGGCACATCATATTATTCCTTATTCCCCCTTAGCGACCCTTACTAGCTCACTGCCTTATTTCTCCTTCTCTCGCCTTCCTTATATCTCCATAAGAAATCACAACATAATACAACTATGGGTAGCTTACGAGTTTGTGTGCACTTAATGAACGAGTCTCTCTAATTTTGGTGACTTTGTCACTTTTCTTTTCTTCTTTTTCAATACATTTCTCATTCAATAATGTTTTTACTCTTGAGCACTTTTGGTACTTGTCTTTTATTTTATTTCTGGATTTTTCTTTTGCTGCACATATTGGCTAACCTATAATCACTCTATCACATTGATCTTTCTTATTTCACTCTATTTTTACAAAATGCCACTGTAATGTATCTATTTAACCCTCATATGTATGGTCAGATTTCTATAGTCGTGCAATTTAGGACCAAAGAAAAAGGGTAAATACAAATTAACATTTTTGGGTCGGATTTTGTATGAAGGTTCATCAATAAGTGTTTTTTTTTGGCTCAAGTATAGGTACTAAAGAGGTATAAATAAGGTTAGCCAATAATGCCTTAGTTCATCCATAGGTATCTCAACATTCACAAATTTAATCACCCAAACAAGCAAAATTTCAACAATTTTTCATAATACTAGTATGCTCGTTTCCTTGTATTTTCTATATCATATGGTATATTTAATTGCTTGATTCCTATTTATAGTGTAATATATAGAACTTAGTAGTCTAATAAAAAAAAATTCAAAATCATCTACTATCATGCCAAATTTATAGTAAATACAATCAACTTATATACATGCTCCTAACCAATCACTTGTATTTCTACAAGCTCAAGGACACTATTGACAATAAAAATTAAAAGAAACACATAAAAATTGAAACAAATTTCCTATATGACCCCCAAACTTTAGATAACACATTGTCTTCAATGTTTAGCTGTAACAGCCCGTTTTGAGTCAAATCGGAATAGTGGTTTTGAGACCATAAATCCAAAGTCAAAATATTTATTTTATTATTATTTTAATTATTTTAGCATGATAAAATGATTATGTGAAAGTTTTGTTCAGAAATTTTACTGTTTGAGTGGCCAATTTGATAAAAAGGACTAAATCGCGTAAAGTAAAAAATTTGAGTTCTATAAGTTAGAAGTATTAAATGGCTATGGAATTAAATAGTGGAGGTCCTTAAGTGGTAATTGGGCCATTTATATGATAGTGTAAATTTATGAGAATGGTATTTTTGAAATTAGTGTGATTAATTAAGGTTATATTAGTAAATTAGTAATTTAGCTTAAAATAAATAACACAAAACAAAATAATTGTTTGGTATAATCTTCTCTATCCGAAATTAACTTGAAGAAAACATCCATGGAAGCCATTTAAGGGTTTGGTCATTGCATTTCTTAATTGGTAAGTGATTTTGACTCAGTTTTTAATGATTTCTATGTTTTTTAGATCGTTGCAACGAGGTCTAGCTAGCCCAGGGACTATTTTACAAAAATGTTCAAGATTTTGAATGATTTCATTGATGAATACATGAGTGTTTTGATGTTTGATGATAGATTGTGAATGTTTGTTGTGAAATATGCAAGTTTTATTAAGTGATTTTTAGTGAAAATGCAAATTAGGGATTAATATGTGAAATGTTGAAACTTTTGGTTAAAATGTGAAATAAATGGAAAATATGAGCTGCTAGGGACTAATGTGTAAATCGGCTAGTATGGGTTAGCATTGAATTTCATTAAATTTTTGTTTTATGAAATAAGGACTAAATTGAAAAAGTGGTAAAACATTAGGGGAAATGTGTAAATGTGCTTAAATGTGTGTTTTGGATTAAATTAAATAGAGAGATTATTAAATAAGTTAATCTTGAATATATTTAGATCAATAAAATCAGAATTTGGATATAGATCGGGGGAAAACTAAAGTTATTGACTAATCGATTTGTTTTATCGTTTTCACATCCGAGGTAAGTTCGTATGTGATAAATTCCATTATAAGTGTATTTTAAATGCTTTTATATTGTATAAGTTGTGAATACGTGACTTTGAATAAGTTCGATAATGACTCGATGGTAATTCGGCATTTGAAATCCCTATTGAACCTTAGGAATAGTTTAGGATACTAGTGACATGTCTTTATGGAACATTGATTTGGCTTCAAGCTATGATATTAGCACTTTGGGTGCGAGTTATACCTATTTGGCTTCGGGCCATGAATATCGGTTGATTTGGCTTCGGGTCATGATATCAGTTGTTCGGATATAAGTTACCTTGATTTGGCTTCGGGCCATGGTATAGGTACTTAGTGTGCAAGACTCCTAAGTATCCGACTTCTATTCTGAATGGTTCAACAGGTTAATGAATGATGTGGTTGAGAATGGAATTGGTACAAGATGGTACAGGTATGTGCGTAAACCATATTAGCTTAGAATTGAAGAATTGGTGAAGAAAGTAAATAGTTTTGTGAAAGAGTTATTGAAAGGTTATTAGTTGATGTGAATTCATGTACTTATAATCAATTGTTGAATTATGTGTTTATGATTTTATCGAGTTTATTTCATACGAGCTTACTAAGCTATAAAGCTTACTTTGTTTATTTCTTTCTATGTTTTATAGTGAACTCAAAGCTAGCTCAGATTCAGAGATTCGTCAGAGCCCTGATAAACCGTAATTTATACATATTTCTATCCCATGCTTAGCACACTTTATGGATGATTTTTCCTTAAAATTGGTGAATTCGATGCTCCTAATGCCTTAATTTCATGTTTTATACTTAGGTGAGCTTAGGAGAGGGAAAGGAACGAGAAACGGGACAAAAACGGAGAAAATGGACCAACGTACGAAATCAACACGGCCTGGACTTCCTCACACGGGTAGATCACACGGCCGTGTCCCTTTGGCAAGGTCAAAGCACGATTTATACGGGTAGATCACACGCCCGTGCCCATTTAACAGCCTTGACCACTGCCTTAAGCAATTACACACGGGCGTGTTCCCGCCGAGCCCAAGTTTAGTCCAATTCAGAAAAGGCCAATTTTGAGGGGTCTT
The DNA here is from genome assembly GCF_025698485.1 of Gossypium arboreum. NCBI lineage: Eukaryota > Viridiplantae > Streptophyta > Magnoliopsida > Malvales > Malvaceae > Gossypium > Gossypium arboreum. The sequence goes on along the minus strand of NC_069072.1, from coordinate 11,432,954 downwards.
AGGCATTCCAAAGCCTATTTAAACACTTGAGGAGGCACTTAGACAGGGGGAGGAACAGGAGGGAGCAAGGAATTGCTCAAGGAAAGCCGATCGATCCATCTCAGAAGCTGGATTCACCATCAAGACTGAAGATCTCCCTTCAAATTCCCTCAGGAGTTTTGGGTTCTCTTATGTTTTGTTATTTTTATTCTTTTGAGATGTGTTCTTTCATTAGTATGAACTAAAACCCCTAAATACCTAAGGGGAATGAAACCTAAGATGGATCTTGTTATTATTATCTGAATTGTTTGATAAATATTTGACTTGTTCTTAATTATGTGTTCTTAATTCTTGTTTTGATGTTCCAGGATATTGATTCAAGTTAAGCTCTTATTCAGAGGAGGAATAGACCCTATCTAAGAGTAAATTTTTCATAATTAAGCGGAGTTGGTTGCGTGCCTAGAGATAGGGTGACAAGATTTTGCTGGATTAGGGTGAAACCTAATAAGGGGATCCATAGATCGAGTTAATGCAACCCTATTGTGTTAATTAGAAAGAGATTTCAATTATTCAATCTAGGGTTAGACGTTGTTAGTCTCGAGAGAGATAATAATATAACTTAGGGATCTCTACGGAACAAGTTGAATGAAAAAATCGTCCGATTCAGAGTCAAATAACAAGTGAATTCTAGGTGGATTTTTCCTTAGGTATTGTCTTAATCAATCGAGTTTTCCAAAAACCATTTTCCCCAAATTTCTTTTCTGTGATTTCTTAGTTTAATTAATTAGTTAGATAAACAAACCCTTTTTATTTTTTTAGGCTAGATAATAAAAAGAAAGTTGATACTAGTACTTTTAGTTCCTTTGGGTTCGATAATCCGGTCTTGCTAAAGCTATACTACTATTCGATAGGTACACTTGCCTTCTTCTTAGTTTCAAGAACGATTCATTATAAATATTTAAAACCTGTCACAAATATCACGTATCAAGTTTTTGGCGCCATTGCCGGGGAACTAAGATATTAGGAACACTCGATTTTTATTACTTTAGCCATTTACTTTTACTGCAATTTAAATTTTATTCTAATTTTTATTACTAAATCATCTTTTTCCCTTTTTCTGGCAGGTTCTTATAGTTTATGACTAGAAGAAACCCTTCAGGACCATTACTTTTTGACAGTGAGATCGATCGCATAGTTCGCAGAAACCAAAGAGAAATAAGGTGAAGCTTAAGATACACAGCGGACAAGCAAGAGGACGATATTCACACCACGACCGAGGAGATGGCTGAAAATCAGGAAAACCTGATATCGCCTACAATTGTTGTTAATCCAGTAAATCAGAATCCTGCTCCATGCGCTATGTATGATTATGCTAAACCTACTTTAACAGGATCTGAATTGAGTATAGTTAGACCTGCTATTGCTGCAAATAATTTTGAACTGAAACCTAACACAATTCAAATGATACAACAGTTTGTTCAGTTTGATGGTTTGCAGGATGAGGATCCAAATGCTCATTTGGCAAATTTCTTAGAATTCTGCGATACATTTAAAATCAATGGTGTTTCTGATGATGCCATACGTCTTCGGTTGTTTCCCTTTTTGTTGAGGAACAAAGCTAAACAGTGGTTGAACTCGTTACCACAAGGGTCAATTACTACTTGGGAACAAATGACCAAAAAGTTTCTATTAAAATACTTTTCGCTAGCTAAAATGGCTAAATTACGTAATGATATCTGTTCTTTTGTGCAGATGGATTTAGAGACACTCTAAGATGCATGGGAGAGATACAAGGATCTCTTGAGACGATGCCCTCACCATGGGTTACCACTTTGGCTATAGGTTCAAACGTTTCATAATGGCCTGAATCCTTTGACTTGACAAATGGTTGACGCAGCTGCTGGTGGAACTATCAATAATAAAACACCTAAAGATGCCTATGAATTTATAGAGGAGATGTCACTGAATAACTATCAGTGGCAAATCATGAGGACAAAGCCAACAAAAAAAGTCGGTGTTTATAACGTCGATTCGGTCACCATGCTCTCTAATCAGGTAAAACTCTTGAATAAGAAAATTGATGGTTTTCTTAGTTCTTCATAGGTTCACCCAGTAATGCAGTGCAAATAAATAGAGGTGGATCAAGCAATTGAGAATACCCACCTTATGGCCATAACATGGAGAACGAGCAGTTAAATTACATGGGTCGTAATCCTCGATCTGAAAACAATCCTTATAGCAATACTTACAATGCAAGTTGGAGGAATCACCTAAATTTTTCATGGGGAGGCCAAGGAAATTAGAAACCACCACCCCCTCCAGGCTTTCAGCAACCACCATACCAGCAGGAGAAAAAGCCAAACCTTGAGGAGATGCTAGCCAAATTCATCTCGGTGTTAGAGACTCATTTTCAGAATCCAGGGGCTCGAAACTCAGATTGGACAGCTCGCCAAGTTGATTTTTGAACAACCACAAGGTAGCCTACCAAGCAACACTAAATCTAACCTAAGGGAGCAACTCAACGCAATTGCCATTCAAGATGAGGAAGGGCTAGTGGCAAAACCAAGGTCAGAACTGGTGGTAAGCGAAGGTAAGAATGAGGTAGGCCAAAACGAACAAAAATTAGTAAGTATAGAATATAAACCTCATGTGCCATACCTCAATGCGACAAGGAAAGACCGTTCAGATGAACAATTTGGTAAATTCCTTAATCTTTTAAAAAAACTACATATTAATCTACCGTTTATTGACGCACTTTCGTAGATGCCGAACGCAGTCAAATTTTTAAAGGAACTTCTAGCAAATAAATGAAAATTAGATGAAAGGTCGCATATGGAGCTGAACGTGGTTTGGTCAACCATTCTTCAAAATAAGCTACCTAACAAACTAAAAGATCCAGGGAGTTTTACGCTTCCTTGTTTAATTGGTAGTTTAGATGTTAATAACGCGTTGGCTGATCTAGGGGCTAGTATCAATGTTATGCCTTACAAATTGTTTAAGCAACTAAGTCTAGGGAAACCCAAACAAACTAGAATAAGCATTCAATTAGCAGATAAAACTGTCAGATTTCCTAGGGGTATCATTGAAGATGTACTCGCTAAAATTGACAAATTTATATACCCAGTTGATTTTGTTGTTTTAGACATAAAAGAGGACAGTAATGTTCCTTTAATTTTGGGAAGACCCTTTTCAGCAACTGCTAGAACAATTATTGACGTTGGCACAGGTGAGCTCACACTTCATATGAGAGATGAAACAATCACCTTTCAAGCCTGTAATTCGAATAACACATCAAAAATCGAAGGTGACTGTACAAATCATTCGGCTAAAACTAACCATATGGTGCAATCTTCTTTGCAGGAAACAGGTCCGAAAAACATACATAAGCCAAGCAACAACAAAGACCCAATCCATGAAGAACGAAGGTTACAAATCGAGGAGCTAGATGAATGGCGGACACATAAACTGAGAAAACACGATAAACCAAAACTACACTAGAACGAGCTCAATGCCTCACCAAATCAAGTTAAGGTTGGAGATAAAGTTTCATTAGATGCCGCAGATCCTCACATTGACACTGCCAAACCGAATAGAGAAATTCCTCTTACGGTACTTAGCATTTTCCCATTTGGTACAGTCGAGGTAAGTCATCCCAAATTCGGTACCTTTAAGGTAAACAATACCCGCCTAAAACCTTACTTTGATGGGATTCGTAGCAGGGATGAGGACTGGAAACTCCTCGATCCACCATGATCTCACACCAGAGAGGTAAGTCGAGCTTATACTATAAATAAGCACTTCTCGGGAGGCAATCCGAGCACTAACAATATTAATTTCTTTAAATTTTAGTTTTAACATCTAACATACTAATCGACTCATAGAACGTAGGCTTTCTAAAGCACACACGGCCAGGCACACGAGCGTGCCTTAGGCCGTGTGAAAACAGGGCAAAATTTTTCCCAACACAGGATGCGATAAGTCGCCACGGCCGTGCGTAGAGACCGTGGGCGAACCTGCCAAAACAACACAGGGGTGCAACACGCCCGTGTCTTAGAATCGTGGTTGAACCTGAGAAAATAGCACGAGCATTTGCCATGCCCGTGTCTAGAACCTGTGGTCGAACCTGTCAGATTAACACAGGCGTGGTCCTACATACACTGGCGTGGAAGAAGCGAACGAGGAAAGACACGGCCGTGCGACACAGCCGTGTGCACCCACACGCCCAAGGAACATGGGCTTGGGCAAAATATCAGACACGCCCAAATTCAAAATTCACGAATCACATGGGTAAAAATTGGGGAACATGGGCGTGGCCCCTGGCCGTGTGTCCCAAAATCTATAAATACCCTTCACTATTCATCATCTTCTTCACCCAAAATCCCTAACCCTAGCCGCTGCAAGTCCACAAGGCCTCCCTGCCACGCCCGTACGCCGCCTCTAACTCCATTTTCAACACCTATTCTCATCTTTTTAGCATTTTTTTACTCTTTCCTCTCTATTTTCTTCATCTCTTTTACTAATGTTATGATTCTTATGGTTTTATTTGGCAGATTTTTTATTTATATTCATAGTTCTCACTATAGTCATGCTTATACGTTTATTCTTTGCTATTTTAGTCAATGCTTTCTGATACATTCATTCTTTTCGTGTGTTCCCATAAGAGTCTAGTTTAGTCATTTTATGTTGAAAAAAATTGTGCTTTTATTATGTCAATTGCTATATAAACTTCTATCGTTTAGATTAAATTGCTGAGTATTGCTGGTTGGACTGGTTAGTTTAACTATATGCATGATTACTTCTTGAGTTAGTTAGTTATGTTATATTCTTTGTTCTTGTTCCAGGTATACCATGTCAAGCTCACGTGGCAAGAAAACTGTCGTTCCTGCTTCGAAAAACCGGAAAGGGGCGTCTTCCTCGGGCCCTACCACGAAAATTCACCATCCATACCTCTAATTTCCACCTGGCAATCAGGAGGAACTATTCCAAATCCTACGGGCCTGACCTTTAGGTGTGGGCCACTGCATTGACTAGACAGCACTTGAACAAGTCCAGTTAGCTGACGATATACGAGCACTCCTGACAACCGATCCATGAGACCTCTTCTTTGTGATCATCGAGTTGACGTACCTCGAGCTTACACTTGAACTTGGCTTGACATTCCATGTTCAAGACGTCATGACCAACTTTAATGATCTTGGAACAATCCAGTTCTGTCTCGGTGGTTTAGTCTGCCAATTGAGTGTGCCTGAGTTCGGTATAGCTTTGGGCCTATACACAGAGGAGTTCATGGATGAGAACGACCTCGACACTCTCCATCGCCATATCCACTACTCGCCCTCGAAAGTGCTGGTACGCTTTGGTCCCCGGTTCAGCCACCTACGACTCGAGCCGCTCCAAGGCATCGGCTCTCTCTCCTTCCTTGAGGTACCTATATGCCATCTTGGCACACACTTTGACAGGACGTCGAGAGAGCACCGGTGTCGTTAACACTCACGACACCTACTTTCTATAGAGCATAGCGAACGGGCATGTACTCGACCTCGCTTACTTTGTTGCCCTCGCCATTCGCCACCAGACGAAACGGCATCGGAGGGGGGTCATCTCCATTGGCCCTTACGTGACTCGACTGGTACGGCACTTCAGGCTCCTCAACATAGCAGCCCAATCATCCTCCCTTACTTTTATTGGCCAAATGTCCCCACAAGGCATCTCGAGCATGCTTAGTATGAGGATGATCGAGAAGCGCCAAGGAACCCACCCTTCTCAGTATTGCCTCGCCCAATCAACCAAAGAGGGAGTCCCTGAGGACATTACTGATGAGTCCCTCCACGTCATGAGAACCTACCATCTCAGCCACCACCACCCTCTCGTCCAGTTCATGCGACGGCTTCATACGCGAACATCTCTGAGTGCCTTACCCGATTCGAGCAATAGTGTTTTCAGCACTTTGATAACATTGATGCTACTTTACAGCAGATTTGCCAGCACTTCCATATCTCATCGCCACCCCCATCTCGTGAACCACCTAGCGATGAAGATGTTTAAAAACTTTTATTTATTATTTTATATTTTTATTTTTATTCTATTTTAAGACTACTTTTTATTTTTCTTTAAGCTTATTTCTATTAGATTTTATAATTTTTATTTTACAATTATCAACTTCGGTTATTCCATTACAAGTAATTATGCTTCCTTATATTTCCTAAAAAGTTCCTGATTCTGTCATAGTTATAAAGAGCTCCTCAGCTCATCATCACATAGGAACTAAAAACTCCACCGGGAAAGGTTCTCCACGACTGCCATGTCTTGCTCGACCACGACCATAGCTACCATCAGATATAATATTCTTTTGGCGCAGGACTTATGGACTAATGAACCTCTAAAACCACCGGAGTATCCTCCTCCACTCTCACGTTGATTATTCTCCAAAACTCCAGTTCAAGGAATTCATTCATCATTCAAGAAGTTTCACTTCTCTCCTTATCTTATGATTATAAATCTTTCTTTTTCAATATATCTACCTTTGCACATTGAGGGCAATGTTAAGTTTGGGGGGGTCTTTTATAGCAGAAAAATCCCTGAAATTTTGTTTTATTCTCATGCGATCTTCTCATATCATTATTAGAATGAATTCCAATTAGTCTATAATGTTTATTGATATATCTTGAATTAAAACATAGGCATTTATGCATTGATTGTTTAAACTTTAAGACGTTAGGGAATCAAGCATGATAAGTTGATTTTTGAATAATTAAAAAACTTTTAGGTTGTTTCCTCCATTTTAGGTATTATCTTGAGTTGGAATTCACAAGTTTAAAAATCAAAAAGCCATAATTTTTGTGAGATTTTGAGCCTTTAGAGCATCTATTATTTCTTTCATACTCACTTTTATTATGAGTGCGTCAGTATTGAATTGTTATTCTAGAACTTGCTTGATTATGCATGTCAAGACCACACCATTTGATTTGATATGTCAAAATGATAAAGGCACTTAGGTTTAACCCACTCATTCCATAAAAGTCTACCTTCACAATTAACCCTTAGTGAACCCCCTTGACCCTAACAACCCATTCATTGATTTACCCTCCATATTAACCCATAACTCATTATTGTTGAAATCCCCTAAATTAATTTAGTCCCTATTTTTGTCAAAATCTGAGTTGGAATAGTTGCTTAGCTATGTTTTATTCTATTTTGTAATTTGACTTGTTCTTAAAAAAAATAAAAAAAATACATGTATACATATTAGTAGTAGTGATCTTCTAAGCTAAAGAAGTTAAATTTCATATTTTGAGAAAAAGCTCTGTTGTACGCATTTGATGACTAGTCATTTTTCTAGTTAGGCAATTTTTCAATTCCATCTTGATTCTAACCCTTTCTTTCAGTTTGTGACCACACCCTCTAACCAAAGCCACGTTACAACCCTCTAAAGACCTTTTGATTGATGTTTCATTTCAATTTATAGTGGTAGAGATTAGATTTTCATGCAAGCCTATGGTAGTGACTTTTCATTATTGACTATTGAGAGTTTCATTTATTGTCCTTAAACACCTCGAGTGATTTGAGTGAATCTTTAGTGAGGATGTGAAACTCTGTGATATTTTGAATCAAAGGTAATTACTTAGATGAGGGGAGACACCTATGTTTTCATGATAAAATGCTCAACTTGGAATGTTTGAAACTTTGAAGTTCTTTCAGTTGAATTTTCAATGTATGATTACCTATGGATTATTTTGAGATATTGTTGATAGAAATTATAAGTTGAGAAGAATTTATTTTGATTATGAGTTGAGGATTTTGTTTGAGAACAAGCAAATTCTTAAGTGTGGGGGTATTTGATAAATAGTAATTTATACATATTTCTATCCCATGCTTAGCACACTTTATGGATGATTTTTCCTTAAAATTGGTGAATCTGATGCTCCTAATGCCTTAATTTCATGTTTTATACTTAGGTGAGCATAGGAGACTGAAAGGAACGAGAAACAGGCCAAAAACGGAGAAAATGGGCCAACGTACGAAATCAACACGGCCTGGACTTCCTCACACGAGTAGATCACACGGACGTGTCTCTTTGGCAAGGTCAAAGAATGATTTACATGGGTAGATCACACGCTCGTGCCCATTTAACAGCCTTGACCACGGCCTTAAGCAATCGTACACGGGCGTGTCCCTGCCGAGCCCAAGTTTAGTCCAATTCGGAAAAGGCCAATTTTAAGGGCTCTTAGGCATTCTAAAGCCTATTTAAACACCTGAGGAGGCACTTAGACGGGGGGACGAACAGGAGGGAGCAAGGAATTACTCAAGGAAAGCCGATCGATCCATTTCAGAAGTCGGATTCACCATCAAGACTGAAGATCTCCCTTCAAATTCCCTCAGGAGTTTTGGGTTTTCTTATGTTTTGTTATTTTTATTCTTTTGAGATGTGTTCTTTCATTAGTATGAACTAAAACCCCTAAATACCTAAGGGGAATGAAACCTAAGACGGATCTTGTTATTATTATCTGAATTGTATGATAAATATTTGACTTGTTCTTAATTATGTGTTCTTAATTCTTGTTTTGATATTCCAGGATATTGATTCAAGTTAAGCTCTTATTCAGAGGAGGAATAGACCCTGTCTAAGATTAAATTTGTCATAATTAAGTGAAGTTAGTTGCGCTCCTAGATGAAAGAAAATGACCATATTGATGAATGAAAAGGGTAAAATTTGATATGTATTTGAATTGTATATTATGGTATGGTGGGTCTTATAATTGTTGATATTGAAATAGAATAAATGATGCTTGGTTGAAGTAGATTGAATGCTTATTTATGCCTTGTATTGGTATCAATTGGTTTGATGTAGGAATGCACAAATTTGGGTGGCAAATTGGCTTGGTAAATAACCTATTTTTGTCCACACAGGCAGAGACACGGTTGTGTGTCCTAGCCGTGTGTGACACACGGTTATGTTACACGACCGTGTGTGACACACAGTGTCCCTTGGTGTTGAAATTAAAATCAAGTCAGTATGCTCTACACGGTTTCACAAACGGGAGTGTGATTTGGCCGTGTGGCATAAGCCAGTATACCCTACAGGTTTGGCATAGCCTAGCACACGTATGCCCCCATGGTCTAGTGGTTCATGACACCTCTCTTTCAATAAGGCAGCAGGGATTCGACTTCCCCTGGGGGTAGGCTTGGCACACTGGCGTGTATGGCCATTTTTAGGGCACACGGGCTAGCCAAATGGGCATGTGTGTTGGCCGTGTGACTTAAGTCAGAGAGTTACACGGGGTTAGACACGGGCTGGGACATGGCCATGTGCTCCAATTTCGAATGTCTAAACGGCCTGTGACACGGGTGTGTCTGTCAGGCGTGTGTCCCCTATTTTGAGAACAATTTTCTAAGTTTCATAAAAATCTCTTGAGTTATCGATTTAATCTCGAACCACCCCCAATGTATGTTTAAGGTCTCGTAGGCTCGTATTAGGGACAAAATGGTTGAGATTAAATGATAAATGCTTGAATTGTGAAAATGTATGCTAAGTGGATGTTTAGTTTTTTTATAAGTCCATTAACACTCCGTAACCCTATTCTGGCATTGAATAAGGGTGAGGGGTGTTATAGTAGTCCTGAAAGGATAAGGAAAGAAGTTACCCGATTGACCGTGGTAGTTCCGTAAATTGTTTGGTAGTGCTTCTTCATTTGATCATTGTGAGTTCTAAATTATTGTGCTTCTTCCATGTGAGGTTCCTACACAGGAAAATTCAAAACAAAACAAATATAAAACCTATTGTTATTCCTATTCCTAAAACTATTAATTACAGTCTTTCAAAATAAAATGGTTAATTCAATCTTCTTCCTCCTCTTCAGAGGCTATCTCCTCTGCCTCTTCTCTTTCCTCTTCATTATCACTTCCATCTTCACTCTCTTGTTCTTCTTCTGGACGATGAGTTTGCATCGGATCAAGCATGTCTGGCAGATAATTAGGGATTCTCATATTGTTCTGCCATGCAAATTTTTGAAGAACCGGACTCATTTCTTGCATACATCATATCATTCTGTGTATTTTTACTTCATTGCTCTCATTAGTTTTTCTTTGTGATGTCATCTTTTCTTTTCTTTTAAACAAGAGTGGGACATCTATCTTTTCCTTTCTCCACGAGTTCCAGTCTATAATCTATTTTCGGTTGAGTTCCAGATACTGAGTGTATATAGAATCACTAATTAAACTATTTTTTGGGCGCATGAATTACTCGTTCTCTTCCATAAGAACCTCTACGCTTTTGCAAAGTGTCATCACGAGAGGAGGTAAGAAAATCCCAACTTTCTGGTCACTGATGCAACGCTTCATACTTTGATGGATCCGTTGCCCTATGCATATCTATTTTCTCTAAAAAATGTCATATAATAGAATAGCTCAGAATGCATTGACATTAGAAATGTTAAGAGCAAGTGTCATTCTAGTGCAAATAAACTGCATTCACATTTTAGCTATCGAAAACATTATAGCTTGATTAAAATTGGCCGATAGTTTTGTATCTGGTTGAAGGTTTCATTCTCCTCAGTTTTCAGCTAAATATTTTACAATACTTTTCATAGCAATGTCTTTGAATCCCATTAAATCTATATTCTGTAAGTAATCAGATTCATAGTACGGAGCATCATAATATTAACAAATCTTTTTTTGAGGAGAATGACACATCCTTACCCCTTACTGTCACTATTTTCCACATAACACTACATGGTCTCCAAGTTTTCTTGTCTCTATGAGCGATATAAAATTCTTGCACACGAGGAATAACAATGTAAAACTTTATACCTGGCCTGGTTGCCAAGCTTGAATATCAGGATGCCACACCATCGTCTTATGTCATACTCATAATAAATTGACACATTATTAATAAATCATCCTCTTTATCAGTGGTCTTATAAATTTTTAGTCAAACATATATCAATCATCATTAGTACATGCCAAACATACTTTAAATAATCTTGTAATAATAATTAAACATGCATAAGGTTTGTTTAGCAAAATCTCAAAATTGACCATGTAGGTATCGATACTGAAGGTGGGATATCGATAATTCTCTCAAGTGGTAACGAAACCGCTTGGAAATCGGTACCAAAATTGCTTACTCTTTCTCGCTTAAAAATCCAAACCTTGAAAATTATCAGTACCTCTGCCAAAGTATCGATATTTCTACCCCGAGTATCGATACTCATGATAGGGTATCGATACCAAATTACGATTCTGACTTCCTGTACATTTCAAAATCACAGAGGTATCACTTTTACAACACGAATATCGATACCTCTGCTCCAGACATGAAAAATACAACATACCTGAGCATATAAATCATTCCCACTTGTACCAATCCATCATGATATTATATCATCATCAAATAAACATCAAAACAATTGTAATAATAGTTGCAAACATTGAAAATAAGTTCAAGCAAAAATAAACATAATATGGACCGAAACTCATAAACTTAGGAACAAATAATCTATGGAAGCATCCAGAACATCATGACAAATATTAGTAAAAGTCTACCACATTTCCTTATTCCCAAAATGAAAACAACTAAAATGGACTTGCTTGTGTCATCGCTTGGAAACCGCACCACTTACAGCGACACACTACTAATCTGAAATGGTTTAAGAAGGGAGTGAGTGAGCTTAACAAGCTCAGTGAATGCCTAGAACAACTACCATGCAAGCAATTCATCAAGCATCAACGAAACAACCATGTAGCACAACCTCAACTGTTCCAACGCTAGTGTCATAATATACTGACTCCTGCATTATTACTAGTTCATTTACATAGTAATCATATTCACTTTTAAGCATATATCACATTACACATATAATCACATAACATTTAAGCATATATCACAATACTTATATAATCACATGACATCTAAGCATATATCACAATACTCATATAATCACATTAAATTCAAGCATATATCATAATACGCATAACATGTTTATAGATAAATTGCATAATGGTCACATGTCATATAAACAGATATCACAATATACATATATTCATAATTTAAGATAATTTGACACTTGAGCTATGAAATATAAAAGTGAGCTCTATCATCACTCATCGAGTACACGAATCTCCAACACACCACATAGACTCATAGAGTCAAACATGTCTTAAAAGTGAAGTATAAAACTAATCACATTCCTTTATCCCTCCAAATGTCACAGGGCCTCAATGCCCAAAATCACTATACATATAGATGAGTACTCACAATCCTATGGAATGCCAACTATATCCAATGGTTTCAAGATCATGAGGCCAAAATATCCAAAACAAACACATATCACTTACCAATTATCTGTGCACTACCACAGCATATTTGCGTTCTTAGCAAAACACTGTCACTAACATTTAACATATACATAACATGTAAACAGTTGCACTTTCACAATAGTTATCATATCAACATATCACATGCTATATGTAATGGCCTAAATTCAAGGTTATCGGAACAATGGTTTCGTAACCATAGATCCGATTTAAAGAGAAATTTATTTCAATATTTTTGCTTCAAAATTGATATGATAGGAAAATCGTATGAAAATATTGATAGAAAAATTTTACCAATTTAGTGATTAGATAGAAAAAGAAATTATTGAAGAAATTGGGTAAAAACAAGGTATCGAGACCTCTATCTCGTAAAACCGAGTCAAAAATAATTTTATAAATATTTATGAAATGTTATTAATGTGGTATTAAAATTTCGTTAGGAAATTTTAATGTTTGGGTAGTCAATTAAATGAAAAGGACTAAATGGTAATAGGTGTAAAAGTTGCTAGAGTGATTAAATAGCTTAAGAGTCTAATGAGAAAGGAAAGGATTTAAAAGGTAATTAGACCCAAAAGTTATTTGGGCTGGACGGCAAGGGTATGAAATCAGCAGAAAAATTGATAAATTAAGGGTAAAATTGGAATATTGCAAAATTAACTAAATAAAGCTAGGACTAAATAGGAAATATCTAGATTTCTCTTCATTTCTCTTCAATTCCAGCAGCTAAAAACACCATAGGAGGGTTCTCTAAGCTGATAATTCATAAATTTTGCACCAAGTGAGTTAATCCTTGCCTTTTTCTTGTAATTTTTGTGTTTCTAAGACTTTTACAACTAGGTCCTACTATTAAATTCATTAGTTTTTGATTTCATGGATGAAATTGAAAGTCACCATGGTTGAGTGCTGTAATTTTATGATGAAATAGAATTAAATTAAAGATTTAATTTGTTTATGAGATGATTTTATTAGGTAATTTCAATAGAAATTGATTTTTAGGACCTAATTGTGAAAATGCTTGGAATTAAAGTCTATTGCTGAAATTCTAATTCCTAAAGGTTGTAAAATAGTTTAAGGTGATAGAATAAAATGTTAATTGAGAAAATCAGCTCAATTGAGAGGCTAATTGAGTAGGGACGAAATTATCATTTATTAAAAGCTTAGGGGAAAAATGGTAATACACAGCTTGGACAAAAACAGTTTGGACAGCAGCAGTAGACTAACTTTGAAAAATCACCATAACTTTTATAAATCGAATTAGAAGATGAAAAAAATATGGAATTAAAGCTTATTGAGTCTAGTTTCTCATAGAAAAAAATAGTGTAAGCAATGGATTTGTAAATTTTGAGATATAATGAATTTTGTGAGACAAGGTCAGAAGGAATTCGGGTTCACCTGTTCTGACTTTGAAAAATCATAAAGAATTTAAGAAAAACAATTATGGGCTTAAATTTATATGTATAGAATCCTTAATGAGTCTATTTTTAAGATAAACAAACAAGAACATTATTTGAATTCTGTATGAAGAGATTATTAATTTTTAGTGAAGAAGGGTCAGAACTGTCGATAGCAGAACAGGGGTGACTTTAAAGAATAAAATGTACTTATTGGCTAAACCAAAAATTCTAAAAATTTTATGGTAAAAGGATATATGAGTATAGTTTTAGGGAAAATTAACGGATCTTAATTTAGAGTTTCGTAGCTCAAGTTATAAATAATTTAGTGACTATGACTCAAGTAGACAGCTTTGAATGAACTATAAATAATAGTTGAATTATATAGAATGTTGCATATGAACATGAAATGTAGTAAATTGATAATTAAATTTATTTATTTAGATCCGGAAGATTCAAATATGAAGCCAGATCGAGGAAAGGAAAAATTTCGGGATTAGTAGATTTTTATTGTTTACAAACAAGTATCAAGGTAAATTCGTCTAACTTGAATTATATTCTTAAATGCTTGAAATGCATGTTTTTGATATGAATATGATTTGAATGTTTATTATATGGAAATTTATGAAACATTGATATATTTGATAAAATGGGAAGAAATCCGTTTGAATGAAAGGAAAATTCGATGGATCTCGAAAAGGAATTGATGGTAAAAGGATCTAGCAGGACGGGTGATCCTATCTGATATAGCCCTCCAGAAGAATATGTGTAAAATGGATTTAGCCGGACGGGTAATCCGAATTAGGGTCTGAATTTAGCTTTGGGTGGTAATTCAGATCCAAGCTCATTAGAGTAATTGTCGTTTGAGGATTTAGCCTGGTGGTAATCCGACAATACTCTATGAGTTTATATTGCGGATTTAGCTCGGTGGTAATCCCATTGCAATGTTGAGGTTCATGAGTGTGCTCTCTGAAATGGATATGTCGCACATGAATATGAATTGACGGACCGAATTGTACAATAAATGTGTACCTCTGAAAATCCATCGAAATTCGATAAATTCAACGGGATAAATATGGAAAAATAAAAAGGAAATGGAAATCATGGTATTGACGAGCTCATCAATCATGGTATATATATTATTGATACATGGAAATTATTGTACTAACTTGAATGTTGAGTTTGTGCATGTTAGGGTAATAATGCATTGAATGGATATATGAATGTTTATTATATTGTATTGAAAATATTAGGTAAGTATAATTCTTGTTATATGAGCTTACTAAGCACAAAATGCTTACCCCGTTTCCTTTTTCCCTGTTTTGTAGTGTTAAGAGCTCAGAGGTCGGATTTGGTGGAGACACATCACTTTCGTTAACCTCGTGGATTTTGGTATATGAAGAAACTTTATTTTGGAAATCAATGGCATGTATAAGCTAACAAAGTAAATGTTAACGTGAAATGAATGTAAAGTTAGCCATTAGTATGGTTAACAAACCTGGTTTTAGATATGTGATGACGTTATCTTATAAATATGCATGAATTTATCTTGAAAATATGTTGAATTGATTTGGTTGATGTGGATTGGTCTCGATTTAGTATTGTAGGGAATGTTAGATATTTATAAAGGGGCTATATTGAATATAAAAAAAAATTAATTCGTAAACCCCGGTAATGCCTTGTACCCTATTCCGGAAATGAATATAGGTAGGGGTATTATATTTATTGGTATCAGAGCTATAGTTTGGCCAATTCTAGAACCGATGTAGCAAATACGGGATTAGCTATACATGCCATTTAAATTATTATTGATAGTGTGATATCTCCTAACCATTTAAAATATGTTTTTCTTATAGTAATGTCATCTGACCGAGCTCAATCTGAGGAAGCTGGGAGTCATGCTTCGGCTTCAGTACAAAGAGAAGAAACTAGCAGTAGAAGGCCCGAGACAGAGGGTCGAGGGAGGAGCAAAAACAACCTTCTTTCAAATGATGAATGAATGGTTTAATCAATACTTAAGAACTAACCTCAGTAGTGCGACAAGTTCAAGCTCCCCTCCGCTCCTCAACCGGTTCCGAGATCCCACAAGGTACAGTCTTGAATCATCGAAAAGGAAAGCTCTAGTAGATAAAATTCAAAAATATGGGGTGAAGAATTTGAGCAGCAGTTGATGATGATTTGAGCAGGCTGAATTCGGTTAGAAAACACTACTTGGGTTACGGAGGAATTATCTTGTACACCGGAAGAATGTCCGAAATGTGCCGTCTCACCGCTAAAAGACACAACTTACCATTGGTGGAATACTAAAGCTTCAGGTTGTTAGAAGAAGAAATTACATGGGAATTCTTTCGAATAGAGTTTAGAAAAAATATATCACCAGAGGTTTCTCGATCGAAAAGAAAAGAATTTCTTGAGTTGAAGCAGGTAAATGATCGAGATCTGAATATGAAAGAGAATTTGTTCGATTGAGTAAATATGCTCGAGAATGGGTACAGTCAGAAGCTGAAATGTGCAAACGATTCGAAGAAGGGTTAAATGAAGACATTAAACTACTGATCGAAATTCTTGAAATTCGAGAGTTTGCTACATTGGCAGAGAGAGCTTATAAAGCAGAAGAATTGAGCAAAGAAAAGAAACAGGCTGAGAGGGAAGCTTGAATTTTTAGTAAAAGACCGATGGGAAAATCCCAGTTTTCTGCTTCAAAGAAATTGAAGAAGTATCAGAATCGTTCTACTTCAGCCATTGGGTATTCGGGCAAAGAGCGAGGTTCTCAACGCACTAATCCAAGACCTTCTACTCCATCAGTGACCAGTGTTGGCAGTGTTGGCACTCCTAAACCGAGATGCCAGTACTGTAATAAAGCTCATTTTGGTGAATGTCGATTAAAGAGCGGGGCTTGTTACCGATGTGGTTCTTTTGACCATTTCCTCAGAGATTGTCCAGAAAGGGGTGAAAAAGAAGCTGAATAGATATCGAAGCTGAGTAATCTAGTTTCGAGAGGTAGACCACCTCGACCATCCGGTAATGTCAGTGGTAGTCGAGGAGCTACAAAAGATACTACAGGTAGGCCTGAGGCACGAGCACCTGCTAGGACATATACCATTCGTGCCAGAGAAGATGCCTCAGCACCCGATGTTATTACTGGTACATTTTCTTTACTTGATATTGATATTACTACATTGATTGATCCTGGTTCTACTCATTCATATATATGTGTTAAACTTGCAATTATTAAAAATTTATCTGTCGAACCTACTGAATTTGTGGTTAAAGTCTCGAACCCCCTGGGCCAGTCTGTGTTGGTGGATAAAATTTGTAAAAATTATCCAATAATGTTAAGAGGTTATTGTTTCTCGGCTAATTTGATGTTACTGCCATTTGATGAATTTGACGTGATATTGGGCATGGATTGGTTAACCCAGCATGATGCAGTAATAAATTGTAGACAAAAATATATTGTGCTAAAATGTCAGAATGGTGAGTTGCTCCGGGTTAAATCTGATCATTCAGAGGGGTTATCTGATATGATTTCGGTAATGGCAGCACAGAGGTATGTCAAAAAAGGGTATGATGCTTACTTGGCTTATGTACTTGACACCAAAGTATCTAAGTAAAAAATACAGGCAGTTCTAGTGGTATGTGAATTTTTTGATGTGTTTCCAGAGGAATTACCAGGATTGCCACCAGAAAGAGAAGTGGAATTTTCTATAGATTTGATTCCGAGAACTACTCCGATCTCCATAGCTCCATATCGTATGACTCCTACAGAATTAAAGGAGTTAAAGACACAGTTGCAAGAATTTGTTGACAGGGGTTTTGTCTGACCGAGTCATTCACCTTGGGGTGCTCCGAAGATAAGTCTTTGAGATTGTGTATCGACTATCGACAGCTTAATAAAGTAACCATAAAGAATAAGTACCCGTTACCCTCGATTGATGATTTATTTGATCAGCTGAAAGGTGCTACTATGTTTTTAAAGATTGATCTTCGATCAGGTTATTATCAGTTACGGGTAAAGGAGTCAGATGTGCCAAAAACAACCTTTAGAACCAGGTACGGGCATTATGAGTTTCTAGTTATGCCGTTTGGGCTAACTAATGCACCTACAGTATTCATGGATTTGATGAACCGGATATTCAGACCGTACTTAGACATATTTTTAGTAGTATTCATTGATGATATTTTGGTTTATTCTCGGGATGAAGAAGAACATGCAGAACATTTAAGAATTGTGTTGCAAATTCTACGAGAGAAGCAGTATGCTAAATTCAGTAAATGTGAATTTTGGCTTCAAGAAGTGGGTTTTCTTGGACACATTGTATCTGCCGAAGGCATCAGGGTATATCCAAGTAAAATATCAGCTATTGTCAATTGGAATCCACCAAAGAATGTATCTGAAGTTAGAAGTTTCTTGGGTTTAGATGGTTATTATCAGAGATTTGTACAGGGATTCTCTATGATAGCTTCTCCAATGGCTCGATTATTGAAGAAAGATGTAAAGTTCTAGTGGACTGATGAATGTCAACAAAGTTTCAACCGATTGAAAGACCTATTAACGAAAGCACTGTATTAGTGCGGCTGGCGGGTAAGGAATTTGTTATTTCTGGTGATGCCTCATTAAATGGTTTAGGTTGTGTTTTGATGCAAGAAGGTAAAGTAATAGCCTATGCTTCAAGACAACTTAAACCACATGAAAGAAATTACCAGTACATGATCTTGAATTAGCTGCTATTGTATTTCTTATTTGAAGATATGGCGGCATTACTTGTACGGTGAGAAATGTCATATTTATCTTGATCATAAAAGCTTGAAATATTTGATGACACGAAAGATTTGAATTTGAGGCAGTAGCGGTGGCTTGAACGATAAAAGACTATGATTTGATTATTGATTACCATCCGGGTAAGGCTAATGTTGTAGCTGATGCTTTGAGCCGGAAATCCCTGTTTGCTTTACGAGCTATGAATATCCGGTTATCATTGATTGATGATGGTTCAATCCTAGCAGAATTAAGAGCTAAACCGACATTTTTACAGCAAATATGTGAAGCTCAGAAGAATAATGAGAAGTTACAAGTTAAACGGGCACAGTGTGAGCCAGGTAATGATTCTGAATTTCAGATTGGTTCTGATAGTTGTTTATTATTCAGAGGTAGGGTATGTGTACCTCAGAATTTAGAGCTCATACAGAAAATTCTACGCGAGGCTCACAGCGGTATTATGTCTGTACATCCGAGGAGTAATAAAATGTATAATGATCTGAAAAAGATGTACTTGTGGTCGGGAATGAAACGTGATATCTCTGAGTTTGTATCAAGGTGTTTAATATGTCAACAAGTTAAAGCTGAACATCAGGTACCTTCGGGGTTACTTTAGCCAATTACTATACCAGAATGGAAATAGGAAAGAATCACTATGGATTTTGTATCGGGGCTACGTTTGTCTCCGAGGAAAATTGTTGACCGATTAACAAAGTTAGCTCACTTTATTCCGGTACGTATGGATTATTCTTTAGATAAACTAGCTGAACTGTACATATCTGAGATTGTCAGGCTACATGGAGTGCATGTCTCCATTATATCAGATAGAGATCCTCGATTTACGTCTCATTTTTGGGACAAATTGCAAGAAGCCTTGGGTACTCAGTTGTATTTCAGCACTGCATTTCATCCTCAGACAGATGGTCAATCTGAGCGTGTAATTCAAGTATTGGAAGATATGCTCCGATGTTGTATACTAGAGTTTGAAGGTAATTGGAAAAGTTATCTACCTTTGATTGAATTTGCTTATAATAACAGTTATCAGTCTAGTATTAAAATGGCTCCGTATGAAGCTTTGTATGGTAGAAAATGTAGAACACCATTATATTGGACAGAGCTTAGTGAAAGGAAGATACATGGGGTTGATTTGATCCTAGAAATAGAAGAAAAAGTAAAGGTTATTCGGGATAGTCTAAAAGCAGCTTCCGATCGTCAAAAATCATATGCCGACCTTAAACGAAAAGAGATTGAATTTCAAGTCGGTGACAAGGTATTTCTAAAAGTGTCTCCTTGGAAGAAAGTCCTCCGATTCGGTCGAAAGGGTAAACTGAGTCCAAGATTTATCGGGCCTTATGAAATCATAGAAAGAATTGGACCGGTCGCTTATCGATTGGCATTACCACCGGAACTTGATAGAATCCATAATGTTTTTCATGTATCTATGTTACGACGATATCGATCAGATCCTTCACATGTTATTTCTCCGATAGAAGTAGAGATTCAACCGGATATGACTTACAGTGAAGAACCGGTCAAGATATTGGCACGGGAGACAAAAGAGCTTAGAAATAAAAAGATAAATTTGGTGAAAGTATTGTGACAAAAGCACGAGATTGAGGAAGCGACATGGGAACCGGAGGAGGCAATGAGGAAACAATACCCAAACCTCTTTACTGGTAAGATTTTAGAGGACGAAAATCCTTAAAGGGGGGAGAGTTGTAATGGCCTAAATTCAAGGTTATCGGAACAATGGTTTCGTAACCATAGATCCGATTTAAAGAGAAATTTATTTCAATATTTTTGCTTCAAAATTGATATGATAGGAAAATCGTATGAAAATATTGATAGAAAAATTTTACCAATTTAGTGATTAGATAGAAAAAGAAATTATTGAAGAAATTGGGTAAAAACAAGGTATCGAGACCACTGTCTCGTAAAACCGAGTCAAAAATAATTTTATAAATATTTATGAAATGTTATTAATGTGGTATTAAAATTTCGTTAGGAAATTTTAATGTTTGGGTAGTCAATTAAATGAAAAGGACTAAATTGTAATAGGTGTAAAAGTTGCTAGAGTGATTAAATAGCTTAAGAGTCTAATGAGAAAGGATTTAAAAGGCAATTAGGCCCAAAAGTTATTTGGGCTGGACGACAAGGGTATGAAATCAGCAGAAAAATTGATAAATTAAGGGTAAAATTGGAATATTACAAAATTAACTAAATAAAGCTAGGACTAAATAGGAAATATCTAGATTTCTCTTCATTTCTCTTCAATTCCAGCAGCTAAAAACGCCATAGGAGGGTTCTATAAGCTGATATTTCATAAATTTTGCACCAAGTGAGTTAATCTTTGCCTTTTTCTTGTAATTTTTGTGTTTCTAAGACTTTTACAACTAGGTCCTACTATTAAATTCATTAGTTTTTGATTTCATGGATGAAATTGAAAGTCACCATGGTTGAGTGCTGTAATTTTATGATGAAATAGAATTAAATTAAAGATTTAATTTGTTTATGAGATGATTTTATTAGGTAATTTCAATAGAAATTGATTTTTAGGACCTAATTGTGAAAATGCTTGGAATTAAAGTCTATTGCTGAAATTCTGATTCGTAAAGGTTGTAAAATAGTTTAAGGTGATAGAATAAAATGTTAATTGAGAAAATCAGCTCAATTGAGAGGCTAATTGAGTAGGGACGAAATGTACTTATTGGATAAACTAAAAATTCTGAAACTTTTATGGTAAAAATATATATGAGTCTAGTTTCATGGAAAATTAACAGATCTTAATTTGGAGTTCCGTAGCTCAAGTTATAAATAATTTAGTGACGATGACTCAAGTAGACAGCTTTGAATGAACTATAAATAATAGTTGCATTATAGAGAATGTTGCGTATGAACATGAAATGTATTAAATTGATAATTAAATTTATTTATTTAGATCCGGAAGATTCAAATACGAAGCCAGATCGATGAAAGGAAAAAGTTCGGGATTAGTAGATTTTTATTGTTTACAAACAAGTATCAAGGTAAGTTCGTCTAACTTGAATTATATTCTTAAATGCTTGAAATGCTTGTTTTTTATATGAATATGATTTGAATGTTCATTATATGGAAATTTATGAAACATTGATATATTTGATAAAATGGGAAGAAATCCGTTTGAATGAAAGGAAAATTCGATGGATCTCTGAAAAGGAATTGATGGTAAAAGGATCTAGCCGGATGGGTGATCCTATCTGATATAGCCCTCCGAAGAATATGTGTAAAATGGATTTAGCCGGACGGTAATCCGAATTAAGGTCTGAATTTAGCTTTGGACTGGTAATTCAGATCCAAGCTCATTAGAGTAATTGTCGTTGAGGATTTAGCTTCGGGTGGTAATCCGACAATACTCTATGAGTTTATATTGCGTGATTTAGCTCGGATGGTAATCCATTGCAATGTTGAGGTTCATGAGTGTGCTCTGAAATGGATATGTCGCACATGAATATGAATTGACGGACCCGAATTGTACAATAAATGTGTACCTCTGAAAATCCATCGAAATTCGATAAATTCAATGGGATAAATATGGAAAAATAAAAGGAAATGGAAATCATGGTATTGACGAGCTCATCAATCATGGTATATATATTATTGATACATGGAAATTATTGTACTAACTTGAATGTTGAGTTTGTGCATGTTAGGGTAATAATGCATTGAATGGATATATGAATGTTTATTATATTGTATTGAAAATATTAGGTAAGTATAATTCTTGTTACATGAGCTTACTAAGCACAAAGTGCTTACCCCATTTCCTTTTTCCCTGTTTTGTAGTGTTAAGAGCTCAGAGGTCGGATTTGGTGGGAGACACATCACATTATCAACCTCGGGATTTGGTATATAAAGAAACTTTATTTTGGAAATCAATGGCATGTATAAGCTAACGAAGTAAATGTTAACGTGAAATGAATGTAAAGTTAGCCATTAGTATGGTTAACAAACCTAGTTTTAGATATGTGATGACGTTATCTTATAAATATGCATGAATTTATCTTGAAAATATGTTGAATTGATTTGGTTGATGTGGATTGGTCTCGATTTAATATTGCAGGGAATGTTAGATATTTATAAAGGGGCTATATTGAATATAAAAAAATTAATTCGTAAACTCCGGTAATGCCTCGTACCCTATACCGGCAATGAATACGGGTAGGAGTATTACACTATTGCATCTCATCCCAATTCACATATTCACATTCACATAAGTACATAATTCATAAGATAAATATAAGTATGAGAAAGCTTACACTCAGAATTTAGAGTAGAGGTTTAGGCTACTACTAAATTCCCAAATAACGCACTGAATCATGTCCACAACCAATTATGCCAAACACTCACCAGTTCACTTTACCTGAAACGCTGAAAGTTGAAACTAGCTTTTTCTTGCCTTTATCTCTACTCTTAGAAGGTCTTTGTAACACCTTTCACCTGTATTCACTATTAAAATAGGGTTACAAGGTATTATCGATAAATACACATCATTTATCATATATAATACATACATTTATACATTTATACTCAAATACCATTCAACACAATCAAATTGTCCCTTATAAGGGCCTACGAGGCCTTAAACATACAATAGAAGTGGTTAGGGACTAAACGATAACATATAAAAATTTTGGAAACTTAGAAAAATTTCAAACATACAAGGGTCAAACGCTCGTGTGAACAGACTGTGTGTCTCACATGGCTCCAGACACAGCCATGTCTCAGGCCGTGTGAAAACAAGGCATACATACTGACTTGGGTCAGACGGCCTACCACATGCCCGTGTGTCTAGAACCGTATGCCCTTTGAAGTGACCACACACGCCCATGTTCCAAACCGTGTACTAGGCCTTTGCCAATCCTGTAGGGTATACTGACTTATGCAATATGGGCAAGTCACACGCTCGTGTGCTAGGCCGTGTGCCATTTAGGGGTATACTGACTTGTACCACAGGGCCAGTCACATGCCCGTGTGTGAGACTGTGTGGAGCATACTGACTTCAAATTAATTTCAACACCAGGGGATACACAGTCGAGTAGCATAGTTGTGTGTCGCACATGGCTGAGACACACACCCATGTGGACAAAAATAGGCCATTTGCAAGGCCAATTTTCCACCCTTATTCATGCTTTACCTAAACAATCAAAATGGTATCAATTTATCATACAATAGGCAGCCAAAATCATCATTAATATACACAATTCATACCATATCCATTTCAACAAAATCAATACTAAAGTCAATGCCAATTACTTATTCCAACATTTATATCATCAAGCATTAATTCACAAGCATATAACTTCTCAAATTAACAACTTCAATCACACCATATAGATCATTTTCCGAACTCAAAATATAACCATTTGAGCAACTATGAAACCATAACCACATTTATACCAAAACATACCAAAATAAGCCATCACTCAAGGCTATATATATAAAACAAACATATACATTTACAAGCCAACTCTCATGGCTATATTCACAACCAAAGTATCACAACTAGCCTATACATGCCATATACCATATATACACAACTCAAAAGTAACAACTTAGGTGTTTGATAGTGCGATGATGTTCCCAATGACTCTCGGATCCAAGCTAGCTTTGATACACTATAAAACATAGACAAATAACACAAAGTAAGCTTCATAGCTTAGTAAGTTCGTATGTGAATAACTCAATTCATCAAATAAAAGTAATTCAATCAATTAAACATTACCAAATCATAACCACATTAACTACAAACCTTTCTCATGTCTTAAAACATGATTAAGTACCACCTCATTGAACTTTCTCTATTTAATACTCGAATAGGTTTTGTACGTACTTGTGTCACCTCGTACTAACCTCTTTCTCAACCACATTATTCATTTACCTATTGAACCATTCGGAAGAGAAGTCGGATACTCAAGGATCACAATCAATAAGTACCTATACCATGGCCCGTAGCCAAAACAAGGTAACTTATCTCGGAGTACCTATACCATGGCCCGTAGCCAAATCAAGGTAATTCCTCTTTGAAATACCTATACATTGGCCCGTTGCCAAATCATGGTATCGATCGCACTTGAAGTGCTGATAGCATTGCTCGAATCCAACACAATAACCTAATGACATGCCACTAGCATCCTAAGCTATTCCTAAGGTTCAACCGGGAAGTTATACTTGTTGATTTCTTCGTCGAACATATCCGTAGAATCGTATTCACAATTTAATATTATCTGAAATTTCATAATCATAGTTTATGCGATATCAAAGCATTTAACATGTATTTATAATGAAATTATCACATACAAACTTACCTCGAGTATGAAAACGACGAAATGAGTCAATTGCTCGATAATCTTGCCTTTCCTCTGATCTAATTCCGAATTCCTCTTTTCTTGATCTAAATGTATTCAAAACTAACTCATTTAATCATCTACTCATTCAATTTAGTTCAAAAATACACATTTGGGCATTTTTGCATATTAGCCTCTAAATTTTCACGTCTTTAACAATTTAGTCCATATTTCACAATTACACAAAATTCGCATAATTCAATCCAAATACATGCTAGCCGAATTTATAGGGACCCCTAGCAGCCCAAAACTTTCATTTATTTCACCTTTCAACCACTCAATTTGCATATTTTGCAAATTAATCTATTTTTGACATTTTTGTCAAAAATCACTTTACCAAACATGAAAAATCTAACATCAAAAATTCTTTTTTAATATTCAAACACAAAGATCACATATACTCATCAATGGCAACTCTCAAAATCTTTAACAATTTCAAAATTAAAGGTAGGGCTAACTAGATTGAGCTGCAACAATTACAAAAACATAGAAATCATAAAAAAACTGAGCAAAAATGGACTTACAATTGAGCAATGAAGTAGTCGAAACTTAAAAACCTAAAAAAGGCTTGTTCTTCTCTTCAAATTCGACCAAGAAGATGAGAAATATGCTTAAAATTGATTTTAAACCATTTAAAACATTCATTAAATGTCCACAGATGTCCATTAGCACTACCAATGGTCTAATTACCATTTAAGGCCATCATATTTAAAAGCCAAAGCTATTTGATACCTTTAACTAATAGAATGTAACTTTTTCATTTAACGCGATTTAGTCCTTTTTCTCGAATTAACCATCCAAACGATAAAATTAGCTCACGAAATTTTCACACATATCAAATAACATGCTGTAAACACTTTAATAATATTAAAATAATTTTTTGACATTAGATTTGTGGTTTTAAAACCACTGTTCCAATTTAGCTAAAATCAGGTTGTTACAACTCTCCCCCCTTAGGGATTTTCGTCCTGGAAAATCTTACTAGTGAATAAGTTCGGGTATTATTTTCTCATAATATCCTCGGGCTCCCACGTAGCTTCTTCAACCTCGTGTCGATTCCATAATACTTTCACTAATTCAATTTTCTTATTTTTCAGCTCTTTGATCTCAAGAGCTAAAATTTGAACGGTTCTTCAGCATACAACATATCAGACAGAATTTCCACCTCGGTCGATGAAATGACATGTGAAGGGTTGGATCGGTATCGTCAAAGCATCAACACATGAAACACATTATGTGTCTTTTTCAACTCAGATGGTAAGGACAACCGATATGCCACTAGCCCAATTCGCTCAGTAATTTCATACGGTTGAATGAATCGCGGACTCAATTTCCTTTTTCTGCCGAATCTAAGTATTTTCTTCCACAGTGAGACTTTTAGAAATACTTTATCCTGGATCTAAAACTTAATATCTTTTCGTTTCAAGTTTGTTTACGATTTCTGTCGATCCGAAGTTGCTTCCAAACTATCACGAATCACTTTCACTTTTTCTTCTGTTCTCTGATCAGATCTATTCCGTGAATCTTATTCTCACTAAGCTCAGTCCAATACAATAGTGTTCAAAATTTACGTCCGTATAGAGCTTCATATGCTGCCATCTTTATACTCGATTGAAAGCTATTATTATAAGCAAATTCAATCAGCAGTAGATATTTCTCCAACTACCTTCAAACTCAAGAATGCAACAGCGCAACATGTTCTCAAGTATCTGAATAACTCGTTCAGATTGACCATCCGATTACGGGTGAAATGCAATGCTAAAATCAAGCTTTGGACCTAAAGCTTCTTGCAATTTCTTCCAAAATCGTGAAGTGAATCTCGGATCCCTAACCGAAACAATAGATAGTGGCACTCCGTGCAATCAAACAATCTCTATGATATACAACTCAGCCAATTTATCAAGCGAGAAATCTGTATGTACCAGAATGAAATGAGCTGATTTTGTCAATCTGTCAACAACAACCCAGATCATATCTTTCTTTCTCAGAGATTAAGGCAAACCCGATACAAAGTCCATTGTTACTTTATCCCACTTCCATTCAGGAATCATAATAGGCTGTAATAAACCTAACGACACTTGATGCTTAGCTTTGACTTGCTGACAAATCATACATTTCAAAACAAATTCTGAGATATCTCGTTTCATGCCATGCTACCAATAAAGTTGTTTCAAATCATTATACATTTTTATGCTTCCCGGATATATTGACAAACAACTACTGTGTGCTTCGTCTAGAATCTTTTGAATAAGCTTAAAATTTCTTAGTACACATATTCTATCACGAAATATCAAACAGTCATCACGTCCTATTCGAAACTCAAAATCAGAAGTCGAGTCACATTGAGCTCGTTTTGCTTGCAATTCATTATCAAATTTTTTAGCCTTATAAATCTACTGTAGAAATAATGGTCTCACTTTCAACTCAGCTACTATCGAACCGTCGTCAGAAAAAGCTAATTGTGTGTTCAAAGCACGTAAAACAAATAAAGACTTTCAGCTCAAAGCATTAGCAACTACGTTCACTTTCCCCGGATGATAGTCAATCACTAATTCATAGTCTTTTGACAATTCTAAAGATGTCCGTTGTCCCAAATTCAAGTCTTTCTGAGTCATCAGATATTTCAAACTTTTATGGTCAGTATAAATATGGCATTTCTCACCAAACAAGTAATGACGCCAAATTTTCAATGCGAACACTATCGCAGCTAACTCGAGATCATGTGTTGGATAATTCTTTTCGTGTGGCTTCAACTGTCTCGAGGCATAAGGTATAACTTTACCTTCCTGTATCAAAACACAACCCATTCCATTTAACAATGCATCACTAAAAACTATGAATTGTTTACCCGACTAAGGTTGAACTAACACTGGTGCCACTTTCAATAATGCTTTCAACTGTTCGAAGCTTTGCTGACACTTTTCTGACCACTCAAATTTAACATCTGTTTAAAGTAGCCATGTCATCGGAGTTGCAATCATCGAGAAACCTTTCAGAAATCATCTATAATAGCTGGCTAGTCCCAGAAAACTACGGACTTCAGATACGTTTCTCGGAGGCTTCTAATCTATAATTGCAAAAATTTTGCTTGGGTCAACTAGGATACCCACGGTTAAAACTATATGTCCCAGAAAACTAACTTCTTGTAGCAAAATTCACATTTGCTGAACTTTGCAAACAACTATTTATCTCTCAAAATTTGTAGGATGATTCTCAAATGTTCGACATGCTCTGATTCACCTCGAGAGTAAATCAAAATGTTATCAATAAACACAACTACAAATTGGTTACGGCCTGAATATCCGGTTCATCAAGTCCATAAAAACAGCAGGTGCATTTGTTAATTCGAAAGGCATAACAAGAAATTCTTAGTGTCCGTACCTTGTTCTAAAGGTAGTCTTTGGCACATCTGAATCTTTAAATCGCAACTGGTAATAACCCGATCTCAAATCAATTTTCGAAAACACCATTGTCCCTTTTAATTGATCAAACAAATCATCTATTCTTGGCAAAGGGTATTTTTTCTTGATTGTCACTTTGTTGAGCTGTTGATAATCTATATACATTCTCATCGTGTCATCTTTCTTTTTCACAAATAACACAGGTGCACCCTAGGGAGAGAAACTCGGTCTAGCAAAACCTCTATTTGTCAAATCTTGCAACTGAGCTTTCAATTATTTTAACTTTGTCGGAGCCATTCTGTACGAAGCTATCAATATCGGTGTTGTACCTGGTACTAATTCAATACAAAACTCAACCTCTCTAATAGGTGGTAAACTCGGTAACTCTTCAGGAAATACATCTGGATTGTAACACCCCTAACCCATATTCATCGTCGGAGTAGGGCTATGAGGCATTACCGATCAATTACATCACACAACATGCATTTCTCATACATGAATCTATTATCACATAAACATTAATCATTTTTTCCCTTATAAGGCTCTACGAGACCTTAAAACATGCTTGGAATAGGTTCGGGACTAAACTGATAACATTTGTAAACTTTAGGAAATTTAGAAAATTTTCATGCATACAGGGTTCACACACCCGTGTGAACAGGCCGTGTGCCTCACACTGCCACTAGACACGCCCGTGTCATAGGCCGTGTGAAAACAGGGCATACATACTGACTTGCATCACATGGCCGGAGACACGCCCATGTGCCATGACCGTGTGAAAACTGAAGGGTATACTGACTTGGCCACACGTCCATGTGCCAGCCCGTGTGCGACACATGGCCAGTAGACACGCCCGTGTGTCTAATTCGTGTAACTCTCTGACTTGTTTAACTAAGATTCAAGGGTCACACAGTCGAATCACACGCCCATGTGCTCAACCGTGTGGCACGAAAATAGGCTTGATTTAAGCCATTATTCCCACCTATCATTCATGTACCTAAGCATTCATTTGGAATCTTTTTCACATAAAATAGGAAACCAAAAATGACCATTTCATGCACATTTCATGCCATTTAAATTCCATCCATTTCACTACTCAAATCCATAACCAAAATCATGCCAAAACAATATGCCATAACCTTAACTTCTATATGGATTTTCTCACCATCCTATTAACTATTTCATGTCATAAAACATACCAAATCATCATATTAAAACTATGCCACAACATGCCATTTTTAAGAAATAATACACCAATTGATAAATTGCTAGTTGAACAACTATATAACCATCACAACAACCATACCAAACATGCCAAAACACAAGGCGATATATACATCATATATCACTTATCAAACTTATGATTTAATCCAATTCATATAGCCAAATGCACACCAAAATTTACAAGCCAAATCCTATGGCTAATATCATCACTCAAAACATATTATCATATCACTAGCCTATACATGCCATATACCATATTTACAAAGCATCCAAAAGTGCCAACAATTAGTCAATAGTGTGATGAAGGTTCTTGATGTTCCCCGATGTTTGAGCTAGCTTTGATAATATAAAAAACAGGGAAAGAACACCCAAAGTAAGCTTTAAAAGCTTAGTAAGCCATATACAAATAAAACCAGCTCATGAATCAATATCATTTCCATTAAATAAGTAAATTATGAATAAACACCTATAAGTTTACAAACCTTCCCAAATGTATACATATTCAATTTCATAAGTGAATTCATCAAATACTTCCCTTTTCAATACTTGTATGAATCTCATATGTATCTCAGCAGCTTAACTCATTTACACATTCTTTCACGACTTGACTTTGCCCGTTGAACTTTTCGAAATTGTTAAGGATACCTGGAAATCACATAAAACTCGTAAAATGCCATATCACAGATATGGTCTTACATGTTATCACATATCGATGCCAATGTCCCAAACATGGTCTTACACGAAATCATATAATGATGCCAATGTCCCAGACATGGTCTTACATGTAATCACATCTCGGTAATCCTAATGTCATGACATTCGTATCCTATACTATTCCTAAGGTTCGTACGAGACTTTCGGATATCATAACTTCGTCGATTCTTACTTGTATTTACTCATTCAATGTAACATCCTGATTTTCGGATTTATTCACGGTTTTCAATATTTTGTAAAGATTTTAAAATTTTGTATTTGGATGTGAAATTAATATTTTGAGTAGGTAAATGGGCTTATAGAAGGCCCATGTGTTGGCCAAAACCGGTTGAATTTTTGAATTTTGGACTTAGGAGTTAGGGGTTCTGGCTAGGTGGCCCTTGTATAGAGTTATGGGTAAATTGCATCACAAAAAGAGCCTTAGTAAAGTGGCAAGGGTGACGCCACTAGGCTCCTAAAAAGGTGGCGTGTGGAGCATTGGGGAAAGCATGGGATCGATTCCCTGTGTTGACAAATAGATGCATTTATTTTAAGTCTTTGGAGGGTAAGTGTTGGAGTCGGTGGATTACGCTAGAGGAGAGTTTGAATCAGTTCAAACGCTTGGATTAAGGAGGGATTGGGAGAGAGGCTAGGAGTTGGCCGAATTTTGGGAATTGAAGAGGGAAAAATCGGCAGGGGGTTTGAGGTTAATATTTCGGCACCTAGGGTATTGGGTGGTGCCGTTCTTTTCTGCTCAGACATCACAAGGTTTTTCTTTTCTCTCTTCTTCCTCTCTAGCCGAAACTACCACTTCCCCTATTCTTCTTTTTCTATTTTTCTTCTTCAAAACCATTCATCAATTCTGCTGTTCATCGATACTTTTGCCGAATCCATAAAAGCCGAAATCTTGAACATACATTACTGGTACCGATTTCTTCAAAGCCAAACCCTTTAACATTTTGTTTCCATTAATCAATGTTTATTCTTTCTAAACTCTAGAGACCTGTCGGCAATTCTACATCCAGGTTATAGTTTCATATTGTCATCTCCTTCTGCACCAAAAGTCGAAAAACAATAGATTTGGGGGCTTATAGTCGAAACTTCAAAACTCCGGGAGTCGAGTTTTACTGTTGTTTGAAAGATAAATCTGCACCAGATTGCGTGGAGATCAAAAAGGAGTAAGGGGTAAGGGTTCATCATCTCAGATCTAGTCCTATTTTACAAAGTTAGGAAAAGCCGAAGCCCCTAAAATCTAGGGAGGCTGTCGATTTGGGCATGTGGCTCTAAGGGTTTTTAACTGACATTTTCTATCAATGATTAGTGTCTTCTTAAGTGTTGGATTGAAGGCGTGGGTTGTTGGAGCAATCGGATTCGGAGCTAGCTATCGATTTTGGCAAAAAGGTAAGGTTTCAAAGGCTTTTAGGGACATGGTTCGATCATGGATAAGTAGGTTGTGGGTTTAGTGATTATGGTTTGTAAATAAGAACTATGCTAATCTA
Organism: Gossypium arboreum; assembly: GCF_025698485.1. Taxonomy (NCBI): domain Eukaryota; kingdom Viridiplantae; phylum Streptophyta; class Magnoliopsida; order Malvales; family Malvaceae; genus Gossypium; species Gossypium arboreum. The sequence continues at coordinate 11,401,313 of NC_069072.1, read as the reverse complement.
TTGTAGGACATGGAAAGGGATCTCAGTAGTAGTCGTCGCGAAACAGGTGTGTACCGAACACCTTTTCTTAGTTCAATTCGGCAAAAGCTGAAATGCCTAAATTCTGGCATTTCATGGGCTTGTGAGTATGCGAATGTTGTCAAGACATAGAGTAATTGTTAGATCTAGCACTGCAAGGTGGTAGGTAAGTTTGTGTGACGTCTTAACGTACTTCGAAAAAAGAGGGCCGTGATGGGCCAAAACTGGGCCCAATGGGCTTATGGACCAATATGGGTAAGAGATGGGCAAATTAGCCTGTTAGTTAGATGGTGGAACCAAACTGCATAAAACTGTTGAAAATTATTGAAGTAGCTTGTGTAGTTGTTAAGTTACGAAAATTACCCCTAAAGAGCAAAATTACCGATATACCCCTAGGGTTTAAATTGGCTAAACTGCATGATTGATTAATACTGTATTTTACATGATATGCTTTTATTAATATCTGTTGCATGGGATTGGGGTATTGATGGAGGAAGTATTGAAAGTGGTTCATCCACGTCTTGGAGGCTTTGCCTCAACTTATCGATATTTGAGCGGCGTTCTTCGCAAGCTGTGGAGTGTAAAAATTGATGCAGGTGCGATGTAGCGGTTCGTAGGTTGAGTAGTCTCCCAGATGGGTTTGCATGCACTACTACTATTGTTACCTATATTCTTGAGGCGGGCCTATGGGCCACATTGTTATGTAAAAAGGGCTAAGGCCTTGCTCTTGTATACGAAAAAGGCTTGGTCCACTTGTATCGTTATCTGAATAGGGCTTAGGCCTAATGGGCTCGAGTGATTTGGGCTTTGGATGGGTTTCAGTATGCCTTGAGTTTCCCAAACTTACCCTTCCTCTTCCATCCTTGCAGGTGAGCCCTAGTTGGTGGACTTGGAGCTGGGCGGGATTCAGAGTGGCCATGAAGATTGATTGCCGGATTTAATAAGTTTAGCATTTAATTTGGATTATTTTTATTATGCTTAAAGTTGTAATAAGGCCGCTCTTTTTAATTAATTTTATTTTGGGGATTATTAAACTGTTTAGCACTAGGGTTCGTTTTATAAAAACTACTTGTTTTTAAAAGATCACGATGATGCGCAAAGTTTTCGCAAAGTAAATGTTTTTCCAAGGAAATAAATGTTTTAAGTAGACTTAAACTTATTTTAATGTTCGTCGACACGTAACCTGCTTAAAGTGTGGCAATGGATGTGTGCATGTCTAGGATGGAATCCAGGAAAAGCTTGGTACTTAAGCGGTCCTATAAGACTCACCTCCTCTTTTCTAGCTTCCTACCTGGTGCACAGCTTCCATTCACTTTAACTTAAAACAAGAACATATTTTTGCTAAACTCTAAACAAAGAATTTAGATAAACACATGTTTTTTTGAAACATCTCCATGTGACATACTAAATTCAGCCGTAACGTCTGGGCCGGGTTTGGGGTGTTACATTTAGTGGTATCAGAGCCTGGTTGCAACAACTCGGCTGTGGATCGGGTCCGAAAATCTTTAAAAAAAAAGTTTTTCTATGAGTTTTTGAAGATGTTCAAAGTTTTTCTATTGTTAAACGGGGTTAAATCAATAGTTTTTGTTTTCAAATCAAATCTTTTTATTTTCGGTAAACGAAAACATGGGTATTTTAAAAAAAAATTTTAAATGGACTGATAAGGAAGTGGCTGCTGAATCCCCGCACCAAGTCGTAAGTGTTCTTTTTACGCTTTAAATATTTATATGGGCTGAATGGAAATAATCTGTAGATAGTATTGAGCCTTAGAGATAGTGCTATTGATAATGTAGTATTAGGGCTACAAAGCGGGACCGTAGCTAAAATTGTGATTGCTTGCGAAAATAACTCGAAACTCTATCTGTTCATAAGACATTACGTAATAAGCAGTGAAACCGATAAACTAATGTCATAAAATTGAATCGGATAAATCGTTATGAGTACAAGGGTTACTCGGGGAAGAGGCCGTGGACGAGGCCGAGGTAGCACCCAAGCTGGATCTGCGTCATCTGAACACATACCGGTGGCGGAGTCCACCACCGATTAATGAAAATGGGCCGTATGACCGGGCCGCAGGGGATGACGCTTTGTCTCGTGCCATGTTGAGGGTTTTGGAAAGGGTGGCGGAGCTAACATTGGGCCCATGAATAGGGGTCCATTTCGAAGGACTTGGCCAATGAATTTGAGATTTTAAGGCGTATCTAGAGTGGCCCCAAATGTGGTAATCTTGGTTGGAAGCCACAGAGCGGATCATGGATGACCTAGACCTTTCAGCAGAATAGAAGTTGAAAGGGCGATGTCGTTCTTTGCGGGATGAAGCGTGTCGGTTGTGGATTCTTGTGAGAGAGGTACCCCGGTGAGAGGGTAACATGGGAGCTGTTCAAAGCAGACCTTTAAGGCAAAATATGTTGGAGCTAGCTATGTGGATGCACGCAGAAAGGAGTTCTTGAATCTGACTCAGGGAAATAAGACCATTGTTGAATATGAGGCGGAGTTTCTACGATTGAGTCGGTATGCTAATGGCATCGTTTCCACCAAATACGAGCGCAACGTTCGTTTTGAGGATGGCCTCAGAGATGAGTTAAAGGTGCTCATAGCTCCGCAGAGAGAGCGAGATTTCGCTGTACTGGTAGAGAATGCTAAGATAGCTGAGGAGGTGAAGCAAACCGAACGGAAGAATCGTGATAAGGATCGAAATCGGTTCAGGAGGGATACTGGACCAGCGGGTGCTGCAAATCGAAATGTTAAGAGAGCTAGGATGGAGGAACCAGTTCGAGCAGTTCCGGTGAACACAGGTAGACTGCAAGCTTGTGGGGATTGCGGCAGAACGCATCAAGGAGAGTGCTGGTGTGACATCCTAAAATTGACCCTAGTCGGGATGTGGTTTCGGGACCACAAAACCGAGACATAAAATTAATTAATTATTATTTTCTATGTTTATTGTGCATGAATATACATATATGAAAATTTAGTGCCTTAATTTCGTCATTTGTAGGTGAAATTTATTAGAAAGGACTTATGTGAGGAAATTGAGAAATGTGCTAGGCTAATGTTAAAGTGGCCTATTGATACATATTAGAAAATGCTTGGATTTGCATGTCAAATTGCCAAATTTCCTTATGGTGGCGGCCAAGATAGATTGAGGATGGGCAATGTATTTGTTTGCCTTAGATTTTATAATGAGAAATTGGGTAATGGGAGACAAGCTAAAATAAAGAAAGGAATTAAAAGAAAAGGGAATAAAATAAGAAAAGAAAAAGGGGAATGTTCATCCTTACCTTTGCCATTGCCGTGAGTGAGGAGAGAAAGGGAGGAAAAGAGTTCTCTCTTTGTTGAACTTGGCCGGCTAGAAGGAAGGAAGGAGGAGAACTTGGTCACTTGAAGCCTTAAGGAGGTTAGTACATTGTGTTAACTTGTAAGATGTTTACTTGTTGTGAGTGAGCGATCATGGTTCTTGTTTAGCCATGCAAAATGTTGAATAATGTTGGGGAATGGAACATTAGGCTATGGAAAAAGGGGGGGGAACTCTTTGATTGTTTAAGATAGTTTAGATAGTATGTGATTTTTTTGGGTATTGTGAGTTGAGATGTAAGTGTGTGTGTGTGTGTGTGTGCTTGGCCATAGGGGTTTGCTAGGAAATTTTATTGGTTGAATGATGGGTGGCCGAATGAAATATGAGGGGTTATGAGAAGAATGTGGGAAGCTAAGGTGCGAACCATAGTCTCGGTGATAGGAATGATGCGGTTGGTGTTTTGATCTTTGTGGTGATGAGGCATGAAGTGTTCGCCATGGTACTAAAGTGTTGTGCTTGTGTTAAAACTTAGAAATTATTTTGTTATGGCTAGTATAGATATGGATGACCGAACATGAGAGCATGATTGGATGAAGAGCTTGGTTAATTGTAGTTGTATGTGAATTTACATGATGTTACAAATAGATGTGAAAATATATGCTAGATTAGGAAAATTTGATTAAATGTTCATGAGATGAAATTAGGTGTTTAAAAGATGTTATAGTTGACATTGTATTTATATACATACATTCGCCATCTAATTGAGTATAAAGATGGTGTTAAATCTAATCGTGATGTTACCTTTAATTATGTGTATAATCGACTAAATGGGTAATTAGTGAGGACGGTTGCGAATATACAAGCATACATATGCATGTGTAGTTAAATTATGAATGTTTAGCAAGATGGTTAAACTAGTTGATTTATTGATCAAGCTCAAGGAGTTAAAGAAGGAGAATCAAGCAAGGGAAAGGCGAAGGTCATCGAGTAGCCGACTTGAAATTATTTTACCCAACACAAGGTAAGTCATTAAGCATATATTTGGTGTTGATGTAAATGACCATAATATATACATAATTGTGTTTTAATGAGTTGATGTGTAAACGAAAATGTATGTGTATGGAATGATGCCATTGTTGAATGTATAAAGGCGACAACATGCATAAGGTATTGGTCTCGGCACTAAGTGTGCGGGTATAAATGGACACGGTGACAAGATTGGCACTAAGTGTGCGGGTTTAAAAATTGTACAGCACTAAGTGTGCGAACTGAAAATATAAAGCACTAAGTGTGCGAGCTGAAAATATATAGCACTAAGTGTGCGAGCTGAAAATTATATAGCACTAAGTGTGCGAGCTGAAAATATATAGCACTAAGTGTGCGGATTCACTATATGCTCTTGCGTTACAATTGGCACTGAGTGTGCGACATTATCGAGTTAATCCCGGACAGCGGATCGGGTAAGTACCTTGAGCTCATGGCGAATAGGCACTATGGTCATGCTCGGGGTTGAGCTTGGTAAGCTTTAAATCTATGTGATGATTACAATTGTATGATTGTGGTGAAAATGAGTTGGTGTATAAAAATGACTCAAATATCTTATTATTGAATAGAATATGAAATGTGAATGTATGACTTGGTACGAGATTGAACCGAAAGGTCTAAGGAACTATGGTATAGTTCGATATGGATGGAACAATTAGCCTTGTTTCATTGTTTCACTTTGTGATGAATTTAGCTAATGGATAATTGTGAAGTGCTTATGACTTCTTGAGTTATAAACTCACTCGGTGTTTTCTTGTCACCCATTTTAGGTCTCTTGGACTCGTATTGTTGCGTGCTCGGAACCGTCGTTGAAGTCATCACACCGGCTGGAAACCTTTTGGTATTGTCTTCGTAATTGAACTAGGAGAACATTTGGCATGTATAGGCTATTATGTTTTGTTGAATTGTGGGTTGTAAACTTTCAGCCATGTGAAAATGGCCTATGTGGTCGTCGAGTGGGATGCTAGAACCTATAGCCATGAGTCTTAGAAATTTTAATTTTGATAAGGTGGCCATAATTTGTGTCATGTATGATGGATGATTAGTAAGGCCAAAGAAAGATTCACGAAATTGGCATAGTCTACTGCAGTAACTGTTGCGGACAGCAGCAGTGAGATGAGATTGAAAAATCACTAAAAATAGTAGAAGTAGAATTAAATAGTGAATAAATTATGAAATTGAACCTTGATGAATCTATTTTTATATGGATGAAACGAGACGACCATATGAGCAGTATACTGAGAGATATTAAAGTTCTCGTGAGACAGGGCCAGAACGGTTTCTGGGTCCCCTGTCTCGACTTTGAAAATTTACCATAAATTATCCAGAAGGAATTAGAAGTCGTGCCTTATATGTGCAGATTCCCCTTTGAGTCTAGTTTCATTAGAAACAAACGGCATGAGCATTGAAGCTCTGTACAAGAAGATATTCAGGTCGTAATGCGCGAAGGTCAGTGTAGTCGACCCCTGTAACATGGGCGACTTTAACTAATAAACTGTACCAATTGGCCTGACCAAAAATTCTAGAAATAAATCCATGGATAGACATATGAGTCTAAATTCAGGGAAAATTTACGGAATAAGTTTCTGAGTTTTGAAACTTGAGATATGATTTTTAAGGAGACAGTGATGCAGTTAGCTAGCCTGCCTGGAACAGCAATCAATATTACAAAGAGAGAAATAAGGGAAGTGAGCCCGGTAACACCACGTGTTCAAATCCGGTGACGATCTCGGGTTTGGGGTGTTACAGCTGGAAGCATTCTGGGGCTTATCTTCGTTGTGGGTCTAAGGAGCATAGGATTAAGGATTGTCCTAGGAGGGCCACTCAGGCTCAGGGGGCCGAACAAGGGGCTGTGCGACCAGCTCAACCTGTGAGGGATGGACCGCCGCTGCCAAGAGGTCGTGCACAAGGTCGCGGTGGTAATGGCCGTGGACATGGGGCACCCGGCAGGGGTATTGGTAACGCGGATGCTCGTCGGCCAGCTTTGGTGTATGCTGCTCGTCGCTGCGAGGAGGGTGGCCTTTTGATGTCATAAGCGATACGTTTTTATATATGGTGTACCTTATCTCGCTCGATTGATGTGGGATCAACCCATTCATATGTGGCATATAACATTTCTGGGGCACTGGGAGTGCACTTCGAGGAGACTGTGTGTGGAGTGTCTGTGATAAGTCCTTTAGGTCATTCGATTAAGGTAGAGAAACTCTTCAAGGAGGTGCCTCTGGAGATTCAAGGCGAGGTTTTCTGTGGGGATTTGATGGAGTTACCGCTTGAAGAATTCGATTTGATACTAGGGATGGATTGGTTGACCAAGCATAAGGCAACTTTGGATTGTGCAGCTAAGAGGATGGTGTTAAGGACTGTCAATGATGAAGAGGTAATGATTATTGGAGAACGGAGGGATTACTTATCCAATGTAGTATCGGCATTGAGGGCTGAGAAACTAATGCACAAGGGGTGCGAGGCATATCTGGCTTTGGTAAGCCAAGCTGAAACTGAGGATCTGACTGTGGAGACCATCAGAACTGTTAGGGAATTCCGGGATGTTTTTAGGAAGAGCTTCTGGGTTACCTCCGAATCGGGAAGTTGAGTTTGGAATTGATTTGTTGCACGGAACAGCTCCATATCTATTGCACCCTATAGGATGGCACCAAGGAGTTGGTGGGCGAAGGCTCAAATTCAAGAGTTGTTAGATAGAGGCTTCATTAGGCCTAGTGTGTCTCCTTGGGGAGCACCGGTCTGCTTGTGAAGAAAAGGACGGAACGATGCGCATGTGCATCGATTATCGCCATTGAACAAAGCGGCGATTAAGAATAAGTATCCACTACCAAGAATTGACGATCTGTTTGATCAGTTTAGGGGAGCTTCGGTATTCTCCAAAATCGATCTTTGTTCTGGATACCATCAGCTAAGGGTAAAAGAAGGGGATATTCATAAGACAGCATTCCGGACTCGATATGGACATTATGAGTTTGTGGTCATCTTTGTTTAATGAACGAATGCACCTTGACTTTTATGGATCGATGAATCGAGTATTCCAACCTTACTTGGATCGGTTCGTAGTCGTCTTTATCGACGATATCCTGGTATACTCTGAAACGGAGGCGAAGCATGATGAGCATCTCCGTACTATGCTGCAAGTGTTAAGGGAAAAGGAGCTCTATGTGAAATTCAGCAAGTGTGAATTACGGTTGAGGAGGTAACCTTCCTAGGGCATGTGGTCTCGCCGAGGGGATTAAGGTGGATCCTCGTAAAATTGAAGCGATTCGGAATGGAAGCCACCTAGGTCGATGTCGAAATTCGGAGTTTCCTAGGGTTGGCGAGGTTACTCTGAAGGTTTGTGGAGGGTTTCTCGGTAATGGCGGCACCCTTGACAAAACTCATAAGGAAAGGAGTACCATTTGTCTGGACCGAGAAATAGCAAAAAGCTTTTGATCGGTTGGAAAAGGTATTGACCGAAGTGCCAGTGTTGATTCAACCGGTGTCTGGGAAAGACTTTACTGTATACAGTGATGTGTCGCATGTGGGGTTAGGTTGCGTACTGATGCAAGAGGGCAAGGTGGTCACTTATGCATTGAGATAGCTTAAGGCTCATAAGGTGAATTACCCTACGCATGATTTGGAGCTAGCACCGGTGATTTTTGCGTTAAAAATTTGGAGACACTACTTATATGGGGAAAACTGTATCATATACACAGATCATAAGAGCCCAAAGTATTTGTTGACACAGAAGGAGTTGAACCTTAGGCAACGAAGATGGGTGGAGTTGCTTAAAGACTACGACTGTTCGATAGAGTACCACCCAGGAAAGGCTAATGTGGTGGCGGATGCGTTGAGTCGAAGGGTTGTTACTGATTTGAGAGCCTTGTTCGCACGATTAAGTCTGTACGACGATGGAAGCTTGTTGGCAGAACTGTAGGTAAGGCCTACTTGGACTGAGCAGATTAAGGAAAAATAGTTGAACGACGATTCATTAGCTCTTCGGTTCCAGCAAGTTAAGAGTGGTGAGAACGAGGATTTTGGGTTGAACACTAAAGGAGTTCTGTGCTTTCGTGGAAGGGTTTGTATTCCAAAGGACCCTGAATTGAGGCAGTTAATTCTAAAAGAGGCTCATGGTGGACTCTGTGCCATGCATCCTGGGGGGAAGAATGTAACACCCCAATCCCGTGACCGTTATCGGAAATCGAATACGAGGTGTTACCGAGCTTACTTCATTTATTTCCCCCTATTTATTTTTTTTTTGTTTTTTGTTCCAGGCAAGCTGGCTAACTGAATCGTAGTCTCTTTAAAAATCATATCTTGAGTTCTGGAACTCTAAATCCAATTCTGTAAATTTTCACCGAAACTAGACTCATATATCTATATGGGGAAATTTTTGTATAATTTTTGGTTGGGCCAATTTGTACAGTTTATTCATTAAAGTCTCCCCTGTTTCAAGGTTCGACTACACTGACCTCTGTACCTTACGATTTAAATATCTCCGTGTAAAGGGCTTCAATGCCTATGAAGTTTGTCTCTAATGAAACTAGACTCGATAACAAATCTTTACATATAAGGCATGACCTCTAATTATCTCGATAAAATTTACGGTAAATTTTCTAAGTCAAAACAGGGGATCCAGAAATTGCTCTGGCCCTGTTTCACAAGAATTTAATTATCTCCTAACATACAGCTCATATGGTAGTTTTGTTTCTTCCATATGGAAATAGACTCATTAATCTTCAATTACATAATTTATTCATTATTTAATTCCATTTCTACTATTTTTAGTGATTTTTCAATCTCACATCACTGCTGCTGTCAGCATCTGTTACTAAAGCAAACTATGCCTATTTCATGATTTTTCCTTGATCTAACTAATAATTCATCATACATATTACAAATTATGACCATGACTAGCCATGCCAAAGGTTAATCATCACCGAGCATCTCCCTACTACACTATTACCAAATCATGAATTTAACACGAAAATAATCAGCCATGACATATGGCATAATAATCGAGTAGGCCTCAACCAATACTCAACCAAAACCGAATTACCAAGACTTGTGTCCAAACATCATAGAACCAAATCCAACCGAACATTATGCCATTTTCGCATGGCTAAGGTTTACATACCAAATTTCAACAAAACATAATAGCCTATACATGCCGAAATGTTCTCCTAGACCAACTAAAAGAAGATACCAAAAGTTGCTAGCGGTGTGATGACTTGATGACGGTCCCGAGTACGCAAAAAGTCGAGTCCAAGAAACCTAAAATAGGTGACAAGCAAACACCGAATGAGTATATAACTCGAGAAGTCATAAGCATTACACTACCATCCATTAATAAAATTTTCACAAGAGGAAACAACGAAATGAGGCTAAGTACTCCATCCATACCGAACTATGCCATAGTTTCTTAGACCTTACGACTCAATCTCATTCCAAGTCCTACATTGACATTTCATACGCTATTCAATAGAGTAATTGAGGCATTTCCATACATCATTTTATTTTCGTTACAATCATACAACTAAACGAACTTTCACCTATTCCACGATGAACCTTATGTACGTGACTTCAATTATAATCATCACATAGGTTCAAAACTTACCACGCTCAACTCCAAATATAAACATAGCACCTATTAGCCATGAACTCAAGGTACTTACCCTTTCCGCTGTCCAAAATCGACTCGGTAAGGTCGCACCCTTAATGTAAATAATCTATAGAAAATACATAGTGGGTTCGCACACATAGTGCTTAATAATCAGCCACGCACACTTAGTGCCATATACTTTAAACTCGCACACTTAGTGCCATGCATTTCAAGCTCGCACACTCAGTGCCAATCTCTCAACCGTGAACACTTATTGCCCGCACACTTAGTGCCGAAAACCAGCCACTCTATACGCTTCACTTTTTTTTTTACATTCGACAATTTCATCTCTACATACATATACATTTGTATACATTTCACCTCATTAAACACAATTGCATAGGTGTTACGATCGTTTAAATCAATACCAAATATATGCTTAATGACTTACCTTGTGTTGGGTAGAACGGTTCCAACTCGGCTATTCGATTGCTTTCTCCTTTCCTTTATCCGATTTAGTTCCCCTTTGCTCTTGAGCTTAATTTAACAATTAAATTGATTTAATCATTTTGAATATCAAAGAGAAATTCAAGGTACTCAACCCTTATTTTTAATAATAAGACCAACCATACACCTATAATAACATCCAATTCATTAATTATTTTAGCACACGCATGGCACATAAGGTTAACTAAAGCTACATTCACTTATAAGATAGCACCCTTAATGAGCTCATACCATGACTATACCTAACCGAATTCAAATAGAGAATTTAGTACAATTACACATTCTTACTAATGTATAATTCTAGCATGCTTTAATATTTTATAAACCTCATTCGCCCTAACCATTCACTTAACTTATATGTACAAATTCCATCTCAAAATTAAGAGTTGCAACTACAATTAGGTTACAAAAATGCCCATCAATGACCGAATGCTTAAGCACAACTATACTAAAATTTATCCAACATCATTTTAATTTGCCCTTCACTATTTTTTTCTTCATCAAATACAAAGTGATTTACATATATATATATTAAACCAACCTTGCTAGCACACAATATTCCTTAACCGAATGTCATAAACCCAAGCCACACATTTTGTTCATTAAGACCCTTCAATGACCACATTCGATTCCCCCCCCCCCCTTATGAACAAACCAATTTCAACCTTCAAGAAAAAGTATATGTACCAAGAGCTTCAAACTACTTGGCCGAATATCAACCCTCCAAACAACCAAACTTAATCCATGGAATGAGTAGAACTTGAACTAATCACCTTATTTATACCTAAATTTCCAAGAATTTCAAAGTGCTTACCTCTTCCTAAGCATCATCCAAGCCGAATCATGAACAAAAGAATTCCTTTCTTCTTCCTCCCTCAAGTCACGGCAATGGAGGAGAAAGATGAGCATTCCTTCGTTTTTTTTCATTTTTACCTTCTTTTACTAACAATATTTTATCTCCAATAACCCAATTTCTTATTATAATATCTAATTAACATATATATTGCCCATCAACAATCCATCTTGGCTGGCCACTACAAAGGAATTGGGGAATTTGACATGCAAGTCCACCCTTGTGTCATCATGCATTAACAAGCCATTTAAAATTAGCCTATCATATTTCACCATGTCTCATATTGATCCCTATTTAATAATTTCTCATGCAATTGGCAAAATTAGAGAATGAAACTTCCACATACTCATGTACACACATAATAAGCATAGAATATAGCAATTAATTATTTTTATGACTCGGTTTTGTGGTCCCGAAACCACTTTTCGACTAGGGTCACGTTAGGGCTGTCACAAAGAAGATATATCGAGACTTCCGAGAGGTGTACTGGTGGCCCGGATTAAAACGAGAGGTGACTGAATTTGTTGGGAAATGTCTGATGTGCCAGCAGGTTAAGGCTGAGCACCAATTGCCTTGGGATTCGCAACCTGTGAAAATTCCGCTATGGAAGTGGGAAAGAGTAACAATGGACTTTGTGAGTGGGTTACCTTTGACACCCACCAAGAAAGATTCAGTGTGGGTAGTTGTGGATAGGTTAACAAAATCTGCTCATTTCATACATGTTCGTACCGACTACTCACTGCAAAAGTTGGCCAAGCTATATGTGGCGGAGGTAGTGCGACTGCATGGGGTGCCAGTGTCGATAATTTCTGATCGAGACCCTAGGTTTACATCTCGGTTTTGGTAGAAGTTACAGGAAGCGTTAGGTACACGATTGGATTTTAGCACCGCTTTTCACCCACAGACAGATGAACAGTCAGAAAGGGTTATTCAAGTTTTGGAGGATATGTTGAGAGGTTGTATCATTGATTTTCGTGGAAGTTGGGAGGACTACTTGCCATTGGCGGAGTTTGCTTACAATAAACTATCAAGTAAGTATTCAGATGGCACCATATGAAGCGCTCTATGGCGAAGATGTCGACGCCGACGTGTTGGACGAGTTGGGTGAACGACGAGTGCTTGGACCGAATTGGTGGCGGAATCGAAAGCAAGGTTAGGCGATAAGGGATCGGTTAAAGGAGGCATCCGATGAGACGAAGGCATATGCGGATCTGAAGCGCAAAGAGATTGAGTTATTGTTGGGGATATGGTTTTCTTGAAGGTTTCCTTGGAAGAAAATTTTGAGATTTGGTAAGAAGGGTAAGTTGAGCCCACGGCTTATTGGGCCTTCTTGAATTGTTAAGCGGGTTGGACCGGTGGCTTATCAACTAGAGTTACCACGTAATCGCATCGTATCCACGACGTTTTTCATGTATCCATGCTGAGGCGGTATCGATCTGACCCAACTCATATTATACCAGTTGTAGAAATCGAGGTACAGTCAGATTTAACTTTCGAAGAGGAACCTGTGCAAATACTTGATCGTGACATCAAGGTGTTGAGAAGGAAATCAGTTCCACTAGTGAAAGTACTTTGGAGGAACCATGGCAAAGAAGAAGCTACTTGGGAGACTGAGAAGGCTATGCGTCAACAGTACCCTCAACTGTTCTAATAAGGTAAAATTTCGAGGTCGAAATTTCTTTAAGGAGGGTAGAGTTGTAACATCCTGATTTTCAGATTTTTTCGCGGTTTTCAATATTTTGTAAAGATTTTAAAATTTTGTATTTGGATGTGAAATTAATATTTTGAGTAGGTAAATGGGCTTATAGAAGGCCCATGTGTTGGCCAAAACCGGTTGAAATTTTGAATTTTGGACTTAGGAGTTAGGGGTTCTGGCTAAGTGGCCCTTGTATAGAGTTATGGGTAAATTGCATCACAAAAAGAGCCTTAGTAAAGTGGCAAGGGTGACGCCACTAGGCTCCTAAAAAGGTGGCGTGTGGAGCATTGGGGAAAGCATGGGATCGATTCCCTGTGTTGACAAATAGATGCATTTATTTTTAAGTGTTGGAGGGTAAATGTTGGAGTCCGGTGGATTCGCTAGAGGAGAGTTTGAATCGGTTCAAACGCTTGGATTAAGGAGGATAAGGGAGAGATTTAAGGGATTGGGAGAGAGGCTAGAGTTGGCGAATTTTGGAAATTGAAGAGGGAAAAATCGGCGGGGGTTTGAGGTTAGTATTTGGCACCTAAGGTATTGGGTGGTGCCGTTCTTTTCGCTTTCGAGACATCACAAGGTTTTCTTTTCTCTCTTCTTCCTCTCTAGCCAAACTACCACTTCCCTATTCTTCTTTTTCTATTTTCTTCTTCAAAACCATTCATCAATTCTCATTGTTCATCGATACTTTTGCCGAATCCATAAAAGCCAAATCTTGAACACACATTCTTGGTACCGATTTCTTCAAAGCCAAACCCTTTAACATTGTGTTTCCATTAATCAACGTTTATTCTTTCTAAACTCTAGAGACCTGTCGGCAATTCTACATCCAGGTTATAGTTTCATATTGTCATCTCCTTCTGCACCAAAAACCGAAAAACCATAGATTTGAGGGCTTATAGCCGAAACTTCAAAACTCCGGGAGTCGAGTTTTACCGTCGTTTGAAAGATAAATCTGCACCAGATTGCATGAAGATCAAAAAGGAGTAAGGGGTAAGTGTTCATCATCTCAGATCTGGTCCTATTTTACAAAGTTAGGAAAAGCCGAAGTCCTTAAAATCTAGGGAGGCTGCCGATTTGGGCATGTGGCTCTAAGGGTTTTTAACTGACGTTTTCTATCAATGATTAGTGTCTTCATAAGTGTTGGATTGAAGGCATGGGTTGTTGGAGCAATCGAATTCGGAGCTAGCTATCGATTTTGGCAAAAAGGTAAGGTTTCAAAGGCTTTTAGGGACATGGTTCGATCATGGATAAGTAGGTTGTGGGTTTAGTGATTATGGTTTGTAAATAAGAACTATACTAATCTATTGTAGGACATCGAAAGGGATCTCAGTAGCAGTCGTCGCGAAACAGGTGTGTACCGAACACCCTTTCTTAGTTCAATTCGGCAAAAGCTGAAATGCCTAAATTCTGGCATTTCATGGGCTTGTGAGTATGCGAATGTTGTCAAGACATAGAGTAATTGTTAGATCTAGCACCACAAGGTGGTAGGTAAGTTTGTGTGACGTCTTAACGTGCCGGAAAAAGAGGGGCGAATGGGCCAAAAGCGGGCCCAATGGGCTTACGGACCGATATGGGTAAGAGATGGGCAAATTAGCACATTAGTTAGATGGTGGAACCAAACCGCATAAAACTGCTGAAAATTCTCAAGTAGCTTGTGTAGTTGTTAAGTTACGAAAATTACCCTAAAGAGCAAAATTACCGATATACCCCAGGGTTTAAATTGGCTAAACCGCATGATTGATTAATCCGTATTTTACATGATATGCTTTTATTAATATCATTGCATGGGATTGGGGTATTGATGGAGGAAGGATTGAAAGTGGTTCATCCACGTCATCGGAGGCTTTGCCTCAACTTATCGATATTTGAGTGCCGCGTTCGCAACTGTGGAGTGTAGTCTTTGGGTGGGTTGAGATATTCCCACATGGAGTGTAGGGTGAATATGGTGCAGATGTAGCGGTTCGTGGGTTGAGTAGTCTCCCAGATGGGTTTGCATGCATTACTACTATTGTTACCTATGTTATCGAATCGGGCCTATGGGCCACTTTGTTATGTAAAATGGGGCTAAGGCCTTGCTCTTGTGATTACGAAAAAGGCTTGGTCCATGTGTAATCGTTATCTGAATAGGGCTTAGGCCCAATGGGCTCGAGCTGATTTGGGCTTTGGATGGGTTTCAGATGCACCGAGTTTCCCAAACTCACCCTTCCTCTTTCATCCTTGCGGTGAGCCCTAGTTGGTGGACTTGGAGTGGGCGGGATTCAGAGTGGCCATGAAGATTGATTGCGGATTTAATAAGTTTAGCATTTAATTTGGATTATTTTATTATGCTTAAAGTTGTAATAAGGCCGCTCTTTTTAATTAATTTTATTTTGGGGATTATTAAACTGTTTCAAGACTAGGGTTCGTTTTATAAAAACTACTTGTTTTTAAAAGATCACGATGATGCGCAAAGTTTTCGCAAAGTAAATGTTTTTCCAAGGAAATAAATGTTTTAAGCAGACTTAAACTTATTTTAATGTTCGTCGACACGTAACCTGCTTAAAGTGTGGCAATGGATGTGTGCATGTCTAGGATGGGATCCGGGAAGAGCTTGGTACTTAAGCGGTCCTATAAGACTCACCTCCTCTTTTCGGCTTCTTTACAGTGCATGACTTCCATTCACTTTAACTTAAAACAAGAACAGATTTTTGCTAAACTCTAAACAAAGAATTTAGATAAACACATGTTTTTTGAAACATCTCCATGTGACATACTAAATTCGCCGTAACGTCTGGTAGGGTTTGGGGTGTTACATTTAGTGGTATCGAGCACTGTTGCAACAACTCTTTGTGGATTGGGTCCAAAATCTTTAAAAAAAGTTTTTCTATGAGTTTTCGAAGATGTTCAAAGTTTTTCTATTGTTAAATGGGGTTAAATCAATAGTTTTTGTTTTCAAATCAAATCTTTTTATTTTCGGTAAGCGAAAACATGGGTATTTTAAAAAAAAATTTAAATGGACTGATATAGAAGTGGCACACTGAATCCCCGGCACCAAGTCTGTAAGTGTTCTTTTTCTACTTTAAATATTTATATGGAACTAGACTAGAAATAATACTGTAGATAGTACTGAGCCTTAGAGATAGTACTATTGATAATGTAGTATTAGTGCTACAAAACTGGGACTGTAGCTAAAATTGTGATTGCGCGAAAATAACTCTGAAACTATATCTGTTCATAAGACATTCAGTAATAAACAGTGAAACCAGTAAACTAATGTCATAAAATTCGAATCAGATAAATCGTTATGAGTACAAGGGTTACTCGTGGAAGAGGCCGTGGTCGAGGCCGAGGTAGCACCGAAGTTCGATCTGCGTCATCTGAACACATACCAGCTGACGAGGCAGGTCCACCACCAGTTAATGAAAATGGGCCGTATGACCGGGCCGCAGGGGATGACGCTTTGTCTCAGGCCATGTTGAGGGTTTTGGAAAGGGTGGCTGGAGCTAACATTGGGCCCATGAGTAGGGGGTCCATTTCAAGGACTTGAGCCAACGAGTGAGATTTTTAGTGGCGATCTGGAGTGGCCCCAAGCGTGGTGAAATCTTGGTTGGAAGCCACAGAGCGGATCATGGATGACCTAGGCGCTCCAAGAGAATGAAGTTGAAAGGGCAATGTCGTTCTTTGCGGGATGAAGCGTGTCGATGAGTGGATTCTTGTGAGAGAGGGTACCCGGTGAGAGGGTAACATGGGAGCTGTTCAAATAGACCTTTAAGGCAAAATATGTTGGAGCTAGCTATGTGGATGCACGCAGAAAGGAGTTCTTGAATCTGACTCAGGGAAATAAGACCATTGTTGAATATGAGGCGGAGTTTCTACGATTGAGTCGGTATGCTAATGGCATCGTTTCCACCGAATACGAGTGCAGCGTTCGTTTTGAGGATGGCCTCAGAAATGAGTTAAGGGTGCTCATAGCTCCGTAGAGAGAGCAAGATTTCGCTGCACTAGTAGAGAAGGCTAAGATAGCTGAGGAGGTGAAGCAAACCGAACGGAAGAATCGTGATAAGGATCGAAATCGGTTCGGGAGGGATCTTTGGACCCGGTGGTCCGCAAATCGAAATGTTAAGAGAGCTAGGATGGAGGAACCGGTTCGAGCAGTTCCGGTGAACACAGGTAGACCGCAAGCTTGTAGGGATTGTGGCAGAACGCATCAAGGAGAGTGCTGGAAGCGTTCTGGGGCTTATCTTCATTGTGGGTCTAAGGAGCATAGGATTAAGGATTGTCCTAGGAGGGTCACTCAGGCTCAGGGGGCCGAACAAGGGGCTGTGCGACCGGCTCAACCTGTGAGGGATGGACCGCCGCTGCCAAGAGGTCGTGGACAAGGTCGCGGTGGTAATGGCCGTGGACGTGGGGCACCCGGCAGGGGTATTGGTAACGCGGATGCTCGTCAGCCAGCTTTGATGTATGCTGCTCGTCGCCGCGAGGAGGGTGACCTTTTGATGTCATAAGCGATACGTTTTTATATATGGTGTACCTTATACTGCTCTGATTGATGTGGGATCGACCCATTCATATGTGGCGTATAACATTTCTGGGGCACTAGGAGTGCACTTCGAGGAGACTGTGTGTGTGGTGTCTGTGATAAGTCCTTTAGGTCATTCAGTTAAGGTAGAGAAACTCTTTAAGGAGGTGCCTCTGGAGATTCAAGGCGAGGTTTTCTGTGGGGATTTGATGGAGTTACCGCTTGAAGAATTCGATTTGATACTAGGGATGGATTGGTTGACCAAGCATAAGGCAACTTTGGATTGTGCAGCTAAGAGGATGGTGTTAAGGACTATCAATGATGAAGAGGTAATGATTATTGGAGAATGGAGGGATTACTTATCCAATGTAGTATCGGCGTTGAAGGCTGAGAAACTAATGCGCAAGGGGTGCGAGGCATATCTGGCTTTGGTAAGCCAAGCTGAAATTGAGGATATGACTGTGGAGACCATCAGAACTATTAGGGAATTCCGGGATGTTTTTCCGGAAGTGCTTCCTGGATTACCTCCGAATTGTGAAGTTGAGTTTGGAATCGATTTGTTGCCTGGAATAGCTCCAGTATCTATTGCACCCTATAGGATGGCACCGAAGGAGTTGGTGGAACTGAAGGCTCAAATTCAAGAGTTGTTAGATAGAGGCTTCATTAGGCCTAGTGTGTCTCCTTGGGGAGCACCGGTCCTATTTCTGAAGAAAAAGGGCGGAACGATGCGCATGTGATCGATTATCGCATGATTGAACAAAGCGACGATTAAGAATAAATATCCACTACCAAGAATTGACGATCTGTTTGATCAGCTTAGGGGAGCTTCGGTAATCTCCAAAATCGATCTTCGTTCTGGATACCATCAACTAAGGGTAAAAGAAGGGGATATTCATAAGACAGCATTCTGGACTACATATGGACATTATGAGTTTGTGGTCATGCTGTTTGGGCTGACGAAAGCACCTGCAGCTTTTATGGATCTGATGAATCGAGTATTCCAACCTTACTTGGATCGGTTCGTAGTCATTTTTATCGACGATATCCTGGTATACTCTGAAACAGAGGAGAAGCATGATGAGCATCTCCGTACTGTGCTGCAAGTGTTAAGGGAAAAGGAGCTCTATGCGAAATTCAGCAAGTGTGAATTTTAGTTGAGGGAGGTAACCTTCCTAGGGTATGTGGTCTCTGTCGAGGGGATTAAGGTGGATCCTCGTAAAATTGAAGCGATTCTGGAATGGAAGCCACCTAGGTCAGTATTAGAAATTCGGAGTTTCCTAGGGTTGGCAGGTTACTACAGAAGGTTTGTGGAGGGTTTCTCGGTAATGGCGGCACCCTTGACAAAACTCATTAGGAAAGGAGTACCATTTGTTTGGACCGAGAAATAGCAAAAAGCTTTTGATCGGTTGAAAAAGGTATTGACCGAAGCGCCAGTTTTGATTCAACCGGTGTTTGGGAAGGACTTTACTGTATACAGTGATGCGTCGTATGTGGGGTTAGGTTGCGTACTGATGCAAGAGGGCAAGGTGGTCACTTATGCATCGAGACAGCTTAAGGCTCATGAGGTAAATTACCCTACGCATGATTTGGAGCTAGCAGCGGTGATTTTTGCGTTAAAAATTTGGAGACACTACTTATATGGGGAAAAGTGTATCATATACACAGATCATAAGAGCCTAAAGTATTTGTTGACTCAGAAGGAGTTGAACCTTAGGCAACGAAGATGGGTGGAGTTGCTTAAAGACTACGACTGTTCGATAGAGTACCACCCAGGAAAGGCTAATGTGGTGGCGGATGCGTTGAGTCGAAGGGTTGTTACTGATTTGAGAGCCTTGTTCGCACGATTAATTACAGACGACGATGGAAGCTTGTTGGCGTAAGCTGCGAGTAAGGCCTACTTGGACTGAGTAGATTAAGGAAAAACAGTTGAAGGACGATTCATTAGCTCTTCGATTCCAGCAAGTTAAGAGTGGTGAGAACGAGGATTTTGGGTTGAACACTAAAGGAGTTCTGTGCTTTCGTGGAAGGGTTTGTATTCCAAAGGACCCTGAATTGAGGCAGTTAATTCTAAAAGAGGCTCATGGTGGACTCGTGCCATGCATCTGGGGAAGAAGTTATATCGAGACTTGCGAGAGGTGTCTTGGTGGCCGGATTAAAGCGAGAGGTGGTGAATTTGTTGGGAAATGTCGACATGCCCGGAAAGTTAAGGTGAGCACCAATTGCCTTGGGATTACTACAACTGTGAAAATTTCGCTATGGAAGTGGGAAAGAGTAACAATGGACTTTGTGAGTGGGTTACCTTTGACACCCACCAAAAAAGATTCGGTGTGGGTAGTTGTGGATAGGTTAACAAAATCTGCTCATTTCATACCTGTTCGTACCGACTACTCACTGCAAAAGTTGGCCAAGCTATATGTGGCAGAGGTAGTGTGACTGCATGGGGTGCCAGTGTCGATAATTTCTGGTCGAGACCCTAGGTTTACATCTCGGTTTTGGCTGAAGTTGCAGGAAGCGTTGGGTACACGATTGGATTTTAGCACCGCTTTTCACCCACAGACAGATGGACAGTCAGAAAGGGTTATTCAGGTTCTGGAGGATATGTTGAGAGGTTGTATCATTGATTTTCGTGGAAGTTGGGAGGACTACTTGCCATTGGCGGAGTTTGCTTACAATAATGACTATCAAGCAAGTATTGAGATGGCACCATATGAAGTGCTCTATGGGCGAAGATGTAAATGACGCCGACGTGTTGGACGAGTTGGGTGAACGACGAGTGCTTGGACCGAATTGGTGGCGGAATAATCGAAAGCAAGGTTAGGCGATAAGGGATCGGTTAAAGGAGGCATCCGATGATGCGAAGTCATATGCGGATCTGAAGCGCAAAGAGATTGAGTTATTTGTTGGGGATATGGTTTTCTTGAAGGTTTCCCTTGGAAGAAAATTTTGAGATTTGGTAAGAAGGGTAAGTTGAGCCCACGGTTTATTGGGCCTTACCGAATTGTTAAGCGGGTTGGACCGGTGGCTTATCACTAGAGTTACCACTAGAACGCATCGTATCCACGATATTTTTCATGTATCCATCTTTGGTGATGTCGATCGACCCAACTCATATTATACCGGTTGTAGAAATCAAGGTACAGTCGATTTAACTTTCAAGAGGAACCTGTGCAAATACTTGATCGTGACATCAAGGTGTTGAGAAGGAAATCAGTTCCACTAGTGAAAGTACTTTGGAGGAACCATGGCAAAGAAGAAGCTACTTGGGAGACTGAGGAGGCTATGCGTCAACAGTACCCTCAACTGTTCTAATATGGTAAAATTTCGAGGTCGAAATTTCTTTAAGGAGGGTAGAGTTGTAACATCCTGATTTTCGGATTTATTCGCGGTTTTCAATATTTTGTAAAGATTTTAAAATTTTGTATTTGGATGTGAAATTAATATTTTGAGTAGGTAAATGGGCTTATAGAAGGCCCATGTGTTGGCCAAAACCGGTTGAATTTTTGAATTTTGGACTTAGGAGTTAGGGGTTCTGGCTAGGTGGCCCTTTTATAGAGTTATGGGTAAATTGCATCACAAAAAGAGCCTTAGTAAAGTGGCAAGGGTGACGCTACTAGGCTCTTAAAAAGGTGGCGTGTGAAGCATTGGGGAAAGCATGGGATCGATTCCCTGTGTTGACAAATAGATGCATTTATTTTTAAGTGCTGGAGGGGTAAGTGTTGGAGTCCAGGTGGATTCTGCTAGAGGAGAGTTTGAATCAGTTCAAACGCTTGGATTAAGGAGGGATAAGGGGAGAGATTTAAGGGATTGGGAGAGAGGCTAGGAGTTGGCTGAATTTTGGAAATTGAAGAGGGAAAAATCGGCAGGGGGTTTGAGGTTAGTATTTCGGCACCTAAGGTATTGGGTGGTGCCGTTCTTTTCTGCTCAGACATCACAAGGTTTTTCTTTTCTCTCTTCTTCCTCTCTAGTCGAAACTACCACTTCCCCTATTCTTCTTTTTCTGTTTTTCTTCTTCAAAACCATTCATCAATTCTGCTGTTCATCGATACTTTTGCCGAATCCATAAAAGCCGAAATCTTGAACACACATTACTGGTACTGATTTCTTCAAAGCCAAACCCTTTAACATTGTGTTTCCATTAATCAACGTTTATTCTTTCTAAACTCTCGAGACCTGTCGACAATTCTACATCCAGGTTATAGTTTCATATTGTCATCTCCTTCTGCACCAAAAGTCGAAAAACCATAGATTTGGGGGCTTATAGCCGAAACTTTAAAACTCTGGGAGTCGAGTTTTACCGTCGTTTGAAAGATAAATCTGCACCAGATTTTGTGGAGATCAAAAAGGAGTAAGGGGTAAGTGTTCATTATCTCAGATCTGGTCCTATTTTACAAAGTTAGGAAAAGCCGAAGTCCCTAAAATCTAGGGAGGCTGTCGATTTGGGCATGTTGCTCTAAGGGTTTTTAACTGACGTTTTCTATCAATGGTTAGTGTCTTCTTAAGTGTTGGATTGAAGGCGTGGGTTGTTGGAGCAATCGGATTCGGAGCTAGCTATCGATTTTGGCAAAAAGGTAAGGTTTCAAAGGCTTTTAGGGATATGGTTCGATCATGGATAAGTAGGTTGTGGGTTTAGTGATTATGGTTTGTAAATAAGAACTATGCTAATCTATTGTAAGACATCGAAAGGTATCTCATAGCAGTCGTCGCGAAACAGGTGTGTACCGAGCACCCTTTCTTAGTTCAATTCGGCAAAAGCTGAAATGCCTAAATTCTGGCATTTCATGGGCTTGTGAGTATGCGAATGCTGTCAAGACGTTGAGTAATTGTTAGATCTAGCACCGTAAGGTGGTAGGTAAGTTTGTGTGACGTCTTAAGGTACTTCGGAAAAAGAGGGCCGCGATGGGCCAAAATTGGGCCCAATGGGCTTACGGACCAGTATGGGTAAGAGATGGGCAAATTAGCCTGTTAGTTAGATGGTGGAACCAAACTACATAAAACTGTTGAAAATTACTGAAGTAGCTTGTGTAGTTGTTAAGTTACGAAAATTACCCCTAAAAAGCAAAATTACCGATATACCCCTAGGGTTTAAATTGGCTAAACTGCATGATTGATTAATCTGTATTTTACATGATATGCTTTTATTAATATCATTGCATGGGATTGGGGTATTGATGGAGGAAGGATTGAAAGTGGTTCATCCACGTCTTGGAGGCTTTGCCTCAACTTATCGATATTTGAGTGCCGTTGTTGCAATCTGTGGAGTGTAGGGTGGGTGGGTTGAGATATTCCCCACATAGAGTGTAGAAATTGTCGGTGCAGTGCAGTGTAGCGGTTCGTGGGTTGAGTAGTCTCCTAGATGGGTTTGCATGCATTACTACTATTGTTACCTATGTTCTTGAATCGGGCCTATGGGCCACACTTTGTTATGTAAAAAGGGCTAAGGCCTTGCTATGTGATTACGAAAAGGGCTTGGTCCACTTGTGTATCGTTATCTGAATAGGGCTTAGGCCCAATGGGCTCGAGCTGATTTGGGCTTTGGATGGGTTTCTGTATGCACTGAGTTTCCCAAACTCACCCCTTCCTCTTCCATCCTTGCAGGTGAGCCTTGGTTGGTGGACTTGGAGCTGGGCGGGATTCAGAGTGGCCATGAAGATTGATTGCCGGATTTAATAAGTTTAGCATTTAATTTGGGTTATTTTTATTATGCTTAAAGTTGTAATAAGGCCGCTCTTTTTAATTAATTTTATTTTGGGGATTATTAAACTGGTTAGCACTAGGGTTCGTTTTATAAAAACTACTTGTTTTTAAAAGATCACAATGATGCGCAAAGTTTCCGCAAAGTAAATGTTTTTCCAAGAAAATAAATGTTTTAAGCAGACTTAAACTTATTTTAATGTTCGTCGACACGTAACCTGCTTAAAGTGTGGCAATGGATGTGTGCATGTCTAGGATGGGATCCGGGAAGAGCTTGGTACTTAAGCGGTCCTATAAGACTCACCTCCTCTTTTTTGGCTTCCTACCTGGTGCACAGCTTCCATTCACTTTAACTTAGAACAAGAACAGATTTTTGCTAAACTCTAAACAAAGAATTTAGATAAACACATGTTTTTTTGAAACATCTCCATATGACATACTAAATTCGGCCGTAACGTTTGGGCCGGGTTTGGGGTGTTACATTCAACATTCATAGAACCAATTTAAAGGTATTTATTTGCATATGAACTTACCTTGTTTTTGAGATAAACGGACTGGATCAACTATTCAACAACTTTTGATTTCCCCTGATCTAAATCTGATTTCTTTCTTTCTTGATCTATATGAATTCAAATATAGCTCATTTAATCACCTATTCATTCAATTTCATCCAAAAATACCTATTTGGGCATTTTTACACTTTAGCCCCTAAAGTTTCACATTTATTCAATTTAGTCCCTATTTTACAAATACACAAAATTCATGCAATTGAATACCTTCCCAAGCTAGCCAAAATTTTCTATTGCACATATCAGCCCATATTTATCATTTATTCACACATTTAACCACACATTTTCACATTTTCACAAATAAATCCCTATTTGACATTTTTGTCAAAAATCACTTTACGAAACTTGTATAACTATCAACAATTATTCATTTTTCATCATCAACTATCACAAAACTCATGGATTTGTAAATGGAATTTTACAAAATCACCAAAAAACTCAAAAATTAGGGCATGGGCTAGCTAGTACTCAAAGCAACAATCACAAAAACATAGAAATCATAAAAAATCGAACAAATTTCATACCTCAATCAAGATGAACAAGGGCCGAATGGATGAAAGCTCAAAACCCTATTCTTTCTCTAATATTCGGTGGTGGAAGAACACAAAAATGATGAATCAAATTTTGTTTATTTGTTTTAATTAACCTTAATTTCACATTTACTGAAATACCCTTAATACTTAATATTAAATTTCCATTAACCAAAGGCATATTTGTCCATCCATAAATCAAATGGTTTAATTTCATCACAAGGACCCCACATTTAATGGATCATAGAAATTTAAGCACTTTAACAATTAAAATGCAACTTTCGCATTTTACACGATTTAGTCATTTTTCTCAAATTGAGCTATTAAACGATAAAATTAGCTCACAAAATTTTCACACACATATATTCACACGCTGTACACACATAAAATAATATTAAAATAATTTTCTGACCTCAGATTTATGGTCTCGAAACCACTGTTCTAATTTAAGCTAAAATTAGGTTGTTATATGGATACTCAGACACAACTGGTACTGATTCAATCTTTGTTTCTGTCACTTTCGCATTAAGTACATAAGCAAGATAAGCTTCCCACCCCTTTCTCACAATTCTCTAAGCTAACATAGACGAGACCACAACTGGCAAACTATTCAAATCATCAGATTCAATTCTAATAGTCTCATTATTCTGGCATTTCAGTTCTATTGTCTTTCATCTACAATTCACTATTGCACTATGCATTGTTAGCCAATCCATACCCAAAATCATATCAAATTCATCGAATGGAAACAACATCAAATTAGCCAAAAAAATAGAAATCTTGATGCATTAACGGACAATTCTTGTAGACCAAGGCACATTTACCTAAAGGGTTCGATACTTTAATCACAAATTTAGTAGACTTTACCGGAAAAGTCTTACTAAATACTAAATTCATGCATATATAAGAATGAGTTGATCCTGGATCTATCGATACAATCACATTAGTATGATAGAGAGTGAAAGTACAGGTAATAACGTTTGGCGAGGATGCCTCCTCTTGTGCACGGATAGCATAAGCTCGGGTAGGTGCTCGTACCTCTAATCTCACAGCAGAATCTCTTGTAACACCTCGGTTACCACTCATATTTCTAGTGTTTTGGGGAAGCCTCCCTATAGTAGTCGTATTACTTGGTCTCACATTTTGAACTTTGTCTTTCTCATCTACCTCAGGCCAATCTCAGATGAAATGATCTAGTGAACCACATTTGTAACAAGATTTATTACTTTTAGTCTAGCATTCTCTAAAATGTTGTCTCCTGCAATGCTGACATTCAGGTTTGTTGTCTCCCACACTGCCAACACTCGCTACTGAAGTCGCTTGAGCTTTAGAACCTAAGTATTGTTTTCTATGATCTCTGTTTGAATGTTCATTTGAAGCATTTGGGCAAGTGTACGAATCTCTGGATTTCTTTGACGAAGATTGATACAGCTTACTCATCGATCTTTTTCTTAAGTCTCTAGCTTCTGAATCTGCTTTTCTATTTTATTTGCTAAGATCCTTTACTTTACAAGCCCTTTCAACTAGAACGAAAAATTCTTTCAATTCTAGGATTCCGACCAGTAGTTTTATATCTTCATTCAATCCATCTACGAAACGCTTGCACATAATTTCTTCAGTGGAAACATATTCCCGAGCATACTTTCTCAACCGAATGAATTCTCTTTCATACTCGGTGAGAGTCATCCAGCCTTTTTTTAACTCCAGAAACTCTTTATGCTTTTGATCAAGGAATCGCAACTTATGAATTTCTTTTAGAATTTAGATTGAAAGAACTCCCAGTTAACCCGTTCTTTAAGGACCACAGATATTAACGTTTTCCACCAATGGTACGCAATATCTCTTAGCAAAGATACAACACATTTAATATGTTCATCAGGAGTATAAGACAATTCATCAAATACTCGAATTGTGTTTTCAAGTTAGAACTCATATCTCTCAGCATCATCATCAACAGTAACACGAAATTCTTTAGCCCCATGTTTAAAAATTTTATTCGCTGGCGGCTTGTTCAATCTTGTCGGATCTATAACTTGAGGAATAGTAGGGTTTTGTTAAGGAACAGGTGGGGTGGAGGTTGTTAAGTAGCCGAATTTGTTTGAACGAACTCCATGAACCACTCGTTCATCATTTGGAAGAAGGCTTGTTTAGCCTTTCCCTCATGACTACTCGTTACAAGTCTAGAGTCAGATAGCGTTGCCCTTTGAGTGGGAGCAGGCGCGTTACTCTTTACATCGTCAGTTACAGCTCTTTCAGAATCCGTTACTATACAAAAACACAATTTAAGCTGTCAGGAATCATCACACTATCGCAGAGTATATATGACATGTATAGCTAGACTCTCACACACGCTACGTTAGTCTTAGAATTAAATAAACCGTAGCTCTGATACCAATAAATGTAACACCCCTCACCTGTATTCACTATCATAATAGGGTTACGAGGTATTACCGATCAATACACATCATTTATCATACATAATACATATATTTATGCATTTATTTTCAAATCTCATTCAACACAATCCCATTGTCCCTTATAAAGGCTTACGAGGCCTTAAATATACAATAGAAGTGGTTTGGGACTAAACCGATAACACATAAAAATTTTGGAAGCTTAGAAAAATTTCAAACATACAAGGGTCACACGCACGTGTGAACAGGCCGTGTGCCTCACACGGCTCCAGAAACGTCTGTGTCTCAGGCCGTGTGAAAACAGGGCATACATATTGACTTTGGTTGCACGGCCGACCACATGCTCGTGTGTCTAGCCCGTGTGCCCTTCGAAGTGACCACATATGCCCGTGTGCCAAACCGTGTACTAGGCCCTGCCAATCCTGTAGGGTATACTGACTTATGCAACATAGGCAAGTCACACACTCGTGTGCTAGGCCATGTGCCATTTAGGGGTATACTAACTTGTACCACACAGTCGGTTACACGCCCGTGTGTGAGACCGTGTGGAACATACTGACTTCAAAATAATTTCAACACCAAGGGATACACGGCGAAATGAGTCAATTACTCGATAATCTTGCCTTCCTCTGATCTAATTCTGGATTCCTCTTTTCTTGATATAAATGTATTCAAAATTAACTCATTTAATCACCTACTAATTCAATTTAGTTCAAAAATACACATTTGGGAACTTTTGCATACTAGCCCTTAAACATTCAAATTTTTAACAATTTAGTCCCTGTTTCACAATTACACAAAATTCACATAATTCAATCCAAATACATGCTAGCCGAATTTCATAGGGACCCCTAGCAGCCCAAAACTTTCATTTATTTCACCTTTCAACCACTCAATATGCATATTTTACAAATTAATCCATTTTTGACTTTTTTGTCAAAAATCACTTTACCAAACATGAAAAATCTAACATCAAAAATTCATATTTAATATTCAAACACAAAGATCACATATACTCATCAATGGCAACTCTCAAAATCTTTAACAATTTCAAAATTAAAGGTAGGGCTAACTAGATTGAGCTGCAACAATTACAAAAACATAGAAATCACAAAAAACTGAGCAAAAATGGACTTACAATTGAGCAATGAAGTAGTCGAAACTTAAAAACCTAAAAATGGCTTGTTCTTCTCTTCACATTCGACCAAGAAAATGAGAAATATGCTTAAAATTGATTTTGTGTTAATTAACACATAATAATTATACAATTACTATTATAACCTTAATGAAAAATCATTTAAAACATTCATTAAATATCCACAGATGTCCATTAGCACTACCAATAGTCTAATTACCATTTAAGGCCATCATATTTAAAAGTCAACGCTATTTGATACCTTTAACTAATAGAATGCAACTTTTTCATTTTAGGCATTTAGTCCTTTTTCTCGAATTAAACATCCAAACGATAAAATTAGCTCACGAAATTTTCACACATATCAAATAACATGCTGTAAACACTTTAATAATATTAAAATAATTTTTTGGCATCAGATTTTTGGTTTCAAAATCACTATTCCGATTTAGCTAAAATCGAATTGTTACAGTCCTATCGATTCCTATTCTTCAAAAAATTAAATCACATAAGAACACAATCAACAATCAGCCAAAGACTCACATCAAACAATCGAAACACACAAGCCTAAGCTAGGTTCTCTTTTGACCGAACCCTTCGACATAGAAAACTTAAAATTCAAATATCTCGGGCTATACTTAATCTTTTTGCCTAAAACCAATTTCATTCACCTTATAACTCGCCCACGGCTAATTCCCAACCTCAAAACTACTCAATTCATAGTATCGACTTTTCCAACATGTTTTATGGCTATTTTCTAAAAAATCATTAAAACTAAAGAAATCTTTCATGAAACTTCAAAGTAAGTTTAGTAACCTTCTAATTACATCAAAACTAATTGAAAAACACTTTGAAATTACGTTTTTAGTCAAAATCTTAAAATCCACCATTAAAGGACTAAATAACCTTTTAATTCATAGTATCGACTTTTCCAATTTTTGGCTGTTATTCAAAATATGTGATTGAATGGCTAATATTTTGATTTAAAGGACTAAATAACATTTAAAACTAATTAGAAGTTGAACCGTTACCTTAGATGATGAAAAACTAAGTGTTTGATCAAAAACCCGAAAGCTTGACAATGGATAAATTAATAGTGTTTTTGGGTGTTTTTCTTAATTTCTATGGAGGTTTATGACTAAGAGGATGATAGAAATCAAAGGAATAGAGTTTAGGAATCAAAATCGATTGGGAGAGGATTCTTCAAATAAGGAATGGCAACACACAATATTGGGGAAGAGACTAACGTGAAATTTATAGGTGGGAGATGATTTTAGGTTGATTTTTAAAATTTGGCTTAATTCATCTTAAAAACTCACAATTTTGACTATTTTACAAATCAATCCTTTTTCTAAATTTAAAGGTTTCTAAAACACTTTCAAAAATTGATTTGACCTTTGAAAAACCATAATAAAGAAAAAATAATACTGATATACCATGTCGCAAAATTTTGAACATTATAAGGCTAAAATTCCTAAAATACCCTTATAACTCTTAGGCCCTATTTTGGGGTGTTATAATTCTCCCCCTCTAAAAAGAATTTCATCCTTGAAATTTTACCTACTGACACGTCATTTGCTTAATAACAAAATATGCTCACTTTTAAACTAACTATCACACTTTCGTTGCATACTCTGATTCCTATTATCTCTAACTTCCTACTACTTTTCTTAATGATTCTATTCACTACCATAGACTATTCTACACTAACTTTACTAACAATTCCCTTCACTCACTACAACACTCTCATTTAAAGAACTCGTAACCATTTTTCCTAATTCACTAGTCTCTATCACGATTCTTTACTTTTTAGCTAATTCATTTAAAATTTATGAAGGCATAGAACCTAATTCTATCAACAAAAATAAAATAAGTGATTACAAGGAAAAAATACC
Source organism: Gossypium arboreum (assembly GCF_025698485.1). Lineage (NCBI taxonomy): Eukaryota > Viridiplantae > Streptophyta > Magnoliopsida > Malvales > Malvaceae > Gossypium > Gossypium arboreum. The sequence continues at coordinate 11,371,590 of NC_069072.1, read as the reverse complement.
CTCAATCTCAACATTCGAATCTTGATCCTTTGGTTCCTTAATTGTATAAACCCAAGCTGGACCTCTAGACTCAACCTGTGTAGCAAGAGTATGATCAACAACTCGTTGTCCATCCGATCTCCCATTACTTCTACCATGACCATGACCTCTAGTAGGCACAGATAGTAGTGCTGAACTCTGAGTCTATGAAACCTCAACTCTGTTTGGGAAATCCCTAAGAAAATGTTCCTTCGAACCACACTTAAAACAACCACTTGACAACTGATGACACTTACCGGAATGCCTATGCTCACAATGCACACAAAGCGGCCATTTGAAACCACCCGTTGAACCACCAGTACTAACTACAACACTATCTTGCTACACAAAGTGACCATCAAAAACCACTCGTCGAACCACCAGTACTGAGATGCCAACAAAATTAAATTAAGCAATCATGTTTCCAGTTGTCAAAATTTGGATGCAATTCATTGCTACCAGGATTATACTCACATTAAATGTTTTTAAAATTAATGTCTTTCGAGCTATTTTGTTATATGACATTTTGCAGAGTAAATAGATTTGTGCAGGATGATGGATTGTCAAAGAAATGAAACGCTATGTGTAAAGCCAAAAAACTGGACTTTAGTTCCCTCATTTAGGGAAATTATTATGTAGAGAAGCCAAAGTTCCAATAAGCAAGAACAAATAATTTATGAAGCCAATAAAGTGCATAATTGACGACACATTATATACGAAAAATGTTAAACTTTAGCAAAAGAAAATAATAGAATGGAATCAAAAGAGAAAAGAAAAGATAAATGTTTCGGTATCACTCAAAAGAAAAGATAATACCATGGTTCGAAGAGGAAGTAGCGGGAACATGGAGGAGAAGCTGGATGGAATGATTTGGTAGATGCAGGAAAAAGGCTCGGTGCTCTAAGAATTTGCAAAGATGAACGGGTTACGCACTCTAAATTATCCCCCATATATAACTTTAGGCCGACTTCAACTTACTAGGATGAGGTGGCTAATATTCAGGAGGAAGGTGCTACTCAAGAGTAGCTTAGAACGGAGGATGAATACGAAGCGACATTTCAGTCACAATTTTCTACACCAAAAGGGCCTATCATATGAAGCCTAACTTGCCATGCGCCTTCAATGGGTGGGAGCTCTCACAAAACACATGTCAAAGGAAAGGGCAAAGCTCCAATGGAAATTAGGCGATCACCATATTGGTATGAGGAGAAAGATGACTGACCTTTTTTTTTAGGAAGACTTGTATTAATGATTCTAATTTAGACTTTGTAGGAGTAAGATTAATAAGTAGATTTTTTTTAGTTCCGCTGCATTTTGCATTTAAGTTTTCTATGTAGGAATCTAACATGAAGGAGACACAAACAATTCAAACTTTATACGAGCAAAGGAGGAAGCAGCCACCAATAAGTGCTGGAGCCACCACGATCAATCGAGTAACTTCTTTTCTTATCTTTTTAAGGGCTACACATTGAGGACAATGTGTCAACTAAAGTGTGGAGGGTAACATAGAAAATTTATTTTTAAATTTCTCCTTGATTTTCCTTGTCTTTTGTGTGTTTAAGCATGTAGAAATACAATTGATTGGTTATGAGCATGTACATAGGTTGCTTATGTTTATGAATAAATTTAGAATGATGATATGATATTTTAAATTTTTTTATTAGACTACTAAAGTTCTATATGTTACACTGTAAATAGGCTTTACGCAATCAACTGTACCAAGTGATATAAAAAATAAGAGGAAACGAGTATGCTAGTATGAATAATAAATGGTTGAATTTGAGTTCGTTTGGTTGACAAAATTTGTGCATGTTGAGATATTTAGGGATGACCTAAGGCATTGTTTGGAACACATCCAGAGCAAAAAATTCAACCTATTAATGTTAACCTTTAGTACCAATTTTTGAGACTATTGACACTTTTTAATAAACCTTATTACAAACCTTAAGCTTAAAATTGTTAATTTGTATTTGCCTTTTTTTTTCTTTGGTCCTATTCTACACAATTATAGATATCTGGGCATACGTATTGAAGTTTAATTAGATACATTAAGGTAGAGTTTATAAAATAGAGTGAAATAGGAAGGATTAGTGTGATATAGAGACTATAGGTTAGATTGAAAAGTGTAAAATAAAAGAAAATTCCAAAAAAAAAAAAAACAAAACAAAAGTAACATGAGTAGAAAAAGTTCTCAAAAAATGAAAAGTATTCTTGAGTGAGATGAGCTAAAAAAGAAAGCAATAAAGTCAAAAAGAGAGAAACTCATTCATTAGTGCACAGAAACTCATAGGCTAGCCATAGTTACTATGCCTCTCTATGATTTCCTCTACATTAAGAGACAAAGAAGGTGAGAGAAGGATAAATAAGGCGGTGAATAGGTAAGTTTCACTAAGGGGGAAGAATAGGGATCAATACAATGTGCTAAAATATTTTCGTGTTTGTAACCCTTTTGATGTTTACTATTTTTGAATTGCATACCTCTCATAAGCCTTAATACATTACAACCTAAAAAGTCCTATGTGACCTAAATATCCTTATATGAATGGACATCATACTAATCATATGCATAAAATGAATATTTATATTCTGCTTGGATAATCAAAGTACTTGTAAGATTTGTTGATGGACCCCTACAGGTGAGACCCTTAATGCTTATATATTTTGTAATATACTGAACTTGGATGTTTGTGATCAAAAGTGGTAAGTCAATTATTCATCTTGTTAAAGTTGTTAGTAAGCATAATATGCATAAGTCATATGCTCCAACTTCAATACCTGTATCATATTGGCTTAAGGGTCATCATTTTTATTTGTCATTTTTGTTTACGTTGCTTGAGGACAAGTAATGACAATTAAACTACTTTTCACATTTAAGGAGCTTGAATACAAGAATTTTTGTGATGTTTTATTTAAAGTTTCTTAGTTTATTTATATTCAATAAAATGTACAAACTGAGTCTTTTATTGACCTTAGCGGCCGAATGAAGCCTAAGGGAGAGCTAACGTAATTTTTCAGTGTGCAGGAGACTTTTAGAAGGAGTACTAAACCAATACTAGTCGCTATGTCGCAACATAAGATGTTCGATATCGCAATATAGGAAGTAGAATGGAGAAAGTTCAAGATTGCCTTTGATGTCGCGGCACAAATTGAGGGCTTCGCGACATACCCCTAAAGATAGCTGAAGAGGAGTATATTGATTACTATGTCGCGACACAGGCCTCTATGTTTCGAGACATCGACTTTGTGACGAAAATTAAACATGAAGTAGGAGCGTTTTGGTCTGCACAATCATACTTAAAGCTCAAGAGCATCAACTAACCTAGGGTTAAGGACGACGACCACCTGAAGGCTATAAATAGGCTCATTTGTCACTTGTTATGGATGCCATTTCTTTAGCCTAGATTCTCTGTATAAAATTTATTTTAGTATTTTCTTTCATTCAAAGGTTTTAGATTTATTTTAATTGTTCTTGTTGTTTTCAAGAGATCTAAATTGTGGAAGCATTCAAACTTTGTGGATTTGCAATTAATCTCAATTTAATCAGGCTATTTCATTTACTCTATCTTGTCAATTTATTTAGCATGGTTTCTCTTTACATCAATTATATATTATCTAAGAAAATCATGAAGAACTAATCCCTCTATGGAGGATTAGGGGGTGGAGGTATGATCCGTTAAATATTTTGTAGGGTTACTCCACAGATCAGCTATTTGGGAAAGGAATAATATGAAACAAACCCTAGGCTTGACAACCCGAGAAGTCATCAAGGTGGGAATTAACCCAAAATTGGTATGGCCCATCCGTGAACACCTTTACCCCAAGCTAGTTTGGACTGTGAGGTCAGAAGATAAGTAGTTCTTTCTGACTCGTTATGTTAGTAGAAGATCAAAAGGTACTTCTAGGATAGCGACTAGTTGGTTGACAAGGAATACAAAATAACAGTTGATGGAGATTATCGAAGTGGGCCAATCACCCATAATTAAGATTAGATTTATTCTCCATTTTCTATCTCTGGAAGTCTATTTCTTTTATGTTACTTTGCTTTTATTATTATAAAAAACCTAAAAATCTTTTTCTTTATATTTTCGTACTGTAACTAATTTAAAAGTATTAATTAGATATTTTAGTGTTTAGTTTAGAATTAATCTGGCACTCGCTTCCTTTAGGTACAATCCTCGAAGTACTCACCTACTTCATTGGAAATATATATTACAACTCGACCCGTATACTTGTGGAAACTGCCTTGTCTTTCTATATTTTATTTTAGTATTCACACTTTGGATGTTAGTACGTTCAGAGGCGGCCACTCATCTTGTTGGTGACCACATTTAAAAATATCAGTTTCACTATTAATCTTCATGGTTAATTCATTATTTCCAGGTCAATAGTGGATTTTGACGTTGCGAAGAATGGTCTGCCTAACAAGGTGGGTATCTCACGATCTTCCTCGAAATTGAGTATTACAAAATCTACTGGGATGATGACGCTGTGCACTTTGACTAATACATTTTCCAATACTTTTTTTTTAGATGTATGGAATATTTGTTTACCAATTGTAATATGATTTGAGTGCTCTTCAGGTCCCCAAGCCCGAGTTTTTTTTATATAGATAGAGGTATTGGATTTATACTAGCTCCTAAATCACATAAAGCTTTACTAAAATGAATATCCCCTAGCTCCTAAATCAAATAAAATTCTCGGATCTTTTAGTTTTTGGGGAATCTGTCTAGATATGATCACACTATATGAGATGTTTATGTTAACTTGCTTTCATGTTTTAATTTTCCTACACTTAGGCATAATTTCTTTTAAGAATTTAGCATATTTAGGGAATTTTTCGATTAAATCAATAAGAGGAAAGTTAACATTTAGTGTTTTAAAAGAAGTTTAAGAAACTTACAAATTTATCTTCATCCCACCTTTGTTTTTCCTCCAACCATGAAGGGAATGGTATCCTTGTCATTGCAAGTTCTTCGATGGACTTAGCTATCGGCTCAGCTACTGGTTTGTCTATCTCCTTTGGTTCTGGTTCTTCGTTAGCTTTTTTGGGGTCTTCCTAAAGATCTTCAGCATTCTCTTTGGTTCCCTCGTGTGTCAGGATCTCTAGGCTACTCAGTATTTTGTTTGAACAAAGCGCAATTGCTTTCACATGCTCTTTCCCTTCCTTCAAGGATTATCTTCAGTATTACTAGGAATGTTAGTGTAAATTTATCTCTTAATGTCTCCCATCATACTCATCAATTGACTCATCTAATATTCTAGTTTATTCAATGTTTTTGAGGAATTGGTGCACTCAGATTGAACTTGTTTCACGTCTGTTCTCATTGATTGTATATCTCCATAATTCAATCCAAGCGTTCACCACATACAATATAGTCATTTTGGTTTCCCTATCCTAAGGCTTTTGTAAATAAAGATGTTGATAATTAGGATTTTAAAATTGGTTAAGAGTATTACCTCCCCCCTAGTTTCCGCCTCATTTAAGGTTTGGGTGATCTCTCCATATGGGATTATGAGTATTTGAATAAAAATTTCTACCCCTATTCTCGGTGTAATTCACATCCTCGGTAGGATTATTGATGTAACTAAACAGAGGTTTGTCTCCCCCCCATATATAAATGACGTACTAGATGAAGATTCTATATAATTTAACCTATCCACTATCTGTTAGTATCTATCATCCTTTTAAACTACTTTGACTGTAGATGGCTTCTGACCATAGGTGTAGCGTTCAGTTGGCCACCGGTAGGAATTCATCGCAATGTTCTCTATTAATTCATATGCATTATCATATGTCTTGTTCATTAAGGCTTCTTCTGTGGCTCCATCTAATCCCAGTCATGCATGTGCATCCAACCTGTTATAGAACATTTACAATTTTAACCACGTGGGTAATCCATGGTGTGGGCATATCTGAATTAGTGTTTCAAAATGCTCCTAGGCTTTGTGAAAACTTTCTCCTTCTAATTGTTTAAACGTTGCAATCTCTCTCCTTAGTTGGATTGTTTTGCTAATAGGGAAGAACTTCTGTAAGAATTTTCCTGCAAGTTCATCCCATGTCATAATAAATGCTGGTGCCTGTGAATCTATCCAACAGAAAGCTTTATCTATTAAGGAGAAGGGGAACAACCAGAATCAAATAGCATCATCAGTGACCCTGTTGTATTTAAATGTATTACAAAGTTGAAGGAAACATTTTAAATGCTGATTTGGGTCCTTCGTCATTGTGACTCTAAACTGCAAATTATTCTGGATCATTTGAATCATTGCTATTTTGATCTCAAAATTATTAGCTGTGATGGCTGGCCTTGTTTTACTTCCTTGAACCATCTCCAGACTTCATGGTGCATAGTCCCTTAAGGTTCTTTCGTTACGTTATATGTATATTAGTGGGTAACTATGGTAGTGGTGGTGGTGGTGGTAGATCTTCCAAGTTATTATTATTAACTTCGTCATACAACGAACTATCTCATGGTGGTAAATTGCCTACTGTAGGTGGTTGGTTCTGCAACTGCTAATGTTGTTGTTGTCGATGATTCCTACGAATTATTCTTTCTGTATCTATGGTTGGGTCTCTACGTGTTCCCCTACTATGAGTCATACACTAAACCTAAAAAAAGAAATAAAGAAGTTAGAAAACATAAGAGAATAAAATTGTATCTATAATTTAGGGATTTCCTAATTATTCTATTAACTACAAAAATTAAAGTCAATCTATTGATGATGCCTCCCCGGCAACGTCGTCAACAACTTGTTTGCTTCTGGACGTACAAACGTCTGAAGTATAAATCCTATACAAAATATGTTAAATAGGTGGTATCCACAAGTATATGAGTCATGTTGTAATATAGTTACAACGAAGTAGGTAAGTACTCCGAGGGTCGTACCCAAAGGAGGCAAGCATTGAATTAATTCTAACCTAACAAAAAGTAATTCTAATTAGTACTTTAGATAAATTAGATTATGACTAAACATAAAGAAATAGTTTTTTAATAGCTAAAGAAATAAAATAATATAAATGGAAAAACGTAGGGAAATTTGCTATGGAAACTTAATCAGATCTGAGCATGGGGGACTAGCTCGCCTCGATAATCATAACTAACTGTTGCTTCAGTTTCCCCGTTCAATCAACTAGTAATTACCCTAGCAGGATCTCTCGATCTTCCACTAGAATAATGAGTTAGCAAGAACTATTGATCTCTCGACCTCATAGTCCAGACTGGTTAGTAGTTAAGGTGTTCACGGACAGGCCATACCAATTTTGGGTTAATTCCCACCTAAATTACTTCTTCGGGTCATCAAGCCTAGGGTTTAAATTCTTACTTTCCTAAAAAATTGATCCACTTAAAGAAGCCCTCCACAACAATCAATTAATCATACCTCCACTTACTAATCCCCCATAAGAGGATTAGTTCCTCATGGATATTGAAAACATAATAAACTTGATGTAAAAGATGAACATTAATAAAAAAAACCAAGAGATTAAGGTCTAAGAGAAGCTTGAGTTGTATTTAAATGAAGCACGGAATCCATAAAGAGTTGATCAACTTCCAAAAATCAAATCTCCAAACAAATGCAAAATTGAAAGTAACTTAAAGTCTAAGAAAAGGAAAATACTAAAAACATAAATTATGAAGAAATATACAACATGAAAAGTTGTCTCCAACAAGTGTTAAATGAGCCTATTTATAGAGTTAGGGTTGTCGTCGTGTCCTCAATGTGACATCCCTAATTTGACCTTAGTCGGAAAGTGGTGTCGGGACCACTAAACCGAGTCTTATAAGTAATTAAAAGTTATATTCTATGTTTATGATGTTAGTAAATGCATGTGTGAAAGTTGCATGAATTAATTTGATCATTTCTATGTGAATTTATTAAAATGGACTTATATGAAACATTGTTGAAAGGTGATAGGCTAATCTTTCAATGGTCTAATAGTATATGCATGCAAAAGAATGGTTTTGCATGTCAATTTACCCAAAGAAAAGGAAGTGGCCGGCCATGGTAATGAAGATGGGCAAAAGAAAACATGTCTTAAACATGTTTTGCTAGTGGTGGATGTTAGAAATAATAAAATAAGAGCATGGGTAAAGGAATGAAAAGAAAAAAAAAGAGTGTGGATGCTTTCCCCCCCCTTTGCCGTACATGAGAGAAACAAAAACAAAGAAAGAAAAAAAAAAAGGAAGAAAAGTGTTCATCCTCCTTAGCTTGGCCGAACCTCAAAGGAAGAAGGGGAGATAGCCAATCGGTCACCCTTAAGCTTGGAACAAGGTAAGTGATTTCATGTTAGTTCTTGAAATATTAGCATACATCAAGCTAGTTACTAAGTTTTCTACTTAGCCTTGTCAAGATCTTGATTGTGTGGTGATAGTGGGTAATCGGCCATGGAAGAAATGGAGGAAAATGATTGTTGTCTTGTGTTTTAAGGAGAAATGGTGGATGGGTGAAAGAAACAAGTTTTTGTTTCTTGTTTCTTCTTGGCCGATTCTAAGGGAGCAACCATTCGGTTTCTAAGCTATAAATAAAGTGAGAAATTCATGTGAATTCTTGAAACGTTAGATGAAATTGAGCTAGTTACCAAGTTCTCTAGGTAACCCATGCTAGAAATTGTGATTTTGGGTTGACTAGGATTTTCGCCATAGTGGTCATTGAGGATTAAGGTTTGTGTTTCATGCTAAACTTGATGAATCTTGGTGTATGGGTGTTTGAACTAAACTAATGATCAAATAGATGCACAAATACAAAGTAAGAAGAATCGGCTATTGTATGTAATACTATTGCCGAATGTGAAATTACTATACTTGAGTAATGAATGTGGTTGGAGTTGATAATCTGAAAGGAATGCTTAAATGTGTTTGTTTAAAGAAGAAATTGATGAAGAATGTATGTGAACCTAGCAAGTGTATTCGCTTAGTACCTTATAATGTGAAAACCTTGGAATTTATTTTTGATTTCGTGTATGTATGACCAAGAACAATCGGCCTTATAATGGCGTTTTGGTTTAAAAGTCGATTGATAGTTTATAATAAAATGAGTTGATATGAGATGCTGAATGTGATTAACAAGTAAACATTATTGAGAAAAATATTGAATACTTCTACTTGCATTCGTTAAGCTCAAGAGCAAAGGGGAGCTAAATCCGATAAAGGGAAGGAAAAAGTGATCGAATAGCGGTTGAGCCGTTCGACCAAGATCCGAGGTAAGTCCTCAAGAAATGACCCTACTTGAATTATGTGAAATGAAATATGGATGTGTAATGATTATTGATTTATGTGTGTATGAGTATTTGAATGATACCCGGGCTAAGTCCCGAAGGCGATTATGCTAGTGATATGTTTGTGTTTGAGCCTTAGTAACGAAAATGAAATATGAATGTGAAATGATTATTGATGTATATGTGTGCATGAGCAATTGAATGATATCCGGGCTAAGTCCCGAAGACATTTATGCTGGAAATTATATCCGGGTTAAGACCCGAAGGCAATTGTGCTAGTGACTACATCCGGGCTAAGACCCGAAGGCATTCGTGCATGTGGTTCTATCCGGGCTAAGACCCGAGGGCATTCGTGCATGTGGTTATATCCGGTTGTATTCCGAAGAAGCTTGGGCTGAAGGTGAGCGTTGGTTGCTGTAATAAATTTAATTAGTACGCTCGAAAAGCCCAAAGGAAAAGGTATGTTTATATGTGCATTGGAAAACTCGATATGTTTGAGTAACATTCGTTCAATCGACTAACGAATTTTCAGCTATTGAATTGGTTGATATCTTGTGAAAGTATACAATGATGAAGTGTGAAGCAAGTATGATTATGTGAATGTGTATTAATGAAATGATTCATTTGGCTATGTGAATGTAATGCCTTAGTTAAAGCTGATTTTATTGCTTGAGACTTACTAAGCATAAAAATGCTTACCCGCTGCTTTGGCTCTCTGTTTTATAGATTTTGCTCGTTAGCGATCGGATTCGGGATCATTAAAGTCGAAGTCATCTACACTATCAAAGCCTCCATTTTGGTATAATTTTGGTTGAACTTTGAAATGGCATGTATAGGACTACCCTAATGTTGAAGGTCATGTACCTTTCGGTTTTGTGTAAGCTTGGATAGCCATGCGAAAATGGCTTATATATGTTTTTAGTATGATTCTATAATAGTTTGTATGATAATCATTATGGGGTATGAAATTGTCTGAAAGGATTAGCCATTGGAATGGTTAATCATAATCACACTTTGTGCTATGGTGCAAAAAGGGCCATTTGAATCGTGGAAATCATGAAATAGGTAATGGTTACTTTGAAAACAGATGCTGGCAGCAGCAGTGGTATGGTTTTGAAAAATCACCAAAATTTGTAGGAATGGTATTAAATAATGAATAAATTATGTAAATGAACCTTAATGAGTCTACTTTCATGTGGAATAAACGAAACGGTCATAGGAGTTACATGTTAAGAGATATTAATTAAAGCTATTGTGAGATAGGGCCAGAACGGTTTCTGGGTCCCCTGTCGCAACTTTAAAAATTTATTATAAATTATCCAGAAAGAATTAGGAGTCATACCTTATATGTACAGATTCCATTTTGAGTCTAGTTTCATTAGAAACAAACGACACCAGCATTAAAGCCCTGTACAGAGAGATATTTAAGTTATACCGCGCGAAGGTCAGAGCAGTCGATCCCTGTAACATGGGTAACTTTAACTAATAAACTGTACCAATTGGCCCGACCAAAATCCTAGAAATAAATCCATGGATGGATATATGAGTATAAATTCAGGAAAATTTACGAAACCAGTTTCCGAGTTTTGAAACTCGAGATATGATTTTAAGGCGACAAGTGACGCAGTTTTCAGCCTGACTGGAAATGTCAAATTGGTGGGCAAAACATGTGAACTTGGCTTGTTAACCCCTCGGGTCCGACACGGCGATGGTCTCGGGTTTGGGGTGTTACAATTTTTTGGTATCGAGCCACGGTTTAGTCGATTCTTGGACTACCGTGATGTGTTTGGGGTCTAGCTATACATGCCATTAAATGATGAATTGATAGTGTGGTGATTTCGACAATTTGACTTTATGTTTGTTTATAGCAATGGATCCCGATCCCAACCGAAGCGATAGCTGATGATGTGGAGAGTGTGGCGCTGCTCCGCGCAAGGGACACAGGCCGGCGGACTCTCAACCTATGGCCAACAATCCGAATGATGAGGCTAGGCAAGCCTTTTATAGTGTGATGAATGATTGGTTCAACCAATACATTCGAACTAACACTACATTCCACAACCTCCATTCCCGACTAATGCAACCCCAAGACCTACAATACCTCCGTGAATCGACCAAATAAGGTCAAGTAAGCCCCGGTCGACAGAATTTCGTAAACATGGGGCCACTTGAATTCAAGGCTACGGATAGCGAAGATGCCGAGCAAGCTGAATTTTGGTTGGATAACACTATCCGGTGCTCGATTAGCTATCTTGTACACCGATGAGTGCTTAAAGTGTACCATCTCCTTGCTACGCGATTCCGCCTATTATTGGTGGAGTACTCTGACTTCTGTGGTGCCTATAGAGCAAGTGACTTGGGAATTCTTTCAAACCGAGTTCAGAAAAAAGTATATCGATCGAGATTCATCGACCAAAAGCAAAGGGAATTTCTTGATCTTAAGCAAGGTTCTATGTCGCCATCGACTACGAACGAAAATTTGTGAGGCTTAGCCAGTGCTGCGAGAATGCATTTCGTCCGAAGCTATTATGTGTAAACGCTTTGAGGATGGGCTGAATGATGATATAAGGATGTTCGTTGGCATTCTCGAAATACGAGAGTTGTAGTACTTGTTGAGCGAGCTTGTAAAGTCAAGAGCTTAGAAAGGAGAAACAAAAGTTGATGTGGGAACGGAGAATTCGAAAAGGTCCTCGGAAAGTCTCTTCAACAGCATCAAGAGATTTCGAGATGATGTGAGCCGGTCTAGAGGCGCGGGCTTTTCTAGACGAGGACGCGATCGACCCCTGTGACCACACGAGTCACTTGATCGCTGATGGTGGAAATGATCGCCGAGAGAGGGCGGAATGTCCGCATTGTGGAAAATGGCATTCGGGAGCTGTTGGTTCCGTGATCGCTCTGCTATAAGTGTGGATCGGCCGACCATCTTATGAAGGATTGCCCGAGGTTGCTTGAACAAAATGTAAGTCGAGTGGAAACCCGGTGCTACCTTTGCCGAGGTAGGCCACCTAGAAATATGGGCAATGTTAGTGGCGGTCGAGAGGATCTAGAGATGCTACCATCGATCCGAGGCTCGGGCTCTGCTAGGACTTATGCCATACGCGCACGCCGAGGATCTGCCTCTCCGGATGTCATTACCGGTACTTTCACTCTTTTCAATACTAATGTGATTGCTTTGATTGACCCCGGTTCTACTCATTCTTATATATGTGAAACCTTAGCATCCAAAGAAGACTTTGCCTATTGAGTCTCTCGAGTTTGTAATTCGGTGTCAAACCCTTGGGTCATTACGTGCTTGTCAACAAAGTGTGCAAGAAAAGTCCCCTAGTGTTCCGAGGTTCTTGTTTTCCAGCGGACTTGATGCTTTTGCCGTTCGATGAATTCGACGTTATTCTTGGTTTGGATTGGTTGACCATGCACGATGCGGTTGTAAATTGCAAAAGCAAGACTATCGATTTGAGGTGCGCGAATAACGAGATAATTCGGGTTGAGTCTACGGACTTAAAAGGGTTGCCAGCTATAATATCAGCAATGTTGGCCCGGAAATATGTAAGAAAAGGGTGCGAAGCGTACCTTGCGTATGTGCTCGAGGACAAGGAATCGAAAAGAAACGAATCGAGTGCCGAGTGGTTTGTGAATACCGGATGTTTTCCACGAAGAGTTGCGGGTTTACCACTGTTCGGAAATAGAATTTGGCATCGAATTGGTACTGGTACCACTCCAATTTCGATAGCTCCGTATCGTATGGCACCAACGGAATTAAAAGAGTTGAAAGCTCGGTTGCAAGAATTGGTGGATAGAGGTTTTGCTCGCCTCGAGTTTTTCGCCTTTGGGTGCGCCGGTGTTGTTTGTGAAAAGAAGGATGGAACCATGAGGTTGTGCATCGACTATCGTCGACTTAATAAGCGACGATAAAGAACAAATATCCGTTACCACGTATCGATGACTTGTTCAATCAACTGAAGGAGCCTCGGTGTTCTCGAAAATAGATTTGAGATCGGGCTATTATCAATTCTGAATTCGAGATTGGACGTACCCAAGACGCGCCTTGAGCGAGATATGGTCACTATGAGTTCCTAGTGATGCCGTTTGGGCTTACTAATGCCCTGCGGTATTTATGGATTTAATGAATCGGATCTTCGACCATATTTGGATCGGTTCGTAGTCGTGTTCATTGATGACATCTTGGTCTATTCAAGAAATGAGACCGAACATGCGGAACACACGAGGTTAGTCTTGCAAATTTTACGGGATAAGCAATTATATGCTAAGTTCAGCAAGTGTGAGTTCGGTTAAGAGAGGTTAGCTTCTTGGGTCATGTGGTATCTGATCGGGTATTCGAGTCGACCGAATAAAATTTCAGCCATACTTAATTGGAAGCCTCAGAAATATTCTTGAGGTTCGGAGCTTTTGGGGCTTCTTAGGTTATTCTTGACGATTTGTAAAAGGTTTCTCAACGATAGCCACGCCGATGACGAAGCTACTCCAAAAGGATGTTAAGTTCGAATGGACGGAGAAATGTCAGAAAAGTTTCGATCAACTAAAAACTTATTTGACTGAAGCCCCAATTCTAGTGCAACCCGAATCCGGCAAAGAGTTTGTCATCTATAGTGACGCCTCCCTACTTGGGTTAGGTTGTGTATTGATGCAAGAAGGTCGAGTTGTGGCCTATGCGTCGAGGCAATTAAAGCCACATGAGAAAAATTATCCGACCCATGATCTCGAATTGGTCGCCATCGTATTCGCCTTTAAAGATTTGGCGACATTACTTATTTGGTGAGAGGTGCCATGTGTACTCGGATCACAAAAGTCTCAAATATTTGATGACCCAAAGAGACTTAAATCTGCGACAAAGACGTTGGCTCGAGTTGTTAAAAGATTATGAGCTGGTCATTGACTATCACCGGGAAAGGCGAATGTGGTTGCGGATGCCTTAAGTCGTAAATCATTATTCGCTTACGAGCAATGAATGTGCACTTATGCATTCGATCCGACGGTGAGTTAGTAGCTGAATTGAAAGCCAAACCATTATTGATACATCAAATTCGTGAAGCTCGAGAAAGTCGACGACGAGTTGGGCGTAAACGGTGAGTGTGTTCGAACAAGGACTCGGAGTTTCAAATCGACGATGACGATTGTTTGAGGTTCAAAATCGTCTGTGTGTTCCAAAGAATTGAACTTATCTCGATAATTCGAACAAAGCCCATTGTAGCCGAATGGCAATCCACCCGGGAGTACGAAGATGTACAACGATTTGAAACGTCGGTTTTGGTGGCGTGGTATGAAACGAGACATCTCGACTTTGTTTGAGATGTTTAATATGTCAACAAGTGAAAGCGGAACATCAAGTGCCTTGAGATTGCTTCACCGATCACGATACACGAGTGGAAATGGGATCGAGTCACAATGGACTTTGTATTGATTGCCATTGTCGATGTGAGTAAGAAGGACGCGATTTGGGTCGTTGTAGATAGATTGACTAAGTCGGCTCACTTTGTCCCGTCGACGTATGGACTTTCCAATGGACAAACTAGCCGAACTGACGTTTCTCATATTGTGAGATTGCACGGGTGCCTATTTCCATCGTGTCGGATAGAGATCCGAGATTTACCTCGCGATTTTGGAAAAAGTTGCAAGAAGCTTTGGGTACTAAGTTGCATTTCAGACCGCCTTTCACCCCCAAACCGATGGTCAATCCGAGCGGATAATCTGAGATACTTGAGGATATGTTGAGATGTTGCATCCTCGAGTTCGATGGTTCATGGGAGCGGTATTTGCCGTTGATTGAATTCGCTTACAACAACAAACTTTCAATCAAGTATTAAGATGGCACCCTACGAGGCTTTATATGGTTGTAAATGCCGTACCCCATTATTCTGGACTGAACTTAGTGAAGGAAAAATCTTGAGGTTGATTTGGTTAAGGATGCCGAGCAAAAGTTCGAGTAATTCGTGATAGTTTGAAAGTCGCCGGATCGCCAAAAGTCGTATGCGGATTTGAAAAGAAAAGATATCGAATATCGGGTTGGAGACAAGGTCTTTCTCAAAGTTACACCTTGGAAGAAGGTGCTTAGATTTGGTCGTAAAGGCAAATTGAGTCCGAGGTTCATCGGGCCATATGAAGTATCCGAACGAGTTGGGCGATCGCATATCGATTAATTTTACCCCGAGCTTGAAAGGATCCTAACGTTTTTCATGTCTCGATGCTTGACGATATAGGTCGATCCATCGCACGTGATCGCTCCGTCCGAGATTGAGATTCACCTAATTTGAGCTATGAAGAGGAACCGATTCGCATTATGATGCGTGAAGCGAAAGAGTTGCGCAATAAGAAAATCCCGTTAGTGAAGGTGTTGTGGCATAAACACGGAATTGAAGAAGCCACTTGGGAGCTTGAGGACTCTATGAAAGAGCGATACCGAGCCTATTTCTGGGTAAGATTTTGGGGACGAAAATTTCTTAAGTGGGGGAGAGTTGTGACATCCCTAATTTGACCTTAGTCGGAAAGTGGTGTCGGGACCACTAAACCGAGTCTTATAAGTAATTAAAAGTTATATTCTATGTTTATGATGTTAGTAAATGCATGTGTGAAAGTTGCATGCATTAATTTGATCATTTCTATGTGAATTTATTAAAATGGACTTATATGAAACATTGTTGAAAGGTGATAGGCTAATCTTTCAATGGTCTAATAGTATATGCATGCAAAAGAATGGTTTTGCATGTCAATTTACCCAAAGAAAAGGAAGTGGCCGGCCATGGTAATGAAGATGGGCAAAAGAAAACATGTCTTAAACATGTTTTGCTAGTGGTGGATGTTAGAAATAATAAAATAAGAGCATGGGTAAAGGAATGAAAAAAAAAAAAAGAGTGTGGATGCTTTCCCCCTTTGCCGTACATGAGAGAAACAAAACAAAGAAAGAAAAAAAAAGGAAGAAAAGTGTTCATCCTCCTTAGCTTGGCCGAACCTCAAAGGAAGAAGGGGAGATAGCCAATCGGTCACCCTTAAGCTTGGAACAAGGTAAGTGATTTCATGTTAGTTCTTGAAATATTAGCATACATCAAGCTAGTTACTAAGTTTTCTACTTAGCCTTGTCAAGATCTTGATTGTGTGGTGATAGTGGGTAATCGGCCATGGAAGAAATGGAGGAAAATGATTGTTGTCTTGTGTTTTAAGGAGAAATGGTGGATGGGTGAAAGAAACAAGTTTTGTTTCTTGTTTCTTCTTGGCCGATTCTAAGGAGCAACCATTCGGTTTCTAAGCTATAAATAAAGTGAGAAATTCATGTGAATTCTTGAAACGTTAGATGAAATTGAGCTAGTTACCAAGTTCTCTAGGTAACCCATGCTAGAAATTGTGATTTTGGGTTGACTAGGATTTTTACCATAGTGGTCATTGAGGATTAAGGTTTGTGTTTCATGCTAAACTTGATGAATCTTGGTGTATGGGTGTTTGAACTAAACTAATGATCAAATAGATGCACAAATACAAAGTAAGAAGAATCGGCTATTGTATGTAATACTATTGCCGAATGTGAAATTACTATACTTGAGTAATGAATGTGGTTGGAGTTGATAATCTGAAAGGAATGCTTAAATGTGTTTGTTTAAAGAAGAAATTGATGAAGAATGTATGTGAACCTAGCAAGTGTATTCGGCTTAGTACCTTATAATGTGAAAACCTTGGAATTTATTTTTGATTTCGTGTATGTATGACCAAGAACAATCGGCCTTATAATGGCGTTTTGGTTTAAAAGTCGATTGATAGTTTATAATAAAATGAGTTGATATGAGATGCTGAATGTGATTAACAAGTAAACATTATTGAGAAAAATATTGAATACTTCTACTTGCATTCGTTAAGCTCAAGAGCAAAGGGGAGCTAAATCCGATAAAGGGAAGGAAAAGTGATCGAATAGCCGTTGAGGCCGCTCGACAAAGATCCGAGGTAAGTCCTCAAGAAATGACCCTACTTGAATTATGTGAAATGAAATATGGATGTGTAATGATTATTGATTTATGTGTGTATGAGTATTTGAATGATACAGGCTAAGTCCCGAAGGCGATTATGCTAGTGATATGTTTGTGTTTGAGCCTTAGTAACGAAAATGAAATATGAATGTGAAATGATTATTGATGTATATGTGTGCATGAGCAATTGAATGATATCCGGGCTAAGTCCCAAGACATTTATGCTGGAAATTATATCCGGTTAAGACCAAGGCAATTGTGCTAGTGACTACATCCGGCTAAGACCAAGGCATTCGTGCATGTGGTTCTATCGGGCTAAGACCGAGGGCATTCGTGCATGTGGTTATATCCGGTTGTATTCGAAGAAGCTTGGGCTGAAGGTGGCGTTGGTTGCTGTAATAAATTTAATTAGTACGCTCGAAAAGCCCAAAGGAAAAGGTATGTTTATATGTGCATTGGAAAAGTCGATATGTTTGAGTAACATTCGTTCAATCGACTAACGAATTTTCAGCTATTGATGTGACAGCCCAAAATTGACCCTCGTCGGAAGGTGGTCTCGGGACCACAAAACCGAGGCATAAAAATAATTAAAAATTTATTTTGATGCCTATAATATGTGTGTGCTCATGTATGACATTTTATGATGATTGATTTAGTGTTATAAGGGTGAATTCCATAAGAAAGGACTTAGTAATGAACTTTGAAAGTATGATAGGAAATGTGTGATGACTAATTAAAGCATGCATGCAAAATAATGGACTTGCATGTCAAATTCCCCTTTATAGGTGGTGGCGGCCATGACAAGGAGGATGGGCTAAACATGTCATGAAACATGTTTTGTTGGTGCATTAGGGTGAAATAATAAACAAAGGTGTATGGGTGATAAAAAATAAAAAATAATGTGTGTGAGTGTGGTAATCCCCCATTGCCGTGAGTTGTAGAGAAGGAAAGAAAAAATTTTGTTCATCCTTTCTTTGAGCCAAAACTAAGGAAGAAGGAGGATTTTTGCTTCATGCTTGGTTTGGAAGAGATCTAGAAGGAGATTTGGCTAAGTTTGCATCAAGATTAAGGTATGTATGAGGTTGTGTTAGGAGTTTCATGCATGTTTTGGTTGCTAACTTGATGTGCATGTTAGCCATGGCTCAAATCTTTGTTAAGCCATGGAAATGGTATTTGGCCAAAGTTGTTATGGTGATAAAGCCATTGCATGCTAAGTGTGAAGCTTGATGATGATGCATGCAATGATGGATTGTCTACTCTTGAGTAAGATTTTGAGCTTTCTTTTGTTTTATCATGATTGAAGTTGAAAAGGAGCATGATTGTCATATTCGCCATGATGCATTCATGAGCATGGTTCATGCTTCTTGCATGTTAGTTAAAATTTGTGTTTTGGATGGCTATGGACACCTTGAAATTCGCCATGCTCATATATGTATATATATGTTTGCACATGATGTTTTGGTTATGAAGGAAGTGATGAATAAGTTTGTTTAAAGAAGAAGATGTTGAAGAATAATTGTGAAATTGTAAGCACATTCTGCCTAGCACACATATGAGTGCTTGATGCTATATTGTAAGTTTTGAGCTACAATATGCAAAGCATTAACTAGTAAAATGCATGCTGTTTTGTGTGGTATTAAGTGCATAATTGGCCTCAACATGGACAAGTATATTCGGCCTTGGGTAGCCTATTGAAGGCCTTAGCTTTTCTTTGATGCTCGAATAAATTGTATTGAATTGCTTGATGTAGTATAAAATGTGCATGACCATTGTGTATTCAAGCTAAAGGGTGGCCATATGACTATTTAAATTCCTTGTCATATTCGCCATAAGCTAGCACAATGAGGTTTTGATAAATTGAATTTGTTTGAATTAGCTCAAGAGCTAAGAGGGCCACAATTGGACAAGGGAAGGAAAAAGTAATCGAATAGCCGTAAAAGCCGTTCGACAACATCCGAGGTAAGTCCTCAAGAAGTGACCTTACTTGAATTATGTGGAATGAAATATGGATGTATTGATTATTGATTTATGTGTGTATGAGTATTGAATGATACCGGGCTAAGTCCCGAAGGCGATTATGTTAGTGATTATAATTGTGTTTGAGCCTTAGTAACGAAAATAAATATGTATGTCCAATGATTATTGATGTATGTGTGCATGAGAAATTGAATGATATCCGGGCTAAGCCTCAAGACAATTATGCTGGAAATTATAACCGGTTAAGACCGAAGGCAATTGTGCTAGTGGCTACATCCGGGCTAAGACCAAGGCATTCGTATGCGAGTCATTCTATCCGGCTAAGACCAAGGCATTTGTGCAAATCGTGATATCCGGGTTAAGTCCGTAGGCCTTGGTGCGGGTTACCATAACCGGCTATGTCCCGAAGGCGATTGATCGAGTAGCGACATCCGGTTAAACTCGAAGGTATGTGATTTGAAAATTATAAGCTTACTGGAAAATTTCAGCTAATGCACTTGTGAAATTTCCCAATGACAAGGTAAGTGCGGTGTGTGCTTTGCGCGCTAGGAGTAAGAGCGTGTGAATATCCGCTCCTATGATGGAACGAGTTATCGGCCTTAATGAAGCCGTTATTTGTGTATGAACATAAGAGTTGGGATGGTGAAGTAAGTATGATTATGTGAATGTGAATTAATGAAATGATGCATTTAACTATGTGAATGTATTGCTGTAATTAGAGTTGATTATATTCCTTGAGACTTACTAAGCATAAAAATGCTTACTCCGCTGCTTTGGCTCTCAGTTTTCTAGATTTCGCTCGATAGCAATCGGATTCGGGATCGTTGAAGTCGAAGTCATCCACACTATCCACGCCTCTATTTTGGTATAAATTTTGGTTGAACTTTGAAATGGCATGTATAGGACTACCCCTTGTTGGTTTAAAAATGTGGCGATGTATATGTATACGGCCATGCGAAAATGGCTCGTAAAAGGAAGCATGAACTTAGACTATTTGTGGTTTGAATGTATATATATGGTGTCATGATGTGATTATGGATCGGAAATGGGAGTGTTGGTCACATGATCAGCCATTGGTATGGTTAAAATGATCATATGTGAACCTATGTATGGCAAGACTAGTTGGTTGATGGAGACTACAAAAATAGATAAGACCTACCTTAAAACAGATGCTGCCAGCTGCAGTGACGTGAATGTGAAAAATCACCAAAAATTGTAGGAATGGTATTAAATAGTGAATAAGCTATGTAAATGAACCTTGATGAGTCTATTTTCATATGGAAGAAGCGAAATGATCATAGGAGTTACATGTTAAGAGATATTGAAGCTATTGTGAAACAGGGCCAGAACGGTTTCTGGGTCCCCTGTCGCAACTTTAAAAATTCACTATAAATTATCCAGAAATAATTAGGAGACATACCTTATATGTACAGATTCCATTTTGAGTCTAGTTTCATTAGAAACAAACGGAACCAGCATTAAAGCCCTGTACAGAGAGATATTCAAGTTATACCGCGTGAAGGTCAGAGCAGTCGATCCCTGTAACATGGGTGACTTTAACTAATAAACTGTACCAATTGGCCCAACCAAAAATTCTAGAAATAAATCCATGGATGGATATATGAGTCTAAATTCAGGGAAAATTTACGAAACCAGTTTCTGAGTTTTGAAACTCGAGATATGATTTTTAAGGCGACAGTGGTGCAGTTTTCCAGCCTGACTGAAAATGTTAAATGGATGGGCAAAACAAGTGAACTTGGCTTGTTAACCCCTCGTGTCCGACACCGGCGATGGTCTCGGGTTCGGGGTGTTACAATTGAATTGGTTGATATCTTGTGAAAGTATACAATGATGAAGTGTGAAGCAAGTATGATTATGTGAATGTGTATTAATGAAATGATTCATTTGGCTATGTGAATGTAATGCCTTAGTTAAAGCTGATTTTATTGCTTGAGACTTACTAAGCATAAAAATGCTTACCCCGTTGCTTTGGCTCTCTGTTTTATAGATTTTGCTCGTTAGCGATCGGATTCGGGATCATTAAAGTCGAAGTCATCTACACTATCAAAGCCTCCATTTTGGTATAATTTTGGTTGAACTTTGAAATGGCATGTATAGGACTACCCTAATGTTGAAGGTCATGTACCTTTCGGTTTTGTGTAAGCTTGGATAGCCATGCGAAAATGGCTTATATATGTTTTAGTATGATTCTATAATAGTTTGTATGATAATCATTATGGGGTATGAAATTGTCTGAAAGGATTAGCCATTGGAATGGTTAATCATAATCACACTTTGTGCTATGGTGCAAAAAGGGCCATTTGAATCGTGGAAATCATAAAATAGGTAATGGTTACTTTGAAAACAGATGCTGGCAGCAGCAGTGGTATGGTTTTAAAAAATCACCAAAATTTGTAGGAATGGTATTAAATAATGAATAAATTATGTAAATGAACCTTAATGAGTCTACTTTCATGTGGAATAAACGAAACGGTCATAGGAGTTACATGTTAAGAGATATTAAAGCTATTGTGAGATAGGGCCAGAACGGTTTCTGGGTCCCCTGTCGCAACTTTAAAAATTTATTATAAATTATCCAGAAAGAATTAGGAGTCATACCTTATATGTACAGATTCCATTTTGAGTCTAGTTTCATTAGAAACAAACGGTACCAGTATTAAAGCCCTGTACAGAGGGATATTCAAGTTGTAACGCGCAAAGGTCAGAGCAGTCGATCCCTGTAACATGGGTGACTTTAACTAATAAACTGTACCAATTGGCCCGACCAAAAATTCTAGAATTAAATCCATGGATGGATATATGAGTCTAAATTCAGGGAAAATTTACGGAATCAGTTTCCGAGTTTTGAAACTCGAGATATGATTTTTAAGGTGACAGTGACGCAGATTTCCAGCCTGTCTGGAAATGTCAAATTGGTGGGTGAAATATGTGGATTTGGCTTGTTAACCCCTCGTGTCCGACACCGGCGATGGTCTCGGGTTCAGGGTGTTACACTCAACCCTAGGCCAGCTGATGCTCTCGTGTGTAATATTTGAATGTGTAGACAAAATCACCCCTATCTTTTAAGTCTTTCTCATACAAGATTGGTGTCGCGACATCGAAGGCAGTATGATCTTACTGACGGGTTTGTTGCAACATCCCTTAGTAGTGTCGAGACACAAAAACCACTCTTGGAATTCTTGCTCTTCGTTCCCTATGTTGCAACACCAAACACCCCGTGTTGTAACACAACAACTAGTATTGAGTTGGTACTCCTTCTAATAGTCTCCTGTAGACTCACAAAGTATTTTAGCTCACCCTTAGGCTTCATTTGGCCCCTAAGGTCAATAAAAAATTCAAATTACACTTTTTATTAAATGTAAACGAAACATAGGAAACTTAATTAAAACATCATAAAAATGCTTGTATCCAAGCTCTTTAAGTGTGAAAACTAGTTTAATATACTACATTCAATTACGACAGATCAGACACATTTAGGGGAGAAAATCAAGGATTCCCTTGTTAAAAATAACAAGGGAGGTGGGGGCTAGAGGCTATAAAATGAGGCTTTATTTTCATTCATGACACACCATTGAGCACACAAAATTTGACATCATTTTTCTACTAAGTGTTCTTATCTTTCTCATGGCTTGCTAAACACTTGATTCCATAAAATAAGATAACACTTGCTGAAATAAGAATAGCTAGGAAGGATGACTTGAAGGCATTTACATGATTTATCATAAAGACAAGGAAGAAAGCCACTATGGGAAGCCACAAGGAGAGTCACAGATAACCTTCTGTAGTCAACTGTTTCCTCTTCTTATTATGAAATGGTTGTGGATAACCCCCTCGACTACTCTTTCTTTCCTATCTATTTACTGTTAATTATTGTTTTATGTATCAAAAGACAAGATTAGATCTCATCTTTATATTTTCATATGACTTGATTTTTTTTATTCAGAATGAATATGAATCTTGATTTTAGTTTATTCATTTTTGTTTTCTGAGTATTTTGTGCAAATGATTATTTTATTCATTTAGATTTAATTTATGATTATACTTGTAAATGTATGACCAACATTTGT
This sequence comes from Gossypium arboreum, assembly GCF_025698485.1. Taxonomy (NCBI): domain Eukaryota; kingdom Viridiplantae; phylum Streptophyta; class Magnoliopsida; order Malvales; family Malvaceae; genus Gossypium; species Gossypium arboreum. The sequence continues at coordinate 11,348,326 of NC_069072.1, read as the reverse complement.
AGGTTAATGAATTAACTGTTTAATTTGAGAAGAGGTAATAGTTAGTTTACAAAAGACCTAAATTGTACATATCATGTCGATATTAAAAGATTATTGTTGTATGCATAAACTGTGTAAATGCCTGAAAGGGTGATTTCTAGGTTAGTTTTGACATAGATATATGCTGATTAACTTAGGATGTAATAGTACTTCTGAATAAGCTTATGAATTAATTAAGAATGGGTTTAATGAATTTTCATATTGCCACGATCCTTTCATGATATTCTTTTTATAAATGCCAATAAGCTTTTGTTAAATGAAATATTTATTTTAGTCTATTCATGTTTTGTTATATTAAATCTTGTGATTATTTGTTTGCAAGATGTGTTGTTTTGTTGGTATTTTACTTTTGATTACATTCCTCAACTTAAATTTTGAATCTCATCTACAATATTCTCTTTTATTTGTTTTCTTCCAAATGGAATATAGTTGAATTTACAAATAATTTACATAATAGTCATTGTGGAGACGATACTCTTTACTTACTACTACTTATTAATTGTACAACCGTGTACACTTGCACGTAATCATGTAACACACTCATACCCGAATTCAATGCTCGGGTCGAGTAAATGTGTTACAGAAGGTTTGCAATAAGTCAATTATTCATCGATTGTTAAACTTTCACGATCCATAGCCTCTTCTATAGTAGTGACCTCGATGGAGAATTTCTCTAGAGATCTCAAAACCTTCCTAACCAATTTAGTGTTGGAATAGTCTTCTTGTAGAGCAATTGCCTGGTTTGACAGATCATAAAGTTTTGAATAGAACTCACTTTGTAGCACACCATACCCCGCATAGACATTAGATCGAATCTTGAGGAATTACATAGACTCATTTTAAACTCTGATTTTTTAAACTCGAAAACATGTGCTTTTCCAACATTAATTTTGGTAAATCATTTTCCAGGTTTTAGAAAAATACTTGTTAAAACTATTTATTTGATTACAGAAAAATACTTAAGTGATTAATTTATTTTGTAGCAGAAATTTCTAAGTTATTAAATTTTTGAAAACCGTGAGATGATTTATAAAAACCAATAATTTTTCGATTTAAAAATAATATTTACTAAATCAACAAAGGAAAGTCAAAAACAAAAACAAAGTTCCAGAATAGTTTATAGACCAAAAAGCCCGAAAAAGTCTAGAATAGTTTAAAACATAAAGCATCTTATTATTAACAAAAAAATCAATCCGAGCTCCTGTGCGCCGCCCGATACTAGATTTGCTGATTACATGAGAAGTCAAAAATAAAGGGTGACTTAACAAGCTTAATGTGTAACTTAGCCCATAAAAGCATAACATATAGCACTATTCACACAGAAGTCAGATACTAAACAAAATACACAACATGGCATATGATACAGTGCAACATAATTGTCAGATCAGATACGGATGGCATGGCATATCATGCGATGCAACACTTAATACAAACAAATACAAATTCTACCCCTATCCACTACACACTATCTTTTTCCATCCCTACACACCAATTAGGGTAATAAATACTCATTCAAGCCCTACACACTTATAAGTAAACATATGTCACTTTTCAGAATAGCGTAATCAAGCTACCAAAAATAGTGTGGTAATCTGCCAGAATTAGATAAATATGGTCAACCCACAAGAATAGATATGTGGTTAAAACCACCATATAAGGAAGATCATTAAACAGTCAACACTTCCTCCATCATATCATTATCCCACCCCAATGCACATTTAAACACTAACTACACAATTAGATACACATATATCATACATGCTTTACACATCAGTACATGCTACCATGCTTGTAGAAGTCATACATTCAGAAGTAGGATATCATATTTCAAGTATCAAAATCATATTTATCACCTAAAAAACCCTAAAAATAGCTAATCTCAATCCCAACTTCAAATTATAGCCTTAATTAGAGTTTACTGATAATGGGCCCACACACTCGTGTGGCTTATACGACCTACTTGGCCCAGCCCATGTGGCCCACATAGCCTAACATATACCTGTGTGGTTTACACAACCTACTTAACCTAGTCCGTGTGGCCCACACGACCTAACACACAGTTGTGTGAGTGTAACATCAACTGTGGGTTTCTCAGTTTCACACATTTCACTATTTTTACGAGTTCAAGTCACACACTTGGTTACTTTTTGATGCCAACATAACAACCGTAATTCGAGCACCTAAAAATGACATTCAGCTTAACGAATAGCAAATAAAACGAGAATAGATTAAGAGGAAATGACTTTTTCTTCCTAAAATTTTAGCCAAAACAATAGGGCATTTGACTATAACAACCAAAACAGCCCCCAATTGGGCATTCGTTTACTTACACTTGAAAGAACAACAACTTTCAACAGAATCTAGATCACCGAAGGATCAGACATCTCGTGATCTTCACCTAGAAAACCAAACACAGTTAACAAGCAAGGTTCATAGCATGCAAAAATGTCAGTTACGCACAAGAAAAACTAAAAACCTTATCATTGGAAAAACAGTGATACTTAAACTAAGATTTAATTACAACCAAATTTATCGAAACACCACACAAACAATTGCAAAAAGATGGCAACATAAAAAGGAAAAAAAAACAATGGCAAGAAGGAAAAGAATAGAAGAACAAGAAGAAAAGAGAAAAGAGAAAAGGAAAAAAATTAAAGTAAGAGGAAGAATGGAAAAGTGGGATGACAAGTTGAGAGAGAAAGGGAAAGTAGGATAGATTTTCAGGGAGGGATTATCTCAAAAAATTAAATAAAATTTAAAAACAAAATCCTAAACTACCTAATTTTTTGGTAACTTAACAATTTAACTAGAGTTTGCATTTGACCCAATTACTAACCACATGGGTAGCACAGACAGGAAATAGCAAGAAGAATCTCATTTTTGCACACATAAGATTCGAAAACAAGACCTCTAGGTAAGTTGAAGCCTTACCACTGAACCGACAGACTCATTCTTGTTAATAATTGAGCAGAATCAATATATAAGCCAGATATTCAAATATATGGGTTGGAATAAAAATAATTAAAATTCAAGGGAAAGGATTCGAATAAAGGACCTTCGGCATACAAACACAACTCTCAACCACCAGAACAGATTAATTTACTTGACATAATTTAACAATTCCAAAAATAAAAATTTTGGGGCATTATGCCCTTATGGTTTTAGCTTCTTGCATCATTTATTTCTCAAATCTAACGGTTAGCATCTACATTTTTTATTGCTTGAAACTAGTTTTCCCTTTATGAGCATATTGTAAAATAACTAGACAATTTTGGCAATAGTACACCTTGCTATTCTCATGGACTCTTGCAAATCTATTCCATAAAAGATTGCATACAATGCCTTAGAGTTGGCATTGGCAAGACATTATTCTCTAATTCTCCATTGAACCTCAAGCTTAACCACTCTTCCATCTTCAGCGTCCATCATAGGTGGCTCTGATCCTATGAGAATCGAATCTCAAGCTTTTGCATCAATGGATTTGATGTAAGCCTTTATGCGAGCCTTCCAGTAAAGATAATGGTCAGTCGTCAACATTGGGGGTTGAGAAGTTGGAGATCCTTCTATAGCTTGTTATTAGCAACACTAGGAATCTCCATTAATTATGTTAAGTAGGAGATTTTGATACAAATTTTTGACCTGAAAAAATTGCTAAATAACAAGTATGAGTAGAAGTTATTGCAGAAAAGGGCACTTCTACAAGCATTTTGATAACATAAAACAAAACAAGGGACAGTTTGGTTTCCTTACATCGATTGTAACACCTCTAAAATTGTGATACTGTAAAAATAGTAATAAATCGAGATGGTGTACATGATTTCTCGATAAAGCAAAATAAGGAAATGAAAATGATAAAAGAGAAGGTTGAAAAGTATGTTGTTGTATACTAAAGTAAAGTAAGGACTAAATCATAAAGATGTAAAAAAATTTGAGATTCAAGTATAATTATTAGAAATTTAAGGGGTTGAAGCATAAATATGAGAAAGTTGAAGGATCAAAAGTGAAAATAACCCAATTTCATATGACATGGGATTGGTGTGTAGGGATCAAATTGAATAAATGGAGAAATACAATGGACTAAGTTACAATTTTACCAAAAGTGAATAGTGATTCAAGGATGGAATTTTGAAAAAAAGGGGTAAAATGGTCATTACCGAGATTAAATAATTATATGATGTAATAATTAAGGAAGAAAAGTGTTGAAATATGATTGATTGAATTTTTATAAGATATTATTAACATTTTATTTAATTAAAATTAGTATAAAGAGAAAGAAAGATGAAGAAAATTCTTCATACTTTTACCATGCTTTTAACGTCCATGAAAGATAGAAACAAACAAAGAATTTCTTTTTTTCTTTACAATTTAGTTATTTTTCATCAAAATTCACCTTTTTCGCTCAAAAATGTTAAAAAATTTCATAGCCACCAAAAAGGAAAAGTGAAGTAGAGACACTAGAGAGTTAGAATATCATCTTGGAAGAAAGAAATTAGAAGTGAAAGTGGAGAAGTTGAGGAAAAGGTGTGGAGATTAAAGAGAAGGTAAGAAATTGAAACATTTCTTATAGAATTTATGTTTAATTAAAGTAGAGACATAAGAAAGTAATTTTAGTATGAGTTTTAATTATGTATTTGGTATGTTCATGAAATAGAAAAAAAGAGAAGAAATTATGGAAGTGTTAGAGACAAAGTGGAGAGGATGACAAAAGTAAGGAAGAAAGAGAATTAAAGGCAAAATAGTGAAATTCTAACAAAAGAGAGGTAAGTACTTCAAGAATTTTACTTTGGTTTAATTTTAATCTAAGTATGAATTATGTTAGAATAGTTAATCCGAATTAAAATATGTTAACATTATGTTTACAAATTTTTAATAAGTAGTAAAAATATAGTTTGAATTTTAATTATATGATGAATTGTTTTGATATATTGAAATAATAGTAAAAGGACTAAATTGTAAAGTGTACAAAATTTTATGTATGAATTAAAATATTATCATAGAGAGCTTAAAAGTGTTGTTAAGTTGAAATGATAGTAAATAATGAATTTTCATAATGCTAAGGACTAAATCATAAACTTGCGAAAATTAAAATTTAAATAAGAGAAGTAAAGTGAAAGTGCATAAAAATATGATATGTGAAGTAAGATAATATAATGAATTGTTTGATTAAAGTGTTATGAGATAGTGAAATTGAATGAAAAGTGACATTCGAAGGATAATTATAATAATTATTGAATTTTTATAATGTTAAAGACTAGATTGGAAGATATTTAGAAGTGACTAAAATATTTAAAATGTTAGAAATAATTATTCAAATGAAGTGCTACATGGAAGAGAATTGATTTAAAGTGATTATGTAGTAAAACAAATAAATAAATTTCATATTAAAATGACCAAATTGTAAAATATACAAAAGTTATTAAGGGTATTAAGATTTTGAAACAACATATTCAAGTTTAAAGGTATATGGAAGTGAAGTGAATACTAAGAAAGAAGATGGTGATTAATGAAAATATATGCTACTAGGGACAAAATCGAAAAGATTATAAAGTAAGTGATGTTTATGCAAACAAGACTAGATAGCAAAGTAACCAAAATTAAATATGAGTAAATAAGTATTTATAGATAATTTTAGTGAAGTTTTTATGATAGTGAATTTAATTTATGCGACATTAAAGCATTAATTTAATAAACAATGATTTTCTTGAAAAATAAGGACTAAATTGTAATGAGTGTGAAGTTTTGCATGCCATTAATTGATAAATGATAGTGATGAAAGCTGACAATACAAATGTCCTAAGGGACAAGATATGAACATGTTGGATACGAATGGATAGTGGCACTTTAGTGCAATATAGTGAAAAGTGGCACTTCGATGCAACTGGCAGTGGCACTATGGTACATTTGAAAATGATTGTTTCGCATATCGTATATGTTCTATGGAGTCTACTATGGGCAAAAAGAAGAGTGTTAAGAGAGATTGATAGTGATTCAGTAAATGAAAAATGATAAGATTGAAAATGAAGATGAACAATTAATTATTATTTAAAAAAATTATTATGTTATATTTAAAGTTTTGATATGTTAGTTTTAATTACGATAATGGTAGGTTTAATTCCTGATCTACTTACTAAGCTTATATAAGCTTAATGCATTACTTTTCAACGCATGGTAAAAGGTAGTTTGAGGTACTAGATCGAAGGTCAACATTAGCTCATCTCATCACATCCTAAGCTTGAAAGAAAGTATGGTTTGAATATTTTGATACTAGCTATGACATGTACATAGGTAAAATCTAGTTGTGAACTAAGCCCTTTTTATGGACCTAATTGTAGAATTTGTAATCTTTTGCTAATCTTATAATCTTGGTCATAAATGAATCAGTTGTGGTAAGTTATATGATTCTTGAGTTTAGTTTTGAACTTATATGAATAATACATTGGTTGATTTGGATGGAATATGTAAATTGAACACAACTTAGGTGGTAAAAAATTGAAATATTGAAAATGGATGAAATAGGGTACACGTCGCAACGTCAAATGTACCATGTCACGACGAGACTAAGTCAGAGAGTGAAGTTGGGATGAGGGACCCCCAACATCACGACTTTAGCCCGAAACGATAGAAATCTTATAATTTAGTCCTTATTTTACATTAGACCACTAAAAGAGTTATCGTAAGCTCCTATACGATCGAATATGTATTTGAAACATGTTGTAATATTTAATGATCTTAATATTTCAAATGAAACGATAAATGAAATCGAAATTAAATTGACGTTGCTTCGGTAACAAATGTAGTATTTCGATATCTTGACCCAACGATTGAGTCGGGTATGGGAGTGCTACATTTACAGAGCCTAGCTTAGTAAGAAAAATCCACTATCTTTCAACAATTACAAGTAGTGAACCTAAATCTATCACACCCTAGTGATGATTCCTCACTGTTGTACCTTCAAAGACTAAACCTCCACCATTAAATTCTCCACCTAAGAACTTATTCTATGAAACCATTACACAAAGGTTTTACAATCTCAAATTCATTCTCACAAATAATGTTCTTCACTTGAGCAAATTAAGTGCTCTCAATTATCAGTATATCAACCTATACAAGTCTCTCAATTATATAGAGTTTTCGAGACTTGCTAACATAATGAAGATCATTCATGATTCCTGCTAAAAGGTAGCTAAAGTAGCTTAATATAATATAATAATAAAAATCAAGGTAATTTGGACAATTGGCAGATAAGATACTAAATTTTCGATTCAATCCAACTTCCTTAATATAAGAGATTAGATAGACTTTGTTCAATCCGATTCTCCAAATATGTTTCTCCAAGTGATATGATCTTCATTTCTGGACATAGTTATTGGTTTAATTTCAGATTGAAGTTATCCTCCAAACCACACAATTCGGTTCAAGTTTGATTTTTCCACATGAGACTTGTTTTATCCAAATCAAACTGAATGAAAAAAAATCTATATCTAAAGGAATATCCTAATAGAATAATAAATTGATCATTTCAATGTTTACATGGACTAATTCATTTAATTTTATTATTATTATTATTATCATTATTATTATTATTAAAAACTAGATATGACCATACGAAAAGTTAAAGTTATAGAAATACTTCATAAAAATTATGAAAGTGTAGTTTTGTATTAGAATAAGTTAATCATTTCTTAAATATAATAATTATAATTATACGCATAATTCTAAATTTAGGGAAATAGTTTATTAAATTTTATAATATTTTATTTGTGACAGCCCAAAATAGACCCTAGCCGGAATGTGGTTTCGGGACCACAAAACCGAGGCATAACAATAATTTAAAATTTATTTCGATGCCTATAATATGTGAGTATTCATGTATGACATTTTTGATGATTGATTTAGTGTTATAAAGGTGAATTTCACTAGAAAGGACTTGTGTGAGAAAATTTAGAATTGAGATAGGCAAATGTGGAAGTGGCCTATTGATGCACACTAGAAATGTTGTCCTTGCATGTCAAATTCCCCAAATTTGACTATAGTGGCCGCCATGGTGATGAATATATAAAAGAAAACATGTCTTAAACATGTTTTGCTAGTGGTGCATGTTAGAAATAATAAAATAAGAGTATGGAAAAAAAAGGAAAAAAAATGTTCATCTTTCACCATAGCTCTTGGCCGAATGTCCTAAGGAAAGAAAAGAAAAATTTTGCTCATCCATTTTCACTTCTTGGCCGAAAATACTAAGGAAAATGGGGGAGGATTTTTGCTTCATGCTTGGTTTGGAAGAGATCTAGAAGGAGATTTGGCTAAGTTTGCATCAAGATTAAGGTATGTATGAGGTTGTGTTAGGAGTTTCATGCATGACTTGGTTGCTAACTTGATGTGCATGTTAGCCATGGCTCAAATCTTTGTTATGCCATGGAAATGGTATTTGGCCAAAGTTGTTATGGTGATAAAGCCATTGCATGCTAAGTGTGAAGCTTGATGATGATGCATGCAATGATGGATTTTCTACTCATGAGTAAGATTTTGAGTTTTCTCTTTGTTTTATCATGATTGAAGTTGAAAAGGAGCATGATTGTCATATTCGCCATGATGCATTCTTGAGCATGATTCATGCTTCTTGCATGTTAGTTAAAATTTGTGTTTTGGATGGCTATGGACACCTTGAAAATTCGCCATGCTCATATATGCATATATATGATTGCACATTATGTTTTGGTTATGAACTAAGTGATGAATATATTGGTTTAAAGAAGAAGATGTGGAAGAATGCTTGTGAAATTGCAAGCACAATTGACCTAGCACACATGTAGGTGCTTGATGCTATATTATAAGTTTTGGGCCACAATGTGCAAAGCATTAATTAGTAAATTGCATGCTGTTTTTGTGAGGTATTAAGTGCAAAATTGACCTCAACATGTACATGAATATTCGCCTTGGGTAGCCTATTGAAGGCCTTAGCATTTCCTTGATGCTCGAATAAATTGTATTGAATTGCTTGATGTAGTATAAAATGTGCATGACCATTGTGTATTCAAGCTAAAGGGTGGCTATATGACCATTTAAACTCCTTGTCATATTCGCCAAAAGCTAGCACAATGAGGTTTTAATAAATTGAATTTGTTTGAATTAGCTCAAGAGCTTAGAGGGCCACAATCGGACAAGGGAAGGAGAAAGTGATCGAATAGCCGAAAAAGCCGTTCGACAACATCCGAGGTAAGTCCTCAAGAAGTGACCTTACTTGAATTATGTGAGATGAAATATGGTTGTGTATGATTATTGATTATGTGTGTATGAGTATTTGAATTCCACGGGCTAAGTCCCAAGGCGAATATGCTAATGATTATAATTGTGTTTGAGCCTTAGTAACTGAAAATGAAATATGTATGTCCAATGATTATTGATGTATGTGTGCATGAGAAATTGAATGATATCCGGGCTAAGCCCGAAGACAATTATGCTGAAATTATATCCGGTTAAGACCAAGGCAATTGTGCTAGTGGCTATATCCGGGCTAAGACCAAGGCATTCGTGCGAAGTTATTCTATCCGGCTAAGACCAAGGCATTTGTGCACGTGATTATATCCGGTTATATTCAAGAATCTTGGGCTGGAGGTGAGTGTTGGTTGCTATAATGAATTGATTTGTACACTCGAAAAGCCCAAAGGATAAGGTACGTTATATGTGCATTGGAAAGTCGACATGTTTGAGCAACATTCGCTCAATCGACTAATGAATTTCAGTTATTGAATTGATTGATACTTTGTGAAATTATATAATGATGAAGTGTGAAGTAAGAATGTGTATTAATGAAATGATGCATTTGGCTATGTGAATGTATTGCTGTAATTAGAGTTGATTATATTCCTTGAGACTTACTAAGCATAAGAATGCTTACCCGTTGCTTTGGCTCTCGCTTTTTTTAGATTTCGTCAAGCAATTGGATTTGGGATCGTTGAAGTCAAGTCATTCACACTATCAAGCCTCCATTTTGGTATAAATTTTGATTGAACTTGAGATGGCATGTATAGGACTACCTCTTGTTTGTTAAATATGTTGTAATGTAAGTATGTACGGCCATGCGAAAATGGCTCGAAAAGGGAAGCATGAACTTAGACAAATTGTGGGTTGTATGTATATATTTGGTGTCATGATGTGGCTATGGCTTGGAAATGGGAATGTTGGTCATATGATCAGCCATTTGCATGGTTAAAATGATCATATATGAACCTATGTATGGCAAGACTAGTTGATTCATGGAGACTACCAAATAGGTGAGTCCTATCTTAAAAAAAGATGCTGCCAGCTGCAGTGGCATGAATGTGAAAAATCACCAAAATTCATAGGAATGGAATTAAATAGTGAATAAGCTATGTAAATGAACCTTGATGAGTCTATTTTCATATGGAAGAAACGAAATGGTCATAGGAGTTACAGGTTAAGAGATATTAAAGCTATTGTGAGACAGGGCCAGAATGGTTTCTGGGTTCCCTGTCGTAACTTTAAAAATTCACCATAAATTATCCAAAAAGAATTAGGAGATATACCTTATATGTACAGATTCCATTTTGAGTCTAGTTTCATTAGAAACAAACGACACCAGCATTAAAGCCCTGTACAGAGAGATATTCAAGTTATACCGCGCGAAGGTCAGAGCAGTCGATCCCTGTAACATGGGTAACTTTAACTAATAAACTGTACCAATTGGCCCGACCAAAATCCTAGAAATAAATCCATGGATGGATATATGAGTCTAAATTCAGGAAAATTTACGAAACCAGTTTCCGAGTTTTGAAACTCGAGATATGATTTTAAGACGACAGTGACGCAGTTTTCCAGCCTGACTGGAAATGTCAAATTGGTGGGCAAAACATGTGAACTTGGCTTGTTAACCCCTCGGGTCCGACACGGCGATGGTCTCGGGTTTGGGGTGTTACAATTTTTTGGTATCGAGCCACGGTTTAGTCGATTCTTGGACTACCGTGATGTGTTTGGGGTCTAGCTATACATGCCATTAAATGATGAATCGATAGTGTGATGATTTCGACAATTTGACTTTATGTTTGTTTATAGCAATGGATCCCGATCCCAACCGAAGCGATAGCGATGATGTGGAGAGTGTGGCGCTGCTCCCGCGCAAGGGACAGCGCCGACGGACTCTCAACCTATGGCCAACAATCCTAATGACGAGGCTAGGGAAGCCTTTTATAGTGTGATGAACGAATGGTTTAATCAATACATTCGAACCAACACTACTGTTCCACAACCTCCATTCCCGACAAATGCAACCCCAGACCTACAATACCTCCGGTGGTGACCAAATAAGGTCAAGTAAGCCCCGATCGATAGGATTCGAAAACATGGGGCCACTGAATTTAAGGCTACGGATGATGATGATGCCGAAGCGAGCTGAATTATGGTTAGATAACACTATCAAGGGTGCTTGATGAGCTATCCTGTACACCCGATGAGTGCTTAAAGTGTACCATCTCCTTGCTACGCGAGTCCGCCTACTATTGGTGGAGTACTCTGACTTCTGTGGTGCCTAGAGAGCAAGTGACTTGGGAATTCTTTCAAACCGAGTTCCGAAAAAAGTATATCAGTCAGAGATTCATCGACCAAAAGCGGAGGGAATTTCTTGATCTTAAGCAAGGTTCTATGTCCGTTACCGACTACGAACGAAAGTTTGTGAGGCTTAGCCAGACGTGCGAGAATGCATTTCGTCCAAGCTATTATGTAAACGCTTCGAGGATGGGCTGAATGATGATATAAGGATGTTTGTTGGCATTCTCGAGATACGAGAGTTCGTAGTACTTGTTGAGCGAGCTTGTAAAGTCAAGAGCTTAGAAAGGAGAAACAAAAAGCTGATGTGGGGATTGGAGAATTCCGAAAGAGGTCCTCGGGAAAGTCTCTTCAACAAGCATCGAAGAGATTTCGAGATGATGCGAGCCGGTCTAGAGGCGTTTCGGGCTTTTCTAGACGAGGACGCGATCGACCCCCTGTGACCACACGAGTCACTTCGATCTTGATGGTGGAAATGATCGCCGAGAGAGGCGGAGTGTCCACATTGTGGCAAATGGCATTCGGGAGCTGTTGGTTTCGTGATAGCTCCTCGCTATAAGTGTGGATCGGCCGACCACTTTATGAAGGATTGCCCGAGGATGCATGAACAGAATGTAAGTCAGAGTGCAAACCCGGGTGCTACCACTGCTCGAGGTAGGCCACCTAGAAATATGGGCAATGTCAGTGGCGGTCAGAGAGGATCTAGAGATGCTACCATCGATCCGAGGCTCGTGCTCTGCTAGGACTTATGCCATCGCGCACGCGAGGATCTTGCCTCTCCGGATGTTATTCTTGGTACTTTCACTCTTTTCAATACAAATGTGATTGCTTTGATTGACCTGGTTCTACTCATTCATACATATGTGAAACATTAGCATCCGAAGAAGACTTTGCCTATTGAGTCTCATGAGTTTGTAATTCGGTGTCAAACCCTTGGGTCATTACGTGCTTGTTAACAAAGTGTGCAAGAAAAGTCCCCTAGTGTTCCGAGGTTCTTGTTTTCCGGCGGACCTAATGCTCTTGCCGTTCGATGAGTTCGATGTTATTCTTGGTTTGGATTGGTTGACCATGCACGATGCGGTTGTAAATTGCAAGAGCAAGACTATCGATTTGAGGTGCGCGAATAATGAAATAGTTCGGGTTGAGTCCACGGACTTAAAGGGTTGCCACCGTAATATCGCGATGTTGGCCCGAAATATGTAAGAAAAGGGTGCGAAGCGTACCTTGCGTACGTGCTCGATGACAAGGAATCAGAGAAGAAACCCGAATCTGTGCCCATGGTTTGTGAATACCCGGATGTTTTCCCCGAGGAATTGCCGGGTTTACCACCTGTTCGGGAAATAGAATTTGGCATCGAATTGGTACCGGTACCACTCCAATTTCGATAGCTCCGTATCGTATGGCACCAACGAATTAAAGGAGTTGAAAGCTCGGTTGCAAGAATTGGTGGATAGAGGTTTTGCTCGCCTTGAGTTTTTCGCCTTGGGGTGCGCCGGTGTTGTTCGTGAAGAAGAAGGATGGAACCATGCGATTGCAGCATCGACTATCGTCGACTTAACAAAGCGACGATAAAGAACAAATATCCGTTGCCACGTATTGATGACTTGTTTGATCAACTGAAAACTTATTTGAGTGAAGCCCCAATTCTAGTGCAACCCGAGTCCCGCAAGGAGTTTGTTATCTATAGCGACGCCTCTCTACTTGGGTTAGGTTGCGTATTAATGCAAGAAGGTCGAGTTGTGGCCTGCGCGTCGAGGCAATTAAAGCCACATGAGAAAAATTATCCGACTCATGATCTCGAATTGGCCGCCATCGTATTCGCCTTAAAGATTTGGCGACATTACTTATTTGGTGAAAGGTGCCATGTATACTCGGATCACAAAAGTCTCAAGTATTTGATGACCCAAAGAGACTTAAATCTGCGACAAAGACGTTGGCTCGAGCTGTTAAAGGATTATGAGTGATCATTGACTATCACGGGAAAGGCGAATGTGGTTGCGGATGCCTTGAGTCGTAAATCGTTATTCACTTTACGACGATGAATGTGCACTTGTCTATCCGATCCGACGGTGTGTTAGTGGCTGAATTGAAAGCCAAACCATTATTGACACACCAAATTCGAGAAGCTCGAAAGTCGATGACGAGTTGGTTGCAAAACGGACTGCGTGTGTTCGAACAAGGACTCGGAGTTTCAAATCGACGATGACGATTGTTTGAGGTTCAAAGTCATCTGTGTGTCCCAAAGAATTGAACTCATTTTGATAATTGAATGAAGCCCATTGTAGCCGAATGGCAATCCACCGGGAGTACGAAGATGTACAATGATTTGAAACGTCGATTTTGGTGGCATGGTATGAAGCGAGACATCTCCGACTTTGTTTGAGATGTTTAATATGTCAACAAGTGAAAGCGGAACATCGGTGCCTTGAGATTACTTGACCAATCACGATACCCGAGTGGAAATGGGATCGAGTCACAATGGACTTTGTATCCGGACCGCCATTGTCGCAAGTAAGAAGGATGCGGTTTGGGTCGTGGTAGATCGATTGACTAAGTCGGCCCACTTTGTCCCCGTGACGCACGGATTTTTCAATGGACAAATTAAGCGGAATTGTACGTTTCTCAGTTGTGAAATTACACGGGTGCCTATTTCTATCGTGTCGATAGAGATCCGAGATTTACCTCGCGATTTTGGAAAAAGTTGCAAGAAGCTTTGGGTACCAAGTTGCATTTCAGACCGCCTTTCACCCCCAAACCGATGGTCAATCCGAGCGGATAATTCGAGATACTTGAGGATATGTTAAGATGTTGCGTCCTCGAGTTTAGTGGTTCATGGGAGCGGTATTTGCCGTTGATTGAATTCGCCACAACAACAACTTTCAATCAAGTATTAAGATGGCACCCTACGAGGCCTTGTACGGTCGTAAATGTCGACGCCATTGTTTTGGACCGAGCTCGGTGAAAGCAAGATTTTCGGTGGATTTGATTAGGGATGCTGAGCAGAAAGTGAAAGTAATCCGTGAAAGTCTGAAGATAGCCTCCGATCGTCGAAGTCGACGCGGATCCGAGGCGTAAGGATATCGAGTATCGTGGGTGATAAAGTGTTTCTCAAGGTATCGCCTTGGAAAAAGATACTCGTGTTCTACCGTAAGGGCAAGTTGAGTCCGAGGTTCATTGGACCATATGAGATATCGAGCGAGTCGGTCCGGTGGCATATCGCTTGATTTTGCCCCGAACTCAAAAGGTTCACGATGTCTTTCACGTTTCGATGCTTCGACGCTATAGATCCGATCCATCGCACGTGATTAGTCCATCAGAAATTGAAATTCAAGCTAATATGAGTTATGAGGAAGAACCGATTCGTATCCTATCACGAGAAGTGAAAGAGTTGCGAAACAAGCGGGTTCCGCTAGTGAAAGTGTTATGGCTCAAGCACGGGATAGAAGAAGCTACTTGGGAGACCGAGAACTCTATGAAAGAACGATATCCAAACCTATTTACCGGTAAGATTTTCGGGGACGAAAATTCCTTAAGAGGGGGGGAGTTGTGACAGCCCAAAATAGACCCTAGCCGGAATGTGGTTTCGGGACCACAAAACCGAGGCATAACAATACTTTAAAATTTATTTCGATGCCTATAATATGTGAGTATTCATGTATGACATTTTTTGATGATTGATTTAGTGTTATAAAGGTGAATTTCACTAGAAAGGACTTGTGTGAGAAAATTTAGAATTGAGATAGGCAAATGTGGAAGTGGCCTATTGATGCACACTAGAAATGTTGTCCTTGCATGTCAAATTCCCAAATTTGACTATAGTGGCCGGCCATGGTGATGAATATGGGCAAAAGAAAACATGTCTTAAACATGTTTTGCTAGTGGTGCATGTTAGAAATAATAAAATAAGAGTATGGGAAAAAAAAGGAAAAAAAAATGTTCATCTTTCACCATAGCTCTTGGCGAATGTCCTAAGGAAAGAAAAGAAAAATTTTGCTCATCCATTTTCACTTCTTGGCGAAAATACTAAGGAAAAGGGGAGGATTTTTGCTTCATGCTTGGTTTGGAAGAGATCTAGAAGGAGATTTGGCTAAGTTTGCATCAAGATTAAGGTATGTATGAGGTTGTGTTAGGAGTTTCATGCATGACTTGGTTGCTAACTTGATGTGCATGTTAGCCATGGCTCAAATCTTTGTTATGCCATGGAAATGGTATTTGGCCAAAGTTGTTATGGTGATAAAGCCATTGCATGCTAAGTGTGAAGCTTGATGATGATGCATGCAATGATGGATTTTCTACTCATGAGTAAGATTTTGAGTTTTCTCTTTGTTTTATCATGATTGAAGTTGAAAAGGAGCATGATTGTCATATTCGCCATGATGCATTCTTGAGCATGATTCATGCTTCTTGCATGTTAGTTAAAATTTGTGTTTTGGATGGCTATGGACACCTTGAAAATTCGCCATGCTCATATATGCATATATATGATTGCACATTATGTTTTGGTTATGAACTAAGTGATGAATATATTGGTTTAAAGAAGAAGATGTGGAAGAATGCTTGTGAAATTGCAAGCACAATTTGCCTAGCACACATGTAGGTGCTTGATGCTATATTATAAGTTTTGGGCCACAATGTGCAAAGCATTAATTAGTAAATTGCATGCTGTTTTTGTGAGGTATTAAGTGCAAAAATTGACCTCAACATGTACATGAATATTCGGCCTTGGGTAGCCTATTGAAGGCCTTAGCATTTCCTTGATGCTCGAATAAATTGTATTGAATTGCTTGATGTAGTATAAAATGTGCATGACCATTGTGTATTCAAGCTAAAGGGTGGCCATATGACCATTTAAACTCCTTGTCATATTCGCCAAAAGCTAGCACAATGAGGTTTTAATAAATTGAATTTGTTTGAATTAGCTCAAGAGCTTAGAGGGCCACAATCGGACAAGGGGAAGGAGAAAGTGATCGAATAGCCGAAAAAGCCGTTCGACAACATCCGAGGTAAGTCCTCAAGAAGTGACCTTACTTGAATTATGTGAGATGAAATATGGTTGTGTATGATTATTGATTATGTGTGTATGAGTATTTGAATTCCACCGGGCTAAGTCCCAAGGCGAATATGCTAATGATTATAATTGTGTTTGAGCCTTAGTAACGAAAATGAAATATGTATGTCCAATGATTATTGATGTATGTGTGCATGAGAAATTGAATGATATCCGGCTAAGCCGAAGACAATTATGTTGAAATTATATCCGGTTAAGACCCAAGGCAATTGTGCTAGTGGCTATATCCGGGCTAAGACCAAGGCATTCGTATGAAGTTATTCTATCCGGCTAAGACCAAGGCATTTGTGCACGTGATTATATCCGGTTATATTCCGAAGAATCTTGGGCTGGAGGTGAGTGTTGGTTGCTGTAATGAATTCGATTTGTACACTCGAAAAGCCCAAAGGATAAGGTACGTTATATGTGCATTGGAAAGTCGACATGTTTGAGCAACATTCGCTCAATCGACTAATGAATTTCAGTTATTGAATTGATTGATACTTTGTGAAATTATATAATGATGAAGTGTGAAGTAAGAATGTGTATTAATGAAATGATGCATTTGGCTATGTGAATGTATTGCTGTAATTAGAGTTGATTATATTCCTTGAGACTTACTAAGCATAAGAATGCTTACCCCGTTGCTTTGGCTCTCGTTTTTTTAGATTTCGTCAAGCAATTGGATTTGGGATCGTTGAAGTCGAAGTCATTCACACTATCAAGCCTCCATTTTGGTATAAATTTTGATTGAACTTGAGATGGCATGTATAGGACTACCTCTTGTTTGTTAAATATGTTGTAATGTAAGTATGTACGGCCATGCGAAAATGGCTCAAAAGGAAGCATGAACTTAGACAAATTGTGGGTTGTATGTATATATTTGGTGTCATGATGTGGCTATGGCTTGGAAATGGGAATGTTGGTCATATGATCAGCCATTTGCATGGTTAAAATGATCATATATGAACCTATGTATGGCAAGACTAGTTGATTCATGGAGACTACCAAATAGGTGAGTCCTATCTTAAAACAGATGCTGCCAGCTGCAGTGGCATGAATGTGAAAAATCACCAAAATTCATAGGAATGGAATTAAATAGTGAATAAGCTATGTAAATGAACCTTGATGAGTCTATTTTCATATGAAAGAAACGAAATGGTCATAGGAGTTACAGGTTAAGAGATATTAAAGCTATTGTGAGACAGGGCCAGAATGGTTTCTGGGTTCCCTGTCGCAACTTTAAAAATTCACCATAAATTATCCAAAAGAATTAGGAGATATACCTTATATTTACAGATTCCATTTTGAGTCTAGTTTCATTAGAAACAAACGACACCAGCATTAAAGCCCTGTACAGAGAGATATTCAAGTTATACCGCGCGAAGGTCAGAGCAGTCGATCCCTGTAACATGGGTAACTTTAACTAATAAACTGTACCAATTGGCCCGACCAAAATCCTAGAAATAAATCCATGGATGGATATATGAGTCTAAATTCAGGAAAATTTACGAAACCAGTTTCCGAGTTTTGAAACTCGAGATATGATTTTAAGGCGACAGTGACGCAGTTTTCCAGCCTGACTGGAAATGTCAAATTGGTGGGCAAAACATGTGAACTTGGCTTGTTAACCCTCGGGTCCGACACGGCGATGGTCTCGGGTTTGGGGTGTTACATTATTTATAAAAGAAACAATTATAAACAAGTTGTCAATATATATTTGATAGTTATGAATTTAATCACTTATATTGGCATATTGTAATGACTCGATTTTTAAGGTATGTAATGACTCAATTATAACTAATTAAAGTTAGCATCTAATTAAAAGAAATGACACAATAGAACACTATGTATATAAATGATTTATGTATTAGCTTTTCTTTTAATAACTTTAAACGAGTTATAAACTTAATAGATTAACTTAAAATACTTTTTAAAAGATCTTATGGATGATTATGATATTAATTTAATTATTTTATTCACTTTATAGATGTATAAATGAAACTAGAGCATGTATTATGATTAGTGTGGAAAAAATAAAGAATTGCAATAATAGATTTTTTGAGCCCAAAATAAGGTGACAATTTTTTTTGACAAACCCAAATTTTTTTAAAGTTGTTGTACCAAACCACAATTTTCAGTTTCAGATTTTTCAAATTTTATTCCATATGATTTCGGTTTCAAAAGTTAAAAACCGAATAGAGTAATTCGATTCAAAAATCGAACTGAACCGAATATACCCCTAGGCAAAATATAATCCAAGATCTTGGCTCTAGTTCAAAAGATATGGTTCAATAAATTGTCAATCTCCTAAATATGACAAGTTGTTAATTGTCACGGTGATGAAGGAAGTGGGCAATTCCTTAAGCATGTATCAGCAAGTCTAAATATTTCAAAAGTAATTATTATTGTTTAGAAAAATATAAATTATATATTTATATAATTAAAATTTATAATACTAAATATGACATAGAGAATTATAATATAATTATAGTTTATTAGTTGAATATATCTAATAATTACAATTTCAACCAATTACGTTGTGTCGATCCTAAATTCGTTCAAAATTCAAAATCTTCTAGGATCTTTGTAATTTAGTGAAATTACTTTTTTCACCTAAAAAATGCTAAAAATAATTATTTAACACACAGAAATGCTTTCCAAATCATAAAAATAAATTGGATAAAATTCCAAATATATGCCATGCTGTATACAAAATCATATGTATCATGATGCAAGTTTGGAAAATATTCATTAGTAGTACTTTGAATCTATCACACATGGTGCTAAATGCAACACCTAGGCTACATGGGTGATTCCTTATCCAACTGAGCACCATGGAGCCTGAAGAGACATGCCACTCTGGTTTGGTCTGCTACTTTTCTGTATTGTTTATTATTTCTCTAAATTTAAATATCAGAATTTATATTAACACATATTAACCTATCAAATTTCAATATTTTAAATATGTGAGTATGATACATAAAGATGTGGATTGAGAAATTAGGAAGAAATAGTTGGATGAAAGTGAAAGAGAGAGTAAAAGGAGTGGGCGGTGATATGACGAGGAATCTGATCCCTTTTGGGTTCTTGAAATTCCATTCTTCATTAGGATACCAACAATAATATATGGACCAATTCATAGGAATGGGATGCTACATTCCATTTGAAAGATCAGCAGTGCAGCAGAAATGCTTTTGTTTTTCTGGCCCCATCATTCTTGGGTCCATTCTTCTGTCCATCTATTCCTATCTATACCCTCACAAACTATTTTTTTCCTCGCTATTTCGAAAGAAAATTTGAATAGTTCAGTGTTATTGAATTATGCCATCAGTTAGAAATCAATTAACAAATTATACCATCTTTTTCTACTCAACTTCTTTCCAATATTTGGATTTGATGCTTTATCTGAATTTTTTATTATAGAGGATTAATTATTTTACATAAAGTATATACAAAAAATGAAATTATTGATAAAAAAAAATAATACATAGGTTTTGAAATGGGATGAGAAAGGAATTGAAATCAAGGATTAAAAAAAAATGAAGCTCGTTGACATGTGTATTTTGTCATCGAATTAGGATTTGGATGAATTTTTTGACAGGTTCTTGAATTTTCTGTCACCGCAATTCTTGGGTAAAGAGCAAAATAAAGGAATATGTTTATATTTAAAAAAAAAACTTAAAGAAAATAATCTTTTAACTTCTTTTGAACAAGTGTCATAAAATGAGACTTCGGAAATAAAGCATAGTTTAGGAATCACTTTAAATAATAAAGTATACTTTAAGTACTACTTGTGACATTTTAAATAGTAAGAAAATAATATAAAATTTTTAGTTTAATAAAAAATATATAATTTGATTACCACTTTAAATAATAAAATATCACTTGTTACAACATAAGAAAAAGACATGTTCTTTGAACTGGTGCATTGCAAAGAAGGTTAAGTTAGATAAAGTCTGAACCCTGAACCCTAAACTTAGAAACCAACTTAAATAGACATTTGTCACTAGAAGCCAAAAAAATATCATTACTTGCATCTATCTTTACATGGACTGAGCGTAACATCATTTAGATCAGTTGAAGGGTTAGAAATGTTCTCACTTAAATTTATAATAATGATTTTTACGAATATAAATAAAATTAATTAAAAATCATTTAAATCAATATGAACCTTAATGACCCTGGGGTCTCCAAAAAGATGAATACAAAGTAATTCTCTTCACTGCTCTCAACATTTTATCAAAACAGAGCAGATCAATTACATGCCATTCATGCAGAAGTGGGGTCGGATGATGATGTTGGCGAAGTATTCCTCAGCTCGAGCAAGGTTTTTGCAACTGAAGGCTTAACCCACTTCTTGTGCCCAGGCAGTACGGTGAGAGAGCAACTGGCAGCCTCAAGCTTTTCCTTTGCAGATGCTGAAAAGGCACGGGCCTTCAAGTTCAGCTTTACCTTCAGCTCCTCGTCACCGAGAATCTAAATCAACACGATTATTGCAATTACAATTCTCAGTCTTTGCATGAGACAACCGATTAAGAAGGTAGAATTCCATTGTTATTACAATTACAATTCCATTATTATTTCCATTAATAATTAAGCAGATTGGGATTAATGCTTCATGCATGAGAGAAACACAATTTCCTACTCAAGTTGATCTCCAGAACAAGTAGCATTGGAGTCATTATACTTAAACAAAGTCTGGAAGGGGCTCTGTTATAATATAAATCCAAGAGCATATTCACCTTCAAAGGGAGTTTCCTCTCTCTTCCTGAAGGGTTGATCAAACCCTTCTCCTTTAAAGTCTCCAACTACACCTCATCTCCCTCTTGAAATCCAGCTGTTTCGATGTCTTTTAAGTTAACCGGTAGGTATTTTGGTAATCCCGCATGCTTTCCTTGCAATGTCAAATGAAAATAGCTTTAATTTAAACACTAAGCTATTATAGAAAAATTAATGAAACAATAATAATAAGTAAAATAGGGAGAATTTTTATTATTTAATTTTCACTTATAAGGTGCTATTTATAAGTTTCTTTACATTCAATTAATAAATGTATTATATTGATCAATAAATGTGAATTAAGTTTTCTTAATTACTCCATTTAATCATCTCATGGTTATAATTGAAGTAAAGAATGTTATCTTATTACTTTAATAATTGTTTAAAGGGGTTATAGACATCTATTTAATGTATTTACAACACTTCTCCTTGGATGTCTTTTAAATAAAAATGTGCCTTATTAAAACGTTTACTAGGAAAAACCCTGCGAGATAAAAACCTAATTAAGGAAAAAGAGTGCATAATCTCCTATTACAATTTGTCTTATTAAAAACCTTTACTAGGAGAATCCAGTGGGACAAAATCTTGGTTAAAAGAAAAGAGTAAAACACATTTTAAACTCAAATCTTCGTTAAAAGAAAAGAGTAAAACATATTTTAAACTCTCCCTAATGGCAATATCACATTATATCTTTGAGTCGACGCACTCCAATCTTGTCTTGTAGTCTTTCAAATGTTGAAGTTGACAATGCATTGGTAAAAAGATCTGCTAAATTATTACTAGAGCAAATTTGTTGAACTTCTATGTCACATTTTTTCTCAAGATCATTAGTGAAGAATAATTTTGGTGAAATATGTTTCGCTCTGTCATCTTTGATGTAACCACACTTTAATTGGGCTATACACGTTGTATTATCTTCGTATAAGATAGTTAGCATCTTTTCCTATAAAGGCAAATTATATATCTTTTGGATATGTCGGGTTAATAACCTTAGCCAAACACACTCTCGGTTTGTCTCATGCATTGCAATTATTTCAACATGATTTGAAGAGGTAGCAGCTAATATCTGTTTTGTTGAACGCCATGATATGACAGTATCTCCACATGTAAATAAATATTCTGTTTGAAATCGCTTTATGTGGATCCAATAAATATCCAGCATTAGCATAGTCGACTAATTGTAATGCCCCAAAAATTTTAGAGTTTAATTATGAGAATTTGCAGTAATTAAAATTCTATATATGTGCTTCTGTGCTCTGCTTTTGCATTTAAGGTCGGGAGTTTGAGTTGTATCGTTAAAAGTTTTGTTATTTTTTAAAGCAACCTTTATCCATATGTTATGTAGTTCAAGTCCCATCATGTGCGTTAGGAAATATATTTTTGCAAATGCCGAAAGGTGGGATGGTGGTTAATTTAAAACATTCTAAAGAGTTTTATCGTCCTTTTCTTTTTTCTTTTTTTTCTTTTTCTAAATTTTAGTTCCTTGCTTTCCTGTTCTTCTTTTCTTTTCTTTTTCTTTTTACTGCAATTGATTTTACGTGAATTAGGAATTCTTCGTTTCCTGTGAGGTTGATATTGTGTAAGTTTCGTTGTTATTCCATTTTGTTTTGCAAATTCTATTGTGTTAACACTATTCTGTTGAAACAAGATTTTGCTCGGTTTCTTAACGTTCTGTTAAACACTCGATTGGTTACTTTTTAGGCAAGAATATTACAAAAGACTTGACTTTGCCATGTTAGTCTGGTTCCCTTTGTTTCACACAAGGTAAGTATGCGATTTGAGTTAGGGTTACATCAAAATTTATGACATGATCTTGACGGTAGGTGATTTTAGTAAAATCTTGAAAACAAGAGTGTAATTGATTATTGAATGCTTAATTAGGTTCTGGGTAGTCTCCGCATTATTTTTTCCGGTCAAACCAAACCAGGGGCGTATCAAAAACCATAATTTTTACAAGTTTTAGTCGCCAAAAATGGTGGTTGTCGACACCACGCGGCTAGGCACACGGGCATGTGCCTAGGCCGTGTGGTTGGCCATGTAACTCACTGTTTATCAATTTGGGGCGACACGGGCATGTGTCTAGGTCGTGTGTGGCTATATTAGTGCAGGGTTCACACGGGTAACGGACCTGGGCATGTGTCAAGGCCATGTAACTCATTATTTGTGGTATAAGAACACACGGGCAAAGTACACGGGCGTGTGTTTTGGCCGTGTAACTCACTGTTTATGGTACAATACCACACGGCTAGGGACACAGGCGTGTACCCAGGCCATGTAAGTCACACGGGCAGGAACATGGGTGTATGTCCAGGTCATGTAACTTACTGTTTATGCTTCAAAACCACACGGGGAAGGCACATGGGCATGTGGCCAGGTCGTATGGCATGTCATTCCGAGCCAAAGCCTTTTTTTGAGGCCATGAATGTTATTTAACACTGATACTAGTATTCTTGTTGTATGAATTTGATTATATGTGAACTGCCTGATATTCTGAGACTGAAGTAGAAATGACATAGTTGTATGAATATTAAGATACTTATTCTGGAATTGAACTATCTTATCTATTTGTGAAATAAACTAGAATGACTGGATACGTGATACGGGTAATTGTGCTCTATATTTGCATTGGGTAATAGGCTGCGTCTAGGGATTACATTTAGTGGTGCCAGAGCCAGGCATGTCAACACTTGAATTGTGTTTGGGCTCACAATGTGTAAGAAAAGTAGCTTAGTGATAATTGAGTATCTGAATTATAGAAACACTAAAACTTTAGTGAATGACCGAGCCTCCGACGCTGACCTTGTAAGTATTTATGTTCTATTATAAAAATTATAATACTTAAACTAGTGTGGGTAAAATGTTTTGATATGAACTACTGAAATCATCCTGTTAGATGTTTGAACTGATCTCTGTACTTTGACATTGTAGTTAGATTTTAATAATGAGTTCGCGTGGTAGTTGTGGACATGGTATACATCGGCATCGGGGATGCCGAGGAGGAGCTCGAGTAGAGTTATCCTCTATGGGTAGTATGCCTAACCTAGAGACCAGCGAGACTGTTGGTACTCCCATTACGGAGAAAAATTCCCAAACTCCGACGGCTGGGCACGACGCACTGTCCCAAGCCATGATTCTAGCACTAGAGAGGGTCACAAGGACCTATTCGAGATCGGGATGCCTAGGGTTATTACTAACTGACTTCGGTTGAATAGGGCTGAATTATTCAGGGGCGTCATAGCAGTTGCTCCCACTATTGCTGAATATTGGCTCGAAGCCACTGAGTGTATTACGAAGATGACTGTACTGCTACTAAGAAATTGAGGGGTGTTGTGTCCCTACTCCGGGACAAAGCTTATCAGTGGTGGTTGACAGTTAAGCAAGGTGTTCACCTAAACAGGTGAACTGGGACTATTTCAAGAATGCATTCTAGGGTAAGTATGTAGGGGCAAATTATGTTGAGGCTCACTAACACGAGTTCATTAGCCTAGTTCAGGGTGACCAATCGGTGGCCGAATATGAAGCCGACCTTTTGCAACTGAGTAGGTCTGCATGGACTCTAGGAGTGTCTGATTACGACAAGTGTGTGAGGTTTGAGGAGGGATTGAGATATGATCTGTAAGTTTTGATAACTCTTTAGAGGGAACGAATTTTTGCGGTCCGAGTTAACAAAGCAAAAATAGTTGAAGAAGTGAAGCACACTGAGCGCGAGCGGCGTGATTGTAAGAAGGATTAGAATAAGATTAAGAGGGATTTGGGTCCTTCTGGTTGTAGTCAACGTCCTAAAAAGCGGGCGAGATTTGATAGACCCTTGACGGCCGAGGCACCAGCTGTGCAGTGATTGTGGGAAGCGCCATCTGGGAGAGTACTGGAGGAAGTTAGGAGCATGCCTCTGCGGCAGTTCGATGGAGCATTGAGTCAAGGATTGCCCCCATCGACCAAATCTAGTGCTAACTGCGGTACAAATCTAGTGCTAACTGCGGTACAGACTCTGGCTCTAAATTCTGTTCAGCCTCCGAAAGAGGTTCAGCAACCATTCAGAGGCCGTGGTACTAGTAAGAGTGGTAATGGATTTGGGAGAGGACATAGAGCATCGAGTAAAGGTGCAGGTCAGGCTAAGGGTCGTTAGCCGGTACTGGTTTATGCTGTGAGACACCGTGAGAAGAGCGATGATGCTAATGTCATTGCAGGTACCTTCTTTATTCATTCTATTTCGTATTATGCTCTTATTGATATTAGCTCTACTCATTCGTACATAGCTAGTGTTGTTTCTGTAAATCTGAGTTTAACTGTTGAAAATACTGCTAGAGAGTTTTCTGTGATCAGCCATTTGGGTCAGTTAATTTGAGTTGATAGGGTATACAGGCGGGTAACCCTAGAGCTCCAAGGTATGGTATTTCTAGCTGATTTAATGGAATTTCTCTTTAATGAATTTAATTTAATTCTGGGAATAGATTGTCTCATTGAGTATTGGGTTAGTCTAGACTGTGCAACTAAGAGAGTTACTTTAAGATCGAATGGAAATGATGAGGTAGTCATGGTTTGTGAGTGACGGGATTACCTCTCTAATTTAATCTCCGCTCTTGTAGCAGAAAAGTTAGTCCAAAAGGGTGTGAGTCATACCTTGCTTACGTATCTAATTCTATTTCCACAAAATGTTCGGTGGAGGATATCCGCACCGTGAGGGAGTTCCCAAACGTCTTTCCTAAGGAATTGCTAGGAGTACCTCCTGATAGAGAGGTGGAGTTTGGAATTGATCTGTTACTAGGTACTGCTCTAGTGTCTATTGCACCTTAGAGCATGGCATCGAAAAGTTGATCGAGTTATAAGCGCAGCTTCAAAAACTCCTTGATAGAGGATTTATTCGGCCAAGTGCGTCTCCATGGGGGCACCGGTATTGTTTGTTAAGAAGAAAGATGGGTTGATGAGAATGTGCATAGATTATAGATAGTTGAACAAGTTGAAAATCAAGAATAAGTACACGTTACGGAGGATTGAAAACTTGTTTGACTAGTTTCGAGGAGCATCCATCTTCTCTAAAATTGATCTATGCTCTGGTTACCATCAACTCAAGGTCAAAGAGACTAAAATGTACAAAATTTCCTTCAAGACTCGTTACAGACATTACGAGTTCTTGGTAATGCCTTTCAGTTTAATGAATGCCCTGGCGGCATTTATAGATTTAATGAATCATGTGTTCTAATCGTAATTGGTTCAATTTGTAGTGGTTTTTATCCATGATATCTTGATTTACTCTAAAACTGAAACTGAGCATGATAATCATCTCATATTATACTTCAGATACTCTAAGAAAAATAGTTGTATGCCAAGTTCAGTAAGTGTAAGTTTTGGTTGCAGGAAGTCACTTTTCTGGGTCATGTAGTGATGGTGGAGAGGATCCGAGTTGATCCCAAGAAGATAGAAGCTATTGTTGAGTGGAAACAACTGAAAAATGTATTTGACCTTCGTAAATTTATGGGTTTATGATGTTGCGTGAAAAGTTTTATATTTATGATTGATCGTACTTGAAAACTAACTATAATCACGACAAAGGCAAGCGTACCTATCGAACAGTAGTATAGCTTATAACAAGACCGGAATGTCGAACCCACAGGAACTAAAAATACTAGTGTTAACCTTCTTTTTATTATCTAGCCTAAAAATAAGAGGATTTGTTTTATCTAAACTAATTAACTAAACTAAGAATGCACAAGAAGTAATTTGGGGAAATACTTTTGGGAAAACTGATTGATTTAGATAGTACCTAAGGGAAATTCCACCTGGACTTCACTTGTTATTTGACTCTGAATTAGACGATTTATTCCGTTGACTTGATCCGTAGAAATCCCTAATTTGTATTATTATCTCTCTCAAGACTAACAACGACTAACCCTAGGTTGATTAATTGAAATCTCTTTCTAATTAAAACCCCTAGTGTTGCATTAACTCGATCTATAGATTCCCTTATTAGGTTCGCCCTAATCCAGCAGATTTATGTCGCCCTATGTCTAGGGGTGTAATCAACTCCGCTTAATTATGCTAGATCTACTCTTAGAGAAGGACTTTTGCTCCTCTGAATAAGCACATCAATACTTGAATCAATATCCTGGAATATTATAAAAATTATAATACTTAAACTAGTGTGGGTAAAATGTTTTGATGTGAACTACTGAAATCATCCTGTTAAATGTCTAAACTGATCTGTGTACTCTGACATTGTAGCTAGATTGTCATAATGAGTTCGCGTGGTAGTTGTGGACATGGTATGCGGGGGCATCGAGGATGCTGAGGAGGAGCTCGAGCAGAGTCATCCTCTATGGGTAGTATGCCTAACCTAGAGACTAGCGAGACTGTTGGTACTCCCACTGCTGAGAAAAAGTCCCAGACTCCACGGCTGGGCACGGCTACTGTTCCAAGCCATGATTCGAGCACTAGAAAGGGTCACAGAGACCTATTCGAGATTGGGATGCCTAAGGTCTATTACTAAACGACTCCTATTGAATGAGGCTGAATTATTCAAGGGCGTCATAGGAGTTGCTCCCACTGTTGCTGAATATTGGCTCAAAGCCACTGAGTGTATTACGATAGAACTTGACTGTACTGCTACTCAAAAATTGAGGGGTGTTGTGTCCCTACTCTGGGACGAAGCTTATCAGTGGTGGTTGATAGTTAAGCAAGGTGTTCACCTGAACAGGTGAACTGGGACTATTTCAAGAATGCCTTCTAGGGTAAGTATGTAGGAGCAAATTATATTGAGGCTCACCGACACGAGTTCATGAGCCTAGTTCAAGGTGACAAATCAGTGGCCGAATATGAAGTCGACCTTTTGTAATTGAGTAAGTATGCATGGACTCTAATAGTGTCTGATTACGACAAGTGTGTGAGGTTTGAGGAGGGATTGAGATATGATCTGTAAGTTTTGATAGCTCTTTAAAGGGAGCAAATTTTTGCGGTCCGAGTTAACAAAGCAAAAATAGTTGAAGAAGTGAATCGCACTGAGCGCGAGCGGCGTGATTGTAAGAAGGATTAGAATAAGATTAAGAGGGATTTGGGTCCCTCTAGTTCTAGTCAACGTCCTAAAAAGCGGGCGAGATTTGATAGGCCCCTAACAGCCGAGGCACCAGCTGTGCAGTGATCCGGGAGAGTACTGGAGGAAGTTAGGAGCATGCCTCTGCTGCTGTTTGATGGAGCATCGAGTCAGGGATTGCCCCCGTCGGCCAAATCTAGTGCTAACTGCGGCACAAACTCTAGCTCTAAATTCTGTTCGACCTCCAAAAGAGGTTCAGCAACCATTCAGAGGTCGTGGTACTAGTAAGGGTGGTAATGGATTTGGGAGAGGACAAAGAGCATCGGGTAGAGGTGCAGATCAGGCTAAGGGTCGTCAGCCGGTACTGGTTTATGCGGCGATACGCCGCGAGAAGAACGGTGATGCTAATGTCATTGCAGGTACCTTCTTTATTCATTCTATTCCATATTATGCTCTCATTGATATTAGCTCTACTCATTCATACATAGCTAGTGTTATTTCTGTAAATTTGGTTTAACTGCTGAGAATACTGCTAGAGAGTTTTCTGTGATCAGTCATTTGGGTCAGTCAATTTGAGTTGATAGGGTATATAGGCAGGTAACCCTAGAGCTCCAAGGTATGGTATTTCCATCTGATGTAATAGAATTTCCTTTTAATGAGTTTGATTTAATTCTGGGAATGGATTGTCTCGTTGAGTATTGGGTCAGTCTAGAGTATACAACTAAAAGAGTTACTCTAAGATCGAATGAAAATGACGAGGTGGTCATGGTTGGTGAGCGACGGGATTACCTCTCTAATTTAATCTTCACTTTTGTAGCAGAAAAGTTAGTCCAAAAGAGGTGTGAGTCATACCTTGCTTACGTATCTGATTTTATTTCCACAAAATGTTTGGTGGAGGATATCCGCACCATGAAGGAGTTCCCAAACGTCTTTCCTAAGGAATTGCTAGGAGTACCTCCTGATAGAAAGGTGGAGTTTGGAATTGATCTGTTACCAGGTACTGCTCTAGTGTCTATTGCGCCTTAGAGCATGGCATCGAAAAGTTGACCGAGTTAAAAGCACAGCTTCAGGAACTTCTTGATAGAGGATTTATTCGGCCGAGTGTGTCTCTATGGGGGCACCGGTATTGTTTGTTAAGAAGAAAGACGGGTCGATTAGAATGTGCATAGATTATAGACAGTTGAATAAGTTGACAATCAAGAATAAGTACACGTTATATAGGATTGAAAACTTGTTTGACTAGTTTCGAGGAGTATCCGTTTTTTTCTAAAATTGATCTATGCTCTAGTTACCATCAACTCAAGGTCAAAGATACTAAAATGTACAAAATTGCCTTCAAGACTCGTTATAAACATTACGAGTTCTTGGTAATTCCTTTCAGTTTAATGAATGCCCTGGCGGCGTTTATAGATTTAATGAATCGTGTGTCCTAATCGTAATTAGATCAATTTGTAGTGGTTTTTATCGATGATATCTTGATCTACTCTAAAACTAAAACTGAGCATGATAATCATCTCATATTATGCTTCAGATACTCTAAGAAAAACAGTTGTATGTCAAGTTCAGTAAGTGTAAGTTTTGGCTGTAGAAAGTCACTTTTCTGGGTCATGTAGTGATGGTTGAGAGGATCCGAGTTGATCCCAAGAAGATAGAAGCTATTGTTGAGTGGAAACAACTAAAAAATGTATCTGAGCTTCATAAATTTCTGGGTTTATGATGTTGCATGATAAGTTTTATATTTATGATTGATCGTACTTGAAAACTAACTATAATCACGATAAAGGCAAGTGCACCTATCGAACAGTAGTATAGCTTATAGCAAGACCGAAATGTCAAACCCACAGGAACTAAAAGTACTAGTATTAACCTTCTTTTTATTATCTAGCCTAAAAATAAGAGGATTTGTTTTATCTAAACTAATTAACTAAACTAAGAATGCACAAGAACTAAATTGGGGAAATATTTTTGGGAAAACTGATTGATTTATACAATACCTAAGGGAAATTCCACCTAGTCTTAACTTGTTATTTGACTTTGAATTAGATGATTTATTCACTTGACTTGATCTGTAGAAATCTCTAATTTATATTATTATCTCTCTCCAGACTAACAACGTCTAACCCTAGGTTGATTAATTGAAATCTTTTTCTAATTAAAACCCCTAGTGTTGCATTAACTTGATCTATGGATTCCCTTATTAGGTTTGACCCTAGTCGGGCAGATTTATGTCGCCCTATGTCTAGGGGTGCAATCAACTCCTCTTAATTATGTTAGATCTACTCTTAGACAGGGACTTTTGCTCCTCTGAATAAGCACATCAATACTTGAATCAATATCCTGGAATATTAAAGCAAGAATTAAGAACACATAATTAAGAACAAATCAAGTATTTATCATATAATTCAAAAAATAATAACAAGATCCTTCTTAGGTTTCATCCCCCTTAGGTATTTAGGGGATTTAGTTCATATGTGTAAAAGAAAACATCTCAGAAGAAAAATGATAACAAAACATAAAGAATCCCAAAAACCCCTAAAGGAAATTGAAGGGAGATCTTCAGTCTTGACGGAGAATCCAGCTTCTGAGATGGATCAATCGACTTTCTTCTAGTAATTCCTAGCCTCCTACTTCGTGTGTCCCTTAAGTGCCTCATCTAGGGTGTTTAAATAGGCTTTAGAATGCTTCTTAACTCTCAAAGGTGCCTTTTTCCGAATAGAATTAGACTTGGGCTCTACAGGGATACGCCCGTGTGACACGCCCGTGTGCAAGTGCTTCAAATCATGTTAGACTTGTTGAATAGACACAGACGTGTGGTCTACCCATGTAAGGAAGTCCAGGCCGTGTCGATTTCTCACCTTGACCTATTTTCTCCGTTTTTGGCTCGTTTTTCACTCTTTTTACTCTCCTATGCTCACCTAAGTATAAAACATGACATTAAAGGATTAGGAGCATCAAATTCTATAAATCTAATGATAATTCATCCAAAAATGTGCTAAGCATGGGATAAAAATATGTATAAATTATGACTTATCAAATACCCCCACACTTAAGTGTTTGCTTATCCTCAAGCAAAATCCTCAATTCACAATTAAGAATTCATTTTTCTCAACTTATAATTCCTATCAATAATATCTCAAAATAAACTATAAGTAATCATACATTGAGAATTCAACTAGAAGAACGTCAAAGTTTCAAACATTCCAAGTTGAGCATTTTATCACAAAAACATAGGTGTCTCATCTCATCTAAGTAATCACCTTTGATTTAAAATATCACAGAATTCAACATCCTCACTAAAGATTCACTTAAATCACTCGAGGTGTTTAAGGACAATAAATTAAGCACTCATAAGTCAATATGAAAAGTTATTACCATAAGCTTGCATGAAAGTCAAATCTCCACCACTATATATTGATATGATACATCAATCAAAAGGTCTTTAGAGAGTTGTAATGTGGCTTTGGTTAGGGGTGTGGCCAGAAGGTGAAAAAGAAGGTTAGAATTAAGATTGAATTAAAAAATTACCTAACTAGAAAAAATACTAAAATTGAAAAATTACATCCCTAAATAGATGATCCTAGAATTGGGCTTTTCTTCATGGATAACAACGTTTAAATCCAAGCATTTCATAATTTCGTAATAATTTTTTTAAGAACAAATCAAGTAACATAAAACTTTGCTAATTATTAAAAAATAAAACATAGTTAAGCAATTTATTCAAATCAAATCTCGACAAAAATAGGGATCAAATTAATCGAGGGGATTTCAACAATAATGGGTTATGGGTTAATATTGAAGGTAGATCAACGAATGGCTTGTTAAGCTCAAGGAGGTTCACAAGGGTTAATTATGAGGGAGACTTTTATGGAGTAAGTGGGTTAAACCTAAGTGCCTTTACATCTCGACATATCAAATCAATGGTGTGGTCTTGACATGCATTATCGAAGCAAGTTCTAGAATAACAAATTAATATTGACGCACTCATAGCAACAGAGCATGAAATAAATAATAGATGCTCTAAAGGCTCAAGATCTCACAAAAATTATGGCTTTTTGATGTTAATACTGTGAATTTCAACTTCAAGATAATACCTAAACTTGGGGAAACAACCTAAAAATTTTTAATTCTTAAAAATCAACTTATCATGCTTGATTCTCTAATTCCTTAAAATTTAAACAATCAATGCATAAATGTCTATGTTTTAATTCAAGACATATCAATAAAAATCATAAATCAATCAAAATTCATTCTAATAGTGATATGAGTGAGTCACGTGAGAGTAAGGCAAAATTCAGGGATTTTTCTAATAATGATATGAATAACCCCCACACACTTAATATGTACATTGCCTTCAATGTAAAAAGATATATTTACTGAAGAATATAGATATAAGATTATAAGATTATATGTGACAGCCTTAAAACGACCCTAGTCGAAATGTGGTTTCGGGACCACAAAACCAAGGCATAAAAATAATTTAATATTTATTTTATTGCCTATAATGTGTGTTAACTCATGTGTGATATTTTTTATGCTTTGATTTAGAATTATAGATGTGAATTTCACTAGAAAGGACCTAGTAATAAACTTTGAAAGTATGAGGGGAAATGTGTGATGACTAATTAAAGGATGCATGCAAAACAATGGACTTGCATGTCAAATTCCCCCCCCATAGCTAGTGGCCGGCCATGACAAGGATTTATGGGCAAAAATCATGTCATGAAACATGTTTGGTAAATGGGTTATGATGGAAAGAATAAAATAAGGGGTATGGAATAAACAATTAATGTTAGTAGATGAGAAACAAAAAAAAAAAAAAAAAAAGTGTCCATCTTCCTCCATAGCTTGGCCGAATGTCCTAAAGAAAGAAAGAAAAAAATTTTGTTCATCTCTTTTCACTCTCTTGTTGGCCGAAAATACTAAGGATAAGGAAGGAGTTTTGCTTCATACTTGGTTTGGAAGAGGATTAGGAAGAGGTTGGCTAAACTTGCATCAAGATTAAGGTATGTTTGAGGTTCATGCATGTTTTTAGTTGCTAGCTTAATGTTCTTGTTAGCCCATGGTTCAAATCCTTGTTATGTCATGGGAATGAAATTCGGCCAAAGTGAATGTGGTGTTAATGCCATTGCATGTTAAATAACAAGCTTGAAAGTGATACATGTGATGGAGGATTGAAGATTCTTAGATTTTCTTTTAGCATTTTTTTGAATGAGATACTAAGTTCTTTGTTTCACCATGACCAAATTGAAATGGTGTGGTGTTGTGGTATTCGGCCATGATATATCCATAAGTATAATTCATGCATGTTGCATGGTAAGTAAGATTTAAGCTTTGGAAATGTGTATATATTTGGATATAAGCCACTTGAGAATTCGGCCCTTGCACCTACATGAATATATGTTTGCACATGATGGATTGGTATGACATATATACTAATTCAAAGTGTATATTTGCTTGTGATGATGTGTTGATTATGAAGTAAATAAGAGATGTGCAATGAATTACGATATGTAATGTGTTAGTAGTAAAATGTATGCTGTTTTTTTGTGTGGTATTAAGTGTATATTCGCCACATGAGGGGTAATTAGTGTGCATGCATTCGGTTTGAGGCAAGCATATTGATGCCTATTCTTGGCTTAGAAAATTCGCTAAGAGGAATATTAACTAATGTGTTGAGTTCGATTTATGATTTCGTACATATGCAACTTTGATGCCTAATGTATATAAGGGCCAAGTACTTTGAACTTCACGTTGATGTTTGAATGTATTGAATTGCTTGTTGTGATGTAAAAATGGGCATGACCATTGTGTATTTGAGCTAAAGGATGGCCATATGACCATTTACACTCCTTGTCATATTCGCCATAAGCTATCATGATGAGATTTTAATAAGTTAAATTTGTGTGAATTAGCTCAAGAGCAAAGGGAGCTAAATCCGATAAAGGGAAGGAAAAAGTAGTTGAATAGCCGTCGAAATCGCCGACAACATCCGAGGTAAGTCTTGAGTGATGACCCTACTTGAATTATATCAAAATTATGCTCCTTGTTTGTGTGGCCATTGAGCCGAAATAGTAAAGGTTGATAAATATTTTGTGTTAGAGCTTTAGTAACGAAAATGAACTATGGACGTGTCTTGAATATTGATATATGTGTAAGTGAACATTGGAAATATATCCGGGCTAAGACCAAGGCATTCGTATGAAGTTGATATATCCGGCTAAGACCCAAGGCATTCGTGCGAGTTGATATATCCGGCTAAGACCAAGGCATTCGTATGCGAGTTGATATATCCGGCTAAGACCAAGGCCTTTGTGCAAGTCACCAAATCCGGTTATGACCAAGGCAATCGTCTGAGTCGCTATATCCGGTTAAATCCGAAAGTATGTGATTCGAAGTGAGCAATCTTGCTGTGAAAATTTCAGCTTATACACTTGTGAAAATTCCAGCAATGAGGTATGTTTGTATGTGCTTGTACTAATTGAATTCTTACAAGTAAGTATCGCTAAGTTGATAACGAGCTACCGGCCTTGGGCTAAGTTGTTCTTTTGTGTATGAACATAAGGGTCGGTGATGTGAAATAAGTATGAGTATGGGAATGTGAATTAGTAAAGTGGTTTAATTAGCCATGTGAATAAAATACCTTAGTCAAAGCTGATTTCATTGCTTGAGACTTACTAAGCATTAAAATGCTTACCCGTTGCTTTGGCTCTCTGTTTTATAGGTTTCGCTCGTTAGCTATCGGATTCGGGATCAAAGAAGTCGAAGTCATCCACACTATCGAAGCCCCATTTTGGTACAAATTTTGGTTGAACTTTGAAATGGCATGTATAGGACCATCCTTTGTTGAAGGTCATGTACCTTCCGGTTTGTGTAAACTTGGATAGCCATGCGAAAATGGCTTATATCGTTTTAGCATAGAACTATAATCGTTTGTATGTTGACCCTTATGAAGTATGGAATTATTTTGAAACGATTAGCCATTGGAATGGTTAATCATGATCACGCTTTGTGCTATGTATGTAAAAAGGGCCAATTGAATCATGGAAAGTATGAAATAGGTAAAGCCTACTAAAGGTAGATGCTGACAGCAGCAGTGACGTGGATGTGAAAAATCACTAAAAATAGTAGGAATGGTATTAAATAGCAAATAAATTATGTAAGTGTACCTTGATGAATCTACTTTCATATGGAAGAAACGAAATGGTCATATGAGTTATAAGTTAACAGATTTTAAAGTTCTTGTGAAATAGGGCCAGAACGGTTTCTGGATCCCCTGTTCCAACTTTGGAAAATCATTGTAAATTAACCAGAGATAATTAGGAGTCATTCCATATATGTGTAGATTCCTCTCTGAGTCTAGTTTCTATAGAAACAAACGGCATCAGTATTGAAGCCCTGTACAGGGAGATATCCAATTCGTAACGCACAAAGGTCAGTGTAGTCGATCCCTACAACAGGCGAGACTTTAACTAATAAACTGTACTAATTGGCTCGACCAAAATTCTAGAAAAAATATGTAGATGGACATATGAGTCTAGTTTCTGGAAAAATTTACGGAACTGATTTTCGAGTTGTAAAACTCAAGTTATGAATTTTGGAGCGACTAGTACTCAGATTGGCAGCTTGTCTGAAAATTGTCAATAAGTGGGTTGAAGTCTGTTAACACCTTGCGTTCGACTCCGGCGACGGTCTCGGGTTCGGGGTGTTACATTATAAGATAGGGAGAGAGGTGAAACTTCCTGAATGTTAAATGGAATCTTTGAATTGGAGTTATGGAAAGTAGTCGGCTAAGACAAGGGTGAGATTGGGGAAGGATACTCCGGTGGTGGTAGAGGTTGTTAGTCCAAAAGTCCTGCGCCAAAAGAATATTATATCTGGTGGTAGCTATGGTTGTGGTCGAGTAGGACATGGCAGTCATGGAGAAACTTTTCCAGTGAAGTTGCAAATTCCTAAGTAATAATGAGCTTCGGAGCTATTCATAACTATGATAGAATCGTTAGCTCTTTAGGAAATATAAAGTAGCATGATTACTCGTAAAGAAATGGCCGAAAATATAAATTACTTAATATAAATTATAAAACCTAAAGATGAAGTAAAAATAATCTTAAAAATAAAATAAAAAGTAATTTAAAAAAGATAAATAAAGATAAAAGTAAACAAATAAAAATAAAAATAAAGTAAAGTCTTTAAAAATCCTCATCACCAGATGGTGCAAGAGGTGGGGGTGGCGATGAGATGTGAAAGTGTTAATAAATCTGATGTAATGTTGCATCAATGTGATCGAAGTGCTAAAAACATTGCTGCTCAAATCGAGTGAGGCGCTCAGAGATGTCAGAGAGTGAAGCAGCCGCATGAACTGGACGATGAATAGGTGGTGGCTGAGATGGTGGATCCTCGTGAGGTGCAGGGACATCATCAGTAATGTACTCTGGGTCCTCCTGCTCAGCTGATTGGACGACATAGTATTGGGGAGGATCAAATCCACGTCGTCACTCGATCATCCTTATATGGAGCATACTCAAGATGCCCTGTGGGGACATCTAACCGATAAGGGTGAGGGAGGATGCTTGTGCCGCCGTGTTGAGGAGACCGAAGTACCGTGCTAGGCGAGTCACATAAGGGCCAATGGAGATGACTCCTTTCCTATGCCACTCTATCTGATGGCGAATGGCGAGGGCGATGAAATAAGCAAGGTCGAATACGTGCCCATGCGCCATGCTCCATAAAAAATAGGCGTCGTTAGTGTTGACGATGCCAGTACTCTCTCGCCATCCTATCAGGGTATGGGCTAGGATGGCGTGTAAGTATCTCAGAGATGGGGCGAGAGCTGATGCCTAAGAGCGACTACAGTCATAGGTGGCCGAAGTAGGGACTAGGGCCCTCCAGCAGTTTGAAGGAGAATAGTGGATGTGGCAATAGAGACTGTCAAAGTCGTCGTTGTCCATGAATTCCTCTGTATAGAGTCTTAGTGCGACACCGAACTCAGGCACGCTCAATTATTGAACTAAATCGCTGAGATAGATCTGGACCATTCCATGATCATCGAACTCTATCATAACAGATTAAAGGTGAAAGGTCGAACAGAGTTCGAGTGTCAGCTCGAGGTACGTTGGCTCGATGATCTTGAAGAAGAACCCCCACGGGTTAGTAGTTAAGAGAGCCCGGATTGCGTTAGCGAGTTGGATCTACTCTAGGGCAGTCCAATCAATGCAACAGCCCATACCTAGGGGTCAGGCTAGTAGTATCTGGAATAGTTCCTCCAGTGGTCCCGGTGGAAATTAGAGGAATGGGTGCCGGATCTCGATGGTAGGATCCAAGGAGGATGCTACTCCTTTTTGCTTCTTTGAGGAGTGGACGACGGTTTTCTTACCACGAGGATTTGACATGGTATACCTGTAAGAAGAAAAGATTAATTCAACAATAATTCTCACATCTTTAAGCAAAATTTGAGTAATCCCAAAAATAATGACTTGCTAGTAAGATAATATGGATACACATTCAAGCATGCTAAAAATGTGGTGATATCAGCGGGCTAAATATAAGATGGTCAGAGTGCTAAGGCTAAACCAAGAGAATGCTAAAAGATCAATGAAGTTATAGTAGCTAATACTAGAAATAGTGATTACTAAAAACTTAATGAATAAAACAACGAAACATAAATAAGAATTATTAAGCATGCAAATTACTAAGAATAAAACAACGATAAGTCAAGAATTAGAAAGAAGTAAAATATAATCGGGTGAAAGGAAAAAAAACGACAAATGAACGATGGTGGTGCTTGACAAAGGAGGAGTTTAGCTTCGATGTGCAGTGAATGGCGGTGACGGTGGAGCTGGTGCAACCGACACGGACGTAGGTAGTGAGGTCGTATGATTCACAGTGAGGGCGTGCAAGGGTGAAAAGAAGGGAAAAGAGGAAAGAGATGGGAGAGAATAGAAGAAGAAGAAGAGTTAGGGGTGACCGGTTGGTGGGGGAAAAAATTACGACGGTAAGGGTTAGGGTTTTTGGGGAAGGGGATGATGAAT
Source organism: Gossypium arboreum (assembly GCF_025698485.1). Lineage (NCBI taxonomy): Eukaryota > Viridiplantae > Streptophyta > Magnoliopsida > Malvales > Malvaceae > Gossypium > Gossypium arboreum. Next base: position 11,309,850 of record NC_069072.1, on the reverse strand, counting down.
AGTGGGGGTTTATATAAATTTTAAGGCATACGGCCATTGGGCACGCCCGTGTGTTTCATGTTTTTCAAATTTGGGCGCGTTTGAAATTCTTCCCATACCCGTGTTCCTTGGGCGTGTTGGTGCACACGACCGTGTCGCACGACCGCGTCCTGCTTTGTTCGCTTCTCCCACGCTCGTGTATATGTGCGTATGCCCGTGTTATTTTCTCAATTTCTACCACGGCTTCTAGACACGGGCGTGTCACTTGCCCGCGTTGATTTGGCAGGATTACCCACGGCCATGTTGCACGGTCATGGCAACGTATCGAATCCCGTGTTGGGGAAAAATTTTGCTCTGTTTTCACACGGCCGTATCGCATGACCGTGTCGCCTCTTATGGTATGAGCACGGACTAAGGCACGCCCGTGTGCCTGACCGTGTGGATTTGGAAAACCTGTGTTCAACGACTCGGTTAATGATCTAGATGTTAAAAACTAAAATTTAAGGAAATCAACACTGTTAGTGCTCGGGTTGCCTCCAGAGAAGCGCTTATTTAGAGTCTAAGCTCGACTTACCTCTCTGTTGTGTGGGTATGGTGGTGTGAGAAGTATACACTCCTCATTCCTGCTATCAATTTTATCAAAATAAGATTTTAGATAAGTACTGTTTACCTTAAACATGCTGAATTTGGAATGAGTTACCTCGACTGTACCGTATGGTAAAATGTTAAGTACCGTAAAAGGGATTGCTCCATTAGGTTCAAAAGTGGGAATGCGAGGGTCTGCTGCATTTAATAGCACTTCGTCTCCAACCTTAAGTTGATTTGGTGAAACATTGAGTCCGTCATGGCGTGGTTTTGGTTTATCGTGTGTTATCGATTTCTGTGTACACCATTCATCTAGTTCCTCGATCTGTAGCCTTCGTTCTTCATAGCTGAATCCTTTGTTGTTACTTGAACATGGCTCATATATGTTCTTCGAACGTATTTCCTGTAAAGAAGGCTGCGCCACATTATCAGTATTAGTAGAATTATGAGCTTGAAGAGTGATTGTTTCATCACCCACACAAAGTGTGAGTTCACCTGTACCAACAACAATAATAGTTCTAGCAGCTGCTAAAAAGGGCTTTCCTCAAATTAAAGGCACGTCACTATCCTCTTCTATGTCTAGAACAACAAAATCAATTGGGAATATAAATTTGTCAATTTTAACAAGTACATATTCAATAATACCCCTAGGAAATCTGATTGTTTTATCTGCCAATTGAATGCTCATCCTAGTTTGTTTGGGTTTCCCAAGACCTAGTTGTTTAAACATTTTATAGGGAATGACATTAATACTAGCCCCTAATCCAGCCAAAGTATTGTTAACGTTTAAACTACCAATGAAACAAGGAATCGTAAAACTCCCTAGATCTTTCAATTTGTTGGGTAGCTTATTCTGTAGAATGGCTAAGCAAACTGCGTTCAACTCTACATGCGACGCCTCATCCAACTTCTGGTTGTTTGCTAAAAGCTCCTTTAAAAATTTAACTGTGTTTGGCATCTGTGAAAGAGCTTCAATAAACGGTAAGTTAATGTGTAATTTCTTTAATAGTTTAAGGAATTTACCAAATTGTTCGTCCGTGTGGTCTTTCCTTGTCGCACTGGGGTATGGCACACGAGGTTTGTACTCTCTACTTATCTGTTTTTGCTCATTGTGGTCCATCTCACCTTTACCTTTACTTACCACAATTCCTTGCTTCAGTTCTGGTTCAGGTTCAACTAACCCTTCTTCATCTTGAATGGTAATCGCATTAAGCTGCTCCCTTGGGTTAGTTTCAGTATTACTCGGCAAATTACCTTATGGTCGTTTAGAAATCAATTTAGAAAGCTAGCCTATCTGAGTTTCAAGCCCTTGGATCGATGTTTGCTTATTCTTAAGTACTATCTCGGTATTTTAAAAACGCGGTTCTGACACCGAGATAAATTTCGTTTAAAATCTTCTCAAGGTTCGATTTCATTTCCTGCTAGTAAGGTGGTTGTTGAAAGCCTGGGGATGTTGTGGCCTTTGATTTCCTTAACCACCCCACGAGAAGTTGGGATGGTTCCTCCAACCTGCATTAGAAGTATTACTGTATGGGTTATTTTAAGGTCTAGAATTATTGTTACCCATATATTGAACTTGTTCCTCCTCGGTGCTATGGTTGAAGGATTGATATTCTGTATGTAAACCTCCTCCATTTGAATCGCACCTCATCACTGGATGTACTTGAGTAGAACCACATAAACCGTCAATCTTTTTATTTAAAATTTCTACTTGGTTAGATAGCATAGTAACCGCGTCGAGGTTGAAAACACCAGCTGCTTTTGTCAGCTTTGTTTTCATGACTTTCCACTGATAGTTATTCAGTGGCATCTTTTCAATAAATTCATAAGCCTCTTCAGGTGTTTTGTTGTTTAAAGTTCCACCGGCAGCTGCGTCGATAAGTTGCCTTGTTGAGGGGTTCACACCATTGTAAAAATTCTGAACCTGCAGCCATAAAGGTAACCCATGATGAGGGCACCTTCGTAATAAGTCCTTGTATCTCTCCCATGCATCATAAAGAGTTTCTAGATCCATCTGTAAAAATTTTTCAATCATTTGTTCCTAAGTAGTGATTGACCCTCGTGGTAACGAGTTAAACCATTGTTTAGATTTGTTCCTCAATGAGAATGGGAACAACTGAAGGAGTATGGCATCCTCAAAAACGCCATTGATTTTAAAAGTGTCACAAAACTTCAAAAAATTTTCCAAATGAGTGTTTGGATCCTCATCCTGCAAACCATCAAACTGAACAAACTGTTGTATCATTTGAATCGTGTTAGGTTTCAGTTCAAAATTATTTTCCGCAATAGCAGGTCTAACTATACTCGATTTAGTTCCTGTTAAAGTAGGTTTAGCATAATCATACATAGTACGAGGAGCAGGATTCTGATTTATTGGATCTGCAGCAACCACAGGAGGAAGCTGATTATTCTGATATTCAGCCATGTCCTGGGTTGTATTATTGATATCGTCCTCTTTTCCTTTCTCTATATGTCTTAGGCTTCGCCTTATTTCTCTTCAGTTTTTGCGAGCTGTGCTTTCAATCTCACTATCAAAAAGTAATGGTCCTGACGGGTTTCTTCTAGTTATAAACTATAAAAAACTTGTCAGAAGAAAACAAAAGAAAATTTAGTAAAATTAACAAAACTAAAATAAAATTTAAATTGCAATAAAAAATGGCTAAAGTAATAAAAATTAAGTGTTCCTAATATTTTAGTTCCCCGGCAACGGTGCCAAAAACTTGATGTTGCGCGATAAGTTTTATATTTATGATTGATCGTACTTGAAAACTAACTATTATCACAATAAAGGCAAGCGCACCTATCGAACAGTAGTATAGCTTATAGCCAGACTGGAATGACGAACCCACAGGAACTAAAAGTACTAGTATTAACCTTCTTTTTATTATCTAGATTAAAAATAAGAGGATTTATTTTATCTAAACTAATTAACTAAACTAAGAATGCACAAGAACTAAATTGGGGAAATACTTTTGGGAAAACTGATTGATTTAAACAATACCCAAGGGAAATTCCACCTAGATTTCACTTGTTATTTGACTTTGAATTAGACGATTTATTCACTTGACTTGATCCGTAGAAATCCCTAATTTATATTATTATCTCTCTCGAGACTAACAACGTCTAACCCTAGGTTGATTAATTGAAATCTCTTTCTAATTAAAACCCCTAGTGTTGCATTAACTCAATCTATGGATTCCTTTATTAGGTTTGACCCTAATCCGGCAGATTTATGTCGCCCTATGTCTAGGGGTGCAATCAACTCCGCTTAATTATCCTAGATCTACTCTTAGACAGGGACTTTTTCTCCTCTGGATAAGCACATCAATACTTGAATCAATATCCTGGAATATTAAAGCAAGAATTAAGAACACATAATTAAGAACAAATCAAGTATTTATCATATAATTCAGAAAATAATAACAAGATCCGTCTTAAGTTTCATCCCCCTTAGGTATTTAGGGGATTTAGTTCATATGTGTAAAATAAAACATCTCAGAAGAATAATGATAACGAAACATAAAGAATCCCAAAAACCCCTGAAGGAAATTGAAGGGTGATCTTCAGTCTTGAAGGAGAATCAGGCTTCTGAGATGGATCAATCAGCTTTCTTCAAGTAATTCCTAGCCTCCTACTTCGTGTATCCCTTAAGTGCCTCCTTTAGGGTGTTCAAATAGGCTTTAGAATGCTTCCCAACTGTCAAAGGTGCCCTTTTCTGAATAGAATTAGACTTGGGCTCGACAGGGACATGCCTGTGTGACACGCCCATGTGCAAGTGCTTCAAACCGTGTTAGAGTCTATTGAATAGACACGGGTGTGTGGTCTACCCGTGTAAGAAAGTCCAGGCCATGTCGATTTCTCACGTTGACCCATTTTCTCTGTTTTTGGCCTATTTCTTGGTCTTTTTACTCTCCTATGCTCACCTAAGTATAAAACATGAAATTAAAGGATTAGGAGCATCAAATTCCATAAATCTAATGATAATTCATCCAAAAATGTGCTAAGCATGGGATAAAAAAATGTATAAATTATGACTTATCAGTTTAGTTGGTTACTACCGAAGGTTCATTGAAGGATTTTCTCTGATTACATCTCCTCTTATGAAACTGCTGTGTAAGAATGCTCCTTTTGGGTGGTCTGGGGCACAATAGTCTAGTTTCGACAAGCTCAAGTCTGTTCTGACACAGGCTCCTATCTTAGTTCAACCAGAATCGGGTCGGGACTTCGTAGTATACAATGATGCTTCACATGTTGCGTTAGGATGTGTACTTATGTAAGACGGTAAGGTGGTCATTTAAGCGTCACGACAGCTTAAAACACACGAGGGTAACTACCCTACGTACGATCATGAGCTAGTTGCAGTTATGCTTGCTCTAAAAAACTGGAGACACTATCTGTATGGTGAAAGGTTGATAAACTGTAATTTATACATATTTTTACCCCATGCTTAACACATTTTATGGATGATTTTTCTTTAGAATTGGTGAATTCGATGCTCCTGCCTTAATTTCATGTTTTATATTTAGGAGAGCATAGAAGAGAGAAAGGACAGTGAAACGGGCCAAAAACAGAGAAAATGGGCCAAAGTATGAAATCAACACGGCCTGGACTTCTTCACACGAGCAGACCACACAGCCATGTCAATTTGGCAGATTCGAAGCACGATTCATACAAGCGTGTCCCTGCCAAGCCCAAGTTGAGTCCAATTCAGAAAAGGAAAATTTTAAGGGCTTCTAGGCATTCTAAAGCCTATAAATACACCCTAGAGGAGGAAAGTAAGGAGGGCACAGAGAGGAAGGAAGGAATTACTCGAAGGAAGCCGATTGATCTATCTCAGAAGCCGGAGTCACCATCAAGACTGAAGATCTCCCCTCAATTTCCCTTCAGGAGTTTTGGGTTTTCTTTATGTTTTGTATTCGTTATTCTTCTGAGATGTTTTCCTTTTCAATTATGAACTAAATACCCTAAATACCTAAGGGGAATGAAACCTAAGACGAATCTTGTTATTATTTTTTGAATTGTATGATAAATATTTAACTTGTTCTTAATTATGTGTTCTTAATTCTTGTTTTGATATCCCAGGATACTGATTCAAGATAAGCTCTTATTCAGAGGAGGAATAGACCCTGTCTAAGAGTACATTTGTCATAATTAAGCGGAATTGTTTGCGTGCCTAGACATAGGGTGACAAGATTTTACCGGATTAGGGTGAAACCTAATAAGGGGATCCATAGATCGAGTTAATGCACCCCTAAGGTGTTAATTAGAGAAAAGTCTCAATTATTCAATCTAGGGATTAGACGTTATTAGTCTTGCATAGGGATAATAACATAACTTAGGGATCTCTACGGAACAAGTTAAATGAATAAATCATTCGATTCAGAGCCAGAATAACAAGTACAGTCTAGGTGGATTTTTCCTTAGGTATTGTCTTAATTCAATCGTTTTCCAAAAGTAATCCTCCAATTCCATTCTCTATGAATTCTTAGATTAGTTAATCAGCTAGTTAAAACAAAACCCCCTTATTCTTAGGCTAGATAATAAAAAGATAGTCATTACTAGTACTTTTAGTTCCTTTGGGTTCGACAATTCGGTCTTGCTAAAACTATACTACTGTTCGATAGGTACACTTGTCTACATTGCGATAATAGTTAGTTTCAAGAATGATTACTTATAAATATTTAAAACTTATCACACAAAATCATGCGATCAAGTTTTTGGCGCCGTTGTTGGGAAACTAAGATATTAGGAACGCTCAATCTTTATTACTTTAGCCATTTCTTTTTCTTGTAATTTAATTTAATTTTATTATTATTATTTATTAATTTACTTTTTCTTTCTCTTGGCAGGTTTTTATAGTTTATGACAAGAAGAAACCCGTCAAGACCACTACTTTTTGACGAAGAAATTGATAGCACAGTTCGCAGAAACCAAAGAGAAATAAGGCGAAGCTTAAGATACACAGAGAACGAGCAAGAGGATGATACTTAACCCCCAACCGAAGAGATGGCTGAAAACCAAGACAATCAGCTACCTCTTGTAATTGCGGTTAATCAAAATCCTGCTCCACGCATTATGTATGATTATGCTAAACCTTCTTTAACAGTAATTGAATTAAGCATAGTTAGACCTGCTAGCTGCAAATACTTTTGAACTAAAACCTAACACTATTCAAATGATACAGCAATTTGTTCAGTTTAATGGTTTGCAGGATGAGGATCCCAACGCTCACTTAGCAAACTTTTTGGAACTATGCGATACATTTAAAATTAATGGTGTTTCTGATGATGCCATTTGTCTTTGGTAAGCAAAGGAAAGAAACTGCGGTAAACAAAGGTCAAGGTGAGGTAGATCAAAATACAAACAAACCAGTGACTGTCGAATATAAACCTCATGTGCCATACCCCAACACGACAAGGAAAGACCGCTCAGATGAACAAATTGGTAAATTCCTTAAACTCTTAAAAAAAATTACAAATTAACTTACCGTTTATTAAAGCTCTATCGCAGATGCCAAACACAATGAAATTTTTAAATGAGCATTTAGCAAATAAGCGGAAGTTGGACGAGGCGTCGCATGTGGAGCTAAACGTAGTTTGCTCATCTATTCTCCAAAATAAATTACCCAACAAACTAAAAGATCCAGAGAGTTTTACAATTCCTTGCTTAATTGGTAGTTTAGATGTTAATAATGCATTAGCTGATTTGGGGCTAGTATTAACGTCATGCCTTACAAAATGTTCAAACAATTAGGTCTCAGGAAACCCAAACAGACTAGGATGAGTATTCAATTAGCAAACAAAATTATAAGATGTCCTAGGGGTATTATTGAAGATGTGCTTGTTAAAATTGATAAATTTATATTTCCCGTTGACTTCATTGTTTTAGACATAGAGGAAGATAGCAACACTCCTTTGATTTTGGGACGGCCCTTTTTAGCAACTGCTAAAATGTTTATTAATGTTGGCACAGGTGAGCTCACACTCCGTGTGGGAGACAAAATAATCACCCTTCAAGCTTGCAATTCTGGTGCCACATCGGAAATTGAAGGTGATCATCTAAACCATTCTACTAAAACTGACAATATGGTACAACCTGCATTGCAGGAAATGAGTCTGAAGGAAGCACATGAGTCATTCTCAAGTAGTAGCAGAGGACCTATTCATGAAGATCGAAGGCTACAAATCGAGGAGTTAGATGAATGGCGGATGCATAAACCGAGAACACATGATAAACCAAAACTACGCTAGAACGAGCTTAACACCTTCCCACGTCAACTTAAGGTTGGAGATAAAGTCTTATTAGATGCCGCAGATCCTCATATTGCCACTACCACACCAAACGAAGAAATCCCTCTTACAGCACTTAGCATTTTTCCATTCGGTATAGTCGAGGTAAGTCATCCCAAGTTCGGCACTTTTAAGGTAAAGAACACCCATCTAAAACCTTATTTTGATGAGAATGATAGCAGGAATGAGAAGTGTAAACTCTTCGAACCACTATGACCATTCAATGGAGAGGTAAGTCGAGCTTAGACTATAAATAAGCGCTTCTTGGGAGGCAACTCGAGTACTAACTGTATTAACTTCTTTAAAATTTAGTCTTCAACACCTAACTTACTAACGGAGCTCTTGAATACATGTTTTCCACAGAGACACGGCCAAGTACACAGGCGTGCTTAGGGCCATGTGAAAATAGGGCAACGATTTTCCCAAACACGGGCTACGATAAAATGCCACGGCCCTGTGACATGGCCGTGGTCAAACCTGCCAAAACAATACGGGTGTGAGACATGCCCGTGCAGAAGACCCATAGGTGAACCTATTAAAACAGCACGGGCGTGCGGCACGCTCGTGTCTAGCACCTGTGGTCAAACTTGTTAGATTGACACAGGCATGGGTCTACATACATGGGTGTGGGAGAAGCGAACAACGCCAGACACAGCCGTGCAACACGACCGTGTGCACTCACACGCCCAAGGAACACGGGCGTGTACTAAATGTCAGACGCGCCCAAACTCAAAATTCGTGAATCACATGGTGCTGAAATTAGGGAACACGGGCGTGTTACCTTGCCGTCTGCCCCAAAATCTATAAATAAGCTGCACTATTCATTGTCTTCTTCATCCAAAAACCCTAACCCTAGCCGCTGTAAATCTACACGCCCTCCCTGCCACACCCGTGTGCCATATCCAACTTCATTCCTGACGCTTATTCCTCTATTTTTTAGCGTTTGTTCACTCTTTTCCCTTTAACTCCACTCATTTTTAATGTTCTAATCTTCATGTATCTCACACTATGCTATCATTCAAGTTTCATTTCTTTTATATTAGTTATCATTCATTCCACATGACATATTTTTATGAAACTCTCATGCCTTATTCACTTATTCTAAATCAATATTCATAGTTTTCAATTGCTTCTTGTTATTTACCATTACAACTCATGCCATCTGCTAAATTTATGCTTTTTATATTTCCATTAAATTCTTTGCCATTTTTACTCATATCACCATGCTAGTGCAACAAAAGTTTGCCATTGAACTTATTGTTTTAGCTAGTTTTAGTAGTTGTGGCTAAAATTATGATTTTTATTTAAAATTTTTCTTCGTTTTACTTTGACCACTCATCAAGACGACTTGATGATTCTAATTACAGGTACCATGTCATCTTTACGTGGTAAAAAGGTCGTTGTCCCTACTTCAAAAAAAAGGAAGGGAGCGTCATCTTCCTCGAGTCCTACCGCGGAAGTTCGTCACCCTTTCCTGATGTTCCCCATCGGGCCCCAAGAAGAACTATTCCAAATACTCCGGGTCTAACCTTTAATTCCAGGCCGCTGCATCGACTGGGCTGCAATAAAATAAATTCAGTTGGCTAATGCGATTCGGCCCTCCTAACCACCGACCCTTAGGAGCTTTTCTTTGAGATCATCGAGCCGACGTATCTCGAGCTTACTATGGAATTATGCTCCACATCTCATCTTCAGACCGTGATGATGAACTACGATGATCCCGGCACGGTGCAATTTTGCGTAGGCAGATTAATCTGCTAGCTCAGCGTACCAGAATTTAGTACTGCACTGGGTTTATATACGGAGGAATTCAAAGAGGAGAATGACTTACATGCTCTCAACCGCCACATCCATCGTTCTCCTTTACGGTGCCTGGACACTTTAGTACTAGGTGGGGCCACCTACAATCCTAGCCGGTCTAAGGCATCGGCTCTCCCTCCATCTCTGAGGTACCTACACGCCATTTTGGCTCACACGATTAGAGGAAGATGAGAGAGCACCAGCGTCTTCAATACTCACGACACCTACTTTTATGGTGTATATCTTACGGGCACGTCATCGACCTTGCCTATTTTATCACCCTTGCAATTCAGCACTAGACGAAGTGGCATAGGAAGGAGGTCATCTCCATTGGCCCCTATGTTACCCAGTTGGCTCGACATTTCGGGCTCCTCAGCACCGCAGCCCAAGAATCATCCTTAAACCCCCATTGGCCAGATGTCTCTACAAGGCATCTCGAGCATGCTTAGCATGAGGATAATCGAAAAGCGCCGAAGAACCTACCCTCCTCAATATCGTCTCACCCAATCTATCGAGGAGGAGGCCTACGAGGACATTCCTGATGATGTCCTTCCACAGCACGAGGACCCACCGACTCAGCCACCACCACCCTCTCGTCCAGTTCTTACAGCGGCTTCATATTCTGACATCTCTGAGCGCCTCACTCGATTCAAGCAGCAGTGTTTTCAACGATTTGCAACATTGATGCTACTCTACAGTAGATTTGTCAGCACCTCCACATCTCATTTCCAATCCCACCTTGCGAACCATCCAGCGATGAAGATGTTTAAAAACATTTATTTATTATTTTATGTTTTTAATTTTTCTTAAAACTACTTTTTATTTTTATTAATATTTTAGAATTTTATTTTATTATCAATTTCGGTTATTTCATTAAGAGTAATTATTCTTACTAATATCCCCTAAAAAGTTCCTGATTTTATCACGGTTATATAGAGCTCCTAAGCTCATCATCGCATAGGAACTAAAAACTCCACCGGGGACAGTTCTCCACGACTGCCATGTCCTGATCGACCACGACCATAGCTACCACTAGATATAATATTTTTTTGGTGCAGGACTTATAGACTAATGAACCTCCACCACCGCTGGAGTATCCTCCTCCACTCTCGCACCGATTACTCTCCAAAACTTCAGTTTGAGGAATTCATCATACAGGAAGTTTCACTTCTCCCCCTATCTTATGATTACAAATTTATCTTTTCCTATCTATCTTTGTACATTGAGGGCAATGTACGTCTTGAGTGTGGGGGGTATTTATTTCATTATTAGAAAAATCCCTGAATGACTGCCTTGTTCTCTTAAAAAGCTTTCATATCGTATTTAGGATAAATTTTGATTGATTTATGATTTTGATTGATATATCTTGAATTAAAACATAGGCATTTATGCATTGATTGTTTAAACCTTAAGACATTAGAGAATCAAGCATGATAAGTTGATTTTTAAGAATTTAAAATTTTAGATTGTTTCCCCAAAGTTTAGGTATTACTTTGAGTTGGAATTCACAAGTTTTAAACATCAAAATACCATAATTTTTGTGAAATTTTTGAGCCTTTTGAGCATCTATTAATTCTTTCATGCTCACTTTTATTATTGCTTTGAATGCGTCAGTATTGAATTGTTATTCTAGAACTTGCTTGATTATGCATGTCAAGACCACACTATTTGATTTGATATGTCAAAATGAGAAAGGCACTTAGGATTAACCCACTCATGCCATGAAAAGCCTACCTCCATGATTAACCCCTAGTAAACCCCCTTGGGCCTAACAAACCATTTCTTGTATTACCCTTAATATTAACCCTTAACCTATTATTGTTGAAATCCCCTAAATTAATTTGATCCCCATTTTTGTCGAGATTTGAATTGAAATAGCTGCTTAACTATGTTTTATTCTATTTTGTAATTTAACTTGTTCTTAATAAAAAAAAAACAAAAAACAAAAAAAAATGTATGCATATTAGTAGTAGTAATCTTTTGTTTTTGAGCTTAAGTATTTAAATTCCATATTCTAAGAAGAAGCTCTGTTGTACGCAAGTGATATTAAATATTTTTCTAGTTAAGTGATTTTTCAATTCAATCTCGATTCTAACTTTTTCTTTCAGCCTGTGACCACACCCCCTAACCAAGCCTCATTACAACCCTCTAAAGACCTTTTGACTGATGTATCATCTCAATTTATAGTGGTGGAGATTTGATTTTCATGCAAGCCTATGGTAATGACTTTTCATTATTGATTATTGAGTACTTCATTTATTGTCCTTAAACACCTCGAGTGATTTGAGTGAATCTTTAGTAAGGATGTGAAACTCTGTGACATTTTGAATCAAAGGTAATTATTTAGACAAGTGGAGACACCTATATTTTCATGATAAAGTGCTCAACTTGGAATGATTGAAACTTTGATGTTCTTTCAGTTGAATTTTCAATATATGATCACCTATGGATTATTTTGAGATATTATTGATAGGAATTATAGGTTGAGAAGGATTTATTTGATTATGAGTTGAAAATTTTGCTTCAGGACAAGCAAATACTTAAGTGTGGGGGTATTTGATAAACCATAATTTATACATATTTTTACCCCATGCTTAACACATTTTATGGATGATTTTTCCTTAGAATTGGTGAATTTGATGCTCCTAATGCCTTAATTTCATGTTTTATATTTAGGAGAGCATAGGAGAGCGAAAGGAACGAGAAACGAGCCAAAAATGGAGAAAATGGGCGAAAGTACGAAATCAACATGGCCTGGACTTCCTCACACGGGCAGACCATACGGCCGTGCCAATTTGGTAGATTCGAAGTACGATTCACACGGGCGTGTCCCTGCCAAGGCTAAGTTGAGTCCAATTCGGAAAAGGCCAATTTTGAGGGCTTCTAGGCATTCTAAAGCCTATAAATACACCCTAGAGGAGGAAAGTAAGGAGGGCACAGAGAGGAAGGAAGGAATTACTCGAAGGAAGCCGATTGATCCATCTCAGGAGCCGGAGTCACCATCAAGACTGAAGATTTCCCCTCAATTTCCCTTTAGGAGTTTGGGGTTTTCTTTATGTTTTGTATTCGTTATTCTTCTGAGATGTTTTCGTTTTTAGTTATGAACTAAATACCCTAAATACCTAAGGGGAATGAAACCTAAGACGAATCTTGTTATTATTTTCTGAATTGTATGATAAATATTTAACTTGTTCTTAATTATGTATTCTCAATTCTTGTTTTGATATCCCAGGATACTGATTCAAGATAAACTCTTATTCAGAGAAGGAATAGACCATGTCTAAGAGTACATTTGTCATAATTAAGCAGAGTTGTTTACGCGCCTAGACATAGGGTGATAAAATTTTTCTGGATTAGGGTAAAACCTAATAAGGGGATCCAGAGATCAAGTTAATGCAACCCTAGGGTGTTAATTAGAGAAAAGTCTCAATTATTCAATCTAGGGATTAGACGTTATTAGTCTTGAATAGGGATAATAACATAACTTAGGGATCTCTACGGAACAAGTTAAATGAATAAATCGTTCGATTCGTAGCCAGAATAACAAGTACAGTCTAGGTGGATTTTTCATTAGGTATTGCCTTAATTTAATCGTTTTCCAAAAGTAATCCCCCAATTCCATTCTCTGTGAATTCTTAGATTAGTTAATTAGTTAGTTAAAACAAAACCCCCTTATTCTTAGGCTAGATAATAAAAAGACAGTCATTACTAGTACTTTTAGTTCCTTTGGGTTCGACAATCCGGTCTTGCTAAAACTATACTACTGTTCGATAGGTACACTTGCCTTCATCGCGATAATAGTTAGTTTTAAGAACGATTAATTATAAATATTTAAAACTTATCACACAAAATCATGTGATCAAAGGTGTATTACATATACCGATCATAAGATTCTCAAATATTTGCTAACCCCAAAAAAATTAAATCTTCAGTAGCACCGATAGGTTAAATTACTTAAAGATTATGATTGCACGATAGAGTACCATCCGAGTAAGGCTAATGTGGTACCTGACGCCCTTAGCCATAGTGCGATGATTGATCTGAAAGTAATGTTAGCTCGTTTGATTTCGGTCGAGAATAGAGGGTTGTTGGCTGAATTACAAGTAAAACCGATTTGGGTGGAGCTGATTAGAGCTAAACAGTTGAGTGATGAGTCCTTAGTTCGGCATCTACAGCATGTTGATTCGAACGAGACTTCTAATTTTAGCTTGAACAACGATAACATATTGTGCTTTAAAAGTTGAATTTATGTACCTAATGACAAAGAGTTGAGGCGTTCAATCCTTCAAGAGGCGCATAGTAGTCCTTATGCTATGCATCCTGGTGGTAACAAAATGTGTCGGGATCTCCGAGAACTCTACTGGTGGCCTGGACTGAAACAGGAGATAATCGCTTTTGTGTCCCACTATCTGTTGTGCCGAAAGGTTAAGGCGGAACATTAGTTGCCATCCGGGTTGCTTCAACCAGTTAAAATTCCTTGGTGGAAATTGGAGCGACTAACGATGGATTTTGTCCACTCATACCTATCCAGATAGATTACTCCTTATAGAAGTTGGGTAAACTGTATATCACCGAAATTGTGAAGCTACACAAAATTCCAGTGTCAATCCTCTCTGACAGAGATCGGCAATTTACGTCTTGATTCTGGAAGAAACTCCATGAAGCTTTAGGCACTCAACTTAATTTCAGCACTGCGTACCACCCTCAGACCGATGGATAGTCGGAGCGAGTCATTCAGATCTTAGAGGATATACTTCGAAGTTGTGTGTTAGACTTCAGAGGTAGTTGGGAGGAGTACCTACCATTGGCGGAGTTTGCATATAAAAACAACTTTTAGTCTAGTATTCAGATGTCACCATACGAAGCTTTGTATGGTCATAGGTGCAGTACTCCATAATGTTGGATAGAATTAAGCAAACGCCTACTTCTAGGTCCTAAGTTAGTTTTTAAAACTGAAAACACTATGAAAGTAATTTGGGACCGTCTAAAAGGAGCATCTGATCGACAGAAGTCTTATGTTAATTTAAAAAGGAAAGACATTGAGTTTTCTATTTGTGATCAAGTTTTCCTTAAAGTATCACCATGGAAAAAGGTCCTCCAATTTAGACGCAAGGGCAAGCTAAGCCCAGGGTTCATTGGGTTTTATTTCATCTTGAAGTGTGTCGAACCCATTGCTTACCAATTGGAATTACCACCAGAGCTGGATCAGATTCATGATGTGTTTTATGTCTCAATGCTGAGACGGTATCGGTCAGATCCGTCGCGTATTGTTCCTGTCAACGAGATTGAGTTGCGATCAGATTTAACATTCGAGGAGGAATTTGTCTAGATTTTGGAACATGATGTTAAGGTACTGAGAAAGAAAACTATTCCTCTAGTAAAAGTTCTTTGGCAGGACCATGGTACTGAGGAAGCCATGTGGGAACCTGAAGAAGTGATCCAATTGTTGTATCTGAATCTGTTTGAGTCAGGTAAAATTTTGAGGCTGAAATTTCTTTTATGGGGAGAGAGTTGTAACGCCCCCAAAATTTAAAAGTTTAATTGTGAGAATCTATAGTAATTAAAATTTTGTACCTGTGGTTCTATGCTCTGCTTTTGTGTTTAAGGTTGGGAGTTCAAGTTGCATTGTTAAAAGTTTTGTTATTTTCTAAAACAACCTTTATCCATGTGTAACGTAGTTAAGTGCAATGCTGGGAAAATTGGTGTCAAGAATGAGCATGCTGGTTCACTAGTTAAGCATCTGTCTGTATTCTTCTAGTTTCGAGTTTAAGTCCCATCGTGTGTGTTAGGAAATATATTTTTGCAAATGCCTAAAGGTGAGATGGTGGTTAATTTAAAACATTCTGAAGAGTTTTATCATCCTTTTCTTTTTTTTTCTTTTTCTAAATTTTAGTTCCTTTCTTTCCTGTTCTTCTTTTCTTTTATTTTTTTCATTTTCTGTGAGGTTGATATTGTGCAAATTCCATTGTTATTCCATTTCGTTTTGTGAACTCCGTTGTGTTAATACTATTCTGTCGAAATGAGATTTTGCTTATTTGCTTCTCGTTCTGTTAAACATTCAATTGATTATTTTTTAGGGGAGGATATTACTAAAGACGTGACTTTGCCATGTTAGTCTGATTCCCTATGTTTCGCACAAGATAAGTATGCAATTTGAGTTAAGGTTGCATCGAAATTTTCGACATGATCTTGACGGTAGGTGATTTTAGTAAAATCTTGAAAATGAGAGTGTAATTGATTATTGAATGGTTAATTAGGTTTCGGGTAGTCTTCACATTGTTTTTTTCGATCAAATGAAACCAGGTTCGTATCAAAAACCTTAATTTTTGCAAGTTTTGGTCGCCAAAAATTATGGTTGTTGACGCTACACAGCTAAGCACACGGCGTGTGTCTAGGCCGTGTCAGCCACACAACCGTGTAGCAAGCTATGTGGTTGGCCTTGTAACTCATTGTTTATCAATTTGGGGCCACAAGGGCAGGATACGGGCATGTGTCTAGGCTCTGTGTGGCCATATTAGTGCAGGGTTCACACGGGTAACAGAAATAAGCGTGTGTTGGGGTCGTGTAACTCACTATTTATGGTACAATACCACACAGGCAAAGCACATGAGCATGTGTCTTAGCCGTGTAACTTACTGTTTGTGGACTAAAACCACATGGCAAGAGACACGGGCATGTACCCAGACTGTGTAAGTCACAAGAGTAGGAACACGGGCGTGTGTCCAGGCCTTGTAACTCATTATTTATGCTTAGGAACCACACGGGCAAGGCACATGGCAGTGTGACCAGGCCGTGTGACATGTTCTTGGGGCCCGAAACTTGTTTTTGAGGCCTTGAATGTTATTTAACATTGATACTAGTATTCTCGTTGTATGAATTTGATTATATGGGAACTGTCTAATATTTTGAGACAGAAGTGGAAACAACATAGTTGTATGAATAATAAGATACTTATTTTGCAATCGAACTGTCTTATATATTTGTGAAATAAATTAGAATGATTGAATACATGATACGGGTAATTGTGCTCTGCGTTTGCATGGGTGGGGATATTGTGAAGAAGGAAGTAGTTTGCTCTGAATTAGTGGTTGCGCCATTATACATATAAATCTGATTCTGGCGCTTTGTCGCAATCTAGTCTAGCAGCTACGCTGCGTATCTGTAAAGTGTCAAATGGACACTCTAAGGTGTGTAGGGTTGGTTGGGCATTGAATGTCCTTAACGGTGTGTTGGGATGGCCAAAAATGGTGTGTAGGGGATGGGGGTAGGAATATTGCATCTAAATCTGATCTGTATCATATATGAAATCAAAATTGCATATATGTATATGTAACTAACCTACTCAGAATCTGAACTAAAATTACTTCTGTGTCAAATCGAATTTCTGAATTCAGAACTATCTTATAAGTGAGCATGTATTGAAAAAAAAAATTTCCGCACTGAGTTCACAACTCATTCTATCATTTCTTAGATTTCATGTGGTTCGCAGACTTGAACGGGTCGGTGCTGCATAAGCTCGGTCGACCCATTAGCTTTCTTTAAAATATTTCGATAGAAGTTTCGATAAACTATAATAGTATGAATTTGGAAGATTATATACTTAACTGATTTTTGTGTTGAATTTTATGTCAATCATGGTTTGGTATTATTTTGTTTTGCGTAGTATTTAAGTATCCATAATGTAACTCAGAAACCTGGACTAGACATCTAGGCTGGGTCTAGGGTGTTACACTAATAGGGACTTTAAATCATTTGAATAAAATAACCTCATATCAATGGTACCTCTGAGATATCAAAATACATGTTTAATTCCATTCGAATGTCTACGTGTTAGGGAAGAACTAAATTTTGCTAATAAGTTTACAACAAAAGCTATATCAGATCTTCTGTTGTTTGCAAGATACATCAATGTCTCTATGGCACTTAGATAAGGTACTTCAGGATCAAGAAACTATTCATCATTCTCATAAGGACGAAATTGATCTTTATTCATATCTAATTATTGTACAACCATTGAGGTACTCAATGGATGTGCTTTATCTATATAAAATTTCTTTAAAATCTTTTCCGTATAAGTTAACTGATGGACGTGAATTCATTTTTTAAATGTTTGATTTGTAGGCCATGATAAAACTTTGTTTTTCCGATACCTTTCATCAAAAATTCTTTCCTTAAATAATTTATTGCATTTTGAAGCTCTTTAAGAGTTCCAATAATATTTAGATCATCAATATAAATAGCAATTACCACAAATTTTGAACCAGACCTTTTTATAAAACCACAAGGATAGATTGGATTGGTTCTATAACCTTTTTAACAAATATTGATGGGTCACAAAACTAACTAATATCTCGACGGAGGCAAGCGCACCTATCGAATAATAGTAAAGCTATGGTGAGTCCAGAATATCGTATCCACAATGGCTAAAAGTACTAGTAATAACTCTCTTTTTATTATTTAGCCTAATAATTGAAGGAGGTGGTTTAATCTAAAATTAAACTAATTAACTATGAACGTGATAGAGACCGAATTAGGGAAATACTTAAGAAAACCAATGAGAGAGACAATACCCAGGAAAGAATCCACCTAGACTTCACTTATTATTCTAACTCTAAATCAAACGATTTATTCACTTGTCTTGATTCTGTAGAAATTCCTAAATTATGTTAATATCTCTTTCGAGACTAAGAACAACTGACTCTAGATTGGTTAATTGAAATCTCTTTCTAATTAAAACCCGTATCGTCGCATTAACTCGATCTATGAATTCCCCTGTTAGATTTGACTCTAATCCAGTAGATTTATGTCGTCCTATTTCTAGGATTGCAATCAACTCTGCTTAATTATGCTAGATCTGCTCTTAAATAGGGAATTTTGCTCCACTGAATAAGCACATCAAACTTGCATTAATTTCTTGAAAATATTAATGCAAGGATTAAGAACACATAATTAAGAACAAGAACAAATATTTATCGTGTAATTTAGATAATTAAATAATAAGATCCATCTTAGGTTTCATCCTCCCTAGGTATTTAGGGAGTTCAGTTCATAATTTAAAAGGAAAACATCTCAAATTTAGAAAAACAACAAGACATAAAAAACCTTAATAACTTCGAGAGAAATTTGAATGGAGATCTTCAATCTTGAAGTGGATCTGCTTTCGAAATGATTCCAATGGTTTTCTTCGAGTAATTTCTGCTTTCTACTTCCTGTGTTTTCTTTAGATATTCTTCTAATATGTATTTATAGACTTTTAAATGCTCAGAAATCATAAAAATTGGCTTTTTTCGTGTGTTTGGGAAACCGGTAGCGATATCGACAAGGGCTGGCACATGGGCGTGTGGCCAGCTTGTGTGAAAAATGCCCAGGCCGTGTGGATCTTGAAAACTCCGATTTTGGCCCTTTTTTCTCTCCTTTCACTCCCAAATGCTCTCCTAAGTATAGAAACATGAATTTAAGGGATTAGGAGCATCAAATTCACTAATTATCGTCATAAATCATCCAAAAATATGCCAAGCATGGAATTAAAATGTGTTACATTTATGGTTTATCAAATATCCCCACACTTAAGCATTTGCTTGTCCTCAAGCAAAGTCCTCAACTCACAATTAAAATTAATTCTTCTCAAATTATAATCCTCATCAATAGTGTTTCAAAATAATTCACAAATAACCATGCATTGAAAGTTCAACTAAAAGAGCCCTAAAGATTCAAACAATCCAAGTCACACATTTTTTTAAGACATGAAAACATAGGTATCTCCCTTTATCTAAGTAATCACCTTTAATTCAAAATCGACAAGATTTTACATCTTCACTAAAGATTCACTCAAATCACTCAAAGTGTTTAAGGTTCAAAAATTAAGTGCTCAAAAGTCAATTATGAAAAGTCATTACCATAGGCTTGCATGAAAATCAAATCTCCCCCACTATAAAATGATATGATACACAAATCAAAAGGTCTTTAAAGGGTTGTAACGGGGCTTGGGTTAAAGGTGTGATAAAGGCTGTAAAAGAAGGTTAAAATCGAGATCGACTTGATAAATTACCTAACTAGAAAAATAAACTAATATTGAATGATTACATCAATTGAAATTATTAAAGAATGACAAGAGTTAATTCTCAGAATATGAAATTAACTACTTAAGCTCAAAAACATAGAACTATTAATAATCAACATAAATGTTTTCTTTTTCTTTTTTGCTTTTTTTTTCCAATTTTTTTAAGAATAATGGATAATAAGAGAAAATTTAACAACTAAAACAAAATGATATAGTTAAGCAACTAACCAAATCGAATATCGACAAAAAAGGGGGGTCAATAAAAATGGGAACAATTCTCAATGAATCAAAAATGAATTATGGGTTAATATTAATGGGTAAATCAAGAAACAGTTAGTTAGGCTTAAATGGGTTCACTAAGGGTTAATTATGTAGGTAGGGATAAGTGGGTTAAAACCTAAGTTCCTTTATCATCTCAATATGTCAAATCAAAGATGTGGTCTCGACATGCATAATTGAAGCAAGTTCTAGAATAACAATTCAATATTGACACACTCATAACCATTAATAAAATGAGCAAGAAAAATGTATTCTCTAAAGGCTCAAAATCTCACAAAAAATTATGGCTTTTGATGTCAATCCTGTAAATTTCAAACTTTAAGATAATACCTCAATTTAGAGAAACAACCTAGAAATTTTTAATTCTGGAAAATAAACTTGTCATGCTTGATTCTCTAATATCTTAAAGTTTAAACAATCAATGCACAATTACCTATGACTTAATCCAAAACATATCAATAAAAATTCATTCTAATAGTAATATGAGAAAATTACTTAAGAATAAGACATAATTTAGGGATTTTCTAATAATCATAGAAATAACCTCCCCACACTTGAGATATACATTGTCTTCAATGTATGAATATATATAATGACAGTATAAGTAGAATATCATAAGAGAGGGAGAGAAGTGAAACTACCTTAAATTTTGGATGAAGTCCTCAAATTAGTAACTAGCGGAATTGTAGAGAAAGCTAAATGTAGTGCATGATTCGGAACAAGCTATTAAGAAGATAAACATAACTGGTGGAGAAGATTAAAGAAATACTCGATTAGGAACAACCATAATAACTAAAATAAAGTTCAAAATATAATAGACAAGTCTTTAAAAGATAATAAGAAACATAAAAGATAAATAAAATAAAAATAAAAATAAAAATAAAAATAAAAATAAAAATAAAAATAGAAATAGAAATAGAAATAGAAATAGAAATAGAAATAGAAATAGAAATAGAAATAGAAATAAGATAAACCAAGAAGACAAAATAACAAAAGAGAAAAGGGGATAGGGTTTTTATGGGGTGACACGGTTGTGTGAGGGTCCCTTTTGGGCCATACGGCCGTGTCATACGCCCGTGTGGCTTGTTTTCAACCCGTGTTCATCGAGGGAGAAAGAAGAAAAAAACTCAGTCTTCACACGGCCTTGGACACACTTGTGTGTCTAGGCCGTGTGGTTCACACGACCGAGTCGCACGGCCATGTATATCGTCCTTCACTTCTCTCACGCCTGTATGACCTCCCACACGCCCGTGTGGCTAGGCCATGTCTCACACACGCCCGTGTAGCTAGGCCGTGTCTCACACACGGTTGTGTCCCTTGCCCGTGTAACTCTCTAACTTGTTTTAAAATTTGAGAAATTTTGCTTCAGGTTCCACACGGCCTAGTACACGCCTGTGTGTCCAGGACGTGTGGTCTATACAGCCGTGTCGCATGCCCGTATAGTTTAATTTAAGGCATGGCTCTGTCGATTTTTGGTAAAATTTTAGCCCTGTTTCCATACGGCCAAGGACACGTCCGTGTATCCAGGCTGTGTGAGTCAAAAACCTGCATTTAAACATGAAAAGAAGTAAAAATAAACTAATTAGAAGGGTTAGTGCTCGGGTTGCCTCCCGAGAAGAGCTTATTTAGAGTCTAAGCTCGAATTACCTCTCATTCGCATGGTCATGGTGGTTTGATAAGTTGAAACTTCTCTCTCATGCTATCAGTTCTAACATCAAAATAAGGTTTAAGTCGAGTACTATTTACCTTTAAAGTACCAAATTTAGAATGAGTTACCTCGACTGTACTGTCTGGGAAGACATTTAGTACCGTAAAGTGAGTTGCTCTGTTTGCATTAGGCTTTGAAGTGACAACTCAAGGATCTATTTTATCTAATAGTACCTGGTCCCCAACCTTAAATTGATTGGTTCTATCGGTAAGCTCGATATGGTGTTACTTTTGATCCTCTTTGACATAAGTTTGCCATTCGTCTAGTTCATCTATCTGTAGCATTTTTCTTTCATGGATGGTTCCATTGTTGGCGCATGAACCAAAATGTGGCTCATTTGTGTTTCTCGAAAGAGTTTCCTGTAAAGAGGGTTGAATCCCATGATTAGTCTTATTAACAGGATTTATAGAATTGTTTTTATTACTTGATGTCTTAATCGAATCACAAGCTTGGAGCGTGATCGTATCATCACCTACACGAAGTGTGAGTTTACCTATACCAACATCAATGATAGTTCTAGCAGTTGCTAAAAAGAGGCGTCCTAAAAGTGATCGTATCATCACCTGCACGAAGTGTGAGTTTACCTATACCGACATCAATGATAGTTCTAGCAGTTGCTAAAAAGAGGCGTCCTAAAATTAAAAGGACATCATTATCCTCATCCATGTCTAGGACAACAAAGTCAATTAGGAATATGAAATTATCAATTTTTACAAGTACATCTTCAAAAATACCCCTAGGAAATCTAATGGTTTTATCTGTTAATTGAATGCTCATCTTAGTTTATTTGGGTTTCCCAAGACCTAGCTGTTTAAAAATTTTGTAAGGCATGACATTAATACTTGCCCCTAAATTAGCTAAATCATTATTTACATTTAAACTACCAATTAAACAAGGAATAGTAAAACTCTCTGGATCCTTCAATTTGTTGGGTAGTTTATTTTGTAAGATAGCTGAGCACACCGCGTTTAGCTCAACGTGTGACAAATCATTTAACTTCCGTTTGTTTTCCAAAAGCTCATTTATAAAATTTAACTGAGTTGGGCATTTGTGAAAGAGCTTCAATAAATGGTAAGTTAATACACAACTTTTGCAAAAGTTTAAGAAATTTACTGAATTGTTCATTTGTGTAGTCTTTCTTTATCGCGTTGGGATATGGCACACGAGGTGTATACTCCTTACTTACCGGTTTTTGTTTACTATGGCTTTCATCACCCTTAACTTTACTTACCACACTTTCTTGCCTTGGTTCCGGTTTGGACTAAACTAACCATTCTGCATCTCGAACAGTAATCGCATGGAGCTGCTCTCTTGGGTTACTTTCAGCGTTGCTAGGCAAGCTACCTTGTGGTCTTTTTGAGATCAGCTTAGCAAGCTGACCTATTTGATTCTCGAGCCCTTGAATTGAAGCTTGCTAATTTTTAAGCGTTGTTTTGGTGTTTTGGAAGCGTGTTTCTGACACTGAGATGAATTTCGTTAGCATCTCCTCAAGGTTCAGCTTCCTTTCCTACTGGTATTGTGGTTGTTGAAAACCTGGAGGAGGTTGTGGTCTTTGATTCCCTTGGCTACCTCATGAAAAATTTGGGTGGTTCTTCCATCCTGCATTATACGTGTTCCTATCAGGACTATTTGGAGGTTCAGAGTTATTACCCATATAATTCAACTACTCATTCTCCATGCTAGAACTGTAGAGTAGATAATCTAAAGTATTCATCCCTCCTCCATTTGTGTCGCATTACATCACCGGATGTACCTGCGTAGAAACACATAAACCATCAATCTTTTTATTTAAGAGCTCTACCTAGTTTGATAACATGGTGACTACGTCGAGGTTGAAAACACCAACGGCTTTTGTCAGCTTTGTCCTCATGACTTGCAACTGATAATTATTCAGTGATATCTCTTCAATGAACTCATAAGCCTCCTCAGGTGTTTTGTTATTTAAGGTACCGCCGGCGGCTGCATCGATCAGTTGTCTAGTTGAGGGGTTCAAACTATTGTAGAAAGTCTGAACCTGTAACCATAAGTGTAACCCATCGTGAGGGCACCTTCTCAATAAATCCTTATACCTCTCTCATGCATCATATAGGGTCTCTAAGTCCATTTGCACAAAAGGGAGATATCATTCCTTAACTTTGTCGTCTTGGCCAGGGGAAAGTATTTCAACAGAAAATTTTCAGTCATTTGCTCCCAGGTATGATGGACCCTTGATAAACCGTAATTTATACATATTTTTACCCTATGTTTAAAGCATTTCATGGATGATTTTCCATTAGAATTGGTGAATTCGATGCTCCTAATACTTTAATTTCATGTTTTATACTTAGGAGAGCATAGAAGAGCAAAAGGACGAGAAATGGGCCAAAAATAGAGAAAATGGGCCAAAGTACGAACTCAACACGGCCTAGACCTCCTCACACGGGCATCCCACACGCCCTACCATTCTAACAGGCTCGAGCACAGCCTGAAGTAATCACACACGGACGTGTTACATGGACATGTCCCTGCCGAGCCCAAGTTGAGTCCAATTCAGAAAAGGCTAATTTTGAAGGCTCATAGGCATTCCAAAGCCTATAAATACACCCTAGAAGAGGAGAAAGGGGGGACACACAGAATAGAGAGTAAATAATTACTCCAAGGAAGCCGATTGATTCATCTCAGAAGCCGGATTCATCATCAAGATTGAATATCTCTCCTCAATTCCCCTCCAAGAGTTTTGGGTTTTCTTTATGTTTTGTATTCTTTATTATTCTAAGATTTTTTCTTATTTAGTTAAGAACTAAATCCCCTAAATACCTAAGGGGAATGAAACCTAAGACGAATCTTATTATTATTTTCTGAATTGTATGATAAATAATTAAGTTGTTCTTAATTATGTGTTCTTAATTCTTGTTTTGATATCCCAAGATACAGATTCAAGATAAACTCTTATTAAGAGGAGGAATATACCATGTCTAAGAGTACATTTATCATAATTAAGCGGAGTTGATTGTGCGCCTAGACATAGGGTGACAAGATTTTGCTGGATTAGGGTGAAACCTAATAAGGGGATCCATAGATCGAGTGAATGCAACCCTAGAGTGTTAATTAGAGAAAATTCTCGGTTATTCAATCTAGGGATTAGACTTACTAGTCTTGAATAGGGATAATAACATAACTTAGGGATCTCTACGGAACAAGTTAAATGAATAAATTGTCCGATTCGGAGCCAGAATAACAAGTACAGTCTAGGTGGATTTTTCCTTAGGTATTGTCTTCATTCAATCGATTTTTCCAAAAGCAATTGTCCAATTCCATTCTCTGTGCATTCTTAGTTTAGATAATTAGTTAATTAAACCAAAAACCTCTTTATTCTTAGGCTAGATAATAAAAAGATAGTCATTACTAGTACTTTTAGTTCCTTTGGGTTCGACAATCCGGTCTTGCTAAAACTAGACTACTGTTCGATAGGTACACTTGCCTACATCGCGATAATAGTTAGTTTCAAGAAGGATTAATTATAAATATTTAAAACCTATCATGAAATAACGCGATCAAGTTTTTGGCACCGTTGCCGAGGAACTAAGATATTAGGAACGCTCAATTTTTATTACTTTAGCCATTTATTTTTCTTGTAATTTAATTTTATATTATTATTATTACTACTTACTTATTTACTTTTTCCTTCTCTTGGCAGGTTTTTATAGTTTATGACTAGAAGAAACCCATCAGGGCCACTACTTTTTGACAAAAAAATCAATCGCACAGTTCGTAGAAACCAAAGAGAAATAAGGCGAAGCTTAAGATACACGGAGAACGAGCAAGAAGACGATACTCAACCCCCAATCGAAGAGATGGCTGAAAACCAAGGCAATCAACTACCTCCTGCAATTGCGGTTAATCAAAATCCTACTCCACGCACTATGTATGATTATGCTAAACCTTCTTTAACAGGAACTGAATCAAGCATAGTTAGACCTGCTGTAGCTGCAAATACTTTTGAATTAAAACCTAACACTATTCAAATGATACAACAATTTGTTCAGTTTGATGGTTTGCAGGATGAGGATCCCAATGCTCATTTAGCCAACTTCTTAGAACTATGCGATAAATTTAAAATTAATGGTGTTTCTGATGATGTCATACGTCTTCGGTTGTTTCTCTTTTCATTAAGGAACAAAGCTAAACAGTGGTTGAACTCATTACCACGAGGGTCAATTACTACTTGGGAACAAATGACCAAAAATTTTTACTAAAATATTTTCTGCTGGCTAAAATGGCTAAATTACGTAATGGTATCTCTTCTTTTATGCAGATGGATTTAGAAACACTCTACGATGCATAGGAGAGATACAAGGACCTTTTGAGAAGATGCCCCCACCATGGGTTACCGCTTTGGCTCCAAGTACAAACATTTCACAATGGTCTGAATCCTTCGACTCGGTAAATGGTTGACGCAGCTGCTGGCAAAACCATCAACAATAAAACACCGAAAGATGCCTATGAGTTTATAAAGGAGATGTCACTGAATAACTATTAGTGGCAAGTCATGAGGATAAAGCCAACCAAAATAGTCAGCATTTACAACATCGATTCAGTCACCATGCTCTCTAATCAGGTAGAACTCTTAAATAAAAAGATTGATGGTTTTCTTAATTCTTTACAGGTTCACCCAGTAATGCAGTGCAAAACAAGTGGAGGTGGAACAAACCATTCGAAATACCAACCCTATGGCCACAACATGGATAACGAGCAATTAAACTACATGGGTAATAGTCCTCGACCTCAAAACAATCCATATAGTAACACGTATAATGTAGGTTGGAGGAACCACCACAATTTCTCGCGGGGCAGTCAAGGAAATCAAATACCAGAACATCCTCCGGGCTACCAACAACCACCCTACCAATAGGAAAAGAAGCCAAACCTTGAAGAGATGCTATCAAAGTTTATATCACTGTCAGAAACTCGTTTTTAGAACACCAAGACAACACTTAAAAATCAACAAGCGTCGATCCAATGGCTCGAAACTCAGATAGGCCAGCTTTCCAAACTAATCTTCAAACGACCACAAGGTAGTTTGCCAAGTAATACCAAACCTAACCCAAGGGAACAACTCAACGCAATTAATATTCAAGATGATGAAAGAGTCATTGAGCCTGAACTAGAACCGAGGCAAGAAACTGCGGTAAGCAAAGCTCAAGGTGAGGTAGATCAAAATACAAACAAATCAGTGACTGTCGAATATAAACCTCGTGTGCCATACCCCAACGAGACAAGGAAAAACCGCTCAGATGAACAATTTGGTAAATTTCTTAAACTCTTAAAAAAATTACATATTAACTTACCGTTTATTGAAGCTCTATCACAGATGCCAAATGCAATGAAATTTTTAAAGAAACTTTTAGCAAATAAGCAGAAGTTGGATGAGGCGTCGCATGTGGAGCTGAACGCAGTTTCCTCATCCATTCTCCAAAATAAACTACCAAACAAACTAAAAGACCCAGTGAGCTTTACTATTCCTTGTTTAATTGGTAGTTTAGATGTTAATCATGCATTAGCTAATCTAGGGGCTAGTATCAACATCATGCCTTACAAAATGTTTAAGCAACTAGGTCTTGGGAAACCCAAACAGACTAGGATGAGCATTCAATTAGCAGATAAAACTATAAAATTCCCTAGAGGTATTATTGAAGATGTGCTAGTTAAAATCAATAAATTTATATTTCCTGTTGACTTTATTATTCTAGACATATAAGAGGATAGCAACACTCCCTTAATTCTAGGAAGGCCCTTTTTAGCAACTGCTAAAACCATGATTGATGTTCGCACAGGTGAACTCACACTCTGGGTGGGAGATGAAACAATCACCCTTCAAGCTCGCAATTTTGGCAACACATCAAGAATTGAAACTGATCATTTAAACCATTCTACTAAAACTAACAATATAGTGCAACCTACTTTGCAGAAAATGAGTCTAAAGGAAGCACACGAGTCGTTCTCAAGCACTAATAGAGGACCTGTTCATGAAAATTGAAGATTACAAATCGAGGAACTCAATGAATGGTGGGTGCACAAACCAAGAACACCCGACAAATCGAAACTACGCCAAAACAAGCTCGATACCTCTCCAAATCAACTTAAGGCTGGTGATAAGGTCTTATTAGATGCCGCAGATCTCCATATTGTCACTACCATACCGAATGAGGAAATCCCTCTTACGGTACTCAGTATTTTTCTATTCGGTACGGCGGAGATGAGTCATCCCAAGTTCGGCACTTTTAAGGTAAACAACACCCGATTAAAACCTTATTTTGATGAGATTGATAAAAGGAATGAGGAGTATAAACTCCTCAAACCACCATGACCCTTCACTAGAGAGGTAAGTCGAGCTTAGACTATAAATAAGCGCTTCTCGGGAGGCAACTCGAGCACTAACAATATTAATTTCTTTAAATTTTGGTATTTAACTCCTAACTTACTAATAGAAATCTTGAATACAGGTGTTTCCACTAAGACATGGCCGAGCACACGGGCGTGCTTAAGGCCGTGTGAAAATAGGGCAAAAGATCTCCCTAACACGGGCTACGATTAAATGCCACTGCCGTGTGATATGGTCGTGGTCGAGCCTGCCAAAACATCGCACGCCCGTGTGGAAGAATCGTGGTCGAGCCTACCAAAATAGCACGGGCATTTGACACGCCCGTGTGGAACACCCGTGGTTGAAGCTGTTAAATTAACACGGGCGTGGGGCTTACACACACGAGCATGGGAGAAGCGAACGAAGCTAGACACGGTTGTACGACACGGCCGTGTTAACCTACACGCCCGAGGAACACGAGTGTGTACTAAATGTCAAACGCGCCCAAATTTGAAATCCACAAATCACACGGGTTGAAATTGGGGAACACGGGCGTATGTCATGGCTGTGTGCCCCAAAATCTATTAATATCCTACACTATTCACTTTCTTCCCCATTCAAAAACCCTAACCCCAGCCGCTGCAACTCCACACAGCCTCCCTGCCATGCCTGTGCGCTGCCTCCAACTTCATTTTTAACGCTCAATCTCTCTCCCTTAGCGTTTGTTTACTCCTTTCACTTCTATTTTACTTATTACTAATGCTTATTATTAGCATAATCTTCATTGCTTTCGAACTATTTTTCATTTTGCTCATTATTTTATCATTTAGTTTGCATTCTTAGGTTAGTTATTATACATTGCGTGTTAAATCAAGTTATTAGGGAAACCTTATACCCATGACTTTACCATGCTCATTCTCATGATATTTTCATGTCAATGTCTATAATTCAATTTGCATTTTTCAATCATGTTGTTAGAAAAGCCTCACTCTTTGTTCCTACACATGCCATGACTACGCCCATTATCATACAATGATAAGGTCACAAAATTATTATATTAGTTATGTTTGGTTGTGGTTGACATTTTGCTTTTTATTTGAAAATTGTATTCCCTTTACTTTGATCACTCATCAAGATAACTTGATGATTCTAAACGCAGGTACCATGTCATCTTCACGTGGTAAAAAGGTCGTCGTAATTGCCTCGAAGAAGAAGAAGGGAGCGTCATCTTCCGTGGGTTTAACCACGAAAATTCGTCACCCTCTCCTGCAGTTCCCTTGAGAGCCCCAAGAAGAGCTTTTCCAAATACTTCGGGCCCTACTCTTAATTGCGGGCCGCTGCATCGACTGGGCTGCCGTAGAATAAGTTCAAATGGCTGATACGATTCGGGCCCTCCTAACCACTGACCCTTGGGAGCTATTCTTTGGGATTATCGAGCCGACGTATCTCGAGCTCACGATGGAACTATGCTCAACGTTCCATCTTCAAAGCTTAATGACAAATTACGATGATCCCGGCACAGTCCAGTTTCGCCTAGGTGGGTTAGTCCACCAACTAAGTTTCCCAGAGTTCGGAGCTGCACTAGGCTTATATACGGAGGAGTTTGAGGAAAATGAACTACATGTTCTCACTCGCCACATACATTTTTCTCCCTCGAAGTGCTAGCACACTTTGGCCCATGGCGCAGCCTCCTACAATCCTAGTCGCTCCAAGGCATCAGTTATCCCACCATCCCTGAGGTACCTACACGCCATTTTGGCTCACACGATTACAGGGAGGTGAGAGAGCACGGGCATCGTCAATACTCAGGACGCCTACTTCTTATGGTGTATGTTGCAAGGGCACGTCATCGACCTTGCCTATTTCATCGCCCTTGCAATTCAGCACTAGACGAAGCGGTATCGGAACAGGGTCATCTCCATTGGCCCCTACGTGACTCGACTGGCGCGACACTTTGGGCTCCTCAACATCGCAGCCCAAGAATCATCCCTCACCCTTATCGGCCAGATATCTCCATAAGGCATCTCGAGCATGCTTAGCATGAGAATGATAGAGAGGCGCCGAGGAACCTACCCTCCCTAGTATTTTCTCACCCAATTTATCGAGGAGGAGGCCTACGAGGACATTCTTGATGATGTCCCCCCACAGCACGAGGATCCACCGACCCAGCCACCACCACCCTTTTGTCCAGTTCATACGGCGGCTTCTTATGCTGACATCTCTGAGCGTCTCAACCGATTCGAACAACAGTGTTTTCAACGATTTGACAGCATTGATGCTACTCTATAGCAGATTTGTCAGCACCTCCACATCTCATCGCAAGTCCCACCTCGCGAACCATCCAGCGATGAAGATGTTTAAAAATATTTATTTATTATTTTATGTTTTTAATTTTTGTTGAAACTACTTTTTATTTTTATTAGATTTTAGAAATTTTTTTAATTATTAATTTCGTTTATTTCTTTTTGAGTAATTATTCTTCCTAATATCCCCTAAAAAGTTCCTGATTTTATCACAGTTATATAGAGCTCTTAAGCTCATAGTCACATAGGAACTAAAACTCCACCGAGAAAGGTTCTCCACAACTTCCATGTCCTGATCGACCATGCCTATAACTACCACTAGATATAATATTCTTTTGGCGTAAGACTTATGGACTAATGAACCTCTACGGCCGCCGGAGTATCCTCCTCCACTTTCGAACCGATTACTCTCAAAAACTCTAGTTCGAGGAATTCATCATATAGGAAGTTTCACTTCTCTCCCTATCTTATTTTTATATTCTATAATACCTATCTTTGAACATTGAGGGCAATGTACATGTTAAGTGTGGGGGCATTCATGTCATTATCAGAAAAATCCCTGAATGATTACCTTGTTCTCTTGAAAAGCTCTCATATCATATTTAGGATAAATTTTAATTGATTTATGATTTTGATTGATATATCTTGAATTAAAACATATGGATTTATGCATTGATTGTTTAAACTTTAAGGCATTAGAGAATCAAGCATGATAAGTTGATTTTTAAGAATTTAAAATTATAGGTTGTTTCCCCAAGTCTAGGTATTACTTTGAATTGGAATTCACGAGTCTAAACATCAAAAAGCCATAATTTTTTGTGAGATTTTTGAGCCTTTTGAGCATCTATTAATCCTTTCATGCTCACTTTTATTATTGTTTTGAGTGCGTCGGTATTGAACTGTTATTCTAAAACTTGCCTAATTATGCATGTCGAGACCACAACATTTGATTTGATATATCAAAATGATTAAGGCACTTAGGTAACCCACTCATGCCATGAAAAGCCTACCTCCACGATTAACCCCTAGTAAACCCCCTTAAGCCTAACAAGCCATTCCTTGTATTAACCTCAATATTAACCCTTAACCTATTACTAATGAAATCCCCTAAATTAATTTGATTCCTATTTTTGTCAAGATTTGAGTTGAAGAAATTGCTTAGCTATGTCTTGTTTGTAATAAGTTACTCTATAAATATTTAACTTGTTCTTAAAAAAAACTATACTTATCTGTAATTTCATATTTTGAGAAGAAGATCTGTTGTACGCAGGTGAAGATTAACTCTTTTTCTAGTTAGACAATTTTTCAATTCAATCTCGATTCTAACCCTTTCTTTCAGCTTGTAACCACACCCCCCTAACCAAGCCTCACTACAACCCTCTAAAGACCTTTTGATTGATGTATCATCTTAAATTATAGTGGTAGAGATTTGATTTTCATGCAAGCCTATGGTAATGACTTTTCATTATTGACTATTGAGTGTTTCATTTATTGTCCTTAAACTCCTCGAGTGATTTGAGTGAATCTTCAGTGAGGATGTGAAACTCTGTGATATTCTGAATCAAAGGCAATTACTTAGATGAGGAGAGACACCTATGTTTGTATGATTAAATACTCAACTCAGAATGTTTGAAACTTTTATGTTCTTTTAGTTGAAATTCTCAATGTATGATTACTTATGGATTAATTTGAGATATTATCGATAGAAATTATAAGTTGAGAAGAATTTATTTTGATTATGAGTTGAGAACATTGCTTGAAGACAAGAAAATGCTTAAGTATGGGGGTATTTGATAAACCGTAATTTATCCATATTTTTACCCCATGTTTAAAGCATTTTATGGATGATTTTCCATTAGAATTGGTGAATTTGATACTCCTAATGCTTTAATTTCATGTTTTATACTTAGGAGAGCATAGGAGAGCGAAAGGAAAGAGAAACAGGCCAAAACTGAAAAAAATGGGCCAAAGTACGAACTCAACACGGCCTAGACCTCCTCACACGGGCATCCTACATACCCGTGCCATTCTAATACGCTCGAGCACGGCCTGAAGTAATTGCACACGGGCGTGTCACACAGACATGTCCCTGCCGAGCCCAAGTTGAGTATTTTGAGGGCTAATTTTGAGGGCTCATAGGCATTCCACAGCCTATAAATACACCCTAGAAGAGGAGAAAGGGGGGACACACAGAATAGGGAGTAAGGAATTACTCCAAGGAAGCCGATTGATTCATCTCAGAAGTAGGATTCATCATCAAGACTGAAGATCTCTCTTCAATTCCCCTTCAGGAGTTTTGGGTTTTCTTTATGTTTGTATTCTTAATTATTCTGAGATGTTTTCTTATTTAGTTATGAACTAAATCCCCTAAATACCTAAGGGGAATGAAACCTAAGACGAATCCTATTATTATTTTCTGAATTGTATGATAAATAATTAAGTTATTCTTAATTATGTGTTCTTAATTCTTGTTTTGATATCCCAGGATACAGATTCAAGATAAGCTCTTATTCAGAGGAGGAATAGACCCTGTCTAAGAGTACATTTATCATAATTAAGTGGAGTTGATTGCGCGCCTAGACATAGAGTGACAAGATTTTGCCAGATTAGAGTGAAACCTAATAAAGGGATCTATAGATTGAGTTAATGCAATCCTAGAGTGTTAATTAGAGAAAAGTCTCGGTTATTCAATCTAGGGATTAGACTTATTAGTCTTGAATAGGGATAATAACATAACTTAGGGATCTCTACGGAACAAGTTAAATGAATAAATCGTCCGATTCGGAGCCAGAATAACAAGTACAGTCTATGTGGATTTTTCCTTAGGTATTATCTTCATTCAATCGATTTTTCCAAAAGCAATTCTCCAATTCCATTCTCTGTGCGTTCTTAGTTTAGATAATTAGTTAATTAAACCAAAAACCTCTTTATTCTTAGGCTAGATTATAAAAAGATAGTCATTACTAGTACTTTTAGTTCCTTTGGGTTTGACAATCCGGTCTTGCTAAAACTATACTACTGTTCAATACGTACACTTGCCTATATCGTGATAATGGTTAGTTTCAAGAATGATTAATTATAAATATTTAAAACCTATCACGAAATAACGCGATCAACCCTTGTGGTAGAGAGTTCAATCACTGTTTAGCTTTATTCCTCAATGAAAAGGGAAATAACCGAAGGTGAATTACATCATCAGAAACACCATTAATTTTGAAAGTATCATAGTTCTCCAGAAAGTTAGCCAAATAAGTATTTGGATCCTCATCTTGCAAACTATTGAACTAAATAAATTGTTAGATCATCCGAATAGTGTTCGGCTTCAGTTTGAAGTTATTTGCCGCAATAGCAGGTCTCACAATACTCGATTCAGCCTCCGCTAAATTAAGCTTAGCATAGTCGTACATAGTACGAGGAGCAGGATTCTGATTTACAGGATTCGCGACAACCACAGGAGTTAGTGGGTTATTCTAATTTTCAGCCATCTCCTCAATAATATTGGTATCATGCTCTTGCTCTTCCTCTATATACTGTAGACTCTACCTTATTTCTCTATGATTTCTGTGAGCTGTTCCTTCAATTTCACTATCACATAATAGAGGTACTGATGGGTTTCTTCTAGTTATAAACTAAAAGAACCTTCCAGAAGCAAATATGAGAAAAAGTTAGTAAATTAAGGTGAAAATTAAAATAAAAAAAAATTGGCTAAAGTAATAAAAATTAAGTGTTCCTAATATTTTAGTCCCTGGCAATGGCACCAAAAACTTGTTGGGTCACGAAAGTAACTAATATCTCGACGAAGGCAAGCTCACCTATCGAATAGTAGTATAGCTATGGTGAGTCCGAAATATCGTATCCACAAGGACTAAAAGTACTAGTAATAACAATCTTTCTATTATTTAGCCTCATAATTAAAGGAGGTGTTTTAATCTAAAATTAAATTAATTAACTATGAACGCGACATAGATCGAATTGGAAAAATACTTAAGAAAACCAATAAGAGAGACAATACCCAGGAAAGAATCCACCTAGACTTCACTTATTATTTTGACTCTGAATCAAATAATTTATTCACTTGTCTTGATTCTATAGAAATCCCTAAATTATGTTAATATATCTTTCGAGACTAAGAACAACTAACTCTAGGTTGATTAATTGAAATCTCTGTCTAATTAAAACCTCTATTGTCGCATTAACTCGATCTATGGATTCTCCTATTAGATTTGACTCTAATCCGGTAGATTTATGTCGTCCTATTTCTAGGATTGCAATCAACTCTACTCAATTATGCTAGATCTGCTTTAAACAGTGACTTTTGCTCCACTGAATAAGCACATCAAACTTGGATTAATATCTTGAAAATATTAAGGCAAGGATTAAGAACACATAATTAAGAACAAGAATAAGTATTGATCATGTAATTCAGATAATTAAATAATAAGATCCATCGTAGGTTTCATCCTCCCTAGGTATTTAAGGAGTTTAGTTCATAATGTAAAAGGAAAACATCTCAAATTTAGAAAAACAACAAGACATAAAAAACCCTAATAAACTTCGAAAGAAATTTGAATGGAGATCTTCAATCTTGAAGTGGATCTACTTCTAAGATGATTCCAACGGCTTTCTTCTAGTAATTTCTACTTTCTACTCCATGTGTTTTCTTTAGGTCTTCTTCTAGTATGTATTTATAGACTTTTGAATGCTCAGAAACCCTAAAAATTGGCTTTTTTCTCATGTTTGGGAAACAGGTAGAGATATCGACATGGGCTGGCACATAGGCGTGTGGCCTGCCCGTGTGGATCACATGGGCATGTGCCCAGCCTGTGTGGAAAATGCCCAGGCTGTGTGGGTCCTGAAAACTTCAATTTTGGCCCTTTTTTTGCTCTTTTTCTCCCAAATGGTCTCCTGAGTATAGAAACATGAATTTAAGGGATTAGGAGCATCAAATTCACTAATTCTTATCATAAATCATCCAAAAATATGCCAAGCATGGAATTAAAATATGTTACATTTATGGTTTCTCAAGTATTCACTAAGACAATTGTACCACATATGTCCAAATTGTTTTAATCTATATAAACTTTTTTTTAATCTGATTGAGCAATTTTCCTAAAAAACTCTATATCTTTCAGGGATTTTCATATAAATTTCACTATCAAGTGTATTATACAAATCGACTATAGCAATATCCATTAGACGCATATTAAGTTTTTCACGTATTGTTAGACTAATAAGGTATCTAAATGTGATTGCATCCATCGTAGGAGAATATGTCTCTTCGTAATCAATGTCAGACATTAGCCAAAATCCTTATGCTACAAGTTGTACTTTATATGTTACGACTTCATTTTTTTCATTTTGTTTTTGTAAAAATATCCATTTATATCCTACCGGCTTTACATATTTAGGTGTTTGGACTATAGGTCCAAAAACCTCACATTTAGAAAGTGAATTTAAGTCTGCTTGAATTGTGCATTTCCATTTTGGTCAATCATTTCTATTTCTATTTCTATATTCCTCAATAGATTTAGGCTCAGGATCCTTATTTTCTTTTGATATTTCAATAGCAACATTATAAGAAAAAATGTTGTTGATAACTATATTTTTCCAGTTCCACCTTTTTCCTGAAGTAACATAACTTATTAAGATCTCTTCGTTATCACCATTTTTAGGTACCTGAACCTCTTATGGGGGTTTTTTGATTAGTTATATCTTTCCTCACTTCTTGGGTACTTACCTCCATAATACAACCATATTAATTATTTGCTCATTTCCCTTTACGAGGATTTTTATTTTTGGAACCGACTGGTCTTCCACGCTTTAGGCATGGATTACTTTCTTTTACACTAACAATTTTTCCTATTGGGACATCAATTCGTATTACAGCATTTTCAGCTGGTATGTGAGATTTTGTAATTCTCTTTAGGTCAGTAAATGAATTTGGCAGTTGATTGGCAATGTTTTGCAAATCACACTGACTTGTACGATGATCTAATTGAGATAATGATGATCCATTCCATGTAATCTCTTTTACCAGTTGTATCTTCTCTCCCCCTTAATGTTGGGAATGTTGTTTCATCAAAATAATAATCAATAAATCATGCAGTAAATAAATCTTCAGTTAATGGTTTAACATACTTAATTATAGAAGGAGATTCATAATCAACATATATTCCCAACCTCCTTTGAGGATCCATCTTTGTGCGTTGTGGTGGAACAATTGGAACATATACTGCACATCCAAAAATTCTAAGATGGGAAATGTTTGGCTCCTGGCAAAAAGCCAATTGTAATAGGGAGTATTTATTATAACTTGTTGACTTGAAGCGCACAAGTGCTGGTACTGCTGCATGCAAAATAGCATATTCCCAAGCTATAACAGGGAGTTTTGTTCTCATAAGCAATGACCTAGCTATTAGTTGGAGGCATTTGATAAATGATTTAGTTAAATTGTTTTGTGTGTGAACACGAGCTACAGGATGTTCAGCTTTTATCCCAATTGACATACAATAATTATTAAAAGCTTGGGACGTAAACTCACCAACATTATCAAGACGAATAGTTTTGATTGCATAATATGGAAATTTTGCTCTTAATCGAATTATTTGAGCAATTCGTCTCGCAAATAATAAACACACATGTGACCACTTGTAATATCCCTAAACCGAGTCTAGTAGTTTCAACTATATTTTCGGGTTCCGAGTGTGAAACTAGGAGTTTATAGGGTTTCTAGTAAATTATAATTTTTAATTTAATTTAATTTAGGAGGTCAATTTCATCTAAAATCGATTAAGAAATAATTCAGAAAATTTTAAAAATATTTTCAAAATTAATTTTAAAGATTTTAAATAATTATTAGTGAAAATAATCAATTTGGGTTGAAAAGAATTTTAAAATAATTTTATTAGGGGTAATATGAGTAAATTTTAAATAATAATTAAATAGAATTTAATTGTAAAACAAGAACAAATTTAGAGTATTTATATGGAAAATAGGACTTAAAATTCGAAATTTTGGAAGAAAAGGATTAAATGGTAAAGTAAGAGAAATGTGGGAGTGGTCATTAAGAAAATTTCCCAATTTTTAAATTTTTGGTGGGTGGTTTCAATTTTAAAACTAATGTATCTAGCCTACTTTTCACACATTTTACATCGGATAATAGAGCTTTAAAAATTTTTTTCTTTGCATGATTTTAAAGATTTATCATTAGAGAATAGATCCAACCAATTTTCTTCTTAAAATACTCTCTCAATTCACCTGAAATTATTCTCAAAAGTAGCAAAAAATATTCTGAAAGTTCTCAAGTTTCTTGAATCTAGATTTTCAATCAACGAATTTAGAGCAAATGAAAGGTTATCTTCAATCCTAAACTTATTTTTATGATGATTAGAAACATTTTTACATGATTTGAGAGTCAATTAAATGATTTTCATCAATGTCATCTTCTTCCAAGAACACATGGTTCTTTAATGGTGGATCTTGAATTTTGAGAGGAAATCCACAAATCAATGGATGTTCCAACTTAAAATGCATCTATTAAAAGGTTTTTAATCTTATTTATCAAGATTAAACATGATTTGTGAAGTAATTTAAAGAAATCTGAATTTCATCATCTTCATGAACCAATTTTTTGGAATTTTATGAAATTGATTTAAAGATTAAATTGATACTTAGTATAAGTGTATTTGGTCCAGTATTGATGACTGAAAGTATTTAGGAGGGTTGGAGAGATTGATTTTGTGAGGAATCAAGTTTTCGACTTGATGTTACAAATTCGGTAAGGTATCTTTGTGAGAAAATTTCGATTAGTATAGTTAATTAAAATTTGTGTTTATTATAGCATTGGAAAGGTGGTAATGACTACTTTATCTATGTTGAAGCTCCAAATCTTGAAGAGGACTGAGCTAATCGGAATTGAAGCTTGGATTTGCTTGGTTGATCACTTGTTGGTGGTAGAATAAATTGTGTGGTGAGTGTTTCTAAGGGCAATTTCGTAAATTCACCCTCATTATGTTTACTTAGTAGCTTAATTAATGATTTCAATTGATTAATTTTGATTGAATGGCTGATTCTTGCAAGATTGATATTATATGTACAAGAGTTAAATGTTTATTGAATAATGGTAAGTAAGCATTTAGGTGGTTTTGTGCAATTTAATTAGGCTAATTATATTGATGATTAGAGCATGGTTACTGGGATTTTTTATTATGATATATTGGTGTTACAATTGGTAATTGAACATTGGAAAATGAAAAATGAAAAATTAAATTATTGGTTTAATTGGATGTTAAATGGCTATGTTACATGTTACATATAAACATTTTGTCACATTAAATTGAACACAATAATGATTGGTTTATATGCTATGTTTGACTGAATATATTGGCAACATGCATGTGGATCCATTGGATATAGTTGGCATGCCATAGGATTTATGAGTACTCACCTTTTTTCGTGACATTGTGAGCATATGGCTCTAGGTGGACTGATTTGTTTTGAGCTGAGCATGAGTCTCCACTCATTGGGTTATTTGATGCACTATAAGGGAGCGTGTTCTTTGGCTCGTTCAACTCGGTGAACTGTATTTGATATTTGTAGGAGTTTAGAGATTCGTTTATCTAATGTATGATCACCCAATTAAGCCATGAGAAGTGTATGCCAATGTATTTATGTATGATTATTGTTATATCATTCGATGGTTGTAAGCCATGAATAATTTTTTTTTTATATTGATAAAACATATGGAAATTAAATTGACATGTTTTATTATTATGGCTGATAATTGGTGATTGATTGGATGTGATTTAAGCATGATTTGGATGATGATTTACTAGGTTTTTATTAAAATTCACTGAGCATTTTAAAACTCACACCTTCACAATTTGTGCAGATAATCGTTGGACTTGAAGAGCTGAAAAGCCGAGCAAGAGAGTTCCAAGAGATTAAGTTTGGCAGGGACTTTATTACACATTTTAGATATTGTAACCGGGAATTGTGGAACTCCCCAAAGTTTGTTTAATTTTGGTTGTAATTGGACTTTGGACAGTGGACATTTTATTTTGGATAGTTTTATAATAATTTTGGGGCATGATTGAGTTTAATTATTGAATGATTTATGGTGTATTGTTTCTTGATAACACGATGATTGATAATACGGTGTGTGGGGCATGAAATTTATACTAATGATTGTTTAAATAAAGCTTCCATGGAGTGGTTTACTAGCGACTAAGGTACGCCACTTGTTTGATTTATTCAATTTTTTGTTATGCATGAAATTGATTACCTAATTCTATATAATTGAGGCTTAATTGATGTCAGTAAATTCAATTGAATGTGTATGTATATGTATGTTAATTAATTGTAGTTAAATTGGGTTTAATTTGCCATTAAAATCTACAAAATCGGGTTTTAAAACGATTTTTTCACAAAAATAGGTGCAGTGGTTTCCACACGGATGTGTGAGGGGTTGCACACGGGCATGTGCGATCGGTCTAAAAGTTTTTCAAAACTGGAATAGGTTCGTTTCATGACACATGGTCTAGGGGACACAGTTGTTTGGGTTTTGGGGGGGTTTGAATTTTTTTCTTTTTAAATTGGTATTCTAACTTGTTTAAGTTTCAATTTAGTCTTGAAAATTGATTAGTCTAATTAGAGCCTTAGATGATAAGGAAACTTAGTAAAATTTTAGGATTAGTGTCATAATGGGTAAAATTCGATAGAAACACACTTAATTTATAATTAAGAATAGGTCCTGATAGTTTGTAATTGTTACAATTTAGTCCCTAATAATAAAACGTAAATTAGGCATAGTAAACGAACTCAAATTAACCTAAAATTTTTATGCTTGCATAATTTGACTAAAAGAAGGTCAGTAAACACTTAGATCTAAAATCAGGTTAGTTTTACCATAGGTGGTAAAATAGCGAAAATGCCCTTAGGTTAAATTACTTAGGAAAAGTTTAATATTGACTCATAATTTGCTTTTGCATTAGTAAATAACTAATAATTAGATAATATTGAGGTCTTATAAGGTAAGGGTGTGTTTTGGGTGGTTGTTAGTCGGAGAGTCACTTAGGTGGCTAATATAATGCTTCGAATTTGGGTTGGTTCATCCTAATCGAGTTTGGGGTACTGTCACACCACCTACTAGATGCATCTATCAATACCATAAAATATCTGAATGGTCCACATGGTGGATGAATGGGTCCACATATATCACCTTAAATACATTCCAGAAATGCAAAAGATTCAATCCCAACTTTAGCTGGTGATGGTCTAATAATCAATTTTTCTTGATAATAAGTATCACAAGATAAATCCTTGAATTCAACAATCTTCTAGTTTTTTAATGGGTGTCCAATTGAATTCTTGATTATTCTTTGCATCATAATAGATCCGGGATGACCTAATCGGTCATGACTAATAGTAAAAGTATGTGGTTTTACAAACTTCTAGTTTGTAGTAACACGTGTCTCAATTGCACTAATATGTGTATAATATAAACCTGATGAAAAGCCAGGTAGTATTTCCAAAACATATTTCTTTCCATATTCAACATTTGTAATATATAGATATTCAATATTTTTCTCATTCATAAGACGAATATCTTTGAAACTCAATAAATTTCTTTGAGACTTAGTGGAATGTAAAGCATCATTAATGACAGATTTTGTACCTGTGAAAAATAAATAGAATAAAATAAATAAAAATAAAGAACACATAAATTTTACGTGGAAACCCTTTCGGGAAAAAAACCACGGGCAGAGGAGAAGAAAATTCACTATGTCGAAAAATTTTTACTCAAATACAAGAGGAATAGACTATGTCTATTTATAGGCTTGCAAAGCCATATTCTAGTAGGATTGAAACACCTTATCCTAATCAATATAAAATAGATGGAGTTTAATAAGGTTTAAAACCTTATTCTAAAATAAAATAAAAGAAGTCTAGTTCTATATGGATTTTACTTTTATTTTATTTTCCATCGTATTTTATTTAAATAAGAATTTGGGTCACTTAATTCTAACAATCTCCACCTTGACACAAATTCTCAATGAACAAGTTCTTCATCGCGAACTTTCAATAAACAAGTTCTTCACCTCTTCCAAAAACCCCTTAAGGGTTTAACTTCAACAATGAACACCAACCAAGTCTAAGCAATGCTCAAACTTGGTTATAGGAAGTGACTTAGTCATCATATCTGCAGGATTTTCATGAGTGCTAATTTTGCTCACAACAATATCACCACGAGCAATAATATCACGAACAAAATGATACCGAATATCAATGTGTTTTGTTCTCTCATGAAACATTTGATCTTTTGTAAGAAAGATGGCACTGATTGTCACAAAATATCGTGCTGATTTGAAGGTCTTCATTGAGTTCACTAAATAGTCCCTTCAACCAAA
Source organism: Gossypium arboreum (assembly GCF_025698485.1). Taxonomy (NCBI): domain Eukaryota; kingdom Viridiplantae; phylum Streptophyta; class Magnoliopsida; order Malvales; family Malvaceae; genus Gossypium; species Gossypium arboreum. Next base: position 11,268,099 of record NC_069072.1, on the reverse strand, counting down.
TAGCTTCTTTACAAGCCTCAAGAATCGCCATGTACTCACTTGATTGGTAGACAAAGCGATCGTAGTTTGCAAAGTGGCTTTCCAACTAATTGCACAACCTCCGATTGTAAAGACGTAACTCTGTGAGAGATCTTCTTCTATCAAGGTCTCCAGCAAAATCAGCATCAACATACCCTATAACTCCATCTTTAGTTCTTCCAAACTGTAAGCAAACATTAGTAGTGCCTCGTAAGTATCTTAAAATCCATCGAATCGCTTTCGGTGTTCTTTACCGAGATTCGCCATGTATCGCTAACCGCACTAATCGCATATGATAAATCGGACGTGAACAAACCATAGCATACATGAGAGATCCTATCTGCACTAGAGTATGGAACATGTGACATGTACTCAATCTCATTATCGATTGAGGAGATAAGGCCGATGAAAGTCCGAAATGGGCTGCTAAAGGAGTACTAAAGCTTAGCACTCTGCATATTGAACCCGCAAAGAACTTTCTCAATGTACCCTTTCGACTTAGGTATAATTTACTTACTTTTCTATCTCGAGAATCTCCATACCAAGTATCTTCTTTGCTGGTCCTAAATCTTTCATCTCAAATTCTTCACTTAGTTGGGCTTTAACCTTTCTTATCTCTCTTTATCTTTTGTTGCTATCAACATGTCATCAACATAAAGAAGTAGATACACAAAAGAACCATCACTGCTTTTTCTTAAAGTAGACACAACTGTCAAAACTACTTCTTTTGAAATCATGAGAAGTCATAAAGGAATCAAACCTCTTGTACCCTTTGTCTTGGTGACTGTTTCAAACCGTAAAGGGACTTTTTCACAAGCAAACATAGTCCTCTTTTTCGAGACTATAAAACCCTCCGGTTGTTGCATGTAAATATCTTCCTCAAGTTCTCCATGCAAAATGCGTTTTACATCTAACCGCTCAAGCTCCAAATCATGCATGGCAACAATACCAAGCAAAGCTCGAATCGAACTATGCTTAACAACCGGAGAGAACACATCTGTGAAGTCCACTCCTAGAATTTGATTGTAACCCTTTGCAACAAGCCTTGCTTTATATCCGGGTTCTTCAACTCCCGAGTCCCTTCTTTCTTTTAAACACCCATTTACAACGACCTTTTTACCTTTAGGAAGTTTTACAAGATCCCATGTTCTGCTTTTTGTGGAGTGATTCCATCTCCTCTTGCATAGCAAACATCCACTTTTCTCGAGTCTTCACACTAATCGCCTCGTAATAATTAAATGGCTCTTGATTCGCATCTATATCTTCAGCCACATTTAAAGCATAAGCAACTAGATCAACCTCGGCATACTTCTTTGGAGGTTTAATTTCTCTTCTTGTCCTGTTTTTGGCGATAGAGTATTGCGGTGAAGAAGCAACTCTATTCTCAATTTTGTCTTGGCTTGAGGAGTTGATTCTCAGATTAATCGATGCTCCACCGCTTTTGGTTTTCTTTATTGGAAGAGTCTTTAAGAGATAAGTTAGGTAGCATAGCGGTTTCATCAAAACAACATCTCTGCTAATCACAACTTTTCTATTTTCAGGACACCATAACTTATAGCCTTTTACACCAGCTTTATAACCAAGAAAAACGCATTTAATGGATCTCGGTTCCAATTTTCCATTATCAACATGAGCATACGCAGGACACCCAAAAATCTTTAAATCAGAATAATTAGCGGGATTACGGACCATACCTCTTGTGGAGTCTTTTTCTCAATGGCAACGGATGGAGATCGGTTGATCAAAAACATGCGAGAGGTCGCTTCGCCCAAAATGACTTTGTAAGTTGGCATTTGACAACATACATCGAACCTTCTCCATGATCGTTCGTTCATTCGCTCGCAACGCCGCTTTTGTTGTGGAGTATGACGAACGTCAAGTGTCTCATGATCCCTTCGACTTGCACAATCTATTAAACTCATCGAGCGTAACTCTAAGCCATTGTGCATGCACGGAGGTATTTTATCTGCTTTTCCGTCTTTTTCAATCATAATTTTCCAAGACTTAAATGTGGAAAACACATCTCTTTTCGCTTCGGAAGAACGCCCAAACTTTTACGGAAAAATCATCAATAAAGGTTAGCATATAATTAGCTCCACCTCTCGAAGGCACTCGACGGCCCCCACGATCGTAATGGATATACTCCAACGTTTCCTTCGTGTTATGGATTCCTCTAGTGAATCGAACTCTCTTTTGCTTCCCAAAACACACGGTGCTCACAGAAATTCGGTTTGCAAATTCCTTGCCCATTAAGAAGTCCTCTTTGCTTAATTCGCCATGCCATTCTCACTCATATGCCCTAGGCGATATGCCAAAGTTTAGTAATATCATCATCGACAAGGAAGAGGAAGCGACAATTGCATCACCGATATGATAGAACCACAGAAACATATAACTTGGCAATCTTTCTTTGCCCTTTCATCACAACAAGGGACCCTTTGAAATCTTTAAAACCCCACTTTCAGCTGTGTATCTATACCCTTTTGAATCAAGAGTACTCAACGAAATTAAATTTCTTTTCAATTCTGGAACATGCCGCACGTCACTAAGTGTTCTGACAACTCCATCAAACATCTTAACTTTAATTGTTCCAACACCTGCGATTTTACATGAAGCATTATTTCCCATCAAAACAACACCTTCAGATACTGTTTCATAAGTTGTAAACCAATCCCGATTGGGACTCATGTGGAAGGTGCAGACTGAATCAAGTATCCACTCGCCACTTTAGAATCATTGACAGAAGCAACTAGAAGTTCACCATCGCTGTAGTCTTCTACAACATCAGCTTCACCGGAATTTTCTGGCTATTTTCCCTTTTGATTCGCAGCCTCCCTTTTAATCTTATTTTGTAGCTTATAGCACTCAGATTTAATGTGCCCTTTCTTCTTGCAGAAGTTACAAGTTTTACCTCGTCTCAAGATTTCGATCTACCCTTAGATTTACCACGAGGATTCCGTTCTCGTGTTCTACCACGATCATCATCAACATTCCGGTCTTGTCTCCCACGAACAATGAGACCCTCTCCCTGAGAGTTAGGTTTAACCACAAGATACTTCATCTTATCATACGAGGTTAAAGAATCATAAACCTCATCAACTGTGAGAGACTCGCGGCTATATAAAATCGTGTCTCTAAAGGTTGAATAAGACGGGGGCAACGAACAAAGTAGAATCAACCCTAGATCTTCCTTATCATACTGAACCTCCATGGCCTCCAAGTTTGAGAGAATTTCTTTAAACACTGTTAAGTGTTCGTGTACAGACGCACCTTCCTCCAAACGATGAGCATAAAGACGCTGCTTCATATGCAACTTGCTTGTTAGAGTTTTCGACATACATATTTGTTCTAGCCTCTTCCATAATGCAGCGGCAGTTTTCTCTTTCATCACATCCTGCAAAATTTCGTTTGACAAATGCAGATGTAATTGTGTTAATGCCTTTCGATCCTTACGCTTCTTCTCTTCATCTGTTAATGTCGAAGGCATCTTATCTATCCCTAGCAGGGCATCCTCTAGATCCATCTGTGCAAGAACTGCTTGCATCTTAATTTGCCACAACGCAAATCTGGTGTTGCGATCCAACAGCGGAATTTCATACTTCAAAGACGCCATTACGGTGATCGAGATGAATAACCGGAAGCTCTGATACCAATTTGTGAAAAATAAATAGAATAAAATAAATAAAAATAAAGAACACATAAATTTTACGTGGAAACCCTTTCGGGAAAAAAACCACGGGCAGAGGAGAAGAAAATTCACTATGTCGAAAAATTTTTACTCAAATACAAGAGGAATAGACTATGTCTATTTATAGGCTTGCAAAGCCATATTCTAGTAGGATTGAAACACCTTATCCTAATCAATATAAAATAGATGGAGTTTAATAAGGTTTAAAAACCTTATTCTAAAATAAAATAAAAGAAGTCTAGTTCTATATGGATTTTACTTTTATTTTATTTTCCATCGTATTTTATTTAAATAAGAATTTGGGTCACTTAATTCTAACAGTACCTTTAGGTAATAATATAATAGCTCTCCCAAAGCCTTCAATAAGTTTTGAACTACCCGATATTGTATTAACATGGCCATCACTTATTGTCAAATAAGAAAAATATTTTTTATCTTTGAGTATCGTATGTGTTGTAGCACTATCTGCAACACACGTCTCCATTGATTTTGGGTCCAACAAAATTCTATTGAATATTCATTTTTTTCATAAAAATAAACAAAATATAATATGAGAAATGTTGCAAATATTTATTAAATATATAAATTATTCTTTATGAAAGAAAAGAAAGCATACTTAAAACAACATAAAAATGTCAAAATAACATCAACTTTTCTAATGATTCTCAAATAAATCAACCACAACTAGGTGAGTTATATTATTAATGTCATGAAATTTATCACCGTCATAGGCATGATCAGTTTTAGTATCATAGTGAATATGTTTATTGTTTGCCTCCATTTCATCATTTTGGGATATAAAATTTGTCTCCATATTTTTTCCCTTCTTTTTAATGGATACTTGATAAAATTTCATTAAATACTCAAACGTATGACAGGCACGTGACCAATGGCCCTTCATACCACATCGGTAGCATAAATTCTTAATAATGTTTAAAGGATTATTTTGATTACCTCTTTCTTGTCCTTCATTGTTGTTCTTTTTCTGGTGGTTAGAAGTGCCATTGTTATGACCACCATGTTCTCGACCATGTCTCCCACTACGTCCACGACTACGGCCGCGACCGCGACCGCGACCTCTGTATTTTTCATTTTCATAATTATTGTATACTGCTACATTCACTTCAGGGAATGGTACAGAACCAATGAGATGAATTTCATGACTTTTTAATTAACAGCTCATCATTTTGTTGAGGCACCAAAAGATATGAAATCAATTTAGAATACCTTTTAAAACCTTTTTCATGGTATTGCTACTGCAGAAGCACATTAGTATCATGAAAGGTTGAAAATGTTTTCTCTAACAAATCCTCATCAGTTATGTTTTCTCCATATAATTTTAGTTGAGAACTAATTTTTAAAAGTTTTGAATTGTATTCACTTACGGTCTTAAAATCTTGCAACCGTAAGTGCATCCAATCATAACGAGCTTTAAGGAGTATAACCGTTTTCTGATGGTCAAATCGTTCTTATTCCACGACACAATAGGGTCTTTCACAATGAAATATTTCACTTTTAATCTTTCATGTAGATGATGACAGATGAAAATCATTACTTTTGCCTTGTCTTGATTAGATACTTCTTCATCTGCTAATATAGTATTTCCTAAAGCTTTAGCATCTAGGTGAATTTCAACATCTAACACCGATGACAAATAATTCTTGCCTAAGATGCCTAAAGCCGCAAATTCAAGTTTGGCATTATAATCACTTAAATTAAAATAAAAAATTAGTAAAATAGTAAGCATTCTCAAACGTAAAATAATCCAATTATATATACCAAATTTGTAAAATAATAATATATATGTCAAATATTGGCATAAAGAGGAATAATCATAATAATAACTTAAAACAAATTGCATTAATTGAAATTTCTTTTAGAAAAAAATGTATATATAATTGTCATTATAGCATTTGACTTGTAAAATAAATGTGCAAATGTTACCCAAAGCAAATATTTCATCTAGAAAATAAAAAAATAATGATAAAAATATGTATACCATATATAGTTTAACGGGAGTTATTGGGCAAATTATATAAAGTTGAAATGATATGAAATTCATTATGAACTTGTAGAAGCTCGTGCTAATAACATGTTATAGAAAAATTAATCAAACAATAATAATAAGTAAAAGGAGAATGAAAATACAGGAGAATTTTCATTATTTAATTTTTACGTACAATGTGCTATTTATAAGCTCCTTTACATTCAATTAATAAATGTATTACATTCAATCAATAAATGTGAATTAAGTTTTTTAATTACTCTATTTAATCATCTCATAGTTATAAATGAAGTAAAGAATTTTATCTCATTACTTTAATAAATGTTTAAAGCGAACATAAGCAAACATATATATATATTTAAGCATGCATGCATGTATGGTTGATATATATGTTATACTAAAAGGCAAAATAATTTTATTAATGGAAGAGATGAGTATAGAAGCTTTTTGTAATAGTGGTGAGCAAAACCAATTATAATTTATTCAAACCAAACCACAATCTATTTATTTAATTATTTTTATTTCATTACATAAAATAAATCCTCTATTTCTAAATTAGCAAAAATATAAAATACTAAAATATAATTCTTTTAGAACTTTAAAAACCAATCAACCGAATCACAAATTTGGCCCGCTTTTTATCTTGCTTTTAGCAAATTAGAATATTGCAAATTAACCACAACTTTTATACAAAGTTGAACCAAATCATTGCCATCCGTAAAATACACACCCATCAAACGAATCTAGCCACAAAACCACCTAAAAACATTTAATACCCCTAATGCAAAACATTCTTTAATTCTTAGCAGAAACTATATCAACCACCTTGAAAGCATGACCAAAGAGGTGCCCAAATCTTGCATATAATATCAAACATGGTTAAATGATTAGATAAAGACTTTTTAACTGCCTAGGAACTGTGCCATGATTATTAGACCGCTATGAAGATGAGAGCTGAAGGGAATGGGCCAGCTTGTAGGCTGTTTAATGAAGCAAAGAAGGACTACACTGGTGAGCTAAGAACAGAGTACTGCTGAGCTGGGAGAGATGGAGGGCAAAGGAATTTAGATAAGAACTCAGTTATGAACGTGGACCAATGAAACGGCATTGCCCACGGCATATGTCCAGTGAACTATGAATTTTCATATGTTTTTGGAATGAAATAATCTTTTTTACCTCATTTCTCTACTCTATCTGATCTGCATTCACTCTGGGAAAGCGTAAAACTCGGCGACAAATGGTGGAAGGCACGAAACTTAATACACTGCAGGAGCAGATTCAAAGTTTGCAGAGGCAGACGGAAGCAATGAGAGCTGCAGAGAACACTGTGCCTAAATGGTGGGAGGAGCTGCGCATTGGTATTGAAGCCAAGTTTCGGGAGAACCAGACTTACATGACCAAGATGTTGATATTTTGGATGAAAAATTTTAGAATACTAAATCTTATATGATTAATTAAATTTAATATTTTTAATGATACAAATTAAAATCATTGATTGTGAAATTTATAGTTAATAAAAATGTAGGAAATGGATGTTTCAAATGTATATATATAATTTCATATTTACGTTTTTTACCGTTAATTAATTTTTTGTTTTTGGTTACTAGAAAACATATTTCATGAAATCTATTTGCAAACTTAGAACATCATTAACATTAATTTATGAATTATGTATTTCTAAATGTTCACTATCTCATTGTCTTAAACTCAAATTAGACATTGCAAGTTAACATTTATCCCTTAACGCAAAAGTTTTATTAAAACTCAAATATGTTCGAAAAAAAATTAGTTCAAAATGAAAAGAGACAAAATATAAAAGTACATAAATATTTCTATACTTACAAATAAAAGCTTAGGATACATTGAATTTTAACATAATTAAATAGACAAACATGAAGAAAATACAAAGCTCCCTCCCCTTGACTGCATATTGATCTAAACATACATATTCATATCAAAATACATGAGAAAGGAAGCTGTCACTTCATTCATTAAATAGATGCTCCAAGTAGCGGTAACAATAGCAACATGCGATATTGTTTAGTTTGCTTGGATGAGGTGGGCGTCAATGTCTTTGGAGATATCTTAAACCAATTGCAGTAGAGTCTCGGGGTGCGCAATCCCATCGTGTAGCTTCTCGTATTCCAAAGTCCAGTGCACTATGCTGCCACTATCCTTGCTCTTGGGCGAAACTAGAATCATAGCTACAAAGCTCTTGTACTCTTCCATTAGATCTCCTTCAATCACTCTGAAAGTGATGAAATTCTTATCAGGGTCTACCGCTTCCACTACTTCCTTTGCCTTTTTAGCCTTTCCATCTAAGCAAATAACCTTTTTTCTTTAACAAAACAAAAAGAGCAACAAGTGATAAGCATTAAAAGAAATTGGGTTTGTTATGTTATATCATACCATGCACATAACTCCAGTGGACAATGATACCGACTTTCCCTCTTTCACCTTCATGTAGATCGCATCCTTGAATCTTGTGGTGCACGTGATGTGGTTTGTGGGCGAACATTTCATGGAACTGCTCGGGAGAAGCCTTAATATCTACATCTGCCTCAAGCTTACCTGTAAGAGTTGAAGATGCCATTGTATCACCCACAATGTTTGATGTGGGAGTGGTTTGTTTGATGTTTAGGCTAGGCATTATTTATAGACCGATGTCAATGTCTAAAGCAAAAATCCTCTCCAAATGACACTACTCAATTTCCTATTCGTTCACCAATTATCATTTAACATATATTTAATTTTGCACACTTGGTTTACTTATTGAATCTTCTTTGAACCAAAAATATAAAAGTTTGATTTTACTCAAATTTTATTCATGAATATTAAAAATATTAAATCTTGGATTCACTTATTTGATTCTTTTTTTTATGCTTTTCATATTCGTTTTATGATTTATGTTCAGGGTTTATAACTACTCTTTCCAACAATGTCATTTTCTAGATTCAAATCTACATTCTCTTGGGAGTATAATGTGCTTTACCACTGTATCCAATACTTGATTTGATGAACACAAAAATTAATGTTTTAATAAATGGAAAAATATTTTATGTAAATAAATAAGTTTGAACATGGTACCAACATTATACTAAACATAATAAAAACAAAGGACAACATGGAAAAATTCAAAAATTAAAGAAAACACAACCTTATACATTGCATTATCAAAATATGTTAAATTCAAAATTTATATAAATTTGTGATACCTAATTGTACAAATTGATCATTTTAATGTCTATATGGACTAATTCATTTAACTATTATTATTATTATTATTATTATTATTATTATTATTATTATTATTAAAAACTAGATGATCATACAAAAGTTAAAGTTATAGAAATATTTCATAAAAAAATTATAAAAGTGTAGTTTTGTATTAGAATAAATTGATTATTTCTTAAATATAATAATTATAAGCATAAGCACAATGTAATGCCTTAGAATTTTTTATTTTGAAATTGTTAATTTATGTTAAGTGAATTGATTTGGTTTAGTGGTTTAGTGTTGTGTTTGTATGTGAGAGGTTTTGTGTTTGATTCCTTTCCTTTGAATTTTGATTATTTTTGTCCCAACCCCTGACTTAGAATATTTGGCTTATCTTTAATTTTTGAGTAATTTTTTTACAAGAATAAGATTGTTGGTTTAATGGTAAGGCTTTAACTTACCCATAAGTCTTGTGTTCAAACCTTAAGTGTGCGACGTAGAAATATTTTTGCTCTCTATTTTCTATTTTTCTTTTTGGTTTTCCTCAATTCTTTTTGTGTTACTGAAACTTTCCTTCCCTGTCATTTATCTTTCTGATTATACTTTCATTTATTTTTTCCATTAATCATCTTGTTTGGTCTTTTACCGTCACTCTGTCTTTCCATTGATTAAACCATTATTTACGTACCCTTTTTTCTCTGCCTCTCTGTTTTAAGCTCCTTTTCTTACATGTTGGTCGTGTGTGATTGGAGTGTTAAGTTTCTGTATGGAAATATCTAATAAGTAAGATTGATTTTTAGTTGGTGATTGTAATAACCCAAATTTGGCCGGGCCTTGGAATCCAAAACCAAAATTAAAATAAATAAATGTTTATTTGTTAAACAGTCCCTTTACAGCCCAAAAGTTAAAACCTACACTCGGTAGCCCAAATACCATTTAAACTACTATCTCTTAACCCGTTTACACCCTTGACCCATTACAATTACAACCTTAGCTCAAATATACCCAAGGCCCAGACCTAAACTAGACCTAAATAACAGAGGCCCATAAAACCCAAAATTATCAGCTAGGGTTTTCAACCCTAGCTCTTTCCCCTCGCGCCGCAACAGTTTCTGGAAGCTTCGGGGGTGTCGGTACAACTCCCCAGATTGAGGCCATCAATGCATACTGACGCGCCATCAATGCGTCCGTCCCTCTCGTGACCGTCCAAGCACCGCGATCTCAGGCCTCCCTTCTAGCCTTGGCACCACCGTTAACGCCGAGATCGTTGGGATACCTGCAAGAAAAGGAAACACAGCAGATACAAAGAGCAAGAAAAGGAAACTAAAAGAATCTCAGTATATCAGTCAAAGATACCATAGACAAGAAATCAGAGATTTCTTTCCTTATGTAATAAATCAGTAGGCTATAAAAAGCCTTTGTAACTCTTGTAACGATTACACACACACACAGATACTCATACAGAAATAAAAAGAGAATACAAGCAGTTTCAAAGAAAAGGTGATTTAACTGTGTGTTTTTTTAGAACATATGCATGTATGTATATTATTTTTAGCAAAAATAGTAGCTTTTAAAAAGGGGGAAGAGATTACCTGTGGAAGGACGAGGATTTTAACCCTCAGACCACCGTACAGGGCGGCGCGTGAGTGCATGAGGAGACCCCTGGACAGAGGCTCAGCAGCTTTGGGATCGGCCCCCGAATCCTCTTCCAGAGGATTTTTTTTCTTTTTTTTAAAAAAGGGATGTTAAAATGATTTTTAGGGGTGAAATTTGACTTATATAGTCTATTTAAAACGGTGTCGTTTTACAACTATAGGATCCGCACGTCGACCCGATTACCCGGGGAGGGTCCGAGCATTTTTGAGAATTGGGCTAATTGCCCAATTGGTCCTCTTGCAATTTTTATACTTTTAATTTCATTTTATTTATTTGTTTATTTGGTATTAATCTTTTACTTCTGTTTCAATTTGACCCTCCCAATGATTTACAATCGTATTAGGGGAAACGGTGACGTTTTGGGAATAGGGCTATTTGCCCAATAACTCCCTTTGATTTTGCGAATGTTTCAAATTGGGTCTCAATTCAGCTTTAGCTTTGTGAATTTGCCCCATAATTTTGTTAAACATCAAATTTAGTCCTATATTTATTATATTATTATATATATATATATATATATATTGTATTATTTGTTTATTTTAATTTTACTTTTATATTATATATTATAAAATTGTTTTATTATGAGTATTATTTTTAATTATATATTATTATTATTACTTATTATATATATTATTTTCCTTAAATTATTATTTTCCATCTTTTCACATATATTATATTTGTTACTTATATATATATATATATTGTTTTATATGTTACATTATATCTATTATTTTTCTTATATGTTTATATTACATTTCATTATATAATCCTTATTATGTTTTATTTTCACATTATTTATTGTTTTTTATATATGTATATTATGCATATCATGTATATAAATTATATTATTTTATATATATTATTCTAAAATGTAAAGAATTATTATTAAATCATATTTTAACCCACACTATATACATATTTTTATTAATTATTTATTTATTTACTATATATTATTTTTTTTAAACTAATATTGTTATATTATGAAATCTCTTACATACTTCTAAACCAATATATTATCATATAATTATTATTCTTTTATTATATTATCTATTAAATATTATTTTAAAATGGTTATGAAATGTCATGTTTTTTAATTGTATGTATATTTTGTTAGCAATCAATTACTTTTTTTATATATATATTAGTTTCTTTTCATATGTCTTATATTGTATGTATCATGTATGTGTTAAATGTTATTATTATTATATGTTATATTTTGTAGACACGTACATTGATATTATTCTTTTATTTGTATGTCATCTATTATTAAATCATGGCTTTCTTATATATCATGCATTATTTAATTATTACCTCGTATATTTGTATATTTTATTTATTCATTCTCAATACATGCTATATATATATTTTTGTATGCATAGTGTTAATATTTGCCATGTATATATAATTTTATGCATCTAATGCGATCTTCATATTATTACTATCATTTTGTTAAAATGCACGTATTATTTATTTACTACAATAATATGTTACTATGTATGATTTATAGTACAATAAAAGTCCCCATCTATCTTTTTTTAAAAATAAGGCCCCAAAGTTTTCAAAAAAATATAAAGGCAATGCTTGATGTTTGGAAATTTCGAAAAGGTAGTACCCTAACTTATTGGGTTGCAACTTTTCTCGTTAAGTTCGAATAGTCAAGTATCCTTCTAAGTTTTAAAGGATTTCAAAATATAAGTGACTGTCTTGGAACTGCAAAGTGATATGTTTACTGGATATAGCATTTTGTTGTTTCGAGATAGGGATTCCTAAAAGGCTAACTTAAAGCCAATACTTTGATATAAGTAAACCCAAGTTTTCAAATATTTCAAAGAGGATTACATATTAAAATTTCTAATTTTCGACATTAAAGACATTTTGATAATCAATTAGGTACCAATTTTTGGGAGTAATTAGGGTGCTAGCCCTTCCTCGTACGTAACCGACTCCCAAACCCATTCTTTTGATTTCGTAGACCAAAACTAATGATTCTAAAACAAAATGTTTTAAAGGTGATCCAATCACACCTAAAAAGATTGGTGGCGACTCCCGTTTTCGTTTTTAAAGTTGATTCCCATTTTCCAAAACTCGATTTGAAAATGGTCTCGACAATGATTTCTGTTTTGAGGCGATTTCTCATGGATGGTTAGTAGTCTGTATTGTTATTGATTGGAGTGGTCTGATTATGTCAGTGTTTCTGATAGGAGAAGATCGTGAGGCGCACCCTCTTCCTACGAGTTGAGGGCCTTTGAACTGCTTCTTCTTAGGTTAAGTGTTCGAATGCTGAGTTATGGACTAATTTCGGCTAGGGCCAAATACCCTATTGTTTAGGCCGAACAAGTGATTTAGTTTTAGTATATTGTTACAATCAGTTTGTTTTGGATGTCATTCATAGGGTCTAGAAGTGTGCTGTAGTGTCGCTGTTCAGAAAATCATCAGGTGTGTGACTCGAACTCCACTAAATTGTGAAATTGCATGAAACTGAATTTGCCAATCAAAGTCACATGGCTGTGTGTCTAGCCATGTGAGCCACACGAGTGTGTGTTTGGCCGTGTGCCAGGCTGTGTGGGTCACACGAGCAGGATACTTAAGGCGTGTGGGCCCATTTCGTAGGTTAATGTGTCCGAATGTGTGATTCGTAAAATTCTATAACGGTCAAACGGCCATATCTGAAATCGGTTAAAACCATTAGGTAATGCATGATGATTAAATGCAAACATCCTGTGAGTATAAGCAATATGTTAAAACCATATATTTGTTTTATGAGTATTTAAGCATGCCTCTATATTGTATCTCTGATTTTACCGCTGTGCATAATTTTGGCCTGTGAAATTGTATGCTTTAAAAGCACATCTTTGATATGATAAGCTTATAAATGAGCATGTATAGTCTGAATAAATCTGTGCATACGATATGTTTTTACATGTGCATTAGGGTGGGAGGAAGTTCAGGCATTGTAACGCTCCAAACCCAACCTAGACGTTATGGCCAAATTTGGGAATGTTAAGAAGAAAAGTTATAATTCTAACCTTATCATTTTGAAAACATCGTATATTTTTGCTACTAAAAGAGTCTACTTATTTAAAAACGTGTTGTTATTCTTATCAATTAAAACCGTCAATTGTTTACATTTTCAAGTAAATCAAATAGTTTGTAGCGAAAGTTCTTAAATCGTTGTATTATGAAAAGCCGAGTTTATTTCCTCGAAAACGGTTGATTGTAGAAAAACGGTTGTTTTCGAAAATCATTTTATCAAACGTCATTGCAAGATATCCCAAATTAAAATCCAAATCTAAAATAAAATCCAAATGTCTAAAGATTCCCAAAATTACAAAACTCTCATAACCAAAATTTTAATCGAGTAAATTATGTAAATAATGTTTTACATAATCATGGCATATCTGAGCTCCCGTCACACCAACTCGTTTAAGCCTGAGGATTACCTTAAAGTAACAAACAAATAGAATGTGAGTTTTAAAACTCAGTGTGTAACTCAACAGAAACATAAATTCAAATTCAATCACATGGCAGAACAGATTCAAACATAAATATTTTACAAAATCAAATTTGTAACAGAATCATACAGATACGGATATACATAGTCCTACCCCTGTTATTTACACACCAACTCTAACCATTCCAACACACCACGTGGGGTATAAAAACACCTACCCAGCCCTACACACCACATAGTGTCCATACGATACTTTTCAGAATAATAGCAGCATTGCTGCCAGTATATTGGCAATATCGCCTCATACAAAATACTTTCTTCTCATAATGCATAACCCGCCCCATAGGTAGATACAAACAGAATATCAAATATAATAGTATAACAGATACTAGAGTGTATATCACATGTATACTTGTATAACAAATACTAAACATGCTCATACATAACAGAACAGATCATACATATAATATTACACAATACCTATGTAGATGTTATTTATGTTAATTTCATTCTAACAGAGTAGTAAATTTCATGCTTTACGACTTATACCATACATAACGACCCTACGAAAGGCCCACAGTCGATTGGGACGACATATACGATCCTAGGGACAAATTTTGAAATTTGAATCCACACGCCCATGTGGCTAGCCCGTGTGGGCCTACACGCCCAAAATGGCTTAGCTCGTGTGGACAACACGGCTTGGCACACGACCCACACACGTCCGTGTAGCCCACACGGGCCAAAATGGCCTAGGTCTTGTGTCACACAGTCTCCACTCCAAAATGGCCAAAATATATTAGGAAAAAGAACTTTAATTGTTTAGGTATATGAAAGAAATGTTATAAGATTTGCCTCCACTCCAAATTCCTTCTGATGGAAAAAGAATTTTACTAACAGATGCTAATGACAAATATTGGAGTGCAATATTACTTGAAGAAAAAGAAGGGAAAAGACATCTTTGTGGACTCAAAAGTGAATTTCAAAAGAAAAAATCCATTATCATTCCACTTTCAAAGAAATTCTGGCATTTAAAAAAGGCATCTCAAAATTTGAATTTCATCTTGTAGGTACATTTTTCTTGTTGCAATAGATATGTCTTGTAACGCCTCAAAAACTTAAATTTTTGTTTTTGCGAATGTGTGACACACAAGTCTATATCCGCTTCAGTGGTTAAGTGTTCTGGGTGTGTGTGGGAGGTCCCAAGTTCAAGCCATGACTTGGGTAAATTTTGGTATTTTTATGAATAAAGCCCAATCTTTGGTTGATAGGCTTTTAAATAAAAGATGGTAAGTAATTGACAGAATGGGCCTGCTAGTTTGGTGGAGTATTAATATGTTAGGGTCCTGTGTTTGAATCCCTGCACGAGCATGGATGATGTTTTTGCTCCAAATTTCATCTAGAGTTGTGTAAAATTGGATTTCTGAGTAGTTGGAGGTTAGTGGGATTAGTGGTGAGATAATTATGGGATTTTAGGATTTTATCAAAATCTTTTTTCTAATTTCGGTTCATCCAAAAATTTCTATTCTCTCTTCCTCAAAATTTCTTCCATTGTTCTGACGTTTATTCACCTTTTTTGCTGCCGGATTTTCACCTCTCCCTCCCTCTTTTCTTTTTCGTTTACCTTGCTAAGTGAAAAACTTTCTTTTTGGTGCAGCATTTTATCGTGCTGATTCGGTAAGTGTTGCTTTCCCTTAGTTCTGTGGTATTTTGATTAAGCGAATAACATGAGGGTTCGTCTTACTCTCGTTTAGGTACTGTTCGAAGGTTGTAAATGAATATTTCAGTGGGTGGTGAAGGCTGGTTATCATTTCTGTCATGGTGAGTTTTTCGGATCATTGTTGGATTAGTTTCTCGAGTTTTTCATTTGGGGGTTTTGATTAATAAGGAATCAAATAATTAATTAAGTGTTATATTAGTCAAATATAAGTTCTTGAAGGCTTGGGTTACTTTTCACGGCGAATCAACACCAGATGTGTACCCGAAACACAGAAAACGAGATTCAGTGAAAAGCCAAAAAAGCTTTCTGTAGACGACACACAGGCGTGTGGTCGCCCATGTGGTAGGCCATATGATGGAATAAGACATGTGATCTATGAGTCAAGTCGTGCGCGCATGATACGGCCGTGCGATGGCCAGGTAGGCCATTGCGACACACGGTCTAGACCGATTTGGGTCGTGTGGGCTACTCGGGCATGTGGGCCCATACGGGTAAACCACATGGGTGTGTGAAATTCTGGGCCAGGTCGTGTGATCCACACAGCCAAGGCCAATTTGGGCCATGTGGGCCACATGAGTGTGTAGGCCCACACGGGCGTCTGAGCCCATGTTTCTGAAAAGTTGCTTATGGTTGCACGGGTCGCCCAAGTCGACTGTGAACCTACTATAGGGTCGGTAAGCACTACTTAAACTCTTTGATTATGTGGACTGTTTGTATGATATCTGAACTGAGCATGTATGCTAATATGAATGTATAGACTGTAACTGCATAATAGCATGACATTTTTTCTATGTTGCATTACATCGGATGGGTTATCGTTATTTGGAGGAAGTGTCTGAAAGGCTATCAAGTTTGTTATCTGGCAGCTCTATTGTAAATTTCTGATTATGTAATGCATTTCAGTACAACATGGTGTGTAGGGATGGGTGGGTTGATTTAATCCCCACATGGTATGTAGGGATGAACGGAGATGGTGTGTAGAGGCTGGTGGGTAGGATTCTGATTTTCTACTATTGCATACTGTATCTGAGATGGGCCAATGCTCTAATATATATCTGGAACTGTATCTGATTGGGGTAAGGCCCAAACTGAATTTGTAATAGGCTTAGGCCCAGCCTGTATTTGGCGGTATTTTGATGTGCTCTGTATGCATGTTTTTCTGTGGGGATTACACACTGAGTTTGCGAAAACTCACCCTTTCTGTTTAATCTGTACAAGTAATCCCCAGACTTGATGGATCAGTGCAACGGTGGACTCGACGGTGGCCACACGTAAATTTTAGATTATTTCCTTAAATTTTCAGATTTTATTACTTATTTAGGGGTTTGATGTAACTTATGGACCTTAGACTGTCTGGCTTTAAGTTTTCAGTTTCTTTGATGGCCTTACGATTTATTACTGCTAGTCATGATAAAACTCAGTTTTCACTAAGATCAAACAATTTTTCTAAATAAGTGTTTTTTTAAAGCTTCCGCTAAAAAGATATGATTTTAAGCATAACGAAAAACACGCATTTTACTTCGAATTAAAATAAAGGCAAAATTAACTGGAACGATTTTAACAAACTCGTTTTCAAATTCTACTCCATGTAACATCACCAGATTTGGCCATAACGCCTAGGCTGGACTTGGGGTGTTAAATGTCTTCTTTCCCTCAAATGCTCAAGTTCAAACAGAAGACAGTCCCACATCCTCAGCTCCTTAGATGGGCTGAATGGTTATCAAAATTCTCTTTTTATACTAAACATATCAAAGGAAAGGGAAACATTCTTGTGATTTCCTTTCTAGGCCCAATAAAGAAATCTTTGCTTACAAAAGAACTTTTTGGCCTAAACCTATAATGATGTATAGGCCAGCTTCTTCATCCTCAACCTTCCATACTTCCTATCCTATCGCTCCTAACCTCAACCTAGAATTTCCACTAGAAGTTATGAATCTTGTTCATCAAAAATCTTTTCATCAAAAGACCAAAGAAATGGTGTTTGAATATTAGATTCAAATCTCCTCTACTATTTAACAAAAGCTGTTAGAGGAAACATTAAACTGGAACATCATAATTTTTTCACCTTTTTAAGTTGGTTTCATCCCTTACCACAATGGCTAAACATGATAAATCAGTATTACCATGAAAAATCAGGACTTTACATGATAATTATCTTTTATAAGCCCAAATATTTCATGCAATGTGGAAAATCAACTCAGTTAGGATCTTTTCATGTTGCTTGGATACACAAGGTTTTTCCTGATGATATCATAAATTCTTATTTTCATTATGGAGAAATCCAAAAATTCCTTTGTCAGCTTAACAAAGTTATCCCGTTTGAAGTATGGCATCCTCCAAATGTCACTACTCTATGGGATACTTGGCCAGTCCAACATAAACCTTATCATAAAGAAATTTTGAAGGCTATCCAAGAATACTATAAGAATATTCCAAATCCAACAAAATGGTCTCAAGATTATCCTTCGTACTGCAGTCAAATCAATCATAACAAGATAAGGATCCAAGATGAACAAGAAGATAAGTCTGAAGATGAGGATATGTAACGATGATTACAGTGAAAGTTCCCTTGATAGTGCACAATTTCCTCATTCCAATGCCAACAGCTGAAGCACTCTGAAGAATCTTTACTTTTGCTTTTCTTTTATGTCAAGAAGATGTACTATTAAGAATCTTTACTGTTGTTTGTGTCCTTTATTTCTTCTTTTGCTTTACTAATTATGTATTTGCACTGTAACTATTTTGGTTGTTTCTCATCTCTTTCATCTATAAAAAGGGATGTTTTCTATCTTGTAAGATCATCGAGTTTTCTATCTAATAAGATATCAATGTGTTTTTATGGCTTTCTAAATTTCCCTTCTTTCTCACTAAATTTTCTTTTAGACTTGAATGAATTCATGAGTTAAATTATAAAGTTGTAATAGAATATGCTCTGTGCTTGTCATATATAGATCCTGCACATCAGAAAAATTAAAACTCTAATAAAAAAATGTCAATATTGTTGAGAATTGCAGAAGTTTCTTGAATTAAATATTTGTAGCTAAAAGGCAGTGCATGTTTGAATGACCTAGAGGGATGGTCTATATTTTTGGCATAGCATACCTGCTACAAGTTCTTATTTCTTAAATCCCATCTAATATTCTCACCCTTATTGGTATCAGAGCCAACAATTGCTCAAAACTCATGAATTTAATCTCATTCAGAAGGAATAATTTAGAGAGAAGTATTTTCAATTATGTTTGATAAAATGTTGTCATGACCTTTTAACTCTTCAACTTCTCTTTCAGTGCCTAGTATTCCTTTAAAGTCTCATTCTGCAAAAAGATGTATTCTTTATATGAAATAAACTATTTTAAGGAGGAAGATAAGATCCAATTCAAAAATTTATATATAAAATAAATAAAATTATATTACTAAATTTTATGATTAAATTATTAAAATATTAATTATAAAAATTATCAAAATATATATGAAATATATTTAACTTCATTCAAAAGTAAATTGATACCTCCCATAAGATAATACTATCATTATCGAAGAAATATGAAAACAGATCATAAGTCACGTTAGCCATAATTTAGAATAGCGATAGCTAACAATATACCAGATCTACAATATCTGACAAAGACGGGCAATGCTGTCGAGCAAATTAATTCAACATTTTCTAGATAAAAAATAAATAGATGTTGTCATAAGGATGTGATGGTGTATGAAAAACTTTATAATTATAATTAATAATATTAATTTTAGTTTAATGTGTAATTGTATACATAAATTTTAATTTGGTGCAATTATACACGTAAAACATTAATTATGGTTTAAATGTATACTTAAACTTTAATTTTAATTTAATCATACACATTTAAAAATAAATACATCAATTTTTTATATTGGATAAATATAATTATTTATGTATACTATATATAAACATAAAATAATGTTATATCAATAATAGTATTAATAATTTACAAGAACTGGATCAAATCAAAAATTTATATATTCAATTACACATTAAATCATAATTCATGTATAATTTTAATATTTATCTTTTATCATTAATATACATGTTAAAATTAAGATTATAATAAAAAAACTTACAAAAGATCCCTTAATAATTTTATATAAAATTTTGGTCACCAAAAAAATAATTTTACCCTTCAAAATCTAAATTGAGTTATAATTTAAAGCATCAATATTGTTAAAGATTTTTCAAAAGTACGGATTCGAGTTGACTTATATGTATAATTAGTTTTCCTACTCCTACATAGTGTTTATTTAATAAAATATGCTATATTTATTTGTTAAAATTTTGTGCAAAATTTTGAATGTTTGATAATTTAAATCATTCTGAAAGCAAAGCAAAACTATAATTAGGGGTTTGTAGTCTAGAAAAGGAAGAAAAATTGTCAGTGTTTCAAAATTTTATTTTTTAAAATTTTTTAAATTACATTGTAATAGCTCATTTTTGCTCGGCCCATTTCAGTATTTAAAATAATAAACCCCCAAAAAATAAAAATAAAACAAAGTCCAAGTCCAGTACAAAATTACAAACATATAAGTTGGCCCAATCGGAAGGGCCCATTACTTGAAAAGATTTAAGGTTCATCTATAAACTTGACTCATATGGAAATATAATCTTTAAGGATATGCAATCTTAGATATGATATGCAATATTAGATATGATACAATTTTAGATAGGATATACAATCTTAGATATGATATGTAATATTAGATATGATACAATCTTAGATATGATATGTAATCTTAGATATGATATGTAATCTTGAAGATATGATCTTGTAATTTTGGAGATTTAATTTGTAGATATTCTTTAATCTTAACCGTTGATGTAATTGATCTGTACCGTTGGATTTGGGGAGGCTCAACTATAAATAGAGGCCTCTCCTTCATTGTAAATCACTTGAGTTTTGGGAAGCAATAAGAATTCTTGAGAGCATTTACTCAAATTTCTCTCCTCTTATGTTCTTACTCTCGTGGTTTGTTCTTATTTTATTCTTCGTCTATCTTAGTTTTTCAACCTTTTTTTATTTTAATTTCTTCATTTTTCAAATATGTATATTTATTCCTATCTTTTATACATTTGATTATGTATTTTATATATTCTAATATTTAACCTTTTTATATAGTTTATTTTCAAATATATATTTTCTATGCATGTATATATATTATATTATCATTTCATGTATTTTAAACTATTGCATTATATTTTTATAATTTGTAAATGTTCTATTTATTCATTTTTTAGTGTATGTCATTTATCTTATTTGTGCATAGTTTCATTTTTTGATATGCTATGTTTAATTATTTCTTTTATGTGCTATTTTATGATATATATTGTTGTATAATTTTTGCATGTATTATATTTTTCTTTTAGTTTACTCCTGTTTTTATTTGTTTATTATCTTATATTTACCCTAGTATGATTTTTTATTAAATGTATGTTCATGTTATTTAGTTTTGTCTTAATGATATTATTTATGTTTGTATGGAAATGTTAAAATATTTTGTACATCTATGCTTCATGATTCATTAATATGTCATCCTAAAACGTCATTTAAAATAATATTCCAAGGTTTTTTTTTTAAAAAAAAAATGAAAGACAATGCTTGATGTTTGGAAACTTCGAGAAAGGTAGTGCCCTAACTTACTGGGTTGCGACTTTTCTCGTTGAATTCGAATAGTCAAGCACCCTTCTAAGTGATTTTGAGTTTTCAAAACTTAAACAATTATTTTGAGATTTCAAAACATAGTGTCCTAACTTATTGGATATGGCGTTTTGTTGTTTCGAGATAGAAATTTTTGAAAGACGAGCTTAGTTTCGAAGGTTTTAAAATGTTGCGTCCTAACTTACTGGATGTGATGTTTTGACTCGTTTGAAATAAGTGAGCCTTAATTTTCAAAATTGAGACATTCTAATTAAAAGAGGTTTGCATCTTAAAACTTTCAAATTTCCGACATTAAAGACACTTGATAATCAATTAGGTACCAATTTTTGGGCGTTACGAGGGTGCTAACCCTTCCTCGTACATAACCGACTCCCGAATCTGTTTTCTCGACTTTCGTAGACCAAAATTAATGTTTTAAAACAAAACATTTTATAAGGTGATCCAATCACACCTAAAAAGATTGGTGACGACTCCCGTTTTCGTTTTTCGTAAAGTCGATTCCCATTTTTCAAAACTCGATTTAAAAATGATTTCGACATAAACAATATAAATTAAGACAAAATATAATATTTTTACATATGTTATTAATACAAATATTAATATCATTATAAATGTTAATAATTTTTGTTATTTTAATTATAAATTTATGAATAAATGTTAAACTATACAATTAAGAAAAGCATAGGAACAAATGTGCTAACTTTAAAAACCTCAAAATAACATTTAAATTGAATTTCAAACAAAATAATAAAAACCCTTTTTAAAACAGATACTTGCTTTAAAAAATTCATAGGAACTAAATTATTAATTTAATAATATTATAAATCTATTGATAAATAGTTGCTCATATAGCTCTTGTAGCTCCTAAATAATTTATAGTGTACTTTAATTATCTTTATAATTTATGGTGATTGAGACCCTATAAATAGAAGGCATGTACAAGCTTATTGAATCTAAAAGAAAAAGTAGAATTATCCTTTCACTTTTGTGTCTATTCTTTTCTCTTATTCTTACTATAATTCTCTTAGTTTTATAATACGTTATCAGCACGATCTAACTTAGAAGTAAATTTCTTATCTATTAAAGATCAGACTTATCCTCCATAATTTTTCATTCAAGCTTTATACACAATATGCAAAAAGTTTTACAGGGAGTTTTTATTTAAGGTTTTATATTAGATTTTTTAAAGCCTTGAATAATTATGATGATTTTATTTATTTTATTTTATTTATATATTTTAAGGATGGTAAAAATTTGATCTCAATATAGATCTTGATTGAAAGTAATTTTATGTCAAATTTTATGGATTGCTTGTCATGTTATTGAAACTTTAGTAAAAGATAAGAAATTTAGGTAAATTTACTTATCACATCACATACTTATATGTGCCTAGATTTTTGTCCATAAAATTGTTTTTCTTGATATATGCTATTTGATAATTGCTTGGTGATTATGTTTGAATGATGATAGATTAATTTTAATTTTATAAATTGATAGATTTGTAAATAACGATAAATAATTTTATCAACCATTTTTATTAATCAAGGCCTAAGGTTCATCATAATATGTGACTTTGCGTCGGTTCTTAGCCATTATTAAATTAATTGTTTTATGAGTTTATTTGATGTTTTCAATTTCAATATATATTCTAAATTCTAGAAAACATGTCTTTTTGAATTTTGATATAGGTATAATTTTGATTTAGTGTTCTTAATGTTGAGGTGTATCAGTATCATATAAGTTATTTTGAAATTTTGCTATTGATGAATTTTGATTGGATTCAAAATATACTATTGGATCTTGATTGACTTACGTCTTAATAAAATCATCAAGACTCAATGTCAAACAAGAAAGGTCAACTTATTAGATCTCTATCTTTACGGATTTGTTTTTTCTCAACAATAACATCTTTAAATATTAATTTGGCTTGATATATGATTTAAATATTTGAGATGATATTCCTTTTTATGTTTTAATTGTAACGCCCCAAAGTTTTTATTGAAATTTATGAAAGTGATATATACTTGCTTCAATGGTTAACGGACTTGTGTATGTTTTAGAGGTCTTTGATTCAAGTCTTTGTGGGGACTAGTGGGGTTATTTTATTTTTGCAACTTTGTGGGATGTTCCGCTTGTGGAGGTTAGGGGGTTAGTTGAGATAAGTTGTGGATTTTGTTGGGTATCTTATTTTGCTTTATCTTTAAAATAATCATAAAAATAATATTTTCAATTTTCCTTCTCATTTACTCACGTTTCAATTGGTTTTACCCACTTTTCCATTTCTTTTGCTTGATGTCTGTTCTTGTGGGGTAGTTGCAAAAAAAAAAAAAATTGTCACTTTCTTTCTTTTGTTTTTCCACTCCAAAGTTCTAGACTTTCTTGTTTTGGTTTTTTGAGTTCTCCAATTGCGGTGATTAATTTATTTACTACTCCGTCTTGTGTAAGTAACATGTTCTTGTATTATTTGGTATTTCTTTATTTTTGGTTTTAGATGGGGTGTGTGTAGCGAGTTATTTCGTATTAATTGTTTAAGGTTTTTTAGGTGACATTCATGAGACAATTGATCCTCCGATAATCTAATTTTGTGGTGTTCGACTGTTGTGTTGTGGGTAAGTCATTTAACATAGCGTTGGAAGTTTCAATTAGCATAATTTGGCCATGTTGTTGTCGATTTCACATTTAGATTCGATTAAGGAAGGTGTTAATTGCATGTATTTTCTGTCAATTTAGGTTTGTGGTTTACTCGTGTGTGATTTGGGATCAAAATCCAACCAGGTGTGTAACGAGAAACCTGAAAATAAGCGAACAACGAAAGCAGAAAAATGACATTGTCAACTCCACACGGCCGTGTGTGGGACTGTGTGTGACACGCAGTCTGCGTTATTTGGGTCGTGTTGACCACACGGGCGTGTGGGCTCAAAATTTCAAAATTTTTCCCTAGGGTCATTGTAACAGCCCGTTTTTTGTCAAATTAGAATAGTGGTTTCAGAACCATAAATCTGAGGTCAAAATATTTATTTTATTATTATTTTGAGGTCTACAGTATGATAGTCTGATTGTGTGAAAATTCCGTTAAGAAATTTTATCGTTTGAGTGCTTAATTTGGTAAAAAGGACTAAATCCGTAAAGTGTAAAAGTTGTGTTCTAATAGCTAAAGATGTCTAATAGCTATAGAATTTTAAAGTGAAGCTCCTTAACTGGTAATTAGACCATTAATATTATTAGTGGACAAAGATGGACATCATTTATATGTTTTATAAAGGTTAATAGTAAGGTTAATTTTGTAATTAGTAAAATAAAACAAAATTAAAGTATGAAAAAGAAATATATCATCTTTCTTTCTTCTTCCTCTAATAAAAAATTAGAAACAAGAAAGCCATTGTTGAGCTCTTGAAGGTTGAGTTATAGACTCCTTGCATGTAAGTGCATTTTTGCTCTGTTTTTAATGATTTCTATGTTTTCGGAGTTGTTGTAGCTTAATCTAGCTAGCCCAAGGACTAATTTGTGAAACTGTTAAAAGTCTAGGGTTTTACCATGAATATATGTTAGTTTTTTTTGTTTTGTTTTATGTTTGATGGATGAAAATGGATGCTTGATGATAGTTGAACAACTTTAATAAAGGAAATTTTGATGAATTTGTCAATTAGGGGTTAAATTGAAAAATAGAAAAATATTCATGGTTAAATTGTGAAATAAATGGAATATAGGGCTTGCTAGGGACTTAATTGATATTCTTCTAGCATGGGTATAAGTTGAATTGTATGAATTTGCGTTTTTATGAGCTAGGGACTAAATTGTAAAGAATTCAAAATTCAAGGGGAAAAAGTGTAATTTTTCCATAATATGATTTTTGGGTTAAATTGAATAGAATAAAAATTAAATAAGGCTCAGTTTGTTTGGATGTAAAACATTTTCCAGAAAATATTTTCATCCTTTTCCAGTGTTTGTTTGGCTGAAAATAATTTCCTAAAGGAAAATCAATTACAAAAAACGAGAAAAGAAGCCCCTTACTTTTGGAAAATGTCTTACTCTTTATAATTCGGTAAGACATTTTCAGGAAAATTAGAAGCCAACACTGATCTTCCCTTCCCCTTCCTTTTCCCCTTCTCCTATCCTTGACACCTGATCTTCTGCTTGCCGTCAGCCAACACCGACGTTCGTCAAAGCTTTTCTTTCTTCAGCTTTTTCTCTAATAGGTTTGTTACAATGTCATCAATCCAACACACTACCTTTTCTCTTTTTTTTTTCCTCAGTTGCTCTTTTAATCGGTGTTGATTACTTAAGTTTTCTGTTAGATTCATTTTCTCTTTTCTTTAACGATCTCTTCTATTTTTGCAACTAGTTGAATCTTAAATTATGATCTGTTAGAATTAATTTCATATTGAATCTCTTTTTTTGTTCAAATTCTATTGCAAAGATTGGGGAAAAAAAAGGTACTGCTTCTGTTTTTTAAGTAGTTTTAAATTAGTCTAGTTAAATAGCTTCAGATCAGGTAAATGAGTGATCTTATTAAAAGAAAATGGATTTTGATCATCAACAGATCAAAAGTATGGAAATCAAATTTGATAATGAAGGCTAGATTTTTCAGTTAGGGTTTGTTAAAAACAAGTGTTTTTGTTTTAATGCTTTGGTTTTGAATCTTTAGATTTTGAATGGATATTGCTTTGTTGCGGTAACTGGAATTTGTTATCAAGGCTATGGAAATGAATGGGTTCACTTTAATAAATTTTAATATATATGTAAGAGTTATGATTCAGTTGTTTAAAGTAAAGGAAAAGCATAGAGAATTTGCTGAAAATGCAAATAGGGGAGCTGCAACCAAAAAGCAAAGTCCAGGAGAGTTGCGTTTGCACAAAGGTTGCTTCACATATTTAATAGATTGAGTTGTTTTAATTTCTTTAGTTCTATGATAAAGATCCATTATTTTTTATGATTTGGTGCTTTTGGTGTGTCATTGCTAATTTTATTTAGCTTTACTAATCTATTCAACTATATGTTGTTCTAGCATTGAATCGATTGGCTTCATTTCATTTAATTTTATTAGAACTCTTTTGATATAGGATTTGGCATTTGATCTGTCCCTTTCTGCTCTTTTGGGAGATAACATCTACAACTTTAGAGAACTCCTTGCTCATCCAATTACAAGCACATATTTATAATTTTCTTAAATTCACTATATATTGCAATTACATGAATACCTTCTTATTTTTCATTGTGTTGGATTGATTTAAAAGAGAGCACGGTCAGTTAACTGGTCAACCTTTTGAAACTTAGGAGCAAGAGCTTACTATGAATGTACATGATGGCTTTATTTGTACTAGTGATGACCATGCATATGATACAGACATGCAAGAGCGATCCTACCTTGACAAAGATTCTCCAAAGTTGGTTCCAATGAATGCTTTTGGTTCTGAATCAAATGTAGTCCTATTGTGGATGATAAACCAATCTTGCCTGCTGAACAAGATGAATGAGGTCTATGTTATGAACCTCATCGCTTTCCAAGCTTAGATATTCCATTTTTCAGCTGTGATCTTATATCAAGTGGCAACGATAAGCAACAAGAATATAGTCCCTTTGGTATTCACCAACTAATGATGTCATCTATGAACTACATTTCTCCAATTAGGTTGTCTGATTCTCCATTATGGGATGATAGTCCTAATGCTAAGTTGAAAAGTGCTGCTGAAACTTTCACTGGTACACCATCCATATTGAAGAAACGCCACCATGACCTATTATCTCCTTTATTAGAAAGAAGATGTGGCAAAAACCTAGAAACAGATATGACATCCAATTTGAGCAAATCATTCTCTTGCTTGGATGTTATGTTAGATGTGAGTGGGACTGGAAACAAATCTCAGGAGTCTCCATCTGAATGTAAGACCAAGTTTGGTGTCTTCATTGAAGAAAAAGAAAACCTGTGTCAAGCAATTGATCAGGAACAATACAATGAGGGAGATCACACTGAACCTTTAGATGATGAAGCTCAGAAGAAAGATTCTAATGGAATTAATTCCCAAGGAGACATAGAAAAGGAAACCTACGTTACTGATGCCAAGGACAAAACATATGCTAACGCTTCTGACAAAATGGTGAGTTTTTTTATACATAAAAAAATATTATTTTTTATGTAAAATTTCCAGCTTTAGAAGCACTCTTGTCTGATTAATCTCTTCAGCTTTTTGGTTCTTATTTCTTTAATGATAACCTGAACTACTATTGGAATATTGAGGGAGCTGGAGCTATACACTAATAGTGGTTGTTTATGTTGGAGCTATAACCTAAACTATAATGGCACTGGAATGCCTGAGGATACGGTTAAAACTGCAAACAGCATCCTTATCATTCATTTTGTATTGGGATTTTTCATTAGATACAATCAGATATGATCCACTTTTATGTGGATGAAAGTGCATTTTCATTTCAGATTAGATATTTTTCTGCATGATCTATATATTGTTTGGCTTCAATATGTTACTAGACGAGCTGCTGCTACTTGGTTATTTAACTATAAATATGTTGATTAGTTTTTACCATTTACATGTGATGTGAATGAATCTTATAGGATAATTTCCAATTTTGATCAATTAAACCATTTGATTGATATATTTAATTTGATTTATTTATTTATAATTGAGTATTATTATATATGTAAAAACAATTTAAAATATAAATTTATTAATATATGTAAAAATAGCTTTTTCGAAAAATATTTTCAGGAAATCTGCCAAACAACATAAAATATTTTACACAGGTTCATCCAAACACTAGAAAACTAAATCATTTCCAAAAAAGTAAATCATTTTCTAGAAATCATTTTCCAGAAAACATTTTACTGGCAAACAAACAGAGCCTAAGTTAAATTTGATTATATATAGATTAAAAAAAGCGAAGTTCGGAAGTAGATTGGGGGAAAAACAAAATAGTGAATTGATAGCTTGTTTCTCTGTGTATAAATTCGAGGTAAGTTTGTATGTTAATAAGCATTAATATAATTGTGTTTTAAATGCTTTATTATTGAATTAATTGCGAATACGATCTTACGGAAATGTTCGATGAAGAATTTGCTACGTGTGAAATCCTAGTTGAACCTTAGGAATAAATTAGGATACAAATGACATGTCATTAGGGGTTATTGTGTTTGGGTGCTGGTCTGTACGTTCTACTGATGGCTGAGTTTTTTGGCATGTGTTGCAGATTCTTGTCAGCTTGTGTGAGCAACACCGTGTAGCCACGTTTTGACCATCAGCTTGTATGAGCAGACTTGTTGATAGCTCAAGAGTGAGCATTATATGAGATATGAGATTGAGATGGCTTCGGCCTTGTATTGGAACTTAGGGTGTGAGATTCCCAAGTATCTTATATTATTTCAAATGGTTCAATAGGTATATTACAGATATAAAAGGGTAAGAGATTGATACGTATTACTGTAGTTATGTACGTAAATCGTATAAGCATTGAAATCTAGGAAATCTGTGAGTTACATGATCTACGTAAACCGTATAGCTTACTTTGTTTACTTTTCCATACTTTATAGCGATTATCGAAGCTTGCTCGAATTGGGAGTCATTGGAGATCTCATCACACTATCAAGCTGTCATTTTGGTACTTTTTAATTTGTGTATTTGGTTATATGGCATGTATAGGAGTTGTGGTTAATTTGGTCCATATGTTGATAATGGATTTAGCCAATTGAATTCGCTTGTAAATGGTGAATGTTTTGGTTATGTATATAGCCAAGTGATTTGACTTGTTTTGGTATATTTGGTTGTGTATATATTTATGCAAATGGCTTTTTATTATGTCATAGGAAATTCCTATGTGAATGCTTGTTGGGGATTGGTATTTTGAGTACTAAATGGTTGAATGTTGAGATATGGTATGCTTGTGGTTTTAGGCAAGATAATGCATATATGAAGTTAACTATTTAGGTGATGTGTGAATGTGAAATTTGGTATGTTTTGAATTTGCAAAATATGATCTTATGAATATTATAGTTGTTGATATTGGTATAGCATGACTTTAGGTTTGATTGGGATTGGTTTGAATGCCTATTGATGCTATGATTTATTCCATTTGACATGTTTAGGTTGATGCACATTTGGGTAAGAAAGATGGCTTGGAAAATAGCCTATTTTTGTCCACACGGGTGTGTGTCTTAGCCGTGTATGACACATGGTCAGGTGAAACGGCCGTGTGTCCCCTGGTGTTTATTTAAAAACCAAGTTTGTATACACCACACAGTCCAGCACACGGGCGTATGACTTGGACGTGTGGCATAAGTCAGTATACTCTACAGGTTTGGCACAGCCTAGCATACAGTCTGGCACACGGGCATGTGAGGCTATTTCAAAGGGTACACGGGCTAGTCACACAGGTGTGTGGTTGGCCGTGTAACCCAAGTCAAAGAGTTACATGAGGTCAGACACGGGCTGGGAGACGGCCATGTGATCCCATTTGGAATGTCCACTTGGCCTATGACACTGGCGTGTCTTTGGCCCTGAGAGACATACGATCGGGCCACATAGGTGTGTGTCCCCTGTATTTTGAAAAATTTTCTATGTTTTCCAAAAATTTCCTAAGTTATTGTTTAGTCCCGAACCATTTCTAATGCATGATTTGGGCCTCGTAGGCTCGTATTAGGGAAAATACGATTGATTGTGAATGAATTTTATTTGGTTATGAAAAATGTATGAGAATTGTATATTTGTTTAAGTAATAAGTTCGATAATACTCTGTAACCCTATTCTGGTGACGGATACGGGTTAAGGGTGTTACAGTCGTACACGTCATCTCGAACGATCGTGGGCCTTTCGTAGGGTCGGTATGTGATTAAATATACTATAAAACATAAATTTGGTCATCTGTTAGTATAATTTCTGATATTTGCAAGTATATTTGAGATGTCATATGATAAATAAAACCGAGAATAATGTTATTTGTGTGATTTGTATTAAATATGTTATGTATGATTTCTGCTTTGATTATGTCTGATTCTGGGATGGGATATATATTATGTGGAGGAAGTGTTTCTATGAGTGGCGACATCTCTCCCACTATACTGGCAGCACAGCTGCAAATATTTTGTAAGTGTCTTAACGACAATAAGTGGTGTGTAGGGTTGGATGGGTGTTTCAAACCCTATATGGTGTGTTGGGATGGTCGGAGATGGTGTGTAGTGGTTGAGGGGTAGGAAACATATATATATATATATATATATATATCTAAATTTGAACTGCTCTGTCAAGATTTTGTATTGTTAAATTTGTCTGTAAATAATTATTTGTTTTAGTTTTTGTTATACACTGAGTTTCAAAAACTCATATTCTATTTGACTATTATTTTCAAGTAAACCTCAAATTTAGACGGATTGATGCAATCGAGAGCTCGGGCAATATTGTATTTTCTTAAATTTGACTTATTCAATTTTGGTTTGAGAGTTTTGTAAATTTTGGACTCTCTAGACATTCAAAACAATTTTGGGTTTTGGTCTTTATTTTCTGTTTCCATAGAATATAGTTCAAACATTTTATCGACAATGATAAATTTCTGCAAAAACATCGGGTTTCAATTAACAAAATATGTTCTCAAAAAAAAATCTTTCTAAGGGTTTCCGCAGCAAAACCATAGGTTTTAGAAAATATAATCAAACATCGTTTTCAAATTAATAATTCGATAAAATATGTTTTGAACAATTTGGGATTTTTAAGAGTTTGTGATGAGTTTCAAGATACACGAAAACCAAATTTTCAATCATTTAACGTAACAACTCCAGATTTGGCCATATGTCTAGGCCAGGTTTGGGGTTTTACATTGATTCCATGGGCTAATTATTATTTTAAGCATATTATTTGTTCATGAAAATGAATATTGATTGACTTATTTATATCGCTATAATAGGTTTTGTAATTAAATAATATATTTGACTAAAATATATTTAGTAGATAAATTTGTATTGATAAACTAATGAAATTTATGATTGTTCATATTTGATTTAGTTCAAATATAGATTATATTCCTCTAATGTGTCTTCTTAATTTGGTTATACAATTTGAAAATTTTCAATACTAATGCATGCGTAGTTTTAAAGACAATTTTGAGAAATGTCTAAATTGATTTTTGGGTTGATTCGATATAGAATTTCAAGTTTAAACACTGTCATTTTTAATTCTTGATTTTTTTTTTGGTTGGAAAATTTTTATAAACTTAAAAATGAAAATTATTATATTAATTTGGCCATTGGCATTTCTATGGACCTCGTTTGTACTAACTAATTGCTGTTTGATAAGAAGCATAAAAAAACTCGTGTGGTTTAATTTTAAATGACTTATATTTTTTCTACTATATAGCCCTAAGAAACTTGTTACTATTATAGAACTATTTAAGGTAGTTCATACGCTTTATATAATTCCATTTGTTAATTATTTAGAGAAATGATATGATCAATTATAAATGGAAAGGTTTTAGTGAATATGAAATGTATTATTTTAAAATTAAATTTCATACATGTCTACAATGGTTTATGAATTTTTTTCTAGCACTAGCATGATATCGATTTGATATTTTAGATGACAGCTTTATCCATACATTTGGTTTACAATAAACTTCATTCATGACTTGAATATTTCTTTCTAGTTACTTAATGATGCAAAACTCTTGTGAAAATGATTTTAAAAGTATTATGAATTGATCTCATGCATTTTATCTACACAAAATAGAGAGTTATTCATTCCACTAATTTTGCTTCATTCCCTGAAGTGAATGTAGCAAACATAATAATTATGAAAATGGAACCTATCGCCATTATTGGAAAATAGATACATATGGATGATTCAAAATGTTGCTAAATGTTCATTCTTAGAGTAGAATGATCAATGATTTACTGTAACACCCTAGACCCGGCCTAGATGTCTAGTTCGAGCTTAGAGAGTTACATGAAAAATCAAATACCACGCAAGATACAATAATACCAAACCATGGTTCACATAAAATTCAACACAAATATTAGTTAAGTATATAATCTGCTGAAGTCATTCTATTATAGTTTAACGAGACTCCAACTGAAATAGTTTTAAGAAAGCAAATAGTTCAACCGAGCTCCTGTAGCATCGACTTGTTCAAGTCTGCGAATCACCTGAAATCCAAGCAATAACAGAATGAGTTGTGAACTCAGTGCGTAAAAGAAATTTATTCAATTAATGCTCATTATAGCGTAGTCCCAAATTCAGAGATTCGATTCGATACTAAAGTAATTTCAGTTCAGATTCAAAGTAGACCAGTTACATGTGTATATATGCAATTTTAGTTCATATACGATACCGATCAGATTCAGATGCAATATTTCTATTCCCGCCCACTACATACCGTCTTCGACCATCACAACACACCATTAAGGATATTCAATGCCCAAGCAATCCTACACACCTTAAAGTGTTCGTTGACAATTTTGCTGAAATGTAGCATAACTGCTAATTCAGTATGAGACAAGCGTCAGAATTAGATTTATACTCATTCTGGCATAGCCATTTCAGAATAGATTTCTTCCTCCTTCACAATATCTCAATCCATGCCAATGCGAAGCACAAGTACCTGTATCATGTATTTAGTCAATCTAATTCATTTTACAATCAAATAAGATAGTTAAATATCAAAATAAGCATTATAGTGTACTTATAACTAAGTTACCCACAGATCAATCTCAGAGTATTAGATAATTCTAATATCATCAATTTCAATCATTCATATATTGAAGAGGCCAGTATCAGTGTTAAGTAACATTTTTGACCTCAAAAATAGATTTTGGCCCCAATAACATGCGACACTGCTAGGTCACTCGCCCATGTGCCTTGCCCGTGTGGTTTCGAAGCATAAAAAATGAGCTACACAGCCTAAACACACTCCCGTGTTCATGCCCGTGTGACTCACATGGCCTAGGTACATGCCCGTGTCCCTGACCGTGTGGCTTTTATACCACAAACAGTGAGTTACACGACCTGGGCACATACCCGTGTCCCTGGCCGTGTGGTCTTATACCACAAACAGGGAGTTACACGACCCAGACATATGCCCGTGTTCATGTGGTCTTAATTTTTGCAAGTTGATTTTTGCATGAATTGGGAAGTCTTCATTGCCTATGAGGTCGATCTTGTGTAAGTTTCATTGTTATTTCCTTTCGTTTTGTAATTTTCGTTGTGTTAAAACTTTTCTGTCGAAACGGGATTTTGCTCGTTTGTTTGACGTTCTGTTAAACACTCGATTGATTACTGTTTAGGCGAGGATATTGCAAGAGATGTTATTCTGCCGTGTTAGTCTGATTCTTTCTGTTTTGTGCAAGGTTTCGGGTAGTCTCCGCTGTGTTATTCCGCCAAACAAAACCAGGTGCATATCGAAAATCTTAATTTTTGCAAGTTTTAGTTGCCGAAAATGGTGGCTGTCAACGCCACAAGGCTGTGTGGCAGGCCTTATGAATTGGCCGTGTAACTCACTGTTTACTTATTTTGGGTCACACGAGCAGGGACACGGGCATGTATCTAGGCCGTGTGTGGCTATAGTGGTGCAGGGTTCCCACGGGTAACGAACACGGACATATGTCTGGGCTGTGTAACTCCTTGTTTATGGTAAAAGACCACACGGCCAGGGATACGGGCATGTGCCCAGGCCATGTAACTCACTGTTTGGGGTAGAAAAGCCACACGGTTAGGGACACTATTTCCAGCCACTATTTCGTGTACTTGGCTGTGTGGCGTTGACAGCCACTATTTTCAACAACCGAAACTTGCAAAAATTAAGATTTTCGGTATGTGTCTGGTTTTATTTGGCGGAATAACACAGTGGAGACTACCCGAAACCTTGAACAAAATAGAAGGAATCAGACTAACTCAGTGGAATAACGTCTCTTGCAATGTCCTCGACTAAACAGTAATCAATCGAGTGTTTAACAGAACGTCAAGCAAACGAGCAAAATCCGTGTGGCGTTGACAGCCATTATTTCCAGCGACCGAAACTTGTAAAAATTAAGATTTTTGGTATGCACCTAGTTTTATTTGACGGAATAGCACAGTGGAGACTACTCGGAACCTTGTACAAAACAGAAGGAATTAGACTAACATGGTGAAATAACGTCTCTTGCAATATCCTCGCCTAAATAGTAACCAATCGAGTGTTTAATAGAATGTCAAGCAAATGAGCAAACTCTCGTTTCGATAGAAAAGTTTTAACACAATAGAAATCACAAAATGAAAGGAAATAACAATGAAACTTACGCAAGATCGACCTCATAGGCAACGAAGACTTCCCAGTTCACACAAAAACCAATTATAGTAAGAAGAAAAATAAAGAAAGGACAAACGGGAAAGCAAAGATCTAAAAATTTAGAAAAAAAAAGAACGATAGGATTTCTTAGAAATATTTTAAATTAATAGCCATCCCACCTTCCGGCATTGGTAAAAATATTTCCTAACGCAAATGATGGGACTTGAACTCGAAACTAGACAGAATACAGACAGATGCTTAACCAGTGAACCAGTAGGTTCATTCTTGACACCGATTTACCCAAAATTGTACTTAACCACCTAACACATGGATAATGGTTGATTTTAAAAATAACAAAACTTTTAGCAAGGCAACTCGAACTCCACACCTTAAACCCAGAAGTAGAACACAGAACCAGAGATACATAAATTGATTACTGTAGATTCTTATAAATAAATTTCAAATTTTTTAGGCGTTACAACTCTCTCCCCCGAAAAGAAATTTCGACCTCGAAATTTTACTTGAGTCAAACAGATACGAATACAGTCGTCGGATTGATTCTTCCGGTTCCCACGTGGCTTCCTCAGTACCGTGGTTCCGTCATAAGACTTTCACTAGAGGAATTGTTTTCTTCCTCAACATCTTAACGTCACGTTCCAAGATTTGAACAGGCTTTTTTCGAATGTTAAGTCCGGTTGCAACTCGATCTCATCGATAGTAATAATATGTGACAGATCTGACTGATACCGTCTCAGCATCGAGACATGAAACACATTGTGTATCTGATCTAGCTCTGGCGTTAATTTTAACTGGTATGCAATAGGTCTGACATGCCTTATGATACGGTAAGGCCTAATAAACCTCGGGCTTAGCTTGCCCTTGCGTCCAAATCGAAGGACCTTTTTCCAAGGTGATACCTTTAGAAACACTTGATCACCTACTGAATACTCAATATCCTTTCTTTTTAAATCTACATAAGACTTCTGTCGATCGGAGACTGCTTTCTGGTGATCACCAATCACTTTCACGGTGCCCTCAATTTCAGAAACTAACCCAGGACCCAATTTCCATCGTTTACTTAATTCCGTCCAACATAACGGAGTACATCACTTACGGCCATATAAGGCCTCGTAGGGTGCCATTTGAATACTAGACTAAAAGCTGTTATTGTATACAAACTCTTTAATAGTAAGTACTCTTCCCAACTACCTCTGAAGTCTATCACACAAACCCTAAGCATATCCTCTAGGATCTGAATAACCGCTCCGACTGTTCATCGGTCTAAGAATGGTACGCAGTGTTGAAATTAAGTCAAGTGCCTAAAGCCTTATACAATTTAGCTAACTTTTGTAAGGAGTAATTTGTTCGGATAGGAATGAAATGGGCTGATTTGGTCAATCGATCAACGATGATCCGAACTGAATCTTTCTTAGTGAGGGTTAAAGGAAACCCCGAAACAAAATCCATTGTTACCCGTTCCCATTTCCACTGTAGGATACTAACTGGCTAAAGTGGTTCGAAGGGCAACTAATGTTCGGCCTTAAATTTTTGACACGTCAGACAATGAGATACAAAAATGACTACCTCCCGTTTCAGTCCGGGCCACCAGTAAAATTCTAGGAGTTCCCGGTACATTTTATTCCCACCAGGATGCATAGCATAAGGACTATTATGCACCTCTTGTAGGAAAGAATGCCTTAATTCCTTATCATTGGGTACAACAATCCGACCTTTAAAGCATAACACATTATCAATGTTCAAGCTAAAATTAGAATGCTCGTTTGAACCAACATGTTGCAATTGCTGCATTAAGGACTCATCACTCAATTTTTTAGCTTGAATTTGCTCCACCCAAATCGATTTAACCTACAATCTGCCAACAGTCCTCCATCCTAACCCAAACTCAGACGAGTTAACATTGATCTTAGATCATTCATCACTCTATGGCTAACGGCGTTAGCTACCACATTAGCCTTACCCAGATGGTACTCTATCATGCAATTATAATCTTTAAGTAACTCAACCCATTGACGTTGTCGAAGATTTAACTCTTTTTAGGTTAACAAATATTTCAGACTCTTTTGATAAGCATAAATAATACACCTTTCACCATACAGATAATGCTTCTGGATCTTTAAAGCAAACACAACCTCAACTAGTTCAAGATCGAGCGTAGGGTAGTTACCCTTATGTGCCTTAAGATGTCATGACGCGTAAGTGATCACCTTACAGTTTTGCATAAGCACACATCCTAACTGGCATGTGAAGCATCACTATATACCACAAACTCCCGACCCGATTCTTGTTGAACTAAAACAGGAGCCTATGCCAGAACGGACTTGAGCTTATCAAAACTAGACTATTATGCCTCAGACTACATGAATTGAGCATTCTTATGCAATAGCTTCATCAGAGGTGACGCAACCAGAGAAAACCCTTTTACGAACCTTCGCTAGTAACCAGCTAAACCTAGGAATCTACGAAGCTCAAATACATTTTTCCGCTGTTTCCACTAAAAAATAGCTTCTATTTCTTGGGATCAACTCGGGTCCCCTCCGCTGTCTCTACATGACCTAAAAAAGTGACTTCTTACAAACAAAATCCGCACTTATTGAACTTGTCATATAACTATTTTTCTTGAAGTATCTGAAGTACAATGCGAAGATGATCATCATGCTCAGGTTCAGTTTTAAAGTAGATCAAGATATCATCGATAAAAACCACTAAAAATTGATCCAAGTACGGTTAGAACACCCGATTAATTAAATCCATAAATGCTGCTGGGGCATTCGTTAAACTGAAAGACATTATTAGTAACTCGTAATGTCTGTAACGAGTCCTGAAGGCAGTTTTGTACACATTGATCTTTCAGACTTTGAGCTGATGGTAACTAGAGTGTAAATCAATTTTAGAAAAGACGGACGCTCCTCGAAACTGGTCGAAAATCGTCAATCCTCAATAATGGGTACTTGTTCTTGATTGTCAACTTGTTCAACTGTCTATAATCAATGTGCATTCTCATCAACCCCTCTACACACTCAGTCGAATAAATCCTCTATCAAGGAATTCCTAAAGTTGCGCTTTTAATTCGGTTAGCTCTTTCAGTGCCATGCGATAGGTCGCAATAGACACTAGAGCAGTACCTGGTAACAGATCGATTCCAAGCTCCACCTCTCTATCCAGAGGTAATCCGGGCAATTCCTCGGGAAATACGTTTGGAAATTCCTTCAAGGTGTGGATATCTCCCACTGTAAGCTTTTCAGAAGAATAATCGGATTAGTAAGCAAGGTATGGCTCGTACCCCTTTTGGACTAAATTGTCTGCTACAAGAGTGGAGATTACATTAGAGAGGTAATCTTAATGCTCACCAACCATGACTACCTCGTTATTCTCAGTCGGTCTTAGAGTAACCCTCTTGGTTGCACAGTTTAGACTGACCAAATACTCAATGAGCCAGTCCATTCTCAAAATCAAATCAAACTCATTAAATGACAATTCCATTAAATCAGCTAGGAATACCATACCCTGGAGCTCTAGGGGTACCCGCTTGTATACTCTATCAACTCAAATTGACTGACCCAAATGACTAATCACAAAAAACTCTCTAGTAGTATTCTCAGTGGTTATACCTAGATTTACAGATACAACGCTAGCTATGTACGAGTGAGTAAAAGCAATATCAACGCAGTGTTTCATCGCACAAACCATTGTCGGCTGACGAGCCTCAGCCTGACCTGTACCTCTACCTGGTGTTCAATGTCCTCTCATTGATCCATTACCACCCTTACTAGTACCACGACCCCTGAATGGTTGCTAAACCTTTCTCTGAGGTCGAAGAGAATTTGGAGCCAGAGTTTGTGCTGCAGCTAGCACTGGATCTGGTCGACGAGGGCAATCCCTAACTTGATGCTCTATCAAACTGCAATGGAGGCATGCTCCTAATTTCCTCTAACACTTACTCGGATGGCGCTTCCCACAATCACTGCACAGCTGAATCTTAATCATTACCGCTGGTGCTTCGACCCTTAGGGGCCTATCAAATCTCGCCCGTTTCTTAGGGCACTAACTAGAACTAGAGGGACTCAAATCCCTCTTAATCTTATTATGATCCTTCTTACAATCACGCTGCACACCGCAAATCATATCTCAATCATTCTTCGAACCTCACACACTTGTCGTAGTTAGATGCTACCAAAGTCCGTGCATACCTACTCAGTCGCAAAAACTTGGCTTCATATCCTGCCATAGATTGGTCACCCTGAACTAAGCTCATAAACTCACGTCGGTGAGCCTCAACATAACTTGCCTCCATATACTTACCCTGGAAAGCTTTCTTAAAATAGTCCCAGTTCACCTGTTCAGGCTGAGCACCTTGTTCAACGGTCAGACACCACTGATAAGCTTCGTCCCGGGGTAGGACACAACACCTCTCAATTTTTGAGTGGAAGTGCAGTCAAGATTTGTCATAATACGCTCGGTAGCCTCGAGCCAATATTTTGCAACAGTAGGAGCGACTCCTATGACGCCCTTAAATAATTTAGCTCTATTCGACCGAAGTCATTCAGTAACTGACTCTCGGTATCCCTATCCTGAATGAGTCCTAGCAACCTTCTCCAATGCTCGAATCATGGCTTAGGACAGTGCTTCATCCCCAGCCGTTAAAGTCTGGGATTCCGTCTCAGTAGTAGGAGTACCAACAATCTCGCTGGTCTCCAGATTGGGCATACTACCCATAGAGGATGACTCTACTCAAGCTTCTCTTCGGCGTCCTCAACACCCCAGCATACCATGTCCATGACTACCGCACGAACTCATTATGGCAATATAGCTACAATGTCAGAGTACACAGATCAGTTCAGACATCCAGCAGGATGATTCCATCAGTTTACATCGAAACCTTTTGCTAACAACAGTTTAGGGAATACAATCTTCATAATAGAACAGAAATACTTACAAGGTCAGTGTTAGAGGCTTAGTCGTTCACTAAAGTTTCAGTGTGTCCATATTAATTCACATCCTAAATTATCACTACTACTTTTCTTATACATTATGAGCCCAAACACAGTTCAAATGTTGATAAACCTGACTCTGATACCACTAAATGTAGTACCTTAGACTCGGCCTAGACGTCCAGTCTAAGCTTAGAGAGTTACATGAAAAATTAAATACCACGTAAGAGACAATAATACCAAACCATGATTCACATAAAATTAAAATATAAATATTAGTTAAGTATATAATCTGCCAAAGTCATTCTATTATAATTTAACAAGACTCCTACTGAAATAGTTTTAAGAAAGCTACACAGCACCGACCCGTTCAAGTGTGTGAACCACCTAAAATTCAAGCAATAACAGAATGGGTTGTGAACTCAGTGCGTAAAAGAAATTTATTCAATTAATTCTCATTATAAAATAGTTCCAAATTCAAAGATTTAGCTCGATACAAAATTAATTTCAGTTTAGGTTCAGAGCAGACCAGTTACATGTGTATATATGCAATTTCAGTTTATTTACGATGCCGATCAAATTCAGATGCAATATTCCTATTCCCACTCGCTATACACCGTCTTCAACCATCCCAACACACCGTTAAGGATATTCAATGCCCAACCAACCTACACACCTTAAAGTGTTCATTGACAGTTTCGCAGAAACGCAGCTTAGCTGCTAATTCAGTATGCAACAAGTGCCAGAATTAGATTTATTCTCATAGTGGCATAGCCACGATTTCAGAATAGATTTCTTCCTCCTTCACAATATCCCAACCCATGTCGATGCAAAACACAAGTACCCGTATCATGTATTCAGTCATTCAAATTCATTTCACAATCAAATAAGATAGTTAAATATCAGAATAAGCATTATAGTGTACTTATAACTAAGTTGCTCACATATCAATCTCAGAGTATCAGACAATTCTAATATAATCAATTTCAATCATTCATACATTGAAGAGGCCAGTATCAGGTAACATTTTTTACTTCGAAAATAGATTTTGGCCCCAATAATGTGCCACACATCCAGGTCACAAGCCCATGTGCCTTGCCCATGTGGTTCCAAAGCATAAACAGTGAGCTACACGACCTGAACACAAGCTTGTATCCTTGCCTGTGTGACTCACACGGCCTAGGTACACGCCCGTGTCCCTGACCATGTGGCTTTTATACCACAAACAGTGAGTTGCACGGCCTAAGCACACGTCCGTGTCCTTGGCCGTGTGGTATTATACCACAAATAGTGAGTTACACGGCCTAGACACACGCTCGTGTCTGTTACCCGTGTGAACCACTGCCTAGACACAAGCCCGTGTGACCCCAAATAAGTAAATAGTGAGTTACACGACCAATTCACAAGACCTACCACATAGCCTTGTGGCGTTGACAGCCACCATTTTTGGGAACCGAAACTTGCAAAAATTAAGATTTTCGGTACACACCTGGTTTTTTTTGGCGTAATAACACAACGGAGACTACCTGAAACCTTGCACAAAATAGAAGGAATCAGACTAACATGGTGGAATAACGTCTTTTGCAATATCCTCGCCTAAACAGTAATCAATCGAGTGTTTATGTAACACCCCGAACCCGAGACCGTCGCCGGAGTCGAACACGAGGTGTTAACAGACTTCAAACCACTTATTAGAAATTTTCCAGACAAGCTGCCAATCTGCATACGAGTCGCATTAAAAATCATATCTTGAGTTCTGAAACTCAAAATCCATTTCCGTAAATTTTTCCCAAAACTAGACTCATATATGCATTTACAAATTTTTTTCTAGAATTTTTTGGTCGAGCCAATTAGTACAGTTTATTAGTTAAAGTCCTCCATGTTACAGGGATCGACTACACTGACCTTTGTGCATTACGACTTGGATATCTCCCTGTACAGGGCTTCAATACTGATGCCGTTTGTTTCTAAAGAAACTAGACTCGAAAAGGAATCTGTACATATATGACATAGCTTCTAATTGTCTCTGGTCCATTCACGATGAATTTCCAAAGTCAGGACAGGGACTCCAGTAACCGTTCTGGCCCTGTCTCACGAAAACTTAAATATCTCTTAACATACGGCTCACATGGTCACTTCGTTTCTTCTATATGAAAATAGACTCATCGAGCTTCGATTACATAATTTATTCATTATTTAATTCCATTCCCACTATTTTTAGTGATTTTTCAATCTCACATCACTGCTGCTGCCAGCATCTGTTACTAAAGCAACTATGCCTATTTCGTGATTTCCCCTTGATCTAACTAGTAATTCATCATACATATCACAAATTATGATCATGACTAGCCATACCAAAGGCTAATCATTGTCAAATATCTCCCTACTACACTATTGCCATATCATGAATTTTAACACCAAAAATAATCAACCATAACATATGACATAAAAATCGAATTACCAAGACTTGCGACCTAACATTATAGAACCAAATCCAACCGAACATTTATGCCATTTTCGCATGGCTAAAAGTTTACATACCAAATTTCAACAAAACATATTAGCCTATACATGCCGAAATGTTCTCCTAGACCGACTAAAAAGAAGATACCAAAAGTTGCTAGCCGGTGTGATGACTTCGATGACAATCCCGAGCACGCAAAAAGACGAGTCCAAGAAACCTAAAGTAGGTGACAAGTAAACACCGAGTGAGTATATAACTCAGTAAGTCATAAGCATT
The DNA here is from genome assembly GCF_025698485.1 of Gossypium arboreum. Lineage (NCBI taxonomy): Eukaryota > Viridiplantae > Streptophyta > Magnoliopsida > Malvales > Malvaceae > Gossypium > Gossypium arboreum. Next base: position 11,225,715 of record NC_069072.1, on the reverse strand, counting down.
ACATTGTCGTTCAGTAATAATATATCATAAGAGAAAATAAATAATGCGGGATTAAAATCCTTCATCCACACCCAAAGTGTGCTATAATTCCTTAGCCATTTCGGTTTAATCTCATACCAAGCCCTACTTTGATATTTCACACATTACACCATATGACATTGGATGCATTTATCTTCAAGTATAATCACCACATAGGTTCAAGACTTACCAAGCTCAATCTCAAATATAAATAAAATGTCTATTCCTCATGAGCTCAAGGTGTTTACTCGTACCGCTGTCCATGATTGACTCGATGAGGCCGCACACTTAGAGCATGTATATTTATTAGAGAATGTATAATAAGCCCGCACACTTAGTGCTTAATAGTCGAACTCGCACACTTAGTGCTATATAATCAAACTCGCACACTTAGTGCTATACAATTTGAACCCGCACACTTAGTGCCAATTCATGATCATAAATGTTTACACCGCACACTTAGTGCCGAAACCAATAACTCAATACATCTCACCTCTTTTCTTTTCATTCAATACTTTCATCACCCCATGCATACATGTATATATATATATATATATTTATCATTCCATTCAGCATCATTACATAGACGTTATGACCATTTAAATTAATACAAAATATATGCTTAATGACTTACCTTATATTGGATGAAATGATTCCCAATCGACTACTCGATTATCTTTGCTTTGCCTTTGTTTGATTCTCCTCTTTGATGTCTTGATCTAAAATAAATACATTTAGTAGTTTAATTTTCTTGCTGGATACTTATGTGTATAATTTAATGGTTTTCACCCCATTTCACAACTATCCTTGTTCAAAATATCAAAACCTCAACCATTATTCGATTAATGCTTCAAGGTCGAATGTATTATCACTATTAAGTTAACCTAGTCTCAAGTATTTTTAATCCTAATATACAACATCATGAATCAACTCAACCTTATAAGCCAATATTACTCCTTCAATCGATTGTAAAGAGTTAACAAAGAAAATATATTTTCACAAACATATACACCGATATGGCCGATTATACCAAATTAAATTTAACCTTACTTATTCAAAATCTTCATTCCATACTATCATCCCCTTCTAACCCAAACAACATGCAAGTGACCTCCAATGTTAGCACTTAGATTCACGGCATGATGCCCAAACCACCATAAAAGCTCCAACTTTCTTAACATTACTAAGAGTGCCTCCAATTACTAACTTAACCTATCATAAAACTAAATCAACAATTCAAAACTTACCTCTTACTAGCTAAAGAAGAATGCCGAATTTCTTTTGGTAAGTTCCCTTATTTCTTCCTCTTCATTCAGCCAAGAAGATGAGAGAGATGGACACTTTTTTTTTTGTTGTTCTTCTTACATTCACGGCAATGGGGGGGAAACAACTACTCACACTTTTTTTTCATTTCTTTATTACCCATTCTCATTAATTTATTTTTCCACCCATGATGCACCAACAAAACATGTCTATGACATGTTTTGCCCATAATCTTTGTCATGGCGGCCATTAGCAAATTAAAGGGAAATTGACATGCAAACCCCTCATTTTTGCATGCATGATCAACTAGTCATCACACATTTCCCCATCATACTTTCAAAGTTTTCTACTAGGTCCTTTCTAGTGAAATTCACATTTATAACTCTAAATCAAAACATCAAAAATGTCACACATGAGTTAACACATATTATAGGCATCAAAATAAATATTAAATTATTTTTATGCCTCGGTTTTGTGGTCCCAAAACCACATTCCGACTAGGGTTGTTTTAAGGCTGTCACAGTTTAACAGAACGTCAAGCAAACGAACAAAATCTCGTTTCGACAGAAAGTTTTAACACAAAAAAAATCACAAAACGAAAGGAAATAACAACGAAACTTATACAATATAGACCTCATAGGCAATGAAGACTTCCCAATTCACGCAAAAATCAACTGCAGTAAGAAGAAAAATAAAGAAAAGATGAACAGGAAAATAAATAACTAAAAATTTGAATAAAAATAAAAAGAATGATAGGATTTCTTAGAATGTTTTAAACTAACCACCATCCCACACATTTCGGCACTTGCAAAAATATTTCCTAACGCAAAAGATGGGACTTGAACTTTGAACTAGACAGAATACATATAGATGCTTAACCAGTGAACCAGCAGGCTCATTCTTGACACTAATTTACCCAGAATTGCACTTAACCACCTAACACATAGATAAGGGTTGTTTTTAAAAATAACAAAACTTTTAGCAAGGCAACTCAAACTCCAGACCTTAAACCCAGAAGTAGAGCACAAAACCAGAGATACATAAATTAATTACTGTAGATTCTCATAAATAAACTTTCAATTTTTTGGGGCATTAAATTTATATTAAGTAATCATTCCTTAAAGAAAATGATATCTATATGATCTTATTGGTAAGAAATATGATATATGCTTACATTATTGTCCGAATTATTTTTTGCACATTCCTTGTAGTGAATGTCTGCAATAAATATTTTATAATCACTTTTGATCATTAAAGTCAATTTGGACATTTGACATTGTGGCATATTTGTTGAAGTGAATATTACATATAATTTTTTGCAAATTATATTTTGTTCATTAAGTTAATGACATTATGGATTTCAGCATTGATTTAGACATTTCCGAGTAAATGTCACAATACTATTTATATGTGGATACAAAGTAAAAGGAATGATAATAAAATTATTAATTATCAAAAGTTATATTGACATTATTAGTACAATTGAAAAACATGTTAAAGTAAATCAAAATTTTCTTGATACAAATACATTTACTACTTGGCGTGAACAGTTAGATCATTCTGGATCATATATGATGAGAAAATTAATTGAGAATTGATATGGACATTCATTTTCTTTAATTTAAAGAGTTCTCATGTGTTGCTTGTTCTCAATGATAATTGATTATTAAAAACTTACAAGCTAAAGTTAAGATTTAATGTTTTGTATTTTTTAAATGAATATGGACCCATTCATCCACATTGTGGATGGTTTTGATATTATATGATTTTGGTAGATGCATCTACAAAATAATCACATGTGTTATCAACTTGTAACCTGTCATTTGCGAGATTGCTTGTTTAAATGGTTAATTCCAAATTATGCAATTAAAACAATCGGTCTTGCTAATCCTGGTGAGTTTACATCCCAAGCTTTCAATAATTATTGTATGTTTATTAGGATAAAAGTTGAACATCTTGTAGCTCATGTTCACAAGTAAAACTGTTTAGCTGAATCATTTATCAAACACCTCAAACTATTAGCTAGGCCATTACTTATGAGAATAAAACTCCCTGTTATAGCTTGAGGATATACTATTTTGCGTGCAATAACACTTGTGCACATCAGACCAAAAAGTTATAATAAATACTCCCTATTACAATTGGTGTTTAATCAGGAGCCAAATATTTCCCATCTTAGAATTTTTGAATGTGCAGTATATGTTCTAGTTGCTCCACTACAATGCAAAAAGATGGGCCACTATAGGAGGTTGGGAATGTATATTGATATGAGTCTTCTTATATTATTAAATATTTTGAGATATTAATTCAAGATTTAGTTATGACATAAGTTCTCAATATTATGAGATAGTTTTCCCAGCATTAGGGGAGAGAATGAAAAGCTGAATGAATAAAGTACTTAAAATGAATTATCATTGTCTAAGACTCTCGTACAAAGTAATATGAACTAGAAGTTCAGTACATAATTGATTTTACAAATCAATTCTCAAATTCATTTAATAACCTAAAGAGAATTAATAAATCCCACATACCAGTTGAAAATGCTCTAATGAATTGATGTCCCAGTAGGGCAAATTGTTTGTAACACCCCTTACTCGTGTCCGAGGTCAGGACAGGATATGAGGCATTACCGAACTTAAACATACATAATCACAAAAAATCAACCATAAAATTTTGTCCAAATTAAAAATATTCATACATATGTATAAAGTTCCTTAAACGGGCTTACGAGGCCCTATACACGCATCAAAGATGATTCGGGACTAAACTAAAAACTTTAAAAACTTCTGGGAAAACTTAAAAAGTTTCATCATGAAACAGGGTCACACGTCCGTGCGGGTAGGCTGTGTGGTCACACACGCTTGTGTGGCTTGGGACATGCCCGTGTCTTCAGCCCGTGTAACTCTCTGTTTATGACGTCATCACCAAATTTGGGGCATACGGCCAAAGCTCACGCCCATGTCCCAAGGCCACGTCCCTTACACGACCGAGACACGAGACACATGATTGTGTCTCAGCCCGTGTAATCAGTTCGAACTTAAAGTATAAGATGAAGGGGACACACGGTCGGACAACACGCCCATAGGGGCAGGCCGAGTGTCACACACGGCTTAGACGCACGCCCTTATGTCTACCTATGTGGACAAATACAAGGCTATTTTCCAAGCCATTTGCCACCCATAGTTATACACATACACTTGTACATCTCTATAACAATTTACATACTTAATTGAGCAATTATATATCCAAAATCAAGGCTCAAGCATGGCATCCTCACTATAACACATGCATGCACATGACATTTCTCTTATTCAAGTCCAAAGTTACCAAAGCACATATAATATATATATAATTGGTTTACCTCTAATTTATCCATTTATATCATGATTATCAACATGCCAACAAATCTAATTTAAATCTTCAAGTATTCATGCCTTATAACAAAATCCACGTCTTCAAAGCATTGGCACATAAATGTATACAAAATTTGATTTACAACCATTTAAGCCATATAAGCAAATTTGCATGGCTACCCTCAACATCAATCTATTAACTATTAGAAGGCAATACATTTGGCTAACTTATAAAGACATATTCAAAAAGTGACTTAGTCCTTATACATTCCATAAAATTAAGAGGGTTGCATCCATTTTTACCAAACGTGATAACTTGATAGTGTGATGACATCTTCGGCAATCTCCAACCCAAGCTAGCAAAAGTTAACCTATAAGAGATGGGAGAGGAAGGGGAGTAAGCTATACAGCTTAGTAAGTTCATATGAATATAATAAGAAATTTTATTAATATGCTTTTACCAAATTCTTACAACATGCTCTCAAGGTATCACAATTATAATTACATATTAATCCACTATTTGATCAAATTCCAGTCAAGCTGTCTACTCGAGTCATAGACACTAAATTATTTATATCTGGATCTATGGAGCTCTAATTTAAGATTCATTAATTTTACTAAAACTAGTCTCACATATCTTCCTACCATAAAATTTTCAGAATTTTTGGTTTAGCCAATTAGTACAGTTTATTCTTCAAAGTTACCCCTTTTTCGCTGTTTGACAGTTTTGACCCCTCTTCGCTAAAAATTAATTATCTTCTCATACGGGATTCGAATGATGTTCCTGTTTGTTTATTTTGAAAATAGACTTATTAAAGAATCTAATCATATAAATTATAGCCCAAACTTATTTTCTTAAAATTTTTTATGATTTTCCCAAATCAGAAAAGGGGATGCCAAAAACATTCTGACTCTGTCTCACGAAAATTCAAATATCTCATAATCTGATATTCTTTTTCTTATACCGTTTCTTCTATGTGAAAATAGGCTAAATAAGATTTAATTACATATTTTATTAAACCTATAAATCACTTTCTATTATTTGTGGTGCATTTTCAAAGTTGGACTGTTGTTACTGTCCAAAACTGTTTTAGTATAAAATAATGATAACTAAGACCAATTATTCCAAACATCATGGTATAAATACATATCTTACTCATTCGTATCCTTACCAATAATGAATCATAAACTGAATTCACTTCACATGAGTTATATGTAAATACCTGTACCACTCGTAATACGGTCACATACCTTTTCGTTTTGAACGTACCCGTTAGATCATTCAAAATACCAAGGGTTACTTGGAAAACTCATACATATAATATCGTTTCAATGTCATATCCTTTATACGGCCTTACATGAAATATCATATCAATGGCATGTCCCCGACATGGTCTTATACGAAATCACATACCGAGGCCATATCCCGGATATGGTCTTATACGGAATCTTAATAACCTTATTGTTTTGACATTTGTACCCTATTCATCTCTAAGATTCATTCGAGATTTCTCATTAATCGGAACTTCATCATAATCATCATTGATAAATTTCATGGAAAAAAATGTACAATTCATGCAATATCAAAATATAAAATACATAAAATAAGGAAGTATCATTTACACATGAACTTACCTCGACACCAAGGTTATCAAAAAAGAACCTAACCATCGATTCCTTGTTTTTCCGCCATTCTAGGTATGACCCTCAATTTCCTCGATTATTGAGCCTGAAAGTTTGAACAAAACCCTAGCCATGGCTTCCATGGGGGTTTCGGCTAGAGCAAGAAGATGGAGGCCAATTTTGGCTATTTTGGGCTCTTAATTCATTTATACTAGATTACCTAAATGCCCCTAACTTAAAAATTGTTCATTTCACCTATCTTATGCCCATTTTTGTCCAAAAAATGTCCAATGGTCCAATTACTATATAAAGACCTCTAATTTAACGTCCATAGCAATTTGACACCTTTAACATCTAGAACTCACATTTTGCACTTTTTACGATTTATTCCTTTTGACCAAATTAAGTGCCCAAACGTCAAAATTTTTAAAAGAGAATTTCACAAATTCATTCCGTGAAATCGTGGACCATAAAAATAAAATAGAAATAAATTTTCTTATGTTAGATTTGTGGTCTTGAAACCACTATTTCGACCAGGCCCAAAAATTTAGATGTTACAACTCTCCCCCTTTAGAGATTTTCGTCTCCGAAAATCTTACCAGAAAATATTGCTTTCACACTTATGAAGCACTTTCACCAATTCCTCAAAATCACAAGTCGATTGAAAGCTTGAATATCCCTTCCAAGTCACCTTTAAACTTTAGCACACTGTGTCAAAACGTATCATTACGATCTTAATTTCTTTCACAGTAATACATACACTCAATTTGTCTGTCAATCAAACTTTGTACACACGAAAATGATTATATAGATCTTCCTTTGTCAATTCTTCAATCACTACCTAGTTATCATCTTCCTTTTTTCGAATAAGATAATCTTGGTAAGGAATCTATAATGATTCTATCTCATAGCACACTAGTATCATCATTGACTGTATCAGTCCTAAATACCCTTGATTCTCGGTTTTCATCTACTGACCAATCAATATCTAAATGCGAACTCAAAAATAACATGTAACCAACACTTCTACCAGATCATTTACTTAATATAACTTCACAACTCATTACTCTAGGATGGAAAAACAAGCTACCACTGAGTCTCGTACCACAAGATTTCCTATATAGGCTTTAGATTCATTTTTACGCAAATTCTCTCATGAAACAATAGGAACAACAATAATAACAGAAGTCAAATCTGACTTGCAATTTCAACATCAGAGGTAATCTCATTCTGAACTCATTTAAATTTCCACTCACTGACACATTTCAGAACTTTTCAACTTTGCTATCATGCACAGATCATTCAAACTTTCACGTGTGCGATAACCTTATTAACCATAACAACATTGACTTGTAGTAATTTCATTCAAGCAAATCAATCCAATAGGTACATCTCTGTATCATACTTTCTAGAATAAAATTTCTTCCTTTAGACTATCCATCTATATATATTCTCATGAATGCACAAAATTTATTCCCTTAGCTGAAAACATATTTATACACACATAATTCAAATCACATTTCAACAAATCACCTCACTCTGATAAAAATAACTAAGTTGATCTCAATTATTGAATAATGATATATATCAAAATACCCTATTCTACATACTGAGAAAAATAACTTATATACATAATCTTTTTTAAATTCTCTTATCATACTAATCAAAGGTCTTACAACATATTAATTCAGGGAAACCAAGATATTCTGATTAGCTTACTGACCTTAGTCATACTCATCGGAAGAAAGAAAACCCCTATACAATTCAAGCTTGAAATTTTTTCATACATACCTTCATCAATAAAATTTCTTGACAAAAAAATCAGAGAAATCTAGGTACTAAAATTCCACAAATACTATCATAGTAAACATAGTCATAATAGACCAAGAAACATACTTTAGAAATGAGTCATGTCAGATAATCCGCACAATAATAATGAAGAAACCCCAAGTATGATTTCTCATCAGAAATCTGAGAACATAACTCATAATAATAATGAAGATCTGGATAATCTCAGAGAGAAAGTCAGAAGAAGACAATACTCAACAATTTCAAGAATCCCATCATAACAGAAATAATACACTTTCCAAATATTTTACATAAGACAGAACAACATTTGATAGAAATAGAAGAATAGTTTCATATAAACTTTTGCCATCAACTTCATTTCGAACATACTAAAATAGAGTTCCAAAGAAAGAGATAAAATAATACTGATGATGACCCAATTAGACTAACAGTACTTTCATTTAATATCAGAGTCAGCCAACATGTTCATACAATAAAAGTTTCGTTAGAAAGAGAACGATCGCACACCTATCTTTGAGAACGAGGAATGCATAGAATATCCCAAGGAGGTTATCAAAATCCATTTAACCATAACTATCACACATAGACATCTTATCAACTCAATTTTTTTTACTTCTTTGATTAGTTTCATTATCGTGAACTTCGTATCGCAATACTTACTAACAAAAACCAATTCAGAATATATTTTTAGTAAACACATCTTTAAACTTAATACTCACTTGAGTCGAATAACCGAGACCAAATTTTCTTATTTAACCATGTCATTATGAAATCTGGAAAATCTTTAACACCTTCTAGTATATCATCCAAAACTGTTCTCACTTCCCAAACTATTTTCATTTCTGAATGCATTACTACTTATCACTTCACTACTGAACTCTTTAGTTTCCCACTTATGATCTTAGTAACCATAATTCATGCAAAAAACTTTTCACAGAAGCAACACTGGTAAGGAGGTGAGGTCATAATGCCTCTAACTTGACTCTCAAAAACACATACATAGGACTCAACATTTATCATCAATAATATTGTTACAGTCATATGGTGCACTCAAAGTAAGTTAACATGCTCGTTTATTCTACAAATGCTTTGTCATCCACAATTTTCATAGAACGATTGTCGAATCCTTCCTTCTAAAAGGAGATTATTTTAAAAAAACGGGTTCGACTTTTTGAAAAATGAAAAAAAAATGGGAGTCACCACCAATCAGTTTAAGTGTGATTGAACCACCTTCAAACCACTTTTGTTTGAAATCATTTGTTTTGGTTTAGGAAATCAAGAAAACGGGTTCGGGAGTCGGTTACTTACGAGGAAGGGTTAGCACTCTCGTAATGCCCAAAAAATTAGTACCAAATTGAATAACTTTCCGTCTTTAATGCTAGAATTTTGAAATTATTTAAAAATATGACCCCTTTTGAAATTAAAATAGTTTGAGTTTAAAATCGAGATTTCTTCATTCCAAAAGAATACGAATATCACATCCAGCATGATAGGACACAATATTCTAAAACTCTTGTAACTGAAATCACCTCGTAATTTATAAAATCATTTAGAAGGGTATTTTAGTCATTTAGACAAACGAAAAATCGCAACCCAGCATATTAGGGCACTATTTCCCGAATTCCTGAATACGAAAAACATTGCCTTTATTTTTGGAAAAAAACATTTCTTTATTTATGTTTTAACGATAATGCAATAAAAATAATATATTTCAGGTAAAATTAAACTATTATAATACATGTTTTGATACAAATATAGCATAGAAGATACAATATAACATTCATATTTCATGTGATTAAACATAGGCAACATAAATTTCATGCATTAATGTTTCATAGCAAATAAAGCAAGTAAGATATGCCAATATAAGTTACAAATACGACATGAATAATTTTTATACCAACATAATTTTGATAACAATAAATAATTCATGCAATAGGAGTATGTATATATAAACTTTCAACATATAAAGCAAGTAAGATATGCCAATATAAGTTACAAATACAACATGAATAATTTTCATACCAACACCAACATAATTTTAATAACAATAAATAATTCATGCAATAGGAGTATGTATATATAAAATTTCATAAAAATAAAAAAATAATAATAAAACAAGAAAACAACACATTTAGGGTAATAAATGATAATGGACAAAATATAACATATTTAATACATATTTTGAAATAATAAAATGATTTTTATACTATTTTCTAGAATATAATACATATATTTAAAAATATTTAATTAATAAATTTATATATAATAAAATATAAATAATATAAACCATATAAAATAATATAATAATATATAATATAATAAAATAAATGGATTTCCAATATTTAATAATAAAGTATATAAATATAACATATAATTTTTAATATAAAATAGTAATATTTTAAAATAAATAAATTTATAAGTGTAAGAGGACTAAAATCAAAAGCAATTAAAAACTTTGGGCTAATTAGAAAAATATAAAAAATTTTGGGCCTATTTGGAAAGCGCATTAAAACCGAGGGACTCACTGGGCAATTTGCCCTAATCCGAAAACGACACTGTTTCCACAAATACAGTTTTAAAGTCACAGTGAGGACCAAATTGAAACAAAATTAAAATGTTAGGGCTAAATTAAAAATAAAAATAAAATGAAATTATAAAGATTGAAAATGCGGAAGCACCAATTGGGCAATTAACCCATTTTTCAAAAACACACGGATCCTCCCTGAGTCACCGGTCAACGCGCGGATCCTCTGTTGAAACAATGTCGTTTTAGTGCTTATTGAACTAAGCCAAAATGACACCATTTTCATAGTGCTATAAATGTCAAAACTTTAACCTAAAATTCATTTTACAATGGGTTAAAAAAAAAAGTTTGAAACTCTCTGAAGGGGAGAAGAGAGGAGTCCTCGGCTTCGGCCTTCGAACACTGAACAGCACATGCCAACGCGCCATACGCGCCACCACATACGGTGGTCAGAGGGTTAAAAACCCTCGTCCTCTCAAGCGAAATACAGGTAACGTCTTCTTCCTTTTTAGTATCAACAAATTTTTTGTAAAAACGCTTCGTATACTCGTTGAAAAATGAATAACAGAGTATGAAATTTAAATCACCTTTTAAAGAAACTACTTGAACTTCTCTGAATATTCATATATTTGTTCTCTTTTGTATATATTTCGTATGTATAAAAAAAAGCCTCTTTTTTACAGTGAAATTATTCGGCTTTTATAGCGTCTGAAAACAAATATACAATCTGTGATTTTATTTTCTTGCCATATTTGCTACTGTTTTTCTTTTATCTTTTGCAGGTAATGACAAAAATTCCGGTGATGAACAGTGACAATCAGGCATTGGTGACGATTCACTGGTGCACTGATTGGGGCGATGATGCTAGCGTTGATTTGCGCATTGACTAAGGCGCGATTTGGGGATGGAGTCACAGGGTGAGGCGAAGAGGCGTGTCTGTTGAGATGTTTGTGGCGCCTAGGGTTTCTGAAACCCTAGGCCTTTCCATCTTCTGTTAATAGTTTGGGCCTCTTGGGCCCCATTCGTTTTTTGGGTTAAGGGTGTAACGAGTATAGAGTTATTGGTTTTTTTGGGCCAGTTGGGCTATACTGAGTTGGGTCAATGGTGTAACGGGCTAGTGGATTTAGGTATAACCAGGTGTAGGCTTATTGGGTTAAAAATGAAACCAGGTTTTGGGCTTTGTACGTGGACTGTACAAAACTGTTTATTTTATTTTTTATTTGTTTTTTATTTATTTATGGGCCTGTGTAAATTTGGGTTGTTACAGCTACCCCTCTTTGCTTATTACTGTGAAACAGGAATAGAGCAAAGATTATAAAAGGACCAAATTTGCCCGGCCTGGATAAATCTCGAAATCTTGATCCTCATCTTCCTCAAAAGTATTCTGATAGCTTCAGGAATGTCAAATTGGCTATCTTCAACCTGCTTCTTGCAAACTAAGGAATGCTAGATCTGTTATCTTCGATCTGCTCTCTGACAGAGACGCCAAATCTGCTATTTTCGATCTGCTCTCTGACAATATAGAGACGCCAAATCTGCTATCTTCAATCTACTCTCTGACAATACAGAGACGCCAAATCTACTATCTTCGATCTGCTCCTTGTAAACCCAAGGATGCCAAATCATCTTGGATCTGCTTCAATGCAAAAAAATCCGAAGGTTAGATCTGCTATGACTTCGATCTGCTCTCCGTCGAATATGAAGATGCCAAATATGTTTCTTCAATTTGTTCTCTGACAATACAGAGATGCCAAATCATCCTAGATCTGCTTCAGCGTAAACACGTGAAGGCCAAATCTGCTATGTCTTTGATCTACTCCTTGTAAACGCAAGGATGCCCAAATTATCTTGGATCTACTCCAATGTGAAAACATCCGAAGGTTAGATCTGCTATATCTTCGATTTGATCTCCGTCGAATATGGAGATGCCAAATATGTTTCTTCGATTTTTTCTCTGACAATATAGAGATGCCAAATCATCTTAGATATGCTTTAGCGTAAACACGTGAAAGCCAAATCTGCTATGTCTTCGATCTACTCCTTGTAAACGCAAGGATGCCAAATCATCTTGGATCTACTTCAATGTGAAAACATCCGAAGGTTAGATCTGCTATGTCTTCGATTTGCTCTTCGTCGAATGTGGAGATGCCAAATCTATTTCTTCGATTTGTTCTCTGACAATACAGAGATGCCAAATCTATTATCTTCGATTTGCTCCCTAACAATACAGAGACGCCAAATCTGCTATCCTCGATCTGCTCCTGGTATACGCAAGGATGCCAAATTATCTTGGATCTGCTTCGATGCAAAAAAAATCTGAAGGTTAGATCTGTTATGTCTTCGATCTGATCTCCGTCGAATATGGAAATGCCAAATCTGTTTCTTCGATTTGTTCTCTGACAATACAGAGATGCCAAATCTGCTATCTTTGATCTGTTCCCTGACAATACAGAGACGCCAATTCTGACATATTCGATCTGCTCCTTGAAAACGCAATGATGCCAAATCATTTTAGATCTACTTCAGCATAAACACCTGAAAGTCAGATCTACTATGTTTTAGCCTGTTACCCTACTGCTTAGGGAGTTAAGGCGCATCAATCTTCATTGTCCCTTGAAGGACATAACCTGAATAATGTGTATGAGTTTATGCCTAATGATTAGAATGCTATGATCGAAATGAGTCAAATGCTCCTAATTAAACCTGTTATAATGCAAAATGTTTATGAATATGACCCCTATTCCAAACATCACTACTCATTCCTTCGTCGAAACTCATCATTATGTCTCTCAAAATATCATTCCTACTCAGCCTGGGTTTGTACCATTCTTCAAACGTTATAACCCATCGAAAAATGTCTGTAAGATGATCCTCTCTTAAGATCGAATCGTTTGATTTGTCCAATCATCATTTTGGACTAAAGAAAGAATTTTCTCGAGTTCTTTCAAATCTCACTTATGTGAATTCCTCGAACAATTATTCTATTTTAGTTTCTTGTATTATCTAGAAATTTCCAGAGTAATGAGCAAAACTTCATTTGTGAAAATTATTTAGTTCATCTATCATTATTTTAATGCAACATACTTTAAGAATAATGGAAGATGAATTTAATCTTGAGAATAATTGAATTTGTCAAAAATACAAAGGAAATTAATCTGATAGCCTATCTTTGAGAAGAAAGAGAATCTAAAGATAGCAAACAGGAAAAAAGTTAGATGCCTTAGATATCGCCGCTTGAGCATCTGTTGACCAGCTCCATGAAGGCTTTCTTGAGTTCAACATGTGTTTAAGAGATCCAAAGTACTTTGTTGATGCCCCGATTTGCAACACGCTTCACTCCTTGTTGAGTCAGATATAGCAAGATTACCGTGTGCTCTACAAAATTTGAGCTGCCCTTTTGGGTTTTCAACTCAAAACCCCTTTGGTCACAAAGCGCCATTTGCGGGTTTTCACCTTGGCCTCTCTATTTTTTTTTTGTTTTTTTTCGAAAACTCAAGGCGCCCTTTGCGGGTTTTCGCCCTGAATTCTTCTCTCCTTTAGAAAAAGTACTTTTTGACTGAGTCTGAATTCACTGGATTAGGTAAACTTTTCCCATCCATTTCCGTTAAGATCAATGTACCTCCAGAGGAGACCTTCTTAACGACATACGGACCTTTCCAATTTGGCATCCATTTTCCTCTAAAGTACTTCTGAATGGGAAGGATCTTTTTTAGCACAAGATCCCCTCGTGGAATTCTTTTGGTCGCACTTTCTTGTCGTAAGCTCGCATCATTCGTTTCTGATACATCTGACCATGACGAATGGCCCTTAGCTTATTTTTCTCAATCAAGTTCAACTGATCATATCGCGATTGTATCCATTCAGCTTCATCCAACTTTATCTCTGACAAGACTTGGAGAGACGGTATTTCCACTTCAATGGGTAACACTGCTTCCATCCCATAAACCAACGAGAAAGGAGTTGCCCCAGTAGAGGTTCTGATGGACGTTCGGTAGGCTAAGAGTGCAAATAGTAATTTCTCATGCCAATCTTTGTAGGTTTCAGTCATTTTCCCCACTATCTTCTTAATGTTTTTGTTAGCAGCTTCCACTGCCCCATTCATCTTTGGGCGATATGGAGATGAATTATGATGCTTAATCTTGAACTGACTGCAAACTTCTGCTATCGTTCTGTTGTTCAAGTTCAATGCATTGTCTGATATGATCCTTTCAGGCATCCCATACCGACAAATGATCTCTTTCTTCAAGAATTGACTCAAAGCCAACTTAGTAAAATTCGTATAAGAAGCAGCCTCTACCCACTTCGTGAAGTAATCAATTACCACAAAGGTAAAGTGATGCCCATTTGAAGCTTTTAGTGATATTGGCCCAATGACATCCATGCCCCACATGGAAAAAGGCCATGGAGAAGTCATAACATGTAGAGGTAAAGGTGATACATGAATCTTGTCTCCATAAATCTAACATTTATGGCATTTCTTAGCGTAGTTGATACAATCCCCTTCCATAGTAGACCAATAATATCCAAACCTCATGATTTGTCTAGCCATCGTGAAACCATTAGCGTGCGTCCCACAAACACTCTCGTGAAATTCTTCCAAGATTAACTTAGCTTCCACGGCGTCAACACATCTCAACAGTACTTGGTCCTTTCTTCTTTTGTACAAGATGTCCCCATCCAAAACGTAGTCACAGGCTAATCTCCTTAAAGTTCGCTTATCATTTTCAGTTGCCTGTTCTGGGTAGTTACAATCTCTCACATATCGCAATATATCCTAATACCAAGGGTTATCATCCTTTTCTTCTTCCTCAATGTTACAACAGCGAGCTAGAGCCTCAAAGATACTCATCTGTATGGGTCTCATCTCCTCCTCTTTATTTGCTTTAATTATTGAAGCCAAGGTTGCTAGAGCATCTGCCATCTAGTTTTCGTCTTGTGGGATATAATTGAAGGTAATGTCATCGAATTCCTCAAGTAACCCCAAAACTACCTTTAGATAATTAATCAATTTAGGATCCCTTGTCTCCCATTCACCTCTAAGCTGGTAAATTACCAACGCAGAGTCTCCATATACTTCCAAGGTTCTTATTCCTCGTTCTATAGCTGCTCGGATCCCCATGATGCATGCTTCATACTCAGCCATATTGTTCATACTGTTAAAATCCAATTTACATGTGAATGGATAATGATCCCTATTTGGGGATAACAAGACTGCCCCAATTCCATTTCCTACCGCATTGGATGTGCCGTCAAAGTTCATCTTCCATGGACGTTCTTCAATAGTTGCCACATACAATAACTCCTCATTAGGGAAATCAAAGTTTAATGGCTCATAATCTTCTAGAGCTCTGCTTGCCAGAAATTCTACTATCGTACTCCCTTTTATAGCCTTTTGACTCACATAGACTATGTCAAATTCTGAAAGCAATATTTGCCACCTTGCCATTCTTCCATTTAGTGCTGTTGACTCCATCATGTACTTTAATGGATCAAGTTTTGAAATTAGCCAAGTTGTATGATATAACATATATTGCCTCAACCTTCGAGTCATCCAGATTAAAGCACAACACAATTTCTCAATTGGCAAATATCTCATCTCACACTCTATGAATTTCTTGCTGAGGTAGTATATTGCCTTCTCTTTTCTTTCCAATTCGTCATGTTGACCAAGCACACATCCCATAGAATTACTAAACACTGATAAGTACAGAATTAATGGTTTATCCGGACTAGGTAGGGATAGTACTGGAGCGTTTAGCAAGTATTGCTTGACTTTGTTAAAGGCATTTTGGCATTCTTCATTCCAAGTACCTTGGTTGTGTTTTCTAAGGAGGCGAAATATAGGATCACATTTCTTAGTTAATTGTGAAATAAACCGAGCAATATAATTCAACCTTCTAAGAAACTCCGAACTTCCTTCTGAGTACGTGGTGGAGGCAAATCTCGTATGGCTCTAACTTTGTCTGAGTCAACTTCTATTCTCTTTTCGATGACCACAAAGCCTATAACTTCCCTGACCTAGCTCCAAAAGTGCACTTTGCTGGATTAAGTTTTAACTGAAACTTCCGTAATCTCAGGAACAACTTCCTCAAAACTTCAATATGTTCCTCCTCCATTCGAGATTTGGCAATCATATCATCAACATACACCTCAATTTCTTTGTGCATCATATCATGGAATAAGTTTACCATAGCCCGTTGGTATGTTGCCCCTGCATTCTTTAATCCAAACAGTATTAATTTGTAACAAAAGGTGCCCCATAATGTTATGAAAGTGGTTTTATCCATGTCTTCCGGATGCATCTTGATCTGGTTGTACCCCAAGAAACCATCCATGAAGGAGAACAGTGAATATCCCGCTGTGTTATCTACCAAAGTGTCTATGTGTGGCAGAGGGAAATTATCTTTTGGGCTAGCTTTGTTCAGATCTCTGTAATCAACGTACATTCATACCTTCCCATCCTTCTTAGGGACTGGTACAATGTTAGCTACCCATTCAGAGTACTTTACCTCTTGTAAGAATCCTTCATCGAACTGCTTCTTGACTTCGTCCTTTATCTTCAATATGATATCTGGTCTCATTCTTCTCAACTTCTGTTGGACTGGTTTGCAATCCTGTCTTATTGGAAGACGATGTATCACAATATCAGTATTTAACCCTGGCATATCTTGATAGGACCATGCGAAGATATCCTTGAACTTACATAGCAACTCAATCAGTCCTTGCCTTGTGTCCTCAGCAATATGCGTGCCGATTTTCACCTCTTTCCCTTCCTCTAGGGCTACATTCTCTATTGCCTCTTTCTCATGGGGCATAATTTGTTTCTCCTCTTATTTTACCATCCTCAACAGATCCAGAGACACATTATAATCCTGGACATCTTTAAAATCCTAATATTCCTCTAAACACATGTCTTGCTCGCGAGAGAAATCAGGATTTGTATTATCAGTGCTCATGCCATTGATATCTAGGGACCTGTGAAGTATAAAGAATATACAAAAAATGAATGAATTTAAGAATGACTATTTATGTGCTATGAATGAAAGAATAAGAATTGCAAAAGTTTAACGGAATATATAAAAATGAAACAATACTCGTTCAAATTGATAAAAGTTATGTTTTATTAAAAAATAATAGATGATCATAAGCCCATTCCACAAATGTAATCCTATTACTCCTAGGCCCTAGAGTAACAAGAATATTTTGAGAATTACTCTGAAAAATTCCTAAAGACTACATGAAGTTCCTCCGCAGTCTAATTGTTCAGAGAGCTTCCCGGTTCGTAAGGGCAAATACCCTCAAGGTTTCCTTGCTCCGATCCTTTATTGTGTATAGCATTAATCTGATGACTTTCTTCTATAAGTAACCCTCCTGATATAAAGGCTTGGGATATTAGAGGGAATGTCATCAGCTCCCACTCCACTTCTCTTCCATTATGGCGCGCCCTTCTTCCCTCTTGGCAGTTCTCAACTTCCTTCCTCCATTGCTTATAGTCTGGCTTGAAGCCCAGACCAAAGCGATCTTTCTTCTCTTTCAGTTCTGGGATTTGAGTCTCTCATTGCAGGTATTTTCCTAACCCTTTTCTTAGTAAGACTCTCTTTCCCACCATCATTTGTAGAGCCATCCTCGTGGCTCTTGCTATCTTTGGCACCGGTGGCTCACTCCCTTCTAAAATGAAGGTTACATTCACAAATTCTAAAGAGCGAAAAGAACACTTAATAGACTCTTCGTTCGTCTCGACATAAGGGTCCTTGTTAGTGACTGCGACTATAATGTCCTCCTCCATATTGATAGTTACTAGCCGTCCATCCGTCACTAACTTTAATTTCTGGTACAACGATGAGGGCACCGCTCCCACTGAGTGTATCCATTGCCTCCCTAATAAGCAATTATAGGAGGGCTTGATATCCATCACCAAGAAGACTACTTCATATATACTCGGCCCAATTTCCAAGGGGATGTCAATCCTTCCTATCACATTCCTTTTTGTACCGTTGAAGGCTCTTACCATATTTTGACATGTATTCATGTGAGAACCGTCAATGGGTAATCTGTTCAATGTAGACAATGGTAGAACATTCAAAGCCGATCCATTATCGACGAAAAAGCTTGGGAGTGTGTACCCCTTGTAACGAGTGGTGATGTGCAAGGCCTTTGTTGACCCCCTGCCCCCTGGTGGGATTTCATCATCATTAAAGTAGATGGAATTATTTGCACTTATGTTATTCACCAATCGGTCCAGCTTGTTAACAGATATGTCATGGGTGACATATGTTTCATTGAGCACCTTTAGCAATGTATTCAGAAGTAGAGCCAATACTGATATGCGAGTCGGCTGCCTACGCAACTGCTCGACCACACTATACTCGCTATGCTTAAGGAACTTTAGAAATTCCTTAGCCTCCTCCTCTTTTACTGGCTCCTTAACAGGCACTTCAGCCTTTTTCTCCTTCTCCGCACTAACATTCTTTGATTTCGTGGGCTCCTCTTTGACACCCACCGTATCATACTGCTTCCCACTCCATGTATGGGAACCCTCAACTTGTACATCTTTAGATGTATTGGCTATATTTTCCTCCTCCGGTACTGTCCCACTGCAGTCATAGCTCCATGATACCCTCTTGCTATCCTTATAAGGGAAAGGCGTAGGCTTATGGATAATGACCTTAGGCTCCGTTTGTGCCCCCACTTCACTATTCCCCAGTAGGGAAATAATAATCCTTGGCCAGCTAGTTCCTTTCTGTTTATCCTCCAGCATACATACTTGTTTTTCACAAGAGCTACCTTTAAAAATTTGTAGTTCTTTGTTGTCCATAAAGCCTTGCACCAAGGCCTTGAATTTTTCACAATCTTGAACTTCATGTCCTTCTTTCTCATGGAACTCACCATAGTTCCTTGTTTATCTTCTCTCATTTTTAGAGGTTAACATACCTTTCTTCATCATCTCCTCCCAAATCACCTTCATGGGCATCCTTACCCCAGCAACATTTTCCTTCATTCTCCTCTCACTGGCTTCGCCAATGGTGATCACTCCTTGATTGCCATGATTTGGCAACGGGTTTTCAGTATTAGGGGTATTGTCGAACTTCACTACCCCCATCTTAATAAGCCTCTCTACGGCCTTCTTAAAACCGGTACAATTTTCGATCGAATGTCTCGGTATTCCAGCATGGTATTCACATCTAGCGTTTGCATCGTACCATTTAGGATATGGAGGCTGTAGTGGTTTCAAGTGAAATGGAGCAATAGCATGAGCATTGTATAAGCTTTGATAAAGCTCACGATACGTCACGGGGATAGGTGTGAACTGTATCTTTTCAAAATTCTGTCTTGTACCCGACTCTTGCATTTGATAACTCTGTTGCTCATCCGCAGCTGTTTTAGGTTGACCAACTGTGATTGCCTTTGTATTGAAGGTGCTTGTGTTATTCACTTCACTATCCTTTCTCCTTGGGGCCAATCTTTTGGTCGCTTCCCCTTCAATTTTGCCACCCCTTATGGCATTCTCGTTCATTTCACCTGCCATGACTATATCTTCGCCGAAGCTTTTAGTGGTGCTCCCAATCATGTGAGTGATGAATGGAGCCTTTAGAGTGTTGATGAACAACATGGTAGTCTCCTTTTCCAACAACGTTAGTTGAACTTGTATTGCCACCTCTCTCCATCTCTGTGCATATTGCCTAAAATTTTCATTAGGCTTTTTCTCCATGTTTTGCAGTGTGATCCTATCTGGAGTCATGTCAGTCACATGATTGTACTGCTGCATGAAGGCCTGTGCAAGATCCCTCCATGAACTTATTTTGGCCCGGCTCAGTTGATTATACCACTTGGCTGCTACTCTAATTAAACTGTCTTGGAAACAGTGGATCAACAGTTGATCATTATTCACATACCCAGTCATCCTCCTACAGAACATCTTAATGTGGGCTTCTGGGCAAGTAGTCCCATTGTACTTCTCAAATTTTGGCATTTTGAATTTGTGAGGAAGCACCAAGTCTGGGACCAAGCTTAGATCTTTGGCATCAACTCTATGATGCCCATCAACATTCTTTAAAGCCTTGAATTTTTCCTCCAACCATTTACAGCGTTCTTCTAACTGTCTTGCAGCCTCAGTTCTAAAATTCTCTTTTTCAACCATGTCTAAGTCAGGAATGACATGATTTGCGGGATTGTCGCCCAAATTAAATCCTGAGCCAGTTGGGAAATTTATGGGAATCCCAGTATTGACCGATCCTTGTTGAGGCCTTATAGAGACAGACGACGTCCTAGGAAGTGCCTCAATTGGTATAGGCACATGGGGTGGGGTGAAACCTAGAGGATGATCCTCACCATTCTCACTAGTAATTGTCATGGGAGCCTTTCCCTTATTAGTGGCCCTCAGTAGTTGAGCCATCTCAGCCATCATGTTCTTTTGAGCCTCCAACATTTGCTCCCTTATGTCATTTTGCATTTTTTCCAATTGCTCTTGCAATTGGTCTTGCATGTCCTTCTGTAGCTGTTCAAATCTTTGGTCCATATTCTTTGACTTAGCGCGCGTACCGTAGGAATGTGTTGCTTCCAGATTTTCTTTCTCTTACTCTCTTTCTCCCTAATAATTTTAACTAATTAGGGTCTTTCTATAACCTTGAATATATATGATGCAATGAGATGCTACAAAATGCAAATGCATGAATGTAAGAAGATGTCGATTCTGATTCAATTTCATTTTAGAAAACGTTATTTAAGGAACAAAAATCTTTTCACAAAACGGATTACAAATACGCTTTCGCCTGTAGGCCTAGAGTCTTAACCCTATCTAATAACAATACTAACTCTCATCCTCTGTCTGACGATGACTCATACATTATACCCAATGTTCTAGCTTGTATCGCCAAATCCTGCAAGTGTTCAGCAACCTCTCGAATCTGAACTAAGGCTTCTCCTATGAGATAAACCCTATTTCCAACTTGATCCTGAAGATGGTGAAGTTCTCCCTTCCACTATTCTTCTCTTGCCTCGAGCTGTCCAATCCGTAGCTCACAATCCTGTAGTGCTACTTCCAACCCTCCAATATCATGCTTCATTTCCTCGATCTTATTTAAGCTTGCCTTTAACTCGATCGCAGAGTTACGACTTCGGTGATGATGAAGAGATCGTCCAAGTTCGGCCACCTTAGTTTTTAATCCTTGATTTTCCTTCTCTAGGGCCTGATTACGCGACTGCATCTCTTGGAA
This sequence comes from Gossypium arboreum, assembly GCF_025698485.1. Lineage (NCBI taxonomy): Eukaryota > Viridiplantae > Streptophyta > Magnoliopsida > Malvales > Malvaceae > Gossypium > Gossypium arboreum. The sequence continues at coordinate 11,203,909 of NC_069072.1, read as the reverse complement.
CTTCTTCTCCCAATACTCGACCTTGGCTCTTTCTTCTTGAATCTCTTGCTGCGACAGCTCTGAAGATCTCCCTAATCCAACCCTTTTCAACGTTACCTGAGCCTTCTTGTAGTGCGTCTTTAAATCATCTCGATCTTCCTCGATCTTTCTCTTTTCCTTTTTCATCTTCTCGACTTCCATCTTTTGAACATCGACGTCAAGATTCAAGCACATTTTTTCCTCTTCGAGCTTCTCAATCCTTTTTTCAAGCTCCGAATTCTTTCTCTCGAACTCTTGCTTCATAACCTCCAACTCTGATGGAATCACTCGTAAGCTCTCCTCTAATGATCGAGCCACCCCCAAAATCGGCCTAGGGACATTATCATTGACTCTCCTACTAAACCATCCTTTATACTCAAGGGTTGACGTCGAGCCTTCGGTCAAGATCTCCATACAGAAAGGCTTCTTCTAAGCCTCAGAAATCTCTCGCATCCTCTTCTTATAGTGATCTCCTTTATAAGAGAAATCACTCTGAGCTAAACCCTGTGTAGCCGGTATGAACTGCCTTGCTTGATATTGCCTTAGAACAAGCAATGGTGCATATCCAACAACTCCCCAAATTCCTGGCAGGGGGACCCAATCAAAACTGCCACAACGATAAAGGACTTCACTAGCAACCAACCAAGGAGCCTTCCACATAACATCTTCCTCTCGTAGATTCTGAAGAATGTCTATCCACCTCTCCTCTGAAAAGTCATCTCTCCTAGGCACGTCTATTGCTTCCTTTAAGGGAGAATAACCCTCAAAGAATACTCGGCAAGGAACCTTATCAAGCTTCTAAAAATGACTGTGGAACCAAACCAACAGTGTAACACCCCTCGCCTGTATCCATCGCCGGAACAGGGTTCGAGGTGTTGCCCGACTTAAACTCAGTCAACCACACAAAAACAGTGCCAAAAAATTTCAATCAATTTAAAACTTTTCTTTTGACATGCAATCTGTCCCATATATGGGCTTACGAGGCCCAAAACATCACTAGCCAACACCTTTGGCTAAATTATAATATCACATACTCAACATTAAAACCCTATACATGCCATAGACTCAAATACTAGGATTTACTTACACCAATAGCGTGAGCTCGACAAAGGTGATAATATCTCCATTTAACTCCAACCCCAAAGTAAATCAAGTCAACAATCTATAAAACAGAGGAATGTAACAACGGAGTAAGCTTTCATAAGCTTAGTAAGTCTTAAGCAATGCAAACAAATAAACGCAATTATACTTCGATTATTCAATTTCTTAAGTGGCCATATTCTAGGTATATTGCCATCTGGCTGAATACACACAAACACATAATGCACGTTCAGCATTCTTATCACACTTACTCTGAATTCGTATAACATAATTAAATCGAATACTTTTACATACTTTCACACCCTGACCCGGTGTATCATGATCATAGATATAGTTATAACATTTATTCACGTATGTATTACAATGCACGCTTATGATTCATTGCAGATCAAACTCACATATGAGTACATAATGCGTACTGCCCACTTAACGCATCTTGAATGTATTCATTTGTCAACCTAACACGAGGTACCTTAGTCATGGACTTTTCTCAAGTCACCGGCATTTCGCCTGTTAGGCTCGAGGCCCGACATCAGTTTACTGGTATTATAGCCTGCTAGGCTCGAAGGCTCGAATAGTATCTCACCGGCATTATAGTTTGCTAAGCTCAAAGGCCCGAATAATCATGTCAACAAGTTCCATATAACATATTCATATCAATTAAGTACTAACATCATTCGAACGTATATAATTATACATCTCAAACACTTTTCTTTCATCTCATTTTCACACTTAGCATTTGATAGCTTATGCATAATATTTCACTCACGTTCATTTCAAACTTATCATTCGATTATAAAAGCATATTGCATTTTTACCAACATGTTATACTTGCCATTAGGCCATATAAGCATGATACAATACACTATCATTTCATCTTTAACATTCGGCTAAACCCTTATCTTACAAGGAACACCGAATTCACATAACATATCATTTCACCGGCATTACGCCTGCTAGGCACGAAGGCCCGAATACACATCACCGGTACGAAGCCTGCTAGGCACGAAGGCTCGAATACACATCACCGGCATGAAGCCTGCTAGGCACGAAGGCCCAAATACACATCACCGGCACTAAGCCTACTAGGCACGAAGGCTCGAATACATATCACCAGTACTAAGCCTGTTAGGCACGAAGGCCCGAATATAATACCAGCACTAAGCCTGTGGGATTTATCCCGGATACACATCAAATATCATGTATATTTAATCATATATTAATACATCTCATTCAACATATCACATTCATAGTCATTTGCAACATTCGGGTATAAGCTCCATATGAACACCATCGTTTACATTTCGGTTCAAAAGTCATTCATAAATATCACATATCCATTTCACCATTCAAACTTAACCCATAGTGACCATTCGACTATAAGTCATATACATAAATTATTTATCGCACAACTTAATTCAAGTAGAACCAAAAGGTCACGATTCATCTAATATATACATATTGCTCAACGATTCACACACAACCTTTCAAATTAGCAATTATAAGATGGTTCTGCACATAGTCCATCCTTATCGATAATTTACGATGGTTTTACCCTTACTCACATATATGTCATAGGCATTTTTACCTATGCTTCATAATTCACATTCATGATTCAATTCCAATCGATTTAACATGCATAAGTACATATCACATACCTTAATAATTTACTTTACGGAATGAATCCACATATCGTATTAGCCCATAGTCTTATAGCACCACACTTTTAATAGTTTACCTCATCGAAGTTCACATTTAATCACTTTAGTGCCAAGCCATATTCGGCTACCACAAAGGACTAATAATAATAATTTTATACACATCATGGTTTCCTTTAGGTATGTAATAATCACAAATTGTGATATCTCCACCAGTACATATACGGCACAGTTTATTCATTGTAACACTCATTTAGTACATCAAATTTCCAAATCCAATTCAACTTAAGCATAATAGCCATAATCGGCTTATAGCCTTAAATCATTACATATTCGGCACATTAACTAAATAAAATTTACATTCCCTTTTCCATATTAATTTAACTCTTGGGTATATAAAAAGGAATCAAGCTTAAAAACTTAAGAACTTATCTTGAATGTTGCTGAACGATTACAACGGCTATTCGATTACTTTCTCTTTTCCTTTATCCGAATTTTGCCCCTCTATGCTCTTGAGCTTAAATTCAAAGATTTTAAACTAGTCATTATTCGAATATTCGAGCATCACTTTCAAAATATAATATATACATATATATATATTCGACTTTCACACCTACTGATCATAGTAAGCTTATAAGAAATCAATAAGCAACTAATTAACAAATTTTTGTCAATGTTTACCACATAATCATAATTTCACTGCAAGCTATCTTCCTGAGCAATAGTCACTAAATCATTTATAACTGGAGCTACGAAACTCCAAATCAAGTGCCGTTAATTTTCCCTGAAGATAGACTCATATATCTTTCATCCATAAAATTTTCATAATTTTTGGTTTGGCCAATCAATACCAAATTTTTCTTAAAGTTTCCCCTGTTTCACTGTTTGAATAATCTGACCACTCCTCACTACGAATCAAATTTCTCATTGTACAGAATTCAAAATATGTTCTAGTTTATTTAATTTGAAACTAGACTCATTTAGGAGTCTAAGAATATAAATTTCATCTTATGAACATTTTTGTACAATTTAGAATGAATTTATAAAGACAGAACAGAGGATCTAGAAGTCATTCTGACCCTGTCCCACATCACTTCAAATATCTCATTATCGGAAATTATTTTGCTTACACAATTTTTTTTATAAGAAACTAGACTCATTAAGCTTTAATTAAATAATTTATTCAGCTTCTAAATCATCTCCCAAAATTTATGGTGATTTTCCAAAATCACGTTACTGCTGCTGTCGCAAACAGATTTATTACCAAATCACTCTTTCACACATACCTTGCATGCATGTTATTTAAACATGCATATCACCAATCAATCATCACATATCTATAATTTTACTTAAGCATAATCTTCATTTCATCATTTTAAAGCACAACATGTTAGCCGATTTTTCCCTTAGCATCTAAGGCACATGCATACTCATTTGCTTGGCTCAACTTCACCTATCTTCCATTTTTCATCAAAAGGACATGAAACAACAACTATTTCCTTCATTTTAATTCATGACCGAATGCTCACAACACAACCAAAAATCAAAATATGCTTCATGAGTTAGGGCAGAATCAAGAAGAACTCATGAACATCAAGATAGAAGCAAACTACCATGAACTTACCTTGGATTTTTCTTCCCTAAGTGACCGAACATTCAAGAGCTCTTTTCCTCTCCTTTCTTCTATTTTCAGCTTTCATGAACAAGAATAAACAAAAACCTTCCTTTTCTTCCTTTTTGTTATTCTATTACTAAACATTTTATGACACAAAATAACATATATTATTTGTGCCATATTTATGCCATAACTTCAATAAAAAAATTTGCACCTGTTGTCTACCATTAACACCATGGCCGGCCACTACACATAAAATGGGGAGTTTGACATGCAAATCCTCCTATTTTGCACTACTATTTATTAGGCCACTACATATTAGCCTGTAGCATTTTCAAAAATTTTCACATAGGTCATATTTCATAATTTCACTCACAAATGGCAGAATCAAAGCATGGGATTTTCACACATGCACTTTCACATGAAATAAACACATAATATAACATTTGATTATTTTTGGGACTCGGTTTTGTGATCCCGAAACCACTTTTCGATGAGGGCCAAATTAGGGCTATCACAAACAGCAACTGTGCATATCCAATGAATCTAGCCTCGCCGGCCCTCCGACATGCACTCAAAGATCTAAATGTCTCAGCTAGGATTGCTGGTACCGGTGTATTCTGCTTACCGACACGATCGAAAAAATCCGCAACTGCCTCACCTATGTGCCCCAACGCCTTTGGGAAAATCACCATGCTGTAAATGCTCAAAGCTAGGACGTCGACCCTTTTCTTCACGTCTGGATATGTCGATATCAAATCCCTCAAAACGGCCCATGGAACGCACTTACTATCACCCTTTTGCTGTACACGAGCTACAGCCCACTGCTCACTCATCCCAGTAATCATCACAACTTCTTTACAAAAGTTGGAAGGCTAGCAGGCCTAACATAAGCCTTGTGACCCTGAATCCTCGGGCAACGCAGTAAAGTCGTATACTCCTCCAAAATAGGTACAAGATCTACATCACCAAATGTAAAGCAACTATAAGCAGGGTTCCAGAACTGTACCATAGCTCGAAACAAGTGCCTATCTACTTTGACGTCTAGCAAATAGGGAAGGTCTCCATAATTCTGATAGAAAAGCTGCTTAGCCTCGTCATCCCATTGGGCCCAAATGTCTCTCAACTCCTGAAACTCATTCTGCGTCGAACTAATATGGGTGAAGTCCAATAACTTTGATGTATGCCCCTCAGTGACACTATCTCCATTTTCTAACTGGGTTTTCTCTGACCAGGTACAGATAGAGGCATTGTCCTCCACTTTATCAAGATATTCGTTCCCCATTACAAAACTTTCTAACTCAGAAATCGAACCATGAATCGATATCTTTGAATGTTGAATGACATGCAATGCTAGCAAAATAAAATAGGCCAGTATCATATATATAAGAAATGATAAACAAGTACTTGCAAGGGTAGCTTACTAAAGGTTATCACTATTTTCCCTAGGGTAAGCACATAAAGTTCACTATATGAGTTTTAGTTCTAAAGCAAGGGTACCTGAACCAGCAAATTCCTTGGTCCTCGCCCATTATAGGCTCATATAGACCAAGTTCAGTTCAGGGGAACACATTTCCTTATGGCCACGCGGAGATGAAAATCTCACAAAGACATAGGTACAGTATCCCGGAAGCAATCCACTAACTCATGCGAAGGTGAAAACCTCACGAAAGCTTAATTTCTTACTCCCATTTAAAGGTGTGACCAACGGTCATGCAAATGCAATGTGCGAAATCAACATGTACAACAAACACTCGTAAAATGATCAATCTTTTAAAATTTTCCAAACTTTTGACATTAAGACACAAAAAAATCAATTTCTTGGCTTGACTCTCTTATAAGTCCCCAGTGGAGTTGCCAAGCTGTCGAATCCTTCCTTCTATAAGGAGATCATTTTAAAAAACGGGTTTGACTTTTTGAAAAATGAAAAAAAATAGGAGTCACCACCAATCAGTTTAAGTGTGATTGAACCACCTTCAAACCACTTTTGTTTGAAATCATTTGTTTTGGTCTACGAAATCAAGAAAACAGGTTCGGGAGTCGGTTACGTACAAGGAAGGGTTAGCACCCTCGTAACGCCCAAAAAATTGGTACCAAATTGAATAACTTTCTGTCTTTAATGCTAGAATTTTGAAAGTATTTAAAAATGACCCCTTTTGAAATTAAAATAGTTCGAGTTTAAAACCAAGATTTCTTCATTCCAAAAGAATATGAATATCACATCCAGCATGATAGGACACAATATTCGAAAACTCTTGTAACTAAAATCACCTCGTAATTTATAAAATCATTTAAAAGGGTATTTTAGGCATTTAGACAAACGGAAAATCGCAACCCATCATATTAGGGCACTATTTCCCGAATTCCTGAATACGAAAAACATTGCCTTTATTTTTGAAAAAACATTTCTTTATTTATGTTTTAACGATAATTCAATAAAAATAATATATTTCAGGTAAAATTAAACTATTATAATACATGTTTTGATACAAATATAGCATAGAAGATACAATATAACATTCATATTTCATGTGATTAAACATAGGCAACATAAATTTCATGCATTAATGTTTCATAGCAAATAAAGCAAGTAAGATATGCCAATATAAGTTACAAATACGGCATGAATAATTTTCATACCAACATAATTTTGATAACAATAAATAATTCATGCAATAGGAGTATGTATATATAAACTTTCAACATATAAAGCAAGTAAGATATGCCAATATAAGTTACAAATACAACATGAATAATTTTCATACCAACACCAACATAATTTTAATAACAATAAATAATTCATGCAATAGGAGTATGTATATATAAACTTTCATAAAAATAAAAATAATAATAAAAACAAGAAAACAACACATTTAGGGTAATAAATGATAATGGACAAAAATATAATATATTTAATACATATTTTGAAATAATAAAATGATTTTTATACTATTTTCTAGAATATAATACATATATTTAAAAATATTTAATTAATAAATTTATATATAATAAAATATAAATAATATATACCATATAAAATAATATAATAATATATAATATAATAAAATAAATGGATTTCCAATATTTAATAATAAAGTATATAAATATAACATATATTTTTAATATAAAATAGTAATATTTTAAAATAAATAAATTTATAAGTGTAAGAGGACTAAAATCAAAAGCAATTAAAAACTTTGGGCTAATTAGAAAAATATAAAAAAATTTGGGCCTATTTGGAAAGCGCATTAAAACTGAGGGACTCACTGGGCAATTTGCCCTAATCTCAAAACGACACCGTTTCCACGAATATAGTTTTAAAGTCACTGTGAGGACCAAATTGAAACAAAATTAAAATGTTAGGACTAAATTAAAAAAAAAATAAAATGAAATTATAAAGATTAAAAATGCGGAAGGACTAATTGGGCAATTAACTCATTTTTAAAAAACACGCGGATCTTCCCCAGGTCACGGGTCAATGCACGGATCCTCTGCTAAAACGATACCGTTTTAGTGCTTATTGAACTAAGCCAAAACGACACCGTTTTAGTAGTGCTATAAATTTCAAAACTTTAACCTAAAATTCATTTTACAATGGGTTTTAAAAAAAAAGTTTTAAACTCTCTGAAGGGGAGAAGAGAGGAGTCCCCGGCTTCGGCCTTCGGCCACTAAGCAGCACATGCCAACGCGCCATACGTGCCACCACACACTGTGGTCAGAGGGTTAAAAACCCTCGTCCTTTCAAACGAAATACAGGTAACCTCTTCTTCCTTTTTAGTATCAACAGTTTTTTTTGTAAAAACGCTTCGTATACTCTTTTGAAAAATGAATAACAGAGTATGAAATTTAAATCACCTTTTAAAGAAACTGCTTGAACTTCTCTGAATATTCGTATATTTGTTCTCTTTTGTATATATTTCGTATGTATCCAAAAAAAAGCCTCCTTTTTACAGTGAAATTATTCGGCTTTTATAGCCTCTGAAAACAAATTTACAATCTGTGATTTTATTTTCTTGCCATATTTGCTGCTGTTTTTCTTTCATCTTTTGCAGGTAATGATGAAAAATCTGACGATGAACAGTGACAATCGGGCACTGGTGACGATTCACTGGTGCACTGATTGGGGCGATGATGCTGGCGTTGATTTGCGCGTTGACTACGGCGCGATTCGGGGCTGGAGTCATGGGGTGAGGCGAAGAGGCGTGTCTGTTGAGATGCTTGCGGAGCCTAGGGTTTTTAAAACCCTAGGCCTTTCCGTCTTCTGTTAACAGTTTGGGCCTCTTGGGCCCCGTTCGTTTTTTAGGTTAAGGGTGTAACGAGTATAGGGTTAGTGGTTTTTTTGAGCCAGTTGGGCTACACTGAGTTGGGTCAATGGTGTAACGGGCTAGTGGGTTTAGGTATAACCGGGTGTAGGCTTATTAGGTTAAAAATGTAACCAGGTTTTGGGTGTTTTACGTGGACTGTATAAAACTGTTTATTTTATTTTTTATTTGTTTTTTATTTTTTATGGACCCGGGTAAATTTGGGTTGTTACAACGATCATTTACTCGAACTACAATTTAAAGTTTAATTAAGTTCCATCACTTGGCTTTAATTTTACTTACCAACATTTGTCAAATTAGAGAACGTTTTATGAGTTCGAGTACATCATTCACCTGATGCCATAGTCTGAATATGGTCTTACACAAAATCTCATGTACATAATAAGATGCCAATGCCATGTCCCAGACATGGTCTTACATGGGTTCTCATCTATCGATGCCATAGCCCAGCTATGGTCTTACACGTACTCACAAGTAGTGCCATGTTCCAACCATGGTCATATCCGTCAATTCGTCATTGAACGATTGTATTCATTTCCTGCGTCTTACTCAATTTGATCTTCCAATTCAATTTATGTAGCATATATCGAGCTCGCATACCATATGTTTCAAATAGGTACCTGTATCACTTACAATATGGTCATAACTTTTCTAATTTCGATATAAATCATAAATCTTTTATTAAACCATTTGGAATACTATCGGAAACTCAATAGCCCCGAACATGGGATAGGATACTGACGCTATGTCCCAGACATGGTCTTACACTGGCTAGCACATTAAAGTCGATGTCGTATCCCAGATAGGTCTTACACTAACTTTCATATATAGAGGCCGATGCAATGTCCCAGACAGGTCTTACACTGGCTCTCATCTATCGGTGTCATTGCCATGTCCCAGATAGGTTTTCCACTGACACACAACAAGCTGATGCCATGTCCCAAACAGGTCTTACACTAGCTTGTATATCCTGAGGCCGATGCATGTCCCAGACATGTCTTACACTGGCTTACATACCGCCCAATGTCATGGTATGAATATCCAAGTCTATTCCAAATGTTCAACGGAAAGTCTTTACTACATTAATTTCTCAACATGCATTCTCATATTCACAATCAAAATAGTTTATGAAATATCAATTCAATCATACACTATAGCAAAATAGTTACATTATTAACATATAACTTACTCATCACTATCCAATACAATTCATATTTATATATTACGAATTTCTATTCGTACCTTTCTCACTTTTGACACATCATAAGCATGTTTCAATCATCTTAATATCATTTTCAAGCATTATCAAATATTTGCTCGGTTAGAAGTCATTCATGTCTTAATAAAACAATTTCGTTATAGCTGGGAGACATCACACTATCACGAGTAGTATTATGGCATGTATAGCTAGACTCACGTACGCTAGGTTAGTCCGAGAACCAACTAAACCATAGCTTTGATGAAACAGTCTGGTTTAGACCCTAGTCAGAATAGTGGTTTCGAGACCACAAATCTGAGTCAATAAATATTTAAATATTATTTTCCATGCTTATGGTATGTGAATTCGCATGTGTGAAAGTGTCGTATGAAAATTTAATTGTTTGTGTGCTCAATTAGATAAAAAGGACCTAATCGTATAAAATGTAAAAATACCTTTCTATATTGTAAAGGTAACTATTTATCATGGCTTTCTAAAGCAAGGGTCCTTATATGGTTATTAGCCCATTGACAAGATTAATGGACATAAATGGACATTTGGTAATGGTTTAAATTATGTTATAAAATAAGGGCAAAATAGGAAATTGATTATATGTTGATATTAATCAAAACAAATCAAAATGTGACCATTTTATTCATCTTTTTCTACCGAAAATAGAAGAAAAGGAAGGGTTTTAAGCTTCATTTCATTCGGCCATTGATTTCCTTAATTAAGGTATGGATTTTATTCGGTTTTTGATAATTTCTACGTTTTTGTGATCGTTGCTTTATGTTTTACTAAGCCCATTCCTCAATTTCTGAATTTGATTATGATTTTGAAATGTTCTATTGATGAAATTGTGAGTTTTGTGATGTTAGTTGGGAAATAAAAGATATATGTTGGATTGATATATTTTGTCTTTGAATTTTTGGTGATTTTGACTAAAATAGGCTAAATTGTGAAATTTGTAAATTGAAAGACTTAAATGTGAAATAAATGAAATGTGTAGACTAGTATGAGTACTAGGAGAATTCGTAAAAGCATGAGTATATGCAAATTATGTGTATTTTATGATTTTTTGAATTAGGGACTAAAGTGTCAAAATGTAAAAATGTGAGGGCTAGTTTGCAAAATGCCCTAAATGTATGTTTGTGGATTGAATTGAATGACTTGGTGAATGAAAGGGTTAAGTTTGAATACATATAGATCATGAAAAGAGGAATTTAGATTTAAACTGAGGAAAGTCGAAGATAATCGATAGGCGATTCAAATCGACAATTCGGAGTACGAGGTAAATTCGTACAGAATAAATGATAATATAGTCATCTTTTAATGCTTTGAAGATGCATGAATTATATAGATGTTTTACTATGATTTGTGTAAGTGGATAAATCGAAGGTATTCGACACTAAGTGTGCGATTTGAAATAGTTGCGGTTATAAATAGCACTAAGTGTGCAAAATGGAATAGCGTTGGCTCTATGAGGCACTAAGTGTGCGATACTGATGGCACTTAGTATGTAGGATCATTTTAGCTTTGGCTAATCATTAAAGCACTAAGTGTGCGAATTCTTAAAGTGTGAAAAGACTTCGGAAAGAGTTATTGCATTCGAATAGGAGGTAAGAATGAAAATGAATAAATTCGGGAAAGTTCAAGTATGTACAAAACCTATGTAGTAGATGATAGTGTGTGTATAAAGCTTGATAAGTTGGTATGAACATATTAATTTGTGATGGAGTAAAATTGATAAATGATTTGAGAACTACTAAGTGTCTATTAGATAATGATGTTTTGTATTATATAAAATGTTGGTTATATTTAGTACGAGTTTACTAAGCTTTTGAAAGCTTACTTTGTGTGTGTTTTCATTGTTTATAGATATCAAAGCTACTGTGAGCTTGGGGATCATCGAGGATTGTCACCACACTATCGAACCTTATCTTGGTACCTTTTGAAAATGTATATAGTAAAGTATGGCATGTATAGGCTAGAAGTATTTTGGATATGTTTTGAAATGTTTATACCATGCCATGTGATATGGCTATGTGTTTAGACTTATGGTTGGAAATGTCATATGATATGTGAGGCATTATGAATTATATGGTATGTTTTGAATGACCAAAAGAAATGGACAATGTTGATAAGTTTTGGTAAGTTTTGAGCATGATATTGAATGATGTATCGAAACATATGTTTTGGTATGATTTTGTTTAGATTTGTTTTGTTTTGGTTGATGAAATGAGTTGGGAATGTGGTTGGCAATGATATGTCATGAATGGCTTATGTTTTGGTTGTGAATTAGTTATAAATGTTGTGCAAATATGCTTAGTTTGGTGCTTGTAGGTTTGACCCAATTGGGGCGGCAAGTTGGCTATTCAGATGGCCTATTTTTGTCCACATGGGCAGAGACATGCGCGTATGTCTCAGTCGTGTGTGACACACGGTCACGTTACACGGTCGTGTGTCCCCTGGGGTACCCTACGAATTAAAGTCAGTATATCCTCCAGTTTTGACATGGCCTAGACACACGGGCGTGTCTATTGGTTGTATGTGTCACATGGGCTGACACACGGGTGTGTGGTCGGCCGTGTGGCCAAGTCAGTAGCCTCCCTAATTTTCACAAGGCCTAGCACACAGGCGCGTCTTGAGGTCGTGTGGAAAAGTTAGTATGTATACTCTGTTTTGCCACGGCTTAGACATATGGGCGTGTCTAATGCCATGTGAGGCACACGGTCAGTTCACATAAGCGTGTGACCTTTGAATGGTTGAAAGTTTTTTTCTAAGTTTAGAAACTTTCATATGTTATCAGTTTGGTCCCAAATACATGATTTAGACTTTGTATGCTCTTATTAAATTCATATTGAATATGAATGACTTATATTATTGAAATGAGATGGTATTTGATATATGATTGTTTTGAATTGAGTTATAAGTTCGGTAATGTCTCTTAATCTATTCTGGCAACAGTTACGAATTAGGGGTGTTACATCTGATACCACTAAATGTAACATCCCTTACCCGTGTCCGAGGCCGGGACAGGATATGAGGCATTACCAGACTTAAAAATACATAATCACATAAAATCAACCATAAAATTTTGTCCAAATCAAAAACATTCATACATATATATAATGTCTATTAAACGAGCTTACGAGGCCTTATACACGCATCAAAGATGATTCGAGACTAAACTAAAAACTTTAAAAACTTCTGGGAAAACTTAGAAAATTTCATCATGAAACAGGGTCACACGCTCGTGCGGGTAGGTTGTGTTGTCACACACGCCCGTGTGGCTTGGGACACGCCTGTGTCTTCAGCCCGTGTAACTCTCTATTTATGACGTCATCACCAAATTAGGTCACACAGCCAAAGCTCACGCCCATGTTCGAAGGCCACGTTCCTCACACGACCGAGACACATGACCGTGTCTCAACCCGTGTAATCAGTTCAAAGTTAAAGTACAAGATGCAGGGGAAACACGGCCGGACAACACGCCCATAGGGGCAAGCCGTGTGTCACACACGGCTTAGACGCACGCCCGTGTGTCTACCCATGTGGACAAATACAAGGCTATTTTCCAAGCCATTTGCCACCCATAGTTGTACACATACACTTATACATCTCTATAGCAATTAACATACTTAATTGAGAAATTATATATAATTGAGAAATTATATATCCACAATCAAGGCTCAAGCATGGCATCCTCACTACAACACATGCATGCACATGGCATTTCTCTTATTCAAGTCCAAACTTACCAAAACACATATAATTTATATATATAATTGGTTTACCTCCAATTTATCCATTTATATCATGATTATCAACATGCCAACAAATCTAATTTAAATCTTCAAGTATTCATGCCTTATAACAAAATCCACGTCTTCAAAGCATTGGCACCTACGTGTATACAAAATTTGATTTACGACCATTTAAGCCATATAAGCAAATTTTCATGGCTACCCACAACATCAATCTATTAACTATTACAAGCCAATACATTTGGATAAGTTACAAAGACATATTCACAAAGTGACTTAGTCCCTGTACATACCATAAACTTAAGAGGGTTGCATCCGTTTTTACCCAACGTGATAACTTGATAGTGTGATAACATTTCCGGCAATCTCCAACCCGAGCTAGCAAAAATTAACCTATAACAGATGAGAAAGGGAGGGCAATAAGCTATAAAGCTTAGTAAATTCATATGAAAATAATAAGAAATTTTATTAATATGCTTTTACCAAATTCTTACAACATGTTCTTAAGGTATCACAATTATAATTGCATATTAATCCACTATTTGATCAAATTCCAGTCAAGCTGTCTACTCGAGTCATAGACACTAAATTATTTATATCTAGAGCTATGGAGCTCCAATTTAATATCCATTAATTTTACCTGAAACTTGACTCACATATATTCCAATCATAAAATATTTAGAATTTTTGGTTTAGCCAATTAGTACAGTTTATTCTTCAAATTTACCCCTTTTTCGCTGTTCGACATTTCTGACCCCTCTTCGCTAAAAATTAATTATCTTCTAATATGGGATTCAAATGATGTTTTTATTTATTTCTTTTGAAAATATACTAATTAAAGAATCTACGCTATAAATTATAACCCATAATTATTTTTTTGAAATTTTTTATGATTTTTCCAAATCAGAACAGGGGATACCAAAAACATTCTGACTCTATCTCACAAAAATTTATATATCTCATAATATGATATTCTTTTTCTTATACCGTTTCTTCTATGTGAAACTAGGATCAATAAGATTTAACTCTATATTTTACTAAACCTCTAACTCACTCTCTATTATTTTTGGTGCATTTTCAAATTCGGACTACTGCTACTGTCCAAAACTATTTTAGTATAAAATAATGATAACTAAGTCAATAACACTTTTACCAATTATTCCAACCATCATGATATAAATACATATCTTACTCATTCGTATCCTTACCAACAATGTATCAGAGACTGAATTCACTTCACATGAGTTATATGTAAATACTTGTACCACTCATAATACGGTCACATACCTTCTCGTTTTGAACGTACCCGTTGGATCATTCAAAATACCAAGGGTTACTTGGAAATCTCATACATATAATATCATTTCAATGCCATATCCCTAATATGGTCTTACATGAAATATCATATCAATGCCATGTCCCCGACATGGTCTTATACGAAATCACATACTAAGGCCATATCTCGGATATGGTCTTATACGGAATCTTAGTAACCTTATTGTTTTGACATTTGTACCCTATTCATCTCTAAGATTCATTCAGGATTTCTCATTCAGCAGAACTTCATCATAATCATCATTGATAAATTTCATAGAAACAAATGTACAATTCAAGCAATATCAAAATATAAAATACATAACATAAGGTAGTATCATTTGCACATGAACTTACCCCGACACCAAGGATATCAAAAAGGGACCTAACCATCGATTCCTCTTTTTCCCCCGTTCTAGGTCTGAACCTCAATTTCCTCGATTATTGAGCTTGAAAGTTTGAACAAAACCCTAGCCATGGCTTCCATAGGGGTTTTGGCTGGAGCGAGAATATGGAGGCCAATTTTGGCTATTTGGGGCTTTTAATTCATTTATTTACTAGGTTACCTAAATGCCCCTAACTTAAAAATTGTTCATTTCACCTATCTCATGCCCATTTTTTTCCAACAAATGTTCATAGCAATTTGACACCTTTAACATCTAGAACTCACATTTTGCACTTTTTACGATTTAGTTCTTTTGACCAAATTAAATGCCCAAACGTCAAAATTTTTAAACGAATATTTCACGAATTCATCCCGTGAAATCGTGGATCATAAAAATACAATAGAAATAAATTTTCTTATGTCAGATTTGTGGTCTCGAAACCACTGTTCCGACTAGGCCCAAAAAAGGGGATATTACATTGTTAGTGCAAACGAAAGTAATCCACACCTGAAGCGTGGAAGACCAATCGGTTCCAAAGATAAAATCCTTGTAAAAAGGAAATGATCAAACATTTAAGATGATCATATAGTGGAGGTGGGCTTCTTGAAGAAACCCATGACATATCTAATTATAAAACTCAAGAGATTCAGGTACCTAGAAGTGAAAATGAAAATGATGAAAATAAAGAGACCTCGATAAGTTATGTTAATATGAAAAAAAGATGGAATAGGAAAAATATAGTTGTCAACAATAATTTTGCTTATAATGTTGTTATTGAAATAGCAAATGAAAATAAAAATACTAAGCCTAAATTTATTTAAAAAAGTAGAAATAGAAAAGAATGATCAAAATGGAAAGACGCAATTCAACTAGAATTGATTTCACTTTCTAAATGTGAGGTTTTTGGACCTATAGTCCAAACACCTAAAGATGTAAAGCTGATATGATATAAATAAGTATTTGTGCAAAAATGAAATGAGAAAAATGAAGTCATAAGATATAAAGCATGACTTGTACCACAAGGATTTTCGCAAAGGCTTGACATTGATTAGGAAGAGACATCTTATCTTGTGGTGGATGCAATCACGTTTAAATATCTTATTAGTTTGGCAGTAAGTGAAAAACTTAACATGTCTAAAACATTTAAAATCCCAAAAGGATATAGAGTTTCTCGAGAAAATTGCTCGATAAAAAATGATCTAATTTGTCTATATAAAGGCTTGAATCAGATTTTGTGATAATTGTTGTTTATGTTGATGATATAAATATTATTGGAACTCTTAATGTAATGCCCTCAACATGATCTGATTAACCAAATCCTAATCTTGGGTATTACTACACGAATACAGACACAAACTAAATCTACTTATACAATTTACAGATAATTACAACTTAATTGCAAAATTTAGAACTAAAATACATAAGTATATACAATGAGTAAATACAACTACAACACGTGGTAATTAAATTATAGTAATATCTAAATTGAAATCCTAAGAAATTATAGGTACCCCAAAGTATAGATCTTTAAGTAACATTTCATTTTTTAGACATGCCGCCAAACTCACTTTGTATGCATAATAACCTAATACGTCATTTCTCTGGTGTAGTCCTGGTCTCTTCCCTTCTGGTGCAGACCCACATCAACTCACATATAACATAACACACATAGATAAGTTCATAAGAACTTAGTGAGCAAAAAATCATTTACCTAAGTCATATTTGCACATTGCAGCTGATAATATAAATATAGAGACAGTCTCATCGTTCTTAACCTTCAACCTTGTCTCTGCCGAATGCTTCCTTAAGTTCTATTCCTTTACACTCGTTCGCTACTATACCTTACTCTAAAAGTATTTCCTTTTCTCAAAAAAATGTCTTCGTTACATCACTTACGTCATTCAATCTCTAAGCCATCACCTCATCACGATTTAAGAAGAAACACATACACAGATCACAAATGATTTCTTTAAACATATAAATTCATGTCCTTAATTAGAATACATTTTCAATACTAACTCATTACCTCTCTATATCACTTCAATTCATTATTTCCAACCGAGTCTTAGTCTTATAAATAATTTACTATATAGTCCATAGATATATTTTGTAACACCCTAAACCTGGCCTAGACCTTATGGCCAGATCTAGATATGTTATTGCAAGTTCACTCGAAAACCTATAATTTATTGGTTTTGAAAAGGCACCATTAATTTTGGTTATGTGAAAATCCAATTTGTGAAACGATTTTCTGTTTAATTTTCTAAAACATATAAGTTTGCAACAGAAATCTTTAGCATGTTAACTTTTGGAAAACACCACTTGTTTAAAAATCCATTATTTTGCAGGAAAACTAAGAATCGTCAATAAAAATAGTTAATCAATTTTGAGCGGAAAAATGATAATAAAGTCCAAAACCAAAATAGTCCCAAGTGTCCAAAATTTACAAAACACCTTAATTCCTAAATAAATAAAATGTACCAAAATATTATAATCGAGCTCCAATCGCACTGATCCACCTAATTCTGAGGGTTACCTGAAAGTGACAATTATAAAGAAGGTGAGTTTTCAAAACTCAGTGTGTAACTTATAAAATCAGTACCACAGGTCAAATTTCAGACATAATCCATAACATAGCATATACAAAACAAAGAGATGAAAGCAAAGAACCGAAGAAAAACAAACTAGAAAAGAAGAACAAAAAAAAAAACACAATACTACCTAATGAACTAGTTGTGACAATCCCAAATCCGAATAACAAGAGAGTGATGAAACCAAGTTGAAATAGGAAACAAATTAAAAAGAAAAAATTGATGATAAGGTAGCCAATTATGATTAACAATGTAAAGAATAAAAAAGAGGAATAAAAAAAAAAAATTAAAATTGTATGGGAAGGAAAAATAACGGCGGCGTGAAAAAGGAATGAAGGAACAAAAGAACGTGTAAATATGGAGCAGATTTTGAGGGAAAAATAAAATAATAGTCTTTTGATAGAATTAAACTATTATTATTTTAAAATAAAACAAAAACCCAACTAACAAATTATCCTGATAAATTAACATTTTTATTTTGTTTCTAAGAGTTTCAATCCATTCCAACACCATCAACTTGGACAACATACTAAGAATTAACAAATAAATTCAATTTTGCTCACAAAGGGATTCAAACACTGAACCGAGGGTAAACTAACACATTACCACTGAACTAGCAAGCTCAATCTATCACAAGTCAATCGAAAATACTATTTAAACCCAACAAATAGGGATAAACCTAGGAACAAAATTAATTAAATTTTTCCAAAGAATGGGACTTGAACCCAAGGCCTTAAACACTCAACCAAGACCCTTAGCCACTGAAAGAGATACTAAATTATAGTAGAATTTAACAAATCAATAATTAAAAATTTTGGGGCGTTACAACTCCCCCCTAAAAGAAATTTTGGCCTCAGAATTTACCTAATTCAAACAAATGCTTATATTGTTGTCGAATCGAGTCCTCAGGTTCCTAATTGGCTTCCTCAGTGTTATGGTTCCGCCACAGAGCCTTCACTAAAAGGTTGGTCTTCCTTCTTGAGACCTTAACGTCTCGATCTAGAATCTGAACTGGCTCATCGTCAAAGGAAAAATCCGGTCTTACCTCAATCTTTTTAATAGTCACAATGTGAGATGGATCAGACCAATATCGCCTTAACATAGAGACATGGAAAACATTGTGAATGCAGCCCAACTCTATGGGTAGCTCCAACTGATAGGCGACCAGTGCAACACATTTCAGAATCTGATACGACCCAACGAACCTAAGGCTCAACTTGCCCTTACGTCCAAAACAAATGACCTTCTTCCATGGAGATACCATAAGAAAGACTTCATTACACATAAAATACTTGATATCCCTCCTCTTCAGATCCAAATAGGACTTCTATCTATCGGAAGTTGCCTTAAGACAATCCTATTAGTCTAACCTTGTCTTTATCTCAGAAACCAACTCAAGACCCAAAACCCATCTCTCACCCAACTCAGTCCAACACAACGGGGTACGACACTTACGACTATACAGAGGCTCGTAAGGTGCCATCTAAATATTGGACTGGTAACTGTTATTATACGCAAACTCAGCCAGTGGTAGAATGTAACACCCCTAATCCAGTGACAGAGATGGGTTAGGCCGTGTAACTCACTGACTTGGATAGTAAGGAACTCTCAAATGACACACGAATGTGTGCTTCACACGGTTGAGTTACTCGCCTATATCTCGAACCGTGTAAACCCAAAATTCACCTAAAATCAAACTATTTCAATATCATATCATGCATTACTTCTCAAATCATTTAAGCACACATTCAAGGGGTTCACACACAATTTAAACTTGCATAAATATACCATTTCAAGCATCCTAAATCACCTAAAAAATATGCAATTCAAAGGCACCACAATTATAGTAAAACAACATTTACCAAAACATGTTAACCTTACCTAATTCCATGCATAAACACCTCATTCTATTATGTGCCTAAAAAACTTCATAATTGACCATTTCCAAACCAACATCTTATATCAAAATTCCATATACATCGATCATCAAAAAGTGACCAAAAGAACTTACCTAAACAAGCATTATAAGTCCATCAACCATACATAAACATCAAGGCACAAACATACCAAATTACCATTTACATATTCATCAAAACACCCTTATAAACTACCCTATGCATGCCATTATAAACCTTGGAAAAAATGCTCAAAAACTACTGAATAAACTGCTAGATAGTGTGATAGATCTCTGATGAGCTTCCAACCAAATCAAGCTTCCGATGACCTAAAGAACATTGGAAAGAAAATAAGTAAGCAACAAGTGCTTAGTAAGCTAGTATAAACTTACACTAAACTTACCATGTCAATTTTGACAATTTAAAGGTTAACATAAATCATCACCGGTGTCATAAAGCTTAGTAAAAGCCTATGTAACATTACCACATCACAAGTTAGTGTACTTGCCCATGATACAAAAGAAATCAACCATAACATATTGAAATTTCATAAGTAAATGCATCATTTAGCTCATAGTTCATTTTCATAAGTCATGAATCAATCCATTTACATACTTACCTTTTTAGTTCCCTTTTCTTGCCTGGTGAACCATTTACAATTACATTGGATGCTCGAGATCCTTTACATCATTACTCACAAGAGTTGTGAAATGGGCCTGCTCACACGAGCTGTGGAGTACCCGCAACAAATACAGGACCTTAGCCATTGGTGGGATATTCAAGACCAGCACCCAAAACATGAAATCCCTAATGACATGTCATTGCATCCTAAGAATTCCTAAGGTTCAACTGGGACTAAATATCCGTCAATTCTTCATAGCATTGATACATTTGTATATCAATTAATTTACATTAAAAAACAATAAGCATTCAATTTAAACTAAATACAGTTCATGCGAATTTACCTCGATGAATAGGGCGTAGAAGCCAGATCGAACTAATCCAAAGCTTTAGCTTTTCCTCGATTGAAGTCCGAACGTGGTTTACCTTGATCTAAATAAGTAATTTCAATCAATTAAATATTTCTAGTATTCAACTTATTCCACATTTCATATTTATGAAAAATTACCAATTTTCCCCTAACATTTTAACTTTTCACAATTTAGTCCTTATGCTTATAACTTAAAGTCTAACCATTTCAACTTAAATCCAAATTAACCACATTTACAAAGGACATTAAATTAACCTATATTTATCAAATTTTCACAACAAAACATATAGTTTTACATCTTTAACAAATTAATCCCTAATTGCCATTTTCATCAAAAATCACATAACAAAACTTGTTCATTTTTCAACAAGGATTCATAATCTACCAATTAACATCAAAACTCATTCAAAAGCATGCATGCCATAACCATCAACCTTTAACAGTTTTACAAATTAACCCCCCGGCCTTGCTAAATTAAGCTAAAACGGATTCAAAATCATAAAAATTATTAAAAACTAGCTTGAAAACTACTATGCAATGAATTATCCCTAACCAATTGCTCTAAGCTCCTTCAATGGTTTTTTTAGGTTTTTTGAGTGAAAGAATTCTTTACTTATTTTTTTCATTTAATTATTAAATTACCACATTAACCTTTAATAACTAAAAAATTCATTAAAACCTTGTCTATAAATATCCACTAACCCTTTAAATGGTTTATTTCTCATTCAAGTCCTTTAGTTTAAAATTTTATAGCCATTAGACCCTTTTAACTAATAGAAATAAACTTTTTACATTTTTTTCAATTTAGTTCTTTTTACATAATTAACCATTTAAACATCAAAATTTCTTAACGAAATTTTGATGCGACCTTAATATAGTCTCGTAGACCTATAATAAATAATAAAATAATAATTTAATCATTGAAATTGTGGTCCCGAAACCACTATTTTCGACATTACTAAAATTGAGCTATTACACAAAAACTCCTCCCAACTACCTCAGAAGTCGATAACACAAGTCCGTAACGTATCCTCTAGTATCTGAATCACCCTCTTAGATTCTCCATCTATCTCAGGATAGAATGCAATACTAAAGTCCAACCTAGTACCCAAAGCTTCATGAAGCTTGCTCCAAAATTGAGAAGTGAAGCGAGGATCTCTATCAGAAATAATTGAGACCGGAACGCCATAAAGTCTAAATCTCGAAAACATGCAATTTAGCCAGTTTTTGAAGGGAGTAATCTATCCTAACATGGAGAAAATGGACAGCTTGGTCAAACAATCCATGATGACCCAAATAGGATCCTTCTTAATGAATGTTAAGGGTAACCCATTAACGAAATCCATAGTCACCCATTCTTATTAGAAAGAGGAATCTTAACAGGCTGAAGCAAACTCGAAGGGAGATGATACTTAACCCTAACTAGCTGACATGTCAAACAACGAGAGACAAAATTTGTTACCTCTTGTTCCAAACCAAGCCACCAGTATAACTCTTAGAGATCCCGATACATATTATTCTAGCCAGGATGCATAGCATAAGGGCTACTATGCGCTTAAATTGCCTCAAATTAGAATCATTAGGCACAAAACTCAGCCTCAGAAACACAGAACCCATCACCATTTAGCCCAAAATTAAAAGTACTACCTTTCTCAACTTGACGAAATCGCAAAATCAAAGAGTCATTACCCAACTGTTTAACCTAAATTTGATCAATCTAAGTTAACTTAACTTGCAACTCGACTAACAGACCCCTATCATTAAACAGACTTAGACGAGAAAACATCACCCTCAAATCAGACATTGATCTATGAATAAAAGCATCAGCCACCACATTGGCCTTACTAAGATGATACTCAATCGTATAGTCGTAGTCCTTAAGCAACTCAATCCATCTACATTGCCTAAGGTTCACCTCCTTTTAAGTTAGGAGATACTTGAGGCTCTCGTGATCAATGTAAATGATACACTTCTCACTATACAAATAATGCCTCCAGATTTTTAAGGCAAAGAAAACCGCAATTAATTCAAGATTATGCGTCTAACCCGTTTTATAAATTGTAGATCTAAGCTAGAAAAACTAAGATCTCTCTTAGTTTGAACCTTACCATGACCTTTACCCTCACACACGGCATACTTACTCACATTTACCTCTTTTGTCCTCTCCAACATAGTCTCAAGACTCTCTTTAAGACTCCCAAGACAGATTAGGTTAACGAATAAATACCAATCTCTGAATTATCGCCACTAGTAGCTGGCATAACCATAGTGACCTCCATCTCCTAAGTAGACACATGCCCCAGAGAGACTAAGGACTCATCTAAAGTCCCATTGGACTGATCCTCACGATTATTCTTGTAGACACTCAATTTTGCCCGAGCCCAGAAATAAGTCCAAAAACAAAAAAAACCCAAAAAAAAAGTCCAAGTTTAGTCCAGAATTACAGATATAATTTGGCCCGATCGGAATGGCCCATTACTTGAAAAGATTTAAGGTCCATCTACAAGTTTGACTCATATGGAAATATAATCTTCAATGATATGCAATCTTAGATGTGATATGCAATCTTAGATAGGATACAATCTTAGATATGATTGCAATCTTAGATAAGATACAATCTTAGATATGATTACAATCTTAGATATGATACAATCTTAGATATGATATACAATCTTAGAAGATATGATTTTGTAATCTTGGAGATTTAATTTGTAGATATCTTTTAATCTTAACCGTTGATGTAATTGATCTGTACCATTGGATTTGGGGAGGCTCAACTATAAATAGAGGCCTCTCCCCTCATTGTAAAACAACTTGACGTCACTTGAGTTTTGGGAAGAAATAAGAATTCTTGAGAGCATTCACTTAAATTTCCCTCCCTCTTGCGTTCTTATTTTCTACGGTTTGTTCTTATTTATTCTTTGTTCATCTTCGTTTTCAACCTTTTTCTTTAATCCCTATCTCCTTGATTTTTTAATTCTCTTTTATATTTTATTTTTAATAATTTTAGTATTATATCAAATTATTTTTTATTAAATTCTATATTATTCATTGTTTTAAAATATATATTTTATTTAATTGAAAAGTTTTTTCTTAAATAAGGCAATGTTTGGTGTTTAGAAATTGGACAATAGTGCCCTAACATGTCTTGGAGTTGCGATTTTTTCGTTTGACTAAATAACCAAATATCCTTTTTAATAAATTTTCAAAATCATGAGATAATTTTAGTTACGAGTATTTAAAACATCGTGTCCTAACATGCTGGATGTGATGTTTGTATACTTTCTGAACAAAGGAATCTCAGGTTTCAACTTTAAATTGTTCAAGTTTTAAAATCTTTTCAAATTTTCTGACATTAAGACAAAAAATTATTCAATTTGGTACCAATTTTGGGCGTTACGAGGGTGTTAATCCTTCCTCGTACGTAACCGACTCCCGAGCCTATTTTCTCATAATTTTGTAGACCAAAATTAATGTTTTAAAACAAAACATTTTATAAGGTGATCCAGTCACACCTAAAAAGATTGGTGGCGACTCCCGTTTTCATTTTTCAAAAAGTCGATCCCCGTTTTTTAAAACATCCTTTTAAAAAATGGTTTCGACAGCTTGGCGACTCCACTGGGACGATAAGAGAGTCGAGCCAAGAAATTGAGTATTTTTGTCTTAATGTCAGAAGTTTGGAATACTTAAATCTTTTACATGTGTTTGCTGCATATGTTTGTTACTTTATTGCTATACATTGCATTTGGACGACCGTTGTAGTCATACCCTTAAGTGGGAGTGAGAAGCTACGCTTTCGTAAGGTTTTCACCTTCGCATGAGCTAGTGGATTGATTCCGGGATACTCTACCTATGTCTTCGTGAGATTTTCATCTCCGCATGGCCATAGGGAAAAGTGTCCCCTTGAACTGAACTTGGCCTATATGAGCCTATAGTGGGTGAGGACCGAGGAATCTGCTGGTTCAGGTACCCTTGCTTTAGAACCGAACTACAAATAGTGAACTTTAAGTGCTTGCCCCAGGTAGTATGATGATGACCTTTAGTGCCTACCTTTATAAGTTCTTATTTATTATTTTTTTATATATGTAACACTGATTTGTTTTTCTTATTTTGCTATCATTGCATGTCATTTATCATTAAAAGGTGTCGATTCAAGGTTCAATTTCTGAGTTAGAAAGTTTTGTAATGGGGAACAAATATCTTAATAAAGTGGAGGACAACTCTTTCGTTTGTGCTTGGTCAGAGAAAACCCAGATAGAAAAAGGAAATACTGTCACCGAAGGATACACATCAAAATTATGGGACTACACTCTCATTAGTGTAATGCAAAATAACCTCCAAGAGTTAAAGGAAATATTGGATTAATGGAGTAACGAAGCCAAGCAGTTGTTCTACAACAGTTATGGGGAATTGCAGTATTTGCTTGACATGAAGATAGATGAACAATTCAAGGTGAGCGTGGGGAGTACTGAGGGACACTTCTACCATTACAGATGAAGATAGTCATCTCGTGGATGGTAAGGGTATAAGACATACAAAATTTAATTGGATGGAAAGAATTTTGCTTATGATGGTAGAAAGGCTCACTTACTATAGGACCGCTACCAAGCAACAAGCTGGAATTTACTCTGGTACTTTAAAATGTTGTACCTATTAGAAATAATGGAAATGCAAGACCTAATGGCCGGGACAGCCCAAATGAGCATGAAAGAAAGAGATTAAAGAAGATCGTATTGTTTAAAGACTTTTAAAGTGAAGATTAGCTATGCTGCGAAGATACCCATGCAAGCAATTTAAAATGTTCTGTGGGGGGCAAAAATTTGAAAACTCTCAAGAAGCACTGAGGATGTTTGATATCATTTTAAGGCAGTATGCTGCAGAGCTGGAATGCCTACTTGGTCGCCAATCTTTCTTTCAAGGTAATCAGAGCAATTTTACAGACATTGGAGGAAGTGTCTTTGGCTGTAGAGCTTACTTCATAGGTGAAGCCGTAATTCAAATTCGAAAGATAGCTGATCATTTACAGATACTGGTAGAAAGGGCGAGCACGTTGAGCACCAATATGAGTTACAGTCAAATCGTGGTCAAAAGTTAGCTTTCTTATTAGATAGGGTTAGGACTCTGGGCTTACGAGCGAAAGTGTATTTGTAATCCGTTTTATGAAAAGATTTATGTTCCTTAAATAATGTTTTCTAAAATGAAACTGAATCGAGATCGATACCTTTTTGCATTCATGCATTTGCATTACATTACATCAAAGAAAAGAAGGTGTTGATTCAAAATTCGATTCCTAAATAGAATAGTTTGCCATAAGGAAACAAATTTCTTAATAAAGTAGATTATAGTGCGGTCGTCTGAATATAGTCCAGGTAAACACGACGAGAGAAAGTTGGTAGTCCACGGAGGAATACATGATGTAATTGCCAGAGATTCAAGCCAACAAAGTTTATCCAAGAGCATGACGAGAGAAAGCTGGAAGTCCACAAAAGAATACATGACTTGATTTAATTGCCAACGAAGATTATCCAAGAGTTGGCACTTTTTGATGAGTATCATGGAGATAAGCGAGCAAGAGATCGAGGCCTAGATTAAGCAGCAAGGAGCTAGCAAAGGCATCTTTTAGAGAATTTACAGGATTCAACCATGAAGAAAAGATCAGCGTTTACTTGAACTATGAAGGGCAAGATCGCATATGTAATCTATTTTCATGTAAAGAAATCTATTTTCTAGAAAAGTTATTCTAATGGAATTGGATTCAAAATCAACATCTCCTTTTCTTTTGCATTTATGCATTTGCATTGCATCATATCAAATGCATTTAAATCCATGAAAAGACCCTAATTAGTTAAAGTTATTAAAAAAAGAAAGAAAAAGAGAGAGAGAGAAGAGGGTCACGGCTGAGTGAAAAAGAAGTTGAATGGGAATTAACGACGTTCCCTTACATATCCTCGACTTTTGTGTCAGGAGGGATAGCTCACCCGGAGAAGGGCATGTTTGGAAATGAATATCATCCCATCAATGTCATACATGAGGAAGGGACTGAACAAAGAAACCTTGAGGGCATTCGCCCTTACGAACCGGGAATTTCTTTAAACAATTGGACTGCAGAAGAACTTCCTGTAATCTTTAGGAATTTTACGGAGTAATATTCAGAACACTCTTGTTGCTCTAAAGCCTAGGAGTAATGAGATTTCTTTTGAGAAGTGGGCTCATGTTCAGACATTTTTATTTTTAATAAAACATACTTTTATTTATCCGAGTAAATATTCTTTCATTCTGATTCTTTTGACCTTTGACATTCTTTATAAATTTTCATTTCATGTAAATAGTCGTTTTTGAATTCATTTATTCCTTGTATATTCTTTTGTGTGCCTATCATAGATCCCTAGATATCAATGACACGAGCAACGATACTATAGATTCAGAGTTCCTTTTGAGTGCGATATGTGTTTAGAGGAATCTCAGTACTTTGAAGGTGATAGAAATTGTGACTTGTTTTTGTTGAAAATGGTTTTTACCCTATGAAGTGGTGGTAGGAAATATAGCCTTAGAGGAAGGAAAGATTGTGAAATTGGAATTAGCTGAGGAGACAAGACAAGACCTTGTTGAGACTATTATGGGAATTCAAAAATGTGGTCCAATAACGCATGCAGGAGGATTTGCAATTGCCAGAATAAACATGAGGTTTTGGGGCACTGTTGGTCCACCATGAAAAGGGATCGCATCAGTTGTACAATGAATGCCAAATTTAAAGGATTCAAGACTTATGGGGCATGTATGTTATGGGCCCGAGCTCGTCAAAAGTTTCAAGCTGACAATGACTCATCTTTATGGACGTCAACTACTCCATTAAGAGGGGGAGATAGCTTCATATGCCAATATTACCAAGTCAATAGTCATCCATTTCAAAAAAAAAAAAGAGAGAGATTATATATAACTACACAATGCCAAAAGTTTGCAGTCTGTTCAAAGATAATGCGCCATACCACAGTACAACAAAGGTTGCCAAAAGAAAAGAAAAAGAAGGAAAAAACAAACTACAAAAGATGACCGAGACTGGTAAAAATTGGCATAAGAAACTACCGCCTACTCTCTATGTTTATGCTGGGGCAAACACCTTCAATTCCAGTTGTTTCAAAGGTTCCAACCATCATCCTTGGAATGGGTACATTGTTTGGCTTTCCTGAGTAGTCTGATGTGCCATCAATAGCTGCGATGGTTAGCTCTAGGCGGTGGCCATTGATTTCTAGCTATGGAGCATCGGGCTGTACACAGTATCTGAAGCTTAAAATGATAGATTCTTTCTTCAAAACCAGTTTCTGACAAAATGGATGATGGTATCATGAAGGAAGCTCTCTTAGACTTCTATACAAGTTCAGGGAAGAGGAAACCTGATCAAATCATTGTTTTCAGGGATGGGGTTAGCGAGTCTCAATTCAATCAAGTTTTGACCAAGTTATTGAGGCTTCCAAGTTCCTTGACGAGAAATGGAACCCTAAAGATTGTGGTTATTGTTGTACGAAAAACCATCATACCAAGTTTTTTCAGCAGGGATCTCTTGACAATGTGCTACATGGTACTGTCATTGACAAAAAAGTATGCCATCCAAAGAATAATGATTTTTACCTTAATACCCATGCTGGAATGATTGGAATCACGAGGCAAACCCACTATCATATTCTCTTAGACCAGGCTGGGTTTTCAGCTGATGATCTGCAAGAGTTTATTCATTCTCTATCCTATATGTATCAAAGGAGCACCATAGCCATATTTGTTGTGGCTCTTATTTGCTACGCTCATTTGGTAGCTTCACAGTTGGGGGCAATTTATGAAGATTAGGGATGCTTCAGAAACATCATCGAGTCATGGTGGGATGTATGCTTCAGGAGTAATCTCTGTACCTCAACTTTCCAGGTTGAAGGATGAAGTCAGCAACTTCATTCTTGTCTTCTGAAAACTATTGAACCATCTTTTTGTAGGGTTTGACAAACAACAGCCAGGACTGCTGCTGGGGAAATCTCTTTCATGGGTTTATGAATCAAGATTTTTCCTCCAAGCTTTGATGGAGTCAAGAATTGAATACCTCTAGTAAACTTAACTTGAAAGTATTCATCCTAAGCAAATGTACCAAGAATGGATGACACAGACTTATGACAAAGAAGGTTCGTCCAAAAGAATTTCATAAAGGAAACCTTGTACTGAAAGAGATCCTTCCCATGCAAAAGGATGTCGAATTGGGAATGGTCATATGTTGCGAAGAGGGCTTTTTCTAGAGGTGCATTGATTTTGACAAGAAATGTATAGGAAGAATTTTTCTGATCCAGTGAATTCAGACTCGGTCAAAGAGTACTTTGTATGAAGGAGAAGGGAAGCCAAGGTGAAAACCATAAATGGCACTTTGGGACTTCTATTTCAAAAAAAAAGGCAAAAAATAAAAAAGAAAAAAAAAAAAAAAAAAAGAGAAAAAAGAAAAAGAAAAATGGAGAGGCCAAGGTGAAAACCCATGAAAGGGCGTCTTGAGACCAAAGGGTTTTGAGTTGAAAACCCAAAAGGCGACTCAAATTTGGAAAGTCATCTGATGACCTTGCTATACCAGATTCGATGAGAAGTGAAGTATGTTACATATCGAGGCATCAACGAATTACTTTGGATCTTTTAAACACATGTTGAACTCAAGAAAGTCTTCATGGAGCTGGTGTATAGACGCTCAAGCGGCGATATCTAGGGCATCTGATTTCTGTCCTATTTACTATCTTTGGATTCTTTTTCTTCACAAAGATATGTTCTCAGGTTAATCTTTTTGCATTCCTTCCAATAATTTGTCCAAATCTAATTATCCTCAGGATCAATTTATTTGTCTCCCATTATTCATAAAGCATGTTGCATTGAAATAATGATAGATGAACTAAAATATCTTCACAAACGAAGTTTTGCATATTACTCTGGAAATTTCTAGATAATACAAGAAACTGAAACAAGACAATTGTTTAAGGAATTCCCATATGTATGGGTTGCAGTTACTTGAGAGATTTTCTTCTTCAGTCCAAAAGGTGGTTGGACATTTTAAGCAATATTGATATTAAGAATGGATCATTTTATAAACATCTTCAGTGGGTCGTAACATTCGGGGAATGGTATGGTAGACGAAATTGATGGAAAAGATTCGAGGCATACGAGCAGAGTATGATTGATATGTCGAGAAGAATGAGGTGGGAAGCTCGATAGATGAATGAGTAATGACATCCGAAATAGGAGTTATTTTCATACACATTTTGCATCATAATATGTCTAATTAGGAGCATTTGACTCATTTAGATCATGGCATCTTAATTATTTGGAATAAGCATAAATTCCAGGAAATCAATTCTACAAGTGGATTCCCTAGTGGACAAGGTAGCAAGATTGATTGAAAATTACAAAATTCAACACCTTAATCCCCTAAGCAGTAGGGTAACAGGTCAAAATTGCAGATCTTATCTCCCTAAGCAGTAGTGGAGCAGATTGAAGATGCGCCTTAACCCCCTAAGCAGTAGGGTAACAGGTTAAAGTATAGCAGATCTGGCCTTCAGGTGTTCACGCTGAAGTAGATCCAAGATGATTTGGCGTCTCTGTATTGTCATAGAACAAATCGAAGAAGCAAATTTGGCATCTCCATATTTGACGGAGAGCAAATCTAAGACATAGCTGATTTGGCTTTCGCGTGCTTACGATGAAGCAAATCTAAGATGATTTGGCATCTCTGTATTTTCAGAGAACAAATTGAAGTTTGGTGTCTCCATATTCGACGGAGGGCAGACACATAGCAGATCTGGACTTCAGATGTTTATACTGAAGCAAGATCCAAGATGGTTTGGCATCCTTGTGCTTACAAGGAACAAATCGAAGACATAGCTGATTTGGCTTCCACGTGTTTACGTTGAAGCAAGTCTAAGATGATTTGGCATCTCTGTATTGTCAGAGAACAAATTGAAGTTTGGCATCTCCATATTCGACGGAGGGCAGACACATAGCAGATCTGGCCTTCAGATGTTTATACTGAAGTAAGATCCAAGATGGTTTGGCATCCTTGTGCTTACTAGGAACAAATCGAAGACATTGCTGATTTGGCTTTCACGTGTTTACGTTGAAGCAAGTCTAAGATGATTTGGCATCTCTGTATTGTCAGAGAACAAATCAAAGTTTGGCATCTCCATATTCGACGGAAGGCAGACACATAGCAGATCTGGCCTTTAAATGTTTATACTGAAGCAAGATCCAAGATGGTTTGGCATCTTTGTGCTTACAAGGAACAAATTGAAGACATAGCTGATTTGGCTTTCACGTGTTTACATTGAAGCAAGTCTAAGATGATTTGGCATCTCTGTATTGTCAGAGAACAAATCGAAGTTTGGCGTCTCCATATTTGACGGAGGGCAGACACATAGCAGATCTGGCCTTCAGATGTTATACTGAAGCAAGATCCAAGATGGTTTGGCATCCTTGTGCTTACAAGGAACAAATCGAAGACATAGCTGATTTGGCTTTCACGTGCTTACAATGAAGCAAATCTAAGATGATTTGGCATCTCTGTATTGTCAGAGAACAAATCAAAGTTTGACGTCTCCATATTCGACAGAGGGCAGACATATAGCAGATCTGGCGTTCAGATGTTTATACTGAAGCAAGATCCAAGATGGTTTGGCATCCTTGTGCTTACTAGGAACAAATCGAAGACATTGCTGATTTGGCTTTCATGTGTTTACGTTGAAGCAAGTCTAAGATGATTTGGCATCTCTGTATTGTCAGAGAACAAATCGAAGTTTGGCGTCTCCATATTCGACGGAGGACAGACATATAGCAGATTTAACCTTCAGATGATTAGACTGAAGTAGATCCGAGATGGTTTGGTATCCTTGCATTTATAAGGAGCAAATCGAAGACATAGCTGATTTGGCTTTCGCGTGTTTACGCTGAAGCAAATCTAAGATGATTTGGCATCTTTATATTATCAGGGAATAAACTGAAGAAGCAGATTTGGCGTCTCTGTGTTCGATGGAGAGCAGATCGAAGATATCAACATGACAGTCATGAGTTTGCAAGAAGCAGATTGAAGCCGTCAAGTGGCCATTTAAAGAAGAACTCGGCAAGACCGGGCAAAATTGGTCTTTTTATAGTCTTTGCTCTATTCCTGGTACACAGCAATGAGCAAAGAGGGGCAGCTGTAGACACTCAATTTTTCTTGGGCCCAGAAATAAGTCCCAAAACAAAATGTCCCCCCCAAAAAAAAGAAGTCCAAGTTCAGTCCAGAATTATAGATATAATTTGGCCCGATCGGAATGACCCATTACTTGAAAAGATTTAAGGTCTATCTACAAGTTTGACTCATATGGAAATATAATCTTCAATGATATGCAGTCTTAGATGTAATATGCAATCTTAGATATGATCCAATCTTAGATATGATTGCAATCTTAAATATGATACAATCTTAGATATGATACACAATCTTAGAAGATATGATTTTGTAATCTTGGAGATTTAATTTGTAGATATCCTTTAATCTTAACCGTTGATGTAATTGATTTGTACCTTGGATTTGGGAAGGCTCAACTATAAATAGAGGCCTCTCTCCTCATTGTAAAACAACTTGACTTCACTTGAGTTTTGGGAAGCAATAAGAATTCTTGAGAGCATTCACTCAAATTTCTCTCCCTCTTGCATTCTTATTTTCTACGATTTGTTCTTATTTATTCTTTGTTCATCTTCGTTTTCAATCTTTTTATTTAATCCCTATCTCCTTGATTTTTTAATTCTCTTTTATATTTTATTTTTAATAATTTTAGTATTATATCAAATTAGTTTTTATTAAATTCTATATTATTCATTGTTTTACAAAATATATTTTATTTAATTGAAAAGTTTTTTTCTTAAATAAGGAAATGTTTGGTGTTTAGAAATTCAAAAAATAGTGCCCTAACATCTTTGGGTTGCGATTTTTTCGTTTGACTAAATAACCAAATATCCTTTTAATAAATTTTCAAAATCATGAGATAATTTTAGTTACGAGGATTTAAAACATCGTGTCCTAACATCTTTGGATGTGATGTTTGTATACTTTCCGAACAAAGGAATCTCAAGTTTCAACTTTAAATTGTTCAAGTTTTAAAATCTTTTCAAATTTTCTGACATTAATACAAAAAATTATTCAATTTGGTACCAATTTTGGGCGTTACATGGGTGCTAATCCTTCCTCAAATGCGTAACCGACTCCCGAACCTATTTTTCTCATAATTTCGTAGACCAAAATTAATGTTTTAAAACAAAACATTTTATAAGGTGATCCAATCACACCTAAAAAGATTGGTGGCGACTCCCGTTTTCATTTTTCAAAAAGTCGATCCCTGTTTTTTAAAACATCCTTTTAAAAATGGTTTTGACAATTCTTATCACCAGATTCCATAAGGACCTCGTGCTTTAAATATTAAAATATCTACAATTACATAATGAAAAACTTTGAGATGATAATCTAAAACCTTACATTTCTAATCTTACAACCTCAAAGTTCTCTACGAACCAGCACCAAAGTCTCAGACACTTTGTTTGAAGAAAATCAATTTTGAAAACACTGTGGTATGTTTTTTTTTATCAAAATACCTCTTTCCGAATCCATATATGCAAACTTGACTTTGATACCACTAAATGTAACACCCTAAAACTCGACCCAAAAGTTTTGATCGAATTCTAAAGGTCACAATAGACACAAAAATGGCCCGCAACAAAATATTAATCAAATTCGTCGGTTCCATTTTGAAAATCTCTTTTTCTCATGCTTAACAAAAACAATATTAAGCTTATGTTATGTTTATAAACATTAACTTAATCATCGTATTGATTAATTAAAACCAAATCAATATTTCCTTATTGGGCTTACAAAACATTTCAGATTTAGCAAAATGTCAATTGAAATTTCAAAATCAATTTTGCAATGAAGATTCTGACATTCATCTACTAATTGTAGTTCATAAAACTATGTATTTAAAAATTTGACTAAAAAGGATGAAAACAGTTATTTGACTAAAATCCATGCATGAAATTACTAATCTAACTCAAAAACGAAAGCCCTCAACTTTACAAGTCCAAAATAAAAACCCACAACACAGTTCATATAAACTTATTTACAATGATTAACTTAATTTATTAAATCTTAAGAAAACTTATAAAACCAAACAAAAAATAAGAAACTCCAAGAACCACGATTCACTAAGCCCAAGGCCTAACCTCACGAATTACCTAAAAAGGGAAAACTAAGGGGATGAGCTACAAAGCTCAGTGTGAGTCTAAAACAAATGTAATTAAATAGAGCCGAGCAATACACAGTAACACACAGTCACTCAAACTTACAACAGCAAAATTCTGATCACAAACAGATATCATATCAAAGTAAAGCATCACAGAGCTTAAACATTAATCAGATGTACAAATATAATATACAAATGCAATATGGCACAAAATCCCACCTATCCAACAGCTGCACACCAACTCCATCAACCATCTCACACCAATAAGGGTGTACTAGACCCTTTCTAACCTCTACACACCAATATTGGTTTATGATGGACCTATCCAAGTCAAACACACCTTAATATGGTCATTTGCCACTTGAACTATCTCAGATTTACCACCAAATTATAATAATTCAGTGAAATTTCTAAATCAATCTTCCTTTTCTTCATAACCAAATCCTAACCACAAATGCAATGCAAATGCAAATAGTATTATGCATACTGAAAAATAGAATTGAGCATGCTCATTTTTAGTTTCCATAATCAATATACATATTTAAAACCAGTTTAGTTTAGCTACAATCAGAATCAGAGAAACTCGTATTTAATTACTAAGTAACAGTAACAACAATATACACAATTTCCATTTATCACATCATATAAGCGCTTAAGCAGATAATGAAATTTAATCTTATAAATACACATACATGAATAAATTCAAGTTGTAATGGTGTTCCAAACACTTCTATAGAGGCTTAGATGTGCAAGAAATCAACCAGTGACCAAAATGAATCATTTAACGAATAAGGAGTAAAAAATGCAAAAACAAAACCACACGACCATATGGCTGAGAGACACGTCTGTGTGACTGAGATACAAGGCTGTGAGGGAAAATTATGTAACTCTCTGACCCTGTGTAACAAAATTCACAAATAAAATCAAGGAAGACACGGCTGTATGACTGAAAGACACGCCCATGTAACTAAGGCACACAACCGTGTAGCTGAGAGACACACCCATTTGCAACTGAAAAAATCCTTTACAGAGGTTACATGGTCGTGTGGCCAACCTGTGTGAGCCACTCCAAGCCATGTGACAAAAAAATTAGTCTAATTTCTAAAGCGACACACGACATTTGGTTCAAAAACCACCCTAAACCTGCAGTAATTCACGAAAATCAACATTAAAAAACCCAAAATTACAAGTGTTTAAGAACACACACCTGAAATGCACTTCCAAAATACTATGAATTGACCAAAAAACCTCCACAAAATTGATCTGAAACTCCATTACACAAATACAAAAATACTAAGAAAGTTATCGATTGTAATAGGATAGAAAGATATGAAAACAATTGACTAAAACTCAAATAATAGTATGTACCCTTTCCCCCTTAAAATCCTGATTAAACAAAGGCAAAAGAATAAGCAAAGCCTTAAAAAGCGACGATTGACGACAATGTTGGAACAAATGAAGCAATACCAAAATTATTAGAGCTTTAGAGTATAGTCACAATAGGACAAAGAGAAACACAAAATAAAAGAAATAAGGAAGATGGTGAAGAAGTAAATAAAGTAGCAACAAGAGTCCAAAAATTGGAAATGAAGACAAAATGTGAAATGCAAGATTGACGTGAGAGAAAATAGGAAACAAACGTGAGAGAATTTTGGGTAAAATTTATAAAATTAGAATCCCACTCAACCCATTAACCTTGTATTAGATACATCTAAACTCAATTTCAATTAAATTCAACCACTTTACTACACGTTAGAAAAGAACAAAAACAATAATCCCTGATTACATGTGCAAGGATTTAAACATAAGACCATGGGGTAACCTAACACACATATTACCACCGAACCAGCAAGCTTATTTTATTCTTAAAAACGCAAAAATTAACTTAAAAGTTCATCCAAGCCACTAACCTAACCAATAGACCTTAATACTTTTCACCCTAAATTCTGGATGTCACAATAAATAATAATAGAAATTGTATAGAAGAATAATTGAATTAAGTGGATCAATCATTTGATTTTTTGGATATTTATTTATCAAATAAATATATTTCTTTGGATTGGCAAGATAATTGATAACTCTTGAAAAGAGTTATATTTCGAACTTCTAAGCTTGATTAAATACCTCTACTTAAGTAGATATATTTGCATTTTTAGGTTATTTTTACAACACTGCATAATAACGCTTGGATTGTGCCTTAAATGTCATTTTATGTTACTTTTTCTATTGGGAAGAAGGGAATTGGTTATTCTATGCAGTAGGATTAGGAAAGATGAAGAAAATGAGAAAAATGAGGAAGAGAATGAAGGAAGTGAAATATTGTCGTAGCAAAAGGTTGGATGGATTGCCAACACATATGCCATGGCAATTCCCAGAAAATGCTAACGCAACATTCAGTCCTCGTCACTCTCAGCCAACAGAGCATGTACTAGATAAATCCACCTAAAAAAGAGGGAGAAAAATGTGTGCTGAGGGAGAGGGACCTACCCTATAAAAGAGGAAAGAGAAAAAAAAAGAAAAGATGAGGATTTTAGAGGAGGATTTTGGAGGGGGATTTGGAGAGCGGTTTTTTCCTCAGAAAAATTCGTAAAATATCCAGAGAAAAGGGAGAGGGTAGAAGCTTAAGAGGAGAGAAGAACACAAGGAAAGGGACAAGTAATCAGCCTAGGGTCCTGCATGATTCTACAACGTCGAAATGAAAGCTGGTGTGGCAAAAGCTTTCTGCAATTCTACCTTCATTCTGTTACTTAATTTCTACGATTTCTAAATTGTTAATCATGATGCTGAATGTTATTCTGGTTTTGGATTTTAAATACCAACCCATGAGATAATTTCATTTGGGTTGGAATAACTAGATTTATCTTAATATCTTAAATGATCATGGTGATATTTTGAGTAGATCTATTGTTTTATTTGGTTTGGGTTATTTTAAATATATGCATGTAAGCTCTAGACATAGATGAATATGTGGTATATCATTAGACTTGATATAATTCTGAAAAGGTTAAATAAGTTGGATCATAATTGAATGATACAAGCGAATACTAGTAGCACTCTAGACATAGAGTTGTGATCTGTACAGTGTAAGGAAGACTATTGTTAGGTATTGTTCTTGAGACTTGTAGACATACAAAGACACAAAATGATAACTTTAATTCTAGCTCTCGAAAGAAGCATAATGTACTAGTTATACTCTGAATAGCAATTTGGTCAAGATTTTGCCATGACATTATTATATTATTAAGATATAATCCAAGTAATTCCAACCTTCCCATTCAATAGCATCAGTCCTCTCAACTTTGTTTCATAGAGTTACCATTGCATTTTATTCATTATTTGATTTTATTATTTCATACATTAATACTTCACTTCAAATAACTATTCTGTTTACTTTGCCATAAGCCTAATTAGTATAGTTTATAGTAATAACTCAACCATATTTTTACCTATTCCGATCCTTGTGGAGACGATCTCACTTATCACTTTATTACTTGATTCACTTTATTTTTACCTATTACCTATTCGCATTAGATATTCACACGCGACAAGTTTTTGGTGCAGTTACTGAGGATTAGAAAATTGGTGATTTTGGTTTGTTATTATCAATTTAATTTTTTTAGTTTTAGATTACTTAGTTGTTTTTTATTCTTTTTTAGGTTTTTTGTTAGTTTATGAATAGATTTATTTCTGAGAATGAAGAGTATTATTTTGATCATGAAATTTAAAACACCTTAAGAAGAAGGAGAAAAGAATTGCGAGAAACGGCAATGATTGGAAATGATTTTGGCAAAGAAGATCTATTACATCCGAATGGTAGGAATGTTGATATTCCTCGTGTGATAGATGATAGATACAGACCTATTTGAGAGCATGTAGTGCCTGTTTTGGATTATTTGAATCCAAAGATTGTCAGGCCACATATTCAAGCTCAGCATTTCGAGTTGAAACAATGATGTTTCAAATGCTACAAGCAGAAGGACAGTTTAGTGGATTACCTACTGAAGATCCACAGTTCAATTTAAGACTCTTTTTGAGGTTTATGATTCATTCAGGCAGCAGGGTGTTCCTAAGATGCCCTGAGACTCAAGTTATTTCCTTACTCATTGCAAAATCGTGCCAGAGCATGGTTGAATGCTTTTTCGTTAGGAATGGTGGCATCTTGGAATGAAATTTGTCAGATATTTTTGTTGAAATACAATCCTCCAAAAATTAATGCCAAATTAAATTATATTACATCTTTTTGGCAATCTGAAGATGAGACATTGTATGAAGCTTGGGAGGGATTCAAGGAATTGATTAGAAAATTCCCGATGCTTGGTTTTAAAAATTGGACACAAATGGAAATGTTTTACAATGGATTAAATACACATACACGAATGGTAGTTGATGCATCTACCAATGAGACTTTGCTAGATAAATCATATAATGAGGCATATGAAATTCTAGAAAGGATTGGATTATTTTAAATTCATGCATGCAAGCTCTAGACATAAATGAATGCATGGTATATTCATAAGCTTGATTTAATTCTGAAAAGGTTAAATAAGTTGGATCATAATCAAATGATACGAGCGAATACTCGTAGCACTCTAAATATAGAGTTGTGATATGTATAGAGTAAAGAAGAATATTGTTAGGTATTGTTCTTGAGACATGTAAACATATAAAGACATAGAATGATAGCTTTTAATTCTAGCTCTAAAGAAACAGAATGCAATAGTTTACTCTGAACAGTAATTTGGTCAAGATTTTTCCATGACATTTTTATGTTATTATGATATAATCCAAGTAAGTCCAACCTTCCTATTCAATAGCATCAATTCTCTCAACTTTGTCTCGTAGAATTGCAATGGCATTTTTTCATTATTTGATTTTATTATTTCATACATTAATACTTCACTTCAAATCATTATTCTGTTTACTTTGCCATAAGCCTAATTAGTATAGTTTATAGTAATAACTCATCCATATTTTTTTCCTATTCTGATCCCTGTGGAGACGATCTCACTTATCACATTATTACTTGAGTCGACGTGTATACTCGCAAATTCGCATTACATATTCACATGTGACAAAAATTGAGACTTTCTTCAATTCGAACACGATTTCATGCCAATATAAAAATAAACCCTATTATATTTGATTTGATTATACATCAATCATACCTTATTCACCAAAAAAAAAAGAAAAAATATCAATCATTGTTAACATAAAAATTATTTTGTTACTTACAAATTTTAGTTATTTTTAACAAATTGTTTTTTTTTTGTCTTCATCATTCTTTTAAGCTTAAAAGATGTAAAAAGTCCTCAAACTTTAAAAAAAAATAATTAAGCCCCTAGTTTCTTTTTTTCACTCAATTGGGTACTTAAACTTTCAAAATGCATAAAAAAATCCCTCAAACTTAAATAAAAAATAAAAAAATAAAAAACACACACAATTAAGCCTCTATATTTTTTTGCACTTAATTGGATACTTGAACTGTCAAAATGCATCATAAACACCCTTTGAATATTAATTTTAACAGTTGACTGTTAAAGTTAACCACCCCTATTTTTTTCCAGTTAAACCCACCATTTGTAACAACCACGGCAAAACATGTGACAAAAATGATAAAAATAAATTTCAATAAAATTTATAAAATTTATTAAATTTTAATAAAAATTATAAAAATAAAAAAATTGTAAAATTTTATAAAAATCGTAAATAAAAAAATGAAATATAGAAAAAATTATAAAATTTTATAAAGTAGTGTGAAAATTATAGAAAATGTAAAGAAATATAAAATTCGAAAAAAAAATTTATAAAAATTATCGTACCAAAAGAAGCATTTTATAATGTTTCTATAGCTTTTATTGATTTTTATTTTTTTTATCAT
This sequence comes from Gossypium arboreum, assembly GCF_025698485.1. Classification (NCBI taxonomy): domain Eukaryota; kingdom Viridiplantae; phylum Streptophyta; class Magnoliopsida; order Malvales; family Malvaceae; genus Gossypium; species Gossypium arboreum. Next base: position 11,163,898 of record NC_069072.1, on the reverse strand, counting down.
TTTTCACAACATGTTACGCTGTGTTGCGACACGTGATGGCTTTAAATTAAATGGTATCTAACCCTACTTTGATAATCACATTTCTTTGGTTATTTTTTGGGTAAATGACACCAACAATCACTCAAATTTGATGCAATTGACAAAACAATCACTCTTATTTCAATTAAATCACTCAACTTTCAAAAAATAACAAATCAGTCACTAACGTTATCAAAAAGTGACAAATCAGTCACCCATTAACATTTTCCTTTACAGGCCTAACGAGACAAGTGATGTGGCCAATTAACTTGCCATGTTGGACGAGGCAAATTTCACTTTAGTCACTCAACTTTCAAAAATTAACAAATTAGTCACTAACATTATTAAAAAGTGGCAAATCAATCACCTAATAACATCATTGTCAAAAGTTACAATCCAATCACTCATTAACATTTTATGTTACAAGCCTAATAGGATAAATGACGTGGCCAGTAAACTCGTTGATGTAGCCAGTTAACTTGCCATGTTAGACGAGGCAAAGTTGAGTGACTACTTTTTCCATCCTTCCTTTTTCGTCTTTTTTTATAAATAACCCAATATTTTTTTTTAAGTAAATGGCCCAATATGTTTATATTTCTTCTTCTCCATCCCAACAATCTCGCCATCGTCGCCTCTGCCACAACCATCTTTGGTATTTCTATTATTGACCTCCAAAGCACCACCCTATCCTTTTTTTCCTTTTCCAACCCTCCCAATAGAGGAGCCACCACAGTTTGAATCCGAATGTCTTTTTATGCTACTTAAAGCCATTAACTTTGAAAAAACTAGATCGAAATGAGATTGGAGACAATTTTGGGTCAAACTATCAGTACCCACAACCAAATCGGTGAGGAGAAAATCCTCCAAAGCAACATTCAAGTGATTTAAGAACCAAAGAAACTCGGATTTGTCAAGATCTCCATGGGATATGATGATATAAACAAAAGGGTCATCAATTAAGTTAAACAACACTAACTCCATTACCAACATTATCAAGTTGCATAAAACAAAACCAAAAGAAAAAAAAAAAAAAAGGGAACATCTAGACAAGCCAAACAATCGATTGAACCCATGATTTTTGGGAACAAAGGAAGTAATTCCTCCATAGGGAAAGCAAATGCTAACAAGCAAAATTATGGGTCATTTCAGTGATTAGCAAGATCCTAAATTCAAAATCGAACTGGGTATTGTAGCAAAGGAGGATAAGAGATGGAGTAGAAAAATAGCAGCAGATATGGTCGGCAATGAAAGTTGGGGACGAGGTGAGGTAAGCTTAGTCCTTGGAAAGGGATTTGAATCAGGTCACGGACCTAAGGGGTATTCTAGAAAGGATATCGAAAAAGGGAGTTTGGGGTAATGACAATGAGAAAGCCATGGTTCCCAGCTTTCTTCCTAAAAAGAATGTATTCAAGGGTTTTATTTCTTCTTCTTTTTGAGTGTCTTGTTTTTTGAAACTTAGTAGGATCGATTTGTTATTTTTTGAAAGTCGAATTTGAAAGTTGAGTGATTGTTTTGTCATTGGGATCAAAGTTGAGTGATTGTTGGTGTAATTTACCCTTATATATATTTTGAGTTTGAAATAACGTGGTAGCTGGATAAATGCCAAGTCACTTTTCTGTTATGTTTGTAACCAAAAATGGTTAGTATTTTTTGAAAGTTAAGTGACTAAATTGAAATCAAAGTGACTATTTTGTCAACCACATCAAAGTTGAGTAACTATTGGTGTAATTTTGTCAACTACATCAAGCTTGAAAGAAATTATTATACAAGTGGGTGCATGAGAAAATATGAGAAATATAATAAAAAGATTGGAATTATGCGCAATAAACTTTGTAAGCTTGTTTCTTGTCTTGTTTGAGTGTTCTTGAACTCTATTTATATCCTCTTGATGATTTGTAGTCATTAGAGACATTAATTCGAGCATTAAATGCAATTGTAGGTGCATAAGTATTGGTACATTGGTCTTTGGAGTTTGATTCCTCCCTTAAAAATACGATAGTTGAACTTGAGAGTATCGCATCAAAGATGGAAGGGGTTCAATACCTTATTAGTTAGCTTTTAAAGAAATTATCATTTACTCTCTATTTTTTCGATTTTACTTTATTTTTAGTTTCTAATTTTAAAACTTATACAACAATATTTTAATTTTCTTTAAAATATCACATAAGATTTTACATGCCACTTAATAGTTAAATTAACGGTTTCAATAATGGCAATGCCTGATTGATTTAACATCGATAGTTTGGAGATGTAATTAGAATACTTTGAAATTTGGGGACCACTTTAAAATGAGAGACACAGTTTGAGGATTCCTGGTGCAGTTAACTCAAAATTTTATGAATAATTTAGGAAAAAGGATAAATATCAAATTTATACATGAACTTTGGTCAAATGTGCAATTTGATACATAAACTTTAATTAAACACCGAAACTTGAATTGTGGTTCAAATATATAAATGAAACTTTGATTTTGATTCAACTATTCAGATTTAAAAATGAATATATACATTTATTTTCATATGTATGGCATTACACATTAGATCAAAATTCATGTATAGCTTTGATATTAATACCATTAGTAATGATATAAAATGAAATTAGTTTTATCTATCTTTGGCCATTCTAATAATTAACATTCACCTAACCTAATTTTCAATAATTATATGATTGCCAAACTTAAAAATCGTATGATTAGTGGCTAAGTTTAAAATTAAAAGAGAATTAATTGCCGTATGATACGGTAATTTACTAGTATTAATACACTAATCATGATTACAAACATATTGCATCTCTCTATTCCTAATCACATTTTTTCTCTCTTTATTTTTTTAAAAAAGTTCTTGCTTAAAAAATGCAGAGACCACATTTTGAAACAAAAATGACACGCCAACTTGTTGTTCTTGCTTTGGTTTTGATTGCCCTCGCCGGTGTGGTTTCTATCAATGCTTCATCCACCAATGGCAGCCCTACAAGTGCACCAACTGAAGCTTCTACAGATGGCAGTGCTGCTAGTTCCTCCCCTCCTTCTCAAGCTCCTGCTCCAAGTCGTAGCGGTGGTGTCACTTTTGACCTTGATAGATAGATCAAAAATAGAACAATCAAGTTAAATATAATAAGTAAATAATTGTATCATTTGGGCTGGTGAGTTGGTTGTTTCGTAGCAGAGTCATATTCATAAGGTTCATCCATAGAATAATTGTCAAGGAAATACCGACAAATCATTAAACAATTTGCAATTTTAAAAAATCATGGGGTTTGGGCAAATAAATAATTATTTCTATAAATAGAATGTTATGTTTTTCATTAAGTTTATGAGCTGCTTTCAAATATATAAATTCACTCGCAACATTATACTCTTAAAAAATCTACTAAAACTAGTAGATTAGTGAACTACGTTTTTTTTGAATTATGAGAGGAGGGTAAAGCCCTAACAACAATACGACTAGTGCGATATGAATTTAAACCATATCTGGAGTGATCACCTTAACCATCAAGTCAACACACTTAATTTGGTGAACTGTATTTTAAGTATTAATTATAATAATATTTAAAGCATTAAGTGAGTAAACAAAGAAAGAAGCCACCAGTGGTTGAGAATGACAGTTGGAATTTGGTAGTTGTAATGCTCCCATTATGTAGTAATTTTTATATTATGAAAAAACGAAATATTGGTCAACAAATCTAATTTACTTAACTAATGGAAGGTGGACTTTTAAGTGAAAATGTTCATAAAGGCATCGATATGGCAAATTGAATGAGGGCTTGCCATTCTACAACCTCGCTCAATTCCGAACATGTCCATGTCTAGTTTAAGAATTTCTTAAGACTCCAAGGACCAGCTCCCTAAGCCTTAACATAACCACACGAGGTTCCATCATGCCATGTCTCTACGATAGTGGCTATCAATAGTGGGAAATGTTAAATCCTAAACTTTAAACGAAACCATAACCATATAACAATCAAATAAGCCATTCACAATGTTAAATGTTAACCACTTTGAATCTCTCTTCTATATCTATCTTGCATCAACAAATATATATAATTATTGTTGATAGATTCTTTAATGATGTAAATGAGACGTTAGTTCTTGCAAGCTAGTCGAGTTCAACTCGAAAAAAAAATTGAATTTGATTTGGTAATTATCAAATAGAGCTTGAGCTCAAGTAGCTCGAGTTTTCAATCGAGCTAAATTCAAGCACCATAATATTTGGTTTCAATGTTTCACAAGCTTAATCGAGCTTTTTATGTTAATATAATTTTATATTATTGTAATAGCCCAAATCTGCCTGGGCCTTAAAACCAAAAATAATAAATGAATAAATAAATATTTATTTTAAAAGTCCATTAAAAAGTCCGTGTACAAAGCCCAAAAAAAAAAAACACTTAACCCCACAACCCCATTACACCCAAGCCCAGATTTAAACGCTCAGACCCATCTACACTGGATGATCCAATATCCTTGACCCAAGGATACACGGGGCCCAAAAGGCCCAAAGTAGTAAACGGATCAGGAAACCCTAGGGTTTCCTAAGAAGTTAGGCGCTGCGAAGGGGGATTCTAGATGCTTCAAGGTTCCAAATGTCACGACTTTTTAGGTCCAATGGCTCAATCGTCGCCTTCATCAGTGCGCCGTGACTCCTCGATTTTGCCACCATGCATCGCGCCACCATCGGCTCGTGAATCACGCCAGAATTGTCATACGCTACAATCCAGCACTGGCCCCATCAGTGCACAGTCATTGGTGCTCGAACGAAATCCTTGCGATTCGCCTGCAAGAAAAGGAAAGAAAATCACAACAGACATGCGAAGCGAATACGGAAAGAAATCAGAGATTTCTTTCCAAAACTTGTAGTGGTTTATCGAGGCTATAAAGCCTTCTTTTCAATCTATAGAAAGGGGGGGAAACAAGAAAAAACTTACACACGCATAGAGAAAAAAAAACACCAAAGAGATACACCAAAAGTACTGTACACAGAATATTTTTGCAATAATACACCAGAGATTTTTACAGGAAATAGAGGTGATATATCTTTGCTTTTATTTTTTTCTCTTCTAAATAACATGCAAACATTATTAAAATAGATCATGATAGAGTTTACCGTTGAAATCTCTTCGTGAAGTCGAAACGTTTCGAATTCTGGTCGCCATACAAGACGGCGTTGACGATGGCGCGTGGGCGCGTGAGCGCGTGCAAACCCCTGGACGAAGGTCCGGTGACACTCCGAGAGCCCCTCCCCAACTCTTTTTCAGAGAGTTTCTTTCCTTTTTTTTTAAAAAAAAACAGACTTTAGAAATGATTTTTAAACTTAAAATTTGGCTTATATAGCCTAAACGGAACGGTGCCGTTTTGGTTTAATTCAATAAGCACAAAACGACATCGTTTTTAGACTGAGATCCGCGTGTTGACCCGATTACCCGGGGAGGATCCGCGTGTTTTTGAAGATTGGGTTAATTACTCAATTGGCCCTCCCACATTTTTAATATTTATAATTTCATTTTATTTATTTTTTAATTTAGCTCTAATGTTCTAATTTTGTTTCAATTTAGTCCTCACAGTGATTTTAAAACAATATTTGGGAAACGGTGTCGTTTTGGGATTAGGGCTAAATTGCCCAGTGAGTCCTCTAAATTTAACGTGCATTTCAATCAGGCCCAGAATTTTTATTATTTTGCAAATTAACCCCCAAATTTCTTAATTAAATTCAATTTTAATCCTTTTTGTTTTATATTATTATTTTTAAATATTAGTTATATAAAATAGTATATATTATTCATTAGATTATTATTATACATTTTTAAATTTTTTCATTATATATTTTGTTATATATATTTATTTTGTTTTTTATATGTTATATATTATATACTATTTATGTTACTATATTTTTATATTAGAATACTTACTACATTATTATTATTTTTTATATATTATCACATTTGTTTTGTATATATTTATATGTCTAATTGTATATCATGCATCGTTTTTTTTAATTATTACTTTGTATGTTCGTATATTTTGCTTATTGATCTTCAATATATGCTATGTTTATTTTAATATGTATGTTGTTATGTAACTAAGATTTAACTAAGATTTGCTATATTTATGTATATATCTAGTATAGGACCTTTATATTATTGCTATCATATTATTTAAATGCATGTTTTAGCTACCTATTATTGTAATATGCTATCTTACATGTTATAATGTATATATATGGTTATTAAAAACGAGATTCAAAATTTTTCAAAAATAAAAAGGCAATGCTTGGTATTTGGAAACTTCGAGAAAGGTAGTGCCCTAACTTACTGAGTTGCGACTTTTCGCGTTGAGTTCGAATAGTCAAGCACCCTTCTAAGTTTTTAAGGTTTTCAAAATACGAGCAACTGTCTTGGAATTTCAAAGCGTTGTGTCCTAACTTACTGGATATGGCGTTTTGTCGTTTTGAGATAAGGATTTTCAAAAAAGGGCTAGCTTAGCTTCGAATGTCTTAAAAATATTGCTTCCTAACTTATTGGATGTAATATTTTGATTCATTTGATACAAGTGAACCCTAATTTTAAAAATTAAAATATTCTAAAGAGGATTGCATCTTAAAAATTTTTAAACTTCCGACATCAAAGACATTTGATAGTCAATTAGGTACCAATTTTTGGGCGTTACGAGGTTGCTAACCCTTCCTCGTTCGTAATCGACTCCCGAACCCATTTTCTTGATTTTGTAGACCAAAACTAATGATTTTAAAACAAAATGTTTTAGAGGTAATCCAATCACACCTAAAAAGATTGATGGTGACTCCCATTTTCGTTTTTCTTAAAGTCGATTTCCATTTTCCAAAACCCGATTTAAAAATGGTCTCGACAGCTTGGTGACTCCACTGGGGAGTAATAAGAGAGTCAAGCCGTATAATTGATTACCTTTTGTCTTAATGTCAAAAATTTGAAAAATTTTAAAATTCAATCCTCTTTGCATTACATGTGTTTGTATTATTGCATATATTATATATTCTGATACGTATTGCATTTGCATGACTGTTGTGGTCACACCCTTAAGCGAGAGTGAGAAACTACGCCTTCGTGAGGTTTTCGCCTCACTGCAGGATAGTGGATCACTTTCGGGATACATCCGTACCTATGGCTTCGTGAGATTTTCATCTCCGTGTAGCCATAGGGAAATGTATTCCCCTGAACTGAACTCGATTCAAATGAGTCTATAATGGGTGAGAATCGAGGAATCTGCTAGTTCAGGTACCCCAACTTTAGAACTGAAACCTCATATAGAAAAACCGTAAGAGCTCAACTTAGTTAGAATTATACTTTAGATATTACCCTCACATATCATTCTTGAGTTTATTAATATTATGTGATACTGACTGTTTCCTTTTTTTTCATTGCATGTCATTTCGCATTTAAAAGGTATCGATTCACGGTCAGTTTTTAAGTTAGAAAGTTTTATTATGGAGAACGGACTTCTTGATAGAGTGGAGGGCAACGCTAACGTCCATAGATGGTCTGAGCAAACTCAACTAGGAAAAGGGGATAGCATAACTGTGAGATATATGTCGGAGCTGTCAGACTACACTCGTATCAGTGTCACACAGAATAATCTGCAGGAGCTTAAGGCGATTTGGGATCAGTGGGGCAATGAGACCAAGCAATCATTCTACGGTAATTACGGATATTTGCCCTATTTGTTTGATATTCAGGTTGATGAGCACTTGTTTCGAGCTCTCGCTCAGTTTTGGAACCCAGCATACAGTTGTTTACCTTTGGGGAGGTAGATTTAGTGCCTACTGTGGAGGAGTACACAGCCTTACTCCGGTGTCCTAGATTTCAGTGTGATAGGATTTATTCTCGAGCTGCTTGTGTCCCAACCTTTGGTAAGAAGCTGATGACCATTACGGGGATGAGCGAGCAGTGGATCATGGCTAGAATTAAGGAAAAGGGTGAGAGTAAGTGCATTCCATGGGGAGATTTAAAAGATTTGATCCAGACACATCCAGACGAAGCGAAGAGGGTAGACATTTTTGCCTTAAGCTTATACGGATTGATGGTTTCCTCAAGGGCCTTGGGATATGTGGATGAGGCGACCATGGATCTCTTCCATCGACTTAGCAAACGGGTCACTTCTGTTCCTGCAATTTTGGCGGAGACATTCAGGTCCTTGAATGCATGTAGGAGGGCCAGTACGGGCAGGTTTGTTGGTTGTGCTCGATTACTTTTAGCTTGGTTCTCTGATCACTTCCGACTGATAGATAGGGTGGTTTGTCGAGTCTTCTTCGAGGATTACTCCCCGTTGAAGGACATAACAGCTTCAACTAGGAAAGTTGATGTTCCTGAAAATAATTGGATAGCGCTACTTCAAAATCTGCAATCAAAGGACGTAGAGTGGAGGGCTTCATAGATGATTCCTGGTGAGATTCTTTACCGATGCGGCAGTTTTGATTGGGTCCCTCTGTTGGGAATTTGGGGTGCCATTGGTTATGCCCCTTTGCTTGTGCTGAGGAAACATGGATTGAGATAGTTCATACCGGTAACTTACAGTTTGGTTCAGAGTGAGTTCATGTATAGAGGAGCTGACCACAAGAGGAAGGTCAGTGAGATCTTTAGTGCTTTGAACAAGACTTATCGATTAAAGGGAGTAGTTATTAGCCCTGCTACGACTCTGGAGTACGTCGAGTGAAGAGGTAGAAGGATTAATGATAACATCCCTAAGCCAAGCGTCGAAGGAGCTCGACCAGTAGAGGAATATTTGCAAGTGACACCCTCAGAGTTAGAAATTATTAAGCAAGAGTTCGAGAGAAAGAACTTGGAGCTCGAGAAGAGCATAGCAAAGCTCGAAGAAGAAAAGATGTACTTGAGCCTAGACGTCGACGTTCAAAAGATGGAGGTCAAGAAAGAGAGGAAAGAAAAAAAAAGATCAAAGAAGACCAAGACAATTTAAAGGAGCACTACAAAAGGGCACAAGTAGCTTTGAAGAGAGCAGGACTAGGAAGGTTTTCAGATCAGGGGCAGAAAGAAGTCCAAGAGGAAAAAGCTAAAGTTGAATATTGGGAGAAGAAGTTCCAAGAGATGCAATCGTGGAATTTGACCTTAGAAAAAGAAAATCAAGGTTTAAAGACTAAAGTAACTGAGCTCAGGCAATCCCTTCATCTGCATTGAAGTCGTGATTCTACGGTTGAGGTAAAGAAATTAAAAGGCAAAGTTGAGGAGTTGGAATCAGCATTGCAGGATAGTAAGCTTCTAATCGAGCAGCTTGGGGTACGAGAAGATCATTTGAAGGGAAAGCTTCATCAGTCTAGAGGACAGGTCAGAGAAAGGGATCACGTCATTGGAGAAGCCGTAGCCCAGATTCGAGAGGTCGCTGAACACGTGCAAGACTTGGCAATACGAGCTGATGTATTGAGTTTGATGTATGAGTCATCGTCGGATATAGGACGAGAGTTAGCCCTTTTATTAGATAAAGTTAAAACTTTGGGCATTAGGGCGAAAGCGTATTTGTAATCCTCTTATATGTAAAGATATTCTTTTTCTAAATAAAGTTTTCTAAATGAGATTGAATTAGAATCGATGCCCTTTTGGCATTCATGCATTTACATCTCATAGCATTTCATCGCATCATTTGCATTCAAAGTTATAGAAAGACCCTAATTAGTTAAAATTACCAGAGAGAAGTAGAAAAAAAAATCTGGAAACCACGCATTAGTATGAAACTCGTGCAAAATCTAGGAATATGGATCAAAGGTTTGAACAGCTACAGAAGGACATGCAGGACCAATTGCAGAAGCAATTGGCCAAAATGCAAAACGACATAAGGGAGCAAATGCTAGAGGCTCAGAGGAATATGATGGCTGAGATGGCTCAGTTGCTGAGGGCCACTGATAAGGGAAAGACTCCTATAGCAATCACTGGTGAGGAGGAAAAGGATCATCCTCCAGGCTCTACTCCACTCCACGGGCCTACACAAACTGAGGCACCTCCTAGGAGGCCATCTTTCACCATAAAGCCTCAACATGGGTCGGTTGATGCTAGGATTCATATGAATTACCCAGCTAGCTCGGGATTCAATTTGGGTGACAACCCTACTAATCCTCTCATTCCTTACTTGGACATGGCTGAAAAGAAAGATTTGAGAGCCGAAGCTGCAAAACAGTTGGAGGAACGTTGCAGATGGCTGGAGGAGAAATTTAAGGCTTTAGAGAGTGTTGATGGACATCATGGAGTTGATGCCAAAGATCTAAGCTTGGTCCCAGACTTGGTGCTTCCTCACAAATTTAAGATGCCAGAGTTCGAGAAATACAATAGAACTACTTGCCCAAAGGCCCACATCACGATGTTCTGTAGGAGGATGACTGGGTACGTGAACAGTGATCAACTATTGATCCATTGTTTCCAAGACAGTTTAGTTGGAGCAGCGGCCAAGTGGTACAATCAACTGAGCCGTACCAAAATAAATTCATGGAGGGATTTGGCACAAGCTTTCATGCAGCAGTACAATCATGTGACTGACATGACTCCAGACAGGATCATGCTGCAAAACATGGAGAAAAAGCCTAATGAAAATTTTAGGCAATATGCACAGAGATGGAGAGAGGTGGCAATACAGGTTCAACTACCCCTGCTGGAGAAGGAGAGCACCATGTTGTTTATCAACACTCTGAAGGCTCAATTTATTACTCACATGATTGGGAGCACCACCAAAAGCTTTGCAGATATAGTCATGGTAGGAAAGATGATTGAGAACGCTATAAGTGGTGGCAAAATCGAGGGGGAAGCAATCAAAAGATCAGCCCCAAGGAGAAAAGATAATGAAGTGAACAACACAAGTACCTTCAACTCGAAGGCAATCACAGTTGGTCAGCCTAAAGCAGCAGCGGTTGAGCAACAAAATTCTCAAAGACAGGAGTCAGATATAAGACAGAATACCGAGAGGATGCAATTTACACCTATCCCTGTGACGTATCGTGAGCTTTATCAAAGCTTATATGATGCGCATGCTATTGCTCCTTTCCATTTGAAACCACTACAGCCTCCATATCCTAAATGGTATGATGCGAACGCCAGATGTGAATACCATGCTGGAATACCGAGACATTCGATCGAAAATTGTACAGGTTTCAAGAAGGCCATGGAGAGACTTATTAAAATGGGGGTAGTGAAGTTCGACAATACTCTTAATACTGAAAACCTATTACCAAATCATAGCGATCAAGGACTGAATGCCATTGGCGAAGCCAGTGCGAGGAGAATGAAGAAAGGCGTGGCTGAGATGAGAACGCCAATGAGGATGATTTGGGAGGAAATGGTGAAAAGAGAGATGACAATCTCTAAAGAGAGGAATAAAGGAGCAAGGGACTACTGTGAGTACTATGCTGAAGAGGGGCACGAGATCCAAGAATGTGACGAGTTCAAAGCCTTGATACAAAGCCTTGTGGATAACAAAGAGCTAGAATTTATGAAGCTGGGCCAAATGAGAAACATATATGCACATTAGAAGGTGCACCAAAAAATCAAAACCGGCCAAGGATCATTATTTCTTTACCAGGAAGTAATGAAGTTGAAACACCAATGGTACCGAAAGTCATCATTCACAAACCTGTTTCCTTTCCTTATAGGGATAACAAGAGGGTGCCATGGAGTTATAATTATCGTGTGTCAATGTCAGAGAGAGAAGATATAGCAAGTTCTTCTAAGGAAGCTCAAGTGGAGGGTTCCCATATACGGAATGGGAAGCGGTATAATATGGTGGGCGTCAGAGAGGAGCCCACAAAAGCAAAAAGTGTTAGTACAGAGAAAGAGGCTGAAGTGCTTGTCAAGGAGCCAGTAAAGGAAGAGGAGGCTAAGGAATTTCTAAAGTTCCTTAAGCATAGTGAGTATAGCGTGGTCGAGCAATTGCGTAAGCAGCCGGCTCGTATATCAGTATTGGCTCTACTTCTGAGTTCTGAAGTGCATCGGGATGCATTAATGAAGGTGCTTAACGAAGCATATGTCACCCATGACATATCCGTTAACAAGTTGGACCGGTTAGTGAATAACATAAGTGCGGATAATTTTATCTACTTTAATGATGATGAAATCCCACCGGGAGGCAAGGGGTCAACTAAAGCCTTGCACATCACAACTAGATGCAAAGGGTACACACTCCCAAGCGTACTTATCGATAATGGATCGACCTTGAATGTTTTACTGTTAACTACATTAAATAGATTACCCATTGACGATTCTCACATAAAGACATGTCAAAATGTGGTAAAAGCCTTCGACGGTACAGAAAGGAAGGTGATGGGAAGGATTGACATCCCTTTAGAAATTGGGCTGAATATATACGAAGTAGACTTTTTGGTGATGGATATCAAGCCTTCCTACAATTGCTTATTAGGTAAGACATGGATACACTCAGCGGGAGCGGTGCCCTCGTCGATGCACTAGAAACTGAAGTTAGTGACGGATGGACGGTTAGTAACCATAATGCGGAGGAGGACATTATAGCTGCAGTCACTAGCAAGGCCCCTTATGTCGAGATGAACAAAGAGTCTATTGAGTGTTCCTTTCACTCTTTGGAATTTGTAAATGCAACCTTCATTTCAGAAGGGAGTGAGCTACTAGTGCCAAAGATAGCAAGAGCTACGAGGATGGCTCTACGAATGATGGCGGGAAAGGGAGCCTTACCAAGAAAATGGTTAGGAAAATACCTACAATGAGGGACTCAAATCCCAGAACTTAAAGAGAAGAGAGATTATTTTGGTCTGGGCTTCAAACCAGACTATAAGCAGAGGAAGGAAATTGAGAAGCGCCAAGAGGGAAGAAAGGCGTACCTTAATAGAAGAGAAGTAGAGTGGGAACCGATGACATTCCACCCTATATCCAAAACTATCATTTCGGGAGGGTTACTCATAAAAGAAAGTCATCAGATCAATGCTGTACATGACAAAGGATCAGAGCAAAGAAACCTTGAGAGCATTGGCCCTTATGAACCAGGAAGCTCACTGAACAATTGGACTGCGGAAGAACTTCCTGTAGTCTTTAGGGATTTTTCAGAGTAATTCTCAAAACATTCTTATTATTCTAGAGCCTAGGAATAATGGGATTACATTTGTGAAATAGGCTTATGATCATCTATCTTATTTTAATAAAACATAACTTTTATTAATTCGAACGAGTATGGTTTCATTCTATCAACCAATATTCTGTCAAGTTTTTACCTTTTTATTCTTTCACTCATAACACACAAATGATCATTTTTCAATTCATTCATTCTTTGTATATTCTTTTATACCTCACAGATCCCTAGATATCAATGACATGAGCATTGATATTACAAATCCTAATCTCTCTCGCAAGAAAGACATGTGTTTAGAGGAATCTCAGGATTTTGAAGATGTCCAGGATTGTGATGTGTCTCCAGATCTGTTGAGAATGGTAAAACAGGAGGAGAAATAAATTAGGCCCCATGAGAAAAAGGCAATAGAGAATGTAGCCCTTGAGGAAGGGAAAAAGGTGAAAATTGGGACACTTATTGCTAAGGACACAAGGCAAGGACTGATTGAGTTGCTACGTGAATTCAAGGATATCTTCGCATGGTCCTATCAGGATATGCTAGGGTTAAATACTGATATTGTGGTGCATCGTATTCCAATAAGACAGGATTATAAGCCAGTCCAACAGAAGTTGCGGAGAATGAGGCCAGATATTATTCTAAAAATAAAGGATGAAGTTAAGAAGCAGTTCGATGCGGTTTTCTTACAAGAAGTAAAGTACTATGAATGGGTACCTAACATTGTGCCTGTTTCTAAGAAGGATGGGAAGGTACGAATGTGCGTTGATTACAGAGATCTGAACAAAGCTAGCCCAAAGGACAATTTTCCTTTGCCACACATCGACACTTTAGTAGACAACACGGCAGGATATTCATTGTTCTCTTTCATGGATGGTTTCTCGGGGTGCAATCAGATAAAGATGCATCCAGAGGACATGGATAAAACTACCTTCATAACCTTGTGGGGTACCTTTTGCAACAAAGTGATGCTGTTTGGATTGAAAAATGCGGGGGCAACATACCAACGGGCCATGGTGAACTTGTTCCACGACATGATGCATAAGGATATTGAAGTGTATGTTGATGATATGATTGCCAAGTCGCGTACAGAAAAAGAGCACATTGAGGTCTTGAGAAGATTGTTCTTGAGATTGAGAAAGTTTCAGTTGAAGTTCAATCTAGCAAAGTGTACCTTTGGAGCTAGATCGAGAAAGTTATTAGGCTTCGTAGTCAGTGAAAAGGGAATTGAAGTTGACTCAGACAAGGTCAGAGCCATACAAGAATTACCTCCACCACAAACTCAGAAGGAAGTTCGAGGATTTCTAGGAAGACTGAATTACATTGCTCGGTTTATTTCACAACTAACTGAGAAGTGTGATCCCATCTTTCACCTCCTTAGAAAGAACAATCAAGGTACTTGGGATGAGGAATGCCAGAATGCTTTTGAAAAGGTCAAACAGTACTTGTTGAATGCTCCGATGTTATCTCTTCCCAGTCCAGATAGACCACTAATATTTTACTTATCAGTATTCAACAATTCCATGGGATGTGTGCTTGGCCAACATGATGAGTCAGGAAGAAAGGAGAGGGCGATATATTACCTCAGTAAGAAATTCACCGAATGTGAAATGAGATACTCGCCTATCGAAAAATTGTGTTGCGCTCTGATTTGGACAACTCGGAGGTTAAGACAGTATATGCTATATCATACTACTTGGCTTATTTCAAAACTTGATCCTTTGAAATATATGATGGAGTCAACAGCGTTGAATGGGAGAATGGGGAGATGGAAAATACTGCTTTCAGAATTTGATATAGTCTATGTGAGTCAAAAGGCTATAAAAGAAAGCGCGATAGCAGAATTCCTCGCTAACAGAGCTCTAGAAGATTACAAGCCGTTGAGTTTTGATTTTCGAAATGAGAAGTTGATGTGTGTAGCAACTACAGTGGATTATCCTTGGAAGTTGAACTTTGATGGGGCATCCAATGCGGTGGGAAATAGAATTGGGGCAGTCTTGGAATCCCCGAATGGCGATTATTATCCATTCACGTGCAAGTTAGATTTTGATTGCACAAACAATATGACCGAGTATGCATGCAACATGGGACTTCGAGCGGCAATAGCGCGAGGAATAAGAACCTTTGAAGTATATGGAGACTCTGCATTGGTAATTTATCAGCTTAGAGGTGAATGGGAGACAAGGGATCCTAAATTGATCAATTATCGAAAGATAGTTTTGGGGTTACTTGAGGAGTTCGATGACATCACTTTTAATTATATCCCGCGAGACAAAAACCAGATGGCAGATGCTCTAGCAACCTTAGCTTCAATGATTAGAGCTAATAAAGAGGAGGAGATGAGACCCATTTAGATGAGTATTTTTAAGGCTCCAGCTTGTTGTTGTTACATTAAGGAAGAAGAAAAGGATGATAACCCTTGGTATCAAGATATATTACAATATGTGAGAGATCGTAAATACCCAGAACAGGCAACTGAAAATGATAAGCGAACTTTAAGGAGATTAGCCTGTGATTATGTTTTGGATGGGGACATCTTGTACAAAAGGAGAAAGAACCAAGTACTGTTGAGATGTGTTGATGCCGTGGAGGCTAAGTTAATTTTAGAAGAAGTTCACGAGGGTTTTTGTGGGACACACGCTAATGGTTTCACAATGGCTAGACAAATCATGAGGTTTGGATATTATTGGTCTACCATGGAAGGGGATTGTATCAACTACGCCAAGAAATGCCATAAATTTCAGATTTATGGAGACAAATACATGTACCACCTTCACCTCTACATGTTATGACTTCTCCATGGCCCTTTTCCATGTGGGGCATGGATGTTATTGGGCCAATATCACCGAAAGCTTCGAATGGACATCGGTTTATCTTCGTGGTCATTGACTACTTCACAAAATGGGTAGAGGCCGCTTCTTATGCAAATGTTACTAAGTCGGCTGTGAGTCGATTCTTGAAGAAGGAGATCATTTGTCGGTACAGAATGCCTGAAAAGATCATATCAGATAATGCACTGAACTTGAACAACAAAATGATAACAGAAGTTTGCAGTCAGTTCAAGATCAAGCATCATAACTCTTCTCCATATCGCCCAAAAATGAATGGGGCAGTAGAAGCAGCTAATAAGAATATCAAAAAGATAGTGGGAAAAATGACTAAGCCTTACAGAGATTGGCATGAGAAACTACCATTTGCACTATTTGCCTATCAAACGTTGGTCAGAACCTCTACCGGGGCAACCCCATTCTCATTGGTTTATGGGATGGAGACAGTGTTACCCATTGAAGTCGAAATACCTTCTCTTCAAATTTTGTCGGAGATAAAGTTGGATGAAGCTGAATGGATACAATCGCGATATGATCAGTTGAACTTGATTGAGGAAAAGAGGCTAAGAGCCATTCGCCATGGTCAGATGTATCAGAAGCGAATGATGCGAGCTTATGACAAGAAGGTTCGACTAAGAGAGTTCCATGAGGGGGACCTTGTACTGAAAAAGATCCTTCCTATTCAAAAGGACTTTAGAGGAAAATGGATGTCGAATTGGGAAGGGCCGTATGTCGTGAAGAAGGCTTTCTCTAGGGGTGCATTAATCTTAACAGAAATGGATGGAAAGAGTTTACCTAATCCAGTGAACTCAGACTCAGTCAAAAGGTACTTTGTCTAAGGAGAAGGGAACTCAAAGTGAAAACCCGCAAAGGGCGAATTGAGACCTCCAAAAAAAAAAGGAGAGGCCAAGGTGAACACCCACAAAGGGAGCCTTGTGATCAAAGGGGTTTTGAGTTTAAAACCCAAAAGGGCAACTCAAATTTTGAAAAGCACATGATGATCTTGCTATATCTGATTCAGCAAAGAATGGAATGCGTTGCATACTGGGGCATCAACGAAGTACTTTAGATCTTATAGACACATGTTAAACTCAAGGAAGTCTTCATGGAGCTTGTGTATAGGCGTTCAAGCGGCGATATCTAGGGCATCTAACTCTTGTCCTATTTGCTATCTTTAGATTCTTTTTCTTCTCAAAGATATGCTATCAGATTTATTTCCCTTGTATTTTTAATTCATTCAAATTTAATTTAATTTATCTTCCATCATTCTTAAAGTGTGTTGCATTGAAATAATGATAGATGAACTATATAATTTTCACAAATGAAGTATTGCGCATTACTTTGGAAATTTCTAGATAATATAAGAAACTAAAATAGAACAATTGTTCGAGGAATTCACATCAATGAGGGTTGAAAGAACTCAAAGAAGTTCTTTCTTCAATCCAAAAATTGGACAAATCAAACGATATGATCCTAAGAGAGAGTCATCTTACAGTGGGCCATAGCATTTGAAGAATGGAACAAGCCCACAGGCTGAGTAGGAATGATACTTCGAGGGAAGCAAGGATAAACTTCGGCGAAGGAATGTGTGGTGACATCTAGAATAGGGGTCATATTCATAAACATTTTGCATTTTAACATGTCTAAATAGAAGTATTTGACTCACTTCGATGATAGCATCTTAATCATTAGGCATGAACTCATATACATTTTATAGGTTATGTCCTTCAAAGGGACAATGAAGATTGATGCGCCTTAACCCCCTAAACAGTAGGGTAACAGGCTAATGCATAGTAGATCTGGCCTTCAGATGTTTACACTGAAGCAAATCCAAGATGATTTGGCATCTCTGTATTGTCAGAGAACAAATCGAAGAAACAGATTTGGCATCTCCATATTCGACGGAGAGCAGATCGAAGACATAGCAGATCTAACCTTTGAATGTTTTCACATCAAAGAGGATCCAAGATGATTTGGCATCTTTGTGTTTACAAGGAACAAATCGAAGGCATTGCAGATCTGACCTTCAAATGTTTATGCTGAAGCAGATCCAAGATGATTTGGCATCTCTGTATTGTCAGAGAACAAATCGAAGAAACAGATTTGGCATTTCCATATTCGACGGAGAGCAGATCGAAGACATAGCAGATCTAACCTTTGGATGTTTTCACATCAAAGCAGATCCAAGATGATTTGGCATCCTCGTGTTTACAAGGAGCAAATCGAAGACATAGCAGATCTAACCTTCAGATGTTTACGCTAAAGCAGATCCAAGATGATTTGGCATTTCTGTATTTGTCAGGGAACAAATCGAAGAAGTAGATTTGACATATCTATGTTCGACGGAGAGCAAATCGAAGATATCAACATGATAGTCTTAAGTCCGCAAAAGGCAGATTAAGGACCATGATTCAAAAAGACCGGGCAAATTTGGTCTATGTATAGGTCTTTGCTCGATTCCCGTTACATAGCAATGAGCAAAGAGGGGCAGCTGAATAGCCCAAATCTGCCCGGGCCTTAAAACCAAAAATAATAAATGAATAAATAAATATTTATTTTAAAAGTCCATTAAAAAGTCCGTGTACAAAGCCCAAAAAAAACACTTAACCCCACAACCCATTACACCCAAGCCCAGATTTAAACACTCAGACCCATCTACACCAGATGATCCCATATCCTTGACCCAAGGATACACAGGGCCCAAAATGCCCAAAGCAATAAACGGATCAGGAAACCCTAGGGTTTCCTGAGAAGTTAGGCACCGCAAAGGGGGATTCAAGATGCTTCGAGGTTCTAAATGTCACGACTTTTCAGGTCCAATAGCCCAATCGTTGCCTTCATCAGTGTGCCGTGACTCCTCGACTTCGCCACCATGCATCGCGCCACCATCGGCGCGCGAATCACGCCAAAATTGTCATGCGCTACAATCCAGCACTGGCTCCATCAGCGCGCAGTCATTGGTGCTCAAACGAAATCCTCGCGGTTCGCCTGCAAGAAAAGGAAAGAAAATCACAGCAGACATGTGAAGCGAATACGAAAAGAAATCAGAGATTTCTTTACAAAAATTGTAGTGGTTTATCAAGGCTATAAAGCCTTCTTTTCAATCTGTAGAGAGGGAGGGACACAAGAAAAAACTTACACATGCATAGAGAAAAAAAAACACCAGAGAGATATACCAAAAATACTGTACACAGAATATTTTTGCAGTAATACATTAGAGATTTTTACAGGAAACAAAGGTGATATATCTTTGCTTTTATTTTTTTTTTCTCTTCTAAATAACATGCAAACATTATTAAAATAGATCAAGATAGAGTTTACCATTGAAATCTCTTCGTGGAGTCGAAACGTTTCGAATTCTGGCCGCCGTTCATGACGGCATTGATGGTGGCGCATGGGCACGTGAACGCGTGCAAACCCTTGGACGAAGGTCCAGTGACACTCCGAGAGCCCCTCCCCAACTCTCTTTCAGAGAGTTTCTTTCCTTTTTTTTAAAAAAAACAGACTTCAGAAATGATTTTTAAACTTAAAATTTGGCTTATATAGCCTAAACGGAACAGTGCCGTTTTGGTTTAATTCAATAAGCACAAAACGACATCATTTTTAGACTAGGATCTGCGTGTTGACCCGATTACCCGGGGAGGATCCGCGTGTTTTTGAAGATTGGGTTAATTACTCAATTAGTCCTCCCACATTTTTAATATTTATAATTTCATTTTATTTATTTTTTAATTTAGCTCTAATGTTTTAATTTTGTTTCAATTTAGTCCTCACAGTGATTTTAAAATAGTATTTGGGAAACGGTGTCGTTTTAGGATTAGGGCTAAATTGCCCAGTGAGTCCTCTGAATTTAATGAGCATTTCAATCAGGCCCAGAATTTTTATTATTTTGCAAATTAACCCCCAAATTTCTTAATTAAATTCAATTTTAATCCTTTTTGTTTTATATTATTATTTTTTAAAATATTAGTTATATAAAATAGCATATATTATTCATTAGATTGTTATACATTTTTAAATTTTTTATTATATATTTTGTTATATATATATATATATATTTTTTTTTATATGCTATATATTATATACTATTTATGTTTCTATATTTTTATATGTAGAATACTTACTACATTATTATTATTTTTATATATTATCACATTTGTTTTGTATATATTTATATGTCTAACTGTATATCATGCATCATTTTTTTAATTATTACTTTGTATGTTCGTATATTTTGCTTATTCATCTTCAATATATGCTATGTTTATTTTAATATGTATGTTGTTATGTAACTAAGATTTGCTATATTTATGTATATATCTAGTATGGGACCTTTATATTATTGCTATCATATTATTTAAATGCATGTTTTAGCTACCTATTATTGTAATATGCTATCTTATATGTTATAATGTATATATATGGTTCTTCATGCGTTAATTAAAAACGAGATTCAAAAGTTTTCAAAAATAAAAAGGCAATTCTTGGTATTTGGAAACTTCGAGAAAGGTAGTGCCCTAACTTTTTGGGTTGTGACTTTTCACGTTGAGTTCTAATACTCAAGCACCCTTCTAAGTTTTTAAGGTTTTCAAAATACGAGTAACTGTCTTGGAATTTCAAAGCGTTGTGTCCTAACTTACTGGATATGGCGTTTTGTCGTTTTGAGATAGGGATTTTCAAAAAAGGGCTAGCTTAGCTTCGAATGTCTTAAAAATATTGCTTCCTAACTTATTGGATGTAATATTTTGATTTATTTGATACAAGTGAACCCTAATTTTGAAAATTAAAATATTCCAAAGAGGATTGCATCTTAAAAAATTTTAAACTTCCGACATCAAAGACATTTGATAGTCAATTAGGTACCAATTTTTGGGCGTTACGAGGTTGCTAACCCTTCCTCGTTCGTAACCGACTCCCGAAGCCGTTTTCTTGATTTTGTAGACCAAAACTAATGATTTTAAAACAAAATGTTTTAGAGGTAATCCAATCACACCTAAAAAGATTGGTGGCAACTCCCGTTTTCGTTTTTCTTAAAGTCGATTTCTATTTTCCAAAACCCGATTTAAAAATGGTCTCGACAATTATAAAATTATATTTTTACCCTTGTTATGTAGAAAGAGGTTAATTAAAAACTAGTCTAGTCGAGCTTGGGTTCAAGCTAAAGCATGAAATTTAATTAACTAGATTAATCAAGCTCGAATAACTTAATTTGTATGCCTCGAACTAAGCTCAAACTTAAAAATTGATGCTCGATTTGAGTATTGAGTCCCGAATTTTAAGTCAAGTTCAAGCTCGAACTAACCATTATTCAAGCATGACTCAACTCGATTACACGGTAGACTCATGTGACTTTGATAGGATGATTCCTTAGGGTTTATATCTTTGCAATTAATACAGCACAGCAGTCAGAGCAGGAAAAATACCCTATTCATTTGCAAGTCATGTATTGTTAAAGAAAATAATATGATATCTCTCTCCCATATGTAGTGCACAATTTAATTCCATAGTTATTAATAAAGCATTCGGAAAAGCTATACAAAGCTTCCCCTTATATATATAAATATAGATATATATTGTAGTGCAAAACAAGGGTTCTAGTTTCTCGATGGCCAAATATTCTCCCCAATCTTGTCCTTTTTAAAACAATAGAATTGTGCTAGTGTTATTTTCTTTATACAGGACATATATATCCCTACCTTAACCGCATGTCACTACGTTAATCAAACAAATTAGTTAGTAAGGTTGTAAGAATCCCATGTAGGAATTTATGGATTTTGATTTTTTTAATACCAAATAAATATGATTTTGGATTTTTTTTTATATTTCTTAAATTACCCTTAAACCTTACATACTTTGAAATAGTCAAGTCCCAGAAGAATAGTGGCAAAAAAAAGAGTAGGGGAGCTGATAGCGGCAATTCGTAGAATGGGGAGACAATGCGAGCCAAGCCCCGATAAGACAAAGGGTGCCTCGATGCAATCATAAAGGAGGTGGGCAAGAGAAAGCCACTCAATTGCCTCTTATGTGAGGGTCTGTATAGGGTGCGAGATTGCCCCACTAAGGGCAAGTTGTCCATGATTAGGAAGACCTTGGAAAAGTATAAAGTTGATGGTAGTGGAAGTGACCGAAAGCTTCAAGTAAATAGGCTTGGCAATATTTGAGTTGTAAGGGATGCACATGACATGGAGTTATGAGTGTTAAGGTTGGGTGCCATCTAAAAGTGTCCCAAAGTAGAGGCCAATTGGGTATTGATCGTGTGGTTTCGTGATAGGTTTTAAATATTTATAATTACTCGTTCTTGAATTAACTATTATCGCAATGCAGGCAAGTGTACCTATCGAACAGTAGTATAGTTTTAGCAAGACCGGATTGTTGAACCCAAAAGAACTAAAAGTACTAGTAATGACTGTCTTTTTATTATCTAGCCTAAGAATAAAGAGGTTTTGTTTTAATTGACTAATTATCTAAACTAACAACGCAAAGAGAAAAGAATTAGGGAATTGGTTTTTGGGAAAATCGATTGACTTAAGACAATACCTAAGGAAAAATCCACCTAGACTTTACTTGTTATTCTGGCTCCGAATCGAACGATTAATTCATTCAACTTGTTTCATAGAGATCCCTAAGTTATGTTATTATCCCTATTCAAGACTAATAACGTCTAATCCCTAGATTGAATAACCGAGACTTTTCTCTAATTAACACTCTAGGGTTGCATTAACTCGATCTATGGATCCCCTTATTAGGTTTCACCCTAATCCGGCAAAATCTTGTTACCCTATGTCTAGGCACACAATCAACTCCGCTTAATTATGACAAATGTACTCTTAGACAGGGTCTATTCCTCCTCTGAATAAGAGCATGTCTTGAATCAGTATCCTGGGATATCAAAACAAGAATTAAGAACAAGTTAAATATTTATCATACGATTCAGAAAATAATAACAAGATTCGTCTTAGGTTTCATTCCCCTTAGGTATTTAGGGGTTTTAGTTCATAACTAAATAAGAAAACATCTCAGAAGAATAAAGAATACAAAACATAAAGAAAACCCAAAACTCCTGAAGGGAAATTGAGGAGAGATCTTCAGTCTTGATGATGAATCCGGCTTCTGAGATGGATCAATCGGCTTCCTTGGGGTAATTTCTTACTCCCTATTCTTTGCCTCCCCTTTTTCCTCCTCCTCTAGGGTGTATTTATAGGCTTTGGAATGCCTAATAGCCCTCAAAATTAGCCCTTTCCGAATTGGACTCAACTTGGGCTCGGTAGGGACACGCCCGTGTTCAATTACTTTAGACCGTGCCCGATCCTGCCAAATTGACACGGCCGTGTGGTCTGCCGTGTTGATTTCATACTTTGGCCTATTTTCTCCGTTTTTGGCCTGTTTCTCGTTCCTTTTGCTCTCCTATGCTCTCCTAAGTATAAAACATGAAATTAAAGCATTAGGAGCATCGAATTCACCAATTCTAATGAGAAATCATCCATAAAATGCATTAAACATGGGGTAAAAATATACATAATTTACGGTTTATTAAATACCCCCACACTTAAGCATTTGCTTGTCCTCAAGCAAAATTCTCAACTCATAATCAAAATAAATTCTTCTCAACTTATAATTTTTATTGATAATATCTTAGAATAATCCATAGGTAATCATACATTGAGAATTCAACTAAAAGAACATAAAAGTTTCAAACATTCCAAGTTGAGTATTTAATTATGCCAACATAGGTGTCTCTCTTCATCTAAGTAATTACCTTTGATTTAGAATATCACAGAGTTTCACATCCTTACTAAAGATTCACTCAAATCACTTGAGGTGTTTAAGGATAATAAATTAAGCACTCAATAGTCAATAATGAAAAGTCATTACCATAGGCTTGCCTGAAAATCAAATCTCCACCACTATAATTTAAGATGATACATCAATCAAAAGGTCTTTAGAGGGTTGTAATGAGGCTTGGTTAGGGGGGTGTGGTCACAAGCTGAAAGATAGGGTTAGAATCGAGATTGAATTGAAAAATTACCTAACTAGAAAAAGAGTTAATCATTACTTGCGTACAACAGAGCTTCTTCTCAGAATATGAAATTATAAATATGTATACATAGTTTTTTTTTTTAAGAACAAGTTAAATAATAAAGACTAACTATTAAGAACAAAACATATCTAAGCAATCCATTCAACTCAAATCTCAACAAAAATAGGGATTAATTTAGGGGATTTCAACAATAATGGATTAAAGGTTAATATTAAGGTTAATACAAAGAATGGCTTGTTAGGCTCAAATGGGTTTACTAAGGGTTAATCGTGGAGGTAGGCTTTTCATGGCATGAGTGGGTTAATCCTAAGTGTCTTAATCATTTTGATATTTCAAATCAAATGGTGTGGTCTCGACATGCATAATCAAGCAAGTTCTAGAATAACAGTTCACTACTGACGCACTCAAAGCAATAATAAAAGTGAGCATGAAAGAATTAATAGATGCTCAAAAGGCTCAAAAATCTCAAAAAAGTTATGGCTTTTTGATGTTAAAAACTTGTGAATTCCAATTCAGAGTAATACCTAAACTTTAGGGAAACAGCCTAAGATTTTGAATTCTTAAAAATCAACTCATCATGCTTGATTCTCTAATGTCTTAAAGTTTAAACAGTCAATGCATAAATTTCCTATGTTTTAATTCAAGATATATCAATCAAAATCATAAATCAATCAAAATTATCCTAAATATGATATGAGAGCTTTTTAAGAGAACAAGGCAGTCATTCAGGGATTTTTTTGATAATAAATAAATACTCCCCTACACTTAAGATGTACATTGCCCTCAATGTACAAAGATAGATATTATAATATAAAAATAAGATAGGGGGAGAAGTGAAACTTCTTATATGATGAATTCCTCGAACTGTTTTGGAGAGTGATCGGTTCGAGAGTGGAGGAGGGTACTCCGGCGGTCGTAGAGGTTTATTAGTCCATAAGTCATGTGCCAAAATGATACTATCTCTAGTGGTAGCTATGGTCGTGGGCGACATGGCAGACGTGGAGAACCTTTCCCAGTGGAGTTTTAGTTTCTATGCGATGATGAGCTTAAGAGCTCTAAATAACTGTGATAAAATCAAGAAGTTTTTAGGGGATGCTAGGAAGAATAATTACTCATAAAGAAAAACCAAAATTGATAATTAAAAATAAAATTCTAAAATCTGCTAAAAAATAAAAAAAATAAAGAGTAGTTTTAATAAAAATTAAAAACATAAAATAATAAATAAATGTTTTTAAACATCTTCAACGCCGGATGGTTCGCGAGGTGGGACTAGTGATAAGATGTGGAGGTGTTGACAAATCTACTGTAGAGTAGCATCAATGTTGCCAAATCGTTGAAAACACTGCTGCTCAAATCAAGTGAGGCACTCAGAGATGTTAGCATATGAGCTGCCGCATAAACTAGACGAGAGGGTGGTGGTGGCTGAGTCAGTTGGTCCTCGTGCTGTGGGGGGACATCATCAAGAATGTCCTCGTAGGCCTCCTTCTCGGTAGATTGGGTGAGACGATACTGGAGAGGGTAGGTTCTTCGGCGCCTCTCGATCATCCTCATGCTAAGCATGCTCGAGATGCCTTGTGGAGACATCTGGCCGATGAGGGTGAGGGATGATTCTTAGGCCGCGGTGTTGAGAAGCCCAAAGTGTCGCGCCAATCGAGTCACGTAGGGGCCAATGGAGATGACCCCCTTCCGATGCCGCTCCGTCTAGTGCTGAATCACAAGGGGATGAAATAGGCAAGGTCGATGACGTGCCCTTGCGACATGCACCATAAGAAGTAGACGTCGTGGGTGTTGACGACGCCAGTGCTCTCTCGCCTCTCTGTAATCGTGTGAGCTAAAATAGCGTGTAAGTACCTCAGGGATGGTGGAAGAACTGATGCCTTGGAGCGGTTAGGATTGTAGGAGGCCGTGCTAGAGGCCAAAGTGTGCCAGCACTTTGAGGGAGAGAAATATATGTGGCGACTGAGAGCATGTAGTTCATTCTCCTTCTTGAACTCCTCCGTATATAAGCCTAGTGCCTCACCAAACTCTGGGACACTTAGCTGGCGGGCTAACCTGCCTAGGCGAAACTGCACCATGCTGGGATCATGGTAGTTCGTCATTACGGTCTGGAGATAGAACATTGAGCATAGTTCCATCGTGAGCTCGAGGTATGTTGGTTCGATGATCCCAAAGAACAGCTCCCAAGGGTCGGTGGTCAAGAGGGCCCGAATCGCATCAGTCATCTGAACTTGTTCTACGGTAGGCCAGTCGATGCAGCAGCCCGCAATTAAAGGTCGGACCTAAAGTATCTGGAAAAGTTCTTCTTGGGGCCCTCAGGGGAACTATAGAAGAGGGTGACGAATTTTCGCAGTTGGACCTGCGGAAGAGGATGCTCCCTTTTTCTTCTTTGAAGCAGGTACAGCGGTTTTCTTTCCTCTTGAAGACGACATTATGTACCTGCAAGTGGAAACATCAATTCATCTTTTGATGAGTGGACAATTTATAATATATAAAAGGAATGCGACTAAATTCGAAAAAGAAAATGCATAACTATATTTAGCCACAATTACTAAATTCAATTAAAACAATAAGTTCAATGACCCATTCTTTGTGGCATGAGCATGGTAATATAAGTAAAAATGGTAAGGAATGGAATGCAAAATACTATATGAATGAAAAGATATGTCAAAAAAATATGCATGATTATTTCAACTATCCTAGCCATGAATATTCACTTCTAACTAATTGAATGAAGTGTAGGAATCATGTAATAAGTAAGATTTTAGACATGAGAAAGATGATAACTTGTTTGAAAAAAAATTTATGTGATTATTAATATGGAAATAACATGAAAAATATAGATTAATATGATAAATAGCATTATAAATTAATGAAATAAAAGAAAAAGGAGTTAACAAACGCTAAAGGGAGAGATCTGCATCGAGAATGGAGTTGTAGGCGGCGCACGGGCGTGGCAGGGAGGCCGTGTGGAGTTACAGCGGCTAGGGTTAGGGTTTTTGAATGGGGAAGAAAGTGAATAGTGCAAGGTATTTATAGATTTTGGGCCACACGGCCAGGGCACACGCCCGTGTTCCCCAATTTCAGCCCCTGTGATTTGCGAATTTTAAATTTGGGCTCGTCTGACATTTAGTACACGCCCGTGTTCCTCGAGCGTGTGGGTTCACATGGACGTGTCGCACGACCTTATCTAGCTTCATTCGCTTCTCCCATGCCCGTGTGTGCAAGCCCCACGCCCGTGTTATTCAACAGATTCTACCATGGGTGTTGGACACGGGCGTGTCACATGCCAGTGCTGTTTTAACAGGTTCGTCCACGGTTCTTCCACACGGGCGTGTCGCATGCCCTTGTTGTTTTGGCAGGCTCAACCACGGCCATGTCATACAGCCATGGCGTTTTATCGAAGCCCGTGTTGGGGGAATTCGTGCCCTGTTTTCACACGGCCATAAGCACGCCCATGTGCTTGGCCGTGTCTCAGTGGAAACACCTATATTCAAGATTTTTATTATTAAGTTAGGAGTTAAATACCAAAATTTAAAGAAATTAATATTGTTAGTGCTCGGGTTGCCTCCTGAGAAGTGTTTATTTATAGTCTAAGCTTGACTTACCTTTCCAGTGAATGGTCATGGTGGTTTAAGAAGTTTATACTCCTTAGTCCTGCTACAATTTCATCAAAATAAAGTTTTAATCGGGTGTTGTTTACCTTAAAAGTGCCGAACTTGAGATGACTCACCTCCACCGTAGAAAATGGAAAAATACTGAGTACCATAAGAGGGATTTCCTCATTCAGTGTGGTAGTGACAACATGGGGATCTGTGACATCTAATAAGACCTTATCACCAACCTTAAGTTGATTTTGGAGAGGTATCGGGCTCGTTTTGGTGTAGTTTTGGCGTTCTTGGTTTGTGCGTCCGCCATTCATTGAGTTCCTCGATTTGTAGTCTTCGATCTTCATGAACAAGTCCTCTACTATTGCTTGAGAAGGACTCGTGTGCTTCCTTTAGACTCACTTTCTACAAAGTAGGTTGCACCATATTGTTAGGTTTAGTAGAATGGTTTAAATGATCACCTTCAATTCCTGATGTGTTTCCAGAATTGCGAGCTTGAAGGGTGATTGTTTCGTCTCCCACCCAGAGTGTGAGTTTATGTAACACCCTATGACCCTCATCCGTCACCGGAATAGATTCACAAGGTATTACCTAACAGAAGACAGATCAGACTAGCCATTCATAATCAATCATGCATAAAATATAGTTTCTTTGATCTTTCAACCATGAATGAATTTTAACCAAATTAAAATAACTAAAAAATTTCAAAATAATCGACACATAAGTCCATTGAACCATATACTCATGTTTAGGAATTAAGCAAGCCATTTTCGCATGGCTAGAATATTTACAATTTCAAATTATAACTTGTTTCAAAATAAAGGTAAGCCTATACATGCCATCTTTTCAAAATATAAACTATCAAAAAGTACCAAAACAGTGACAATAGTGTGGATGACTTTGGATTTGAAATCCCCGAGCTCGTAGCTTTCAAACAAGATTTATAAAATAGGACAAACACAAAACATTCACAGTAAGCAATTAAGCTTAGTAAGTCTTAAGTATTTTAAACAACAAAACTTATTTATGCACATTATTCACATATAACATATTCGAAATGAAGCACTAATTAGTCGAATATACATAACCAAATTAAATCCATTTCATTGACTTATCATTTCTTCAAAGTTCGAATTACATAATCACACCATCTAAATGACTCGAAGTAATTCTTTGATTCGACTTTATAAAATTAATTCAGATCACTGCATTCACATATAATTTCAATGATCATAATCATATATATAACATATACTTTCATGTACTAAATTCAAAATGGCCAAATATAAATATACACAACCACATTTCATATACTTCTCGTTTCACTTCATAATTTAATTTCAATCGATCTATCATTTTAATACTCAACATTTTCTCAAATCATTATTCAAGTTCAAATTCGGCTAACACACATATAAATACTAGCAACTAAATATTAACTTTGCATTTCACCATAATAGCCAATTGTCATTAAACAATTAAGCCACAATTATTCAATTTTACCAAGATTAACTCATCTATTATCAACCCTCAATACACAAAAGCATCAAAAATAACATCAAAGATTTTCATCAATTTACAAAAATTTTACCATGAGCTAGCTTCTATATTTCATGATCACTCCAAATTTACAAAGATTTTCAATGAAAGAGCATTAAACATACCTTAATCAACTTAAAGGTGACCGAATGCCTTAACTTCAATTTCTTCTTTTCTTTCTTTAGGTACGGCAATGGAAGAAGAAAAAGATGAACCAACTTTGTTTTTATCACCCTTTTCTTTTAATAAAAATTCATATTTCATATTATTTATTCATTAAACATTTAATTAATTAATATAAAAGACATAAAATGTCAATCATCCACTAACCTTGTCGTCCACTAACTTAAAAAAGGGATATTTGACATGCAAGTCCCCATATTTTAAACCATACAATATTTGGCCACTACAAATTAACCTATCACATTTTCAAGTTTCTCACATAAGTCCTTTTTAATAATTCCACATTCAAATGAAAAAATTAACACACGATACTTTCACACATGAAACTTCACATATAATAAACATAGAAAAGAGCATTTAAATAATTTTGTGAATCAGTTTTGTGGTCCCGAAACCACTTTTCGACTAGGGTCAAATTAGGGCTATCACAGTTCACCTATGCCAACATCAATGATAGTTTTAGCAGTTGCTAAAAAGGGCCTTCTTAGAATTAAGGGAGTGTTGCTATCTTCTTCTATGTCTAGAACAATAAAGTCAATGGGAAATATAAATTTATCGATTTTAACTAGCACATCTTCAATAATACCTCTAGGGAATATTATAGTTTTATCTACTAATTGAATGCTCATCCTAGTCTATTTGAGTTTCCCAAGACCTAGTTGTTTAAACATTTTGTAAGGCATGACGTTGATACTAGCCCCTAGATCAGCTAATGCATGATTAACATCTAAACTACCAATTAAGCAAGGAATAGTAAAGCTCCCTGGGTCTTTTAGTTTTTTGGGTAGTTTATTTTGGAGAATGGCCAAGCAAACTGCGTTTAGCTCCACATGCGACGCCTCGTCCAACTTCCACTTATTTACTACAAGCTCCTTTAAAAATTTCATTACGTTTGGCATCTACAATAGAGCTTCAATAAACAGTAAGTTAATATTTAATTTTTTTAAGAGTTTAAGGAATTTACCAAATTCTTCATCTGAGCGGTCTTTCCTTGTCGCGTTGGGGTATGGCACACGAGGTTTATATTCGACAGTTACTGTTTTGTTTGTACTTTGATCTACCTCACCTTGACCTTTGCTTACCATAGTTTCTTGCCTCGATTCTGGTTCAAGCTCAACGACTCCTTCGTCATCTTGAATATTAATTGCGTTGAGTTGTCCCCTTGGGTTAGGTTCAGTATTACTTGGCAAACTACCTTGTGGTCATTCGAAGATTAGTTTGGAAAGCTGGCCAATCTGAGTTTCGAGTCCTTGGATCAATGCTTGTTGATTCTTAAGTGTTGTCTCGGTATTCTAAAAATAGGTTTTTGACATTGATATGAACTTTGAGAGCATCTCTTCAAGGTTTGGATTATTTTCCTGTTGGTAGGGTGGTTGTTGGTAGCCCGAAGGATGTTGTGGTCTTTGATTTCCTTGACCGCCCCATGAGAAATTAGGGTGGTTCCCCCAACCTGCATTATAAGTGTTACTATATGGATTGTTTTGAGGTCGAGGATTATTACTCATGTAGTTTAATTGCTCGTTATCCATGCTGTGGCCATAAGGTTGGTATTCCGAATGGTTTGTTCCACCGCTACTTGCTTCGCACTGCATTACTGGGTGAACCTGTGAAGAATTAAGAAAACCATCAATCTTTTTATTTAAGATTTCTACCTAATTAGAGAGCATGGTGACCGAATCGACGTTATAAATTCCAGGCTTTGTCCTCATGACTTGCCACTGATAGTTATTCAGTGACATCTCCTCAATAAACTCATAGGCATCTTCAGGTGTTTTATTATTGATGGTTCCACCAGCAACTGCGTCAACCATTTGCCGAGTCGAAGGATTCAAACCATTGTGGAATGTTTGAACTTGGAGCCAAAGCGGTAACCCATGGTAAGGGAACCTTCTCAGTAAGTCTTTGTATCTCTCTCATACATCCTAGAGGGTTTCTAAATCCATCTGCACAAGAGAAGAGATATCATTACATAATTTAGCCGTTTTAGCCGGCGAAAAATATTTTAGTAAAAATTTTTCAGACATTTGTTCCCAAGTAGTAATTGACCCTCGCGGTAACGAGTTCAACCACTGTTTAGCTTTGTTCCTTAATGAAAAGGGAAACAACCGAAGACATATGGCATTATCAGAAACGCCATTAATTTTAAATGTATCGCATAGTTCTAAGAAATTGTTGTATCATTTGAATAGTGTTAGGTTTTAATTCAAAAGTATTTGCAGCTACAGCAGGTCTAACTATGCTAGATTCAGTTCATGTTAAAGAAGGTTTAGCATAATCATACATAGTGAGTGGAGCAGGATTTTGATTAACTACAATTGCAGGAGGTAGCTGATTGCCTTGGTTCTCAGCCATCTCTTCGATTGGGGGTTGAGTATCGTCTTCTTGCTCGTTCTCCGTGTATCTTAAGCTGAGCCTTATTTCTCTTTGGTTTCTATGAACTGTACGATCGATTTCTTCTTCAAAAAGTAATGGTCCCGATGGGTTTCTTCTAGTCATAAACTATAAAAACCTACCAAGAGAAAGAAAGAGTAGGTTAATAAATAATAATAATAATAAATTAAATTAAATTGCAAGAAAAATAAATGGCTAAAGTAATAAAATTTGAGCGTTCCTAATATCTTAATTCCCCGCAACGGCGCCAAAAACTTGATCGCAAGGTTTCGTGATAGGTTTTAAATATTTATAATTACTCATTCTTGAACTAACTATTATCGCGATGTAGGCAAGTGTACTTATCAAACAGTAGTATAGTTTTAGCAAGACCGGATTGTCGAACCCAAAGGAACTAAAAGTACTAGTAATGACTATCTTTTTATTATCTAGCCTAAGAATAAAGAGGTTTTGTTTTAATTGACTAATTATCTAAACTAAGAATGCACAGAGAAAAGAATTGGGGAATTGCTTTTGGGAAAAATCGATTAACTTAAGACAATACCTAAGGAAAAATCGACCTAGACTTTACTTGTTATTCTGGCTCTGAATCGGACTATTTATTCATTCAACTTGTTTCGTAGAGATCCCTAAGTTATGTTATTATCCCTATTCAAGACTAATAACGTCTAATCCCTAGATTGAATAACCGAGACTTTTCTCTAATTAACACTCTAGGGTTGCATTAACTCGATCTATGGATCCCCTTATCAGGTTTTACCCTAATCCGAAAAAATCTTGTCACCCTATGTCTAGGCGCGTAATCAACTCCGCTTAATTATGAAAAATGTACTATTAGACAGGGTCTATTCCTCCTCTGAATAAGAGCATGTCTTGAATCAGTATCCTGGGATATCAAAACAAGAATTAAGAACACATAATTAAGAACAAGTTAAATATTTATCATACAATTCAGAAAATAATAACAAGATTCGTCTTAGGTTTCATTCCCCTTAGGTATTTATGGGTTTTAGTTCATAACTAAATAAAAAAACATCTCAGAAGAATAAAGAATACAAAACATAAAGAAAACCCAAAACTCCTGAAGGGAAATTGAGGGGAGATCTTCAGTCTTGATGATAATCTGGCTTCTGAGATGGATCAATCGCTTCTTTGGAGTAATTCCTTACTCCCTATTCTCTGTCTCCCTTTTCCTCCTCCTCTAGGGTGTATTTATAGGCTTTGGAATGCCTAAAAGCCATCAAAATTAGCCCTTTCTGAATTGGACTCAACTTGGGCTCGGCAGGGACACGCCCGTGGCACACGTCCATGTTTGATTACTTTAGGCCATGCTTGAGCCTGCCAAATTGACACGGTCGTGTGGTCTGCCTATGTGAGGAGGTCTAAGCCGTGTTGATTTCGTACTTTGGCCCATTTTCTCCGTTTTTGGCCCGTTTCTTGTTCCTTTCACTCTCTTATGCTCTCCTAAGTATAAAACATGAAATTAAAGCATTAGGAGCATCGAATTCACCAATTCTAATGAGAAATCATCCATAAAATGCATTAAACATGGGGTAAAAATATGTATAATTTACGGTTTATCAGGTACCAAGGGAAAATGTGAAACCAAGCGAGAAGAAGTCTAAACCTACTTGTGCAAATGTGTAACACAAAGAGTGCAGAGAGTGTCAGCAACATGGAATTGAAAGAACCGAGAGTGAAGGTTCTTAGAGTAGCTACAATCATACAAGGTCAGGCAAAAGACCTGGTGTGGAGGCACCGAAAAAGTCGTTTACGAAGAAGGCATCGATAAAAGAACCAAGAACAGCACCCTCTAACATTAAGGGCATTGCTAGATCGAGTGGGGGAAAATGTCACGACCCATGAGTGGGTAAGGCCTCAACAAACTTGAAACTAAGCAAACACAAGGGAATTAAGCCACAATATTCCCAGAGTGCCCTAAAAGACTCTAGAAGCCTAAATAAGAGACTAGTTCCATGTAGAATCTTCCAGAATTTCTAGATTACTCCACCACTATTTAGAATTTAATGAATTAAGTGGGAAGGTTCTAAAATTAGACCTTGACCATCCATTGAGATTAATTGTAATCGTTAGATCGAAAAGGGGCTTGTCTATATAAGGCAAGGCTCCCCTATTTCATTTGTATCCAAGCTAGCTTTGAGTAATAGAGATAGTTCTTGAGTTGGAAATGAAGCCCCATGTAACATTATTCATTTATAATATTTTGGCAACCATGCATTAGAACGGCCTATGGACGTTGTTTCATTATCATAGAGATATTCATGCATTCAATCTAGCTAAGAAGAGTAATAGTAGAAGAAAGTTTGGATTCGTGAGGTTTGATAAAATGGTGGATGCACAAAGGGCTATCAACAGGTTAAACAGTTTTGTGATTTTGTCCTGTCTATTTGGCAAGATTTAAAGGAAGGAGACAAGTATGGAGAAAAGTATCAATTAAAGGGGATTTAGAACAAAATATGGAAAATCATAATGATTAGAATCAAATATTCTGGACAATCAATCAGAAAGAACAGAGTTGGGAGGAGAGGACAGGGAAGATAGGGCAATAATAGATGTGGATTCATCAAATCAAAAAAGGAAGAAGAAAAAACACAGGGTAGAAAAATACATTCCAATATTGAAATTTAGGATCGTTTCCTTTTGGTAATGGAGAAAAAGAAGAGAGATCGGGCATTATAGAGATAAAAAGGGAAAGGAATATTGGCTAGAGATGAGACTGTTGTAAATGCTTCTCTTCCTAATTCTGATTAAGCAACAAAAGGAAGTTGATCTTCAAGGAAGCAAAGAAAGCTTGGAATGTTGGAAAAAGGTTAGGATTTAGTGTAAGCGAGGATGTACGTGAAGTAATAGATGAAATAATGAGGTTGGAGGTATTATAATGTTGTGGAGCAGAAGGAATTTGGGGTTCGACCAGAACTGAAACAAGTGTGGTTTTTATTGCTCGAGTTATCTTTGTCATTATTCAATTGCATATTTGTGGTGCAAGTTGGTATGAGGATTGTATAGTGGAATATTAGAGGTATGGGCTTGGAAGCTAAAATATCATTTGTTAGAATAGTCATATCAAGGCAAGGTCAATTAGGTGTTTTTTTCAGGAAACTAAGTTAGAAACAACCATTATAGATATAATAAGGAAAATATGGTTTTAAAATAATTTTGATTATAGATTTTCGGCAGCTATTAGGTGTTTAGGAGGTATGGTTTGGGATAGAGGTAGTGTTCAAGTGGATAAAGATCTTTATGATGAAAGGTTCGTAGTAGTAAGATCTATCGTAATTCAATGTAGTCGATTAAACTAATTTCCGTATTTAAGAGCTTGAAAACAAATATTTTCATTAAGTTTTAATTATGTTTTCTTAAGTTTCTTTTAAGTTAATAAAATGTTCAAATTGAGTCTTTTATTGACCTTAGGGGCTAAATGAGGCCTAAGGGTGAGCTAATGAACTGTATAAGTGTGCATGAGACCACTAGAAGGTGTAATAGACACATATTGGTCGCTATGTCACAACACGGAATAATCGATTTCTCAACATAGGGAGCAGAATTGAGAAATCATGAAACTGCCTTAGATGTCGTGACATCAGTTATTAGTGTCGCAACATACCCCTGAAGATATCCTAGGATGAGTACACTAACTACTATGTCAAGACATAGGTCCTAGTGTGTCACGACAGTGACTCTTAAACGAAAATTAAACATGAGCCAAGGGCATTTTGGTCTGCACAATCAAACTTAAAGCTCGAGAACATCAACTGACCTAGGGTTAAGGATGACGGTGACCTGAAATCTATGAATTGGCTTATTTGCCACATGTTATAGACACCATTCACTTAGCTTAGAATTATTCTTTTAATTTCAGTGTACTTTTCATTTTTCTTAGGTTAGATTTCTTTTCATTTGTTCTTGTTCTATTTTGAGAGATCAGAATTGTGAAGACAATCAAACATTGTGGATTCGCATCAATCTTAATACAATCAAACTTTTTCGTAAACTCTATATTGTCAATTTATTTGACATGTTTTCTCTTTATATCGATTTTATATTGTCTACGGAGACCATGAAGAACTAATCCCTCTATGGGGGATTAGCGAGTAGAGGTATGATCCTGGGAAGTCATCAAGGTGGGAATTAACCCAAAATTTGTCTTTCCTATTCATGAGCACCTTTACCCCAAACCAGTCTGGACTGTGAGGTCGGAAGATAAGTAATCCTTGCTAACTCATTATTTGAGTGGAAGATCAAAAAATCATGCAGGGATAGTGACTAGTTAATTGACGAGAAACCTGAAGTGACAGTTGATGGGGATTACCGAAGCGAGCTAATCACCCATAATCAGACTTGATTATTTCTATTCTTCAATCTCTTAAATTTAGTTCTTTATATTATTTTATTTTTAGTATTATAAAAACCCTAAAAACTCATTTTATTTTAACTTCATACTATAAACTTAACTAAGATTACTAATTAGATTTTTTTAGTGTTTAGATTAAAATTGATCTAGCACTCACCTTCCTTGGG
Organism: Gossypium arboreum; assembly: GCF_025698485.1. NCBI lineage: Eukaryota > Viridiplantae > Streptophyta > Magnoliopsida > Malvales > Malvaceae > Gossypium > Gossypium arboreum. Next base: position 11,127,709 of record NC_069072.1, on the reverse strand, counting down.
TACGATCCTCGAAGTACTCACCTACTTCATTGTAACTATATTACAACTGGACCCATATACATGAGGATATTGGTTCAGTAATATATCTTTTATTGAAGTATTCATACTCTAGACGTCAGAACGTCTGGAGGCGGTCAAGTTGTTGGTGTCAGTGCCGGGAGGCAACGTCACTAGTTTGAGTTTAATTTTTTTTGTTTCTAAGGAATAAAGGAATAATTAGGAAATTTCTAAGTTATAGATACAATTTTATTTTATTTTATTTATTGTTACTAATCTTCTCTTTCTGGGTTTAGTGTATGACTTGTAGTAGGGCACACCTATTGTAGTAGTCACAGATCTAGAAAGAATAATCCGCAGAAATCACCGACAACAACAACAATAGCAGTAACAGATGCAAGATCCACCACCACCTGCTGCGGGTAACGTACCACGTGAAAATCCACTATTTGGCAACGTTGACAATAACACCTAGGAAGCCCACCAGCATCACCACAGGTACCTGCAAACGTGCATATAGCTCATAATGAGATAACCTTAAGAGACTACACATTACCAAGTCTGGACACGGTTCAGGAAAGTATAACAAGGTCGTATATTACAACGAATAATTTCAAGATCAAGACAAAAAATGATTCAAATGATATAGAATAATTTACAAGTTAAGGACATAATGATAGAAGATTTGAATCAACATTTAAAATGGTTTCTCCAACTTTATGATACTTTTAAGTATAACGGGGTCACTGATGATGCTATTCATCTTCGGTTGTTCCCATTTTTCTTCGATTGATAGCTCCTTTTTCTTGGTTAGACTCGCAAGCACTAGGATCCATCACGAAATGGGATGAGCTCGCTGGAAAGTTCTTACAGAAGTTTTTCCTATCAGCAAAGCGGTTCAATTAATAAGGGAGATTGTTGTTTTCAGACATATAGAAGGAGAAAGTTTCCATGATCCAGAAATGCCTGCACCACGGATTTCCTGAGTGGATGCGACTGCAAGTATTTTATAGTGAGCTAGATGCAAGTTCAAGATCAGGATTGGACAGAGTAGCAGGAGGAGTTCTTATGAATAGAACATACGAGGATGTGTACAAAGTCATTGAGAACATGGCATTAAACTCCTGTTAGTGGCCAATTGTATGATTTACATATGGCTAGAAAACCACTACGGTAAAAGCTATTCAAAAGGACGATAAGTATCAATAGTTAGTGGATAGACTTAACCGTATTGAATTTGCAAACAATGCACCATCTATGAGTGAAGGAGATAAACCACTTTTCGAATACATCAACAATCTTGTCGAGGATGTGAATTACATTAGAAATAGGGGTGGAAACTCTTATTCAAATACCTATAATCCCGGTTAGAGAGATCACTTGAACCTGAGATGGGGAGGAAACCAAGGAGGAGCTACCAAACTCCTTATTTGTAGAAACCTCAGGATAGGGTCAACCCAAGTGACCATATTGCATGTGGTCAGTGTCTGGACAGAATCAAGGGAGAAATGCAGTAAATGAGAATGGATGTAAAGTAGGTGCAGTTTGGGTGCACCAACTCAATAAGGACATTGACTAAACTGGAGGATTAGATAAGCCAATTGATGAGTATGATGGGTAATATTAAAAGAAAAATTGGTATCAATATTCCAAGAAATACAGAAGAAAATCCTCAGAGGGAAGGTAAGGAGCATGTGAAAGCAATAGCGCTTCGTCAAACAAAGAACTAAGTAGCCCAGAAAACCCTATTCCGGAGGTAGACGTTAAAAGTACTAATAATCTTCCAGAGCAATCTCTAGAAACAGAAGATGGACCAGAATCAAATAAGGTAATTTCACCAACAATGGAGACAAAAAAAGAAGTGACTAAAGATGTTGTTGTTACAAAGATCTCATTCCATTCAAGACTAGAAGAAAAGTAAAAGTGGGATGAAGATTAGTTTGTAAGCTTCTAAACTTGTTCAAAACATTAAATGTAAACATGTCTTTAATCGAATTAATTGAAAAAGTCCCCAAATACACCAAGTTTTTAAAAGATATAATGTCTAGGCGTAGGAAAACTAAGGTAAGAGAACTTAATTTAAGTGCCTCCTATAGTGTTATTAGTTCAAGACAAGTTCCCCAAAAACTGAAAGACCTAGGAAGTTTTACTATTCCCATAGAGATAAGGAGCATTTATTTTAATAGAGTTTTATGTGACTTAAGAGCTAGTATTAATTTAGTACCTCTATCCATTTTTGAAAAACTCGGGTTGGGAGATCTCAAAACTACTTAGATAACATTACAATTGGCTAAAAAGTCTTCAGTACATTCAAAAGGAGTATTGGAACATGTGTTGGTTAAAGTGTACAGTTTCACTATCCCGACAGATTTTGTGGTTTTAGACTTGGAAGAAGATTGTGAGATACCAATCTTATTAGGAAGACCTTTTCTAGCCACTTTTAGATCCACCATTGATTTAGAAAAAAAATGAATTAACAATGAAAATTAATAGTGAGACTAAAATCTTTAAATGTGGTCATCAACCAAGCGAGGAAAGTAGAAGGAAGTCAGGGGAACACTGCAAAGAATTATTTGTTTCTAACACTCCCCAGTCAATGGATATACTTCCATTTATGCATGCAGAACGAATAAATAGGTTCAAGGAAAGGGATAAGCGGACGACGGTGGAATGGCACAACAAATGATAGACTAATACGGATAGAATGGAAGAATCATCCAAATGTAAATTGATGATAATGTTAGATGAATTCGACAATAAAACTTAAAATTATCTAAATTAATGCTAAAATATTGTAAATTATTATATATTCAACTAACTGTTCAATATAGATTTTAAGTTTTCTTAAATTCATGTTTTATAACAATTGTAACACTCTAGAAAACAAAGTTTTGAGTGAGAATAGAGCCCATGTCGCAACACAGGAACATTGTACCACGACATCGAGGGAAGCTTTCAAAAATTAAGAAAATTCTTTCAACGTCGCGACACAAACTTTCAGTGTCACGACATAACAACCAGTATACTCAAAATTCCAAAAATCTAGAGCGTGCTATGACATCGAACACTGATGCCACAACAAAGGTAAACTGCCTGGGATATCGCGTGTAATACCCCAAAAATTTTTACAGTAAAATATTATCCGTGATATAGTAAAATAAGGAAATAAAGTGATGAAAAGGGAAATTTTGAGTTATGTCAATATTGCGAAGTATATTATGATATATTAATTCAAGAAAGGACTAAATTGCAAAGATGAGAAAAGTCTTGTTGCACAAGAGTAAATACTCAAAATTTAAGGGGTTGAAGTGTAAATATAAAAAGTTGAAGGACTAATGGTGCAAATATTTTAAGCGTGGAATGATCTAGAAACCAAGAAAAATTGATGAATTAGGACCAAATTGAATAGGTGAAAATTTATGAGGGATTAAATCGTAATTTTACCAAATTAAGTGATGACTCAAGGATGGAATTCTAAAAGATCATGAAGGGCAAAATGGTCAATTAGTAAGAGAGAGGATTTTTGAATGTAATGATTATGTTGATGATATTTTTAATTAATTAATTAATTAGATAAATATTATTTTATTAATATTTTTATGAGATATTTATTATTATTATATTATTATTATTTATTTAGTATAAAAGGAAGGAAAGATGAAGAATTATCATCATCTTTCCTTTCCCATGCAAACCAACGTAAGAGAAGAAGAAGAAAAGAAGTTTTCTTTATTTACAATTTAGTCCTTCCACCAAAAATTTATTATTTTCACCTAAAAATTGAAAGAATTTCCATAGCCATCAAGAGAGAAAGATAGCAATGAGATGATGGGGAGCAAGAATATCAAGTTGGATTCAAGAAATAAAAGCTGGAGGAGAGAGAAAAATGAAGTTAAAGATTGAAGTCAATAAGAAAAGAAATCCTGGTTGAATGAAAGGAAAATTCGATGGATCTCTGAAAAGGAATTGACGGTAAAAAGGATCTAGCCCGGACGGGTGATCCTATCCTGATATAGTGCTCCCAAAGAATACGTGTAAAATGGATTTAGCCCAGTTGGGTAATCCGAATTAGGGTCTGAATTTAGCCTGGACTGGTAATTCAGATCCAAGCTCATTAGAGTAATTGTTGTTGCGAGGATTTAGCTCGACCGGTAATCCCAACAATACTCTATGAGTTTATATTCTGAGGATTTAGCCGGACCGGTAATCCCACTGTAAGGATGAGGTTCATGGAGTGTGCTCTCTGATATGAAATGTGTAAGACCATGGTTGAAAGATACCATGGCAACCTGATATGAAATGTGTAAGACCATGGTTGAAAGATACCATGGCAACGTGATATGAAATGAATAAGACCATGGTTGAAATATACCATGGCAACGTGATATGAAATGAATAGGACCATGGTTTAAAGATACCATGGCAACATGACAGAAAATGAGTAAGACCATAGTTGAAAGACACTATGGCATCATGTCAAAGATAAATAAGACCGTGGATGGGAGACGCTATGACATCTATTGAACAATTGATTTTCAGGTAATATGTATTAGATGACGAATGGTTATATGAAATGGTTGTGTGAAATGTTTACAAGAACTGGTTATATGGAAATATATGTACAAGATAGTTGTATGAAATAATTATGAAAATAGATAAACGTAATAAGTATAAGTACATGGAATATAATTTATGTTAAGTTTGATATAAACTATTATCGGAATAAATATACATAAAATATATGGAAATGATGGAGCATGACATATTGATATAACGAAATAAATGATATATGCTTATGAAGAAACGGTAAGAGCATGATATGTTTCATGACATGTACATATATGATTATCTTTGATATGTTGATACAAGGAAATTATGTAAGTTGAGACTATTATTAAACTCAAGTGCAATATGTCGAGAAAATAGGTATATCAATGTTGAATTTATATGAAACATGTGCAAGTATACTAACAATGTTGTTGTTTGACGATTAGACAAGTGCCAAGCTATTGATTTAATAGTAACATGTTTAATTATAAGGAGCATTAAAATGGTAAGTACTTGATGAAAATATAATTTAAGATTTTGAGAATTTTTTTCTATGATCCCGATTTAATTCCGGTTGGTTTCTAATGTGTGTTTTGGGTTTCGAAGGCCCAATAGAGAGACGTTATGATTATTTTCAAAATATGAATAATAAATGACTCAGAATTGTCTGAAAATGTTCAATAAACTCCGATAATGCCTCGTACCCTATTCTGGCAATAAATACGGGTAGGGGTGTTACATCGCGACACGGAACCCCTATGTCATGACATCGCTGCAATTTTCTGGATGGTTGACCCGATCCATTTATGTAACCTGGCAGTTTAAACTCTACTTTACCCGATTTATTAAAAAACCTATTTTATAACCAAAAACCATAATTAACCCTTAATTAAACCATCTCCTAACCGCTTAAATTCCAAAAACCTCTCAAATCCCTTAAACCCTTAAAAACATTATTTCCTTTTTTCTCTTAGAAATTGCTTGGAACAACTTCTTCCTTTTTGTCTTACTTGGTACAGGGAAGGATGGAAACACCTCAAGGAGCGACGAACAAACAAGCGCAATGAGAAATCAAACAATCGCTACAAGGTTAAGGGTTTTTAAACTCGACTTTTACTATTCCATTGAGTTTTTCGCTTAGTACTTCATTAGCTTTGTAAAATTAAAATATCACACTTCCTAGAAAAGTTAGGTGAACTATGGAAACGGAGCCATCAATGGTCCAAAATCCCTCTACTTTCCCGAATCTGAATGTTGAAAAATATTTTAAAGAACTTTAAGGAAAAATATTCATTCAAAATAGGGGATTTAATCCATCCCTGACTCTTTGTAAGGAAATATGGCCTTTGGTTAGGTATCATAGGTGGGAGCATTTTTGGAAAATTATAAAAGATAATGTTATGGTCCTTGTTGTTCAAGAATTTCATGTATCCTTATGGGATCAGGAGTCTAGAAATACATAAGGTCATATGTGGGATATAGTACATGTGAGAGAGAAAGAGATGCGAGTAACCCTTCGAATGATTTGCGACTTTTATAATGCTCTATAATATGAAAAAGATTTTATTGATGAAACTGATTTAGAATATTTCTGAGACATTGATATGGATAACATTATAAACTTTTTAACTAAAGGAGGGGCTAATTGAAATATTACTTAGGTATCAATGTTCTCATGTCCTTTCATCAAGCTATTATGTTTCCAAATGTTAAAATGTAGATTCAATTTGTGTGCACACAAATATTACTTGCTTTAAATGTTTCTGATATTAATACTTTTCGAGCAATTTTACTATATGCAATATTGCAGAAAATGTAGGTTTGTATCGAAAAATGGATCCACCAGAACATGAAGAGATGCATTAGTGTCTAAAATGTGGAAGTTTTCTTTCCCCATCTAGTGATAGCCTTTTGTAAAAAGGTAGGTGTACCATGACATCCACTGAGTAGTCGCTGAAACCTTCCCGAAGTATCATTAAGGACACCTTGTTCCAATAGTATGTTGAGTTGTGAGGCAAACAAATAAAATTTTGGCACAAGTGATAACAAGACACGACGACTACACCAACTTCATCAAAAAGGTTGACACAAACTCAAAAAGAATTTGGTTAATGTAGTCATCCAAAGTTAGATTGGATGATACAGTGGATGCAAGAATCGGTGTCGATTTTCCAAGAATTTGCTAGGCAAAACAACATCCGGTTCCCTAATTTACACTTGACATGTTCAGGCCAACAAATATGGAACAAGAAGAAGAGGAGCATGAAAGCAAAAAGGAATGAGAGGATGAGAAGGATGATGGAAGTGAGGAGATGGACTTTGAGGAAAGAAATTGAACATTTTTATTTTTATTTTTAAAGACTTGTATTAATTTTTGGATTTAGACCTTGTAGGAGTAAGATTAATAGTAGATTTTTTTTATATTAAATTTTGTTTAAGTTTTCTATGTAGGAACCCAATATGAAAGAGACACAAACAATTCGAGCTTTAAAAGATCAAAAGGAAGAAGCATCTACTATTAGCAATAGAAGTGATACCGATCAATCGGGTAACTTCTTTCCTTATATTTTTATGAGCTGCACATTGAGGACAATGTGTTAGCTAAAGTGTAAATGGGTAACATAGAAAAATTATTTTAGAATGTTTATGTTTTTCTTTGATTTTTCTTGTCTTTGATGTGCTTGAGCTTGTAGGAATACAAGTGATTAGTTAGGAGAACGTACATAGGTTGCTTGTGTTACGAATAAATTTGGCATGATGATAAGTGACTTTAAATTTTTTATTATTAGACTACTATGTTCTATATGTTACACTCTAAATAGGCATTAAGCAATCAACTATACCAAATGATACAGAAAATACAAGGAAACAAGTATGTTAGTATGAATGATAAATGGTTGAATTTGAGTTTGTTTGGCTGATTAAATTTATGCATATTGAGATATTCTAGATGACCTAAGGCATTGTTTGGAACACACCTAGAGCCAAAAAGCTAACCTATTTATATTCTCCTTTAGTACCAATTTTTGAGCTTGTTGACACTTCTTGATGAACCTCATTACAAACCTCTAGCATAAAAATATTAATTTATATTTTCCCTTTTTCTTTGGTCCTGCACTACACAACTATAAGCATCTGGCCATATGTATTAAGGGTTCAGTAGACACATCATAGCATAGTTTGTAAAAACAGAGTGAAATAGGAAAGATTAGTGTCATATGGGAACTATAGGTTAGCTTAAAACTACAAAAAAAAAAGAAAATTTTGAAAAACAAAAGTAATATGAGTACAAAAAGTTCTCAAAAAACAAAAAAAAAGTTATTCTTGAGCTACATGAGCTGAAAGTGACAACGTCACAAAAAAATAGACTCTTTCACTAGTGCATAGAAACTCGTAGGCTAGTCTTAGCTACTATGTCATGCTATGATTTCCTATATGGAGAGACAAGAAAGGTGAGAGAATGAGAAATAAGGCAGTGAGCGGGTTAGGGTTACTAAGGAGAAGAAAAGTGATCGATACGATGTGCCAAACTATTTTCTTGTTTGTAACCATTTTTTATGCCTACTGTTTTTGAACTCCATACCTATCCTAAGCCTCAAAAAATTACAAGCTGAAAAATCCTATGTGGCCTAAGTATATTTATGCATGAATGGACATTATATTGAACAACCGCATAAATGACTAATTATATTAGCTCGGATAATCAAATTACTTGTACGATTTGTTGATGGACATCTACAGGTGAGACCCTCAATGCTTGTGTTCTTTGTTACATACTGAACTTAGATGTTTGTGGTCAAAAGTAGTAAGTTAATTATTTATCATATTAAAGTTGTTATTGAATGTGAAAAGCCTAATTCATGTGCTTCGAAAGTCAATACTTGCATCATATTTCCTCAAGGGTCGTCGTTTTTATTTCTTATTTCTTCATGACAAGCGATAACTTAAATGTAGCAGAGTTTGATCTGTCAAAATTCAGTGTAATAGTTTAAACTAATTTTTCACTTTAGGAGCTTGAAAATAATAATTTTCATTAAGTTTTAATTATTTTTTCTTAAGTTTTTTTTTTAAGTTAATAAAACGGGCAAATTAAGCTTTTTGATTGACCTTAGGGGCCGAATAAGGCCTAAGGGTGAGCTGATGAATTGTATAAGTGTGTAGGAGACCACTAAAAGGAGTAATAAATAGATACTGGTCGATATGTAGCAACATAGGGAGAAGAATCGAGAAATCATGAAACTACATTCGATGTTACGACACAGACTAGTGGTGTCATGACATACCCATGAACATATCCTGGGAGGAGTACACTAACTTGTATGTCACGATATCGACCCTGAAACGAAAATTAAACAAGAGTCAGCGACATTTTGGTCTGCACAATCAAACTTAAAGCTTGGGAACGTCAGCTGACCTAGGGTTAAGAATGACGGTCGACCTGAAATCTATAAATTGGCTCCTTTATCACATGTTATAGACACCATTCACTTAGCATGGAATTAGTTTTTTAATTTCAATTTAGTTTTCTCTTTTCTTAGGTTAGATTTCTTTTCATTTGTTCTTGTTCTATTTTGAGATATCTAAATTACAGAGACAATCAAACCTTCTGGATTTGCGATCAATCTTAATACAATCAGGCTCTTTCGTGTAAACTCTATATTGTCGATTTATTTAGCATGTTTTCTCTTTATATTAATTTTATATTGTTTATGGAGACCATGAGGAACTAATTCCTCTATGGGGGATTAGCGAGTGGATGTATGATTTGTTAACTGTTTTGTAGGCATGCTCAACGAATCAATTTTTTAAGAAAGGAAGAACATAAAACAAACCCTAGGCCTGACAACCCTGGGAAGTCATCAAGGTGGAAATTAACTCAAAATTGGTATTTCCCATTCGTGAGCACCTTCACCCCAAACCGGTCTAGACTGTAAGGTCGAAAGAGAAGTAATCCTTGCCGACTCGTTATTCGAGTAGAAGATCAGAAGATCATGCTGGGGTAACAACTAGTTGATTGATGAGAAACCCAAAGCGATAGTTGATGGGGATTACCGAAGCGATCTAATCACCTATAATCAGATTTGATTATTTCTATTCTTCACTCTCTTAAATTTTTCTCTTTATGTTATTTTATTTATATAAAAAACCCTAAAATAACTCTTTTCATTTTACCTTCGTACTATAACTAAACTAAAGTACTAATTAGATCTTTCATTGTTTAGGTTAAAATTGATCAAACACTCGCTTCCCTTGGGTACGATCCTCGGAGTACTCACCTACTCTGTTGTAACTATATTATAATTGGACCCATATACTTGCGGATACCGCCTCATTTATATATCTTTTACTGCAGTATTCACACTTTGGACTTTAGTACATCCGGAGGCGATCATTGTAAAAAGGAAATGATCGGTTGAAGGCATGAAAGTAGCCCTGATTAATGTTTATGCCATAATGTGATTTTGGTTCAAAATATATTATGGATGAATCTTTTAGCCTTAAAGAACTCATTTTCTTGCCCTTGGAGTATTGGTGGTGATTACAATGCAGTGAGAAATAGAAAAGAAATATGCAATTGTGTGAGTTTAAAGAATGGTCAAAGGAATTCAATAGCTTCACCAAAAACTACAAAATGGTGGATTTAACTGACGTGGAAGAAGTTTTCTTAGTACGTACCTAATAATAAAAGGAGCAGATTGGATAGATTTTTATTGGAAGAGTAATGGTTGTTATGTTTTAATGACTTCTAGCAACAAGGATTAAATAGACCTATTTCTGACCAAATCTCGGTCTTGTTATAGAATGAATCAGTTAATTGGTGACTCACCAAAAAGGATTGTTTGAGCTTTATCAGCAAAGTATGGGGAGAGATGGGAAGATCGAATATGTGGATATCTGGAAGGTTGAGGAAATTAAGGGTCGCTCTCGAAAAGTGGAATGAAAATTTAGGAGTAAAATGGATAAAAGGGTCGAAATAATTGAAAAATAAAAGATAATATAATTAGAAAAAATCAATGATCGAAGAGATTTAAATGAATCAGAAATGGATGAGCTTAGACAATTGAACCTAGAACTGTGCGTAGCTATTAAATGTCGTGAATCGATTTAGTGTCAGAAATAAGAATTATTTGGTTAAGAGAAGGTGACTCCAATTTTATTTCTTTCATAAAGCAGTAAAGATTATATCAAAGAAGAAGATGGTGCATGGTTTAAAATTCGGGCATTCATGGTGAAATGACACAAAGTTTTTGAAAGCAAAAATGTTCAATTTGTTCAATAATTACTTTAGCTGCTCATCAAGAAAATGGATCATGGATATGGATTTGAACTTTAAGAAAATATCTAAGGAAGATGCAGTGAAACTCAAGTTATCTTTCACATTGGAGGAGATTAAGGAAGTAATATGGAGTTGTGACACCAACTGGTTAGTGTTAAATTCGAATTGGTTTATACAAAAAGTAATGGTATGGCTACAACATTGGCTATTGTTGGGGTGAGAAGATTAGTGTTATTTAAAGCTTGGTGGTGATTATTCTTGATTATTTAGTAGTTTGGTCAGATGTCAGATGTTATGTTTCCTTGTTTAATTGGGTGTTTTGTAATTTTGACTAGAAATGAGGTTGGTATTTCCCAACGTATTTCTATTATTAATATATGCATATCGACTGAGTAAAAAAAAAAAAGCTGCCACTTTATTCATAAAATAGATGAGTAGTGCTTCAAGTAGCGGTAACAATAGCAACATGCAATATTGTTTAGCTTGCTTGGGAGAGGCGAACGTCAATTTCTTTGGAGATATCTTGAACGAACTGTAGTAGAGTCTCAAGTTGCACAATCCCATTATGCAGTTTATCATATTCCAAAGTCCAGTGTGCTACGCTGCCACTACCCTTGCTCTTAAGCGAAACTTGAATCGTGACTACAAAGTTCGTACTCTTCCATTAGATCTCCTTCAATCACTCTGAAAGTGACCAAATTCTTATCATGTTCTACTGCTTCCACTACTTCCTTTACCTTTTTAGCCTTTTCATCTAAACAAACAACCTTTTTTCCTTAACAAAAAAAAAGAGCAATAAATCAAGCAATAAGAATGAAAAGAATTTGGGTTTGTTATGTTATATCATATGATACACATAACCCCGGTGGATTATGGTACTGACTTTCCCCCATTCACCTTCATGCATATTGCATCCGGACGAGTGCTAAAAGAGGTTGGGAGCTTGTCTTTGATGCAGATCATGGAGCATTATATTAAGGATTATTGTATAAAGTAGATCAGATACAAGCTCCAGCTCCAGGTTTGATTCAGCCACAGAGGGCAGTATACCAGCCACCTAGAGGTCATGGTCAAGTTATGGATTCTGTTAATCGGGGAATTCCAATTGAGAATGCTTTTAATGAGGTTTCTATGATTAGTTCGTTGGGCCAGTCAGTGCAAGTCAATAAGGTGTATAAGAGGTGTCCGTTAGAGATACAATGGGTTGTATTCTCAGGTTATCTAATGGAGTTACCCTTCGGGGAGTGATAAGCCATAATATATACATATTTTTATCCCATGCTTGGCATATTTTTGGATGATTTATCATAAGATTTAGTGAATTTGATGCTCCTAATCCTTTAATTTCATTTTTTATACTTAGGTGAGCATAGGAAGGTGAAAAGAGCAAGAAACGGGCCAAAAATAGACAAAATGGGCTTATCTCAGTATTTCACACGACCTAGGCATTTTCACACAGGTAAACCACACACCCGTGTGATACACACAGGCAGGCCACACGCCCGTGTGTCATGGCCGTGTTGACTAAAAACCAACTCAGAATTGTACACGGCCTAAGCACCCTCACATGGGCGTGGCACACAGCCGTGTCTCTGTCAAACCCAAGTCTAATTCTATTCGAAAAAGGCTAATTTTGGGCTATTTTAGGCATTCCAAAGTCTATTTAAACACCCTAGAAGAGGATCGAAGGGGGGACAGAGAGTAGAAGGCAGAGAATACTCAGGGATAGCTGTCGGAATCAGCTCGGAAGTAGGATCTACTTCAAGACTAAAGATTTTCATTCAATTTCCTTAGAAGTTCTTTGGGTTTCTTTATGTTTTGTTGTTTTCCTAATTTTGAGATGTTTTCCATTATTATGAATTAAACTCCCTAAACACCTAAAAGGGATGAAACCTAAGATGGATCTTATTACTATTTGTATTATATGATAAATACTTGTTCTTATTCTTAATTGTAAGTTTCAATCCTTGCTTTAATATTCCAGGATATTAATTCAGGTTTTGATGTGTTTATTTAGTGGAGCAAAAGTCCCTGTTTAATAGTAGATCTCCTATAATTAAGCAGAGTTGCATGCAATCCTAGAGATAGGACAACATAAATCTACCATATTAGAGTCAAATCTAATAAAGGAGTCCATAAATCGAGTTAATGCTACAATAAGGGTTTTAATTAGAAAGAGATTTCAATTAATCAACCTAAAGTCAGTTGTTTTTAGTCTCGAGAGAGATATTAACATAAATCAAGGATTTTTTTGGATTAAGTCAAGTGAATAAATCGTCTAACTCAAAAGTAATAAGTGAAGTCTAGGTGAATTCTTCCTTGGGTATTGTCTTCTTCATCGGTTTTCCAAAAGTATTTTCCAACTTTAATCTCTGTCATAATCCTAGTCAATTAGATAATTAGTCTTAGTTTAAAACATCCCTTAATTCTTAGGCTAGATAATAAAAAGATAGTAATTACTAGTACTTTTAGTCCTTATGGATACGATATTTCTAGTGTCACCATAACTATACTACTGTTCGATAGGTACGCTTGCCTTAGTCAAATTTTTAGTTAGTTTAGCGACCATCAAGTTTTTGGCGCTGTTGCTGGGGACTAAGATATTAGGAACGCTTGATTTTTATTAGTTTAGTCTTTTTTACTTTTATTGCAATTTACTTTTTGTTTTTCGTTTAATTTTTTATTTCTAAATTTTTCTTTTTAATTGCTTCTGCCAGGTGTCTCTAGTTTATGACTAGGAGGAACCTGTCTGGACCTTTGCTTTTTGACAGTGAGATCGAGAGCACAGCTCGCAAAAACCGAAGAAAAATAAGGCGAAGTCTACAATACATAGAGGAAGAGCGAGAGGACGTTATCCATACTACAACCAAGAAGATGGCTGAAAATCAAAATAATCTGCTGCCTCCGGTGGTTGCCGCAAATCCAGTGAATCAAAATCCTGCTCCTCATACTATGTACGACTATGCTAAGCCCAATTTAACAAGAGCTGAATCGAGTATAGTTAGACCTGCTGTTGCTGCAAATAATTTTGAACTGAAATCTAACACGATTCAAATGATACAACAGTTTGTTCAGTTTGATGGTTTGCAGGACGAGGATCCAAACACTCATTTAGCAAATTTTCTGGAATTCTGCAACACCTTTAAGTTTAAGATCAATGGCATTTCTGATGATTCCATTCGCCTTTGGTTGTTTCCCTTTTCATTAAGGAATAAAGCTAAACAGTGGTTGAACTCATTACCACTAGGGTTAATTACTACTTGGGAACAAATGACTGAAAAATTTTTACTTAAATATTTTTCGCCGGCTAAAATGGCTAAATTAAGGAATGTATCTCTTCTATTGTATATATGGATCTAGAAACTCTTTATGATGCATGGAAGAGAAACAAGGACTTATTGATAAGGTGCCCTTACCATGGGTTACCTTTATGGCTACAGGTTCAGACTTTTTACAACGGTGTGAACCCCTCAACAAGGCAACTGATCGATGCAGTCGCCAATGGAACTTTAAACAACAAAACACCTGAAGAGGCTTACGAATTTATTGAAGAGATGTCACTGAATAACTATCAATGGCAAGTCATGAGAACGAAGCCGACAAAAGCAGCTGGTGTTTTCAACCTCGGTGCGGTCACTATGCTATCTAACCAGGTAAAACTTTTAAATAAAAGATTGATGGTTTGTATGGTTCTACTCAGGTACATCCAATGATGAGGTGTGATTCAAATGGAGGAGTGCGCAACACAGATTATCCATCCTTCAACCCTGGCATTATGGAGGAACAAGTCCACTATATGGGTAATAATTCTAAACCTCAAAATAACCCGTATAGTAACAATTATAATGCAGGTTGGAGGAACCATCCCAATTTCTCGTGGGGTGGTCAAGGAAATCAAAAGCCACTACATCCTCCAAGTTTTCAACAACCACCTTACCAACAAGAGAAGAAATCGAACCTTGAAGAGATGCCTACAAAATTCATCTCAGTGTCAGAAACTCATTTTTAGAATATTGAAATAGTGCTTAAGAATCAGCAAGCGTCGATTCAAGGGCTCGAAACTCAAATAAGATAGCTTGCTAAGTTGATCTCTGAATGACCACAATGTAGCCTACCAAGTAACACTGAAACTAACCCAAGGGAGCAACTTCATGCCATTACTATGCACAATGACGAAGGGTTAGTTGAAGATGAACCGAAACTGAGGCAAGACAATGTGGTAGATAATGATAAGGTTGATGTAAGCAAAGAGTATAAACCTCATGTGCCATACCCCAATGCGACAAGGAAAGACCACACAGACAAACAATTTGGTAAATTCCTTAAATTATTAAAAAAATTACATATTAACTTACCATTTATTGAAGCTCTTTTGCAAATGCCAAAATCAGTGAAATTTTTAAAGGAGCTCTTGGCTAATAAACAAAAGTTTCATGATGCATCGCATGTGGAATTAAACGCAGTTTGCTCATCCATTCTACAGAATAAGCTACCCAACAAGTTGAAAGATCCAGGGAGTTTTACAATTCCTTGTTTAATCGGTAGTTTAAATGTTAATAGTGCTCTAGCTGACTTAGGGGCAAGTATTAATGTTATGCCATATAAGATGTTTAAAAAACTAGCTCTTGGGAAACCCAAACAAACTAGGATGAGAGTTCAATTGGCTGATAAAACCATTAGGTTTCCTAGGGGTATAATTGAATATGTGCTTGTTAAAATTGTTGTCTTAGACATGGATGAGGATAATGACGTACCTTTAATTCTGGGAAGACCCTTTTTAGCAATTTCTAGAACTATTATTGATGTTAGGACAGGAGAACTAACGCTTCATGTAGGTGATGACACGATTAAACTTTAAGCTTGTGCTTCTGTTAGACTATCTAGTGATCGAGATGATATTACGAGTTATTTCCATGAAAACAACATTTTGGCTCAGACTTCTGTGTAGGAAATATGATAAACCGTAATTTATACATATTTTTACCCCATGCTTAACACATTTTATGGATGATTATTCCTCAGAATTGGAGAATTCGATGCTCCTAATGCCTTAATTTCATGTTTTATACCTAGGCGAGCATAGGAGAGCGAAAGGAATGAGAAACGGGCCAAAACAGAGAAAATAGGCCAACGTACGAAATCAACACGGCCTAAACTTCCTCACACGGGTAGACCACATGGTCATGTCAATTTGGCAAAATCAAAGCACGACTCACATGGGTAGAACACACGTCCGTGCCATTCTAACAAGCTTGAGCACGGCCTAAAGTAATCGCACACGGGCGTGTCCCTGCCGAGCCCAAGTTGAGTCCAATTAGGAAAAGGCCAATTTTGAGGGTTCTTAGGCATTCCAAAGCCTATAAATACACCCTAAAGAAGGAGGAAAAGGACAGACATAGAGGAGAAGGCAGGGAACTGCTCAAGGAAAGCTGATTGATCCATCACAGAAGCTGAATTCATCATCAAGACTGAAGATCTCCCCTCAATTTCCCTTTAGGAGTTTTAGGTTTCCTTTATGTTTTGTATTCATTATTCTTCTGAGATGTTTTCCTTTTTTAGTTATGAACTAAATCCTCTAAATACCAAAGGGGAATGAAACCTAAGACGAATCTTGTTATTATTTTCTACATTGTATGATAAATATTTGACTTGTTCTTAATTATGTGTTCATAATTCTTGTTTTGATATTCCAGAGTAATGATTCAAGTTAAGCTCTTATTCAGAGGATGAATAGACCCTGTCTAAGAGTTCATTTTTCATAATTAAGCAGAGTTGGTTGCGCGCCTAGAGATAGGGTGACAAGATTTTGCCGGATTTGTGACAGCCTTAAAACGACCTAGTCGGAATGTGGTTTCGGGACCACAAAAACCGAGGCATAAAAATAATTTGATATTTATTTTGATGCCTATAATATGTGTTAACTCATATGTGACATTTTTGATGCTTTAATTTAGAGTTATAAATGTGAATTTCACTAGAAAGGACCTAGTAGAAAACTTTGAAAGTATGATGGGGAATGTGTGATGACTAATTAAAGCATGCATGCAAAACAATGGCCTTGCATGTCAAATACCCTCTTTTTACAAGTGATGGCCGGCCATGACAAAGAAATATGGGCAAAACATGTCATAGACATGTTTTGTTGGTGAATCATGGGTGAAAAAAATAAATTAATGAGCATGGGTAATAAAGAAATGGAAAAAGAAAAAATGGTCTCATGCATGCCCCATTGCGTGTATTGAGGAAGAGAAAAGAAAAAATTTGTTCATCCATTTTCATTCTCTCTTGACCGAAAATACTAGAGGGAAGGAGGAATTTTGCTTCATGCTTGGTTTGGAAGAGGATTAGGAAGAGGTTTGGCTATACTTGCATCAAGATTAAGGTATGTTTGAGGTTGTGCAATGAGATTCATGCATGTTTTTAGTTGATAGCTTGATGCTCTTGTTAGCCCATGGTTCAAACCTTTGTTATATCATGGGGATGGTATTTGGCCAAGGTGGATTTTGTGTTAATGCCATTGCATGTTAAATATGAAGCTTGCTAATGATATATGTGATGGTGGATTGATGGCTCTTGGACTTTCTTCTTAGTATTTTTGAGTAAGACATTAAGTTCTTTGTTTAATCATGACCAAAATTATGGTGTTGTGATGTATTCGGCCATAGTACATCCAAAAGTGTGATTTATGCTCATTGCATGGAAAGTAAGATTTGTGTTTTGAAATTATGTTCATGTTTAGTTACAATCAACTTGGGATTCGGCTCTAGCATATATATATGTATATATGTATGTACATGATGTATTGGTATGACATATATACTATTTCAAGGTGTATATTTGCTTGTGATGATGTTTGGTTATGAAGTAAATGAGAGTTGTGTATTGAGCTACGATATGTAATGCGTTAGTTAGTAAAATGTATGCTGTTTTGTGTGGTATTAAGTGTATAATTGGCCTCAACATGGACATGCATATTCGCCACATGAGGGGAAATTGGTGTGCATGCATTCGGTTAGAGGCAAGCATATTGATGCCTATTCTTGGCTTAGAAAATTCGGCTAAGAGGAATATTAACTAATGTGTTGAGTTCGATACATGATTTCGTACACATGCGACTTTGATGCCTAATGAGTATATATATTGGCTAAGTACCTTGTATTCCTCTTTCGATGCTCAAATGATTAAATCGATTTATTTGTTAAATTAAGCTCAAGAGCAAAGGGGAACTAGATCCGACAAAGGGAAGGAAAAAGTGGTTGAATAGCCATTGAAATCGTTCGATGACATCCTAGGTAAGTTCTTGAGTAATAGAGCTTAAATTTTGAATTGATTAGATCATGTTTAAAGCAAATTAAAATCATGCTCTTTGTGTGTGGCTATTGAGCCGAAATTGCAAGTGTGAAAAGTGCCTTGTGTTTGAGTTTTGCTAATGAAAATGAAATACGAATGTGTCATAATTTATTGATAATTGTGCTCGGTTATTCGAATGATGTCCGGTCTAAGTCCCGAAGGCTTTGTGCTAAGTGACTATATCCGGACTAGGATCCGAAGGCATTCGTGCGAGTTAATAAATCCGGGCTAAGCTCAAGGCATTTGTGCAAGTTACTAAACCCGGGTTAAGTCCCGAAGGCATTCGTATGAAGTCACTATAACGGGCTTCGTCCGAAGGCATTTGAGCGAGTCGTTATATCCGGTTAAATTCAAGGTACGTGATTCGAGAATCAGCGATCTTGCTTTAAAATTTTCAGTTAATACGCTTGAAAAATTCCAGCAATGAGGTATGTTCGTATGTGCTTGAATTAGTTGATTCCTTGAATAATATTCGCTCATCGAGTAATGAATTTCGGTATTTGGCTAAGATGATCCCTTATGTATGAACATAGGGGTTGGAATGTGAAATGAGTAGGATATTGAGAATTTGTGCATATGAAATTATCCGTTAGCTTTATGAATGTTATGCTTTTGTTGTGCTGGAATTTCTTGCTCAAACTTACTAAGCATAAATTGCTTACTCCGTTTTCTCTGTTTCTTTGTTTATAGATTTTGGCTCGTCAGCTATCGGACTCGTGATTTTTGGAAGTCGAAGTCTCCCACACTATCAAAGCCCCCATTTTGGTACAATTTTGGTTGAATTTTGAAATGGCATGTATAGGACTACCCTTTTGTTGAAGGTCATGTACCTGTCGGTTTTGTGTAAACTTGGATAGCCATGCGAAAATGGCTTATATACATCTTTAGCATAGTACCATAATCGTTTGTATGTTGATCATTATGAGGTATGGAATTGTTTTGAAATGATTAGCCATTGGAATGGTTAATCATGATCACACTTTGTGCTATGTATGCAAAAAGGGCCAATTGAATCATGGAAATCATGAAATAGGTAAAGCCTACCTTAAAGGCAGATGCTAACAGTAGCAGTGATGTGGATGTGAAAAATCACTAAAAATATTAGGAATGGTATTAAATAGTTAATAAATTATGTAAATGAACTTTGATGAATCTAATTTCATATGGAAGAAACGAAACGGTCATATGAGTTATATGATAAGAGATATTAAAGTTCTCGTGAAACAGGGTCAGAACGGTTTCTGGATCCCCTGTTCCGACTTTGGAAATTCATTGTAAATTAACCAAAGATAATTAGGAGTCATGCCATATATGTATAGATTCCTCTCTGAGTCTAGTTTCTATAGAAACAAACAGCATCAGTATTAAAGCCCTGTACAAGGAGATATTCAATTCGTAACACACGAAGGTCAGTGTAGTCTAACCCTAGAATAGGGTAGACTTTAACTAATAAAATGTACTAATTGGATCGACCAAAAATTCTAGAAAAAATTCTGTAGATGGAAATATGAGTCTAGTTTCAGGGAAAAATTACGAAACTAATTTTAGAGCTTTGAAACTCAAGATATGATTTTTAAGGCGACAGTGACGCAGTGACCAGCTAGTCTGGAAATTTCTAAATGGATCGTGAAAATAGTTAAGTCTGTGTGCATTTTGTGTCCGATTCCGAGAACGGACTCGAGTGCACGGGTGTTACAATTTATTGGTATCGAGCTACGGTTTAGTCGATTCTAGGACTACCGTAATACGTTTGGGTCTAGCTATACATGCCATTATGTGATTAATTGATAGTGTGGTGATTTACGACGCTTGAATTTGTGTTTAATTATAGTAATGGATCCCGATCCCAACCGAAGCGATAGTCGATGATGTGGAGAGTGTGGCGCTGCTCGCACAAGGGACAGCGTCGGCGGACTCTCAACCTGTTGCTAGCAATCCGAATGATGAGGCTAGGCAAGCTTTTATAGCGTGATGAATGATTGGTTCAACCAATACATTCGAACTAACACTACTGTTCCACAACCTCCATTCCCGACTCATACGACCCGTACCTACAATGCCTCCAGAATCGACCAAATAAGGTCGAATAAGCCCCAGTTGATGAATCCGAAAACATGGGGCTACTGAATTTAAAGATACGGATAGCGACGATGCCGAGCAAGCTGAATTTTGGTTGGACAACACTATCCGGCACTCGATGAGCTATCTTGTACACCGATGAATGCCTAAAGTGTACTATCTCCTTGCTACGTGATTATGCCTACTATTGGTGGTGTACTCGACTTGTTGTGCCCGAGAGCAAGTAACTTGGGAGTTTTTCCAAACCGAGTTTGGAAAAAGTATATCGATCGAGATTTATGGATCAAAAGCGGAAGGAATTTCTCGAACTTAAACAAGGTTCCATGTCGGTTCACCGACTATGAACGAAAATTTGTGAGGCTCGGACGATGCAGCGGAATGCATTTCTTGAAGTGTGATGTGTAAACGCTCAAGATGGATGAATGATGAAATAAAGCTGTATGTTGGCATTTTGGAAATCCAGAGTTTGTGGCTCTTGTCGAGTGAGCGTGCAAAACCGAGGAGCTCAAGATGGAGAAAAGAAAAGTGAAGTGGGAGCAAGGGAGTTTCAGAAGAGGTCTTGGGAAGCCCTTCCCACAGTCATCAAAGAAATTTAGAGATGGCTTAGGCGGTCTAGAGACACTTCGGGCTTTTCTAGACGAGATCGCGATTGACCCCTGTGACCACACGAGTCACTTCGATCGCCGATGGTGGAAATGATCGTCGAGAGAGAACGGAGTGCCGATTCGCAAATGGCATTCGAAGTTGTAGATTCCGTGACCGCTCTGTTACAAGTGCGGATCAGTTGACCACTTCATTAAAGATTGCCCGAGGTTGTGCCGAATGAATGTAGATCGAGTGGGAAATCGGGTGCTACCATCGCCGAGGTAGACCGTCTAGAAATACGGGCAATGCTAGTGGTGGTCGAGAGGATCTAGAGATGTTACGACCAGATCCGAGGCTCGCGCTCTGCTAGGACTTATGCTATACGCCGCACGCGAGGATGCTTCCTCTCCGGATGTTATTACCGGTACTTTCACTCTCTTTGATACTAATGTGATTGCTTTGATTGACCCTGGTTCTACTCATTCTTATATATATGCAAAACCTTAGCATCCAGTAAGACTTTACCTATTGAGTCTACTGAGTTCGTAATTCGGGTGTCAAATCCCTTGGGTCGTTACGTGCTAGTCGACAAAGTATGTAAGAAATGTCCCTAGTAATTGAGGTTCCTGTTTCCTACGGACTTGATGCTTTTGCCGTTCGATGAATTTGATGTTATTCTTGGGTTGGATTAGTTGACCGTGCATGATGCGGTTGTGAATTGCAAAAGCAAGACTATTGATTTGAGGTGCGCAAATAACGAGATGATCCGAGTTGAGTCTACGGACTTAAAGGGGTTGCCATTGTAATATCATCAATGTTGGCCCAAAATATGTAAGAAAGGGTGCGAAGCATACCTTGCGTATGTACTTGATGATAAGGAGTTAGAAATAAAACCGAATCTGCTTGGGTGGTTTGTGATTACCGGATGTTTTTCCAAGAATTACCGGGTTTGCCACTGTTTGGGAGATAGAGTTTCAGATTGAGCTTGTACAGGACCACACCGATTTCGATAGCTCCGTGATCGTATGGCACCAACGAATTAAAGGAGTTGAAAGCTTAGTTGCAAGAGTTGGTGGATAGAGGTTTTGCTCGCTTCGAGTTTTTCACCTTGGGGTGCACCGGTGTTGTTTGTGAAAAGAAAGACGAAACCATGAGGTTGTGCATCGACTATCGTCGACTTAATAAGGTGACAATAAAGAACAAATATCATTATCAGCGTATCAATGATTTGTTCGATCAACTCAAGGAGCCTCGGTGTTCTCAAAAATAGATTTGAGATCGGGCTATTATCGATTCATGAATCCGAGATTGAGATATACCCAAACCGCCGCCTTGAACAAGATATAGTCACTACGAGTTTTTAGTGATACCGTTTGGGCTCACTAATGCCCCTTCGGTATTTATGGATTTGATGAATCGGATCTTCAGACCGTATTTGGATCGGTTCGTAGTTGTGTTCATTGACGACATCTTGGTCTATTCAAGAGATGAGACCGAACATGCGGAGCACCGAGATTAGTGTTGCAAATTTTACGGGATAAGCGACTATATGCTAAGTTCAAACAAGTGTGAGTTACGGTTAGCGAGGTTAGCTTCTTGGGCTATGTGGTATCTGATCGGTATTCGAGTCGACCCCGAGTAAAATTTCAGCCATACTTAAGCGGAAGCCTCCAGAAATATTCGAGGTTCGAGCTTTTTGGGACTTGCTTGGTTACTACCGACGGTTTGTAAAAGGATTCTCGATGATAGCCACACCCATGACGTAAACCGCTTCGTAAAGATGTCAAGTTTGAATGGACGGAAAAGTGTCGAAAAGTTTCGACCGATTGAAAACTCATTTGACGGAAGCTCCAAGACTAGTACTGCCGAATCGGCAAAGAGTTTGTCATCTATAGTGACGCCTCCCTACTTGGGTTAGGTTGCGTATTGATGCAAGAAGGTCGAGTTGTGGCCTATGCGTCGAGACAATTAAAGCCACATGAGAAAAATTATCCGACCCATGATCTCGAATTGGCTACCATCGTATTCGCCTTAAAGATATGGCGACATTACTTATTTGGTGAGAAGTGCCATGTGTATTCGGATCACAAAAGTCTCAAATATTTGATGACTCAAAGAGACTTAAATCTGCGACAAAGACGTTGGCTCGAGTTGTTAAAAGATTATGAGCTTGTCATTGATTATCACCCAGGAAAGGCTAATGTGGTTGCAGACGCCTTGAGCCGGAAATCACTGTTTGCTTTACGAGCAATGAATGTACACTTGTCTATTCTACCCGACAATGTGTTAGTAGCGAATTAAAGGCCAAACCATTATTGACTCATCAAATTCGTGAAGCTCGAGAAAGTCGACGATGAGTTGGTTGCAAAACGGGAAATGAGTGTGTTCGAACAAGGAATCGAGTTTCAAATTGATGATGACGATTGTTTGAGGTTCAAAATTAAATCTGTGTGTTCCAAAGAATTGAACTTATTTTGATAATTCGAACGAAGCCCATTGTAGCCGAATGGCAATCCACCGGGAGTACGAAGATGTACAACAATTTGAAACGTCGGTTTTGGTGGCATGGTATGAAACGAGACATCTCCGACTTTGTTTGAGATGTTTAATATGTCAACAAGTGAAAGCGAAACATCAAGTGCCTTGAGATTACTTCACCGATTACGATACCCGAGTGGAAATGGGATCGAGTCACAATGGACTTTGTGTCCGGACCGCCATTGTCGCAAGTAAGAAGGATGCGATTTGGGTTGTTGTTGATAGATCGACTAAGTCGGCTCACTTTATCCCTCGTATGCACGGATTTTTCATTAGATAAACTAGCTGAATTGTACGTTTCTCAGTTGTGAGATTACACGGGTACCGATTTACATTGTGTCGGATAGAGATCCGAGGTTCACCTCGCGATTTTGGAAGAAATTGCAAGAAGCTTTGGGTACCAAGTTGCATTTCAAAGACCGCCTTTCACCCTCAAACCGATGGTCAATCCGAGCGGATAATTCGGATACTTGAGGATATGTTGAGATGTTGCATCCTCGAATTGATGGTTCATGGGAGCGGTATCTACCTTTGATTGAATTCGCACAACAATAGTTTTCAATCAAGTATTAAGATGGTGCCTTACGAGGCTTTGTACGAGGCGTAAATGTCGTACACCATTGTTTTGGACCGAGCTCGGTGAAAACAAAATTTTGAGTGGATTTGATTAAAGATCTTTGAATGAAGGTAAAGGTAATCCGTGAAAGTCCGAAGGCGCCACAGAGATCGTCGAAATCGACGCGGATTTGAAACGAAAGGACATTGAGTATCGGTGGGAGATAAAGTGTTTCTTAAAGTTTCGCCTTGGAAAAGATACTCAGATTCTACCGTAAGGGCAAGTTGAGCCGAGATTCATTGGGGGCGTCTGAAATCTCGAACGAGTTGGCCCGATTCGCGTATCGCTTGATTTTGCCCCGAACTCGAAAAGATTCACAACGTCTTCCATGTTTCAATGCTTCGACGCTATAGATCTAATCCGTCGCACGTAATTAGTCCATCGAGGTTGAAATTCAAGCCGATATGAGTTATGAAGAAGAACCGATTCGTATCCTAGCTCGTGAAGTAAAAGAGTTCTTGAAACAAAAGGGTTCCGCTAGTGAAAGTATTATGGCTCAAACACGGAATAGAAGAAGCTACTTGGGAACCCGAGAACTCTATGAAAGAGCGATACCCAAATCTATTTACGGTAAGATTTTCGGGACGAAAATTTCTTAAGTGGGGAGAGTTGTGTGACCTTAAAACGACCCTAGTCGGAATGTGGTTTCGGGACCACAAAAACCGAGGCATAAAAATAATTTGATATTTATTTTGATGCCTATAATATGTGTTAACTCATATGTGACATTTTGATGCTTTAATTTAGAGTTATAAATGTGAATTTCACTAGAAAGGACCTAGTAGAAAACTTTGAAAGTATGATGGGGAATGTGTGATGACTAATTAAAGCATGCATGCAAAACAATGGCCTTGCATGTCAAATACCCTCTTTTTACAAGTGATGGTCGGCCATGACAAAGAATATGGGCAAAACATGTCATAGACATGTTTTGTTGGTGAATCATGGGTGAAAAAATAAATTAATGAGCATGGGTAATAAAGAAATGGAAAAAGAAAAAATGGTCTCATGCATGCCCCATTGTCAGTGTATTGAGGAAGAGAAAAGAAAAAATTTGTTCATCCATTTTCATTCTCTCTTGACCGAAAATACTAGAGGGGAAGGGAGGAATTTTGCTTCATGCTTGGTTTGGAAGAGGATTAGGAAGAGGTTTGGCTATACTTGCATCAAGATTAAGGTATGTTTGAGGTTGTGCCATGAGATTCATGCATGTTTTTAGTTGATAGCTTGATGCTCTTGTTAGCCCATGGTTCAAACCTTTGTTATATCATGGGGATGGTATTTGGCCAAGGTGGATTTTGTGTTAATGCCATTGCATGTTAAATATGAAGCTTGCTAATGATATATGTGATGGTGGATTGATGGCTCTTGGACTTTCTTTTTAGTATTTTGAGTAAGACATTAAGTTCTTTGTTTAATCATGACCAAAATTATGGTGTTGTGATGTATTCGGCCATGGTACATCCAAAAGTGTGATTTATGCTCATTGCATGGAAAGTAAGATTTGTGTTTTGAAATTATGTTCATGTTTAGTTACAATCAACTTGGGATTCGGCTCTAGCATATATATATGTATATATGTATGTACATGATGTATTGGTATGACATATATACTATTTCAAGGTGTATATTTGCTTGTGATGATGTTTGGTTATGAAGTAAATGAGAGTTGTGTATTGAGCTACGATATGTAATGCGTTAGTTAGTAAAATGTATGCTGTTTTGTGTGGTATTAAGTGTATAATTGGCCTCAACATGGACATGCATATTCGCCACATGAGGGAAATTGGTGTGCATGCATTCGGTTAGAGGCAAGCATATTGATGCCTATTCTTGGCTTAGAAAATTCGCTAAGAGGAATATTAACTAATGTGTTGAGTTCGATTCATGATTTCGCACACATGCGACTTTGATGCCTAATGAGTATATATATTGGCTAAGTACCTTGTATTCCTCTTTCGATGCTCAAATGATTAAATCGATTTATTTGTTAAATTAAGCTCAAGAGCAAAGGGGAACTAGATCCGACAAAGGGAAGGAAAAAGTGGTTGAATAGCCATTGAAATCGTTCGACGACATCCTAGGTAAGTTCTTGAGTAATAGAGCTTAAATTCTGAATTGATTAGATCATGTTTAAAGCAAATTAAAATCATGCTCTTTGTGTGTGGCTATTGAGCCGAAATTGCAAGTGTGAAAAGTGCCTTGTGTTTGAGTTTTGCTAATGAAAATGAAATACGAATGTGTCATAATTTATTGATAATTGTGCTCGGTTATTGAATGATGTCGGGCTAAGTCCCAAGGCTTTGTGCTAAGTGACTATATCCGGACTAGGATCCGAAGGCATTCGTGCGAGTTAATAAATCCGGGCTAAGCCGAAGGCATTTGTGCAAGTTACTAAACCCGGTTAAGTCCGAAGGCATTCGTATGAGTCACTATAACCGGGCTTCGTCCGAAGGCATTTGAGCGAAGTCGTTATATCCGGTTAAATTCAAGGTACGTGATTCGAGAATGAGCGATCTTGCTGTAAAATTTTCAGTTAATACGCTTGAAAAATTCCAGCAATGAGGTATGTTCGTATGTGCTTGAATTAGTTGATTCCCTTCGAATAATATTCGCTCAATCGAGTAATGAATTTCCAGTATTTGGCTAAGATGATCCCTTATGTATGAACATAGGGGTTGGAATGTGAAATGAGTAGGATATTGAGAATTTGTGCATATGAAATTATCCGTTAGCTTTATGAATGCTATGCTTTTGTTGTGCTGGAATTTCTTGCTCAAACTTACTAAGCATAAATTGCTTACTCCGTTTTCTCTGTTTCTTTGTTTATAGATTTTGGCTCGTCACCATCGGACTCGGGATTTTTGGAAGTCAAGTCTCCCACACTATCAAAGCCCCATTTTGGTACAATTTTGGTTGAATTTTGAAATGGCATGTATAGGACTACCCTTTTGTTGAAGGTCATGTACCTTTCGGTTTGTGTAAACTTGGATAGCCATGCGAAAATGGCTTATATATCGTTTTAGCATAGTACCATAATCGTTTGTATGTTGATCATTATGAGGTATGGAATTGTTTTGAAACGATTAGCCATTGGAATGGTTAATCATGATCACACTTTGTGCTATGTATGCAAAAAGGGCCAATTGAATCATGGAAATCATGAAATAGGTAAAGCCTACCTTAAAGGCAGATGCTGACAGCAGCAGTGATGTGGATGTGAAAAATCACTAAAAATATTAGGAACGGTATTAAATAGTGAATAAATTATTTAAATGAACTTTGATGAATCTACTTTCATATGGAAGAAACGAAACGGTCATATGAGTTATATGTTAAGAGATATTAAAGTTCTCGTGAAACAGGGCCAGAACGGTTTCTTAATCCCCTGTTCCAACTTTGGAAATTCATTTTAAATTAACCATAGATAATTAGGAGTCATGCCATATATGTACAGATTCCTCTCTGAGTCTAGTTTCTATAGAAACAAACAGCATCAGTATTAAATCCCTGTACAAGGAGATATTCAATTCGTAACGCATGAAGGTCAGTGTAGTCGAACCCTGGAATAGGGGAGAATTTAATTAATAAACTGTACTAATTGGCTCGACCAAAAATTCTAGAAAAAATTCTGTAGATGGAAATATGAGTCTAGTTTCAGGAAAAAATTACGAAACTAATTTTAGAGCTTTGAAACTCAAGATATGATTTTTAAGGCGACAGTGATGCAGTGACCAGCTAGTCTGGAAATTTCTAAATGGACTGTGAAAATAGTTAAGTCTGTGTGCACCTTGTGTCCGATTCCGGTAACAGACTCGGGTATGGGGTGTTACAGGATTAGGGTGAAACCTAATAAGGGGATCCATAGATCAAGTTAATGCAATCCTAGGGAGTTAATTAGAAAGAGATTTCAATTAATCAACCTAAGGTTAGACGTTGTTAGTCTCGAGAGGGATAATAATATAACTTAGGGATTTCTACGGATCAAGTCAAATGAATAAATCGTTCGATTCAGAGTCAAATAATAAGTGAAGTCTAGGTGGATTTTTCCATAGGTATTGTTTTAATTCAATCGTTTTTCCAAAAGTAATTTCCCAATTTTATTTTCTGCGAATTCTTAGTTTAGTTAATTAGTTAGTTAAAACAAACCCCATTATTCTTAGGCTAGATAATAAAACGACAGTCATTACTAGTACTTTTAGTTCCTTTGGGTTTGACAATCCGGTCTTACTAAAACTATACTACTGTTCGATAGGTACACTTGCCTTTATCATGATAATAGTTAGTTTCAAGAATGATTCATTATAAATTTATAAAACATATCACACGAATATCAAGATCAAGTTTTTGGCACCGTTGCCGAGGAACTAAGATATTAGGAACACTCAATTTTTATTACTTCAGCCATTTATTTTTCTTGCAAGTTAATTTTATTTTTATTTTTATTATTATTTAATTTAATTTCTCTTTCTCTTGGAAGGTTTTTATAGTTTATGACTAGAAGAAACCCGTCAGGACCACTACTTTTTGACGAAGAAATTGATCGCACAATTTGCAGAAACCAAAGAGAAATAAGGCGAATCTTAAGATACACAGAGAACGAGCAAGAGAACGACATTCAAACCCCAACCGAGGAGATGGCTGAAAACCAAGAAAATCCGCTACCTCCTGCGATTGTTGTTAATCAGAATCCTACTCTGCGTACTATGTATGATTATGCTAAACCTACTTTAATAGGAACTAAGTCAAGTATAGTTAGGCCTGCTATTGCTACGAATAATTTTGAACTAAAACCTAACACTATTCAAATCTACAACAATTTGTCAGTTTGATGGTTTGCAGGATGAGGATCCAAATACTCACTTAGCAAATTTCCTGGAATTCTATGATACATTTAAAATTAATGGCGTTTCTAACGATGCCATTCATCTTCAGTTATTCCCTTTTTCATTGAGGAACAAAGCTAAAAAGTGGTTGAACTCATTACCACGAGGGTCAATTACTACTTGGGAACAAATGACCGAAAAATTTTTATTAAAATATTTTCCACCGGCTAAAACAGCCAAATTACGTAATGATATCTCTTCGTTTGTGCAGATGGACTTAGAAACTCCTTACGATGCATAGGAGAGATACAAAGACCTACTACGAAGGTGTCCTCACCATGGATTACCTCTATGGTTGCAAGTTCAAACATTCTACAATGGTGTAAACCCTTCGACAAGACAGATGATTGATACAGCAGCCGGGGGAACCATCAATAACAAAACACCTGAAGAGGCTTACGAATTTATTGAAGAGATGTCACTAAATAACTATCAGTGGCAAGTCATGAGGACTAAGCCAACTAAAATAGTAGGCGTTTATAACATCGATTTGGTTGCTATGCTGTCAAACTAGGTAGAACTTTTAAATAGAAAGATTAATGGTTTACTTGGTTCTTCACAGGTACATCCAGTGATGAGGTGCGATTCGAATGGAGGAGGTGCATGCACAGAATATCAACCCTTCAACCCTAGCATCTTGGAGGAACAAGTCCAACATATGGGTAACAATAACTCTAGATCCCAAAATAACCCATATAGTAACACTTATAATGCAGGTTGGAGGAATCATCCTAATTTTTCGTGGGGCAGTCAAGGAAATCAAAGGCCACAACATCCTCTGGGTTTTCAACAACCACCCTATCAACAAGAAAAGAAACCGAACCTTGAAAAGATGTTATCTAAATTTATTTCAGTGTCAGAAACTCATTTCCAGAACATCGAGACAGCACTTAAAAATCAACAAGCGTCAATCCAAGGGCTCGAAACTCAGATAGGCCAGCTGTCCAAACTAATCTTTGAACGACCACAAGGTAGCTTGCTAAGTAATACTGAACCCAACCCAAGGGAACAGCTCAACGCAATCAATGTTCAAGATGAAGAAGGATTCGTAGAGCCTGAGCCAAAACCATGGAAAGAAACTGAGATAAGCAAAGGAAAAGGTGAGGTAGACCACAATGAGCAGAAATCGGTAAGTACAGAATACAAACCTCGTGTGCCATACCCTAATGCAACAAGGAAAGACCGCTCAAATGAACAATTTGGTAAATTCCTTAAACTCTTAAAAAAATTACATATTAACTTACCGTTTATTGAAGTTCTATCATAGATGCCAAACACAATGAAATTTTTAAAGGAGCTTTTAGTAAATAAGCGGAAGTTGGATGAGGCTTCGCATGTAGAGCTAAACGCAGTTTGCTCAGCTATTCTGCAGAATAAGCTACCCAACAAATTAAAAGATCCAGGGAGTTTTACATTTCCTTTCTTAATTGGTAATTTAGATGTTAATCATGCTTTACCTGATTTATGGGCTAGTATTAACGTCATGCCCTACAAAATGTTCAAAAAATTAGGTCTTGGGAAACCCAAGCAGACTAGGATGAGCATTCAATTAGCAGATAAAACTATAAGATTTCCTAGGGGTATTATTGAAGATGTGCTAGTTAAAATCGATAAATTTCTATTTTCTGTTGACTTCATTGTTCTAGACATAGAGGAGGATAGCAACACTCCTTTGATTTTAGGAAGGCCCTTTTTAGTGACTACTAAAACGATTATTGATGTTGGCACAAGTTAGCTCACACTTCGTGTGGGAGACAAAACAATCACCCTTCAAGCTTGCAATTCTGGCAACACATCAGAAATTGAAGGTGATCGTCTAAACCATTCTACTAAAACTGACAATATGGTGCAACCTACTTTGCAGGAAATGAGTCTGAAGGAAGTACATGAGCCATTCTCAAGAAATAGTAGAGGAACTATTCATGAAGAACGAAAGCTACAAATCGAGGAGCTAGATGAATGGCGAACGCATAAACTGAGAACACACGATAAACCAAAACAACGCCAGGATGAGCTCAATACCTTTCCAAATCAACTTAAGGTTGCAGATAAAGTTTTATTAGATGTCGCAGATCCTCACATTGTCACTGCCAAACCGAATGAAGAAACCTCTTACGGTACTTAGCATTTTTCCATTCGGTACAGTTGAGGTAAGTCATCCCAAGTTCGGCACTTTTACGGTAAACAATACTCGCCTAAAACCTTATTTTGATGAGATTCACAGCAGGACTGAGGAGTATAAACTCCTCGAATCACCATGACCATTCAACGGAGGGGTAAGTCGAGCTTAGACTATAAATAAGTGCTTCTCGAGAGGCAACCCGAGCACTAACAGTATTAACTACTTTAAATTTTAGTGTTTAAACACCTAACTTACTAACGGAGCTCTTGAATATAGGTTTCCCACACAGACACGGCCTAGCACACGGGCGTGCCTTAGGCCGTGTGGAAATAGGGCAAAAATTTCCTCAAACACGGGCTACGATAAATAGCCACAACTGTGCGACATGGTCGTGGGTGAACTTGCCAAAACAACACAGGCGTGCGACACTCCCGTGCCTGGAAACCGTGGCCAAACCTGTCAAATTAACACGAGCGTGCGACACGCCCGTGCCAACTACCCATAGTCGAACCTGTTAAATTAACACGGGCGTGGGCCTACATACACGGGCGTGGGAGAAGCGAACGAAGATAGATACGGCCGTGTGACACAGCCGTGTGCATCAACATGCCCAAGGAACACCGGCGTGGGCCAATTGTCAGAAGCGCCCAAATTTAAAATTCACGAATCACACGAGCAAAAGTTGGGGAACACTAGCGTGTTCCATGGCCGTGTACCCCAAAAATCTATAAATAGGCTACACTATTCATTGTCTTATTCACCCAAAAACCCTAACCCTAACCGCTGCAAGCTCACACGGCCTCCCTGCTACACCCGTGTGCCGCTTCCCACTCCAATTTTTACGCCCAATCTCTCTCCTTTAGCGTTTTTTTTTACTCTTTTCACTTCTATTTTACTTATTTTTAATGCTTATTATCAAAATAATCTTCATTTTTCTCATTTTACTTTCATTTTGCTCATTATTCTATCATTTAATTTGCATTCTTAGATTATTTAT
The DNA here is from genome assembly GCF_025698485.1 of Gossypium arboreum. Lineage (NCBI taxonomy): Eukaryota > Viridiplantae > Streptophyta > Magnoliopsida > Malvales > Malvaceae > Gossypium > Gossypium arboreum. Next base: position 11,095,714 of record NC_069072.1, on the reverse strand, counting down.
CATAACATTTAATGATTGAATCGAGTTGTTAGGAATGTCTCATTCTATTGTCATACCCATGCCATTACTATGCTCATTCTCATGCTATTACGATGCTAATGTCATGAAATTATTCTATCAAATTGATTATTTTGGCTGAGTTTGGTTAGTATTAGTAGTTTTGGCTGACATTGTTCGTTCAAATCCATGGCTTTTTCCTTTTCAAATTCGTTTACCTACTATTGTTCTTTTTTATATTGCAGGTTTACCATGTCGTCTTCACGAGGAAAGAAAACCGCTGTCCCTGCTTCAAAGAAAAGGAAGGGAGCGTCATCTTCCTCGGGTCCTACCATAGAAATTCACCACCCTTTCCTGCAATTTCCCACCGGACCCCAAGAAGAACATTTCCAAATACTCCGGGCCCGACCTTTAATTGTGGGCCGCTGCATCGACTGGGCTGCAATAGAGCAAGTTCAGTTGGCTGATGCAATTCGGGCCCTCCTAACAATAGACCTTTAGGAGCTTTTCTTTGGGATCATCGAGCCAATATATCTCAAGCTCACGATAGAACTATGCTCAACGTTTCATTTTCAGACCGTAATGACAAACTACAATGATCCCGGCACAGTCCAATTTCGCCTAGGGAGATTAGTCCGCCAGCTAAGCATCCCAGAATTCGGTACTGCACTGGGCTTATATACGGAGGAGTTCAAGGAGAAGAATGACTTACATGCTCTCAATCGCCACATCCATCATTCTCTCTCGAAGTGCTGGTGAGCTTTGGCCCCTGGCGCTGCTTCCTACAATCCTAGCCACTCCAAGGCATCGGTTCTCCCTCCGTCCCTGAGGTACTTACACGCCATCTTGGCTCACACATTAACACGGAAACGAGAGATCACTGGCATCGTCAACATTCACAACGCCTACTTTCTATGGTCTATGTCGCACGGGCACGTCATCGACCTTGCTTATTTCGTTGCCCTCGTCATTCAACACCAGACGGAGCGACATAGGAAGGGGGTAATCTCCATAGGGCCCTATGTGACGTGATTGGCACGACACTTCGGGCTCCTCGACACCGCGGCCCAAGAATCATCCTTGACACTCATTGGCTAGATGTCTTCACAAGGTATCTCGAGCATGCTAAGCATGAGGATGATTGAAAAGCACTGAGGAACCTACCCTCCCCAATATTGTCTCGCCCAATCTACCGAGGAAGAGGCCCCCGAGGACATTACTGACAATGTCCCTCCATGTCACGAGGACCTACCGGCTCAACCACCACCACCTTCTCGTCCAGTTCATGCGGCGGCTTCATATTCTGACATCTCTGAGTGCCTCACTCGATTCGAGCAACAGTGTTTTCAATGATTTGGTAACATTGATGCTACTTTACAGCAGATTTGTCAGCACTTCCACATCTCATCGCCACCCCCACCTCACAAACCATTTAGCGATGAAGATGTTTAAAAACTTTTATTTATTATTTTATGTTTTTACTTTTATTTTATTTTAGACTACTTTTTATTTTTCTTTCACCTTATTTTTATTAGGACTTATAATTATCATTTTACAATTTTTAATTTTGGCTAATTCCTATTGAGTACTTACCCTTACTTATATATTTCCTTAAAGAGTTCCTGATTCTATCACAGTTATAAAGAGCTCCAAAGCTCACTATTACTCAGGGACTCGAAACTCCACTGGGAAAGGTTCTCCATGACTTTCATGTCCTACTCGACCACAACTATAACCAACTTCAAATATAATATTCTTTTGGCGCAGGACTTATGGACTAATGAACCTCTACCACCGCCGGAGTATCCTCCTCCACCCCCAAGCCGATTATTCTCCAAACCTCCAGTTCAAGGAAATTCATTCATCACTCAGGAAGTTTAACTTCTCTCCCTATCTTTTTTTTTATATTCTCTTCTATAGATCTATCTTTGTACATTGAGGGCAATGTACATCTTAAGTGTGGGGGGGTATTCATTTTTATATCAGAAAAATCCCTGAATGATTGTCTTGTTTTCTCAAAAAGCTCTCATATCATGTTTAGGATAAGTTTTGATTGCTTTATGATTTTTATTGTTATATCTTAAATTAAAACATAGGCATTCATGCATTGATTATTTAAACTTTAAGACATTAGAGAATTAAGCATGATAAGTTAATTTTTAAGAATTTAAAATTTTAGGTTGTTTCCCCAAGGTTAGGTATTATATTGAGTTGAAATTCACAAGTTTAAACATCAAAAAGCCATAATTTTTGTGAGATCTTGAGCTTTCAAGAGCATCTATTAATTCTTTCATGCTCACTTTCATTATGAGTGCGTCAGTATTGAACTGTTATTCTAGAACTTGCTTGATTATGCATGTCAAGGCCACACTATTTGATTTGATATGTCAAAATGAGAAAGGCACTCAAGATTAATCCACTCATGCCATGAAAAGCCTACCTCCACGATTAACCTTTAGTAAACCCCGTTGAGCTAATAAGGCATTTCTTGTATTACCCTCAATATTAACCCATAACTCATTATTGTTGAAATCCCCTAAATTAATTTGATCCCTATTTTTGTCGAGATTTCAGTTTGAAATAATTTCTTAGCTATGTTTTATTCTATTTTGTTATTTGATTTGTTCTAAAAAAATGTATACATATTAGTAGTAGAGATCTTCTAAGCTAAAAAAGCTAAATTTTATATTCTGAGAAAAAAAGCTCTGTTGTACGCAATTGTTGACTAGTCATTTTTTTAGTTAGGCAATTTTTCAATTCAATCTCGATTTTAACCCTTTCTTTCAGCTTGTAGCCACACCCCCTAACCAAGCTCTTTACAACCCTCTAAAGACCTTTTGATTGATGTTTCATCTCAATTTATAGTGGTGGAGATTTGATTTTCATGCAAGCCTATGGTAATGACTTTTCATTATTGACTATTGAGTGCTTCATTTATTGTCCTTAAACACCTCGAGTGATTTGAGTGAATCTTTAGTGAGAATGTGAAACTCTGTGACATTTTGAATCAAAGATAATTACTTAGACGAGGGGAGACACCTATGTTTTCATGATAAAATACTCAACTTGGAATGTTTGAAACTTTGATATTCTGTAACACCCCCTACCCGTATCCATTGCCGGAATAGCGTACGAGGCATTACTGGAGTTTACTGAACATTTTCAGACAATTCTGAGTCATTTATTATCCATATTTTGAAAATAATCATAACGCCTCTCTATTGGGCCCTCGAAACCCAAAACACACATTAGAAACCAACTGGAATAAAATCGGGATCATAGAAAAAAAATTCGCAAAATCTTGAATTATATTTTCATCTAAGTACTTACCATTTTAATGCTCCTTATAATTAAACATGTTACCATTCAATCAATAGCTTGGCACTTTTCTAAGCGTCAAACAGCAACATTGTTAGTATACTTGCACATATTTCATACAAATTCAAGATTGATATACCTATTTTCTCGACATATCGCACTTGAGTTTAATAATAGTCTCAACTTACATAATTTCCTTGTATCAACATATCAAAGATAATCATATATGTACATGTCATGAAACATATCATGCTCTTACCATTTCTTCATAAGCATATATCATTTATTTCGTTATATCAATATTTCATGCTCCATCATTTCCATATATTTTATGTATATTTATTCCGGTAATAGTTTATATCAAACTTAACATAAATTATATTCCATGTACTTATACTTATTACGTTTATCTATTTTCATAATTATTTCATACAACTATCTTGTACATATATTTCCATATAACTAGTTTTTGTAAACATTTCACACAACCATTTCATATAACCATTCGTCATCTGATACATATTACCTAAAAATCAATTGTTCAATAGATGTCATAGCATCTCCCATCCACAGTGTTATTTATCTTTAACATGATGCCATAGTGTCTTTCAACTATGGTCTTACTCATTTTCTATCATGTTGCCATGGTATCTTTCAACCATGGTCTTATTCATTTCATATCACGTTGCCATGGTATCTTTCAACCATGGCCTTATTCATTTCATATCACGCTGCCATGGTATCTTTCAACCATGGTCTTTCACATTTCATATCAGGTTACCATGGTATCTTTCAACCATGGTCTTACATTTCATATCAGAGAGCACACTCCTGCGAACCTCATCTTTACAGTGGGATTACCAGCCTAGGATAAATCCCCTGTAATATAAACTCATAGAGTATTATCGGGATTACCAGTCCAGGCTAAATCCCCTGCAACGACAATTACTCTAATGAGCTTGGATCTGAATTACCAGTCCAGGCTAAATTCAGACCCTAATTCGGATTATCCATCCGGGCTAAATCCATTTTACATGTATTCTTCGGGAGGGCTATATCAGGATAGGATCACCCATCCGGGCTAGATCCTTTTTACCGTCAATTCCTTCTCAGAGATCCATCGAATTTTCCTTTCATTCAACCGGGATTTCTTTTCTTATTGACTTCAATCTTTAACTTGATTTTTCTCTCTCCTCCATCTTTTATTTCTTGAATCCAACTTGATATTCTTGCTCCCCATCATCTCCTTGCTATCTTTCTCTCTTGATGGCTATGGAAATTCTTTCAATTTTTAGGTGAAAATAATGAATTTTTGGTGGAAGGACTAAATTGTAAAGAAAGAAAACTTCTTTTCTTCTTATTCTCTTACGTTGGTTTGCATGGGAAAGGAAAGATGATGATAATTCTTCATCTTTCCTTCCTTTTATACTAAATAAATAATAATATAATAATAATAATAAATATCTCATAAAAATATTAATAAAATAATATTTATCTAATTAATTAATTTAAAATATCATCAACATAATAATTACATTCTAGAATTCTCTCTCTTACTAATTGACCATTTTTCCCTTCATGATCTTTTAGAATTTCATCCTTGAGTCATCACTTAATTTGGTAAAATTACGATTTAGTCCCTCATAATTTTCACCTATTCAATTTGGTCCTAATTCAACAATTTTTCTTGGTTTCTAGATCATTCCACCCTTAAAATATTTGCACCATTAGCCCTTCAAATTTTTTATACTTACACTTCAACCCCTTAAATTTTAATTATTTATTCTTGTGCAACAAGACTTTTCTCATCTTTGCAATTTAGTCCTTTCTTGAATTAATATATCATAATATACTTCCCAATATTGACATAACTCAAAATTTCTCTTTTTATCACTTTATTTCCTTATTTTACTATATCACGGATAATATTTTACTGTAAAAATTTTCAGGGTATTACTTGTTCTTTCTGTTGAATTTTCAATGTATGATTACCTATGGATTATTTTGAGATATTATCGATAGAAATTATAAGTTGAGAAGAATTTATTTTGATTATGAGTTGAGGATTTTGCTTGAGGACAAACAAATGCTTAAGTGTGGAGGTATTTGATAAACCGTAATTTATACATATTTTTACCCCATGCTTAACACATTTTATGGATGATTTTTCCTTAGAATTGGTGAATTCAATGCTCTTAATGCCTTAATTTCATGTTTTATACTTAGGTGAGCATAGGAAAGCGAAAGGAACGAGAAACGGGCTAAAAACGGAAAAAATAGGCCAACGTACGAAATCAACACGGCCTAAACTTCTTCACACGGGCAGACCACACAGCCGTGTAATTTAGCAGAATCAAAGCACAACTCACACGGGTAGAACACACACCAGTGCCATTCTAACAGGCTCGAGCACGGCCTGAAGTAATCGCACACGGGCGTGTCCCTGCCGAGCCCAAGTTGAGTCCAATTCGAAAAAGGCCAATTTTGAGGGTTCTTAGGCATTCCAAAGCCTATAAATACACCCTAAAGGAGGAGGAAAAGGACAGACATAGAGGAGGAGGCAGGGAACTCCTTAAGGAAAGCCGATTAATCCTTCTCAGAAGCCGGATTCATCATCAAGCTTGAAGATCTCCACTCAATTTCCCTTCAGGAGTTTTGGGTTTTCTTTATGTTTTTTATTCATTATTCTTTTGAGATGTTTTCATTTTTAGTTATGAACTAAATCCCCTAAATACCTAGGGGGAATGAAACCTAAGACGAATCTTGTTATTATTTTCTGAATTGTATGATATATATTTGACTTGTTCTTAATTATGTGTTCATAATTCTTATTTTGATATTCCAGAGTAATGATTCAAGTTAAGCTCTTATTCAGAGAAGGAATAGACCCTGTCTAAGAGTTCATTTTTCATAATTAAGCAAAGTTGGTTGCGCGCCTAGAGATAGGGTGACAAGATTTTGAGGGATTAGGGTGAAACCTAATAAGGGGATCCATAGATCAAGTTAATGCAATCCTAGGGAGTTAATTAGAAAGAGATTTCAATTAGTCAACCTAAGGTTAGACGTTGTTAGTCTCGAGAGGGATAATAATATAACTTAGGGATTTCTACGGATCAAGTCAAATGAATAAATCGTCCGATTCAGAGTCAAATAATAAGTGAAGTCTAGGTGGATTTTTCCATAGGTATTGTTTTAATTCAATCGTTTTTCCAAAAGAAATTCCCCAATTTTATTTTCTGCGAATTCTTAGTTTAGTTAATTAGTTAGTTAAAACAAACCCCATTATTCTTAGGCTAGATAATAAAAAGATAGTCATTACTAGTACTTTTAGGGGTTTGACAATCCGGTCTTGCTAAAACTATACTACTGTTCGATATGTACACTTGCATTCATCGTGATAATAGTTAGTTTCAAGAACAATTCATTATAAATTTATAAAACTTACCACACGAATATCACGATCAAAATTCCTAGGGATAGAATGATAGAGCTACGAACAACTCTTAAGGAATGAAGATTACAAATCGAGGAACTAGATGAATGGCGAACAACAGTTAAGGAGAAACCGAGGATACATGATGAACCAAAGTAGTGTCATGATGAACTTAAAGGTGAATCAAATCAACTTAAGGCTGGAGACAAAGTACTGTTAGATGAAGCAGACCCTCGTGTTGCCACTGCTGATCCTAATGGAGCAATCCCTTTTTCAATACTTAACGTTTTCCCATATGGTACAGTCGAGGTAACTCATTCCAAATTCGACACTTTTTAGGTAAATAGTACTCGTCTAAAACCTTATTTTGATAAGATTGATAGCAGGAATGAGGAGTTTCAACTCCTCGAGCCACCATGATCGTGCAAATATGAGGTAAGTCCAGCTTAGGCTCTAAATAAGCGCTTCTCGGGAGGTAACCCGAGCACTAACACCACTAACTAATTTATTTTTATCTATTTTTCGTGTTTAAATGCAAGTTTTTTTACCCACAAGGCTTGAACACAGGGGTGTGTCCTTGGCCGTGTGGAAATAGTGCTTAAATCACCCAAAATCGACAGACAAGGGCTAAAAGATATCACACGGATGTGGGACACGGCCGTGTGGACCACACGGCTTGGACGCACAGGCATGTACCAGGCCGTGTGAAAACTGGAGCTAAATTTTCAAATTTTAAATAAGTCAGGGAGCTCCACGAGCAAGGTACACGGCCGTGTGTTTGGACCCACAGACGTGGGAGAAGAAAACAACGAAGCACACGACCGTGCGATACGGCCGTGTGAACTACACGATTGGGACACACGGGCGTGTTTAAGGCCAGTAACGAATGGGCATTAAATTTTCACGAAAAACACAGGCTAACCATGAGCCATACAAGCGTGTGACACGGCTATGTGGCCTAACACGGGCCTCACACGACCGTGCCCCCATTTAACCCTAATCCCCTTTTCATATTTTTCCTAGTTTGTTTTTTTCTGATCTCTTCTTCCCTAAGCCGCCGTCTACCCCAAATCCGGCCACTACCTGGCTCCTCTTCTTGCTCTCCTTCTCTTCTTTTTTCCTTTCTTTTTTTTCCTTCTCTTTTCTTTCTTTCTTTCCTCTTTCTTTTCCTTTCTCGCCTCTCCTCTTTCTTCCTCATTTTTCTCTTTCCCGCACGGCCACCAGCCCACCCTCTAGCCACCGTAGCCCCACCATCCGACCCTTAGCCCGTAGTCACCCTCACCCGATGCCCCAAAAGCTATCGCGCACCACCTTCACCCTTACCCAGCGTGCACTCCAGCAACAGCCCCCACCCCCAGCCAGCAACCCCAACATCCACCCTTGCCCGGGTCCACGTCGCCCTTTCTTCCGACTGACCACCCTTCATATAGTCGGTTTTCCCTTTTACCCTTTATATTTATTTATTTATTTATTTTTAATTATTATTCTTCATTATTATTATTACTGTTATTATTCATTATATTTGCTATTAAGTATTATTATTATGATTATTATTCCTTTATTACTATTTTGTTGGTTGTGGTTTTCTGATTCTTTCATCTTTGCTCTTTACTCTATCCTATTCTGCTATTTTAGTATTAATACAATATTTTCCCCTATTTGCATCCATATGTTTCATTTTGCTTTAGCTGTTCTTAAAAAATAATATTTAGCTTTTTCTTTTGCATCTTTTTGCTTAATTAGTATTATTGTTTCACTTTTTCTTCTTATCAACGTTATATTAATCATGCATATAGTTTTTGCTCTTTAGGTCCCTACCTTCTTTAGTACATATTCTGTGCGAGATATATTTTTATAACTAAGGGTGACTCTATTTAGACATGTGGATTGAATATTTGGTGATGCCTTGTTACTAATAAATTTTTTTAATTTTTAGGCACACAATGACAAACACACGAGGCAAGAAGATTGTCATCCCTGCTTCCAAAAAGCGAAAATGTCCCGGTAAGACCTCCTCATCAACCGCTTCGGCCGCAACTCGCCATCCTTTGCTCCAATTTTCATCAAACAACCAGGAGGATTTATATCAGCTTTTCAGCATATGAACCTTCAGTGTGAGCCGTTACATTGATTGGGTCGAGCTAGAGCAGGTCCTTTTGGCTAATGATGTGCGTGCAATTATTACCACAACCCCGTGGAACAGGTTCTTCACCATCATCGAGCCCACCTACTCGGAGCTCACCTTAGAGTTTGGCACCACATTTTCAGTCCAGCGGGTCATGTCAGTCCATGACGAGCCCGGCACTATCACCTTTCGCCTTGGCGGGATGGTGCGACACATGAGCGTCCCAGAGTTCGGTGCTACGTTGGGACTTTCTACAGAGGAATCCATAAGTGCCGAGGACTTTTTTCGCGATGTTGGACTGATAAACCGTAATTTATACATATTTTTACCTCATGCTTAGCATATTTTTGGATTAATTATCCTTAGATTTGGTGAATTCTATGCTCCTAATCCTTTAATTTCATGTTTTATACTTAGGTGAGCATAAGAGAGTAAAAAGAGTGAGAAACGGGCTGAAAAAGGAGAAAATGGACCAACATGTAAAATCAACATGGCCTGGACTTCTGTACACGGGCAAACCACACGCCCGTGTCCTTTTAGTAGAATCGAGCAAGTCTTACATGGGTAGACCATACGACCGTGTCTATTTAACAGACTCGAACACGGTATGAAGCAATCGCACATGGGCGTGTCACACGGGCGTGCCCCTGTCGAGCCCAAGTCTAGTCCTATTCGGAAAAGGCCACTCTTAAAGGTTTAGAAGGATTCTAAAGCCTATATAAACACCCTAGGAGCTACCAAAAAGGGACACACAGAGTAGGAGGTAGGGAATTACTCGAAGAAAGCCAATTGATCCATCTCAGAAGTCAGATTCACCTTCAAGACTGAAGATCTCCCTTCAATTCCCTTCAAGAGTTCTTGGGTTTTCTTTATGTTTTGTTATAATTATTCTTTTGAGATGTTTTCTTTCATAAATATGAACTAAACCCCCTAAATACCTAAGGGGAATGAAACCTAAGACGGGTCTTATTATTATTATCTGAATTGTATGATAAATATTTGACTTATTCTTAATTATGAGTTCTTAATTCTTGCTTTAATATTCCAAGATATTGATTCAAGTACTGATGTGCTTATTCAGAGGAGAAAAAGTCTCTATCTAGGAGTAGATCTAACATAATTAAGCGGAGTTGATTGCACGCCTAGAGATAGGGTAACAAGATTTTACCGGATTAGGGTGAAACCTAATAAGGGAATCCATAGATTTAGTTAATGCAACACTAGGGAGTTAATTAGAAAGAGATTTCAATTAATCAACCTAGGGTTAGATGTTGTTAGTCTCAAGAGAGATAATAATATAAATTAGGGATTTCTACGGATCAAGTCAAGTGAATAAATCGTCTGATTCAGAGTCAATAACAAGTGAAGTCTAGGTGGATTTTTCCCTTAGGTATTGTCCAAATCATTCAGTTTTCCCAAAAGTTATTTCCCTAATTTACTTTCAGTGTATTCTTAGTTTAGTAATTAGCTTAGATAAAACAAACCCTTTTATTTTTAGGCTAGATAATAAAAAGAAAGTTAATACTAGTACTTTTAGTTTCTTTGGGTTCGACAACCCGGTCTTGCCATGAGCTATACTGCTGTTCGATAAGGTGCGCTTGCCTTTGTCGTGATAATAGTTAGTTTTCAAGAACGGACATTCATAAATTATAAAACTTATTGCACATATCACATCACACGATCATGGACTGAGCTCACGGGTGGCCCAACTAACTATGACGTGAGTTGCTCGACGGCGACGCACCTCTTTCCGGCCCTACGGTATATTCACGCCCTACTAGCTCACACTTTGACAGGTCGGAGAGAGAGCACAGGTGTGGTTAGTACTTATGACGTATATTTCCTATGGAGCATGACTACCGGACATGTGTTTGATTTGGCATATTTCATCGCACTCGCTTGCCACAACCAAACTGAATGCTAGAAGAAGGGCCCTATCTTTCTCGACCTTTATGTGACTTGTCTCGCTCGGTACTTCGGCCTCTTCAACACTCCAAAGATGTCATCAACACTCATACTAGTAGACCAGATGTCTCCTCAGGGAATTTCTAGTATGATCCACATGAGGATGATAGAGCGTCGTCGTGGATTTGACCCCCTAAGTATAGACTCGTTCACTCTGATGACCAGGATAAGCCAGAGGACATTACTGATGATGTCCCTCCTCCTCACGAGGACCCACACCTACTACCACCATCGAGTCACCGACCTCCTACTGCCACCGTGACCGATATATCCGAGCAACTCACTCATTTCGAGCTTTTGCGAGGTTCAACAGCATCAAGGCAACTCTGCCACAGATCTACTAGCACTTCCATATCTCGCCTCCACCACCACCACCTCGTGACGCTGACGCATCTGATGATGAGGACCTCTAAGTCCATTTATTTTATTTTTTAAAATTTTAATTTTATTTTTCTTTTATTTATTTTTGAAGACTTATGTTTTATATTTTGAACTATATTTATCTTTATGGTTATTATCGAGTAACCCCTTCATTCTCTTCCATAGTTGTGTTTATTTTCTTACTAGTAACTTAGAATCATGCCTTTCATTAGCCTTATCTACAATTCTAGCTTTTGCTATTCCAAGGATTTCATCCAAAAATGTAAGGCAGCATTGCTTCTCTCCCTCTCTTCTGATATTATGCTTATATGGTTATTATCGATCTTTGTATATTGAGGAAAACGTACATCTTAAGTGTGGGGAGGTTATTTATATGATTATTAGAAAATCCCCGAATTATATCTTGTTCTCAAATAATTTTCTCATATTACTATTAGAATGAATTTTGATTGATTTATGATTTTTATTAATATGTTTTGGATTAAAACATAGGTAATTGTGCATTGATTATTTAAACTTTAGAACAATAGAGAATCAAGCATGATAAGTTGACTTTTGAGAATTTAAATTGCTAGGTTGTTTCCTTGAATTGAGGTATTATCTTGAAGTTTCAAATTTATAGGATTGACATCAAATACCCATAATTTTTGTGAGATTTTGAGCCTTTAGAGCATACATTTTTTTCTTGCTCACTTTATTATTGGTTATGAGTGTGTCAATATTGAATTGTTATTGTAGAACTTTCTTTGATTATACATGTCGAGACCACACCTTTGATTTGATATACTGAGATGATAAAGGCACCTAAGTTTTAACCTACTTACCCCACAAAAAGCATACCTTCATAATTAACCCTTAGTGAACCCCTTTGAGCTTAACAAACCATTTTTTAATTTACCCTAAATTTTAACCCCTATATCATACTTTTTGATTCGTTGAGAATTTTTCCTATTTTATTGATTCCCTTTTTGTCGAGATTTGATTTGGTTAATTGCCTAACTATTTTCTTTCATCTCAGTTGTATAATTCTCTCTCATTATTTATTCTTATTCTTAAAAAAAAAGAAAAGAAAAGAAAAGTATATATTATATATATTTACATATATGTTTATTATTATTAGTTCTTTGTTTGAGCTTAAGTATTTAATTCCAAATTCTGAGAAGAAGCTCATGTTTATCTTTAATAAACTCGATTGATGTAATTATTTAATGTTAGTTTATTTTTCCAGTTAAGTAATTTATCAATTCGATCTCGATTCTAACCCTCTTTTTCAGCCTTTATTCACACCTTTAACCCAAGCCCCATTACAACCCTGTTAAAGACCTTTTGATTCGTGTATCATCTCATTTATAGTAGTGGAGATTTGATTTTCATGCAAGCCTATGGTAATAACTTTTCATGTTTGACTATTGAGTGCTTAATTAGTGAACCTTAAATACTTCGAGTGATTTGAGTGAATCTTTAGTAGGATGTCAACTCTTGTCAATTTCGAATTAAAGGTGATTACTTAGATAAATGGGGATACCTATGATTTTATGATTAAAATGCTCAACTTGGATTGTTTGAAAATTTGATGTTCTTTTAGTAGAATTCTCAATATCTGATTATTTGTGGATTACTTTGAAACATTATTGATGAGAATTATAAGTTGAGAAGGATTTATTTTAATTGTGAGTTGAGGATTTTGCTTGAGGACAAGCAAATGCTTAAGTGTGGGGATCTTTGATAAGCCATAATATATACTTATTTTTATCCCATGCTTGGCATATTTTGGATGATTTATCATAAGATTTAGTGAATTTGATGCTTCTAATCCTTTAATTTCATTTTTTATACTCAGGTAAGCATAGGAAGGTGAAAAGAGCAAGAAACGGGCCAAAAACAGACAAAATAGGCTTATCTTAGTATTTCACACGGGTAAACCACACGCCCGTATGATACACACAGGAAGGCCACACGCCCGTGTTTCATGGTCGTGTCGACTAAAAACCAACTCAAAATTGCAAATGGCCTAAGCACCCTCACACGAGCATGGCACACGGCCGTGTCCTTGTCGAACCCAAGTCTAATTCTATTCGAAAAAGACTAATTTGGGGCTATTTTGGGCATTCCAAAGTCTATTTAAACACCCTAGAAGAGGATCAAAAGGGGGACGAAGAGTAGAAAGCAAAAATAATTAGGAATAGCCATCGAAATCAGCTCGGAAGCAAGATCTACTTCAAGACTGAAGATCTCCATTCAATTTCCTTAGAAGTTCTTTGGGTTTCTTTATGTTTTGTTATTTTCCCAATTTTGAGATGTTTTCCATTATTATGAACTAAACTCCCTAAATACCTAAGGGGGATGAAACCTAAGATGGATCTTATTACTATTTGTATTATATGATAAATACTTGTTCTTATTCTTAATTATGAGTTTTAATCCTTGCTTTAATTTTCCAGGATATTAATTCAGGTTTTGATGTGCTTATTCAGTGGAGCAAAAGTCCCTATTTAATAGTATATCTCCCATAATTAAGCGGAGTTGCATGCAATCCTAGAGATAGGACGACATAAATCTTCCAAATTAGAGTCAAATCTAATAAAGGAGTCCATAGATCGAGTTAATGTGACAATAGGGGTTTTAATTAGAAAGAGATTTCAATTAATCAACCTAGATTCAGTTGTTTTTAGTCTCGAGAGAGATATAACATAAATCAGGGATTTCTACGAATTAAGTCAAGTGAATAAATCGTCTAACTCAAAAGTAAAAAGTGAAGTCTAGGTGAATTCTTCCTTGGGTATTATCTTCTTCATCGGTTTTCCAAAAGTATTTTCCAACCTTAATCTCTGTCATAATCCTAGTCAATTAGATAATTAGTCTTAGTTTAAAACATCCCTTAATTCTTAGGCTAGATAATAAAAAGATAGTAATTACTAGTACTTTTAGTCCTTGTGGATACGATATTTCCGGTCTCACCATAACTATACTACTATTCGATAGGTACGCTTGCCTTAGTCGAATTTTTAGTTAGTTTAGCTACCAGCAGGGAGTTTGATTTTATTCTAGGCATGGATTGGTTTGTAAAGTATCGAGTCAGTTTGGATTGTGCAACAAATAGGGTAACTCTGAAAACTGAGGATGGTGTAGAGATTACTATGGTAGATAAGTGTCAAGATTACCTCTCTAATGTAATCTCCACTATGGTAGCTAGGGTGTAAAGCATTCTTGGCTTATGTGCATGACATGAGTGCTGATGTTTTTGCTGTGGAGAGCATTCAAATAGTTAGAGAATTTTTTGATATCTTTCCCGATGAATTGTCGAGGTTACTATAAGATAAGGAGGTCAAGTTCGGAATTGAAGTACTGCCTGAGACAGCTCCGATGTCCATTGCTCCCTACCGCATAGCACTGAAGAAGCTTATGGAACTAAAGTTTCAGCTTCAAGAACTTTTTGATAGAGGGTTTATCAGACCTAGTATGTCTTCGTGGGGAGCACCAGTTCTCTTTGTTAAAAATAAAGATGGTACTATAAGGATACATGTGGATTACCAACAATTAAATAAGTTTATGGTAAAGAATAAGTACCCACTTCTGAGGATTGAGAATTAGTTTGACCAGTTCCATGGGGCATCGATTTTCTCCAAGATTTATCTTCATTCTGGGTACCATCAGTTGAAAGTAAAGGAAGCTAATGTGCATAAGGCTTCATTTAGGACACGTTATAGTTATTACAAGTTTCTTGTCATGCCATTCGATTTGACGAATGCTTCACCTGTGTTCATGGAAATCATGAACAGGGTATTTCAGTTGTATTTGGATTAGTTCATCATAGCATTGATGACATCCTGGTATACTTTAAGATTGAGGTTGATCATGATGAACATCTTAGAGTGGTTCTACAGATTCTCATTAAGAAAAAGCTCTACACTAAGTTGAGCAAATGTGAGTTCTAGTTAAGAGAAGTTACTTTTCTAGGACTCGTGGTTTTTGCCGAGAGAATCTGTGTAGACCTGAAAAAGATTGAAGTTGTACTTGAATGGAAACAGCCTAGGAATGTGTCTAAGATCTAGAGTTTTCTCAATTTAGTGGGTTACTATCAAAGATTTGTTAAGAGGTTCTCGCTTATCTCAGCTCCCTTGACTAAGTTGTTGTGTAAGAACACACCTTTTGTGTAAACCGTTGAGCAGTAATCAAGCTTTGAGAAGTTAAAATTTATTTTGACTCAGGCACCTATTCTGATACAACCTGAATCCGAAAAGGAGTTCGTAATGTATAGTGATGCATCTCACACAGGTTTGGGTTGTGTATTGATGCAAGAGGGTAAGGTGGTGGCTTACGCGTCTAGACAGCTTAAGTCACGTGAAGATAACTATTTGACGCACGACCTTAAGTTAGCTACAGTTGTCTTTGTACTGAATATTTGGAGGCACTATTTGTATAGTGATAGATGTATCATTTACACTGATCACAAAAGCCTCAAGTACCTCCTATTAAAAAAGAGTTGAATATTAGGTAACGTAGATGGATTGAATTGCTTAAGGACTATGACTGTGTCATTGAGTGTCATCTTAGTAAGGCCAATATTGTAGTCGATGCTCTTAGTCGAAGGTCGATGTCTGATTTGAGGGCAATGTTTGCCCACCTAAGTCTATTTGAATGTGGTGGTTTGTTAGCCAAGTTGCAAGTTAAGTAGACTTGGATTGATCAAATTTGAGGTAAACAGTTGTTGGATGACTCTCTAGTTCTTCAGGTTCAGCAGGTTGATGAGGGTAAGACCTCAGATTTTAGGTTCAATAGTGAGGGCGTTCTGTGCTTTAGAGGTCAGGTTTTGTGTGCTAAATGACACTAAGTTGCAACAGTCTATCTCATAGAAAGCGCATAACAACCCTTATGCTATGCATCCCGGTGGAAGTAAGATGTGTTATAATCTCAGAGAGTTGTATTGGTAGCCCGGTTTGAAATATGAGGTAACTACTTTTATTTCTCGATGTTTGACGTGCCAGCAAGTTAAGGCTAAACACCAACTTCCTTTAGGTTTGATTCAACCCGTTAATATTTCTCTTTGAAAATAAGAACGAGTGACTATGGACTTTATTAGTGGGTTAACCTTAACATCTACTAAGAAAGATTCTGTTTAGGTCATTATAGATCGATTGACCAAGTTTGTATGTTTCCTTTCGATTAGGACCGATTATTCTCTGCAAAAGTTGGCGAAGTTGTACATCTCCGAGATAGTAAGACTTCATTGGGTTCCTGTGTTGATTATCTTAGATCGAGGCCCACGATTTACATCTCGATTTTGGAAAAAACTGCATGAGGCTTCGGGTACTCGGTTATACTTCAATACTGCATTCCATCCACAGACTGATGGACAATTTGAGAGGGTGATTCACGTATTAAAGTATATGCTACGGAGTTGTGTTATCAATTTTCACGATAGTCAAGAGAAGTTTATACCATTGGCTGAATTTTCTTATAATAATAGCTTTCAATCTAGTATTCAGATGGCACTATATGAGGCTCTTTACAGTCGTAAGTGTCACTCTTTTATGTTGGACCGAGTTGGGTGAGAGGAGGATTATGGGTCCGAATTTGGTTTTTGAGACTGAAGATAAGGTTAGATTGATTCGAGATCGTCTTAAGGGCAAGTTGAGTCTTAGGTTCATTGGGCCTTATCATGTTTTGAGACGAGTTGGGTCGATCGCCTATCAATTAGAGTTACCTCCAAAATTAGACTGTATACATGATGTTTTTCACATCTCTATGTTAAAATGGTATCGGTCTGATCGATCTCACATTGTACTTATTGAGGAAATTGAGACAAGGTCGGATTTGACATTCAAGGAAGAACCAATTCAAATTCTAGATCGAGAGTTTAAGGTCTTGAGGAAGAACACTATTCCGTTATTTAAGGTTTTGTGGCGGAATCATGATACAGAGGAAGCCACATGGGAGCCAGAGGGCTCAATTCGACAACAATACCCACATCTGTTTAAGTCAGGTAAATTTTGAGGCCGAAATTTCTTTTAAGATGGAGAGTTGTAATGCCCCAAAATCTTAGTTTTTGAATTGTTAAAATTTTTAAATTGAATTAATCTAGTTCAGTGGTTAAATGTTGTGCTTGTGTGTGAAAGGTTCTGGGTCTGATTCTTTTCACTTGAATTTTTATTAATTTTGGCCCCACCCCTATCTTTAAAATTATAGCTTATATTTAATTTTCGCTCAACTGATAACAGAATGAGTCTGTTAGTTCAATGGTACAATTTTAACTTACCCTTTGGTCCTATGTTTGAATCTTTGCACGTGTAAACGGGAATATTTTTTACTATTTCTTACATATGTCGCCCATGTGGTAGAATTTGGGTAGAATTTTAATTCTTAAGGAAATCTGATAAGCAGAATGTACTAGATTTCGTGGGGAAAATGGGTAGCTTTAAAATTATTTTTTGAAAATTTCCAATTTTTTTTCCAAAATCTCTCCCACTCCTACTCTCTCTCACGTCTCTTTCCTCTTTCCAAAAAACTACCATCACTCTTCCACTCCTCTCCTACCTTGTCATTCCAAGTTTTTTACCCTCTTCTTTTATTTTTCACATTCCTTTTTTGTAGTTATTTTCTTTTTGCTCTTCTCGTTCACTTTTGTCATTGTATTGCCTTTTTGTGCTACCATCCTTTGTCAAATGATTGTGTGGTGTAAGTATCGTAATTGTTTCTATAGATTTGTTCGTAGCTAAATCTTAGTATGAATATTGTTATGTTTCCTTGATAGGTTAATCTGTTTTACCTAGTACTTTTGTTAGGAAACGAATGTAAGGCGTACGACATCCCTCTAGTGACCTAGGCATCATTTTAGGCTATTTTTTCTTAAGGATAAGTGATCAATTTGCGGTTTAAGGTTGAATATCGGTGTTAGGATTGTGTTGTTGGTGTTTGCAACCGAGTTAGAGGCTCAAAATTTTAGATTATTGTTATCAATTCTCACATTCTTATTGTCGAATTTAGGTACTGGAATTTCGATTGTGATGTGGGCATCAAGAAATGATTAGGTGTGTAATGAAAAACCTAAAAAATAGCGAACGGCGCGAAGCTGAAAGTGGACTATCAACGCCACACAGCCATGTGCCAAACTGTGTGGACCACATAGGCTGGGCCAGTTGGGTCGTGTGGAAAACACGGGCGTAGGACCACACAGGCTAGGCTAGTTGGTTGTGTAGGCCACATGGGCATGTGGGCCCATTTTCTTAAATTTTGCTTAGGGTCGTATCAATGTGTGATTCATATTTTAACCACTCCATAGGGTCCGTACTGTATAAATTGAAAACTTGACATCTGTTATTATGCTACTGTTTGTAATGTGGATAATGTATGTGAAATATGTATATGATCTGTAATCGAATAATTCTATTAGCACGTTTTGATGTGGATAGCTTGTATGACATATATGCATTTGATATTTGTTAGTATGTGCATGTGTATTAGAATGGGATAATGATGTGACGAAAGAAGTGTTGGTAGTTTAATAATTTGCCTGGTGGTTATACCACATGACTGTACTGGTGGCCCAGCCACACTTATCTGTTCTGGCGGATAATCCAATATTATATCCGACAGCTTAATTGCGCTATTCTGAAAAGTGACTTACGCTCACTTATAGGTGTGTAGGGTTGGATAGGTGCTTAATACCCTATTTGATGTGTAGGGACAAACGAATATGGAATGTAACGGATGGAGGTAGGATTTGAATATATATTTGATTATGCATTTGTATCTAATTATGAAAATGCATCTGATTCTGTATCTAAGTTGCACCTATATGTTCAACTGATATTTATTAAAAAAAAACTTATTTAAAATTTTTTAAGTTAAAAAATGCCTCATGTCACAAAATGAGTAACAAAGTATAGTTTAGGAACTACTTTAAATAACAAAATATACTTTAAGTACTACTTGTGATAAAATTGAATTTAAGTACCAATTTAAGAAAATAATTTAATCTTTTTAGTTCAATAAAAAATATAATTTAAGTACTACTTTAAATAATAAAACATTCACTTGTTACAACTTAAGAAGACAGGTTCTTTGAATTGATGCATTGCGAAGAAGGTCAAGTTAGATAAATTCTGAACCCTAAAGAAGCCAACATTAAACAGACATGTGTCACTAGAAGCCAAAAAATTATCATTACTTGCATCTATCTTTGCATAGATTGAGTGTAACGTAATTTAGATTAGTTGGAGCGTTAGAAATGTTTTCTCACTTAAATTTATAATAATGATTTTTACGAATATAAATAAAATTAATTAAAAATCATTTAAATTAATATGAACCTTAATGATTGAAAGCATTAAAAGGAATCCCAGTGACCCAGTAGCCCTCCCTGGGTTCACTAAAAAGATGAATATAAAGTAATTTTCTTTACTGCTCTCACCATTTTATCAAAACATAGCAGATCAATTCTATGCCATTCATGCAGAAGTGGAGTCGGATGATGATGCAGCCCTCTTCTTGGCAAAGTATTCCTCAGCTCGAGCAAGATTCTTTGCAACTGAAGGCTTAACCCACTTCTTGCGCCCAGGCAGTACAGTGAGAGAGCAACCGGCAGCCTCAAGCTTTTCCTTTGCAGATGCTGAAAAGGCACGGGCCTTCAAGTTCAGCTTTACCTTCAGCTCCCCGTCACCAAGAATCTAAATCAACACGATTTATAATCAATAACAATGAATATTTTGATTTAAAAACATGTTCGATTATTGCAATTACAATTCTTTCAGTCTTTGCATGAGAGAACTGATTAAGAAGGTAGAATTCCATTGTTATTTCCATTACTTAATGCTTCATGCAAGATAGAAACACAATTTCCTACTCAAGTTGATCTCCAGATCAAGTAGCATTGGGGTCATTATACTTAAACAAAGTCTGAAAGGGGCTCTGTTATAATGTAAATCCAAGAGCATATTCACCTTCAAAGGGAGTTTCCTCTCTCTTCCTGAAGGGTTGATCAAACCCTTCCCCTTTAAAGTCTCCAACGACACCTCATCTCCCTCTTGAAATCCAGCTGTTTCGATGTCTTTTAAGTTAACCGGTATGTATTTTGGTAATCCCGCATGCATACCTTGCAATGTCAAATGAAAATAGCTTTAATTTAAACACTAAGCAAATATATATATTTAAGCATGCATGCATGTATGGTTGATATATATGTCATACTAAAAGGCAAAATAATTTTATTAATGGAAGAGATAAAGTACAGAAGGTTTTTGTAATAGTGGTGAGCAAAACCAATTATAATTTATTCAAACTAAACCACTATTTCTTTAATTATTTTTATTTCATTACATAAAAAAAAACCTCCTATTTCTAAATTAGCAAAAATATAAAATACTAAAATATAATTCTTTTAGAACTTTAAAACCAATCAACCAAATCACAAATTTGGCCTGCTTTTTATCTTGCTTTTAGAAAATTAGAATATTGCAAATTAACCACAACTTTTATACAAAATTGAACCAAATCATTGCCACCCGTAAAATACACACCCATCAAACGAATCTAGCCACAACACCACCTAAAAACATTTAACACCCCCAATG
Source organism: Gossypium arboreum (assembly GCF_025698485.1). Lineage (NCBI taxonomy): Eukaryota > Viridiplantae > Streptophyta > Magnoliopsida > Malvales > Malvaceae > Gossypium > Gossypium arboreum. Next base: position 11,074,926 of record NC_069072.1, on the reverse strand, counting down.
CAAAACCTTCTTTAATTCTTAGCAGAAACAACAAAAACTTCATTGCCTCAATATATCAACCACCTTGAAAGCATGACCAAAGAGGTGCCAAAATCTTGTATATAATATCAAACATGGTTAAATGATTAGATAAAGACTTTTAACTGCGTAGGAACTGTGCCATGATTATTAGACCGCTATGAAGATGAGAGCTGAAGGGAATGGGCCAGCTTGTAGGCTGTTTAATGAAGCAAAGAAGGACTACACTGGTGAGCTAAGAACAGACAATACTGCTGAGCTGGGTGAGATGGACGGCAAAGGAATTTAGCTAAGAATTCAGTTATGAACGTGGACCAATGAATTGGTTTACAGCTGTAACTCTGTTATTACTTTTTAGAAATTGCCCACAGTACATGTCCAGTGAACTATGAATTTTCATATGTTTTTGGAATGAAATAACCTTCCTTACCTCATTTCTCTACTCTATCTGATCTACATTCACTCTGGGAAAGCGTAAAACTCGGCAACAAATGGTGGAAGGCACGAAACTTAATACACTGCAGGAGCAGATTCAAGGTTTGCAGAGGCAGATGGAAGCAATGAGAGCTGCAGAGAACACTGTGCCTAAATGGTGGGAGGAGCAGCACAGTGGTATTGAAGCCAAGTTTCAGGAGAACCAGACTTATATGACCAAGATGTTGAATCTGATAATGCAAAAGGGAGATAGATACCTCAGCTGAACTGAATGGTCAAGCAGCTACTTCAACTGTCATCAACAGACGTGATGGTAAGGCTCCTATTGAAGTTACTGTTGTTGATGAACAAGGAAGATATAGCCTCAAACCAAATGAACGAGGAGCGCTTTTTAAGAACCCTACTAGTAGCAATCAAACCCCACTCCTATTTGATACCCCCAAACTAAGTTGAGAGAGCAACATTCTACTGAACCTACTGAAAATCTCGGGTTAGGTGGCTTCTCTCCTAGGCCAGAAATAGAGTTACCTCAATTTGATGGTCATAATCCTAAAGGATGGGTGAAAAAATGTCAAATGTATTTCACAATATTTGCTATTGCTGTGCTTCAAAAATTACAACTAGCCTCAATGTACCTTGTGGGCAAAGCTGAGATTTGGTTTGATGGGTATATAATGGAAAAAAATGTAGTGACTTGGTCAGAGTTTGTGATTGATTTACGTCAAAGGTTTTGTGACAAAACCTGTTCTGACATCATTGAGGAGTTCAACAAATTATCCCAAAAATCCACAGTTGAGGAGTACCAAGAGAAATTTGAGGAACTTTGGCCTCATACGCTGCAACATAAGCCCTCCTTATCAGAAAGCTACTTCATTTCCAGCTTTATAAGTGGGTTAAGAGAGGATCTAAAGCCTAGAACTAAGGCAAATGAACTACCACCTTGAATGCAGCTTTCAGGGTAGCTAAACTACATGAACTTTCCTTGGTGCTTGAGAATAAAAGACAAAAGCCACCATCAGAACCAAATACTACCACCTTTTTCTTGCCAAACCAGAAAAATACAACTCCGTATCATCCCACACCCCAAAAAATATCCATATACAGAATCAAAACCTGAACAAACAAAATCTTATAGACCAAAGGAGCGCCTTGAACCTTTGCTTTGAATGTGGAGAGAAATTTCACCCTGGGCAGTGTTGCAAAACCAAACAGCCTAATTCATTGACTGTTAATGAGACTTTAACAGAAGAAATGGAAGCTAAGAATGACTCCTTGGAGGAACAAGAAGGTGAAGAGGTTAAGGAACAAAAATACAATGAGAAGGAGCTGGAGGTCTCTATGAATGCTTTGACTGGCAATACGGGGCATAACCTACTTAGAATTCAAGGCAGCATCAAAGGTAAACCAGTGAGTATTTTGGTGGTCAGTGGGACCACTCATATCTTTGTGACTCCCAAATGGGCAAAGGAAGGTGTAGAGGTTCAACAAACCAAGCCTTTATCACTTCCAGTTGCTAATGGAAAGATATTATACAGTCTAGCTAAATGTATGCAACTACAATGGAGTATGCAAGGACACCACTTTCAATATGATATGAGAGTCTTACCTCTGGAAGGGAGTGACATGGTGCTTGGGGTAGATTGGATGAGGACATACAGACCACTCGTGTTTGATTTCAAAACCATGACTCTCTCTTTTCAAAAAGATGGTCAGCAAATCACTCTTAAGGGGACAACAAGAGGGCCAACTGAAAATTATTCTGGATAGCAAGCTACAAAAGTCGGTGGAAAAAGATCCCAAGGTACTTGGACAACCTTACTTGCTTAGTAGTGACTATCTAGAAATAAGCACTTCACCTCAGCTACGGCCACTATTGGATTCTTTTGCTGATGTCTTTGAAAAGCCAAAAGGCTTATCCCCTCCAAGGGCACAAGAGCACAGTATTCCACTCAAACTGATCAATCTGCCAATCATCACATGATCTCACCACCAATGGTAACTATTAAACTACTTCCCACATATGAAATAGATGCATATTGTTTGCTTGGAATTCGTCATTGTTTCAAAGTGACAGGCTTTTTCTCTCTCAACTCTTTTATTTTTATTGCTTACTAACTTGATTTTCAAAACCAAGTATTTTGCAAATACTCTTGCTTTTCTAAAAAACATACTAATTCGTTTTAGAACAAATTCCATCCTCCTCTTGTTTGATCAATATACTTGACCTAACTCATTTAAACAAATAGATGATGAAAACCTTTTATATCTAGGAAAACGAAGGGGTACACTGTGAGTCACTATTTACTTCAAAATGAATGTAGTCAATATAAGCGGTTCTATGCAAACTTGGGTAGGAATAACCCTAAAGCAATATTTCACAGTGAAATTGTTAACCATAATAAAAGGCTTCATTTTTGTCTTAAATAATTAGTTCCATTTAGCATATTAAGTTCTCTTATGTTCTTCAAATTCTCAAATGAGGCAATAATGGTAATCATTATCTTGCCCTTTTTACTAGATTCATTCAATTTGATCTCAAAATATATTACAAGAAGGTTAGGCTTTTGTAACACAAATGCAAATGTGAACAAAGCTTTTGGGGCCTTAAGACTAGCCATAGGATAAGCAAGAGCTCCATAGTAACGGATACTACAACTAAGCTTCAAAATAAATTCACAAAAGAAGAAAAAAGAAAATCCTAACAATATGAGTAAGGAAAATCCTTCAAACTCCTCTAAAGCATTATCAGCATCAGAATCTCTACCTTGTAAAACCATCCTCAGATTTTCTCCTTCAACACAATGGATAATTTTGGTAGCTTGGGAGGGGCACTACTAAGGGTAAACGAAGTTTTATTAAAATACTAGAGGTGTTGATAAATTTCAGTAAAAACTGGTTTAGCATTTCAGCTTTTTAGTTACATTGGGAATATCTTCCATAAATATTTGACATGTGCACATTTATATATTTATATTTTCTCCCTAAGACAAGCTTTTTATGCTCCCTACCATAAATGGGAAGAAGAAAATGATTTTACTTATAAACACCCCAGCACCAGCTCCATTATCCCAGGAATTCTAACCCAGAAACCACAATTCCATAATAAAGCATTTGAAGTAAAAATAAATAAATAAAGATTACCTCCGGCAATTCCTCTCAATTTGGGGATACGCCTATAGAGTGGCATTTGGCCACCCTCAAATCCCTTTCTAACACCTGGGCCAGAACGTGATTTTTGACCCCTCATTCCAAACCCACAGCTCCCACCTTGTCCAGCCGATATTCCTCTCCCCTTTCTCTTCCCTTTCTTTCTTGACCCAGGCTGAGGTCCCAGGTTGTCCAACCGAAACCTCATATTAGAAGCTGTAACCGACACTTGGGTTGTTGCTGCTTGGTTCACAACCACTAAAGACCGTGTCCCCTTTCGTGCCTCTACCCCTTGCTGCTTGGTCCTGATACGAATAATGTGAAAAGGGTTTGGTTTTAAATTCCTCAGATTTCCCTGCAACAAATAGGGGCGGAGGGGGAATTCAAGTAAGCAATCCGAAGTGGAACATAAAATAAAAGAGAGAGGGAAAGAAGAACCTTGAAAGTGGAACGAAGAGAGGGTAAAGTTGTGATGGGAGGATTTGGAGAGAGTGAGAGCATGGTTGCCATTGCAGTGAAGATGTTGAAGATGAAATGTAAAAAGCTATGTCATGTATGATTTTAATGCTCAAATGCTTTACACATTGATGTTTGTGGAAACGGATAAGATGTGTAATCTTTAGAGGAGACGAGGGAATTATTTTAGTTTTTAAGGGCATTTTTGTAAATCTATGTTTTAATTCAAATACCGCCGCCCGTACTGCCTTCATGGGCTGGGTATGATTTGGGTGGACTTGGGCTAAATTTTTCAGCCTGATCCAACTCATTTTATTATTTAAAAATAATTATTCAATGATAAAACAGGATATGTTCCATGAATTCTCTCTTTAAACACGAAAATCATTCCTCAAGTCATGTTCCGAGGTCAACCTAACTTTGGAGCCTAATCTTCACATAAGGGTTAGTGTTAGTGTGTTGGCTACTATCCTTAAGTCATATGGAATCAGTAGGCAATGGAAATTTATATATATAATTCATTTGATTTGCTATAGTGGGAATCTGAATGGGAATAGTTATATGTGTGTTTATTTGGTGTATTATATATTATAATTTTGTTTGTCTATTTAGTTTATTAAAAATAGTTTATTTTATTATGTTTTTTAAGATTGGTGTTAAAATCTTTCAAGATAATCTACTAATCATTATTTAAGTATGCTCAATTGCATATCCATCTAATTCACTCATCCTCTTAATCAATTTATAAATTCCATTTTTAAAAAAATATATGAAATTAATTTTTAAAAAATTTAATCAAGGCTTGAAGATTAAGCAACCATAGTTGAAGGGTTTCATTCAATTCGCTCTTCAAATCCATCCAATTTGCTTTAGAATTCCAAATCCATTGTGTCTTGTTTCTTCTCCAATGTGTTTCATGTTCTGGAAATTGGCACTCCAAGGTAGCATCAAAATTGACCCCTTCAAGGATTCCAATTTCTTCTTTTTTTTCCATTTACTTTTATATTTTTGCCGACTTCTAATTCTGAAATCCAGGAGAAACCACAAGCTTTAATCAAGGGTAGCCTCTTTGGTTTTAATGATTTGGTTCATTCCTTGGAGTCCCCAATTTCTTCGGCAATCTCTTCGTCGTCCATATGCTCCTCTAGGTATAAGAAAGGTAATTACATAACTCTAAATGCATGAAATCATCATTTGGATATTATTTAGCTTTCAAAGTTCTAGCTAATAGCGAATCTGGGTAATGCATTAAACATCGTCCCTATTTTGCAAGGAGGGCCAAACTAAATTTAGATAGATTCTTGAATCTCATTCCCCCATCTTCTTTTATATCGCATAGTTTATTCCAATTGCACTAATGAATCTGTAATAGCCCGTTTTTCAGTGGTGTCAAAAATAGTGGTTTCGGAGCCAATAAATTTGACGAATAAGTTCGTAAATATTATTATGAGTCAAATGTGATTTTAAAAAAGTTTTGGATGTGATAATTTATATTATTTAAGCAATTAATTAAGTTCTAGTGGTAAGACCCTAAGGTCAAATGGTTTTAGAAAATGAGGTATTGGAACCTCGTTTCTATAAACCGAGCCGTAAATATTGGAGTGCCATTAAGGTGGTTTTAAAGTTTCGTTGAAAAATTTTAACATTTCGATATTTAATTAATTAAAAAGGACTAAATCGTAAAAGATGTAAAATTTGATCACTATTTGATTTGAGTGATTAAATGGTTAGTTGAATAAAGGAAAAGGGATTTAATTGGTAATTAGACCATTCAAGGAGTTAGTGGACAATTATGGCATGAAATTGGTGTTTTATTTATTTATTAACCAAGGTTAAAATGGTAATTTGATCAATTAAATTAAAATAAATAAAACCAAAATGCTTTATTCATCTTTTTCATTTTCTTCTTCACCAATTGTAAATGGAGAAAGAAGCCATTGTTAACCTTGGAATTTTGACAACTTGAAAAGCTAGCATGGTATTTCATTTTAGGGTCTATTTGTTTACCAGGAAAACATTTTCCGGAAAATGTTTTCCTAGTTTTCCAGTGTTTGTTTGCTTGAAAATCACTTACATTGGTAAAATATTTAGAAACATGGGAAAATGAGGAGGGATTTTGGGGAAAATGTCTTACCGATTTTATTTCTGTAAGACATTTTCCATCTTTCCTCCTCCTTCCGTCCTTCTCTTTCTTCATCCAATTGAACCAGTTCCCTTCCTGAAATAAAGCTCAATGTAACTTTTTTATGCTTTACTCTGTATTTCATTCAATTTGTCACCTCTCTCACTCAAATCTTCTTCTTCCTTTTTTATTCTTTTGTTGAAGAATCTATTTGGATTTTGCATCTGTTTGGAATTTGTATCAGTCTGTTGAAGAATCTTCTTCTTCTTCTTCTTCTTCTATGCTTTATTTAAAATCTATTTGTTTCTGGGTTTTGCATCATTCAGTTTATGCTTGCTCTTCTATTACCCTAGATTTGTTTTTTTTCTTTGATTTTCTGCTCTTATATAATATGCTTCTATCTCTATGAAACATAGAGCCTTTCTTTCTTAGTCAAATTCTTTCCTGACTTGAACCAAAGCAACTCTTTCACCTCTCCATGGACACTATCACTAAACCATAGCTACTTTCATCATTGATCTAGTGGCATTCTATCTTTCATCCCGTAGGCTAGCTGCTTGCTGCCAACGTTTAGCATTCTTCCTTTATGGCATTAACAAAAACAAAGCATTGAGAAAGAGAGGAGGCCATTCCCCTATCTGTTCATTTTTTATTCAATCGAGTCCATAGATATTTGGTAACAAAACACTATCTTCCTTTTCTACTTTCTCTCTTCCAATTTCTTCCATGGATATGTGATAATGCAGTACAATTTTTAGGTGCGGAATATTTGTGTTGTATTATCAAGTTTCAGTTTGCTATAAAGGTTAATTTTGGTATCACCTCTTTTGTGCATGACTTTGGTATTCCCTCTTTGATGCATCAAACATTTTTTCCTTTGCAAATTTCAAGAGGTTGATCTGAGCAGAATTAAATATATATGCTTCCTAGGGGCTCTGCATGTTCACAAATTTGAAACCTTCCTGAAATATTTTCTTTACATCTCAATCACTTTTTCCAACTTCATAATCTTGTGTGATTTAATCTGCTCATGATGCCCTTTTATTAACCTAGTTAAAAATGGAAGTTGGAGAGTTTTGCTTGCAGATACGCGAACAATAACTCAAACACTTCGAGTTGGCGTGTTGCATACTTTTATATTCTCGTCGGTATATTATGACATGTGGTTCATTTTTGCAAAGTAATGTGAGAGGGATAAGGCTCGAGTCCTTGTTCACTGCATGTCAGGAAAAAATAGGTTGATTTTTATTTTACTACTCTATTCTTTTGTTATCCAAGTAATGCACACTGTCGAAACCATTTTTAAATCGAGTTTTGGAAAATGAGAATCGACTTTAAGAAAAACGAAAACGGGAGTCGCCACCAATCTTTTTAGGTGTGATTGGATCACCTTATAAAATGTTTTGTTTTAAAACATTAATTTTGGTCTACGAAAGTCGAGAAAACGGATTCGGGAGTCGTTACGTACGAGGAAGGGTTAGCACCCTCGTAACGCCCAAAAATTGGTACCTAATTGATTATCAAGTGTCTTTAATGTCGGAAATTTGAAAGTTTTAAGATGCAAACCTTTTTTAATTAGAATGTCTCAGTTTTGAAAATTAAGGCTCATCTATTTCAAACGAGTCAAAATATCACATCCAGTAAGTTAGGACACAACATTTTAAAACCTTCGAAACTAAGCTCGTCTTTCGAAAATTTCTATCTCGAAACAACAAAACGCCATAACTAGTAAGTTAGGACACTATGTTTTGAAATCTCGAAATAATTGTTTAAGTTTTGAAAACTCAAAATCACTTAGAATGGTGCTTGACTATTCGAATTCAACGAGAAAAGTCGCAACCCAGTAAGTTAGGGCACTACCTTTCTCAAAGTTTCCAAACATCAAGCATTGCCTTTTATTTTTTTTAAAAAAACCTTGGAATATTATTTTAAATGACGTCTTAGGATGACATATTAATGCATCATGAAGCATAGATGTACAAAATATTTTAACATTTCCATACAAACATAAATAATATCATTAAGACAAAACTAAATAACATGAACATACGTTTAATGAAAAAATCATACCAAAGTAAATATAAGATAATAAACAAATAAAAACATGAGTAAATTAAAAGAAAAACATAATACATGCAAAAATTATACAACAATATATATCATAAAATAGCACATAAAAGAAATAATTAAACATAGCATATAAAAAATGAAACTATGCACAAATAAGATAAATGACATACACTAAAAAATAAATAAATAGAACATTTACAAATTATAAAAATATAATGCAATAGTTCAAAATACATGAAATGATAATATAATATATATACATGCATAGAAAATATATATTTGAAAATAAACTATATAAAAAGTTTAAATATTATAATATATAAAATACATAATCAAATGTATAAAAGATAGGAATAAATATACATATTTGAAAAATAAAGAAATTAAAAATAAAAAAAAGGTTGAAAAACTAAGATAGACAAAGAATAAAATAAGAATAAACCACAGAGAGTAAGAACGCCAGATGGAGAGAAATTTGAGTGAATGCTTTCAAGAATTCTTATTACTTCCCAAAACTCAAGTGATTTACAATGAAGGGAGAGGCCTCTATTTATAGTTGAGCCTCCCCAAATCCAACGGTACAGATCAATTACATCAACGGTTAAGATTAAAGGATATCTACAAATTAAATCTCCAAGATTACGAGATCATATCTTCAAGATTGCATATCATATCTAAGATTGCATATCATATCTAAGATTGCATATCCTTAAAGATTATATTTCCATATGAGTCAAGCTTATAGATGGACCTTAAATCCTTTCAAGTAATGGGCCATTCCGATTGGGCCAAATTATATGTTTGTAATTTTGTACTGGACTTGGACTTTGTTTTATTTTTATTTTTATTTTTTTGGGGTTTATTATTTTAAATACTAAAATGGGCCGGGCAAAAATGGGCTATTACACACATTAAAACAAACATGAGCATGTTGAAGCAGTGTTTTTCTCTTTCTCTTTTATCTTATATTATACAAGGAAGAAAATTCAAATTTAAATGCTGAAAATAGGATTTTGCATATAAACTACGGTGGAAGAACCTAGTTGGACCTCACCCCTGAATCTTTCTCTATAAGATGCCTTACACCCATGTGTGTTTTTGCAAATAGGAGATTACCTACTTTGTATGTGTGTAATACCTCCTTTTTCTTTTAATTGGGGAGGGGGGATCGACTAGCATTGAGGCAAAAATGCTCAGGTGTGTTTACACTTATTTAAATGGGACAAATTGCTAGTGAGGATGATTATATTCTTTCTAACAGGTCACCAGCTATTGTAGTAGCTTTCTTAATGAAATCTAAAGAATGGAGGCTTCCACAAAGCTACCAGTGGGTGAAAGAACAGAGACCATCTGTTGATATAAGTCAAGGTATTTACTAGCTTTGACTTAGATTACCTAATATTTATGGAAGCCATTTTATGTTGTTACCTTAGCCGTTTGAATCCATTCACTTAATTTAAAACTTAAGAATGCCACTTGGTATTATTTGGAAGAGGAGTCAGGTCTAGTGCTGCTACCATCACTATAAGGTCAGTATTATTGAAATTTAGTTTAGATATTATACACTTTTGAGGCCGCTGTTTGGGGATATAGGAAATTCGCACTTCAGAACTTGCGTACATGATTGCATGACTCAAGCTAAACTTTAGGTCCAGTAGACATAATAGTTTGTGATGTTTATTCATATTTGAGTTTCACTTTAACATTCTCTAACAGAAGAACAACTTACAAGTTAAAGAGTTTCACTTTAGTTTAGCAATATTTCAATTTCTGCTAATTTATAATTACTTACCTCGCTATGATTTTACAATTTTTAGTCTGGATTGAGATCAAATACAACACAGTCAGGTCAGACATCAACTGCAAGCTCTTCAGTGAAGTTGAAATCACCAAATAGGAAACGCCAAACTGGTGGAGATCCTATAAGCATACAAGAATCAGTTGCAAATTAGAAGCAAGCGAAGAGCTTTGGTATTTTGTTAGTTTGATATTGGATATTTGATTTGGTTGGTATTAGTACAGAGTTTGTGCTAGTATAGCTACTGTTTTGTTAGTTTGTTATTAGATATTGGATATTTTGGTGTTGGTTGATATTGCTATAGGTACTTTGTTATCGTTGGGTTCTTTTTGCTTGTGCAAATGCTGGATAGGTTGATAAAGGTCTACAATATTTCCACTCAATAAAAGACATACAAGGATTAATCTATACTGCTGATCATTGTATTTGTATAATTGACTTATTAGCTCGATGTGAAAATATATGAATTAACACATACTACTGATCATTACTATTGTATAATTGACATATTAGCTCGATTTTATTGCTTTGGTTGTTTTCAATTTATAAAAGTTAATATTTTAGCTTAATAATTTAGTATTATTATATATTTAATTTGATTTATTTATTTATAAATAAATCATTGTAATATATGTAAAAACAGTTTAAAATATAAATTTATTAATATATGTAAAATAGCTTTTTCGAAAATATTTTCAAGTAATCTGCCAAACAACGAAAATATTTTACACAGATTCATCCAAACACCAGAAAGGTAAATCATTTCCAGAAAAGTAAATCATTTTCCAGAAATCATTTTCGGGAAAACATTTTATTAGCAAACAGACGGAGCCTTAGTCCCGTTTTTAATGATTTTTATATTTTTTATATCATTGCAACTAGGTCCAGCTAGCCTGTACCTTCGATTTTAAAATTGTTAAAGATTTTGAATGTTTCCATCGATGAACCTTGTGATTTTAGGTGTTAAATGATGAATTTGAGATATTAGTTGTTATTTAAAAGTATTTTATTAAGTGCTTTTTGATAAATTTTCTAATTAGGGGTTAAATTATTTAAATAGTAAAAGTACAAGGATTTGATGTGAAATTTTCACAATAATGGCCTGTATTGGATGCCATAAGTATTCCGTTAGGCTCAATTTTTTATGAAAATGGTTAATTTGCATGTTTTAGGTTCAGGGGATAAATTGAATAAAAGTAAAACTTTAAGGGCAATCTTGTAAAAATGTCAAAAATGACCAAATTGCATAAAATACATTGTTTTACTATATAATTTAATAGATTGAATGAGTTATTAATTTAAATCAAGATCAGGTGAAAAATCGATAAAAATAAAAAATTACTAAAATGCCCTTATACCTTCGACATTTCTACAATTCTGCTAGGTAAGTTCGTATGAATTGTATTATGTAAAATTTTGATTAAATTGAATGTTAATATATGATTTTATTGAAAATGAATCAATACACATATGTTATTATACAAGTTATCATGCTGTGAGACGACGTAAATCCAATGACGTATGATGACTATCGAGCCTCGTTGGAACCTTAGGAATACATAAGATAAAAATGACATGTCATTAGGGTTTACATATTTCAAGTGCTGGTCTTGAATGTCCTACCGGTGGCTGAGTTCCAACATGTATTGCGGATACTCCACAGCTTGTGTGAGCAGCATCGTGTAGCTACATTCTGACCCACAACTCGTGTGAGCAAGCCCATTTCACAGCTCGTGTGAGCATATTCATTTCACAGCTCGTGTGGGCATATATGTATAGGAAAGGACAGACTAAGATTATATGATTATCACACTTCGTGTAAGCTATACCGCTTATCCAACGGTATTCTATTTGGTTCAACGGACATTAATTTACAAGGATATGGTAAGTGTTCTATATGAACCAAGACATGTATGTATGAAACACTTCGAAATGGTGAACTACAATTGAATTATGCTCAAGTACAATGGTTATTCATGTCAAATTCAACTAACATGTGTAGTTGATGTACTTAGGCATATGATTTATATTTATAATTATGCTTGTACTATGCATATGAAACAGGTAAGAAAAGGGAACGAAATGGTAAGTACATAATTAGGATGTATTATGATGTTATAAAAGGTTTAATGTGATAAATGATGTACTTATATGTGAGTAAATTGCTTATGCTATGATTGAATCTACCTATGTTATGGAAAAATACATTGAGTTGAGAATTAATAATGTTGTTAAAGCTTATGATAAGCATTGGGAATGGAATGGAAAATAACTAAATTGAAAGGTGTATAATCTTATAAAAAGATTTATGGTTATACATTATGTCCCATAAAATCGTTTCATGTTATGAATTATAAACATATGTGACATTAATGAATTTACTCATTTGTGAGTCGATGATCATATAGATTTATGAATTTTGGCATTGGCATAGGGTTATGTCTATTCTAATAAATTTATTATCGAAATGGAATTTTATGCTTAAAGTTTATACGAGCTTATTAAACATGCATTGCTTATGTAGTTATTTTCCTTTACCTTACAGATTATCGGAAGCTCCATCGAGTTAGAAGCTAGCCGGGGATCCATCATACTATCCATCGATTTTATCGGTAGATTTTGATGCTTTGGTCATGGTATTAATGGCATATATAGGTGGACATATATCTAATGTTTAGTTAATGATATAGACATGTAATGTTGCTTTGAATTTGTGAAACTTATGGTATTTGATACATTGATAATTGGTGTGCTTTTGGCACTTTGATGTTTAAAGGTTGGTGTTTATAAGATCAAATTGTACATGGTTTTATGGCCAAAGTGGTAAGAGTTGACATGTTAGCAAAGTGATCATTTAGGACATGTTTTGATATGAAATTTATTCAAGTCTATTTGTTTGAATTGTGACCATTTAGACATAATTTGGTATGTATATATGTTGGTTATTGGAACCATTTGGAATTGGTTAGAATGGTGACATTTAAATGGTTTTGATACATATGAGAAGTAGTCCTAATGGTAAGGTCATTTTGATATGTTTGGTATAGAAACAAGTTAATCGAAAAATGGTTAAATAGGCACATGAATAACTGTTTTGTGCTTGATGATATAGCCATTATGTTTGGCTTGTAATTATGGTATTTTGGATGATGCATTAGTTGTTATGTTGGCATGTATATATGGTCTTATAATGGTTGATATTTTGGCATGTTGGTGTTTAAAGGTTGGGAGTTGGAATGGTATATAAAATACATGTTATGAAATGTTGTGATTAAGGAGCCTTTTGGGCATATTTGTTGTATGATTAAATATTATGATGATCTAGCTTGAATATGCATGTGTTAGGTACATTTTGAATGCTTAAATATAGGTTCAAATGACTTGTAAGGGTGTGCTTGAATTGGGTGAAAGAAATGGCTTGAATTTGGCCTATTTCTTGTCCACACGGCCACTCGACACGACCGTGTATCCCTTGTAGGTTTTTATAGGTTTCATTTCGAGAGTTACACGGCCTGGCACACGGGCATGTGACTTGGCCATGTGTCCTTATTTTGAATGCCTACACGGCCATGTGACCCCTATAGTATGAATTTCTCTATCTTTTGCCATGAAGTTCTAAATGTTTTTGTTTTAGTCTCAAATCATTTTTAAAGTGTTTCTAAGGCTCAATGGATTGAAAAAGGGATGTTATACATGCATTTGAATGGAATATAATGTGTTTTATAAATGGTTATAGTCGAATGTTTTAAGTTAAAAGTTTCCAGTAGTGCTCCGTAACCTTATTTCGGCGACGGATACGGGTTAGGGGTGTTACAAAATCCCTTTCCTTCCTTTTTGTTTCTACCACCAGAATCGACTTATAACTTGTTCCATATCATGACATAAAGAATTTGGTAATAAGAAGCAAGACGTGGCATAAGTTGGGATTGATTGCAAAATAATCTTAATAAAAACTTCCTTCCCTCCTTGAGAGAGTGTTCTAACACACCAATTATTTATTCTTTCTGCAATCTTCTCTTTCAAGCCCTAAAAAGTTTTTTGTTTCTGTCTCTCTACAATATTCTAGAGTCTCAAATACTTATTTGGGTTCATCAAACAATACACCCTTAATAATTGGATTACTGGCTCATTTGCCTGCCCAGAACTATTAATAATGTCGACTTCTCCAAGTTAATACTCTGCCTTGAATATTCTTAATACCTTTGCAAAATCCTTTTCATCTCATTTGCTCCTCTTTCCGTAGCTTCACCAAATAAAATATAGTCATCTACAAAGAGTAAATGAGTAATCTTAGGACCCCTCCCCTTTCGCCATTCTCATCAATGTCAATAACCCTTCCCAAAAAATCAAAAATAGATAAGGACTTAAAGGATCCCTTTTTCTGAGACCCCTTGTAAGCTTGAACTTTTCCCCTATCTCTCCATTAAAACATACTGAGTACGACACTGAAGAGACACAAGTCATAATCAAATTTACCCACTCCTTCTCAAAACCCATTTTCAGCATCATCTCGCACAAGAAACCTCATTCAACTCTATCATAAGCCTTACTCATATCTAATTTGAATGCAAAAGATCCCTTCTTACCAATTCTCCTCTACTTTAAAGAATGTAAGATCTCATAGGCCAATAGCACATTATTTATTATCATTCTTTCTGGAATAAAAGCATTTTGTGCTTCATTAATACAATTTTCAAGTACTTTCCAAAAACGACTAGCTATAGTTTTTCATATAATCTTATAGAGAATCGAATACATGCTATTATGCCTAAAATCCTTCAAGCTATTTTGCCTAGAAATTTTTGGGATTAAGATAATAAAGGTAGAGTTAATGAATTCCAAAGAATTACCTCAATTTATAACGTTAAGATAGTCACGCCCCACATTTTTGCCCACAATGTGCCAAAATTTTTGGAAGAAAACTGCTAGAAAGTCGTTCTCCCAAGCGACCTTCAATGGCGCCATCTCTTTTATAGTTGTTTGGATCTCCTTCATTTTGTAAACCTCCTTCAATTCTCGATTTATGTCCTTTGTAACACACCTATTCACACCTTTCAAGCCACTCTCCAAACCCTCTCTCCTACTTGACTTGATCAAATTAGAAAAGTACTCATTCACAATCCCTACCATCTCCCCCTTATCTGTAGTGACCAAATTATCCTCCATTTTTAGTTCCTTAATATGATTAATTCGGTTTCTTTAGGATACAAATCGGTGAAAGAAAGTTGTGTTGCAATCTCCCATATTTAACCAATAAGCCATTGATCTTTGATCCCAATATAGCTCTTCTTTGTCTATCTCTATATTAAGGTCCAATTTCAACCCAATCAAGTTTTTGATTACCTCATCCATTGATCCTCATCATTCAGCTCAACCACTCTCTTTTCCAATCCTATTCTCCTTCCCACCTTTTTACCCTTCAACCGATTAGCCCAATTCTGAAGGCCCCTCCCCAAAGACCACAACCACCTAATCTCCTCCTTACACGAATCCTCCAACAACCACCACTATTCAAATTTGACCCTCTAGATTTTTAGCCGCTTCAACATAATCTGTCTCCAATAGCATAACATGCATTTTAATTGTACTAAAAATGTTAATATAAATTGTGATAATTGATAATTTTATTGTCATTCATTTTTGTTATACCTAGCTTTATTTGATAATATGTTTTGATATAAAAATTAAAATGTTTTTGAATAAAATTTAAAGTTGAACAAAATTAAAAAAAATGATAAAATCAAGTTAAAATGGTTTCAATTAAGTTAAACATTTTCAATCATGTTAAAAGAGTTTTAAAAAAAGTTAGTATTGCTCCAGGCCAAAGTATTGATAGTTTTCAAAATATCGATACCCATTCTAAAATCAATACCAAATTGACATTCTGTTTTTAATCAATTACAAAAAGTAGTAATACCTTTTACCAAGTATCGATAAATTGTATTTGGTATAATTGTAAACTAACTTTAACGGTCACTGAATCAATCATTAAATGCTAATAGCATCGATACTCGTAGAAAAATTATCAATACCTTTTGTTGCAGGTTAATTTAATAATCTGATATTTTTATCTCCAACGGCTCTATTTATGTTTAAAACAACCATAAAGATTGGAAACAAACTAGAGGGTATAAATACCATCTTCCAAAGGTCCTACAACTATAAGAGAAATCATCAAGCCTAAAGATCAATCAAAACAACCTTAGTGCTTAATTTTTTCATACTTTTCTTGTACGCACTTGTAAGCCTTCATTGTTATTCTTTAGCTCAAGTGTATTCTTGTTTATTCGTGCTTAATTGGCAAACATTCTGATCTTGTAAGGATTACTTCTTAGCTTGCTATTTGTATTTACTATTTGAGAAGGTTGAGTCTGAAGGTTTGAGTAAAAAACTTAAGGGAGTTGCAATATTAAGATTTTGGGTAGAAATCTTACAGGAGATTGTAAGGTTAAACCTTATCTTCAAAGGTTATCAAATTAATGAATTTGGGAAAAATCTTAATTGTGGAAAGCTAAGGTAGTGGAGTAGCAATTGGGGACGAACCACTATAAATCGAAGTGTTTATTGCCTTTATCCTTTCTAGCAACCACAAATTTTAAGAGGTCAATTCATCCCCTCTTGGTGATTTCAAGTTGATTTATCGAGCTAACACTTTTACCTTGTATTTACATATAAGTACTATTGTAAGATTTACTTCTGAAAATGTCTAAATCAATGTGAAGTCCATAATGCCATTAACTCAACAAAAGGAATATAATTTTCAAACAATTGTTTGCAATATTCGCTTAAGGAAATAAGTCAAAATCTCCAAATGTCCAAATTGACTTTATTGATAAAAAATGATTATAAAATGTATTATATTTATTGTAGACATTCACTTCAAAGAATGTACAGAAAAAATCAGACGACAATGTAAACATATCTCATATTCCTTACCAATGACATCATATAGATATCATTCGCTTTAAAGAATGATTAATTACAATAAGCCATTGATTATTTTGTTCTAAAAATGAACATTCAACAATATTTTGAATCATCCATCTTCTTCTTATCTATTTGCCAAAAATGACAATGAGTTCTATTTTCATAATTGTTATGTATTACTACATTCACTTTAGGGAATGGAGTAGAACCCGTGAGATGAATAACTCTTTATTTTGTTTAGCCATACGAAAGCATGATGTAACGCCTTGAATAATTTATTTCTAATTCTATTAATATCTGACATAGATGTGTATCTGCTTAAGTGGTTAAGTGTGTTAGGTGCGTGTGTGAGGTCTTCGGTTCAATTCCCACTTTGGCAATTTTTGTTACCCTTGTTGAGTGGGTTTATAGAAAATTGTCTATTTATCCACATTAGAATTGTTGAAACCATTTTTTAAAGGGATGTTTGAAAAATGAGGATCGACTTTTGAAAAAACGAAAACGGGAGTCGCCACTAACCTTTTTAGGTGTGATTGGATCACCTTATAAAACGTTTTGGTCTATGAAAATTAAGAAAACAGGTTCAGGAGTCGGTTACATACGAGGAAGGATTAGCACCCTCGCAACGCCCAAAATTGGTACCAAATTGAATAGTTTTCTGTCTTAATGTCAAAATTTTGAAAGGATTTAAAAATAGGATCCCTTTTTTAAAACCAGAATTATTTAAGTTGAAAAATCGAGATTCCTTAGCTCCGAAAGAATACAAACATCACATCCAGCATGATAGGACACGATATTCTTAAACTCGTGAATCGAAATCATCTCGTGATTTACAAAATCTATTTAGAAGGATACTTTAGGCATTTAGACAAACGGAAATCGCAACCCAACATGTTAGGGCACTATTTCTAATTCCTAAATCTGAAAAACATTGCCTCATTTTAGAAAAACTTTTGGAGAAAATATGACAATTAAATGAAATATATTTTTTAAAATAATGATTTGAGTAAATTTTAAAAATAATTTACTAAGAGTAATACTAAAAAAATTAGTAAAAAATGAAAGAGTTTGATATGATACTAAAATTATTAAAAAATTAAAATATAAAACAAAATTAGGGAAACATGGATTAAATCAAAATAAAAAGGGTTGAAAAACGAAGATGAACAAAGAATAAAATAAGAACAAACCGTAGAAAATAATAACGTAAGAGGGAGAGAAATTTGAGTGAAAGCTCTCAAAAAATTTTATTGTTTCCCAAAACTCCAGTGTCTTTACAATGAAGGGAGAGACCTCTATTTATAGTTGAACCTCCTCAAATCCAACGGTACAGATCAATTACATCAACAGTTAAGATTAAAAGGTATCTACAAATTAAATCTCTAAGATTACAAAATCATATCTTCTAAGATTGCATATCATATCTAAGATTGCAATCATATCTAAGATTGTATCATATCTAAGATCGCATATCATATCTAAGATTGTATATCATTGAAGATTATATTTCCATATGAGTCAAGCTTGTAGATGGACCTTAAATCTTTTCAAGTAATGGGCCATTTCGATCGGGCCAAATTATATTTGTAATTCTGGACTGAACTTGGACTTCGTTTTTTTTTTTGGGGTTTATTATTTTTGTTTTTGGAGTTATTTCTGGGCCCGGGCAAAATTGAGTGTTCATACTGCCCTCTTTGCTCATTGTTGTAACAGGAATAGAGCAAAGACTATAAAAGGACCAATTTTGCCCGGGCTCGCCGAGTCTTGAGTTCTTGATCCTTGATCTTCTTTAAATGGCCTCTTGACGGCTTCAATCTGCTTCACTGAAACTCAAGAAGGCGATATCTGCTATCTTTGATCTGTTCCCGTTCTAATACAGAGACACCAAATCTATTTCTTCAATCTGCTCCCCGTCTAATACAGAGATGCCAAATCTGTTATCTCCAATTTTCTCCCCGTCTAATACAGAGATGCCAAATCTGTCATCTTGGATCTGCTTCGATGTAAACACATGAAGGTCAGATCTGCTATGTCTTCGATCTGCTCCCCGTCTAATACAGAGATGCCAAATCATCTTGGATCTGCTTCAATGAAGGTCCAATCTATTATGTCTTCGATCTACTCCCCGTCTAATACAGAGATGCCAAATCATATTGGATCTGCTTCAATGAAGGTCAGATCTGTTGTGTCTTCGATCTGCTCCCCATCTAATACAGAGATGCCAAATCATCTTGTATCTGCTTCAATGAAGGTCAGATCTGCTATGTCTTCGATCTCCTCTCCGTCGAATATGGAGATGCCAAATTTGTTTCTTCGATTTATTCTCTGACAGTACAGAGATGCCAAATCATTTTAGATCTGCTTCAGCGTAAACATGTGAAAGCCAAATCTGCTATGTCTTCGATCTACTCCTTGTCAACGCAAGGATGCCAAATCATCTTGGATCTACTTCGATGTGAAAACACCCGAAGGTTAGATCTGCTATGTCTTCGATCTGCTCTCCGTCGAATATGGAGATGCTAAATCTATTTCTTTGATTTATTCTCTGACAATACAGAGATGTTAAATCATTTTGGATCCGCTTCAGTGTAAACACCTGAAGGTCAAATCTGCTATGCTTTAGCTT
Organism: Gossypium arboreum; assembly: GCF_025698485.1. Classification (NCBI taxonomy): domain Eukaryota; kingdom Viridiplantae; phylum Streptophyta; class Magnoliopsida; order Malvales; family Malvaceae; genus Gossypium; species Gossypium arboreum. The sequence continues at coordinate 11,055,327 of NC_069072.1, read as the reverse complement.
GTTACCCTACTCCTTAGGGGGTTAAGGCGCATCAATCTTCATTGTCCCTTGAAGGACATAACCTGTATAATGTGTATGAGTTCATGCCTAATGATTAGGGTGCTATGATCGAAGTAAGTCAAATGCTCCTAATTAAACCTGTTATAATGCAAAATGTTTATGAATATGACCCCTATTCCAAACGTCACCACTCATTCTTTTGTCGAAGTTTATCCTTATTTCTCTCGAAGTATCATTCCTACTCAGCCTGTGGGTTTGTAGCATTCTTCAAATGCTATGACCCACAAAAAATGTCTGTAAGATGATCCTCTCTTAGGATCGAATCGTTTGATTTGTCCAATCATCATTTTGGACTAAAGAAAGAATTTCCTCGAGTTCTTTCAAACCTCACTTACGTGAATTCTTCGAACAATTGTTCTGTTTTAGTTTATTTTATTATCTAGAAATTTCTAGAGTAATGAGCAAAACTTCATCTATGAAAATTATTTAGTTCATCTATCATTATTTTAATGCAACATACTTTAAGAATAATGGAAGATGAATTTAATCTTGAGAATAATTAGATTTGAATAAATTTGTCAAAAATACAAAGGAAATTAATCTGAAAGCCTATCTTTGAAAAGAAAAAGAATCTAAAGATAGCAAACAGGACAAAAGTTAGATGCCCTAGATATCGCCGCTTGAGCGTTTATATGCCAGCTCCATGAAGACTTTCTTGAATTCAACATGTGTTTGAAAGATCCAAAGTACTTTGTTGATGCCTTGATATGCAACGTGCTTCACTCTTCATTGAATCAAATATAGCGAGATTATCGTGTGCTCTTTAAAATTTGAGCTGCCCTTTCGGGTTTTCAACTCAAAACCCCTTTGGTTGCAAGGCGCCCTTTGCGGGTTTTAACCTTGGCCTCTCTTTTTTTTTTTGAAAACTCAAGGCTCCTTTTGCGGGTTTTCACCCTGAATTCTTCTCTCCTTTAGACAAAGTACTTTTTGACTGAGTCTAAATTCACTGGATTGGGCAAACTCTTCCCATCCATTTTCGTTAAGATCAATACACCCCCAGAGAAGGCCTTCTTCACGACATACGGCCCTTCCCAATTTGGCATCCATTTTCCTCTAAAGTCCTTCTAAATAGGGAGGATCTTTTTCAGCACAAGATCCCCCTCGTGGAATTCTCTTGGTCGCACTTTCTTGTCGTAAGCTCGCATCATTCGCTTCTGATATATCTGACCATGACGAATGGCCTTTAGCCTCTTTTCCTCAATCAAGTTCAACTGATCATATCGCGATTGTATCCATTCAGCTTCATTTAACTTTATCTCTGACAAGACTCGAAGAGACGGTATTTCCACTTCAATGGGTAACACTGCTTCCATCCCATAAACCAACGAGAAAAGAGTTGCCCCGATAAAGTTCTACAGATGTTTAGTAAGCTAAGAGTGCAAATGGTAACTTCTCATGCCAGTCTCTGTAGGTTTCAATCATTTTCCCCACTATTTTCTTGATGTTTTTGTTAGCAGCTTCCACTGCCCCATTCATCTTTGGGCGATACGGCGAAGAGTTATGATGCTTAATCCTGAACTGACTGCAAACTTCTGCTATCGTTTTGTTGTTCAAGTTCAGTGCATTGTCTGATATGATCCTTTCAGGCATCCCATACCGACAAATGATCTCTTTGTTCAAGAATCTACTCACAGTCGACTTAGTAACATTCGCATAAGAAGCAGCCTCCACCCACTTCGTGAAGTAATCAATGACCACAAAGATAAAGTGATGCCTATTTGAAGCTTTTGGTGATATTGGCCCAATGACATCTATGCCCTACATGGAAAAAGGCCATGGAGAAGTCATAACATTTAGAGGTGAAGGTGGTACATGAATCTTATCTCCATAAATCTGACATTTATGGCATTTCTTGGCGTAGTTGATACAATCCCCTTTCATAGTAGACCAATAATATCCAAACCTCATGATTTTTCTAGCCATTGTGAAACAATTAACGTGCGTCCCACAAACACCCTCGTGAACTTCTTCCAAGATTAATTTAGCTTTCACGGCGTCAACACATCTCAACAGTATTTGGTCCTTTCTTCTTTTGTACAAGATGTTCCTATCCAAAACATAGTCACAAGCTAACCTCCTTACAGTTTGCTTATCATTTTCAGTTGCCTGTTCTGGGTATTTACGATCTCTCACATATCGCAATATATCCTGATACCATAGGTTTTCATCATTTTCTTCTTCCTCAATGTTACAACAATGAGTTGGAGCCTAAAAGATACTCATCTATATAGGTCTCATCTCCTCCTCTTTATTTACTTTAATCATTGAAGCCAAGTTTGCTAGAGCATCTTCCATCTGGTTTTCGTCTCGTGGGATATAATTGAAGGTAATGTCATCAAATTCCTCAAGTAACCCCAAAACTACCTTTCGATAACTGATCAATTTAGGATCCCTTGTCTCCCATTCACCTCTAAGCTGGTAAATTACCAACGCAGAGTCTCCATATACTTCCAAGGTTCTTATTCCTCGTTCTATATCTGCTCGGATCCCCATGATGCATGCTTCATACTCAGCCATATTGTTCGTACAGTCAAAATCCAATTTACATGTGAATGGATAATGATCCCCATTTAGGGATAACAAGACTGCCTCAATTCCTTTTCCTACCTCATTGGATGCCCCATCAAAGCTCAACTTCCAAGGATAATCCTCTGTAGCTGCTACATACATCAACTCCTTATTTGGGAAATCAAAATTCAACGGCTCATAGTCTTCTAGAGCTCTACTAGCCAAAAATTTTGCTATCGCACTTCCTTTTATAACCTTCTAGCTCACATAAACTATGTCAAACTCTGAAAGCAGAATTTGCCACATCGCCATTCTTCCATTCAAAGCTGTTGACTCCATCATATACTTCAGAGGATCAAGTTTTGAAATAAGCCAAGTAGTATGATACAACATATATTGCCTCAACCTTCAAGTCGTCCAGATTAAAGCACAGCACAATTTCTCAATTGGCGAATATCTCGTCTCACACTCTGTGAATTTCTTGCTGAGGTAGTATATCGCCTTCTCCTTTCTTCCCGACTCGTCATGTTGGCCAAGAACACATCCCATAGAATTGCTAAACACTGATAAGTACAGAATTAATGGTCTACCTGGATTAAGTGGAGATAACACAAGAGCATTTAACAAGTATTGCTTAACCTTATCGAAAGCACTCTGGCATTCCTCATCCCAAGTACCTTGGTTATGTTTTCTAAGGAGGAGAAATATAGGGTCACATTTCTCAGTTAATTGTGAAATAAACCGAGCAATATAATTCAACCTTTCAAGAAAACCCCGAACTTCTTTCTGAGTACGAGGTGAAGGCAAATCTTGTATGGCTCTAACTTTGTCTGAATCAACTTCTATTCCTTTTTCACTGACCATAAAACCTAGTAACTTCCCCGACCTGGCTCCGAAAGTGCATTTTACCGGATTAAGTTTTAACTGAAACTTCCTTAATCTCAAGAATAGTTTCTTTAAAACCTCAATATGTTCCTCCTCTGTTCGAGATTTGGCAATCATATCATCAATATACACCTCAATTTCCTTGTGTATCATATTGTGAAATAAGGTCACCATAGCCCTTTAGTATGTTGCCCCTGCATTCTTTAGCCCAAAGGGCATTACCTTGCAACAGAAAGTCCCCCACAAGGTTATGAAAGTGGTTTTGTCCATGTCTTCAGGATGCATCTTTATCTGATTGTACCCTGAAAAACCATCCATGAAGGAGAACAACGAATATCCCGCTGTGTTGTCTACCAAAGTGTCTATGTGAGGCAGAGGGAAATTATCTTTTGGGCTAGCTTTGTTCAGATCCCTGTAATCAACACACATTCGTACCTTAGCATCCTTTTTAGGAACTGGTACAATGTTAGCTACCCATTTAAAATACGTCACCTCTTGTAAGAATCCTGCATCGAACTGTTTCTTGACTTCATCCTTTATTTTTAATACAATATCTGGTCTCATTCTTCGCAACTTCTGTTGAACTGGTTTACAATCCTATCTTATTGGAAGACGATACACCACAATATCAGTATTTAACCCTAGCATATCTTGATAGGACCATGCGAAGATATCCTTAAACTCACGTAACAACTCAATCAGTCCTTGCCTTATATCATCAGCAATATGCGTGCCAATTTTCAGCTCTCTCCCTTCCTCTAGGGCTACATTCTCTACTGCCTCTTTCTCATGTGGCATGATTTGTTTCTCCTCCTGTTTCACCATCCTCAAAAGATCTAGAGACACATCACAATCCTGGACATCTTCAAAATTCTGTGATTCCTCTAAACACATGTCTTGCTCGCGAGAGAAATTAGGGTTTGTAATATCAATGCTCATATCATTGATATCTAGGGAACTGTGAAGTATAAAGAAAATACAAAGATTGAATGAATTTAAGAATGATTATTTATGTGCTATGAATGAAAGAATAAGAATTGACAAATTTTAACAGAATATTGGTTGATAAAAATGAAACAATACACGTTCAAATTGATAAAAGTTATGCTTTATTAAAAAATAATAGATGATTGTAAGCCCATTTCACAAATGAAATCCTATTACTCCTAGGCTCTAGAGTAACAAGAATGTTTCGAGAATTACTTCAAAAAATTCCTAAAGACTACAGGAAGTTCCTCCACAGTCCAATTGTTCAGAAAGCTTTCCGGTTCGTAAGGGCGAACGCCCTCAAGGTTTCCTTGCTCCGATCTTTTGTCGTGTATAGCATTAATCTGATGACCTTCTTCTAAAAGTAACCCTTCTGATATTAAGGTTTGGGATATTGGAGGGAATGTCATCGGCTCCCACTCCACTTCTCTTCTATTAAGGCGCACCCTTCTTCCCTCTTGGCGCTTCTCAACTTCCTTCCTCCTTTGCTTATTGTCTGGCTTGAAGCCCAGACCAAAGCGATCTCTCTTCTCTTTTAGTTCTAGGATTTGAGTCCCTCCTTGCAGGTATTTTTCTAACCCCCTTCCTGGTAAGGCTCCCTTTCTCACTATCATTTGTAGAGCCATCCTCGTGGCTCTTGCTATCTTTGGCGTCGGTGGCTCACTCCCTTCTGAAATGAAGGTTGCATTCACAAATTCTAAAGAGTGAAAGAAACACTCAATAGACTCTTCGTTCGTCTCGACATAAGGGGCTTTGCTAGTGACTGCGGCTATAATATCCTCCTCCGCATTAATGGTTACTAACCGTCCATCCGTCACTAACTTTTATTTTTGGTGCAACGATGAGGGCACCGCTCCCATTGAATGTATCCATGGCCTCCCTAATAAGCAATTGTAGGAGGGCTTGATATCCATCACCAAGAAGTCTACTTCGTATATATTCAGCCCAATTTCAAAGGGGATGTCAATGCTTCACATCACCTTCCTTTCTGTACCGTCAAAGGCTCTTACCACATTTTGAGATGTCTTCATGTGAGAATCGTCAATGGGTAATCTATTCAGAGTAGACAATGGTAGAACATTCAAAGCTGATCCATTATCGACGAGCATGCTTGGGAGTGTGTCCTTTACATCGAGTGGTGATGTGCAGGGCCTTTGTTGACCCCCTGCCCCCTGATGGGATTTCATCGTCATTAAAATAGATGAAATTATCCGCACTTATGTTATTCACCAACCGGTCCAGCTTGTTAATGGATATGTCATGGGTGACATATTTTTCGTTGAGCACCTTCATCAATGCATCCCGATGCACCTCAGAACTCAGAAGTAGAGCCAATACTGATATGCGAGCCGGCTGCTTATGCAATTGCTCGACCACGCTATACTCGCTATGTTTAAGGAAATTTAGAAATTCCTTAGCCTCTTCCTCCTTTACTGGCTCATTGATAGGTGCTTCAGCCTCTTTCTCATTCTCTGTATTAACATTCTTTGTTTTTGTGGGCTCTCTCTCGACGCCCATCAGATCATACCGCTTCTGCCGTGTATGGGAACCTCACCTTGAACTTCCTTAGAAGCACTTGCTATATCCTCCTCTCCAAGCATTAACACATGGCGCTTATAACTCCATGGTACCCTCTTGTTATCCTTATAAGGAAAGGAAACAGGTTTATGAATGATGACTTTCGGTACCGTCAGTATTTCAACTTCATTACTTCCTTATAAAGAAATAATGATCCTTGGCCAATTTTGATTCTTCGTGCACCTTCTAATGTGCATATATGTCTCTCATTTGGCCCAGCTTCATAAAATCCTAGCTCCTTGTTGTCCATAAGGCTTTGTATCAAGGCCTTAAACTCGTCGCATTCCTGAATCTTGTGCCCTTCTTCGGCATGGAACTCACAATAGTCCCTTGCTTCTTCATTTTTCTCTTTAGAGATTATCATATCTCTTTTTACCATTTCTTCCCAAATCATCTCATCGGCGTTCTCACCTCAACCACGCCTTCCTTTATTCTCCTCTCACTGGTTTTACCAATAGCGTTCACTCCTTGATCGCTATGATTTGGTAATGGGTTTTCAGTATTCAGGGTATTATCGAACTTCACTACCCTCATCTTAATAAGCCTTTCTACGGCCTTCTTAAAACCAGTATAGTTTTCAATCAAATGCCTCGGTATTTCAGCATGGTATTCGCATCTGGCATTTACGTCATACCATTTAGGATATGGGGGATGCAATGGCTTAAGGTGAAAAGGAGAAATAACATGTGCATCGTATAAGCTTTGATAGAGCTCACGATACGTCGCAGGGATAGGTGTGAATTGCATCCTTTCAGAATTCTGCCTTGTACCTGACTCTTGCCTTTGAGAACTCTGTTGCTCAACCGCAATTGTTTTAGGTTGACCAACTGTGATTGCCCTCGTGTTGAAAGTGCTTGTGTTATTCACTTCACTATCCTTTCTCTTTGGGGCCAATCTTTTAGTTGTTTCCCCTTAATTTTGCCCTCCGTTATGGCATTCTCAATCATCTCTCCCGCCATGACTATATCCGCAAAGCTTTTGGTGGTGCTGCCAATCATGTGAGTGATAAATGGAGCTTTTAGGATGTTGATAAACAACATGGTAATCTCCTTCTCCAACAACAGTGGTTAAACTTGCATTGCTACCTCTCTCCATCTCTGTGCATATTGCCTAAAATTTTCATTAGGCTTTTTCTCCATGTTTTGCAGCGTGATCCTATCCGGAGTCATGTCAGTCACATGATTGTACTGCTGCATGAAGGCTTGTGCAAAATCCCTCCATGAACTTATTCTGGTCCGGCTCAGTTAATTATACCACTTGGCTACTGCTCCAATTAAACTGTCTTGGAAATAGTGAATCAATAATTGATCACTATTAACATACCCAGTCATCCTCCTACAGAACATTGTAATGTGGGCTTCTGGACAAGTAGTCCCATTGTACTTCTCAAATTTTGTCATCTTGAATTTGTGAGGAAGCACCAAGTCTGGGACCAAACTTAGATCTTTGGCATCAACCCTATGATGTCCATCAGCATTCTCTATAGCCTTGAACTTTTCCTCCAACCATTTGCAGCGATCTTCTAACTGTCTTGCAGCCTCAGTTCTTAGATCCTCTTTTTCAGCCATGTCTAAGTTAGGAATGACAGGATTTACAGGATTGTCACCTAAATTGAATCCTAAACCAGTTGGGAAATTCATAGGGATCCCAGTATCGACCGACCCTTGTTGAGGCCTTATAGAGACAGACGGCCTCTTAGGAAGTGCCTCAGTTGGTGTAGGCACATGGGGCGAGGTGAAACCTGGAGGATGATCCTCACCATCCTCACCAGTAATTGTCATGGGAGCCTTTCCCTTATCAGTGGCCCTTAGTAGTTGAGCCATCTCAGCCATCATGTTCTTTTCAGCCTCCAACATTTGCCCCCTCATGTTGTTTTGCATTTTTGCCAATTGCTCTTGCAATTGGTCCTGCATGTCCTTCTGTAGCTGTTCAAATCTTTGGTCCATATTCTTTGACTTAGCGCCCGTACCGTAAGGATGTGTTGCTTCCAAATTTTCTTTCTCTTACTCTCTTTCTCCCTATGATTTTATCTTTCTATAAACTCAAATACATATGATGCAATGAGATGCTATGAAATGCAAATGCATGAATGCAAAAAGATGTCGATTCTGATTCAATTTTCATTTTAGAAAACGTTATTTAAGGAACAAAAATCTTTTCATAAAACTGATTACAAATACGCTTTCGCCCGTAGGCCTAGAGTCTTAACCCTATCTAATAACAATGCTAATTCTCGTCCTCTGTCTGACGGTAACTTATACATTATACTCAGGGTTCTAGCTTGTACCGCCAAATCCTGCAAGTGTTCAGCAACCTCTCGAATCTGAACTAAGGCTTCTCCCATGAGATAATACCTATTTCCAACTTGATCCTGAAGATGGTGAAGTTCTCCCTTCCACTGTTCTTATGTTGCCTCGAACTGCTCAATCTGTAGCTCACAGTCCTGTAGTGCTGCTTCCAACCCTCCAATGTCGTGCTTCATTTCCTCGATCTTATTCAAGCTTGCCTTTAACTCGATCACAGAGTTATGACTTCGGTGATGATGAAGAGATCGTCTAAGTTTGGCCACCTTAGTTTTTAATCCTTGATTTTCCTTCTCTAGGGCCTGATTACGCGACTGCATCTCTTCGAACTTCTTCTCCCAATACTCGACCTTGGCTCTTGCTTCCTGAATCTCTTGCTGCCACTGCTCTAAAGATCTACCTAATCCGACCCTTTTCAACGTTACTTGAGCCTTCTTGTAGTACATCTTTAAATCATCTCGATCTTTCTCTTTTCCTTTTTCACCTTCTTGACTTCTATCTTTTGAACATCGACGTCGAGACTTAAGCACATTTTTTCCTCTTTGAGCTTCTCAATCCTCTTTTCAAGCTCCGAATTCTTTCTCTCGAACTCTTACTTCATAACCTCCAACTTTGATGGAATCAATCGTAAGCTCTCCTCTAATGATCGAGCCACCCCCAAAATCGGTCTAAGGACATTATCATTGACTCTCCTACTAAACCATCCTTTATACTCAAGGGTTGACGTCGAACCTTCGATCAAGATCTTCATACAGAAAGGCTTCTTCCAAGCCTCAGAAATCTCTCGCATCATTTTCTTATAGTGATCTCCTTTATAAGAGAAATCACTCTGAGCTAAACCCTGTGTAGCCGGTATGAACTGCCTCGCTCGATATTGCCTTAGAACAAGCAATTGTGCATATCCAACAACTCCCCAAATTCATGGCAGAGGGACCCAATCAAAACTGTCACAGCGGTAAAGGACTTCACTAGGAACCAACCAAGGAGCCTTCCACATAACATCCACCTCTCGAAGATTCTGAAGAATGTCTATCCACCTCTCCTCTGAAATTTCATCTCTCCTAGACACGTCTACTGCTTCCTTTAAGGGAGAATAACCCTCAAAGAATACTCAGCAAGGAACCTTATCAAGCTTTCAAAAATGACTGTGGAACCAAACCAACAGCAACTGTGCACATCCAATGAATCTACCCTCGCCGGCCCTCCGACATGCACTCAAAAATCTAAATGTCTCGGCTAGAATTGCTAGTACCGGTGTATTCTACTTACCGACATGATCGAACAAATCCGCAACTGCCTCATTTATGTGCCCCAACGCTTTTGGGAAAATCACCATGCCATAAATGCTCAAAGCTAGGACGTCGACCCTTTTCTTTACGTCTGGATGTGTCGCTATCAAATCCTTCAAAACGGCCCATGGAATGCACTTACTATCACCCTTTTGCTGTACACGAGCTACAGCCCACTGCTCACTCATCCCAGTAATCATAACCAACTTCTTTGCAAAAGTTGGAAGACTAGCAGGCCTAACATAAGCCTTGTGACCCTGAATCCTCGGGCAACGCAGTAAAATCATATACTCCTCCAAAGTAGGTACAAGATCTACATCAGCAAATGTAAAGCAACTATAAGCAGGGTTCCAGAACTGTACCATAGCTCGAAACAAGTGTCTATTTACTTTGACATCTAACAAATAGGGAAGGTCTCCATAATTCTGATAGAAAAGCTATTTAGTCTCGTCATCCCATTGGGCCCAAATGTCTCTCAACTCTTGAAACTCATTCTGCGTCGAATTAATACGGGTGAAGTTCTATAGCTCTGATTTATACCCCTCAGTGACACTATCTCCTTTTTCTAACTGGGTTTTCTCTGACCAGGTACAGACAGAGGCATTGTCCTCCACTTTATCAAGATATTAGTTCCCCATTACAAAACTTTCTAACTCAGAAATCGAACCATGAATCGATATATTTGAATATTGAATGATATGCAATGATAGCAAAATAAAATAGGTCAGTATCATATATATAAGAAATGATAAACAAGTACTTACAAGGGTAGCTTACTAAAGGCTATCACTATTTTCCCTAGGGTAAGCACTTAAAGTTCACTATATGAGTTTTAGTTCTAAAGCAAGGGTACCTGAACCAGCAGATTCCTTGGTCTTCACCCATTATAGACTCATATAGACCAAGTTCAGTTTAGGGGGACACATTTCCCTATGGCCATACGGAGATGAAAATCTCACGAAGACATAGGTACAGTATCCCGGAAGCAATCCACTAGCTCATACGAAGGTGAAAACCTTACAAAAGCATAGCTTCTCACTCCCACTTAAAGGTGTGACCACAACGGTCATGCAAATGCAATGTACAGCAATAAGGTAACAAACATATGCAGCAAACACATGTAAAAAGAATCCAAGTTTAAATTTTCCAAACTTCCAACATTAAGACAGAAAATACTCAATTTCTTGGCTTGACTCTCTTAAGTCCCCAGCGGAGTCGCCAAGTTGTCGAAACCATTTTTTAAAGGGATGTTTGAAAAATGGGGATCGACTTTTGAAAAAACGAAAATAGGAGTCACCACCAACCTTTTTAGGTGTGATTGGATCACCTTATAAAACGTTTTGGTCTACGAAAATTAAGAAAACAGGTTCGGGAGTTGGTTACGTACGAGGAAGGATTAGCACCCTCGCAACACCCAAAATTGGTACCAAATTGAATAGTTTTCGTCTTAATGTCAAAATTTGAAAGGATTTAAAATAGGATCCCTTTTTAAAACCGAATTATTTAAGTTGAAAATCGAGATTCTTTAGCTCAAAGAATACAAACATCACATCCAAAGATGATAGGACACGATATTCTTAAACTCTCATAATCGAAATCATCTCGTGATTTACAAAATCTATTTAGAATGATACTTTAGGCATTTAGACAAGCGGAAATCGCAACTCAAACATGTTAAGGCACTATTTCCTAATTCTTAAATCTGAAAAACATTGCCTCATTTTAGAAAAAATTTTGGATAAAATATGACAATTAAATAAAATATTTTTTTAAAATAATGATTTGAGTAAAATTTAAAAATAATTTACTAAGAGTAATACCAAAAAAATTATTAAAAATGAAAGAGTTTGATATGATACTAAAATTATTAAAAATTAAAATATATAAAAAAATTAGGAAACATGGATTAAATCAAAATAAAAAGGTTGAAAACGAAGATGAACAAAGAATAAAATAAGAACAAATCGTAGAAAATAAGAACGTAAAAGGGAGAGAAATTTGAGGAAAGCTCTAAAAAATTTTTATTGTTTCCCAAAACTCCAGTGGTTTTACAATGAAGGGAGAGACCTCTATTTATAGTTGAACCTCCTCAAATCCAACGGTACAGATCAATTACATCAACAGTTAAGATTAAAAGGTATCTACAAATTAAATCTCTAAGATTACAAAATCATATCTTCTAAGATTGCATATCATATCTAAGATTGCAATCATATCTAAGATTGTATCATATCTAAGATTGCATATCATTGAAGATTATATTTCTATATGAGTCAAGCTTGTAGATGGACCTTAAATATTTTCAAGTAATGGGCTATTCCGATGGGGCCAAATTATATTTGTAATTCTGGACTGAACTTGGACTTCGTTTTTTTTTTGGGGTTTATTATTTTTGTTTTTGGACTTATTTCTGGGCCCGGGAAAAATTGAGTGTCTACAAGAATGAGCCTGCTGATTCAAGTGGTAAAGGAATTGGTGTGTTAGAGATCCTGTGTTCGAATCCCTACGTGAGCGTGGATGTTATATTTTTGCTTCGGTGGTGGTTAGAAGTTTAGTGGCAGTGGGATTCTGAGTTAATGGGTGGTTATAGATGTGGATGTAATGGGATTTGGGTAAAATTTGTTTTCCCAAAAACCTCTCTCTTCTTGGAAAAGGTTGGCGTTTCCTTTTCTTCCTTTTCCGTTTTCCCCTTTTCTTTTCAACAAAATTTTTCTCTTTTTCTTCCTTGTTTTAATAAAAATTATGCTTCCTTATTGTGGTATTTCGAATCGTTGTGCTTTTTTGTTTGGTAAGTAAAGGTAGAATGTTTTGCCCAAGTAGGGAGTCTTTCTTTTAATCCGTTTGGCGTTGTTGAATTTTCCGTTAATGTTGAACTCATGTTTTGGCAGCAGCGAATCTAGAAGATTGTGACTCTCCTCTTGCAGAATCGTAGTCAAAATTATTCGGGGTGTTAGGGTAACCAATGAACGTTTGTTTTGAATTATTGTTGATTTCGTAGTTACGGTTTAATCGTGTATTAAGTCTGATTTTGAGTGTCTGTATGTCAATTTTTAGGTTATGGAGGGTTCATGTTTGCAATAGCATCAAAACCGTAACAAGTGTGTACCCGAAACTTAGAAAGTCGAACTTTGGCAAAAGTCGAAAAACTATTTTCTCGACAACACACGGGCGTGTGTGGTTGGCAGTATGTGAGACACGACCATGTGATCGACGAAGGCATGGCCGTGCCCAAGACACAGCTGTTTAGTGGTGTGAGTGTGGCTGTATAGCCACATAGGCTAGGCCAATTTAGGCGTGTGGGCCACATGGGCATGTGGGCCCACACAAGCATGTGGATTTTAGGCCAGACCGTGTAGGCCACACGGGCATATGAGCCCAAATTTCTGAAATTTTCCTTAGGGTCGTACGGGTTGTTCCGATCGACTGTAGGACTACCGTAGGGTCAGTAAGGGCTAACCAAACCCTAGATTATATGATTTGATATTCTGACAGTATGCTCTGAGTAGGACACTTTTATGCATGTCTGACTATTCTGATATATTTATATCTGATATTTGTACACAAGCATGATAAGCATGTTATATCTGTATTTGTATTCTGTATCTGTTTTTGGGGTGGGATTGTATATATGGAGGAAGTGTTCTGAAAGGTGACCCTCGCCTATATTCTAGCAGCTTGGCTGCATATTATCTAATATGTGTCGTAATGATATAGTATGGTGTGTAGGGATGGATGGGTATTTTTAACCCTACATGGTGTGTTGGGATGGTCGGAATGGTATGTAGAGGATGGGGGTAAGATTCTGCATATCTGATTCTGTTATCTGTTTCTGTAAAGGACTTAGGTCCGATCTGAATCTAAAAAATTGTATGTCTATTTTTGTTAGGTTACACACTAAGTTTACGAAAACTCACATCTATTTGTTTGTTCTATTCAGGTAATCCACAGACTTAAGCGGATCGATGCGGCGAGACTCAGCGGTGACTACTCGACCGTAAATTGTTTAAACTTAGTAATTTATGGTTTATTTAAAATTCTAGATTCATTTGAGAGTTTGTAATTTCTGGGACTCTCTAGACTGTATAGTTTTTAACTGTTGAGTTTTGGTTTGTTTGATAATTTGCATGCTTCGATAAAATGTTTTATGAAAACGACTGTGTTACGCAAATAAAGGTTTTTTAAAAACACAAAGCGGATTTCCAAAATGTATAGATTTTATTAAACCTCCACTGTAATACATGTCTTGGAAAATGAACTAATTAAATGACGTTTTCAGTAATAATCATGAATGAAAATGAGTTATAAAAGTCGAACGGTTTATCGAAACAACTTAGTTTTCAAAACCCATTCCTTGTGACATTTCTGGATTCGACAATAACGTCTAGGCCGGATCTGGGGTGTTACACATGAAATCAATTCAAAATACTTTATAAAACCTTTTCACATTAGATATTTCAATTATAACAAACTTTAGAGAGTATTATCGTTTTCTGATGGTCAAATTATTATTTCAAATTATTACGCAATATAAGAGTCAAGAGGATATTTCGCAATTAGATATGCTGCTTTTAATCCTTCATATAGACGATATTGGACAAAAACAATGACTTTTGCTTTGCCCATATAAAAGCCAATTCGTTCATACTCACAAATCATGTGCGGCTTTATTAGAAAAAAAAATCTAATAAGTAACATAGCACATTTGGTCAAAGTCACCAAATAAAATAATATTTTAAAAAGAATTTTTAATCATATCAATAACATATACTATAAAAGATATTCATATTTAAGCAAAGATATTCAAGTTGTGGATTCTTCAATCTTATTCAAAATCTTAGATCGTAAACAAACATATCATGGGATATATAAAACATAAATTCATAATTAAATATGACAAAAAAATGAGTATCATTTTAAGCATCTAACAAAATCTCATTCAATTTTTTTCATTAAGAATATTGAAGTTTCAAAATCTTTCAAGCACTCATAGAAAATCACATATCTTAGGATTGTTGCTTCAACAAGGACATTGCATGTCTAGATTACTTGTTCTCCAACAAAATATTGAATACTATCGAGCAAGCTCGCGCTAATAACATATTATAAACTAAAAGAATTATAAAATGAACAAGAGAGAATAGTAGAAAACCACAAGATTCAAAGATTTCAAGAAATCAATAAATTTAAGTAAGCTTCCACATCTAATTTTTGTTCCTGATGGTATAAGATGACAAAACATAATTATTAAATTTTATATAAAAAATTTTAGGATTCTAACACATTTATTATACAAATTAATAAAAAAAATTCATCAAATTATTTAAAAATAAAGAGGAAGGCAATGAGAATTTCACTCTCAATTCTCCACTACCTCTAGTGCCCCACGGGAGGGGATACTGCAATTTCATTGCATTCATTCATTTTGTTTTTGGCCATAAATTTCATTCAATTCATTCAAAGTACACTCGGGGCAATTGGATGCATTGGAGATGTAAAACCATGGTAGGAGATACCGATTGCATGTATTAATTTTGAGATAAAATTGAACGGTACATGTAGCTAGCATATCCTTTCACTTTCGGTACTAGTCTGTACTATTCGTATTCACTATTGCTCATCTATATGGCCCAACGTTAGACGGATAAATGGATGTTTATAAAATTTCTAAAATTTTTAAATTTATTTTCTTGTAACTTTTGTAATCTTTATAGAATTTACAAGAATTATAAAATGAACAAAAATTAGATGTGGAAGCTTATTTGAATTTATTGATTTATTGAAATCTTTGAATCTTGTGATTTTAATCTTCTAAATTAGCACACAAATATAATGAATGTGGCTCTCTCTTTTTTGAAGATAAATATAAGAAAAGTTATGAATATGTAATTTGAGGAACATAACCTTAATATACAATTTTTGCACATTAACCGAATTTCTAATTAGCTCATAATCAATTAGAAATTAGTTATCGAGTATCTACACATACATAGTTTATTTAATAACTAAAGCTTTACCAAAATCAACAGTTTTAAATTTGGGCTAACCTTTTTATAATCGTAAATAATATGTCATTAATCTTATTATAAATGTGATGTTCATATTATCCAATAATCTCCCACTTGGATCATAAATATACTAATTACTTTATAATTGTATGTCATTATATAACTTAATGTGCTAAAAATTTAATATTATATCAAAAGGTATTCTAAACAATCCCATCCATTAATTATGTCAACATAGAACCAATGAGACTTTCATTACATATATCGTAACTAAATCTATTATTAATCACATATATTAATACAACCAAATGATATAGGTCAAGTACGAAAGTGTAGCATGAAAATTACATGCAAGGTGATTTAAACATGTCTATTTTCAACTGGTCCTCTTTAATCTTAGCGAGTTCAAATTTTATCAAAATCATAGTAAATCAAATAAATCTTATTTTTCCAAAAAATAACCTTAATAGTCATAAATTGAAATAAATAATAAATACGTTTATAACAGAAAAAAAATTTAAAATTACAAACTCTTACTAAAACCGAATATCTTGAAATGACATTACACCCACGTGAACAGTGTACACATAAAAACCTTAGGTAATAGTTACTTAATAAGTGGATATTCAATCATGAAATTTAACTCAATATCCCTTCCTCTTTATTTTTTAAACAATTGTATGAACTAATTTGTATAATAAATGAACTATTGCTTAAATATTAAAAAAAGTAGGTTATAATCTTATCATGCAGCTAATGTAAGTATTGCTACTATTTTCCATCTCACAGTAATCAATTACACAAGCAACCCTAATGAAGAGTAATTGATCCACGCTTCAGTTATTTGTTTCAGTTTCATGTTTGAATTATTCTGACATAGTTTACACAATGAAGGAAGTAGCTACAAAAGAGTATACTGTTTCTTTTTAAAGTATGACTAAAGGTTTGGCTGGAGTTTATTAATTGTATTAGGTAGGATGAATTTTAATGGATTTCAGTACTTCTAAAGAGCAATGGGTAGAGTGCATTGGATTCATTATAAAGGATTTTTGGTACTTGGAATCAATGGGAACTGGGTTGGGGTGGGACCACCTCCATCAATAATTCAATGTCAGTTTTGTGGTGTTTACATAAAGCCTTGATTTGAAGTCTTAAAATAAAAAAACCTTTTTCGATTTGAAGCGAATATAGTTAGGATCCAATGTGAGAATTGGAAGTTTTCGATGGGAAAGAAGAAAGGAAAACCTGATACGATGGGGAGGCAGCCTGACGAGGTTTTCTTTATCCAATGAGGTACTTGGTGTAGAGTGGTCCATGGAAATGATATGCAGTTATTGAATAACTTGGCATTGCCAAACGAGGGTTGAGAAAAGTCACTCAAGCTTGGCTTCAGCTGGAATCATCCATAACTAATATAAGTACTGTACCGTGGAGCTAAAAAAATATTTTAGGGGTTGGATTTAAATTGTATATTTTTACGATAATAAAAATAATTTTACTATTTTAATTAATTACATCTTTATAATTTTTAAAAAATTAAATTAAATTTTTATTATTTTAGGGATTAAAATAAAATTTTACCATTATTAATTTAAAGTTTCATAAATTATAAATAACTTAATTAAAAAAATTCATTTTAGAGGAGCCACTGCATTCCCTGGCTCCGCTGAATGTAGCAATAATTAAACTTCATGATCTACACTATCTTTATTTTTTATTAGATTATGCCAATAATGAAAGAAAATAACTGTTGTCTTTGAACAATGTTTTTTTTAAGCCATATAGTTTTAGATTAATTAATAATTTATAAAAGATATATTCAAGTCAATTCCCGACTTGATTGAATAGCATCAAACACAATAGATAGTCATTTAATTAAGTTTAGGTTTTGTAATCTGTGCTCAAACTTTTTCTTATTTTGGATAGTTTTCGAATTTAGATCGTTATATTTTAGATTTCATGTCATGATACATTTAAGTTTAATTTTTTCATTTTATTTATTAATATTATCAAATTTTAATATTTTAGTCATCTTCTGTTAAATCAATAATGGAATGTTGATGTAACATTTTTATTGGCATAATAACAAATTTAGCTCTTCAATGTTTACAAGTTCTATCATTTTGGTCCTAACTCTAAAAAATTTAACAAATTTAGCCCTAAACTTTCACATTCTATCAATTTAGTCTTGATTCTTAAAATTAAAATTTTAAACAATTTAAAATTAAAAATATTTAAAAGTTCATTTTCAATAAAAAATACATAAGATTTTATAAAAAACACATTTAAAATTATAAAAATATTTATAAATAAATGAATATCTATTTTTCTCATTTTCTAACATGATAATTATTTATTAAAATAATACTTTGTTTATAAAATAATTTAAAGGAAAAATCATGAAGAAGACTTAAGCGATTCAATTTTTTTTTCCTTTTTTCAACATTAACGACCATCATGTTAACGTTGTGTCACATCCCGAAAATCGGGTTAGTGAAACCAAGAGTAGTGACATCCTGATTTTTAGTTAAGATTGTGAAAATTTTGTAAAGTGAGTTAATTTGGTTTAGTGGATAGGTGTTGTAGTTGGGCGCAAGAGGTTTTGAGTTTAAATCTTTTGTTTTGCATTTTTGTTATTTTTGCCTAAATCCTTATCTTTGAACATCTTATTTATTTATTGTTTTCGTTCAATTGATGATAGAATGAGTTTGTTGGTTTAGTGGTAAGGTGTTAGCTTACTTAGAGATTTTGTGTCAAAACCTTGTCTGTGCAAAGTGGAAAAATTGTTTTTGTTTTGTATTCTAGAGAATCTGATAGGTGGCTAGTTATCAGATTTTAGTGGAGGTGGTGGGATTGTGGGTAGTTTTGAAAGTAGGAAAATTATCCCAAATATCTTTCCTTTTTCCATCCAATTTTTTCTCTCCCCCTTCTTACTTCTTCTTTCTTTTGTTTTTCCCCCACTACTCCTTTTTGCCATTTTGTTTTGCAATTCTGTCAAATTGTTTCATTCTTTTTTGTCGTTGCGCCTCTGTTGTGATCCATTTTCTCCTGCGAATCTTTGGTTTGTTGTGTTGTCAAATCTTCATCTTTCGCCGTCTTTTTATTGGTGTTGACTGTGAAACAACCAATTGTCCAGTGAATTAGTTGTTGTTGGCCACTATTTTTGTGAGGTCTGAGGTAAGTGTTAGTCTAACAATTCGAGGAGTTTTGTTTTAAGTTTTAATTTTGGTATTCAAGATTTTGATGTGGGTTGTCACTTGTTAATAGATGTGATTTAACGTCGTATGTAGGATTATGAAGTGCTCGATTGTGTGGTCAGTCTGAAACATCATCAGGTGTATGAAACTAGCCCGAAACCTTGTTCGAAACTCAAGAAAATTGCGAAATAGGGGTTGTTTTCGAAACTGTCAAGCGCCACATGGCCGTGTGGTAGACTCTGTACACCACACAGCCGTGTGGTAGGCCATGTGTCAGGCCGTGTAAAGTACACAACCATGTGTAATTAAGTAGCCTGTGTGGTATACCTTGTGCCAAGCCATATGGAGCACACAGCCGTGTGAAATTACATGGACCGTGTGGTAGGCAGTGTGGACCATACGGGCTAGGTTTTTGGGTCGTGTGGACCTTTCAAGTCAATTTTGAGGCCTAATTAGGGGTTAATTAAGGGACTCGGAAATTGGGTCCGTGGGTATTATATAGGTCCAGAAAGACATAAGTTTCAGTAAACAAACATGGGTAAGTGTATGAGGCATGTTAAATAAGTTTCGATAAGTATAATAATGTGTTATGTTTTGCTACAAGTAGGTATGTGAGTTAAGCATGACTATTTTGTAAACCATATGTGTTATACTTGTTCTGTTATCTGTTCTGAGAAGCTATTTGATTCTATTATGTAATGTGAACATATGATATTATGATTCTACATGTGCATCGGGGTGGGTTTTGATGTTGGAGGAAGTGTTTTCAGGTAGTATTACTACATTTTCAGCAGTTAAACTGCAATATATGTTTGGCAGCTCAACTGCACCATTATGAGTGGCATACCATCACGACTCGGTGTGATTGGATGGATAGATTCTTGTAGTCCTAACTGGTGTGATTGGTTGGACGGAGTTAGTGTGTAACGGATGGGGGTTGGATCTGTGTTTGCATTTGTTTTGGTTTGATATGGCATTCTGCAATAATATATGTGTTTCTGAAAACTTGACAATCTGGTCTAATATATGTTTATGAAAATATGATATCCCGATCCGAAATATGTTCTGGAAATATGACATAATGATATGATATATATTTTTGGTAATACAACATTTTGATATGATATTTGTACATTATAAGTAAAATTTTGTGATGACATTTACATATGTGCTTGTTAAATAAAATTATGTTTGTGGTTTGAGTCACACACTGCGCTTCTAGCTCATTTGTTTGCTTAATACGTTTCAGGTTAACTTCCAACTTAGGCCGAAAGGTGTGCGGGAGCTCAGATTGGTTTTACACTTAAGTTGGTTTGATTATTTTTAGTTAATTAAGTTTTTTTCGGACTTTTGATTTTTGGACTAAGTTTTCAGTTTTGGTTTTGTTTTGGGCTTGATTTTGGTTTCGATTTTGATTTTTTATTTGTCGGTATTTGATATTTTCTAACATAAAACTACAAAATCATATGAGTTAACAAAAAATGGATTACGGTTTTCAAAACTAAAGTTTTGATAATCTTTCCGCTGCAGGATTAAGTAGTCACTTAAGTATTTCTATAAATAAAATTTATGGTTTTTAACGAATGATTGTTTTAATATTGAAAATGATATGCCAACATTTGTACTTTCAAAAGGCGATTTGAGTTCTAGGCTTTAAATAAGTGTTTCGAACTTTGGTTTTTCAAATCATCTATGAGAGTTTTTGCCAGAATTTTATATTTTGGAACATGCACTAAGTTTGATTAGAACAAAAGCTTTGAATGAGTCGATGTAATTCCTCAGTATCCGGTCATAACTTCTAGGATTTGGGGTGTTACACGTTGGGTCAAAAATTATAGTTTGAGGTTGAAAAAGGTAAGAAACGATGTCTTTAGGTAGTTGCCTAGAACGAGTTTGTTGCATATGAGGTTGTACTTAAGGGCAGGCATTTGGGAATATATAGGTGAGGATGAGGTTATGGAGACCTAGTAGGTGAAAGGCGATGCCAGCAACTCTACAATTGATTCCTAGGTCAATGACACAATAATGAAGGATGTGAAAATTGAGGAGTTTAGAGAAAGGGTTGTTGGTGCTAGTGGTTGTGAGTGAAGGTGATGCCAAACGCAGCAAATTTAGTGAGGACTAAGGAACAAAAGCTAGACATATAATAAATAAATTATTATTTATAAAATAAAACAAGAGAGAGAAGTTTGAATCTAGTTTAAGTCTTGTTAGTGAGGTTTTTAAAGAAAATTATTTTATTTATAAAATTATTATTTTAATAAATGAATTTCATGTTTGACAAGGAGAAAATGGGTGTTCATTTATTTATAATTTTGTATGTATTTTAATCGAAAAATGAACTTTTAAATATTTTTAATTTTTACTTTTTAAATTTAAATACTACTTTTTTATAATTAAGACTAAATTTATAGAACGTTTTGATTTTTTTAATTAGTACCAAATTGATATAATCTGTAAACAATATAAGGCTAAAATTGTTATTATACCAATAAAATGTCACGTCAACATTTTTAGTAATTTAATTGATGAATGATCAACATCTTAAATTTTGATAATATTAGTGACTAAAATAAAAATATTTGAACTTATGTGACTAAAACCGTTAATAATTGAATGGTTATTTATATAGTTAACTCTATTTATTTTCGCAAATGAAAAGAATAATGAAAAAGACTTTTTTTTGTGTGTGTCATGATAATTTTGTAATTTTGAAAATTAATTTTTTTATTTGGATATTTTTGAATTTAGATTTATTTGAGTAGTTTTTTAATTGAACTTTAATTTTGAACCAAATAGAAACAAAATACTCTAACCATGTTGACCATAGTTTTAAAATTGTATTTTTAATAGCTTTGATAAATTAAAAGGTAATATTTGGAACAAAGTAAAATGAAACTTCTATCATATTTTTTCACTCTTTTTTCCAACCATCTTTAATTCCAATAGTTTGCATATGAGTAAATCTGTTCACTTAAATTCAAAGTTTAGTCCGAAATTTAAATAGATATGGGTAAAAATTTGGCTCGAAAAATAAGTATATGTAAAAAATTAGACATATTTAAAAATGAGTCATACTCGAGTTTGAACTTTCAAGATCTAAGCATAATATTAAATTGAAAAATTGAACTTTAACAAAAATTATATAATATTATTATAATATAAATATTAAAAATGTTAAGGTGACCATATATAAAATTTTAATAAATAAAAATATATTAAATTATTAAATTAAAAATAATATAAATATATTTTTCAAAGGTCTAAAATAAGTTTAAGGTTAATCATTTATAAATATAAACAAATTTAATTAAAATTTTAGACTCATATATAATATTATGCGTTAACAAACGTAAAATGTACTAAGTAGAATTCGAGCCAACGCATTAACAGAAGGCATTGGGAGAGTTTACAGAATAGAGGAAAAATAAAGAAGCGTAGCTGCATGGTAGAACAACATATCAATTAATTTCTACACGTAATAAATAAATAAACCAAAATAAAATATTGGTTTTAGTGAAGGGCATTGATCAAGCAACGAAGGGAGTTCCAAAGAATAAAACAACACTTTGTGGGGTTCAGTCTACATCCAACTTAGATCACAAAAAACCTGATAATGAGATCTTGATAGTAACGGTTCCTTGTTCCATGCTGCGCAAATTAAATAAATAAAAGATAAAAATAGAGAAACAGTTCATTGTTTCATGGCAAAGCTCAGGGTACAATGATATTGCCCAGGAAGCCCTTCAACCTACATGGGGACCAACCATTAAACTTTTACCACACCCACTTCTTCACATTATGAGTATTTCCCAACCTTAATCTTCAACTCTAAACCATGTCCTTCAATTTTCCATTTTCTTATATGCATGTCTGATTGTGAACAGCAATTTATGTTTGATTTTGGTTTATAAAGACTAAGTTTTTTAGAGTTTGCAAATGTATTTCCTAACAATATACTTTTAGGGTTTGAATTTAAATTAATGCAATATATCTTATTATTACATTTAACACTTTACTAATGTAATATATTGCATTTAACACTTTACGATCTCTGAACGTTTTTGAAGTTTTGGGTTATCTTTGATGGAAATAGTTTAGTAGGGTATAATAGAGTTGCATTCGAAAGGGCAAACGTGTTTCTATCAAACCAACGAAATCAGTAGCAACAAATGACTAAAGAGTTGATAAACACAAATACTGGCCATCTCCTATTTCAAGTTGCGAGAGCCACTGTCCCTTATTGTTGTTTCAAATTGAGAAAAGAGATAAAGAGAGAGAAAGAGGGGAGGAGATGAGT
Organism: Gossypium arboreum; assembly: GCF_025698485.1. Lineage (NCBI taxonomy): Eukaryota > Viridiplantae > Streptophyta > Magnoliopsida > Malvales > Malvaceae > Gossypium > Gossypium arboreum. The sequence goes on along the minus strand of NC_069072.1, from coordinate 11,032,215 downwards.
CCAAAGAGGATGGCAGAGAAACTGATAGAGAACTTTCAATGCTCCTTTTCTCCACCTTCACTCAACCACCCTCTCTATTGCAGTCCCAAACTCAAGTCTTACAATTTTCTAAAGCTTTAGTTATCTTCCCATCTGAAACGTTGTTCACCTCATATTTTTTTCCTGTCTTTCTCTGTCGGTACCATCCATGTAGGTTTCATCTTCTACCCCTTTTTTTTTCCTTCTTTTTTTCCTTTTTACTGTCTTTCTCTACCATCTCCTAATTAATTGATTTTTCTATTTTGGTTTTGCAGGAGACCTGAGAAGAACCCCCTAGACCTCAACAACTTGCCCGACGAATACACTAGGGATGGTAAACAGGTGTTTGAGGAAGGGTCCTCTGGTATATATCTGCTACTATGATATTAGTAATAAGCCTTGAATAAAACAACAATGAAGAAAATATATTTACACACATATATATACACACACTCTGGTTCTCGTCCTAGATTTGAACAGAAAAGATATGTTTTCTTTTTCTTTTGCTTCACGCTTTTCAACACTCTATATAGAGTGGCCTAGCTGTGTTTATAAACTTCAAAAGGAGCACAAGTTTAATATAAAAGGAAGAGGTGGAAAAGGAAAGAGCAAGAGATTGAGGGTTTGAAACTTAAAATAATTTTTGTTGGGTTTGGATGGATTAGGGTTGGGGGTTTGGGGCAAGAATGGTGTCGTGGGAAGAGCTTTAATTGGTGTTGTTTGAAGCAGGCTATAGGACAAAGAAAAGCGGCGGCAGGGATGGGAAAGATGAGTGCGGGAAGGTCTATGAATGTAGGTTTTGTTCGCTCAAGTTTTGCAAATCTCAAGCTCTTGGGGGACACATGAACCGCCATCGCCAAGGCAAGTCATTTCACTTGTTTATTCCCACATGGTTTTTGAGGTAGATTAGCTAGGTCACTATCTTTACACACTTTGGGGATTCGTCAAAGGTTGTTATAATGACGATGGCTTGGTCACATCGATCTTGATGAAAACTATATATGCTGGTTTTGTTGCTGAATTTCTTGGTCTGGTTGTGACACTAGTGTTTTATTTTATTTGATTTGATTTGATTGCTGTTGTTGGGTGGTCAGAAAGGGAGACAGAGACACTGAACCGGGCTCGGCAGCTGGTTTTCAGTAACGATAACTTGGCCACCCCAGGGAATCCAGGGTATGTTCCTTCAAGATTGACACATATGTATAGAGACGGATTTTTTCTGCTACTCCAATTTTCATCTTTATCCTTTATTACTTCATTTTGCGGTTGCTGATGTTCCAATGACTGCAGCTACCATCCAAGCTACCATCCCGCAGGCAATCTCGGTGATCCAACACTCCCATTTAGAACAGTTTGCCCACCAAGATTGTTTTCTGCTTCATCAAATTTGATGCCTCCAACTCCAATATTACAGCCACCGCAACCATATTTACAACCATCGCCCTCACGCCTCAGCTCCTCCCACCTTCCCCAATACCCAGCTCACTCAGTCAACGACTACTATGTAGGACATGCCCTCGGAAGCAGCACTTTGTCACATTCACAATATCATCCCCAAAACCTAAACTATCTGGGTGTATCCGACTCTAATTACACTTGCATTGGAGCCCCAGTAGGAAATGGGTTCGGTCATGGTTCAACCCGTGGAGCGGATTTGATCGGGTCAGGACGAGTAGCTTCTGGTTTTAGAGACGTGACACAGAAGCATTTGGATCATCCAACCAATCGATTTCAAGATGGGTTCTAAAAATTGTTTCATCTTTATCTTCTCCTTTAGAAAGATTTTTCTTATGTTTATCAAGTATTTATCTGGTTTGCACACAGCGCCCAAAAAGAAACTTAACAAGCTAACAAATGGTTTCAAGCAAGTGTCGGGCGGATCATACATGGGAAAGAGGTGGATCGAGTCATGAATTTGTAAACTAAAGGTTTTCTTTCGCTTAATAAAATCTGTGATAGCCCATTGATAAGAGTGTACTCATCCTACAAGTTACGTATTGAGCTTAAGTTGCAAAGATTTCTTGTTCATGATGAGTTAGCTATTTGTGAAAAAAAAATGTAGCAAGTGATATTAGAATCCATCAAGGATAATTATTTAAATGCCATGAGCATGAATTTAAAAAAAAAAATGAAATGTGTGATTGTAACAATATTATTCGGTAATTATCACATGTAAAAAATTCTTCACTGGAATAAGTACTCTTATTCATATAAAAATAAATAAAAGGATTTTGATAATTGTAGCCTCACCTACAAATTTGATAATACAAGTTCTAACCCTAAGAAGGAGAGTATTACTTGTAACACTTTAAAGCCCATAAAAGTTAATCTCAACTTGATTTGGGTACACCTTAAATTTATAATAATATATATTAGATTATAAATTAATAAAAAAGCTTTATAAAAATTACTTAAAATAATTAAAATGTTTTCATAAAATTTAGTTAATATGTGACATAATCTATATAAAGTAGGTCAGGATCAAAATCCCTCGTAAAGAGCCGGTGCAATAAAGACTAAACAAACCATTTAAAAAGTAAATAAAATAACTTTTTTTTTTATATTACATGATTTGTCAAATAAAAATATATATTAGTAATGGAACGTGTGGACAGAAGAGAGGCGAAAGTTTTTGGTTTATGTACAGAGATTGTGGCAGCTTTTTGAGCACGTGGACAGTCTCGACTAGTTTGGCTTTGGGCTTTGGGGATTGGGGGTTGTATTGAGCCGACTGTGGGTAACCGGGGACTATAGCTAGGCTGTGGGGTATATAGTTACATATGAACTGAAAATTTCTAGCCCTCATTTTGCATTTGAATTTTTTTTTATGATGCATTAGTTTTCTTTTTTTTTTGTCAAATTCTGTAATTGCGTAAATTTTGAATTTAGTACTTATACTTTAATTTGTTCATTTTCAATCTTTATAACTTTAGAATTTGAAAAATTTAGTCTTAACTAAATAATAATTATTAATTTCATTAAGTAAATTGTTATTTTTAAAATTTGATGTGTCAAACATTTTATCACATGTAAAAATATATTGTCTGTTTGTTATTTTCACATATTACTCACAAAAACCAGTTAATATATTTAAAGATTGTCGTTTGCATTGAGGTAAAAATTTTGAAGTTTAAAAATATAACTACTAAGAATAATCCAATTGGTGAACATGACTAAATTTATAATTTTACATATAATACAAGACTAATAACGTAATTTAACCAAAAAATTTAATTGTTACCATTGAGACAGAACTTAAATTTTAAAATTATAAAAATATAGAAATTAAAATTAATTAAATTAAAGTATAATCACTAAATCCACAATTTATTATATGTCTAATGGCGAAATTTAACTTTTCTTTTTCATCGTTGCATGTGAATATACACATATATATTTTTATATAAAATAATATATGTAATATTTAAAATAAATAATATTATATAGATAAAAGAAGCTTGAGTCATAACTTAAGTAATCATACAATATTTAAAAATATATGTATGCAGTAAGCCCTCCTTTAAATACATATAAACATTGAATAATATATAAAACTATTAAAAATGATATTAAATTTAGAATTATATAAAAGATGAATTATAATATTAAATTAAAAATATAAAATAAAGCAACAATAATTATAATAATTCATTATAAATAAGAAATATATTTACACTAAATTAATAAATACGTTTAATAACAAACAAGTAATTGGGTGTAATAGTAAGACACCCATCTCATATGTTTTCAACTTCAAGTAAAATTAATAATATCTTAATAATATATTTGTCATGCCTTAAAATATTGCAATGAGTAGATAAGAAATATGTTTTAGGTTTGATGGCTAAAAGATATTTTTTTCCCTAAAAGTCCTAGGTTTGAAACCCACTCCTCCCATTTCTTTTCCTTTTATTTTCAGCAATCTAAGATAAAGGTTACACTAAAATATATATTGTTGGGGATAAAACCTAACAAGAAATGGGTAATAATCCAACGGTTAAGCATTAGTTTCCTTCTCTAAGTGACCTAGGTCTGAGCCACTCTCTTCTCTCCGTTTTTTTCGACCCAAAACTTTGGGATATTTACCCTTGCCGCCCTAGGGTTTCAAACCCTAGACAATTCAACCATTTTTTTCTGATTAAATTAGGATTTTGCTCTCTTTTCAAACCCTAGGATTTTTTTTCTAAAGGTGTGTGTTCTTTTACAAGTGAATCGTGGCAAACTGTGTCTAGGATTAGGGCCACACGGCCCCCCACACGGCCATGTGCCCTATAAACCCTAGGTTAGTTCGTGAACCACACGACCAAGAACCTCCCACACGGTCGTGTCCCTCTTGTAGGTTAATCTTTGCAATTGCCACACGATTACAGTCTGTTACATGACCTAGCCACATGGTCGTATAACCCCTCTAGACGGCTTATAGCATTGCACACGGTCGTGGGACCTTTGCTTTACAATTTTTCTCAGAATTTCGTGAACAATTCAATTTAGTCCCTGCATAATCCCTAAATTGCCTTTAGACATTTTATTCACACAATTGAGTCCTTGATATTATGAATATGCTAGAATCTGTGAATTGATAACTGATTTGCTACTGTTATGATGTCTGATATGTGACCGTTATATGTTTACTATCACTGTATTTTTTAAGAACTATTATTGTTGTTCACACTACTGTATTACCGAATACATGTTAAGCATGCCTACTGCTACTGTTGAACCAAATACATGTTAAGCATACCTACTATTACTGTTAAACTGAATACATGATAAGCATGTCTAATGTTACTGTTGAACTAAAAACATGTTAAGCATGTCTAATATTTTTACAAAATACTATTCCAAGCATGTCATACTGCATTGCATGGGGTGAGACGATTGTACGAAGGAAGTATTAGCAATTTAATAATCTGCAACACTGGTGGTTCATCGACAAATTACTGGCAGCTTTCATTTGCAAATATTTGTGCATCCATAACAAGTGGCAGTTTATTTGCAAACATATGGTTCAATCACGAACCAAGTGGTAGCTTGTCTACAAACTATTTTTTAAAAATATTGGTGGTTCATCTGCAATTTTTACTACTGGCAGTTATCTGCAAATATTGGTGGTTCATCCACAAACTGAAGTGTTATGGTTGGAAGAGTCCTAGGGAGCTCTTACTGAGGAGTGTAGCGGAGTATGGATAGGATCTTTCTTATTATTTATGCATTGCATTGACTTTCATAAGCATGCTCGAATGAACGGTAGAAATTCTTCTATTCCATATGATTGCAATTATTCTTAAAACTGTTAATTTGTATGCTTGTTTATTGTTCTGTACCGGTTTGCTTGTTATTAGACTCACACTGAGCTTCTTAAGCTTACTCTCCTTTAATTTCCATCTTTGTAGATAACCCACCAGTTTAGGACGCGTACACGACATACAGAGGGTCTCAGCTTGAAATTATTTTATTTTATATAAAAGTATTTTAGATTTATTATTTGAAATTTTTCGGTATTCAGAGACTGCATATTTTATTTTTGAATTGTGGCATGATACTTAGGATTTAAGTTTTTATAGCATGCAGGACATTTAACTTGAATTTAGGAAGTTGAAATATGGGTTCTAATTATTTATGCATAAAATTTGGTTTTCATTGGGACTATGTTGAATATCACTTTTCCGTTGCATTATTACGTAAGTAGGCTTCGAAAAACATTTAAATTGCCAATCACTTTTATAAATTAATTATTAAAAACAACTAGTTTTGAAGCTGAATCACAAATATTTTTGAAACCCGCTAAGTTTCTTCAAAAAGTAAAATAGATGTTTTAAGCAACTATTTTTAAACTCCAATAGTTATGCAGGTCAATGTAATGTTTCGAATTCGAACTTAACGTTTAGGCTGGATTACAGATGTTACAATATTACTTCATCATTAATTAAAATGTTTTTTCCTATCTTTCTGATGCCATTGTCGACTAGATATGATTCAATATTTTCTCTTCAAAGAACCATTACTTCACTGCTTCATTCTTTTTGAAATCCTTCTAACTCATTAATCCTAACAATTTACATTCTTTTCACCAGTGATTTTTTTAAATAGTAATTGATTGAATCCTAACTATTACGTAAAATTTAATTAGTATATAACTTTTAACTAATGAATACTTAAAATATAATTATCATAACCTTTTAATAGAACTAACCTTTAAAAAACACTACGTATACTTTTTTAAATATAATTTATTTTTTCAACTTGTTTTTAATTTATTAAAATTTAAAAAACTATCATATATTATTTTTAACTAATAAATATAAATTATATTATAACTAGTTTTCTACTTGTTGTATTTTATAGAAATATTATTTAAATAACGTCATATTAATTAAAAATATTAATGATAAAAATATAAACAACTTAAAAATATACTTAAGTTTAAAATATAGAATAATATTTAAAACAAAAAAAATAAAAATAATTTTAATTGAGAATTTCAATAAAATATAAATAAGAATCACTGTTTCCTTTAGCATCATCAATGTTTGGCCTAACAAATAAAATTTTAAAAATATTGTTACAGCATTAATATAAAGTAATATTCTAAAAACAATTTATTTTTAAATGTTTCTAATTTATATTGTAAGAGGTAAATATTTTTAAAAATATCATTATATATTACATAATTTTTTATTCGTGCAATACATATATTTATTGTATGTATAAATTATTTGGAATATAATATATAGTTTTCTTAGAATGGAAAAATAGTTGATAAATTTAAAATATGTAAATATTTTGTAGATGTTAGTATTTATTTTAAATTAATGATTTTGGAAGAAAATATTATTAATAGTTGTATTTGATTTGAAATGTAATGACATGTTTCCATTAGATGTAACTAAAATTGAGTGAACATTACAAAAAAGAATAGTAAGGTTCTATTAAATTGGGTAGTCTATAAAGAAATGAAACTCCAAATTTCTCCATATATTATGGGTTGGATACGCAAGAGTATAGTTATTGTATTAAATAAATATTATAATAAGTAAAAGTAAGAGTTGTATTTTGTATTAGTTGTAATTGATCCCACGATTAGCATTTAAGAGGAATAATATTTTTTAAAGTAAAAAGAAAAAATCATAACAATAAAAAGTAGAGGAATAGATAACATAATATGATTAAAACTATCTTACTATTAAATTAGATTCAGCTTTTTATATATTAATAATTTATGACATTTTTAAAAATATTGTTTTAAAAATATATAAACGGATAATAAAATATTTTTAGTAAAACATTATATTAAAAAGTTAGAATTGATATTTATGAAAATTTATAAGCACTATCATTAAAAATTTGCTATGCAGTAAGAAATTAGGTTATTTATGTTAATTGGGAATCTAAAACCTTGTAATATAATATACTTCCAATTTAAAATATAATTTGCTAAATAAATTCATCAGATGGCATAATTTAAACAATATATAAGAATATATTAAATTTGTAAAACAAGGTTTATATATTGTAAGTAAAATAAATATATATGAGTAATATGTTAACTTTTATTTTACTCTTTTAACATAAAAACTTTTTAATGTTAATATTGAATATATTAAACTTTTATTTGGTTGGTTGATTGTAAACAACTTATGTATTGTACTCATAACTTAAAATTATTGATGAGAATAAATTGTTGATTAAAATATAATTACTTATATTTTCTTTCATGAAATTTATAATGGGTAACAACAATTACACGTAAATTATTATAATATTTTGTTTTCAGAACGATGAAGAGGAAATAATATTAATACATAATTTTTTATTTTATATTTAAGGGTAAAATTATTAAAATATGTAGATAAAACATATTATTTACATATATCATTGTTATTATGTATTCAATGGATATATTATTTACATATGTCTATTGTATAAATAAATAAATCATGTAACGGGACGTGTTGAGTGTAGAACCAACCAAAAATGGGGATAAAGCATGGTTGCACAATATGGGCAATGACCGGAGAGAAAGTGGGTGAAACACTTTTTCGCTGTGAGTTTCCTGACGACAAAATAATCACTTCTGTCAACAAAAGCCTGATTCCCTTTTCCCTCTTACTCAGCAAGCAATATTAGTTAATTAAATGCTGTGAAATTAATACTATTCAGTCTACTCTACTGACCCCCTCTGTCTACCCCTATCTCTAACCCTTTCTTCTAAATAGCCTCTTAATGCATTTATTATTTTTATTTTTATTTCATAAAATTCATTAAGGAATTAGCTCACTGTCAATTTAAAGTCGCTAAAATTAATTTTCACTTTGCTTCCTTAAAAGTGCTGAAAAACTTTACAGCCATATATTTAGAGCCCAAACCTTATAGCCACATATTTCAACTTTTTATTTGCTTATTTAGCATTCATAAGTGCATTGTTAGTGACGTGAGCAATTCTCACTCTTTTTTTTTTTTAAATATAGATAATTTAATGTAACGAAAGGAAATTTAACAATGTTTCAATTATTAAATATAAAAGATAGAGAAACTAGTTTTTTAAGATTAAAAGTAGAAGAATTAAATTTAAATATGTGAATATGAATTAGACTTGACACTGAATTTGTCCTACATACTTTATGTTCAAGTTATAATTTAATTTAAAGAAAATTTGATGTTGTTAATTGAATTTCAATTATTAAATTAAAAATATAAATAGATTATGTTTCTTAGATTAAAAGTAAAGAGATGGAATTTAAATATGTAAAGTATAGGGACTAAAAATATTATTAAACCTAACACTTTCTTGATTGAATTTCTCCACGATGCTTCATGTACTTAAGTTTTTCAAGTTATAATATACTCGATTCAAAGCATGACTACACAAGTTTATGAACACAACCAAAATAATTCTTAAGATAAGGCCCAAAAGAAACATATTATCTTCTAAGAAAAAAAGTGGAACAAACTCGGCAGCAAAACAGCACACTCCTATAAAACCTTTGCTTTTAAATACGAAGGAAGTGATTGAATTAAATTATAGATTAAAAATTTAAAAGTTAATATATGTTTTAAGTTTATTTATATTTTTACATTTGAAATTTAATTTCTTTATTTTTATTTTGAGGAATTTAGTCTATCTATTTTTAATTTTAAAAATTCAACTGTAAATGTTATCCCTATTAAAACTCTTCTGTTAAATTCATTGGTGTAGCATTTTAAAATAAAAAAACCATTCATTTGATAGTGATGTAAGATTTAATGTTGATGTGGATTTTTTCTTCTTAAAATCACCCATTCAATTTATTATGATAAATAAATTTTTTGTTAGAACAGTGGCTCTTAAGAAAAAAAACATCAACATTATAATTAAAATAGATAACAATACCAATTATTTAGAGTATCTAATGACATTATAAAAATAGGGACTAAAATATGTCAGTGATTAAAGCATGTGAATTATATCCAAGTTTTAGCATAGTATAAGGGTTAAAGCTGAAGTTTGACCATTATCTTACACTGTTAAAAAAAGAAGAGTAAGACAAATAAAAAGTTGTGTATATTTTTAAGACCCTTTAAAGAATTTAAATTATATATAACCATATAATGTTTTAATTAAAAAGTTAATGATATTAAATATTTAGACTTGCTAATAACATTAAAAATTATAATGACAAAATTAAAAATTAAAATATAGAAATTTAAATTTAAATTTAGGCATTATAAAAGAACTAAAATTAAAAGTTATCACTCTATATTGCGAAGGAAAAAAGGTCATACACTTTTAAAATTAAAGTACATGTGTCTCATGCCAAATGAGATGGACACTCTTTTAATATGTAAGTATTAGTGAAAATTTTAAAATGAGAATTATAAAATTAAAATGATTTTAACTATTAAATTAAAATAAATGGTTTTAAGTGTTAGATTTTATATTTATCTTACCTTATTAAAATAAAATCAAAAACATCCAATCTTTTCTTCTTTTTTCTTCTTTTCATCTTGTGATTAAAGCATCAAGGTGAATTTTTTTTGGATAATATTTACTTTCAAATTTAATTTCTAAATTTTGAGAAAAAATTGGAATTGAAAGCAAGATATTAAGGTTATTAAGATGAATCGATTTGTTTATTGGGTATTTTTTCTTTATTAAAAAATTGGTCAACCATTTCATTCTAAAAAAAATTGAGATTTTCTCATCGATTGAGTAAAAAGTGAGTACATAAAATCAACCAAGAAAAAAATCTCAATTTTTTAAAATGAAATGATCGACCAATTTTTTCAATCAAGAATAACAAATACCTAATACACAGATTGATTAATCTTAGTAACTCTAATATTTTATTTTCCATTGCAATTTTTTCTTAAAAAAATCTGAAAGTAAAGATTATTCAAAAAAATTTCACCCTAAAACTTGAATTACACAGTGAAAAGAAAAACGAAGGGAAAGATTAGATGTTGTTGGATTTATTTTAATAAGGTGAAATAAATACAAAATTTAAGACTTGAAACCATATATTTTGATGTAATAGCTAAAATCATTTTAATTTCCAATATTCTCATTTTAAAAGCTCTCGTTATAATTTTCACTATAAATATACTCATATTATTGAGACAAACTAAAAATCAGAGAGAAAGCCAAAAATACTATTAATGAAGGGAGCTAAAATTGAAATATGTTAGTGCCATCTCATGACCCAAATGCAACTTCAACTATAATTCACTTTTGCAATTGGTTGCTATGCAATTTTCCATTTTTATTGGCGTTTGTTTGATTGGAAAATCTTCGATTAATTCTTCCAACTCTTTTAGGATTCTTAATAGTAATTTAATAGATTGTAACATGAGGAAAATCATTCAAATGAGATAACTAAGTTCAACTTTAGGACACTTAAATGTTCAACAATTACCGAAACATATCAAAAGATCCAAACATGATATTTAACCATGTGACTCAACTTAGGTGCGCTTTTAACCTTTTACAAGCAAAAGAACAAAAATACGGTCTAACTGAGTCATTGAATCTTAGATGCTTCACAACTCCTCTAATTTATCAAAACCTGTTAGAACCTGTGCAGAGAAACAAACAAAAGCTAATGACATTTATTCACATATCAATGAATCATTATGCGAATGCCCAATCACATCATCATTGATAGGATGGTTCTTCCTAACTCTAGAAGAAGCTTGTACCTGTTTATCATTGTGAATTTGATTAGCTTCCCCATCAACTTCCTTACTCTCATGAATTTCTTCCTCAAGTTCCCCAATAACTTGCTCAGTGCCTAAAGCAGTGGGCACTAAATCAGGCACTAATTTTGTCATTCATTCATCCGTATCTCCCATAGACTTCTATGTTGACTCATCATTGATATTAGCATTGATAGACTCCAAAACCTTCCGAGTTCTTTTGTTGTACACATAAAATGCTTTGCTAGTATCGAGTACCCCAAGAAAACTCCTTTATCACTATTAGCATCGAACTTTCCTTAATGACCTTTATCCCTGAGAATTTAACAGGTACTCCTAAAAACATGAAAAGTAATTCACATTTCGCTTCCTTCCTTTCCACATCTCATAATGAGTCGTGTGTCTTCATTCTCAAACTCTCAACCATGATGACTTTTGATTTTCACAATGGTTCCAATGTTCTAGATCAATTATAATCGATCTTCCTAGTAAAGTAGGAAGATAATTAACATAGTGAATATCTTCAATACGTCCAAAATAAGTCTTCAAACATTCAGGATATATCACTAAGTTACTTGATCGAATCCATTCTCCTTAAAATAGGGATAGTGGATTTGCTCGATTCAGTCCTAACTAATTTTCAGGATATATTTTTGTAAAAGGTTTGGTCTTTAGACATAGCTTGTACACGCCCAATAAATTAGTAAAGATCGCAACCTAAAGATATTTATTTACAAAAATTATCAACTTCAAATATAACTAGGTATGAAGTTGAGCAGTGCTAGAAAGTAGACCTCAACATATCTATCCAAGTGCATTTTGAGTCCTATTTATAATAACTCTCTTGTCTTAAATACAACTAACTAAATGAATAGTCACATCTTTTAAAAATAAATATAATTATTCAATGGATGTATACTTGGATAAGCATTACTCTTTTATTAATTAAGTAATATAACTTTTGGTATTTAAGAAACATAATTTATCATTATAAATAATAATAATTCTTAATTAATAATAAAATAATATAATTTTTGATTTCGATAAAAAATATAACATTTGAATATCTTATAATTTTTCAGTTATAACTATTTAAATATTATAAATATTTAAAATATAGTGACAAAATCTTCACTCACTTCAATCTCATTTTTGTGGTAAAAATGCATCCACGCTCAGCCAGGGTTTTGAAAGTTTTGACAAAATCCATTCTAGTGCAGTTTCGGTGGACTGAGGTTCGCACCAGTACCTCTTTTTCGCAGCTATAGATTTACATATTATTATGTACCGAGCAAATTAAAAACAAAAAAAAAAAAACACATTATTACGTATAGTAAAGAAGACGCTGAACACACTAGCAAAATCTCAATTAAAAAATAAAGCATTTGGACTACTTTGTTTTCTCTTTCAAAAAACTAGGAATTCGTATGTTTCCATTGAAAACAACTATTAATTACTAACGCCATAGTTCTAAAGCTGGATGGAGAAAACCTACGACCTGAACTACAAGCTAAATTATACATAGCTAATAAATTACCTACTGAGACACTTCAATGCTGACAGTCCCTTGAAAGACAGCGTCAACATTTTTGCCAAATATATTGTGGTCATAATAGTCATAACATGAATATATTAAAGAAATCTATTTGCACAAATATATAAATATATTAAAGAAATCTTGAGTTCCAGGTGTTTGAGAATGCAAGAAGGCTTGGGATGCTGGATTGAATTGATCAGTGGCAGTAATGACATTCCGAAAATGGTTTATTGATAAAAAAAACTCTTATCGGCTCAAAAACAGGTAGTCAGAGGAATTGGAAACAAAGATGAAAGGTGCCTGAGCATAACCCTAGATATAGCCCTAACGTGTGCCCTCCAGCAGTAGCTTAGGCTGCTGGACTGCAACCTGTCCACCACTCCTTTGCATTTCATCTGCAGCATCAAGGACGAGAGAAGATTTTTTTTATCCAATACCAAAACATTAAATTAAAGAAACAACCGGACTCTCTAGGGTTAAGTGTGAAGGAGTTTGGCATCTAATACAAAGAAAAGTGAAAACCATTTTGGCTGTTTCACGACAAAGAAAACTCTTACAATGACAACAAGAGCTCTTTAAATCCCAATACTTAGATCTCATATAAACATGTCATGGACCCAAAATAACAAAAATCTCGATTAAATTACCAAATAAAAAAACATTTTTTTTAAAAAATTACTAGAATAGGTTGAATTTTTGAAAATTTACAAAAGTAGATTGATTTTAATAAAACGCTTCCCAATAAAAATGTTTTCAGGAAAAATTCAAAAAAATGTTTATAGTTAGAAGTGCTTTTTGTGTGTGACTAGGGTCAATGAAAAGTGTCTAGCACAATGCGTTCTCCCCGCCCCCAAAAAAGTTATTTTCAACGGCTATTTTAAATAGCCATTGCCCCCAATGGTAAAAAAAATATATAAACCCCATCTACTAATTTTTCATAACATTCTCTCAAAAATCTCTCAAACCACTCTAAAAATATCTCAAATTCTCTCTTAAAACTTTTACTAAAATTCTATTTCTATCTAAATTATATTTTTATTAATATTTTCAAGAAATATTTTTATTAAAAATTAATTCGTGTTTTATATAATTTAGCAATGGCGGGTCTCTAACCTGTCTTGATGACAAGCACATCATTCAATTAATTACAAATGATAAGAATAAATTTTAATAAATTTCAATCTTGTTTAATTTTTTTATTTCATTGTTATATTGATAATTGCTAAAAGTAACATGTTTTAATCACGTTCTTAATGCGTTTTTGGATGATTATTCGATGTAAAATGGTGAATTTTATGCACCTGATCATTTAAATTCATGTTTCTATACTTAGGAGAGCATTTGGGAGAAAAAGGAGCGAAAATCGAAAAATTGGAGCAAGTTTCAAAAGCCACACGATCATGTGCCAGATCGTGTGGATTTCACGAACTGCACTCCGAAAATGCGGAAAAATGTAATTTTTAGATTTTTTGAGCATTCTAAAACCTATATATACCAAATATAAGAACATGAGAGTGAGCCGTCATAGAAGACTCAAGAAGACAACTTGAAAAAACACCATTGAAGCCAACTTTGAAGCAGATTTCCATCAAGATTGAAGATCTCTTTTTGATTTCTTTGAAGTTTATTATGGGTTTTCTTATTTTTTGTGGTTATACTATCTTTGAGATGTTTTTATTTGCGATTATGAACTAATCTTCTAAATACCTAGGGGAGATAAATCCTATGATGAATTCTGTCTTTAAATTTATGTTTTACGCAATAAATATTTGGATATTGTTCACAATTTTGTGTGATTAATTCTTGGTTTAATATTTTTAGACTATTAATTCATGTTTGATGTGCTTGAACAAAGGAGGAAAAGTCTCTATTTAAGAGTAGATCTAGCATAATTGAGTGGAGTTGTATACAATCCTAGAAATAAAACGATATAAAACTAAGGATTAGAGTAAAATCTAATAGGGATCCATAGATCGAGTTAATGCGACAATAGGGGTTTTTAATTAGAAAGAAATTTCAATTAATCAACCTAGAGTCAGTTGCTCTTACTCTCGAAAGAGATATTAGTATAATTTAGGGATTTCTACGGATCAAGATACTAAGTGAAGAAATTGTTTAATCCAGATTGATAATGGTAGATGAAGTCTAGGTGAATTCTCAATTGGGTATTATTTCGCTTCTTGATTGTTTTCTCAATTATTTTTCTGATTTTTTCTTTTGTCATATTCTTTAGTTACTTTAATTAGTTAATTTTAGTTTTTAATCAATCACTTCAAGTTGTCGGTTGAATAATAGAAAGACGGTAATTACTAGTACTTTTAGTTTTCGTGGGAGCGATATCTGTAATAGCCATTTTTAGTCAAATCAGAACAGTGGTTTCAGGACAACAAATCCGAAGTCGAAATAATTATTTTATTATTATTTTAAAGTCTACAGCATGTTAATAGTGTCGTATAAAAATTTTGTGAAGAAATTTTATCTTTTGCATGCTTAATTTGATAAAAAAGAACTAAATTGCGTAAAGTACAAAACCTGTGTTCTATTAGAAAATGGTGTTAAATTTTTATGAAATTTAATTATGAGTGGCCTTAATTGGTAATTAGACCATTAACATATTTAGTGGACAATTATAGACTTTGGTTATAAATTTATAAAGGTTAATAGTAAGGTTAATTTTGTAATTAGTAAAATAAAATAAAATTAAAGTATGAAAAAGAAAGATATCATCTTTCTTTCTTCTTCCTCTAACCAAAAATTAGAAACAAGGAAACCATTAAAGACTTTCTAAGGTTCAGCCAACACTCCATAGTGCATGTAAGTGTATTTTGCTCTTTTTTTTAGTGATTTCTATATTTTTGGAGTCGTTGTAGCTTAATCTAGCTAACCCATTTGCAAAACTGTTAAAAGTATAGGGTTTTATTATTAATGAATATGTATGTGTTTTGATGTTTGATGATAGAAAATGGATGGTTGTTGTTAGATAAACAACATTTGTTAAGTGATTTTGGTTGAAATTATCAATTAGGGATTAAATTGAGAAATGTAAAAATTATGTGGTAAATGTATGAAATAATGAAAAATATGGGCTGTTATGAGTATAGGTGAAGTTCGGCTAGCATGGGTGTGGACTTAATTGTATGAATTTTAATTTTTATGAGTTAGGGACTAAATTGTAAAGAATTCAAAATTTAAGGGGAAAAAGTGTAATTTTCGCTAAAACATGATTTTTTGGATTGAATTGAATAGAATGTATTTTGAATGAGTTAAACTTGATTATATATAGATCAAGAAAAATGAAGTTCGGAATTAAATTGGGGGAAAAACAAAATAGTGGATTGATAGCTCGATTCACTTTGTATAAATCCAAGGTAAGTTCGTATGTTAATAAGCATTAATGTAATTGTGTTTTAAATGCTTTATAATTGTATTGTTGATGAATATGATCTTACAAAAATGTTCGACGAAGATTCGGCAATGTGAAATCCCGGTTGAACCTTAGGAATAGATAGGATACAAATGACATGCCATTAGGGGTTATTGTGTTTTGGGTGCTAGTTTGTACGTTCTATCGGTGGCTTAGTTTCCTGGCATTTGTTGCGGATTCTCGTTAGCTTGTGTGAGCAACACCTTGTAGCTACGTCTTGACCATCAGCTTGTGTAAGCAGACTTGGTGATAGCTCGAGATGAGCATTTACATACGAGATATGAGATTGAGATGGTTTCGAGCATGTAGTGACACTTAAGGTGCAAAATTCCCGAGTATCGAATATTATTCCAAATAGTTCAACGGGTATAGCAATGAATTGGAAGAGTATGAAATTGATACGAATTAGTACATGTTTGTACGTGAACTATACAATCATTGAATCGAAGAAATTTATGAAATTCATGTCTAACCTTTGGATTGAATGTGTGTTAGGCTTTTGAATTTAAATTGAGTTGCATTATGTGATGTTTAAGTACTTAAATTGTAGTTGAATGATAAGTTTTACTTATTAAACATACGAGCTTACTAAGCTTTATAGCTTACTCTATTTATTCTTCCGTGTTTTATAGTGATTTATAAACTTTCTCGGATTGGAAGTTGTCAGAGATCTCATCACACTATCCAGCTGTCATTTTGGTACTTTTGAACTTGTATACTTGGTTATATGGCATGTATAGTAGTTTTGGTTAATATAGCCTATATGTTGGTAATGTATTTAGCCAATTGATTTGGCTTGTAAATGATGAATGTTTTGGTTATGTGTATAGCCATGAAATTTGACTTGTTTTGGTATACTTGGTTATGAAAATATGTATAAATGGCCTTTTGATATATTGTGTATAGTTGCTTTGTGAATGTCTTGTTGTGGATTGGTATTTTGTGAAGCAAATAGTTAGAATTGAGATGAGCATGTATGCTAAGTTAGGCACAAAGTCTAAAATAGGGAATTGACCATTTAGGTATACTTTGGAAACATTTTTAGTATGTTTAAAAGTGGTCAAATAAATGTGCTTATGGTTTTTATGTTGTATGTGTGATTAGTACATGATTAATCTTGATAGTGGTTGGTTTTGAGGGCCTATTTATGTCATGATTATATGCATATTGAGATGTGCAGGTTGGAACCTCTTTGGGCGAGAAAAAAATGGCTTAGAAAATAACCTATTTTTGTCCACACAGGCATAGACACTAGCGTGTGTCTCAGCCATGTGTGACATACGGTTAGATGACACGACCGTTTGTCTTTTGGTACTTATTTAGAAATTAAGTCAGTAGTTACACATGGCCCAACGCACGGGCGTGTAACTTAGTCGTGTGGCAAAAATCAGTATACCCTTAGTTTTCACACGGCCTAGCACGCGGTCTGGCACATGGCCGTGTGAGGCCATTTCGAAGGGTACACGAGCTAGTCACATGGGCATGTGGTTGGCTGTGTGACTTAAGTCAGAAAGTTACATAGGGTCAGACACGGGCTGAGACACAACCATTTGATCCCATTTTGAATGTCCACACGGCCTGTGACACAGGTATGTCTTTGGCGGTGTGAGACACACAGCTGGGCCACACGAGTGTTGTTGATGATATAGAAAGCGATGAACCAACCTTTGTTCACGGAGCAGTGCCGTTTGAATCGAGACCTGTGTCTGAGAGTCAGGGAGGAGAGGCCAAGGAAGCCTTCTTCCAAATGATAAACGAATAGTTTACTGAGTTCGTCCGAACGAACCCGACTGCTCAGTAACCTCCACCTCTACCTATTTCTCAACCGATTCCCGTAACTCCTCAAGGTTTGGAACATTTACGTTTGAGTAAGCTACCTATGGATAAAATTTGAAAGTATGGGGCTGAAGAGTTTAGAGCTACAGTTGATGATGATCTTGAGAGAGTAGAGTTTTGGCTTGAGAATACAATCTTGCTATTTGATGAATTGTCATGTATGCCAGCTAAATGTGTTAAATATGCTTTATCACTTCTGAGAGATACTGCATATCAGTGGTGGAACACTTTGGTATTTGTGGTGCCAAGAGAACGAGTCACGTGGGAATTCTTTCAGACCGAGTTCAGAAAAAAATACATAAGTCAGAGGTTTATCGATCAAAAGCGCAAAGAATTTCTGGAACTGAAACAGGGTCATATGACTGTGACCGAGTACAAAATTGAATTTGTAAGACTAAGTAAATACGCTCGAGAATGCATTTCCACTAAAGAGATTATGTGTAAGCGGTTCGAAGATGGGTTGAATGAATACATTAAGCTTTTATTCAGGATTCTGGAATTAAAAAAATTTGTTGTGTTGGTCGACAGATTTTGCAAAGCCGAGGAACTTAGCAAAGAAAAGAGAAAAGCTAATTCTGAGGTAAGAGATTCGAGAAAGAAGTCGAGTTTGCTATTGAATTAGTACCGGGAACCTTACCGATATCGATAGCTCCGTATAGAATAGATCTTATAGAATTGAATAAATTGAAAGCTCAGTTGCAATAGTTAATAGATAGAGGTTGTGCACGACCAAGTTTTTCGCCTTGGGGTGCACCAGTTCTATTCGTAAAGAAGAAAGATGGATCGACAAGACTGTGTATTGATTATCGTCAACTTAACAAGGTTACAATTAAGAATAAGTATCCTTTTCTGAGAATTGATGATTTGTTTGATTAGTTGATAGGAGCAACGATATTTTTAAAGATTGATTTACGATCTGGCTATTATCAGTTGTGGGTTAAAGATTTAGATGTGCCGAAAACTGCATTCAGGACTAGGCACGGGCATTGTGAATTTCTTATTATGCCATTTGGATTAACTAACACTCCTGCAGTATTTATGGATTTGATGAATCAAATCTTTAGACCGTATTTGGACAGATTTGTTGTTGTATTCATTCATAACATTCTGATCTATTCCCGAGATGAATTTGAGTATGCCAAGCATTTGAGAATTGTATTGCAGACTTTGCGAGATAAACAACTGCTTGCTAAATTCAGTAAATACAAGTTTTGGCTTAGAGAAGTTGGATTTTTGAGATATTGTTTCGGCGGAAGGCATCAAAGTTGATCCGAGTAAGATTTTAGCGGTTGTTGATTAGAAACCACCAAGAAATGTATCTGAAGTCTGAATTTTTTTAGATTAGCTGGCTACTATCGGCGTTTTATAAAAGGATTCTCGATGATTGCTACACCGATGACTTGATTGTTATAGAAAGATCTGAAGTTTGAGTGGTTTGAGAAATGCCAACAGAGTTTTAAATAGTTGAAAGCACTGTTAATTGAAGCACCAGTATTAGTTCAGCCTGAGTTGGGTAAAAAGTTTTTGATTTTCAGTGATGCATCATTGAACAGTTTGGGATGTGTTTTGATGCAAAAAGACAAAGTGATAGCTTATGCTTCCAGACAGTTAAAATCGCATGAAGAGAATTATCTGACACACGACTTAGAGTTAGCCGCTATTGTTTTCGCATTGAAAATTTGGCGACATCATTTGTTCGGTGAAAAATGTCATAGTTTTACCGACCACAAGAGCTTGAAGTATCTAATGTCTCAAAAAGATTTGAATTTGCGACAACAAAGATGGCTCGAGTTGTTGAAAGACTATGAGTTAGTGATTGATTATCATCTGGGGAAAACGAATATAGTCACGAATGCTTTGAATAGAAAATCTTTATTTGCTTTACGGGTAATGAACACACAGTTAACTTTGTTTAATGATGGTTAAATTTTAGCTAAGTTAAAAGCTAAACCGATATTTCTTCAGCAAATTCGCGAAGCTCAAAAATGTGATAATGAGTTACAAGTTAAAAGAATGCAGTGCGAGTCAACTACTAATTTAGAGTATCATATCAGATCCGATGATTTTGTGTTGTTCAAAGGTAGAATTTGTGTACTGAGAAATCCTGAGCTTATTTAGAAAATTGTACACGAAACACACAGTGGTTGTTTATCTGTTCATCCGGGGAGTAGTAAGATATACAATTATTTGAAATAGTTTTATTAGTGGTCAGGCATGAAATGTGACATTTCAGAATTTGTGTCGAGATGCTTGGCTTGTCAACAAGTTAAACCCGAACATCAAGTGCCTTCAGGACTACTATAGCTAGTGATGGTACTAGAGTGGAAATGGGGTAGAGTTACAATGGATTTCGTATCAAGGTTACTCCTATATCTGGAAAAGAAATATGCTATTTGGGTTGTTGTTGATTGACTGACAAAATCTACACATTTCATTCCAGAATGTACAAAATTTTCACTTGATAGATTAGCTGAATTGTACAGTTTTGAGATTGTCAGATTGCATGGGGTGCCATTTTCTATTATTTCAGATAGAGATTTGAGGTTTACGTCGTGATTTTGGAAGAAATTGAAAGAAGCTTTGGGTACACGATTGCATTTTAGTACTGCCTTTCATCATTAAATAGATGGTCAGTCTGAGAGAGTTATTCAGATTCTCAAAGATATGCTTCATTGCAGTGTTTTAGAGTTTGAGGGCAACTGGGAAAAATATTTTCCATTGGTTGAATTTGCATATAATAATAGTTTTTAATCGAGTATAAAGATGGCACTGTATGAGGCTTTATATGGTCGTAAATGCTGAACTCCATTGTACTGGACTGAGATTAGTGATAAAAAATTCACTGGGTGGATTTGATTAGAGAGACCGAAGAAAAAATGAAAGTAATTCGCGACAGTTTGAAACTAGCTTCAGATCAATAAAAATCATATGTGGATTTGAAATGTAAATACATTGAATTTCAAACCAGCGACAGAGAGTTTTTGAAAGTATCGTCGTGGAAAAAGATTTTTCTATTGATCGCAAAGGAAAATTGAGTTCGCATTTTTTGAACTGTACAAGATTATCGAGGGAATAGGGCTAGTAGTTTATTAACTAGCTTTACCGTCAGAATTAGAAAAGATCCATAATGTATTTCATATATCTATGTTACGACAGTACCGGTCAGATCCATCACATATCATTTCTCTGAAAAAGATTGAAATTCAACTTAACATGTCATATAGCGAAGAACCGATCAGAATTTTGGCCCGAGAGATTAAAGAGTTAAGAAATAAGAGTATAGCTTTAGTGAAGGTTCTATGGCAACGTCAAGCTGTTGAAGAGGCTACGTGGGAACTCGAGGAAGCTTTGAGAAAATAATACCCCAACCTATTTTCTGGTAAGATTTTCGAGGACAAAAATTCCTTGGAGGAAGAGTTGTAACAATCCGTTTTTAGTCAAATTGAAACAGTGATTTCGGTACCACAAATTTGAGGTCAAAATAATTATTTTATTATTATTTTAGAGTCTACAACATGCTAATAGTGTCGTATAAAAAATTCGTGAAGAAATTTTATCTTTTGCATGTTTAATTTGATAAAAGGACTAAATTGCGTAAAGTACAAAACTTGTGTTCTTTTAGAAAATGGTGTTAAATTGCTATGAAATTTAATTATGAGTGGCCTTAATTGGTAATTAGACCATTAACATATTTAGTGGACAATTATGAACTTTGGTTATAAATTTATAAAGGTTAATAGTAAGGTTAATTTTGGAATTAGTAAAATAAAACAAAATTAAAATATGAAAAAGAAAGATATCATCTTTTTTTCTTGTTCTTCTAACAAAAATTAGAAACAAGGAAGCCATTAAAGAATTTCTAAGGTTCGGCCAACACTCCATAGTGCATGTAAGTGTATTTTGCTATTTTTTTAGTGATTTCTATGTTTTTGGAGTCGTTGTACTTAGTCTAGCTAGCAGGGACTAATTTGAAAACTGTTAAAATTCTAGGGTTTTACTATTGATGAATATATATGTGTTTTGATATTTGATGATAGGAAATGGATGGTTGTTGTTAGATAAACAACATTTGTTAAGTGATTTGGGTTGAAATTATGAATTATGGATTAATTTAAGAAATGTGAAAATTATGAGGTAAATTATGAAATAATGAAAAATATGGGCTGTTATGAGTATAAGTGAAATTCGGCTAGCATGGGTGTGGACTTAATTGCATGAATTTGCATTTTTATGAAATAGGGACTAAATTGTAAAGAGTTTAAAATTTAAGTAGTTTTAGCTAAAACATGATTTTTGGATTGAATTGAATAGCATATATTTTGAATAAGTTAAACTTAATTATATATAGATCAAGAAAAATGAAGTTTGGAATCAGACCGGGGGAAAAACAAAATAGTGGATTGATAGCTCGATTCTCTCCGAATAAATCCAAGGTAAGTTCGTATGTTAATAAGCATTAATGTAATTGTGTTTTAAATGCTTTATAATTGTATTTTTGATGAATAAAATCTTACGAACCTGTTCGACGAAGATTCGGCAATGTGAAATGTTGGTTGAACCTTAGGAATATATAGGATACAAATGACATGTCATTAGAGGTTATTGTGTTTTGGGTGTTGGTCCATACGTTCTATCGGTGGCTGAGTTTTTCGGCATTTGTTGCAGATTCTTGTCAGCTTTTGTAAGCAGCGCCGTGTAGCTACGTCTTGACCTTCAGCTTGTGTGAGCAGACTCGGTGATAGCTTAATATGAGCATTTACATACGAGATATGAGATTGAGATGGTTTCGACCATGTAATGGCACTTAAGGTGCAAAATTTTGAAGTATCTGATATTATTCCAAATGGTTCAATGGGTTTAGCAATGGATTGGAAAATTATGAAATTGATACGAATTAGTACAGGTATGTACGTGAACTATACAATTATTGAATCGAAAAAATTTATGAAATTCATGTTTAACCTTTGGATTGAATGTGTGTTAGGCTTTTGAATTTAAATTGAGTTGCATTATGTGATGTTTAAGTACTTAAATTTTAGTTGAATGCTAAGTTTTACTTATTAAACATATGAGCTTACTAAGCTTTATAGCTTACTCTGTTTATTCTTCCGTGTTTTATAGTGATTTCAAAGCTTGCTCGGATTGGGAGCTGTCGGAGATCTCATCACACTATCCAACTGTCTTTTTGTACTTTTGAACTTGTGTACTTGGTTATATGACATGTATAGTAGTTTTTGTTAATATAGCCTATATGTTAGTAATGTATTTAGCTTATTGATTTGGCTTGTAAATGATGAATGTTTTGGTTATGTGTATAGCCATGTGATTTGGCTTGTTTTGGTATACTTGGTTATGAAAATATGTATAAATGGCCTTTTGATATGTTGTGTATAATTTCTTTGTGAATGTCTTGTTGTGGATTGGTATTTTGTGAAGCAATTGGTTAGAATTGAGATGAGCATGTATGCTAAGTTAGGCACAAAGTCTAAAATAGGGAATTGACCATTTAAGTATACTTTGGAAGCATTTTTAGTATGTTTAAAAGTGGTCAAATAAATGTGCTTGTGGTTATCATGTTGTATGTGTGATTAGTACATGATATAATCTTGATATTGGTTGGTTTTGAGGGCCTATTTATGCCATGATTATATGCATATTGAGGTGTGTAGGTTGGAACCTCTTTGGGTGAGAAAAATATGGCTTGGAAAATAACCTATTTTTGTCCACATGGGAAGAGAGACAGACGTTTGTCTCAGCTGTGTGTGACACACGGTTAGATGACACGCCTGTGTGTTCTTTGGTACTTATTTGGAAATCAAGTCAGTAGCTCCACACGGCCCAACGCACGGGCGTATGACTTGGCCGTGTGGAAAAAGTTAGTATACCCTCCAGTTTTAACAGGACCTGACACACGGGCGTGCTAGACCATTTCGAAGGGTACATGGGCTAGTCACACGGGCGTGTGGTTGGCTGTGTGACCTAAGTCAGAGAGTTACACGGGTTCGGGCACTGGCTAGGACACGGCCATGTGATCCCATTTTGAATGTCCACATGGGCATGTCTTTGGCTGTGTGTATATGGGCGTTGCTGATGATGTAGAGAGTAATGTGCCAGTCTCTGTTCATGGAGTAGCGCCATTTAAATCGAGACCTGTGTCTGAGAGTCAGGGAGGAGAGGCCAAAGAAACCTTCTTCCAAATGATGAATGAATGGTTCACTGAGTTTGTCCGGATGAACTCGGCTGCTTAGCAATTTCCACCCCAACCTATTCCCCAACCAGTTCTTGTAGCTCCTCAAGGTTTGGAACCTTTACATTTGAGTAAGCTGCCTGTGGATAAAATTTGAAAGTACGGGGCTGAAGTGTTTAGAGCTACAGTTGATGACGATCCTGAGAGAGCAGAGTTTTGGCTTGAGAATACAATCTGGGTATTTGATGAACTATCTTGTACGCCAACTGAATGTGTTAAATATGTTGTATGACTTCTGAGAGATACTGCATATCAGTGGTGAAACACTTTGATATCTGTGGTGCCGAGAGAACGAGTCACGTGGGAATTCTTTCAGATTTAGTTCAAAAAAAATAAATAAGCCAGTGGTTCATCAATTAAAAGCGAAAAGAATTTCTGGAACTGAAATAGGGTCGTATGACTGTGACCTAGTACGAAAGAGAACTTGTGAGACTAAGTAAATACGCTCGAGAAATACTTTTCCTCTAAAGAGATTATGTGTAAGCGGTTTGAAAATTGGTTGAATGAAGACATTAGGCTTCTAGTCGGGATTCTAGAATTGAGAAAATTTGTTGTTTTGGTCGACAGAGCTTACAAAAGCCGAGGAACTTCGCAAAGAAAAGAGAAAATCTGATTCTGAGGTAAGAGATTCGAGAAAAAGGTATAGTTTGCTATTGAAGTAGTACCGGGAACCTACCCAAATTGAAAGCTCCGTATAGAATGGATCCTACAGAATTGAAAGAATTGAAAGCTTAGCTGCAAGAATTGAATTAGTGTCCCCTGTGTTTTGAAAATTTTCTATGTTTTCCCAAAAAATTTCCTGAGTTCAAGGTTTAGTCCCGAACTACTTCAAATGCTTGATTTGGGTCTTGAGGGCGCGTTTTAGGGACAATATGATTGATTGTGAATGACTTTTATTTAGATATGAATAATGTATGAAAAATGTATGTTTGTTTATATAATAAGGCCAATAATGCCCTGCATCTCTATTCTGGTGACAAATACGGGTTAGGGGTGTTACAATATCTGTGCTCACCATAGATATACTATTAATTGATAGGTGTATTTACCTTTGTCAAATTTTTAGTTGGTTTCATGGACATAATATATTTTAACTTATTATTTTTTATATTTTTTATGTAAATAGACGGAAGATCGAATTTTACAATGCCATATTCGCAATCTACCCGGTCCTCCATCACCGTTGATTAAACCATATTTGAGGGAAGTAGGTTTTTGGCACGTGGACCTTATAGGCTAAGGGTGTATGTTTGATCCAAAACTCATAAGCGCGTTGGTGGGGAGGTGAAGGCCCGATACACACACATTTAATCTTCCATGCGATGAGTGTACTATCACTCTATAAGACGTGCATTTACAGTTGTGGTTATCGGTTGATGGGTCGGTAGTCACTTGGTTTGTTCAGTATGCTGATTGAGGAGCTGTGTGTGATGGACTTTTGAGTTCGATTCCGGAGATGATTTACCGAGGTCGAATCAAAATGGCTTGTATACGAAGAACTTTCGCGAGCTAGATGAGGATTCGACTGGGTTCGAAAGAGAATGATATTCTCCGGCGTACATCCTTCAGATCATCGAGGGTGTCCTGATGCTATATAAGTCAGGAAATCTCGTCCATCTAAGGTGGCAGCTAAAACTTATCAATTTTAGAGGAGCGAGCGAACTCAATTAGGGGTCCGCCGTGTCGGCGACATAATACTAGGAGATGTGTTGGACGACACAACTAGGAAAAATCAAAATTGGTGGTTGCCTTTTACTACTGGAATCATGGGCTCGGTACCAGTTTCTATTTTTACGTCATCGAGTGAACTACTCGTATACATTCTCCCTCATAACAAGATAAAATTCAGTAAATATTACCATGATAAAATTAATTTAAATTAAAATTATTATGTTGAGAAATTATTTAAATAGGTGGAACCATGCGTTGAGTCACGCGGGATTACCTATTGAGCTTCAAGATATACGACTTTTATTGTACCAACGATTAAAAATGGAGGTATGTATTTATTTAAAATTGAACTAAATAACGTAGTCGATTTCGTATTTAGTAGTATATATATAACTAATATTTTTAGCACGTTAATATAGTTTGAATGGACACCATACAAGGATTCGACAATTCGAGAAGTCATCCCTGATGAATTTTTTGTGAATCCTAACGCTTGGCATATGAATGTCTCATTGGTAATGTACACTACTATCGAGATGCACGAGACCGTTAGAGTGTTACGGTAGTTTGAGTTCCAACAATCGATTCTCGTGACACCTTAAGACCTTGATGATCTGTATCTTATCAACTTGCTGTAGCCGGATGAGAATTTGTTAGTAGTCTACTTCCAACATATCAATATGTGGAATAATCAGTATGATTTCTTACCTATTTGTGAACCTATTATAGTTCCAGAGTTAGCATATGATCCGGAGTACTTGCCATGGTTTAGGATCTAGAGCAAGCCATATTTTTACGGGGAAGATGCGAGGCGTCAGTGTTCCAAAACGAGTAGGCCACGACGACCCCCTTAAAATATAAGGGTTGGCTAGACGGGTCCATTATTAGCGTTTGCGTAAGAACCGACACTGGCGACCTTAACACTGATGCCCACACCACCCCTCATTCAGTATGTACCATCTTATTTTGATGTGTGTTCTAACCCTATTATCTTCACAAAAGCATATGTTGCACCTTATTTTTCTGCTTTTAGTCCTATGTCAGGTTAGACTCTTGGATATCCATCCCCGATGTATTACATGCCTGCTCCATCTATTTTTTCAACGACAATGTATAGGCCGTCTATGTTTTAGGCACTGACGAAGAGTCCACTTTTTATCCCATCAGTGTATGGGACTCAACATAGTTATGCTCATCCACCATTTGTGATACAAACACCTCCAGGATCTTTGTTCTACCAAGCTGGGTCATCTTCTCAAACACCTATCCTTAGACCGAAAGATGCACGATGGCAACCAAGAATGCAAAGATCGTAATCAACTGAATGTGAAGAAGAACAGCCACCTATACCATAACCCCATCCAGAGGATGAACCAAGAAGGAATCTAGCGTGTAACTGTCAACCACCCCAAATTGGCATAGATTCTAACAGGTATATGCACTAATTAATTTTATCCTTATATTGAATGTTTATATTGTATGGTTGATTTTTATTATTATATTATTAGAGAAATATTTTTATCATTTAACAAAATGCTAGTTGATGTTCATATAACATTCACATTCACATATCATAATGGAATTGATATTTATTTTCTAGTTCGCATTGTCCTTTCGATTTGGAAATGATGGTATTATATGGCTCGAGTTCCTACACCACCCGCATAACCTCGGTTGGTTTGACCTGTCCAGAATATCCATGTTGTTGCGTATTTGAGTCGACGTCGGTTGACCTTTTAGTTTACGAGACAATCTTCTATTGAGTAACAACTTAAACGGAACGCTCGATACAGGCGACCACATACGTTCATCTGGGACTGGTGGGAATACATGTCTCCACGCATTGTACAAGTTTTCTAATTTGTACACTTCATCCACAAAGCTTATGGGATCTAAGTGTACATTGTTACAAGCTACAATTTTATAAGCACATGGAAAACGAAGTACGCCAAATCTTCTACAATTGCAATTCCTAGGTTCGGTCTATTGAAATCTGTTACCCGAAACGATATGTCTTCGCACAAGTGACATACTGAGTGCATGTAGTTCATTCGTGTATTAGCCTTCTTAATTTGTTTCATCACATCTAGGCACAATACGTGGCCTTCCTACAATTGCCCAACATAACTCGTCACTCATTTTGGAAACAGTTCTGCCAAATGAAAGTATGTCTCTTTCACAATTGTGGTTTTGGAACAGTCCCACCATACACGTTCATTTTAAAATGGAATTGATGAATTCCACTCGGTTTGAGGTCATATGGCCATATTATGGACCCTCATCGTAGGATTGTGTCCACTGATCGAAGGGTATGCTAGAGAGGTACCGTGCCCTAGCCTCATTAGTTGACCTTAAGATTTCTAACATCTCATGGAAATGACCCTTCACGATATTGGTAGCGATTACATACCTATGTCGGTCACTTGTGCTCGCTCAGCGATAGAGCAATATTTCTGGTAGTAATTGGACGCAATGTGCCTTAGACAATACCAATGGTATGTGCGGTGCCAGAGGCTTTCCTGTTGTTCAATTGCGGATAGTATTCTAGTTCCCCGATTTGAGATGACACATATATCAAGTTGAGGGTAGACATGCCTCCTCAACCTAGATAGAAAGAAATTACAATCACTACTAACTCACCCAGTGTTATTACAAACGCAATTAGAAGGACTCTCTGATTACCATCTTATGCCACAACCAACAACAGTTGATTGGTATATCTACCATACATAAAGGTACCACCTATTTGTACCAATGACTTGCAGTAATGAAATGCTTGAGAGCATTACATGAAGGTCCAAAATAGATGGTGGAACACTTGGCATCCACTGAGCAAGCAATCGCTATGGTATACGGGCCTTGTTTCAAGTTTAGTTACGCAACCTGGGACATCCTCTTTAGCACCCAACACCACTACCATACCTTGTTGTAAGACGCGTCCCACCCACTATGCATCTTCTCTAATGCTTTCTGCTTTATCCATGCCTAGTAGTATGAAGGCGTCTAATTGAATTGGCTACAAATATTTGCAATTAAAATCGACGCAATAGTTTTTGGATCCACTTTCACCATAGCTAGTATTATGCTCGCGGTTATCTCTGAATTCAACTTTGGATGATCCCGTGAAATATATGCAATCTGACGAGTATGTTAAATTAAGTAATTTAGCTATGCCACATTTACATAATGATATTGATACTGTACCAGTGGAAATACATGTATGTGGATCGATACACTTCTTTATTGTCCACAACCTCGTCTTCTTCTTGACAGAAATCATGATTTTCCATGCGTATCTACTGTCTCACATGCCTTAAACTTCTTAGATCGAGATTTAACCACGTGGAAGTTAACCTCGTTCTTAATGCTATGTTGCTTCATTGCAACGAGAAAACCATCTTTAGTGGAAAACTCTTTGCCCACTTCCAAATCACCCGAATCCGACGAAAAACTTGCATTGCCTGACCTCTTGTGTAGTAGTTCTGCAAACACCAACCCATCTTCTGTTGATAGATCAACATTATGCATGTGGGATAAAGGTGAGTACACAGTGAATCGTGGATCTTTTTCTTTATATTCAACCCTTTCACTATCTTCTACTTAGTTGGAAAAGGCTCTAGTTAAAAAATAATACAATTTTTAAACCATCGACATTAGGCTCCCAGATTGGATCTATACCAGATTCATTGTCATCTTCATTCTTGGTCTCACCAACATCTGTCGTGTTAGATATCCCCTCACCAGTCGACGTCGTAGGGTGTACATCATCCCTTCTTGTATACATGTCGAAACGTCTAGAATCATATGTCGATTGCCAACTGCTAGAAGTTGCTACTATTCCTCAGTAAGTATTCCCAATGTTAAACATCAACCCACCAAGGTTCATGTCCCACCCACTAACTGAGTGTCGTACAGGGTTTCTATATTCTTTTATACCACCAAAACCTAGATATCATAATACGAGTGTCTTCCCATTAATGATTCCAGGATATCATAATGCGAACTTTGTAATAAAGTGGTTGGACTATCGACATTTTCAACTGTTCTGGCCTCTCAAGAAAAAAGAGATTTTGAAAACCGAATGCCTTAATCCGGCATTGAAAATTCCATATATAACATATGAAATGACGATCCACTATTAATGTGTGTTGTAGGCCAATTTTGGCCCGTTTACAAAATACCCGGGCCCATTAAACCATTTAACCTATCCTCAAACCCAAAACCTAAAATTAACCTAGCCCAACATCCAAGCCCAATCCCGAAACCCTAGACCCCCACTTGCCTCTCCTCACTCTCCCATGCTGTCTTCCACCTTGCGCACTACCACCACCACTCCCCACGCACGTCACATGCCTCTATGCACGCGTCTGGTCACCCATTTCACCTGCAAAAACGAGACAAGCACGTGAAGATAGAGAGGCCACAAGAGCAAAAAACGAAAAAACAGTAGAAATATTTTTGTATTCGGCTATATAGCCTGGTAAAAATGTAATACCAGGAGACTAGCAATCAAGAGAAAAACACAGAAAGGTGGATCTTCGATTTCATTTTATTTGTTTTCATTTCCTTTTAACTTCTTCTTAGTTTCCTTTCAAATTTACTGCAATTCAATAAACAAAATGGGGTTTTGTTTTCAAATACAAAAAAGGGGATTGTATTACACAGATTATTAATCAAAAAGAGAACTAAAAAGGTTGTTTTCATATTTTCTTTTCTTGGTTTTTTCTTTCTTTAGATTTTTTTTATTTTATTTTCTGTGTTAAATGTTTTTTAAAAATAAAAATAAAAAAAGAAAGAGGGGCTGAAAACTTACCTATTCTTCCCGTCCCGCCACCATCGGAGATTCCCCGATCCAAAAGAGCCACGAAACCCCTCAGGTTTCTCGTTTAGGCCATGGAAAAGAAAGGGGGGACGAGTCTTTGGAGGGCGAAATAGGAGCTTTCTCACTTGAACTTGGTGAGAGAGAGGTTTGCTTCAGAGAAATGAAAATGAAAAGGGGGAAGGAAAGAGTTTTTGGTTTTTTTTTCTTGAAAAAAAAGGAACCAGTAGAATAGAAAAGTAGGAAACCTTTTTTAAAATCATTTGAAAAGGTACCGTGAGTGTAGTGGGGGGTTGTAAATTCTCCCTAAAAGGGATATTTATGCGATTAGTCCTTTTCATTCGCAACTCCATTCAATCGGCCCCCATTTTCAATTTTCTTTTGTTTTTTTAATTCTAACCCTTAGATTTCGTTTGGTTTTTGATTAGGTCCCTGATTAACTTTCCAGTATTTATAATTTTGTACCCCAAATTTTAACTCGTTTTCAACCATGTCCTAAATCTATTTAATCCATTTATTAACTTTTTTAAAAAAAAATATTTCACCTATGTGTTATTTAAAATATTTTATATGTTATTTACTTTACATCTATTCCAACTTATTTTAATGTATTGTTTGTTTAAATTCTTATTATTTATTTTAACTTGCTTTATGCATATATTTTATATTGGTCTATTTTATATGTCTTAATATTCCTTACCTACTATATATATGTCTACATATATTCTATTTTTAAATTGTTTTGTACATTGTTGATTAAATTTTTTTCTCATTATTTATTTTAAATTCATTTCTTATTATTTTAAAATTTGTTTTACATTTTAGTCATTTTAATTTGCGTTATAATATTTTTAATTCACTTGTCTTTGATTATTAATGATTAGTATTCAAGTTACATATGTTATGTGATTATTGCCATTGTGTATGGTATAATTAGTTTATTCGTATTTTCGTTATTGCCATTTGCTTGTATAATATTGTATTTGTGTTGTTATTACGTACTCTATGTTATATTTTTTTCTTTTATCTAGTTTAAATCATATCATACATTAACCCAACATACTTGCCCGAGTTGGATCGCTTGATTTTTTTTATTCCAAACAAATAATGTACGTCGTTCAAATGCCATATTCGCTACTACTTAAAAACAAAAATTTCAAAATAAGGCAATGTTTCGCGTTTTAGAACATCGAGAAATTGTGCCCTAACTTATGGGGTTTCGATTTTCTCATTGGTTCTAAATGGCAAAGTATCCTTTTGAGTTTTAAAATACGCGAAATTCTAATTAAAATTAAAGATACACCTATGCTCGAGAATTCATGGTATTGTGTCCTAACTTACGGGATGTGATGCTCCGATATCTCGAGATAAGGAAATCTTTAAACAAATTGTTTTGAGCTAATTCAAAAATTATAAAATCGATATTGATAGAAAAGATCATATTTCAAATTCATTCCCGATTTTTGATTTTCAACATTAAGACACTAACTAATCAAATCGGTACCAATTTTTGGGCGTGTCGGGGGCGCTAATCCTTCCTCGCACGTAACCGACTCCCGAACTTGTTCTCTTGGAATTCGTAGACCAAAATGCCGTTTTAGTAAACTAAAATTGTTTTATTAAAACAAAGGTGATCCGATCACACCAAATAAAGATCGGTGGCGACTCCCGTTTTAATTTTCACTTTCAAAACCAAAGTCGACCCCATCCTTCAAAATACGGTTTCGATAGCTTGGCGACTCCGCTAGGGACCAAAGAGAGTCAAGTCGTAAAATTGATCATTTTCTGTCTTTTTGTTGAAAATTTAAAATTTGATTTTTAACATACGATGCTTTTATTGCATCTCGTGGGTTTTATGGTTTTCATCATGTTATTCATATTTTTTTTGAGTTCTATGTTTTTATGTCCCCTCGCATTACATATCGCATGACCGTTGTGGTCACACCTTTTAAGTGGGAGTGAGAAACTATGCCTTCGTGAGGTTTTCACCTCCGCATGGGCTAGGGGATCGCTTCCGGAATACATCCGTACTTATGTCTTCGTGAGGTTTTCACCTCCGCATGGGCATAGGGAAATGTATTCCCCTGAGCCGAACTTGATCCATATGAGCCTATAATGGGTGAGGGTTGAGGAATCTGCTGGTTCAGGTACCCTTTCTCTAGAACCGAACCACATATAGAGAACCCTAAGAGCTCACCCTTAGGTAGACCCACGCCCAAATTTAGTGGTCACCCGAATAGGTACTTTCTCTGTTATTTATTTCTTCTGTACTAACGAGTTTTGTTTTGTTATGACTGCATTGCATTACATCATCATAGAAAGGAAGTGTTGATTCATATTTGATTACTAAATAGAACAG
Source organism: Gossypium arboreum (assembly GCF_025698485.1). Taxonomy (NCBI): domain Eukaryota; kingdom Viridiplantae; phylum Streptophyta; class Magnoliopsida; order Malvales; family Malvaceae; genus Gossypium; species Gossypium arboreum. The sequence goes on along the minus strand of NC_069072.1, from coordinate 10,999,132 downwards.
TTTGTCATAAGAAAACGAATTTCTTGATAAAGTGGATTATAACGCGGTTGTCTGAATATGGTCCGAGTAAACAACAAGAGAAGGCTGATAGTTCATGAAGAAATACACGAATTTGATTCATCGCCTGAGGATTCAAGCCGTCATGTCTTAAAGAAGCTAATGAGTATCGTAGGGATAAATGAGTAACAGGTCACAATCCAGATCGAGCAGAAAGAAGATAATAGAAACATCTTTTGGAAAATTCGTAAGATTTAACCATAATATCCGGATATGAAGAAAAAGATCGGTGTCTTCGTTTGGAATATGAGGGCAAGGCCGCATATGTAATCCGTTTTATGTAAAGAAATTTGTTTTCTAGAAAAGTTGTTCTAATGGAATTGAATTCATAATCAACGCCTCTCTTTCTTTTGCATTCATCCCTTGCATTTGCATTGCATTTCATCACATGCATTAGATTTTCACAAAAATGACCCTAATTAGGTAAAATTATTTCAATTAACATGGGGACCGACAAAAGTCAAACGACTAGGCATCTTGTTAGGAAAATGTCGATTAGAGATTGGTTGCCAAAAACTGGTTTCTGATGAATGAGTCAATTACACAAGTGACCAAAACGCTTTGTAATAGACTCTTTTGATTAATGAAATGCCTAAATAGGGACTATCTTGAAATCAACACCAATTTCTTGCATTTCTTTCATGATTGGCATTCATTGTACATTTATTCATTCATTGCATAAACATATCCCATAATCATTCGCTAAGGTTAGAATCATATAATTCGCAGTTGCAACACTTCAAATCTGGAACCACGCTATTCGTATAAAACCCGTCGACAAGCTAGAGCAATGGAGGCTGAGTTCAATGAAAGAATCGAAAGGATGGAAAGAATCTAGAGGGAATTACAAGAACAACTGGCTAAATGACAGCAAGAAACGAGGGATTTGATAGTAAGATCTCGAGAGGAATCACTTGAACAGAAGGATCAAATGGCTAGAATGATGGAGATGATGTTAGTTTTGGTCAAAGGAAAAGGACCCATGCAGAACCCCGGCATTATGGAACCTTAATCAAGAATTAATCATGACTAGGATCCACCCTATTCCCCAGGATTCACTCCACCACATGCCCACATAACACAAAGGGGGTACACTCAAGGGGAATCCACAGGCTTGGAACAACGGACTATGCCATTTGCTCATCTAGGGCAAGGAACATTTATGTCAAATCCCGAAGCAACCCCTGCCTATCCTGTAGTTCCAGATTTAGATGATCTGGCTGAAATAGCCAAGTTGAAAATAGATGATCACGAGGCTCAAGAGAGGTATAGGAGCTTGGACGAAAGACTTAATGTAATAGAAGGCACTGAAGTCTTCTCTGCACTAGATGCTAAAGAACTCAGTTTGGTACTTGACCTAATCCTGCCTCCGAAGTTCAAGGTGTCTGACTTCGAAAAGTACGATGGGACAAGATGTCCAAAAGCACATCTTGTCATGTTTTGCCAAAAAATGACCGGTTACGTGAACGAAGATAAGCTACTCGTACATTGTTTTCAAGACAGTCTACTAGGATCGGCTCTTTGGTGGTACAACCAGCTCAGTAAGAAAAGGATCCGATCCTGGAAAGACTTGGCGTCGGCATTCTGTGAGCAGAATAAGCATGTATCAGATATGGTGCCTGATCGGATGACTTTACAAATGATGGAGAAAAAGCCATCAGAAAATTTTAGACAGTATGCGCAGAGATGGAGGGACGTCTCAGCCCAAGTGGAACCCCCACTAACAAAAACGGAGATAACTGTCCTCTTTATCAACACCTTAAAGGCGCCGTTTTATGACAAACTAGTGGGAAGTGCCACGAAGGAGTTTGCGGATATTGTAATATCCGGTGAGCTTATAGAAAATACCATCAAGAGCGGTAGAATGGAAGGTCAAGAAAGTTCAAGAAGGGTAGCGCCCATGAAGAAGAAAGAACCAGAAACCCACATGGTGGGAATGGGAAGCCGTTATACCCCTAATCTGTATCCAAACCAACCCCGACCTCGAAATTATCCACCTCTGATTTTTTATTATCCTCCTAAAACCCCTTACAACCAAACACCGCCTCCTTACTCTTCTTACCCCGTTTATGTCACAAGTAACCCGAGACCAACCGCCACATTCCCACAAAATACAATACCCGTCCAAGGTCAACCCCAAAACGAGTAGAGGCCAGCAAAACCCAATTCCGAGAGGCCACAATTTACCTCTATTCCTGTGTCATATGAGGAACTGTACCCAAAACTTTTGGAGAAGAAATTGATATCCTCGCATTATATGGCACCCTTGAGGCCCCCATACCCAAAATGGTATGACCCAAATGCTAGTTGCGTGTACCATGCCGGGAACCAGGGACACTCTATTGAAAATTGCCTTGCCTTCAAAAGGAGAGTTCAAGGACTCATTGATGCGGGTATTCTGCGATTTGATGGTACTGGCGATACAACAGGGAACCCATTCCCTAACCATACCGAAGGAAATGTTGAATGGCAAGTCAGAAGATGTGTTTCAGAAATAAGGACGCCTCTGCAGAAAATATGGGAGGCACTGGTTAAGAAGGGATTGCTCTGTCGCCCCGACGATAATCTCAGAAAAGAATGTCAGGTTTTTTGTGATTTTCATGGAATTGTAGGGCACATCATTCAATCATGTGAGGAATTTAAAAGGTTACTGCAAGACCGGATGGATAATAAGGAGATGGAGATCATTAATGAAGGAGAGACCAATGAGAGAGAAGTATGTGTTTCTGACAACCAACCGTCAAGTTTCACGTACAGTGCCAATCGACCATTCGTAATTTATTATGATGCAAGGAAGGAATCGGTGAAACCAAAAATGGTAATTGAAGTACCATCTCCTTTCCCGTACAAGGACGACAAAGCCGTACCATGGAAATACGACGTCAATATCGTCACATCTGAAGATGAAAAACCCAAAGCCATGACTGGAAGTGTTGGAGACTTAGGTCATTTCACTCACAGTGGGAGATGTTATTCGAAAAAGGTCGAACCAGTAAAGAAGAATAGTGATTTGAAACAAAAAGGAAAGGCACCAATGTATGAGGCTGAAGCTAAGAACGAAACTTCACCCGAGCAACAAAAAACTAAAGAGCCGGTGGATGAGGAGGAAGCACAGGAATTCTTAAAATTTATCAAGCACAGTGAGTACAACGTGGTGGAACAATTGAGTAAGCAGCCAGCACGAATTTCTGTATTATTTCTACTGTTAAATTTAGAACTACACCAGAACGCCTTGTTAAAGGTGTTGAATCAAGCTTACGTGGCAAACAATATATCCATTGAGAAGCTTGACAGATGGGTGAATAACCTAAACGCGAATAATTTCATTTTTTTTAGTGATGATGAAATACCGCCCAATGGTAGAGGTTTAGTGAAAGCATTGCATATCACAACCCGTTGTAAGGGCTATATAATACCGAACGTGCTCATCGACATTGGATCGGTACTCAACGTAATGCCTTTGGCCACACTTTCCAGGATTCCGATGGATTTGTCCTACCTAAGGCCTTGCCATTCTACAGTAAGGGCATTCGATGGAACAAGACAAGAAGTCATGGGAAAAATCGAGATCCCTTTAGAAGTGGGTACCTACATATACGATGTTGAATTTTAAGTCATGGACATTACACCATCATATAACTGCTTTTTGGGAAGACCTTGGATCCATTCCACCGGAGTGGTCCCATCATCCCTCCATCAAAAGGTGAAATTTATCATGGATGGTTGTTTGGTCATTGTCGAGGGAGAAGAAGACATTGTCGCATCTATCTCTGTTGATGCGCCATACCTTGAAGTAAGCAAAGACGCAGTAGAATGTTCCTTCCGATCCCTTGAAGTTGTCAATGCCACATTCATCGTTGAGGTAAGAAAATTTCCGAGCCAAAACTGTTGAGAAATACCAGGATGGGTATCAAGTTGACTATAGGAAGGGGAGCTCGAGCGAGAAGAGGTTTAGGGACATATCTACAAGGAATAGTTAGGGCTCTAAGGCCAGTACACCACAAGGCCCGATATGGTTTAGGTTTCTAGCCGGACATGCGTCAAAGAAGAAGGCAGTGGAAGAAAGATCAGAAAAGAAGGATCGCGAGAACGTTAGGCCGAGAACCAGAATGGGAGCCTATGGAATTCCCTCTTTTGTCAAGAACATTTACGTCTGCGGGAATGATATACCCGGGGCGGGATAATGCACAAGGCGCAATGTTAATAATCAAAAAGGGTTTTCAGAATATCAGTATAAACGTCATTGACAAAGGAGCTAAGGCAAGTAAAGACATCTCAAGGATACGCCCTTGTCCTCTGGGTTTCAGGTTGAACAATTAGACTGTCGAGGACCTTCTTGTAGTTTTTAAGTCTTTAGAGTAATGCTCAAACATTAACCCTCTATTGTGTCTAGGATATAATAGAATTCTTTTGAAAGAGCTTGCATTCGCTCTTTATCATTTAAATGAATATTAATGAAGATGCATTTTGTCACGATCTTTCGCATTATCACTAATTTCATAATCATTTTCTCATTTGATAGCCAATCCTTACATTTGCCTTATGCCATGCCATAACATTTCGTTTGTTGGTTCCAATACTTGGATGCCCCTCTATAGTTTCCTTTTCCATTCAACTTTCAGGTGCTCAGATATCAACAGCATAAATAAACCTGTTATGAGTCCTGAAATCGGTTTTGAGAAGGTTGTTTGTTTAGGAGAATTCGAAGCCGAAGAAAATGCTGAAGACTATGTCTCGTCTCCTGACTTGAAGAATGGGGGAACAAGAGGATAAATAGATTTTGCCTCATCAAGAATCTGTTGAAACAATAAATCTGGGAACTGAAGAAAGGAAGCAAGAAGTGAAGATTGCGACTTCTATTTCAGGGGGCACCAGGTATAATTTGATTGCTTTGCTCCGCGAGTACAAAGATGTATTCGCATGGTCATACCAGGACATGCCTGGATTGGATGAAGAGATAGTGGTTCACAAACTCCCATTAAAATCGGAATGCAAACCCATTCAGCAAAAGCTAAGACGGATGAGACCTGAGATGCTGTTAAAGATAAAAGAAGAGGTCAAAAAGCAATTCGATGCGGGTTTCTTACAAGCTTCCAAATACCTAGAATGGGTGGCTAACATAGTCCCGGTACCAAAGAAAGACGGTAAAGTACGAATGTACGTGGATTATCGTGACCTGAATCGAACAAGTCCTAAAGATAATTTTCCCTTACCACACATTGATACGTTTGTGGATAACACAGTAAAACATTCATTGTATTCTTTCATGGACTGATTCTCGGGATATAATCAGATCAAGATGGCCCCTGAGGATATGGAGAAAACTACCTTCGTAACAATGTGGGGAACATTCTGCTACAAGGAGATGCCATTTGGGTTAAAGAATGCTGGGGCAACATATCAGAGCGCTATGGTGACGTTATTCCATGACATGATGCATAAAAAAATAGAGGTCTACGTCGATGATATGATTGCTAAATCCCGAGGGGAAGAAGAGCATGTAGTGAACCTAAAGAAATTGTTTGACAGACTGAGAAAGTTCCAGCTAAAGCTCAATCCGGCCAAATGTACGTTTGGGGCTACCTCGGAAAAATTGCTGGGCTTCATTGTCAGTGAAAGAGGTATCGAGGTTGATCCAGATAAAATAAAAGCCATTCAAAAGTTACCACCTCCGCGCATGCAAAAGGAAGTCAGAGGATTTTTAGGGAGGTTAAACTACATCGCCCGATTCATCGCTCAACTTACCAACCAATGCGACCCAATCTTTCGGCTTCTTCGAAAACATAACTCGGGAGAATGGAATGAGGAATGCCAGGTGGCCTTTGATAAGATAAAACAATATTTGTCTAGTCCTCCAGTGCTAGTACCACCAACTCTGGGAAAACCATTAATTTTGTATCTGACAGTGTTCGAAAATTCAATGGGTTGCGTACTGGGGTAGCATGACGAGTCAGGAAAGAAAGAAAAGGCGATCTACTACCTCAGCAAAAAGTTCACTGAATACGAGGTAAAGTATTCGTCTATTGAAAAATACTGTTGCGCTCTGGTTTGGGTAGCTCAGAGACTTAAGCAATATATGTTGTATCATACAACATAGTTAATTTCAAAGCTGGACCCAAGAAAGTACGTGATGGAATCACCTGCACTCTCAGGAAGAATGGCACGATGGCAGATTTTACTGTTAGAGTATGACATCGTCTATGTGAGCCAAAAGTCGATAAAAGGAAGTGCAATAATTGACTTCTTAGAAACTCGAACAACGGAGGATTACGAGCCATTGAGATTTGTTTTCCCAGATAAAGACTTGATGTGCATTATAGAAAAAGAATGCGAGTCACCAAAAGAGAAGTCATGGAAGATGAGCTTTGACGGTGCATCGAACGCATTGGGGCATGGGGTTGGAGCAGTCTTAGTATCACCAGAAGGGAACCATTACCCACTCACTGCCAGGTTGAACTTCTTCTGTACTAATAACATAGCGGAATATGAGGCATGTATCATGGGACTTCGTGCATCTATTGAATGAAACGTCAAAACTTTAGAGGTATACAGAGACTCAGCCTTGGTGATTTACCAAATTCGTGGAGATTGGGAAGTGAGAGACTCGGAACTGGTTAAATACAGAGATCTAGTGGCAGAGTTGATTAAAGAATTCGAAGAAATAACTTTTAATTACCTCCTACGAGAAGAAAACCAATTGGCTGATACCCTGGCCACTTTGGTTTCAATTTTCAAAGCAAACAGAGAAACATAAATAATGCCTTTTCAAATGAGCATATATGAAGTCCCTGCACATTGTTTCAGCATTGAAAAAGAGCCAGATGGACGGTCACGGTTCCATGATATCTTAGAATATATCAAGAATCAAAAGTATCCTGAAGAAGCAAACGAGACCGACAAAAGAACAATCAGAAGAATGGCAGCGGGATTCGTTCTTGATAGGGACATCCTGTACAAAAGAGGAAACGATCAGGTGCTCTTGAGATGCGTAGATGCTGTTGAAGCCAGAAAAATACTTAAAGATGTCCATGAGGGAATTTGCGGGACACATGCCAATGGTTTCACTATGGCCAGGAAGATTATGAGACTCGGATATTACTGACTGACGATGGAAAGCGACTACATTAATTCTGCACGAAAATGCCACAAATGTCAAATTTATGGTGATAAAATTGATGTAGCCCCTTTGCCCCTTCACGTCATGACTTCTCCGTGGCCTTTTTCTATGTGGGGCATGGATGTTATAGGGCCAATTTCCCCAAAAGCTTTTAATGGACACCGATTCATTTTTGTGGTTATTGATTACTTTACAAAATGGATAAAAGCCGCATCATTTGCCAATGTGACGAAGACTGCGATTTGCAGGTTTTTGAAAAAGGAAATCATTTGTCGATATGGTTTGCCTAAAAGAATCATTTCAGATAACGCCTTGAATTTGAACAACAAGATGGTGAAAGAAGTGTGTGAGAAATTCCAAATAAAGTATCATAACTCCTCGCCCTATCTCCCAAAGATGAATGGAGCTGTTGAAGCGGCCAACAAGAATATTAAGAAGATTATTGGGAAAATGACCGAGACATATAAAGACTGGCACGAGAAGCTACCATTTGCTTTGTATGCATATCACACATCTGTACGGACATCTACGGGGGCAACTCCTTTCTCTCTGGTCTATGGAATAGAAGCTGTGCTACCTATCGAAGTTGAGATCCCCTCTCTACGAGTCTTAATGGAGTCGAAATTAGAGGAAACAGAATGGGTTCGAGCTCGATATGACCAGTTAAACATCATCGAAGAAAAACGTCTAAAGGTAATTTTTCATGGACAGATGTACCAGAAGAGAATGATTGCGGCTCATGATAAGAAGGTACAGCCAAGAGAATTCCACGAAGGAGAACTCGTGCTGAGAAAGATTCTCCCAATACAAGGAGACCTTTGAGGAAAATGGGCGCCGAATTGGAAAGGACCATACGTCGTAAAGAAGTTATTCTCGGGTGGAGCTTTGATTCTCACTGAGATGGATGGGAAGGAGTCACCGAATCCAGTGAACTCAGATACTGTGAAAAAATATTATGCCTAAAAAAAACAAAAAAACAAAAAGGGTGATCAAGACGAAAATCCGAAAAGGGCGTCTTGATTAACAAAAAAGATTAGGATGAAAACCCGAAAGGGCATTCTAATAAAGCAAGCACTGGCTTAAAAAGTAAGGCGTTTTGAACGGTGGGTCAAATAGTGAGACTACAGTATTTGAAGTATTTCTAAAAGCTCGAAATCTTCTACGCAACAAGCCATGCTCGAAAAGATTCTTGATTGAGGAACGTGGAAGAGTTCATGCATTGAATATCTAGAGCATTTGTATTCGTTGAATGCAATCCCTTTTCTCTTTATGACACTCTTTTACTATTATTGGTTAACTTTCTTTATTTGCTACATTTGAAATGAATAAATGTGAGGTATCCTTTTGTCCCTACCTGATCATTTTCATGCATCTCATTATGTGGTTCATTTACATGATAAATAGTGAAATGACATACTCTAAACAAAAGAAATGTTAAGCATTACTCGGGTAAGAATTTGATAAGTACAAGAGCCTCAACGCAAGGACAAAGCTCAACCAGGGGTAAAAGAGTGATATCTGAGAAACACAGATTATTCGTGAAGCTTGAGGACGGGTGGGGTACTGAAGAGAAAGTCAAGAGTCGAAGCAATGAACGCGGATCATCAAAAATTGTGACGAAAAAGGGATATATGAAAAACATGCCTAAAGCTCATAGCATAATCATGTAGGCATAAAGGCATTTAAGACAAACATGTGCATATCATGATAACATCATGAATGACATATACAGGTACTCCAGCGGAGCAAGAGGATGCAATGATAGTTATATTGAATCAAGGAAAAGACACCTGAGCTCCACCAGATGACATCTTTTGGTATGTGGATGTTTCATTTCTGTTTTCAAAAAAATCAAATCATAATTGCGAGAGGTGAGTTGAGCCTCGGGGCACGTTAAGGTATTTTCAATTACTGTTTGTCAAAAAAATCAACTCATATTGCGAGAGGTGAGTTGAACCTCGGGGCACGCTGAGGTATTTTCAATTATTGTTTGTAAAAAAAATCAACTCATATTGCGGGAGGTGAGTTGAGCCTCAGAGCACGCTGAGGTATTTTCAATTATTGTTTGTAAAAAAAATCAACTCATATTGCGAGAGGTGAGTTGAGCCTCAGGACATGCTGAGGTAATTTCAATTTCTGTTTGTCAAAATCAACTCATATTGTGAGAGGTGAGTTGAGCCTCAAGACATGCTGAGGTATTGTCAATTTTTTGTATGTTTCAAAAATCAACTCATATTGCGAGAGGTGAGTTGAGCCTCAGGACACGCTGAGGTAATTTCAATTTCTGTTTGTCAAAATTAACTCATATTGCGAGAGGTGAGTTAAGCCTCAGGACACGCCGAGGTATTTTCAATTTCTTTTTTTTCAAAAAGATCAACTCACGTTGCGAGAGGTGAGTTGATCCTCAGGACACGCTGAGGTAATTTCAATTTCTATTTTTCAAAAATCAACTCATATTGCAAGAGGTGAGTTGAGCCTCGGGGCACGCTGAGGTATTTTCAATTAATGTTTTTTTCAAAAATCAACTCATATTACGAAAGGTGAGTTGAGCCTCGGGTCACATGTTGAGGTATTTTCAAAATCTGCTTTTCAAATTAAGTTTCAAAAAAACCAACTCATATTGTGAGAGGTGAGTTGAGCCTTAGCTCACGTGCTGAGCTATTTCTGTCTTAATGTAACGCCCCAATTTTCGGGAATCCTATGAATGTTGGCATAGGTTTAATTATGTTAGTGGGCCTCTAAAAAGCCCAAGCTTATGATAGAACCCGGTAATTTTAGTTAATTTTTGTTCCATAAGAAAAAGGGAGTGAAATTATGAAATAGGACTTATGTGAAAATGTTTGAAAATGCTATAGGCTAAATTGAAGTGGCCAAATAAATAGGAGTGCAAAATAGGAGGATTTGCATGACAAACCTCCCATTTTACATGAAGTGGCTAGCCATCATGTTGTTGTAGACAATATGAGTACTTGATATCCATAATTTATGGTACAAATTGATACAAATTGATAATAGGTTAGGTAAATGTTCCATGATAATGGGTTAGGTAAATGTTTCATAATAATAGGTTAGGTAAATGTTCCATGATAATGGGTTAGGTAAATGTTTCATGATAATGGATTAGGTAAATATTCCATGATAATGGGTTAGGTAAATGTTTCATGATAATGGTTTAGGTAAATGTTTCATGATAAGAAATTCATGTCTTTTGTATTAAAGAATTAAATGGATGAAATATGAAGTTTTATTAAAAGAAAAGGGTGAAAAGAACAATGTTTTGTCCATCTTTGTTCATCCTAGCCTAAAGTTAGAGAAGAGAAAGGAGAGGAGAAAGCTCTTAAATGTTCGGTCACTTGGGGAAGAAAATTGAAGGTAAGTTCATGGTAGTTTGCTTCTATCTTGATGTTCATGAGTTCTTCTTGATTCTATCTTAACTCTTGAAGCATATTTTGATTTTTAGTTGTGTTGTGAGCATTTAGTCATGAATTAAAATGAAGGAAATGGTTGTTGTTTGATGTTCTTTTGATGAAAAATGGAAGATAGGTGAAGTTGAGCCAAACAAATGAGCATGCATGTGCCTTAGATGCTAAAGGAAAAATCGGCTAACATGTTGTGCTTTAAAATGATGAAATGGAGATTATGCTTAAGTAAAATTCATAGATATGTGATGACTGATTGGTGATATACATGTTTAAATAACATGCATGCAAGATAGGTGTATGAAAGAGTGATTTGGTAATAAATCTGCTTGGGACAGCAGCAGTAATGTGACTTTGGAAAATCACCATAAATTGTGGGAGAAGAATTAGAAGCTGAATAAATTATGTAATTAAAGCTTATTGAGTCTAGTTTCTAATGAAATAAACAAGAACATATTTCGAATTCTGTACAATGAGAAATTTGATTCGTAATGAAGGGTGGTCAGATTAGTCAAACAGTGAAACATGGGAAAATTTGAGAAATTTCTGGTATTGATTGGCTAAACCAAAAATTCTGAAAATTTTATGGATAGAAGATATATGAGTCTATTTTCAGGGAAAATTAACGGAACTTGATTTGGAGTTTCGTAGCTCTAGTTATAAATGATTTAGTGACTGTTGCTCAGAAAGACAGCTAGCAGTGAAATTATGATTATGTGGTAAACATTGACAAAAATTTGTTAATGAGTTGCTTATTGATTTCTTATAAGCTTACTATGATCTGTAGGTGTGGTTGACCGAATATTGTAAGGGGTTAATACGTAGTTTGTATTTGAATAGTTAGATTAACGTGTTAGTAATCCAATTGTAGGCGGTTCGTGTGTGGATCTAAACAAGATATCGTCGCAAACAGTGTGTAACTAACACCCTCTTTCTTAGTCTAGATCGGCAAAAGCGAAAAGCGAAATGCCGAAAAAGCGGTATTTTGTAGATTTGCGAGTGTCGAATGCTCGTGAGGTAAATCGATTAATGTTTTGGTAAGCTGCAATGTTTGGACTGCAAAGTGCATGATTTACGTGCCTCGATATTTTGGGCTTAATGGGCCAAAATTAGAATGATGGGCCAAGCTGCCCAATTCGGTAAGAACACTCGGAACGTGATTACGTTAGTGCGTGAAAAGTAGGAATATGCATGAAAAACCCTAAAATAGATAAATTCTTGAAATACCTTTAAAAGTGGAAAATTTACAATTTTACCCCTAGGAGATAAATTACCAAATACCCCTAAGGTTAAATTGACTTAAATGCATGTTTGGTTGTTGTTATTTATTGCATGCCATGTTGTTATTATCGATGCATGGGATTGGGATATTGACGGAGGAAGTACTGAAAGTGGCTTGTCCACGTCTTGGAGGCTTTGCCTCAATATCGTTAATAAGCAAAGCAATGTTGCAAGCTGTGGAGTGTTAAATTTGGGTGGGTTGAGCTATCCCACATGGAGTGTATGGCTGGTACGGGTGGAGTGTAGTGGTTGGTGGGTTGAGTAGTCTCCCAAATGGGTTTGCATATGTTATTGATGTTGCATGTATTTTGAAATAGGCCTATGGGCCATCTTTATTATCTGAATAAGGGACTAAGGCCCGGTTATTGTAATCAAAAGGGCTCGGCCCAAGACCATCTATTACTGAATGGGCTTAGGCCCAATGGGCTTGAGCTGACTTGGACTTTGAATGGGTTTTCCTTACACTGAGTTTCCCAAACTCACCCTTTTATTTTCATCCACACAGAAATCCCCAACGATAGTGGGCTTGGAGCTGTGAGGGAATTCGGAGTGGCCACCCGTTCTGAAAGTTTGATTTTCTTCTGGTGAACTGGACATCCTTTTATTTACGTTTCAAGTTTTGGGGCTTTTAAATGTAATAAGGCCGCTTAATTATTTTTATGATTTTAATATGTATTACTAAGATAGGTAATACTTATATTTAACCTGTTGAAATTGGATAGCTTTAGGCGCGTTTTCAAAAACAACAGTTGATTTCAAAATAACACGACAACAAGCAAAGCTTCCGCAATGAAAGTATTTTCCAAAATTAATCACTTTTCCTAAAAATCGGTTTCCTAGAAATATCCATGACGTTAAGGTGTGGCAATGGCGGTATGCATGTCTAGGATTGGATCCGAAGGGAGCTTGGTACTTAAGCAGTCCGATGGACTCACCACCTCTTTTCCGGTTTCCTACCTGGTGCACTGTAACACCCCGAACCCGAGACCATCACCGGTGTCGGACGCGAGGGGTTAACAAGCCAAATCCACATATTTCGCCCACCAATTGACATTTCCAGTCAGGCTGGAAAACTGCGTCACCGTTGCCTTAAAAATCATATCTCGAGTTTCAAAACTCGGAAACTGGTTTCGTAAATTTTCCCTGAATTTAGACTAATATATCCATCCATGGATTTATTTCTAGAATTTTTGGTCGGGCCAATTGGTACAGTTTATTAGTTAAAGTCACCCATGTTACAGGGATCGACTGCTCTGACCTCCGCGCGTTACAACTTGAATATCTCTCTGTACAGGGCTTTAATACTGGTGCCATTTGTTTCTAATGAAACTAGACTCAAAGTGGAATCTGTACATATAAGACGTGACTCCTAATTCTTTCTGGATAATTTATAGTAAATTTTTAAAGTTGCGACAGGGGACCCAGAAACCGTTCTGGCCCTGTCTCACGAAAGCTTTAATATCTCTCAACATGTGACTCCTATGACCGTTTCGTTTCTTCCATATGAAAGTAGACTCATCAAGGTTCATTTACATAGCTTATTCACTATTTAATACCATTCCTAAAAATTTTGGTGATTTTTCACATTCACGTCACTGCAGCTGGCAGCATCTGTTTTTAAGGTAGGTCTTACCTATTTTGTAGTCTCCATGAACCAACTAGTCTTGCCATACATAGGTTCACATATGATCATTTTAACCATACCAATGGCTGATCATGTGACCAACACTCCCATTTCCAATCCATAATCACATCATGACACCATATATATATATATATATATACAAACCGCAAATAGTCTAAGTTCGTACTTCACTTTTACGAGCCATTTTCGCATGGCCGTACACATATACATCACAACACAATTGAACCGACAAGGGGTAGTCCTATACATGCCATTTCAAAGTTCAACCAAAAATTATACCAAAATGGAGGCTTTGATAGTGTAGATGACTTCGACTTTAATGATCCCGAATCCGATTGCTATCGAGCAAAATCTATAAAACAGAGAGCCAAAGCAACGGGGTAAGCATTTTTATGCTTAGTAAGTCTCAAGGAATAAAATCAGCTTTAATTAAAGCAATACATTCACATGGCCAAATGCATCATTTCATTAATACACATTCACATAATCATTCTTACTTCACACTTCATCATTATATACTTTCACAAGGTATCAACCAATTCAATAGCTGAAATTGTTAGTCGATCGGCGAATGTTGCTCAAACATGTCGACTTTCCAATGCATGTATAAACATACCTTATTCTTTGGGCTTTTCGAGCGCATCGATTGAATTCATTACAGCAACCAACACTCACCTCCAGCCCAAGCTTCTTCGAATACAACCGGATATAACCACGTGCTCGAATGCCTTGGTCTTAGCCGGATAGATCGACTCGCACGAATGCCTTGGTCTTAGCCGGATGTAGCCACTAGCACAATTGCCTTGGTCTTAACCGGATATAATTTCCAGCATAAATGTCTTGGGACTTAGCCGGATATCATTCAATTGCTCATGCACACATACATCAATAATCATTAGACATTCATGTTTCATTTTCGTTACTAAGGCTCAAACGCAAATATAATCACTAGCATAATCGCCTTGGGACTTAGCCCGGTATCATTCAAATACTCATACACACATAAATCAATAATCAATACACATCCATATTTCATTTCACATAATTCAAGTAGGGTCACTTCTTGAGGACTTACCTCGGATGTTGTCGAACGGCTTTTACGGCTATTCGATCACTTTTTCCTTCCCTTGTCCAATTGTGGCCCTCTAAGCTCTTGAGCTAATTCAAACAAATTTAATTTATTAATACCTCATTATGCTAGCTTATGGCGAATATGACAAGGAGTTTAAATGGTCATATGGCCACCCTTTAGCTTGAGTACACAATGGTCATGCACATTTTATACTACATCAAGCAATTCAATACAATTCATTCAAGTATCAAGGAAAAGCTAAGGCCATCAATCGGCTACCTAAGGCCGAACATACATGTCCAATTTGAGGCCAATTATACACTTAACACCACACAAAAACAGCATGCATTTTACTAGTTAATGCTTTGCATATTGTAGCTCAAAACTTATAATATAGCATCAAGCACTCATATGTGTACTAGGCCGAATGTACTTGCAATTTCACAAACATTCTTCAACATCTTCTTCTTTAAACAAACATATTCATCACTTACTTCATAACCAAAACATCATGTGCAAACATATATATACATATATGTGCATGGCCGAATTTCAAGGTGTCCCTAGCCATCCAAAACACAAATTTTAACTAACATGCAAGAAGCATGAACCATGCTCATGAATGCATCATGGCCGAATACATCACAATCATGCCCCTTTCAACTTCAATCATGGTTAAACAAAAAGAAAACTCAATGTCTTACTCAAGATGGCTACAAAGAAATTTCAAGAGTAGACAATCCATCATTGCATGCATCATCATCAAGCTTCACACTTAGCATGCAATGGCTTTATCACAATATCAACTTTGACCAAATACCACTTCCATGGCATAACAAGGATTTGAACCATGGCTAACATGAACACCAAGTTGGCAACTAAAGCATGCATGAATCTCATGACACAACCTCATACATACCTTAATCTTGGTGCAAGTTTAGCCAAATCTCCTTCTAGATCTCTTCTAAACAAATAAAATGAAGCAAAAATCTCTTCTTCCCCCTTAGTTTTGGCTCAAAGAAAGGATGAACAAATTTTTTCTTTCTTCCTTTACAACTCACGGCAATGGGGAGATACCAC
Source organism: Gossypium arboreum (assembly GCF_025698485.1). Classification (NCBI taxonomy): domain Eukaryota; kingdom Viridiplantae; phylum Streptophyta; class Magnoliopsida; order Malvales; family Malvaceae; genus Gossypium; species Gossypium arboreum. The sequence goes on along the minus strand of NC_069072.1, from coordinate 10,983,461 downwards.
ACTCACACACACATTTTTTTTCATTCTTTTCTTACCCATGCTTATTTGTTTATTATTTCTCCCTCATGCCCAACAAAACATGTTTCATGACATGTTTAGCCCATATTCTTGGTCATGGCCGCCACCACCTATAAAAGGGGAATTTGACATGCAAGTCCATTGTTTTGCATGCATGCTTTAATTAGTCATCACACATTTCCTATCGTACTTTCAAAGTTCACTACTAAGTCCTTTCTAGTGAAATTCACCTTTATAACACTAAATCAATCATCAAAAAATGTCATACATGAGCATACACATATTATAGGCATCAAAATAAATTTTAAATTATTTTTATGCCTCAGTTTTGTGGTCCCGAAACCACATTCTGACTAGGGTCAATTTTGGGCTGTCACATGCACAGCTTCCATTCACTTTAACCTTTAATGAATTAATCTTTTGAACATCAAGTACGATTTTCTGGACTTAGAATGGAAATTTTTTTTTACGTTTTTGATGTGGCATGCCGGATTCGGCCATAACTTCTAGGCCGGGTTTGGGGTGCTACACTTAATGTCTGTTTTTAAAAAAAATTCATATTGCGAAAAATGAGTTGAGCTCAGGATCACATGCCGAGTAAAAGATAAAGATTGGAGCTGATCGAAGATATCAGATCTTACCTTTCTGAAGTCGCAGAAGAAAACACCACAAACCTTATCCCACTAAAGCGATAGAAGAACAGATTGAAGTTGTAGATCTTATCTTTCTGAAGTTACAGTGAAGCATATCGAAGCCAAATTTCATATCCTTGAAATTACATTGGAGTAGATTGAACCTACAAGGCATATGTCAGAAGATGCCGTGGAGTGAACCAAAGCTACAAGATATGGTGGACTAGTAAAAGACTACCTAAAAGAAGAAGAGCACCAAAGAAGTCAACACTTGGCAAGACCAGACAAAATTGGCCTTTCTTTGTGTCTTTGCTTTATTCCCATTATACGACAATGAGCAAAGAGGGGCAGCTGTTGTAGGCCAATTTTGGCCCGTTTACAAAATACCCGGGCCCATTAAACCATTTAACCCATCCTCAAACCCAAAACCTAAAATTAACCTAGCCTAACATCCAAGCCCAATCCCGAAACCCTAGACCCCCACTTGCCTCTCCCCACTCTCCCATGCTGTCTGCCACCAGCACCATCCCCACTCTCCCATGCTGTCTTCCACCTTGCGCACTACCACCACCACTCCCCACGCACGTCACATGCCTCCATGCACGCGTCTGGTCACCCATTTCACCTACAAAAACGAGACAAACACGCGAAGATAAAGAGGCCACAAGAGCAAAAAATGAAAAAACAGTAGAAATATTTTTGTATTCGGCTATATAGCCTGGTAAAAATGTAATACCAGGAGACTAGCAATCAAGAGAAAAACACAGAAAGGTGGATCTTCGATTTTATTTTATTTGTTTTCATTTCGTTTTAACTTCTTCTTAGTTTCATTTCAAATTTACTGCAAATCAATAAACAAAAGGGGGTTTTGTTTTCAAATACAAAAAAAGGGATTGTATTACACAGATTATTAATCAAAAAGAGAACTAAAAAGGTTGTTTTCATATTTTCTTTTCTTGGTTTTTTCTTTTTTTAGATTTTTTATTTTATTTTCTGTGTTAAATATTTTTTAAAAATAAAAATAAAAAACAAAAGAGGGGCTGAAAACTTACCTATTCTTCGCGTCCCGCCACCATCGGAGATTCCCCGATCCAAAAGAGCCACGAAACCCCTAAAGTTTCTCGTTATGAAAAAGAAAGGGGGGACGAGTATTCGGAGGGCGAAATAGGAGCTTTCTTACTTGAACTTGGTGAGAGAGAGGTTTGTTTCAGAGAAATGAAAATGAAAAGGGGAAGGAAAGAGTTTTTGGTTTTTTTTCTTGAAAAAAAAGGAACCAAGAGAATAGAAAAGTAGGAAACCTTTTTAAAATCATTTGAAAAGGTACCGTGAGTGTAGTGGGGGTTGTAAATTCTCCTAAAAGGGATATTTATGCGATTAGTCCTTTTCATTCGCAACTCCATTCAATCGGCCCCATTTCCAATTTTCTTTTGTTTTTTAATTCTAACCCTCGATTTCGTTTGGTTTTTGATTAGGTCCCGATTAACTTTCCAAGATTTATAATTTTGTACCCCAAATTTTAACTCGTTTTCAACCATGTCCTAAATCTATTTAATCTATTTATTAACTTTTTAAAAAATAATAATATTTAGCCTATGTGTTATTTAAAATATTTTATATGTTATTTATTTTACATCTATTCCAACTTATTTTAATGTATTGTTTGTTTAAATTCTTATTATTTATTTTAACTTGCTTTATGCATATATTTTATATTGGTCTATTTTATATGTATTATTTATTTTATATTCCTTACCTACTATATATATGTGTACATATATTCTATTTTTAAATTGTTTTGTACATTGTTGATTAAAATTTTTTCTCATTATTTATTTTAAATTCATTTCTTATTATTTTAAAATTTGTTTTACATTTTAGTCATTTTAATTTGCATTATAATATTTTTAATTCACTTGTCTTTGATTATTAATGATTAGTATTCAAGTTACATATGTTATGTGATTATTGCCATTGTGTATGGTATAATTAGTTTATTCGTATTTTCGTTATTGCCATTTGCTTGTATAATATTGTATTTGTGTTGTTATTACGTACTCTATGTTATATTTTTTTCTTTTATCTAGTTTAAATCATATCATACATTAACCCAACATACTTGCCCGACTTGGATCGCTTGATTTTTTTTTATTCCAAACAAATAATGTACGTCGTTCAAATGCCATATTCGCTACTACTTAAAAACAAAAATTTCAAAATAAGGCAATGTTTCGCGTTTTAGAACATCGAGAAATTGTGCCCTAACTTACGGGGTTTCGATTTTCTCATTGGTTCTAAATGGCAAAATATCCTTTTGAGTTTTAAAATAAGCGAAATTCTAATTAAAATTAAAGATACACCTATGCTCGAGAATTCATGGTATTGTGTCCTAACTTACGGGATGTGATGCTCCGATATCTCGAGATAAGGAAATCTTTAAACAAATTGTTTTGAGCTAATTCAAAAATTTTAAAATTGATATTGATAGAAAAGATCATATTTCAAATTTATTCCCGATTTTTGATTTTCGACATTAAGACACTAACTAATCAATTCGGTACCAATTTTTGGACGTGTCGGGGGCGCTAATCCTTCCTCGCACGTAACCAACTCCCGAACTTGTTCTTTTGGAATTTGTAGACCAAAATGTTGTTTTAGTAAACTAAAATTGTTTTATTAAAACAAAGTGATCCGATCACACCAAATAAAGATCGGTGGCGACTCCCGTTTTAATTTTCACTTTCAAAACCAAAGTCGACCCCATCCTTCAAAAAATGGTTTCGACAATGTGCATCTGCATCTTTGCCTCCAAGCCCTGAACACCGTTGATTGCAAAAGCGTCATATCTCACGGGATCGACCGAAGAATAAAATTGATACTTAATAGACGATACTCTCATCTAGATAAATCCAACGATTTTTGACCTAATTTTTTCGAAGTTCTGGAAACTCTATGTTCTGGTTAAAGGCCAGCAGCGCTATGTTCTGCGATTAAAAAATCACTACGTTCTCGGTGTCACAGACCTCACCGTTGTAATAAATCATAGCATTAGTCCATCCACTCATTTTAACCAGATTATCTATCGAGAGAAGTTCGAAACAAAAACAATATGCAAAAAATATAATGCTTCAAATAAATATTAATGTGAAAAATCAATGCTTATGCTTACTTTTTGCACAAATAGTATCGTTGCTCCAACTTATGCCTTCTCTATGAACATCTATTCTTCTGAACTTCTTCAAATTTTATTCCTTGGCTTACTCCACCAAAGGCTAAAATATGTTACATTTATAACCCAGGGGATAGTATCCTATTTGGTACTGGAAAAATACCCCAGATAGTGGGGGTTGAAATTTGTAGAGAAAAAACGCTTAAAGAAAATTACACTATCAACAGCAGTACTGAAAGGGCATCTTTCAATACTTTGTTGATAGTGCGTCCCATTTGGAGCATTTTTTCTCTAAAAATTTCAACCTTTATATCTAGAGCATTTTTTCAAAATCATTTCAGATATCCTAGGATATTTTTCAGAATCCTAGGATATTTTTCAGAATCCATCTCGTCAAAAATATTTTTTCAGTACTTCGAGTTTTGATTTTTAATAAAAAATAATATAGATTGGTGCAAATACGAATATTTAAATACCAAATGCAATTATTACAATTATTAGGTTAAATTTTTTATCAATTTAAAACCCTAAAATCTTAAAACCCTAAACAACCAGAAAACCCTAATAAAACACGAGGAAAAATGCTTCTAGTTGGAAGTCCTTTTTTGGGTTTCCCCTAAAAACGCTTTCTCGTAAATTTTCTAAAATTCAACCTATTTCCGTAATTGTTTAAAAATATATCTTTTTTTTTTGTATTTTAGTCGAAAATCTAAGCAATATTTTTATTGGGACACATGAAAACATAATAAAATTAAAAGAAGAAAAAAAATTAGAACCTATTTACTAACTCTTTTTTTTATTAAGCCAAAAATTTATTAAACTAAAAGAAAATTACAAAATGCAAATAAGTGGCTGTTAGACACTAACTATAACCAACAAAGTGTTAAAAGTTTATTTGCAATTTCCATTCATGAATCTAAACCGTTCATGAATGTAAAAAAACTTAAATAGTTTTGTTAAGTGAATTGCATAACACCTCTAACCCGCTTCCGTCGTCGAATTAGAGTTCCAAAGTGGTACTGTACAAAACAGAACATTTCGCATCAAAATAGAAATAACTATACAAATTAAATATTATCATTTAATAACTCTATTTAAATATAGAAAAATACTCTTACAACCCTTAAATTGATCTTACATGGCCCTAAAAATAGTTTAGAATCAAACTGGGATCAATTTGAAACAAAATAAAAAATTTTGGAAAAACTTGAAAATTCTTGAAATAGGGATACACGATGTATGTCTAGGTCGTATGACATAGCCCAGACCGTGTGGACATTCGAAATCTAGGCACATGACCGTGTCCCAGCTTGTATGAGTATTCGAAATAGGTCCACATGACTGTGTCGCAGGCCGTATGCCAAATCGTGTGTATATTCGAATTATGGACACACGACCGTGTCGCAGGTCATGTGCCAGCCCGTGTGTGCATTCGATGTTGGGTAACATGGCCATGTTGTAGACCGTGTTACATACTGACTTGAGACATAATGCCATGTCACCGGCCGTGTGGATCTGCACTTTAAACAACAATGACACACGACCATGTGATAGCCCGTGTGCACCAAAATGTACTTTAAAAATTAAGTTTACCAAAATATAACTACTTGGACATCAAGTAACCCAATTACCATAATTTAAACCTATTTAAAACTCAATTAGAAAAGCTTAAAACATGTCAAAACATTCAACCTAAGTGCCTAACCAATGTGCTCTTATTGACACCACAATTCAATAATCATATCAATATCACATTTCAAACCAAAATATATGCATTCAAAATACTCAAACATCATTAACAATTCATACCAAAACACCACTCCTTTCAATCCATAATTCAAATTGCCATATTCAAACTCTTTTATAATATTTATACCACATATACCAAACTAGTTCCATACATACATATATATCAAACCAAAAATATATTCACATGTACCCAAAAACTATATAAAGACAAGCATCATTCAAGTTTAACAAACTTCACAATTAACCAACATGATTTCAATTAACCTATTACATGACATATAACCTAAGGTGAAAATTCAAAAACTACCAAAAGATTTTCAGATAGTGTGATTCTTTGAGTCGATTCGATCACCCGTTGCCTAAAAAATGTATCTACAAGGGTACAAGAGAAAATATACAAGTAAGATTAATTGAGCTTAGTAAGTTTAACAATCAAAACAATAAACTTACCAAATAAACATATCGATTAAAGAATTCAGATAATAAACAACATTCTTGTCAATCACAATTAAATCACAGGTGAGCTTTATGTTTAAATACAAATTATACAATCTAATCAAATGCATTATACCATTGAAAAACATGCCTAATGAACATTATAACGGATTGGATACACGGTTAACTATCCATACACACCAAATCACTCAAATGAGCTAACCAGCCAAGAACACACCTGGGCTCCAACTGCTAAGCCTGTAGGCTAACATCCCTCTGAAACACACCTCGGCACTAAGTCCTAGCCCGAAAGTGTTACAACCACCCCCAGAAACACACTTGAATCACCGTAATAAAACATGATAGTTCGCAACAAATGTTGAACTTTGGTGTATTCAGTAAACAAGAATACATCACAATCATCATATCAACACCAGTCAATCCTGTACAGCGCACAATATAAGCTATTGGCATGCCAATCGTATCATATTCTACGTTCATCGGCTCAAATATTTATCGAACACTTAATATAATAACATTCTCAATTGAATCCAATTATTACAGTTCAACACTTTCAAGACATTTAACAATATCAATTCATAAAAAATAAAATATTGAAGTGCTACACAAACTAAACTATACGAACTTACCAGGACTAAACTACAGAATTTGTAAAAGTTCAGGGACTATTTAGTAACTTTCCCCTTCCCCCAGTTATCAACTTGTTCTTGATCTATAAAATAGTTTATTTTAATTATCAACTTCAATTTCATATAATATACACTTTAATATATATTTCATACTATTTACAATTTTTCACTTTTGCCTCAAATAATTACACATTATTCAATTTGGTCCTTAGAACCAAACAAGCTTATTTTATAATTTCTCCATATACATAAATTTATCAAACTTTTAACTATATACCAACAGCCTCTTCATTCATAAAATTTACCATAAAATCTTTCTAAATTCCATATTTTATCTATTAAATCCTTAATCTCAAAATCACTTAAACTTATTTTAGAAAATAGTTCAAATCTCTCATTTAATTTCAAACTAAATTAGAAATATCAAGAACAATAATGGTAACTTTTCTAAATTTTGAAAATTTCACAAAATAATCTTTAGACTAACTAGATTAATATATAACTAACTCAAAATATAAATTTTACAAGAAACAAATAATAAAATCACTTACATGCACTCATTCAATCATGGCCGAATGTTAAGCTTACCCAAAGCTTATTTTTCCTCTTCCAATTTTAGTCAAAAAAACTAAGGAAGATGACAAACAATTGTAACTAAGGAAGATGACAAACAATTGTTTCTTTATTTTTGTTTATTCATTAATTATATATTTACAAATTTACCTTTTTAATCTAACCGCAAAATTAACTAATTAAAGCCTCTCAACCGTCTATTCATAATAATAATGGTTTTTTTGCCTCATACACCCTTCCATTTATGTTAGTTAATTAATTCTCCGAATAATACTCAAATCAACAATATTTTACATCTTTTACAAATTAACCCTTATCTTTAATTAGCCAACCAAACATTTGAATTCCTAAATTAAATTTTAATACGACAAAAGTGGCCTCGTAAATATTTAAATAATTAATATTATGGACTGATATATGAAATCGGGCTGTTACAAATTGAGTTAGTCCATTTAGGATATTTTTAGAGAATTTAAGTAAGACAACATAAAAAGAAATTGCCTCCTTAATATCAAAAAAATTCTTGAGTTAAATATAATCCTTGGTCTCCTATCCTCTGTTTTCTCCAACAAATTTGGTATCAAGAGCTAATATGACCTCTTCAAACCCTTTAACGTTCTTCACCTATGCCTTAGTTAAGTACCTATTTTCGAAGAACACTATGAGTATGAGAGCTCCCAAATGGAGGCCATCTTCATTTCTCAATATCTGTGGGGATGTAGTGGAGTAAGGATATGAAGTCGAGTCTAAATAGGATGCAGAAGAACTAAAGAAGCAATTAGAGGAGAATACAAAAAAGAATGTGGCAACTTTACAAATTATTCAACAAGGGATGGGTAAATCCATCTAACCCAAGATTTTTAGTATAAAAAATGCCCAAAAAGCCTGGAATGTTCTGAAGAAAGAGTTTAAAGGGGTTGATAAAGTAATCTCCATTAAGTTGCAAGACTATTGGAGAAGTTTCGATGATTTACCGATGAAGGAAAATGAATCCGTTAAAGACTTTTCTTCATGGGTGGCTGAGATTGTCAACCAAAATCAAGGGTTGTGGTGATGCTATTCTTGAGAAGAAAGTAGTGGAAAGAATTCTAAGGCCACTACCGAAAAAAGTTTGATCATATTTTTGTTGTGATAGAGGAGACAAAATACACATCGCAGCTAACTTAGAAAGAGTTGTTTAGCTCTCTAGAGGCACATTATGTCAAATTCAATAGCTATAAGAATCAGCCATTGGAGCAAGCTTTTCAAGTAAAGGTCAACCTTGGGAAAAGAATTTTGATGCGAAATAGGAACAAAGAGGAGGTCCATCATTCAATAGAGGATCATCGAAGAAAGGATGAGGAGGCTCGGGTCAAAGTTGTGGTCAGAGACATGGAAGGAAGTCATCTTCGGGGGAGCACGGGTCAGACTCATAATGCCATATTTGTAAAAAGCTTGGACATTAATAAAGAGATTGCTAGCATCTTTGCACTTGGTGCAAAGTTCCCAATCATTCTCAACAGGACTGCTAGTTTAAAGAGAAAGGTGAAGCTGTAGAATTTAAGGAAAATTTTACGAAAGAAAATGATGTCGAGAAGCTATTTTATTCATCTAAGGATGTGGAGTATAGCGCCAAGGAGATGTGATTTCTTAATAGTGAATACAACCACCACATTACTGGAGATTGAGAATCTTTCGTTGTGCTATACGAGAAGTTATCCACGTAATTGGAACTTGGTGACAACAAGCACATAAAAATTAAAGGGTGATGAGTTGTTTCTGTCCCCACAGATGGAGGTAACAAAAGGCATATTCACGATGTATATTATACTCCAAAGATTGTGCATAACTTGTTGAGTGTTGGAGAAATGATAAAGAATGGTTATAAGTTGATTTTTGATAATAATTATTGTGATATCATCGATAATAAAAATAATATAAGAGTGACTACTGTGAAGAAAAATGCAAATTGTTTGTTTCCATTCAATACGGTGAAGTTGCAAAGTTATGCTCTCAAATGTGGAGATAATGATGAATCAAACCTATGGCATTTGAGATATGGACACTTGAACTTTAAGAGTTTGCTGCTTTTGAAACAAAAGGAGATGGCGGCTAGACTTCTTATGATTCATCCAAAAGAGAGAGTTTGTGAGGGCCGTGTGTACGAGAAGATGCACCGATTTCCATTGTCAGAGATATCTTGGAGAGATAGAAAACCCTTAGAGCTTGTCTATGCTGATATATGTTGTCTAACTCGCAGTTTTTCACTCGGTAACAAGAAGTACTCTATTATCTTTGTTAATTATTTTACGAGGATGATTTGAACCTATTTTCTCAACAAAAAGTATGATGCTTTCAGCACTTTCCTGCACTTCAAAGCTCTTGTTCAGAAGCAAAATGGATGTTCGATCAAGAATCTCTGAATCACCGAGGAGGAGTGTTTATTTACAAGCTTTTCCTTGAGTATTGTAAGGAGAAAGAGATTCAATGACAACTCATCGTTAGGCACAATCCTTAGTAAAACAATGTTGCTGAGAGAAATAATCAAACAATGAAAGAAAAGGATCGTAGTGTGCTTAAGGGGAAAGGTCTTTCGAACAAATTTTAGGCTGAAGATGTGAATACGCTGGTTTATCTTGAATCACTCTCCAATAAAGATGGTTTTAGATAGGGCTCCATCTGAAGCCTGGTATGATTGAAATTCGGTTATAAGTTAGCTCAAAGTTTTCGGGTGCATTGCCTATGCACATGTTCTATCACAAAATCAAGAAAAATTGATGAAAAAGGAGAAAGGTTTATTTTTATTGAGTACAGTGATGAGTCTAAGGGGTATCGTCTTTATAACCCAAAAACTAGTCAGCTGATTTTGTCAAGGGATGTAATTTTCGACGAATTGACTTCTTGGAATTGGGATACAAAGATATAGTTGTACCTAGTGGAGTCGGGATAATTCCACCAGCTGACGCCCCTATACCAACTCCGAGGATACAAAACAGGATGGAGGTGAAAGCTTTAGAGTTTCTATGTCAAGTGATGAATCAGACTCAGATTCTCCTCTAAGGTATCACTCCTTATCTGACATATACGTTGGAAGTAATTTTGTTTTGTTTGTTGGAGAACCACAAAATTATGAGGAAGTTGCAGAGTAAGAAGCGTGGAAAGAAGCCATGAATGAAGAGATTGGGAGCATTAAGAAAATTAGACGTGGGAATTAGTCTATTTTCCAGGAGGAAATGATACAATTGGATTGAAATGGATATTCAAGATGAAGTATAACGAGGATGGAAGCATTCAAAAGTACAAGGCCAGAGTGGTTGCAGAAGGTTATTCTCAACAGCTAAGGGTCGATTTCAATAAGACCTTTGCACCGATTGCTTGAATGGAGATGATAAGAACTATTTTTGCTTTGTCATCTCTGTTAGAGATGAAGGTGTACCAACTTGAAATCAAGTCAGCCTTCTTAAATGGAGAGTTGGAAGAAGAAGTATATATACGCTAGCCCGAAGGATATGTCGTAAAGGGGAAAACAGAAAAAAAGTGTATCAGCTTCGAAAGGTTCTTTACGAGTTAAAACGAGTCCCTCGAGCATGGAATATCAAGATTGACTCGTACTTTAAGCCCTTTGGTCTTATACAGAGCCTGAGCGAACCATCCCTCTATATAAAGGTTGGAGTAAATGGGAACTTTCTAAGTGTAGCGCCAAGGAGATGTGATTTCTTAATAGTGGATACAACCACCACATTACTGGAGATTGAGAATCTTTCGTTGTGCTATACGAAAAGTTATCCATGCAATTGGAACTTGGTGACAATAAGCACATAAAAATTAAAGGGTGATGAGTTGTTTCTGTCCCCACAGATGGAGGTAACAAAAGACATATTCACGATGTATATTATTCTCCAAAGATTGTGCATAACTTGTTGAGTGTTGGAGAAATGATGAAGAATGATTATAAGTTGATTTTTGATAATAATTATTGTGATATCATCGATAATAAAAATAATGTGAGAGTGACTTCTGTGAAGATAAATGCAAATTGTTTGTTTCTATTCAATACGGTGAAGTTGCAAAGTTATGCTCTCAAATGTGGAGATAATGATGAATCGAACCTATGGCATTTGAGATATGGAAACTTGAACTTTAAGAGTTTGCTGCTTTTGAAACAAAAGAGATGGTGGCTAGATTTCTTATGATTCATCTAAAAGAGAGAGTTTGTGAGGGTCGTGTGTACGAGAAGATGCACCGGTTTCCATTGTCGAAGATATCTTGGAGAGATAGAAACCCCTTAGCGCATGTCTATGCTGATATATGTTGTCCAACTCGAAGTTCTTCACTCGGTAACAAGAAGTACTCTATTATCTTTGTTAATTATTTTACGAGGATGATTTGAGCCTATTTTCTCAACAAAAAGTCTGATGCTTTCAGCACTTTCCTACACTTCAAAACTCTTGTTGAGAAGCAAAATGGATGTTCGATCAAGAATCTCTGAATCACTGAGGAGGAGTGTTTATATACAAGCCTTTCCTTAAGTATTGTAAGGAGAATGAGATTCAATGACAACTCATCGTGAGGCACAATCCTTAGCAAAACAATGTTGCTGAGAGAAATAATCAAACAATGAAAGAAAGGGATCGTAGCGTGCTTAAGGGGAAAGGTCTTCCGAACAAATTATAGGCTGAAGATGTGAATACGCCTGTTTATTTTGAATACTCTCCAATAAAGACGATTTTGGATAGGGCTCCATCTGAATCCTGGTATGATTGAAAGCCGGTTATAAGTTAGCTCAAAGTTTTCGGGTGCATTGCCTACGCACATGTTCTATCACAAAATCAAGAAAAATTGATGAAAAAGGAGAAAGGTTTATTTTTATTGAGTACAGTGATGAGTCTAAGGGGTATCGTCTTTATAACCCAAAAACTAGTCAGCTGATTTTGTCAAGGGATGTAATTTTCGACGAATTGACTTCTTGGAATTGAGATACAAAGATATAGTTGTACCTAGTGGAGTCGGGAAAATTCCACCAGCTGATGCCCCTATACCAACTCTGAGGATACAAAACAGGATGGAGGTGAAAACTTTAGAGTTTCTATGTCAAGTGACGAATCAGACTCAGATTCTCCTCTAAGGTATCACTCCTTATCCGACATATTCGTTAGAAGTAATTTTGTTTTGTTTGTTAGAGAACCACAAAATTATGAGGAAGTTGCAAAGAAAGAAGCATGGAAAGAAGCCATGAATGAAAAGATTGGGAGTATTAAGAAAATTAGACGTGGGAATTAGTCGATTTTCCAGGAGGAAATGATACAATTGGATTGAAATGGATATTCAAGATGAAGTATAAGGAGGATGGAAGCATTCAAAAGTACAAGGCCAGAGTGGTTGCAGAAGGTTATTCTCAACAGCTAAGGGTCGATTTCAACTAGACCTTTGCACCGATTGCTCGAATGGAGATGATAAGAACTATTCTTGCTTTGTCATCTCTGTTAGAGATGAAGGTGTACCAACTCGACATCAAGTCAGCCTTCTTAAATGGAGAGTTGGAAGAAGAAGTATATATACGCCAGCCCGAAGGATATGTCATAAAGGGGAAAAAAGAAAAAAAGTGTATCAGCTTCAAAAGGTTCTTTACGAGTTAAAACAAGCCCCTCGAGCATGGAACATCAAGATTGACTCGTACTTTAAGCCATTTGGTCTTATACAGAGCCTGAGTGAACCATCCCTCTATGTAAAGGTTGGAGTAAATGGGAACTTTCTAATAGTTTGTCTTTACGTTGATGATGTGATCTATGCAAGAATTGATATGAAGATGGTTGAAGATTTTAAAAGGGCCATGATTAAAGAGTTTGAGATGTTTGATCTTGGCCTTATGATGTTTTTTCTCTGTTTTCAAGTCAAGCAATGAAGTGGCAAAATTTTTATTTCGCAAGAAATGTATGTGGAGAACCTGTTGAAGAAGTTTTAGATGTTGACTTGTAAATCAGTGCCGATGCCAATGGCACTTAATAAGAAGTTGAAACAAGAAGATGACAGTGAGATGACTGATGAGAAACTTTACCGAACCTTAGTGGGATTTTTAATTTATTGCACTAATATAAGGCCCGTTATTGTTCAACTCGCAAGTGTTCTTTCAAGGTTCATGAGCAAGTTGAGCAAGATTCGTTATGCTCTTGCAAATAGGGTACTCATGTACTTGCAATGAACGAAAAAATAGGGGTTGAGATATGTGAAAGAATCGAGCAACAATCTGTTTGATTTTACGGATAACGGTTGGGCAGGTTCCGTCTGTAACACCCCGTACCCGAGACCGTTGCCGGAGTCGGACACGAGGGGTTAACAGACTTAATTCACTTATTTTCCCAGTCCATTTTAACAATTTCCAGACAAGCTGACTAACTGCGTCACTGTCACCTTAAAAATCATATCTTGAGTTTCAAAACTCGAAAATCAGTTTCGTAAATTTTCCCCGAAACTAGTCTTATATCCATCTACAAATTTTTTTCTAGAATTTTTGGTCAGGCCAATTAGTACAGTTTATTAGTTAAATTCTCCCCTGTTATAGGGTTCGACTGCTTTGACCTTCATGCATTACGACTTATATATCTTCCTGTACAGGGCTTCAATACTTATGCCGTTTATTTCTAATAAAACTAGACTCGAAAAGGAATCTATACATATATGGCATGACTTCTATTTATCTCTGGTTAATTTATAATGAATTTCCAAAGTCAGATCAGGGGATCCAGAAATTGCTCTGGCCCTGTCCCACGGAAACTTAAATATCTCTTAAAATACGACTCATATGACCATTTCGTTTCTTCCATATGAAAGTAGATTCATGAAGGTTCGATTACATAATTTATTCACTATTTAATTCCATTCCTAATATTTTTAGTGATTTTTCAAATTCACACCATCTTCTTGTCAAGATCCGCCTTTAAGGTAGACTTTACCTATTACATAGTTTCCATGATTTAACCAACCCTTTAGCATATATAGCACAAAGTATGATCGTGATTAACCATTCCAATGGCCAATCATTGCCAAGCATATCCACACCTCTCAATGGCCATATACATACAAAATGATTATAACATTATGCTCAAAATATATATAAGCCATTTTCGCATGGCTATCCAAATTCGTACAATACCGAAAGGTACATGACCAACATCAAAAAGGGTAGTCCTATACATGCCATTTCAGAGTTCAACCAAAAGTGTACCAAAGGGGATTTGATAGTGTGGACAACTTCGACTTCAACAATCCCGAGTCCGATAGCTGACGAACCAAAATCTATAAAGCAGAAAATCAAAGAAACGGAGTAAGCATTTAATGCTTAGTAAGTTTTGAGCCATGAAATTAAACACAACTAAAGTATAACATTCGTATGGCTAAACGGATAATTTCATATGCACAAATTCTCAATATCATACTTACTTCACATTACGGACCCTTATATTCATACATAAGAGATCAATTTAGCCAAAGGCCGGTAGCTCATTTATCGACTGAGCGAATACTATTTGTAAGGAATCAACCAATTCAATGCATATACGAAACAAACCTCATCGCTGGGATTTTACGAGCGTATTAATTGAAATTATTACAGCAAGATCGTTTATTCCCAAGCCAGGTACCTTCGGGATTTTACCGGATATAGCTACTCGCTCGAATGCCTTCGGGACATAGCCCGGATGTAGTAACTCGCACAAATGCCTTCGGGACTTAGCCCGGATATAGTAACTCGCACAAATGCCTTCGGGACTTAACCCGGATATAGTAACTCGCACAAATGCCTTCGGGACTTAGCCCGAAACTAGTCACTAGCGCAAATGCCTTCGGGACTTAGCCCGGTTATCATCCGAATATTCATGCACATATCAATAAATCATGACACATTTATATCTCATTTTCATAATTAGAGTTCAAACACAAGTCACGTATTAAGCACTCCCATTTTCGGCTCACTAGCCACATACAACAGCATGGTTTAGTTTGCTTTATGACACGATCTCTATGCACATACGGCTGCCCGTCATACGTATAGACTAATTAACTCATCATATAATTCAAGTAGAATCATCATATCCCCGTATATTTGTTTTGCTCATACATCATGACTTAATCAAATCATAAACTAAGTCTCATTGCTCGAAAACTTACCTCGGATGTTGTCGAATGATTTCGATGGCTATTCGACCACTTTTTCCTTCCCTTTATCGGATTTAGTTCCCCTTTGCTCTTGAGCTAATTCAAACAAATTTAACTTATTAAAGTCTCATTATGCTAGCTTATGGCCGAATATGACAAGGAGTTTGATAGGTCATATGGCCACTTTTAGCTCAAATACAAAATGGTCATACGCATTTTTAATCACATTGAGCAATTTAACACAATTAATCTAACATTTCCTCATGTACACCTTTATGACCGGATACACATATCATTAACCTAATATCAATTACTAAGCACTTTAGCAATTTCTCCTTGAGTCGATTATCCAAGTCAAGATAGATTCATCATCATGCTTACCTATAACCGAACACATGCAACACCAATCCATCTATTCATTCATGCGTGCATCTTATTCATGCATGTATATCTACAACCGAATTCATCATATAAATAACTATGAATTTACTCAAACAATCTCAATACCACACATGGTGCTCAAGCCCTTTTTCAATTTCAAAACTCGGCTAGTACAACTATATACACTAGTAAATCAAACACTAACATTTGCACTTCACCTTACTACCATTTCCCATCCAAATAACGTGAACAACAACCATATTTCTCTTCTACTTCCTACCATGGCCGAATGCATCAAAACACCATACCATTTCAATTTTGGTCATGGTTAAACAAAGAACTTAATGTCTAACTCAAAAATGCTAAAAAGAAAATTCAAAAGTCATCAATCCACCATCACATGGATCATTACAAAGCTTCACTTTCAGCATGCAATTGACATCAACACCAATCCACCTTAGCCGAATATCATCTCCATGACATAGCAAAGATTTGAACCATGGGCTAGGTAAAACTCAAGCTAACAACTAAAAGCATGCATAAATCTCATGGAACAACATCAACATACCTTAACCTAGATACAAGTATGGCCGAACCTCTTCCTAATCCTCTTCCAAGCCGAACATGAAGCAAGAGAGCACCTTCCTTCTTCCTTCCTCCTTAGAACTTTCGGCCAAAAAAATGTAAAAGGATGGACACTCTTTTTTTTTTTCTTTGTTTTCATCATTTTCCCTTCCATCATTTTATTACCATGCTCCTTATTTTATCATTCCTCCCATGAAACACCAACATAACATGTTTATGACATGTTTTGCCCATCACACTTTGTCACCCTATTTGTCATGGCCGGCCATTACTAATTAGGGGGGAAATTGACATGCAAGTCCACCCTTTTTATTACATGTACTAATAGATCCTTATGTTTTGACCTATCACATTTCAAAAGTGTCACACATAAGTCCTATTGACTAAATTCACATGCAATTTACTAAATCGAAGCTTAAAACTTTCACACACTCATATTCACATATTTTAGACAATAAATATCATATTCAAATAATTTGGTGACTCGGTTTAGCGGTCCCGAAACCGCTTTCCGACTAAGGTCACTTTAAGGCTGTCACAACTCTCCCCCACTTAAGAAATTTTTGTTCCCGAAAATCTTACCGGTAAATAGGTTTGGGTATCGTTCTTTCATGGCATTCTCGGGTTCCCAAGTAGCTTCTTCCATCCCATGTTTGAGCCATAACACTTTTACTAAAGGAACCTTTTTGTTTCGTAACTCTTTCACTTCACGAGTTAGGATACGAATCGACTCTTCTTCATAACTCATGTCGGATTGAATTTCAACCTCTGATGGATTAATTACGTGTGACGGATCAGATCTATAACGTTGAAGCATCGAAACATGAAAGACGTCGTGAATCTTTTCAAGTTCAGGGGGCAAAATCAATCTATACGCAACTGGACCAACTCGTTCGGAGATTTCGTACGGCCCAATGAATCTCGGACTCAACTTGCCCTTACGGCCAAATCAGAGTATCTTTTTCCAAGGCAAAACTTTAAGAAACACTTTATCTCCCACCTGATATTCAATGTCTTTTCGTTTCAAATCCGCATACGATTTCTGACGATCTGTGGCTGCCTTCAGACTTTCACGGATTACTTTTACTTTCTGTTCAGCATCTTTAATCAAATCAACTCCGAAAATTTTACTTTCACCGAGCTCGGTCCAAAACAATGGTGTACGGCATTTACGACCGTACAAAGCCTCGTAAGGTGCCATCTTAATACTTGATTGAAAACTGTTGTTGTAAGCGAATTCAATCAAAGGTAAATACCGCTCCCATGAACCACTAAACTCGAGGATGCAACATCTCAACATATCCTCAAGTATCTGAATTATCCGCTCGGATTGACCATCGGTTTGGGGGTGAAAAGCGGTGCTAAAATGCAACTTGGTACCCAAAGCTTCTTGCAATTTCTTCCAAAATCGTGAGGTGAATCTCGGATCTCTATCTGACACAATAGAAGTAGGTACCCCGTGTAATCTCACAATCTGAGAAACATACAATTCAGCTAGTTTATCCATTGAAAAATCCGTGCGTACGGGGATAAAGTGAGCCGACTTAGTCAGTCTATCAACAACAACCCAAATCGCATCTTTCTTACTTGCTGACACTGGCAACCCAGATACAAAATCCATCGTGACTCGATCCCATTTCCATTCAGGTATCATGATCTGCTGAAGTAAACCCGTAGGCACTTGATGTTCTGCTTTCACTTGTTGACATATTAAACACTTCGATACAAAATCGGAAATGTATCGTTTCATACCATGCCACCAAAACTGACGTCTCAGATCGTTGTACATTTTCGTACTCCCCGGGTGAATTGACGTTCGGCTACAATGAGCTTCGTTCAGAATCATCGAAATGAGTTCTGAATTTCTTGGAACACACAAACGACTTCTGAACCTCAAACAATCGCCATCATCAATTTGAAACTCTGATTCCGTATTCGGAACACATTCAGCCCGTTTTGCAACCAATTCATCATCGACTTTCTGAGCTTCACGAATTTGATGGATCAATAATGGTTTGGCCTTTAATTCAGCTACTAACACATTGTCGGGTAGAACAGACAAGTGTACATTCATCGCTCGTAAAGCAAACAGTGATTTACGACTTAAGGCATCCGCAACCACATTAGCCTTTCCCGGGTGATAGTCAATGACAAGTTCATAATCCTTCAACAACTCAAGCCAATGTCTTTGTCGCAGATTTAAGTCTCTTTGAGTCATCAAATATTTGAGACTTTTGTGATCCGAATATACATGGCACTTCTCACCAAATAAGTAATGTCGCCATATTTTCAAAGCGAATACGATGGCAGCTAATTCGAGATCATGGGTCTGATAATTTTTCTCATGTGGCTTTAATTGTCTCGACGCATAGGCCACAACTCGACCTTCTTGCATCAATACGCAACCCAACCCAAGTAGGGAGGCATCACTATAAATGACAAACTCTTTGCACGATTAATTTTGCACTAGAATTGAGCTTCATCAAATAAGTTTTCAGTTGATCAAAACTTTTCGACATTTTTCCGTCCATTCGAACTTAACATCTTTTGAAGTAGCTTCGTCATTGGTGTGGCTATCACCGAGAAACCTTTACAAACCGTCGGTAGTAAGCAAGTCCCAAAAAGCTCGAACCTCGGTAATATTTCTGAGGCTTCCAGTTAAGTATGGTAGAAATTTTGTTCAGTATCAACTCGAATACCCGATGCAGATACCACATGACCCAAGAAGCTAACCTCTTTTAACCAGAACTCACACTTACTGAACTTAGCATGTAGAAGCCCAAATTGCCCGGGCCCAATTATATGAAAACCCAACCAAACCTCTAAACCCACTAAAACCCTTAACCCATGACCCATTTACATCTACCCAAACCCAATTCAAAAGCCCATTAAGCCCCAAAAAAAACCTAACCCAAAAAAAAAAAAAAAAAAAAAAAAAGAAAAGAAAAACCTACCAAAAAACCTAACCCAAAAAAAAAAAAGAAAAAAGAAAAACCTAACAAAAAAGATAAAAAACCTAGCCACCTAACCACTTTCCCACTTGCCCCATTTTTCCTCCCATTGTCTACCACCACCACCTACAAAATAGAAAAAAAAAAAGAAAATCATGTAAAGATGGCTATAAAAAGCCATTCAAAAATCATGTAAAAAAGGAGGAGGGGGGATTTTTACAAAGATTGAAAAAAAAAAACACAAAAATCTCTTCAAATTTTGAACACAAAAGAAACATCAATAAAAAGGTTGCATCTTTTTCTTTTTTCCTCTTCTTTCGAATCTTTTTTTCTTTTTTTGTGTTGTTTTTTCTTTCTTTATATATACATATATTGTTAAAAAATTTACATTTTTCGCCACTGTAAGTAGTAGCCTGACTGACTGGCCACGATCGACGATCGACCGATGACCGCCCCCCCTTGGCGGATTTCCTTTCCCCCTCCTTCTCTCTTCTTTCCTCCTTCTTTTTTAGGTATTTTATATATATTATGTTTATATTTTTAATGCCATTAGTTATATATTTCTTATGTATATATTCTTAAATACTATTATATATACATATATATATATATATATATTTTAAATACCATATTGTGTATATATTATTATTACAAATTATTACTATTGCTAGTATTATTATAACTATTATTATATTAGTGTATATTTTATGTACATACGTATATATATATATATATTTGTACATATCATTATTTTATATTATTATTGTAAATTTTTATGTATATATTTTTATTTACGTTTCCTAATATTTTCTTTTATTGTAGATATTATTATTATTATTATTACATACTTTTATTATATGCATATATATATATATGTATTTTTATGTACATATTATTATTTTATATTATTATTACCAAATATATCATTTTTCCTATTTTATTATTAGTACATGATTTATTTTTATTTTGTAAATATCATTATTATTGTTATTCTAATATTCTAGTATTCCATGTTAATATTTTTCATTAATGATATCATTTTTTTTTCGTCCTTTATCTATTTTTAATTTCTCACTTTAGGAATATTTTTCTCATGTTTTAATTAATTTCAAAAATAAGGCAATGTACCGATTTAATATTAAGCCATCGATTTCATCGCTATGTTGGGTGAAATTACGACTTGTGTTAAAAAACAGGACACCCTTTCTAAAAAATCGAAAACTAAAATTCTCATTTTTCAATCGGATCACGATTAAATATTATATTGAACTCGTATTTTTGAAAATCAAGTCAACACATGTTTGTGAGATACCAATTTTGGGCGTCGCGAGGTGCTAATACCTTCCTCATGCAGAATCGACTCCGAACCCCAATTTTTCTCGAACTTTCACGTAGACCTAAATTTGGCCTTCTTTTTGTTTTAAAATAATTAGGTGTCCGATCACACCTATAAAAAGGATCGGTGGCGACTCCTTTGTTAATAAAATCGAAAGTTGGTTTTCAAATGTTTAATAAATCGCCACAATTAGCGACCAAGCGAAACTAATTTTTTTACGTCGCTACAATTGGCGACTCCAATCGGGGACCCTTTTGAGAGTCGAGTCGAATTAAACTCGCGTTGTCAAAATTTTCAAAGTTCCTTGTTCAAATTAACATTTAGTCGTGATCTTCAAATTTTTGTTTTCAAAAAAATCATGCATTTGCATCGTGTTGTATATATTCTAACTTGTTTTATCGGTTGTTTTTCACTTTAAATTTTTGTGATTTTAGTTTGGTTTAGTTTTTAAATAAAACGTAAAGGTTTGCAAGTTTCTCCCCACACACCGTGCACGTGCATTTTGTTGCATAACATGAGCTCTCTACCCGGCTCCGTCCGCTTAAGTGAAAGTAAACGCTACGCCTTCGTGAGTTAACTCGTCCCTCCGCACAAAGCTAGTGAATACTTCGGGTTACATATGACTTATGCTTTCGTGAGTTAACTTGTCCCTCCGCATAGGCATAAGTAAATGTAATCCTCGAATTGAACTCGTGAGCCTGTGATAGACTATGACCGAGGCTCGTGCTAATCTTAGCGAGATGATAGTACGGGCAATTCGAGTACCTATCTAGAACCAAAACCGCATATAATGAACCATACGAGCCACCTAACTAGAGCCATGCCGAACCTCTGTCCGTTTAGTAGTCCCCAAAATAAGTGCACGGG
The DNA here is from genome assembly GCF_025698485.1 of Gossypium arboreum. Classification (NCBI taxonomy): domain Eukaryota; kingdom Viridiplantae; phylum Streptophyta; class Magnoliopsida; order Malvales; family Malvaceae; genus Gossypium; species Gossypium arboreum. The sequence goes on along the minus strand of NC_069072.1, from coordinate 10,961,988 downwards.
AGGAATGCCTCTTGCCTTTTGCATTTTCACTTTCTATATAAGAGGATCGGTCATTTAATAAACTAGGTCGGGTATTTCGATTTGTTGAAGTTCTCTATGTTTTTCTACCTGTATTAAATTACTAATCAAGTTTGTTTGTCTTTGCTTTATTGTTTTTCATCATGCATTATAGGCATCATATTAGGAAGGTGTTGATTAAAGATTGGTTGCCAAAAACGGGTTTCTAATGGAGGAGTCAATTATACGAGTGACCGAAACGTTGTGTAATACTCTTTTGATTAAGGAAATGCCTAAACAGGGGCTATCTTGAAATTAACACCAAATTTTTGCATATTCATTCATGACTGACATTCATTTGACATTCATGCATTCATTCATGCATTCATTCATACATTGCATATCCCATACTCGGTATTGAAGATAAAATATATAATTCGCAGCTTGTAATACCACAAGATGGAACCACGTCATTCGTATAAAACTCCGACAAGCTAGAGTAATGGAGGCTGAATTCAATGAGAAAATTGAAAGATTGAAAAAGGCCGAAAACCGAATGGGAGCCTATGGAATTCCTCCTTTGTCAAGAACATTTACGTCTCATGGGAATGATATACCGAGGCGGACAATGCACAAGGCACAATGTTAATGATCGAAAAGGGTTTTGAACATCAAGATAAATTTCATTGACAAAGGAGTGACACAAGTAAAGATGTCTCAAGGATACGCCTTTGTCCCCTCGGTTTCATGTTGAATAATTGACCGCCGAGAACCTTCTTGTAGTTTATAAGTCTTGAGTAATGCTCAAACATTAACATTCTATTGTGTCCTTAGATATAATAGAATTCCTTTGTAAGAGCTTGCATTCGCTCTTTATCATTCAAATGAATATCAATGAAGATGCATTTTGTCATGATCTTTCGCATTATCACTAATTTCATAATCATTTTCTCATTTAGTAGCTTTGTCCTTACATTTGCCTCATGCCATGCCATAACATTTCGTTTGTTGGTTCCAATACTTGGATGCCCTCTATAGTCTCTTTTTTCATTCAACTTTGGTGCTCGGATGTCAACAAAGATGAACAAACCCGTTCTGAGTCCTGAAATCGATTTTGAGAAGGTTGTTTGTTTAGGAGAATTCGAAGCCGAAGAAAATGCTGAAGACTATGTCTCGTCTCCTGACTTGCTAAGAATGGTGGAACAAGAGGATAAATAGATTTTGCCTCATCAAGAATCTGTTGAAATAATAAATCTGGGAACTGAAGAAAGGAGGCAAGAAGTGAAGATTGGGACTTCTATTTCAGGGGGCACTAGGCATAATTTGATTGCTTTGCTCCGCGAATACAAAGATGTATTCGTATGGTCATATCAGGACATGCCAGGATTGGATGAAGATATAGCGGTCCATAAGCTCCCATTAAAGCCAGAATGCAAGCCCATTCAACAAAAGCTAAGACGAATGAGGTTTGAGATGTTGTTGAAGATAAAAGTGGAAGTCAAGAAGCAATTTGATGTTGGCTTCCTACAAGCCTCAAATATCCGAATGGGTGGCTAACATAGTCCCGATACCAAAGAAAGATGGCAAAGTACGAATGTGCGTGGATTATCGTGACTGAATCGAGCAAGTCCTAAAGATAATTTTCCTTACCACTCATTGATACGTTGGTGGATAACACAACAAAACATTCATTGTTTTCTTTCATGGACGGATTCTCGGGGTATAATCGATCAAGATGGCCCCGAGGATATGGAGAAAACTACCTTCGTAACAATGTGGGGAACATTCGCTACAAGGTGATGCCATTTGGGTTAAAGAATTTGGAGCAACATATCGGAGGGCTATGGTAACGTTATTCCATGACATGATGCATAAGGAAATAGAGGTCTACGTCTACGATATGATTGCTAAATCCAGGGAGGAAGAGCATGTAGTGAACTGAAGAAATTGTTCGACAGACCGAGAAAGTTCCACTAAGGCTTAATCCGCCAAATGTACGTTTGGGGCTACCTCGGGAAAGTTGCTAGGCTTCATTGTCGTGAAAGAGGTATCGAAGTTGATCCAGATAAAATAAAAGCCATCCAAGAATTACCACCTCCGCGCACGCAAAAGGAAGTTAGAGGATTTTTAGGGAGATTAAACTACATCGCCCGATTTATCGCTCAACTTACCAACCAATGCGACCCAATCTTTCGGCTTCTTTGAAAACATAACCCGGGAGAATGGAACGAGGAATGCCAGGTGGCTTTTGATAAGATAAAACAATATTTGTCCAGTCCTCCAGTGCTAGTACCGCCAACTCTTGGAAGACCATTGATATTGTATTTGACTATGTTCGAAAGTTCAATGGGTTGCGTACTGGGGCAACACGATGAGTCAGGAAAGAAAGAAAAAGCGATCTACTACCTCAGCAAAAAGTTCACTGAATATGAGGCAAAATATTCGTCCATTGAGAAATATTGTTGTGCTCTGGTTTGGGTAGCTCGGAGACTCAGACAATATATGTTGTATCACACGACATGGCTAATTTCAAAGCTGAACCCAATAAGATACATGATGGAATTGCCGGCACTATCAGAAAGAATGGCACGATGGCAGATCCTCCTTTTGGAATATGACATTGACTATATAAGTCAGAAGTCGATAAAAGGGAGCGCAATAGCTGACTTCTCAGCAACTCGAACGACAGAGGAATATGAGCCTTTAAGATTCGATTTCCCGACGAAGATTTAATGTGCATCACGAAATAGAATCGAGTCATCAAAGAGAAGTCATGGAAGATGTGCTTTGATGGTGCGTCAAATGCTTTAGGGCATGGAATTGGAGCAATCCTGGTATCACCAGACGGGAATCATTATTCGTTCACTGCAAGACTGAACTTCTTCTGTACCAATAATATCGCGGAATATGAGGCCTGTATCATGGGGCTTCGTGCAGCTATCGAACGAAACATCGAGATCTTGGAGGTGTACGGGGACTCAGCCCTAGTGATTTACCAAATCCGTGGAGAGTGGGAAGTGAGGGACTCAAAATTGATTAAGTACAGCGATTTAGTGGCTAGATTGATCAAGGAATTCAAAGAAATAACTTTTCATTACTTCCCACGATAAAAGAATCAACTGGCTGATGCCCTGGCCACTTTGGCTTCAATGTTCAAAGCAAGTAAAGAAGCAGAAATAATGCCCCTCAAAATGAGCATATACGAGGTTCCTGCACACTGTTGTAGCATTGAGAAAGAAGTAGATGGACGGCCTTGGTTCTATGATATCTTAGAATATATCAAGAATCAAAGGTATCCCGAACAAGCGAATGAGAACGATAAAAGAACAATTAGAAGAATGGCAGCGGGATTTGTTCTTGATGGGGATATCCTGTATAAAAGAGGAAAGGATCAGATGCTTTTGAGATGTGTGGATGATGTTGAAGCTAGAAAGATACCTGTAGATGTCCATGAGGGAATCTGTGGGACACATGCCAATGGTTTCAGTATGGCCAGAAAGACTACGAGACTCGATTACTACTAGTTGACGATGGAAAGCGACTGCATTAGTTTTTCCAGAAAATGCCACAAATGTCAAATCTACGGTGATAAAATTCATGTAGCCCCTTCGCCCCTTCGCCCCTTCACGTCATGACTTCTCCGTGGCCTTTTTCTATGTGGGGCATGGATGTCATAGGGCCAATTTCTCCAAAAGCTTCTAATGGACACCGATTTATTTTTGTGGTTATTGATTACTTCACAAAATTGATAGAAGCCGCATCATTTGCCAATGTGACGAAGACTGCGGTTTGCAGGTTTTTGAAAAAGGAAATCATTTGTCGATATGGTTTGCCTGAAAGAATCATTTCAGATAACGCCTTGAATCTGAACAACAAGATGATGAAAGAAGTGTGTGAGCAATTCCAAATAAAGCATCATAACTCATCGCCTTATTGCCCAAAGATGAATGGAGCTGTTGAAGCGGCCAACAAGAATATTAAGAAGATTATTGGGAAAATGACCGAGACATATAAAGACTGGCACGAGAAGCTACCATTTGCTTTGTATGCATATCGTACATCTGTGCGGACATCTACGGGAGCAACCCCTTTCTCTCTGGTATATGGAATGGAAGCTGTGCTACCTATCGAGGTTGAGATCCCCTCTCTACGAGTCTTAATGGAATCGAAACTAGAAGAAGTAGAATGGGTTCGAGCTCGATATGATCAATTAAACCTCATTGAAGAAAAACGTCTAAAGGCAGTTGTCATGGGCAGATGTACCAAAAAAGAATGATAGCAGCCCATGACAAGAAGGTACGACCAAGAGAATTCCATGAAGGAGAACTCGTGCTGAGAAAAATTCTCTCAATACAAAAAGATCTGCGAGGAAAATGGGCACCAAATTGGGAAGGGCCATACGTCGTAAAGAAGGCATTTTCAGGAGGACCTTTGATCCTTACCGAGATGGATGGCAAGGAGCTACTGAATCCAGTGAACTCAGATGCTGTGAAGAAATATTATGCTTGAGATGAAAACCCGAAAAGGGCATCAAAAAAAAGAGAGAGGGATCAAGGTGAAAACCCGAAAAAGGCGTTTTGATTAACACAAAAGATTAGGATGAAAACCCGAAAGGGCATTCTAATGAAGCAAACTGGGCTTAAAGAGCAAGGCATTTTGAACAGTGGGTCAAGCAGTGAGGCTAGAGTATTTGAAGCATTTCTGAAAGCTCGAAATCTTTTACGCAAGAAGCCGCGCTCGAAAAGATTTTTGATTGAGGAACGAGGAAGAGTTCATGCATTAAATATCTAGAGCATTTGTATTCATTGAATGCAATCCCTTTTCTCTTTATGACACTCTTTTACTATCATTGGTTAATTTTCTTTGTTTGCTACATTTGAAATGAATAAATGTGAGGTATCCTTTTGTCCCTACCTGACCATTTTCACGCATCTCATTATATGATTCATTTACATGATAAATAGTGAAATGACATACTCTAAACAAAAGAAATGTTAAGCATTACCTGGATGAAAATTTGATAAGCACAAGAGTCTCAAAGTAGGAACAAAGTTCAACCAGGGGCAGAAGAATGATATCTGAGAAACGTTGATTACTCGTGAAGCTTGAAGACAGTATAAGGCACTGAAGAGAAAGTCGAGAATCAAAGCAATGAACACAGGTCCTCAACAACCATGGCTAAATGGACATACGACAAACATGCTTAAGGAGCACCGCATAATCATGTAGGCATAAAAGCATTTAAGACAAACATGTGCATATCATGATAACATCATACATGGCATATCTGGTACTCCAACGAGCAAGAAATCTTGAATGAGAGTCGTCTTGAATCAAAGGAAAAGACACGAATTCTACCAAAGGACAGGTTTTGGTATTTTGATGTTTTTAATTCATGCTTTTCAAGGAAACTCAACTCATATTGCGAGAGATGAGTTGAGCCTCAAGACACGTTGAGGTATTTTTAATTGTTGTTTTCAAAATCAACTCATATTGCGAGAAGTGAGTTGAGCCTCGGGGCACGCTGAGGTATTTTTAGTTTATGTTTTAAATTGACTCATATTGCGAGAGGTGAGTTAAGCCTTTTAATTTTTGTTTTTCAAAATCAACTCATATTGCTAGAGGTGAGTTGAGCCTCGAGGCACGCTGAGGTATTTTCAATTTTTGTGTTTTAATTTCAACTCATATTGCGAGAGGTGAGTTGAGCCTCAAGACACGTTGAGGTATTTTCAATTTCTGTTTTTTTTCAAAAAATTCAACTCATATTGCGAGAGGTGAGTTGAGCCTTTTAATTTCTGTTTTTCAAAAAAAAAAATCAACTCATATTGCGAGAGGTGAGTTGAGCCTCAGGACACGCTGAGGTAATTTCAATTTCTGTTGTCAAAAAAATCAACTCGTATTGCGAGCGGCGAGTTGAGCCTCAGGTCACACGCCGAGGTATTTTCAATTTCCGTTTTTCAATTTTTGTTTTTTAAAAAAATCAACTCATATTGCGAGAGGTGAGTTGAGCCTCGGGACACGCTGAGGTAATTTCAATTTCTGTTTTCAAAAATCAACTCATATTGCGAGAAATGAGTTGAGCCTCAAGACATGCTGAGGTATTTTCAATTTTTGTCTTTCAAAAAATCAACTCATATTGCTAGAGGTGAGTTGAGCCTCGGGGCACGCTGAGGTATTTTCAATTTTTGTGTTTTAATCAACTCATATTGCGAGAGATGAGTTGAGCCTCAAGACACGTTGAGGTATTTTTAATTTTGTTTTCAAAATCAACTCATATTGCGAGAAGTGAGTTGAGCCTCGAGCACCTGTTGAGGTATTTTTAGTTTATGTTTTAAATTGACTCATATTGCGAGAGGTGAGTTAAGCCTTTTAATTTTTGTTTTTCAAAATCAACTCATATTGCTAGAGGTGAGTTGAGCCTCGGGGCACGCTGAGGTATTTTCAATTTTTGTGTTTTAATTTCAACTCATATTGCGAGAGGTGAGTTGAGCCTCGAGTCACGTTGAGGTATTTTCAATTCATTTTCAATTTACGTTGTTCAAGAATCAACTCATATTGCGAGAGGTAGGTTGAACCTTTTAATTTCTACTTTTTCAAAATCAACTCATATTGCGAGAGGTGAGTTGAGCCTCGTGACTGTTGAGGTAATTTCAATTCTGTTGTCAAAAAAATCAACTCACATTGCGAGATGTGAGTTGAGCCTCAGGTCACACGCCGAGGTATTTTCAATTTCCGTTTTTCAATTTTTGCCTTTCAAAAAAATCAACTCATATTGCGAGAGGTGAGTTGAGCCTCAGGACACGCTGAGGTAATTTCAATTTCTATTGTCAAAAAAGTCAACTCGTATTGCGAGAGGTGAGTTGAGCCTCAGATCACACGTCGAGGTATTTTCAATTTCCATTTTCAATTTCTGCATTTCAAAAAAAAAAAATCAACTCATATTGCGAGAGGTGAGTTGAGCCTCGGGACACGCTGAGGTAATTTCAATTTCTGTTTTCAAAATTCAACTCATATTGTGAGAAATGAGTTGAGCCTCAAGACACGTTGAGGTATTTTCAATTTCTGTTTTCAAAAAATCAACTTATATTGCGAGAGGTGAGTTGACCCTTGGCTCATGCGCTGAGCTATTTTCAATTTCTATCTTTCAAAAAAATCAACTCATATTGCGAGAGGTGAGTTGAGCTTGAGATCACACACTGAGGTATTTTTCAATTTATATTTTTCAAAAAATCAACTCACATTGCGAGATGTGAGTTGAGCCTCAAGTTACATGTCGAGGTATTTTCAAAATCTGTTTTCAAATTACATTTTCAAAAATCAACTCATATTTGAGAAGTGAGTTGAGCCTTGGCTCACGTCTTTGAGCTATTTTCAATTCTTTTTTTTCAAAAAATTCAACTCATATTGCGAGAGGTGAGTTGAGCTTTTAATTCTGCGAGAGTTGAGTTGAGTCTTTTAATTTCATTTTTCAAAAATCAACTCATATTGCGAGAGGTGAGTTGAACCTCCGATCACATATCGAGGTATTTTCAAAATCGCTTTTCAAGATAAGTTTCAAAAATCAACTCATATTGCGAGAGGTGAGTTGAGCCTTGGCTCACGCTATTTGAGCTATTTTCAATTCTGTTTTTAATGTCTTTTTAGAGAGTCAATTCATATTGCAAAAAATGAGTTGAGCTCGGGATCACATGCCGAGTAGAGAATAAAGATTGAAGCGATTGAAGGCGTCGATTACGCCTCCTTAAAGTTGTAGTGGAGTTGATCGAGGCATCGATCTTGCCTTTCGAGTCGCAGAAGAGAAGACCAAAACCTTATCTCACTTTGGCGATAAAAGAGCATATTGAAATTGTAGATCTTATCTTTACGAGTTACGGTGAAGCGGATCGAAGCCACAAATCTCATATCCTTGAAGTTACTTTGGAGCAGATTGAAGCTACAAGGCATATCTCCGAATTTGCGATGGATTGAACCAAAGCTACAAGATGCGGTGGACTGAAAAGAGACTAACTAAACAAGAAGAGTTCCAAAGCAAGTCAAGACCTAGCAAGACCGGGCAAGTTTGGTCTTCTTGAAAGTCTTTGCTCTATTATCGTTGCGACAATGAGCAAAGAGGGCATTATAGAAGCCCAAATTGCGGGCCCAATTATATGAAAACCCAACCAAACCTCTAAACCCACTAAAACCCTTAACCCATGACCCATTTACATCTACCCAAACCCAATTCAAAAGCCCATTAAGCCCCCAAAAAAACCTAACCAAAAAAAAAAAAACAAAGAAAAAAAGAAAAGAAAAACCTACCAAAAAACCTAACCCAAAAAAAAAAAAAAGAAAAAAGAAAAACCTAACAAAAAAAGATAAAAAAACCTAGCCACCTAACCACTTTCCCACTTGCCCCATTTTTCCTCCCATTGTCTACCACCACCACCTACAAAATAGAAAAAAAAAAAAAGAAAATCATGTAAAAGATGGCTATAAAAAGCCATTCAAAAATCATGTAAAAAAGGAGGAGGGGGGATTTTTACAAAGATTGAAAAAAAAAAACACAAAAATCTCTTCAAATTTTGAACACAAAAGAAACATCAATAAAAGGTTGCATCTTTTCTTTTTCCTCTTCTTCGAATCTTTTTTTTTTTTTTTTGTGTTGTTTTTTCTTTCTTTATATATACATATATTGTTAAAAATTTACATTTTCCTACCACTGTGGTATGAGTTTATGATGACGGCATGACACCATTTGATCGTGTGACCCCCCCTTGGCCGGATTTCCTTCCCCTCCTTCTCTCTTCTTTCCTCCTTCTTTTTTAGGTATTTTATATATATTATGTTTATATTTTTTAATGCCATTAGTTATATATTTCTTATGTATATATTCTTAAATACTATTATATATACATATATATATATATATTTTAAATACCATATTGTGTATATATTATTATTACAAATTATTACTATTGCTAGTATTATTATAACTATTATTATATTAGTGTATATTTTATGTACATACGTATATATATATATATATTTGTACATATCATTATTTTATATTATTATTGTAAATTTTTATGTATATATTTTTTATTTACGTTTCCTAATATTTTCTTTTATTGTAGATATTATTATTATTATTATTACATACTTTTATTATATGCATATATATATATATATATGTATTTTTATGTACATATTATTATTTTATATTATTATTACCAAATATATCATTTTCCTATTTGATTATTAGTACATGATTTGTTTTTATTTTGTAAATATCATTATTATTGTTATTCTAATATTCTAGTATTCCATGTTAATATTTTTCATTAATGATATCATTTTTTTTCGTCCTTTATCTATTTTAATTTCTCACTTTAGGAATATTTTTCTCATGTTTTAATTAATTTCAAAAATAAGGCAATGTACCGATTTAATATTAAGCCATCGATTTCATCGCTATGTTGGGTGAAATTAGTGGCTTGTGTTAAAAAACAGGACACCCTTTCTAAAAATCGAAAACTAAAATTCTCATTTTTCAATCGGATCACGATTAAATATTATATTGAACTCGTATTTTTGAAAATCAAGTCAACACATGTTTGTGAGATACCAATTTTGGGCGTCGCGAGGGTGCTAATACCTTCCTCAGCAGAATCGACTCCGAACCCCAATTTCTCTCTGAACTTTCACGTAGACCTAAATTTGGCCTTCTTTTGTTTTAAAATAATTAGGTGTCCGATCACACCTATAAAAAAGGATCGGTGGCGACTCCCTTTGTTAATAAAATCGAAAGTTGGTTTTCAAATGTTTAATAAATCGCCACAATTAGCGACCAAGCGAAATTAATTTTTTTTTACGTCGCTACATAGCATATAACTGCTTATCCCGTAAAATTTGCAACACTAATCCCAGGTGTTCAACATGATCGGTTTCATTTCTCGAATAGACCAAAATATCATCGATAAACACAACTACAAACCGATCCAAATACGGTCTGAAAATCTGATTCATCAAATCCATAAATATCGCAGGGCCATTAGTGAGCCCAAACGGCATCACTAAGAATTCGTAGTGACCGTATCTCGTTCTGAAAGCAGTTTTGGGTATATCCGAATCTAGAATTCGCAACTGATAATAACCCGATCTCAAATCTATCTTTGAAAACACTGAGGCTCCCTTTAGTTGATCAAACAAATCGTCAATACGCGGTATCGGATATTTATTCTTTATTGTCACCTTATTCAACTGTCGATAATCGATGCACAACCTCATGGTTCCGTCCTTCTTTTTCACAAACAATACTGGTGCACCCCAAGGTGAGAAACTTGGTCGAACGAAACCTCTATCCGTCAACTCTTGCAACTGAGCTTTCAATTCCTTTAATTCCATTGGTGCCATACGATACGGAGCTATCGAAATCGGTGTAGTCCTAGGTACAAGCTCGATGCCAAACTCTACCTCTCGAACAGGTGGTAAACCCAGTAATTCTTCGGGAAAAACATCCGGGTATTCACAAACCACTGGCACAGATTCAGGCTTTTTTTCTAACTCTTTGTCATCAAGTACATACGCAAGGTATGCTTCACACCCTTTTCTTACATATTTCTAAGCCAACATTGATGATATTACAGCTGGCAACCTATTCGAGTCAGTAGACTCAACTCGGATTATCTCGTTATTTACACACCTCAAATGGATGGTTTTTCTTTTGCAATTTACAATTGCATCATGTACGGTCAACCAATCCATACCGAGGATAACATCAAACTCGTCAAACGGTAAAAGCATCAAATTAGCCGGAAAACAGGAACCTCGGATTACTAGGGGACATTTCTTGCACACTTTGTCGACAAGCATGTAACGACCCAAAGGATTTGACACCGAATTACAAACTCAAGAGACTCAACGGTAGAGTCTTCTTTGGATGCTAAGGTTTCACATATATAAGAATGAGTAGAACCAGGGTCAATCAAAGCAATCACATTAGTATCAAAGAGAGTAAAAGTACCGGTAATAACATCTGGCGAGGAAGCATCCTCGCGTGCGCGTATAGCGTAAGCTCTAGCAGGAGCACGAGCCTCAGATCTGGTTGTAGCATCTCTAGATCCTCTCTGACCGCCACTAGCATTGCCCGTATTCCTAGATGGTCTACCCCGAGCAGTAGTAGCACCAGGCTTCCCACTCTGATTTACGTTGTGTTCAGACAATCTCGGGCAATCTCTAATAAAGTGGTCAGTTGACCCGCACTTGTAACAGGAGTGGTCATGGAATCTACAACTCCCCGAGTGCCATTTACCACAATACTGACACTCCGTTCTATCTCGACGGTCATTTCCAACACTAGCAATCGAAGTGACTCGTGCACTCACAGGGGGTCGATCACGGTCTCGTCTAGAAAAACCCGAAGTGTCTCTAGATCGGCCCAAATCATCTCTAAAATTTTTCGATGATTGTTGAAAGGGCCTCCCCGAAGACCTCTTACGAAACTCCTTTGCTCCCATATCAGCTTTTCTTTTCTCCATACTGAGCTCCTCGGCTTTTGCAAGCTCGCTCGACAAGTACCACAAATTCTCGGATTTCCAATATGCCAACATAGAGCTTTATATCATCATTCAGTCCATCCTCGAAACGTTTAAACATTACGGCTTCTGAGGAAATGCATTCTCGTGCGTATCGGCTAAGCCTCACAAATTTTCGTTCATAGTCGGTAACCGACATGGAACCTTGTTTAAGTTCAAGAAATTCCTTACATTTTGATCCTTAAATCTCTGACTGATATACTTTTTCCGAAACTCGGTTTGGAAAAACTCCCAAGTTACTTGCTCTCTGGGCACAAGAAGTCGGCGTATTCCACCAATAGTAGGCGGAATCACGTAGCAAGGAGATAGTACTCTTTAGGCACTCATCGGTGTGCAAGATAGCTCATCGAGTACCGAATAGTGTTGTCCAACCAAAATTCAGCTTGCTCGGCATCATCGCTATCCGTAGCCTTAAATTCATAGCCCGTATTTTGGATTCATCAACTGGGGCTTATTTGACCTTATTTGGTCGATTCTTTGAGGTATTGTAGGTGCGGGGGTGGCATTAGTCGGGAATGGAGGTTGTGGAACAGTCATATTAGTTCGAATGTATTGGTTGAACCAATCATTCATCACGCTATAGAAAGCTTGTCTAGCTTCATCATTCAGATTACTAGCAATAGGTTGAGAGTCCACCGGAGCTGTCCCTTGTGTGGGAGCAGGCGCTACACTCTCAAGATCGTCAGCTACCGCTCGGTCGGGATCGGGATCCATTACTATAAATAAACACATTTTCAATTGTCAGAAATCACCACACTATCAAATAATCACAAAATGGCATGTATAGCTAGACCTAAACGTATTACGGTAGTCCTAGAATCGACTAAACCGTAGCTTTGATACCAATAAAATTGTAACACCCCGTACCCCAGACCGTTGCCGGAGTCGGACATGAGGGGTTAACAGACTTAATTCACTTATTTTCCCAGTCCATTTTAAAAATTTCCAGACAAACTGACTAACTGCATCACTGTCACCTTAAAAATCATATCTTGAGTTCCAAAACTCGAAAATCAGTTTCGTAAATTTTCCCCGAACCTAGACTCATATATCCATCTACAAATTTTTTTCTAGAATTTTTGGTTGATCCAATTAGCACAGTTTATTAGTTAAAGTCTCCCCTGTTACAGGGTTCGACTGCTCTGACCTTCATGCATTACAACTTATATATCTCCCTGTACAGGGCTTCAATACTTATGCAATTTGTTTCTAATGAAACTAGACTCGAAAAGGAATCTATACATATATGGAATGACTTCTATTTATCTCTGGTTAATTTATAATGAATTTAAAAATTCAGATCAGGGGATCCAGAAATCGCTCTGGCCCTGTCCCACGCAAACTTAAATATCTCTTAAAATACGATTCATATGACCATTTCGTTTCTTCCATATGAAAGTAGCTTCATCAAGGTTCGATTACATAATTTATTTACTATTTAATTCCATTCCTACTATATTTAGTGATTTTTCAAATTCACACCACTGCTGCTGTCAGCATCTGCCTTTAAGGTAGACTTTACCTATTACATAGTTTCCATGATTTAATCAACCCTTTAGCATATATAGCACAAAGTATGATCGTGATTAACCATTCCAATGGCCAATCATTGCCAAGCATATCCACACCTCTCAATGACCATATACATACAAAATGATTATAACATTATGCTCAAAATATATATAAGCCATTTTCGCATGGCTATCCAAATTCGTACAATACCGAAAGGTACATGACCAACATCAAAAAGGGTAGTCCTATACATGCCATTTCAGAGTTCAACCAAAAGTGTACCAAAGGGGATTTGATAGTGTGGACAACTTCGACTTCAACAATCCCGAGTCCGATAGCTGACGAACCAAAATCTATAAAGCAGAAAATCAAAGAAACGGAGTAAGCATTTAATGCTTAGTAAGTTTTGAGCCATGAAATTAGACACAACTAAAGTATAACATTCGTATGGCTAAAATGATAATTTCATATGCACAAATTCTCAATATCATACTTACTTCACATTACGGACCCTTATATTCATACACAAGAGATCAATTTAGCCAAAGGTCGGTAGCTCATTTATCGACTGAGCGAATACTATTTGTAAGGAATCAACCAATTCAATGCATATACGAAACATACCTCATCGCTGGGATTTTACGAGCGTATTAATTGAAATTATTACAGCAAGATCGCTCATTCCCAAGCCGGTACCTTCGGATTTAACCGAGATATAGCTACGCTCGAATGCCTTGGGACATAGCTCGGATGTAGTAACTCGCACAAATGCCTTGGGACTTAGCCGGATATAGTAACTCGCACAAATGCCTTCGGGACTTAACCGGATATAGTAACTCACACAAATGCCTTGGGACTTAGCCGGAACTAGTCACTAGCATAAATGCCTTGGGACTTAGCCGGTTATCATCCGAATATTCATGCACATATCAATAAATCATGACACATTTATATCTCATTTTCATAATTAGAGTTCAAACACAAGTCACGTATTAAGCACTCCCATTTTCGGCTCACTAGCCACATACAACAGCATGGTTTAGTTTGTTATGACACGATCTCTATGCACATACGGCTGCCCGTCATACGTATAGACTAATTAACTCATCATATAATTCAAGTAGAATCATCATATCCCCGTATATTTGTTATGCTCATACATCATGACTTAATCAAATCATAAACTAAGTCTCATTGCTCGAAAACTTACCTCGAATGTTGTCAAACGATTTCGATGGCTATTCGACCACTTTTTCCTTCCCTTTATCGGATTTAGTTCCCCTTTGCTCTTGAGCTAATTCAAACAAATTTAACTTATTAAAGTCTCATTATGCTAGCTTATGGCCGAATATGACAAGGAGTTTGATAGGTCATATGGCCACCTTTAGCTCAAATACAAAATGGTCATACGCATTTTTAATCACATTGAGCAATTTAACACAATTAATCTAACATTTCCTCATGTACACCTTTATGACCGGATACACATATCATTAACCTAATATCAATTACTAAGCACTTTAGCAATTTCTCCTTGAGCCGATTATCCAAGTCAAGATAGATTCATCATCATGCTTACCTATAACCGAACACATGCAACACCAATCCATCTATTCATTCATGCGTGCATCTTATTCATGCATGTATATCTACAACCAATTCATCATATAAATAACTATGAATTTACTCAAACAATCTCAATACCACACATGGTGCTCAAGCCCTTTTCAATTTCAAAACTCGGCTAGTACAACTATATACACTAGTAAATCAAACACTAACATTTGCACTTCACCTTACTACCATTTCCCATCCAAATAACGTGAACAACAACCATATTTCTCTTCTACTTCCTACCATGGCCGAATGCATCAAAACACCATACCATTTCAATTTTGGTCATGGTTAAACAAAGAACTTAATGTCTAACTCAAAAATGCTAAAAAGAAAATTCAAAAGTCATCAATCCACCATCACATGGATCATTACAAAGCTTCACTTTCAGCATGCAATTGACATCAACACCAATCCACCTTAGCCGAATATCATCTCCATGACATAGCAAAGATTTGAACCATGGGCTAGGTAGAACTCAAGCTAACAACTAAAAGCATGCATGAATCTCATGGAACAACATCAACATACCTTAACCTAGATACAAGTATGGACGAACCTCTTCCTAATCCTCTTCCAAGCCGAACATGAAGCAAGAGAGCACCTTCCTTCTTCCTTCCTCCTTAGAACTTTCGGCCAAAAAAATGTAAAAGGATGGACACTCTTTTTTTTTCTTTGTTTTCATCATTTTCCCTTCCATCATTTTATTACCATGCTCCTTATTTTATCATTCCTCCCATGAAACACCAACATAACATGTTTATGACATGTTTTGCCCATCACACTTTGTCCACCCTATTTGTCATGGCCGGCCACTACTAATTAGGGGGGGAAATTAACATGCAAGTCCACCCTTTTTATTACATGCACTAATAGATCCTTATGTTTTGACCTATCACATTTCAAAAGTGTCACACATAAGTCCTATTGACTAAATTCACATGCAATTTACTAAATCGAAGCTTAAAACTTTCACACATTCATATTCACATATTTTAGACAATAAATATCATATTCAAATAATTTGGTGACTCGGTTTACCGGTCCCGAAACCGCTTTCCAACTAGGGTCACTTTAAGGCTGTCACACCGTCGAAGATATGAGGAGTACTTCAGGATGTCTTTTTTTTCTTGGGATTGAAAGTGATTTCCTAGAGCGCAAGCAAAACAAAGTGGCT
Source organism: Gossypium arboreum (assembly GCF_025698485.1). Taxonomy (NCBI): domain Eukaryota; kingdom Viridiplantae; phylum Streptophyta; class Magnoliopsida; order Malvales; family Malvaceae; genus Gossypium; species Gossypium arboreum. The sequence goes on along the minus strand of NC_069072.1, from coordinate 10,946,115 downwards.
TTATCATCTGTAGAAGTTGAATATTGTAATGCCCCAAAATTTTTATGAAAATTTTTGCAATTGTTTGAAAAAAAATCTGTCTGCTTCAGTGGTTAAGTTGTTCTGGGTGTGTGTGTGAGGTCTTAAGTTCAAACCTTAGGTTTAGCAAATTTTATTTCTTTTTGGAATTAAGCCCTATCTCTATTCAATGGGCTTATATTTAATTGTCTGTAAGTCCATATCAGAATGAGCCTACTGGTTCGAGTGGTAAGGGAATTAGTGTGTTAGAGGTCCTGAGTTCGAATCCCTGCACAAGCGTGTGCTCTATTTTTGCTCGGTGTGGTATTAGGAGTTTTAGTAGAATTTAAACTCTATAGTGGTTGAGATTGAGCTATTTGTAGGGAGTTGGGGGTTATCAAATTGGATTTTATTTTATTTTGGGCTTCCGAAAATTCTTCTCCCTTTTGAATTTTTTTTTCTCCATCTTCCTTATTCATTCTTTTTTTTTCTTCCTCTCATTTTCAGCTATTCAATTTGTTTTGTTGTGTGCAACTCCCGACTATGTTCTTTTCGGTAAGTCTTGTTTTGTTTAATCTTTATGCTTTTGGTTAAGTGTTTGATAAGAGGGTTGTTTGTTGCTCTCGGTTTAGACGAAGGACAAGGTTTAGCTGGGGCTCCTGCAACAAATTAGGTGTATAGGGTTTCTGTTGCTAAAGGTAAGTTTTCACGTATGTTAACCGATGTTGTTCGGTGGAGTTGTGAATTGTTTTGTTCGATTGGGTTTTTGTTAGTGTTTTTAAATTCAGACTTTGAAGATGTCGATTATAGGTTCTAAAAGGCTCGGGTGTATTTTCGCATCAAAACAATACCAGGTGTGTACCCGAAATGCAGAAAACAAAGTTTCGACAAAAGCCAAAAAAGGCTACTATCGATGCCAAACTGGCGTGTGGTCACCTTTGTGGTAGGCCGTGTGGGAGGACATGGCCGTGTGGTCGATGAAGACATGGTCGTGTTTAGCACCGGTCGCGTGGTCACTGGAGTGTGGCCGTGTGGGCCACACGAATTAAACCAAATTGGGCGTGTGGGCCACACAGGTGTGTGGGCCCACACGGGCGTGTGGGTTCTTGGGCCAGGCCGTGTGATCCACATGAGCAAGGAAAATTTGGGCTTGTAGGCCACACGGGCATGTAGGCCTACACGGGTATGTGGACCTATTATACTGAGATTTTCTGTAGGGTGGCATGGGTCGTCCTAATCGACTGTGGGCCTACAGTAGGGGCGGTAAACGCTATCTATCCTTAAAACCAAGTGATAGGTTAGACTGAACTATGGTTATGAGCATGCCTATGTTTGTATATTTGTTATATGTTTATAAAAGCATGTTAAGTATGATTTATTTCTTAATTCTGTATGTATGTTATGTAAACTGATATTGGGGATGGGATGATGTATATTGGAGGAACTGTTCTGAAAGGCATTTTATGCCTATTATCTGGCAGCATGGCTGCATTATATCTGTATGTGCCGCATCGGTACAACATGGTGTGTAGGGCTAGATGGGTGTTTTAAACCCCACATGGAGTGTAGGGATGGTCAGAGATGGTGTGTAAGGGATGGTCGGAGATGGTGTGTAAAGGATGGGGGTAGGATATCTAATTCTGATTCTGGTTTGTACATCTGTATCTACATCTGTAATGGGCTTAAGCCCAAATTTGTAACCGTCTTATTCTGATTTTTGGTTGTGTGCATGCTTAATTCTGTGGGGTTACACACTGAGTTTACGTAAACTCACTTTTTTTTGTCTATTCTGTACAGGTAATCTACAGTCTTAGGCAGATCGGTACAGTGGAGGACTCGACGGTGACCACTCACTATAAATTGTTTCATTTTATTTACAGCTTTATTGAAGTTGGCGTTAAGATTTGAGAGTTTGTATTTTCTGGGACTATATGGACTTTTAACTGTTGGTTTTGGTTTTGTTGCTCGTTTTATGGATGCTTTGTCAAAAAGTTTCTTTTAAAATGATGATTTATTAAAACAAGGTTTTCTAAATCACAAACTGTATTGCTTAAACATCACGATTATAACACCCCTAACCCGTATCCGTCTCCGAAATAGAGCTACAAGGCATTATCGATCAATTACAGCATACAACATACATTTCTTATACATGAATCCATTATCACATAAACATTAATCAAACATAATCATATTGTCCCTTATAAGGCTCTACAAGACCTTAAAACATGCTTGGAAAAGGTTCAGGACTAAACCGATAACATTTGAAAACTTTGGGAAACTTAGAAAATTTTCATGCATACAGGGTTCACACGCTCGTGTGAATAGGCCGTGTGCCTCACATGGTCACCAGACACACCCGTGTCATAAGCAATGTGGAAACAAGGCATACATACTGACGTGTATCACATGGCCGGAGACACGCCCGTGTGCCATGACTGAGTGAAATCTGGAGGGTATACTAACTTTGGTCACATGACTGACCATATGCCCATATACCGGCCCGTGTGCCACATACGGCTAATGGACACGTCTGTGTGTTTAAGCTGTGTAACTCTCTGATTTTTTTTAACAAGGTTACAGCAGACACACGGTCAAGTCACACGCCCGTGTGCTCAACCGTGTGGGGAAAATTAGGCTTGGTTTAAGCCACTTTTCTCACCCACTTCAAGCATACTTAAAAAACAACAATTTCATACCTTTTCAATACATTCAAAGGCAACGAAAGCATGCTATTTCATACAATTTCACATTTTCACAATTAAATCCCTATTTTGACATGTCACAAATTACTTTACAAAATATTAAAATCTATCATCAAGCTTTAATATTTCATCATAAAACATTCAAAAGCTCAAGCATTCATCAATGGAAACTCATAAATTCATCAAAAAAATTAGAAATTAGGGTACAGACAAGCTAGTACTCAAAGCAACGATCACAAAAAAAGTAGAAATCATTGAAAATGGAACAAAAACAAACCTTCAATTGAGCATCAACATGGCCAAACCCTAGCAAGCTTGTTAATGGCTTTTTCTTCTTTATTTTCGGTTGAAAATGGTGAAGCTGAACATAGATTTTAGCTTTGGTTTTAGTAAATTATGATTTATTTAGCTAATTACCAAAATAACCTTATTTAATATCCTTTAAAAACACTAAACGTATGGCTATTCATGTCAATTTCCACTATCATAGGTCTATTCACAACATAAGGACTTCAAATTTAATTAGTCATAGCAAATAAGCACTTAAACACTTAGAATGTAACTTTTGCATTTTACGCGATTTAGTCCTTTTATCAAATTAACCATCCAATCGATAAAATTAAAACGCTGAACTTTCACACATATCTAAGCACATGTTGTAAACACTAAAAATAATATTAAAATATTTTTTAATCTCAAATTTGTGGTTCTAAAACCACTATTCTGATTTAGCTAAAACCAGGCTGTTACAACGATTTTTTATAAGCTTCCGCTCTAAATGATTTTTAGGCAAATGGATTGATGTTTTGATAGTAAATACAAAAACTTAAGAGTTGAGTTAACGTTTTTCAATTTGTTAAAAACAAATAAGAGCTAATAAACTGAAATGGTTTTATTGTGATGGCTATATTTTCAAAACCCGTTCCTTGTGACATCACCAGATTCGGCCATAACGTCTAGGCCGGGTTCGAGGTGTAACAAATATTCTACAACAACAAGTGCAACTTGTGAAGCGTTTTGGCTTAGGAGAATTTTGGCTGATCTGCAGTAAAAAGAAGAGGTTGCAACTACCATATTATGTGATAATATGTCAACATTTGTGATGATAAGGAATTCAGTTTTTCATGCCCTAATTAAGAACATTGAGCTTCCTCATCATTTCATTCGAGATTTGGCAAACAAGGGAGAAATTCGCTTGAAGTTTGTGGAGACCAAAGAATAGCCTATGGATGTTTTTATGAAGCCCATGTCGTTTGAGAAGCTCGATAAGTTTAAAGACTCAGTGAAAATTACAAATTAAGGGGCGTGTTAAAATTTAATTTGCAATTTCCATTCATGAATCTAAAGAATTTAAATAGGTTTTTTAAGTGAATTGATTCAGTTCATTCATGATATTTCTAGAGAATTTAAATATTTGGGTTAAGTGAATTTAAGTTTATTGTAAGCTATATAAGTGTGTATCAAAATATATATTAATTATTTTAGGATTTTAATATACTAAATTACTTGACTTTTTTTCTTTTTTCTAATCAAGGACTTTTATTCGATAAACAACAGTGAGAACATCAAGAAATTACAACCAATTTAGAAATTATAGCAATACAAAGAACATATCATGCCAGGAAACACCCAGTTTAGCAAGTGAGTTAGACAACCCATTTGCTTCTCTCAGTAAATGGTTAACCGAAACATTATTTATAGAACAAATTAGCCTATCAATCTCATTAAAGGTCTTCCATAGCTTCCATGGGCGAGATTCAGCACTGCAAACCCATGTATTAACAACTAGGGAATTTGATTCAACAACTAACTCCACAATATTGGCCCAAACAAATAAAAGAGAATAGGTGCAGAGTAGTTTTAATTGCAAGTATCTCAGCCAAATTTGAATCCAACACACCAAGAAGACTTGAGAACATTCCTTTAATCTTACCTTCCTCATCTTTTAAGACATCACCACATCTTGTTGGTCTGTGTTTGTCTCGTGTAGAGCCATCCAAATTAAATCTAACCATGTTGCCCACCAGTCTGGTCCAACTCACATTATTACTCGGACGAGGCACTTGTACAACCAAATCACACCATCTAAGCACAACCCACTAACATGATTCCTTGATGGCATTGGAACCTTTTAAGGCATTGTTTCAATATAATGAACCAAGTATACAAAAGAAGATAGATTCATTCGATATTAACCATAAGTTCCAAAGAGTTGCTACACAAATCGAGAGCCATCTATTTAAAGTTACATTCATAAATGGAGCTGCAAAACATTGAATCAAAAAATCTTTAGGGGACGAAGGCATAACCCAAATGATACCCCTCATTGGAAATGGTCCATGCAAAGTAACAACCAAACATGGTGTGTAACCCTTCATCCTACTATTTCAAATACCAGCTACAAAGACACATCTTGACAAAGAAAATCTCCCTACATTTTAGAAACCATTTTGTCAAAAGGGAACTGAGACAAACCATAAAGCACCATCATCTTCTTTATTTTCTTGCTATCACTGAATATCCACCATTGAAGGTGTAACACCCTAAACCCAGCCTAGACATTATGACCGAATCTGGAAATGTCATAAGGTAGGGGTTTTGAAAATGGAGTTGTCCCATCAGAACATTCACATTTTTAATTGAAAACACCGTTTAATTAGCCCATTTGTTAAAACTTATTACAGCGGAAGCCTTAAACAATTATAATTTGACAATGCAATCGTGTTTTAGAAAAACCTTTGTTTGCGTATAGATTGTCATTTTTAGAGCAAAACGTTTTGTTTAAGCATGAAGTTTAACAACATATAAAACTGAATCCAACAGTTATAAAACCCAAAAAGTCCAGAGAGTCCCAGAAAAATTCCAACTCTCAGAATAAAACCAAAATCATAATTAAAACATAAATTAAAATTTTAACTAGATTACGGTCGTGTGGTCATTGCCGAGTCTCTACCGCACCGATCCGCTTAAGTCTGTGGATTACTTGAACAGAACAGACAACAGATGTGAGTTTATGTAAACTCAGTGTGTAACTCACAGAATTAAGCATACAAGCATACGAATTTAGTATCCTACACAGATCAGTCTATCAGAATATCCTTGCATACAAATTAGGGTTTAGTTAGCCCTTACCGACCCTACAGTAGGCCCAGATACGATCGTAAAGACCCGTGCAACCCTAAGGAAAATCTCAGAATTTTGGTCCCACATGTCCTTGTGGGCTCACATGCCCATGTGGCCCACACAGCCTGGCCCAAAATCCACACACCCATGTGACATGCTGGTGTGGGCCCACACACTCATATGACCCACAAGCCCAACTTGGCCTAGACCGTGTGGCCCATACGACCACACTCGAGCCACCACACGATTGTGTCTAGCACATGGCCTTCCACATGGGTGACCACACGCCCATGTGGCGTCGACATATTCATTTTTCAACTTTTGCAAAAGTCTCGTTTTCTGCGTTTCGAGTACACACCTGAAATTGATTCGATGCCATAGCAAATACGAACCCCATAGAACCTAGAAATTGACATACCAATGCTCAAAATTAGACTTAATCCACGATTAAACCGTAACTACGAAGCTGACACAATTAAAACAAGTGTTCATTGCTTACCCGAACACCTCGAACGATTTTTGAACTATGATTTCACGTGAAGGGAGTCCCGTTCTACTCGATTTCTTGCTTCCAAAATAGAAAATAAGGTTCCAACTGACAATTTGGAAAACAAATACTTTCAACACTTACTAGAATCCCACTTATGAAATACCTAAGGAAAATGAAAAAGCAACCAACAAATTGCCGACAGATCAAAACAAAATAGAAGGAAGAATCAAAAGAAAAAGAAAACGACAGCTTTGGGGAAAACAGAGTGAAACTAATGTAAGAATTTTCTTTTCTAGGAAGAGGTAATTTTTTTGAAAAACAATGGATAAAAATAAAAATATCCCTAAATCCTTAATTTTACTCCCACTAACTCATAACTCCCTCAGAAATCCAACTCCACCGAAACTCTTTAACAGATATTCGAGCAAAAATTAACACTTTTGCTAACGCAGGGATTTGACAGAACCTCTAACACATTGATTCCCTTACCACTCGAACTAGTAGGCTCATCCTGATATGAATTCACAGGCAATTAAATAAAAGCCCACTGAACAGGGATAAGGCTTGGATTTAAAAATAACAAAAATTTGCCAAAGGTAAAGCTTGAAGTTGGGACCTCTCACAAATACCCAGAATACTTAACCACTGTAGCAGATACACTGTTGTGTCAAAATTATACAGAATCAGAAATAAGAAAATTAGGGCATTATAGAAGGAGAGTTAGAAAGCTTCAAATATCTTTAACGTTTGACTCTTTGCATGTAAGTCCAAATCTAGCTGGTTTTTCCATAAATTTTATGTTTTTGAGGTCGTTGTAGCTTAATCTAGCCAACCTAGGGACTAATTCGTAAAAATATTAAATGTTCTGATTTGTGCCATTGATGAATTTTTTTTTATGTTTTTGAAGTTTAATAATAGATTTATAAGTTTGGTTGTTAAATAGGATTATTTTGTAAAGTGATTTTGGTTAATTTTAAGTCTAAGAGCTAAGTTGTTAAAATAGTAAAATTATATGAAATTCTTGTGAAAAATTGGTAAATGTGGGCTTTATAGGGAATATATAGAAATTGGCTAGCATTGATTTGGTTAGATTGTGATAGATTTGAAAGTTTTGGGTTAAGAGGCTAGATTGAATAAAAGATAATTTTAGGGTGAAAGTGTAAAATGATAATAAAAGGGCTTATATGCATAAGTTAAATTGTTTAAATTGTTTTAAATGGTTAATTGAATTACAATTATTATTTAGATCAAGAAACGAATCAACTAGTTAATAATTGTGGAAAAAGGAAAGTTAGCGGAATAAACCTCGGTGTCACGTTCATAATCGTTTTTGACTAAGTAAGTTTGTAAATTAAATTAACCTAATTTAATTCTAGTTTTTGTGTTTTAATACCTATTTATGTATGTTGTGGTTAAGTTCATTTGCTTAATAAATGCTAAGCAATAAAATGGATTAAGTTGAAATGTTAATTAAGTTAAAGCTCATTATTGAAAATGGAGAAATCATATAGTTGAATTCATGTGACAAAGAAATGCTTATGTAATTATATGATATGAATGTGAATCACAACCCGTATGAACCTCGTGAATGCTTACGATACAAATGACATGTCATTAGCATTATTTACCGTTTCAGGTACTGATATTAGATATCCTACCTGAGGTCATGCATTTGTTGCTGATTCTCCACAACTAGTTTGAGTAGCATCATGTAGTTTAACATCTCGACCCACATCTCATGTAAGTAGGTCCATTTTACAACTTGTGTGAGCATATACAGTTACAACTTGTGTGAGCATCGTTCCCGCATATTCGACATTATTTCATTTGGTTCATTGGGTGATAAATATCTATATGGAAATAAATATATGAAATGATTATATGAATTGGTTATATGAAAATAGATATATGAAATGGTTATATGAAAAATGATATATGTAATGGTTACATGAATCAATTATATGAAAAATGATATATGAAATGGTTATATGAATCGGTTATATAGAAATGATATATGATAACCGATTATATGGAAATAGATATATGAAATAAAACATTGGATGTAGATATTTGAAGTGAATTTTGAGTTTTAAATGAATATGTGATGGTTGTATTGAGTTTTAAATGTGTTTACTTATAATGTTTATGACATGATAAAGTTAGATGTTTCATATATGTGAACTCACTATCCTTGTGATATTTGTGGTGTGTACAGGAAATAAATGAACTTTTAACCTTGTTTATAAAATTAATTGTGAAATATTTTAGTTACAAGAGTTATGGTAAGTTAATGTTAAAGTTTAATATGAACTTACTAAGCTTTACTTAAGCTTACTCTATTTTATTTTTCTTCTTTGTAGATCATCGGATACAAGTTGTCGATTTGATTACTTTTTGAGATCACACTATCCGTCAACTCTTTCAGTAGTTATATGTTTATTTTTGCAGGTTATAAGTGGCATCTAAATAGGGCTTTGGTTTATGCATGTTAGTGATCATTTTTTCATGTTTTGTGCTATTTGAATTATGAAATATGTATATTGATCTAAATCCTTTATGGTATTTTGATTGGTTTGGTATTTGATGGCATAGGTGTGCTTGAAACTTAATACATTCTTGGTTTGTTGAATTGGTACATACATGATAGGTTACTTGGTGAAATTCAATTGGTGATAAATTAGAATTAAAAGGCTTGGTATAAGTTGTAACAGCCCGGTTTAGACCCTAAATGGAATAGTGATTTCGGGAGCACAAATCCGAGTCAGAAAAATATTTTAAAATTATTTTTGGTGTTTATATTATGTGAATTGATATGTGTGAAAGTTTCATGTGAAAATTTTATCGTTTGTGTGCTCGATTAAATAAAAGACTTAATTGGCTAAAATGTAAAAGTTATGGTTTAATTGATTATGTGCTGAATTGATGTGTTCTTTTAATGTGGGGTCCTTATGTTGATAATATTCCATTGAAATTATGGATGGACATAAAAACCTAAGGTTAGTGGATTTTAAATGAAATTAAAAAGGCTAATTTGGTAATTATGAAAATAAATGATAATATAATAAAACATAAAATTAAAACCATGCATGTTCATCTTATTCATGGCCAAATATTGATAGAAAAAGAAGCCATGGTTGTATAAACATTTTGGCACTTTGAAGCTTTAAATTAGGTATGTTCTTTGCTCGATTTTTGATAATTTTTATGTTTTTGATATCATTGCTTCGAATACTAGCTAGCCCATTATTGAATTTTTGAATTGGTTGTGGATTTTGTGATTTTCCATTGATGACAGCTTGTTGTTTTTTTTGTTTGATGATGAAAAATAAATTTTTGTTGTTAGATTATTAAGTTTAATTAAGTGATTTTTGGTAAAAATGTGTATTAAGGATTAAATTGAGAAATTTGTAAATTGAAGCGTCAAAATGTGAAATAAATGAAAGAAATGGGCTACTAGGGACCTTAGTGAAATTCGGCTATGCTTGGGTGTGGTGAAATTTTGAATATTTTGTGTTTTGTGAAATAGGGACTAAATTGTGAAAAATGTGAAATTTTAGGGGCTAAAGTACAGTTTTCCCATTTATGTGTTTTAGGATGAATTTGAATGAATATATGAATAAACAAGTTAAATTTTATTAATTTAGATCAAGAAAAGAGGAAATTGGATTTGGATCGGGAGAAATCAAAAGTTGTCGAATAGTTGTCCCGGTGCGTTCGTCTCCGTACAAGGTAAGTTCGCAAGTGACTAAATGATGTTAAATTGAATGTATTTATTTTGTACATAACTGAATTGAATTTAGCATGGAATGATTTGTTACGAGCATGAATCAATCGAATTACGGCATCCGAAAGCCCCATACGAACCATAGGAATAGTTAGGATACATATGTCATGACATAAAATTTCAGTACGTGATTTTGTGTAAGACCACGTCTGGGACGTTGGCATCAATTTGAGATTTACGCGTAAGACCATGTCTCGGACATTGGCATCATATATGATTTCGTGTAAGACCCTGTCTGGGATAGTGGCATTGATATTTGATTACAGTAAGACATCGTCTGGGATGTTGGCATTATACGAGCTTTTCGAGCTATACGAGTATCGTTATTGATTCCGAATGGTTCAATGAGAAATGTTGAGTTAAGATCGAATGTGAAATCGAGCTAAATGGTTCAGGTATGTGCCAAGTTAAATGTTCATGAAAATAAGGTAAGTATAGTTCTTGAGATGATGATATAAATTATGCATGTTAAAAGAGTGATTTATATGTACATAAGATTGTTCATATTCGGCCAAGTTGAAATTATAATGCTAATCTTCATTTGATAATTTATTTGCTTATGAATTACTAAGCTATTTAAGCTTACTGTTTGTGTTCGTTCATTGTTTTATAGATTTTGAAAGCTAGTTACGAGCTCAGGGATCATCAAAGAACTTCATCACACTATCGATTGCTATTTCGGTATTTTAAAAGCTTGAATTATGAACATATGGCATGTATATGTATTGTCTAGCTTGATATGTTTGGTCTTGAAATGTGTATATATTTAACCATGCGAAAATGGCTTAATCTTGATATTAATGCTTATATGCATTTGGTTATGGCATAAACTTATTATGAAAGTATATTTCATGGTGTATATATGTGTGGTATTTGGTTATATGGTTCAGCTTGATTAATAAGTTAGTTGATGGTTGTGTAATTTTGGCATGGGATAAGTACATTTTAGTAACTATGTTCCATGACATGTATGAATGGAGTTTTGGTTATATGTCTTAATTGAGTAATGATATGAATGAATTATAAATTATTTCACGTTGATAAGCTTAATACATGGCACATATGTTTGTGGTGTTCGATCATATGTTTCGGCAATGAGAAATGCTAAATATGATTTTTATAACTTGGCTAGGTTTGAAGTGAAATGATTAGTAATTTTTATGTATGGTTCAGGACGGATGTGGTATAAATATTTGGAGGCTAAATAGATGACCGATTATAGAGTTGAATGATATGGATGAGCATATGAATTTTAACATGATACATTGCATAAGAAACTGGTATATTTGTATTCGGTTAATGTACTTGAATATGATTATTCGAATTGTAACGCCCCGAATTTGGCCCTAAAGGTATTGGGCCTTGAGTATGGGTCCGTAAGGAGGTTGTATATAAGTATTTAATTGTGCTAGGAAATGACACAACTGTGTATCTGCTTTGGTGGTTAATGGCCCTGAGAAGTGTTGGAGAAATCTTGGGTTCAAACTTGGGCTTTAGCAAAAGTTTTGGTTTTAAGTGAATAAATCCCTGGGTGCTTGGATGAAGGCCTTTTAAATTATTGTGGTAGAAAAATGATGTAATTGCCCAAATTTTCCCGAGCCCATAAAATAAAAAAATAAAAGCAAAAACAAAAATTAAATAAATTAATAAAAGTTTTACAGTCCATTTACAAAACCCAAAATTGTTAGCCCATTTACATAGCCCAAAGGACCCATTAACCCTGTACCCCATTACACCTAAAACCCAATAGCCCAAATACCCAAACCAGACCGAAACTAGCGAGGCCCAATGCCTAAACCGAATCTGGAAACCCTAGGGTTTCTAGAAACTTCATGCCGCAAGTACCCCAAGCGTCACGCCCTTTCGTCTCGCGCCGTTCCAATGGGCTTCATCGGCGCCGTGACTCCAGCTCCATATCACGCCGTAATCGGCACACGAATCGACGCCAGCGCATTCAACGCCGGATTTCTCGCTGTTACCTGTAAAAAGGGAAAGAAACAACAGAGACGAAACAAATATAGCAAGAAATAAAATCAAGATTGTAAATATATTTTTTTAGTGGCTATAAAAGCCCGAATCAAGAACGATGTAAGACTACGTTTTTTTTTATATACACATATATACAATAAAAGACTAGCAGTGGATTAAAGAAACAGAGGTGATTATTTCATTTTTTTTTCTCTTTATAAATATTTACAAATATCGTAAAATAAAACGAAAAAGACTTACTGCCGGAGTTGACGACGGCGCGTAGGCGCGTGGGAGCCCAGGGACGGAGGCTCGACGGAGCTCCGAGAGGGTTGGCCCTCAATCCTCTTTCAGAGGTTTTTTTTTTTTTGTTTTTTTAAAGACGGGTTTAAAATGATTTTTAGGCTAAAAGTTGGCTTTTATAGCCTCATAGAAACGGCGTCGTTTTGCTTAAAACGATAAGATTCAAAACGGCATCGTTTCAAAGCCAGGATCCGCGCATTTTTGTTTAAAGGGCAAATTGCCCAATTAATCCTTTCGCATTTTTAATTTCATTTTATTTTATTTTAATTTGGCCTTGACTTTTTATTTTTGTTGCAATTTGGTCCTAGCTGCAATTATAAAACTTATTTTGGGAAACGACACCATTTTGGGATTAGGGTCAAATTACCCAGTGAGTCCCTTAAGCTTTATAGCGTGTTTCAATTAGAATTTTTATTTTTTAAATTTTACCCTAGAGCTTTGTTTCCATTTAATTTTTGTCCTTTCTATTTTTTTCATATATAATTTATTTTAAATAATTTATATATTATTTATTTTACTATAAATATTATGTATATATATAAATGATTTATTATATATATTAATTTTACTTATCCATTGTTTATTATTATTATTTATCTAAGTTTTATTTATATATTTTATAATATATTATATCATTTTACTATATATATTATTCATTATATTATTTTATCATATTTTATATTACTTCAATATTTATTATTATGTATAAATTTAAAATTTGCATACTATTATTAAATAATATATATATCATTGTTAATTATTTAGCATATTATGAAAAATTCTAAAATTTATTATAAATTTTATCACATATTTAATATAGTATTATTTATATAAATATATATTAAGCTATTATATAATATAATATATTTGTATTTTTAAAATTACTTTTTATTAATTATATATTGCTTTAAATATTTTTTCCTCATTTATTTTTCAAATTGTTTTTTAATTTGTTTGTTTTTATCCTTTATTTATTTATTTGGTATTGTTTTAATATGTTAATTTTATCTCATGGGATATTTGTTATTTTTATGTTATTTTGTTATTGTTATATATTCGTATGAAAATTGATTATTTTTGTCGTTATTTTAAGATTATATTCGCATGAAATACTATTATATATGTGTAATTTGTATTGTTATATTCATTATTTTGCTATTTTGTATTTTGCATGAAATAATAATGTGGTATATTTATGTTATTATATATGCATGAAATGTTAATGTATATTGTGTAATTTATGTCGTATTTATCATTTTCTATATTATATTTGCATGAAATGTTAAAGTATGTAGTTTAATTAGTTTAATATTGATCTTTTAATAGGTTAAACGCATTATCGCTTTTAAAGTTTTATATTTCATTTAATCCAAAGGAATTTTAAAAAACGAGGCAATATCTTTTGTATTTAGGAATTCGGGAAGTAGTACCTTAACATGCTGGGTTGCGATTTCCCGTTTGTCTAAATGTCTAAAGTATCCTCTTAAATAGATTTTGTAAATCACGAGATGATTTTAGTTACTAAAGTTTAAGAATATTGTGTCCAATCATGCTGGATGTGATGTTTGCACTCTTTTGAAACGAAAGAATCTCAATTTTCAGCTTAAATTATTCCAGTTTTTTTTTTTAAAATGATCCTTTTATTCTTTCAAACTATTGACATTAAGACAGAAAACTATTCAATTTGGTACCAATATTGGGTGTTGCGAGGGTGTTAATCCTTTTCGTGCGTAACCGACTCCTGAACCTATTTTCTCGCATTTTTCGTAGACCAAAATGTTTTATAAAGGTGATCTAACCACACCTAAAAAGGTTGGTGGCGACTCCCCTTTTTTAAAGAAAACTTCCTTTTTAGAAAGAGGTTTCGACAGCTTGGCAACTCCGCTGGGGACTTTATAAGAGAGTCAAGCCAAGAAATTGATTTTTTTTGTCTTAATGTCAAAAGTTTGGAAAAATTTTAAAATATCAATCTTTTTACATGCGTTTTTTGCATATGTTTGTTGTTTTGATTTCACACACATTGCATTTGCATGACCGCTGTGGTCACACCCTTAAGTGGGAGTGAGAAGCTACGCTTTCGTGAGATTTTCACCTCCATAAGAGTTAGTGGATTGCTTCCGGGATACATCTGTACCTATGTCTTTGTGAGATTTTCATCTCCTTATGGCCATAGGGAAATGTGTTCCCCTGAACCAAACTTGGTCCATATGAGTCTATAATGGGTGAGGACCGAGGGATCTGCTGGTTCAGATACCCTTGCTTTAGAACTGAAACGCATTTATTGAACTTTAAGTACTTATCCTAGGGAGTATAGTGATAGCCTTTAGTAAGCTACCCTTATAAGTGCTTGTTTGTTATACTTTTATATGATACTGACTTACTTTATTTTGCTATCATTGTATGTCATTGAACATTTAAAGGTGTCGATTCGCGGTTCGATTTCTAGATTAGAAAGTTCTATAATGAGGGATGAATATCTTGATAAAGTGGAGGACAATGCTTCTGTCTGTGCATGGTCAGAGAAAACCCAGTTAAAGAAAGGAGATAGTGTCACTAAGGGGTATACGTCAGAGTTGTGGGACTTCACTCGTATCAGTTCAACACAGAATGAGATTCGGAAGTTGAAAGACATTTGGGCCCAATGGGATGATGAGGCTAAGCAGCTGTTCTACCAGAATTATGGAGATATTCCTTATTTGCTAAACATCAAGGTGGATAAGCATTTGTTTCGAGCTATGGTACAGTTTTGGAACCCTGCTTATAGTTGTTTTACATTTGGAGAGGTAGAATTAGTACCTACTTTGGAGGAGTATACGACCCTACTTCGCTGTCCAAAAATTCAAGGTAACAAAGCTTATGTTAGGGCTGCTAATCTCCCAACTTTTGTGAAGAAATTAATGATGATTATAGGCGTGAGTGAACAGTGGGCCGCAGCTCGAATCCAACAAAAGGGTGATAGTAAATGCATTCCGTGGGGAAGTTTGAAGGATTTGATATTGGCACACCCAGATGTGAAGAAGAGGGTTGATGTCTTGGCCTTAAGTATGTATGGTTTGGTGATTTTCCCGAAAGCCATGGGGCCCATAGATGAGGCAGTTGCAGATTTATTCGATCGACTTAGTAAACAGAATACACCTGAACCTACAATCCTAACCGAGACATTTAGATCCTTGAGTACATGTCGGAGAACTGGTGAAGATAGATCCATTGGATGTGCACAGTTGTTGTTAGTATGGTTCCACAGTCACTTTTGGAAAGTTGATAAGGTTCCCTACCGAGTGTTCTTTGAGGATTATTCTCCCTTACGGGAAGCAACAGTTACACCGAGGAGGGACGACATTACAGAGGAAAGGTGGATAGAAATACTTCAAAATCTCTGAGAGGAAGATGTAATGTGGAAAGCCCCTTGGATGGCTCCTAATGAAGTTCTTTATCGTTGTGGAAATTTTGACTGGGTACCTCTTTCAAGAATTTGGGGAGTTGTTGGTTATGCACTATTACTCGTCCTAAGGCAATACAAAGCGGGGTAGTTTATACCGGCAATACAAGGGTTAGCGCAGGGTGATTTATCATATGAGGGGGATCATTATAAGAAGAAGATGCGAGAGATTTCTGAGGCTAGGAAGAAAATTTGCTGTGTGAAGATTCTGACTGAAGGTCCGACGACAACCCTTGAGTACAAAGAGTGGTTTGGTAAGAGGATCAATGATAACATCCCTAGACCGAGTTTGGAGGCTGTCCGATCGATGGAGGAGAGTTTACGAGTGATTCCATCAGAGTTAGAAGTTATAAAGCAAGAGTTTGAAAGGAAGAATTTAGAGCTCGGGAGAAAAATAGAGAAGCTTGAGGAGGAGAAGATGTACCTGAGCTTAGACGTCGACGTTCATAAAATTGAGGTCAAAAAAGAGAGAAAAGAAAATAGGAAGATTGAGGAAGACCGGGATGACTTGAAGACGCAATATAAGAGGATACAGTTATCAATGGAAAGAGTTGGATTAGGGAAGTCTTCAGAGTAGTGGCAACAAGAGGTTCAAGAAGAAAGAGCCAAAGCCGAGTATTGGGAGAAGAAGTTCCAAGAGATGTAGGCGCGTAATTAGGCCCTAGAGAAGGAGAATCAAGGATTAAAAACTAAGGTGACTGAGCTTGGACGATCTCTTCATCATCACCGAAGTCGTAACTCTGCGGTTGAGTTAAAGGCAAGCCTGGATAAGATCGAGGAAATGAAGCACAATATTGGAGGGTTGGAAGCAGCATTGCAGAACTGTAAGCTACAGATTGAGCAGCTCGAGGCAAGAGAAGAACATTGGAAGGGAGAGCTTCACCATTTTCAGGATCAAGTCAGAGATAGGGACTACCTCATGGGAGAAGCTATAGTACAGATTCGAGAGGTTGCTGATCATTTGTGACAGCCCAAAATTGACCCTAGTCGGGAAGTGGTTTCGAGACCGCTAAACCGAGTCACCGAAATGTTTGAACGTAATATTTATTGTCTAGAATATGTAATTATGAATGTGTGAAAATTTCAAGCTTCGATTTAGTTAATTGCATGTGAATTCAGTTAGTAGGACTTGTGTGACACTTTTGAAATGTGATAGGCTAATCTATAAGGACCTAATAGTGCATGTAATCAAAAGGGGGGACTTGCATGTCAAATTTCCCCCCTAATTGGTAGTGGCCGGCCATGACAAGGGATTATGGGCAAAACATGTCATAGACATGTTATGTTGGTGCATCATAGGAGGAAAAAAATAAATTAATGAGTATGGGTAATAAAGAAATGGAAAAGAAAAAAAAAAGAAAGGATGTGTGAGTGTTACCCCCCCATTTTGCCGTGAGTTGAAGAAAAAAAGAAAAAAAAATTGTTGTTCATCCTTTTTCATTTCTTTGAGCCGAAAATTCTAAGGAAGAAGGAAGGAGTTCTTGCTTCATGCTTGGTTTGGAAGAGGATTAGGAGGAGGTTTGGCCATACTTGTGTCTAGATTAAGGTATGTTTGAGGTTGTGCCATGAGATTCATGCATGATTTTAGTTGCTAGCTTGAGTTCTAATTAGCCCATGGTTCAAATCTTTGCTATGTCATGGGGATGATATTCGCCAAGGTGGATTTTGTGTTAATGCCATTGCATGCTAAATATGAAGCTTGATAATGATACATGTGATGGTGGATTGAGGACTCTTGGATTTTCTTTTTAGCATTTTTTTTGAGTGAGACATTAAGTTCTTTGTTTAACCATGACCAAAATTGAAATGGTATGGTGTTGTGATGTATTCGCCATGGTATACCCATAAGTATGATTTATGCTTATTGCATGGTAGGTAAGATTTGTGTTTTGGAGTTATGTTCATGTTTAGTTATAATCAACTTGAGATTCGGCCCTTACACCTATATGTATATATGTTTGCACATGATGTATTGGTATGACATATATACGATCTCAAGGTATATATTTACTTATGATGATGTTTCGGTTATGAAGTAAATGATAGATGCGTATTGAGCTACAATATGTAATGCATTAGTTAGTAAAATGTATGCCATTTATGTGTGGTATTAAATATGTAATTGGCCTCAACATCAACATGCATATTTGGCCACATGAGATGGATTAGTGTGCATGCATTCGGTTAGAGGCAAGCATATTGATGCCTTTATCTTGGTTAGGACAATCGGCTAAAAAGGGAGTGTGGGTTAATATCTTGAGTTGATGCATGATTTCACATGTATGTGACTTTAATGTCTAATGTATAAATGTGGGCTAAGTGCCTTGTGTTCCTCTTTTCGATGCTCAAATGATTAAATCAATTTATTTATTTAATTAAGCTCAAGAGCAAAGGGGATCTAAATCCGATAAAGGGAAGGAAAAAGTGGTCGAATAGCCATCGAAATCGTTCGACAACATCCGAGGTAAGTTTTCGAGTAATGGAACTTAGATTATGATCTAATTAGATTATGTAATAAACAAATCAAAATCATGCCCTTGTATGTGGCTATTGAGCCGAAATTGTAAATATGATAAGTGTCTTGTGTTTGAGCTTTGGTAATGAGAATGTAATAAGGATGTGTTATGATTTGTTGATATATGTGCTTGGTTATTTGAATGGTATCCGGGCTAAGTCCCGAAGGCTTTTGTGCTAAGTGACTAAATCTGAGTCAATTCCCGAAGGCATTTGTGCGAGTTACCAAATCCGGGTCAATTCCCGAAGGCATTTGTGTGAGTTACCAAAACCGGGTTAAGTCCCGAAGGCATTTGTGCGAGTTACCAAAACCAGGTTAAGTCCCGAAGGCATTTGTGCGAGTTACTAAATCCGGGCTAATTCCCGAAGGCAATTGTGCGAATTACTATAACCGGGCTATGTCCCGAAGACAATCGAGCGAGTCGCTATATCCGGTTAAATTCCGAAGGTACGTGATTCGGGAATGAGCAATCTTGCTATAAAAATTTCAGTTAATACGCTTGAAAAAATTCCAGCAATGAGGTATGTTCGTATGTGCTTTGAATTAGTTGAGCCCTTACAAATAAGTATTCGTTAAGTTGATAAACGAGCTACCGGCTTTTGGCTAAGTTGATCTTTTGTGTATGAACATAAGGGTTGGTAATGTGAAGTAAGTATGATATTGAGTCTGTGTGCACCTTGTGTTCGACTCTGGTAACGGACTCGGGTACGGGGTGTTACAATTTTATTGGTATCAGAGTACGGTTTAGTCGATTCTAAGACTACCGTAATGCGTTTGGGTCTAGCTATACATTCCATTTTATGTGATTATTTGATAGTGTGGTGATTTCTGACAATTGCAAATGTGTTTATTTATAGTAATGGATCCCGATCCCGACCGAAGCGGTGGTGATGATCTTGAGAGTGTAGCGCCTGCTCCCACACAAGGGACACTCCATGGACTCTCAACCTAATACTAGTAATCCAAATGATGAAGCTAGACAAGCTTTCTATAGCGTGATGAATGATTGGTTCAACTAATACATTCGAACTAATACTACTGTTCCACAACCTCCATTCCCAACAAACACAACCCCAGACCTACAATGCCTCCAGAATCGACCAAATAAGGTCAAATAAGCCCCAGTTGATGTAATCCGAAAACATGGGGCTCTGAATTTAAAGCTACGGATAACGACGATGCCGAGCAAGCTGAATTTTGGTTGGACAACACTATCCGGGTACTCGATGAGCTATCTTGTACACCCGATGAATGCCTAAAGTGTACTATCTCCTTGCTACACGATTCTGTCTACTATTGGTGGAGTACTCTGACTTCTGTTGTGCCCCGAGAGCAAGTAACTTGGGAGTTTTTCCAAACTGAGTTTCGGAAAAAGTATATCAGTCAGAGATTTGTTGATCAAAAAGGGAAGGAATTTCTTGAGCTTAAGCAAGGTTCTATGTCAGTTACTGATTACGAGCGAAAATTTGTTAGACTTAGTAGATACGCTCGGGAATGACGAAAGATACGCTCGGGAATGTATTTCGTCAGAGGCTATCATGTGTAAACGCTTCGAGGATGGGCTGAATGAAGATATAAAAATGTTCGTTGGCATTCTTGAAATACGAGAGTTCGTAGTACTTGTCGAGCGAGCTTGTAAAGCCGAAGAGCTTAAAAAAGAAAAACAAAAAGTTGATGTGGGAACTGGAGAGTTTCATAAAAGATCCTCGGGAAAGTCTCTTCAACAGGTATCGAAGAAATTTTGTGATGATGTGGGCCGGTCTAGAGGCACTTCGTGCCTTTTTAGATGAGATATTGATTGACCCCCTGTGGGTACACGAGGCACTTCGGTCGCCAGTGTTGGGAATGAACGTCGAGACAGAACGGAGTGTCAGCATTGTGGCAAATGGCATTCTGGAAGTTGTAAATTCCATGACCGCTCTCTGTTACAAGTGCGGATCGATTGACCACTTCATTAAAGATTGCCCGAGGTTGCGAATGAATGTAAATCGAGTGGGAAACCGGGCGCTACCATCGCTCGAGGTAGACCATCTAGAAATATGGGTAATGCTAGTGGTGGTCAGAGAGGATCTAGAGATGCTACGACCAGATCCGAGGCTCGCGCTCTGCTAGGGCTTATGGAATCGCGCACGCGAGGATGCTTCCTCGCCGGATGTTATTCTGGTACTTTCACTCTCTTTGATACTAATGTGATTGCTTTGATTGACCCCGGTTCTACTCATTCTTATATATGCGAAACCTTAGCATCCAAGAAGACTTTACCTATTGAGTCTCTCGAGTTCGTAATTGGTGTCAAATCCCTTGGGTCGTTACGCGCTTGTCGACAAAGTGTGTAAGAAATGTCCCTAGTAATTCGAGGTTCCTGCTTTTCCGACGGACTTGATGCTTCTGCCGTTTGATGAATTTGATGTTATTCTTGGTTTGGATTGGTTGACCGTGCATGATGCGGTTGTGAATTGCAAAAGCAAGACTATTGATTTGAGGTGCGCAAATAACGAGATGATCCGAGTTGAGTCTACGGACTTAAAGGGGTTGCCAGCTGTAATATCATCAATGTTGGCCCAGAAATATGTAACAAAGGGGTGTGAAGCATACCTTGCGTATGTATTTGATGATAAGGAGTTAGAGGTAAAACCCGAATCTGTGCCGGTAGTTTGTGAATACCCGGATGTTTTTCCCGAAGAATTACCGGGTTTGCCACCTGTTCGGGAGATAGAGTTTGGTATTGAGCTTGTACCTGGGACTACGCCGATTTCGATAGCTCCGTATCGTATGGCACCAACCGAGTTAAAAGAGTTGAAAGCTCAGTTGCAAGAATTGACGGATAGAGGTTTCGCTCGACCAAGTTTCTCACCTTGGGGTGCACCAGTATTGTTTGTGAAAAAGAAGGACGGAACCATGAGGTTGTGCATTGACTATCGTCAGCTGAATAAAGTGACGATAAAGAATAAATATCCGTTACCGCGTATTGATGATTTGTTTGATCAACTAAAGGGAGCCTCAGTGTTTTCAAAGATAGATTTGAGATCGGGTTATTATCGCCATGGATTCAAGATTCGGATGTACCCAAACCGCTTTCGAGCGAGGTACGGTCACTACGAGTTCTTAGTAATGCCGTTCGGGCTCACTAATGCCCTGCGGTATTTATGGATTTGATGAATCGGATCTTGAGACAGATTTGGACCGGTTCGTAGTTGTGTTCATTGATGACATCTTGGTCTATTCAAGAGATGAGACCGAACATCTTGAACACCGAGATTAGTGTTGCAAATACTACGGGATAGGCGATTATATGCTAAGTTCAGCAAGTGTGAGTTACGGTTAAGAGAGGTTAGCTTCTTGGGTCATGTGGTATCTCGCATCGGGTATTCGAGTCGACCGAGCAAAATTTCAGCCATACTTAACTGGAAGCCTCCGAGAAATATTCGAGGTTCGAGCTTTTTGGGGCTTGCGGTTACTACCGACGGTTTGTAAAAGGTTTCTCGATGATAGCCACACCCATGACGAAGCTACTTCAAAAGATGTTAAGTTTGAATGGACGGAAAATGTCGAAAAGTTTTGATCAACTGAAAACTTATTTGACTAAGCTCAATTTTAGTACTGCCCGAATCGGGCAAAGAGTTTGTCATCTATAGTGACGCATCCCTACTTGGGTTAGGTTGCGTATTGATGCAAGAAGGTCGAGTTGTGGCCTATGCGTCGAGACAATTAAAACCACATGAGAAGAATTATCCGACCCATGATCTCGAATTAGCTGCCATCGTATTCGCCTTGAAAATATGGCGACATTACTTATTTGGTGAGAAGTGCCATGTATTTTCGGATCACAAAAGTCTCAAATATTTGATGACTCAAAGAGACTTGAATCTACGACAAAGGCGTTGGCTTGAGTTGTTGAAAGATTATGAGCTGGTCATTGATTATCACCCGGGAAAGGCTAATGTGGTTGCGGACGCCTTAAGCCGGAAATCACTGTTCGCTTTGCGAGCGATGAATGTACACTTGTCTATTCTACCCGACAATGTGTTAGTAGCTGAATTAAAAGCCAAACCATTATTGATTCATCAAATTCGTGAAGCTCAGAAAGTCGATGATGAATTGGTTGCAAAACGGGCTGAGTGTGTTCCGAACAAGGAATCGGAGTTTCAAATTGATGATGATGATTGTTTGAGGTTCAGAAGTCGTTTGTGTGTTCCAAAGAATTCGGAACTCATTTTGATGATTCTAAACGAAGCCCATTGTAGCCGAATGTCAATTCACCCGGGGAGTACGAAGATGTACAACGATTTGAAACGTCGATTTTGGTGGCATGGTATGAAACGAGACATCTCCGACTTTGTTTCGAGATGTTTAATATGTCAACAAGTGAAAGCGGAACATCAAGTGCCTTCAGGATTACTTCAGCCGATCAAGATACCCGAGTGGAAATGGGATCGAGTCACAATGGACTTTGTGTCCGGACTGCCATTGTCCGCAAGTAAGAAGGATACGATTTGGGTTGTTGTTGATAGATGACTAAGTCACTCACTTTATCCCCGTCGTCATTGAATTTTTCATTGGATAAACTAGCTGAATTGTACGTTTCTCAGATTGTGAGATTACATGGGGTACCGATTTCTGTTGTGTCGGATAGAGATCCGAGATTCACCTCGCGATTTTGGAAGAAATTGCAAGAAGCTTTGGGTACCAAGCTACATTTTAGCACCGCCCGATGGTCAATCTGAGCGGGTAATTCAGATACTTGAGGATATGTTGAGATGTTGCGTCCTTGAGTTTAATGGTTCATGGGAACGATATTTACCTTTGATTGAATTCGCTTACAACAATAGTTTTCAGTCAAGTATTAAGATGGCACCTTACGAGGCTTTGTACGGTCGAAAATGCCGACGCCATTGTTTTGGACCGAACTCGGTGAAAGTAAAATTTTGGAGTGGACTTGATTAAAGATCTGAATGAAAGTAAAAGTAATCCGTGAAAGTCTAAAGACGTACCGCAGATCGTCGTAAATCGCACGCGGATTTGAAACGAAAAGACATTGAGTATCGTGGGAGATAAAGTGTTTCTTAAAGTTTCGCTTTGGAAAAAGATACTCGATTTGGTAGTAAAGGCAAATTGAGTCCGAGGTTCATCGGGCCATATGAAGTATCTGAACGAGTCGGTCCGATTGCATATCGATTAATTTTGCCTCTGAACTTGAGAAGATTCATGACGTCTTTCATGTTTCGATGCTTGACGCTATAGATCGATCCATCGCACATAATTAGTCCATCGAGGTCGAAATTCAAGCCGATATGAGTTATGAAGAAGAACCGATTCGTATCCTAGCTCGTGAAGTGAAGGAGTTGCGAAACAAAAGGGTTCCGTTAGTAAAAGTGTTATGGCTCAAACACGGATGGAAGAAGCTACTTGGGAACCCGAGAACTCTATGAAAGAGCGTTACCCAAACATATTTACGGTAAGATTTTCGGGGACGAAAATTTCTTAAGTGGGGAGAGTTGTGACAACCCAAAATTGACCCTAGTCGGGAAGTGGTTTCGGGACCGCTAAACCGAGTCACCGAAATGTTTGAACGTAATATTTATTGTCTAGAATATGTAATTATGAATGTGTCAAAATTTCAAGCTTCGATTTAGTCGATTGCATGTGAATTCAGTTAGTAGGACTTGTGTGACACTTTTGAAATGTGATAGGCTAATCTATAAGGACCTAATAGTGCATGTAATCAAAAGGGGGGACTTGCATGTCAAATTTCCCCCCCTAATTGGAAGTGGCCTGCCATGACAAGGGATTATGGGCAAAACATGTCATAGACATGTTATGTTGGTGCATCATGGGAGGAAAAAAATAAATTAATGAGTATGGGTAATAAAGAAATGGAAAAGAAAAAAAAAAGAAACTATGTGTGAGTGTTACCCCGCCCATTTTTCCGTGAGTTGAAGAAAAAAAGAAAAAAAAATTGTTGTTCATCCTTTTTCATTTCTTTGAGCCGAAAATTCTAAGGAAGAAGGAAGGAGTTCTTGCTTCATGCTTGGTTTGGAAGAGGATTAGGAGGAGGTTTGGCCATACTTGTGTCTAGATTAAGGTATGTTTGAGGTTGTGCCATGAGATTCATGCATGATTTTAGTTGCTAGCTTGAGTTCTAATTAGCCCATGGTTCAAATCTTTGCTATGTCATGGGGATGATATTCGGCCAAGGTGGATTTTGTGTTAATGCCATTGCATGCTAAATATGAAGCTTGATAATGATACATGTGATGGTGGATTGAGGACTCTTGGATTTTCTTTTTAGCATTTTTTTTGAGTGAGACATTAAGTTCTTTGTTTAACAATGACCAAAATTGAAATGGTATGGTGTTGTGATGTATTTGGCCATGGTATACCCATAAGTATGATTTATGCTTATTGCATGATAGGTAAGATTTGTGTTTTGGAGTTATGTTCATGTTTAGTTATAATCAACTTGAGATTCGGCACTTGCACCTATATGTATATATGTTTGCACATGATGTATTGGTATGACATATATACGATCTCAAGGTATATATTTACTTATGATGATGTTTCGGTTATGAAGTAAATGATAGATGCGTATTGAGCTACAATATGTAATGCATTAGTTAGTAAAATGTATGCCATTTATGTGTGGTATTAAATATGTAATTGGCCTCAACATCAACATGCATATTCGGCCACATGAGGTGGATTGGTGTGCATGCATTCGGTTAGAGGCAAGCATATTGATGCCTTTATCTTGGTTAGGACAACCGGCTAAAAAGGGAGTGTGGGTTAATATCTTGAGTTGATGCATGATTCCACATGTATGTGACTTTAATGTCTAATGTATAAATGTGGGCTAAGTGCCTTGTGTTCCTCTTTTCGATGCTCAAATGATTAAATCAATTTATTTATTTAATTAAGCTCAAGAGCAAAGGGGATCTAAATCCAATAAAGGGAAGGAAAAAGTGGTCGAATAGCCATCGAAATCGTTCGACAACATCCGAGGTAAGTTTTCGAGTAATGGAACTTAGATTATGATCTAATTAGATTATGTAATAAACAAATCAAAATCATGCCCTTGTATGTGGCTATTGAGCCGAAATTGTAAATATGATAAGTGTCTTGTGTTTGAGCTTTGGTAATGAGAATGTAATAAGGATGTGTTATGATTTGTTGATATATGTGCTTGGTTATTCGAATGGTATCCGGGCTAAGTCCCGAAGGCTTTTGTGCTAAGTGACTAAATTCGGGTCAATTCCCGAAGGCATTTGTGCGAGTTACCAAAACTGGGTTAAGTCCCGAAGGCATTTGTGCGAGTTACTAAATCGGGCTAATTCACGAAGGCAATTGTGCGAATTACTATAACGGGCTATGTCCCAAGACAATCGAGCGAGTCGCTATATCCGGTTAAATTCAAGGTACGTGATTCGGGAATGAGCAATCTTCTGTAAAAATTTCAGTTAATACGCTTGAAAAAATTCCAGCAATGAGGTATGTTAGTATGTGCTTTGAATTAGTTGAGCCCTTACAAATAAGTATTCGTTCAGTTTATAAACGAGCTACCGGCCTTTGGCTAAGTTGATCTTTTGTGTATGAACATAAGGGTTGGTAATGTGAAGTAAGTATGATATTGAGTCTGTGTGCACCTTGTGTTCGACTCCAGTAACGGACTCGGGTACGGGGTGTTACATCATTTACAAGACCTGGCAGTGCAAGCTAATGTATTAAGTACAAAGTATGAGTTGGTGTCAGATAGAGGTCTAGAGTCAGCTTTGTTATTGGATAGGGTTAAAACTCTGGGCCTGAGAGCGAATGAGTATTTGTAATTCGTTTTGTGTAAAGATTTTTGTTTCTTAAATAACATTTTCTAAAAGAAACTGAATCAGAATCGATATCTTTTTGCATTCATGCATTTGCATATCATCGCATCATATGCATTCAAATTTATAGAAAGACCCTAATTAGTGAAATTATTAGGGAGAAAGAGAGAGTAAGAGAAGAAAAATTTGGAAGCAACACATCCTTACGGTACACGCACTAAGACAAAGAATATGGATCAAAGAATTGAGCAGATCCAGAAAGAAATGCAAGAACAATTGCAGGAACAATTGGCAAAAATTTAACAAGAAATGAAGGATCAAATGTTGGAGGCCCAAAGGAATATGATGGCTGAAATGGCTCAGTTGCTGAAAGGGGCAACTGATAAAGGAAAGGCCCCTATGACTATCACTGAAGAGGATAACAAGGATCATCCTCCGGGTTTTACTCCACCTCATGCAAACTCAACCTGAGGCATATCCCCGAAGGCCGTCCATCACAATAAGGTCCTAACATGGGCAAGTCGATGCTGGAATACCCATGAATTTTCAAACTGGCTCGGGATTTAACCCAGGAGATAATCTTACCAATCCAGTCATCCCTGATTTAAATGTGGCTGAGAAGGAAGATATGAGACTCGAATTATCAAGACAATTAGAGGAACGTTGCAGATGGTTAGACGAGAAATTTAAGGCATTAGAAAATGCTGATAATCGTCAAGGCATTGATGCTAAGGACTTGATTTTGGTCCCAGATTTGGTGCTCCCTCATAAATTCAAGATGCCAGAATTTGAGAAGTACAATGGAACTACTTGCCCTGAGGCCCATATCACCATATTCTGTAGGCGGGTGACTGGCTATGTAAACAATGATCAATTATTGATCCATTGTTTTCAAGACAGTTTGGTTGGGGCAGCGACTAGGTGGTACAATCAATTGAGTCGTGTAAAGATCAGTTCTTGGAGAGATTTAGCACAAGCATTTATGTAACAATATAATCATGTGACCTACATGACTCCTGATAGAATCACCTTGCAGAACATAGAAAAGAAGCCTAATGAGAGCTTTAGGCAATATACACAAAGATGGAGGGAGGTTGCCATGCAAGTTCAACCACCGCTTTTGGAGAAAGAGACTACCATGCTGTTCATTAACACCTTGAAGGCCCCATTCATTACTCATATGATCGAAAGTACCACCAAAAGCTTTGTTGATATAGTTATGGCAGGAGAAATGATTGAGAATGCCATAAAGGGTGGCAAAATAGAGGGGGAAACGGCTAAAAGATCGGCCACAAGAAGGAAAGATAATGAGGTGAACAATACGAATAGTTATAATTCAAAAACGATTACGGTTAGTCAGCCTAGAGAAACTACAGTTGGGCAACAGGATTCTCATAAGCAGGGATCTGGTTTGAGACAAAATTCCGAGAAGGTCTCATTTACGCCTATCCCGGTGACGTATCGGGATCTTTATCAAAGTTTATTTAATGCGCATGCAATAGCTCCTTTTCATTTGAAACCACTACAACCTCCATATCCCAAATGGTACGATGCAAAAGCCAAATGTGAATACCATGCAGGGATATCGAAGCATTTGATCGAAAATTGCACTGGCTTTAAAAAAGCAGTGGAAAGACTTATCAAGATGGGGGTTGTAAAATTTGACGATACCCCTAGTGATGAGAACCCGTTGCCAAATCATGGCGATCAAGGGGTAAACGCAATTGGTGATACTGGTATGAGGAGGATTAAAGAGGACGTGGCTGAGGTAAGAATGCCGATGAAAGTAATCTGGGAAGAAATGGTGAAAAGAGAAATGATAATCTTTGAAGAGGGAAATAAACTACTGTGAGTTCAATGCAGAAAAGGGACACGAGATCCAGGAATGTGAGGAGTTTAAGGCTTTGATACAAAGCCTTATGGATAATAAGGAGCTGGAATTCTATGAAGCTGGCTCAGATGAGGGACATATATGCACATTAGAGGGTGGACCAAAGAATCAAAGAGTCAACCAGCCAAGGATCATTATTTCTCTACCAAGGAATAATGAAGTTGAAACACAAACAGTACCAAAAGTCATTATTCACAAACCCGTTTCCTTTCCTTAGAAGGATAACAAGAGGGCACCCTAGAATTATGACTGCAATGTAACAATACCGGAGAAAGAGGATATAGCTAGTGCTTCTAAGGAGGTTCAAGATGAGGGTTCTTACACACGTAGTGGGAAGCGTTATGATGTAGAAGGCGTCAGAGTTGAGCCCGCGAAAGCAAAAGCCTTTAACAAAGGAAAAGGGACTGAAACACCGGTTAATGAGCCAGTGAAGGAAGAAGAAGCCAAAGAATTTCTAAAATTCTTAAAACACAGTGAGTACAGCATGGTTGAACAATTGCGCAAACAACCCGCTTGCATATCAGTGTTGGCTTTGGTTCTAAGTTCAGAGGTACATCGAGAAGCATTAATGAAGTGCTCAATGAGACTTACGTTACTAATGATATATCCGTCAATAAGTTGGATCGTTTGGTTAGTAACATAAGTGCTGACAATTTCATCTATTTCAATGATGATGAAATCCCACCTGGTGGCATGGGATCAACTAAAGCTTTACACATCACCACTCGCTGTAAGGGGTATACATTGCCGAGTGTGCTTATTGATAATGGATCAGCCTTAAATGTCTTACCATTATCCACATTGAATAGATTACCCATAGATAATTCTCACATGAAAACATGCCATAATGTAGTGAGAGCATTCGTTGGTACGGAGAGAAAGGTCATGGGAAGAATTGATATTCCTTTGATGATTGGGCCAAACTCTTATAAGGTGGACTTTTTAGTGATAGACATCAAGCCCTCTTATAATTGCTTGTTAGGGAGGCCTTGGATACATTCCGCAAGAGCGGTGCCCTCATCTTTGCACCAGAAATTGAAGTTAGTAGTAGATGGACGGCTGGTCACCATAAATGCGGAGGAAGACATTATATCGACAGTTACCAATGACGTACCCTATGTAGAATCAAACAAGGAGGCTCTTGAGTGCTCTTTTCGTTCATTAGAATTCGTTAATGCAACATTCATTTCAGAGGGGAATGAGGTGCCGGTGCCCAGGATATCCAGAACCACAAGAATGGGTTTATAGATGACAGTGGGAAAAGGAGCCTTGCCAGGAAAAAGATTGGGAAGATATCTCCAATGAGGGATTCAAGTTCTAGAACTAAAGGAGAAGAGAGACCGTTTTGGTTTGGGTTTTAGGCCAGATCATAAGCAAAGGAGGAAGGAAATAGAGAAGCGTCAAGAAAGAATAAGGGCGCGTTTAAGTGGAAGAGAAGTAGAGTGGGAACTAATGGCATTCCCTCATATATCTCAAACCTTTATATCAGGAGGGATAATTTACCCTGAGAGAGGGTTGCTCGAAAAAGGAAGTTATCACATTAATGCTATACATAATGAAGAGTCTGAACGAAAAAACCTTGAGGGCATTCGCCCTTACGAACCGAGAAGCTCTTTAAACAATTGGATTGTAGAAGAACTTACTGTAGCTTTTAAAGACCTTTCAGAGTAATTTTTAGAACACTCTTGTTGCTCTAGAACCTAAGAGTAATAAGGTTTCGTTTGTAAAATAGGCTCATGTTCAGATATTTGTATTTCAATAAAACATGACTTTTGTTATCAATCCAGGTGAATATTCTTTTATACCGATCAATATTCTTTTGACCTTTTTAAATTCTTTCAAATTTTTCATTCCATACATAACACATAAATAAACATTCTTAAAATTCATTCATTTTTGTACATTCTTTCGTACTTGCAGTCCCTAGATATCAATGACATGAGCATCGATACTACAAATCTCGAATTCTCTTTTGGGAAAGACATGTGTGTAGAAGAACCTCAGGATTTTGAAGATGACGGGAATTGTGATGTGTCTCCAGATCTGTTGAGAACGGTGAAACAAGAGGAGAAACAAATCCTACCCCGTGAGAAAGAGGCAATAGAGAATGTAGTCTTGGAGGAAGGAAAAGAGGTGAAAATAGGGACACATATTGCAAAGGAAACGAGACAAGGTCTTGTTGAGCTACTACTTGAATTCAAAGATATCTTTGCATGGTCATATGAGGATATACCGAGTTTGAATATTGATATCGTGGTACATAGTCTTCCCATAAGACAAGATTGCAGGCCAGTCCAACAAAAATTGCGAAGGATGAGGCCTAATATTGTGCTGAAAATAAAAGATGAAGTCAAGAAGCAGTTTGATGCTGGATTCCTACAAGAGGTTAAGTATTCAGAATGGGTGGCTAACATTGTGTCTGCCCCTAAGAAGGATGGGAAGGTACGAATGTGTGTTGATTACAGAGATTTGAACAAAGCTAGCCCAAAAGACAGCTTTCCTTTACCGTACATCGACACTTTGGTGGACAATACAACGGGATATTCATTGTTTTCTTTTATGGATGGCTTCTCAGGGTACAATCAGATAAAAAATGCATCATGGGGACATGGATAAAACCACCATTATAACATTGTGGGGCACCTTTTGTTACAAGGTAATGCCCTTCGGGCTAAAGAATTGTAACACCCCGTACCCGATACCGTTGCCGGAGTCGAACGCGAGGTGCTAACAGACTTAATTACTTTGTTTTCACAGTCCATTTAAAAAAAATTCAGACAGGCTGGCTAACTGCGTCACTGTCGCCTTAAAAATCATATCTCGAGTTCCAAAACTCGAAAACTGATTCCGTAAATTTTTCCTGAAATTAGACTCATATATCCATCTGTTTATTTATTTCTAGAATTTTTTGTTGGGCCAATTGGTACATTTTATTAGTTAAAGTCTCCCCTAATTCTGGGTTCGACTACTTTGACCTTCATGTATTACAACTTGGATATATCCCTGTACAGAGCTTCAATACTCATGCTGTTTGTTTCTAATGAAACTAGACTCAAAGGGGAATCTATAAATATAAGGTATGACTTCTAATTGTCTCTGGATAATTTATTGTAAATTTTCAAATTCGAAACAGGGGATCCAGAAACTGTTCTGGCCCTGTTTCACGAGAACTTTAATATATCTTAATATACTGTTCATATGATCGTTTCGTTACTTTCATATGAAAATAGATTCATCAAGGTTCAATTACATAATTTATTCACTATTTAATTCTATTCCTAAAAATTTTAGTGATTTTTCAAATCCACACCACTGCTGCTGTCAGCATCTGTTTTCAAGGTAAACTTTACCTATTTCGTGGTTTCCATGGACCAACTAGAGTTTTGTCATACATAGGTCCACATATGATCATATTTAGCCATTCCAATGGCTGATCATTTGCCCAACACTTCCATTCCAGTCCATAGTCACATCATGAAACCATATATATATACATAAACACAAATGGTCTAATGCCATACTCCACTTCTACGAGCCATTTTCGCATGGTCGCACACACATACATCACAAAAGTACTTGAAAAACAACAAAGGGTAGTCCTATACATGCCATATCCAGAGTTCAACTAAAAGAGTACCAAAGGGGCTTTGATAGTGTGGATGACTTCGACTTCGATGATCCCGAATCCGATAGCTAACGAACAAAATCTAGAAAACAAAGAGCCAAAGCAACGGGGTAAGCATTTTAATGCTTAGTAAGTTTCAAGTAATGAAATCGGCTTTGACTAAAGTATTACGTTCACATAGCTAAATGAATCACTTTATTAATACACATTCTCATAATCATACTTACTTCACACTTCATCAACATATACACACACAAGGTATCAACCTATCTAAGAGCCGAAAGTTTGTTAGTCGATTGAACGAATACTATTTCAAACGAATCGACTTTTCCGATGCACATGCAAACATACCTTATCGTTTGGGTTTTTCGGCGTATTAATTGAATTTATTACAGCACAAAACGCTCACCTTCAAACCAAGTTTCTTGAATTTAGCGGATATAACCACAAGCACAATTGCCTTGGTCTTAACGGGTATAGCAACTCGCACAAATGCCTTCGGTCTTAGCCGGATATAACAACTCGCACAAATGCCTTGGTCTTAACTCGGGTATAGCAACTCGCACAAATGCCTTGGTCTTAGCCGGATATAACAACTCGCACAAATGCCCTTGGTCTTAGCCGGATATAATCACTAGCATAAATGCCTTGGGACTTAGCAGGGTATCATTCAAATGCTCATGCACACATATATCAATAATCATGACACATCCATATTTCATTTTCGTTACTAAGGCTCAAACACAAAACATTTATCAAACCTTTCCAATTTCGGCTCAATAGCCACACACAAAGAGCATGATTTCAATTGACTTTACAACGTAGTCCCTACGCACATTTGGCTATCTGCCATAATATGACAAATCATTTCAATATAATTCAAGTAGGGTCATTACTCAAGACTTACCTCGGATGTTGTCGAGCGATTTCGACGGCTATTCGATCACTTTTTCCTTCTCTTTATCCAACTTTGGTCCTCTAAGCTCTTGAGCTAATTCAAACAAATTTACTTCTCAATCAAACACATACATACGGCTACCATATACAATTCAAAAACCAATTCATTCGTATCATTTGTCCATATTTTAGCTTTTAGCATATTTGGTCATTAGAGCGACCTATTTAATCTTCAAGCATTCATTTCAAATTTTAATTAAACAATGTCGAATGCCATTAAATTACTAATGCTACACACAAACATATGCATAAAATTCATCCATACATAACCTATTGCTCATTCGGTCATTCATCTCTCAAACTTATCAAAGCTTCATATCAAACCTCCCTAGCCGATTATCGTATAAGCACATAATGCGCATTTAGCATTTTATTTACTTCATGATACATTCGCCTTGGCATAATTTCATTAAAAAATCCTATTAGCCACTTCACCAATCAATCATATCATCCCTAGCCGAATACACATTTTTTTTTCATTCATCCTTAACAAAATCTTATCAAGCTTAAATCCCCATTCCATCACTTTTAAAATGCCAATGTTACAAGAAATGTTACCTAAATTCACATTCGGCAACTACACATACACAAGCCGATTTTCTTCCTATCATCCAATTTAACATGAATCACAAACCTAAACCCTCAATAGCTACTATGGCCGAAAGTCCTAGTCATGCCAAAATCAAAATTCCTAGCATGGGCTACCTAAAGAACTTGATAACTAGTTCAAATCTCAAACCATCTAACATACTTATCAAGTGTATACAACATTACTACCATTTTATCTCAAGTCATACTCATAAGCACATCCATCCAAACACATTCGTACTTAAACATCATTCCGGCTTAACACCCATATCACATTTACTCATTAAAACATGAAGAAGGTAATCAAATTTCTTCACTAACAACCATGGCCGAATGCTTCATTCACCACCCAAGTCCAAAATTTTAACATAGGCTAATTAAAGAACTTAGTAATTAACTTAATTTAAGCTAAAATTCCAAAATCTAACATGAATTACTAACCTTGTTTTGAGCTTAAGACAACCGAATGCTATATCCCTTTCTTCCATTAAGTTTCGGCCAAGCTAGAACCAAGGATACAAGCTTTGTTTTCATTACCCTTTTCTTTTCTTTCTTTTATTTATTTCCTTTCTTTTGCATAAAATAATAGTCATTTAATTAAGATTTAATACATATTATATATATGTGACCATCATGGCCGCCACCACTTATAAAAATAAGGGTATTTGACATGCAAAACCATTGTTTTGCATGCATGATTCAATTAGTCATCACACATTTCCTATCCTACTTTCAAAGTTTACTACTAGGTCCTTTTAGTGAAATTCACATTTATAACTCTAAATCAAAACATCAAAAATGTCACACACGAATTAACACATATTATAGGCATCAAAATGAATATTAAATTATTTTTATGCCTCGATTTTGTGGTCCCGAAACCACATTCCGACTAGGGTCCTTTTCACGATATGATGCACAAGGAGATTGAGGTGTATGTTGATGACATGATTGCCAAATCTCGAACAGAGACGGAGCATATTGAAGTCTTGAGGAAGTTGTTCTTGAGATTGAGGAAGTTTCAGTTGAAGCTTAATCTGGCAAAGTGCATCTTCGGAGCTAGGTCAGGAAAGTTATTGGGCTTTATGGTTAGCGAAAAGGGAATAAAAGTTGACTCAGACAAAGTTAGAGATATACGAGAATTGCCTCCACCACGTACTCAGAAAGAAGTTCGGGGTTTTCTTGGAAGATTGAATTATATCGCTCAGTTTATTTCACAATTAACCGAGAAATGTGATCCTATATTTCGCCTCCTTAGAAAACACAACCAAGGTACTTGGGATAAAGAATGCCAGAATGCCTTTGATAAGGTTAAGCAATACTTGTTAAACGCTCCAGTGTTATCTCTGCCTAGTCCAAATAGACCATTAATTCTGTACTTATCAGTGTTTAGTAATTCTATGGGATGTGTGCTTGACCAACATGAAGAGTCAGGAAGAAAAGAGAAGGCGATATATTACCTCAGCAAGAAATTCATAGAGTGTGAGATGAGATATTAGCCAATTGAGAAGTTGTGTTGTGCTTTAATCTGGACGACTTGAAGGTTGAGGCAATATATGCTATATCACACGACTTGGCTAATTTCGAAGCTTGATCCATTAAAGTACATGATGGAGTCAGCAACCCTAAATGAAAGAATGGCAAGGTGGCAAGTACTGCTTTCAGAGTTTGATATAGTCTATGTGAGTCAAAAAACTATAAAAAGGAGCGCGATAGCAGAATTTCTAGCTAGCAGAGCTCTAGAAGATTATGAACCATTAAGCTTTGATTTCCCTAATGAGGAGTTGATGTATGTGGCAACTATTGAAGAACATCCATGGAAGCTGAACTTTGACGGCACATCCAACGCGGTAAGAAATGGAATTAGGGCAGTCTTGGTATCCCAAAATGGTGATCATTATCCATTTACATGTAAATTGGATTTTGACTGCACGAACAATATGGCCGAGTATGAAGCATGCATCATGGGGATTCGAGCGGCCAAAGAGTGGAAAATTAGAACCCTCGAAGTATATGGAGACTCTGCGCTGGTAATTTATCAGCTTTGGGGTGAATGGAAGACAAGGGACCCCAAATTGATTCATTATCGAAAGGTAGTTTTGGAGTTACTTGAGGAGTTTGATAATATCACCTTCAATTATCTCCCACGAGACGAAAATCAGATGGCGGATGCTTTAGCAACACTGGCTTCCATGATTAAAGCAAATAAAAAAGAGGATGTTAGACCAATTCAAGTAAGTATTTCTGAGGTTCCAGCTCATTGCTGTAACATTGAAAAAGAGGAAAAGGATGACCATCCTTAGTATCAAGATATATTACGATATGTGAGATCGCGAATATCCTGAGCAGGAAACTGAGAATGATAAAAGAACTTTAAGGAGGTTAGCCTGCGAATATGTACTAGATGGGGATATCCTTTATAAAAGAAGGAAAGATCAAGTACTTTTGAGATGTGTCAATGCTGTGGAAGCTAGACAAATCTTGGAAGAAGTATATGAAGGCGTTTGTAGGACACATGCTAATGGCTTTACAATGGCAAGGCAAATCATGAGGTTTGGATACTATTGGTCTACTAAGGAAGGAGATTGTATCAACTATGCCAAGAAATGTCATAAATGTCAGATATATGGGGATAAGATTCATGTGCCACCTTCACCCTTACATGTTATGACTTCCCCACGGCCCTTTTCCATGTGGGGGATAGATGTCATTGGGCCAATATCACCAAAAGCTTCAAATGGGCATCGTTTCATTTTCATAGTCATCGACTACTTCACGAAATGTGTAGAGGCACCTTCATATGCTAGTGTTACCAAGTCGGCAGTAAGTCGATTCTTGAAAAAGGAGATTATTTGTCGGTATGGAATGCTTGAGAGGATTATATCAGATAATGCATTGAACTTGAATAACAGCATGATTGTGGAAGTTTGCAGCCAATTCAAGATCAAACATCATAATTCATCTCTATATCGCCCAAAAATGAATGGGGCAGTGGAAGCTGCCAACAAAAACATCAAGAAGATAGTGGGGAAAATGACTGAGACCTACAGAGATTGGCATGAGAAATTACCATTTGCACTTTTGGCCTATCGAACACCTATCAGAACCTCTACTGGGGCAACTCCTTTCTCATTGGTTTATGGGATGGAGGCAGTGTTACCTATTGAAGTGGAAATACCTTTTCTTCGAATTTTATCAGAGATAAAGCTGGATGAAATAGAATGGATTCAATCGCGGCATGATCAATTGAATTTGATTGAAGAAAAGAGGTTAAGGGCTATTCGTCATGGTCAGATGTATCAGAAGCGGATGATGCGAGCTTATGACAAGAAAGTTCATCCAAGAGAATTTCAAGAAGGGGACTTTGTACTGAAGAAGATCCTTCCCATACAGAAGGACTTTAGAGGAAAATAGGTGCGAAATTGGGAAGGGTTGTATGTTGTGAATAAGGCTTTCTCTGGTGGTGCACTGATTTTGACAGAAATGGATGGGAAAAGTTTACCCAATCTAGTGAATTCAGACTCAGTCAAGAAGTACTTTGTCTAAAGAAAAGGGAAGTCAAGGTGAAAACCCACAAAAGGAGCTTTGATACTTCTAAAAACTTCTAAAAAAAATAAAAATAAAAATAAAAAAATGGAGAGGCCAAGGTGAAAACCCAAAAAGGGCGCCCTGAGACCAAAGGGGTTTTGAGTTAAAAACCCGAAAAGGCTGCTCAAATTTCGAAAAGCATGCAGTGACCTGGCTATACCAGATTTGAAAAGAAATAGAGTATGTTACATACCGGGTCATCAACAAAATACTTTGGATCTTCTAAACACATGATAAACTCAAAACAGTCTTCATGGAATTTGTATATAGAAGCCCAAGCTGTGATATGTTGGACGTCTGATTTTTGTCCTGTTTACTATCTTTGGATTCTTTTTCTTCTCAAAGATATTATTTCAGATTAATTTCCTATTGTATTCTGATGATTTATCTAACTATTCTCAAGATTAAATTATTTGTCTTCTATTATAAAGTGTGTTGCATTGAAATAATGATTGATGAACTAAATATTTTTACAAACGAAGTTTTGCATATTACTCTGAAAATTTCTAGAGAATACAAGAAACTAAAACAGAACAATTGTTTGAAGAATTCCCATGAGTAAAGGTCGGAGGTATTCAAGAAAATTTCTTTAGTTCAAAGGATAATTGGACAATTCAAACGATTCAATCGTGGAGAGGATCGTCTTCAGCAGGTCATAACGTTCGGAGAATGGTACAATAGGACCAATCTGATTCAAAACACATGAGCGGAGTATGATTGATACTTTGAGTAAAATAAAGGTGGAACTTTGATGGATGAACGAGTAAAGACGTCCGAAATAGGAATCATTTTCATAATATTTTGCATCATAATATGTCTAGGAGCATTTGACTCATTTCGATCATGTCACCTTAATCATCGGGCATGAGCACATATGCATTCTACAGGTTACACCCTTTAAAGGACAATATAGATCACTGATAGCAGATTTGGCGTCTCTATATTGTCAGAAAGTAGATCGAAGATAACAGGTTTGGCGTCTCTGTATTGGCAGAGAGCAGATCGAAGATAACAAATTTGGCGTCTCTGTATTAACAAAGAGCAGACCGATAGCAGATTTGGCGTCTCTGTATTGTCAGAGAGCAAATTGAAGATAACAGGTTTGGCGTCTCTGTATTGACAGAGAGCAGATTGAAAATAACAAATTTGGCGTCTCTGTATTGACAGAGAGCAGATCGAAGATGACAGATTTGGCGTCTCTGTATTGACGAGAGCAGATCGAAGATGACAGATTTGGTGTCTCTGTATTGTCAGAGAGTAGATCGAAGATAGTCGATTTGA
This sequence comes from Gossypium arboreum, assembly GCF_025698485.1. Taxonomy (NCBI): domain Eukaryota; kingdom Viridiplantae; phylum Streptophyta; class Magnoliopsida; order Malvales; family Malvaceae; genus Gossypium; species Gossypium arboreum. The sequence goes on along the minus strand of NC_069072.1, from coordinate 10,908,044 downwards.
CATCTCTGTATTGTCAGAGAGCAGATTGAAGATAGCAGATTTGGCTTCTCTGTATTGTCAGAGAGCAGATCAAAGATAACAGATTTAGCATTTCTATATTGGCAGAGAGCAGATCGAAGATAGCAGATTTGGTGTCTCTGTATTGTCAGAGAGCAGATCGAAGATAGCAAATTTGGCATTTCTGTATTGACAGAGAGCAGATCAAAGATAGCAGATTTGGCGTCTCTGTATTGGCAGAGAGCAGATCGAAGATAGCAGATTTGGTGTCTCTGTATTGACAAAATGCAGATCGAAGATAACAGATTTGTCGTCTCTGTATTGACAAAGAGCAGATCGAAGATAACATATTTGTTGTCTCTGTATTGACAAAGAGCAGATCGAAGATAACAGATTTAGCGTTTCTGTATTGACAGAGGGCAGATTGAAGATGACAGATTTGGCATCTCTGTATTAACAGAGAACAGATCGAAGATAACATATTTGGTGTCTCTGTATTGACAGAGGATAGATCGAAGATGACAGATTTGGCTTCTCCGTATTAGGCAAGGAGTAGATCAAAGATTTCATCTTGGTGTTCCTGAGTTTGCAAGGAGCAGGTTGAAGATGGCAGATTTGACATTCCTCAGTTACGATGAAGCAAGTTTGAAGCTATTAGAATACCTTTGAGGAAGATAAGGATCAAGATTTCGAGACTAGGCTAGGCCGGACAAATTTGGTCCTTTTATAATCTTTGCTCTATTCCTGTTACACAGTAATGAGCAAAGAAGGGTAGCTGTAATAGCCCAAATTTGCCCGGGCCCATAAAATAAATAAATAAAAGCAGAAACAAAAATTAAATAAATTAATAAAAGTTTTACAATCCATTTAAAAACCCAAAATTGTTAGCCCATTTACATAGCCCAAAGGACCCATTAACCCTATACCCGGTTACACCTAAAACCCAATAGCCCAAATACCCAAACCAGACCCAAACTAGCAAGGCCCAATGCCTAAACCGAATCTGGAAACCCTAGGGTTTCCAGAAACTTCACACCGCAAGTACCCCAAGCGTCACGCCCTTTCGTCTCGCGCCATTCCAGTGGGCTTCATCGGCGCCATGACTCCGGCTCCATATAACGTCGTAATCAGCGCACGAATCGACGCCAGCGTATTCGCCACCGGATTTCTCGCTGTTACCTGTAAAAAGGGAAAGAAACAGCAGAGGCGAAACAAATATAGCAAGAAACAAAATCAAGATCGTAAATATATTTTTTCAGTGGCTATAAAAGCCCGAATCAAGAACGATGTAAGACTACGGTTTTTTTTATATACACATATATACAATAAAAGACCAGTAGTAGATTAAATAAACAGATGTGATTATTTCATTTTTTTTCTCGTTTATAAATATATACAAATATCGTAAAATAAAACGAAAAAGACTTACTTCCGGATTCGCGTCAAAAAATGAAGCTTTCCAGCTTCCAGTCGCTTTATGTGGCGGAGTTGACGGCGGCGCGTAGGCGCGTGGGAGCCCAGGGACGGAGGCTCGACGAAGCTCCGAGAGGGTTGGCCCTCAATCCTCTTTCAGAGGTTTTTTTTTGTTTTTTTAAAGATGGGTTTAAAATGATTTTTAGGCTGAAAATTGGCTTTTATAGCCTCATAGAAATGGCGTCGTTTTGCTTAAAATGATAAGATTCAAAACGGCGTCGTTTCAAAGCCAGGATCCGCGCATTTTTGTTTAAAGGGCAAATTGCCCCATTAATCCTTCCACATTTTTAATTTCATTTTATTTTATTTTAATTTGACCTTGACCTTTTATTTTTGTTGCAATTTGGTCCTAGCTGCAATTATAAAACTTATTTTGGGAAACGACACCGTTTTGGGATTAGGGTCAAATTACCCAGTGAGTCCCTTAAGCTTTATAGCGTGTTTCAATTAGGATTTTTTTTTAAAATTTTACCCTAGAGATTTGTTTCCATTTAATTTTTTTCCTTTCTATTTTTTTCATATACAATTTATTTTAAATAATTTATATATTATTTATTTTACTATAAATATTATGTATATATATAAATGATTTATTATATATATCATTTTTACTTATGCTTTGTTTATTATTATTATTTATCTAAGTTTTATTTATATATTTTATAATATATTATATCATTTTACTATATATATTATTCATTATATTATTTTTATTATATTTTATATTACTTCAATATTTATTATTATGTATAATTTTAAAAATTTGCATACTATTATTAAATAATATATATATCATTGTTAATTATTTAGCATATTATGAAAAATTCTAAAATTTATTATAAAGTTTTGCACATATTTAATATAGTATTATTTATATAAATATATATATTAAGCTATTATATCATAAAATATATTTGTATTTTTAAAATTACTCTTTTATTAATTATATATTACTTTAAATATTTTTTCCTCATTTATTTTTCAAATTGTTTTTCAAATTGTTTGTTTTTATCCTTTTGTATTTATTTGGTATTGTTTTAATATGTTAATTTTATCTCATGGGATATTTGTTATTTATGTTATTTTGTTATTGTTATATATTCGTATGAAAATTGATTATTTATGTCGTTATTTTAATATTATATTCGCATGAAATACTATTATATATGTGTAATTTGTGTTGTTATATTCATTATTTTGCTATTTTGTATTTTGCATTAAATAATAATGTGTGTATATTTATGTTATTATATATGCATGAAATGTTAATGTATATTTTGTAATTTATGTCGTATTTATCATTTTCTATATTATATTTGCATGAAATGTTAAAGTATGTAGTTTAATTAGTTTAATATTGATCTTTTAATAGGTTAAATGCATCATCGCTTTTAAAGTTTTATATTTCATTTAATCCAAAGGAATTTTAGAAAACGAGGCAATATCTTTTGTATTTAGGAATTCGAGAAGTAATGCCCTAACATGCTGGGTTGCGATTTCCCGTTTGTCAAAATATCCTTTTAAATAGATTTTGTAAATCACAAGATGATTTTAGTTACTAAAGTTTAAGAATATCGTGTCGAATCATGCTGGATGTGATGTTTGCACTCTTTTGAAACGAAAGAATCTCGATTTTCAGCTCAAATTATTCCAATTTTTTTAAAAAATGATCCTTTTGTTAAATTCTTTGAAACTTTTGACATTAAGACAGAAAACTATTCAATTTGGTACCAATATTGGGCGTTGCAAGGGTGTTAATCCTTCTTCGTGCGTAACCGACTCCCGAACCTATTTTCTCGCATTTTTCATGGACTAAAATGTTTTATAAAGGTGATCCAACCACACCTAAAAAGGTTGGTGGCGACTCTCGTTTTTTAAAGAAAACATCCCTTTTAAAAAGAGGTTTCGACAAATGACATAAGGAAGCATGTGGTCTAGTGGTGGTGGTGTCATTAAGGTTGCAAGTGAGCCTGGGTTCAACTCTTGGCTCTTGCAATTTATTTTGGTTTTTCTTTTAAAGGAACCTGGACTTTGGCCTATAGACCTTGTAATTAATTGAGGCTAAAATGGTGACAGAAAGAGCATGTGGTGGAGTGACAAGGTGGCGTGTTCTGTAACTGTGAGGTTTAAGGTTCAAGTCTTGGGATGCGCAATGGAGTATTTATTTGGAATGGAACTTTATGGTTGAAGTGGTCATAAAAAAATAAGGAATTTTCCTAATGGTTGAAAGTAATCCTACATCGGGAAGCTAACATGAGAATTGGCGAGAAACTGGCTTTAAATAGAGCGAACAAGATGAGTTAGTGATCACTAGTTTTAGGAGGGATTATTTCATACCTACTTAACCAAGGTTGGTGATCGTGGACTTCGACGCGTTCTCACAAAGGTGTCATGTCGCGCACACGACTTAAGTAGTTCTGGGCCGTGTGGGCCCCATACGGATTAAATCTGCAATTTGTGATAATTATTGGACTGGACTATGTAGGTCACATAGTCGTATCTAAATTTGGGCTAAATAGGCCACACGAGGGTGTGGGCCCACTTGGGTCGAGTAATAGGCCTTATGCCCATTTGCACCGTTATGTCTGTTTAGGTTACTTAAGTCACTCGAGGTGACGGTGGACCTTCTGTTGGGTTGTTAAGACCCCGGTTTGTAAAATCACTAAAATATCCTTGTAGTGTAAAATGACGGTAATGCCCCTGCATGGTAGAATGACGATTATGCCCTTATGTTCCGTATCACTAATGTATATATGATTGTACTGAGTATGACTTTGCATGCACGTACTGAGTATGACTTTGCATGCACGTAATATTTATAACATGACATGTTGCATGGGGTTGGGTTATTATGGACGGAGGAAGTGTACGGCCTGTAGCCGTTCTGTACAAGGCTTTCAACCTTTCTGTGATACTTATTGCTTATAGCCGTTCTGTTAACTGGCAGCGTTGCTGTGATATTTACGGCCTTTAGCTGTTCTATCTACGGCATTGAGTCGTTCTGTTGACTTAATGCCGCAACCGGTGCTAAGCTTGGTGTGTGGGCTGGGTGGGTCGATTTTATCCCCACATGGTGTGTTGGTTGGTATGGGTGGTGTGTTGGTTGGACTGGGCTGGGCTGGAAATCTGTCTGCATATCTGCATCCGATACTGATTCTGTATTGGGCTTAAGGCCACCTGATACTGTTTCTGTGATGAGCTCAGGCCCAGTTTGTTTCTGCATACCGTATATTTGACGTTTGTATTATAAGGGATTACACACAGAGTTTTCGCAAACTCACCCTTCTGTCTAACTATACAGGTAATCCCCAACCTTAGGCGATTTGGAGCCGCGAGGGACTCAGAGGTGGCCACACGACCGCTGATGCTCTGCTGTAGACTTTTTATTTGAATTTTATGTTTTGAGGTTTTAATTCTGTAATAAGGCCATTGAGGGATTAAATTTTTAATTGGGCTTTTCATTTCTTATATTAAACTGCTAGTCTAGGAAAACTTGAGTTTTCAAAACATTCACGATTTTCAAAATGCTTCCGCCATTTAAGTTGAATTAATATTCCAAAGGAAAATAGTTTGGCAAATGTTTGTGACGAGATGATTTGCTAACCCCGTACAAAAGGTTTTAATCGGTAACTCGATTCTTGAACGACGCTTTGATGCAACACGCCAGATTCGGCCTTAACATCTAGGCCGAGTTTGGGGTGTTACACGAATATTGAATTATGTAATGTTAAAATATGATGGTTGCATGCAAATTAGGTAAGTTTGATTTGTCTTTTGTAATTTAATGATAAAGTTTACTAAGGAGGAATGGGTAAAATCATAGGTTATTTTGATAGCCGTATGGATGAGTAATGATTTTGTTGTATATTTGTGAAATTTTAATTTGTTATTTAGCATATGAAATAGGTAGGTTGAATTGGTTACATTTGCAATTAAGTTTCAGTCTTTTGGAAATATTTGTATGTACTTGTATAATTTTTTCCCATTTTTTTTGTGGGGTATAATTCAACTTAAGCTAATATGTGCATGTACAAAGCTCATAAATAACATATATTGATATTAGTTAATTTTATGATTTGATAGAGCTAGTTGTGGTTTAAATATGCACAAGTGGGTAAGTTTTATAATGGATGTTAATGGATGTATTGTTGTAAATTGAGTATATAAAAGTGACATATGATTGATGATTAAATAGGTGTCCAAATGCTTTACTATATAGCCATAAGATTCGGCTAATGAAAATATAATGTATACGTATTATGATATGATGTTTTATAATAGTAAAATATTTTTGGTTAGTTGGTTAAGTAGTACACATGAATGAATGTTATAATTTTGTGATGTATGGATCGAATGTTGTTATTATAAAGCATGTATAATATTCACTTAATGCATGTTAATTGGTTCAAATTTTGGGATTAGATTATTGATTTCGAAAAGGTTGTGTTATGCAGTATGATTTACCTATGTGTGAAGTGGCTAGTGAAACATGACTAGTTTTGGTTGGTTACGTAACTAATATGTGAAATTTTTGATTTATATGATTGAACTAATGATTGCTATTCGAGTTTTAAAATTTTTGGAAATAAACTGATATATATTTTTGTACTTGTAAATGTATTATATGAACGTGCCTTATTCGGTGACAGATACGGGTTAGGGGTGTTACATAAATAGTTGATTATAGCATATGTTAGTTTGAAATTATTGGATGATTGAAGAAGGTTAATATGCTGATTATGTCTTGTTTTTCATGGTTGTTGTTTATGTCGAAATGTGATGCCAATAAGGGTATATTGATTAGGCACATAGGTTGAATGTGAATGGACATATTTTGGCATGTTTTGGTACACTTTGAATAGGTTAATGTGATGGTAAATGTATGGCTTGATGCCTAAGAAATTGTAGGTGTAAACCCCAAAACCTGACCTAGAAGTTTCGACCGCATTCATGAGGTCACATTGGTCACCACAATGGCTAAGAACACAAAAACTATTTAATTTTTACAAAAACTTTTTCAATTCCGTTGTTGCTCAAGTTTAACATAATTCAGTAACAACTTATCTTCCAATTTTCCAAACACTAGTTTAAAACCTGATTAGCAACTCATGAATTGAATTTGTAACCAAAACAAATTTGGAAGTTTTGATAATTGAAGTTTCAAACGAAATTTTGCAATGTAAAATATTGCACTTTTACCTTGAATGAAAACCATAGATAGTTATTAAAAACCCATGCATGGAATCACAAATTTAGATCAAAATCAAAACCCACTCGAAAACAAATATCCATGCACAAGATCATAAAATATTCCAAAACCAGAAACCAAAACTTTACGAGCCCAAAACCAAAAACTCATACCACAGTCCTTATAAAAGTTATTACAAATCCAACTAAAGCACATTACCAAACTTCATGAATATTATTTAAAAACCCAAACTGAAATGAGAATTTCAGAGACATCTATTTGCTAAGTCCGACACCTATCCTCGTGAATTACCTAACAAGGGAAAAAAACTAAGGAAATGAGCTACGAAAGTTCGATGTGAGTATTAAAAAATCGTAGTTAAATAAAGTCGACCAGTTAACTAAAATTTACCATTACCTTAATCAAATCATTAACAGAGATCATATCAGATTGGCACATTAAATTATTATATCACTTAACAAACATGCAAAATGTATGCATGTGAAACTGCTCAATCACATAATAACCGAGACCATTTCTTAATTTGATATCATGTTAGAGTAGAGCGCCAAAAGTAACAAACATGCAAATTTTAATCATATGCAATATAACCCAAAACCCCACCTATCTAGCATATACACACCATCTTCAACCATCCATCACAAACCAAATAGGGTATACTAAACCTTTTCCAACCTCTACACACCAATGCTTGGGTTATGGTGGACCCATCCAACCGAAAAAACCTTATTATGGTCATTTGCCACTTGAGTTATTAAGTAGTCAAGCTGCTAATATGATTGCAATTTTATCGTCATATTTTAATAATGCAATTAAAACTGCCAAATCAATCTTCCTTCTCTTCATAATCGTATCCCAGACATAATGCATATTCAAGTTACATGGACTGTACAAATAATTCGAATCAGACATATTCATATTTTACTTTATGATACTCATGATCGTCTGAGTTAACAGAATCTACAATATGAAAAATTTCAAATTTACACATCTAATCAATCTTATAACACAAACTAATTTAACAGATCATAATAACCATTTGCAGAAATAATCAAAATTATTCATATTTATACAAATGTATAACATATCCATCAGTCAACCAACAACCAAAATTCATGTCCAAAACATTCTTTCAGAAACTTAAATGAGCAAGGGATCCCTCGGGAACAAAATGAAACAATTTGTAAAAAGTGCGAAAAATATGCAAAAATAGAACTACACTGTCGTGTGGGACGATCCAGACCATGTGACAGGCGTACATGAATATGCGGCTGAGAGACACGCCAGTGTGACTGAGATACACAACCGTGTGGCCAGACCATGAACTGTCTGTGCCCATGTGACAAAATTACACAATTTTGGAAGTAGGGGAGACACGACCATATGGCAGAAAGATACACCCATGTGACTGAGGCACATGCCCATGTGTGATAGACAAACTTTCCTAACAAGGGTTACATGGTCGTGTGGCCAACGTATGTGACCCACTGCAGGCCGTGTGACAAGAAAATCAACCTAACTTCTAAACCGGCACATGGCAATGTAGATCGCCAGTGTGCGGCGCACGCCTGTGTGGACCAAAAACCACACCAAATCTGAAACAAAACACGAATTTTAGCATTAAATCAACCTTCAATTACAAATGTTTAAGAACACACACCTAAAAGACGATTCCAATGCATAACAATCAACTGACACCCCTAAATTAAATCGATTTGAAAACTCAATTTTGCAACATGCTAAATCTATAAGAAGTTTAATTGAAACCATATATAAAAGAATTGAAGAAACTTATATAAAACAAAAAGGAAGCGACACTTACACCCATTTGGATTGACACTTGATTGAACGAAGAACAAGAAAACTAATAAACACTTGAGAAGGAAATTAACAATAGTGATGTTGGAACAAATTGAGGTGACAAAAAATAGTAAAATTGAAGTATACTGAAAGTGGACAAAGGAAGAATTAAAGAATAAGAATGAATTGAAAGAAACAAAATAATAGCAAAAGGATGCAGTAGCCAAAGAATAGCACAAATCTGAAATTTGGAAAAATGAAAGAAACTGATGTGAGGGAGAGAGAAAAGAAAAAATATGAGAAAAAAATGTGGCACTTTTTATTCTATTCTTTTTCAAAAATTAATAAAAATAAGAATAATAAGATAAATTTTAAAAAATTAACCTATGAGCTTTTTTTTAAAAAAAGTGCAACCAAATATAAAATAGTTTCCACTTAACGTACACGAGGATTCAAACATGAGACCTAAGGAAAAACAGACTCATAACCATTGAACCAATAGGCTCATTCTATTCCTAAAACACAAAAACTAACTTAACAGCCCTTCCAAAGCACTGACCTAACCAACAAACCTTAATATCTCTAGCCCCAATTTCGGGGTGTTATAGTAGATGAATTGGCTTGTGTTTGAAGGTATTTTTGACACACACGGTCTGTGACACGATCTGCGACATGGCCATCTATCCCACACAGTTGCATGACACGACCATGTGGCCTATTTGATTTTTTGTGTAAGTTTGTCTAGATGGTCTCAAAGAGTTACACAGCCTGGCGACACGTCCATGTAATCTTAAGTTACACGGGCTCAAGTTGTTACACGGTTTGGCCACATGTCCATGTCTTTGAGCCACACGGTCTGGGCCCTGTCACACGGTCATGTGATCCCTGTTTTTAGTTTTTACCATATCTTTCTATTTTATTTTAGATTAGTCCATACTTGTTTCTAAACTAATTTTAGGGTTCAGTAGGCTCAATTTAAGTCTCGTTTTCAAATGTATGCTATGAATGATGATTGTTTATTAATTTATGATGTTTAAATTAATCCTTGAATTGTCACTATATTATCAGTCTTGTTTACTGTCGTAATATCCTATAACCTTAATCCGACAATAGAAATGGGTTAGGGTGTTACAAGTAATAACTCTTGTAAAAAATAATACCTCTTAAAAAAATTATAATTCAATTCATACCCCTAATTTTTTTTTTTGGATTTGCCACTGTTATAAAACAAACATGTGGCCTTTTTTTTTGGAATAATACAAAAAAATATTTACCGAAATAATATGAACCGTGCATGGGAATCCCAAATCAACATGGCAATTGACGACTTAGGGTGACTACGAGGCAATGATTATGCATGAAAGAGACATGGAATCCTCGTAATCCTAAATCGACAGTCAACATTCCAAATAAGATTCTCGATAGCTTGTTATGTCAAAATTTTAAATTTTTTATATTTTTAAAATCATTTCTTTTTTTTTAATTTTAAAGAATTTAATTTTATAATTTTTTTAAAATATTATGTTTTTAATATTTTAAATTGTAACGCCCTGGATTTTTGAGTTGAAAGTTTTGAGATTTGTAATTAGGGTCTGCACATAGCTCGACCAATTATGTGTGTTTTCACATTTTAATTTTAGAATGGGCCTACTAGTCTGGTGGTTGGTTGTGTGTTGGTTTGTCTCTAGGTCCTTAGTTTGAGTCCTTTTGTGTACATTCTTGGGAAACAATTTTGCTTGAGTATTGCTTTTAAGTATAGAAGATTTTTTTATTATTTTATTTCTAGTTTATTTTTATTTTAGTTGTGGGAGAGAGAGAAAAAGGGGGGACCCTAATTTGTTTTACACGTTCCCACAATTCTCTGTTTCTTCTTCAGTTTTTTTTATTTTCATTTTTTTCTCTCTTTTCCCAATTTTGTTTTGTTGTTTACTTTTCTTGTGCCTTGATCTTTTGTTTCGAATCTCCAAGCGTTTTTGTTAGAGAAATTATTCACTAAGTCGTCAGTTGTGAATCAAAATTTGCGGGTTTTGAGGCATAGATCATTCTGGGCATTTTGATTGCGAATTAAGGTATGGGTTCTAAACTCTTCTTTTCCGTTATTGAAATACTGATTTGATTCTAGGTAATTCGACATAATGAGTGTTTTCTGAACTGTATAACTTGGTACTAAATTGCTTTGAAATTCGGCAACTAGAATGACAGAAATGTGCAAGTATACACAATCGCAACAAGGAATAAAGTGACAAGTAAATGTCGAGTTATTGTACCCACAGGGACTGTGAAAATAATTATTTATGAATGCAATTTAAAATACTTTAGTGGAGAAAATATTTTGATTTGACTAGTGATTAAAAAATATAAAACAAAGTAAAATAAATAAAATAAAATAAAGTTCTTATGCACGATTTCAGAAGCTGATTTTAATCAAGATAACATAATTGTGTTAGATTAATTACATTTCTTAACTTAGAAGTACTAAAATCATGTTTATGTTGTTACAAATAAATTCACAGCAACTCGGTAATTTGGTAACTTATGAACATACTGACCTACAAAAATCCATTCATCTCTTGACTATATCTCTATGTCAATTCAACCGATTAAACGAACTTTAATAGGCAAATGTGTTATTGCACATACATACTTATGAAATTAAAATAATTTCTTGTATTTATCTCTATGTCATTCAAACAATCAATTTAATCACATAAGCACATAAAAGATTACGTGAGGTGACAATGTATTTCTACCTTGAAACAGTTTAATCACAATAATATTGCAAGTTATGCAACGCAATTGTATTGCTCAATATTGTTGCTAATTTAGCCCTCAAGTACCTTAGATGATTAAACATGCACTGACTAAGTATCATGTCAATTAATTACAATTTTAACCTGTTTAAATAATTAATTCATTAGTTACCTTACAATTGTAACGCAAGAATAACTTAGTCATGGTTTTACTTAATCAAACATCTTACCGTGGCCTATAACAACACAAACACAATTTTAATAAATTAAGAAGACAAAATGCAATCAACCTAACACGAATTAAATTTAAGTCATATTAATTAAAAAACTCATATCAACAAAAATATTTATAGACATGTTCAACATAACAACAACAGAATTTAAAAACATAGGGAACAAAAAGCAAATTCGGTGTTTCTCCGTGGCTTGGCTGAGTTGCTCCACTATTCCTTCTTCACTTGGTCTGTCTAACCAAGGTTTCTATGAACACTTGAATGCTGCTCCAAATGATGGATGAACGACTCTTTTTCAAGAGGTGAAATTGGCAAGAGGACAAAGGAAAATGGATGGGAAAATAAAGAGAGAAAGTTGAGAGAGGAGAGAAGGGATGAGAATGTTGTCGTGTGTTGAAATGAGTAGAAAAGGGGGGGTTTATAGGGTTAGAGGGCTGCTAAAAATAGCTAAAATAATATTCCAAAGAGCCCTTCCATGGCCGGCCACACATGTGGCAAGTTTGAAGCTTTCAAACTTGCTATATTAAGGCTAGGGCAAATCTAGAAAGGCACTAAAAGAGGAGGGGTTTATTTGCAGTTTGACGAAATCTTCAAAGGCCTTTTTGCAAGCCAATTAATCTACCAAGTAATCTAATTGGGTCAGCATGCTGGACAGTTTTGGGCTGCCCAAAGCTTGGTTGGTTCGATTCTCTCGGTTCAGCTCAACTGGGCCACATTTCATAATTAATTAATAATAATTTAGTTAACCCAAATTAAATTAGATTAAATTTAAAATTAATTATATTATGAATTAATAAAAATAATTTGGACCGTCTTTAACTGGAAAATTCATTCGTCTTGATGCTTCAAAAATTGCTTCTTGGTTTTGTGTTTTTAGCAGTGACTATCGAGCCAATTTTCACCCTTTGTGCAAATCTGTTGAAAATGACCAAAATTAATCAAAATTTATTATAAAATTAATTAAAATTAATTATGTTAATATTTTAAGTAAAAAATAATTACTTTATAATATTTATATATTTTTTGACAATAATTTTACTGAAACTATATGAATTTGAGTTAAAAAGGGTATGAAAAAGTGTGTATATTTTCGTGTTTCCAGCAACCCTTTTCGTTTGATTTGGTAGTTGAGCAATTGAGGTTTTTGGCTTTAAATAGTATGAATTCAGTTTAATGTGGTGTGTTTCTGAAATACTTTGATTAAGGGTCGTTTTAGTGATTAGAAAACAAGACTTTTAGTCAATTTTGGTGTGGTTTTGTGACCACACAGGTGGCCACACGGGCGCGTGCCCCCACACGGGTTGTTCACATGGCTGCGTGCATTTGGTATTTAGGGTTTTCGAGCTAATCTGGGTGCCACATGACCTGGCCACATGGCTGTGTGGCTAATTTGGAGAAATTAGTCGATTTTCACACGGTCGTGTCCCCTGGGCACACTGTCGTGTATGTTTGGGAATTAAGGATTTAGTGTTTTGGTGCCACACGGCTGTGTGGCTAAGTTTGGGATTTATGGATCCCACACAGGCATGTGTTTTGGACACACGGTCGTGTCTGGTGGGCAATCGGGCATGTGAGACCCTCACACGGCCGTATCTGCCTTGCACTCTATTTTAGCTCAAACGAACAGATAGTTACATGACCAGATCACACGGCCATATCCCTAGGTCACACAGACGTGTGCCTCCTTCCACACGGGCGTGCGGCCTTGCGCATGGGCGTGTTGACCCCCCACACGGCCTAGGCATTTCCACACGGTCAAAGCACACGGCTGTGTGGCCTAACCTCGCCAAATTTTGTTCTATGTCAAATTAAAGCTTGATTGTGATTAAATGTTCTAACTCCTACTAAGTCTTAGCAAGTGTGACCAGGACTATGATTCATCCTAGACTGGTGTGTTTATATATAGATATAACTTTTATTTAAGAAGATTGTTTGATTGTTACTTGAGGTTACTATGTAATTGATTCTCAATTCGGGTAAATGAATGTATGCATTTTTGGTTCTGAGTGTTGGTGTGTGGTGCCCATTCTGTGACTACACAGAAATTCTATAATTGATTGATTGGATGTGAGTTTCTGTGTCTGAATGATTGTCTGGAAATTTTGTATTTTGATTATTTATGCCTGTCTACATACATACATTTGCATAAAACTTTTGGGGTTTCGTTGTGAAGAGAAGGAAGACTATTCTAATCTGGCAGTTTGAACTACGACATATCTGTACAGCGGTTTACTGCACTGTAACGCATATATGTCAGGTTTACTGCGTATTATTATTTGATCTGGTAGTTTAAACTGCAACATATTTGTACAGTGGTTTACCACATTGCATTGTACTACATATACGCTAGCCTTGCTGCGTATTATTATCGAGTGGCTTAGTCCACATACATTGTGTGTAGGGTTGGATGGGCCTTCCGAGGTTCTAGTGGTATATTTCGTTGGATGAGCTTAAATAGATCTTTTGGGGTGTGATTGGGGGACGGAGAGGTGTTTTGGCTGGATGAATGGTTTTTTTTATCACTTGATTGCATTCATACGCATCTGTTTGAGTGTTCTGGATGCAAGATTATCTGACTGTATTCTGTCTGACTGAATAACACTTGTGACTGAGTGTCTGCATGTGACATAGTGTGTTTGAATTGTTACGTTCTGTTGGGACGTTGGTTCCAGGCTTACTTTCTGATTCTGTGTATATCTGTAAGTATGTTTCGTTATTAAATTAAGTTCTGTAATTCTGTTATTAGTCATGTGTCGAACTCACACTAAGCTCATGTAGCTCACCCCCTCTAGTGTTTTCCCTTGTCAGGTAAATTCACATGTTCTCATGCTGGACTTGGTATTCTCATGCTGGACTTGGTATGCGGAGGTCTTAGAAGCATCACGATTTTAAAACTGGTTAATAAAATGTTTTCTGTAAATCTGATTTTTATGTAAACGATTTTGGACTATAAGTTCTACTTTAAAATACTGTAATGTTTCTCTGGTTGTTAAACTAAAATTTCCCACGATCACTTCGGTGATCAATGTGACTTCCAAAATTCGGTTTAAACTTCTAGGTTGGGTTTTGGGGCATTACAGAAATATGAAAATTAATTTTTAAAACTTATTAAAACTTTTTATGTACTTTAAAAGGGTGAAGACTAAATTGAAAAGAAATTGTAAATTTTGATGGCTAAAAAGATATTTTACCTTTGACAGCATTCACTTTAATGACAAAAAAAGATGGAGGGACAAGATTTCTAAATAAACAATGTATAATGATTCAATGTCTCAAAATTAAAAGTATAATAACTAAATTTTAATATTTAAAAGAGTATAAGGACCTGGCATATTTAAGCTTATAAATTATACACAGTAGATGATGCATCAAATACAACGTATCAAGTAGCTTAAAATGGATTAAATGGCATATAAATGTTTTAAAAAATCATAAAGACTAAAAAGCAAGTAGATTCCATTTTAAAAATGGCTTGAATTTTTAAAATTATTTTTAAAATGTTTTAAACAATGTATAATCGATAGAGCATTCTTTCAATAGATTCAGTAGGTCTGGCTTGAAAGCGCATACGTTTTAGTAGATTCATTAGGTATGGCTCGAAAGCGCATATGTTTCAGTAGATTCACTAGGTATGGCTTGAAAGTGCATATGTTTCAGTAGATTCACTAGGTATGGCTCGAAAGCACATACGTTTCAATAGATTCACTAAGTTTGGCTCGTCTAAGCACCAGTCAGTATACCAGTGGGTAATGCTTGCTGATCTCATTCGGTATATAATATAAAATTCAATAATAGTATATTAACAAAGAGTTCAAGGATTATTACAAGCATAAATAAATGCATGAACTTACAAGATTGATTTATAGTAATGACTCATAGTATCTCAATCAGTGATCAATGCCATTTCAATTCATTATTTCCATTTTCAATTACACACATCAATATAATCTAATATTATGCAATTAGGTTCCTATAATCTATTTAAAAATGTAGTAAAATTAAACCGTACGAACTTACCCATATTCACAGTTTTTTTATCTCTTTTGTGCGATTCAGGATATATTAACCGATTCCATAGATCTATGTAGTTCCAAAAAAGTTCCATAGATCTATGTAGTTCCAAAAAAGAATTTATTTATCTTATTATTAATCAAGGATTTCGTATATAGCTAGAACGACCCTCACAAATTGCGACTACTAATTTGTTAAGAATTAATCGAATTGAAGCTATAGCGTCATCATTTGCTAGAATCGAAATATCTGCGAGATCGGGATCGCTATTTGTATCGATTAAACAAATTGTTGGAATTCCCAAAGTGATACATTCTCGCAGAGCAGTATATTCTTCTTGCTGATCAACGATGATTACAATATCGAGCAATCTCGTCATATATTTAATCCCGCGAGATATGTTTGCAAGCGAGATAATTGTCTCTTCAACATAGTTGCATCTATTTTCGGAAGACGGTTGAGTCCCCGTCTTTTGTTACATTCTCAAGTCCACGAACTTATGAAGCCTCGTTTACGTAGTGGGCCAATTTGTTAACATACCACCGAGCCATTTTTATTAACATAATGACACCGAGCCCTTATTGCAGCGCCACCAAATACACATCCATATTTCATTTTCAGTTACTAAGGCTCAAACACAAAACATTTATCAAACCTTTCCAATTTCGGCTCAATAGCCACACACAAAACATGATTTCAATTGACTTTACAACGTAGTCCCTACAGCATTAAATTTTATCCATATAATATGACAAATCATTTCAATATAATTCAAGTAGGGTCATTACTCGAAGACTTACCTCGGATGTTGTCGAGCGATTTCGACGCTATTCGATCACTTTTCCTTCTCTTTATCCAACTTTGGTCCTCTAAGCTCTTGAGCTAATTCAAACAAATTTACTTCTCAATCAAACACATACATACGGCTACCATATACAATTCAAAAACCAATTCATTATTATCATTTGTCCATATTTTAGCTTTTAGCATATTTGGTCATTAAGCGACCTATTTAATCTTCAAGCATTCATTTCAAATTTTAATTAAACAATGTCGAATGCCATTAAATTACTAATGCTACACACAACATATGCATAAAATTCATCCATACATAACCTATTGCTCATTGGTCATTCATCTCTCAAACTTATCAAAGCTTCATATCAAACCTCCCTAGCCGATTATACGTATAAGCACATAATGCGCATTTAGCATTTTATTTACTTCATGATACATTCGGCCTTGGCATAATTTCATTAAAAAATCCTATTAGCCACTTCACCAATCAATCATATCATCCCTAGCCGAATACACATTTTTTTCATTCATCCTAACAAAATCTTATCAAGCTTAAATCCCCATTCCATCACTTTTAAAATGCCAATGTTACAAGAAATGTTACCTAAATTCACATTCGCAACTACACATACAAGCCGATTTTCTTCCTATCATCCAATTTAACATGAATCACAAACCTAAACCCTCAATAGCTACTATGGTAAAGTCCTAGTCATGCCAAAATCAAAATTCCTAGCATGGGCTACCTAAAGAACTTGATAACTAGTTCAAATCTCAAACCATCTAACATACTTATCAAGTGTATACAACATTACTACCATTTTATCTCAAGTCATACTCATAAGCACATCCATCCAAACACATTGTTACTTAAACATCATTAAACCTTACCCATATCACATTTACTCATTAAAACATGAAGAAGGTAATCAAATTTCTTCACTAACAACCATGGCAGATAAGCTTCATTCACCACCCAAGTCCAAAATTTTAACATAGGCTAATTAAAGAACTTAGTAATTAACTTAATTTAAGCTAAAATTCCAAAATCTAACATGAATTACTAACCTTGTTTTGAGCTTAAGACAACAAGAATGCTATATCCCTTTCTTCCATTAAGTTTCGCCAAGCTAGAACCAAGGATACAAGCTTTGTTTTCATTACCCTTTTCTTTTCTTTCTTTTATTTATTTCCTTTCTTTTGCATAAAATAATAGTCATTTAATTAAGATTTAATACATATTATATATATGTGACCATCATGGCCACCACCACTTATAAAAATAAGAGTATTTGACATACAAAACCATTGTTTTGCATGCATGATTCAATTAGTCATCACACATTTCCTATCCTACTTTCAAAGTTTACTACTAGGTCCTTTTAGTGAAATTCACATTTATAACTCTAAATCAAAACATCAAAATGTCACACAATTAACACATATTATAGGCATCAAAATGAATATTAAATTATTTTATGCCTCGATTTTGTGGTCGAAACCACATTCCACTAGGGTCCTTTTCACGATATGATGCACAAGGAGATTGAGGTGTATGTTGATGACATGATTGCCAAATCTCGAACGAAGCGGAGCATATTGAAGTCTTGAGGAAGTTGTTCTTGAGATTGAGGAAGTTTCATTTGAAGCTTAATCGGCAAAGTGCATCTTGAGCTAGGTCAGAAAGTTATTGGGCTTTATGGTTAGCGAAAGGGAATAAAAGTTGACTGACAAAGTTAGAGATATCACGAATTGCCTCCACCACGTACTCGGAAAAGAAGTTGGGTTTTCTTGGAAGATTGAATTATATCGCTCGGTTTATTTCACAATTAACAGAAATGTGATCCTATATTTCGCCTCCTTAGAAAACACAACCAAGGTACTTGGGATAAAGAATGCGAATGCCTTTGATAAGGTTAAGCAATACTTGTTAAACGCTCGATGTTATCTCGCCTAGTCCAAATAGACCATTAATTACGTACTTATCGGTGTTTAGTAATTCTATGGGATGTGTGCTTGACCAACATGAAGAGTCGGGAAGAAAAAGAAGGCGATATATTACCTCGTGAAGAAATTCATAGAGTGTGAGATGAGATATTAGCCAATTGAGAAGTTGTGTTGTGCTTTAATCTGACGACTTGAAGGTTGAGGCAATATATGCTATATCACACGACTTGGCTAATTTAAGCTTGATCCATTAAAGTACATGATGGAGTCAACAACCTAAATGAAAGAATGGCAAGGTGGCAAATCTTTTCTGAGTTTGATATAGTCTATGAGTCAAAAACTATAAAAGGAGGCGATAGCAGAATTTCTAGCTAGCGAGCTCTAGAAGATTATGAACCATTAAGCTTTGATTTCCCTAATGAGGAGTTGATGTATGTGGCAACTATTGAAGAACATCCATGGAAGTGAACTTCCATGATGAAATGGAATTAGGGTCTTGGTATCCCAAAATGGTGATCATTATCCATTTACATGTAAATTGGTTTTTTGCCACGAACAATATGGCGAGTATGAAGCATGCATCATGGGGATTGACTGACCAAAGAGTGGAAAATTAGAACCCTCAAGTATATGGAGACTCTGTTGGTAATTTATCGACTTTGGGGTGAATGGAAGACAAGGACCCCAAATTGATTCATTATCGAAAGGTAGTTTTGGAGTTACTTGAGGAGTTTGATAATATCACCTTCAATTATCTCCCGAGGCAAATCGGATGGCGGATGCTTTAGCAACAGGCTTCCATGATTAAAGCAAATAAAAAGAGGATGTTAGACCAATTCAAGTAAGTATTTACGAGGTTCCAGACATTCTTTGTAACATTGAAAAAGAGGAAAGGATGACCATCCTTAGTATCAAGATATATTACGATATGTGAGATCGCGAATATCTGACGAGGCGAGAATGATAAAAGAACTTTAAGGAGGTTAGCTGCGAATATGTACTAGATGGGATATCCTTTATAAAAGAAGGAAAGATCAAGTACTTTTGAGATGTGTCAATGCTGTGGAAGCTAGACAAATCTTGGAAGAAGTATATGAAGGCGTTTGTAGGACACATGCTAATGGCTTTACAATGGCAAGGCAAATCATGAGGTTTGGATACTATTGGTCTACTAAGGAAGGAGATTGTATCAACTATGCCAAGAAATGTCATAAATGTCAGATATATGGGGATAAGATTCATGTGCCACCTTCACCCTTACATGTTATGACTTCCCACGGCCCTTTCCATGTGGGGATAGATGTCATTGGGCCAATATCACCAAAAGCTTCAAATGGGCATCGTTTCATTTTCATAGTCATCGACTACTTCACGAAATGTGTAGAGGCACCTTCATATGCTAGTGTTACCAAGTCGTGATGAAGTCGATTCTTGAAAAAGGAGATTATTTGTCGGTATGGAATGCTTGAGAGGATTATATCGGATAATGCATTGAACTTGAATAACAGACATGATTGTGGAAGTTTGCGACCAATTCAAGATCAAACATCATAATTCATCTCTATATCGCCAAAAATGAATGGGGCGTTGGAAGCGCCAACAAAACATCAAGAAGATAGTGGGGAAAATGATGAGACCTCAGAGATTGGCATGAGAAATTACCATTTGCACTTTTGGCCTATCGAACACTATCGAACCTCTCTTGGAACTCCTTTCTCATTGGTTTATGGGATGGAGGCGTTGTTACCTATTGAAGTGGAAATACCTTTTCTTGAATTTTATCGGAGATAAAGTGGATGAAATAGAATGGATTCAATCGCGGCATGATCAATTGAATTTGATTGAAGAAAAAGAGGTTAAGGGCTATTCGTCATGGTCGATGTATCGAAAGCGGATGATCGAGCTTATGACAAGAAAGTTCATCCAAGAAATTTCAAGAAGGGACTTTATCTTGAAGATCCTTCCCATAGAAGGACTTTAGAGGAAAATAGGTGCGAAATTGGGAAGGGTTGTATGTTGTGAATAAGGCTTTCTCTGGTGGTGCCTTGATTTTGTGAAATGGATGGGAAAAGTTTACCCAATCTAGTGAATTGACTCAGTCAAAAGTACTTTGTCTAAAAAAGGAAGTCAAGGTGAAAACCCACAAAGGAGCTTTGATACTTCTAAAACTTCTAAAAAATAAAAATAAAAATAAAAAATGGAGAGGCCAGGTGAAAACCCAAAAGGCATACAGAGACCAAAGGGTTTGAGTTAAAAACCAAAAGTGCTCAAATTTGAAAAGCATCGTTGACTGGCTATACCAGTTGAAAAGATAGAGTATGTTACATACTGGGTCATCAACAAAATACTTTGGATCTTCTAAACACATGATAAACTCAAAACAGTCTTCATGGAATTTGTATATAGAAGCCCAAGTTGTGATATGTTGGACGTCGATTTTTGTCATTTTACTATCTTTGGATTCTTTTCTTCTCAAAGATATTATTTGATTAATTTCCTATTGTATTCGATGATTTATCTAACTATTCTCAAGATTAAATTGTCTTCTATTATAAAGTGTGTTGCATTGAAATAATGATTGATGAACTAAATATTTTTACAAGCGAAGTTTTGCATATTACTCGAAAATTTCTAGAAATACAAGAAACTAAAGAACAATTGTTTGAAGAATTCCCATGAGTAAAGGTCGGAGGTATTCAAGAAAATTTCTTTAGTTCAAAGGATAATTGGACAATTCAAGCGATTCAATCGTGGAGGATGATCGTCTTATTGGTCATAACGTTAGGAGAATGGTACAATAGGACCAATCGATTCAAAACACATGAGCGGAGTATGATTGATACTTTGAGTAAAATAAAGGTGGAACTTTGATGGATGAGCGAGTAAAGACGTCCGAAATAGGAATCATTTTCATAATATTTTGCATCATAATATGTCTAGGAGCATTTGACTCATTTCGATCATGTCACCTTAATCATCGGGCATGAGCACATATGCATTCTCACAGTTACACCTTTAAAGGACAATATAGATCAGCGATAGCGATTTGGCGTCTATATATTGTCGAAAGAAGTAGATCGAAGATATGAGTTTGGCGTCTCGTATTGGCGGAAGCGGATCGAAGATAACAAATTTGGCGTCTGTATTAACAAAGAGCGGACCGATAGCATTTGGCGTCTCTGTATTGTCGAGAGAGCAAATTGAAGATAACGAGTTTGGCGTCTCAGTATTACAGAAGCAGATTGAAAAATAAATTTGGCGTCTGTATTGTGAAGCGAGATCGAAGATGATGAGATTTGGCTCTGTATTGACGAGAGCGGTCGAAGATGTGATTTGGTGTCTCTGCAGTATTGTCGATAGATCGAAGATAGTCGATTTGACATCTCTGATTGTCGGAAGCGATTGAAGATAGCGATTGGCTTCTCTGTGTCGGAGAGCGGATCAAAGATATGATTTAGCATTTCTATATTGGCGGAGGCGGATCGAAGATGCAGTTGGTGTCTCTGTATTGTCGGAGCGGTCGAAGATAGCAAATTTGGCATTTACGTATTGAGAAGCGGATCAAAGATAGCGATTTGGCGTCTCTGTATTGGCGGACGGATCGAAGATAGCGATTTGGTGTCTCTGTATTGACAAAATGCGATCGAAGATATGATTTGTCGTCTCTGATTGACAAAGAGCGGATCGAAGATAACATATTTGTTGTCTGTATTGACAAAGAGCGGTCGAAGATACAGTTTAGCGTTTACGGCGTGTTGAGATGATTGAAGATGTGATTTGGCATCTCTGATAACAGAAACGGATCGAAGATAACATATTTGGTGTCTGTATTGTGGAGGATAGATCGAAGATGATGATTTGGCTTCTCAAGTATTGGCAAAGTAGATCAAAGATTTCATCTTGGTGTTCTGAGTTTGCAAGGAGCGGGTTGAAGATGGCGATTTGACATTCCTCGATTCACGATGAAGCAAGTTTGAAGCTATTAGAATACCTTTGAGGAAGATAAGGATCAAGATTTGAGACTAGGCTGGTAGGACAAATTTGGTCCTTTTATAATCTTCTCTATTCATTACCACGATAATGAGCAAAAGAAGTAGCTATAATAGCCCAAATTTGCCGGGCCATAAAATAAATAAATAAGCGAGAAACAAAAATTAAATAAATTAATAAAAGTTTTACAATCCATTTAAAACCCAAAATTGTTAGCCCATTTACATAGCCCAAAGGACCCATTAACCTATACAGGTTACACCTAAAACCCAATAGCCCAAATACCCAAACTGGACCCAAACTAGCAAGGCCAATGCTAAGCAAGATAAAACCCTAGGGTTTCGAAACTTACACCAAGTACCCCAAGCGTCACGCCCTTTCGTCTCGCGCCATTCGTTGGGCTTCGCCAGGCGCCATGACTCGGCTCCATATAACGTCGTAATCAAGCGCACGAATCGGCCTTGACGTATTACGCCACCGGTTCTCATTGTTACCTTAAAAAGGAAAGAAACAAGAGAGGCGAAACAAATATAGCAAGAAACAAAATCAAGATCGTAAATATATTTTTTAGGTGGCTATAAAAGCCCGAATCAAAACGATGTAAGACTACGGTTTTTTATATACACATATATACAATAAAAGACCAGTAGTAGATTAAATAAAAGAGATGTGATTATTTCATTTTTTTCTCGTTTATAAATATATACAAATATCGTAAAATAAAGCGAAAAAGACTTACTTAGGATTGCGTCAAAAAATGAAGCTTTCGACTTCGATCGCTTTATGGCGGAGTTATTGGCGCGTGGCGTGGGAGCCGAGGGCGGAGGCTCGACGAAGCTCAAGGTTGGCCTCAATCCTCTTTCGAGAGGTTTTTGTTTTTTAAAGATGGGTTTAAAATGATTTTTAGGCTGAAAATTGGCTTTTATAGCCTCATAGAAATGGCGTCGTTTTGCTTAAAATGATAAGATTCAAAACGGCGTCGTTCAAAGCCGAGATCCGCGCATTTTTGTTTAAAGGGCAAATTGCCCCATTAATCCTTCCACATTTTTAATTTCATTTTATTTTATTTTAATTTGACCTTGACCTTTTATTTTGTTGCAATTTGGTCCTAGCTGCAATTATAAAACTTATTTTGGGAAACGACACGTTTTGGGATTAGGGTCAAATTACCCAATGAGTCCCTTAAGCTTTATAGCGTGTTTCAATTAGGATTTTTTTAAAATTTTACCCTAGAGATTTGTTTCCATTTAATTTTTTCCTTTCTATTTTTTCATATACAATTTATTTTAAATAATTTATATATTATTTATTTTACTATAAATATTATGTATATATATAAATGATTTATTATATATATCATTTTTACTTATCGCTATTTATTATTATTATTTATCTAAGTTTTATTTATATATTTTATAATATATTATATCATTTTACTATATATATTATTCATTATATTATTTTTATTATATTTTATATTACTTCAATATTTATTATTATGTATAATTTTAAAAATTTGCATACTATTATTAAATAATATATATATCATTGTTAATTATTTAGCATATTATGAAAAATTCTAAAATTTATTATAAAGTTTTGCACATATTTAATATAGTATTATTTATATAAATATATATATTAAGCTATTATATCATAAAATATATTTGTATTTTTAAAATTACTCTTTTATTAATTATATATTACTTTAAATATTTTTTTCCTCATTTATTTTTCAAATTGTTTTTTCAAATTGTTTGTTTTATCCTTTTGTATTTATTTGGTATTGTTTTAATATGTTAATTTTATCTCATGGGATATTTGTTATTTATATTTTGTTATTGTTATATATTCGTATGAAAATTGATTATTTATGTCGTTATTTTAATATTATATTCGCATGAAATACTATTATATATGTGTAATTTGTGTTGTTATATTCATTATTTTGCTATTTTGTATTTTGCATTAAATAATAATGTGTGTATATTTATGTTATTATATATGCATGAATGTTAATGTATATTTTGTAATTTATGTCGTATTTATCATTTTCTATATTATATTTGCATGAAATGTTAAAGTATGTAGTTTAATTAGTTTAATATTGATCTTTTTAATAGGTTAAATGCATCATCGCTTTTAAAGTTTTATATTTCATTTAATCCAAAGGAATTTTAGAAAAGCAATATCTTTTGTATTTAGGAATTAGAAGTAATGCCCTAACATCTTTGGGTTGCGATTTCCCGTTTGTCAAAATATCCTTTTAAATAGATTTTGTAAATCACAAGATGATTTTAGTTACTAAAGTTTAAGAATATCGTTCGAATCATCTTGGATGTGATGTTTGTCTTTTGAAAAAGAATCTCGATTTTCAGCTCAAATTATTCAATTTTTTAAAAATGATCCTTTTGTTAAATTCTTTGAAACTTTTGACATTAAGACAAAACTATTCAATTTGGTACCAATATTGGGCGTTGCAAGGGTGTTAATCCTTCTTCGTGCATGTAGACTCCGAACCTATTTTCTCGCATTTTCATGGACTAAAATGTTTTATAAAAGTGATCCAACCACACCAAAAAGGTTGGTGGCGACTCTCGTTTTAAAGAAAACATCCCTTTAAAAAGAGGTTTCGACAAATGACATAAGGAAGCATGTGGTCTAGTGGTGGTGGTGTCATTAAGGTTGCAAGTGAGCACAGGTTCAACTCTTGGCTCTTGCAATTTATTTTAGTTTTCTTTTTAAGGAACACGGACTTTGGCCTATAGACCTTGTAATTAATTGAGGCTAAAATGGTGACAGAAAGAGCATGTGGTGGAGTGACAAGGTGGCGTGTTACATAGCTGTGAGGTTTAAGGTTCAAGTCTTGGGATGCATAATGGAGTATTTATTTGGAATGGAACTTTATGGTTGAAGTGGTCATAAAAAATAAGGAATTTTCCTAATGGTTGAAAGTAATCCTACATCGAAGCTAACATGAGAATTGGCGGCAAATAGGCGAACAAGATGAGTTAGTGATCACTAGTTTTAGGAGGATTATTTCATACCTACTTAACCAAGGTTGGTGATCGTGGACTTGACGCGTTCTCACAAAGGTGTCATGTCGCTACGACTTAAGTAGTTACGGTGTGGGCCCCATACGGATAAATGCAATTTGTGATAATTATTGGATGGACTATGTAGGTCACATAGTGTATCTAAATTTGGCTAAATAGGCCACACGAGGGTGTGGGCCCACTTGGGTCGGTAATAGGCCTTATGCCCATTTGCACCGTTATGTCTGTTTAGGTTACTTAAGTCACTCGAGGTGACGGTGGACCTTCTGTTGGGTTGTTAAGACCGGTTTGTAAAATCACTAAAATATCCTTGTAGTGTAAAATGACGGTAATGCCCTGCATGGTAGAATGACGATTATGCCCTTATGTTCCGTATCACTAATGTATATATGATTGTCTTGAGTATGACTTTGCATGCCGCGTCTTGGTATGACTTTGCATGCGTAATATTTATAACATGACATGTTGCATGGGGTTGGGTTATTATGAGACGGAGGAAGTTATGCGACTGTGGCAGATTCTGTACAAAACTTTCAACCTGATACTTATTGCTTATAGCCGTTACATTAGCTGGCGTTCTTTGTATTTCTGACCTTTAGTCATTCTATCTCTGACATTGAGTCGATTCTGTTGACTTAATGCCGCAATCTGCTAAGCTTGGTGTGTGAAATGGGTGGGTCGATTTTATCCCCATGGTGTGTTGGTTGGTATGGGTGGTGTGTTGGTTGGAAAATTTGGTGGAAATCATCGCATATCTGCGAAATCTGATTACGTATTGGGCTTAAGGCACACAATCTTTGTGATGAGCTCGGGCCCGGTTGTTTACGCATCCGAGTATATTTGACGTTTGTATTATAAGGATTACACTGAGTTTTCGCAAACTCACCCTTACGTCTAACTATCTGGGTAATCCCCAACCTTAGGCGATTTGGAGCCGCGAGGACTCGAGGTGGCCACGACGCGATGCTCTGTTGTAGACTTTTATTTGAATTTTATGTTTTGAGGTTTTAATTACGTAATAAGGCCATTGAGGGATTAAATTTTTAATTGGGCTTTTCATTTCTTATATTAAATGCTAGTCTAGGAAAACTTGAGTTTTCAAAACATTCACGATTTTCAAAATGCTTGCCATTTAAGTTGAATTAATATTCCAAAGGAAAATAGTTTGGCAAATGTTTGTGACAGATGATTTGCTAACCCGTACAAAAGGTTTTAATCGGTAACTTCGATTCTTGAACGACGCTTTGATGCAACCTTGATTCTACTTTAACATCTAGGCCGAGTTTGGGTGTTACACAATATTGAATTATGTAATGTTAAAATATGATGGTTGCATGCAAATTAGGTAAGTTTGATTTGTCTTTTGTAATTTAATGATAAAGTTTACTAAGGAGGAATGGGTAAAATCATAGGTTATTTTGATAGCCGTATGGATGAGTAATGATTTTGTTGTATATTTGTGAAATTTTAATTTGTTATTTAGCATATGAAATAGGTAGGTTGAATTGGTTACATTTGCAATTAAGTTTGATCTTTTGGAAATATTTGTATGTACTTGTATAATTTTTCCCATTTTTTTGTGGGGTATAATTCAACTTAGCTAATATGTGCATGTACAAAGCTCATAAATAACATATATTGATATTAGTTAATTTTATGATTTGATAGAGCTAGTTGTGGTTTAAATATGCACAAGTGGGTAAGTTTTATAATGGATGTTAATGGATGTATTGTTGTAAATTGAGTATATAAAAGTGACATATGATTGATGATTAAATAGGTGTCCAAATGCACTATATAGCCATAAGATTGCTAATGAAAATATAATGTATCGTATTATGATATGATGTTTTATAATAGTAAAATATTTTGGTTAGTTGGTTAAGTAGTACACATGAATGAATGTTATAATTTTGTGATGTATGGATCGAATGTTGTTATTATAAAGCATGTATAATATTCACTTAATGCATGTTAATTGGTTCAAATTTTGGGATTAGATTATTGATTTGAAAAGGTTGTGTTATCAAGTATGATTTACCTATGTGTGAAGTGGCTAGTGAAACATGACTAGTTTTGGTTGGTTACGTAACTAATATGTGAAATTTTGATTTATATGATTGAACTAATGATTGCTATTCGAGTTTTAAAATTTTGGAAATAAACGATATATATTTTTGTACTTGTAAATGTATTATATGAGCGTGCCTTATTCGGTGTGAATCACGGGTTAGGGTGTTACATAAATAGTTGATTATAGCATATGTTAGTTTGAAATTATTGGATGATTGAAGAAGGTTAATATGCTGATTATGTCTTGTTTTTCATGGTTGTTGTTTATGTCGAAATGTGATGCCAATAAGGGTATATTGATTAGGCACATAGGTTGAATGTGAATGGACATATTTTGGCATGTTTTGGTACACTTTGAATAGGTTAATGTGATGGTAAATGTATGGCTTGATGCCTAAGAAATTGTAGGTGTAAACCCCAAAACCGACCTAGAAGTTTACCGCATTCATGAGGTCACATTGGTCACCACAATGGCTAAGAACACAAAAACTATTTAATTTTTACAAAACTTTTTCAATTCCGTTGTTGCTCAAGTTTAACATAATTCGTAACAACTTATCTTCCAATTTTCAAACACTAGTTTAAAACACGATTAGCAACTCATGAATTGAATTTGTAACCAAAACAAATTTGGAAGTTTTGATAATTGAAGTTTCAAACGAAATTTTGCAATGTAAAATATTGCACTTTTACCTTGAATGAAAACCATAGATAGTTATTAAAAACCCATGCATGGAATCACAAATTTAGATCAAAATCAAAACCCACTCGAAAACAAATATCCATGCACAAGATCATAAAATATTCCAAACCGAAACCAAAACTTTCGAGCCCAAAACCAAAACTCATACCACAGTCCTTATAAAAGTTATTACAAATCCAACTAAAGCACATTACCAAACTTCATGAATATTATTTAAAACCCAAACTGAAATGAGAATTTGAGACATCTATTGCTAAGTCCGACACCTATCCTCGTGAATTACCTAACAAGGGAAAAAACTAAGGAAATGAGCTACGAAAGTTCGATGTGAGTATTAAAAATCGTAGTTAAATAAAGTCGACCAGATTAACTAAAATTTACCATTACCTTAATCAAATCATTAACGAGATCATATCGATTGGCACATTAAATTATTATATCACTTAACAAACATGCAAAATGTATGCATGTGAAACTCAATCACATAATGAGACCATTTCTTAATTTGATATCATGTTAGAGTAGGCGCCAAAAGTAACAAACATGCAAATTTTAATCATATGCAATATAACCCAAACCCCACCTATCTAGCATATACACACCATCTTCAACCATCCATCACAAACCAAATAGGGTATACTAAACCTTTTCCAACCTCTACACACCAATGCTTGGGTTATGGTGGACCCATCCAACCGAAAAAACCTTATTATGGTCATTTGCCACTTGAGTTATTAAGTAGTCAAGCGCTAATATGATTGCAATTTTATCGTCATATTTTAATAATGCAATTAAAAGCGCCAAATCAATCTTCCTTCTCTTCATAATCGTATCCCGGACATAATGCATATTCAAGTTACATGGACTGCACAAATAATTCGAATCAGACATATTCATATTTTACTTTATGATACTCATGATCGATACAGGTTAACAGAATCTACAATATGAAAAATTTCAAATTTACACATCTAATCAATCTTATAACACAAACTAATTTAACAGATCATAATAACCATTTGCGAGAAATAATCAAAATTATTCATATTTATACAAATGTATAACATATCCATCAGTCAACCAACAACCAAAATTCATGTCCAAAACATTCTTCGAAACTTAAATGAGCAAGGATCCCGGGAACAAAATGAAACAATTTGTAAAAAGTCGAAAAATATGCAAAATAGAACTACTGCATTGGTGGGACGATCGAGACCATGTGATGATGCATGAATATCGGTGAGACACGCCCGGTGTATTGAGATACTAGCCGGTGGCAGGACCATGAATCTGTGCCCATGTGACAAAATTACACAATTTTGGAAGTAGGGAGACACGACCATATGGCGAAAGATACACCCATGTGGTGAGGCACATGCCCATGTGTGATAGACAAACTTTCCTAACAAGGGTTACATGGTCGTGTGGCCGCGTATGTGACCCACTCGTAGTGTGACAAGAAAATCAACCTAACCTAAACTAGGCACATGGCAATGTAGATCGCCAGGTGTGCGGCCTGCACTGTGTGGACCAAAACCACACCAAATCTGAAACAAAACAATTTTAGCATTAAATCAACCTTCAATTACAAATGTTTAGAACACACACCTAAAAGACGATTCCAATGCATAACAATCAATGACACCCCTAAATTAATCGATTTGAAAACTCAATTTTGCAACATGCTAAATCTATAAGAAGTTTAATTGAAACCATATATAAAGAATTGAAGAAACTTATATAAAACAAAAAGGAAGCGACACTTACACCCATTTGGATTGACACTTGATTGAGCGAAGAACAAG
This sequence comes from Gossypium arboreum, assembly GCF_025698485.1. NCBI lineage: Eukaryota > Viridiplantae > Streptophyta > Magnoliopsida > Malvales > Malvaceae > Gossypium > Gossypium arboreum. Next base: position 10,878,199 of record NC_069072.1, on the reverse strand, counting down.
AAAACTAATAAACACTTGAGAAGGAAATTAACAATAGTGATGTTGGAACAAATTGAGGTGACAAAAATAGTAAAATTGAAGTATCTTGAAAGTGGACAAAGGAAGAATTAAAGAATAAGAATGAATTGAAAGAAACAAAATAATAGCAAAAGGATCACATTAGCAAAAGAATAGCACAAATCAAATTTGGAAAAATGAAAGAAACGATGTGAGGGGAGAGAAAAGAAAAATATGAGAAAAAATGTGGCACTTTTTATTCTATTCTTTTCAAAATTAATAAAAATAAGAATAATAAGATAAATTTTAAAAATTAACCTATGAGCTTTTTTTAAAAAAAGTGCCAAATATAAAATAGTTTCCACTTAGCATTACGCGAGGATTCAAACATGAGACCTAAGGAAAAACAGACTCATAACCATTGAACCAATAGGCTCATTCTATTCCTAAAACACAAAACTAACTTGACCCTTCCAAAGCAAGACCTAACCAACAAACCTTAATATCTCTAGCCCCAATTTAGGGTGTTATAGTAGATGAATTGGCTTGTGTTTGAAGGTATTTTTGACACACCTGATGCGTGACACGATGCGACATGGCCATCTATCCCACAGTTGCATGACACGACCATGTGGCCTATTTGATTTTTGTGTAAGTTTGTCTAGATGGTCTCAAAGAGTTACCTGACTGGCGACACGTCCATGTAATCTTAAGTTACACTCAAGTTGTTGGTTTGGCCACATGTCCATGTCTTTGAGCCACGCAGTGCAGGCCTGTCACACGGTCATGTGATCCACTGTTTTTAGTTTTTACCATATCTTTCTATTTTATTTTAGATTAGTCCATACTTGTTTCTAAACTAATTTTAGGGTTCATGAGGCTCAATTTAAGTCTCGTTTTCAAATGTATGCTATGAATGATGATTGTTTATTAATTTATGATGTTTAAATTAATCCTTGAATTGTCACTATATTATCGGTCTTGTTTCTTTATCGTAATATCCTATAACCTTAATCCATAGAAATGGGTTAGGGTTACAAGTAATAACTCTTGTAAAAATAATACCTCTTAAAAAATTATAATTCAATTCATACCCTAATTTTTTTTTGGATTTGCCTTTGTTATAAAACAAACATGTGGCCTTTTTTTGAATAATAAAAAAATATTTAGAAAATAATATGAACCGTGCATGGGAATCCCAAATCAACATGGCAATTGGCGACTTAGGGTGACTACGAGGCAATGATTATGCATGAAAGAGACATGGAATCCTCGTAATCCTAAATCGGTCAACATTCCAAATAAGATTCTCGATAGCTTGTTATGTCAAAATTTTAAATTTTTTATATTTTAAAATCATTTCTTTTTTTAATTTTAAAGAATTTAATTTTATAATTTTTAAAATATTATGTTTTAATATTTTAAATTATAGCATCTGGATTTTTGAGTTGAAAGTTTTGAGATTTGTAATTAGGGTCGCACATAGCTCGACCAATTATGTGTGTTTTCACATTTAATTTTAGAATGGGCCTACTAGTCCGGTGGTTGGTTGTGTGTTGGTTTGTCTCTAGGTCCTTAGTTTGAGTCCTTTTGTGTACATTCTTGGGAAACAATTTTGCTTGAGTATTGCTTTTAAGTATAGAAGATTTTTTATTATTTTATTTCTAGTTTATTTTTATTTTAGTTGTGGGAGAGAGAGAAAAGGGGACCTAATTTGTTTTACACGTTCCCACAATTCTCTTTCTTTCTTCAGTTTTTTATTTTCATTTTTCTCTCTTTTCCCAATTTTGTTTTGTTGTTTACTTTTCTTGTGCCTTGATCTTTTGTTTGAATCTCCAAGCGTTTTTGTTAGAGAAATTATTCACTAAGTCGTGGGTTGTGAAAAGTACTTGAAAAACAACAAGGGTAGTCCTATACATGCCATATCCAGTTCAACTAAAAGAGTACCAAGGGGCTTTGATAGTGTGGATGACTTGACCGATGATCCCGAATCCGATAGCTAACGAACAAAATCTAGAAAACAAAGAGCCAAAACAGCAGGGTAAGCATTTTAATGCTTAGTAAGTTTCAAGTAATGAAATCGGCTTTGACTAAAGTATTACGTTCACATAGCTAAATGAATCACTTTATTAATACACATTCTCATAATCATACTTACACTTCATCAACATATACACACACAAGGTATCAACCTATCTAAGATGAAAGTTTGTTAGTCGATTGAACGAATACTATTTCAAGCGAATCGACTTTTCCGATGCACATGCAAACATACCTTATCGTTTGGGTTTTTGACGTATTAATTGAATTTATTACAGCACAAAACGCTCACCTTCAAACCAAGTTTCTTGAATTTAGGGATATAACCACAAGCACAATTGCCTTGGTCTTAACGGGTATAGCAACTTCGCACAAATGCCTTGGTCTTGGGATATAACAACTCGCACAAATGCCTTGGTCTTAACTGGTATAACAACGCACAAATGCCTTGGTCTTAGCCCGGATATAACAACTCGCAAAATGCCTTGGTCTTAGCAGGATATAATCACTAGCATAAATGCCTTGGGACTTAGCAGGGTATCATTCAAATGCTCATACACATATATCAATAATCATGACACATCCATATTTCATTTTCAGTTACTAAGGCTCAAACACAAAACATTTATCAAACCTTTCCAATTTCGGCTCAATAGCCACACACAAAACATGATTTCAATTGACTTTACAACGTAGTCCCTACAGCATTAAATTTTATCCATATAATATGACAAATCATTTCAATATAATTCAAGTAGGGTCATTACTCGAAGACTTACCTCGGATGTTGTCGAGCGATTTCGACGCTATTCGATCACTTTTCCTTCTCTTTATCCAACTTTGGTCCTCTAAGCTCTTGAGCTAATTCAAACAAATTTACTTCTCAATCAAACACATACATACGGCTACCATATACAATTCAAAAACCAATTCATTATTATCATTTGTCCATATTTTAGCTTTTAGCATATTTGGTCATTAAGCGACCTATTTAATCTTCAAGCATTCATTTCAAATTTTAATTAAACAATGTCGAATGCCATTAAATTACTAATGCTACACACAACATATGCATAAAATTCATCCATACATAACCTATTGCTCATTGGTCATTCATCTCTCAAACTTATCAAAGCTTCATATCAAACCTCCCTAGCCGATTATACGTATAAGCACATAATGCGCATTTAGCATTTTATTTACTTCATGATACATTCGGCCTTGGCATAATTTCATTAAAAAATCCTATTAGCCACTTCACCAATCAATCATATCATCCCTAGCCGAATACACATTTTTTTCATTCATCCTAACAAAATCTTATCAAGCTTAAATCCCCATTCCATCACTTTTAAAATGCCAATGTTACAAGAAATGTTACCTAAATTCACATTCGCAACTACACATACAAGCCGATTTTCTTCCTATCATCCAATTTAACATGAATCACAAACCTAAACCCTCAATAGCTACTATGGTAAAGTCCTAGTCATGCCAAAATCAAAATTCCTAGCATGGGCTACCTAAAGAACTTGATAACTAGTTCAAATCTCAAACCATCTAACATACTTATCAAGTGTATACAACATTACTACCATTTTATCTCAAGTCATACTCATAAGCACATCCATCCAAACACATTGTTACTTAAACATCATTAAACCTTACCCATATCACATTTACTCATTAAAACATGAAGAAGGTAATCAAATTTCTTCACTAACAACCATGGCAGATAAGCTTCATTCACCACCCAAGTCCAAAATTTTAACATAGGCTAATTAAAGAACTTAGTAATTAACTTAATTTAAGCTAAAATTCCAAAATCTAACATGAATTACTAACCTTGTTTTGAGCTTAAGACAACAAGAATGCTATATCCCTTTCTTCCATTAAGTTTCGCCAAGCTAGAACCAAGGATACAAGCTTTGTTTTCATTACCCTTTTCTTTTCTTTCTTTTATTTATTTCCTTTCTTTTGCATAAAATAATAGTCATTTAATTAAGATTTAATACATATTATATATATGTGACCATCATGGCCACCACCACTTATAAAAATAAGAGTATTTGACATACAAAACCATTGTTTTGCATGCATGATTCAATTAGTCATCACACATTTCCTATCCTACTTTCAAAGTTTACTACTAGGTCCTTTTAGTGAAATTCACATTTATAACTCTAAATCAAAACATCAAAATGTCACACAATTAACACATATTATAGGCATCAAAATGAATATTAAATTATTTTATGCCTCGATTTTGTGGTCGAAACCACATTCCACTAGGGTCCTTTTCACGATATGATGCACAAGGAGATTGAGGTGTATGTTGATGACATGATTGCCAAATCTCGAACGAAGCGGAGCATATTGAAGTCTTGAGGAAGTTGTTCTTGAGATTGAGGAAGTTTCATTTGAAGCTTAATCGGCAAAGTGCATCTTGAGCTAGGTCAGAAAGTTATTGGGCTTTATGGTTAGCGAAAGGGAATAAAAGTTGACTGACAAAGTTAGAGATATCACGAATTGCCTCCACCACGTACTCGGAAAAGAAGTTGGGTTTTCTTGGAAGATTGAATTATATCGCTCGGTTTATTTCACAATTAACAGAAATGTGATCCTATATTTCGCCTCCTTAGAAAACACAACCAAGGTACTTGGGATAAAGAATGCGAATGCCTTTGATAAGGTTAAGCAATACTTGTTAAACGCTCGATGTTATCTCGCCTAGTCCAAATAGACCATTAATTACGTACTTATCGGTGTTTAGTAATTCTATGGGATGTGTGCTTGACCAACATGAAGAGTCGGGAAGAAAAAGAAGGCGATATATTACCTCGTGAAGAAATTCATAGAGTGTGAGATGAGATATTAGCCAATTGAGAAGTTGTGTTGTGCTTTAATCTGACGACTTGAAGGTTGAGGCAATATATGCTATATCACACGACTTGGCTAATTTAAGCTTGATCCATTAAAGTACATGATGGAGTCAACAACCTAAATGAAAGAATGGCAAGGTGGCAAATCTTTTCTGAGTTTGATATAGTCTATGAGTCAAAAACTATAAAAGGAGGCGATAGCAGAATTTCTAGCTAGCGAGCTCTAGAAGATTATGAACCATTAAGCTTTGATTTCCCTAATGAGGAGTTGATGTATGTGGCAACTATTGAAGAACATCCATGGAAGTGAACTTCCATGATGAAATGGAATTAGGGTCTTGGTATCCCAAAATGGTGATCATTATCCATTTACATGTAAATTGGTTTTTTGCCACGAACAATATGGCGAGTATGAAGCATGCATCATGGGGATTGACTGACCAAAGAGTGGAAAATTAGAACCCTCAAGTATATGGAGACTCTGTTGGTAATTTATCGACTTTGGGGTGAATGGAAGACAAGGACCCCAAATTGATTCATTATCGAAAGGTAGTTTTGGAGTTACTTGAGGAGTTTGATAATATCACCTTCAATTATCTCCCGAGGCAAATCGGATGGCGGATGCTTTAGCAACAGGCTTCCATGATTAAAGCAAATAAAAAGAGGATGTTAGACCAATTCAAGTAAGTATTTACGAGGTTCCAGACATTCTTTGTAACATTGAAAAAGAGGAAAGGATGACCATCCTTAGTATCAAGATATATTACGATATGTGAGATCGCGAATATCTGACGAGGCGAGAATGATAAAAGAACTTTAAGGAGGTTAGCTGCGAATATGTACTAGATGGGATATCCTTTATAAAAGAAGGAAAGATCAAGTACTTTTGAGATGTGTCAATGCTGTGGAAGCTAGACAAATCTTGGAAGAAGTATATGAAGGCGTTTGTAGGACACATGCTAATGGCTTTACAATGGCAAGGCAAATCATGAGGTTTGGATACTATTGGTCTACTAAGGAAGGAGATTGTATCAACTATGCCAAGAAATGTCATAAATGTCGGATATATGGGGATAAGATTCATGTGCCACCTTCACCCTTACATGTTATGACTTCCCACGGCCCTTTCCATGTGGGGATAGATGTCATTGGGCCAATATCACCAAAAGCTTCAAATGGGCATCGTTTCATTTTCATAGTCATCGACTACTTCACGAAATGTGTAGAGGCACCTTCATATGCTAGTGTTACCAAGTCGTGATGAAGTCGATTCTTGAAAAAGGAGATTATTTGTCGGTATGGAATGCTTGAGAGGATTATATCGGATAATGCATTGAACTTGAATAACAGACATGATTGTGGAAGTTTGCGACCAATTCAAGATCAAACATCATAATTCATCTCTATATCGCCAAAAATGAATGGGGCGTTGGAAGCGCCAACAAAACATCAAGAAGATAGTGGGGAAAATGATGAGACCTCAGAGATTGGCATGAGAAATTACCATTTGCACTTTTGGCCTATCGAACACTATCGAACCTCTCTTGGAACTCCTTTCTCATTGGTTTATGGGATGGAGGCGTTGTTACCTATTGAAGTGGAAATACCTTTTCTTGAATTTTATCGGAGATAAAGTGGATGAAATAGAATGGATTCAATCGCGGCATGATCAATTGAATTTGATTGAAGAAAAAGAGGTTAAGGGCTATTCGTCATGGTCGATGTATCGAAAGCGGATGATCGAGCTTATGACAAGAAAGTTCATCCAAGAAATTTCAAGAAGGGACTTTATCTTGAAGATCCTTCCCATAGAAGGACTTTAGAGGAAAATAGGTGCGAAATTGGGAAGGGTTGTATGTTGTGAATAAGGCTTTCTCTGGTGGTGCCTTGATTTTGTGAAATGGATGGGAAAAGTTTACCCAATCTAGTGAATTGACTCAGTCAAAAGTACTTTGTCTAAAAAAGGAAGTCAAGGTGAAAACCCACAAAGGAGCTTTGATACTTCTAAAACTTCTAAAAAATAAAAATAAAAATAAAAAATGGAGAGGCCAGGTGAAAACCCAAAAGGCATACAGAGACCAAAGGGTTTGAGTTAAAAACCAAAAGTGCTCAAATTTGAAAAGCATCGTTGACTGGCTATACCAGTTGAAAAGATAGAGTATGTTACATACTGGGTCATCAACAAAATACTTTGGATCTTCTAAACACATGATAAACTCAAAACAGTCTTCATGGAATTTGTATATAGAAGCCCAAGTTGTGATATGTTGGACGTCGATTTTTGTCATTTTACTATCTTTGGATTCTTTTCTTCTCAAAGATATTATTTGATTAATTTCCTATTGTATTCGATGATTTATCTAACTATTCTCAAGATTAAATTGTCTTCTATTATAAAGTGTGTTGCATTGAAATAATGATTGATGAACTAAATATTTTTACAAGCGAAGTTTTGCATATTACTCGAAAATTTCTAGAAATACAAGAAACTAAAGAACAATTGTTTGAAGAATTCCCATGAGTAAAGGTCGGAGGTATTCAAGAAAATTTCTTTAGTTCAAAGGATAATTGGACAATTCAAGCGATTCAATCGTGGAGGATGATCGTCTTATTGGTCATAACGTTAGGAGAATGGTACAATAGGACCAATCGATTCAAAACACATGAGCGGAGTATGATTGATACTTTGAGTAAAATAAAGGTGGAACTTTGATGGATGAGCGAGTAAAGACGTCCGAAATAGGAATCATTTTCATAATATTTTGCATCATAATATGTCTAGGAGCATTTGACTCATTTCGATCATGTCACCTTAATCATCGGGCATGAGCACATATGCATTCTCACAGTTACACCTTTAAAGGACAATATAGATCAGCGATAGCGATTTGGCGTCTATATATTGTCGAAAGAAGTAGATCGAAGATATGAGTTTGGCGTCTCGTATTGGCGGAAGCGGATCGAAGATAACAAATTTGGCGTCTGTATTAACAAAGAGCGGACCGATAGCATTTGGCGTCTCTGTATTGTCGAGAGAGCAAATTGAAGATAACGAGTTTGGCGTCTCAGTATTACAGAAGCAGATTGAAAAATAAATTTGGCGTCTGTATTGTGAAGCGAGATCGAAGATGATGAGATTTGGCTCTGTATTGACGAGAGCGGTCGAAGATGTGATTTGGTGTCTCTGCAGTATTGTCGATAGATCGAAGATAGTCGATTTGACATCTCTGATTGTCGGAAGCGATTGAAGATAGCGATTGGCTTCTCTGTGTCGGAGAGCGGATCAAAGATATGATTTAGCATTTCTATATTGGCGGAGGCGGATCGAAGATGCAGTTGGTGTCTCTGTATTGTCGGAGCGGTCGAAGATAGCAAATTTGGCATTTACGTATTGAGAAGCGGATCAAAGATAGCGATTTGGCGTCTCTGTATTGGCGGACGGATCGAAGATAGCGATTTGGTGTCTCTGTATTGACAAAATGCGATCGAAGATATGATTTGTCGTCTCTGATTGACAAAGAGCGGATCGAAGATAACATATTTGTTGTCTGTATTGACAAAGAGCGGTCGAAGATACAGTTTAGCGTTTACGGCGTGTTGAGATGATTGAAGATGTGATTTGGCATCTCTGATAACAGAAACGGATCGAAGATAACATATTTGGTGTCTGTATTGTGGAGGATAGATCGAAGATGATGATTTGGCTTCTCAAGTATTGGCAAAGTAGATCAAAGATTTCATCTTGGTGTTCTGAGTTTGCAAGGAGCGGGTTGAAGATGGCGATTTGACATTCCTCGATTCACGATGAAGCAAGTTTGAAGCTATTAGAATACCTTTGAGGAAGATAAGGATCAAGATTTGAGACTAGGCTGGTAGGACAAATTTGGTCCTTTTATAATCTTCTCTATTCATTACCACGATAATGAGCAAAAGAAGTAGCTATAATAGCCCAAATTTGCCGGGCCATAAAATAAATAAATAAGCGAGAAACAAAAATTAAATAAATTAATAAAAGTTTTACAATCCATTTAAAACCCAAAATTGTTAGCCCATTTACATAGCCCAAAGGACCCATTAACCTATACAGGTTACACCTAAAACCCAATAGCCCAAATACCCAAACTGGACCCAAACTAGCAAGGCCAATGCTAAGCAAGATAAAACCCTAGGGTTTCGAAACTTACACCAAGTACCCCAAGCGTCACGCCCTTTCGTCTCGCGCCATTCGTTGGGCTTCGCCAGGCGCCATGACTCGGCTCCATATAACGTCGTAATCAAGCGCACGAATCGGCCTTGACGTATTACGCCACCGGTTCTCATTGTTACCTTAAAAAGGAAAGAAACAAGAGAGGCGAAACAAATATAGCAAGAAACAAAATCAAGATCGTAAATATATTTTTTAGGTGGCTATAAAAGCCCGAATCAAAACGATGTAAGACTACGGTTTTTTATATACACATATATACAATAAAAGACCAGTAGTAGATTAAATAAAAGAGATGTGATTATTTCATTTTTTTCTCGTTTATAAATATATACAAATATCGTAAAATAAAGCGAAAAAGACTTACTTAGGATTGCGTCAAAAAATGAAGCTTTCGACTTCGATCGCTTTATGGCGGAGTTATTGGCGCGTGGCGTGGGAGCCGAGGGCGGAGGCTCGACGAAGCTCAAGGTTGGCCTCAATCCTCTTTCGAGAGGTTTTTGTTTTTTAAAGATGGGTTTAAAATGATTTTTAGGCTGAAAATTGGCTTTTATAGCCTCATAGAAATGGCGTCGTTTTGCTTAAAATGATAAGATTCAAAACGGCGTCGTTCAAAGCCGAGATCCGCGCATTTTTGTTTAAAGGGCAAATTGCCCCATTAATCCTTCCACATTTTTAATTTCATTTTATTTTATTTTAATTTGACCTTGACCTTTTATTTTGTTGCAATTTGGTCCTAGCTGCAATTATAAAACTTATTTTGGGAAACGACACGTTTTGGGATTAGGGTCAAATTACCCAATGAGTCCCTTAAGCTTTATAGCGTGTTTCAATTAGGATTTTTTTAAAATTTTACCCTAGAGATTTGTTTCCATTTAATTTTTTCCTTTCTATTTTTTCATATACAATTTATTTTAAATAATTTATATATTATTTATTTTACTATAAATATTATGTATATATATAAATGATTTATTATATATATCATTTTTACTTATCGCTATTTATTATTATTATTTATCTAAGTTTTATTTATATATTTTATAATATATTATATCATTTTACTATATATATTATTCATTATATTATTTTTATTATATTTTATATTACTTCAATATTTATTATTATGTATAATTTTAAAAATTTGCATACTATTATTAAATAATATATATATCATTGTTAATTATTTAGCATATTATGAAAAATTCTAAAATTTATTATAAAGTTTTGCACATATTTAATATAGTATTATTTATATAAATATATATATTAAGCTATTATATCATAAAATATATTTGTATTTTTAAAATTACTCTTTTATTAATTATATATTACTTTAAATATTTTTTTCCTCATTTATTTTTCAAATTGTTTTTTCAAATTGTTTGTTTTATCCTTTTGTATTTATTTGGTATTGTTTTAATATGTTAATTTTATCTCATGGGATATTTGTTATTTATATTTTGTTATTGTTATATATTCGTATGAAAATTGATTATTTATGTCGTTATTTTAATATTATATTCGCATGAAATACTATTATATATGTGTAATTTGTGTTGTTATATTCATTATTTTGCTATTTTGTATTTTGCATTAAATAATAATGTGTGTATATTTATGTTATTATATATGCATGAATGTTAATGTATATTTTGTAATTTATGTCGTATTTATCATTTTCTATATTATATTTGCATGAAATGTTAAAGTATGTAGTTTAATTAGTTTAATATTGATCTTTTTAATAGGTTAAATGCATCATCGCTTTTAAAGTTTTATATTTCATTTAATCCAAAGGAATTTTAGAAAAGCAATATCTTTTGTATTTAGGAATTAGAAGTAATGCCCTAACATCTTTGGGTTGCGATTTCCCGTTTGTCAAAATATCCTTTTAAATAGATTTTGTAAATCACAAGATGATTTTAGTTACTAAAGTTTAAGAATATCGTTCGAATCATCTTGGATGTGATGTTTGTCTTTTGAAAAAGAATCTCGATTTTCAGCTCAAATTATTCAATTTTTTAAAAATGATCCTTTTGTTAAATTCTTTGAAACTTTTGACATTAAGACAAAACTATTCAATTTGGTACCAATATTGGGCGTTGCAAGGGTGTTAATCCTTCTTCGTGCATGTAGACTCCGAACCTATTTTCTCGCATTTTCATGGACTAAAATGTTTTATAAAAGTGATCCAACCACACCAAAAAGGTTGGTGGCGACTCTCGTTTTAAAGAAAACATCCCTTTAAAAAGAGGTTTCGACAAATGACATAAGGAAGCATGTGGTCTAGTGGTGGTGGTGTCATTAAGGTTGCAAGTGAGCACAGGTTCAACTCTTGGCTCTTGCAATTTATTTTAGTTTTCTTTTTAAGGAACACGGACTTTGGCCTATAGACCTTGTAATTAATTGAGGCTAAAATGGTGACAGAAAGAGCATGTGGTGGAGTGACAAGGTGGCGTGTTACATAGCTGTGAGGTTTAAGGTTCAAGTCTTGGGATGCATAATGGAGTATTTATTTGGAATGGAACTTTATGGTTGAAGTGGTCATAAAAAATAAGGAATTTTCCTAATGGTTGAAAGTAATCCTACATCGAAGCTAACATGAGAATTGGCGGCAAATAGGCGAACAAGATGAGTTAGTGATCACTAGTTTTAGGAGGATTATTTCATACCTACTTAACCAAGGTTGGTGATCGTGGACTTGACGCGTTCTCACAAAGGTGTCATGTCGCTACGACTTAAGTAGTTACGGTGTGGGCCCCATACGGATAAATGCAATTTGTGATAATTATTGGATGGACTATGTAGGTCACATAGTGTATCTAAATTTGGCTAAATAGGCCACACGAGGGTGTGGGCCCACTTGGGTCGGTAATAGGCCTTATGCCCATTTGCACCGTTATGTCTGTTTAGGTTACTTAAGTCACTCGAGGTGACGGTGGACCTTCTGTTGGGTTGTTAAGACCGGTTTGTAAAATCACTAAAATATCCTTGTAGTGTAAAATGACGGTAATGCCCTGCATGGTAGAATGACGATTATGCCCTTATGTTCCGTATCACTAATGTATATATGATTGTCTTGAGTATGACTTTGCATGCCGCGTCTTGGTATGACTTTGCATGCGTAATATTTATAACATGACATGTTGCATGGGGTTGGGTTATTATGAGACGGAGGAAGTTATGCGACTGTGGCAGATTCTGTACAAAACTTTCAACCTGATACTTATTGCTTATAGCCGTTACATTAGCTGGCGTTCTTTGTATTTCTGACCTTTAGTCATTCTATCTCTGACATTGAGTCGATTCTGTTGACTTAATGCCGCAATCTGCTAAGCTTGGTGTGTGAAATGGGTGGGTCGATTTTATCCCCATGGTGTGTTGGTTGGTATGGGTGGTGTGTTGGTTGGAAAATTTGGTGGAAATCATCGCATATCTGCGAAATCTGATTACGTATTGGGCTTAAGGCACACAATCTTTGTGATGAGCTCGGGCCCGGTTGTTTACGCATCCGAGTATATTTGACGTTTGTATTATAAGGATTACACTGAGTTTTCGCAAACTCACCCTTACGTCTAACTATCTGGGTAATCCCCAACCTTAGGCGATTTGGAGCCGCGAGGACTCGAGGTGGCCACGACGCGATGCTCTGTTGTAGACTTTTATTTGAATTTTATGTTTTGAGGTTTTAATTACGTAATAAGGCCATTGAGGGATTAAATTTTTAATTGGGCTTTTCATTTCTTATATTAAATGCTAGTCTAGGAAAACTTGAGTTTTCAAAACATTCACGATTTTCAAAATGCTTGCCATTTAAGTTGAATTAATATTCCAAAGGAAAATAGTTTGGCAAATGTTTGTGACAGATGATTTGCTAACCCGTACAAAAGGTTTTAATCGGTAACTTCGATTCTTGAACGACGCTTTGATGCAACCTTGATTCTACTTTAACATCTAGGCCGAGTTTGGGTGTTACACAATATTGAATTATGTAATGTTAAAATATGATGGTTGCATGCAAATTAGGTAAGTTTGATTTGTCTTTTGTAATTTAATGATAAAGTTTACTAAGGAGGAATGGGTAAAATCATAGGTTATTTTGATAGCCGTATGGATGAGTAATGATTTTGTTGTATATTTGTGAAATTTTAATTTGTTATTTAGCATATGAAATAGGTAGGTTGAATTGGTTACATTTGCAATTAAGTTTGATCTTTTGGAAATATTTGTATGTACTTGTATAATTTTTCCCATTTTTTTGTGGGGTATAATTCAACTTAGCTAATATGTGCATGTACAAAGCTCATAAATAACATATATTGATATTAGTTAATTTTATGATTTGATAGAGCTAGTTGTGGTTTAAATATGCACAAGTGGGTAAGTTTTATAATGGATGTTAATGGATGTATTGTTGTAAATTGAGTATATAAAAGTGACATATGATTGATGATTAAATAGGTGTCCAAATGCACTATATAGCCATAAGATTGCTAATGAAAATATAATGTATCGTATTATGATATGATGTTTTATAATAGTAAAATATTTTGGTTAGTTGGTTAAGTAGTACACATGAATGAATGTTATAATTTTGTGATGTATGGATCGAATGTTGTTATTATAAAGCATGTATAATATTCACTTAATGCATGTTAATTGGTTCAAATTTTGGGATTAGATTATTGATTTGAAAAGGTTGTGTTATCAAGTATGATTTACCTATGTGTGAAGTGGCTAGTGAAACATGACTAGTTTTGGTTGGTTACGTAACTAATATGTGAAATTTTGATTTATATGATTGAACTAATGATTGCTATTCGAGTTTTAAAATTTTGGAAATAAACGATATATATTTTTGTACTTGTAAATGTATTATATGAGCGTGCCTTATTCGGTGTGAATCACGGGTTAGGGTGTTACATAAATAGTTGATTATAGCATATGTTAGTTTGAAATTATTGGATGATTGAAGAAGGTTAATATGCTGATTATGTCTTGTTTTTCATGGTTGTTGTTTATGTCGAAATGTGATGCCAATAAGGGTATATTGATTAGGCACATAGGTTGAATGTGAATGGACATATTTTGGCATGTTTTGGTACACTTTGAATAGGTTAATGTGATGGTAAATGTATGGCTTGATGCCTAAGAAATTGTAGGTGTAAACCCCAAAACCGACCTAGAAGTTTACCGCATTCATGAGGTCACATTGGTCACCACAATGGCTAAGAACACAAAAACTATTTAATTTTTACAAAACTTTTTCAATTCCGTTGTTGCTCAAGTTTAACATAATTCGTAACAACTTATCTTCCAATTTTCAAACACTAGTTTAAAACACGATTAGCAACTCATGAATTGAATTTGTAACCAAAACAAATTTGGAAGTTTTGATAATTGAAGTTTCAAACGAAATTTTGCAATGTAAAATATTGCACTTTTACCTTGAATGAAAACCATAGATAGTTATTAAAAACCCATGCATGGAATCACAAATTTAGATCAAAATCAAAACCCACTCGAAAACAAATATCCATGCACAAGATCATAAAATATTCCAAACCGAAACCAAAACTTTCGAGCCCAAAACCAAAACTCATACCACAGTCCTTATAAAAGTTATTACAAATCCAACTAAAGCACATTACCAAACTTCATGAATATTATTTAAAACCCAAACTGAAATGAGAATTTGAGACATCTATTGCTAAGTCCGACACCTATCCTCGTGAATTACCTAACAAGGGAAAAAACTAAGGAAATGAGCTACGAAAGTTCGATGTGAGTATTAAAAATCGTAGTTAAATAAAGTCGACCAGATTAACTAAAATTTACCATTACCTTAATCAAATCATTAACGAGATCATATCGATTGGCACATTAAATTATTATATCACTTAACAAACATGCAAAATGTATGCATGTGAAACTCAATCACATAATGAGACCATTTCTTAATTTGATATCATGTTAGAGTAGGCGCCAAAAGTAACAAACATGCAAATTTTAATCATATGCAATATAACCCAAACCCCACCTATCTAGCATATACACACCATCTTCAACCATCCATCACAAACCAAATAGGGTATACTAAACCTTTTCCAACCTCTACACACCAATGCTTGGGTTATGGTGGACCCATCCAACCGAAAAAACCTTATTATGGTCATTTGCCACTTGAGTTATTAAGTAGTCAAGCGCTAATATGATTGCAATTTTATCGTCATATTTTAATAATGCAATTAAAAGCGCCAAATCAATCTTCCTTCTCTTCATAATCGTATCCCGGACATAATGCATATTCAAGTTACATGGACTGTACAAATAATTCGAATCAGACATATTCATATTTTACTTTATGATACTCATGATCGATACAGGTTAACAGAATCTACAATATGAAAAATTTCAAATTTACATCTAATCAATCTTATAACACAAACTAATTTAACAGATCATAATAACCATTTGCGAGAAATAATCAAAATTATTCATATTTATACAAATGTATAACATATCCATCAGTCAACCAACAACCAAAATTCATGTCCAAAACATTCTTCGAAACTTAAATGAGCAAGGATCCCGGGAACAAAATGAAACAATTTGTAAAAAGTCGAAAAATATGCAAAATAGAACTACTGCATTGGTGGGACGATCGAGACCATGTGATGATGCATGAATATCGGTGAGACACGCCCGGTGTATTGAGATACTAGCCGGTGGCAGGACCATGAATCTGTGCCCATGTGACAAAATTACACAATTTTGGAAGTAGGGAGACACGACCATATGGCGAAAGATACACCCATGTGGTGAGGCACATGCCCATGTGTGATAGACAAACTTTCCTAACAAGGGTTACATGGTCGTGTGGCCGCGTATGTGACCCACTCGTAGTGTGACAAGAAAATCAACCTAACCTAAACTAGGCACATGGCAATGTAGATCGCCAGGTGTGCGGCCTGCACTGTGTGGACCAAAACCACACCAAATCTGAAACAAAACAATTTTAGCATTAAATCAACCTTCAATTACAAATGTTTAGAACACACACCTAAAAGACGATTCCAATGCATAACAATCAATGACACCCCTAAATTAATCGATTTGAAAACTCAATTTTGCAACATGCTAAATCTATAAGAAGTTTAATTGAAACCATATATAAAGAATTGAAGAAACTTATATAAAACAAAAAGGAAGCGACACTTACACCCATTTGGATTGACACTTGATTGAGCGAAGAACAAGAAAACTAATAAACACTTGAGAAGGAAATTAACAATAGTGATGTTGGAACAAATTGAGGTGACAAAAATAGTAAAATTGAAGTATCTTGAAAGTGGACAAAGGAAGAATTAAAGAATAAGAATGAATTGAAAGAAACAAAATAATAGCAAAAGGATCACATTAGCAAAAGAATAGCACAAATCAAATTTGGAAAAATGAAAGAAACGATGTGAGGGGAGAGAAAAGAAAAATATGAGAAAAAATGTGGCACTTTTTATTCTATTCTTTTCAAAATTAATAAAAATAAGAATAATAAGATAAATTTTAAAAATTAACCTATGAGCTTTTTTTAAAAAAAGTGCCAAATATAAAATAGTTTCCACTTAGCATTACGCGAGGATTCAAACATGAGACCTAAGGAAAAACAGACTCATAACCATTGAACCAATAGGCTCATTCTATTCCTAAAACACAAAACTAACTTGACCCTTCCAAAGCAAGACCTAACCAACAAACCTTAATATCTCTAGCCCCAATTTAGGGTGTTATAGTAGATGAATTGGCTTGTGTTTGAAGGTATTTTTGACACACCTGATGCGTGACACGATGCGACATGGCCATCTATCCCACAGTTGCATGACACGACCATGTGGCCTATTTGATTTTTGTGTAAGTTTGTCTAGATGGTCTCAAAGAGTTACCTGACTGGCGACACGTCCATGTAATCTTAAGTTACACTCAAGTTGTTGGTTTGGCCACATGTCCATGTCTTTGAGCCACGCAGTGCAGGCCTGTCACACGGTCATGTGATCCACTGTTTTTAGTTTTTACCATATCTTTCTATTTTATTTTAGATTAGTCCATACTATCGCATTACAAATGCGATGCTCTAACCTCCGAGCTAAGCGGGCTCAAATAATAGAAATTTGGTATCCATAGGGATTCAAACAAACTATTAGATCTTATCTATTAACTATCTATTAGTTATTCATAATTAATATGAATTATTAATATGAATTAGAGACTCAATTTAGAAAAACTAGAATTTTTTCTAATTTTAATGCCATACTTAATATAAACTTAATATAAATATAACATATTTAATATAATAATGGTAGATTCAATCTAATATTCAAGCTAATGTTGATAGAATCTAATAATTGATTTAAATTAAAATTTTATATATATATTTATTATTTATCTATATATTTTATATATTTAATATCTTTTTTATATCTTAGTTATATTTCTTTTATATTAATATAGTAATATTACTAATATTATCGACTCCATTTTTATTTTCTAGTTTATTTTATATTTTAGTATATTTTACATCTAAATTATATAGAAATAGAAAATTTTTATATAGATTTCATTTAATCGATCGATTTAATAGATTTAATCTAGATTAAATTTATTTCTATTTAGTTTAGAGTTCTAAATAGAGATAATTAGAGTCAAAATCTTTTTATGCGCTTATATATTTTATGATTATATAAATGAAACGTTATAAGTCTAGATAATTAGAATGAAACTCTTTTAGACTCAAAATTTGAATTATCTTGAATTCAAAATAGAAATTGTGAAAAATAAAATAGAATAAAATAAATAAAATAAAGAACACACAAATTTTACGTGAAACCCTTTCGGAAAAAAACCACAAGAGGAGAAGAAAATTCACTATGTCGAAAATTTTTTTTCAAATACAAGAGGAATAGTGTGTCTATTTATAGGCTTGCAAAGCCATATTCTAGTAGGATTGAAACACCTTATCCTAATCAATATAAAATAGATGGAGTTTAATAAGGTTTAAAACCTTATTCTAAAATAAAATAAAAGAAGTCTAGTTCTATATGGATTTTACTTTTATTTTATTTTCCATCGTATTTTATTTAAATAAAATTTGGGTCACTTAATTCTAACAATCTCCACCTTGACACAAATTCTCAATGAACAAGTTCTTCATCGCGAACTTTCAATAAACAAGTTCTTCACCTCTTCCAAAAACCCTTAAGGGTTTAACTTCAACAATGAACACCAACCAAGTCTAAGCAATGCTCAAACTTGGTTATAGGAAGTGACTTAGTCATCATATCTGCAGGATTTTCATGAGTGCTAATTTTGCTCACAACAATATCACCACGAGCAATAATATCACGAACAAAATGATACCGAATATCAATGTGTTTTGTTCTCTCATGAAACATTTGATCTTTTGTAAGAAAGATGGCACTGATTTGTCACAAAATCATTGTCTTGATTTGAAGGTCTTCATTGAGTTCACTAAATAGTCCCTTCAACCAAATAGCTTCTTTACAAGCCTCGATGAATCGCCATGTACTCAGCTTGATTGGTAGACAAAGCGATCGTAGTTTGCAAAGTGGCTTTCAACTAATTGCACAACCTCCGATTGTAAAGGCGTAACACGTGAGAGATCTTCTTCTATCAAGGTCTCCAAGCAAAATCAGCATCAACATACCCTATAACTCCATCTTTAGTTCTTCCAAAGCGTAAGCAAACATTAGTAGTGCCTCGTAAGTATCTTAAAATCCATCGAATCGCTTTCGGTGTTCTTTACGTGATTCGCCATGTATCGCTAAGCTGCCTTGACCGCATATGATAAACCGACGTGAACAAACCATAGCATACATGAGAGATCCTCATTGCACTAGAGTATGGAACATGTGACATGTACTCAATCTCATTATCGATTGAGGAGATAAGGTAGATGAAAGTCTGAAATGGCTGCTAAAGGAGTACTAACGAGCTTAGCACTCTGCATATTGAACTTGCAAAGAACTTTCTCAATGTACCCTTCGACTTAGGTACAATTTACTTGCTTTTCTATCTCTCGAGAATCTCCATACCAAGTATCTTCTTTGCTGGTCCTAAATCTTTCATCTCAAATTCTTCACTTAGTTGGGCTTTAACCTTTCTTATCTCTCTTTTATCTTTTCTTCGCTATCAACATGTCATCAACATAAAGAAGTAGATACACAAAAGAACCATCAACATTTTTCTTAAAGTAGACACAACTGTCAAAACTACTTCTTTTGAAATCATGAGAAGTCATAAAGGAATCAAACCTCTTGTACCCTTGTCTTGGTATTGTTTCAAACCGTAAAGGGACTTTTTCACAAGCAAACATAGTCCTCTTTTTTCGAGACTATAAAACCCTCGGTTGTTGCATGTAAATATCTTCCTCAAGTTCTCCATGCAAAATGCGTTTTTACATCTAACCGCTCAAGCTCCAAATCATGCATGGCCACAATACCAAGCAAAGCTCAATCGAACTATGCTTAACAACCGGAGAGAACACATCATGAAGTCCACTCGAATTTGATCAGAACCCTTTGCAACAAGCCTTGCTTTATATCTGGGTTCTTCAACTCTGAGTCCCTTCTTTCTTTTAAACACCCATTTACAACGAAGCCTTTTTACCTTTAGGAAGTTTTACAAGATCCCATGTTACGTTTTTGTGGAGTGATTCCATCTCCTCTTGCATAGCAAACATCCACTTTTTCGAGTCTTCACGACTAATCGCCTCGAGAATAATTAAATGGCTCTTGATTCGCATCTATATCTTCACCACATTTAAAGCATAAGCAACTAGATCAACCTCGGCATACTTCTTTGGAGGTTTAATTTCTCTTCTTGTCTGTTTTTGGCGATAGAGTATTGCGGTGAAGAAGCAACTCTATTCTCAATTTTGTATTGGCTTGAGGAGTTGATTACAGATTAATCGATGCTCCACCCGCTTTTGGTTTTCTTTATTGGAAGAGTCTTTAAGAGATAAGTTAGGTAGCATAGCGTTTCATCAAAAACAACATCTCTACTAATCACAACTTTTCTATTTTCGTGACACCATAACTTATAGCCTTTTACACCAGCTTTATAACCAAGAAAACGCATTTAATGGATCTCGGTTCCAATTTTCCATTATCAACATGAGCATACGCAGACACCCAAAAATCTTTAAATCGTAATAATTAGCGGGATTACGGACCATACCTCTTGTGGAGTCTTTTCTCAATGGCAGCGGATGGAGATCGGTTGATCAAAAACATGCGATGAGGTCATCGCCCAAAATGACTTGTAAGTTGGCATTTGACAACATACATCGAACCTTCTCCATGATCGTTCGTTCATTCGTTACGCAACGCCGTTTTGTTGTGGAGTATGACGAATCGTCAAGTGTCTCATGATCCCTTCCGACTTGCACAATCTATTAAACTCATCGAGCGAACTCTAAGCCATTGTCTGCATGCGGAGGTATTTTATCTGCTTTTCCGTCTGCTTTTCAATCATAATTTTCCAAGACTTAAATGCGGAAAACACATCGCTTTACGCTTCGTGAAGAACGCCCAAACTTTTGGAAAAATCATCAATAAAGGTTAGCATATAATTAGCTCCACCTCTCGAAGGCACTCTGGACGGCCCCCACGGATCGAATGGATATACTCCAACGTTTTCTTCGTGTTATGGATTCCTCTAGTGAATCGAACTCTCTTTGCTTCCCAAAAACACGGTGCTCACAGAAATTCAGTTTGCAAATTCCTTGCCCATTAAAAGTCCTCTTTGCTTAATTCGCCATGCCATTCTCACTCATATGCCCTAGGCGCATATGCCAAAGTTTAGTAATATCATCATCGACAAGGAAGAGGAAGCGACAATTGCATCACCGAATGATGAGAACCCCATAATACATATAACTTGGCAATATTTCTTTGCCCTTTCATCACAACAAGGACCCTTTGAAATCTTTAAAACCCCACTTTCAATTTGTGTATCTGTACCCTTTTGAATCAAGAGTACTCAACGAAATTAAATTTCTTTTCAATTACGGAACATGCCGCACGTCACTAAGTGTTCGACAACTCCATCAAACATCTTAACTTTAATTGTTCCAACACTGCGATTTTACATGAAGCATTATTTCCCATCAAAACAACACCTTTGAATCTTGTTTCATAAGTTGTAAACCAATCCCGATTGGGACTCATGTGGAAGGTGCAGACTGAATCAAGTATCCACTCCTCGCTTACTTTAGAATCATTGATGAGCGACTAGAAGTTCACCATCGCCGTAGTCTTCTACAACATCGACTTCACCGGAATTTTCCGTTGTTTTCCTTTTGATTCGCAGACCTCTCCTTTTAATCTTATTTTGTAGCTTATAGCTTTTCAGTTTAATGTGCCCTTTCTTCTTGCGAAGTTGCAAGTTTTACCTCTGTTTGAAGACTTGATCTACCCTTAGATTTACCACGAGGATTCCGTTCTCGTGTTCTACCACGATCATCATCAACATTAGGTCTTGTCTCCCACGAACAATGAGACCCTCTCCCCGAGAGTTGGGTTTAACCACAAGATGCTTCATCTTATCATACGAGGTTAAAGAATCATAAACCTCATCAAGCGTGAGAGACTCGCGGCTATATAAAATCGTGTCTCTAAAGGTTGAATAAGACGGGGCAACGAACAAAGTAGAATCAATCCTAGATCTTTCTTATCATCTTGAACCTCCATGGCCTCCAAGTTTGAGAGAATTTCTTTAAACAACATTAAGTGTTAGTGTACGAACACACCTTCCTCCAAGCGATGAGCATAAAGACGCCGCTTCATATGCAACTTGCTTGTTAGAGTTTTCGACATACATATTTGTTCTAGCCTCTTCCATAATCTAAATGACAGCTTTTCTCTTTCATCACATCCCGCAAAATTTCGTTGGACAAATGCAGATGTAATTGTGTTAATGCCTTTCGATCCTTACGCTTCTTCTCTTCATCTCATTAATGTCGAAGGCATCTTATCTATCCTAGCGGGCATCCTCTAGATCCATCTGCAAGAAGCGCTTGCATCTTAATTTGCCACAACGCAAATCTGGTGTTGCGATCCAACAATGAATTTCATACTTCAAAGACGCCATTCTGTGATCGAGATGAATAACCCGGAAGCTCGATACCAATTTGTGAAAAATAAAATAGAATAAAATAAATAAAATAAAGAACACACAAATTTTACGTGGAAACCCTTTAGGAAAAAACCACAGCGAGAGGAGAAGAAAATTCACTATGTCGAAAATTTTTTTTCAAATACAAGAGGAATAGATCGTGTCTATTTATAGGCTTGCAAAGCCATATTCTAGTAGGATTGAAACACCTTATCCTAATCAATATAAAATAGATGGAGTTTAATAAGGTTTAAAACCTTATTCTAAAATAAAATAAAAGAAGTCTAGTTCTATATGGATTTTACTTTTATTTTATTTTCCATCGTATTTTATTTAAATAAGAATTTGGGTCACTTAATTCTAATGAAATGAATGGAATAATTAGTTCTAGTTATTAAATAGAAATAATTAGTTCTAGCTATTATACTATAAAAAAATAATTAATTTCATTTTCATTTTTAATAATGAATAAATTCAATTTTCATTTTATTTTTTAGTTATTATGGTTATATAGGATAGTCTAATAAAAGGATAAGAATAAAATGAAATTAAAGAAAAAAGATGCAACCCATAGAAATGAAATCCAGATCATAATGAGAGACTCCTTTCTTTTGTTTTCATTCATAAAGACGAAGCTAAGGCGAAAAAAGAATCGACCCTTCGAGTATTCCACCAAATTGCACGAGAAAGCGAGAGTAAGAGGACATATATATGTTATGAAATACCCATCTATATTGAATTGCGAATCTGAAATGATAAAATATTTTTGGACCAAATAAAAATTAATATGGGTCTCGATAGAGGCGAAAGCGGATAAACAAACAAGAAAATAGGTAAAGACCCTTCGATATAAGAATCTATATCTATATCTACTAAATTCAACGGTTTAGCATAAAAAGAAAGCAAATAAATAAACGAAAGAAAATAAACAAATGAAAGAAGGGAAAGGAGGAGAAAGGAGAAGGAGGGCATCCTAATGAGATCCTAATCTCAAGACACAAAAGGGATATGGCGAAATTGGTAGACGCTACGGACTTAATTGGATTGAGCCTTGGTATGGAAACCTACTAAGTGATAACTTTCAAATTCAGAGAAACCACGGAATGAAAATGGGCAATCTGAGCCAAATCCTATTATTTTATTATTTTACGAAAATAAACATGAACAAAGGTTAAATAGCGAGAATAAGAAAAAAAAGGAAAGGATAGGTGCGAGAGACTCAATGGAAGCTATTCTAACAAATGGGGTTGTTGTTGGTAAAGGAATCCTTATATCGAATATCGAAACTCTAGAAAGGATGCAAGATATACCTATTTTTTTTATAGGTATACTAATGAAAAACTATCTCAAAAAAGACGAACCGAACCCGTATTTTTTTTTTTATTTCTATTATATGCAATATCAATTTATATTTATATGAAAATATGAAAATAAAAAGAATTGTTGTGAATCGATTCCAAGTTGAAGAAAGAATCGAATAGAATAGTCATTAATCAAATCATTCACTCCATAGTCGATAAATCTTTTGAAAACCGATTAATCGGACGAGAATAAAGATAGAGTCCCGTTCTACATGTCAATATCAATACCGACAACAATGAAATTTATAGTAAGAGGAAAATCCGTCGACTTTAAAAATCGTGAGGGTTCAAGTCCTCTATCCCCAACCCCAAAAGCCCGCTTCTTTGTCTATTTATTTTATCCTACCCTTTTGTTAGTGGTTCAAAGTTCCTCATGTTTCTCATTCATCCTATTCTTTGCCGTTTTACAAGCGTATCCTAGCATAGCGAATTTTGTTCTCTTATCACAAGTCTTGTGATATAGTGTGATGTGATATATATATGATATACGTAGAAATCTCTTGAGCAAGGAATACCTATTTGAATGATTCATAATACATATGATTACTCATATGGAAATTTACAAAGTCTTCCTTTTGAAGATCCAAGAAATTCTTGTTCGAGACTTTTAATTTAATACTTTTTCGTTTTTTTTGTTTTCATTTTAATTGACATAGACCCAAGTCATCTAGTATTATGAGGATAATGCGTCGGTAATGGTCGGGATAGCTCAATTGGTAGAGCGGAGGACTGAAAATCCTCGTGTCACCAGTTCAAATCGGTTCTGGCATATGATTAATTTGTATGAGTATCTACTCTACAAATTAATTGATATGGATCGAATAATACATACTTATCTAGCTAGGTATCCGAGAGTAAACCCTCTCTTTATTTATTTTATTTTGTATTTTTTCTCTTTTAAAATGAGCAAAGAGTCTATTCTAATGTGTCTATTATAATGTAGTAAAAGACAAAATTTGCTTATCTTTCCTCTTCTTTTTAATTTGTTCACATCAATGCTTCTCACATTCAAAAAGAATGGTAATACTTCATACATATTTAATTAAAAGATTAAAATAAAAATAGTTGGTTGAAAGGCCCAACAAAAAGTCGGGTCTAGAGGAGTTCAAGGATAGAAATAACCAAGACTCATCTCACTCACAGTACAAATAGAAGCCGATCCCTTTCATTTATTTCTTTGTATTCTCTTTCATATTCCATTTCTTCATTCCCTTCTATGCGACTCTCTAGAGTTCATCTAAGTGATGTCTTGCGATACAAAGTTCACGATGCAGAACCCTTGTTGTTCATCCTATTGTCTCGGCTCGTCCGAAATAAAATAAATATAAATAAAAAAGTCTCTTCAAAAATCGAGAATCTCAATGATGTATTGTCTTTTATTTCTTTTTATTTATTAGCCTATCCATAAGAATACGAATGAAACCTCAATTCCTCTGTTTGAGCTAGAAGAGAATGTACAAATATTCCTTGAATATTCGAAGTTGTAATTAGTTTCTTATCATTCAATGAGCGTCTTGTATTTCATAAAATTGGGGCAATGTAATCCTTACGTAAAGGCCACCCTATCCAACTTTCGGGCATTAAGATACGTTTGATCGTGGATGATTTTCATAAGAGATTCCCAACATGTCATAAGATTCTCGTTCTTGAAAATCCGAACTTTTCCAAACCCGAAAAGCAGGCGAATTCTAGGGTTACTCCTTGGAGCAAATACTTTTATACATACCTCTTAGGTTGATCTACACCATACTCTATTCTCGTAAGATGATACACTTTGGCTAACAGATCCGCTTTGGTGCTACATCTTAGGCACATTGGGAACGTAGATAATTGTAACCATATACATATAAAATAACAGCAATGGAATGCCAATCCTCGGGCTTTATTTGTAAAGTCTCTATTCCTTGGTAATCGAAGCCCAAAGATCTATGAACTAGCCCGTGTTTGACTAGCCAAGCAGGACAAACGACCTGCATCTTTTTATCTCTCCGCACTTTTCTTTTTTATTTGTCATTTTTATAAGATAAGTATTTCGCATTTATGATGAAATCAATTTATGAAGATTAATTAGTTTATGCATTTACGTAAAAAAAAATCCTACCTAATTTACTAATTCGTGGGAAGATAGTGAACCCTTGTAGTTGAAAAATGTTTCAGAGGAATCTCAAGTAGATGGTGGTTGATAGAGCAATCCTTGATTATAATTTCGAAGACGATCTGCGTACAAGACAAAACTTGTGATTGGTAGTAAAACACCGATCCCCTGTTGAGATCTAATTCGATCTTCATAGATTTCATGAGATATTTTCTTACGAAGTTTTGTTATAGCATCTATAAGCGCCTCGGGTTTAGGGGACAGCCGGCAAATAGACATCCACGAGAATTAGCTTATCGACCCCTAACGATACTATAAGAATCGATCTTGAACATCCCTCTGTAATTGTACACGCCCATAGCAATAACATATTTAGGTTCGCATTTGTTCATATAATCTCACTAAAGAGGGCACCATTTTCATTGTTCTTGTTCAATTTGTTAAAATTAGGTGCTCTTTGTCTAGGACTCGATCTTGGTACCAGCCCATAACGATCAAAGTCGAGCGTGAGCCTATTAATGAAGCAAATTCAATAAAGCAACAAGCGGTACCATAAAAAGCGGCCATAAACCGGAAGTCTTGACCAATTTGAAAGATCATTTAATGTAGTTGAAATAAGCGAATTTTGGGTTGTTCGATCAAGTAAGGGAAATTGATGGAATTCATACTCAATGTTATTATTATTTTGACTTTTTCTTTCTTTTTATTATCTGAATATTAGGAACTAAGACCATTCCAATGCTCCTTTTCGCCATGCATAAACCGAACCAACAATTAGGATAAGCACGAAAATGAAAGCTTTATGAATCTGGTACCCCAATACATCGAAACTCATTGCCCATGGATAAAGAAAACCGTTTCAACATCAAAACAACAAAAACTAGAGCAAACATATAATAACGGATTGAAATTGTAACCAAGCATCGCCCATTGGTTCTATACCGATTCATAACTAGAAAGTTTTTCGGACCCTTTCTAATCGGGCTAAAACTCGAAATTAGAAATGCCAAAATAGGAATAGCACTTGATATTATTAGAAATGCCCGAAAATATCATATTAAAAAGCGTAAACATAGACGAACTCCTATGAATGTGAAAATAGATCGGATTAGTCGCTTCGACCGAATTCATTGTCAAGTCATCCGCAATCGTTTGTTTAGTCAAAACAACAATTCAGGTTTGATCGAATCGTCGATTTAGTTTGTTTGCGGTGTTTCCATGTTGCGTTTAAGATTTATTGATTGGAATTAATCCTATTTTATTTACATTCCACTTATTTCGATTTCATTTCGATATAGTACTAATTTGTATAATACTAGTATAAATATATATTTATACTATATATAGTATAATACTATACAAATCCAAAACAAGTAATACTTTTTCGTTTTCACTTCATTTGGATTTTTCTAAATAAAAGGAATTCTAATATCTAACTAATATCTAATATTTATTAGAATTTTAGAAATAAAAAACTTTTAATTGAAATTCTATTTATTCTAAATATAAATTGAAATTATAGATTTAGAATAAATAGAAATTTTTATTTTATATCTATTTATATAGAATCAATCAAAATCAATCTACCCATGAGGATTAATTAAGAAAATGGGGTTTTGTTTATTTTATTCTTATCCAAGAAAAAAAAAAGCGATTGGATCCGTTGAAATGCGCTTTTGTTTTCGGGGTTATACTCGAGTGATCTCCCGTGAGCGAGCTTATGGGAATGATTTTAACCAAGCAAGCTGAAGCGACCGGTTCAATCAACAAAGAATACAATAATTAGGAAAAACTATATTTTATTTTTAGTTGTATTTGGATATTCTTTATTTTATTGTTTTAGTTTGCTTTAGTTTTAAGAATATTATTTTCATTTTCTTAATTTAATAAATTTAATGAATATTTAAAATTAATAAAATAGAAAATTCGAAAATATAGGGCTATCTGGGACTCGAACCGTAGACCTTCTCAGTAAAACAGATCGAATCGATTATTATCAAAATGATTCGGCCTATTTCAAAGACCCAACATGCATTTTTTTTTGCATTGGGCTCTTTCATTAAGCGATAGAAATATCGGTTAGTCTCAGATATATATTTTTTCTAACGAGAAAAAAAAGAAGACGATTCCGTGTGCTCGATTCATTATCGATACAGAGCACTTCCAAAGTGTTTCAAAGAGGGAAGGGTTATCTTGGCGTAGGAGTGCTTCGCCTAGATCAACCTAAGTTAAATGGAGTCTCTACCATCCTGATTAAAAAATCAAACATGAAACTTCATACACCTTAAGATTCATAGGACGAAAAGAGCATTTTTGAGGTCCTTATACTCATTATGCCTAGCATTGAATAGACCGGGTATTCACCCTATCAATATCTCAAATCAATGATGGGTTCGATTCGGATCTTGCCTAAACGGCACCCGAATCGGACCGAACCATTTGTCGCTATTGTTCTCTTGTTTTGTTCCTTCAAAGTAATGGAGTAAGACATCGATTTCTCAAAAGATCAATTCTTTTGATTGCATGATAGACTTCACGAAAAACATTGGCATGCGTGTAAACGAGGTGCTCTACCAACTGAGCTATAGCCCTTGTGTTTGTGATACATATTTTATCATATTATGTAGATAATTTCTTGTCAAGATGAATATTACATGATCCAACATCATAATCATACCCTTTTGGTCGGTTTGATTGGTATTGCTTAGAAGTAATATTGGATTTATAATCCATCGATGTAATAGGTCCCTTTTCTTTCTCTTTATGATTCCTTATGATAATAAATGACCTACTTAACTCGATGGTTAGAGTATTGGTTTCATACTGTGAGTCATTGGTTCAAATCCAATAGTAGGTAGAACTTATTAGATACCATCGATCCGGTGTCTAATAAGTTTTTCTACCCACCTTCTTTATTGATTTTCTATCTTTTCATCCTATTCTATTTCCGTTTTCAATTTTCAAATTTTTCGTTAGATCAAAATCGATTTCACTTTTGATTGTATTTGATTCTATTTAATCGGCAGAATCAAAATGGGATGTATAAACGAAAGTTCTGTTTACTGAAATTCTTTCGATTAACCAACTCGTTCTGAAATCGCGTTGATAGCCTCGACTCGTGTCCTAGCCCGTCGAGAGCTAGATTTGCCTCAATTGTTTGCCTCTTGCCTTGACTTTCCTCAAGTTAGCTTCCGCTATTTCAAGAGCTTCTTGAGCTTCTTGTGGATCAATGTCACTACCCTTCTCGCATCATTTACTAAAATATTGATTTCATTGTTGCCTATTCTAGCAAAACCACCCATCGAGCCATCGTTAACCATTGGTCGTTAAGACGTATTCTCAAAATACCTATATCTACAATTTGTGGCAATAGGCGCGTGATTTGGTATCGCCAATTTGTCCGCTATTAGTAGATAAAATGATTTCTTTCACTTCTAAATCCCAAACAATTCGATTAGGGTAAGTACGCAAAGATTTAAGGTCATTTCTTCAATTTCTCTCCATTTCTAAGTTCGTAGCCTTCGCAGAGCTTCGTCGATGTTACCTACCAAATAAAAGGCCTATTCGGGAAGACCGCCTAATTCTCCGGAAAGGATCAATTTAAATCCTCTAATTGTTTCGCTAGACCAACATATTTCCCGGGGAACCGTAAATACTTCCGCTACGAAAAAGGGTTGTGATAAGAACGCTCAATTTTTCAAGGCTCTTGCTACGGTTAGCGATCCTCTTTGGACAATTCGTCCAACCCAAGGATAGCTATAATGTCACGAAGTTCTTTGTAACGCTGTAAGGTTTGCTTAACCCTTTGCGCGATTTCATAATGTTCCTCACCAACGATTCGAGGTTGGAGCATAGTGGACGTTGAGTCTAAAGGATCTATTTGGATAAATACCTTTGGCGACTAATCCTCTTGATAGTACGGTAGTAGCATCTAAATCGCAAATGTTGTGGTAAGGTGGTCGGTCAAATCATCCGCAGTACATAAACCGCTTGAATAGAAGTTATGGATCCTCCTTGGTAGAAGTAATTCTTTCTTGTAAAGTACCCATTTGATTACTAAGGGTGGGTTGATAACCCACGGTGGAAGGCATTCTACCCAATAAGGCGGATACTTGGATCCCGCTTGGACAAAAGCGGAAGATATTGTCTATAAATAGAAGTACGTCTTGTTCATTAACATCTCGGAAATATTCCGCCATAGTTAGGCGATCAATCCAACTCTCATACGAGCTCTGGCGGTTCATTCATCCGACCAGTAGACTAAAGCCACTTTTGATTCCGCAAGATTTTGTTCATTAATTACTCCAGATTCTTTCATTTCCATGTAAAGATCATTTCCTTCACGAGTCCGTTCACCTACTCCGCCAAATACGGATCGCCCCATGAGCTTTGGCAATGTTGTTGATCAATTCCATAATGAGTCTTGTTTTACCTACCCCACCCCCAAATAGTCCGATTTTTCCTCCACGACGATAAGGAGCTAAAAGATCGACTACTTTAATTCTGTTTCAAAAATAGATAATTTTGTATCTAATTGTATGAAAGCGGGCGGATTTATGAATAGGGGATGTTGTGCGAGTATCTACAGGACCTAAATTATCAACGGCTCCCCAAGCACGTTAAAAATTGCCCTAGGCTCGCTCGCCATTGGAACACTTAGAGCGACTCTGTGTCAATCACTTCCATTCCTCTCGTTAGACCATCTGTAGCGCTCATAGCTACTGACTCTAACTCGATTATTTCCTAATAATTGCTGTACCTCACAAGTTACATTAATTTGTTGACCGTGGTATCTTGACCCTTAACTACTAGGCGTTGTAAATATTAGGCATCTTGCCGGGAAAGGCTACATCGAAGATGGACCGATGATTTGAGAAATACGCCTGATTTTCTTTTTCAAGCGTGGAAACTCCAGAAGCAGTAGTAGGATTTATTTTCATAATAAAGTGAAATATGTCAATTTTTTTCCAAAATTATCTAATACAAAATAAATCTTCAACGGGAGGTTGATCGGTTAATTCAATAAGAAATGGGGTTAGCGCCGATTTCGTTGGTCCCATCCAATTCAAGTGCATGCAATTGGATTGTTTCCTTATTCAATGAAGGAATTTTAAGTTCAACCAACCTATTTTCAAAATAGGAAGTGGATAAATAAAAATTTTGGGAGAGTCTTTCATTTGTCCATCATTATAGGCAACACCATCCATATTATCTATGGAATTGAACCCGAACTCTATTTATGATTCCTTATTTCTATCTCATTAGCCTTGTTTCAATTTCATTTCATATTTTATTTTAGCATATCGATTTTTTTTTACTTTCGTCCAACCTCTCCCCTTTTCCATCTCCCTTTTTTTTCATTTCAGGGCGAATTACTTTGTTTTCACATCTAGGATTTACATATACAACATATATTCTTGTCAAGGGTGAATTTCTTATTTTATTGAGCTTATAATATATAATTTATATTAGATGTTAGAATATTAATTCTATTATATATTTATCTATTCTATTATATATATATTCTAATATATATTAGTATTATTTTTATATTATTTATCTATTTCTTATCTATTTCTATTTCATTTATTTCATTTGCATTTAGAATTTTGATTCAAAAAAAGTAAGGAATTATAAACTTGAAAAACACGGATCAAGGTTCGCCATACATATGAAAGAATATAGAATAATGATGTATTTGGCGAATCAAATACCATGGTCTAATAAGGAACCTTTCGGATTCGTTGATAATTTTTGAAAGATTTCTTGAAAAGGTTTCATTAACTCCTCATTTATATCGAGTAGACCTTGTTGTTGCGAGAATTCTTAATTCATGAGTTGTAGGGAGGGACTTATGTCACCACAAACAGAGACTAAAGCAAGTGTTGGATTCAAAGTCGGTGTTAAAGAGTATAAATTGACTTATTATACTCCTCGAATATGAAGTCAAAGATCTTGATATCTTGGCACCTTCCGAGTAACTCCTCAACCCGAGTTCGCTTTGAGGAAGCGAGGGCATGATGAGTCTTGAATCTTCTCTTGGTACATGGACAACCGTGTGGACCGATGGGCTTACCACCTTGATCGTTACAAAGGCGATGCTACGACATTGAGCCCGTTCTAGGGAAGAAGATCAATATATATGTTATGTAGCTTACCCTTTAGACCTTTTGAAGAAGGTTACATTACTAACATGTTTACTTCCATTGTGGGTAATGTATTTGGGTTCAAAGCCTGCTTGCGCTCTACGTCTAGAGGATCTGCGAGTCCCTACTGCTTATATTAAAACTTTCCAAGGCCGCCTCATGGCATCCAAAGTTGAAAGAGATAAATTGAACAAGTATGGTCGCCTCTATTAGGATGTACTATTAAACCTAAATTGGGGTTATCCGCTAAGAACTACGGTAGAGCAATTTATGAATGTCTACGTGGCGGGCTTGATTTTACCAAAGATGATGAGAATGTGAACTCCCAACCATTTATCTATTTGGAGAGACCGTTTCTTATTTTGTGCCAAGTAATTTTTAAATCACAGTGAAACAGTGAAATCAAAGGGCATTACTTGAATGCTACTGCAGTACATGTGAAGAAATGATCAAAAGGGCCATGTGTGCTAGAGAATTGGGAGTTCCTATCATAATGCACGACTACTTAATGGTGGGTTCACCGCAAATACTAGCTTGGCTCATTATTGCCGAGATAATGGTCTACTTCTTCACATCCATCGCAAGAATGCACGCAGATTATTGATAGACGGAAGAATCATGGTATGCACTTTCGTGTACTAGCTAAAGCTTTACGTATGTCGGTGGAGATCATATTCACATTTGATACGATAGTAGGTAAACTTGAAGGAGAAAGGGACATAACTTTGGGCTTTGTTGATTTACTACGTGATGATTTTATTGAAAAAGATCGAAGCCATGGTATTTATTTCACTCAAGATTGGGTTTCTATGCGGTGTTACGCCTGTAGCTTCGGGGTATTCACGTTTGGCATATGCCTGCTGACCGAGATCTTTGGAGATGATTCCGTACTACAATTCGGTGGAGGAACTTTAGGACACCCTTGGGAAATGCACCGGTCTCGTAGCTAATCGAGTAGCTTTAGAAGCATGTGTACAAGCTCGTAATGAGGACGTGACCTTGCCCGCGAGGGTAATGAAATTATCCATGAGGCTAGCAAATGGAGTCTGAACTAGCTGCTGCTTGTGAAGTATGGAAGGCGATCAAATTTGAATTTGACGATGGATAAATTAGATAAAGTGGAAAAATGAGATAAACCACTTCATAAATCAAATTTGAATTGAAGCAATGGATACTTTGTAATCCAATAATTCTTGTCGGTTTGTTGAATTGCAATTAAACTCGCCCAATCTTTTACTAAAAGGATTGAGCCGATTCTATTGTCTATATTTTTGATAGATATATTTTTATCTAGATATACAAGATCTTAAATACAAAAATAAAAGACTAAACACAACTCAAATTTTCTCCTGGGTCCATAATTAATCCTATGTATGGATCCTTAGGATTGGTGTATTCTTTTCTATCCTATATACCACGGTTTGGATCATGGATCGAGCCAAGCATCACAACTTCTTCTACCCATCCCGTATGTTGTCCTTTTGGCTCCGTGTTGGAATAGAAACTTATTGTATTAGTAGACGAGATTTTTAAAAAGGTTCTTGATAGGAGAAAATTTCTTTTTCAATTTTTCAATGCGGATTTTACACAATATGGGAAATCACTATTTCTAATTGAAAATTGATATTTCTAATTCAAAAGAAAAAGAGCTCTATCCTATCATATATAATGAATCGCTACTCTAGGTTCTCACAAAAGAGAATCGTTTCTTTCAATATTCACTCATTGTTCGTTAATAACCCTAGTGATTGTATCTAGTATGCGTATTCGATAGGAAATAAAATATTCAATTGATTTTTCATCGAATGACTATTCATCTATCAGACTTTCATGGAAATAGAGGCAAGAAAGCTCTATGGAAAAATCATGGTTCAATTTGATCTGTCTAAGGAGAATTAGAATACGATGTGGGCTAAGTAAATCAATGGATAGCGCCTTGGTCTGTTGAAAATACTCACAAACGAAGACCCCACTAGAAATGATACGGATAAAACATTCATGATTGTAGTGATGACTCTAGTTATTACGAGAAGGTTGATCATTTAGTTGACGTCAAAGACATTGAATTTCATTTCGATGACACCTTTTTAATTAGGGATAGTAATCGGGACCGTTATTCCATATATTTTGATAGTGAAAATCAAATTTTTGGGCTTAACAATGATCATTCTTTTTGAGTGAACTAGAAAGTTTTTTTATAGTTATCATAATTCTAGTTATATGAATAATGGATCGAAAATGATGAGCCCCACTATCATTTTAACTTGTATGATAATGATACTAAGCGTGGTTGGAATAATCACATTAATAGTTGTATTGACTCTTATCTTCATTCTCAAATCAGTATTGATAGTTCCATTTTAAGTGGTAGTGACAATTCCAATGATAATTATATTTATAATTACATTTATGTGAAGGTGGAAATAGTAGTGAAGGCAAGAATTTCGATATAATAACTCGTGAAAATGGTAATGATTTAACTCTAAAAGAAAGTTCTAATGATCTCGATCTATACAAGGATTTGTGGGTTCAATGCGAATGCGAAAATTGTTATGGAGTAAATTATAAGAAATCGCTTAATTCAAAATGAATATTTGTGAACAATGTGGATATCATTTGAAAATGAGGAGTTCGGATAGAATCGAACTTTCGATTGATCCGAGCACTTGGGGTCCTATGGATGAAGACATGATCTCTCTGGATCCCATTGAATTTCATCTGAAGAAGAGCTTTATAAAGATCGTATTGATTTTATCAAAGAAAGACAGGATTAATCGAGGCTATTCAAGCAGCACGGGTCAACTAAGCGGTATTCCTATAGCAATCGGGGTTATGGATTTTTAGTTTATGGGGAGTATGGGATCCGTAGTAGGCGAGAAAATCACCCGTTTGATCGAATATGCTACCAATAATTTTTACCTCTTATTCTAGTGTGTGCTTCCGGAGGAGCACGATGCAAGAAGGAAGTTTGAGCTTGATGCAAATGGCTAAAATATCTTCCGCTTTATATGATTATCAATCAAATAAAAAGTTATTTTATGTATCAATTCTTACATCTCCTACTACTTGGTGGAGTGATTGAGTTTTGGTATGTTGGGGATATCATTATTCTTGAACCCAATGCCTATATTGCATTTGCGGGTAAAAGAGTAATTGAGCAAACATTGAATAAAACAATACCGGAAGGTTCACAAAGTGGCTGAATATTTATTCCATAAGGGTTTATTCGATCCAATCGCATACACGTAATCCTTTAAAAGGTGTTCGAGTGAGTTAGTTCACTCCACGGTTTTTCCCTTTGAATCAAAATTCAATCAAGTAGACTCTTAAGTGAAATTTTTTATTTGTAGTGAAAAGGTAGTTAGTTAGTTTATCAGAATCAAAGTCAAAGCCCGCGTAATGGGCTTTGACTTTGTGACAAAAAAAGGAATTGTCGAAAAACAAATTATGTGGATAATTATTATTATCATTATCCGATATTACTAATGAGTAAACCTCTAGCAACAAGATAAAAGCGAATTTTTCCTTACGTGAAATGAAATTGAATTTGGAGAGACAAATAAAAGCAATTTTATCCTCCTCTATTATGTATGTATATAGAATTTAAATAGAGAAAAATAGAATAGAAATATAGAGTTTTGCATCTTTCTATATCTCCGAAAATTCTATTTTTACTAATAATCCTCGTTCTTGGATCGGATTCTAACGAATCGAATCTTTCGACAATTTGTAATAAACTCTTTCTTTATTAAATTCAAAAATGCAAATTAGAAGACAAGAACAATAGAATAATAAGAAAAGTAAGAATAAAGTAAGATAATAAAGAAAGTGGATTATCTTATCATATACATCTATTTTATTTGATTTAAAAGATGGGCAAGTCCTTTTATTTAATTCTACATTCCTTGCACTTATTAGATATCTATTAGATATATAGATTCGCTTAGATATACTTAGTATTTAGATATAATTAGTATAATATACTAATTATAATATAATCGTTATAAGATATATTTCTAACTAAACAATATAACAATAACAGTACAAATATTAAATTGAGGTACCCATTTTATGACAACTTTCATAGCTTTTCCTCTATTTTTGTGCCTTTAGTAGGCCTAGTATTCCAAGCAATTGCAATGGCTTCTTTATCTTTGTATGTTCAAAAACTAAGATTTTTAGATTCGATGGGGCCAAGACCAAATCTTATCTATTTTTTTCAAGACTTAGATGTCATGGATACCTATTTAGTAGAATATTGTATAACATCCGCTTACCCGAACCGAACATAAATGAAAAAGCCCTCTTATGCATACGTAAACATGGTATAGGGTTAAATGAATTATAGCAAGTGGATCGATCGAACGGATGTATGAAATTAAAGTCTATATATCTAGTAGATCCGTATAAGCGATCATATAAAGGGATGATTTTAGATCGAAGCAATTTGATGAATTCCTTCTAAAAGTTCATATCAAAATAGTACTAGTTGATGAGAGTTACTTGAAACAAAAAAAGTAAAGTCGAATTTTTTGGTTATTCTCTCAATTCGAATAAAATGCAACTGGATCTAGTATGTATGAGTTGGCGATCGAATCTATATGGATAGAATTTATAGTGGGATCTCGAAAAACAAGCAATTTTTTTGGGCCTTTATCCTTTTTTTGGTTCATTAGGGTTTTATTAGTTGGAACTTCTAGTTATCTTGGTAGGAATTTGATATCTTTATTTCCATCTCAAAGAAATAGTTTTTTTCCACAAGGAATCGTGATGTCTTTCTATGGGATCGCAGGCCTCTTTATTAGTTCCTATTTGTGGTGCACAATTTTTGGAATGTAGCAGTGGTTATGATCGATTCGATAGAAAGGAGGAATAGTCTGTATTTTTCGTTAGGGTTTTCTGGAAAAATCGTCGCATCTTTCTACGATTCCTTATGAAAGATATTCATCCATCGAATAGAAGTTAAAGAGGGTATTTATGCTCGTCGTGTCCTTTATATGGAAATCGAGGCCGGGGCCGTTCCTTGACTTCGTCTTGATGAGAATTTGACTCGCAAAATTGAACAAAAAGTCTGCTGAATTGGCCTATTTTTTGCGTGTCGATTGAAGTCTTTTGAAATGAATTGCAGAATAAAAGCTTTCTCACGGAGGAAAAAGCTCAATCCAAGAATCCTCTTTTTCTATAGCGAACTAAACTGAAGTTTCTTGAATGCCCATTCAAACCAAAGCGGACGATACGGAAGAGTCATAACATAAAAACAGCTTTTTTGTCCACAAAATAGTTTTTATGCGTCTGTAAATGTAAAACCGCTCAACTTAATTCAGTAACAAAATAAGCAAGAAATCAAATCTGGATTCATCTCATATATCAAATCGAAATAAAGACTTTCGCTTTTTATTTGCAATATTTGGAGTTGATCGTTAGATACTGAGATAGATCATATCTTGTAAATTTTCTCTACTTTTCTTTTCTCAATCGGCCCCTCCCCTTTTATCCTTTCTTTTGTGCTCCTTAAGAACTAAAGAACTAAACAAGTGGATTTCTTTCTTATAACATAATGATAAACGTAATGATAACTTTTACGTCTTTTTTGTCACTCATTTTTGATCAAGATAATATTTTTCCTAATTTTTTTCAATTATTCTGGACTCTAGACTATATATAGTTTAGATAACCCGTGAAAATTTTCGACATATTTGATTGCGATCTTGATATAGGTAGGCGCTCCTTCATCTCAAAATCAATAGAACAATCTTTATTATTTGAAGCGGTTCTTTCGGCGAGTTATCAAAAGAGGGCAATTGCTTGAATTTGATCAATTGAGATATATGGAAACAAAAACAATATCAATATAACAATAATATATATATTTCATTCAATTCAAAGTGGATTCTTATTTTCTATATTTCGTATTCTTTTTAGATTCAATTAGATTCAAGGGCTAAGCTTGAATCAAAAAAAACAGAGAATAGATTCATGGGCCCCTACTTTATAATATAATGAAAGGCATGCTTGATAGAAAGATTAGATCACATAAAGTCAACGAATGAGGTGGGTTCATTAACAACTCACAGATGAAAAAATGGCAAAAAAGAAAGCATTCACTCCCCTTCTATATCTTGCATCTATAGTATTTTTGCCCTGGTGGATCTCTCTCTCATTTAATAAAAGTCTGAAATCTTGGATTACTAATTGGTGGGATACTAGGCAATCCGAAACTTTTTTGAATGATATTCAAGAAAAGAGTATTCTAGAACAATTCATAGAAGTAGAGGAACTCTTCCTGTTGGACGAAATGATAAAAGAATACCCGGAAACACATCTACAAAAGCTTCAGTATAGGAATCCAAAAGAAACGATCCAATTGATCAAGTTGCACAATGAGGATCATATCCATACGATTTTGCACTTCTCGACCAATCTAATCTGTTTCGTTATTCTAAGTGGTTATTCTATTTTGGGGAATGAAGAACTTCTTATTCTTAACTCTTGGGTTCAAGAATTCCTATATAATTTAAGCGACACAATAAAAGCTTTTTCTATTCTTTTATTAATGATTTATGTATAGGATTTCATTAGCCTACGGTTGGGAACTAATGATTGGCTCTATATACAAAGATTTTGGATTTGCTCATAATGATCAAATTATATCTGGTCTTGTTTCTACTTTTCCGGTCATTCTAGATACAATTTTTAAATATTGGATCTTTCGTTATTTAAATCGTGTATCTCCGTCACTTGTAGTTATTTATCATTCAATGAATGACTGAAAAATGATTCACGGATTCAATTAGAATCTTTCTTACTTTCGAGATAAGCAAAGCATGCAAAGTCGTACTTACTTTACTCTTTCTACCCATCAGGAGAATACAATTTCTCCTCTGTTTTAGTCATTTTTTTTTCAGTTTTCAGTAAAAGTAAATAGCAGAATCGTGGCTAGGGAACTAAACTACAACAACAACAAAGTACAGGGCTATTTGGTAATTTCCTCTTTTCTTCGGTTTCCCACTCGTATAGGATCTAAAATAATAATTTCATTCAATTCACTAATTCTAATAGAAAAATTAATTCATTTTATGTGCTTAAGTCCTTTTTGACATTTTTACAAAATTGCCCCCAATATTTTACTTTCATATAATTTAGTCCCAAAGCCCAAAACATGCAATTTAACGAATTTCAAATAAAATAAAGTTTAGCCGAACCATATAAGGCCTCTCTACAACCCATAATTTTTTTTATTATGCAAAAATTCCTTGTAATTTTATCACTTTAACGATTTAGTCCTCAAACATTAATATTACCAAAATTTACTTTACAAAATAGTCCTATCTAGCAACCAAACTTAACATTCTACCGTAAAACTTCAAGAATAACTCAATTTCATCAACGGTATAATCCAAAACATTTGACAATTTTACGAATTAATCCCCGAGTTAGCTAGACTAAGCTAATACGAGCTCAAAACATAAAAACTTACTAAAAAAGGGCAAGATTTCACTTACCAAATCAAAACTCAAAGCAAACCGTAGCTTCTCCTAGGGCTTCTAGTATTTTTAGTTTAGAAAATGAAAAAGATGAAGACTTTTCTCATGTTTTCTTACTTAATTTTAGTTAAAGACTATTATTTATCTAATTACAATTTTATCCTTTATTAATTCATTTAAAATTCATCAATTAAAAACCCAAAACCGTCCATTATCTACTCAAATGGTATAATTTCCAAATTAAAGAGGGTTTAATTGCACAACTGGTCCTTCAATTATTTTAAAATTTAACTAAACAAGCTTATTTTCAATTTAATCTTAAACTAATTAAGACTAAATGAGAAAATAGCCCAAGTTACTAGATTTAATCATGCCAGCACTTGGAATTTTTTTACCATGGTTTAATTACCATTTTGGTCATTTTACTATTTTAAATCTTTAGTAATTAACTTTTACCTCTTTTACAATTTAATCCTTTTACTTTAATTAAGCAATAAATCATCAAAATTACCAGACCTAACTTCAATTCACATATAATACAACCGTAAATATTTAATAAAAATATTTTTGGCTTTATATTATAGAAACGAGGTCCTAATACCTTGTTTTCAATAACCACTTGACTTTTAAACCAAATCACTTACACTAACTTTTACTTCAATTGTTTAAAATCATCGAATCAAAATTAAATATAAAAATTACTATTAACTCATATAATTTAAATACCAATTACACAACTTACTCATCGGATTTATGGTCTCAAAACCACTATTTTTGACACCATTGAAAAAAAGAACTGTTACAACATGGTTATAGAACACGGGTCAAACAAGATAAATAAAGTAATTGAATGGCACGAATAACTTACCCCCTTTCTGGCGTGTGTCTCAATCATCTGAAGGTATATTGAAACTGTGTATGATCTCCAGATACCCGGATAAGTGCTCCATCTATGAAAAAAAAAACTTGTTAGAACATTTTTTTTTTAAAAATGTCAAATAATTGTTATAATGCTTAAATTTTATCACCTATTCATGAGTGGAAGTACATATGCTTTGTGACTAACTGATGCCAAAAAAGGCATCCGATAAAGCGCCTAAGTTTGTAACAGATGAGGTAGCCGCCTATGTCTACGGCATAAGATTTTGTCGCCTGATAAAGCTCGAAATACAACATAACTAGTACTCTTGAACCCAACTATACAAACAGATGTTATGTAAATCAATTAATAAGGGCAAGTACATCAACTGGACCGTATTTTTGTTTGCCTCCGGCATGAGTACACCCTTTTTAATGTGCATAATGTATGCTCGAACGGCGCACATTACGTCCCGCTCAATGGCAGTACCTGGTAAATGCTTGAAATTGGCCTTCAGCTATGAAAACCTTAAACCCGTAAATTTTGACTTAGCATCACTAGGCGAGACTCCAATAAGTCATAGCAAAGGGCGACAGACTTAGAGATCATACTTATGCCCGAAACTGCACTCCCATCGATTGGGAGCTCGAGTTACAGTGCAACATACTCCAGAGTGATGGTGCACTCCGTACACGAAAAATGAAATGTGTGGGTCTCCGACAGCCACCGCTCGACCAAAGCGGATATCAAGTCGTATTAGGTGTTTTTTGTAAAGTGAATATCATTGAAAAACCCGTTTTATATTTAACCTCTTTGCGATCTTAAAGATGATTTTAGGATGTCTCATTCATTTTCAAAATATAAGTCATTTGTCAAGAAGATAATCATATTAAATCATCATTAATTTCCAAAACGCAATTTCTTGCAGAAGCTCTTAAAACAGGTTGTGTATTCGTGGTATTTTTGAATAACATTTATCCTTTTGAAAACCCGCGTCTTTTCCTACGGCTAATAGTTATAAATCAAAGCAACTAAAAATCCCAAAATAAAATCCAAAGAGGCTTTATTACAATAAAATACCCAAAATAAAATTACTTATAATTTAAAATTCAAATAAGAAAGTATGTGCAGTTGTGTGGCCACCTTTGAGTCCCTCGCAGCATCGATCCGCCTAAGATTGGGGATTACCTGTACAGATAAACAGATGGGTGAGTTATGAAAACTCAGTGTGTAATCCCATTTGGTGAGCATATACAGTCTGGGCCTAAGCCCAATTCCATATGGTTCAGTCTCAGTTAGGGCTTTAGCCCATTACAGTATCAGTATCAGTTTAGGCTTGTGCCCATCTCAGTGACAGTAACAGTATAGATATGCAATCAAGAGATCCTACCCAGCCAGGCTCTACACTCCATCTCCGTCTAACCCTGCACTCGATATGGGGATATAATCGACCCACCATCCCTACACTAAAAAAAGTATCGGTTACGGTACTAAACAGTATTTGCAGTAGAGCTACCAGTACAATACACTTCCTCCAATCATAATAAAACCTAACCCCATGAAACATATCATGCAGCATGTCATGTCATGTTATAATATCATACATGTACTCAATACGCCTAAAAGTGACATGCTAAACACAATCATACATCACATAGGGGCATAACAGTCATTTTATCACATAGGGGCATAACAGTCATTTTATCAATTGGGGGTCTAGGTAAACTTACCAACCCAACAGTAGGTCCACAATCGTATCGGATGACCTATGAAACATTAACAGTCAAATAGTAAAAATGGGCCCACTGCCCATGTGTGCCCACGCGCCCTTGTGGCCCACATGGCCCATAATGGCCTTGGCTGTGTGTATCACACAGCCTGACCCAATAATTTCCACACATCCGTGTGGTTTATCCGTGTAGGACCCACATGCTCGTGGGGCACACCCGACCTATGAATTCGAACATGGTCGGCCACATCAAACATACACCCGTGTGGTATCGACAGTCTCACTTTTCGGCTTTTTACCGATTTTAGTTTTCCAGAGTAGTGTTTACACACCTAGTTACGATTCTTGGTACACAACTCTCCCAAGTAAGCACACACTTAAAAGATCAACAACCCAAGATCAACATTAGTTTATGATTGGAACTAGAAATACAAAAACAACACCAAACGAAAACATTAATGTTGCTTACTCTCACTGCTCCTAATCGATAAAGCCTACAAATCTGTCGGTAGACCAAGTTCGCTGCGATTTGATGCTGCCAAACAAAGTTTGACACAACAGAGAGTCAGAAACTTATCGCAATTTAACAATAGAAACCATCCCCAAATAAATGAAGCAAACACTCTCGCCTCCTACCAAAATACTTACCGAACTAAACGAAAATTAGGGGTTGTGCGCAAGAGAAAGAATAGATTCGGAAAAAAGAAATAAAGGGGAAACGGAAATAAGAGGAGTGTTCGGCCAATGAGAGAAACAACGAAATCAGCAGTGAAACGGAGAAAAAATCTATGGAAACTCACCAAGGAGGCGAAGTCAGGAAACAACAATTAGGATAATAGCAAAGGCTTAATATACGGCAATAAGAGCAGGAAGGAAAAACAGTAATGGGACTGCAACTTGATGATAATGGCAGCAGTAAAATAGACCAAGAAGGGAAGGAAGCAACTAATATACAGCTAGGGGACAGAAACCAAACTAGTAGCACAATCGGCAAAAACTAGAGGGCTTGAGAAAAAGAAAAGAGGAGAAGAAGGGAAAAAAAAATTGGAGAAGACAGTAGGAGAATTCGGAAAAATGGAAAAATGGAAGACCAAATGTTCAGGGAAACAAAAGTCAAGCTGAATTTTTGAGAAAGAGTACAATTTCGCCACCACTACTCCCCCAATCCCTTGATCTACTCCTCAAAACTCTCCCCCAATCTCTTAACCATCCAATTTGAACCCCTCAAACTCTTTAGAGTTTCGGCCAAGCTAGAACACTCCCACGTACTAACAGCAAAATAAAACACCTCAATCTGCCTACCAATACTCGAACCTCAAACCACAGGCAACCACAATACGCCACTTATACCCCAGGCCAGCAAGCCCTTTTTTGACATAAAATACCCACATTAATTAAAAGCCTACTGACTGGAGACAAGGTTTATTCATAAAAACAAAAACTTTTGCACAAGCCAAGGCTTGAACCCAAGACTTCTCAGACACTCCCCAAAACACCTAACCACTAAAATAAACACTCATTTGTGTAACACAAACATATGAAAATAATTATAAAAATTTTTTTGGGGCGTTACAAATCTTTTTTAACCTTATTTTTATTTAAACCTTAAACGAAGTCATCTAATCTTTTTTTTGTTTAAACCCTAAACAAACCTTTTAATACCTTTTTTTATTCAAACCCTAAACAAAATCCTCTTTTGATTTTGTTCAGACCCCAAATCCCTAACACAACCTCTATTTTTTTTTCAACTTTTCATTTTTGTTCTCTAACCCACTGTCGTAACCATTTTTTGAAGAAAACGGGAATCGACTTGGATTTTGAAGATGAAAATGAAAACTGGGAGTCACCACCGATCCTTTTTAACGAGGTGTGATCGGGTCACCTCATAAAAGTGGTTGTTTTTAATAAATAGTTTGATTTATTTAAACAACTATTTTGGTCAACGCAAATCACGAAAACAGGTTCGGGAGTCGGTTACGCATGAGGAAGGATTAGCACCCTCGATACGCCCAAAATTGGTAGTGTCTTAGTGTCGAAAATTTAAAAACTTGAAAGAATTTTAAAATACGATCCTTCTTTATAAAAAGCTCAAGTGTTAAAGACCTTCTCGTCTCAAAATATGAAATGTCACATCCAGTAAGTTAGGACACGACATCTTGAAATTTCGAGAGCGAGCTTGCCTTTTATAAAATCTGTGTATTTTATTAAAATGGTATTCG
Organism: Gossypium arboreum; assembly: GCF_025698485.1. Lineage (NCBI taxonomy): Eukaryota > Viridiplantae > Streptophyta > Magnoliopsida > Malvales > Malvaceae > Gossypium > Gossypium arboreum. The sequence continues at coordinate 10,833,992 of NC_069072.1, read as the reverse complement.
ATTATTTAGAATAAACAAAAGAAGTCGAAACCCAGTAAGTTAGGGCACGTTTTCTCGAATTCTCAAACCTTTGAATATGGCCTTTATTTGAAACAAAATTCTTATTTCGAGATGACAAAATGTCATACCCGTAAGTTAGGGCACAACACTTCGCATCTTTGAGGATAAGCATTTTCAAAACTCAGATAGTGATTTGAAAGAGTATTCCGTTATTTAGGTTAAATGAGAAAATCGAGACCCGAGAAGTTAGGGCACGATTGTCCCGAATTACCGAACATGGAATATCACTCTTATGAAGGAATTATTTTAAGGTATCGAATAAAAAGCATGATGAGATATAAAAGCAAACCATGAGGCGAATGCGTAAAAATAAGCGTGTGATGTCAAACATAATAATACTGAGCAATTACGATAGGTAAAATAATGACAAGGCTAATAAATAAATGCATGAGGAAAAGGAAACGATCGAATACATAAGTAAATTAATAAATAAAAATGACGAAATAAAATGACAAAGATAATGAAAGTGATGATAGCGATATAAGTAAAGATAAGCGAATAAAAGCGAATAAAAAGAAAATAATGAATAAAGCGGAGATGTTCAAAAAAGAACTCGTAATAAACAATTATTATGTAAAACTAAAGAATGATAGTATAGTAATGGTAATAATAATATTAATAGTGATAACACGGGTAATGATTTAGAAATGATGTATGAAAGTGCATGTACGTGCGTGTATAAGTAAATAACATATGATGTGAGTGAGGAAAGAATAAAATAAGTATATTTAAAAGGTGATAGGTGAAAATGTAAGTATATTTATAGTGATATAAATAATAATATTTGAGTAAAATAATAAGTAAATGAAAATATTATGAACCATAATATGTGACATATATATATATAATAATATTACTATATATAAAGGGTATATATACATGTATAAAATATAATAGGGTGAAGATAGATATAACAATAGTATGATATAAAAGCATATATATATTTGTATTATGATATTAAAAGACGTATATGTATATAATAATAATAATAATAATACATACATAGATATGGTAATGTATAATCTGATTATTAAAATATATACGTAACATATAGAGGAACACAATATTAAAAGGATATGTATATGATACACATGTATTAACAAAACAATAAGATCAAAACTAATAATAATAATATATACGCGTATATATATATATTGAAGATATAAATAAACATATATTGATATTAATAGTAGATATGATAAAAAGTATATATAATGTGGTATTAATATGTGTATAATATAGTATTTAAGTGTATATACATAAAACATACATTAGGAATAATAATATAAATGTGAAAAGACAACAATAAGAATGTATATATATAAAATGCATGCAAGTATTAAAAAATGCCTAAATAATAATAATACATGCTGATAATAATAATACTGAAAATGGTAAATAAAATAATGAATAATATCTAAAATATCAAAGGGGAAAAAATAATATGGAAACCACATTAAACTGAAAAAGGACTAAATTTAAAACAAATATGAAGTTCTGGGGCTGATTTAAAAATTAATAAAGGAGAAAGGGATTAATTTGAAAATGCGCGCGACTGCAGAGGGCCAGAAGGGAAATTTTCTCGGGCCCTTAAAACGACATCACAGAAGGGAGGACCGAATCGTAAACGCGATAAATTCCAAGGCCAATTTAAAAGAAATCAAAACCTGATTGCAAAACATATAAAAAGCAGAAGGACCAAGAATGCAATTATCCCCTAAGAGCAAAAACACGCGGATCCCAGGGTAAGACGGGTCGGGTCTTCGGGTCGCGCCTAAATGGCGCCGTTTATGAGTTTTAAAATGGCCGGGCAAAACGGTGCGTTTTGCCGGCCTATATAAGACATTTGTTTTTTTATTTTTTCATTTCTCCTCTCTTCTTCTTCAAAAAAGCCCCGAATCCTCTCTCCCTCTCTCAGTCTGTCGGCCCAGAAGTCGGCGAAGTGTAGGCCAAGCGCCGCCGTACCGTCCACCGTCGCCGGCCACCGCGTGCGGTGGCCGCAATTTCGAAAAAGGTATATTTTTCCCCGTTTTTATATTTTTTTTAACGTATATTTGTATGTATAAATGAGAGAATGGGTCTAAAAACAAAACGAAAATGAAGTTAAATCACTTTAAATTCGCTACTCTCGTTCTCCGATCTCTGCTTTGGGCTCTTTTCCTGCTTTTGATATTGCTAGAGTCTATATTCTTTGCTTGTATGTTTGAAATCTAATTTTTTTTTATTTCACAAGTGCCGATTGTTACAAATGGTAATGGATTCAGGCTTTTATAGGCGTTTTTTGTTACAACTTGCTCTGTCTCTTCTTCTTTTATTGCTGCAGGTAAACGGTGGTGGAGCAGAGGCCACTTGCAGGCGTCGGTAGCGGATGGGGTGGATAGCATGTGCTGACGGCTAGGGTTTCCTTAGCTTTTTTCTTTTGTTGTGTGTTTGGGTTGGGTATGTTTTGGGTAAATTGGGCTTCTATTGGGTATTTAGTGGGCTTGGGTTTGGGTCCAAAATTGGGTTTGTACAGCTGCCCCTCTTTACTTGTTGTCGTGTAACGAGAACAGAGCAAAGACTTAAGAAAGACCAATTTTGCCCGACCTCACCGTGTGTCGGACTTGTTTAGCGCTCCTTTTCTCCGGTAGCTTTATTCCAATCTTGTTGCTTCGCTTCGCTTCACTGCTCTACTGCAACTTCAAGAAGGTAAGGTTTGTTTTGATCTGCTCCACTGCAACTCCATGGAGATAAGGCACGTGACTTCAATCAATTTCACTAAAACTTCAAGGAGATCTGTTGTAGCTTCAATCAATTCCACTGAAACTTCAAGGAGATCCGTTGTGGCTTTTAGCTGCTCCAACGCCATTTCAGGGAGAGGATATTTGATTTTCAACCTGTTATCCTACTGCTTAGGGGGTTAAGGCTTGTCATCATTGATCTGTTTCCCTACTGCTTAGGGGTTTAGATCTGTAAACTCAACCTGTTACCCTACTGCTTAGGGGTTTAAGGTTTGAAAATTTGGCTTGTTACCCTATTGCTTAGGGCAATAATATCTATACTTCAGCTTGTTACCCTACTACTTAGGGGGTTAAAGCTTGGTGGTTTGAATCTGCTTCACTGCATTCGAGGAGGCAAAATTTGATGCATTTGATCTGCTCCACTGCAACTTCAGGGAGACGAAATCTGTAATTTTCAGCCTATTACCCTACTGCTTAGGGGGTTAAGGCCCATCTTCTTTGATCTGTTTCCCTACTGCTTAGGGTGATAAGATCTGCAAATTCGGCTTGTTACCCTACTGCTTAGGGGGTTAAAGCCCTTTGAATTCAACCTGTTACCCTATTACTTAGGGGTTTAAGGTCTGTAAATTTAGTCTGCTCCACTACGACTTCAAGGAGAGAAGACTTGTAACTTCGATCTGCTTCGTTGAGACTTCAGGAAGACAGGATTCCCTAGATTTGATCTGCTCCACTGTAACTTCAGGGAGACGAAATCTGTAATTTTCAGCCTATTACCCTACTGCTTAAGGGTTAAGGTCGTAGAATTTAACTGTTACCCTCTTGCTTAGGGGTTTAAGGCTTGGTGAATTCAACGATTCTAGGGATATGACACGTAGAATCGTTCTATGTATTTATGCTTATGCCAAAGAATTAGGATGCTATGATCAAAGTGAATCAAATGCTCCTAATTAGATGCATTATGACTGCTCTATGAATGTATGAGTGCAACGTGTGGTGAGCGTGAGTCCCTTTTAATGTTTAAGTTGCTATTGCTCTTTGTTTATCAAGGTTCTTTCTCCGAAAAGGTACTCTGTCTTCTTGTTCAGCTTAAATTTTGAACAGAAAACCCGAAGAAGTGGTCCCAATTTATACTCTTTCTTCTCAAATGCTTCCAATCTTTGAGTTTGGTTAGTTCTAAATAATAGTCCTATTTTAGGTTCCTGTACTATTTAGAAACTTTCAGAGTAATGTGCAGAACTCTTTTTGCAAAAATGGTTTTAGTCCATTAATCATCATTTCAATACAAAATGCTTGAAAAAGATCATAACAATGACAAAAATGAAATTTATCAGAAACGACATTTGAAGTGTGACAGCCCAAAATTGACCCTAGTCGGGAAGTGGTTTCGGGACCGCTAAACCGAGTCACCGAAATGTTTGAACGTAATATTTATTGTCTAGAATATGTAATTATGAATGTGTGAAAATTTCAAGCTTCGATTTAGTCGATTGCATGTGAATTCAGCTATTAGGACTTGAGTGACACTTTTGAAATGTGATAGGCTAATCTATAAGGACCTAATAGTGCATGTAATCGAAAGGGAGGACTTGCATGTCAAATTTCCCCCCCTAATAGCTAGTGGCCGGCCATGACAAGGAAATATGGGCAAGACATGTCATGAAACATGTTTTGTAAGTGCATTATGTAAGGAGAAATAAAATAAGATGCATGGGTAATAAAAAAAAAAAAATTTGTGTGTGAAGGCTTCTCCCCCTCCCCATTGCCGTGAGTAGAGGAAAAGAGAAGAAAAAAATTGTTGTTCATCTTTTTTTCATTTTCTTTGAGCTGAAATTCTAAGGAAGAAGGAAGGGGTTCTTGCTTCATGCTTGGTTTGGAGGGGGATTAGGAGGAAGTTTGGCCATACTTGTGTCAAGATTAAGGTAAGGTTGATGTTGTACCATGAGACTCATGCATGTTTTTTTTGTTAGCTTGAGTTCTAATTAACCCATGGTTCAAATCCTTGCTATGTCATGGGGATGATATTCAGCCAAGGTGGATTTTGTGTTAATGCCTTTGCATGCTAAATATGAAGCTTGCTAATGATGCATGTGAAGGTGGATTGATGGCTCTTGGACTTTATTTTTAGCATTTTTGAGTGAGGTATTAAGTTCTTTGTTCAACCATGACCAAAATTATAGTGTTGTGATGTATTCGGCCATAGTACATCCATAAGTATGATTTATGCTCATTGCATGATAAGTAAGATTTGTGTTTTGGATTTATGCTCATGTTTAGTATAATCAACTTGAGATTCGGCTCTTGCACATATGTATACATATATGTTTGCACATGATGCATTAGTATGACATATATACTATCTCAAGATATATATTTACATATGATGATGTTTCGGTTATGAAGTAAATGATTGATGCGCATTGAGTTACGATATGTAATGCGTTAGTTAGTAAAATGTATGCTGTTTTTTTTTGTGTGGTATTAAGTGTATAATTGGCCTCAACATGGACATGCATATTCAGCCACATGAGGGGAATTGGTGTGCATGCATTCAGTTAGAGGCAAGCATATTGATGCCTATTCTTGGCTTAGAAAATTCGGTTAAGGAAAGTACTAACTAATGTGTTGAGTTGATTCATGATTTCCGTACATATGTGACTTTAATGTCTAATGAAAATATGTGGGCTAAGTACCTTGAATTCCTCTTCGATGCTCAAATGATTGAATCAATTTATTTGTTAAATTAAGCTCAAGAGCAAAGGGGAGCTAAATCCGATAAAGGGAAGGAAAAAGTAGTCGAATAGCCGTCGAAATCGTTCGACCACGTCCGAGGTAAGTCTTGAGTAATGACCCTACTTGAATTATATTGAAATGATTTGTCATATTATGGCGGACAAACCGAATGTGCGTAGGGACTAAGTTATAAAGTTAATTGAAATCATGCTCTTTGTGTGTGGCTATTGAGCCGAAATTGGAAAGGTTTGATAAATATTTTGTGTTTGAGCCTTAGTAACGAAAATGAAATATGGATGTGTCGTGATTATTGATATATGTGTACATGAGCATTTGAATCATATTCGGGCTAAGTCCCGAAGGCATTTATGCTAGTGATTATATCCGGGCTAAGACCCGAAGGCATTCGTGCGAGTTGTTATATCCGGGCTAAGACCCGAAGGCATTTGTGCAAGTTACCAAATCCGGGTTAAGACCCGAAGGCAATTGTGCTTGTTGTTATATCCGGTTAAATTCTGAAGAAGCTCGGTTGAAGGTGAGCATTTTGGTGCTGTAATAAATTCAATTAATACGCTCGAAAAACCCATACGATAAGGTATGTTTACATGTGCATCAGAAAAGTCGATCCGTTTGAAATAGTATTTGTTCAATCGACTAACGAACTTTCGGCTCTTAGATAGGTTAATACCTTGTGTGTATATGTTGATGAAGTGTGAAGTAAGTATGATTATGAGAATGTGTATTAATAAAGTGATTCATTTAGCTATGTGAATGTAATACTTTAGTCAAAGCTGATTTCTTTACTTGAGACTTACTAAGCATTAAAATGCTTACCCCGTTGCTTTGGCTCTTTGTTTTATAGATTTTGCTCGTTAGCTATCGGATTCGGGATCATTGAAGTCGAAGTCATCCACACTATCAAAGCCCCCTTTTTGCTACAAATTTTGGTTGAACTTTGAAATGGCATGTATAGGACTACCCTTTTGTTGTAGGTCATGTACCTTTCGGCTTTGTGTAAACTTGGATAGCCATGCGAAAATGGCTTATATACGTTTTTAGCATAGTACTATAATCGTTTGTATGTTGATCATTATGAGGTATGGAATTTTTTTGAACGATTAGCCATTGGAATGGTTAATCATGATCACACTTTGTGCTATGTATGCAAAAAGGGCCAATGGAATCATGGAAATTATGAAATAGGTAAAGTCTACCTTAAAGGCAGATGCTGTCAGCAGCAGTGGTGTGGATGTGAAAAATCACTAAAAATAGCAGGAATGGAATAACTTAGTGAATAAATTATGTAAATGAACCTTGATGAATGTACTTTCATATGGAAGAAACGAAACGGTCATATGAGTTGTATGTTAAGAGATATTTAGGTTTTCGTGAGACAGGGCCAGAACGGTTTCTGGATCCCCTATTCCGACTTTGGAAATTCATTGTAAATTAACCAGGGATAATTAGGAGTCATGCCATATATTTATAGATTCCTCTTTGAGTCTAGTTTCTATAGAAACAAACGGCATCAGTATTGAAGCCCTGTACATGGAGATATCCAATTCGTAATGCATAAAGGTCAGTGTCGTCGAACCCTGAAAAAGGGGAGACTTTAACTAATAAACTGTACTAATTGGCCCGACCAAAAATTCTAGAAAAAAATATGTAGATGGAAATATGAGTGTAATTTCAGGGAAAAATTACGAAACTGATTTTCGAGCTTTGAAACTCAAGATATGATTTTTAAAGTGACAGTGATGCAGTAACCAGCTTGTCTGGAAATTTTTAAATAGACTGTGAAAATGATTAAATTAAGTTGTGTGCACCTTGTGTTCGACTCCGGTAACGGACTCGGGTACGGGGTGTTACATGAAGGGCTATACTAATCACAGTCAACCAACATTGCTGGAATACAAAATGAATAGAAGGGAATAGGTGCCCCAGATATCGCAGCGTGAGTTTCTCTTTACTGACTTCTTGAGGACTCCCTTCTTGCCCAATATGTGTTTAGGGGATCTAGAGTACTCTTGCAGATGCCCCAAGATGTAACATCTCTCCTCCTTGTTAATTTAGGTATCATAAGACTATCGCATGCCCCACCTTTGATCAAAATTTGAATCGCCTTTTACGGGTTTTCAATTCAAAATCCCTTTGGTCTCAAGGTGCTCTTTGCGAGTTTTCACCCTGGCCTATTTTTTTTTTTAGGCGAAGTATTTCTTAACCAAATCCGAATTCACTGGATTGGATAAGGTCTTGCCATCCATTTCAGCCAATATCAATGCTCCGCCAGAAAAGGCTTTCTTCACCACATAAGGCCCTTCCCAATTCGGCATCCATTTTCCTCTGAAGTCTTTTTGTATGGACAGGATCTTTTTCAGTACTAGGTCTCCCTCGTGGAACTCTCTGGGACGAACCTTTTTGTTGTAAGCTCGCATCATTCGCTTTTGGTACATCTGACCATGGCGAATAGCCCGTAGCCTCTTTTCTTTAATCAAATTCAACTGATCGTATCGGGACTGGATCCATTCTGCTTCATCCAACTTTATTTCTGACAAAACTCTGAGGGAAGGAATCTCAACCTCGATAGGTAAAACTGCCTCCATTCCATAGACTAATGAGAAAGGCGTTGCCCTAGTAGAAGTTCTGATAGACGTTCGATAAGCATAGAGGGCGAATGGTAGCTTCTCATGCCAATCTTTATAAGTTTCTGTCATCTTTCCTACAATCTTCTTGATGTTCTTATTGGCTGCTTCGACTGCACCGTTCATCTTCGGGTGATACGGTGACGAGTTGTGGTGTCTGATCTTGAACTAACTGCAGACATCCGCTATCGTGTTATTGTTCAAATTCAATGCGTTGTCAGATATGATCCTTTCCGGCATTCCATATCGACAGATGATTTCCTTTTTTAGGAACTTGCTAACTACTGATTTAGTGACATTGGCATATGAAGCAGCTTCCACCTATTTGGTGAAATAATCGATGACCACAAAGATGAAACGATGCCCATTTGAAGCTTTTGACGAAATTGGCCCAATCACATCCACGCCTCACATCGAGAAAGGCCATGGCGAAGTCATGACATGCAGAGGTGAGGGAGGTACATTAATCTTGTCTCCATAGATTTGGCACTTATGACATCTTTTGGCGTAGTTAATACAGTCTCCTTCCATGGTGGACCAATAATAACCGAACCTCATAATTTGCCTGGCCATTGTAAAACCATTAGCGTGTGTCCCACAGACGCCCTCATGGACTTCTTCCAAGATTTTCTTAGCCTCAATGGCGTCTACACATCTTAATAGTACCTGATCCTTCCTTCTTTTGTACAGGTTCTACCCATCTAAGACATAGTCACTGGCCAGTCTTCTCAACGTTCTTTTGTCGTTCTCAGTAGCTTGGTGGGGGTACTCACGATTCTTCACATATCGTAGGATATCATGGTACCAAGGGTGATCATCATTTTCCTCTTCTTCTTCAAGGTTGTAACAATGAGCCGGGGCCTCGTAAATGCTCATTTGGATTGGTTTCACATCTTTTGGTTGGTTCACCTTGATCATAGAAACTAAAGTGGCTAGGGCATCAGCCATCTGATTTTCTTCTCGTGGGAGGTAGTAGAAGACAATATCATCAAACTCTTTAATTAACTCAAGGATCAACTTTCGGTAATTGATCAATTTGGGGTCTCTTGTCTCCCATTCACCTTTGAGTTGATAAATCACTAGGGCAGAATCTCCATATACCTCTAACACCTTGATTTTACGTTCTATGGCCGCACGTATTCCCATGATGCATGCTTCGTATTCTGCCATATTTTTCGTGCAGTCAAAATCCAATTTACTAGTGAATGGATAATGATCTCCGTTCGGGGACACCAGAACTGCCCCGATTCCGTTACCCACGACATTTGATGCTCCGTCAAAGTTTAGCTTCCAAGGGTGACTTTCTTGAGGGTTTTCTTCCGCGGTTGCTATGCACATTAGATCTTCATTTGGGAAATCAAAGTTCAGAGGCTTGTAGTCCTCTAGGGCTCACTGGCTAGGAAATCATTATCGCACTTCCTTTTACTACCCTCCGGTTCATATAGACTATATCGAATTCAGAAAGTAGAATTTGCCATCGGCCATTCTCCGCTCAAGGCGATCGACTCCATCAAGTATTTCAAAGGGTCCATTTTAGAGATTAGCCAAGTTGTGTGATACAACATGTATTGTCTCAGTCTTCGGGTTGTCCAGATCAAGGCACAGCACAACTTTTCAATGAACGAGTATCTCGTCTCACACTCAGTAAACTTTTTACTGAGGTAATATATCGCTTTTTCTTTCCTTCCCGATTCATCGTGTTGGCCAAGCACGCATCCCATAGAATTTTCAAATACCGTCAAATCTGATGTCGATTGGCTTATCCGGATTAGGTGGTGTCAACACCGGGCATTAGACAAATATTGCTTAACTTTGTCGAAAGTCTTCTGGCATTCTTCGTCCTAACCACCAGGGTTGTGTTTCTTAAGGAGACGGAATATGGGGTCACATTTCTCGGTTAGTTGTGAAATAAACCGAGCGATGTAATTTAGTCTTCCTAGGAATCCTCGAACTTCCTTCTGAGTGCGTGGTGGAGGTAACTCTTGTATGGCTTTGACTTTATCTGGGTCAATCTCAATCCCTTTTCCACTGACCACGAATCCTAGCAGTTTACGACGACTGGCTCCGAAGGTACATTTTGCGGGATTGAGTTTCAACTGGAATTTTCTCAACCTCAAAAATAATTTCCTCAAGACTTGCACATGCTCTTCTTCAGTCCGAGATTTGGCGATCATGTCGTCGACATAGACTTCAATTTCTTTATGCATCATATCATGAAATAGGGTTACCATGGCTCTCGATATGTTGCTCCGTATTTTCAATCCGAACGGCATTACTTTATAGCAAAAGGTTCCCACATGGTCACAAATGTGGTTTTATTCATGTCTTCGAGGATGCATCTTGATCCGATTGTACCCGAGAAACCATCCATGAAGGAGAAAAGTGAGTAACTCGCCGTGTTGTCCACTAAGGTGTCGATATGAGGCAACGGAAATTATCTTTTGGTGGCCTTGTTTAAGTCTCTCGTAGTCTACACACATCCGTACATTTCCATCTTTTTAGGGATGGGGACGATGTTGGCTACCCATTCGAGTACTTAACTACTTGTAAGAAACCAAAGATCAAATTACTTCTTGACTTCCTCTTTTATCTTTAATGAACATCGGGCCGCATCCTTCAAGCTTCTTTGAAGCGGCTCGCATTCTTCTTTGATGGGGAGCCTGTGTACCACAATGTCAATACTTAGCCCAGGCATATCCTGATATGACCATGCAAATATATCCTTGAACTCTTGGAGTAACTCAATAAGGTCCCGCTTTGTCTCTGTGGTGATGCAAGTTCTGATCTTTACTTCTCTCCTTTCTAGTTCATCTCCCAAGTTCACGACTTCTACGGTCTCTTTGTGGGGTAGAATCTATTTCTCCTCGTGTTCTACCATCCTTAACAAATCGGGGATAAGTTACGTCTCAAGTCATCCTCAAAGTCTTGGAATCCCTCCAGACACATATCTCGCTCAAAAGGAGATTCTGAATTAGTAGCAACGTCACTCGCATCATTGATATCTGGAGACCTGTTGTAGGTGTAAAGGAAGATGCAAAGAACAAGAGAATCTAAGAACAATGATATGTTTGGTATGATCATGAATGAAAGAATAAAAGAATATTTTCACGGAATAAGTCAAAAGGATGCATTTCATTGAAATAACGATTTCGAACATAAGCCTATTTCACAAAATGAAACTTGTTACTCCTAGGCCTAGAGCAATAAGTGTGTTTTGGACATTACTCTGAGTTAGTTCTAAAGACTACATGAATCTCTTCCGCAGTCCAATTATTTAGAACACTTCCCGACTCATAAGGGCGAATGCCTGACAAATTCTCTACCCCCGTCCCTTCTTCATATGTGGCGTTGATGTCCAAACTCTCCATCATTCCTTCTAAGATTTCCTTTCCCGACGTCTTCTGCTCAGAGTGAATGACCTCTCCAGACACAAAAGTCTTCGATATATGGGGCAAGATCATTGGTTCTCATTCAATTTCTCCCCCGCTCAATCGCGCTCTCCTTCTTTCTTGCTTCTTCTCAAGTTCCTTCTTTCTTTGTTTCATGTTCGGGTTAAACCCTAACCCAAAATGGTCTTATTTTTCCTTCATCATTGGTACATTAATCCTTCCCTACAGGTATCTCCCGAGTCCTCTTCCGGGTAGAGCCCCCTTTCCAACAGTTAACCGTAGTCCCATTCTTATAGTCTCAGATAACCTGGGCATTGGAATCTTATTTCCTTCGATGATGAACGTCGCGTTCACAAACTCCAAAGATCGAAAAGAGCACTCGATCGCTTCATCATTTGCCTCCAAATGTAGGGCATCATTGGTTATTGCCGTGATGATGTCCTCTTCAGCATTAATTGTTACTTAACCGACCTTCGGTCACTAATTTCAACTTTTGATGCAGCGATGAAGGAACTGCCCCCGCTGAGTGTATCCATGGCCTCCCCAATAGGCAATTATACGAAGGCTTAATGTCCATGACCAAGAAAGCTACCTCGTATGTGCTCGGCCCGATTAAGAGGGGTACTTCAATTCTCCCCATTACCCTCCTTTCCGTGCCATCAAATGCTCTCACTACACTTTGGCATGTCTTCATATGGGAACTATCCACTGGCAACCTACTCAGCGTAGATAGGGGTAGGACATTCAGTGCAGACCCATTGTCAATCAATACCCTCGGTAACGTGTACCCTTTACAGCGAGTCGTGATGTGCAAAGCTTTAGTTGATCCTCGGCCCCCTGGCGGTACCTCATCGTCATTGAAGAATATGAAGTTGTCGGCACTTATATTGTTGACTAAGCGGTCTAGTTTGTTTACAGAGATATCGTTAGCAACATAAGTTTCATTCAGCACCTTCATCAATGCGCGGCGATGAGTTTCAGAACTTAAAAGTAAGGCCAGTACCGATATATGCGCTGGCTATTTGTGCAACTGTTCTACGACACTATATTCGCTGTGCTTTAGGAATTTTAAGAATTCCTTGGCTTCTTTTTCAGTCACTGATTCATTAACAGTTGGTTCATGCCTCGCCGGCTTCTCTTTCTTTTGCTCAATTACTAATGATTTTTCTTTAACCTGCTTGACTTTTGTATTTGGGGTATAACGCCTTCCGCTGCGCGTATAAAAACCTTCTTCTTGAACTTTCTCTGATGCATTAATCGGGGTCTCCTCTCCCGGGAATGTCACATTGCAGCTATAGTTCCACGGTACCATTTTGCTATCTTTATAAGGAAAAGCAATGGGCTTTTGGATCACGACCTTTGGCACAACTCGTGCCCCGACTTCATTCATTCTCGGACCTGATATGATAACCACTGGGTGGTTGACTTTGTAAACATCCTTCGTCGACCCCTCTTCGGAGGCACACACATCTGCTTCTTCCCGGTTCCCGACATATTCGAAGAATTCCAACTCCTTATTATCCATCAATCCTTGTACTAAAGCCCTGAATTGGCTGCATTTCTGAATCTCATGATCCTCTTGATCGTGAAACTCACAATAATTCTTCACTTCTCGAGGCCTGACCCCCGAATTCTGTGCCATCAAACCTCTTTCCACCATTTCCTTCCATACTTCTTTCAACGGGGTATTCACTTCTGCAACATTCATCTTAATTTCTTTCCCTGAACTCTGGATTATCGCATTTATTCCCTTATCCTCATGGTTAGGTAATGGATTCTCTGCACTGGATGTATCATCAAATTTCACAACCCCCATGTTGATGAGTCTCTCAACCAATTTCTTGAAAGTGGTACAGTTTTCTATCGAGTGTCCTGTGGCTCCCGCATGGTATTCGCATTGGGCATTTGCGTCATACCATTTGGGGTATGGAGGTTGTATTGGCTTTAGATAGAAGGGAGACACGACATGTGCATCAAATAAACTCTAGTATAACTCCTTGTACGTCATTGGAATGGGCATAAATTGAAGTTTCTCCCTGTTTTGTTTTGTGTTGGGCTCTTGTCGGGGTGGGCCCTGCTGTCCAGTAGTTGTCGACCTTGGTTGGCTTACGGTGATTGACTTCGAATATGAGCTTACATTATTCACCTCGTGCTCTTTCTTTCTAGGCGCTGTCCTCTTAGCATTTTCCCCAGCCTCTATTTTCCCACATCTTATGGCATTTTCTATCATTTCTCTAGACATTACTATGTCCGAAAAACTCTTGGTTGCGCTACCTAGCATGTGGTTAATAAAAGGTGCCTTCAGGGTATTTATGAAGAGCATAGTGGTTTCCTTTTCCAACAGAGGGGGTTGGACCTGTGTGGCCACTTCTCTCCATCGCTGGGCGTATTGCCTAAAGCTCTCATTATGCTTCTTCTCCATGTTCTGTAAAGTGATTCTATTAGGGGCTATGTCTGCTACATGACCGTACTGCTTCATGAAGGCTTGTGCTAAGTCTTTCCATGAACTAATCTAGGCGCGACTCAGCTGGTTGTACCATCTAGAAGCGGCCCCAACCAAACTTTCTTAGAAGCAGTGAATTAATAGCTAGTCATTGTTGACATGGCCTGCCATTCGTCTGCAGAACATAGTGATGTGAGCTTCGGGACAGCTAGTCCCGTTGTATTTCTCAAATTCCGGAGTTTTGAACTTGGGAGGGAGTACCAGGTCTGGAACCAAACTTAATTCCTTAGCGTCGATTCCACCGCGATAGTCGGTGCTTTCCATTTCTTTAAATTTTTCTTCCAACCATCTACACCTTTCTTCAAGCTCTCTCGGGAGTTCTACCCTTTTCTTTTCTGCTTTTATTACTTCATCGAGATTAAGGACCACAGGATTGGTTGGATTGTCCCCCGGATTAGAGCCCGAGCCAGCCTGATAATTCATTGGTGCCGAAGCACCGACCTGAAATGGTTGGGGCCTAATTGTGACCGATGGCCTTCTTGGGTACATGTCAGGTTGTGCCAGAACGTCTGCTGGGGAAAAACCCGGAGGGTAGGTAGGATCTTCATTATCTTCTTTCGCATTGATCAAAGGGCTTTTCCCTTTTTCTAATCTGCCAGCCAATAGACGAGTTAATTGGTCCATCATGCTTTTCTGGGATTCCAACATATAGTCCCTCATATCTTGCTGGATTTTGGCAAGCTGTTCTTGCATATGTGTTTGTAATTGATCCTGCATCTCTTTTTGCATTTGTTCCAATCTCTCTAACCTTTGGTCCATTGCTCTTGTTTTTCCCCTTGTACCGTAATGATGTTCCAGGGTAACTGCCATGATTTTTAGGGTTCCTTGTGAGTTTTAGTGCGTATGATGCAATGCTAATGCATGAATGCAATGAATGCGATGAATGCAAAAAGGCGTTGATTCCAATTCGATTTCATTAGAGTAACTTTTCTAGAAAACAAGTTTCTTTACATAAAATAGATTACATATAAGGCTTGGCCCTGATGCTTAAGGCCTTGACCTGCCTAAGAAGCCAAGCTAGCTTTTGTCCTCGGTCTGATTCTAACTCGTATTTTAAACTCAGCACATCGGCTTCTACTGCTAATGTTTGCAAGTGATCAGCCACTTCTCGCACTTGAGTCAAAGCTTCGCCCATGACGTAATCCCTGCTCCTGACTTGGTCTTGAGATTGATGAAGTTGCTCCTTCTATCGCTCGTTATTTACTTCGAGGAGTTCTATCTGAAGTTCACGATTTTGCAGCGCTGTTTTGAGTTCTTCTATATTCTCTTTTAATTCTTGATTACATTCGACTAGCTTTCAACTCGATTACAGAGTTACGCGAGCGATACTAATACAATGACCTCTCTAACTCTGATACTCGGATCTTTAACCCTTCTTTCTCATTCTGGCTTTCTACCAAACTTCTTTTCAGAGCACCTTCTCGAGTTTGAGCATTGCGAAATTTTTTCTCCCATTGGTTGGCTTTGCTTTGTTCTTCTTTAACTTCATGTCGCCATTGTTCGGATGTTTTTCCTAACCCAGCGGTTCTCATTGATCTGCGCAGCTTCTTATAGTCCGTTTTCAAACTGTCTAAGTCCTCTTCAGCCTTGTTTTTCCCTTTTCTAAGTTTTTTAGCTTCTAGTTTCTGGATATCGACATCTAACCCTAACTGCATCTTTTCTTCTTCCAACTGCTCGATCCTTTTTTCTAGCTCCAGACTCTTTCTCTCGAAATCTTGCCTGATGATTTCTAGCTCAGATGGGACTACTTTCAAGTGCTCTTCTATCGACTGAGGATTCCCTTAATCTGATGTAGGGATGTTGTCGTTAATCCTCTGATTCCACCATCGGTCGTACTCAGGAGTAGTCATGGGATTGGTAGCAAACTTCTTCGTTCTACGAGTCTGGTTCCAGGCATTTGATATCTCGCGAACTTTCTTTTTGTAATTATTCCCTGTGAACACGAACTCGCACTGGGCTAACCTGTATGTTGGTGGTGTAAACTGTTTGGATCTGTATTGTCGTAATGTAAGCAGAGGAGCATACCCGACGGCCCCCCATATTCCTAACAAGGGAACCCAATCGAAGTCTCCGCATCGGTATAATATTTCATCCGGAACCATCCACGAGGCTCTCCATTCAACATCTTCTTCTTGTAAATTTTGGAGAACCGTTATCCAATTTTCTTCTGTCACATCATCTCGCCTCGGTGTAGCCACTAACTCTTTCAACGGAGAGTAATTTTCAGAGAAGATACGATACGAGACCTTTTTCACCTTCCAAAAATGGCTGTGGAACCAGGATAGCAAGAGCTGTGCACATCCAATAAATCTCCCTTCACCCGCTCTTCTACAAGCATTTAATGATCTGAAAGTTTCAGCCAAGATTGCAGGTACAGGTGTGGTTCCTTTACCAAGTCTGTCAAAAAGGTCGGCAACAGCCTCGTCTACATGCCCCAAAGCCTTGGGGAAGATGACCAGTCCATAAATGCTCAAGGCGAAGACATCTACCCTTTTCTTCACGTCGGGGTGCGCTAAGATTAGATCCTCGGGTTCCTCCAAGGGATGCATTTACAATCTCCTTTTGTTTGATCCGGTTGTCACCCTTGTTCGCTCATCCTGTGATGTTCATCGACTTTTTGAAAATCTTTGGGACGTTAGCGTGTCCGCATAAATTCATCAACTTTGAATCTTTGGGCAATGGAGCAAGGTCGTGATTCTTCTATAGTAGGTACCAAATCTACTTTCTCGAAAGTGAAGCAACTGTAAGCAGAATTCCAATATTAGGCAAGGGCTCGAAACAGGTGTTCATCTACCTTGACATCGAGCAGATAAGGTAAATTACCGTAATGACAATAGAATAGTTGTTTGACCTCATCATCCCACTGACCCCAAATTTCTTTCATCTCTTGAAGATTATTCTGAGTTACGCTGATCCGAGTAAAATTCCATAACTCTGACACATACCCCTCGATAAGACTGTCGCCTTTCTCTTGTTGCGTTGTCTCAGCCCATATCCAGACAGCCACGTTGTCTTCTACTTTATCAAAAAACCCCTTTTCCATGATAAGCTATCTATTTAGGAACCGAATGCGAATCAACACCTTTTACAATGAAAATGCCATGCAAATATAATCAAAGTAAAACAAAGAAAGTTAGTAATTTATACGCAGTTCAAAGCAAACAAAGAATAATAAATATAGCACTTGCTCAAGTAACTACTAGGGTTTTGGAGTGGCTCTACCTAGGGTGGGTTCTTAAGGCTCGCTACATGGGGTTTAGTTCTAGAGTAAGGGTACCTGAACCAGCAGATTCCTCGATCTTCACCCATTATAGGCTCATATAGACCGAGTTCAGTTCAGGGGAATACATTTCCCTATAGCTGCACGGAGATGAAAATCTCACGAAGACATAGGTACGGATGTATCCCGAAAGCGATCCACTATCCTGCACGGAGGTGAAAACCTTACGAAGGAGTAGTTTCTCACTCCCACTTAAAGGGGTGTGACCAAAGCGGCCATGCAATGCAATATGCAAAACTATTTAAAGACTTGAAACAACGCAGCAGGTATTGTACCACAAAAATAGCTGATGAAATGTAATGAAAGGATCGTATTTCAAAACCAAATTTTCAATTTTCGATAAAAAGACAAGAGTTAATCAACTTGTGGCTTGACTCTCTCATTCATTTCCCCAGCAGAGTCGCCAAGCTGTCGTAACCATTTTTTGAAGAAAACGGGAATCGACTTGGATTTTGAAGATGAAAACGAAAACTGGGAGTCGCCACCGATCCTTTTTGACGAGGTGTGATCGGGTCACGTCATAAAAGTGGTTGTTTTTAATAAATATTTTGATTTATTTAAACAACTATTTTGGTCTACGCAAATCAAGAAAACAGGTTCGGGACTCGATTATGCACGAGGAAGGATTAGCACCCTCGATACGCCCAAAATTGGTACCTAGTTGATTAATTAGTGTCTTAGTGTCGAAAATTTAAAAACTTGAAAGAATTTTAAAATACGATCCTTCTTTATAAAAAGCTCAAGTGTTAAAGACCTTCTCGTCTCAAAATATGAAATGTCACATCCAGTAAGTTAGGACACGACATCTTGAATTTTCGAGAGCGAGCTTACCTTTTATAAAATCTGTGTATTTTATTAAAAGGGTATTCGATTATTTAGAATAAACAAGAGAAGTCGAAACCCAGTAAGTTAGGGCACGTTTTCTCGAATTCTCAAACACTGAATATGGCCTTTATTTTGAAACAAAATTCTTATTTCGAGATGACAAAATGTCATACCCGGTAAGTTAGGGCACAACACTTCGCATCTTTGAGGATAAGCATTTTTCAAAACTCGTATAGTGATTTGAAAGAGTATTCCGTTATTTAGGTTAAATGAGAAAAATCGAGACCCAGTAAGTTAGGGCACGATTGTCCCGAATTACCGAACATGGAATATCACTCTTATGAAGGAATTATTTTAAGGTATCGAATAAAAAGCATGATGAGATATAAAAGCAAACCATGAGGCGAATGCGTAAAAATAAGCGTGACAGTGTCAAACATAATAATACGAGCAATTACGATAGGTAAAATAATGACAAGGCTAATAAATAAATGCATGAGGAAAAGGAAACGATCGAATACATAAGTAAATTAATAAATAAAAATGACGAAATAAAATGACAAAGATAATGAAAGTGATGATAGCGATATAAGTAAAGATAAACGAATAAAACGAATAAAAAGAAAATAATGAATAAAGCAGGAGATGTTCAAAAAAAGAACTCGTAATAAACAATTATTATGTAAAACTAAAGAATGATAGTATAGTAATGGTAATAATAATATTAATAGTGATAACACGGGTAATGATTTAGAAATGATGTATGAAAGTGCATGTACATACGTGTATAAGTAAATAACATATGATGTGAGTGAGGAAAGAATAAAATAAGTATATTTAAAAGGTGATAGGTGAAAATGTAAGTATATTTATAGTGATATAAATAATAATATTTGAGTAAAATAATAAGTAAATGAAAATATTATGAACCATAATATGTGACATATATATATATATAATAATATTACTATATATAAAGGGTATATATACATGTATAAAATATAATAGGGTGAAGATAGATATAACAATAGTATGATATAAAATCATATATATATTTGTATTATGATATTAAAAGACGTATATGTATATAATAATAATAATAATAATAATAATAATAATAATAATAATAATAATAATAATAATAATAATAATACATAGATATGGTAATGTATAATACAGTTATTAAAAATATATACGTAACATATAGAGGAACACAATATTAAAAGGATATGTATATGATACACATGTATTAACAAAACAATAAGATCAAAAACTAATAATAATAATATATATATATATATATATATATATATATATATATATATATATATTGAAGATATAAATAAACATATATTGATATTAATAGTAGATATGATAAAAAGTATATATAATGTGGTATTAATATGTGTATAATATAGTATTTAAGTGTATATACATAAAACATACATTAGGAATAATAATATAAATGTGAAAAGACAACAATAAGAATGTATATATATAAAATGCATGCAAGTATTAAAAAATGCCTAAATAATAATAATACATGCTGATAATAATAATACTGAAAATGGTAAATAAAATAATGAATAATATCTAAAATATCAAAGGGAAAAAAATAATATGGAAACCACATTAAACTGAAAAGGACTAAATTTAAAACAAATATGAAGTTAAGGGCTGATTTAAAAATTAATAAAGGAGAAAGGGATTAATTTGAAAATGCGCGCATCGCGAGAGGGCGAAGGAAATTTTCTGCCCTTAAAACGACATCGCAGAAGGAGGACCGAATAAACGCGATAAATTCGAGGCCAATTTAAAAGAAATCAAAACCGATTGCAAAACATATAAAAAGCGGAAGGACCGGAATGCAATTATCCCTAAGAGCAAAAACACGCGGATCTGTGGTAAGGCGAATTGGTCTTGGTCGCACCTAAACGGCGCCGTTTTGAGTTTTAAAATGGCGGGCAAAGCAGTGCGTTTGCTTGGCCTATATAAGACATTTGTTTTTTATTTTTCATTTCTCTCTCTTCTTCTTCAAAAAGCCCGAATCCTCTCTCCCTCTCTTAGTCTGTCGGCCCAGAATTCGGCGAAGTGCAGGCCAAGCGCCGCCGTCAGTCCATCGTCGCGGCCACCCACTGTGATGGCGAAATTCGAAAAAGGTATATTTTTCCCTTTTTATATTTTTTGTTTTTAACGATATTTGTATGTATAAATGAGAGAATGGGTCTAAAACAAACGAAAATGAAGTTAAATCACCTTAAATTCGCTACTCTCGTTCTCCGATCTCTGATATTGGGCTCTTTTCCTGCTTTTGATATTGCTAGAGTCTATATTCTTTGCTTGTATGTTTGAAATCTAATATTGTTTTTTATTTCACAAGTGCCGATTGTTACAAATGGTAATGGATTCAGCCTTTTATAGGCGTTTTTTTTTTTTACAACTTGCTCTGTCTCTTCTTCTTTTATTGCTGTAGGTAAACGGTGGTGGAGCAGAGGCCACTTGCAGGCGTCGGTGGCGGATGGGGTGGATAGCATATGCTGACGGCTAGGGTTTCCTTAGCTTTTTTCTTTTGTTGTGTGTTTGGGTTGGGTATGTTTTAGGTAAATTGGGCTTCTATTGGGTATTTAGTGGGCTTGGGTTTGGGTCCAAAATTGGGTTTGTACACCCACTGTTTTTTTTCGTTCTATTTTCCTTCTTTCTTTCTCTTCTATCTTCTCTACTAATCTTTTTTCTTTTTTACTTTATCCTTCTCTTCTCTTCTCTTCTCTTCTGTAATCTATTTTTTTTCACATTAGGGGACCATCACCTAGCAGCAGTGGAGTCAAGGTTGACACTAGTGTTGCCTGTCAGGAAGGCTTCACTAGTGGTGCCGCTTGTTAGGCAAGCTTTACCATCAGATGCCTTTTTCGGTTTTCCCTAATTTTTTTGTATTCGAGTTGAATTCAGGTCAGTATTTAAACCCTTATTTAATTTCGAAGCTGCCTATCAGCCAACCTCCATCATAAAAAAAATTATTTTTTTTGTTTAATTAGTTACTGAAAGTTGTCAAACAAGGGTGATGATATTGCTTCTTCATCACCCTCTATCGCCATTAACGTACCATTTTCGTAATTAATAGTGGTGAGATACTATTTTCGAAAATTTTTATTTTTTTTATAATATATGGGTAAAAAACCCTAAACAAACCTAAAGGATATTTTAGATAACAAAAATATATTTATAATTCTCTAGGAATCATTGTGTTGGCTCATTCTCCAAGAAGTTGTATCCTTAGTGGTGAACCAAAGAAACTCAAATACTAATCCAAAAGAAAGGACTTTTTAGGTCCTGTTCTACCTCTCTGAGAGCCCCGCATGCAGGGGATCTGCTTCAAACCCTTCACTCCGTACTTTTCTCGAATATATCTCGGGATTGCACCAGAGAGAGAGAGAGAGAGATGGGCAATAACATGGATTTATGAGACTGTAGGCTTTTCCCTTTTTTTAAGGAACTGTAAGCTTTTCTTCTTCTTTTTTATGTTTAACAGCCGAAAAATCTTTGTTATTTGATAACCATACTAACATTAAGTCGGAGTCCAAATCAGAAAAAGAAAAAATTCTAAACTCCTATTTTGTTTCTTATTTAGAAGAGCTGAAATTTGCATATGACACAACAAATGTTGGCGGGACTGCAAGCGTTTGAATGTATAGAGCTGAAACTACACTAAAAAAGTTTCATCTACCTGTCAATATTGAAATATAAGAGACGAAGCCAACACAGAGCAAATGAGGGCAGAGAAAGCAGATGCCTATACCCCTAACCCTATAGCCTGTGTTAGTTCAAGCAAATTACAATTGAGAGAGAATGTTTAAAGCTGTTGTACGACTTTACATATATATTTTCTTACTTTTTTTAATTCTTAATATTTTTTTTAAATAAAGCAACATTTATTCTTTAAATTTACTAATTTTATTCACTTCAATTTTATTTTTTTCACGTTAATCCCAAAAATTTGGTTTTGTTAAAGTATAATAACGTGGCTTTCTAATGTTACATAGTTTATAGGTAATATCTTTATAAGTCGAGTAAGTATCCAATTAGTTTGTAAAAATTGAGCCAACATTTCGTTGTGATTTTCCCTAGTATTTTCAATAACTTTTCTATCAATTAAGTTAACTAACAACAACGAATTGGACAATTAATTTGATTACGATCTAAATCCATCTTTAATCTATTTTAACTATTAATCTATTAACCTACCATTTCTCTACAGTTCGAAAGATTAGCTTCCAGTGAAATTCAAATCAACATATCACGTAAAAAAAAACATAATCATAAAGGAAAATATTAAAGAAAAATGTAAAAAAATATATATTATTCGACTAAAGCAAAAATCTCTTCAATAATTTGATCAAAGAGTTATTTGAAATCCACAAGCAATGTCCAACCTACCACTCTTAATAAAAGTGAGATAAAAACTCAAACAAATGTCTAGAACGACAAAAACTATTCTAAAAGCTTAATGGCACTCTCTTTCTCTCTTTAACCTAACTTTATATTTGTCATTTATGTGTGTCGTTCTCTCTTTAACCCAACTTAAAACTTAATATGTGCCATTTATGTGTGTCTTTCTCTCTTTAATCCAACTTAAAATGTGTCATTTATGTGTGCTTACATGGCTTTTTAGGATTACAAACTTTTTAGGATTACAAATCAAATTAAGTGATGAAGGGCCAAACTAGGGCTCCATTTGTTTATCAGTAAAATATTTTTCATAAAACATTTTTTTTATTTTATAGTGTTTGTTTGGTGGTAAATGAATTCCAAACCAAATGCTTTCTTATGGAAAATGTCTTATCCATTTTATTCCTGTAAGACAGTTTTCCTTCTCTTCACTCTCATCATAGTCATTCTCCCTTCCTTTTTGTCCGTCAGCCTCCGCCTCTCCTCCTCATCTCTATTCGTTGGCCTCACCTCGTCATCTTTATCAGTCGACCGTCGTCCTTACCAAGTTTGCATTTTGAAGAAACCCTAAAACTTTGTCTTTCCAATCCTATCAAGGTATATCACTATCTTCTTTTTATCAAGGTTGCTTCATCTGAAATGGGTCTGTTTAATTTTTAAGTGAATTTACTGAATTTTAGAAAAATAGTAAAAATTAATCCATTTATTTTTTTGGTCAAAGAGGATTGATCGGGATATTTAAGCAGATGACAAAGGTTTCCTTCACATTGACTGGATTTTTAGTCTTGGTTCTATAGTGATTGAAAATTTTCCTAGTTGTCATTAACATGATGCATTTTTCTTTCTTATTTTTGGTCTTAAATTTTTAAGTTTCTACTTGAGTATTAAGTAATGAGATTTTTTAGTCATGGTTCAGTTTAAGTTGTCTACTTTCTACCTCTGCATTACTCTGTTGTATTTGATTTTTCATTTTTTGTCTTTCTATTTGTTATATTGTTATTTGCGTTATATTGTTATTTGCAACCAAAATCGGTTGTTATATTGTTCACATCACTATTGAGGGCTTTAGCAATGGCTATGTCGACATTGTTACACCACTTCCAGAGTGATAAAGCTTGATTGAAAATTTTCCTAATTGTCATTAATCCAATAAACCTTTCTTTCTTATTTTTGCTCATGAAGTTTTAAGGTTTGCTTGAACTATGGCATGATGAAAGTCATTAATTGGATTGTTGAATGGAAGTTTATTCTACACTTACAGTAAAACACATATTAGCTTATATGGCTTAGTACAAAATTTTTGAATATTCGTTCAATGGCATAAGCATAACTGTAGTATTACATGTTTAGTGCAGTACTCTAAGAAACTTGTGGATTGTTCTCTTGGCAAGTTGTTACATTCCCTTACATGCATATTTTCCTAGAAGTTATTACCCAAAATAAATAACTCTATTCTAGTTCACATGGACAGCAGGATTTGTTGGTCCAGCATCTTGAAAAGATTTATTTGCTTGCAATCCATATCTGGTATCATCATCAAAAGACCACTTTTTGGTTATTCCAAATATAATGGTTGCATTTTGGAGTTTTTACCATTCTCATTCATTAATGTTGTCGAAACCATTTTTAAATTGAGTTTTTAAAAATGGGAATCGACTTTAAAAAACGAAAACGGGAGTCACCACCAATCTTTTTTAGGTGTGATTGGATCACCAATAAATCATTGGTTTTGGTCTACGAAATAAAAGAACGGGGTCGGGAGTAGGTTACGTACGAGGAAGGATTAGCACCCTCGTAATGCCCAAAAATTGGTACCTAATTAATTATCAAATGTCTTTAAGGTCGGAAATTTAAAATTTTTAAGATGCATTCCTCTTTAAAATATTTTGATTTTAAAAATTGGGGTTCACTTGTATCAAAATATTGACACTAAGTTAGCCTTTTTTGGAAATTCCCATCTCGGAACAACAAAACGCCATATCCAGTAAGTTAGGGCACATCGCCTTGAAATTCCGAGACAGTCGCTTGCACTATGAAAACCTAAAAAAATTTAGAAGGGTGCTTGACTATTCGAACTCAACGAGAAAAATTGCAACCCAATAAGTTAGGGTACTACTTCTCTCGAAATTTCCCAACGTCAAGCATTACCTTTATTTTTGAAAACTTTAGAGTCTTGTTTTTAGAATCGACGCATGAAGGAGCATATTAACATAACATACGAGATAACATGTTATAATAATAGGTAAATAAAAACACAATAGCAAAAATGTCATATATTAACTAACATTTATAAGAAATAAAACATGACAAATTTTAAATAAGAAAAATATACATACAATGCAATATATATTTAAGAAGAATAGGTAAAAACCATAAACATGTAATTCAACATATATTTAAACATATAAATGATGCATGATATACAATTTTGACACATATATATATGAAAAATATGCATTTGAAAATAAATTATAAAAGTCTAAGATATTACATAACATATAAAATACATAGCATAGCGATAATACATTAATTCTAAAGTAAAAGCAAATATTGTGTAATAAAAACATAAGTTTTTTAAAATATATGTATAATATAAAAATTGATAAATATAATGAGCATATATAAGAATGTGATATTTAATAATAGATTTAAAATATAATATATAATAAAAAATATATTTATAAGAGTAATAATTATATAAAATATATTGGTTTAGAAAAATAATGTATAAAATATCAAGTATGTAAAAGAATTCATATTTATAATAAAATAATTATATAATATACATATAAATATAAGTTTAGAATAATATGACATAAGTAATTAATGATGAAATATACGTATTATACAAGTTATAATATTATAATATCTTCAAAATGTGTAATAATAGAATATAAGCAAAGTAATTATTAACATATAAATAAAATAAGTATATAATACAAGTTAAAACTTAAATGATAATAATATATAGATAAAAAATTTAATAGAATAAAAATGACATAATAATATAAAATAATTATAATATATAATATGAAAATACATATGTAAAAATAATACATAATATATATATAAATAATTAATAAATATATAATACAAGTAAAAATATAATAATAATATATAAATAATGATGTAAAATAATAATAATTTGTGAAAATAATATATAATAAATAATAATAACATAAATAATATATAAAGTAATTATATAATATATAATATAAAAATAAGGTTAAAAATATAACAAATAACAAATAAAAAAATTTATATATAATAATAATAGAAATAAATATATAGGGTTAGATTTGAAGTTCAATAAAATTACAGGGGTGAATTTAAAAAAAAAGCTGAATTAAGGTCCTAATTAAAACACGCGTAAAACGAAAGGGACTCATTGGGCAAAACGTCCTATTCCCAAAACGGCAGCGTTTTAATTCTGGACTTAAAATAGCTATTGCAGGGACTAAATCAAAACTGCAACAAAATATTAGGGCTAAATCATAAATAAAACAAAATATAATTGTAAATACAAAAAAAAGTGGAAGGACTAATTGGGTAATTAACCCAATCTTAAAAAAGACGCGGATCCTTCCCGGGTAATCAGGTCAACGCGCGGATCCTGGGGCCTTAAAACGATGTCGTTTTTAGGCTTATTAACTTAAACCAAAACGGCACCGTTCCTTTTAGGCTATATAAGCCAAGACTTAAGCCTAACATTCATTTTACACAGGGTTTTTTTTTAAAAAAAAAGTTGAAAACTCTCTGAAAAGGAGAGAAAGGGGAGAGTCCGGCCTTTGGTCTCCGACTATGGTGCAAGACTGCACACGCCGCCACTGCTTTGTCGTGTACTGTGGTCTGAGGGTTAAAAAACTCTCGTCCTTCCACAGATGACTCCCTCTCTTTAAAACGTTACTGTTGTTTTTTTTAAAAAACGATTCATATGTTCGTAAAAGAGAAAGGAAAACAAAGTATGAAAAATAATCACCTTCTGAAATATTATTGCAAATGTTTGGTGTACAATGCTTTCGTGGTCTGTTTTTTCTATCTCTGTGTGTATTTTTTGATTCTTCTGTGCTCCTATGTCTATGTGTTAGCCTCTTCTTACAGATTTGAGAAAAGGTTTATAGCCTTGATCTACTGCCTATTTTGGAAAGAAATCTTTCGATTTCTTTCCTTACCCTGTTCTAATCTACTTGCTGTAGTTTTGCTTTGATTTCTTTCCTTTTCTTGCAGGTGACCACGAGGATCTCGGTGATTCAAGGGCTGCTGGCGTTGATGGAGGCATGAAGTCTAGTGATGAGGATTCGTGGAGACAGTGAGGCGCTGATGGGACGCTGACAGACCCTGAGACAGCACCTTGAACGGTGGCCTCGATTTGGGAGCTAGACAGACGCTCCTCGAACTTTCCAGAAGCGGTGACGACTCGAGGAGAAAGAAGGCAGAATCCCTAGGGTTTCCTGCCTTGGTGTAATGATTTGGGCCAGTTGGGCCACTTTAGTCCTGGGTCTGTCTAGTTTAAGTTGGGCTACGGGTATATTTGGGTACACGGGTAGTCTAGGCTATTAGGATGTAGCCGGTCTGTTTGGGTATAACGGGTCTGAGGTATTTGGGCCTGTGTTTGGGCTCTTGTAAACTGGACTTTATATGGACTGTTAAATAAACAACCATTTATTTATTTATTTATTTCATTTGGTTTTGAGGCCCAGTTAAATTTGGGCTATTACACATGTCATTGTAAAGTTTGCTCTGCTCATATTCCTTGACTCAGCTAATTTTGTTTGCTGGATTGGTGTCCTCTTCCACGCCCTCTATTGCAAGTAGTTAATGTTTATAATCAAAACAACTATTTCAACATTAGTATAAGTTGTTGAAATTTTGATACTAAGAAAAAAAGAATTGCAGAGAAGAAACGAGAAATTTAATAACAAAATTGTCTACTAAGGTTTTTAATATTTTTGACTCATCTATTTTGAACAATCTAACAAGGGTATTTATAACAAGACAAACCTGCTTAATATGGAAAGAAATAATTAAGATTTTATGCTAATAAATGCTAACTATATTATACTAATAAATACTAAATCTTCTAGAAAGAAAATATATTTTATTTAACTTGACTTGCAAGCAATCTCTTTAAATCCTATTCATATTTTTAGTTCACCAAAGTTGAAGTGTTCGCCAGCTTTGCATGAACGGTCATCTCGCAACATAAGTTCACTCTGATATCACTTCGATGCATTGCTGTAGAGATATTAAATAGAAAACCAAACAGTAAAACAAAACCATATCTAATGTAAAATCAAAGTTGGAATTATCAAGTAATGATTTCCAAAAGTGGAATTATCAAGTATACTAGTGATGCTTTTGTTTGACTTCGATGTTGGTATAAGGCAGCTATGGGTTTGTTTTATGTTTCAGATATTTCCTTTTCATTTATTTTTAATTTTTTGACAATTGGAAACATTTTGTTAAATTTGCTTTTTGCTTTATTTGAAAACTTACAAACTTAAAAATATGTTTGCTTACCATAATCAATTGAAACATGACAAATATTTGTAAGGTTAATGTACTAAATAAACCCTTGAACTTTGTCACTTTATTTAGATGAGCTTGTACTTTTGTTACACCCAAATAAACCTTTAAACTTTTAATTGGTACTCAAATAAGCCCTTAAACTTCTATGTGTCCAATGTTAACTGTTAAATGATATTTTGGAATTTTAAAATTATTTTCTTGTAAAAGTAAAATGTTATTAATTTTATTTAATTTTTAAATATTTATATTAAGTTTCATGAGTTTATAATTCTTTATCAATAATTATTTGATTTTTTTATCATTAAATTTATGAAAATGAATTATTTGTATAATAATTTTAGAAATTTATATTATTTGAATTAAGATAAACAATATATATGTGTATGTATGCATATATGATCTAAAAATCTTTTGCGTTTTAATTAATCGTATTCCATACCTATTAAGTGAAGCACATATTAGCTTTTATGGCTTAATACAAAAGTTCTAAACATTGGTTTATTGGCATAAGTATACCTATAGTATTACATGTTTAGTGCAATGCTATAATGATTGCATATTGATTTGTAAATCTTATGGTAAGCTTACATTTTTTTTTTTGTAGTGATCAAATATTTGTGGCATTATTTTGTGTAGATGGAATGTAATCAAGATCATAATGCAATTATTAGGGCCGTGGCTTTAGTTTTAGCTTTTGGGACTCTTTGGATTAAAAAATTAAAACTAGGAAGGAAATCGCTTCTCACCCTCTTGTGAATCGAGATTATGAAAGAGAAAATTATATTAATAGTATTTTATATAAATGTGACCAGCATTGTATTGATGTGATAAGGATGAGACCAATTGTCTTTTTTTAATTTGTATGACATTCTTGTAGGAACAATTTGTTACAATCAACTAAATCGGTGAATATTGGAGAGCAAGTAGTTATATTTTTATATATAATTGGTCATAATGTAAAGTTTCGAGTGATTGGATCTAGATATTATAGATCAATTGAGACAATTCACCGCTTCTTTAGGGTTGTATTGAGAGCTATTTTGAAATTGTATAAACTAGTTATTAGATTACCTAATGAGTCAACTCCTAGTGAAATCAAAAACAATCCAAGGTTTTATACTTGTTTTAAAGATTGTATTTGAGCATTAGATGGAACTCATGTTCGTGATTCCATTCCACTCAGCATTCAAGGAAGATTGTATAGTTGTAAAGGGGAGACAACACAAGATGTATTAGATGTCATTGCATTTGATTTGAAATATTCCTATATTCTAGCTAGTTGGGAAGGTAGTGCACATGATTCTCGTATTTTAAGTGATGCACTTTCATGCCTAAGAGGACTACGAATTCTAGAAGGTAAAAATTAACATTAAGTAACAAATAGTTCAAGTAAGCTCATAATTTATTAGTAATAATTATGTCTTTTAAAATTGTAGGTAAATATTATCTTACTGATATTGGATATGTCATCTGAAATAGACATATTACTCCATATTGTGGTGTCTGATATCATTTAAAAGAGTTTAGTGATCAAGGGCTGAAAAATGCAAAGGAAATATTTAGTCTTTGTCATTCATCATTGCGAATTTCTATTGAACGTGTTTTTGGGATTTTGAAGAAATAGTTTTGTGTGTTAGATGCTGAACCATTTTGGAAATTTCAAACTCAAGTAGATATAGTTTTGGATTATTGTATCATTCATAATTATATAATTGGAGTTGATTTGAGTGATTTAATTAACCAAGGATTATATGAGGAGTCTGAGTCTGATTTGATAATACCAACTCTTACAGAGGGAGAAGAAAGAGAAGAAGCAAGAGAATGGTTCTCTAAGAGAGAAGAAATTGCACAAACCATGTGGATTGATTATATCGCTAGAAATATTAGTTAGGTGTAGGGCTTAATGTTAATGCTTCTATGTTATGTATGTTTTAGTATTAAAATTGTTATTTTTTTTAATGTTGGTTAGATATTGATATTGAAATTAGTTTGTTAGATTTTAAAATTATTATGTTTTAAAGTTGTTAGATATTGAATTTATTCTGTTTTAAGCTTGTTGGATATTGAAATGATTGATAATGACAATTATTAATGTAGAATGGGTAAGGGAAACAAAAAAGGGACAACCAAGCAATTCAGGTGGACAAAACCAATGGAACATCTTTTTCTCAAAATTCTAGCAAAGGAAGCCCATAAAGGAAATAAGCCTTCTAACACTTTCAAAGTAGTTTCTATTAATCAGGTTGCCATAGTTATTTCTGAAAGATTGCAAGTTCAATGTGATGATAAGCATGTGAAAAATCATATGAGGACTGTAAAAAAACAATGGTAAATTATATGCACAATTCGGGTTGAAAGTAATTTTGGATGGGATATGATGTAGCAGTGATGGTAATATATGTACATATATGTTAAGTATATTTCAAATATTTTTTACTTGTTATTCTAATTGTGTATAATATCCAATAGGCACACAAGAAGTATGAACCATTTTTGAATAAAAACATTGATCATTATGATGAAATGGCTTTGGTTGTTGGTAAAGATATGGCAACAGGGAGTTTTGCCAGAACATTTGCTGACATAGGCTTGGATGATGGTAACCAAGATCCAGTGTTTATAGACTGCGACAATGAGGAGGTTGAGGAGGTAAAAATAAAAGTATTTTCATTTGGCACATCTAAACGTAAAAGAAAAAATGCTCAAGAAAGTGTTATTGATGAGCAAATTAAATTTATGGGTGAATAATTTGGTAAGATTGCTAACGCATTGGAACAATTTATTGCGAGTAAGACACCACATCTTTAAGAAGAAGTGATGTCGATGGAGGTAGAAGGATTTGATGATAACTTCCTTTGTAGTGTGTTTGATTATCTTGTGGGTTATGAATCCGAGGCCAAAGCTTTCATAGCTAAAGTACAAAGCATAGAAAATTTTGGCTTCAAAAATTTTCTCAAGGTTGAAGATATTGATGCTTTAATGTGGTGTAATATTAGTTATGCACTTGGACAATGCTGTAGTTATCATGTAGTGTACTACTAATTATGCACTTGGATAATATTATTAATTTGTAGTATTAATTGTGGTTTGAAAGTTAATTTATTATTATTCAATCTTTTTTATTTTTTATAACACAATTAGGAATCATCTATTCGCTTTGGTTGTTTTCAATTTATGATTGTTAATATTCTAGCTTAATAATAGAGTATTATTATATATTTAACTTGATTTATTTATTTATAAATAACTCATTGCAATATATGTAAAAATAATATAAAATATAAATTTATTAATAGATACAAAATAAACTCAATTAAACAATAAAAGATAATAAATTCTCAAATGTATGTTTGTTTAATTTAAAAGCAGTCTTTATGAAACATTTTCAGGAAATCTGTCAAACAATATAAAATATTTTCCACATATTCATCCAAACACAGAAATATTAATTTTTTTCCAGAAAAGTAAATCAGTTTCTGAAAAATATTTTACTGGCAAATAAATGGAGCCTAAGTCGAAAAGAAGTGAAATGGGGTTGAAATCCACCGTCTTGCCAAGCCGAGCGTTGCAGCGCTCACGTTATGCTCCACAGTATGATTTTCATTCACTTTCTTCCTCATTTCACCTTTATGCACTCTCAGATCTTCGTTTAGAACTCAGTTTAACTTAAAGCAAAAGTCATAAAACAATAATTCAATTCTAAATACCTAAAAACATATAGAATATAGAGAAAAACTAATAAAAATGCAAAGAATGTAAAATGTATGCATCAGTTACAAATCACACTAAAATACTCTACTTGCATGAAATTTCATTGATGAAACAAACTAAAACTAAATAAAAAGAGACTTAAAATATAGTAATGATGAGCACTCATCAATATTCCCCCTATTGTTATAATTGAAAATGCAATAGTTTCGTTACAACCTATTGTAGCTACCTAGATGGCTCAGGTATTGGATCTCTTAAAGGCTGAATTTAACTTTATCAATGTTAAGATTCAGAAATTGGTGGGGAAAGCAAGGTTTATTGAGTTGATTTGTGATTTGGAGAAGTCAGCATGGTTTTTTTGGGGGGGGTGAAGGGAGGTCTTTGGCATTGTTGTTAGAAAGGGAAAAAGATTGGTAGCAATATGTAACACCCCAAACCCGGCCTAGAAGTTTAGACCGAACTCAGAATGCTACATTGATCACCGAAATGACCTCGAGAAAATATTATAAAATCATCTTTTATTCGATTTTCAAAAGCATTAATATCACGTATTTAAAATCATAATAATAAAGCGATTAAATCGCAAAACAACATCATACCATAGTGTTTAAAAACCATACATTCGAAACTAAATAACAAATAAAAGTCTAAAATCATAAGCTAATAATTTGTTTGCCTCAAAACTGCCTGATTCCTCTGCATACCAAGTCCAGCATCCAAAATCCCGAAATGTACCTGAAAGGGGAAACAGAAGAGGGGGTAAGCTACACGAGCTTAGTAAGAGATCAACCTATCTAGCTACCGAAGCAGAAACAGATACAGTAAACCTGAAAATAGTTCAGCAGTGGAACATACTTACAGAGTGACTATAACAAAACAGACCATATGTAACTTTACAGTCATATAGCTCTGTTAGACACAATATCGAAAATTTCCAGTAGTCACAAACTGGCCTAAGCCCTTTCCCAGAATCAGAATCGATTGGGCCTTAGCCCTTCACACATGGTTCCCTTAGACACGAGTGTCTTTCAGTCAAATAGTACAATCCGACTCCTCAGTCAGTCAGACAGTTAAATATTTTAGTCAAACAGTCAAACAGATACTGCAGTTGCAGAATCACACATATGCATATGAGTGCAAATGAATTATAAAATAACCCACCCATCCAACCAACACACCATCTCCGTCCAACCCGACACATCCTGTGGGGATTTAATCAACCCACCCATGCCTGCACTCCGAACAGGACCTCGAAAATCCCATCCAACCTTATACTTTACAGAACATCATCCCGGGTTGCCCAGCAATGATGATCATCAATATTGTCCTCGACCCTCAGAGAATTGGGACCACCCATGACCCTCTGGGTATTAGGGGCTATCAAAAAGCTGTACAGTGCCATGCAGAAGACTGCGGTACAAGTATGCAGTATGAACTGCCAGATCAGATATATTACGCAGCAAAGCTAGCGTATAAGTTGTATTGTGCAATGTGGTAAACCGCGGTACAGACGTGCAATATAACTGCCAGATCAGATGATGGTACGTAGCGTAGCTAACATACATGCGGTACAGTGCAAGGCAGTAACCTGCTATACCATTATCAGTAATTTCCACGATCCTCAAGGTATTGGGACTGCCCATGACCCTCTGGGTATTATTAAGGACTTTCAGAATGCAAATAAACTGCCAAATCGTAAATCTCCCTTCTCTTCAACATTCCACCCAAAGGCTTTGTATGCAAATGAATGTATGAAAATGTATATATGCGGATGCATTAACTCAGAAAACCAGTTCCAATCATTCAATCAAAAGCAGCCATTCACATTCAGTCAGACAGTACAGAATCAGACATGTGCACACTCATAGTTCGAATTCAGTATCAACCAAGTCACACATTCATTCGAAAATAGCACATATAAACCGAAGCCAGATCAGAGTCACAGTTACCCTTACTAAAGCTTAGCCAAGGGTTGATTCATACAAAGGTCATGATTACACTCAAATTGACTAAATTCAAAACTTGGCGAGATAGGGCCACACGTCCGTGTGTCCTGGTCGTGTGGAGCAAGACAGGTCGTGTGGGGGTCCATACGCCTATGTGAAAGGTAGCACACGGCCATGTGACATAGGCATACGCCTGTGTGGTGCTGAGGCACAGCCGTGTGATCAGGCCATGTAAGACACTGTCCAATATCACTAAATTCAATTGTCGAGTAGACACGGCTGTGTGAGGGTCTCACACGCCCGTGTGGCCACCAGACGCGACTGTGTGTTCCAAAACACACTCCCGTGTGGAATCGCTAATTCCTAAATCAGTCACACGGTCGTGTGGCCAGGCCGTGTGACCCCAAATCTCAATCCCTAATTCCTAAACTCACACACTCGTGTGGACCGAGAGACACGGTCATGTGATTTTTGACAAAAATCCCCAAAACAGCACACGGCCGTGTAGCCAGGTCGTGTGGCACTAAAATTGGCCAAAACCCTAATTTCCCAAATCCACACGGGAGGTCACGAAACCACTTCCAAAATAGCCTGAAACCACCATCTAAGCCACCGGAGCCACCCTAATCCTTTCCCTATCAACAATACATCAGGAAGTGGTGATTTCTCACCACTTCCATCAACAAGCAACTCAAAATCAACAGCTTAACATAAAGCCAAGAAAAGCCAAAATAATTATTTAAAAAAATAGAAAAATAGTCAAAGTTCGAATCCTACACCTGTTTTCAATCGAAGAAGACGACAGAGGAGCAGAATTCCCGGAGCCAACAAGTCAAACTGAAACTTGAGTGTTATTAGCAAAAGCAAAAAGAAGCAGAAGGAAGAACGGAAGAGCCAGAAAAATAAGAGAACGTGAAAAAAAAAACCCAGAATGAAATAAAATAACAATAAAAAAATAAATATAACCAATAACAAAATAATTACTCACTTAAACTGAGCAAAAATAAAAAGTCTCCTTAAGTACAAACACAGCGAGTCGAACCCAGAACCTAAAGGTTCACTAAACACCCACCAACCCACCAGACCAGCAGACCCATTCTTACACTAAACTGCACATCCACACACATGTGTGCAACCTTCCCACTATCCTTACACTCAAAACCTAGAACTTCTAGGCCTAAAATTCTGGGCGTTAAACAACAAATGAGTTTTGGTCATAGTGAGTTGTTGATTGATGATGGTCGTTGAGTTGAATAATGATGGCTGATGAGTTTCCATTCATTTATTTTTATTTGCATCTTATTTTAAACTTTGTAGCTACTTATTCGAATATGGTGTTGATCTTGCATGGTTTTCTTTCAAACTTGGTACTACCGTGGATGATTTTTTTTAATGCAGATTGTAATAGGCCAATTTTGGCCCTGGCCCGAAAAAAATAATAATCAAATAAATACAGCCAAATGATGCAATCGGTCGAAAACAAGCCAAAACGGGCCAAATTGAAAGACAATCATTAAATTGGGGCCAAATCAAAAAGATGGAGAAAGCCAAGGAGTTATCCAATTGTGGACTTTGTAAAAAGCCAAAAATAAGAAGATATTATTTTATTTTATTTTTGTTTTTATTTATTTTTATTTATTTTATTTTATTAAATTAGTTAGGCTATTTTTAGTAAACCCCATGTATAAATAGAGGTATTTTGTTCTTTGAAAAGGGTCAATTACTCTTGTATTCCTACTTCAATTTGGAATTGGATTATTCTCTCTTTTCCTACTTCCATTGGAATTGAATTTTTTTTTCTTCTCTTTCAATTTGACGTGGGAATTTTGTCCATTTCATTTCAATTCCTTTGTTTTTTCTAAATTCGTCTGATTGCTTTTAGCCCCTCCACTTTTTATGATTTTACAATTAAAGTTATTTTTATTTCTAAATTTGCCCCACAGTTCTACTGCGGTTTCAATTTGGTCCCCCTAGCAATGGCGCATTTTGGGAGAAGGGATATTTGTTTTTTAGTCCCTCCCTGTTTTGTGCGTGTTTTAATTCAGTTGTTCTCCTCTCTTTGGCCCCAAAACTTCTATTTTCAATTCAATTTAGTTCCTTTTCGACTATTTTGGCTATTTTATTGTTAAATTAATTAATTTGAGTTTAATATTCATTATTATTATATTTATTATTTTTTAGCATTATTATTTACATTATTATTGTTACTACTATTTTTATTAGTATTGTTCTTATTATTATTATTATTATTATTACCACTATTATTATTTTATCACTCTGTCATTATTATTATAGTATTATTAGTATTATTATTACTACTATTTTTATTATCATTATTTTTTTAAAACCATTTCACCCAATATTTAGCTAATTCATATGTTTATTTTTTCACTTTCAATTTAAATTAAATTCTCGCTAGAATTTCCTTTATTATTTCATTAATTATTTTATTATTTCATTTTATTTTATTCTTGTCTTCATTATTATTATCTTATTATATATTATCCTATTATGTACCTATTCATTTATTTATTTATGTCTTTATATACGCAAGTTTATATTATTCGTTATTATTATGGTATTTGTATTATCATTATTCGCCAAGTATGACCATTTTCGTGTTTTAACTGATTTTCTATTTTAAATGTTACATTGATTATCTTTTAGTTTTTTATTTTTTACCCAAACTCATAAAAAAGGATTTTTCACATAAAGGCAATATTCCGTGTTTGAAAATTCGAGAAATCGTGTCATAACGTGCTGGGCTTCAGTTTTTCGTTTGACCAAATAACTAAATATCATTTTAATTGCACGCTTTGGAAATCATGAGATGGTCTCAGTTTTGAGGGCTTAAAATGCCATATCCTAACGTATTGGATGTAGTATTTTATTTCTTCGAAACGAGTGAGTCTTAAATTCCATCTCGAGTTATTCAAATACTCTTTAAAAAGGATTGTATTTTAAAAATTTTCAAACTTTCGACATTAGAACATTAGTTAATCAATCTGGTACCAACCTTGGGCGTGACGAGAGTGTTAATCCTTCCTCGTACGTAATCGAGTCCCGAACCCGTTTTAATATCGTAAGCCAAAATTAATATTTTAATAAAACAAAATGTTTTATGAGGTGATCCAATCACACCTAAACAAAAGGATTGGTGGCGACTCCATATTTTGTTTTAAAGTCGATCCCCGTTTTTCTGAATAAAAAAGATTTCGACAGCTTGGCGACTTGCTGGGGATGAATAAGAGAGTCAGACCGTAAAACTGATTATTTTCTGTCCTTTTGTTGAAAATTAAAAATTTGATTTGAAAAATCATGGTTCTTTTGTCTCACTTGTTTGTGTCATGTCATATGTTTGTTTTGATTTGAGTTTCGTAGGATATTCCTACATCATATTGCATGACCGTTGTGGTCACACCTTTTAAATGGGAGTGAGAAACTATGCCTTTGTGAGGTTTTCACCTCTGCATGGGCTAGTGAACTGCTTCCGGATACATCCGTACCTATGTCTTCATGAGGTTTTCACCTCTGCATAGCCATAGAGAAATGTATTCCCCTGAACTGAAATCGATCCACATGAGCCTATAATGGGTGAGGATTAAGGAATCTGTTGGTTCAGGTACCTTATCTTTAGAACCAAACCGCACATAACGAGCCTTAAGAGCCTACCCTAGGTAGAGCCACTCCAAACCCTAGTGGTTACCCAAGTAGGTGCTCTATTTGCTATTTATGTATTTGTACTGACGTGTTTTCTTTTGTTTTGGTTATGATTGCATTGCATTTTCATCATAGAAAAGAGGTGTTGATTCACGTTCAATTGCTAAATAAAGAGCTTGTCATGGAAAATGAATTTCTTGATAAAGTGGAATACAATACGGTCGTCCGAATATGGTCCGAGTAAACACGACAAGAGAAGGATAAGAGTTCGCAGAGGAGCACACGACTTGGTTTCAAGATTCAAACCAACAAAGATTATTCTAGAGCCGTCAACATTCTGACTTACTTAAAGAAGCTGACGAGTATCACGAGGAAAAGTGAGCAAAGAGTCGCAGCCCAGATCAAGCAAAAAGGAGATAATAGAGACATCTTTTTAAGAGTTCGTAATATTTGATTTTAGCGTCCGAATATGAAGAAAAAGATTGATGTCTTCGCCTGGAGTATACGGGCAAGGCCGTACATGTTTCTGCTTTATGTAAAGAGATTTGTTATTTAGAAAAGTTGTTCTAACAGAATTGAACTAGAATCAACGTCTCCTTTTGCATTCATTTCATGCATCTACATTACATTTCATCATATGCATTGAATGTCACAAAAGGGCCATAATTAGTTAAAAACTATTTCAGTTAATTTAGAAACCGGTAAAAACCTACCAAGTACGCATCCTTATGGTACACTAAAGCGATGGATGAAAGACTGGAAAGGTCGAAACAGATGCAAAAGGAAATACAAGAACATATGCAAGCATAAATACAAGAACAACTGGCTAAGATCCAATAGGATATGGGGGGCTAAATATTAGAATCCCAAAATAGCATGATGAACCAATTGACACTGTTGTTGACTCGGGGGCAAGAAAAAGGAAAAAGCCCTATGGTCAATACTGGGAATGATAATGAAGATCCTCTCTACCCCTCGGGTTTTACCCCGACAAATGTTCAGACACAACCCAAGGTGTACACACGAAGGCCATCTGTTACAATCAGGCCCCAACAGTTTTAGGTCGGTGATTCAGTGCCTATGAATTACCAAGCTGGCTTAGGTTCTAATCTGAGGAATAACTCAATTAATCTTATTGTCCCTAATCTTGATGAAGAAACAGAAAAGACAAGGGTGGAGCTCTCGAAATAATTGGAATACTAATGCAAGTGGTTAGAGGAAAAGTTCAAAGAAATAGAAAGTGTTGACTATCACTGTGGAATCAATGCTAAGGATTTGAGCTTAGTTCCGGACTTAGTGCTTCCCCCCAAATTCAAAACTCCAGAGTTTGAGAAGTACAATGGGACTAGCTGTCCCGAAGCTCACATCACCATGTTCTACAGACGAATGGTAGGCTATGTCAATAATGACCAATTATTGATTCACTGTATCCAAGAAAGTCTGGTTGGGGCAACATCCAAATGGTACAACCAATTGAGCCGTACCCAGATCAATTCATGGAATGATCTAGCACAAGCTTACATGAAGCAGTATAGTCACGTGACATATATGACTCCTGATAGGATCACTTTATAATACATGGAAAAGAAAACGAATGAGAGTTTCTGACAATACCTTTCCTAGAAAAAGAGACCACCATGCTATTCATCAATACCTTAAAGGCTCCGTTCATCACTCATATGTTGGGGAGTGCCACTAAAAGCTTCTCAAATATCGTGATGACCGGCGAAATGATTGAAAAAACAATAAGGAGTGGGAAGGTAGACGCGGAAAAAAGTGCCAAGGGGTCAACCTAAAAGAGAAATGAAAATGAAGTGAATAATATGAGCAAAGGGTATTCCAAATCAATCACTGTAGGCCAGCCGAAGATAGTAACCACCAATTATCAAGCCCCTCCGAGACAAGTAGAAAAATTACAGTTCACACCTATACCCATGACATATGGAGAGTTGTATCAGAAGCTATTTGATGCATACATGGTGTCCCCTTTCTACCTAGAACCGATGTAACCTCATTTTCCCAAATGGTATGACGCAAATGCTCAGTGCAAATACCATGCTGGAATCATTGGGCATTCAATTGAAAATTGCACCACGTTCAAAAATCTAATTGAAAGATTTATTAAAATAGGGATTGTGAAGTTTGACGACTCATTCGCGCCCAATGAAGCAGGAGTTCCACAATGAAGAGGGGCATGAAATCCAAGAATGCATCGCATTTGGGGCTTTGGTGCAAGACAGGATGGACAATAAAGAAATCAAATTTTATGGAGATATCGAAGGCCCGGTGGGAATATTGGGGAATCTAAACATTAACGACATATCCAAAGAGGAAACCGGGGAATAGCCTTTTCCAAGCTTCTACCCTTACATACTTGGGAGTGTTTTGAACAATGGGACTGTGGAAAAGATCCCTGTATTTTTAGAGTTAATTTATGAGTAATTTTCAGAACACACTTGTTGTTTTAAACCTAGAGGCAATAAGAATCCTTTTGTGAAATAGGTTTGTGTTCAAAATCTTTATTTTAATAAAATGCATCTTTTTGAGAAAATATTCTTTTATTCTTTATATATTCTTTTGTTCTTTAGACTCTCTTTTAAATATGCTTTTATTCTTCATTCATGATCATACCATACAAATAATCATCCTTAGAATCATTTATTCTTTGGAATCTGCCTTCATACCTACAACAGGTCCTCGGATATCAATGACGTGAGTGACGCTGTCACTGGCTCAGAGTCTTCTTTTGGATGAGATATGTTTTTAGGGGGAACTTAGGACTTTGAAAATGACAGAGATTGTAATTTATCTCCTGATTTGTTAAGAATGGTAGATCCTACCCTACAAAGGGCCAGTGGACATTGTGAGCAAGAGGCAAAGATCGGAACCTGCATCACCACAAAGACAAAATGAATCGTCATTGAGTTATTCCAAGGATTTAAAGATGTTTTCACATAATCATGTCAAGATATACCTAGGATACTAAGACTTGTGGACATTAAAAAATGTCTATACGGGTGTCAGAAAGACACATGTTAATGGTTTCACGGTAGCCACGCTAATTATGAGGTTCAGGTACTGTTGATCCACTATGGAAGGGGATTGTATCACTTATGCCGTATTTATAGAGACAAGATCCATGTGCCTTATTCACCTCTTCATGTTATGACTTCTCCATGGCCTTTCTCAATGTGGGGCATGGACGTCATTGGGTCGATTTCGTCGAAAGCTTTCAACGGACATTGATTCATCTTTGTGGTCATCGATTACTTCACCAAGTGGGTAGAGGCTGCTTCATACGCCAATGTCACAAAGTCAGCAGTCAGCAAGTTCTTGAAAAAAGAGATCATATGTCGATATGGCATGCGAGAAAGGATCATATCTGACAACGTGTTAAATTTGAATAATAGCGTGATAGTGGAGGTCTACAG
The DNA here is from genome assembly GCF_025698485.1 of Gossypium arboreum. Classification (NCBI taxonomy): domain Eukaryota; kingdom Viridiplantae; phylum Streptophyta; class Magnoliopsida; order Malvales; family Malvaceae; genus Gossypium; species Gossypium arboreum. The sequence continues at coordinate 10,793,123 of NC_069072.1, read as the reverse complement.
TCAGTTCAAAATTAAGCACCACATCTGATCATCATTTCGTCTGAAAATGAATGATGCAGTTGAGGTGGCTAATAAAAATATCAAAAAGATCGTAAAGAAAATGTCTGACACCTACAAGGATTGGCATGAAAAGTTACCATTTGCTCTCTATGCCTATCGAACATCTGTCAAAACTTCTACCGGGGCAATACCTTACTCATTGGTTTATGGGATGGAGGCGGTTTTGCTCATTGAAGTCGAAATTCCTTCTCTCTAGGTTTTATCAGATTTGAAGCTGGACGAAGCAGAATGGATCCAATCCCAGTATGATCAGCTAAACTTGGCTGAAGAAAAGAGGCTAAAAGCTATCCGTCATGGTCAAATGTACCAGAAGCGAATGATGCGAGCTTACAACAAAATGGTTCACCCTAGAGTACTCCATGAGGGGGACTTGGTATTGAAAAATATCCCCCTATGCAAAAATATTTCAGAGGGAAATGGATGCCAAACTGGGAAGGACCTTATGTGGTAAAGAAGGCTTTTTCTGGAGGAGCGTTGATATTAACTGAGATGGATGGTAAGAGCCTGCCTAATCCAGTAAATTCGGATTCAGTTAAAAGTTACTTCACTTAAAAGAAGAGGTTAAGATGAAAACCCGTAAAAGGTACAAAAAAAGAGGGGGAGAGGCCGAGATGAAGACCCGCAAAGGGCACCTTAAGACCAAAGGGTTTTGAATTGAAAACCCGGAAAGGGCAATTCAAACTTCAGTCAAAGATAAGGCATGTGGTAGTCTTGCTATACTTGAATTAACGAAGAGAAAGTATGCTACATCTTGGGGCATCGACGAAGTACTTTGGATCCTCTAAACACATATTGAGCTTAAAATGGTCCTCAAGAAGTTTGTACAGAGAAGCTCAGGATGCTATATCTAGGGCACCTAGTTTTCATCTTACCCATTTTGATTTTGCTATCCTTTGACTACTTTATTCGTTTCAAAATACGCTTCCAATAAATTTCCTTTTTAATTGCATTTTCTATCCTTAATTAACTTATTTTTTTCGAGCTATGCTCTCCATTAATTTCCTTCTTGTCCATTGTTATGATCTTTTTCAAGCATTTTGCATTGAAATAATGATTAGTGGACTAATAATAGTTTCATAAAAGAAGTTTCGCATATTACTCTAGAAGTTTCTAAATAATACAAGAACCTGAAACAGGACTATTGTTTAGAACTCACCAAGCCTAAGGGTTGGAAATATTGGAGAAAGATGATTTTTTCTTTGGACTTTTTATTGGTTGAACAAAAAGACAAGACATTTCGTCGGTGATACAACCTCGACAAATAAGAGCAATGTCAACCTAAGTGTAAAAGGGGATCATTCTTGGGAAAAAGAAAAATGATACTATGTATTCATGTAAATATCAAACATATAAATCTGGTCATTACAACTAGGGAATGGTGTAACAGATGAAATTGATTGAAGATGATACAAATCCTATACCTCTGAGTTGCAGCAGGATGGATAGAAGAAACCAAATGTTATTCCTCTGAAGTTGCAGTGGGAGGTACAAACTTTATGTCCCAGAATGTGATTGTTTCTTTTGGTTTTGTATCAAGAATACCAGCCAAACAAGATGGCAGCATAATACATCAATGATAATGCCATGATGGACAACAAGATATAATACCTTAAGCATTTAAAAAGGATCATTCTCATTTCTGCATTCATATATCATTCATAACGCATCTAGTTAGGAGCATTTGATTCATTTCGATCATAGCATCCTAATCATCTGGCATAAGCATAGGTACATGAAACCGATTCTACAGATCATGTCCTTAAAGGACGGTGTAGCAACATCGGTGAATTCACAGATCCTATCTCTCTGAGATAGCAGTGGAGTAGATCGAAGATGAAGAATCTTATCTCCCTGAGGTAACAGGGGAGCAAATTTTAGCCACTAGCCTTATCTCCTTGAGGTAGCAAGGGAGCAGGCCGAAGATTGTATTCTTAACTTCCTAAGGTAGCAAGGAAACAAACTGAATATTGTAGATTTTATCTCCCTGAGATAGCAGTGGAGCAGATCAAAGATGATAAATCTTATCTTCCTGAGGTAGCAGGGGAGTAGATTTAAGCCACAAGCCTTATCTCCTTGAGGTAGCAAAGGAGTAGGTTGAAGATTGTAGATCATATCTCCTTGAAGTAGCAGTGGAGCAGATTGAAGAAGGTGAATCTTATCTTGATATAGCGGCAATGGAACAGATTTAAGTCACCAGTCTTATTTTCTTAAAGTTGCAGCAGAGCAGACTGAAGATAGCAGGTCTTATCTCCTTGGAGTTGTAGTGGAGTAGACTGAAAATAGAAGATCTTATCTCCCTAAAGTTGCAGCGGAATAGATCGAAGATAGCAAACCTTATCTCTCTGAAGTTACAGTAGAGCAGGTTGAAGTAGCAAATCTTATCTCCCTGAAGTTGTAGTGGAGCAAACTGAAGACCACAAACCTTATCTCTCTGAAGTTGCAATAGAGCAAGTTGAAATTATCAACTCTTACCTCCTTAAAGTTCCAGCAGAGTAGATCGAAGCTACAAATCTCTTTTCCCTGATATTGCATTGGAGCAGATCGAAGCACCAATTCCTATGCCTCTAAAGATACAGTGGATTGGAACAAGGTTACTTGAAAAGGAAGAAAAGAAGCAAAGAGACTCAGTAACTCTAGGCAAAATTAGCCCTTTTATAGTCTTTGCTCCATTCTCGTTACACAACAATGAGAAAATACGGGCAGCTGTAATAGGCCAATTTTGGCCTAGGCCCGGAAAAAAATAACAATCGAATAAATAAAGCCAAATGATACAATCGGTCAAAAACAAGCCAAAAAGGGCGAAATTGAAAGACAATCATTAAATTGGGGACAAATCAAAAAGATGGAGAAAGCCAAGGAGTTATCAAATTTTGTTGACTTTGTAAAGCCAAAAATAGGAAGATATTATTTTATTTTTATTTATTTTATTTTATTTTATTAAATTAGTTAGACTGTTTTGAGTAAACCCCATGTATATAAATAGAGGTATTTTGTTCTTTGAAAAGGGTCAATTACTCTTGTATTCCTACTTCAATTTGGAATTGGATTATTCTCTCTTTTCCTACTTCCACTGGAATTGAATTTTTTTTCTTCTCTTTCAATTTGACGTGGGAATTTTGTCCATTTCATTTCAATTCCTTTGTTTTTTTCTAAATTCTTCCGATTGCTTTTAGCCCCTCCGCTTTTTATGATTTTACAATTAAATTTATTTTTATTTTTTAAATTTACTCCACGGTTCTACTACGGTTTCAATTTGGTCCCCCTGCCAACAGCGCATTTTGGAAGAAGGGATATTTGTTTTTTGGTCTCTCCCTGTTTTGCGCGTGTTTTACTTCGGTTGTTCTCCTCTCTTTGGCCCCAAAACTTCTATTTTCAATTCAATTTAGTTCCTTTTCGACTATTTTGACTATTTTATTGTTAAATTAATTAATTTGAGTTTTATATTCATTATTATTATATTTATTTATTTTTTAGTATTATTATTTATGTTATTCTTGTTACTACTAATTTTATTAGTATTGTTATTATTATTATTACCACTATTATTATTATTATTTTATCACTCATCATTATTATTATAGTATTGTTAGTATTGTTATTACTATTGTTTTTATTATCATTATTTTTTTAAAACCATTTCACCCAATATTTTGCTAATTCATATGTTTATTTGTTCACTTTCAATTTAAATTAAATTCTTGCTAGAATTTCCTTTATTATTTCATTAATTTTTTATTTATTTCATTTTATTTTATTCTTGTCCCCATTATTATTATCTTATCCTATTATGAACCTATTCATTTATTTATTTATGTCTTTATATACTTGCAAGTTTATGTTATTCGTTATTATTATGGTATTTGTATTATCATTATTCGCCAAGTATGACCATTTTCGTGTTTTAAGTGATTTTCTATTTTAAATGTTACATTGATTTTATCTTTTAAATTTTTTTGACCCAAACTCATAAAAAATGATTTTTCAAGTAAAGGCAATATTCTGTGTTTGAAAATTCGAGAAATCATGCCCTAAAGTGTTGGGCTTCGATTTTTCATTTGACCAAATAACTAAATATCCTTTTAATTGCACACTTTGGAAATCATGAGATGGTCTCAGTTTTGAGGGCTTAAAATGTCGTATCCTAACGTATTGGATGTAGTATTTTGTTCCTTCGAAACGAGTGAGTCTTAAATTTCAACTTGAGTTATTCAAACACTCTTTAAAAAGAATTGTATTTTAAAATTTTTCAAACTTTCGACATTAGGACATTAGTTAATCAAACTGGTACCAACATTGGGCGTGACGAGGGTGCTAATCCTTCCTCGTATGTAACCGACTCCTGAACCCGTTTTAATATCGTAGGCCAAAATTAATATTTTAATAAAACAAAATATTTTATGATGTGATCTAATCATACCTAAACAAAAAAGATTAGTGGCGACTCCATATTTTATTTTAAAGTCGATCTCCGTTTTTCAGAATAAAAAAGGTTTCGACACCGACAGTTTAAGATACGTGTTGCATACCTTCTATGCTTAGTTCATAATTAATGAACATGCATAGAATTTGATGAATGACTTTGATAGGGGAGTTATATTCTTGTTCCAAGCAATTTTTTTTTTTTTTTTTGCTAATCTAAGAAAATTGATAATGCATCTTGATAGGTGTATTAATTTAATTTCCTTTATTTATTGAATTTGTATTAAGTTATGGGTGTTATCATTTTTGTCAAAATGTCAAAGGAGAGATTATTAGAATTTATGATTGTTGATGTCATTGTTGAATTTCTTATTATTACATCGAACACAATATTCTATAACAGTTAAAGTAGTTTGATGAATCCAACCTGCCTTGGTTGAAATTTGAATTTGACTTATCTCATTTTCGAGTAGCTTCAATTATTTTGGAGCCTTTCATAATCTGTGCATTTGTAAAACAACACTTTTTGTTTTGCTTAGGCATTTTCCTGGAGGGATATACTACAAGTAAAGAAATGATTTTAGGGAAAATGAATATAACAATTGGGGACAATTTTGTCCATTAGAGTAAAGGTAAATTAAGTTTAAATTTATAGTTGTACAAAGTTAATTATTAAATGAATTCATTCTTTAAATTAAACTTTACAAAAATCAAACTGTTGAATCTAAATTACGTTAACAAACTTAATAATATCTTCTTATTCTTTGTTTCCTTACTTATTTCCTCAATAGTATTGTTGCATTTCTTGTTATAACAACAAACTCACTAGAGATACAACAACAAAAGTAAATCGTTAGCTTTTTTATATATATAATATTTAAAATCAAAAGCTCTAGCCAAGACAAAAATTATTCTATGTGGATAACCTATTTTTCGAAAAACGTACATTCTTAAAAATGCTATGTTTCATCTAATAAATGTGATTTATTTTATATATTTTAATTGAAAATAATAAAAATTATGTTTTTAAAAGAAATAAAAATTATGTTAATTTATACATTATCATAGGTGTCAAAATGGATGACTCTTAAAAAATAGAAACATAGGTGTGATTGTCTAGACTAACAATACACTAGATACCCAAGTAAAATAAATCTTATATTCATTTATAGATTTATTCACTTGTGATGTTTATAGTGTGACTTACCTCAATATTGAATAAGTGACAGGACTAGGTGTGTGTGACTCGTATACTTTAATATATTTAAAGCTTGAATTCAATTGATAATAGAGCTGAAAGATGGTACATTAGATATACAACTTCTGCATGATATATCTTCACTTACAATATTGGAATTCATAGCTTGATATAGGGTAAATGATATCCTGTGAGGATAACACACTTATGAGAAAATTATTGGGCGAACATTTTCTTGATACTTTAGTGGAATGACTTCATGACTAAATAATGTTGTAATTAATAAATGATGAGTCGAAAGTTAATTACAAATTATTTGAGCCCTAAATATATATGTTCAATTGGTTCCTCCACTAGCTCGGTATAACCTTAATAGTTTGAATTTGAATTGATGTGATAGAATGGGTTGGATACAAGGTTCCCAAAGGGAGTGTGCCACCGCCCACCCATATCATACCTAGTGGGATTTATATTTTTCATTAAAATATTATTATTTTACTTTTCTTATTCAACTAAGACTTGTGTTTTTCTCTATAAATAGAAATCATGGGTTAGGTTGAAAATATATCATACTAAGCATCGACACTCAGTCAAAATTAAGTGAGATTTATTTTTCAAATAAATTCTAATTTTAAGAGTATTTACTTTTCGGTATCTAGCCTAGAGAGATATTGATCTTCACCACTAGACTATCAATTTAGTTTTTATTGTGATCATTGGTTTGTGAGTTAGAGTCCACACTCTAAGCAAGCCGATGTTCAAGAATAGTGGAGAAGATCATGTTGGTCAAAAGCCTGGAAACGACTTGTACCACCTATTCCAAAACACAAGCATGAATTTCATAAAGAGTTTATTACTATAAATAACACAACCGCCTCGATTTTAGAAAAAAAAATTAATTTTTTGATGTGCTATAAAATTGTTTTCCAAACTGAATTTTTCCAATATCTAGATGGTCGGCTCAAATCCAAGAGTGTGCGTATACCACTAGCGCGACTACTCAACTACTTTGCAAGTTTCTTGTCACATAAGGCCATCGGGGTTTTTTTTTTTTAAATTTCGCTTTATCTATTGTTTAGACATCTGATATAACTCAAATTCAAATTTAATCAGATTTTAATGTGAAAGAAAAAAAAAACTTGAGTATCTTCTAGAGAGAACAATTTCTTGAAATTTTTTCATTGCAATTTTGCCTAGATTTCTTTTAAGAAGGAAACTAGAAGAGAATTGTGAGAAAAATCAAGTATCGTGTTGACAACATGTTATAAAATAAAGAATTAAAAAGTAAAAGAACAAGAAATAGGATAACAATAGAATATTTAGAATACTTCTCTAAAGCCAATATTTATAAAATTAAGAAGTATATTACATCAAAAAGAAGTATAAATTATATAAAACTCTACTCCTAATGAACATTAGAATTCTAAAGTATATCAAATTTCTTATCCTAATAAACATTCACTTTATAATAATAAAATATTTATAACAATAAAGATAATTTTATCTTTTAATATTTTTACATAAAATTTTAATACAATAACTAAAACCGCTACTTGAAATAAATAAAATGTATAAGGATTAAACTCGATATTGGAGAAATTTTGTATATAAGTTATTTATCACTCCACCTATCATTCAATTTATAACTAGATCTTTTATAAAAAAAATTACTTATTTTTCTCCAGCATAAGTGTCACATAATCTAGTATTGTTGTTAAATCCTTGTGCGAGTTGTATCGATTCTTTTTACAAAATAACAAATATTATTATGAAGATATTTTTGTCCCTTTATAACTTTTATATAAAATTAATAATTTTAACATAGATTAAATCTAGAAAAAAACTCAAATATAATTGAACTTAAACCTAAAATTCTTCATAGATATTGATATACTTTCTATGCTCCGCTCAGTACTCAATGGATTGTTTTTGTCAGTGCAAAATGTAGACAATTATTGGGCTTCATTGTATCCTCAATGTTTATTTTCAGTAACTCTTTTGCACACCATAATATAGGTGGGGACATGATTTGTTTTTTGTCGTGTTCGTTAGTTAATTAATTTAGTAAATTTTAGTTTTTAACTAATCACTCGATTTATTAGGTTAAATAATAAAAATACGGTAATTACTAGTACTTTTAATCTTCGTGGGAACGATATATTTACTCATCATAGCTATACTATTAATCGATAAGTGCACTTGCCTTAGTCAAATTTTTAGTTAGTTTCGTGGCACATCAATATAGGTACAATTTGATACGGTTAGAGTGTTTAAAAATGTACAGTTTGTGACATTTTTTGTAACACTACTCACCCATATTCAATGCCGGAATAGGGTTACGGAGCATTACTGGACTTACAACACAATTACATAAACTTTTCATATACATAATATCATTTCATACATTCATCATTCAAACTCAATCAATTTGTCCCTAATACGAGCCTACAAGGTCTTAAACATGCATTGGGATTGGTTCGAGACTAAACTGATAACTTTTAAAACATTTGGAATACATAGAAAATTTTTCTCAAAACAGGGGACACACGCCCATGTGGCTAGGCCGTGTGTCTCACATGGCCACCAGACATGCTTGTGTCGGAGGCCGTGTAGACATTCGAAATGGGAGTACATGGTCGTGACCCAGCTCGTGTCCTACTAACTTGGGTCACACGGCCAACACACACGCCCGTGTGGCTAGCCCGTGTGCCCTAAGAATGGCCACACACGCCCGTGCGCCAGGCCGTGCCAAACCTGTAGGGTATACTGACTTATGCCACACGGCCAAATCACACGCCCGTGTGTGACGCTGTATGGAGCATACTGACTTGATTTAAATTTCAACACTAGGGGACACACGGTCGTGTAACAAGACTGTGTGTCACACACGGCTAAGACACACGGCCGTGTAACAAGACCATGTGTCACATACGGCTGAGACACACGCCCGTGTCTCTGCCCGTGTAGACAAAAATAGGCTATTTACCAAGCCAATTTGCCACCCAATTTTTGTGCATACCTACATAATTCAAATGGTACTCACTCATAGCATAAATGGTCATCCAATTTAACCAAAATCAAGACTAAAACATACCATTTCAACTCCAACAACTAGCATGCTTACTATCTCATGTTTTACTCATTCAAATCATACCAACTTTACATATTCAATTCATCTAATAAAACATTTTCCAAACATGCATCATCATACATCAATTCACTAGTGCATAGCTTCTCAATTATCAACCATTTGACATCTATAATACCAATTATCAATAACATTTCAAACTAACTTCAATCACTTAATATAAACCATATACAGACTTATATATACATAACCAAACTAGCCAAATTAAGCCAAGTCTCATGGCTATATGAACAAACCATAACATAACCATTCATAATCCATCTCAAGTGCAAAACTCACTACCAAGATACATATCAAAATGATCATAATCCTATACATGCCATATGACCAAACCATAAGCTCAAAAGTACCAAAGTGATGGTTGGATAGTGTGACGTAGTCTCCGACAATCCCCGAATCTGAGCTAGCTTTGAAATCACTATAAAACATGAGAAAAAAATAAACAAAGTAAGTTTTATAGCTTAGTAAGCTCATATAAAATAAACTCAACTAATCATAAATACACAATTCATCAATTTGAACTTGTTAATTCGTAATTCATAAATACTAACAAACCTTTCGCATGTTTAATCATATACTTATATGAAAACTTCATAACTTCTTCAATTTAAAGCTCGTATGATTCATATACATACCTGAACCAATCCATAATAAACTCATACCCAAACAGACAAATGTCAAAACTCGAATTCTCGCACACTAAGTGCCAATACATAGCTGGAGCTATTTTAATCTTGCACACTAAGTGCCATACATAGCCGAAGCTATCTCAAATCGCACACTAAGTGCCATACATAGCCGTAGCTATCTTGAATCGCACACTAAGTGCAATACATAGCCGAAGCTATCTCAAATCGCACACTAAGTGCCATACATAGCCGAATTGTCATTAAATATAACTGTAGTCTCGTATACACAATTTATGCAATATCAAAGCATTTAAAGTATAACTATAATAATGCTTATTACGTACGAACTTACCTCAGATATTAAAACGGCGAATCGAGTCGATTAGTCGATAACTTTATCTTTTCCCTGATCCAAATCCGTATTTCTCCTTTCTTGATCTAAATATATTCAAAATTGACTTATTCAATAATCTATTCATTCAATTTAGTCCAAAACATACTTTAAAACACATTTACACTTTTGCCCCACATATTTCACATTTTTCACAGTTTAATCTTTATTTCATAAAATCACAAATTAATAAAATTCCAATTATACCCATGCTAGCCAAATTACCATAATGCCCCTATCAGCCCATAATGTTCATTTATTTCACATTTTATCCACTAACTGTGTACATTTCTCAATTTAATCCCTATTTTACATTTTCACTAAAAATCACTTTACTAAACTTGCATAATTCATAATAAATATTCATAATCCACCATCAAACATCAAGACTCAATCATATTCATCAATGGAAAATTTCAAAATCTTTAACATTTTTGCAAAATAGTCCTTGGACTAGCTAGTACTAGATGCAACGATCACAAAAACATAGAAATAAAAAAAAAACCGAGTCAAAATCACTTATCAATTTAGTCATACAATTACAGAACCCTAAATAGCATCCATGAATGTTTTTCTTCTTGTTAAAATCAGCTAGAAGAGATGAATGAAGAAGAAATTGTTTTGTTTTATTTTAATTATCATTTTAATTATCATTTACAATATTAACCTTTAATATTAATCACTTAAAACACTTATTATAAGCCCATATTTGTCCACCCACCATTATAAAGGTTTAATTACAACATAAGGACATTAAATTTAAGGTTCTATAGCTATTTGACACTTTTAGCTAATAGAACAGTACCTTTGCATTTTACGCGATTTAGTCCTTTTTATCAAATTAACTATTCAAATGATAAAATTTCTTCATGAAACTTTCACACATACATACTATCATGCTGTAAAAACTTAAAATAATTTTACGACCTCGGATTCGTGGTCCCGAAACTACTATTCTGATTTGACTAAAAATAGGTTGATACATTTTTCCATTTAGTCTCGAGACAGAAAGAACATGTCTCAATACCCTAAGCATAAAATGTACCATTTTAGATGTAGTATTGATGTTGGTCTCGAGACCAACCTAATAAGTCTTGAGACAATAGAGCCTATGTCTCGAGATGAAGTGACCTTTGTCTCGAGACAAGTGCACATTGAAGCTTATAAAAATTGAAAGTCAATAATGGCAATATAGAACGATAGCAAAGTAATAAGAAAGGAAAAATAAGAACACACAGATTTTACGTGGAAACCCTTGCAGGAAAAAACCACAGGTAGAGGAGAAGAAAATTCACTAATGTCGAATTCGAATAATACAAGAAGAGTTGCAACAACATCTATTTAAATGTTGAAAAAACTTATTCTAATCAAATTCAAATAGAAGCAATGTAGTAAGGTTGAAAGACATTATTCTAATCAATATCAAATAGAAGTGTAGTTCTATACGGATTCCACTTGTGCAGCCTATACTGTATTTTTCTTTAACAGGAATTTGGGTCACACAACTCTAATAAATCTAAATTATATTTTTCCTATTCCAAGTCTCATGATAGCTAAACATCGAGCTAAAACAAGAAAATATGGGAGAGCTGTCTTGAAATTAGGTCTCGAAACATGAAGGACCTTGTCTTTGAACATGCATCCTAATGTCTTGAGACATGCTATTATCGAAATAAAATTGTCAAAAATGTAGTCTATCTCGAGACATAGAGATCCCTATCTCGAGACATAATGTTCAAACTTGGAAATTGAGTTCAGATTCAAGTCCCAACTCCAAAATTGACTTAGTATCACCTCATAACTTGATGAATTAGATTAATACACTTTATGAACGTAAGATTGTGCATGAAATGGATGATCATTTTAATATAAATGATATTCTTTGTTCTAAATGATATGATTAAAAAAGTAAGCTGGCCTGAGTTGCTTTGGCAAAATAATGTGACATCACATATTCGGATGCAGCAACCGAGTCGAGTGTGGGGTGTTACACACTTTTACAAAGCATTTAGTGAAAACAATCAAAACAACTTTTTATTTTCTAATTTTCACATAGTTTCATTTTCCAAAAATCATTTTTAAAATTTCAACCAAATGTGTCCTCTTCAATGTTTTCCTTTTTTCAAGAAAATGAAAAAAAAAAACCTCTATTTCCTGAAACCAATTAGACCCTTAGTTCATGAAAAAAGATGAGTCTTCCTGATGGTTGAAGGCTTTGGTGGTTTCTCTTCTTTTTCTCCACACTTTCCTTGAGGTTAGGCCTCTTTTTCCCTTTTTATTACCCATCAAAATTCACAACCCTTAAAAATCAAAATTATTAGGTAATTGTGATGCTTCAATGCACAAACTTGCTAAAGTGGAATGTAACGCCCCAATTTTCGGGAATTCTGTGAATGTTGGCAAAATTTCATGCTTTAATTTTGTCATTTGTGAGTGAAATTATGAAATAGGACCTATGTGAAAATGTTTGAAAATGCTATAGGCTAAATTGAAGTGACCAAATAAATAGGAGTGCAAAATAGGAGGATTTGCATGACAAACCTCCCATTTTACATGAAGTGGCCAGCCATCATGTTGTTGTAGACAAAATGTGTACTTGATATCCATAATTTATGGTACAAATTGATACAAATTGATAATAGGTTAGGTAAATGTTCCATGATAATAGGTTAGGTAAATGTTCCATGATAATGGGTTAGGTAAATGTTTCATGATAATGGGTTAGGTAAATGTTTCATGATAAGAATTTCATGTCTTTTGTATTAAAGAATTAAATGGATGAAATATGAAGTTTTATTAAAAGAAAAAGGGGTGAAAAGAACAAAGTTTTGTCCATCTTTGTTCATCATAGCTGAAAGTTAGAGAAGAGAAAGGAGAGGAGAAAGCTCTTGAGTATTCGGTCATTAGGAGGAGGAAAATTGAAGGTAAGTTCTTGGTACCTTGCTTCTATTTTGAGGTTCATGAGTTCTTCTTGATTCTACCTTAACTCTTGAAGTATATTTTGATTTTTAGTTGTGTTGTGAGCATTTAGTCATGAATTAAAATGAAGGAAATGGTTGTTGTTTCATGTTCTTTTGATGAAAAATGGAAGATAGGTGAAGTTGAGCCAAACAAATGAGCATGCATGTGCCTTAGATGTTAAAGGGAAAAAGCAGCTAACATGTTGTGCTTTAAAATGATGAAATGGAGATTATACTTAAGTAAAATCATAGATATGTGATGATTGATTGGTGATATACATGTTTAAATAACATGCATGCAAGTTATGTGTGAAAGAGTGATTTGGTAATAAATCTGCTTAGGACAGCAGCAGTAACGTGACTTTGGAAAATCACCATAAATTGTGGGAGATGAGTTAGAAGGTGAATAAATTATGTAATTAAAGCTTATTGAGTCTAGTTTCTAATGAAATAAACAAGAATATATTTTGAATTCTGTACAATGAGAAATTTGATTCGTAATGAAGGGTGGTCAGATTAGTCAAACAGTGAAACATGGGAAACTTTGAGAAAATTCTGGTATTGATTGGCTAAACCAAAAATTCTGAAAATTTTATGGATAGAAGATATATGAGTCTATTTTCAGGGAAAATTAACGGAACTTGATTTGGAGTTTTGTAGCTCCATTTATAAATGATTTAGTGACTATTGCTCAGGAAGATAGCTTGCAGTGAAATTATGATTATGTGGTAAACATTGACAAAAATTTGTTAATGAGTTGCTTATTGATTTCTTATAAGCTTACTATGATCTGTAGGTGTGGTTGGCGAATATTGTAAGGGGTTAATCGTAGTTTGTATTTGAATAGTTAGATTAACGTGTTAGTAATCCAATTGTAGGCGGTTCGTGTGTGGATCTCGTCGAGATATATAAATGCAAGCAAGTGTGTAACTAACACCCTCTTTCTTAGTCTAGATCGGCAAAAGCGAAATGCCAAAAGCGGTATTTTCTAGATTTGCGAGTGTGCGAATGCTCGTGAGGTAAATCGATTAATGTTTTAGTAAGCTGCAAAATTTGGACTGCAAAGTGCATGATTTCTATGCCCTCGATATTTTTGGGCTTAATGGGCCAAAATTGGAATGATGGGCCAACAGGCCCAATTCAGTAAGAACCCTCGGTACGTGATTCTGTTAGTACGTGAAAAGTAGGAATATGTATGAAAAACCCTAAAATAGATAAATTACTGAAATACCTTTAAAAGTGGAAAATTTACGGTTTACCCTAGTAGATAAATTAGAAATACCCTAGGTTAAATTGACCTAAATGCATGTTTGATTGTTGTTATTTCTTGCATGCCATGTTATTATTATCGATGCATGGGATTGGGATATTGACGGAGGAAATCTTGAAAGTGGCTTGTCCACGTCTTGGAGGCTTTGCCTCAATTTACTATTAAGCGAGCAAACAAGGTTTGCATTTGTGAAAGTGTTAAATTTGGGTGGGTTGAGCTATCCCACATGGAGTGTATGGCTGAATGCGGGTGGAGTGTAGTGGTTGGTGGGTTGAGTAGTCTCCCAAATGGGCTTGCATATGTTCTTGATGTTGCATGTATTTTGAAATGGGCCTATGGGCCATCTCATTATCTGAATAAGGGCTAAGGCCCGGTTTATTATGTCTGGAAAAGGCTCGGCCCGATACCATTATTACTGAATGGGCTTAGGCCCAATAGGCTTGAGTGACTTGGGCTTTGAATGGGTTTTCCTTACACACTAAGTTTCCCAAACTCACCCTTTTATTTTCATCACGCAGAAATCCCCAACCATAGTGGGCTTGGGTCGTGAGGGAATTTGAGTGCCACCGTTCGAAAGTTTGATTTTCTTACGGTGAACTGGACATCCTTTTATTTACGTTTGAAGTTTTTGGCTTTTAAATGTAATAAGGCCGCTTAATTATTTTGATGGTTTTAATATGTATTACTAAGATAGGTAATACTTATTTTAAGCTATTGAAATTGGATAGCTTTAGGTAGCGTTTTCAAAAAAGCAGATTGATTTCAAAATAAAGCGACAACAAGCAAAGCTTCCATAATGAAAGTATTTTTCCAAAATTAATCACTTTTCCTAAAATGACTTAATCAAATTGGTTTCCTAGAAATATCCATGACGTTAAGGTGTGGCAATGGCGGTATGCATGTCTAGGATTGGATCCGAAGGAGCTTGGTATTAATCGATCAGATGGACTCACCACCTCTTTTCCGGTTTCCTACGGTGCATGACTTCCATTCACTTTAACCTTTAATGAATTAATCTTTTGAACATCAAGTACGATTTTCGGACTTAGAATGGAAATTTTTTACGTTTTTGATGTGGCATGCCGGATCCGGCCATAACTTCTGGGCCGGGTTTGGGGTGCTACATGGAAAGTTATTTGTCACTACTCACATCATGTGTACGCTTCAATGAACAAATCTTTCGCCAAAGTTGAAAACTATCTTCCTTGCATAAATTAAGTTATTCTTGTTTCGTGCTTCATCGGACCTACAATAAGTAAAAACACTCGAAAATGAGTTTGAATGAACACTAATAAGTATATAATTAACTTAAAATATAAATTAAAGGAAAATTATTAGGTGCATGCATTGTGGAGTTAAAAAAAAACTCCACAAATAAGGGTGAAATGTTATCATGTGTCTTGTGGGAATATTAAAAAAGTTTAAAATAAATTAAAACAAGCATATTTCGTGCACTAAATCTTACTTGTGGAGCTAAAAAACTCTACTAATAGTGAACACAAAATACTAACCCTAAATTAAATATAAAAAAATTCCTAAAATCTACTAAAAACTAACCTAAAAATAAGCTAAAATCATACTAAGATAGAAAAAAAAATCTAAAATATTAGAATTATCAAATATATAATCTCCAAATATGTCAGATACATTAGAAACTTTAAAAAGGACACATATCCTTCGTTCACCCGAATTCGAGCAAACATTACTTCAGCACTGAATTGGGATTTTATTCTTTAATCTCTTTTTTTTCTTTAAAGTTCTTCGGTTCTTTCTTGTAGTGCATATGGCTTTCCTTATGATCTGCTAAAAGAACTTATGTAACATCGTTATCACGCTCTGTGTTGGTAGTGAGACTATCTGTGCAGTTTGAAACTTTGAAGTGTAATAATGCATCAAGCGAGAACGCTGAAGCTGATCATAGAGGAATGGGAATGTCTTTTGTGAAGAAGACGTAGGTTTGAGTTGCAATTTGCAAATCCACGTATTAAAATAAATATAGTAAGTTTCTGTTCACTAGTACTATGATTTTATATGCTTTCAGCTAATACACATTTCCCTCTGAATGCATGCTTTGATATGTCGGGAACATGTAAAATTGCTATAATATATTTAAAAATAGAGTAGTCATTTATTTGTGTTAACTAGAAGGCTAAAGCTTAAGCTGTTGAAGGGTCTGGGCTATGGCTGATGAGAGGTGGGACTTTTTGGGAAAGCAACAACAATGATTAATTTCAACCTCATTACTCACTTTTCTCACCACATTCAACAACCACGAATTAAACCCGTGTTTGATATGTGATGATTGATTTTTTTTATTTTTTCTTTTATATCTAAAATTAATCCCTCCATTACGTAGTTCTTTTTCATTTTGGTACATGGAAAACTTAAAATTATTATTGAATACTTTTACTTTTAATTCTATTAAATAAGTTTATATATTGCAGTAACACCATTAATTACACGAATGATGTGAAAATTAACATTATATTGTGATACTTTAGAGAAACTTTAGAATTTTTTTTTTAAATTAAAATTTTAGTAAACCGAAAACTTTAATTAAAAATCTAAAAAATAAAAGAAAATAGAATATTTAATATATAAATTAAAATTTTAAAAAATGAATGGAAAATTTCTTAACAAGTGAGGTTAAGATCTTTGGAAGTAAACAATTAAGGTTAAATCACTCTAAATTAAATATGTCGGACTATTAACATTCAACATTTAAGTATTTTCATTCAAGTAACATCTAAAAATTTGATAGGTTTTGCTTTCGCCACAAAACAAAAAGTTTACTTTTGATTATTATTTGATATGTTCAATTATTATTATTTATTATTTTATATTTGATACTTTTATTATTATTTGATACTCAATAATACTTACAGAATATTCTTTTTAACTTGTTGATAGAATTTTTTTTTTAAAAGTGATCGAATAGTTTTTAATTTGTATAAATATATATTTTTAAAATTATTTATAATCCTCCTCAATCCTTAAATAAAAGATAAGCGCTTAAGTTAAATATTTTAAAAGTTATCTTTACACTATGTTTGGTTAAATGGAATTGCTATTCCATTACGACACGATTCAAAACTTTAAAGGAAAAGCGATCGTTTGGTTGGTGAATGCTCAAAGCGTCGAATGGAGATTACTGAGTTCATTCTAAAAATCGCGAATAGCCATTCCGGGAGGAGGTGCCGAATGGCTATTCCAACCTCTCCATCGAATGACCCTTTTTTTCTCCTCCAAAAATACCCTTTCTTAGATTAAATTTTCTCTAACGGTTTCAACTTTTGTTTTCTTTTGGTCATTCGACAATCTCAAGCTCAAATCAATCTAAAAGGAAGCAGATCAACTTGAAGGCCAAATCAACTGGATTTTGTTGTAAGTTCAATTCAACTAGGGTTTGTTTTGCATTTTGATTGATTTTTTTTTGTTTCGATGATTTGTCTAAGGGAATTGAAATGGATTACGCAAGCTGTTCACGAGGAGATCGATTCATTATTCGAGTCAACTCCTTCTCTCAAAGATTCGGCTAAAATCATAGACAAATTGAATAAAGTCATCCAATTTGATTCTCCTTCGTCTGATGCACGAAGCTAATCGATCTGCACATATTTTCCCTTACCGGATATTTGTTTGTATATGTATACCTTTTCGTATTTTTCAGGAGAAGGAAAAGGGAGGAGGGTAGATGAGCTGCTAAAAGCGATGCCCAAATCTTAAGAAAATTATTATTTTAGGGTTATTTCAAAAGCCAAGCCACACAAGGAATGCGGTATTTGCCAAATTCACCTCATCTATTATTCGACTCATGAGGAAATACATGCATGTAGAGGTGCAAATTGAATGAGTAAAGTTCTCTCAATTGAATTTCTAAACTCAAGTCTTGTATCGGTTGTGAATTATATGAGCAGATATGCGAGATTTTATAGTTGTGAATTAACACACTACTCATTTAGCTTGAATTCTTGTGGAGCCTTTACCTTTGGTGAATATGCATGTTCATTTGCTTTTGGTTATGGATTTTAGATTTATTATTACCAGTTAGTGCTTATGCAATTTTATCATGGATTATCTGCGGTTCAACCCCCATAATGATTTACTAAATCATAATAAATTCTAATGGTATTTACATCTAGGTGTATTCATCTTGCGTGATCAATCTGTTCATTTTGCTAATTCGTGGAAAAGAATTGGTATGCTCTTTTTGCTGAAAGTTTGGGATCTAGTAAGAATATTTATTTGCTCATTACAATGTAGATGTGACAGTTCTTAGTTATCTATGACATGGTGAGGTTCAAGTTCCGCCTACCTTTACGAGAGAAAACTAGTGGGCGGTTCTTCTTCGAGAATGGTTAGTGGTACTCTTATAACTGCTAAAATATAACTTTGCTCCTATTCTGTTTTTAGTGTTAATTTTTAAGGCAGTTTACTAGAATATAGAGGAGTTCCACGATTGGTAGAAATTGTTAGATGAACATAACTTGCTTGATTTTCTTGATGAAGACTGAACTTATTTATATTAAAGTTGTCGATTGCATTAATATCAGCAGTGTGTATGCCTTATACCTAGCAACTGGAATGACAAAGTCATGGTTTTGTGATGAAGATGATATAATCCCCACTATTGTCTTGCCAATTATGCCGATTATTGAGCGAAATGTTGGTGCCATGAAGCGACCAAATGATGGAGAATTCATATTGTATTCTCTCAATGGAAGCAATTTATGTTTCTTTCTGTATGAACTAGCTAAGTTCTCTTGACATACTTTCTTCTCCCCAAATAGATGATATACCACTCACAATCGAGCTGCTTTTTTTCATTTATCCTTTTGAAACTTTAACTTCAACATGACCAAGCACTTCTACCTTGATTTAACTTAATAATAATGTATATAAGTCTTCCTTGATGGTTGTAAAACTTGATTGTCTTATCCGGTAAGATACATTTGAGGTTTGAATTCAAAGAGAAAAGGATAAATACTAATAAAGGATAAGTAAAATACATGAAGCCTTTGGTTTTTTATATTGTGAAAAGCAATATCTTTGTTTTTATGTTTACATTATACATTTTCTATATCTCCAATTCTGTAATTAAATGTCTTACGTACTTATTACAATTTTTTTCATCTTCTTGATATATTAAATTGACACTATTGTATGGGTTTGAGGAGAGCTCTCTGTTGATGCGATATGATTGGTTTGCAATGGCCGTACTTAACTTGTCTCGCATCTTTTACTATTTGGACACTCTTTTAGCCAACTTGTATCTATATCTTATGTTACGGTTTGGGGGGAAGATGCCGAAATGAATATCGCTCTGCCATGATTGAATTCTAATGCCTTTGTTTAACTAATGAACAATGCAGATGTATTTCACCATTGATTCAACATTCTATGTTTCATTCACATTTATGTTATATCTTACATTACGGATTGGGGGAAAGATGCCAAGGTGAATATTGTTCTTCCATGATTGAATTCAAACACTTTTTGGTTTTCTCATTATATATGTTTTTTTCTTTTCTTTTCTTTTTTTTTTGATTTGTATCTTATCTCATTTTAGAGGCTACTTGAAAGATATTCAAGTGACTACTTTTCTGCCTTGATTCACTATTGTATGTTATTATGTTGGCTTGTATTGACCACGACCTTGAGTTGTTATTATTACTATTTTCTTTTACGAGGAAGTGTATGCAGTAGCCATCGTTGGTCCTTTTCAATTCTTTGTAACTAATTTATTGGATTTAACAAATGGGTAGCTTAGGATCTTGAGTTTCCATTGATTGCAACTGCAAAAGCTTTACAAATTTTCAAGAAGAGGAGCCAATGGTTGCATGTTATTCAAGTATATTCATCTATTGGTATTCTTGCTTTGTATTTTCTAGCTTCTAAAATACATTCAGTCATTGATGCGAGGAAGCTTTATATGTTTAATAATTTTATTAATATATATTAGATTAAAATAGTCTTGTATTATCATATTTGATTCTATAGAATACTCTCGGTCAATATTTTAAAGGAACCTTAATGCTATTCTTTGTGAATAGATACTTTCAATCAATGTTCTTTGTGAAGTTTGGCACATGTAAAAATGAAGTTGCATGAGAGTTTGTGATTACAAATTTAAATCTTTATTGTTCATTTTACATGAAATTTTTATATTATACACGTCTAGCAGCATAAATAAATTAACGAAAATATGTTAAAATATATATACACAATATAACAATTTCATTAGTTCTTTTTTCTGTATATCAATATCATCTATGAGTAAAAATATTTGAGACAATATATTCTTTAAATTATTCTTTTTAATTATTCTTTAAGTAACATAGAGATTATGATATATATGCTAAATTATTTGTTTTGCTAATAATATTCTAACACATTAAATATGCATTATATTTTAAAAATAATAAAGTAGGTTGTATATTATTTTTGTAATATTATATATTATTTTTATTAATTTATATTTTAATAATTGCTATATTAAGAATATTATTAAATTATATATTATTATTGTTAAATTATAATTAATAATAAATTTATTAAAATAGGGTTAAATTATGTATTATTATTTTTATTAAATTATATCTAATAATAATCCTATTAAATTTAATAACAATAATCATCCTATTAACAAAATTTCTTCTAAGGGTACTTTGGTCATTTCAGCTTCTTTTCTTATGCTATTACAACTTTATTCCATTCAACCAAACACAAGAATATTATTATAATTCTATTCCATTTCATTCAACCAAACAATTGAATTGCTATTACAGTTCTATTCTATTACAACTCTATTCCATTACAGTTCTATTCCATTACAACCCTATTCCATTACACTGAACCAAACGTGGCCTTAGTTTATTAATTTTTTAGAATATGGTTAAAGTTATACACAAATTTTAGTCAAGTTTAACCAATTAATTTTTATAATTAATTATAATTTTTATCAGTAATATTATAAAAATAATTATATGTGCATTCACATACAACACGCGTAACTTAAAAATGTTAATAAGAATGGAACTTGAAAAGAAAAAAATTAAGATATTGATTTAATTTTTTTATAATATCTATGTTTAGTGAAATAGCTCTAAATATGGAGTAAAAATATGTATATTTAAATGTATCATTTAGTGAGGATAATTAATATTCGTAGTAACTTTATACGGTGAAGTTATTAAATCACACATTATAGTATACCATAATGCATATCATATGCTATATATTATATAATATTATAACAAATTATAAAATTAATAGTTGTATACTTTATACATATTAGTTTTTATTGTCACGTGATTTTTGCATTTAATATTTAATTAATTTTTAAATATTATATTTTTCATAATAAATACAAAAACTATTTAATAATAATGATTAAAATTTATTTTTAATTAAAGAGTATTTGCTTTACACAATATAAAATTCTTTAATAACAGATCATATTATCTTATCATCGATTAAAATAATCTTTCTATTCTCTTCTAAGAATCATGTCTTTAACGCTCCATTCTTTATGCGATACTAAAAATTTCAATTTTTATGGGCAATTCTTGTTTGATGTCACTTGATTGAATATGTTAAATTACTAAATGCTATTTATAGAGCTAAACTTAAATTTTAATTGATATATAACTCTACTATTAATTAAGTGATAATTAATCTAAATAAATCCTTATTTTATGCTAACTCCTTTTTTAATTAGACTTATTTTCAAAATATAACTCTATTTTACATTAATAAAATATCACAACTTTTCCTAATAGAATTACCATACATATACTATTTTATAACTAATAAATCTAAATTATATTATTATTATCATTATTATATATTTTTAATATAACTACAATAATTTTTTTATAGAAATATCATAATTTTTTTAAAACAATTATAGTATCTTATTTTTAACTACTAAATCTAAATTAGATTACAAAAATAAATCTATAATATAATATAATTAGCACATCTTCTAAATTTAATATAATTTTCAAAAATTTTATTTTATTATAAATATAATATATTAATTCATTTTGTAGACTTCTTCTTATTTTTTATACTTTTAACTAAATCTAAATCTATAAGATAATTATTAAAACTCTTTTATTATAATATATTTCTTTTTCAACTAATAAATTTACAGTTATTATAATTATTAGAAATTTTATTTTAATATCTCTACTATGATATATTTTTCCACTTTTTAAATTGATTATAATTATTTATAAATATTAATTTAGTAATATAATGAAAAATAAAAAAAATATTCTTATTGGTTTAAAAAGTTTCTCAAGCTCGTACTTTTATGAATATTATAGATAATATATATATATATATATATATATATATATATATATATTATAATGTTATATGTATAATATATGACAGAATTTGGGTGGAAATAAGAAAATTAAGAAGATTAAAATTAGACTTGAGATGGAAAACATTTCTCTTAAAGTTTTTAGTTTGTTTCTAAAATATAAGTCATTAGTCACGAAATTAGAGTAGTGAAAATAACATAAATTGGTTGAGTGAGTCTAAGTTTTGATTGGTATCAGTATTGTTATCAATGCAGGAGGGCGTAGATTTAAGTGCGTTGAAGTACATTATCCTCTTATTTAATAGTTGAGGATGGGCTATGAACAGTCCTAGATTTTATATAAAAAAATAAATGTAATAAAAAACTATAAGGAGATTAATGTTAAAAAAATAACATAAATTAAATCTAATATAAGTGCTGAATAACGGTACATCAACGTATATTTTTCCATAACACTTTTCTATAGAAAATTAATAATTCAAATGCAATAGTAAGTGAGCTTCCTATCTAATGGGCTAGGCTATATATAACCCAATAGGTAAGCCTGCCGACGTAATGGGTTGGGCACCTAATTCAGTTATTCAAATTATAAAAAATTTGTTACTAAATATAAGATTACTGATATTGCAAACTGCTAACCTAATATATATGTTAAACATATACTGACCTAATTTAAATATATACACATATATGTTAGACATTTTTCCTAAGTACTCAAAGAGCAGCAATTTTTTTTTTTCTTTTTTTGGTAATTTTGGAATTGAGCAGTGCACTTTTAGATTGTCCAAGTATGATCCACCTTGTACTTGGTTAGGTAACGTAACCCCATTGAAGTAAACTTGGTATATTTATGGATAAGGTCAACTCCTACAAAAAAAAAGTTGCTTCCTTTTTGATTTTTTTACACCGAAAAACTTAGTTTAATGTTTAGTTTGTTTTTTCATTTAGTTGGTACATGAACTTATATTCTATCACCTAAGTTGGTATCTCTACACTAACAATGTTAATTTATATTGACGGGGCATTGATAACCAATCTGTAGGTGATACGTGGAAGCCTCTCAATATCCCACATGGCAATAGGCTCGGCCTTAGGATTGTTTGATAGTACAGCTACCTAGGGCCCAAAAAATCAGTTTTTAATGTGGGGAAAAAAATTTCAAACTAAAATAAATTAATTAAATGCCTAAGATTTTTAATTTTTCATCATAAATGCTTCATCAAATGTCAAGAACGGGCCTGCGTAGCAGATATAAGTTTTAAAATTTAAAAAAATATATAAAATATATAAATTAATTTAAAAAGGTATAACATCAAGAATGAACCTCAACAAAAATTTACTCTTTTATTACTTTATTTATTTTTAAATAATTTTTTAAAAATTTTAAAATTATTCTCACATGTGTCAACACTAGATTGTTTATCAATGCCACGTTAATAGAAACTAATAGTGTTAATGGAGAAGTACTAACTTGAGTGGTAGAATACAAATTCAAGTACAAAAAAAAAGTATCAACTAAATATTTTTAGATAAGTTTAGGGGCAAACTAGATATTAACCCAAATATCTCAGATTTTATTTGTATTTATTCTCTCTCCAATTTTGATACGCACTTCCTTGGCATGCAAATTGTTATTTTTTTAATGCTTCTACAAAGATGGGAAATTTTAGATTTACGATTCAGTCGAATTGTTTTTTATAAAATATTTTTCAATATACGTTTTAGTGATTACTCAAAGATTTCCTTACCATCATAAGTTGGATTTAAAGTCTCGGTTGACGTTAAATCCAAAATATGAATCTAGACAATCTAATCTTCATTCGTCTTGAAAATAATAAGTAACTGATGAAAAAGAATCCTATTTATAATTCAGAAAGTAGGTGCTAAAACATGATCCTTAACGCTTAAAGAACTTCAGAAACAGTATTAAGTTTATAAAATCTGCTTATGAGTTGGTTTGGGAACTCAAATGCCTGACAATATGCAATGTTGGAAAATCTACAATCTAGTCTTAAACTATGACAAATGAATATGATACGATGGTAGAAGCATTACAAATTCCCCCATGCAAACTTCAAGATTTCCATATCACTACTTCACTGTTTTAACCTATAGCAAAGTTTCTTTTATATTTGAAATTCCCCCTTCTTTTCCTTGTGTTTTTAGTAGACACTGCTCGAGAAAATCAAAAGAATATGCGATTGAACAACCGACACGTTATGATGAAGCTCCTTGTAGCTTCAGTGAACCAAATTTCACATTCACCAGCTCAGCAGCTGCACGTGCAGCTGCTGTTGCACGCTCTGCAGAGGCAATAGCAGCTCGAGCTCTTTCCAATACATCAGATGGTCGTGAATTTGTCTCTGTTTTAATGTCAGAAATTGGACCGGCAGTACCATTTTTCACTGATGGCTCAATTTCACTTCTAGTCAATTTACCCACGTGGCTGGGAACTTGGTGGTGTTGAGATGCCGGCCTAGCATCAGCAGGCAAAATAGTTTTTGCCCCATTAGAAGGTGAAGATTTACCAGATGCCTGTTTACTGGGAGCTTGAGAAACTGCAGCCTCAGCACATACTTGCTTTGATCCAGCCTGTAAATAACATTAAAGGCCAAGTTATTACAGATACCAGAATGTGCGCATAAGTGTGTGTGCCGGGTGGATGATTATGGGTGCGTGAATTCATAGAAATTTTAAATGTATGGTTTGTTATTTTCCAGATACAGTTTGCAGTAGCTACTAAAAGTTGTTCTTCAACAGAAGAAAAGAATCCATGTAGCCATTCCAATTGATGCAGGAGCAGTTGTTTACTGTTCTTTCTTTTTCTTTTTTTGGTTGTGTGCACGTTATCTTTGTAACAAATAGTTACTTACTAGCATGTGAAAATTTTATTGATGTTTATTTGAGCCTTGAAAGCTTGGGCTAAGTTCAATAATATGCTACTGACCCTAGTATAGATAACCCTAGTGATTTGTATTCAGCAACATATTATCTTAGTCTTGATGCATTTCTTTCAGATTTAAGAGGTATCTAAACCTTAGAACCCTTCTTTTATCATTCCACTTTAACCCATCCTACATAATTTCTGTAATTTGAGTTGTTGTCTATCATCTTTTATTTTACCAAAATGGAATCAAAACTATGTTTGGATGCGGAAGGGGTCAAGATGGTATAGGTAATCAAGGGCAGCCAGAAGAATTGGTTGAGCTGAGGTGCGTAGTTGAAGATTTGTCATTGGTACCTACTGTACAGCAACGGGAACCAGTGAGCTGGAATGGGGAATTGCATGTTGAATTGATTTCTAGCATATTGTTCAAATTTATCACTCCTACATTTGTGCTTAAATTACTTAATCAAGTTTTTCAGAAATCAATTTATCCCCTCTTGATTAATTCACCATTAGAGCTGACACTGACCACCAAGTATTGATACTTGAGTTTCAAGAACAAGCTTAGTGAGTGTCATGCTACGTGGAGTTCCTTTCTTGAAGAGTTTAAAGGCAACAAACTATGCATTCTAAAGGGGTCTTTGCGAGAGAAAATCATCAAAGAACTCCATTGGATGGTTTGGGAGGGCATTTAACTAGAGATAAAACCATAGAAATGGTGGCAAATCGGCTTTATTGGCCCAAGATGTTTAAGGAAGTTGGCATATTAATGAGGCGTTCAACTTTTCAATTTAGCAACGACAGCTCACAAAATATGAGGTTATATACCCCATTGCCTGAATCAGAAACATCATAAATCCATTTGAACATGGATTTGTTCTCAGGTCTTCCAAAGACCTCAAAGAGGCATGACTCCATTTTTCTTGTGGTAGATCAATTTTCAGAGAGGGCACACTTCATTCCATGCTCTAAAATTGTCGATGCTTCTAATATTGGAATTGTTCTTTTGTGAAGGGGTAAGGCTACATGGTGTTCCTACTTCTACTGTTTCCGATGTCAAATTCATGGGACACTTCTGGAGATTGTTGTGGAGGAAACTTGGGAAAATTATTCCAACAATTTCCATCCACAAACTGATGGTCAAAGAAAAGCAGTAAATCAGACTTCAGGAAATTTGTTAAGGTGCCTTACAGGAAATCATGTGTGTCTTGGGAATTTGTTATACAACAGGCAGAATTTTCTTACAACAATTCTATGAATCAGACCACCAAAAAGACTCCTTTTGAAGCAGCATAGGTCTAAAGGCACAACTCGTGCTTGATTAGTACCATTGCCTTCAGAAGCTAGAGCAATGATAGAGTTGCTTTTGCTAAGCATACTTAGTAAGTTCATAAGGAGGTCAGGGAAGCTCTAAACATCAGCAATGAGGCCTCTGAAGCTGCTGCCAACTAGCAACGTTGACCTACAAAATGTGATCATGGTGATATGGTGCTTATTCATCTAAGACAGGAATGTGTTCCTAAGGGTGATTATCACAGCTAAAACCCAGAAAGTTTGGACCATGTAAAGTGCTTAACAGGATCAGATCTAATGCTTACCTAATAGAGTTACCTCCTCAAGTACAAATCGGCTCCAATTTTAATGTAGCAGACTTGTACCCTTACGAAGGTTTGATGGGAAGTAACTCCTGTTGCAGACCAAGTCAGCAATTTACCAATAGTAAAATGAGATGTTATAAAGTGTGCTTGATGTCAAGAAGGTGAAGTCAAGGCATGGACCCCAACTTTGACAGTTTCTAGTTAAATGGTTGGGTAGGGCTGCCACTGGAATTACTTTGGTGCTAAAGGATGAATTGCAACAGATTTATCTCAAAAATATGCTTAAGTTGTTAAGGTTTTCGCATCAAACATTGGTCTCTTTCAAAAAGAGGGGAATGATACACAATAATTGTTTGTTTTTCTATTTTTTAAGGGTTCATAATTCGATTTTGTTTTCTTCTTGTTTTAAAGAGTTTTCTTTTTAATAGTGATCACATAACTAGCACGAGACCATTTTTTCTTGAGGTTTAGACTTAAGATCATGTAAGCCTTGAAAGATTGGGCTAGGTTTAGTAATATGAAAATGACCCTAGCATAAAATAATCTTAGAGATTTATATTCAGCAAAATATTATTTTAGCTGTAATGTTATATTTTCAAATTTGAGCAGCTTCCAAACTTTGGCACCCTTCTTTTATCCTTCCATTTCAATCTATCCTATTCAATTTCTATTATTTGAGTTGTTGTCCATCATTTCTTCAACTCTGATCTGTGGAAAAAACCAATAGTCACGTGTTTCACACATAAATGATATATCTAATGCCACAAATCCTTCCAAAATTCTAGACCCAGAGACACAACGTTATACTAGAGCTTGTAAAAAGTTCTCTGAAGTAAACATTTACATTACTATGTTTCTAGACTTGTTTGCTGAAAAGCCACTAATTGTAGAAAATATCATGTAAAATACATCCACATGAAAATCTTCAGAAAAAATATTACTTCACAACAATAGAAAATTATCTTAAAGTAGTGCCTCGTCATTAAGATGTCTGTTAAGTCAGTTTCAATAGGTTCTGGTTTTTTACATTGAACATCAACAACCAAAAACACAAGGTAGAGATCGGTGATAGGAAAAATGGGTGAAGAATTTGGTAAATGTGGGAGACTAATAACTATAGAGTCACAAAAAATAGAACAGTCGTATAATGAAGCAATGTTCTTACCAGTCAGATAAGTCAATTTCAAAAAGTGCAAGTTAACAAACACTATAAGGTAGAGATTGGCAACAGGAAAACTATAAACAGAACTCAATAAACATGGAAGATGAGAACTATAGAGTAGCTGATACATAATTCGAAGTCAACAGATTTTGACGATGGGGAAACTTGAAATTTCATTTTGATTATCTGAATTCATAGAGTACTAAGAACTATATTATATCCTGAGAAATAATGTTGGGATGTCAAAATGAATAGGCACAAATCTGAACAGAACTCTCTAAGTCATTTCACTATTATAGGTAGAAACAACAAGGATGCATAAAACAGATTCTAGCAGCTGGTTTAAACAGCAAAGAAAGCACTATAAATATCAAGAGCATGGATCATGAACCAGAAACAACTCCAGAAGATAATGCCTAACAGAAGATACTATGCATAGTCCACAGAAAAAATATTCTGAAAAATTATTTAATTATGTGTACCAGTAAATCTTCATATTTCTTGTTGAACTCTGCTTCAGTGCCAGAAGAATCCCATTCTACACTATATTCTTGGGCAATTTCCTTCAATACTTTGAGCCTTATTTCACCTGATGGAGCACTAACTGAAAGCTTTTCAATTATCTAGATGACAGAAAGAAAAGGGAATCGAATCAGAAATGGCATATCATCTATTCAAGTTGCAAACTCCACGAGTCTAGCAAAACCATTGAACCACACAAGAGAGTTTTAAATGAACTAATGATATATATTTTTTGAAAATAGAACTAATGATAATTAACTGCACGGTTCACGCCAGAATCAGGACGAAGCTCCGTTGCAGCAATGACAAATTCCTTTCCATACTTTGTGGCAAACAAATTCTTGATCTGCAATAAATCAGGCACATCTGAACATCTAGGAGCAGCAAAAATTATGCTTGCCACAGCTTCTCGTAATTCTGGAGGACAGTCTCTGTTACGTACAAAGACATGTTAAAATGGGTAGTTAGGTTGTGCAAAGAAATGAAAACACTTAAGATGCTCAAATTCTTGACTAAGAAAACCAAAATAATTCAAATGAGAATGACATAAAAATTCTTGAATTATAACTTGTTACACGTAAGATTATAATACAAAAACATAACTTGGAAGAAATATGTGGTTATCAGTTATCACACAATCATGCACCCAAACATTATTGAAACAATTGGAAAAGAATCAGAAGCTGTCGCTTCTATGGACCCAAGTTGGTATCCTCAAAATATACCCCTAATGCAGTAAAATCCACATTCATTTTCTTCAATGTAGCAATTGATCAAACTAAACAACCCGCGCTTTTGCTTTGTAATGAAAGAATGCATTTAGTGCTTTAGTTCCATTATTGTAAAATGCGAATAAATTTTGTATCCACATTTTCTCTTCCCTTAATTGCAATGTTGATTAGAGTTGCCCTCTGGTAAATCAGTGGCTTGCCTGCTCTCAGGAATTCTTAGTCCTAACATGATTTCTAAAGGAAGAAA
Organism: Gossypium arboreum; assembly: GCF_025698485.1. NCBI lineage: Eukaryota > Viridiplantae > Streptophyta > Magnoliopsida > Malvales > Malvaceae > Gossypium > Gossypium arboreum. The sequence goes on along the minus strand of NC_069072.1, from coordinate 10,763,566 downwards.
ATTATCCAGATTGAGAGAAGAGCCACTTGCAGGAAATAGAACAAGCAGGATGGGTGTCACAACCCTGCTCCTCAATATTATTTGTATGTCCTACAGCAACATAGCATGCTGAGTGTAGCAGAAGAAAATGAATCAATAAAGTAGATTGATCCTTTCAGTAAATGATGGAAATTTTATACTATTGAAAGATTTTCTATACAATAATATATTTTCTTTCTAACATTAACTCAATTCTCTTCCTTCATCTCATTATGAACTTTTCAGGAAAAACAAAATATTAGGACTTGTTATAAACAAATAAAACATAAAGGACTGATATCATGATAGAATAATTATTAAGTTTCTGGGATATAACCAGTAGACATAAATGATGATCATACGTAAGAATTTAACAATGGTATATGCATCACATAGCATCTAAAAGATAATGAGTAAACAGCGCTGTCAGCTGAGAAGAGAATTAAGAACTGTACTTCACAATTAACAATCAGCTTGAAAACTACATTGTATTTATATTTAAATTAAAAGATATAGATTTCAGCCTCTAGCTTTGCTCAGCAAAGTGTTTAACTATTGATGCAATATAACTTGAAAACACAAAAAGAATAGAAGAAAAAACCACTACCGATTAAATAAGGGCATGGTAAAATACTGGAAAGGAGACAAATAATAAACCATTAGGCAACACCAATAAAGCAAACGCCTAAGTTCTTAAAAGGCTTTTAAAATTGAACTTACTTCTGGCTTTCAAGAATTGGAACTCGGGCAAGAACAAACTCACAGAAAAGCTCCAGTATCTCATATGCAGCCCATATATTCTGCTCTCTGATTACATGTTCCACCTAACCCCACAACAAGAACAGCAAAAGAAAAAAATGGTAATCAAAATCATTATGAAATAAACTGATCAATGAGTCCATTAACAAACATTAAGTTGAAAAAGATACGCGAATTCGAGCAATTGGTTCCTGGCCAGCCTGCAAGAATTGGGCAATCTCTTTTCTCATATTCTTGAGCTGCAAATCTCTCTTATTTTGGAGCAACTTGATGCGCGAGATTGCCAAGCTCAAGCATGTTTTACTACACAATTGTACAGATCAAAAATAAACTTTAGCAAAAAGAAAAAAAGAAAACCCCAAAGTGAATCGCTTACATATATATGAACAAAAAGCAGAATCAAGTCGCACATGATAAAAACAATTGGGAATACGGGGGAAAATAACTAACCATTTTGCACCAAAAACGCCTCTATTAAACAATTGGTTTAAGAGAGACATTTTAGAATACAACAGAGGAGAATCTCTTTAGTGATGATTAAAAGGGGATATTTTTCGTCGATGAATTGCAGAGAAAAGTCAAAAATCTATATTGTTAATAGTTTTATACATTTGGAGTGGGATCATGAATTTTAGATCATCGGTTTTGGGATCCGTTGGGACCAAGATTAGACACAAGCATATGATGAATTCGTATATTTATATCGGATTGGTCATTTTATGTTTATTTTTAATTACTTAATTAATGTATTTTTATTTTTAAATAATTAATATAAAATAATATTATTCAAATATTGAAAATTAAAATATATTAATATTTTTATAATTAAAATATTGTGACAATAAAAAGCTTTAAATTATAAATAATTTTTACTGAAAATGATAATGAAAATTTTTTAGCTAGTAATTGAGTAAAATTACATAAATATCGAATATTAAAAGTGCAATTTAACATGCACATAATATGTAATATCAGTTTTAATAAAATATTTTTCTAATATATAAATTTTAATAATAAAAATAAAACATTAGATATATTTACCCAAGGTGATGTAGGAAGATGGCAAGTCATGAGAAGTAAATATTGAGTGGGGGCAATGTATATTTTCAAGTAGGAAAGAGAAAGTAATTTCTCATCAAGTAACCCAACTTTCATATACCAAAGCACTCTACGATAGCTTGGATGTTAATCTTGAATAGACTTTAGGATAGATTTGCTTCATAGGCTTGACATTGGAAGAGGATTGCCTCCTTTTCAAGTAAGAGTATGAAATTGGAGATTTTTTTTCCTTCAGATTGTTACTTCACTAATAAAATATGACAACAAATTTTGGATTAAAGTGGGAGCACAAAGAAGAGCAGAGAATTGAGAAGATGACTTATAATGGGCCGTAAGGTACATTAAAAAAAAAGTTTGGACAAGACAATTATCAAAATTTTCAAAATTGCTATGATCCATTTTGAAGGAACTATTAATGATTAAAAGAAGTACAGGGAAAGAGACAACGATTCACATGGTGGTGAGGTATTAAGAGTCATCAAAGAGAAAAACACCTTTAATGCCAAGGATGAGTATTTATAAGCGATGATGACTATTCCTTTAACACATGGCTTATACTAGTCTTATCGTGGTTGGCCACTTAGGGAGCAATAATGAACTTTTAGATAGGCGACGATAAAATTGACATAAACTAAGTGAGATCGCACATGTGCTTCATGCATGTAAGAGGACTCATCACTTGTACTTGTCGAGGTAGATTAGAAATGCACCACATGTCAACTGTGGATACGTTCACAAGGATCATGACTTACGAAGACATTATCATAGTTGAAGTCATACTGGCTAGGTTGAAACTAGAAAAGAAAGTTGCCCGAACACTTTTAATAGTATTGCACTTAAGGACAGTTGCCCAAAAGAAAAAAAAAGTTATCATCCGAAAATAGTAAATAGAGACACATAGTTGCCCAAAAGAAAAAATAGTTATCATCCGAAAATAGTAAATAGAGACACACTAGGTCCTCAACAACAAATAGAAACCCCATAGATCACTCCTTGCATTTCTACGTTACGAAGTAAAAAGCTAAGCCTTTTAGTACAAAGAATAAATAGATAGGAAGAAATCGGATCTCCTTGACGAAGCCCCCACTTAGGGAGTATTGAACCTACCTCCATTCCATACAAAGAAACCTAATAAGTCACAATCGTCACACAAAGTATTACCCAATTAGTCCAAGCTTCATCAAATCCCATCTTACGCATAATAAACTGTAAAAAGTTCCAGTCCACTCGATTATAAGCATTACTTATATCAATTTTCAAAGCTACATCCCCTACCTTCCCTCAACCTTTATTATACATATCATGAATTGTCTCAAAACGCAATCAGAATATTATCTGTAATCAATCTTCCTAGTACAAGCACTAGCTGCATAGGGGAGATTATGTCCGGCAAAACCAACTTCATGAGATTCACAAGGACCTTGGCAATAATCTTATTTATAACATTGTACAAAGCTTTGGGTCGCAAGTCTTGCATCCAATTAGGCCGCTCCTTCTTAAGAATTAATACAAAAAATGTATCATTGAACCCCGACGGGAACTGACTTTGAGTGAGCCAACTAGTACACTAAGCAAAAACATCACTACCAACAATAGGCCAACATTGTTGGTAAAAAGCCAAGTTTAACCCGTTCGGCCCAGAAGACTTATCAGGGTGCATTTCCATACTCGTTTTAAACTCACCCTCTGTAAAAGAAGCAAGCAAAGAAGCATTATGTACAGCCCTCACAGATGAAGGAAAGCTTGAAAAGTTGTGAAAGCCGGCCTCTATAGACTTAGAGAACAATTGAACAAAATAATCCAAAGCAATCTGTCGCCCACCCGAAGTATCAGTACAAGGATGGCCTGTGACATCATACAACATAGGGATGTGATTAGTACGTTGTCGCTAAGAAGCTTGCGCATGAAAAAACTTTGTATTCGTCTCACCATGTTTTATCTAGAATAATTTTGACCACTGTTTCCGGTACACAGGTTGTTACACAAGTAGAAGATTGAGCTCTTCACGTAACTCAATCAACAAGCAATCCCCTGCTCAAAAACACTGAACCGTCGCAATTTGACGCTTAAGTTCCCATATCTGCGACTCAAAATTAGAAGGGCGAGCAGAATGCCACTGAAGCAATCGGTCAAAACAAAACTTTAGCTTATCCAAAACAGAAACCGAAGGACACTCAATCCAACTACATGAAACCACCACCCCAAAGTCTTCTTCAGACAGCCAAGCATTTTCAAATCGAATTCGCTAACTCCGTCATTCAGGATGAATTAAACAAGCCACCAACTTGCTGGGATTATGATCCGAAGTGGCACTGACAAGATTGAAAAGCTTAAAGTAGGGAAACATCTGCATCCATCTCGCATTAGTAAAAGCCATATCCAACCTCTCCATTACAAAATGAGCAGTACCTCTACCTCTCTCCCACGTAAAAGGACCCAACAACGACACCTCTATTAGACCACAATCTGCTATACAATCTTGAAACCTACGGCAGATATAATCCAAATACGAGACACCACCCCATTTATCCTGAACCGAGAGAAAATTATTGAAGTCACTCATACAGAGCCAAGGAAGCTGAAAATGCTCTGACAAGGAAAGCATAAGCGCCCAAGTTACTCTCTTCCTATGACATTCCAGATAACCATAAGCACAGTAATTCGCCATTTATGAGAATTCGATCTTTCGACAACGACATCAATATGGTTAGAGAAGTATCTAGGAACTGAAACCACATCCCTAAACTTCCATTACAGAGCTAATCCACCACTCCTTCCAATACTATAAATAGAAAAGTAGTGATCAAAATACAATAAAACACGTAATTGTTCAATTTTATTAGAATTAACTAAAGTTTCAAATAAAAATAGAAAATTGGGCTTATCTGTATGTACAAGGCTCCAAAGGGAAAGCACTACGTGTAGATTATCCAAACCACGAAAGTTCCAAGCGATGAAATTCATGGCTATCGGCGGGCCTCCATTGGAAGACCGATCAAAAACTCAGAAGAAGAAAGTCCCAGAGCAAACGTCATACCAGTAGTTCCCAACCTAACACCTGACTCCCCTTCAGTACAATCCAGAGGTCGTGTGCGTTTCTTGGACTCATCAATGTCCATAATGTACTTTTCCTTAGAACCGAAAGCAGCTAATGTACCAACAACGCCCTTTGCATGCGAAACAGCCCCATGCATGCATGTACGATTCACTTCCCCACGTCCACTTCCATTACCAGTAAGGCCCACCGAAGACTTAACCACTTTAGGAAGTTGATCTCTGTCCAAACTCTCACCTTTGTCAACAATAGAAGACTCCTCTCCTGATAGAACACCTTCAACATTTGGAACACTAAAACTACCAAAATGAAAGGTCGTATTACATGGAAAAGATAAACATCGCCTATCTAAACTAACTGTTTTCCCAGAATTTGAAAATTTTCTCCCGTCCCGACTTCCTTCCATCTCACTAGTAGTCGACACACGCCACCATGGGATGTGCTATCCCCGTATTTACCAATGAGCCTTAGCTCGGATAATCTCTGGCCATTCATACACAACCAGCCCGTCTGGGAAATCAATGAGCATTGGGCAACTCGATGCACTATGACCAATAACACCACACAGTATCAAACTAACAAGATCCTTTCGTAACTAAAAGTGACCTTGAAAAAGTCATGCCCTTGTCATCGAATCCTCGTCTTACGCATCAAGGGTTCAACAATACACAAATGGACCTAAATACACATAAAGTTATTCAAATAATTCATGTGCTCCAACACATCGTAATCCAGAAACATCCCCATAGTATTCCCTAAACTCTTAGCCAAACCCTCAGAAGCAAATTCAAGGGGTTAATCGTGCACTTGCACCCAGAAATTGGCAAAAGAAAAATTAATCTCCTTAGGATCCTCACCTTTTTGAAGTTAATGAACAAGAAGAACCCCCCCCCCCCCGGGCAAATCATCTTCTTCAAATCAATGATATGGTAGAATTGAATTAGATACAAGCCACTCTCCCCCACCGGTTTAATCGTGGTGCAAGGAGAGTATGTTCCATAGCATTAAAGTTAATCACCCTTTCTCCCAGAAATTTACCCACAAGGCAAAGATCATAGTTGATTTCATCCTTCACCCTAGCATCCCCATCAAGCACCAATTCAACATTCTCTTTCTCATGCAAAGACAACCCTTGCAAAACCTCATCTATTCCCAACAAAATTGATAATCGATAGAACCAACCAGACAAAACAGCACCTCCCGCTAGCAACTTGGAAAAACAATACAAAATTCTATTCGCTGACAGGACGAACTTGTACTCACAAGTCACAACCCTAACTGTAAATCGCGAGAGGCAAGAATTTTCAAAATACCATTCTCTATTTGGAACATGATTAAACCACAAAACTCTTTATATCCTTTATATCAATATTTTACTCTACAACATTCTATTTCATGTTAAGTAAATATATTATTTGTATATGTAATAATTTAAAATGATACTGTTAGTATCTATATTAATGGTATATGAGAATTGAATAAAATAATATATATAATTGTATGAACTCAAAATTTATGCATGTTGAATCAGTAGTAATGATACGAAAAATTCGATAACATTAAATGCAAAATAGCTGCCGGGAAGAATCCTATTTTATAAGTTAAGAATAAATTAATCCATTTACTATGTTATAGTAATTTTTTAGAAAAATTATTGTACACTTAATTTTGAAGAAAATAAGAAAAATTTAATATTAAAAACATTAATTTATCATATTTTAAAATGGCGAGAAAAGTAAAAATAACAATTTAATCACTATAGTATTTTTGGAATGCTAATTTTTCTTAGAAAGGTAGAATGCTGCGGTTTTTTTGTCACCTTAGCCATCATTTTTTAAAGTTCAAGTTTACTATGGTTTAAAAATTGAACTCTTTCTGGAAAATAGAAACAGAAATAAAAAATTTTTAAAAAAAAGGTTGGTATTTACATATCAGATCCGGTATTGAACAGTGAGGTTGTATGATGCTTGCAAGTGGTGAAGGTGACAAGGATGGCCAGGCCGAGGATAGGTCTACCAAAAAGGTGTGTCTTAAGGACGAGGGTTTAGATCCGGAGTCGTCGATTGTAGAGGAACCGGTCTCTGCACCGGTATTGTCCTGAAAAGACAAGCTGTTAGGAGGACCCTCTACCTTGGGGGAGTTGACTGGAACATCAGAAATAAAGATGGGGATGGAATCTTCTCTGGAATTTGCTGAAGGAGACATAAAAAAATCGTCCGTTAATGAAATTCCTTCTATTGTTTTTTTTTCTGAAAGGATCAATCAAATACTTATTAATGATATGGCTATGACGGTTGTGATAAAACTGCTTGACCGGAATATCGGCTTTCTTTCACTGCAAGACAAGATTTCAAACTTATGGAGACCCTCGATGTCTTTTCACCTAATGGATATAGAAAACGGTTATTTTCTGGTTAAATTTCATAGCAAAGAAGATTATGATAAAGTTTTATCTCAAGGGCCATGGATTGTTTTTGGACAGTACTTAACAGTTCAATCCTGGTCCAAGGATTTTGATCCTGCAAGACCTTACCCGAGTTTGGTCAAATCTTGGATTCGGCTTCCTAGTCTGTCGGGTCATTTGTACAATTGAAAAATCCTAGGAGATTGGAGAACTGATAGGAAAGGTTGTTATGTTGGACTTCAACACAGACAGTAGGGCCAGAGGCAAATTTTCTCGCATGTCGGTTTTCATTAATCTTGACAAACCCCTGGATTCCCAAATTCTAATAAATGGTGTTCCTCAAAGGATTCAATACGAATCTCTGTCGATTGTTTGCTTTGCCTACGGTAGATACGACCATGGAAAAGACTTTGTGTCCTTCTACTAAAACTGATACGGTGAAAGAGGGTGAACAGATTGTTGCAACTGGAAATGGGAATAATGCTATAGTGTTAGAGACGGTCGGCGGTGAGACTGAATCGGCGAACTTTGGCCCTTGGATTCTTGTTGAGAAAAAATCAAGGCGGAATCCTAGGGGAAATAGGGGATTTGGGGCTGAAATCAAGGGAAATAATTTCTTCGAATCTCGTTACATTATTCTGAATTATGCAAATCAGAAGGGTTGTGGTTTTGAAGGGATTTTAAAGGGGAAACAAATGGACATGAAATGGAAATGCTGGATAATAATAAGAGGGGCTGCTTTGCAGGCCTCTAAATGGGAAATGGCCCACTCCCTTTTCTATCAAGACTTTAGCCAACTTGGGGCTTGGGTTGTCTAAAGGCCATTTTAATGGTCATTCTCTTAATTGTGATGGGCATGGTTTGCTATCCGAGGCCCAAGTAAAAATACCCATGCAGTCGATTGGGTCGAAGATTACTTCTACTCCAGGCTAGATTAAGATCCTGGGGGACCATATGGACAGCATAAAAAATGTGGGCTTGGAGAATCCGAAATTTCCAATGGAGGATCGTTTGTTGCTTTCCCAAAATCCACCGATTCAGACTTTGTCCAATGGAGAAAAACCCCCAACGACAACCACTGATAATTTTAATGATTTTTTTTTTTTAATTCTGTTATTCCTAATGCAAACTCATCTCACTTTAATCCCACTTTTGAAGGTACAATTGAATTGCAAGTGGGAGTCAAAGAAGGGTTGCTTGATACAGGGAGCCATAGTGTTGTAACTTTTAAAGGAAATGGCTCTCATAACACAACCAAATCAAATTATGGGAACGATGCCGTTTCTGAGGGGAGACCTTCTTCGTTTCCAGTTGGTGGTAACAGTGGAAGAAAAGTGGATGATAGTCGACGTGGGAAGAAATTAAATAAAATCTTCCGCGATCCAGGGAGGAATTTTAAAGTGTCCAGCTCTTCGCAGGTTCCCTTAACTAAGTCGGTCAACTCTATGGTTGACTTAATATCGGCACAGCTAGTATCTGAGACTGGTAAGGAGCAGCCGAGGGTTCTTTTGGAAGTCTCGGTTACGATGGAACAGGACAAGTTTTCTTTTTTATTTATTTTCCAATATTTTTGCTAATGGATTTAAATATTACTATTATGTCATGGAATTGCCAAAGGTGTGTAGGGATTAATTTTTCTCGTGTTTTTAAAGAGTATAACTTGGAATACAAGCCTAACATTATGAGTTTATTAGAACTCAGAATTAGTGGTTTTAAAGCTGACGCTGTTATTGCTAAATTAGGCCTTCAAAATTCTCATCGTGTAGAAGCAGTGGGATTTTCTCGGGTTCTATGGATTGGTTGGAAAGATTATATAAAATTTGAGGTTGTTAAGAATAATACTCAATTTATTTTGACTCATGTTCTCAGTAACAGTCTATCTGAAGGTGTCTTTATTACTTTTGTTTATGGAAACTTGAACAGAATGAAACAAAAATTCCTTTGGAAAAGATCTTAAGAGGTTCCCTAATGGGCCGGTCCCTTGGATGGCTATAGGGGATTTCAATGCCATTCTTTCTGGAAGTGATAAGGTTGGAGGTCGCTTGAATGGTAAACATTGTTCTCTTTTTGGAGATTCTGTGGACTCTTTGGCTTTGCAGGATTTAGGCTTCAAGGGCCCTACATTTACTTGGCAAAGAGGTAGGGTCTTTGAAAGGCTTGATCAAGCCATTGGTAATGATGAGTGGATCAAAGCTTTTCCTTAATTGTATGGTCTCCCATCTTCCCAGAATCAAGTCAAATCATCATCCCATTTTTTTCTTGCTTAAACCGTAGCCTTCGAACTTCGCAGGACGTACGTTTTGATTTCTGGCAAGTTGGACCGGACACAAATACTTTTCTGATTTTATTTAAAAAAATGGAATTTTAATGGTAGCATGTTCAAGACCCTCATTAGTTTTTCTGCTAATATTTCGGTTTGGAATAAAATTGTGTATGGTCATATTAGGTCGTGGAAAAAACAGCTTTTACACAGGTTGGCTAACATTCAAAGGGTTTTGGGAAGATCTAATGCAGATCGCTTTCTTCTTATTGAGATGCAGGTTGGGGAAGAATTGGAATCTGTTTTGCACAATGAAGAGTTGCTTTAGAAGCAAAAGTTTAGATGCAATTGGTTGCAACTTGGCGATCTTAATTGTCGAAACACTTTTTTGAAATCGACTTATTTTGAAAACGAAAATGGAGTCGCCACCAATCCTTTTTGTTAGGTGTGATTGAATCACCTCGTAATTTGATCATTTTTTGTAAAAGTTTCATATTTACAAGACAGTGATTTTTAGTTTACAAAACCTAGCAAATGGGTTCGAGAGGTCGGTTACGTACAAGGAAGGATTAGCACCATCGTAATGCCCAAAATTGATAGCTAGTTGATTAATTGATATCTTGGTGTCGAGAACTGAAAATTTGAAGAAAATGTAAGATACGATCCCACCTTGCATAATGATATTTTTAATTAAAGTCACTTGAGTAAATTAAAACATATGTGAAAGGCCTTCTTATCTCGAGATAAGCAAAAGGGTCGTGTCCCTTAAGTTAGGACACGACATCTCGAATTCTCAAAAATAAGCTTGCTCATTATTTGATTATTAATTAAATCTCATGTGTTTTAGTTTTAAAAGGGATATTCGGTTATTTAGGTTCAAGGAGAAAGTCGAACCCTGTAAGTTAGGGCACAACTTCTCGAATCTCTAAATACGGAACATTGCTTTAAGTTTAAAAATTTCCTTTTTTATGCATTGAGTAGGAGCAAATGTAATACTTAAAGCAATATGCATCTAACTTACTCGGGCATAGCATAAAACGGATAATTATATTTAAATATAATATATGATATAGTGATAATGAAATATTATAAAATGGCCATATGGATAGAATATTAGAATGAATTATAATAAATAACTAAAGGAATAATATAAAAATACTAATGTAATTATAATAACAATAATAAAATATTAATGATCAAATCATAATAATAACAAAATAAATAAGGTAACTTAAAATAAAAAATAAAAATAAAAATGCATAATTAAAAGACATGACATGAAAGTGCCAAAATAATAAAAGAAATTATATTAACAAAAACAAAAAATGAAATAATAGTTATAATATGGAAAAAAAAAGTGCAAATATGAACAATATAAATTTTAAAATAAACCGTAAGGCAACAATAAATAAATAAGTAAATAATAGTAAAATAAAAAATTCATGAAAGACTGAAATTGCAATAAAAAATAAATAAGTAAATAATAAAAATATAAAAAATTCATGAAAGGCTAAAATTGCAATAAAAAAATAAATAAGTAAATAATAAAAAATTATGAAAGTCTGGAGTTGCAATAATAAATAAGAAATAAGTAAATAATAAAAAATCATGAAATGCTGAAGTTGCAATAATAAATAAGTAAATAATAAAAAAATCATGAAAGGATAAAATTAAATAAATAATGGACTGAATCAAAATTTAAATAAAATTGTAAGTATAAATCATAATAAATTAAATAATAAAACAAAATAAAGGACCAAAGTGAAAAGCGCGAAAAGGAGGAAGGACTAACTGGGAAATTATTCTCAGACCCTCAAAAGCACCGTTCCATGAGGGACTAAAATGAAACAAAATCAAAATTACATGGCATAAATTTTAAATAGAGAAAAAAAGGAAAAGGACTGGATTGAAAAATAATTAAAAAGCAGAACGACTAGGGCGCAATTACCTCATTGTTGAGAAAACACGTAGATCCTGCTGGTATCTAGGTTGGGTCTCGGGTTGTGCTTCAAAACGACATCGTTTTGGGGCCTCTGAGGCCAGCCCTAAACGACGTCGTGTAGGGGCCCTATAAATATCAAGAAATTTCAACAAAAAAAATCACTTCAGACCCCATTTAAAAAAAATGAGAACCCATCTGCTTCTTTTCTCTCAACAGCCCAGAATCCAACAATGGGAATCACCGTCGATCCGTCGCGGCCACCAGTCGTCGGCAATGGCGACCGTCGTCCCTGGTGGCCGAATTTTACAAAAAAGGCCTATTTTGCCGCTTTGTTTCCCCCAACCCAGATCAGAAGCCCAAAACCCCGAAAGCCCATTAAAAAAAACAAGAAAAGACTAAAAACCTTTCAGTTTTCTGAGTTTTGAAAACTTCCTCAAAGTCACCTTTCATCGAAGGTGACAGCCTCGTCTACTCACGGTGACGGAGCACAAGGCGTCCGGTGAGTCCTCAAACCTTTCTCCTTTTTATTATTTTTATTTTTTATTTTTATCAAAAATAGTAGATTCGAAAAAATAAAAGAAAGAAAGAATCACCCTTAAAGTTTCTTTTTATATATATTTTGTTTTTGATTGCTTCTTTGTATATATTTTTCTCCGTAAAAAATCTGATCCTGTGAAAAATAAAATAGAATAAAATAAATAAAAATAAAGAACACATAAATTTTACGTGGAAACCCTTTCGGGAAAAAAACCACGGGCAGAGGAGAAGAAAATTCACTATGTCGAAAAATTTTTTTTACTCAAATACAAGAGGAATAAACTATGTCTATTTATAGGCTTGCAAAGCCATATTCTAGTAGGATTGAAACACCTTATCCTAATCAATATAAAATAGATGGAGTTTAATAAGGTTTAAAACCTTATTCTAAAATAAAATAAAAGAAGTCTAGTTCTATATGGATTTTACTTTTATTTTATTTTCCATCGTATTTATTTAAATAAGAATTTGGGTCACTTAATTCTAACAATCTCCACCTTGACACAAATTCTCAATGAACAAGTTCTTCATCGCGAACTTTCAATAAACAAGTTCTTCACCTCTTCCAAAAACCCTTAAGGGTTTAACTTCAACAATGAACACCAACCAAGTCTAAGCAATGCTCAAACTTGGTTATAGGAAGTGACTTAGTCATCATATCTGCAGGATTTTCATGAGTGCTAATTTTGCTCACAACAATATCACCACGAGCAATAATATCACGAACAAAATGATACCGAATATCAATGTGTTTTGTTCTCTCATGAAACATTTGATCTTTTGTAAGAAAGATGGCACTCGGTGTCACAAAATCTTGTGCTGATTTGAAGGTCTTCATTGAGTTCACTAAATAGTCCCTTCAACCAAATAGCTTCTTTACAAGCCTCGATAATCGCCATGTACTCGACTTCGATTGGTAGACAAAGCGATGTAGTTTGCAAAGTGGCTTTCCAACTAATTGCACAACCTCCGATTGTAAAGACGTAACACTGTGAGAGATCTTCTTCTATCAAGGTCTCCAGCAAAATCAGCATCAACATACCCTATAACTCCATCTTTAGTTCTTCCAAAGCGTAAGCAAACATTAGTAGTGCCTCGTAAGTATCTTAAAATCCATCGAAGCGCTTTCCGGTGTTCTTTACCGAGGATTCGCCATGTATCGCTAAGCTGCCTTGATTGCATATGATAAATCGGGCGTGAACAAACCATAGCATACATGAGAGATCCTCTTGCACTAGAGTATGGAACATGTGACATGTACTCAATCTCATTATCGATTGAGGAGATAAGGCCGATGAAAGTCCGAAATGGTCGCTAAAGGAGTACTAACGAGGCTTAGCACTCTGCATATTGAACTCGCAAAGAACTTTCTCAATGTACCCCTTCCGACTTAGGTACAATTTACTTGCTTTTCTATCTCGAGAATCTCCATACCAAGTATCTTCTTTGCTGGTCCTAAATCTTTCATCTCAAATTCTTCACTTAGTTGGGCTTTAACCTTTCTTATCTCTCTTTTATCTTTTCTTTGCTATCAACATGTCATCAACATAAAGAAGTAGATACACAAAAGAACCATCACTCGTTTTTCTTAAAGTAGACACAACTGTCAAAACTACTTCTTTTGAAATCATGAGAAGTCATAAAGGAATCAAACCTCTTGTACCCTTGTCTTGGTATTTGTTTCAAACCGTAAAGGGACTTTTTCAACAAGCAAACATAGTCCTCTTTTTCGAGACTATAAAACCCTTTGGTTGTTGCATGTAAATATCTTCCTCAAGTTCTCCATGCAAAAATGCAGTTTTACATCTAACGCTCAAGCTCCAAATCATGCATGGCAACAATACCAAGCAAAGCTCGAATCGAACTATGCTTAACAACTGGAGAGAACACATCTGTGAAGTCCACTCCTGGAATTTGACTGTAACCCTTTGCAACAAGCCTTGCTTTATATCTGGGTTCTTCAACTCCTGGAGTCCCTTCTTTCTTTTTAAACACCCATTTACAACGAACAACCTTTTTACCTTTAGGAAGTTTTACAAGATCCCATGTTCTGTTTTTGTGGAGTGATTCCATCTCCTCTTGCATAGCAAACATCCACTTTTCTGAGTCTTCACAGCTAATCGCCTCAGAATAATTAAATGGCTCTTGATTCGCATCTATATCTTCAGCCACATTTAAAGCATAAGCAACTAGATCAACCTCGGCATACTTCTTTGGAGGTTTAATTTCTCTTCTTGTCCTGTTTTTGGCGATAGAGTATTGCGGTGAAGAAGCAACTCTATTCTCAATTTTTGTCTTGGCTTGAGGAGTTGATTCGTATTAATCGATGCTCCACCTACTTTTGGTTTTCTTTATTGGAAGAGTCTTTAAGAGATAAGTTAGGTAGCATAGCGGTTTCATCAAAACAACATCTCTCGCTAATCACAACTTTTCTATTTTCAGGACACCATAACTTATAGCCTTTTACACCACTTTATAACCAAGAAAAACGCATTTAATGGATCTCGGTTCCAATTTTCCATTATCAACATGAGCATCGCAGGACACCCAAAAATCTTTAAATCGAATAATTAGCGGGATTACGGACCATACCTCTTGTGGAGTCTTTTCTCAATGGCAGCGGATGGAGATCGGTTGATCAAAAACATGCGATGAGGTCATACGCCCAAAATGACTTGGTAAGTTGGCATTTGACAACATACATCGAACCTTCTCCATGATCGTTCGTTCATTCGTTCGCAACGCCGTTTTCTTTGTGGAGTATGATGACTGTCAAGTGTCTCATGATCCTTCGACTTGCACAATCTATTAAACTCATCGAGCAGAACTCTAAGCCATTGTGCATGCGGAGGTATTTTATCTGTTTTTCCGTCTTTTTCAATCATAATTTTCCAAGACTTAAATGTGGAAAACACATCGCTTTTACGCTTGGGAAGAACGCCCAAACTTTTCGGAAAAATCATCAATAAAGGTTAGCATATAATTAGCTCCACCTCTCGAAGGCACTCTGGACGGCCCCACAGATCGAATGGATATACTCCAACGTTTCCTTCGTGTTATGGATTCCTCTAGTGAATCGAACTCTCTTTGTTTCCCAAAACACGGTGCTCACGAAATTCGGTTTGCAAATTCCTTGCCCATTAAGAAGTCCTCTTTGCTTAATTACGCCATGCCATTCTCACTCATATGCCCTAGGCGCATATGCCAAAGTTTAGTAATATCATCATCTGACAAGGAAGAGGAAGCGGCAATTGCATCCCCGATATGATAGAACCACAGTAAAACATATAACTTGGCAATCTTTCTTTGCCCTTTCATCACAACAAGGGACCCTTTGGAAATCTTTAAAACCCCACTTTCAGCTGTGTATCTGTACCCTTTTGAATCAAGAGTACTCAACGAAATTAAATTTCTTTTCAATTCTGGAACATGCCGCACGTCACTAAGTGTTCTGACAACTCCATCAAACATCTTAACTTTAATTGTTCCAACACCTGCGATTTTACATGAAGCATTATTTCCCATCAAAACAACACCTTCAGATACTGTTTCATAAGTTGTAAACCAATCCCGATTGGGACTCATGTGGAAGGTACAGCCTGAATCAAGTATCCACTCCTCGCTTACTTTAGAATCATTGACAGAAGCAACTAGAAGTTCACCATCGCTGTAGTCTTCTACAACATCAGCTTCACCGGAATTTTCTGGCTGTTTTCCCTTTTGATTCGCAGCCTCCCTTTTAATCTTATTTTGTAGCTTATAGCACTCAGATTTAATGTGCCCTTTCTTCTTGCAGAAGTTGCAAGTTTTACCTCTGTTTGAAGATTTCGATCTACCCTTAGATTTACCACGAGGATTCCGTTCACGTGTTCTACCACGATCATCATCAACATTCGGTCTTGTCTCCCACGAACAATGAGACCCTCTCCACGAGAGTTGGGTTTAACCACAAGATGCTTCATCTTATCATACGAGGTTAAAGAATCATAAACCTCATCAACTGTGAGAGACTCGCGGCTATATAAAATCGTGTCTCTAAAGGTTGAATAAGGCGGGGCAACGAACAAAGTAGAATCAACCCTAGATCTTCCTTATCATCTTGAACCTCCATGGCCTCCAAGTTTGAGAGAATTTCTTTAAACAACATTAAGTGTTCGTGTATGACGCACCTTCCTCCAAACGATGAGCATAAAGACGCTTCATATGCAACTTGCTTGTTAGAGTTTTCGACATACATATTTGTTCTAGCCTCTTCCATAATGCGTGGCGTTTTCTCTTTCATCACATCCCGCAAAATTTCGTTGGACAAATGCGGATGTAATTGTGTTAATGCCTTTCGATCCTTACGCTTCTTCTCTTCATCGTTAATGTCGAAGGCATCTTATCTATCCTAGCGAGGTATCCTCTAGATCCATCGTGCAAGAAGCGCTTGCATCTTAATTTGCCACAACGCAAATCGGTGTTGCGATCCAACAATGAATTTCATACTTCAAAGACGCCATTACCGTGATCGAGATGAATAACCGGAAGCTCGATACCAATTTGTGAAAAATAAAATAGAATAAAATAAATAAAAATAAAGAACACATAAATTTTACGTGAAACCCTTTCGGAAAAAAACCACAGGCAGAGGAGAAGAAAATTCACTATGTCGAAAAATTTTTTACTCAAATACAAGAGGAATAGACTATGTCTATTTATAGGCTTGCAAAGCCATATTCTAGTAGGATTGAAACACCTTATCTAATCAATATAAAATAGATGGAGTTTAATAAGGTTTAAAACCTTATTCTAAAATAAAATAAAAGAAGTCTAGTTCTATATGGATTTTACTTTTATTTTATTTTCCATCGTATTTTATTTAAATAAGAATTTGGGTCACTTAATTCTAACAGATCCGAATACAATCTGTTTCCATGGCTTTTATAGCCATTACATACTGTTCATTATACATTTTTCTATTTTTTTCTACTGTTTCTACTACTGTTTATTGAGTGTTGTTGTGTTTTTGCTTTTGTCCTTTTTTTTCTTTTTTGCAGGTGTCCCTGACCGACGGTGGGAAGAGGCGCTCCCGAGGCATCAAACCTCGGGCGACGTTCGTGCTGACATGGCGAAGGCATAGGAGTAGCGGCAGCTAGAGGCTTAGGAATTACGGTTTCTGTTTATTTTTTTTAAAGTTAATGTTATGGGCTTAGGGTTTTTTTATTTGGGCCATTTGAGCCTGATATTTTTATTTTTTTGTAAATGGACTGTTATATTTTGGACTTTTATTTATTTATTTTTGGTTCTGTTTATTTTTTTGTTTTATTGTTTGTAATCTGGACCCGAGCAAAATTGGGCCATTACAATTATACAAATTTTTTTCATAGCCATACTCTTAGGAGAAGGAATCTTAACTGTATTTCTGCCTTGTAAATTCAAAATGGTGAGTGGTGTTATGATTCAAATATTCTTCAAAATGAAGCAGTTAACTTCCATCGAAATCTCTATGGTAAAGCTCCAACCCTTTTGTCAGATTTACCTCCTAACTCTTTCCCTACCCTTGATCAAAGAGACATTGATTTTTTGGACAAGATGGTTACAAATAATGAGATCAAAAAAAGGCTTTTTGATATGGCCCCTTTAAAGGCCCCCCGATAGCGATGGCTTCCATGCCCTTTTTCTTTCAGAACAAATGGAATATGGTGGGAAATGACGTGTGCAATTGGGTTAAATTTTTTTTTTTCAGAAATTTTATTAATCTCGATTTGAACAACACACTCATAACTCTTATTCCTAAAATCACCAATCCCGAAAGCTTTCAACATTTTCACCCCATCAGTTTATGTACGGTGCTGTATAAGTTGGTGATAAAAATTATAGCAAATCGGTTTAATTTGTTTTTTCTCAAATTTATCGCAAAAGAACAGGTAGGCTTCATAGGCGGGAGGAACGTCACTGACGACATTTTTATTACACAATAAATCATTCACTCTATGAAAAGAAGGAAAAATAAATAGATGATGATTAAGATCAATCTTGAGAAAGTCTATGATAGGGTGAGATGGGAGCTTATTGAAGCTTCCTTAAAGGCGGTTGGCAGTCCATATTTTTTGGGAAAAGTCATCATGTCTGCCATCTTTAGATCCACCATGCAGTTACTTTGGAACGATGTCCTAACTCAAAAGTTTAAACTCATAACAAGGATTCGTCAGGGATGCCCTTTGTCTCTTTACTTATTCGTGTTGTGCATGGAATGGCTCGAGCATGACACCAAGACTGCAATTTCAAATAGGCAATGGAATCTGATCAGATTATCCAGGTTAGGTCCGAATTTGTCTCATTTATTTTTTGCTGATGATTTAGTTATTTTCAATAAAGCAGATTTGGGCCACACCACCCTTATTAAGAAAGTTATGGAGCAATTCTGTTCCTATTATGGCCACAAGATTAATTCTCAAAAGACTAATGTCTATTTTTCATATTGCATTGGTGAAGGACTCGAACATCAAGTCAGTAACGTACTAGTTTTCCTAAAGGTTCATGACCTTGGCCGTCATTTGGGAGTTTCTTTATCCCATGAAAGAGTCACTAAAAGTACCCTTCGATTTGTGGTGGACAAGGAACGTAGTAAACTTTCTAGTTGGGATGCAAGACAATTATCTCTTGCAGTGAGAGCTACTTTAGCTTAGTTTGTGCTTCTGTTTATTCCTAATTATTTTATGTAGTCAATGATGATTCCAAAAGGAATCTGTGAGGAGATTGAATGCTTGGTTAGACAATTTTTTTAGGTTCTTCAAATGGAAAGAGGAAAATGGCTCTAGTTAGTTGGGATTCGATCCGACAGCCTCGTTCTTGCGGAGGCCTTGGGTTGCAAAGATTGGAGGACCAAAATACCACTTTTTTTTATGAAATTGGGTTTTAATATTGTTTCTAATGTTAATGATTTGTGGGTGAGAGTGCTCAGATCTACGTATAGAGTAAAAGACCTACTGGCTAAAAGTATTCTGAAAAATAACAGTTCTTTTTTTTTTTGGAGAAAATTGTTGAAGATTTGACCCTTATTTAAGGATAACCTTGCCTGGTCAGTAGGGGATGAGAAGACTATCCAGTTTTGGTATAACCCTTGGGTTCCACACTTGGGCCCTCTCATTAATTATATTCCTTTGTGCGGGATTGTGGATGCGGATTGTTTTCTCAAAGACATGATAACTAATGAAAGAAATTGGAAATTGGATTTCTTTTGTATCTAGGTCTCGAAAAATATCATCAGGTGTATTGTGAGTATTCCTCCTCCTCCACATCCCGATAGAGGCCTTGACAAGATTTCTTGGCTATTGAGTTTGACAAGGGCCTTCTTGGTTAGGAATGTTTATTGGTCGATCAGGGAGAATTCTTGGAATTCTAAGGAAGTGACTTCTTGGAAGTTTAAGGGTCCTCATAGAGTCTTTTTTTTTTTCTTTGGCTCGTTTTCAGACAACGCTTGTTCACCAACTTGGAACGTGTAAGGTGAGGTATTGGACAGGAAGCGTCTTGCCCTTTTTGCAGAGATTCCATAGAGAACATCATTCATTGAAGCGGTCGTTGAGAGCGCTAAAAATATCCTATCCCTATAAAATATTGAAAATAATAAAAATAATAGTATAAGGGAAGTAGACAGGGGCTAATTGTGGTCTCTGCTGATGAGGTGAGAGTTAATGTATTGACAACAGCCCCTGTAGATTTATTAGATCTCATTGATAGAGACAAAATAAATGGTGCTTTTGATAATGTAGGACCAATTGAGTCCTTTTTGTTTTTGTTTTACCAAAATAAATTGAACTCTTTGCTTCAAAATTAAATGGTAAGGAAACTCACTTTTACAATAAATGGATTAATTTACTCCGGTCTTTAATTCAAGGACGCATCCATTAGTTTAATCTAATAATAATTGTATTAAAACCTAGCACCGAGCATCCAGCCATGATATAATGTCATTAAGGACAGTTAAAATTTTGTCATCCGGTTCCCCTTCCAGAATGCAGTGATAGCCTTCTTCATATAGCTTCAAAGTCTTGTCCTTGCTTGAGGCGTTTTCATAAAGAAACTGGCTCACCACTGGATCTGTAACCTTATCTGCAGCTCCATGAAGTATCAGCAGTGGGGATGAAACCTGCAAAATACTCTTGCCAATTGCCTCAACTTTTCTTTGTTATAAGTTTTGAATTTAGATTGTAGCACTGTGAGCATCCCCCATGCTGTAGACAATGAGAAATGAAACTACATAATCCAGAAACTAACCTTATCCACTTGCTCCTCAATTTCCTTGGTGGCATTTAAGAGTTCAACAGCTGTTCTCAATCGCACTCGGTCATCATAACAAATCACATTGTACACAGCCTGCAGGAGAAGCAAGGGTACATGATTATTGAACCATTTGTACTAGGCTATATCATTAATGAAGACACACATCTGGTGAAAACTCGTTAAGTGTTTTCATTTTATATAAGAAGAAAGACCTCTTAATATCTCATAAGCTGCATCAATATATCAAATTATAGCGCCAGATTGGTATTTGATCATCAAAACTATATAAGCTAATCCATTATAGGGTGACTGAAGGAAACATACCATCTTCTTTTTCCTTAGGTCTCTGAACATCAGTTCAGCTAGATCTTTTTGTGGAACAAGCTTTGCTGTTGGCATAACTTTTGACAGAAAGGTCAAAAAGTTCAAAACTGGTTTTGAAGGCGTCACATCATCTGCAATCTTATCGGCAACAAAGTATCAACTGAATGTCAAAAGAGAGTCCATAATACAGAATGTGAAAAATAATTCAGATATAGCACAGGATTTTAACATCATATTATCTCAGTTTAAACACAAATCTGACTATTACCATTATACATCTTTGAAGATGATGTAATGGTAATGCAATGCAGGCAAGCAATGATGCCCAGTGACAAGCAAAAGCAAGAAAACAAATGATTTGCACAATGTGTCTACTTTCGATGACAAGTCATGTTGAATTTAAAGGAATTTTCAAAAGATATGATGTGTTTGCTCCGATAATTTTGAACATCAGAGCATTTCTCAGGCTATTCAGTTTTCATGCAAGGAGCAGCATACTTCAGACAAGAGGTAGACAAAATAACTTTTGATAGTAAAACTATCTCAACTTTCCGGGAGCTTTGACCAGCAAGTCATAAATGCTATCAAATCCCCAGAAAATGGGGCCTAAAGAATGCTATGCCCCAATATGATAGATGTAACTTATTTCCATAGCCAAAGCAGAATAGACTGCCCTTCATATCCATAAACATTGGAACTAGGAAAGCAGAGACTGAAGAGCTATAATCTCCAATTCACCATTCTTTCACTGCATTGAGTCTTTTGTTTACTGTAGATGGATTGAGGACTAAATGCTCCTCAAAATGTTTTTCTGGCCACAAGTAGCCATATAGTTCCCCCTCAAATCATTTTAAGGTTTCACTTTTTACTTGGAGCTTCCGGATGCCATTATAGTATATATAGACCAATTTATATGCTATAAATAACTTGAAGATAATGTACTCTAGACCATATAAGAGGTAACTTCTTGCTGCTACAGCTGTTGTTATTTTTATTCTTCTCTCCCTTTTTGCAAGTTATAAAGTATGATTCATTAGGTATTGAAGTTGGCCTATAATCAAGGTTTTCATTCATCTATATTTATCTAGTGTTTAGGGAAGCAAACATGTAAACCAATCAAATAATGCATGATTATTGATAATCTTTAAATCGGCCAACTCATGATCTTGTGGATACAAACAACGAACTTACTTTACACATAGGTGCTACAAGGATGATTCCATCCCATCCATGTGGATCCTTGAAGTGAACTTTGAGAGTAACAGCTCCACCCATGGACTGTCCCAATATGAAGCAGGGCAATCCTCTCACTTCAGGTCTTTCTGAAGATCAATAATATTAAGCAAAATGAGAACAGATTCTGGAACTAACTATTCCAATGTAAAAGTGCAAAAAATGTACAACAACTTATTAAGAAACAAGGCAATACCAACACTACAAATTCCATACCTTTAATTTTTGCATATTGTTCAATGACATTGTCAGCCAATTCATCAAAGCTATAGATGTAACCATGCAATCCTTCAGAAAGACCGAATCCTGGATGATCAATAGCATAAACACCATATCCAGATGCTGCAATGAACCTAGCAATGCCTGTAATCCCAAATTCTCCATGAATCAAATAAAGTCCTTGGACATGGTTCAACTACAGAAATAAAGTACAATATGAAACCATGAAACATGGAGCAACTCAAATTACTGTAAGATACGATTAGCTGACCTTCAAAGAAGAAAGTGCAAGTATCACCATATCCATGGGAAAAGCATACGACACCCTTAATTTTAACCCCGGGTTCAGGCATCCATCGTCTAAAGAAAATCTCCAATCCCTTTGAGTTTCTTTCGATCCACTACAAAAACGTCAAAACAATGTTGTTAAGTTCAAATGATTGAAATTTACACTTCTGTTTGGAAAATTTGTGATTAATTTACTCGCTTACCACTCCCTAAACATATATATAATCGGCAAAACAGGTTTTTTTTTTCTAATTTGTCCAGAAGTTAAAGTTTGTAAACTTTATACCTTCGTTTCAGTTACAAAGTAACTTATTCTAGTACGTTGAGCTACTTTTCTTTTCTTCAGTTTCAGAGCAATCAAAAGACAAAAATCAAATAAACGCTTACCTCCTCTGTTCTTACACCAGTAGGAGCCATCTACAAGCAAAATCCCATAATTTTCCGCAAGAAAAAGATAAGAAAACAAACATTAGACAGTATATGAAAAGCTAAAATTAAAATATTTAAAAGATGAAAGTGCTAAATTAGCCGCAATCAGTGGGCAAGTGAAACAAACCTTGAACAATAAATGATCAAGCTGCTGGTGGACAGGGATGAAAGCAGATCGAACTCTTCTACGAGCAGCAGCGTAGTCAAGATTCTGTGAAGCAATGGAGTTCAATTCATCACTGACTCCCTCAATCATCTTCATCTTCCCTGCAGCCGCTGCCACCGTGAGGCGATGAGGCGATGGTTTGAGAGAAATGAGGGGAATGGAGAGGGTTGATGGTTTGGAATTGGGTAGAAGAAAAGGTGATGGAGATCTGAAAGTTAAAGAGAGATCCATGGGTTGTGGCTTCGTGGAACAGGCAACTCTAAATGCCGCCAAATGGTCAACTAGAAACTGGAACTACCCTACTATTATATGGTAGTAATTTGGACGGAAAAGCAGGGCAAAGCCAAGCCAATTGCATGTTACATTTGCTGCCCACTATAAACTATTGCTCGTGGTCCACGTGCTCCATTTCTTTTGTACATATATACTCAAAAGTCCCTTTGAAAAGTACTGATTTAAATCTCACCAAAAGAGTGACTTCAATCCACTGAACCATAGTGGCCGGTACCGCAATGAGTTATACGAATCAATATCAAAACTATACTTTAATTTTTAATTAAGGTATAATTTGATTTGTAAGTTTTTATGTTGTTTAACTATGGAGTTAGATGAAATAGTAACGGTTTTTTTTTATTTTAATCAATGGATGAGGGTTTGATCTTCGTCTTAGATATAGAGTAGCTTTAAAATTTGTGTTGAGCGTCTATCCTCTTGATGGGCCTACTAAACGCGAAGAGTTAGTCATTAGGCTCTCTTAAGTGATGCCTTGGGCAACCAAAAAAATTTATGTTGTGTAGTTATATACATAAAATTTTTATTATAGTTTAAATGTATACATAAAACTTTGATTTTGATCCAATTACTTGCATTTTAAAAATAAACACATTAAAATTATTTTTATTTAATAAGTATACTTATTTGCATGGGCGAAGCTAGAAAATTTTTTGGGTGGCCAAAATTAAATTCTATTTTTTACTATAGTAAAAATACAATTTCATCGTTTTAATAGTCTATATCTTTATAATTTTTAAAAGACTAAATCAAAATTTTATCATTTTTGGAGGGCCTAAATGTAATTTTACAAATACTAATTTAAAATTTTATAAATTATAAAGGGGCCTAAAAGAAAAAAATTTCATTTTAGGGGGGCCGAGGCCCCTGCCAGCTCCCTAGCTTCGCCACCGCCAATTGATGCAGTATGTAAATGTAAAATCATGTTATATCGATAATGATGTTAGTAATTCGTGAAAATTAAATCAAATCAAAATATCATATATAAAATAACATAAAATTAAAGTTCATGTATATCACTATGTTATGGGCCGCAGTTCAAAACCCGTGCCATCACACAATATGCATCCCATGGAGGTCTATTGATTAGATGGGGGATTATTTGACCCAAGAGAGTTGGCCCGATTCAAAAAAACTATTGAAGAAGCCTGTTCATTTAAAGCCTAGGTGGCCCAATGATGCAAATATAGAAAGTTTACCTTGGTAAATAGGGAAACTAATCTTGGAAGATTGAGGGAAATCATATCTGATAACATTTGATTAGATTTGATTATGTAAATCTTGTAAATCCCTTAATTGTAGAGATATGCTTAATCTCGTTCGTCGATATAACTTGATCTAGACCGTCGGTTTTGAGGAGATCAACTATAAATAGAGAGTCTCCCATTCACTTGTAATTCATCCATTTGGATCCATTCATCCATTGTATCTTGAATTCTCAAGAGTAATAGAATTCTTTGGGAGCGTTTACTCAAACACCTCTCGTGCATTATTTTTTATGGATATTCTGTTCATAAGCCTTCTTTTGATTTGTGTTTCTTTAGCTATATAAATTGGTGCTTTGGAAGAATTCTTTGTGAATCCCTAGTTGTTGGGTGATTAGGCTGACTTAGGCATGTTTGAAATGAAAGGATCGCCTAAGGCCATATGGATTGCGAGATTAAAGTTCTATCCCCGTGACAATTGGTATCTAAGCTTGAGTTGTGAAGGCACCGTCGAAATGTCGAAAGAAGTTTTCGATCAAAATGAGTCAAAGGAAACCTATTGGTAGGCTAGAAAACCAATCCTATTGAAGGACAAGTTGTCGACTGTAAAGGAACGAGTAACCAATCTCGAGGAGTTCATGGGGGATGTAAAGGAATCACTTGAGGATTGACGGGAACAATCTAGAGAATTTGTGATAATGTCTCTCAATTCCAATGTGGAAACGGTACAAGAGTTGTTAAAATCCACTAGGAATAAGCTGAGGAAATGAATGATGCTCTTGAGGCCATGGTGATGGCTTTGAAGGAGGAAACAATGGCCACTATGAAGGTTTTGAACACAAGAATAGAGGAGCTCGAAGGAGAGCTTGCCTTGTGTCGAGAAGTCGTGGGAATGAAGTATCAAGTGTAGCACTCAATTGCAAGGTAAATGTCCCAACATAAGTTGAAAGGGCAATTTTATCCAAAATTTGTCGAGGAGGAAGCTCAGGCAAAATTGTGATGGCTTACGCAACGAGGCACAGTGGGGGAGTATGTTCGAGTGTTCAAAGAACTCATGCTCCAAATTTCATATGTGACCGAGATTGAGGCATTTCTTGCTTTTAAGAATAGGTTAAAGTCGTGGATCAAACAAAAATTGGAACGATGAGGTGTCCAAGAGCTGTTGAAAGCCATGTTAGTAGTGGAGTAGGTCTAGGGAAAAACAAGCTTGAGCCTTCCAAGTTTGAGGAAAGTGGCGTATGTGAGGGGAATTTCAAGAAAGATAATGGCAATGGCAACGACAATAATGGTAATGGGAAACCACGAGTTGGAAGAAGAAAGTAAACAAAAAGAGGGGCAAGATCAAATGCTTTCTTTACGACGGTTCATATATGTTGAAGAAATGTCCTAAGGAATTTTTGTTTTCTGAGAAAGACAAGCCAGAAGGTAAGGCTGTAAGACTTGGGTCGAGCGCAAGGGGTACTGAAGCCAAGGAGTCCGAAAGCGAGAATAAGTCAGCAGAATGCTTCTTGTGTCATTGCCCACATAGATTGCGAAAATGTTTAAAAAAGTCTACTGTTGAAGAGAACAATAGGTCAAACAAAGTACCTAAGAAACTTTGTTCGAGCGAGGGAAAAGTCAAAGCCAATAGGGCAAAGAGGAGGAAGAAGAAGCGAGTGAAATGCTTCTTATGTTGTGTTCCGCATAAGTTGTGAAACTGTCCAAAGCAATCCAAGTTAGTTGTGGTCAAGGAAAAGGAAACATCAGAGCTTGTTGAGTCATCGGAGGGGCTTTCACCCAAGAAAGATGTGAGTTTGTCATCAGACTAAGAGGAAGAAGTAGTGATCTAAACATTGAAGCTAAGACCAATGAGGCCCAATTCAAGGAAAGCGACGGAGTTTGTTAAACCATCGGATAGGCTTCCACTTTAGGAAGAGGTGAGCTGTGCATCGAACTTAGAGGAAAAAGTAGCGATACAAACTTTGAAGCTGGGATTGATGAGGTTCATTTATGTTGATTCACCAGAGAAGCTACTACTTAAGGGAAAAGTGGATGGTGCATCAGACTTTGTGAAAGTGGTGATACAAACTGGACAGTTGACCAGAGTAAATGTTGCAAGTAAGGTACATTCCAAACACTTTGGTAGTGTTTTGTATTCTAACTTGTTGACTTGATAAGAACGTAGAGGCCCTTCCAAATTTCTTAAGCAATTAGGCTGAAGGACTGTGGGCATGTTGAATCCTAATTACGAGAATGAAAAGGATTCTGATTGAAGTGAGTCAAAATGTGGGCAGGTGAGAGTCGTGGCTTTTTGCTAACGAGATGTAGCAACAAATGGGATGATTTGAGTTAAGAGGAGACAAAATCCAAGGCAAAAGTTTTGAAAGAAAGGACAACCTGATAGTGGGACTAGAAGGGAAGGAGCCAAGATGATGAGAGGGTTTCGAGGCAAATCAATTTAGTGTCATTCCAAAAGACCAAAGAGGGCGTTGAAAGAATAGGTGGGGAGAATGTCATGGGTCGTAGTTCAAATCTCGTGACCATTGCACAAAATGCATCACATGGAGGTCTATCATTTAGATGGGGATCATTTGACCCACGAGAGCTGGCCGAAGTCAAAAAACTATTAAAAAAGCCTATCCATTTAAAGCCTAGGTGGCCCAATGATGCAGATATGAAAAGTTAAACTACCTTGGTAAATAAGGAAACTAATCTTAGAAGATCGAGGAGAATCATATCTGATAAGATTTTATTTTATTTTATTTTGTAAATATTGTAAATCCCTTAATTGTAGGGATAGGTTTAATCTTGTCCGTCAATGTAACTTGATCTAAACAGTCGATTTTGGGGGAGTTCAACTATAAATAGAGAACCTCCCCCTCACTTGTAATTTTTCCATTTGGATCCATTCATCCATTGTATCTTGAATTCTCAAGAGTAATAAAATTCTTTGGGAGCATTTACTCAAACACCTCTCGTGCATTGTTTTCTGTGGTTATTCTGTTCAATAAGTCTTATTTTGATTTGTGTTGCTTCCGCTATATAAATTGGTGCATTAGAGGAATTCTTGGACACCTTCCTAAGGGTGGTAAGCATGGCATGGGGACCAAAAACAAGAGATTAGATCCCTCTCTCCTTGATACAAGAACACACAGAAAAGTCCAGATACCGTCTCCGGAGGGGGGTAGGAATGACACACCTTTTTTATGGCGTACTCTACCATGCCCTTTTTCCCGGGGTTTGATAAAAATTTCACTTAGATCGGAGTGCAATAATTACTGTGGGTGATTAGGCTGCATTAGGCGTGTTTGAAATGAGAGGACCGCATGAGGCCGCACGAATTACGAGATTAAAGTTCTAGCCCCGTGGCAACTACACATTGAACAAAAGTTCATATATAATTTTGAGATTTATCCTTTCAAATTTAAATTAATATAAATTAATTTAAATTTTGTCCTAATAAAAATTTAATATGTTTTTATCATTTTGGTGTATTTAAATATATTTCAATCAATATTGGATTACATTGTTATTTATTATTTAATATAAGATTTTGATATTTTAAATCAAAACTTATTATTATTTTTTCTATAAATTGTTTTATTTTTTACTCTTGCATTAAAAATTATATAATCATTAAATTAAATTATTTAACTTAATTAATAATTTTATATTTTATATTTATATATAAACATTTTCTACTTATATAATCATATATATTATATAAGATATAAAACTAAAAACTAAAGTGAACAGTTTAATTTATTGACGCATGTACAACTAATATAATCTTTGAATTATCATGACTAGTTATTTAAAAAATAAAAAAATATTGGGAGTTTCCATAATTAATATTCCAACTTGTCACTATTAACCTTAATATACACCAACATGGTGAATTGGTGTTTTAAAATTTTAAAGCAAATATGGCAATTAATGAGAATTTACATTGGTTCAGCCTTAAGTCTACATCCATTACCTTAACTTACCATAATTAAGGATTTCTAAAATTCACTAATTTGAACCTTTTAAGGACAAGGTTTATCCTTTACAATCACTATCTTTTAAGTAAGCAAGATAGAGTCATTCCACTTAAGTTTTTCTACTCAAAACTTTAAGTAAATCGCCACAAAAATGAGAAATAAAATTAAGAGCGAATTATCACTTCTAAAAGGTAGATATACAACAAGTAAGTTTTCTCACATTCCAAGACAGCACTTGGAAAAAATCATTACAGCTTAACCCAAAAGTGTGTACGAGTGGAAATAAGAATGACAAAGAGAAATGATTAGATTTTTGCTCTTGATCTTTGTAAGCTTGTTTATTATTTTCATATGGGTTTCTTTGAACCATATTTATACCTTCTTATTGATTTATGGATGTTTAGAGTCATTTAAGAGAATGTTTAGCCATCGAGAGCATTTATTTCATGTAACACTCCATACCCAACCCGATTGTTGGATTTGAGCTATAGGATGCTATATTCGTTATCGGAGCAACTATGATAAATTATATTCAATTTCTACAAGTAAACATTTAAATATGAGTAATACATGTGTATGATATGGTATATAATCATTTTCAGGTCTTATACAAGTTAACAAAAACTCATTTGTTAACAAAGGTTGTATTAGGACCAAATTGTAAAAATTGTAAAATATCGGGTTGACATCGCAACTTCGGGGGTTCCTCGTCGCGACACAACTCACTGGCTAGGTCTTGTTGTAACGTTAAGGGGTTGGCATCACAGCATGATCGTCTATTTGCAAATGGTCTAAAATAGTACCAACTACCAATTACCTAAACACACCAAAACCCATTTTCATTCATATTTTCAACCAAATACACACCTCTAATAAGTTCAAAACTAAACAATAATACCTTATATATAATGCATTACATTCATTTCATCATTTTCATCCAAACGCACAATCAACTCTATATAGCCATTTAAACTACTTAGCAAATAGATATATATACATTTCCAAATAAACTATAAACATATCAACAATTCATGCATTACCACTTATGTGACAAACTCATTTATACCATCCAACCATTTGACTATTTCTAATTCATCAAATCTAGCTTCGATATGAACTTGATTACATATTATGCAAAAATGGAATCAACCTAGGCAAATGTCATATATTTAACTAAAACAAGATTATACATACATTATTGAGTCGAGGGTCTCTTGCTAGATGCTGGAATCACTTTTCGTAACCTCGAGATTCATCTAAACTTGCGCACGGAATAAACAAACAGTACACTTAGCAATAAAGCTCAGTGGTACTTCCATGATTCAAGTTAATATTGTAACACCCTGATAATTTATTTCTGTCTATGTAAAATCTGACACAAATGTGTATCTGCTTCAGTAGTTAAGTGTTCTAGTTAGGTGTGAGAGGTCTTGGGTTCAAACCTCACTTCTGTTAAATTTTGTTATTTTTGGAATTAAGCCTTATCCTTATTCAGTGGGTTTATATTAAATTGCCTATAAATTCATTTCAGAATGAGTTTGCTGGTTGAATCAATCAGGGAGTTAACGTGTTGGAGGTCTTGTGTTTGAATCTCTACGCGAGCATGAATGTTACTCTTTTTGCTCGGCCTCTTGATAGAGTCTTAATTGAGTTGGATTCTGAGAAGTTGGATGTTAGTGGATTAGTGGGGAGTAAAATAGAGGATTTGGAGAGATTTTTTTGGGATTTTTCCTTTTGTTCAAATTTTTTCTCTCCTCCAAGGGAAAATTTGACGTCAATTTCTTTTGTTCTCCCCATATCTGACAGTTTTCTTTTCTCCTTCTCTGCAAAATCTCTGCTCGATTTCTTCTTTGATTCGATTCATAAATTCATTGTTCGATCGTGCTGCTGTTATTGGCGAGTTTTTCTTTTTGATTCGGTAAGTAGAATTTTGTTGTCACTTTCAATTGGTGTTGGAATATTAGTGGTGTGTTAGGCAACTGTTAAATGGTGATTTATCGTCGTAATTTGGTTTAGGTGAAGGTTGTGAAGCTGGAAGTTTCAAGGCTACAGATTGATTTGAGGTTGTTGTTGTATTGCTAGCGGTAAATCAGCTTTTGCGCTTTTGGTTAAACTATATTAGACTCGTAATTTGGTTACTAAAGGTATTTGATACTCTGTTTTTAGGTTTCAAAAGGCTTGGGAGTGGGTTCACATCCAATCGTTACCAAGTGTGTACTCGAAATATAAAAAATGAGACTTCGGTAAAAGCCAAAAAACGATTCTGTTGATGTCACATGGGCGTGTGGTCATCTGTGTGGATGGTCGTGTGTGAGACACGGTCGTGTGGTCGATAAAAGTATGGCCGTGCGCAGCACACGGCTGTATAGTGGCTTGAGTGTGGCTGCATGGGCCACAGGAGCTAGGCCAAGTTGGGCGTGTGGATTTTGGTCCAAGCTATGTAGGCCACATGGGCATATGGGCCCATTTTTCTGAAATTTTCCCTAGGGTTGCACTGATCATACCAATCGACTGTGGGCCTACCGTAGGGTTAGTAAGGGCTAATCAAACCTCAAAATTGTAGCTCTGATAGTCTGATATTCTATATTGGGTATGATAATGTTATGCATGTTGGATTATTCTAATATCTGTACGTAAGCATGTTGAGCACGTCTAGTATGTTATTCTGTATCTATTTTTGTATATGATTGTAGGGTGGGATTTGTATATGAGAAGAAAGTATTTTGTTTGATGTTACACACTTATATTCTAGCACATATTATCTGATATGTGTCTTAATGGCACGACATGGTGTGTAGGGATGGGTGGGTGTTTTTAATCCCACATGGTGTGATGGGATGGACGGAGTTGGTGTGTAGAGGATGGGGGTAGGATTTCTGCATATCTATTTTTGTAATCTGAATCTGGATTTGAATCTGAACCTGAATCTGTAGCTGCTTCTGACTGTCTCTATGATTCTGTATGTTTGCATACTTAATTCTGTTGGGTTACTCACTGATTTTACGTAAACTCACATATGTCTGTCTGTTCTGTCAGGTAATCCATAGATTTAGGCAGATCGGTGCGATAAAGACTCAGCGGTAACCAGTTAATCGTAAACTATTTTAAGTTATTAAATTATGGTTTATTTACGATTTTGGTTTTATTCTAAGAGTTGTAATTTCTGGGACTCTCTGGACTTTATAATTTTTAACTATTGATTTTTTATTTGATAATAATTTGCATGCCTTGATAAATAATTTTATGGAATCAACGATTTTTACGTAAAAGAGATTTTTCTAAAATACGAATCAGATTTCTAAAATGTATCGATTTGTTTGGCTTCCGCTGTAAAATAAGTTTGGCAAATGAACTAATTAATTAACACTTTCAGAAATGGACATAAAGGATGAGTTAAATGGCTGAAATGATTTTATGTAACTAAACTCATTCTCTGTGGCACCTCTAGATTCAGCCATAACGTCTAGGCTGGGTTTGAGGTGTTTTATTTAGTGGTGTCAGAGCCAGGTTACAAAACTCGGCTGTGGATTTTGGGTTCCAAAATTGTGTTTCAAAAAGAATTGGTTTTTAAATAATTTGAATAATTTGAGAAGGTATGTGGTACACCGAGTCTTAGGCGCTGATCCTGTAAGTATTTATGAAACTTAGTTAGAACTGCTTTGAAACATTGTAGGTAGTACCTTCTAAAACTGTACTAAGGTAGTTAGAGACTGGAACCTCTGAAAACAATTTTAAACTTCTGATAATTTATGATAAAACATCTACTAATAAATACTAGAACTGATGCATAAAATTTTTAATGTTGATAAAACTCGAAATATACAAGGAGCGCTCGTGGAACTCGCAGACGCAGTATTCAAGGCTGTGGTAGAAGTCGTAGGGGGGTTCGAGCTGAGTTTTCCTCTTTGGGTGGTATCCAGTTTCACCTGCTACTGACACTGGGTCTCAAAGTCACTTGGTTGGGGACGACGCACTATTCTAAGCCATACTGAGGATCTTGGAGAGGGTTGTTGGACCCCATTCTAAAGTTGGAGGCCAAGGGTCGGTAACTGAACGACTCCGGTCCAATGGTGCTGAGTTGTTTAGGGGTGTCACTAGAGTCAACCCTAATGTGGCTGAGTATTGGTTGGAGGCCATCGAGAGGATCATGAATGATCTAGACTATACTCTTGAGCAGAAACTGAATGGTGCAGTCTCTTTGCTTCGTGATAAGCTTATCAATAGTGGTTGGCAGTTGAGGAGGGTACTCAGCTTGATCGTCTGAATTGAGATTTCTTTAAAACCACCTTTCAGAGTAAGTACGTGGGGGCGAGCTATGTAGATGCTCACAGACATGAGTTCATGAATCTCACATAGGGAGATAGATCTGTGGCTGAGTTTTTGAGGTTAAGCCGCTACACTCGAGGCATGGTAGCATCTGAGTATGAGAGATGCGTCCGGTTTGCGGATGGCTTGAGGGATTACTTGAGGATTTTGATTGATCCACAGAGGGAGTGGGAGTTCACGGTTCTAATTGAGAAGGCGAAGATCGCTGAGGATGTTAAGCACGTGGAGCGCCAGAATAGGGATCGTAAGAGGGGTAAGAACAAGAGGGATTCAGTGGCCTCTAGTTCTGTTCAGAGGCATAAGAAAAAGGTCAGGTCTGATGGGCTAGTTAGAGTAGGGGCTCATGTTGCTCCTACTGGGATTCAGCTGTGCGGTGATTGTGGTAGGCGCCATCCAGGTGAGTGTTGGAGGAGGATAGAAGCTTGTCTGAGGTGTGGGTCATTAGAGCACCGTATTCAAGAGTGTCTACAGAGGGCTGATCAGATGCAAGCTTCGGGACCAGGTTCTGTACAGCCTCAGAGGGCAATTCAGCAGCCACCTAAGGGCCATGGACAGGCTAGGGGTGGTAATGGTATGGGTCATGGGCGGAAAGCATCGGGCAGAGGTGCTGGTTAGACTGAGGCGAGGCAGCCTGGACTAGTTTATACTGCACGACACTGAGAAGATAGAGATGCTCCTGATGTCATCATATGTACGTTCCTTATATTTGATGTGCCCTATACTGCTTTGATAGACATAAGTTCTACTCACTCCTATATAGTTAGCACTGTATCGGAAAACTTAGGGATTCCTGTTGAGAGTACTTCTAGTGTGATTACTGTACTAAGTCCGTTGGGGCAGTCTGTTCGGGTTAGTAAACTCTATAGGGATGTTCCGTTAGTAGTACAAGGGGCTGTCTTTCTACCAAATTTGATGGAGCTTTCGTTTGGGGAGTTCGTGTAAAACCCCTAACCTATATTCGTCGCCAAATTAGGGTTTCGAAGTATTATCGAAGTCTATAGAATAATTACAGTCAAATCATATCAAAATACTATTCTTATCCAAAATCAACCATAATGTCCCTTGAATGGACCCTTGAGGCCCAATATGAACAATTGAAATAAATCAGGACTAATTCAAAATCACTGAAAAATTGTCACGAAATTTCAAAAATTTTCTAAGATACAGGGTTTACACGCCTGTGTGGTCTAGGGACACACCCGTGTGACCCTTAGACATGCCCATGTTATAGGTTATGTCTTACCCCGTGTAACTCTCTAACTTGTGCCACAAGGCTTGCCACATGCCCGTGTGCTAGGCCGTGTGGTTAATTTAATTATCATAAAATAGGTGCATTTTTCATACGGCCAGGATACACGACCGTTTTCGAAGCCATGTCTCTCACACGGCTGAAACACACGCCCGTGTCTATACCTGTGTGCTCAATTCTGAACATTTTGTTTATCAAATTCTAATATGCAAGGGACACACGACCAAACCACATGCCCATATGCCGGGCCGTGTGTCTAGACACACGCCCGTGTGTTTACCCGTGTGGACAAAATAAAGTCATTTCCTAGCTTTATTTCTCGCCCAAATTTTACTATTAGCCTGCACCAAATCACACAAATATATCCCAACCAATTCAGGCATATATTCAAGCCAAATTTTAACATCTAACATGATATATTGTTACATATATTCATAATTATAAAACTTACCTTTTCTTAGTCTACATGCCATGCAAAACTTGGATATACATATTTAACATTTTCACTTCAAAGATAGTTATTATGTTATAACCTTAAAATACCAAAGCCAACCATTATTAGCCATTCCAATGGCTAGATTACATCCATCATTTACAAACCATAATTTGGTCAATTTAGCCTATACATGCCATTATGTCCAAAACTAGTTTTCTTATTATACCAAAATCAATTAGTAGATAGTGTGATGATTGCTTCGACCAATCTCCAACCTTCCCGAGCCTTTGAACACTATAAAATAGGGAAAAGAAAACCTAGTAAGCATTTTATGCTTAGTAAGTTCGTATAACAGTAACTAAACTTACCATTCATATTCAATAATAATGTTCAACCAATAACATGCTTTTCATACTTTTGGCAAATTACCTAATCATATATACTCAATCCAATAAGTTAGTTAAATAATTCATGTTAGTGCTAAATAAGCATAGATGAGCTCATCATGCCACAACTCTCTAGCATTTCAAATCTTCTTTCTTCTATCACATAATTTCCATATAATATCAAATATTTTATCTGTTGAATCTTTGGATTTTCGATGGTTACTCAGGTAGTACATACAGAGTGTACAAATCAATATATCCGTCAATTCATATCCAGTAGTACCCATAAGGCACTATTTCAAAGAATACCCTCGAGCCATACATATATATACAACAGAATTACCAATCCAGGCCAAGTCCTGTTTCCAATGTATACTCAATAGAGCTTAGTCAGGATTACTAGTCCAGGTTAAATCATTTTTATGACTTATGCTCTAAGAGTTTGATCTGGATTACCCGTCCGGGCTAAATTCAATCCATAACATATGCTCGAGAGATTTATATCAGGCTTACCCGTCTGGATTAAATCCTTTCAGAAATGAGGTTAAAGGATTACTCGTCTGAGCTAAATCCCATCAGCAACAAATGCAGGACCTCATTTATTTCGAAAAATAACATTTATCCATCGAAATCCAATATTCAAACGGAATTTAATTCCTTTTTATTCAATTTCAAGCATGTATCCATTTCTTGCAATCTTATCATTTAAATAAACATAATTCACATAAAACTCAAACATAACATTTAATTCAACATAAATTTCATACACATTTAATTTACTCGAACTTACCTTGATATTTGTTTGTGTTTGAAAACTACTAATCTAAAACTTTTTCCTTCCCTTGATCCAACTCCTTATTTGATTTTCTGGATCTATATAAATTAATTTAGTCATCAATTTCTCACATTTTATATTCATTTGAACTCAATTTACATTCTAGGTAAAATTACCATTTTGCCCCCATACTTTTCATAAATTTCAATTTCATCCCTAAGCTCGGAAAATAAAATTAATGCAGGCCTAACCAAAATTTCAATATACAATTTACAGCGCATATGTTTCACAAAAATCAAAATTTTCTATGGAATTTTCTAAGTTTTCAATTTAGTCCCTAAATTATGTGTTCATCAAATTTCACTTTGTAAAATTGGTTTATCTATCAACAACCTTTCATTTTCTACCATAAATTTCATAAATTCAACATTTATATCTATGGCACAATTTCCATACTTTGATAACTTTTCAAATTAATCCCCAAAATAAAGGGAGTAAACTATCTCGATTCCAAAAATATAAAAATTACTAAAAACGAGACTTGGAAACTTACCCAATTAAGCTTGTTTAGTTTATTTTCTCTCTCCTAGGGCTTCCATAGATTATTTTGGGAAGATGATGAGAAAATAATATGATAATGCTATTTAGTTAATTATCATCTTTAATTATTTTGTTTTCTAATTTAGTCCTTAACCATGTCTAATTTTTCCATGGATGATTCACCAAAAATATCTACATAGTTTTCTTTAATAGTCTAATTACGATATAAGGACCTCAAGTTTTAAATTTCATAGCTATTTAATCCTTATATCTAATAGAAATCAACTTTAACATTTTATGCAATTTTGTCATTTCTCTAATCAAACACGTAATCGATAAACTTTTCTTTTTAGAATTTTCATACAACCTTCCTATCATGTCACTAATCATGCAATAATATTAAAATAATTTATCTTTTCGGTTCAGATTTGTGGTCACAAAACCATTTTCCGATTTCACTGAAAATGAATTATTACAATTCGATTTAATTCTGGGTATGGATTGGTTGGTTAAGCATCGAGTTAGTTTAGATTGCGTGACTAAGAGGATCATTTTGAGAACTGAGGATGATAATGAGGTGGTTGTGATTGATGAACACCGAGATTATTTTTCCAATGTGATCTTCGCGCTCATGGCTGAGAAATTGGTTCAGAAAGGATGTGAGGCCTATTTGGCTTCCATCAGTGATTTTTTTTCTAAAGACTCTTTTGTTGGGGATATCAGAACAGTGAGAGACTTTTCAAATGTCTTTCTTGAGGAGTTACTGGGCTTACCTCCAAGTTGAGAAGTTGAGTTTAGAATTGAGCTTCTACCGGGTACAACTCTGGTGTCCATCGCTCCATACCATATGGCACCAAAAAAGCTTATAGAGTTTAAGGCTGCAAAAGGTTTTATATCGTGGTTTCATCCATTCTAGTGTGTCACTGTGGAGAGCACTAGTTCTGTTTGTTAATAAGAAGGATGAGACCATTGCGATGTGCATCGATTATCTGCAGTTGAACAAGTTGATTGTGAAAAATAAGTACCAATTTCTGAGGATCGATGACTTGTTTGATCTGTTTCGAGGGGCTTCAGTGTTTTCAAATATTGATATTTGCTCCAGCTATCATCAGTTAAGGGTTAAGGAGGTGGATATTCATAAGACTACATTTAGGACTCGTTATGGACATTACGAGTTCCTAGTGATGCCTTTTGGTCTAACGAATGCTCCATCGATATTTATGGATTTGATAAATTGAGTGTTTCAGCCATATCTAGATCAGTTCATCGTGGTCTTTATCGATGATATTCTAGTTTACTTTATGACTGAGGATGAACATAATGAGAATCTGAGAGTAGTAGATTCTATGTGAGAAATAACTTTAAGCTAAGTTTAGCAAGTGTGAGTTTTGGTTGAGTGAAGTGACTTTTCTGGGGCATATGGTTTTTGCTGAGGGGATCCGTGTTGATCCGAGGAATATTGAGGTTGTACTTGATTGGAAAAAACCTAAAAACAGATCTGAGATCTGTAGTTTTCTAGGTTTAGCGGGTTATTATCGACAGTTTATCGAGGGGTTCTTTCTGATCGCAGCTCCGTTAACTAAGCTTCTGCGTAAGGGAGTTCCTTTCGTTTGAACCGATGCGCAACAAGCTAGCTTTGAGAAGCTCAAATCTGTTTTGACTTAGGCTCATGTTCTGATACAGCCTGAATTCGATAAGGATTTTGTGGTTTATAGTGATGCATTGTATGTCAGTTTGGGATGTGTATTGATACATAATGAAAAGGTTGTGGCTTATGCGTCCTGTCAGCTTAAGATACATGAAGAGAACTATCCGATGTATGATCTTGAGTTGGCTGCGGTGATTTTTACTTTGAAAATCTAGAGGCACTATCTGTATGGTGAGAGGTGTATCATCTACACTGATCACAAGAGTCTCAAGTACCTCATTACTTAAAAAGAATTGAATCTTAGATAGCTCCAATGGATTAAATTGCTCAAGGATTATGATTGCATGATAGAGTATCATCCTCGTAAGGCTAATGTGGTGGCTGATGCTTTAAGTCGTAAAGTAATAACTGATCTGAGTGCGACGTTCGCTCGCTTTAGTTTGTTTGACGATAGGAGTCTATTAGCCGAGTTGCAAGTTAAGCTGACTTGGATTGATCAGATTCAAGCTAAGTAATTGGGGGATGAATATCTGTGTTTTTGTGGTTTCGTCAGGTTGAGAGTGGAAGCACTTTGAATTTTGAATTGAATAATGATGGGGTACTATGTTTTCGAGGACGAATCTATGTGCCGAATGATTTTGATTTAAGGTAGTCAATTCTAAGGGAGGTGCATAGTAGCCCTTATGCTATGCATCCCGATGGTAACAAGATGTATCGCGATCTTCATGAGTTATACTGGTGGCCGAGTTTGAAGCGTGAGGTTACGAATTTTGTTGCTCATTGTTTAATGTGCTAACAAGTTAAGGCTGAACACCAGTTGCCTTCGGGTTTACTCCAGCCCGTTAAGATTCTCTTATGGAAATGAGAACGAGTAACAATGGACTTCGTTAGTGGGTTGCCCTTGACATCCATTAAGAAGGATTCTATTTGGGTCATCGTGGATCGATTAACCAAGCCTGCTCACTTTATTCCAGTTTGAACAGACTATTTTCTGCAGAAGTTAGCGAAACTCTACATTTCTGAGATTGTAAGACTACATGAGGTTATTGTTTTGATTATTTTTTATGGAGATTCTCGTTTCACTTCTTGATTTTGGAAGAAATTGCATGAGGCTCTAGGTTCGAGATTGGACTTCAATATTGTATTTCATCCTCGGACCGATGGATAATATGAGAGGGTGATTCAGATACTGGAAGATATGCTTCGGAGTTGTGTGATAGATTTTTGAGGTAGTTGGGAGGAGTATCTTCTGCTAGCCGAGTTCACCTACAATTATAGTTTCTAGTCTAGCATCCAGATGGAACCTTACGAGACTCTGTATGGTCGTAAGTGTCGTAATCCACTATGTTAGACTGAGTTGGGTGAGCATCGGGTTTTGGGTCTTGAGTTGGTTTCTAAGACTGAAGGCAATGTTAGACTGATTCGAGATCGTCTGAAGGCGACTTCTGATAGGCAGAAGTCTTATGCGGATCTGAAGAGGAGAGATATTGAGTACTTTATACGGAACTTCATGTTTCTTAAGGTTTCTCCGTGGAAGAAAGTTTTGAGACTCAGTCGTAAGAGCAAGTTAAACCTTAGGTTCATTGGGCCGTATCAAATTTTAAAGTATGAAGGACTGGTTGCTTATCAATTGGAGCTACCTCTAGAGTTAGACCGTATCCACGATGTGTTTCATGTCTCAATGTTGAGGCGATATCGGTCTGATTCATCTCATGTTGTCTCTATTGAAGAAATCGAGGTTAGGTTGAATTTGACCTTTGAGAATAAGCCGATTCAGATTGTGGATCATGATATTAAGATTCTGAAGAGAAAGTCCATTCTTTTAGTGAAGGTTTTGTGGCGGAATCATAGCATTGAGGAAGCCATGTGGGAACCTGAGGACTCGATGCATCAGTATTATTCTCATATGTTCTCATCAAGTAAATTTCGAGGTCGAAATTTCTTTTAAGGGGTAGATTTGTAACGTCCTGATAATTTATTTCTGTTTCTGTAAAATCTGACACAAATGTGTATCTATTTCAATGGTTAAGTGTTCTAGTTAGATCTGAGAGGTCTTGGGTTCAAACCATAGTTCTGTTAAATTTTGTTATTTTGGAATTAAGCCTTATCCTTATTCAGTGGGTTTATATTAAATTTCCTATAAATTCATATCAGAATGAGCCTACTGGTTTAAGTGGTAAGGGAGTTAATGTGTTAGATGTCTTGTATTCGAATCTCTGTGCAAACGTGAATGTTACTCTTTTTGCTCAGTCTCCTGATAGAGTCTTGATGGAGTTGGATTCTGAGAAGTTGGATGTTAGTGGATTAGTGGGGAGTAAACTAGGGGATTTGGAGAGATTTTTTGTGATTTTTCCTTTTGTTCAAATTTTCTCTCTCCTCTAAGGGAAAATCTGGCGTCAATTTTTTTTGTTCTCCCTATATCTGACATTTTTCTTTTCTCCTTCTCTACAAAATCTCTACTCAATTTTTTCTTTGATTTGATTCGTAAATTTGTTGTTCGATCGTACTGTTGTTTTTGGCGGGTTCTTCTTTTTTATTCGGTAAGTAGAATTTTGTTGTCACTTTCAATTGGTGTTGAAATATTAGTAGTGTGTTGGGCAACTGTTAATTGGTGTTTTATTGTCGTAAGCTGGTTTAGGTGAAGGCTGTGAGGCTGGAAGTTTCACGACTACGAATTGATTTGAGATGTGGTTGTATTACTAGCGGTAAGTTGACTTTTGCGCTTTTGGTTAAACCGTATTAGACTCTTAATTTGGTTGCTAAAGGTATTGAATACTCTGTTTTTAGGTTTCAGAAGGCTCGGGAGTGGTTTCACATCAAATCGTTACCAGGTGTGTACCCGAAACGTAAAAAATAAGGCTTCAGCAAAAGCTGAAAAATGATTTTGTCGATGTCACACGGGCTTGTGGTCGCCTGTATGGATGGCCGTGTGCAAGACACGGTCATATGGTCAACGAAAGTATGGCCATATGCAGCACACACCCATGTAGTGGATTGAGTGTGGTTGTGTGGGCCATACGGGCTAAGTAAGCTGGGCGTGTGGGCCACACAGCCGTGTGGGCCTATACAGGCATGTCACACGGGCGTGTGAATTTTAGGCCCGGCCATGTGAGCCATACGAGCAAGGCCAATCTGGGCGTGTGGGCCTACATGGGCATGTTACACGGATATGTGGGCCTATTTTTCTGAATTTTCCCTAGGGTTACACAAGTCATACCAATCGACTGTGGGTCTATCATAGGGTCGGTAAGGGCTAATCAAACCCCAAAATTGTAGCTCTGATAGTCTGATATTATGTTCTAGGTATGATAATGCTATGCATGTCAGATTATTCTAATATCTGTACATAAACATGATGAGCACGTCTAGTATGTTGTTATGTATCAGTTTCTGTATATGATTGTGGGATGGGATTTGTATATGAGGAGGAAGTATTCTGTTCGGCGTTACATGCCTATATTCTGGCAGCTCAGCTGCATATTATTTGATATGTGTCTTAATGGCACGACATGGTGTGTAGGGATGGGTGAGTGTTTTTAATCCCACATTGTGTGATGGGATGGATAGAGTTGGTGTGTAAAAGATAAGGGTAGGATTTCTGCATATCTGTTTCTGTAATCTGAATCTAGATCTGAATCTAAACCTGAATCTGTATATGCTTCTGATTGTGTCTATGATTCTGTATGTTTGCATGCTTAATTCTATTGGATTACACACTGAGTTTATGTAAACTCACATCTGTTTATCTGTTCTGTTCGGTAATCCACAGATTTAGGCGAATTGGTGCGGCAGAGACTCAGTGGTGACAACTTGACCGTAAACTGTTTTAAGTTATTAAATTATGATTTTATTTACGATTTTGGTTTTATTCTGAGAGTTGTAATTTCTGGGACTCTCTGGACTTTATAATTTTTAACTATTGATTTTTGGTTTGATAATAATTTGCATGCCTTGATAAATAATTTTATGAAATCAACGGTTTTTACGCAAAAGAGGTTTTTCTAAAATACGAATCTGATTTTTAAAATGTATCGATTTGTCTTCCGCTGTAAAATAGGTTTGGCAAATGAACTAAGTAATTAACGTTTTAGGAAATTGACATAAAAGATAAGTTAAATGACTGAAATGATCTTATGTAACTAAACCCATTCTCTATGACACCTTCAGATTCAGCCATAACGTCCAGGCCGAGTTTGGGGTGTTATAAATATAATTCAAGCATTAATAAAATGCATACAATAAACTCAAATTCAAACTCTAGTTATTTCGCATACTCATACTCATTAATTCCAAAAACTTCCATTGTCGAATGAAGCATGCAAATACCCCTTTTGCAAATTAATTCATTTCATATTAGCATTTAAAGTTACCATGTCATACCCAGTGGCGGAGCTAGAAAAAAATTCAAGGGGCCGAAATTAAATTATATATTTTTACAATAGTAAAAATTCAATTTCACCATTTTAATAATCTATATCTTTATAATTTTTAAAAGATTAAATCAAATATTTATTATTTTGAGGGGCCAAAGTGTAATTTGACCATTATTAATTTAAAATTTTATAAACTATAAAGGACCTAAATGAAAATTTTTTCATTTTAGGGGGGTCGTGGCCCCTACCTGGCCCCTTAGCTCCACCACTGGTCATATCATTCCACATTAGGTTACCAATACTTCCTTTTTATAGCATATCAAGTTGAAACATGATTTCATCAACCAATACATATAATCATTACCTACTATACTTTCTAATACTTACCCAACCATTTTCTATTAAATTCACTACCTACTTATTTAATTCATTCCATTACCATATGTGTGTGTGAGCATACATATGGCAAATGGAAAAATCAAACCATTCAACATTTGTAATAGAATTGAGCAATTCAAGCTAATTATCAAGTGCCAAACTTTATGCCATTTAAACATTCAATACGATCCATAATTCAAACATATATACCTTTGACATTAACGACACGTTTGGCTCACTAGAATGAGAATGTAATAGCTATGCAGTAGGAATGGAATAGAAACGTAATAGGTATTACATTGCTTGGTTGATTGAATGGAATACACTTGTAATAGTATTCCATTGTTTGGTTGGTTAGAATCATGATATAGAATAGATTTGAAAAAGACTATTTTATCCTTATCACAAATATTAATTTATTTACAAATTAAATTTATTTTTTAAATTTATTAAATAAAATATTGTTTTAATTTACTCTCCTCTCCTCTAAAAAGATTGGAAAGCCTATTTTTTCCTTCTCCCCACCATTTTTGGAAAACCCAAGTATTTTTTTGGATCGTTAGATACCTTCACTTTTATGA
The DNA here is from genome assembly GCF_025698485.1 of Gossypium arboreum. Lineage (NCBI taxonomy): Eukaryota > Viridiplantae > Streptophyta > Magnoliopsida > Malvales > Malvaceae > Gossypium > Gossypium arboreum. Next base: position 10,720,458 of record NC_069072.1, on the reverse strand, counting down.
CTTGCGAAATCTCCCATTTATCCCTAGCAAAAACGTTAGAACTGAAAAATGTAGTAGACTTGTCAAAGTTTATGCACTGCCCAGAATTCTCATCATATTCTTGTAAAATGTTTTTTATGACCATCGTACCACTAATTTGACCCATATTTAAAACCTTTCTCTTCAAGATTGAAAGGCCTTTGTTACAGAAGAGAAAGAAGTAAGGGCTCAAAGGGTCACCCTATCGCAACCCTCTATTTGGCCTAAAAGTATCACCCATTAATAATGATAGAATACGAAACAGAAGTAATAAGATGCATTACAAACCGTACCCAAGAACTTGCAAAGCCCATTCTCAACATCATTTTTTCAATAAAATGCTGCTCAACATGATTGTAAGCCTTGCTCATATCCAATATCCTTCTTGTTCTTTTTTTCCTAAAAGCATGTAAAAACTTCATAAGCCAAGAGTACTTTTTCTGTAATAAGTCTGCCAAGCATAAAAGCACTCTAAACCTCATAGATGCATGTTTCAAGATTTTTGAATTAGTAATTTTTGTTTTATAAGGACTTATTAATTTAAATGATTTAAACGAGGTATTAAGACTTCAATTTTATAAATCGAGCCATAAATATTTTTACAAATATTTACGTAGTTTCATTAAGGTAGTATTAAAGTCTCGTTAGAAAATTTTAATATTTTGATAGTTAATTAATTAAAAGGACTAAATTGAAAAAGGTGTAAAACTTACTAATTAAAATAAATAGTTATTAAATGGTTTCATAAATAAATAAAGGAGGACTTCAGGAGTAATTAAGCCCAAAATGTATAAGCAGAAAAAATAATGAAATTATGAGATTTAAGGGCAAAATTGGAAATAAAATAAAATTCAATAGCCAAAATGATATTTTAATAGTTTCTATACATTTCATCTCTAAATTTCAGCTTAAAAACACCATTGAAGAGCTATTAAGAAGCTGATTTTCTATTTTACTTCATGTGAGTTCAATTCTTGCCTTTTTCTTGTAATTTTTGTGTTTTTAAGACTTTTACAATTAGGTCCAACTAGATATTTCATTAATTTTTGATTTTATTGAAAATTTTGAAAGTTATCATTGATGAATACTAGATTTTTTTGATGAAATAAAATGGATTTAGAGCTTTAATTTTATTGTATGATGATTTTATAAAGTAATTTTGATAGATATTGATTTTAGGACTAAATTGTGAAAAGACTAAATATTAGGATTTGGTATTAAATTTATGTTTATAAAAGGCTGTATGATAGCCTAGAATATTTAGATAAATTGTAAATTGAGAAGAATTAGTTTATTTGATAGACTAATTAATAAGGAACTAAATTGCAAAAGTTGTTAAAGTTGGGGTAATTGTATAAATTTGAAAAATTGAGGGTATTAATTGTGAAGTGGATTGGAATTGAAATATATGCTAATAAATAAGTAATTTTATATTTTAGATCAAGAGTACGTAGATACTCGTGAAAAAGGAAAATTAGTGGAATAGTTCTTGAACTTCTATAAATCTTACAATTTAACTCATGTAAGTTTGTATGGTTAAAATTTAATAATTATTTTGAATTTATGAATGATATTATGTATTTAGTATAATGTTGAAAAATGGAATATTGTTAAATTATAAATTTGAAGTAAATATTTGGTTTAAATGGAACGCGAGATTGAGTACAATCGTTGTGGCGAAAGACGACAAATGAGGAATTGACAGCAAATTATCCAAGTAAACTAATGTTCAACGTTTATTGTGAACTTTCATGTTTACTTTCCGTTTAGCTCTTATGAGCTTCTGTTTTAACTCATATGAGTTTCCCTTCTGCTTTTTTGAGCTTCTGTTTAACCCTTATGGGTTTTTGTTCAGCTCTTATGAGCTTTTGTTTAACTCTTATGGGTTTCTGTTTAGCATTTATGTACTGCTGTTCAACCTTTGGGCTTTTGAAAACAATGTGCTCATATCTGTAAGTCGTTCTCCGATTTGGTAAGATTTGGTAAGTGACGTATGCAATTAAAATAGGGAGACTTATTGTTATTATTGGTATTGGTCTGAAATAAGCATATTCATCGATTAAAGTTATGGTTGATAGGGAATTTACATTGAATAAATTTATTTTATTGATGGATTATAGTCGGTACGGTAAGATTTATGTTTAACCTATCGAACTTACTAAGTTTCATTAAGCTTACTTGTGTTATTTAATGTCCTTGTAGATTAACGTGACGTCTGGAGATCGGGTCAACATATCAAGTCACACTATCCAACTCATTCCAGTAGTCTTTAAAACATATATTATAGTTTATATGGCATGTATAGTGTTGGTATGGATTTGATTAAAGCTTGGTTTGTATAAATGCTAGGAGTGAAGTTTTATTTAAATAATCAACTTATATATATATATATGTTGATTTAGAAATGAAGTAAATTAAAATGTGGATGTGAATGATATATGCTTGTATGTATGTAATTAGTAGTAAATTTTAATAAATTAATGAGATGGATAAAATAGGTAAGTTAAAGTATTTTAATATATGTGATGTTATGTTATGTTTAAAATATGATTTTGATTTGTTTTGATTGCTTGTTTTGGATGTATTGATGTATCAAAATGTTGTGTATAGGTTGATATCAAAATGGGTGAGAAATGTGGCCTTAAAATGACCTATTTTTGTCCATACGGGTGTGTATCTTATTTATGTGTAACACACGGCCTAGCACATGGGCGTGTGATTTGGCCTTGTGTCCCCTGCATTTTTAAAATGTCAAAATATAAATACCCAGTTATTTTCACACAGCCTAGTACACGGGCGTCTGACTTGGCCATGTGACCCCTACACTTTAATTTCACAAATTAATATGCTCACACGGCCTAGCACATCAGCGTGTGGCTTGGCTGTGTGACCCAAGTCAGAGTTACACGGGCATGGACACGGGCTGGAATACGGCCGTGTGCCTCACATCAAATGTCCACATGGCCTAAGACACAGGAATGTCTTTTGGCCGTGTGAACCACACAACTTGACCACACAGGCGTTTGTCCTCTATACCTAAGGAAAATTTAAAATTTTGGAAAAAATTCTCTAAGTTTTCAGTTTAGTCCTGATTCATTTCTAACATAAATTTTGGGCCTCGAGGGCTCATATAAGGTACGATATGAGTGATTATTATTAGTTTCTAATATATATGTTAAATGATATGAAATGTTCGTAATTGATTGAAAAAGTCCAGTAATGCTCCGTAACTCTGTTCCGGAGACGGATAAGGATTAGGGTTGTTACATTTGGGATTAAAACAATATTTTTTCTATTCAAAGTTTCCAAAGATTTACCTTTGTTCAAAATATCGAAGTAGAACTGGCAAATATCTGTTCCCATATGTGCCAGTACTTTTGGAAGAACATCGCTAGGAAACCATCCTCTCCTGATACTTTAGTTGGGCCCATCGTCTTCAAAGATTCAAAAATTTCTTCTCCTTTTTATTATGCCTTTAGCACTCTATTTGTATCATCAGTAATACAAGTTTTGACATTTGCTAAAATTTGACTAGAATTACTTTCACATCTAGTCACAACAATGTTCGAAAAATAAGGTCGAGCAACTCTATCCATTTTTCTTGTTCAGTGATTAGAATTCCCTCCTCATTCTGCAATCCGTTAATTTGATTTTTTCGACATCGTTGAGATGTAAAATTGTGGAAAAAAGTAGTAATCCTATCACCCCATTTTAACCAATTGGCTCATGCTTTTTGCTCTCAGTACCTTTCCTTTTTGTCAACCTTCATATTAAGATGTAATTTAACATCTAATAATTCTTCCAACACGTCATATGTTCTATCTTGACTATCTAGTTCCTCTATTTTTTTCTTCAGCCTCGACGTTACCCTCTTTATTTATGCTTTTATCTTATCAGCCCATTTCTTTCAATCTACCTTCATACATTCTAGCCTATCAATTAGCTCCCCAGAGCTAGAATCCAGACAGCTTCTTAACTACTGTTTCACAACTTTTCTATGCACCACCAAGCTTCAAATCAAAATTGATTTTTTGCTCTTTTATTTGCCCCTTGATCCGTTTGAATGAATGAAGGGTATTGATCGAAAAATGAATGAGCAAGATGCCTCAAGGAGAAATTCAGGAAATTCTGAATCCAATCCACGTAAACCATGGGCTTATATAACCAATGTCCTCCAAGCTATAGTCATCCAACGCTTTCCTAAACTATTCTATTTTTCTCTCATCTCTAGGAGCTCCTCATTTCTTCTCATAATCAAACAAAATGTCATTAAAATCGCCACTAACAAGCCATGATAAATGTCAACCATCCTTCAAATTTTTTAATAGCGTCCATGTTTCCATTTTGTTTCTACTATCTATATAAATTCAAAATTAACTCTTTTATTCCTCAATTCATTCAATTTCATCCAAAGCACACAATTTGGGGCATTTTACACATTAACCCCTATAATTTCACATTTCTTACAATTTAGTCCTTATTTCACAAAATCAAAAATTACACAATTTCTTTCTAATTTCATGCTAGCCGAATTTCATATAGCTTCATATCAGTCCATACTTTCATTTATTTCAAACATTTAACCACACATTTTCCTTTTTTCACAAATTAATCCATTTTATGCAATTTCACTAAAAATCACTTTATAAAACATAATAATCTATCAACAAATACTTATTTTCCATCATCAAACATTTAAGAAATCAAGAATTCATCAATGGAAACTTTCAAAATCATTAAAAATTTCAAAAATTGAAGTATGGGCTAGCTAGAACACGAAGCAACGATCATAAAAACATAGAAATTATAAAAAAACCGAGCTCAAAACATACCTCAATAAAGCTTAACCATGGCCAAACCTTAAATGAGCTTCAAGCTTTCTTTCTTTTCCTTATTTTCGGTTATGGATGATAAAAGATGATAGAAAATTTGATTTTGTTTTATTAATATTAACTTAATAACTAATTTACCATTTTATCCCTTAATTAAAACATTTTAAAACACATAATTCGAGGCCATTTATGTCCATCTCCTCTATCAATGGACTAATTACAAAATAAGGTCTTTCATTTAATAATCCATGACAATTAAGCACTTTTAACAAGTGGAATGCAACTTTTGCATTTTACGCGATTTAGTCCTTTTTTCTCAAATTGAGCTATTAAACGATAAAATTAGCTCACAAAATTTTCACATACGAATTCACATGCTGTAAACACATAAAATAATATTAAAATAATTTTACGACCTCAAATTTTTGGTTTCGAAACCACTGTTTTGACTTTGCTAAAATCGGACTATTATAACTTTCCCACCTTAGGGATTTTCGTCCCCGAAAATTTTACCAGGGAATAGGTTTGAATATTGCTTTCTCATAGCATCCTCGGGTTCTCATGTAGCTTCTTCTACCCCGTGTCGATGCCATAATATTTTCACTAATACAATTCTTTTATTTCTCATCTCCTTGATCTCATGAGCTAGAATTCGGATCAGTTCTTCACTGTACGATAAATCTGAATGAATCTCAACTTCGATCGGGGAAATAACATGTGAAGGATCAGAGCTATATCATTGAAGCATTGATACATGAAACACATTATGAATCTTTTCTAACTCAGGCAGCAATTCCAACCGATAAGCAACTAGTCCAACTCGCTCGATAATCTTATACGGCCCGATGAATCTCGGACTCAATTTGCTTTTACGACCAAATCAAAGTATTTTCTTCCATGATGACACTTTCAAAAACACTCTATCCCCAATCTGAAACTTAATATCTTTCTGTTTCAAATCTGCGTAAGATTTTTGTCAATCCGATGCTGCTTTCAAACTATCACGGATCACTTTCAATTTTTCTTCAATCAGATTAACCCCGTGGATCTTATTCTTACTAAGTTCATTCCAGTACAACGGTGTTCTACACTTCTGACCGTATAAAGCTTCGTAAGGTGTAATTTTAATACTCGATTTAAAACTGTTGTTATACGTAAATTCAATTAATGACAGGTATCATTCCCACATACCTTCAAACTCAAGAATGCAACATCTCAACATATCATCGAGTATCTAAATAATCTACTCGGATTGGCCATCTGTTTGCGGATGAAAAGCAATACTAAAGTATAGCTTTGTACCCAGTGCATCTTGCAATTTCTTTTAGAAACGCGATGTAAATCTCAGATCTCTATCCGAAACAATAGAAATAGGTATTCCGTGCACTCTCACAATCTGAGAGATGTATAACTTAGCAAGTTTATCAAGTGAATAGTCCGTGCGTACCGAAATAAAATGAGCTGATTTAGTTAGCCTATCAACAACTACCCGAATTGCATCTTTCTTACTCGGAGACAGGGGGAGACCCGAAACAAAATCCATAGTCACTTTATCCCATTTCTGTTCGGAAATCATAATCGGTTGTAATAAACTAGACGACACTTGATGCTTAGCTTTAACTTGCTAACAAATCAAACATTTCGAAACAAATTCTGAAATATCATGTTTCATACCATGCCACCAATAAAGCTGTTTAAGTCATTATACATTTTCGTACTTCCCGGATGAACAGATAAACGACTATTATATGCTTCGTTCAAAATCATTTGAATTAACTCTGAATTCCTCAGAACACGTATTCAACCTCTAAATCTCAAACAATTATCAGAATCAACTTGAAACACTAAATCAGGGTTAGAATTACATTGAGCTCTTTTAGCTAACATTTCATTATTAGTCTTTTGAGCTTCATAAATCTGCTGTACAAACAACGATCTCACTTTCAATTCAGCTACAATCGAGCCGTCATTAGATAGAGCCAACTGAGTATTCATTGCACGTAGAGCAAATAAAGATTTTCGGCTTAATGCATCAGCAACAACATTTGCTTTTCTCGGATTGTAGTCAATCATTAGCTCGTAATCTTTTAGCAATTCTAGTCATCTTCGCTGTCGCAAATTCAAATCTTTCTAAGTTATCAGATATTTTAAACTCTTGTGATCTGAGTAAACATGGCATTTCTCACTGAACAAATAATGATGCCAAATGTTTAATGCAAACACAATGGCTGCTAACTCTAAATCGTGCGTCGGATAATTATTTTCATGCGGTTTCAACTGTCTCGAGGCATAAGCTATAACTTTGCCTAACTGCATTAAAACGCAGCCCAAACCATTCAATGATGCATCACTATAAATCACATATTCTTTACCCGATTCTGTCTGTACTAACACTGGAGCTTCACTCAAAAGAACTTTTAGCTAATCAAAACTTTTCTAACATTTTTCGGACCATTCAAACTTTATATCTTTCTGAAGCAATCTCGTTAATGAAGTTGCAATTATTGAAAAGCCTTTCACAAATCATCTATAATAGCCGGCAAGTCCCGAAAAACGATGGACTACGGATACATTTCTCGGAGTCTTCCAATCTATTATTGCAGAAATCTTATTCGGATCGACTCAGATACCCGATACTGATACAATATGCCCCAGAAAACAACCTTACACAACTAGAATTCACATTTACTGAACTTTGCATATAATTACTTATCACGTAGAGTCTGCAATACAATTCTCAAATGCTCAGCATGTTCAGTTTCATCTCGTGAATATATCAAAGTATCAATAATGAACAAACAACAAGTCGATCTAGATACGGTCTGAAAATAGGGTTCATTAGGTCCATAAAGATAACAGGTGCATTTGTTAGTCCAAAAGGCATAACTGAGAATTCATAGTGATCATACCTCGTTTTAAAACCTGTCTTTGGCACATCAGAGTCTTTAACTCTCAATTGATAATAACCCAATCTCAAATCTATCTTTGAAAACAATGTAGCCTCTTTCAATTGGTCAAACAAATCATCAATCCGCGGTAGAGGGTATTTGTTCTTGATCGTCACTTTATTCAACTATCGGTAGTCTATACACATTCTCATAATGCCATCTTTTTTTTTTTCAAAAACAATACGGGAGTACCCCAGGGCTAGAAACTCAGTCTTCCAAAACCTCTATCCATCAGTTCTTGCAACTGAGCTTTCAATTCTTTTAACTCTTTTAGAGCCATTCTGTGCGGAGCTATTGATATTGGAGTTGTACCTAGCACTAAGTAAATGCCAAACTCAACCTCTCGTATCGGTGGTAATCCTAGTAACTCTTCAAGGAACACATCTGGATACTCACACACAACTAGTACTGATTCGATTTTCTTTTCAGTCACTTTCGTATCTAGCACATAAACCAAGTGAGCTTCACAACCCTTTCTCACATATTTCTGAGCCAATATCAATGAAATCACTGTTGGCAAACCATTCAGATCATCTGACTCAATCCGAATAATTTCATTATTCTGGCATCTCAAATCAATCATCTTTCGTTTGCAATTCACAACAGCATCATGCAGCTTTAACCAATCCATACCCAGAATTATATCAAATTCGTTAAATGGTAACAACATCAAATAAATCGAAAAGTAATTATCCCGAATCATCAATGGACAGTTCTTGCACACTTTATCAACCAACACGCACTAACCTAAGGGGTTCGATACTATAATTACAAATTCAGTAGACTCTACAGGCAAAGTCTTACTAGATACTAAATTCACACATATATACGAATGAGTTGATCGTGATTTATCAATGCAATAACTTTAGTATCATAGAGAGTAAAAGTACCAGTAATAACGTCTGGAGATGACGCTTCTTCGCGAGCGCGAATAGCGTAGTTTCGTGTAGGTGCTCTAGTATCAGATCTCGCAGCAATATCTTCAGTCACTTTCTAGCTACTACTTACATTTCTTGTGTTTCTGGATGGTCTACCTCTAGTTGAAGTGTTACTCGGCCTCATATTCTATAATGTATCTTGCTTAGCCAACTCAGGACAATTACAAATATAATGATCCAATGATCCACATTTAAAGAGGGCCTAACATTCAATCTCCAATCACCAGAATGCATTTTACCACAATGTTTACATTCAAGTTGGTTAGGTCTCAGACTCCCAACACTAGCTATCGAAGTAGCTAGAGCTTTGACGCTCGACTATTGTCTCACTCGATCTCTGTTTGAATGCCCCACAGATGCATTGGAACGATTAAACGAGTCTTAGAATTTTTTCGACGCAGACTGATAAGATTTACTAGCTGATCTCTTTCTCGAATCTATTGCTTTAAAATCAGCTTTTCTCTTTTCTTTGCTAAGATCTTCAGTTTTACAAGCCCTTTCAACTAAAACAACGAATTTTTTGAATTCCAGAATCCAAACTAATAGCTTTATATCTTCGTTCAGTCTATCGACGAATCATTTACACATGATCTCTTCAGTAGAAACATATTCCGGAGCATATTTGCTCAATCGTACAAATTCTCTTTCATATTATGTCACTGTTATCTGACCTTGTTTCAACTCTAGAAACTCTTTATGCTTTTGATCGAGAAATCGCTGGGTTATATACTTCTTTCGGAACTCAGATTAAAAGAATTCCTGGGTGACATGTTCCCTCGGAACTACTAATATCAATGTTTTCCACCAATGATACGCATTGTCTCTTAACAGGGATACCACACATTTGATACATTCATCAGGAGTACAGGATAATTCATCAAACACTCTAATTGTATTCTCGAGCCAGAACTCAGCCCTTTCAGTATAATCATCAACTGTAGCCCGAAACTCTTCGGCCCCGTGTTTACGTATCTTATCCACTGGTGGCTTACTCAATCAAATCGGATCTAACACTTGAGGCACAACAGGGACTTGTTGAGGAATAGGTGGGGGTGGAGGTTGTTAAGCAACCGGATTCATTCGTACGAACTCCATGACCACTCACTCATCATTTAGAAGAAGGCTTGCTTAGCTTCTCCTTCCTGGCTACTAGAAATAAGCCTAGAATCAGTCGGCGCTAACCCTTGAGTGGGAGCGGGCGTATTACTTTCCACATCATTAGCTATTGCTCGTTCGGGATCCATTTGCTATAAAAAAATACATTTTAACTGTCAGGAATCATCAGACTATCACAGTTTATATATATAACATGTATAGCTAGACTCTCACACGCTACGTTAGTCCTAGAATTGAATAAACCGTAGCTCTGATACCAATTAAATATAACTCTCCTAACCTGTATCTGTTGCCGAAATAAGGTTAAAGGCATTACTATATAATACACCTTTCATATACATTTGTATAATAATACTCATAATTCATTCATCTCAATCACTTTGTCGCTTATAAGGTCCTAGGAGACCTTAAAACATGCTTAATAGTGGTTCGGGACTAAACCGATAGCATTCGTAAACTTTGAAATACATAGAAAATTTTTCCAACATTTCAGGGTCATACGCCCGTAACATTCGTAAACTTTGAAATACATAGAAAAATTTTCCAACATTTTAGGGTCACACACCCGTGTGAACAAGCCGTATGCCTCACACGGCTACCAGACACGCCTGTGTCACAGGCCGTGTGAAAACAGGGCATACATACTGACTTGCACCACATGGCAGAAGACACGTCCATGTGCTAGGCCACGTGAAAACTAAAGGGGTTACTGACTTGGGTCACACGGCCGACCACAAGTCCATGTGCCAGCCCATGTGTCACACACTGTAGTAGACACGTCCGTGTGTCTAGGCCTGTCAAAACTGTAGGGTATACTGACTTTAAATCAAAAGGTACCCCAAGGGGCACACGGCCGCATAACATGACCGTGTGTCGCATACGGCTGAGACACACGTTCGTGTCTCTGCCTGTGTGGACAAAAATAGGCTATTTCCAAAGCTAATTTGCTACCCTATTCTCATGCTCACCTAACCATCAAAATGATATCATTTCATCATATATATGGGCAGCCAAAACATACCAAATCACACATAATTCATATCATTTCATAATCAACCATTTCACTACTTAAATTCTCAACCACAATCATGCCAAAACCATCAAACTTACATAACTTCTATATGCATTTCATCATCATCATCTTATCACCTATTTCAAGCTATAAAATTTACCATTTCAATATCATATAATCAAGTTACAACATACCATTATTCCAACCTTAATACTCCCATTTACAACTAATTAAAATAACAACCATATAACTATACCAAACAAGCCAACATATAAGGCATTATATACATCACATAAATAACTTATCAAACACATAACTTAAGCCAACTTAAATGACCAAATTCACACTAACATTTACAAGCCAAATCTCATGGCTAAAATCAAGTCTCAAAACAGACCACAATGATACTAGCTTATACATGCTATATACCATATATACAAAACTCCAAAAGTACCAACAAGATGATCGATAGTGCAATGACGTATTCCTGACGATCCCTGAGTCCAAGCTAGCTTTGATAATCTATAAAACAAGGAAAGAATACACAAAGTAAGCTTTAAAAGCTTAGTAAGCCATATACAAACAAAGCTATCACATGAATGTTTGCATTTCAATTCAAATAAGTTTAACATAGCTAATACCATTCAAATTCACAAACCTTTCCATTGAACATATATTTAATGTTTTAATCAAGTTCATCAAATATTTTCCCTTTTCAATATTTGTATGAATTTCGTACGTACCTAAGTTACTTAGCTCATTCACATATTCTTTCTCGACTTGACTTTGCCTGTTGAACCATTCGAAACTGTTAAGGATACTCAAAAATCACATAAAGCTCATACAATGCCATATCCCAGATATGGTCTTACACGTTATCACATATCGATGCCACTGTCCCAGACAGGGTCTTACACGAAATCGATTAACGATGTCAATGTCCTAGACATGGTCTTACATGTAATCTCAATACAATGCCAATGTCCCAGACATGGTCTTACATGTAATCACATCTCGATAACCTCATGCCATGACATTTGTATCCTATACTATTCCTAGGGTTCGTACGGGACTTTCGGATGTTGTAACTTCATCGATTCATGCTCGTACTTCTTCATTCGACATTCGTAGAAATTCAATGATAATAAAACATATATAATTCAATTCAAAGACATTTATTTGCATATAAACTTACCTCATAGTCGGAATAGACGAATCATATCGATTACTCGATAACTTTCGATTTTCCTCGATCTAAATCTGATTTCTTTCTTTCAATATCTATATAAATTTAAAATTAAATCTTTTATTCTTAAATTCACTCAATTTCATCCAAAGCACGCAATTTGGGGCATTTTACACATTAACCTACAATTTTACATTTCTTACAATTTAGTCCTTATTTCACAAAATCACAAATTACACAATTTCTTTCTAATTTCATGCTAGCCAAATTTCATATAGCTTCATATCAGCCCATATTTTCATTTATTTCACACATTTAACCACACATTTTCCTTTTTTTCACAAATTAATCCCTTTTATGCAATTTCACTAAAAATCACTTTATAAAACATAATAATCTATCAACAAATACTCATTTTCCATCATCAAAAATTTAAGAACTCAAGAATTCACCAATGGAAACTTTAAAAATCATTAACACTTTCAAAAATTGAAGCATGGGCTAGCTAGAACACGAAGCAACGATCATAAAAACATAGAAATCATTAAAAACCGAGCTCAAAACATACCTCAATCAAGCTTAACCATGGCCAAACCCTAAATGAGCTTCAAGATTTCTTTATTTTCCTTATTTTCAGTTATGGATGATAAAATATGATAGAAAATTTGATTTGATTTCATTAATATTAACTTAATAACCAATTTACCATTTTATCCCTTAATTAAAACATTTTAAAACACATAATTCAAGGCCATTTATGTCCATCTCCACTATCAATGGACTAATTACAACATAAGGACCTTTCATTTAATAATCCATGAGAATTAAGCACTTTTAACAAGTGTAATGAAACTTTTACATTTTACGCGATTTAGTCCTTTTTCTCAAATTGAGCTATTAAACAATAAAATTAGCTTACGTAATTTTCACATACGAATTCACATGCTGTAAACACATAAAATAATGTTAAAATAATTTTACGACCTTGGATTTATGGTTCCAAAACCACTGTTTCAATTTAGCTAAAATTAGGTTGTTACAACTTCGCGTATCCAACGCTGGAATAGGGTACGAGGCATTACTGGACTTGTACACAGGCAATCATACAAAACCGAGACGTAAATTTCCATCCAAATTTAAAAATTTTCATATGCATTCATATTGTCCTTATAACGAGCCTACGAGGCCTAAAACATACATTGGAAGCAGTACGGGACTAAACCGAGAACTTTAAAAAATTTCACAACACTTAGGAAATTTTCATGTTTTAAAAGCCACATGCCCGTGTGGCTTGGGACACGCCCGTGTGGCCAGCCCGTATGGTCACACACGCCCGTGTCCCTAACCTGTGTAACTCTATGTGTGTCACCTAGGAACAAATTGAAGTCACACGGCCAAGTCACACACCCGTGTGCTAGGCCGTGTGATCGATTTAAAATTTATAATTTTTCAAAAAATAGGTGCAGACTTCACATGCCCGTGCCTAAGGCTGTGTCATCTACATGGCTGAGACATATGCACATGTCTCTGCCCGTGTGCCCAATTCTGAGCATTCTGTTTTGCAACAATTAAGGTGCAGGGGACACACAGCCGGAACACACGCCCATGGGGCAAAACGTGTAGACAAAAATAAGGCTATTTACCAAGCCATTTTGTCACCCTTTAATGCACTCACCTACACAACAAAACATAACACCGATCCAAGTAATTACATTCAACCAATTTAGCCACAATCAAGACATCCATACATCATTCACATGCTTACCATTTATCACATACAAACATCACATATCTATCAACTTAAACCATGCAAATTTCTACTTAAACCATGCAAATTTCTACATCCATGAAATTATCATCATATGCATATATCCTTAAACCAATATTAGCCAATTTCAATGGCTATTTACACAATGAGTTATCAACCAACATAAGCCAACACATTTGGCCAAATTAATTATGACACAAAACAAAATGACCAAGTCCCTATACATGCCATAAATCAAAATACTTGAATTCAATGGTACCCAAAATAATCAATTGATAGTGTGAGTGGATCTCCGACGGTCTTCGATCCCCGAGCTGTCATGGTAACACTATAAGACAAGGGAAAAGAAAGGGGAGTAAGCTATATAGTTTAGTAAGTTCCTATGCAAATAATAAGCATCATAAACACACATTTAACATATAATTAACATGATGCTAATTGGCATACATATTATTAAGATCTTATAATCATAACTTACTCAATCGTAACCTTACCGAGGGTTCGTCACAAATCGAGTTCATTACGTATGAGTTTTACGTACATACCTGAATCATCTTGAATTAGATTTACACACAATTCATCTTTGACATACTCATTAAATTACCCGTTATGTGACAGCCCTAAATTGACCCTAGTCGGAAAGTGGTTTCGGGACCACAAAACCGAGTTACAAAAATAATTAACCGTCATATTTGATGCTTATTATGTGTATATATGCATGTGTGAAAATTTCATGTTTGAATTTAGTCAATTGCATGTGAATTTAGTAAATAGGACTTATGTGTGACACTTTTGAAATGTGATAGGTTAATCTATAAGGATCTATTAGTGCATGTTATGAAAATAAGGGGTTTGCATGTCAAATTTCCACCTATGACAAGTAGTGGCCAGCCATGATGGGTTATATACATGCAATATGTATTAATTATTAGTTAGTAGCTTTATATTATATAACATAAATAAAAAAAAGGAAAAAAGTAATTGAAATAAGGAAATGAAGGGTGATGAAAACAAAGCTTGAGTTTCTTCCTTCTTGGCCGAATGTAAAGAGGAAGATGGGAGAAAGGCATTCGGTCATCTTAAGTGAGCATTAAGGTAAGAAGTTATGTTAATTCTTGAAATTTTGGTTAATCTTGAATGAGGTATCAAGTTATTTTAGTAACCCATGTTGAATTTTTGATTGTGGGAATGAGTAGGGCTTTCGGCTATGGTAATTAATAAGGGTGATGGTTTTTGTTTCATGATAAATTTAGATGAACAATGGTAGATGAGTGTTTGAACTATACAAATGAGCATATGTGAGCATTGGGTGCTAAGGGAAAAGAATCGGCTACCTTATTATGTACCAAGACCGAATGTGAATTTGATTATGTTTGAGTAATTTATGTACTTAAAATTGATGTAGTATAAGTTACCATGTTCTTGCCGAATATGTAATTGATAAAGGAGGAGTTTGTTATTGAACGTTAGGCTAAGTCCCGAGTGGATGGATGAATTGATAATAATTGTGTATAAAGATTTGCTTTACTATGTCTTTGTTAACAAGATGAGAAATGAGTTAAGATGGTCTTGTGATATGGTTGCTAAGTGGTATGGAAATGTTTGGTAATGACTAGCCATTGGAATGGCCAATCATGGTCCTATTGGTGCTACGTATGTCATGGCTAATCGGGATTTCCCTTGAAAATAATGTATGTCAATTTGCTAGTTGATTCATGGAAAATTATGAAATAGGTAAAATCTACCTTAAAATAGATGCTGACAGCAGCAGTGATGTAAGTTGGAAAAATCACTAAAAATTGTAGGAATGTAATTAAATAATGAATAAATTATGTAATCGAACCTTGATGAGTCTATTTTCATATGGAAGAAGCGAAATGACCATATGAGCCGTATTTTATGAGATGTTTAAGTTTTCGTGAAACAGGGCCAGAACGGTTACTGGATCCCCTGTTTTGACTTTGGAAATTTACCATAAATTAAAAAGAAATAATTAGAAGTCATGCTTTATATGCACAGATTCCTTTTTGAGTCTAGTTTCATTAGAGACAAACAGCATAAGTATTGAAGCCCTGTGCAGGGAGATATCTAAGTCGTAATGCATCAAGGTCAGAGTAGTCGAACCCTGAAACAGGAGAGAAGTTAACTAATAAACTGTAATAATTGGCCCGACCAAAAATTCTAGAAAAACATTTCTAGATGGATATATGAGTCTAGTTTCAGGAAAAATTTACGGAATCAGTTTTCGAGTTTTGGAACTCGAGATATGATTTTTAAGGTGACAGTGACGCAGTTAGCCAGCTTGTCTGGAAATTTTAAAATGAACTGTGAAAATAAATGAATTAAGTTCGTTAACACCTCGTGTTCGACTCCGGCAACGGTCTCGGGTGTGGGGCGTTACAATTCAAATGTTTGTTTAAATAATATTCGGTTTATTAGTATATGTATAATTAGTTAAAGTGTAAACTTTGCATGTGTATTAAAGGTTTTTATGTGATATTCGGCCTTGGGAAATCTAAGCTTAAAAAGGTTTGAATGTTAATTGGGTTGTCTCTTTAATGGCCGAATGTGCTAAAAGCTAATGCATGATTTAGTTTAATCGATGTAATGATACAAATTATGATATTTACTTGTGGTTTTGAAGTATAGAAAATTTGTTAAGTTGATTAAGTGGTTGCCGAATGTAAAATTTAGGTAAGGAAATGTGTACAAATAATATTTGTATGGATAATTGGTTTAAAGGGGTCGGCATTATACATTGTTGATATGGTGCTATTAATGTAAAGCACTTTAGCATAGACGTATATACATATGGTCACTTAGAACGTATTGAGATGGCCGAATAAGGCTAACGATGAGTATGCTTTGATTTTCTATAATACTTAGTAATTTGTTTAAGGTGATTAAAGATGTGTACGATTATTTTATATTGAGCTAAAAGTAGTTATATGGCCTATTAAATTTCTTGTGGTATTCGGCCATAAGCAAGCACAATGGGATTTTAATAAGTTAAATTTGTTTTAGACTAAGCTCAAGAGCTTAAGGAGCCTAATTCGGATAAGGGAAAAGCTAAACTAACCAAATAGTCGATCCGTAGTCGTTCGACGATATTCGAGGTAAGTCTCTAAGTAATTAAACTTATTTTGAGTTTTGATTAATGGATACTATTATAGAAATGGCTAAATTGAAAAATATGACGTGGCCATGATATGTTCTAAGGCCGAATGGAAAATTTTACGTATTTGAATCAATTTACTAATGTGATTTTGTACCCAAGACGAACTAAAATGACAAGGCGTAATATCTAGCTTAAGATCGAATGGCCAATGTGATGAATGTGAAAGTGTGTATATGTGATAAGGCCGAATGGCCAATGTGATATATGTGTAAGTGAATATGTGATAAGGCCGAATGACCAATTGTGAAAAGTGTGCAATATTAGATATTTAATGAGGCAAAAGTTAGTAAAAATATAAATATATATTAAATGAATTGTGCTGAGATTGCATCCGGGTTAGAGACCCGCTGGCTTCATGCTGGGATTGTATCCGAGTTTAAAGTCCCGCAGGCTTAATGCTGGTGAATTAAGTAAGATTATGATCTTGAATGTTCGCAATGAGCTACCATCAAGTAAGTACTATATATAACACCCCGTACCCGAGTCCGTTACCGGAGTCGAACACAAGGTGCACACAGACTTAACTTAATTGTTTTCACAGTCCATAAATAAAAAAAATTTCCAGACAAGCTGGTTACTGCATCACTGTCGCCTTAAAAATCATATCTTGAGTTTCAAAACTAGAAAATCAGTTTAGTAATTTTTCCCTGAAACTAGACTCATATGTCCATCTACAGATTTTTTTCTAGAATTTTTGGTCAAGCCAATTAGTACAGTTTATTAGTTAAAGTCTCCTATGTTACAGGGGTCAACTACACTGACCTTCGCGCGTTACAACTTGAATATCTCCCTGTACAGGGCTTCAATTCTGATGTCGTTTGTTTCTATAGAAACTAGACTCAAAGAGGAATCTATAAATATATGGCATGACTCCTAATTATCTCTGGTTAATTTATAGCGAATTTCCAAAGTTGGAACAGGGGATCCAGAAACCGTTCTGGCCCTGTTTCACGAGAACTTTAATATCTCTTTACATATAACTCATATGACCGTTTCGTTTCTTCCATATGAAAGTAGATTCATCAAGGTAATTTAAATAATTTATTCCCCATTTAATTCCATTTCTACTATTTTTAGTGATTTTTCAATCTCACATCACTGCTGCTGTCAGTATCTGTTACTAAAGCAACTATGCCTATTTCATGATTTTTCCTTGATCTAACTAATAATTCATCATGCATATTACAAATTATGATCATGACTAGCCATGCCAAGGGTTAATCATCACCGAGCATTTCCCTACTACACTATTACCAAATCATGAATTTAACACCGGAAATAATTACCAAATCATGAATTTAACACCGGAAATAATCAGCCATGACACATGGCATAATAATCGAGTAGGCCTCGACTAATACTCAACCAAAACCGAATTACCAAGACTTGTGTCCAAACATCATAGAACCAAATCCAGCCGAACATTATGCCATTTTCGTATGGCTAAAGTTTACATACCCAATTTCAACAAAACATAATAGCCTATACATGCCGAAATGTTCTCCTAGACCAACTAAAAAGAAGATACCAAAAGTTGCTAGCCGGTGTGATGACTTCGACGACGGTCCCGAGCACAAAAAATGGATCAAGAACCTAAATAAGCAACAAATAAGCACACCAAATGAGTACATAACTCAGTAAGTCGTAAGCACTACTCTACCGTCCAACAATAACAATCATAAGTGAAAAACAAATAATACGAAATCAATTTTTCCAACCATAACAAACTATGCTGCAATTTCTTATATTTTTGGTTCGATTTCATGCCAAGTCCTTCAATCAAATCAAATGCCAAGTCAGCCCAAACGATTTAGATCCATTTCCTCAAGTTTGGAACAACGATGCACTAGATAATTTTATGCATACACCGCACAATCTCAATTTCGATATTTAGTTAGTAGCTCAATCACTTACCTCGTTCATGCACAATTTATATCAACAACCGAATGTTGCACACATAGTGCTTATTATGTTCGCACACATAGTGCCATAGTAAATCGCACACATAGTGCATTTGAGATTCCCTCATGCTTCAACCTCCCAATCGGCACACATAGTGCCACATAATTTTGCACACATAGTGCCCTATGTTGTTTCATCATGGTAAAGCAATTTACTTAACTCAAATTGTACATATGGTCATATTATTAAGTAGGGGAATCATTCTGAAAAATATCTATCCAAGGAGTTCTAGCAAAAGTGCTTAGGACTTACCTTGTGTTGGGTATAACGGTTCCGACTCGGCTACTCGATGTCCTTGGCTTTGCCCTTGCTTGATTCCCCTTCTTTAACTTCTCGGGCTTAATAAATAAATTAACTAGTTTAGTCATCTTGCTAAACATTTATAACTCAACTACACATGCATATGTATGTTTGTATATTCGGCAACCACTCTTACTAATTACCCATTTAGTCGATTATACACATAGTTAAAGGTAACATCACGAATGGGCATACTTATGTATATATATATATATATACATAACCGAATGTGCACCAAAATTTGATTCAACATCACCTACATACTCACTTTGATGGCCGAATATATATACATGTACAATGTCATCTATAACATCATCTAAACACCTAACTTCTTCTCATGCCCACTTGATCGACTTTTTTCCCAATCTAGCATAGCTCCACCTCTATTTGTAATATCATATAAATCCCCATGTGACTACATTTCTTAAGTTTAACATCTTAATGCCCATTATAGCCACTCCCATAATCTAAATCTAAAAATCGGCAACATCCCCTTTCAACTATGTTAGCCGAACCCTCATCCTCTTCTTAGTCCTACATTCGGCACCTCCAACACCATGACTTAACAACTTCAACTTTCATGCTAACATAACAAGCAACTTAACACATCCATATAACTAACACATTAATAGCAGCAAGGTATCAACTAAAATTTTTAAGCTTCTTTGTCAAATCCCAACTCTCCAACAACCCCAAATCCAACCATGGGATAGATGGAATTCAAACTAACAACCAAAAATATACATGAATTTAAAGGGATAACTTCAACATACCTCAACCTAGATGCAATTATGGCCGAATTTCTCCAAAGATTTTCTCTCCTTCTTTTACTTGGTTTTTCGGCTAAAGGATAGCAAGGATGAACACACATTTTTTTTTGTTCATTTTCTTATTATTAATCTTTATTTCTTCTCTATTGTAATTACTCACCAATATTAAATAATAAATAACATAACCTTGGAAGAATGAAGCCATGCTTGGCCGGCCACACAACATAGTTTGGGGCATTTTGACATGCAAACCCAAATTTTCATATTTCAATGCTATTTGGTCCTTACTTATTTACCTATCAAATTTTCTAAGTCTCTCAACTAAATCCTTTCAAGCAAGATTCACATTCCTAAGATAAAAATTAAAACATCAAATTTTTATACAAGTACTACCACACATATAAGGTATGCAAATAAAATTTTAACTAAATTTTATGACTCGGTTTTGTGGTCCCGAAACCACATTCCGACTAGGGTCAAATTAGGGCTGTTACACTATACATTTAAGATGTTCAGATACATATTACCTCCTCATTTGTAAGTTTACCTCAAAGTGAATCACTAGCATTCAAGAAAAACGTATATGTGATTGATTATTATATTGCGAAAATGAGGATGACCTAATCAGTCTTGGTATGCTTGTATAATGTAGTATATACTAAGCTTTCATGTATGTACTCGTGTACATTCGGGCAACGATTCGGTGAATTATTAGTATTAAAGAACGATACATATGTGGGAATGATTATTATATCTTTGAATAAGGGAATAATCTATTCGGTCAATGGTTGTTAGTATGACAAAGTATTCGATTTAAATTTATCGTATGAGCTTTAAGTAAAGAAAAGTAAGTGCTGAGATTTATATATGTAATTGTGCATATTCGGCCAAAAAGGCCTTATAAATTGAGAATAAATTGTATTCGGCTAGATGTACAAATGCAAGGGAAGGATTGTATTTTGTCAACCTACGTATATGTGATAAGGTTTATGTTTGGTTCTTTGCGTACCCATACTGTAATTCAATACATGCCACGTTGAAATACTCGAAAGTTTTGATGCGATTATGAAATAAGGAATTAAGTTTTTTTATATATATATATATATATATATATATTCATGTATGTGCATGAAACGAGTACGTTTGAGCAAATGATTATGATTATTGAAAGAGTATATGTTATGCTAAATGAGTAGTGACTCTATGAATCTACTCATGATAGATTATGATATTACTATGTGCTTCTAAATATGGAAACTAAACGTGGTAAAAGTATTATGTTTTAGTTTGATTGATTGAATTAGAAGTAGATATGACGTTTCTAGATGCGAAAGACTATGTGAATCAAATTTGGAAGAAATAGATAAACTATATATGCGTGCATGAGGTTTGAACTATTTGACGGAATGGTGAGATCTCTTGATATTGTTAAACGGGGTTTCTGCAAGGTCTAAGACGATGAGGCTTAGTAATGAAACGACAGTTAAAGATGTTCAATACATTAAGTTGGCCAGGTATGTATCAGGTACTTGTATGTGATTTTCAATTCGGATTAGATCAAAAGTATACAAAGCGATGCATATGTGAATAAGTGTATGAATGCAAATGTGACCACAGTCCATGTGACTATGATACATTTGGCCAATGTGTTATGCCATAAGAATGTATTCGATTAAACTATAATAGAGGCATTTAGATTGGAGTGTATTTATGAGCTAAGTGTACCTTGTGAGCATACGAATATTTGACCATTTTGGTCATTATCATGAAATAATTTGTGGTAACTAAATGATGTGATTATTGAAATTATAGTGCGTTATGGAGCTCTAGATTGACTTCATTGATTAGAAAAAAATTGAGCGATAAATGATAATTGAATTTGATTTTGCAAAATTATCGTTTTACTTAAGACTTACTAAGCTTATGTAAGCTTACTCCGTTTGTCTTTTGTCTTTGTTTTATAGATTGTGGACTCTGATTACCAGCTCGGGGATCGTCAGCACTTTATCACACTATCTACTATTATGGAAACCTTGTGATTTGGATTTAGCTTATGGCATGTATAGGATATATTATACTAGAATGATATCATAACTATTGTTTATAAGCCATGCGAATATGACATCCTTTGGAAGTCTACTTTTATAAGTTATAAGTTTGATCTTTGTTTGTGTTTAGAATTTAATTAAATGAACAATCTTTATTCACGAAAAAGAAAAAAAATGTTCAAAATTTTACTGTTTTGATCTGCTTCCAAATTTTCTGGTAACGCCTCGTCCTATTCCGGCGACGGTTACGGGATAGGGGTGTTACACGTTAAACCACCTGGAATACTAAAGGATATTCGGGAGTCCTGTACACACGGTACCATACCAATACAATAACCTAGATATGGTCTTACATATAATCTCGTATCGATGCCAATAGCCCAGCTATGATCTTACACGAAATCTCATATCGATGCCATATCCTAGATATGGTCTTATACTAAGTCTCATACTGATGCCATATCCCAGATATGGTTTTACACGTAGTCTTAGTAACACTCATGTCATGACATTTGTATTCTATCTATTCCTAAGGTTCAACCGGGATTTCACACTTGTCGTAACTTTGTCGAATACGTTCATGAGTCAATCACAATTTATAAAATAATAAAGTATTTAAAACATAATTAAAAAATGCATTATTTACATAAGAACTTACCTTGGTACAAAAATAGTAGAAATGAGACCTAATCGATAAACAATTTAATTTTCCCCCAATCTAGGTCCGAAACTCATGTCTTTTTATCTATAATAACAAATTAAGCTCATTTATTATTCACATTACCCAATTTAGTTCAAAAATCACATTATGAAAAAATTACGTTTTGCCCCTAAACTTTAACATTTTTACACTTTGGTCCCTAGGCTCGTAAATTGAAATCTATTTAATTTCTTCAAGACCCAAGCCTAACTGAACCTCTTTAATGCTTATAACAGCCCACATTTTTCATTTAATCACATTTTTGCATACATTTTATAACCTTTTTACAAATAGGTCTTTTTGACATTTTAATAAAAAATCACCTAGCAAAAGTTATTTATCATACTCCAAACATACATTTTCTACCATTAGACATAAAAATACACTAATATCCATCATGGGTAAAATTTTAGACTTTGATTATTTCTTAAATTAGTGGTAGAAATAGATAGATTAAGTTACAAGGATCTCAAAAACATGAATATCATTAAAAACGGGGCTAGAACAGACTTACAATCAAGCTTGGAAAATGAAAAAACCCTAGCTATGGTTCCCCCTTGAGAATTTCGGCCATGGGAAGAAGATGGACAAAATTTGACTTTTAATTTGATTTTTAATTCATTTATTAGCCAAATGACCAAAATGCCCTAACTTAAAACATAAAATTTCTCTTACTTCATGTCCATTTTTGTCTACTAACTTAAAAATGGTATAATTACCATCTAAGGACCTATAATTTAAAATTTCATAGTAATTAGACACCTCTAGCTTGTAGAACTCAAGTTTTGCCCTTTTTTTATAGTTTAGTCTTTTTTGCTAAATTGAGTGCTCAAATGTCAAAATTTTTGAATGAAATTTTCACAAAAACATTCCATAAAAATGTAGACCATAAAAATATAATAAAAATAAATTTTTATATGTCAGATTCGTGGTCTCGAAACCACTGTTTCGACTAGACCTAAAATCGGGCTGTTACATGGTATTTCCATAATTAAGATTCCTACCATCACCGTATTCTACTAGCCACCTACTCCTCCACGCTGCTGTCCTTCTAAATTGTGCCCTATGCGAGATATCCCATTTTCAGGTTCAACGCTTTAATAGAGCAATAACTTTCACTATGCCTTAGTTTGCCGCATAGAAAGCAAAAAATGGTGAGTTTTTCATATTCAAATTTGACATAGACAAACGTACCATTTGGGAGTGTGAGCCTATTCTTTCTTTTCAATGGTATATCCTCACCTGCATTATTCCTTTGTAACCCAATTGGACAGATGTTGTATCATAATCCAAGAGACCCCAATAAAATTACCTAACTATCTTACAACTACCTCAGACATGAGACCATGAGGAATGTCATTGATGAGAACCCAAAAATCAACTTCAGTTAATTGAACAGACAAAGGATCTTCCCCTTCTTTTAGCCGATGTAACACCAATAGATAAGAATTAAAGCTCCATGACCCATTTTTCTAAATTCGATCCACATCTACTTATAAATAAAACTGAAACAAGAATCTATCGTTCTCCAAATCTGACATTGAAACTCCCCTAATGGTCATACATTTGCCAGTGTCGATCCTATTGCTTGAAAGTGAGCTACACTTAAAGTGAGAAGCGTTCCCACAAAGCAATTTGCATAAGATGTTTCGCTATCAAAAGCTTCTACCCCTTACTGAATCATTTTGTCCTCCACATCCTCCACAGATAGACTTACTATTGAACCCTCCATTATTTAAATCATTTAGAGAAAACCATAAACATGAAAAACAAAACAAAACTGGGAAAAGAAATTCTTGCTATCAAAAGGAGAAAAAACATGTCAAAGATAAAGAGAAAAGTGTGTCAAAAGATAGTTTTTTTTTATACTTTAATTATTAAATAATATAAATGTTATAACTTATTTAAGGAAAATGTATGATTTTATTTACTTTCAATATTGATAAAGATTAAATTATTTTACTTTTTTAAAGAAACCAATTTATTTAATTTCGAATTTAAGAGCGACTAAATAAATTGTTTTTACCGTGTAACGACCCGATAGTCAGAGGTGTCGAAAAGTGCATTTTTAGGACTCCCTTTTCGTAAATTAGACTCGTAAATATTTATATAAATATTTACGAAATTATTTGTGTAGTTAATTAAATTTTGGATAGATAATTTACATGAATTAGGAGCTATTATGGTTCAATGACAAAATCCGCATATGAGTTAATAGTTGCACTATAGATTAAAATAACCTAAAGGGGGCTAAAGTAGCAATTAAACCATTTAATAAATGGTTGTGTATAGGTGGCCGGTTATGGTTAAGTGTAATGCATGTATATATATTTAATATATGTTATATTAAATAGTTAATAAGAATAATAGAAACATATAACAAAAGAAAGAATAAATAAATAGAAAAAGAGTTGCATGCAAATTAAAAAAGAAAGAAAAGAAAAGAAAGAAAGAAAAGAAGGAAAAAACGCACGTCTAGGGACCTAAAGGGTTCACGCTCAAATTGGTTAATACAATTTAATCCCTAAACTTGTAATTTTGACGTTTTTGGAATCCCGGTACCTAGGATTACCCGAACCATGTTGTAATTTTTAGCATTGTTCAAGATTTTAGATGTTGATATTGTTGAATAGTTTAAGTATTAGAGATTATGATAATACTCTAGAACGACATATTTTATGTGCTAATTGCATATTTATTTTGAGTATGATCCTACTAACTTGGGTTATTTTATGATCTTTATCTTTTAGGGACTTAATTGATGGCAGAAGTAAATTTAAGGGCCAAAAGCGTGAATTTGGAGATAAAGTGGGCCAACATGCCAAGTAGGAGAGAAGTGGTGCCAAAAATGCAAGCATAGACGACATATAACGGCTAAAATGCAAAAGAAGAGATTTTATAGCACAAGACTCTATTTTAATTTCAATTATATTAGGATAATTATTAAGGATTTTTATTTAGATTTAATATTAGGATTTATTTTCATGTATCGTTCTTTATCTTTAATTATTTTTATTTATTTGTATTTATCTTTTAGTATTTAATTAGGAATAGGTTTTCTAGTACTATAAATAGGGGATGGAGTGGCACATATTCGAAATCTCTTTTTTCTGAAAACATTCCCTCTCCCAAAAACTCTATCTTTTATTCTCTCCATATTTTCTTCAATAAAAATCTCATTTCTATAATATTTATTTTTCCCCAAAAATCATAAGCCACTAAACCAATCTAGTCGAAGGTTGTCGAAATTCCCCAAAAAGGTTAATGAGGCTTGGAATCCGCGCTTAAGCCTTCTCAATAGGGTATTATCGCTTCTCCGCATTACGGGGCTGACGCTTCCATCCATATCCCTTAATAGGTGATCTTTTCAATTTGTGCAAGGAACGACCGCTTTCTACGTTTTGGGAAGGTTGCACAGTCGGTTCGTTGGCTTCCTGAGTCAGAGGTTGGCGAATCTAAGAGAGAAAACGGCGTGGTATTCACTATTGGGAAGTGATGATCTAGCAGAAGATAGCCCCACAGAAGTGATTATTGGCTATAGTCAGGTTCTGCCAAATCTTAAGTCTAAATTCTTAGAGCTGGTGGTCGTAGGCGTCCTCTTCCACTATAACTGGCTTATCCTGCTCGAGAAGGGTTACTTAAAATCCAATGATTGAACCCAAGGCGGATCGAGACAACCGGAGGCTAGAATTTCGCCACATAAGAAATTTTCTATTTTCCCAAACTCTATTTATTTTCATATTCTCCATTTTAATTTTCATAATTTATTTAATTTTGCAATTTCTATTTGACTTTAAATTCTATTTTTACTTTATTTTGAAATTTTTAATTCTGTTTTTTTATTTATTTTTCAGGAACGCAGGTTTTCTTGGCCAAGAAATTGTCCAGGATTTTAAGAAACGAGCATTCGTACAATCCGGTCCCTGAGGATTCGACCTTACTTCCCATTTACTGTTATTACAACCCAGGATGGAGGGATCACCCTAACTTAAGTTATGGGGCCAATCCATAATATAACCAGCCATACCAAAATCGGGTTCCACAATAGCCACAAGATTTAGGTAATTCTCTAGAAACTTTGGTCCATAAATTAATAGCTAATGTCCTTGATTTCCAACAGCAAACTCTTAATTTCCAAAAAGAAACGAAGGCATCTATAAGAGAGTTGACCATATCAATTGAGAAATCAAACTCTCAAGGGAAGTTGCCGTCACAAACAGAACCTAATCCAAGACAACACGCAAATGCAATGACATTGCAAAGTGGAAAGGTACTAGAACCAATTCCTGACAGAAATCTTGGCCAAGATTCTGCCCAAGAAAAGCCCGAGAATGATGAACAGGTCCGAGCGAAACCCCCATTGCCAAAAATTCAACCTCCATTCCCAGGACAATTAAATCAGTGTCGAAAGGGCAAAGAAGATAACGAGATCCTTAAAACATTCAAAAATGTCGAGATCACTATACCACTATTGGATGCCATCAAACAAATTCTGCAGCATGCCAAGTTCCTTAAAGAACTCTGCACCAACAAACGAAAGTTAATAGGTAATGAAAAGGTAAGTGTTGGTGAGAATGTATCTGCAGTGTTACAGCAGAAAATGCCAGCGAAATATAAAGATAGGGGCATGTTTGCAATACCATGCAAAATAGGTCATTTAGGAATTAAGAAGGCTCTGTGTGATTTAGGGGTCTCCATAAATGTCATGCCTTTTTTTATTTATGAATCACTTAACGCGGGTTTTTTGACAAAGATAGGTGTTATCATTTAGTTGGCAGACAGGTCCATTGTGCATCCGGAAGGAGTCCTCGAGGATGTATTAGTGAAAGTCAACGAACTTATCTTCACTGCAGATTTCTATGTAATAAAAATAGAGGATAACGCTCCTGGGTCTTCAGACATCTTGTTGGGGAGACCTTTCATTAGTACTGTAAATACTAAAACTGGCGTACGAAACGGAACCCTCACGATGGAGTTTGACAGGGAGATCATGAATTTTAACGTTTATGGCACTATTAGTCACCCAAGTGAAGTCTTGGACGTAAACCGTGTCGACATAATTGACTCATCAATAGAAAAAAACTTTTAAGTCATCTTATAGAGATAAATCTAAAATGATGTTTGATGATTTTGAATTTGATAATAAATTATTGGCTCTTATGGATACTAAACTTCTATATTATATTGTGCAGGCACCAGATCCGAAAGTAAAACCACTTCCCGAGCATCTCAAATTCACATTTTTGGAGAATGATGAGACCATTGCCGACTTAAAAGGGATCAACCCCTTGGAGGAAAATATGAAACCAAGGAAAGAGATGCAAGGATGATTAAACCCAAATATGGTGGATGTGATAAAAAAGAGGGAATTTCCAAACCCATACGAACGAACGAAAGAATTCAGCTAAAACAACCCCAATACTAGTTGAGGCGTCAAACTAGCGACGTTAAACAAGCGCTTGTTGGGAGGCAACCCAACCTTTTTTTTTTACTTTTCTTAATTTTTATTATTTATTTCATTTTATTAGTATCTATTATTTTATTTTATTTTATTAGTATTTATTATTTTATTTAATTATTTATTATTTATTTTGGATATTAATAAAAATTCTCTTATTTTGTCTAGGTAAACCGAAGCATAAATAGGGAGCATAAGGAGAAAAGATAAACCTGCAGCCAAATAGCCCTAATCCTACAGCTAAACAACTCATATTTCACTCCTATTCTAGCGCGGAATAGCGCCTTCCTGCCCTAGATTACCCAAAACCTGCAGCCAAACAGCCATACTCCTGCAGCCAAACACCTCTTTTCAGCCAACTAAAAATCCCAAACCCTAAAATTTTAACCCACTTTTCCCCTAATTATTCCCTAGCTGTCGAAACTTCTCCACCACCCCTACCATCACTAATTTTCAGCCACCATGGTGAGAACCCGAAGCCGAGCCGCCGCGGCATGCGTCACCTACCCTATCACCACCCCTCGCCGCTTTGCCTTCTTCCTCCCTTCCGCATGAAACCACCACGCCATCGCTCTCCTCTCCGCTTGCGCTGTCCTCTCTGACAGTAATTACACGGGGAGTTCTTCTAAACTTTTCTTCTACCTATTTATTAATTTATTCCACATCAAGGACTATGTGTTTTAAATAGGGGGAGGCATTCCTCATTACTTATGTCGTTTTAGATGCTGATTTTTTTATTGTTGCTACTGTTTTGGTCGTTGTTGTCCATGTAATTTTTTTTTAAGAATATTCTGCCTCTTTTCATGACCAAGAATTTGACCACGACTTGCCCACTGTTTTACCCACATGCATGATTTTTGTCTACGGAGTTAGTTATGTTTTGCTTGTTCGATTGCATCTCCATTGTTTTATTTCTTTTAGGATGAATAATTATGATTAATAGAGTTAACCCTAATTTGCTTTTAGTAAATTTGATTAAGTCTAAATGAAATTGCATGATTAAAATATGTTCATGACTATTAAGGTGGTTGCTGAAACTTATTTTTGACACTTGATTGTTGATCCTAAGTCTTCCAAAATTAAAATTTCATTTAATAATAATAATGTTTCCGTGGTTATGAGTGCAGCTTAAGACTTGACTAGCTGAGTAACTGAGGTAGGGTGCTTGGGTTGTCATCCTATTTCGCATCAAAAGGTTGTGTGACGTGTTAGGTAAAACTCCGCTAACCGAAATTAATTTTTAAGAATATGTTAGGCTGAGTAATCGGGGTGAGGAGTTTGGCTGTCATCTTTCTTCGTGTCGAAAGGTTCAATATGTTCTTAAGAAAAATAAAAATTAGGAGTATGTTGGGCTGAGTAACCGGGGTAGGGTGCTTGGTTGTCATCTCTCTTCACGTCAAAAGGTTCAATATATTCCTAAGTAAAAAAAATTCATTAAAAAAATTAATTAAAAAAAGAAGAAAAAAGAAAAAAAAAAGACATATTAATAAAGTGTGGGGATTAAAGGTAGAAACGATTAAGGTGTCTTGATAGGTTTGGTAAATTACCTAATTTTCATGAAATAATCCAAGTCGATCTTAATTTTTGTGTGTGTTAATTGGAATACTTTTTCAATTTTACTTAAAGCAAGCTAAGGGTTCTCTTTATTTTTTATATGCATTTTGACTAATTTTTATAAAATTTTGGAGTAGTATTTCTTTCATGGCAGGATTTGATTTTCACAGTGGACACAAACCATACTTGAGGGCAAACATGGGCTAAGTAGGGGGAATTTGATAATACTCTAGAACGACATATTTTATGTGCTAATTACATATTTATTTTGAGTATGATCCTACTAATTTGGGTTATTTTATGAACTTTTATCTTTTAGGGACTTAATCGAAGGCAGAAGTAAATTTAAGGGCAAAAAGCGTGAATTTGAAGATAAAGTGGGCCAACATGCGAAGTAGGAGAGAAGTGGTGCCAAAAATGCAAGCATGGACGACATAAGGGCCAAAATGCAAAAGAAGAGATTTTATAGCACAAGACTCTATTTTAATTTCAATTATATTAGGATAATTATTAAGGATTTTTATTTAGATTTAATTTTAGGATTTATCTTTATTTATCTTTATTTATTTATATTTATCTTTTAGTATTTAATTAGGAATAGGTTATCTAGTACTATAAATAGGGGATGGAGTGACACATATTCAACATCTCTTTTTTTTGGAAACACTCCCTCTCCCAAAAACTTTGTCTTTTATTCTCTCCATATTTTCTTCAATAAAAATCTCATTTCTATTATATTTATTTCTTCCCCAAGAATCATGAGCTACTAAATCAATCTAGCCAAAGGTTGTCGAAATTCCCCAAAAAGGTTCATGAGGCTTGGAATCCACGCTTAAGCCTTCTCAACAAGGTATTCATCGCTTCTCCGCATTACGGGACTGACGCTTCCGTCCATGTCCCTTAATAGGTGATCTTTTCAACTTGTGCAAGGAACGACCGCTTTGTATGTTTTGGGAAGGTTGCACAGTCGGTTTGTTGGCTTTTTGCGCCAGAGGTTGGCGAATTCAAGAGACAAAACGGCGTGGTATTCGTCGTTGGGAAGTGATGATCTAGCAGAAGATAGTCCCACAGAAGCGATTATTGACTAGAGTCGGGTTCCGCCAAACCCTAAGTCTAAATTCTTGGAGCTGGTGCTCGTAGGCGTCCTCTTCCACTATAACTGGCTTATCCTGTAATAGTCGAATTTCAATGATGTCGAGAATAGTGGTTCGAACCACTAAATTCGAAAAATAAGCTCGTAAATTTATTTATTTAATAATTATGAGCCAAATGTGATTTTTGAGAGATTTTTAAATTAGTAATTTGTGTTTTATAAAGATTTATTAAGTTAAGAAATTGAGGAAAATAGGTATCGAGATCTTGATTTTATAAATTGAGCCGTAAATATTTTTATAAATATTTACGGAGTATCAATAAGGTAGTATTACAATTTCGTCAGAAAATTTTAATGTTAGGGTGGTTAATTAAATAAAAAGGACTAAATTGAAAAATGTGTAAAAGTTGCTAAAAGGATTAAATAACTTAATTTTCAAATAAGGAAGGACCTAAAGTGCAAATAAGCCCATAGGAGATATTTTAGGCAGCAATAGCTGAGAAAAATGAGGAAATGGGTGAAGTAAGGGCAAAATTGGAAATTTACCAAAATTAACTAAATAAAAATGGGACCAAATGGGAATATCTAGAATTCTCTTCAATTCTCTTCATTTTCATCATCTGAAAAATAGCCATAGAAGAGGGTTCAAGCTGGTTTTCATACTCTAGCTTCATGTAAGTTTAATTCTTGCTTTCTCCTTGAAATTTCTATGTTTTTGGACTTTTACAATTGGGTCCAACTTACTATTCATTAGTTTTTTATTTCATGGATAATTTTTAAAGTTTTTATGGATGACTACTGGAAGCATATGGTGAATAAACATAGAATTGAAGCTTTAATTTTGATATATGATAATTTTATCAAGTAAAATTGCTGGAAATTGATTTTAGGACCTAATTGTGAAAACGTTTGGAATTAAAGTCTAATGCTGAAATTATGATTTCCAAAGGTTGTAAAGTAGTTTAAAGTGATAGAATAAAGTGCTAATTAAGAAAAATAAGCTCAATTGAAAGGCTAATTGAGTAGGGACAAAATTGTTATTTATTAAAAGCTTAGGGGAAAATGGTAATAAACAGCTTGCACTAAAATAATTTTGGATAGCAGTTGTAGACTAAATTTGAAAAATCACTATAAATTGTAGAAATCAAATTAGAAGATTAAAAAAATATGAAATTAAATCTTATTGAGTCTAGTTTCTCATAGAAGAAACGGTGTAAGCAATGGATTTGTAAATCATGAGATATAATGAATTTTGTGAGACAAGGTCAGAATGAATTAGGGTTTCCCTATTCTGACTTTGAAAAATCATAAAAGAATTTAAGAAAAATAATTAGAGGCTTAAATTTATATGTCTAGAATCCTGAATGAGTCTATATTTAAGAAAAACAAATGGAAACATTATTCGAATCCTGTATGAAGAGATAATTAATTTTTAGTGAAGAAGGGTCAGAACTGTCAGATAGTAGAACATAGGTGACTTTAAAGAATAAACTGTACTTATTGGCTAAATCAAAAATTCTGAAAATTTTATGGTAAGAATATATGTGAGTCTAGTTTCAGTGAAAATTAACGGATCTTAATTTGGAGTTTCGTAGCTCCAGATATAAATAATTTAGTGACTATGACACGGGTGGATAGCTTGAATATTCACATAAGTAATTAGTGAAAATTATGGATAAGGTTACTAACAAGTGTGTTATTTATACCAAGGATGTGGATGGAGAGGAGGAGGAGGAAAAATATATGAATGACTTGTGTATAAATTGATTTCATGCCTGATTATAAACAATAAAAGTTGAATTGGTAATGATATAATGTTTTATTTCATACGTTCATTATTGAATTGTAAATATTGAAAAAGTATGAAAATTGAATTAAATGTTCAAATTGAGTGGAGCGCAAGGTTGAGTACTTTCGTTCAGTAGCTAAAACGAATTGGCGGAAAAGACCATGGTTGGACCATGGCAACATGTGATATGTAATTTCTGTATAAGACCATAGCTGGGCTATGGCATCGGAGAGATGTGATTATGTGCTACTGTATAAGACCATAGCTGTGCTATGGCATCAATATGTGATATGTGATCCGTGTAAGACCATAGCTGGGCTATGGCATCGATATGTGATATGTGATCCGTGTCAGACCATAGCTAGGCTATGGCATCGATATGTGATATGAGATCCGTGTCAGACCATAGCTAGGCTATGACATCGATATGTGATATGTGATTACGTGTAAGACCATAACTGGGCTATGGCATCTATATGTGAATATGTGTAAGACCATAGCTGGGCTATGGCATCATTATGTGAAGATGTGTAAGACCATAGTTGAACTATGGCAACGAGAAAACGAAGTACTCAATTCCGTATGACGTTCACTAATTTGACAAAGTTTGGTAAGTATTACATGGAACTATATGATATAAGGAAGTACGAGTTGATATGACATGAGTACAGAACTTGGTTGATGAATGAATTCATTTGTGATTATATAATTGTTCATCTTGAGTGCACTGTCTATATGTATTGATATTTCAAATGACTTAATGAATAAAGTTTCGACATGGAATAAACTGAACACGAGACAAATAATTTATGAAATTGAACTCGAAATTCATAAAGATAACGGTTATTGATATATGGAGACATGAGAAATTGATATATTAATATGGAATATGTTTGATAAATGTGTTCATTTATAATTATGGAATTATGTATCTCATGTGTACTATTTGAATAAAGATGATATTTCAAATACTTTGGTTATTTAAGCTCAAATATTAAATAGTATGAAATCAAGATAAGTTGTTATGAAAATATATTTAAATTACGAGATATGGCTGATTTATTAATTGATTAGTCAATGTTGGCTTATGAATGATATAACTGTAACTAGCCATTGGTATGGCTTGTATTTAGTAAGTTTGAGATTCAAATTATTATGATTTTATCATGATTGATATGGCTACGAAATGAACAAACGATGATAATTATAAGGCTTGGTTGAATACCTTAAATTGATTCATAAATGTATTAAAATGTTGGTGAAGATAAATGATTAAATGGGTAAGAAATATGGCTTGGAAAATAGCCTAAGTGTTAGCCACATGGGTTGAGACACGATCGTGTGTCTCAACCGTCTAAGGGACACGGCTTGAAGACACGGGCGTGTGGCCCGGCCGTGTGATTCAATTTGCATGCTGACGTCATAAACAGAAAGTTACACGTCCTGAGGATATGGGCGTGTCCTTATGTCCACACAGGCGTGTGACCCTGTTTTTTGGGAAAATTTCCTAAGTTTTCCCGAATCTTCTCAGAGCTCTCAGTTTAGTCTAAAATTAATCCCGATGTATGTTTTGGGCTTCGTAGATAAGGGATGACATGCATGTGTTTGAAAATTTTGAATTAAAAGAAATTTTATGGCCCGATTTTTGCATGTATGTGTATGTTTAGGTTCGGTAATGCCTCGTACCTTGTCCCGGCATCAAATACGGGTAAGGGGTGTTACATATCCTACTCGATGAGGGTTAGTTAAAAGCCAAGGGTTGAACCCAAGGCGGACCGAGACAATCGGAGGTTGGAATCTCGCCACATAAGAAACTATCTCTTTTCCTAAACTCTGTTTATTTTTATATTCTCCATTTTAATTTTCGTAATTTATTTAATTTCACAATTTCAATTTGACTTTAAATTCTATTTTTACTTTATTTCGAAATTCTTAATTCTGCTTTTTTATTTATTTTTCAGGAACGCAGGTTTTCTTGGCCAAAAAATTGTCCAGGATTTCAAGAAATGAGCATTCGTACAATCCGGTCCCTGAAGATTCGACCCTACTTCCCCTTTACTGTTATTTTCATTATTTTGTAGGAAATAGGATATATTTGGTGCTCTCAACGACCGCATCAGATTAAATAGATAGATTTTTAATATAGAAATTGAAAACGACTAAATTGTGGAATAAATTGTTGATTTTGAGTAATAGGGACTAAATTGAAAAAAATTCAAAATTAAGGTTTCGAATTGGAAAAGAAGAAGCTAAATTTAGTTGAGTAAAATTAGTATGAAAATATAAAGTTAAATGTGAAGGTTAAAAACTAGTCTCGATTTAGGGATTAAATTGAAGAATAAGCAAAATATAGTGTGAAAATTGAAAATTAATGTGAAATTGAATTGTGTAATATTAATGTATTTTAATTGTTTTATTCCGTAGCTAATGCCGTACCGGAATCCTCGAGTAAAAAAGGGAAGGATAAATTCGATGTCAAATAGCTCGGAATTTACGATTTGTGTTTCTATAATCCGAACTAAGTTATAAATTATTGCATTATGAATTGTTGCATATGGTAAGCATTTGAGGTGAGTACTTTTTACTTTGAAATTGAATTGAATTGATAGTCAATTGAAATAGATTGATTTGGTAAATTATGAATTTATATGTGATAATGTGTATGTATGTGAAATTGAGACATTGGTTGTATTGAAAGTGAAATGAAACTCTATTAACTGTATCAGGCTAAGTTGAATATAGATGGCATGTAATAAGATAGGAAGAGTTCAAGGATTCCTTTGACCTCGAGTCGATGAGGCATTGGGTGCCAATTTGCTTCGGTTTAACCAATGAGACACTGAATGTCAATTTATATAGCGCTAGGCGCAATTATTACTTCAGATTTATCCAATGAGGCACTAGGTGCCAAATTGTTGTGTTGGTTGGATCTATGTATCTGTCCGAGTCCGGGTCGTGTTAATAGAGAAAATAGACGAAAAAATTTATGTGTTCTATATTGAAATGACATGGTTGAGAAATGAAAATGAGTTGTGAAATGAAATATGAAATGGTATATTGTTGTGAATATGGATTGAATTATGAGAAATGGAATATGAAGTGATGAAATGAGATGGAACTTGAAATGAATTCAAGTATTGATCAAAGAGATCAATCATGCCATTGCATGAGTTGTAATATGCAAATGTTATATGAAATGCCATTAGTATGTGCTTGAACATGTGGAAATTTTAGTAGATGTGAATAAGGAATAAGCAAAATTATATTATTAATTTAAAACACATGTACATAGCTTTACTTGTTGCACTTTGCATTTTAATTACTTATATCAAGTTTATATTATTTTGATTACAGAAATACCATGAGTTTTACTCAATGTATGATTTTGTTTTCCGTGCACATGCTAGGTACTTTCCAACTTATCGTTGACTCAGTATCCAACAACGAATCTCGAACTCAAATGTGGTGATGTTATATTTTGTAATGGTATGTACCTAGGAGGTCTTTTGGTTGATAATGTGATGATAATTTGGATTTCAAGTGAATTGATGTTTATATGTATATATATATGGTTGTGGTTGAAGTTAGGTTTTGGTATGTGTTTTTAGTTTTAAAGCTTGATATCTTAAGTAGCTAGATATTAGTTCAATATTAGCAAATTTTGTATGGATGAAAGTCTTGAATGGTTGATGCATTGTTTAAATGTTTGAACATTTTCAAAAATGTGGTACCAATGAGGTTACATTGGTTAGGCATATTAGGTGATGGATTTGGTATATTTTGAGCATGTTTAATCATGTTTTGAATATGTTAAATGATTGGTAATTGAGTTGTTTAGTGTCTAAGCAAATAGGAAATGGTAATCTTGAGTTTTAAGGTACTTTTAAGTGCATACGGCCTTGTGTCACACACGACTGTGTGACTTAAGTCAATGAGTTACATAGGCTGAGACATAGTCGTGTGTCTCAAGTCAATGAGTTATACGGGTAAGGACACGGGCTGGAACACGGTCATGTGTCCCAACCTCGAGAGTCACACCATTTGAGGCATTCCACACTGCCTTGCTTCCCCTATTTTTAGGAAATTTTGAAAATGACCCTGAACTTCCAAAACTATTCCAAATTAGTCCCTGCCCACTTCACTATTTTTAGGGTCCTGTAGACTCGAAATAAGGGTTGTGAGTGTAACTTTTGTTCTGAATTAGAATGGATTAGCAAACCTAAATTAAGTGCATTCTATTATCATCATCGAAGATAAAGAAAATAAATAGTTGGAGTATGGACCTATACTCTGATGCTAATAATTGGAATAGTCTTGTGTGTAACCAACTTCTAGCATTCAAGAAGGGATAAATAGTGATAAGAGTGTACACAGTGGAAAACCAAGTTTAGTAATGATAAATAGTGATAAGAGTGTAGACAGTGGAAAACCAAGTTTAGCATTGCATAACATGATATATTATTCGATTGTATAAGATTGTAGTATGAAAGTATTAGATTGTTGTGACATGCTCATGTATATTATAATGTTAATGGCTAGCTTACATGTTTAATTATGATTGATTTTTTTTTTGATTTCTTAGTAATGCCCGTGACCTTAATCCGATGATGGAGAGGAGTTAGGGGTGTTACATACCATATATCAAATATTCTGTGTTAGTAACCCATAAAAAAAATCTCCTAATCCTAATAAATAAAAAAGAAAGAAAGAAAGAAGAGCTTCTAATCCTAAGAAAAGAACAAGAATCCTTAAACACTTGCTTACTGGAAGAGGGAAAAACAGGCATGCAACCATACAAGTTCAACGCCTCCATCTCCTCCTTCACAAACTCTCCTTTTTTTCCTCCAAAACTACCATTTTCATGACCTTTAAATACTTCCTCCCTTTCTCTCTATTGCCTCAATCCCGTTCTCCTAAACATTTCCCCACCCCCTTTAAACGCCTTATTCCCTCTCTTTCTTCCAAACCCATCCCCAAAAACCATTCTTTCTCATTCAGGACTTATTTTGTCTAATAGATGATTATATACATGATAATCTACACCACTATTCTATTCTAAATGTAACCATAATTACCGCATGCAATGCTTTTATACATTTTAAAAGTGGATGTGGTAAGACTTTTTTCCAACAAATCAAACAACTAATTGAACATGAGATACCATGAGGTGTGATGTAGTGGTTCCTTACTTCATTCCTTAATCATGAGATCGAAAGTTCTATTCTCGTTTATGATAACAATATTGTTGGATTAAATAATAAGAAGTTCAATGTCTCCTTTAAATATGATTTTAATTTTGAGTTTTGTAGATGGAAAAAATAACACTGGAAAAATTGTCTCATGTTTAAGAGTCTACTCGACTCAACTTTAAATTTAATCAAAGTCCAATATGACTAATAAAAGTTGTTGAATACATATATGTATGTACTATATAAGTTATTAATCAATTACTTTTAATCAAAATATTTACTCTAAATTTGATATCTAATATATATTTTTACTTTGAAAGTTTCTTTTAAAATTCTTTGTTGATTAAATTTCAAACCAAGGCGGTGAAAATATAGGTTTATGTATATAAGGTCCTCTTCAATTGAAATTTGATTAAGACATTAACTCGGCTAATTAACGAATTAAATTGTGACCACAAATTTCTAATATTTTTATCTAATAGATTATTATTTGTGATAATCTACACCTCTCTTCTATTCTATATTGAAGTCTCCTATTAAGAGATCTTAAAAGCCTTAGTTATTAGAAAAATAAGTAAGAAAGTTGAAAGAAGAAAATAAAAATTTAGAAATATATGGTGGCTTTGACGTGCATAAAACATTTTCATTTATGGCCCAAATAAAGCACTCAACATTTTAAGTAGGATCGTAAAATGATTAATTAATTTTTTTATATATATATTTAATGAGTGTATTTTTCATGAAATATCATTTCATAGATATATCTTTTAATAACATTTTTCTATAATAACTTACTTATTCTTAAACTTTAAAAAAATTATTTTAGCTCTCCATTTTATTTTTACTTTTTAATAATTAAATTTGTATTTTTATCAAATCACCTCAAAATAAATGAAAAATTAACTTTTTTAACTTTGTTAATCTGACATACATGTGGATAACACGTAAATATTTAATTAGTTTTGAAATTTTAAAGATTTCAAAAATATATAAAAATTATTTTTAAAAATTAAACATCATTAAAATTATTAAAAAAGTAAAAAAATTATATATTTAAATTTATATTTTAAAATTTAAAATTAACTAAATGCTAACATGTAATTTACATGTATGATACATTAAACTCTAACTTTTTATCCATTTTGAGGTAATTTTAAAAAAAATATTAGCTAAAGAACTAAAAGAGATGACGAATTAAATAAACTATCAAAATGACTTTTTATTTTATAAAATTAGAAAGTCAAAAAGTCATTATACATTTATACATTTATATGATAATTTTTATACAAAAGATATATCTATACAACATAATTATTGAGTAATAATTATAATATGGTTGACTTACTTTTTCTAAAATAATATTACCAACACAGAGTAAAAGAGGGAGAGATGTTGAAGTAATGTACTAATATTCCTGGTGATGGATAAAAGCTGTCCAAATGCATGGTGATGAGGAGGTACAAACCTTCTAGTATTTAAGACAATGATGAAGACCAGCTGGTTTTGCGAAAGAGCCTTCAGTTTATAGTATAATACCCTGAGTGAGCTGCTTTGAAAATGGCTAAGCAAGATGGCAATCACCCACTGTTGGCTTAACTTTATTATTAATTAGGTACAACTGAAATTCATTATAAATGACAAGAAAATTTGTTGGTTCTTAATAATTAGACGACACCCGAAATCATTGCCTTCCTCATTAATTTATTGTGAACGAAAAAAGAAAATAAATAAATTTGGACCGTAATGTTGAAGACAAATACGTAGAGGGTTGAAAATCCAGCTGCAGCTGGAAGATTTCCAATCAAATTATCAACAGACGTATCAAATTACTAAAACACCAAGTATAATAATAATATTAATAAATGAATATTTACAAAGGTACCCTCGCACCCTTTCCAATTTTTTTCTACACATTTTAATCAAGTCTTATTCAAAATAAACGGGACTAACAGTTACATTGACTCGTCCGAGACGATGACGGCGTCAGCATCCCACCAAGTTTCAACCTCAGAATCCGTTAGGTTCCTTAACGGCGAACTCGCCTTCCTCATATCACCCACCGTTAACATTCCCTTCACGTCACCCCTGATATAAACTTTCTCGACGCCGTCAGTATTGACCGCTGAGATTTTCTCCATGGGTTTTTCGGGGCTCCATTCTGTTAGAATCACCGGCTGCCGGCAATCAAGGCGCGTGTCCCATGCACTGACGGCGACTCGTCGAGTTGACGAATCACCGCCGGCGGAGACTACAACTGCTGGCGACGACGACGATGCTGAA
The DNA here is from genome assembly GCF_025698485.1 of Gossypium arboreum. NCBI lineage: Eukaryota > Viridiplantae > Streptophyta > Magnoliopsida > Malvales > Malvaceae > Gossypium > Gossypium arboreum. The sequence continues at coordinate 10,680,319 of NC_069072.1, read as the reverse complement.
ACCGCCTGAAAGTCGCTCTTCTCCCCAAATATTGACTTGATTTTTGTTTCTTTGTTGATGTCGTAAACATTTAAAACGTTGTCGCTTTCATCGAGGTCCAAACGGAACCCTAATCCTAAGTTGTCCCACAGCTTCACCACGCTTTTTCCGCTGGTTAGCTCTTCAGCCCACGAAAACAGATCGCCGATGCTGCTTCTCCTCTTTCGCAGGGTGGAGCCACTGTTCCGCCATTGATCGTCAATAAAATGACCCGATCCTCTCACTCGAAAATCCTCATCAACTTGTCGCCAGTTTTGAGAAGCCGAGGGCTCCTCATATTCTACTTCGTTGTCCGATGATGAACATGATGAAGTCTCCGAGTCAGTATCAAAATCTGTGTCATAAAGAAGAGGTCGAGATGGTAAAGAATGGTTTCGTCGGAATCTGATAACCAGAATCTTGAGTCTATTGATTATGGTAGATAAGGAGGCCAGTAGGGCAAGAATCAAAGCTCCCCATTTCCAAAAATGATAAGCTTGGTAGATTTTATCAATCCCAGAAAGGGCATAAACTTGGGAAAGAAAAGATGGGTTGTTTAGAGTGCTTATGCTAGCTTCGAAATCGTTTATCCTGTTGATAACCGGAATTTCCATGGTTTAGAACCAAACACTGCCCAGGTTGAAGAGTTAAAAGAAAGAGTAGCAAAACCTTTGGAAAGCAAAGAAAAGATAAGAGGAGAAATTGGGGAAGAGGAGGTTTGAGAAAGTGGTTAGGGTGGGTTTTTAAAGGCGGAAAGAAAAGGGCAATTTAATTTGGCAGCGCTGAAATGGCAGATAACAATTGGTTACGTGGTGGAGAAAAATCGGGGCCACATCAGACAAGGAAGAGGGGGAGGGCTTTGCTCAGATTGAGATGGGGACGGATGAGTCAGCGACGCAGAGGCCAAACATTGGTGTTTTCTACTTTTTTGATGAGTCATATTTGATCAGAGTTTTGTTTTATTTTATATTTGAAAAATACTAATAATAATATATGGTCCTCTTTTAAAGTGTGGTTTGTTTGTGGGACTGGGCGGGCGGTTGTTGTGGCGGTGAGTGAGAGATATGACTGAACACAGAGAAATACAAAAATAAATGGGAAGAGTTCGTGGTGGACAGATAAAGACGGTTATTCCACCACTTATTATTTGACGTGGTGACAGCTCATTCGCTTTTAACATTTATATTTCATACTCCAAGGTTTCATGATAGCAAAGATTTGTGTACTCTATAAATAATTTGTGTGCCTTAAATTTTTGGTAGTTGTGATGTACGCGCGAGAATTGTCTATCGATAATGTATATGTAGTAGTGATTGGATGTGAAATTGTACAAAAGAAAAACTTGGCTATTTAGTTTGGGCGGGTGGTCCCTGCTTTGCAGGTCGAGGTGCTTCATAGGGTGACGGAAGTTGGCGATGGACGGAAGTGAAGGGGGGTGGGTGGGGGCGGCACATCCGAATATTCGGACTGGTCCAAGACAATCAAAAAAAGTTGTTTGTATTTTACTAATTCAATGATTGCGAAATTTGGGGTTGTGGTAACAATATTTAACACGCTACTCTTTTGGGTTTGTAATTGAAGTTAATGATACAAATACAATTCACGTGTTGTTGTTGCTCATACTTTGCTATTACCATACCTTTGTAATTGTATTGGTGGACACGAAACGCCTAACATCTTCTAGACCTTTACCTCAAGCTAATCCTTTTGCTGTGTGAGAAATTTATTTTAATTATTTTTAAATGTTTGAATCTCAAAACCATGTGCAAATTAATTTTGTGCAATTCTTTTACATAATAATTGGATTTAATTTAAATTTCATCAACTCCTTACATCAATATCAATATAACATTTAGAGTTGAAGTCAAAAAATTTTTTAGACGAAATTAAATTGTATATTTTTATGATCGTGAAAATGTAATTTTACAATTTTAATAGCCTCTATTATTATAATTTTTAAAGAATTAAATTAAAATTTTATCATTTTGAAGGGCTCAATATGTAATTTTACTATTACTAATTTAAAATTTTATAAATTATAAAAGAGACAAAAAAGAAAATTTTCATTTTAGGGATCAGCCTTATTAACCCCTTGGCCCTGCTCTTATATAACACAATTTTATGTTTACTTATTATATACACCAATAATTATACTTATCAAATATAAATATAAATTGATATATTCATTTCTTTAATCTGAACAATTAATTCAAAACTAAAATTCTATATACACATTGTAATCAAAATAAAAATTTAATGTGTATGATCACACAAAATTAAAGTTTATATATCAATTTCCACATTAAATCAAAATTTATATATAATTTTTATCTTTATCCTTTTATAAATAAATTTTAATTGATATGTAATCGATTTTAATTTTTTATAATTCTACATGATTTTTTTTTTGGTGATACAAGAAAATCAAAAACCAACTAATATGTAAGTGTAACACTCATAGTCCTATCAGGAGGAACATTAAAGACTTGCAAATTCTCTTTTCCTAACAAGGCTTGTTTGGCTAAATAATCCGCACCATGATTATGTTCTCTTGGAATATAATGTAGAGACCACTGGCTTTCATGAGATAAAATACTATGGATGCGACGGATAAGAGCAGAATTTGAATTTGTAATGGAGCATCCACTAATAGCTTTGACCACTTCCAAGCAATCCGAATAGATAATAACTTGATCATAACCTCTTCGTTGGACAAGTTTGAGGCCATCCAGAATGCCCCAAAGTTCCGCGTCAAAAACTGAACATTTGCCAAGAAATCTATGGAAACCAATAATCTAGTTCCCTTATTTGTCACGAACGACGCCCCCAGCTGCAGCAAAGCCAGAATCCAAGTGAACTGCTCCATCAGTGTTGAGATACACTCGTTCCTCAGAGAGATGTGCTTCAGAGGTAGTCTCGGTACCAAACGATGCATCAACTTGAGATGTAAAGAAGAACTGCAAAGCCCAGCTATATGATCCTTGGACCATTTCCTTTGAGCTCCAAGGTTTGCAATTGAAAATGTATAAGTTCCGATTTTTCCAAATACGCCAACTCAAAAGACCAAAAAGACAGACCCAATTAGCTCCCCCTTCATGAATCAAGCCATTAACCTGCAAATTATGAAGAATCCAATCTTGAGAAAGTGTGGAGAAAAAATTAGGAAAATACTTACCTGGATTAACTTGAGCCCAAACATCCTTAATAGCAAGGCAGTCACGAAGAATATGTAAAACATCCTTTGAATCATGCTCGCAGATATGACAAGATGGATCATCCGAAAGTCCCCTCCTAAATCTTTCAACATTATTAAGCAGTCTTCCTTGCACAGTCGTCCAAAAAAAAATACGAACTCGTTGATTAAATACCTAAAAGAAAATACACATAAAATTTTAATTTCCTTTAATTGTATACATAAAAGAAAAGAAAATACCTTAGACACTTAAATGAATTAAATACTGATCGTCTCCAATTTTTATTCAATAAAATTTATTAAAAAAAAAGTAAGGAGAACCATAATCACACAAGAGGTAAGAAAATGTTATTGTAACAGTAGGGTTAATGCCCTTACGCATGAGAATTAATAAATTACTAATAATTTATTTTATTAAATAATAAAATTATTTATAAAATCAATTTTATTAAGTAGTAAATACTTATTTAATAAGATGATTATTCAAATAGGCTAAAATAAATTATTCTAAACTTGACTTGATCGGGTCTTTCTAAATTAGATTAGATTGGGTTTGTCATTTAGACAAAAGAAAATTTCCTCAAATAGTTCGTCTTGAATTTAAATTGAATAAGATTTAAAATATTTTTATTTATATCTAATTATAAATATAAAATAAAATAATATTTTATTATTTAAAGTACAAATGTGTTTTTAGATAGAATTGAGTTAATTCGGGCCAAATTTGATTCTTTTTAAATTGATTTTTGGTATTATCTAACTCGACCTATAGATATATATACAGTGAGTAAATATATGAATCAAACTCTTTTAAATACATGATTTAATTAATGTGATATATGTTTAACTTTAGTTAAGATTTTCTTTTTAGTTTTAGGTTTCTAACATCATCAACTATTTTAGGTATTGTGTAATATTGGTTTAGTATAAAAATATCAATTAAAAATAAAAATTATATAGCTTGCAATATATTGGGTGCGCGGACTAAAACATTTAAAATTAAATTTAAATGATTATTTAAATAAATTTTTATTTTAAATATTTACTTTAGATAATCATACACAAAACTTCAATCAATGTGCAAGTTTATGAATTAATCACTTTAAATATATTATTTAAATATATAATAAAATATTTTTCATTTTCATATTAATATATAATAAAAATATAATATTTAGATGATAGTAAATATATAATATTTTAAATACACAAAATAAAAAATAAAACCATAAATACAATTTTTTATTCCTTTCTTCTCTTTTCTTTCTTTCTCTCTTTCTCAGTTTCTTTTCTTTCATTCCTCATCTTCCTCAAAAACAATTTAAAAAAAGCTTGGACGTGTCATTGTCTTAAGGCTAGCATTTCTACAGTAGCATGTATTTTACTTTGATATACTTTTATAGATATTTAGCCTTCAACCACACCAATACAATTAAAAAAAATAGTAAATAGTTATTTTTATGTTAGGTAAATATTTTTTGAATAATTTTATTAAAGGTTTTGATCATATTTGTTCTTTTTATATAATGCCTTTAACTACTCATAATCCCTCTCCAACTCATAAATAGGAGCATAATGCGTTTCAGCACACTCGAACCTATATCTTTCTGTATTGACAACAATACCTATGCCAATCAAACTAAAACTCAATCGACAAGTTATATAAGTATTATTTATAAATAAAATAAGTAATTGTAAAATTGTAAAAGGAAAATCAATGTATATGACATACCAAAATAAATGTTATTTTTATGTTAGCATTAGTGACGTGTGATAATTGAATTAAAATAAAAATTTCATGTATATAACGTATCAAATTAAAATTCTCATATCACATTGCATTTGTATTAGAATTAATTTGTATGTGGTGCAGGATTAGAACCAAAATGTGTATGGTAATATCTTTGTGTGTAAGCGGAGAATAATTTCAGAATTGGCTCGGGTTCAAAGAATTTTGGAACTACGGGCTTTAGGAAAACTTCGTGACTGTGAATTAGAGCTTTGACAAGAAATTGAAGAAGTCTTAAAACATGAAGAAATTTTGTGGTTTCAAAAATCTAAGGTGAAATGGCTTTCTTGTAGTAATAAGAATACAAGTTATTTTCATAATTGCACGATGACAAGGAGGAAGCGTAATAGGATTGAGGGCCTTAAAATTGGAGATGACTAGTGTTTTGATGATGATGAATTGAAATCTCATGTGGTAGAATTTTCCAGGGATCTCTACTCGATGGATTATCAAGTCAGTGGTTTTCTCCCTTGCTATAGTAAGTTTCCTGTAATTTGAAATCTTGATAGAGATAGTTTACTATTATCAGGTTCCAATGAGGAGATACGTAGAGCTGTTTTAGTATAGCTCCTTTGAAAGCACTCGGGGTTGATGGTTTCCAAGCTAAATTTTATCAATTGAATTGGGATAGTATTGGTGACTCTATCAGCTTGCTCGCTCAGCAAATTTTTGGAGGGAGACCATTAGATTCTAAGATGAATAGAACTTTGATTGTGTTGTTACCTAAGGTTCAGGGATCAGAGAGTGTTACTTAGTTTAGGCCTATTAACTTATGTACGGTGTTGTACAAAATTGTTACTAAAACGATTGTTAATAGGCTGAGGCCTTTGATGGATAAACTTACTAAACAAAATCAAGCGAGTTTTGTTGCTAAAAAGAGTATTTAAGATAAAATTATTGTGGCTCAAGAGGCCATTCATTCTATGAAAGGCTTCAAGGGTAAAAAATTCGGGATGGCTATAAAGATTGATTTGGATAAGGCATATGATAGAATCGGATGAGATTTTTTGGAAAATACTCTCCTAGATGTTGAGATACCGCAATTATTGGTGACTGTGATATTGAATTGTGTGTCTTCGGCTACATTTCAGATACTCTGGAATGGTTTTGTTATAGATACTTTTCGTCCTTCGTGAGGAATTAGGCAAGGGGATCCCTTGTCTCCTTATTTGTTTCTACTCTACATGGAAAGGTTAGGGCACCTTATCGAGGACATTTTTAACCAAAGGAGTTGGGCCCTACTATTCTTTTTGAGTAAAGCTCCAAACTTTCTCATTTATTATTTACTGATGACCTTATTCTCTTTTGTAAAGCGAATACAAGCCAAGTTGCTCAAGTTAATGATATTCTTAGTCTTTTTTGCCAATTTTCTAGGCAGAAGGTAAATCGAAAGAAATCTTTTACATCTGTTGATCTTGCTGATATAATTTGTAGAGATATAGGTATGGTACATGTCGAGGATATTGGAATTTATCTTGGTATGCCTCTATTTCATAAAATAATTACGTTGGGCAAGTGTAACACCCCTGACCCATGTCCATCACTGAAACAGGGTTACGGAGCATCATCGAAGTTTACAGATCAAATGCAGACATTTCACATCATTTAACATTCATATCAAAAACCAATCGTAATCAATCATATTGTCCCTTATATGAGCCATTGAGGCCCAAAATATACATTAGAAATAAGTCAGGACTAATAAACTAGGAACTCAGAAAATTTTTCGGAAGACATCAAATTTTTTTTCAAAGTGCAGGGGATACACGCCCTTATCTCTGCCCATGTGGACGAAAATAGGCTATTTCCAGTGCCACATTTCTCACCTAATATGTATTCTGCCTACATTAACACTTTAACACATTCACAAGCCAATACAAGACATTTAAGTCAAGTCAAAATCAAGTCTTATACATGACATATCAATACGTAAGACCAAGTGTCTATACTTATCAATTTAACCAAATACATATATAAGCATATTTGTATCAAATATACCTAATCAAATCATGCCTCAATATGCCTATTAGCTATTCATCATTCAAACATACCAAAACACATATCAATCATGATAAGGACTTATATAACAATCACAAGCCATGCTAATGGCTAGTTTCAACCAAAACATTTGCATGCCAACATTGGCTAATTAACCTATACATGCCATTATAACCAAATTTAATTTATTATTTATACCGAAATGAGCTGATCGATAGTGTGAGATATCTCCGCCAAGCTTCCAACCCAATGAGCTTCTGAATTACTATAAAACAGGGAAAAATAAAATAGGGTAAGCTTTAAAGCTTAGTAAGTTCGTATAACATGGAATTAACTTACCATTTAATTCACACTTAAGGTAAGGAAACTAAACATACTCTAACCAATTTGGCCAAATGCCTAAACACATATCCTTATCAAGCATGTTAGTCATGTAATTCATATAAAAACTCATAATCACAAATGTACGTAGTCAATAAGCAAATTCCATACACATGTATCTTTCATTTCATTTTTCAACATGTAAAGTAACATCATTTTCATGTATTTCAAGCATATACGGGTAATAATTCATTTTGTACTCATATTGTTTCACATTAGAATTTTTCCCATTGAATCATTTAAAATATCAATGTATACACGGTAGTACACGCTAACTATACAAAACAGTAATCCTTTAATTCATATAATATCCATCAATTCATATTCAAGAATGCTCATGTGAGCATATAAACGGGTAGCTCTTTCAAGCCATACAACAGGAAGCTCATGTGAGCCATGTAACGGGAAGCCTATAAGAGCCATAATCGGGAAGCTCAAACGGGCCATAAACGGGAAGCTCAAGAGAGCCATAAATAGGGAAGCTCGTGAGAGCCATATAATGGAATGCTCATAAGAGCTAAATAACGGGACGCTCTTGCTAACTGTGGTGTGTCTTCAACACATGCAGGGCCACAACCAATCGGGTACCCTTAATGACAATGTCATTTGTATCTATCGAATTTCCAAGGTTCAAACGGGACTTAGTAATTAGTACTTGGCAAATATCTTTAGATATGTGATCATAATTATTCATGGAAATTTTGTACATGTCACACACAAAAATATTAAATTTAAAACATTTAAATACACAATTTAGTTACACGAACTTACCTCGACAAGTATTCGTGTACACAAAAGCTACTAATCCGATGCTTTCTCTTTTCATCGATCTAACTCTGTATTGTGTCTATCTGGATCTATATGAAGGAATTTAACTCAATTTAATAAAATTCATATTCAATTCAATCCAATACATGTCTTTGGAAAACTACTATTTTTCCCCTATACTTTTAATTAATTACGATTTTATCCCTAGGCTCAGAAAATGAAATTCACACAATTTAATCCTTATTCCAAGCCTAGCCGATTTTTATGTATATCAATAGCAACCCATGTATTTCATAAAATTCAAAATTTTTCTATGAATTTTTCATCTTTACAATTTAGTCCCTAAATCACAATTTCATCATAATTCACTTTACAAAATACTTTTAAATATCCATCAACATTTCAAATTCATCATTTAATAACTAAAATAATATAAACTCATAAATGGAAACTTCTAAAATTTTCAATAAAATCAAAAACTAAGGTAAGATATAGTTGGACCTAATTGTAACAATCTCAAAAGCATAAAAATTACAAGAAACGGGTAAGAATTGAACTCACATGAAGCCAAAATATGAAGGACCAGCTTAAATCCTTTCTCCTATGGTTGTTCTTGGCCAAATTTTATGAAGAAATATCTAGAAAATCTTTTAATTCCAATTTGTTTGTTTTTAATTTCAATTTATTTACTATTTTGCCATTAATGGCTTTATTTTTTTTCTTACTTATGTCGCCTCATCCATCAATTTAGGCATAATTATTACTTAAGTCCTCCCTCATTTATTAATCAAGCCATTTAATCACTTAATTCTTATAATTAGCAAGTTTTTCACCTTTTCAATTTAGTCCCTTTTATCAAATTAGACATGTAATCGGTAAAATTTTTTAACGAAATTTTCATATGATATTCCTATCATACTATAAACTATAAAATAATATTAAAATATTTTTTTTAGGACTCAGATTTGTAGTCCCAAAACTACTATTTCAATTTCTTGAAAATGAAATTTGTTATAACAAGTTTGGTGTAATGTTCAAGTTCGATGAAATCAAACGATGGTCTCGTGACCACAAATCCGAGCTGAAAAATAAAATTTATTTATTATTTTATTATATGATCCAAATTATACTAGAAATTTCGTGTGAAAATTTTGAAAAGAAAATTTTATTGATTAAGTGCTTAATTACGAGAAGGACCAAATCGCATAAAATAAAAAAGTTGGATTCTAGTAGCTAGAAGGATCAAATAGCTATGGAATTCAAAAATTAAGGTCCTTATAAGGTAATTAGACCATTAATAAAAGTATGTAGATATTTTTGGATGATTCATCCATGGAAAATGAGAAAAAGGCTAGGGACTAAATTGGAAAGTGAAAATATTAATTAATTAAAAAGATGAAAAGAAAATAAAAATCATATTTTCTCATCTTCTTCCCCAAAATAAACATGGGAACCCTAGGAGAGAGAGAAGAGACTTTCATGGCCAAATTAGGTAAGTTTCCTTGTCCCGTTTTTAATAATTTTGATATTTTTGAAACCGGGATAGCCTAAACTATCTATTTGGGGGATCAATTTGAAAAGTTATCCTGGTATAAAAATTGCATCAAGAATGTATATGCTGGAAATTTGAAATTTATGGTAGAAAATGAAAGATTGATGAAAGAAAACAACTTTTACAAAGTGATTTTTCATGAAAACTTGATTTAGGGACTAAAATGAAAAATGGTGAAAATCCATGGAAAATGCTGAAATTTGTGAAATGTATGTGCCATAAAATTTGTATGTATAATTCGGCTAGGCTTGGGTAGAGGGTCGGATTTCATGAATTTCATTTTTCAAGCCTAGAGACAAAATGGTAATTTATAAAAAAGTTAGGGGTAAAATGGTAATTTTGCCTAGGATGAAAATTTAGTCCACATGAATATAGAATGTGATAAATTGATGTTAAATTTACTCGTATAGATCTAGATAGACCAAATTCTGAGTTAGAACGAGGAATAGAGGAAAAAGTTGGATTAGTAGATTTTTTGTACACGAACAATTGTCGAGGTAAGTTCGTGTAACTAAATTGTATATGTTTTTATGCTTGATTTAAATATTGTGTTTGTGAATTTTATTAATGTCATAAATATATGAAATGATCACCTACTTGATATAGCCCGATAAATGAAAATGCCCAATAAAATGGTAAATGAATAAAATGTTTCTTGTATGCTTGACATGAATGTGGAATGTGTTTCACTTGAATTACATAAATGTTACGGATGTATAAATTAATTAAATGCTCGATAATGCTTGAAAAGTGTTCAAATCTGGTTGAATAAATAGAAAATTGATGGATATGTGATTTCCCAAAACGAAAGAAGTCCTGCATTTGTTGCGGATAGAATTTAACTCGGATGAGTAATCCTTCGACCTCAATTCTGATAGGATTTAGCTCGGACGGGTAATCTAGATCGAGCTCCTTAGAGCATATGTCTTAAAAAGGATTTAGCCTAGACTGGTAATCCTGTTGTATACATGTGTGGCTCGAGAGTGTACTCTACGAAATAGTACCTTATGGGTACCATTGGACACGATTTGACGAATTCTGATTTGTACACCTTGGGTGTGCTACTTGTGTATCTATCGATATTTTGAATAAATTCAACGGGTAAAGTTCTGACAAAGACAAAGATAAATTTAAAATAAATTGACATGGAATGATATTTGTATATGGAAATTACTTTGATGAGAATGTTCATCCTTCATCATAGACCCGTATTCCTTGAATGCACTACTACTTGTGTGACATTAATACTCGAATAAAATGAGAAAAGTTTTGGTATGGAATGGTCTGAACTCAAAATGAATTATTATGAAATTATACTAAAAATAATGAGATGAATTATGCATGTTGAATGAATACATGATGTGGAAAGCATATGTGCATGAGAACTTGATAGTTGTTGAGCCCTTACATGTCTTGATGTTACTATGGAATATATGACTAACAAGGGTAATAAGGATGTGTGTAGGGCTTGAGATCAAATTGGTTGAATATACCTTAGTTATCTTAAATAGGATAAATGGTAAGTTAAGTATCATGTTATACGAACTTACAAAGCATTTTATGTTTACTCTGTTTTATTTTCCTCTACTTTAGAGTAAATCGGAAGCTTGCTGGATTGGAAGCTTGGCGGAGATCACTCACACTATCCATCGGCCCATGTCAGTATAGTATGTTAATTCATTTGCGGTTGTAATTGCATGTATAGGATATGTTGGCCATATTGGCATTAAATGTAAACGATGCTTGTAATCTAGCCATTGGAATGGCTAGTAATGATTGTTTTGATATACTTGTAATGTCATATTATGTTAACCACATATATGTTAAGTATTTGATCAAATTATGTCTAACATGAGGACATAACCAAGGTAAGTGTAACGGCCTAATTTTCAGTGGTGTCGAAAATGGTGATTTGAGATCACTAAATTCGACAAATAAGATTGAACAAGATAGTAATTTAATATTTATGAGTCAAGTAAGAATTTAGAAGAATTTGTGAAATGGTGAAATTAGTGAATTAAAAGAATTTATTAGGTCAAACGGGTCAAAAATGAAGTATCGAGACCTCAAAGTCGAAAATCGAGCTATAAATATTTTTATAAATATTTATGGAGTGTCATTGAGTTAGTATTAAAGTTTCGTTAGAAAATTTTAACGTTTGGATGGCTAACTAATTAAAAAGGACTAAATTGAAAATAGCACAAAATTTGTTAAATTGTGAGTAAATAGCTTAAGTATTTAAAAGATGGATTTAAAGAGCAATTAGACCCAAAGGTTAATGTCTGGACGGTTTGGGTATGAAATAAGCAAGAAAACAATGTGAACAAGGGCAAAATTGGAAATAGATAAAAGTTAATAGTTAAATAATGATGTAATTGAAAAATCTAGACATTTCTTCATATTTTCTCAGCCAAAACGCCATAGAAGGTCTGGAGAAAGCTGGTTTTCATATTTTTACATCATGTGAGTTTAATTCTTGCTTTTTCTTGATAATTTTATGTTTTTATGACTTTTACAATTAGGTCCACTTGTAGAATTCATTAGTTTTTGATTTTATGGGTGAAATTGGAAGTTACCCTGGATGGATAAGGGAATTTTATGATGAATTATTATGAAATTTAAGTTCTAATTTCATATTAAGGTGGTTTTATTAAGTGATTTTGATAGGAAATGATATTTAGGACCTAATTGTGAAAAAATTGTGAATTGAAGGTTGCTGTTGAAATTCAGAATATAAAAGGTTTTGAAATAGTTTATAATGATAAAATAAAGTGTTAATTGAGAAAAATTAGTTCAATTGATGGGTGAATTGAGCAGGACTAAATTGTGAAAAGCTGTAAATTTTGGGGTAAAAGTGCAATTTCGAAATTTGAACAGCATAAATTGTGAAGTGAAATAGAAATCAAATACATGCTAATGAGTAGAAATATTTTATATTATAGATCAAGAATCCAAAGAAGAACGAGGAAAAGAAAAAGTTATGAATAGTCCCTAAATTTCAATATCTTCTACAAATTAGCTGTAAGTTCATATGGTTGGAATTAGATGTTTATTTGTGAATGATTGAAGTTTATAATGTGTTATTATATACTGAATTTGTTGTGGGATTGTGTAGATTTTGTTAATGAAAGAATAAATGTGGAAATGCAAATTAGGAAAACGCAGGATTGAGTACGTTTGTATCGTGACGTGTGATGAATTGACGGATAAGACCATGGTCGTTCCATGGAAAAGTGTGAAATGTAGGTATGGTATCATCCATACTGAGTTGTGAAATGTAGGTATGGTATTATCCATCTTGAATGTGAAATGTAGGTATGGTATTATCAAATCCATATTGAGTTAAAAAAAATGTAGGTATGGCATTACCCATACCGAGTTGAAAAATGTAGGTATGGTATTTCAATGAGGAAAACCATACTGAGTTGTGAATCGTGGCATTGAGCAACGACGTACTCAATTTCGTAAGCCGTTTCCTAATTTGATTATAAGAAATAAAGAGAAGTGATCCAAATGAAAGAGATTGAGTAGTTATTCTTGTTGAGCTCAACTATGTGAGTTATTATAACAATGGTTGTGAATCGCAGAAACTTTAGTAAATGTTTTGGTATTGTTTGGAAATATTATGTTTGGTAAGCATTACTTTTAACCTATGAACTTACTAAGCTTCAATAAGCTTACTTGTGTGTGTTTAATATTTTTATGTAGATTGACTTGAAGTGAAGTGGGTAGATCGGATCAACACAACAAAGCACACTATCCAGATCAATTCGGTAGCTTTTGTTTTATGTTTGAAGATTTATATGGCATGTATAGAGTTTAAATGAAATGAAGTAAAGATGTTATAAACTAGTTAACAACATTTTGTACTAAAACAGTTTTTGGTTAGTAGCAGTAGTTTGAATTTGAAAATTTACCATAAATCATGAAAATCTAATTAGAGGTTGAATAAAATATGAAATTAAATCTTATTTAATCTAGTTTCACATAGAAGAAACGGTGTAAGCAAAAGGCTTTCATATCAGGAGATATTTAAATTTCTGTGAGACAAGGTCAGAGTGATTTTGAACTCCCCTATTCTGATTTGTAAAAATCATTAAAAATTGTAAAAAATTAATTAGGAGTCATACGATATATGTATGGATTCCTTATTGAGTCTATTTTTAAGAAAAATAAACGGCTTGGTTATTTGAATTCTGTACATGGAGAAATTTGGTTCGTAGTGAACAGGGGTCAGAGCAGCTGAACCCTGAAACAGGGGAGACTTCAACTAATAAACTGTGCTAATTGGCCCAACCAAAAATTCTAGAAAAAATTTAGTAAGTAGATATATGAGCCTAGATTTTGGGAAAATTTACGGATTTGGATTTCGAGTTTTGTAACTTGAGATATGATTTTTTTTTCATCTGTAACGCAGTTGGACAGCTTGTCTGGAAAGTGTGATATAAATTGTTTGAATTTGTTTAAGTGCTCAAATAAGTTTAGTAATGCCTCGTGCTTGACTCCGGCGACGGTCTCGGGTAAAGGGGGCGTTACAGTAAGATTGTAAACATGTATGCATGAAATGTTATGCCACGATGATGGATGAAATATGCTTGATTAGAATGCTTGAAATGGTTAGTAATTGTATGTGATGATATATCATGTTAAATGATAGAATTAACTTGAATAAAATGCTTGGATTTGTTGGGTTGTGAATGCAAGATGTGGTGTAGGATTATGGCAAAGATTGAGGTGAGAAATGAAGCTAGGAATGACTTTATTTTGTCTACACGGGCAGATACACGGGCGTGTGCCTAGACCATGTGTGACATACGGTCTGGTAACATGGGCATGTGGTTAGACTGTGTGTCCCCTGCACCTAAATTTTGAGAAACAAAATGCTTAGAATTGAGCACACGAGCAGACACGGGCGTGTGTCTCAATCATGTGTGCTACACGGCCTAGTACACAGGCGTGTGGCATGGTCGTGTATACAAGTCAGATAGTTACACGGAGTCGAACACGGCCTTTAACACGGGCGTGTTCCAAGGTCACACGGGTATGTCCCTTAGACCACACAGGCGTGTGAGCCCTGCACCTTGGAAAAATTTTGAAAAGCTGCGAAAAATTCTTAAAAGTTCTGATTAAGTCCTGACTTGATTCTAATGCTTGTATTGAGCCTCGAGGGCCCAATCTAGGGATGTTATGAATGATTTCAAAATTTGAATAGTAACTTGCATGAATTGATTGTAAAATGTTTTGAATGTTTCGGTAACACTCCGAAACTCTGTTTCAGCGACGGATACGGGTTAGGGGTGTTACATTTGGTTTTGTGGTAAATAAAGTTTGTAATAAGTTGAATGGATGGGAAGCAAGAAGGTTATCCTTAGCGGGTAGAATCACGTTAGCAAAATCTGTCTTGCTTGCTGTTCCTAACTATTTTATGAGCACAGTTCGTATTCCAATCTTAAATGTAATGAAATTGAAAAGATAGCTCGTAATTTCATTTGGTGTTCTACCTTAGAATCGAGGCGACCAACTATCGTTCCTTGGGGAGATTGTTGCTGACCAATTGAGTTTGGTGGACTTGGAATCATGAATTTAGCTGAATAAAACAAGTTATTTTTGTTGAAATTGGGTTATCAAATTTTTACTAAAACTGACACTTTGTGTGTGGAACTAGTGAGGAACAAGTAAAAATTGTATGGGTGTTGTTGAATTCCATTACAATGAACAATTGTTCCTTCATTTGGAGATAGTTGATGAAAGTATGGCCGAAGGTGGTTGGTAATATGTTTTGATCATTGGGAGATGGTAGGCTTACGAATTTCTAGAATGACGTGTGGATTCATCAATTCGATCAGCTTAGGGACTCTTTCAAAGAAGTGGGCAACTGGATGATGTGTTATCGGTGTGTGATATGGTAAATGATTGGGGATTGGGATTGGCTTCGGTTACATAGCTTTCTTCCCAATAATATTGTGTTTGCTATTATAACTATGGTTCATCTATCTGTTAATGCAGCGTTGGATAGGCTTGCTTGGAAATGGACAGTCAGAGATAATTTTTCTTGTGTTGAAACTTTTAGGAATTTGCAACTAGTTTTGACAAGTCATCTACCTGTTGGAAACTATTACGGAAAACTAAGGCGCCTCAAAGAGTGCGAGTCTTCCTATGGGTTTTATGGATAGACAGGTTATTGAAAAATGGTGAGCGAGCAAGATGACTTATGACAAATGAGTGTCATTGTCCAAGATGTGGTTCAGTATTAGAGTCGAGTATTCATGCGATTCGTGATTTACCATTTTCAAGAACAGTATAGCAAACGATGGTACCAAGTGCGGTTCAAAGTGTGTTTTTTTCCTTGCCGCATAAAGAGTGGTTATCATGGAATTTGCAAAATTCCAGGATTCAGAGATCTAAGAAGTTTGTATGGCAGTCGCTTTTCTCCATTCTTTATTGGCTACTATAGAAGAACCATAATCTTCTTGTGTTTGCTATTAGTAGTAATTGTGTCGACTTTGCATTAGTCGCCACCAAAAATGGGATGGGTTAAGCTTAACACAGATGGAGCAATGCCACCCAATAGCAGTAATGCTTTGGTTGGAAGGGTTTTTAGGGATTCAGATGCAAGATAGTTTTGTGGTTTCTCAATGATGGTTGTTAAGGACACGATCTTCCGAGTTGAAGCACATGCTATGTTGGAAGGTTTGCGTATAGCAAGGGATAGGGGTAATCGACAATTAGAGATCGAATGCGATAATGCATTGCTTGTTGAGTGTTTACTGATGGGTTGCACCATCAATAGTAGCTTAGCTGAGCTAGTTTAATTCACAGCTTCATCAACAGAGATTGGAGGATACAGATTTGTTACATTTTGAGAAGCTAAAATGCAATTGTTGGATCAAATGGCCAATATGAGTCTAATAGTTCCTTGAATTTAATTTTATTTGAAGATCCCCTTTGTTAGTTCAAGAGGTTTTGTTGTCGAATAATGTTTTTGTGCATGGGCTTGATTGATTTTAATGTTTTCACTTAATGTTATTATTCTCTACCAAAAAAATTAATTTGTAATTTTGAAATTTATCATAAGATGAGAGAAAAAATCAATCTCTTCATTTTCCTTTTTAAAAAAAGTTGAAACAAAATTTTAAAATAAGCATGCATACATGCATTTATTTGAAGAAAAGAAATCGAAATTAATGATTTCACTAGAAAAATTATACACCAATACTCAAGTATATGCAGTTATATTGATGATTCGATTGGATAATGTTTTCCAGAAATAATCCAAAGCTTAGAAAAAATTAAAACACTTAGCTTGAACTTGCTTGGTTAAATTACTTTATTAATTAATTTTACTTACAAAATATATTTAAGAAAATAACATAATATTTTATTATTTTATTGATAATACAATAATCAACAAGAGTAAAATAATAGAGATTAAATTATAAATTTTAGATATAAAAAAAAACAAATTTATTATTTCTTTTAATTAATAATAATAACTGGCAATTTTTCAGAGCCAAAACTCTTATACTTGCTTTATTGAAATCACTCTAATAACAAAAATAAATCAATTAATATTTTCTCTTAAGATTGAAGTATTAAATAATTTCTTCTTTCTCATACATGTTAGTTTCAAGTGGTTATGAAATAAAGAGGAAATGAGCTGGTTTCTCTAAAAAACTTTATTAGGAATTAAAACATAAGTATGAAAATGTATGAAAGCAAAGCAATTAACAATGTAGAGAGTAAACAACAAAGAAATTGGACCCTGTGTCTATGTCTTTTCCCCTACTATTCTCTCTTTATAAATTCTCAATCCACTATATTAAATTGTAATATTATTTTAGGTCAAGCGCTGATAAAGGCCTCCACATCCTAAAATAGGAAATTTTTCTATTTATAATATTTTAAAATTTTAAAATTTTAAATTAATAAGTATAAAATTACACTTTGCCCTTAAAAGTTATAAAATTTCATTTAATCTTTTAAAAATTATAGAGATATAAACTATTAAAATAGTGAAATTATATTTTTACTATCATAAAATTACAATTTAATCTCAACCCTAAAAAATTTCTTGACCTTGCCTATGTTTTCTATATATAAAAATATTAACAAATCCACATATCTAATATTTATCATCAAATCTGAGTAGTCCATCAATAACCTCTCAAGTCTACTCTTAATGCATAGATTTCTTGCAAACAAATAAAAAGTCTCTTAACTAAAAAGGCATTATACATAATCAAATTATTCAAAAATCACATATTCAAGCTGTGACAGCCCTAATTTTGACCCTAGTCGGAATGTGGTTTCGGAACCACAAAACCGAGTCATAAAATTTATTAAATTAATTTTTATATCTTCTATGTGTGATAGTGCATGTGTGAAAAATTTGATGTTTTAATTTAGTCATATGAATGGGAATTTCACTTGAAAGGACTTAGTTGAGAAACTTAGAAAATATGTTAGGTGAATGTGTGAGGACCAAAAAAATTTCAAAGTATGGAAGTTTGGGTTTGCATGGCAAAATGCCCAATATGCATTAAGTTGCCGGCCAAGCAATGATGTCCTCCACTAAGTTTAATTTAATTATAATATTATATTGATAAATGATTATAATATCATAAATAATATGAATAAAAAAATATTAAGATGAATAAAAGAAGAAATTAAAAATAAGTGTTCATCTTCTTCTTCTTGCAAAAATCGAAACCAAAGGAAAGAAAAAGAGAAAGTTCACTAAAGTAATTCGGCACCCTCTTTTGCTACTTGGGGGTAAGTTTTGAAATGATTTTTGAATTTTTTTTTATATGTTTAAGTTAATTGTTAAATGCAGTTCTTGGCCATGTCAAGAAAATCAAAATTTTATGGTGGTTTGGGCACTAGGCCGTGTATCAGGATGTTGGAATTTGAGGTTGTTTTCATGTTGAATTGAATAAGTAGATGTTAGAATGAGGTAAATCTTGTTGAATTGTTAGTTGGGTAATACTTTGTGCATTCGGCTATATGTGGTTTAAATAGAATGTTCATTTTATTTTTTTTTCTACTTTCTTGTATGAGAAATAATTCAAATAAGTGTTAAGGCCGAATGATTCATGGTAGATTAGTTAAATTGCAAAATTCATGTTTATGGGGTAATTTGAGCAATTGACGGAGATATGGATGAAGGAATAAGATTTATATTTTTATATTTTAGTTTATGTGCTATGGAGAATTTGACTAAAATAGTTTGGTATGGTGTTTGCCGAATTTAAATTTAGATTGTTTGAGTAGCTTAATTTATGTATTAGAAATTTAATTGAGTGATTACAATGGACATTAAGATGTTGAACTCATGAAATTAGAAGTATACGAGCTTGATAGTATTTAAATGAATACTAACCGAAAATGAGTTTAGCTAATTAATTTACAAATTATTTAGTATTGAAAAATTTGGAAATGTGAATTTGCCGAAATCTATCTTGTATATGTAGCGAATAAATGGAATAGATGAGAAGTATGTTTGGATGATGTGCATTAAGTTTAAGGGTTAAACTTTAAATTGTTATGGCTTGGTTAGTATTAGATGGGATACCGAATCTGTGTGTGTGTCTATGAGGAATGAATATAAATTGGGGTTACGATGATTGAATTATTTTATTTGCTTAGTTGGAGCTCAAGATCAAAGGGAGCCAAGTTTGGCCAAAGTAAAAGCGAAAGCGGTTGAGTAGCTGATCGGAGTTATTCATCCGACTAAAAGGTAAGTTCCTAAGTAATTTAGGTTACGATTAAAAATGCACATAAATGACACAAAATAGGTTGGATAAGAAACCATGGTATGTATGTATGAGTTTTTGAAAATCGAATGTGAGATTTATTGACCTATCTATGATATTGTGGTAGCTATAGATAAGAAATTTCAGCATTATGTGTGCAAGGTTATGCGGCACTATATGTGCAAAAACTAAGTGGCACTATGTGTGCGAGACTTCATGGCACTATGTGTGCGAGGAAACGTGGCACTATGTGTGCGAATAAGTAAGAGCACTATGTGTGTGGACTTTTAAATCGAGCATAAGTGTGCGACATCGATTGTGGAGAATTACTTGTGCAAATGGAAATTATTAAAACATTAAATTGGGAGAAATGAAATGTGCATGGATACTAGACATGGAATTTGATTTTAATCTGTATATTAATAGAAAATGCTTGGGAAGAGAGAAAGAAGAGAAAGGTAATCGGTTCAATTAGTATATAATTGAACAAAGATATAAATTAGTGATAAATAAATCTAAATGGATTGGAGATTTGATTGATAGATGGAGCGGCTTGATTTGTGTTTTATTTAAATAATTGAACATTGTTTGTCATTTATATATGTATATACGCCAATGATTTGTATATGACATTTACCATAGTATATTCAATTTGTGATTAAATGGTGTATGAGTACATAGTGAATTCGGGTAAGTGTGTACAAAATTCATAATGCACACATGTGACATAAGATTTCCTTGTGATGTCATGTTTGAATTCGGCTAATATTGGATTAAAGCTTTATTTTTTTTGTTAAGATAATTGGATCATTACATTCTTGAAAATTCTTAGGACTTATTGAGTTAATAACTCACTTGGTGTGTTATTGGTTTTGTATAGATCATCTTGTCGAGGAAAGCTTGGAAACCGTTATGAAGTCATCATATCTTTTGACTACCTTTTTGGTATCTTTGTTTAAAACTCTAGTAGACATTATGGCATGTATAGAATGATATTTTGGGAGGTTGCTATTTTGATAGTATTGTATATAAAGCCATGCGAATATGGCTAAAGTTCTATGTATGGATTTGATAATGGTTTAGATATAAATCTTGAAATGAAATCAACTTGACTTATAAGTTCATATTGTGATATGAGTGTAATTATGTTATGCTTGAACTAACATGTTAAGCATTTGAGATACATATTATGTATGTGTATTCGGTCAAGAGGAGAAAAATCACCAAATGAATAGAAAAGTTTTAGTTGTATGATGTTATACATTAAGCTCAAGTCCTTACACTTTTACCCTTTTTGTATGTACATACTATAGAAGTTACTCATGGAAACATGCTATTATTGTTATAATTATTTAATTACATTGGACACGGGTATTAAGGTGTTACACAAGCTTCTTAACTTTTATACCGAAAATTTAACTAATTTTGTCGAATTAGGTGTTTAACCACTCAAATCTCATTTCTAAGCTTGGATTCTAACTTCATACATCCTAAATATCATTCAATTATAGATATAAACCATAAATTTTACCCAATTATACTAATATATATATTTTAGAAAAATCAAGTTTATATGATCTTTTAAAAGAAGAAAACATTTAATTTGCTTAAATTCATTAAAGATTTGTTAAATTAAGATCAAATACCTTTTAATTAGATCAAAATGAGTTAGAAAACACTTTAAAACTAAAGTTTAGCCAAGAAATACAAGATCTACCATTTTCAAGCCAAAAATCAACCTAAAATCAAGTGATATATTGAGGTCTTGATTAAACCATTTAAATCTCGAATTGAAATAATAGCTCACTTAATTTAATCATAAAAGGTTAGAATCTTAACTTAATTTTGCAGAATCGAAGAGCTATAGAGCTAATTCGAATTAAAATGTGTGAAGATCTCTTGAGGATTTTAAGGATGAAAACATAAGTGTTCTTCAAAATTAAAAAGAGATTTTGTGTTTAGAGAGCTTAGGAATAAAAAAAGATGAACTAATTTCGGATGAAAAACTTTGATTTGGTGTTTGGTAAATTTTTGAAGAAGATGAAGAATGGGAGGGAAGGATATGTGGGGTTGTCAACTAGGCACCAAATTTTTAAAACTTGGGTCATTGCTCATTTAACCACCACAGTTTCTTTCATTTTTCAAGTAGGTCATTCCTTTTCAATTAAAATCAATTTCAAAATTATTCTCAAATTAAAACTCATATTTAAAAATAAGTTTTAACCCAACCTAATTTTAATTTCCTAACCTAAAATTATTAATTCTAATTAGTCTAATATTTTATTTAATTAACTTCGAATTATTTAATTATCTAACTATCTACAAGTTTCGGTTCACTAACCCATGATCCTACTTACCCAATCCTACTAACCCGCGGTTTTTGGTTTTTGGGAGTGATAGTTTCTAATTGTTGTTTGAGCTTAATGTGCATCTGCATTTCACGAGGATTGAATACTTGCATGTTCTTTTCCCTTAGTTTCTCGCTTCGTGGTTTATTATTTTTTGTTAGAAGTTATCAATTTTGTATTGATACTAGGTCTTTGGATTTGAATAATTTCATTTTGAGGTGAATAACAGTATATTGGAGCCTTAGCTACTGTGGAATCTGATTAAATTTGATTGCATGAAGTATATATCTTGATTTTTCTATTCCGAAGTTCAAATGTGGAGTCGATAATTGATAAATGATGTTGCTTTGATTTTCTTTTCCTGCTGAATTTAGTGGTTTACTTGGTAAGCAGTTTGAATTTTGATCGTTGATGATGAAGTCTCATCTTTTGGATTCCTATTCTTTTTTCTGCAAATAATTAGAAGATTGTTTTACCAAACTGAATAATACTTAAAATGGGGGTTTCAATTGGTTCACAGTTTCGATGGATATGAGATTGTTGTGGACTATGAGTAAAGGTTGTTTTTTTAGACTATTGTTGTGGACTATGAGTAAAGGTTGTTTTTTAGACTTTCAGTTTACATTATTATTTGTTTCCTTTTTATCTTTTTCCTTGGAACAACTAAAACTAGACTGTAAATATATATACATGAACACACACACACACACACACACAAACGCATATGTACTTTTTTCTTTTAATGAATCCTATGCATGTTTATGGGTTTGTGTTTATGTTGTCGTTTCATGTTTATGGTTCCTTAAAGATCATTTTGGAATTGATTGTTAGTGGTCTTGATTTAATATTACTAAGAAATTGATTTAGTTGATACAGTTTCAGCTAAGCATTTAGTCCAATGATAGGTTCACGTATCCCTGTTTAGCAGGTTTTAGACCTTTTTAACATGTATAGGTTATCTGATTTTATGAGGATGTGAAGGAAAAATGTTTGGATTGTGTGTATTTCTGTTATATAGGATTTAGGAAGTGATGTATGATGAGATTTTCGAAACAAGTTGAAGTTTTATATGTTTTTATTATTTGATTCAACTGTTGAAAGATGATTTGAGATAAACAGAAACAACTAGTATAATGTCTTATTAGATTGTGCTTTTACATTTGAAAAGTTCTCTCTGAGCATTCAATTGAATCCCATGTTTTCTTATAGCACCATTTTTTATGGGTAAAAAATGGATGAAAAGGTTGTTGCTGGAAAAAAGGGGTAAGTATTATTCACTTATTCATTCATTTCTATGAAGCTCGGGCTCCCTTCAAGTAGTTTGTTGGTTCAACTATCATGTTGATCTCTGGTTTTGTTTTTGCAAAGCTCCAGCTCTGTAGCTTCTATAGTTTTATTTTGTAGATTCGTCATATTGGTTTCTTTTAACTCTGCAGCCTTTGTAGATACATTCTTCAGATCTTGCAATGTAGCCTTTGTGGTTATGCTCTATAGATCTAAGATTCAACTTTCTTCTTCTTGTTTTTGGATGCAACTGCCATGATTTAAGTTGGTTAATCTTTGTGGAGGTTTGACTTCCTTCATGTTGTTTGGGGCAACATGGTTGGAGCTTAGGCTTCTTTTATGTTAGTTTTGTTGATATGAAATTCAATTTCCTTTATGTTGTTTGGGTAACTCTATTTATTTTTTTAGTGCACATATGATAGGATTAGCTTCCTAAACTATCTATAGCTTGTATAGCTTTTTACTGCTCCTTGCAGCTTTTAATTTCTATGCTTACATATATATCTCTTATATATTCTATATCGAAGAACTATTTTATTTATAAATAAATATAATTTGGTAATATCCACCAACTGAAAAAAGTAAAAGAGCTAACAGTGTAACGTGAGACATTACAACACATAAAAAAATACAACCAGGATATTTTAGAGGTATAGTTTTGGCAGAGTACTTCAACATGATATTTTGGCAACATGTATCTGATTCAATGATATGTTATCTTCTATTTTGCTTGCCCAATTACTTTTAACAGTTTGTATCATTGGTGGATCCATCAATTAGTTCTGATTTTTCGATACTACGAGATTGCTACGAATCATTTGTCATGTATTGCTTTGAAAGATACCTTGTTGCTTGCTTGGGTATGTCCATTTCTAAAGCCTTAAAGTTCAACAAAAAAATTTTATTTTGTACCTCTAGTTCACTGTTTCTAGAGTGTCCTATTTGTTTCTGATAAAATTCTTCTTATGTCTAATATACAATGCCCCTCATTCATTCTAGTTAGATTCTAAAAGAGAATATGCTCTACTCACTTGGTTTTACTCAAGCAAGGTCCAAGATGTAATTACTTGCAGGCCTTACTTTAGCAATGATGAGAATATCTAAAGGCTTCCTATCAAAATATTTAGAAAATTAATCGTCCGCTGATTTACGATGACAACCTTTTACTTTCAAGATTTTATAAATCTCGTGGTCCGCTGATTTACTTTTACAATTAGGTTCAACATGGCCACAATTAGTTACACGGCCTGTCGACATGGCCATGTGACTCTGCACATACTGTTTTAATTCCTATACACAGTTGGGCAACACGGCTGTGTGTTTTAATCTCACACGGCCTCAACTTGACCACACAGCCGTGTGGCCCTTGTTTTTGCTTTTTAGCTATTTTTTCATAAAAGTTCCAAATTAGTTCTAACTTGTTTCTAAGTTGGTCTAAGAGCTTTGTAAGCTCGTTTGGGACTCGATTATGTTTATAAATAATATTTTGCTTGGATTATATCATGTTTATTATTTAATGGAATTTTGAAAGCCGGATTTATTTGTGATATGCTTGGTTAACTATGGTAGCATCCTATAACTTGGATTCGACGACTAGACCAGGTGAGGAGTGTAACATTTACGACCACGACCTTTTACTTACAGGATTGTATGAATCTCGCGGTCCGCTGATTTACGATACGACCTTTGGCTTTTTTATGATCCACTAATTTATGATTACAATCTTTTACTTACGGTATTTTATGAATCTCGTTGTCTGTTGATTTACGATTACGACATTTGACTTTTTTATGGTCCGTTGATTTATGATCATTACTTTTTACTTACGGGATTTTACGAGTCTCGTGGTCCACTGATTTACAATCACGACTTTTGGTTTTCTTACGGTCTGCTGATTTACTATCACAACCTTTGGCTTTCTCACGGTCCGTTGATTTACGATCGCGACTTTTTACTTACGAGAAATACAATTCGCAGCATTTCTAAAAATACAGTTCGAAGTATTCTACAATATAGTTGATTTCCTTAAAACAATCTATCCAATAATCTTTTATCTCTTATACCACACTATCGGACAACAAAATTTACTCAATAACTTTTTGAGTTAAAACTTACGTAGTAAGCTCCCAATTACACGTTGCATGCGTGTAATTTTGTCTCAGAAGAATCACTTTATAACTCTTCTTCAACAATGTGGCAACGAACTGTTATAAAATATATCTTAACTCGACTCGAAATCTGATGCAAAAGAAACCACCTTAGATACATTTTTAAGGACCCTTTTGGGGGTCAACTCTAGAGAGACAATACCTTTTATCTTCCTCTTCACCAAAACATTTCCGTTCAATTCCACCAACCAGAAAGTGTATCAACAAGTGTTAAACTTTTATATGTCGTTTTACATTTTGCTTCAATGTAGCTTCAAATGCCGATTTTGATTTTAGAACTGCATGTTCTATTCCATCACCTGAAGATGCATTGATATGATGCCACCTGGTTTGTACAACCCCTATCAATCAACCGATTTTCTTTTGTTTTACTATTGAATATAAAGCAAGTTGCAATAAACATACGTTCCTCCTGTAACTAATTTCCATTAACAGTATGATCTTAAGCTCTCAACAACTGCCACTACCCCTAGTTCTCACAAACATTTTGCATGTGTCTCATTTGTTTATAGGACCTACATTGGTATCTAACATGAACCAACAGGGATACTTCTTTCCTTTATCCTTGGCACCATTGGCCAAAAAGTTTAGAGTTTGGGTTCAAATTTTAATATAAATTAAAATATTTAAAAAATTTATATAAATTAATATATAATATTAATACTTGATAAATGGATGTTTAATATAGTTAAATGTAAGAGTTACAAAGTTATTAGAATAATAACTAAAAGAAGTATATCAAATAAATTTTAATATCTCTTAATTTTTGACAATTATTCATGATATTTTTAATGTGTTGAAAGTGTTGAATTATCTTCCTTATCAATATTTTAAAAAAATATGAAATAAATAAATTTTAAAAATCAAGATTTACTATTATCAAATATTAAAATTACATGTAGTTTTAAAATTTACTAATATACTGAACAATTTTATAATATAAAATTAATATTTATAAATTTCTATACTAAAAATTCAATATTTAATTTTTCATATATATTTTTCATTTATCAAATAACAACTTAGTAAATATAATTTCTATGATAAATTATACGAAATATAAGATAAATTGAAAACTAGAAAATGAATTAGTTATTTGTAAAAAAAATAATCATGAAGCCAACATATAACTAGTATTTAAGGGTTGGGAAGAGTTACACATAATTTTAGGCATTGTATTAAAAAATTAATAGTTTTTCACAAAATAAAACCACATATCTGCTTTTTGGTGTCATGAGAACACAATATGTCAAACACAAGATTAACACAAATACAAAATTCACACTAGCAACAACAATTTCTAAACAAAAATGTTAAATATTTCTAATCAATATTCATGAAATTTAAGATTATAAATACGATCAATCTTAATTTCTTTAAGGATTTGTATTAATACAAATATAAAAATTATTACGAATCAAGAGGTTATGAATCTCATACAAAATTAATATCTCAAAATCATTTCATTAATAAAATTGAACTTTGCAAAAAATCGTAACTCATCACAAATAAAGCTACCATTTTAGTTTTTAGAGATTAATCAGTACATCTTGTAAAGAAAAAAAAGTTGCTATTAAATTAGGGAGACTTACTTAAAAGTATTAAAATATAGTCTATATATCTTGTAAAAATTTAGAGTGTGTGTGTGAAAAATAAGAGAAATTTGAGAGATAAGTGATAAATGTTGGAAGAAAAATATTAGAAATTTTTGTGTTTTAGTGAGCGGAGAAAGATTAATTTATTTTCTTATAAAATAATTTTTTATAAACTATTTTAAATTTTTTAGTCAATTTACTAATTTATAAATTAAAAATATATATTTTGAATTGACCCTTAGGTGGCTCCATTTTGTTTCTCTTTGTTCCTTTTTCTATCATTCTAAACCCTTTTCCTATGTTATTTGACGTGTCTGCTTTATCTTGTTCTTAGCTTGTACTGCACCCATAACATGGTCCCCTTGCCTTCAGCATAAACAGTATTTACAAACTCTGACATAAGGATTTGGACAAGTCTCTTGAATCTTCAAGAGGAGAAATTATTTACAGATACTCCTCGAAAAGAGTTGTGATAACCTTCTCGACTATTTTAAAAGAAGTTATTTCATATAACTTAATTAAACCTCTTGACATTTGTTTATAAGATATAATGAGTCATTGGCTTGC
Source organism: Gossypium arboreum (assembly GCF_025698485.1). NCBI lineage: Eukaryota > Viridiplantae > Streptophyta > Magnoliopsida > Malvales > Malvaceae > Gossypium > Gossypium arboreum. The sequence continues at coordinate 10,652,906 of NC_069072.1, read as the reverse complement.
AAGAACCAGTAAAAATGATATATACTGGTTCACGTGAAAATTGGGCTTGAATGCTCATAGTGCAAATTGATTAATTCCCTCTGCAAAATAAATTTATTTCTTTACAATGCAAGACAGTCAAACCCAACTTTTTATTTTAAAATAAAAATAGAGTCACCACCAATTCTTTTTCGGTCTACAAAATCCAGGAAATGAGTTCAAGAGTTAGTTACGCATAAGGAAGGATTAGTACCCTCGTAACGCCCAAAATTGGCACCTAGTTAATTACTTGATGTCTTAGCGTCGAAAATTGAGAATTCGAAGAGATTTTAAAATACGATCCCCTATTTTCATGATGTTATTTAATTAAAATATCGCTAACTAAATTAAATTTTATGGAAAAAAAACTTTCTTATTTTGAGAAGAAAAGATCATGCCCCCTAAGTTAGGGCAGGAGGTCTCGAATTCTCGAAAACAAGAATAATTGTCATTTAATTATTACCTAAGTCTACGTGTCTTGTATTTTAAATAGGATGTTTGGTTATTTCGGTTCTAGGAAGGGGCCATACTCAGTAAGTTAGGAGCACAACTCCTCGAATCCGAAAAATAATGAACATTGCCTTGGTTTTAAGTTTTTTTATGTGCTTACGTCGAAAAACGGATGAGTGTATGTAGCATAATTTACAATGTACGATAATGACAAAATTATGGTATTAACAAATAACAACATAAATAATAGAATAAAATGACAATACTATAGTGAATACAATAATAAGAAATAATAATAACAATAATAATATTCAATTAATAATACTATATGATAATAATGATAATAATAGTGAAATAATATAAAATGTATGATAATAATATAATTACATAAAATATTGATATTTGAGAAAAATTTTAAAAATATTAATTAGCAATGATAATTACTTAATAATATTAATAGTATCAATAATTAAAAATAAAAGACCAAAATAAAACAATCAAGAAATTTTTGGTAGAAAATGTAAATAGAAAAATTATAAATACTAGAAATTAAAAAAGAAATAAATGGGCTAACTCTAAAAATAAATGATTGAATTAAAATTTAAACAAAATTTAAATCATGAATTAAAAAAATAAAGAAAAGGGAAATAAAGGACTAAATTTGAAAATATAACAAAATTAAAAGCCTAAATTTTAAGGAAACAAAATATAAAGGATTAAATTAAAATGGGATAAAAAAGTACAAGGACTCAGAGTACAATTGCCCCGACCACATTTACACGTTTCATTCCCTCAGTGGGTCAACAGTGGGTTAATGGACTAAATTGCGCAAGAATAAAATAAAAGGGCAAAATATAAATGAAATAATGAACTATAAGACGAGATTGAAAAATAACAAAAAATTAGAAGGGTTAAAGTAGCAATTAGACCCTCCCCCTTGAAAGCACGTGGATCCTAGATGGATCCAGATCGGTTTATCGGGTCGTGTCAAAATGATGTCATTTTGGGGCTTCTGAAGCCAGGTCAAAATGGCATTGTTTCATTAAATCTATATAAGTTAAAAAAATATTTAAAAAACCATTTTAAACTTTTTTTTTAAAAAAAATTCTTCATTTCTTTTTTTTTCTCTCAAAACCCCTCCCCTCCAGTCACGGGGCAAGCGAGTCTCTATCGTGACCACAGGTCATCGGTGATGGCGACGGCTACCGCCACATTCAGTGGCTGGAAGTTCGATAAAAACCCTATTTAGCCCCCTGTTTCACGTAGAATGCTGATATGGGGTTAAAACCCCCAAAAGTTAAGCCAAAACTCGACAAAAAGGATGGAAACCTTTCGATTTCTACCTTTTCGACGAGGCTCTTGACGAAACCCTAGTGGATTTAGAGGCCTTTCAGGTTGGAGAAAGCCTTCTAAGAAGACGGAAGACAAGGCACGGACAACTTTAGGAGGTAAGCCTGCTAATGTGGTAGAGGCAGTGGCTGAAGGGATTAAGATTTTTTTTCTTTTTTCAGTTTAGGTTTAAGATAGTGGGCTTTGGGCTTGTAAATGGACTAAAATTTTATTTGTTTTTGGTTTTGTTTTGTCTAGGTCGGACAAAATTGGGCCACTACAGCTGCCTCTCTTTACTCATTGTCGTGTAACAAGAAGGAGCAAAGACTTTAAAGAAGGACCAATTTTGTCTAGTCCTACTAAATTTCGGCTTCTTTGGTGCTTCTCTTTTTCAAGTAGCCGACTTTTTCAGTCTATTGGTTACCTTACTTCAATATATTGCTTCGCTATAACTTTAGTAAAGTAGGATTTAATGTTATAGTTTCATCTAGCTCTATTGCAACTTCAAGGAGATAAAATTTATTGTTGTAGTTTTAATTCGACCTACTGAAACTTCAGAGGTATAGGATTTGTAGCTTCATCTTGCTCCACTACAACTTTAGGGAGATAAGACTCGCTATGGTAGATTCAATCCGACCTACTACAACTTTAGGGGTATAGGATTTGTAGCTTTATCTTGCTCCACTACAACTTCAAGGAGATAAGACTCGCTATAATAGATTCAATTCGGCCCACTGTAACTTCAGCGGTTTATGATTTGTAGCTTTATCTTACTTCGCTGTAACTTCAGGGAGATAAGATTCTCTATGGCAACTTCAATCCGACCCACTGTAACTTCAGGGGTATAGGATTGGTAGCTTCATCTTGCTCCACTGCAATTTCTGGGAGATAAGATTCATTATGGTAACTTTAACCCGACCCACTACAACTTCAAGGGTATAGGATTTGTAGCTTCATCTTGCTCCACTGCAACTTCAGGGAGATAAGATTCACTATGATAAATTCAATCCGATCCACTGCAACTTTAGGGGTGTAAAATTTGTAGTTTCATCTTACTCTACTGCAACTTTAGAGAGATAAGATTCGTTATGGTAACTTTAATCCGACCCACAGCAACTTTAGAGGTATAAGATTTGTAGCTTCATCTTGCTCCACTGCAAATTTAGGAAGATAAGACTCGCTATGGTAGATTCAATCCAACCCACTGCAACTTCAGGGGTATAGGATTTGTAGCTTCATTTTACTCTACTACAAATTCAAGGAGATAAGTTTCGCTATGGTAACTTCAATCTGACCCACTGTAACTTCAAGGGTATAGGATTTGTAGCTTCATCTAGCTCCATTGCAACTTCTAAAAGATAATATTCGCTATGGTAACTTCAATTCGACCCACTGCAACTTCAGGGGTATAGAATTGTAGCTTCATCTTGCTCCATTGCAATTTTAAGGAGATAAGACTCGCTATGATAGATTTAATCTGACCCAATGCAACTTCAGGGGTATCAGATTTGTAACTTCATCTTGCTCCACTACAATTTTAGGGAGATAAGACTTGCTATAGTAGATTCAATCTGACCCAGTGCAACTTTAAGGGTATGGGATTTGTAGCTTCATCTTGCTCTACTGCAACTTCAAGGAGTTAAGATTCGTTATGGTAACTTCAATCCGACCCAGTGAAACTTCATAGGAATAGGATTTGTAGCTTTATCTTACACTCCACTGCAACTTTAGAGAGATAAGATTTGCTATGGTAACTTTAATTTGACCCACTGCAAATTCAGGGGTATATGATTTGTAACTTCATCTTGCTCCACTACAACTTTAGGGAGATAGGATTTACTACTGTAGCTTCAATCTGACCCATTACAACTTCAGGGGTATAGGGTTTGTAGTTTCATCTTACTCTACTGCAACTTCAGGGAGATAAGATTTGAGGTTTCATTGATTTGTTACACCTCTCTAGGGAACAGAACCTGTCAAATTCATTTCAAAGGCCTATATTTTATAACAGAACCTGTCAAATTCATTTCAAAGGCCTATATTTTATGCCAAGTGATTAGGATGTTATGATCGAAATGAATCAAATGTTCCTAACTAGATGTATATGAATGATATTTGTATGAATGCAAAATGTCATTTTCGAGAGTGATCCTCTTTTTAGTGCTTAGGCTGACAGTGCTCGTTCGTCAAGGTTCTATCACTAATGTGTTACCATACCCTCTTATTTAAGTCTGGTATCTTTGACAGGAAACCTGAAGAAGTAATTACAATTTGGACTATTCGTTCCAAGATATTTCCAACCCTCAAATTTGGTTAGTTCTAACTAGTGGTCAGGTCCCTGTACTATTTAGAAATGTTTCATAGCGATATGTAGAAATCCTTTTACTTTAATATTATTTGTCCATTCATTGTTATTTCAATGCAAAAAAATACTTGAAAAAGGTCAAAACAATAGACAAGACTAAAATTTATTGGGAGCAAAACCCTAAGTGAAAAGATTAATCAAAGTAGCAAACATTGCTAAAAAAAAATGTGAGTAAGATTAAATTAGGTGCCCTAGATATTATAGTATGAGCTTCTCCTAGCAAACTTGTTGAAGACCATTTTGAGCTTGATATGTATTTAAGAGATCTAGAGTACTTTGTCAATACCCCAAGATGTAAAGTTTCTCCTCTATGTTACCTTTGAGGGGAAACGACTATTAACTGCCCATTCTTTGATCAAAATTTGAGTCACCCTTTTCGAGTTTTCAACTTAAAACTCCTTTGGTCTTAAGACGCCCTTTGTGGGTTTTCGCCGTAGCCTCTCCTTTTTTTTAAGGGAAGTATTTTTTTACTGAATCCAAATTCACGGGGTTGGGTAGATCTTTACCATCTATCTCAGTTAGAATCAGTGCTCTTCCAAAAAGGGTTTTTTTTACGACATAAGGTCTTCCCTAATTCAGTATCTATTTTCCTCTGTTGTCCTTTGTATGTGAAATATCTTTTTCAACACCAGATCCCCTTTATGAAACTCTTTGGGCAAACTTTTTTGTCATAAGCTTGCATCATTCATTTTTGGTACATCTAACCATTACGGATAGCTTTTAGCCTATTCTCTTTGATCAAGTTCAACTAATCATATCGAGATTGGATCTATGCTGCTTTATCTAACTTCAACTCTGATGAAACTCGGAGAGAATGAATCTCTGACTTCAATGGGCAAGACTGGCTCCATTCCATAAACTAGTGAGAAATGTGTTACCCTAGTGGAGGTTCTGACAGACATTCGATAAGCGTAGAGGGAAAATGATAACTTCTCATGTCAATCTTTATAAGTTTCTATCATTTTCCTTACGATTTTCTTAATGTTCCTATTGACTGCCTCCACTGCACAATTCATTTTTTGACGATATGGTGACGAGTTGTAATGTTTGATTTTAAATTGACTACAGACCTCCGCTATCATACTGTTGTTCAAATTTAATGCATTATCAGATATGATCCTTTCTGGCATTCCGTTCGACATATGATCTCTTTCTTCAAGAATTTGATAACTGTCGACTTTGTGACATTGGCATGAAGCGGCTTCTATCCATTTGGTGAAGTAATCAATGACCATAAAGATGAATCGATACCCATTGGAAGCTTTTGGTGAGATCAGCCCAATGACATCCATACCCTACATAGAGAAAGACTATAGAGAAGTCATAACATGAAGAGGTTAAAGCGGCACATGAATTTTGTCTCCAAAAATTTGACACTTACGACATCTCTTAGCATAATTGATACAATCCCCTTCCATGATGAACCAATAATATCCGAATCTCATGATTTGTCTGACCATTGTAAACCATTAGCATGTGTTCTGCAAACACCCTCATGGACTTCTTCTAGGATTTTCTTGGCCTCAACACCATCTACACACCTTAGTAACATTTGGTCCTCTCTTCTTTTGTATAAGATCTGTAACGGCCCAAATTTCAGTGATATCAGAATAGTGATTTGAGATCACTAAGTCCGACATGTGAGTTTAGATATTAGTAAATAAAAGTTAAGTGTGATTTTAGAAATGTTTTTAAATTAGTGAAATTGTGAATTAAAAGAATTTTGTAGATAAAATGAGATAAAAAAAGAGGTACCGAGACCTCGAATTTATAAACCGAGACATAAAAATATTTATGGAATGTTAATAAGTTAGTATTAAAGTTTCGTTAGGAAATTTTACCATTTTGATAGTTAATTGAAGAAAAATGACTAAATTGAATAAGATGTAAAATTGTGGGAAGTGATTAAATAGCTTAAATAATAAATAAGAGGGACTCAAAGAGTAAAATGACCCAAAATAAAATGGGCTGGACGGTTAGGTGAGTATTAGCTGTGAAATTGTGTGAACTAAGGGTAAATTGGTAATTTAGTTAAAATTTAATAGTTAAAAATTGAATTAAATTATGAAATCTAGAATTTTCTTTATGTTTCATCATCCTCTCTAGTAAAAAAAAACACCATTGAAGGGTTTTCTTAAGCTGGTCTCTCATATTTTTACTAGTGTAAGCTCAATTCTTGATTATTTCTTGTAATTTTTGTGATTTTGAGATTTTTACAATTAGGTCCTATTATCTAATCCATTAGTTTTTGCTTTTATGAATGATTTAGAAAGTTTCCATGAGTAAGAGCTGAAAGTTTATTATGATTTATCATGGAATTGAGGTTTTAATTTTATTATATGATGATTATATGAAGAGATTTTTATAGGAATTGATTTTTAGGATCTAATTGTGAAAGTTGTTAGAATTAGGGTTTTATGTTGAAACTTTGAGTGTCAAAGACTGTGAAATAGATTATAATGTTTAAATAAAGTGTTATTTGAGAGAAATTAGTTCAATTGATGAATAAATTAAACAAGGACTAAATTGTAATAATTTAAAAGTTTAGGGTAAAAGTGTAATTTGAAATTAAAGGGCATAAATTGTGAAATAGAACAGAATAGAATAGAATTAGATGCTAATAAGGGAATGATTTTATAATTATAGATAAAGAAAACGAAGTGAATCGTGGAAATGAGAAATTACAAGAATAGTCCTTGAAAATTTTACGACTTTTGCAAATCAGCCCAGGTAAGTTCATATGGCCAAGTTTAATGTTTTATTATGAAAATATTATGATTACTAAGGTATCTTATTGTAGATGAACACTATCAAATTGTATTAATTACCAAATGATATTGAATTAAAAGTGCAAATTAGTCAGAACAATGGTTTTGAGTGCTTTCATTCAATGAACATGATGAATTGACGGAATAGATGTGATATGTGCACCCGTATAAGACCATAGCTGGCTATGGCATCGGTATGATGTGATAATGTGCCTCCGTATAAGACCATATATGGGATATGGCATCGATATGATATGTGATCCGTGTAAGACCATGGCAGAGCTATGGCTTCGGTGTGTGATATGTGACAATGTGCAAGTCCATGGTTTACTATGGCAATGTGATAATGAAGCACTCAATTCCATTATTGTTCCCTAATTTGACTATGGAAGTAAATGAGAAATGAGCCCATAGGAGTTAAATTTGTAAATAGCGACGTGAAAATTATTCAAATGAGCTTATTAATAATTTTGTGATTTACAGGAAGATTTAGTTAAATTATAAATATATGATTGTGTACAATGTTCAGTAAGATTTATTATTTTATGCCTTTGAGCTTACTAAGCTTTTATAAGCTTACTTGTGTATGTTATTTGTTTTGTAGATTGACTTATATACGTATGGAGGATCGGATCTACATCAAGGATCACACTATCCAGATTTATCCCGGTAGATTTTGTTAAACAACTTTTTGATTTATATGGCATGTATAGGGGTTGATTTGATAATATAATTGTATGAATGATTAAGTATATAAGTAAGTTGAATGTGATGTTTGTGTTTGAAAATGAAATATACATGTTTTGGATTGAAATAATTGTTTGGTTGGACTCTATTAGTGTATAAATGTGATTTTGTGCAAGTGATATCAAAAAGGGTGAGAAATGTGGCCTTAAATTATTTTCGTCCACACGGGTAGACACACAGGTGTGTGTCTAGGCCGTGTGTCATGCATGTAATAAGGCCATGTGTCCCATGTAGCTTAAAAATGAGAAACAAAATGTCCAAGTTTGGGCACACGGCCTAGCACACGGGCATATGGCTTGGCGGTGTGACTCATACGGGCTCCAACATGGCTGTGTGATACTGCCATGTGAAGTCTGTACCTTAATTGTGAAATTTAATTATCACACGGCCTAGCAACACGGGCGTGTGCCCAGGCCGTGTGACTCGAGTTTCTTCTTGAATATAAGTCAGAGAGCTCCACGAGCTTGGGACATGGGCGTGTGTGACCACAAGGCCTACCCACATGGGCGTGTCCCTATTCACACAAGCGTGTGGCCCTATTTCAAGATAAAAATTTTCTTAAGTTATCTTAGAACTCTTAAAGTTTTTGGTTTGGTCCCGGATTATTTCTAACAAATATTTTAGGCCTCGTAAGCTTGTATAAGAGACTTTAAGCATGTTTTTGAATAATATTTAATTTGGAATGAAGTTTTATGATCACAATTTGTGTATGTTTTATTGTGTTTAAGTCTGGTAATGCCTCGTACCCTATTCCGGTATTAAATATGGGTAAGGGGTGTTACAAGATCTCCCCATCTAGAACGTATTTATTGGTCAGCCTTCTTAGAATCCTTTTGTCATTCTGTGTTGCTTGCTCAAGGTATTCACGATTCTTTACATATCGCAATATATCTTGGTACCAAGGGTGGTAATTTTTTTCTTCTTCTTCGATGTTGTAACAATAGGCTGGGGCCTCATAAATGCTCATCTGGATAGGTTTTATATCCTCTTGTTTGTTCACTTTAATCATGGAAGCTAAGGTAGCGAAGGTATCGACCATCTGATTTTCATCTTGCGAAAGGTAGCAGAAGATGATGTCATCAAACTCCTTAATTAACTCGAGAACCAACTTTCGATAATCAATCAACTTGGGATCTCTCGTCTCCCATTCAGCTTTGAGTTGATAGATTACTAGTGCAGAGTCCCCATATACCTCCAGTACCTTGATCTTATGTTCTATAGTTTCACGGATACCCATAATGCATGTCTCGTATTCTATCATGTTATTTATGCAATTAAAAGCAAGTTTATTGGTGAAAGGATAATGATCTCCGTCTTGGGATACTAGGACTGCCCCAATTCTGTTACCCATGGCGTTTGAGATGCCGTCAAAATTTAATTTCCAGGGATATTCTCTTGGAGTACCTTCTTCAGTGGTTGCAACATACATTAGACCCTAATTTGGGAAATCAAAATTTAAAGGTTCGTAATCTTCTAGAGCTCCGCTAGCTAGGAAATCCGCTATTGCACTTCCCTTTACCGCCTTCTGATTTACGTAAAGTATATCAAATTCGAATAGCAAAATTTTTCATCGAGCCATTATTCCATTCAATGTAGTTGACTCCATCATGAACTTTAGAGGATCCATCTTCAGAATGAGTCAAGTCGTATGGTACAACATATAGTGTCTCAGCCTTCAGGTAGTCCAAATTCAGGCGCAGCACAGCTTCTCGATTAATGATGTCTCGTATTCAATAATCTTCTTGCTGAGGTAATAGATTGCTCTTTCTTTCCTCCCTGACTCATCATATTGACCAAGTACGCATCCCATAAAATTTCCAAATACTGCTAAGTATAATATCAGTCATTTATCTAGGTTAGGTGGCATCAGCACTAGGGCGTTAGACAAGTAATGTTTGACCTTGTCGAAGGTCTTCTGGCATTCCTCATTCCATACACCTAAGGAGACGGAATATGGGATCATATTTCTCGATTAGTTGTGAAATGAACCGAGCAATGTAATTTAACCTTCCTAAGAAACCCCGAACCCCCTTTTGGGTATGCGATGGTGATAACTTCTGTATAACCTTGACTTTATCTGGGTCAATCTCGATCCTTTTTTGGCTGACTACAAATCCTATCAATTTACCTGACGTGGCCCCAAAAGTGCATTTTTCTGGATTCAGCTTTAGTTGGAATTTTCTCAACCTTAAAAACAGTTTCTTCAAGACTTTCACATGTTCTTTTTCTGTTAGGGATTTTTTGATTATATCATGGACATAAACATCAATTCTTTTGTGCATCATATCATGAAACAAGTTACCATAGCTCTTTAATATGTTGCTCTAACATTTTTCAGTCGGAATGGCATCACTTTATAACAAAATGTTCCCCATATTGTTACGAATGTGGTCTTCTCCATATCTTCAAGATGCATCTTTATCTGGTTGTATCTGGAGAAACCATCCATAAAGGATAACAGTGAACGACCTGCCGTGTTGTCCACTAGGGTATCGATGTGAGGCAACGGGAAATTGTTCTTCGGGCTGGCCTTGTTTAAATCCCTGTAGTCCACATATATTTGTACTTTCTCATCTTTCTTTGGGACGGAGACTATATTGGCTACTCATTCCGAATATTTGACCACTTGTAGGATATTAGCGTCAAATTATTTCTTGACCTCTTCTTTTATTTTCAACAGGACGTCGAACCTCATCCTTCGAAGTTTCTGCTGAACTGGTTTGCATTCTTCCTTTTTGGGAAGCTAGTGTACCACGATATCAGTACTTAGACCATGTATATCTTGATATGACCATGTGAAGACATCTTTGAATTCTTAAAGTAACTCAACGAGGTCTCGCATTGTCTCTGCAGTTATGCAAGTTTCAATTTTCACTTCTTTCTTTTCTTGTTCATCCCCTAATCTCACAACTTCTACTGACTCTTTGTAAGGTAAGATATGTTTCTCATCTTGCTCTACCATCCTTAACAAATCAGGAGACATGTTACAATCTTGATCATCTTCAAAGTCTTAAGGTTCCTCTAGACACATATCATGCTCAAAAGGAGACTTTGAGTTAACAGCAACGCCTCTCATATCATTGATATCCGAAGACCTATTATATGAATAAAAGAAGACCCAATGAACAAATGAATTTAAGAATGATTAAATGTGTGGTATGAGCATGAGAGAAAAGAGAAAAAAAAAAGTAGAATATTTGCCAAGTAGGACATAAAAATGCATTGTTTTCATTGAAATAAAGATAATGGACATGTACCTTTTCACAAAAAGATCCCTATTACACCTAGACTTAGAGCAACATGTGTGTTCGAAACATTACTCTAAAATAGTCCTAAATACTATAGGGATTTCCTCCATATTCTAGTTGTTTAGAACACTATCAGGGATTTAGGGACAAATTTTTGATAGGTTCCCTTCCTTAGTTCCCTCTTCAGAGCCATAAACATCTTCTCTTTTTAAATCCTCAATGTCTTTGAAGAATTCTAATTCTTTATTGTCCATCAGGCTTTGTATTAGAGTTTTGAACTCAGCGCACTTTTGGATTTTATGAAATTTATTGCATGTAACGAAATGTAATATTAATGAATGGAAAAGATGCATGCAAAAAGGCACTGATTCTAGTTCAATTCCATTAAAATAACTTTACTAGAAAATGAGTTTCTTTACATAAAATAGATACTTCCACTTTATCGAGAAACCTCTTTTCCATGAAAAATTCTCTATTTAGAAATTGAACACGAATCAACACCTTTCCCTTAAGATGAAAATGGGACGCAACCATAACCAAAACAAAACAAAACACGTCAGTACATTTTATATTAAACTTGAATACAAAGCAAAGAATAACAATTAAAATGTCTCTTCTTTGTAATCTATTCGGGTAACCGTTAAAGGTTTGACATGGTTCTTTTTAGGGCTAGCTCTTAGGGTTTATTACATGCGGTTTGGTTTTAAAGTAAAGGTACCTGAACCGGTATATTCCTCGATCCTCACCAATTATAGGCTTATACGGACAAAATTCAGTTCAGGGGAATACATTTCCCTATGTCTGTATGAAAGTGAAGACCTCACGAAGGCATAGGTACGAATGTATCCCGAAAGTGGTCTATTATCCTATGCGGAGGTGAAAACCTCACGAAGGAAGAGCTTCTCACTCCTACTTAAGAAGGGTAGAATGGAACGATTATGCCATGAATATGTGAAAACATAAAGAGAAACTCTCGAACCAATAAAACAGATGTATTAGATCGCTATGTAACCCAAGATAACAAATACATTAATTGCCACCAAAACATGAATGATGAAATACAAGGAAGTGGTTGCCAAATTGAACCCAAATTCTAAATTTTCGACAAAAAGACAAAAAAGTACTCAACTCGCGACTTGACTCTCTTATTTTTCCCGAGTGGAGTCACAAGCTATCGAAACCTTTTTGGAACTCAGCTTTTTATTTTTAAATGAAAATGGAGTCGCCACCAATCCTTTTTATTAGATGTGATCGGATCACGTCGTAATTTGATCATTTTAATAAAAGGTTAAATTTACTAAAACAATGATTTTCGGTTTACAAAATCTAGGAAATGGGTTCAGGAGTCAGTTACGCATGAGGAAGGATTAGCACCCTCATAACGTCCAAAATTGATACCTAATTGATTACTTGGTGTCTTAGCGTCGAAAATTGAGAATTCGAAGAGAATTTAAAATACGATTCCCTCTTTGCATGATGTTATTTAATTAAAACACCTCTAACTAAATTCAATTTTATGAAAAAGCCTTCTTATTTCGAGTTAATCGAGAAGAAAAGATCATGCCTCGTAAATAGGGAACGAGGTCTCGAATCCTCAAACACAAGAATAACCGCCATTTAATTATTACCTAAGTCCTACGTGTCTTGAATTTTAAATAAGATGTTTGGTTATTTCAGTTCTAAGAAGGGGCCATACTCAGTAAGTTAGGAGCACGACTCCTCGAATCCCGAAAATAACGAACATTGCTTTGTTTTTTGTGTGCTTACACGAAAAAACGAATGAGTGTATGTAGCATAATTTACAATGTACGATGATGGCAAAATTATGGTATTAACAAAATAACAACGTAAATAATAGAATAAAATGACAATACTATAATGAATACAATAATAAGAAATAATAATAACAATAATAATATTCAATTAATAATACTATATGATAATAATGATAATAATAGTGAAATAATATAAAATGTATGATAATAATATAATTACATAAAATATTGATATTTGAGCAAATTTTAAAATTATTAATTAGCAATGATAATTACTTAATAATATTAATAGTATTAATAATTAAAAATAAAAGACCAAAATAAAACAATCAAGAAATTATTGGTGAAAATGTAAATAGAAAAATTATAAATGCTAGAAATTAAAAAAAAAAGAAATAAATGGGCTAGCTTTAATGAGTTAAAAAATAAAGAAAAGGGAAATAAAGGACTAAATTTAAAAATATAACAAAATATAAATCATAAATTATAAGGAAATAAAATATAAAGGATTAAATTAAAATGGGATAGAAAAGTATAGGGGCTTAGAGTACAATCATTTCGACCACATTTACACGTGTCATTGCCTCAATGGGTCAACAATGGGTTAAGGGACTAAATTACGCAAGAATAAAATAAAAGGGAAAAAATAAAAGTGAGATAATGAACTGTAGGACGAGATTGAAAAATAGCAAAAAAGTGGAAGGGTCAAAACAGCAATTAAACCCTCCCCTTTGAAAGCACATGGATCTTAGATGGATCCGAATCGAGTCATCAGGTTGTGTCAAAACTACGTCGTTTTGGGGCTTTTGAAGCCAGGCCAAAACGACGTGGTTTCAATAAATCTATATAAGTTAAAAAATATATTTAAAAAATCATTTTAAACCTATTTAAAAAAAAAACATTCTTCCTTTCTTTTCTTTTTTTTTCTCTCTTAAGACCCCTCCTCTCCACTCACGAGGCCGGTAAGTCTTCGCCATGACCATCGATCATCGGCAATGGCGACCTCCTCCGCCGGTGTCCAGAAGTTAAAAAAAAAACATTTGACCCTTTTTTTCACGTAGAACACCAATCTGGGGTTAAAAACCCCAAAAATTAAGCCAAAACTCGACAAAAAGGTTGAAAAGCTTTCGATTTCTACCTTTTCGACAAGGCTTTCGACAGAACCCTAGTGGGTTCAGAGGCCTTTCAGGTCGGAGCAAGCCTCCCACAATGGCAAAAGACAAGGCGTCGCAGGTAAAAGATGAAACCTTTTTCCTTTTTTTTTGTTTTCTTTGAAAAATAAAATAAAATAAAATAAAAACTATCTTTTCTTTTAACTTTTTTGTATTTGATTTCTTGTGTCCAAATTACAATATAGTTTTTGGCTTTTATAGCTAGATATATTACACAATATATTTTCTTTTCCACTATAGGAGAACAAACTTTTAGCGGTATTTTTTTTGGCCTTTAGCGGCATTTTCACAAGCGCCGCAAAAAACACCACTATAGTAAACACCGCAAAATTAAAAAAACGCCGCTAAAGACCATGACCTTTAACGGCACTTTTTTCGCAAACGCTGCTAAAGACCATGACCTTTAGAGGTGCTTTTCCCGCAAATGTCGCTAAAGACCATGACCTTTAGCGGCACTTTTCCCACAAATGCCGCTAAAAACCATGACCTTTAGTGGCGCTTTTGTCACAAACGCCGCTAAAGACCATGACTTTTAGCGGCGCTTTTTTCACAAACGCCACTAAAGACCATGACCTTTAGCAGCGCTTTTTTTCAAAAACACCGCTATATAACAAACCTTTAGTGGCGCTTTTTTCACAAACGCCGCTAAAGAATTTAACCTTTAAAAAATATATTTTAATTAAATAATATTTATTTTCAATGATAAATATTATATTATATTTTATTTTGAATTTTGAACTTTAAACTATATACTTTTAATGATAAATAAAAAATACTAATTAAATTAAATATTCTATTAAAATTTTAACTTTAAAACTAAATATAAAATTAATGAATTTAAATTTGGAATTTAAATATTATGTTTAAATGAGCAATCTACCTTACAGCTCATCTGATCTATATTAACACAGCCAATTATAAAAGAAGCTACAAAACTAGTAATAATTAACCATCATGGTTAAAGAAGCTGGTACACAGGGTAGCTACAAAACCCTGTTTCCATAACACAAAATTCAAGTTCCGACTAAGATGAATGACCATGGAATGCAACATTAAATAACGTTCCACTTGAAGAAGTGCTAAGCCTTGGCTTTTCCAACTTGAAGAAATTGAATCCTCTGCCGCACCTTCAATATCTAAAGGATGCAAAACCAAATGATCAGATTCATCGTCACTTTGGCAGATAAATCTAGTTACAATCTATTATCCACACCGAGGTGCCTGGATTCTAGACTCTAGAGTTTGATATTAAGAGGACACAAACATTTTCTGGTGGTTTTACAATATAATTCAACACAATTTGATTTCATATCTAGAGGACATTAATAGAAACTCATACTGATGGTTGTTATTCCAGTTTAAGAGATACAAACTTCTATAAAACCCAAAAATCATATGGATTCATGTAAAAAGCATATGGTAAATGCTAATAGTATTAGTTAAAATATTGCATGATGTCTGCTAATGAAAAAAAATGATATCCTTAACATCATTTTAAAGATCAGCCAGCATGCAATAGAGCACATAATGAGCGCAAAACTTATAGTGAAGGTAGAAAAGATATACCTCTGACGATTCTGGTAGAAATTGTACAGTTGGTAGTAGACATAAAGAGGCTTCTTCATTCGCTTCTTAACCTAGTAAAAGCAACAAGAGAACATTTAACCTTTTGTTAATGGTGCCATAGTGAAACTTTATTTTCCCAGATTTAACATCTTCGATGTACTGCAGCAACAGAGAGATAATACAATTTATGAAAATTTATGTCGATGAGAATTTTTAGATAAATTTTAAGCACATTTACATTTATGGAAAGAAAGAAAAAGAAAAAGTTTATACCAAATTCAAAGTAACAAAAATGGAAGAAAATGCCAAAGAATCAAAGGGAATGTCGTTCAATTCAAAAAGACAGTACTCGGATGATTCTAGTCCTGGTGAAAATTGGGGCTTCTTCAGCTTTGCCAAGAAGATTACATAAGTCTGCTCCAAAAAAGACAAAGCGATGTTAGATACATAAACATCTTCCATAAATGTACATGAGATATAGAAGTAAATTAAAGATGCTTATTCTAACTTGTCCAATAAGGGGAATATCTAGTTGTGCAAAAGGGGAAATGACTTCCACTTCAAAGACCGCCTCTTCCCATGTTTCCCTTATTGCCCTTCAAAGACAGAGACTCCCCAATTTCCGGTAGCCGCAGGAAGAGTCCTATGTTAATGCCACCCAATCAACTCAAATATTTGTATTGCCATCAGAGATGGTAGAAACTTGCTATTTTACAAGAAAAGCAAGTGTGAATACTCCATGCCTCAAATGCATAAAAAAAAAAATTAGAAAATGAAGAAAACAATATTCAATCCTTTCCTAAACAAAATTCCAATCATATAAATACATACCAAAGACCAAAAGATGGTTCAATATTTCTTTTACATAGTAGAATCTTTCTATCATGCTCAATAAGGCAACCCACAACCTAAAGGTATCATCAATTTAGAACAAAAATTAAGCATAAAAGTATATTCTTAAAAATTGAAAGTAATTCAAAGCCTGCAACAATGTACAAATTATCAAGGAAACAATGATTCAGAATACAGGAAGCATACATTTTATTCAAAACATTTTTCTCTACTAGCCATCTAAAATAGGAACAAAACCCATTACCTACCCCCACCCCAATGCTTGTGGGCTATTTGAAGAAACCCTAAACCCATATTTTTCATGTTTTCTAATAGATAAATAAAAACTTGGAACAAAAGCATCCATTAAAGATGATAAAAAAAATTCCATTTCACTTTTAAGTAGTTGATTAAGTAAAACCATGCCATGATCCTTCACGTCACTTTAAAATCCAGATCAAAAGCTAAGGCAAATGAAAATCATGACCTCGAAGTGCTCATTAAGAAGAAATTCCTTGGGTCGTAAATTCATATAAATAATAATTTTATTTTGGATGATATCTCGGGTCGTAAATAGCCGACTATGACAAGACGCAATTCCTCACCATAGAAGTCCTCAGTAAATTCATGAAGCAACCATGGTTCCTGCAGCATGAATCATGTTTAGAAAATAAAGAGTTAACAATCATTAATAAGGCTTGCAGTGGTTAACATCCAAGTTATTATTGCACTCACTATAATCTTTTCAGCATTGTTGAAATATGGGTTCCAACTGATGCTCATGACCATTTTATAAACACCTCTTGTAGACAATCCAACCCAACCAAAATATACCCCGGAAGTACATCCACTACTATTTTCTTTAGCAGTTGTATGGATTCTTCATCTCTTGTTTTCTGGACTACTCCAGTGTCATCAGCTACTATTCTTTTTCCATCGGTGGATAATTTGTATGTTTGTTGATGAAGTACATGTTGAACTGTTGACATTAAATCAATTCCGGCTTGGATTTGAAAGTATTTTGGATTATTGTAACACTTGTCAATGGTTTTTGTCAAGTGTTTTTTATCTTCTTTGGCTGCTGATAAATAAGGACTATCAATCATTCTTTGAATAATCCAAATTTGATATGGTCGATAAAATCGCTCTTTTTCAGCAATGCCAATAAGACTACTTATTTGGATATAAAAATAGTAATAAAAATCATCTTGATATACCAAAAGTGATAATATAGCTTTTATAATAGCAGGAAAATTTTTTAATAAGTGAAAAGAAAAGTTTTGTATTACAATTTCTCTAACAAAACCCCATTCAATACTGTTTATATCAAATGGTTCATGATCTGGTCTGAATTTTATAGTAGGAATTTCTTCTCCTATTTCATTTAGAAAAACATATGTTTGTAGGAAGTATTCAGAAAAAACCTTTTTAAATTGAGCCTGCTAGTTGCAGATAATTCTATTGATTTTTTCAAAAATTTCTCCTGGCAATATTTTCTTAGCTTTGTTATATAAACATATTCTGAACATTTTATTCATAATGGGACTAGGTATTTGAACTATTTTCATACCTATTGGTGTTGTTGAATTTGTACTAATATTATCTTCTTCTTCCTCTATCTGAGAATTAGAGTATAAAACTAAATTATCATTTGTATTTGTTATAGCATTATTTTTAAAATATAGTCTATCTCCAGATGACATATATTCTATAGTACTTACTGGTTTTGAAGTACTAGCACCACTTATTCTATCAATCATCCAATCTTTTGGTATTGACAGATCTTTTAGATGTAATAATTTTGGTTGTATTTTTGTAGTAAATTTATTGGGTTCAAATAACTCAATTATTTTATTATTAATTTATTTAATTTCTACTTCTGCCGTGTTGGTATATTCATTAATAGAAGTCCAACTTATTGCTAGATCTTCTGCTAAATCACTAATTTCAGAATTTTTAATTCTTAAACATAAACATTCTTCTATTAGAGGATCTGTAATGGATATAAAATAGTTTGGTTTAACCTTAAATCCTATTACACCAGTATGTAAATTAGACTGAATACCACCAATAAGTGTTTTTATCGGATTTTCAAATTTTTTATCTAATAAAACTGCTATTATAGGTATATCATGTCCTTTTCTAAAGAATGCTCTTATTGTTATCATAATTATACCTAAATGTATATATCTAACTTAAGGGTATTTCTTTTAATTCTCTTAATTTTTTTCTGTTAATCCTCCTCTAGTATCCTTGCGACTGTATTGCCACTAATTTTTTCTATATGTCTTTGACTCCATATTTTAAACTTAGATATTTTATATATTTCCTCTTTAGAAATATGATTTTTATTTATTTTTCTATCATTTCATCGAAAAATCTTTTTCTTCTCCAATCAAATTTCCTAATTTTATATCTTGTTGTTCAGACTTAGGGATTTCTTCTAATTGATTTTTAGAACTACTACCTACATTAAACATAAATATATATTCTTCTTCATCCGAATCGAATCATTTCGATATTAACTCATATAATATTTCTTCTTGATTTATTTCCTCTTCATAACATATTTCTAAATCTTGTTTTTCAAGACTTTTAATCATCTTTTTAGCACTTTTTCCTTTATTAGGATAGTTTGGTGCTATATGACCTTCTTCATCACATATAAAACATTTACATACTATTTTTTAGATTTTTAGAAGTTTTTCTTCTACCAAATTTTTCTTTTTCTTATTATTATTACTAGTATATTTTTATTTCTGGTTTCCATCTAATAAATTTATATTTTCTATTTTTCTTTCTATGTTTTTTATAAGTATTAGAACGTATTGTTTTACATCCAAATTCCCATTCATTTTCTAGAATTTTTGTACAATGACTATAACTTAATTTATTTTTTACTTGTTTAGCGACTTTAGTCGTAAACAATGTAAAGTTATTCTTTCCTTTGCAAAATTAATTCTATTTCTTATAGAATCTATATTTTCTTTTGCTATGCCTCGCTTCTTTACTATGTTTATCTAAATAGGACACATATTTCTTTATACATATTTCGTCCCATGGTGGGGGTAATTTATGAAAGTATTGGTTTTTCCAAAATTCTATATTTTCAATTTTTAACTTTTGATATTCATGAAGAAATTTTTTAGAAAATTCTTCTAGGTATCTTATATCACATAGTTTAATTTTTGACAAAGTATAACTTGCTATACTATATTGATCTTTTTTATCAAAATAGCCACAAAATTATGTTTTTAGAATATTTGTTAATCCTTTTAAAAGATCTTTAGGAGTACCTATTTGATTAATTAGTTGTCCTTTTTGGACTTTTCCTACTTCTGATTCTTCCCATCGTCTTAAAAATTGTAAAACATCTCCTTGAAAAGGTCCTACAAAATAATTTAAGAAATTTTCTTTTGACCAAGTACCATTGTTGTTTACAACGATTGTCATTGACTGTGCCCAATCGTCTATAGTTTTTTCATAGTCTGATATTGAAATATTAGTTAAGTCTAAATATATTCCACCTTGAGCCACATTTCTTTTATTTAAATCATCTATCCTATGTGGTATAGGTATAGTTTGACTTGATTGTTGATTAGAAGATTTTCCTGTATATTCGGTTTTAATTTCATTAGTAGCTATATTTTCGGTTTGATTACCAAAAATTCTAGTTGTATTTTCAACTGTCTCAAAGTCTTTGTTTAAAGCTCTCAGATAATCATCTGTTTGATCATCTGATTCTAGTTTTCTTTTACCATAAGGATCTGTTTGATCAGTATCCATTAGTTCTGGAACATCTATATTTTCATCCTCATCTGTTGAAGTATTTTCTTCATCAGATTTATAACTAGTTACATTTAAATCTTCTTGATTGTCTGAATTACTAGAACTACTACTTTCTGTAGTATCATAATTTAACATATAATGATAATTAAACCGAGTAAATAGATCTTTATGTTTTCATAAAGTTTTTCTATTAATTTTAAATATTCTATTCTTTCATTTTTATCAATTACTTTTAGTAAATCTGATTTTCCAATGTTCTATTAATTCTTTATAAGATTGAAAATCATATTTTGTTGAGTAATATTTTTCTTTTCTTTTTTCAGATATTTTATTTCTATTAATAGTAGAAGATAACTCTTCTCAAGAAGTTTCTTCTTCATCGATAAAGTTAAAATTATATTACTATTATCATAATACAAAGGACCTAAATCCATGTCCGATTCTATATTATTATTATTATTAATAACCTATTCTAATTTATTATTAACTTTTGATAAAATTTCTTTAGATTTGTTGTTCAAATCTAATTCTTTGATATCTCTCATATGACTTACTTTTTCTTCTATATTTCTAACTTTATTATATATTTTATTATAATATATAGAGGTTATATCCATTAGACTATTAAATCCTTTACTAAGGGCGAAATATTATTTTCTTGCTTAGAATCTATATGCATAATATGATTGCAGTTTTTATCTTTATATAAACAATCTGTTTCTTCCATGTTATTTACCTTTGGTACCTAAAACCTTCTGTTATATTATTTTGTCTTATCACTCAAGGGCCTAACGTCTCTCTCTTAGACTTCAAAGGCAAAAGTAAGACAAAATAACAGATATATGGCTTTTAAGATAAATAAACAGAGAATTAACTGGACTGTAAATTAAAGATAAGAACTTATAATGGATATTATGATATCAATTCTTCTAAGAATCGTTACTCCGGGGGCCTCTGATACCAATTTCAGACTTATACCAGTGTAGAAGATAGTTATTTTATTAAAAGTAAAAGGAAGGGTTTTACAAAGAGAGAGTGTTTACAAAGAGAGAATACTAAAAGTTAAAAGAAAAGATTTCTAAGCTATTTTTCGATGCCTTGTTTAAGCTTCTTACATTCCTATTTATAGCAAAATTTCAAAGTTCTATTTAATTTTTCTTCAATCCCGAATAGTGTTTCTGATAAGGATGAATTTATTGTTGCTTCCACATATATTGTCAGTTGTCTCATCATATCTTTGTCCGTACATGGATGCCTTCATTTTCAATTTACTGCCAATCTTGAAAATATACTTGAAAGTCTTCTTGACTCTCCACATGGTCTTTATTTTGTCTTTATCCTTCTTGGATATTATCAAGGTTCCACGTTTCTATTTCGTCCAGGTGTAAAGATTCTGGTGATAGTCTTGGTGAATTCCAAGTCTCCCACGTGTTCTTGATTTTTTCAATTATTTCTGAAGGAAAATCATCTATTTCCATATCTGCTATTTTCTTTAGCAGTTGTATAGATTCTTCATCTTTTGTTTTCTGGACTACTCCAGTGTCATCATCTACTATTCGTTTTCCATCGGTGGATAATTTGTATGTTTGTTGATGAAGTACATGTTGAGCTGTTGACATTAAATCAATTCTGGCTTGGATTTGAAAGTATTTTGGATTATTGTAACACTTGCCAATGGTTTTTGTCAAGTGTTTTTTATCTTCTTTGACTGCTGATAAATAAGAACTATCAATCATTCTTTGAATAATCCAAATCTGATATGGTCAATAAAATCGCTCTTTTTCAGCAATGCCAATAAGACTACTTATTTGGATATAAAAATAGTAATAAAAATAATCTTGATATACCAAAAGTGATAATATAGCTTTTATAATAGCAGGAAATTTTTTTAATAAGTTAAAAGAAAAGTTTTGTATTACAATTTCTCTAACAAAACCCCATTCAATACTGTTTATATCAAATGGTTCATGATCTGGTCTGAATTTTATAGTAGGAACTTCTTCTCCTATTTCATTTAGAAAAACATATGTTTGTAAGAAGTATTCAGAAAAAACCTTTTTAAATTGAGCCCGCTGGTTGCAGATAATTCTATTGATTTTTTCAAAAATTTCTCCTCGCAATATTTTCTTAGCTTTGTTATATAAACATATTCTGAACATTTTATTCATAATGGGACTATTTGTTCTTTTATGAATAAAATATTGGAATATATCAATAAGATTATTTATCTCATTGATATTTATATACTCTATTTCGAGTTCTTCCCAATCTCTGTATAAAACAGCTTTTAATAATAAATCATGTGCTTCATTTTCTTTAGTTGTTTTTTCAACTAAAAATTGCGAAAACTTTGTAAGAGCTCGTCTAAAATTTACTCTTTGTTCTAAAATATGGGTTTTCCGTATTTCATTAATGTATTTATAAATTTCACTTGGTAAACCTGGATTATAAAAATCTTTTATCTCTGGAATTTGTTGTTGTTTCAACAAATTTTCTACTCTTTTTATAACTTCAGAATAACTAGCTTGATATGCTAAATTCGGATCCTGAGACCAAGGAGATTGACTTATTGTTCTTGAATGATATTGGCTTACCATTCTTAATGCATATGATGAAGGAGATCCAGTTGGTTGTCTTACCATTGGATAAGGAACGTAATATCCTTGGTTAGATAGAATGATGTTAATATAGGAGTAAATCCTTGATTAGGATTTATTTGTTTTCCTTTGTTGGATTTTTTATAGACAGTAGTCCATTCCCTGACTTGTTCTAGAGGTTTTTTACCTCTATCCATAAGGCCTGCTAAGATAATCAGCAATAATATTATCAGTGTCTTTTACATATAAAACTTCAAAATTAAAACTACATAATTCATTACATCTAATTCTTCTAGGTACATTTTCTAAACTATTATTAGTAAGAAATTGTTTAACTGCCCGATTGTCAGTTTTAATAATAAAATTTTCAGATGCTAGATATATAAGAAAGGTTTTTATTGTTTTTTTAATAGCTAATAATTCTTTTTCATATATAGCATAATTAACTTCATTTGGTTTAAATTTTCCAGAACTATATCCACATATTAGTTCTTCATTTTTTGCTGTTTGAGCCTTTAAAATACATCCCTAATAATTTTGTGATGCATCTGTTTCTAAAATTAATCTATCACCTTGTTTTGGTAAATAGACTTTTGGGGTATAATTTATTTCTAATTTTATATTTTTAATAATTTCCGAGTCTTTTTTAGACCAGCTAAAAGTTTTATCCTTTTTTTAATTTTTCATATAAGTCACCTATTTTTTGAGATAAGTTAGGGAAGAAGTTTCTTCCATAATTAACTATTCCTAAAAATTGTTGAAGTTGTTTTGATCTTTAATTTCTTTAGGAAATTCTTTTATTTTTACTATAATATGATCTTGTAGTTTAAGACCATCAGAGATAAATTTAATCCTAAAAATTCTATTTCTTTTTTCTAATTCTATTTTTTAAGACTCAAAATAATTTCATGTTTTATGAATTCTTGAGAGATAATTTTAAATGTTTTCTATGTTTTTCCAGAGTTTCTGAAAATATTAAAATATCGTTTATATAAACTACACAAAACTTTTTGTATTTATTCAATATAGAATCCATCCATCTTTGGAAGATTTGATGTGCATTACATAACCCAAATGACATTACGTTCCATTGATAATGACCATTAGGTGCACTAAAGGCTGTTAATAGTTTAGATTCATCAGTTAGCATTATTTACCAAAATCCTGATTCACAATCAAATTTACTAAAGTATTTTGCTTGTTTAGCTTGATTAATCAAAACATCCTTTCGTGGGATACAGTATCCATCAAAAAAAATATTTTGATTTAGTCTTTTATAATTAATTACCATCCTAGCTTTTCCCCTTTTTTATTTCTGCATGATTTCTTACCCTAAAAGTTGGGCTTGAATGTGGACTATTAGTTTTTTCTATTAATCATTTTTCCAATAATTCCTTGATTTGTGTATCAAATTCATCTATATCTTGTTTAGTATAGATCATGGGTTTAATTCTAATAATTTTATAGGATTTTAATTTTATTTCACAATATCTTGGACTATTTTCCCATAATTTTAATGGTTCTTCACTAAAATTATTTTCTAGAATTTTAAACAACCAATGATTTGTTTCTAGTTGTTTAATTTGTTCTTTTCTTATTGGTCTAAATCCTTTATCACATACAAATTTATGGTTTTCTATTAAATGTATTTCTCTGAAGTTTTTTCGTTGATAATATTACTAAATTTTTATCTATAGAAAACGGTAAATGATGATATATAAAATTATTTCCTAATAATATGTCTCCATGCATTTCAGGAAAATACAATATTTTAGGAATTACAAATCTTACATTATTTATGTAAATTGGTATATTTCTAGCCTTAAATTGGATTATGGTTTCTTTACCATCTATCCCTGTGGCTCTAATTGGGTTTTTCATTAATTCCCATTTTTCTTCAGGAATGGTATTTTCTCTACAGCTACTTGTGGTAGCTCCAGTATCTAATAAGGCATGCAAATAATATGTTTTATATTCTCTAAATTGAAATGTAATTTCAATATATGTATAATATTTCCTAGGTTGGAAATTTGAAAATGTAATAATATAATTTTTTCCCATTTTCATTTGTTGAATAATAGTAGTAGCTTGTATTTCTTCCATTCTAGTATTTCTAGAATTTCTACTAGGTTCAGTGGGGAAAATAAGTATTTGAACAGTTTTCATACTTATTGGTGTTTTTGAATTTGTACTAATATTATCTTCTTCTTCTTTTATCTGAGAATTAGAGGGTAAAACTAAATTATCATTTATATTTATTATAGCATTATTTTTAAAATATAGTCTATCTCTAAATGACATATATTCTATAGTACTTACTGGTTTTGAAGTACTAGCACCACTTATTCTATCAATCATCCAATCTTTTGGTATTGACAGATCTTTTAGATTTAATAATTTTGGTTGTATTTCTGTAGTAAATTTATTGGGTTCAAATAACTCAATTATTTTATTATTAATTTCTTTAATTTCTACTTCTGCCGTGTTGGTATATTCATTAATAGAAGTCCAACTTATTGCTAGATCTTCTGCTAAATCACTAATTTCAGAATTTTTTGTCTAAATTCTTAAACATAAACATTCTTCTATTAGAGGATCTGTAATGGATATAAAATAGTTTGGTATATTATGATAAATAATGGGATTGAAGAAAAATTAAATAGAACTTTGAAATTTTGCTATAAATAGGAATGTAAGAAGCCTAAAGAAGGCATCGAAAAATAGCTTAGAAATCTTTTTTTTACTTTCCGTATTCTCTCTTTGTAAACACTCTCCCTTTGGGTGACAAGTTAGCTGGAAAAAAGAAACGAAAGAGATCAGGATATGAAGCAAAACAGACGAAATATGAACAAATGTCTAAGACTTTGGATGTTATAACAAAGCAACATGGCTCAAAGACTCTTAAGTTATTAGGGGTTTGAGTTACAGGTAGATATCTGTGTGATTTCTTCCCACACAAAGGCCAAAATAGCGTAAGGACAGAGACTAGCTTAGCAAACAGTTTATTATATACCTGTAGGGATCCCAAGAACTTTTGAGCCACGGCCAAATCCCTTAATGACGGGACCACTGATATACCAAGGTTCTGTTGGCAAAGTTCCCTCTATCCCTGCAATCACAACACCATTTTCTCATGATTATTGTTTACAAGTAAAGGTTACTAACTATGATGCAATACAAAGATGTAGGTGTCAAAAGATTTACAATCTTGAAATGGAGGTAGGCCCTACTTTTCAGGTTGCAAATCAAGCAGAGAGTTTATCACTTCATCGGCAGAGATGTAAAGATGCGCTTGTTTTGGAACAGATGGCACAGCAACCACTTCCATTCCAGCAGCCTTACCAGCTGTAACACCTGGCCTGGCAATGCAAGTTCCCAGAATTAGTGAAAGAAAAAACTATGTCATATGCTTATGAGATGCTAGTGCTAATTAATAAAAACAACAAAACATCTAAACGTTGCAAGACAATAAATCAGGAAAAATAGGGCATGCTTTCAATACTTAAAAGGTTAGCTCAAAATGTTCTTAAGTTGCCAAAAGGACTGCTAGAGCAATGAAATTTAGTAGGGACTTGAGACAGCTAGAGCTCCTTTCTTTCTACTTCTTTATTTCATTTTGTCCTCCATATAAATTAATTAGAGCTATAATTTCTCTTACAAAAATAAAAATAAGTACCAGCTGCTATCGTGAACATTTAAATACTTGTGCAAATAACAAGATGAATTATTTCAAGGAACAATTAGTTATGAACAAATAAGAAACAACTTAAACGAACAGAACTTGGTGTCCACAACCACATAATTGATTAATTATGAACAAATAACCAAAGGGAATGTACTCAAAAGTAAAATCATACTTTCTTTTTCTCTAAATGCAAAGTAAAAAATTCTTTAAATTATATTTTTTCCAAAAATATTATGTTTAAATCCAGTTTTTTTTCCTCTCCTTTTTTGCTTTTGAAATTAAAAACAAAATAGAAAAGCAAAAACTACAGCATATATAAACAAAGACATCAAATAAGACCCAGACAAAGCAACAAGTTAAATGACAGAACCTTCATTTGGCATTGAGAGAAGCGAGGACAGTGTTGTACTCAGAAACATTGTCAGCATAGTTTCGTTTGGCTTTTGTTCCAGTTAAATCCGAAAATTGGTGGCGACCCAGTGAACGAAGCATAGTCCTGTTGGGACCCGCTTTCAACAGCAAAAGATACGAGAAACGAGATAAGAAATCGAGTCGTAAAAGGAAAATTTTGGTGTTTGTATAATTTTGGAATTTATACCAGAAATGAATCGAAAGAGGAACTTCATTGGCGAAAACAGAATGAATAATAGTGAAGGGTTTTCTTCGCTCTGATTTGCTTCCAAAACCCCTTTGTGCCTTTTTTAGTTTCTTTTTATTATTTCAGATCGAGAGAAAAAGAGTAGCTAAATTTTATTTGGGGGATTTGGGAGAATAAGAGGGAGTAAGGAGCCGGTAACCAAAAATTTTCTTTTGAGAGTGAGCGGGATTTTGATTTCTCTTTTTCCTTTTTTTGGTAAAATAATGGTATTTTGCGGCGTTTTCAATAAAAACGTCATTATAGTTCAATTTTTTACGGTGTTTTTATCAAAAACGCCATTATAGCTTAACTTTTTGTAGTGTTTTTGGGAAAAACGCTACTATTGCTTAATTTTAATTTTTTTATTTTTAACATATTTTTTCTATTTTTCTTTCAAAATTTTTGTCTTGAGATTATCATTTTTGAATTTTTTTAATTTTGAATATTGAACTTTTTAACTGAAATATGGACTAAAATATTAAATATTAAATTTTTAAGTTTTTATTTTAAATTTTTAAATTTTTAAATTTTAAATTTTTTGAAGATTTTATAATTTTTAAATTATCATATAAAATACAAAAGGAAACTTTAACAAAAATAAAATGAAATAGATGAATTAAAAAATACAAAATGACACAAAGAATACAAGCATTATTCTTTTAAGCATGGTCCGCATTAGTTGTTTAGATTTTCATATAAATGGCATTTAATTATATGTATACACCTAAATTTTGATAGAAATACATCTCGTAATTATATATGAATTTCGGTTTAATGTGTAATTGTAGACGTGAAATTCTAATTATGGTTTAAATGTATAGTTGAAACTTTAATTTTGATTTAATCATACACATTTTAAAAATAAATACATCAATATATTTTTATATTGGATAAATATAAATATTTATGTATGCAATATATAAATATAAAATGATGTTATATCAATAATTGTATTAATAATTTACAAGAAATGGATCAAATTAAAGTTCATGTATACAATTGTACACTAAACCATTGTTAGAAAAAGAAACATCTTGGAGATTTTGGATTTGAATTGGGGAAAAATGGGTGATTATTGTAAGGATTCAGATTAGGGAAAATGGGAAAATTATCTCTTACATAATTTAAACTATAATCATAATTTTAATATATTAAAATTAATATTATCTCTTTACAATTATATAATAAATTATTTAATATATAAATTACAAAACATTAATTAATCTAAACCTTAAACCCCTAACCCCTACTCCCTACCCCTTAAACCCTAAATCATAAACATAA
This sequence comes from Gossypium arboreum, assembly GCF_025698485.1. Lineage (NCBI taxonomy): Eukaryota > Viridiplantae > Streptophyta > Magnoliopsida > Malvales > Malvaceae > Gossypium > Gossypium arboreum. Next base: position 10,624,645 of record NC_069072.1, on the reverse strand, counting down.
TCTATAAACCCTAACCCCTAAGCCTTAAACCCCACCCCTTAAACCATAAACCATAATCTCTAAACCCATAATCCATAAACCTTAAAATCGTAACTCACACACTTTAAACCTTAAACCATATACCCTAAACCATAAACCCTAAACTCTAATGATAATTAATTCAATATTTTAAATTTAATACTATCTATTTTATAATTATATAAGAAAATATTTATCATATAAATTAAAAACTACTAATTAATCTAAACCTTAAACTCCTAATCCCTAAACCTTAAACCATAAATCCTAAAATATAAACCTTGAACCCCTAACCTTTAACCCCTAACACCTAAATCTTAAACCCCAACCCTTAAACCACCCTTAAACCATAATCCTTAAACCCATAATCCATAAACCTTAAAATAGTAACTGATAAACATTAAACCCTTAACCATATACCTTAAACCCTAAACTATAATGATAATTAATTCAATATTTTAAAATTAATACTATCTCTTTTACAATTATATAAGAAAATATTTAACATATAAATTAAAAAACAATTAGTCATATACCAAAAATCTTTAAAATTATTTTAAATAATAGTATTTTATTTTTTTTCATTTTTTTTGGCGTTTTTCAAAAAGCGCCGCTAAAACCACTAAAAGCGTTTTGCAAAATTCTTTTGCGCCGTTTTTAAAAAGCGCCACTAATACTTGATCTTTAGCGGCGCTTTTTAAAAACGCCGCTAAAGCCACTAAAAGCTCAATACAAAACGACGGCATTTTGCAAAATTCTTTTGCGGCGTTTTTGTAAAGCCACTAAAGGCTCAATACAAAACCACGGCGTTGTGTTAATTTTTTTACGACGTTTAATGCCGCTAAATATCAAGCATTAGCGGCGTTTTTCATTCAAACGCCGCTAAAAACTTGTTTTGCTGTAGTGTTCTTTTCTTTCCTACTTCTTTGATTCTGTTCCCGTTTCTGTTTCAGGCCTTTGCATGGTGGCGATGAGGAAGCTTTCGGTCAACAGCGATAGGGAGATGCACCTTTTTCCATTTCGGTGAAATTGGCAGAGGGCAGTCCTAGGGGTGCAGACAACTTTGGGGGGGTGTACCTGTTGACATGGTAGAGGCGGGGACCGAAGGAATTAGAGTTTTTTCTTTCTTTTTTCTGTTTAAATTTAGGATAGTGGGCTTTGGGCTTATAAATGGACTAAATTTTTATTTGTTTTTGTTGTTTATTTATTTTTGAGTTTTTTGTTTTGTTTTGTCTGGGCCGGACAAAATTGGGCCAGTACACAAGAGCTTATCTTAAAAAGCTTAATAAAGTTTGACCTACCTTAATTTTCTCTCTATTCGTTACTCTCTTAAATTTCTCAACAGTATCTGGACTACCCATTATTCCATGTAGCTGTTACTTTCTTTAATTATCTCAACAAATCGTTACCTTGATGGCTGTAAAAACCATGCACTAGTAGCTTTCCAAAACACGCCAAAAAAATGAATACAAGCTTAGCCTTTAGCTAAGTACTGCTTTTAAGTTTTTATTATTATTCTTCTTCATATAAGTTTATTAAATTTGAGGGATAGTGAGTTATCTTTGAAAATAATGTTTTACTTGCCTCAAACATTATTTCCAATTCTGTTACCTTAATCCATTATTTTTATAACATCCAGTTGTCATAAAATGCATTTCTAATTAGCGTAACATTGTTAACAATGCCATGATTCGATTAATGATTTCATTTTCCTTTCTTCAAATCTCTTCTCAAATTGAATTATTTTCTTAGACTCCTCTTTCAATCTATCTATCACATCTAAAATGCAATTTTGCAAACAAGACGTGACTCTATATTCCTTCTCACATTATTCATTGTGTTATTTTATTTGAACTAGTGCAAGATTGGCTTTAAGGGTGGAGCATCCTCATGTTTGAACCTCTTCCTACAAATCATGAGCCTACATTTAAGTCTTTATCTTCACTACCAAAATGCGATTGTTTTCTAATAGCACAAATAGGTCAGGGTGAAGAAAAGCTGCTAGATATCATTGAGACAACGATTGGCTAAGGAACTAACTTCCAAAGAACTGAGGCTACGTCGATTTAAATTGAGTTAATTAATTGTATCGAATTAGTTTGATTAATTGATTGGCTACTGAAATTAATTTAATTGGGATCAATTAATAGTTTTATAGAAGTTCAGATTAATACTATTCAAAGACAAATAATGGAACTTGAAACATTGCCTCAAAATTGTACTCCAAAATAATAAATCATTATGGCTAGTGAAAGTAAAAATCCTAGTTTCTCTGAAAATCGTTCAACTAAAGAAGTACACTTCAAGGATCATAATACGAATGAAGGCATTGACATGGTGGTCGATGATGAACCAGAGTCGACGCTTTCTTGGAAAGATAGATTATTGGGGAATTTGGCTAGTGGTTCTAAGGAGTTGGGTACCCAGATTCGGTTTGGAGATGATGATGAGATTGAACTAATGGATAAGGATATTACAAGATCGATGGTTAATGCTATTCCGACGATTGACTTTTCTGAAAGAGTTAATCAATTTTTTATTAAGAACATGGCAACCACAGTGGTCCTCAAACTCTTGGGACAATCTATTGGGTATAATGCACTGCAAAGTCAGTGTTTATAGAGGCCTTATCACCTTTTCAATTAATGGAGATAGAAAATGAATATTTTTAGCAAAATTTCAGAATAAAGAGGACTATGAGAAAGTGCTTTTCTAAAGGACCGTGGATCATTTTTGGGTAGTACCTTACGGTGCAACCTTGGACGACAGATTTTAATCTGATGTAGCCATACCCGAGTGTGGTTAAGGCATGGATCAAACTCCCAAGGCTCCTGGGTTTCTTGTACGAATGTCAGATCCTTGAAGAAATCTGGGGGATGGTTGGCAAGGTTACTAAACTAGACTTGAACACAGATAGTAGAATGTGAGGCAAGTTTGTTGTGATGGTGGTTTACATCAATCTTGATAAACCGTTGACTTCTCAGGTTCTGATTAATGGACATATCCATCAAGTTGAGTTCGAATCGCTGCCGGTAGTTTGCTTCGGCTATGGACGATATGGTCACCTGAAGGAGGGATGCCCAAAAAGTTTTATTGATCTAAACCAGATGGAAATGGAGGAGACGACGGTCGTTCAGAGGAGGATTGGTGAAACTCTGACGGAGGAGACGAAGGTCTATAGACTTTGAATGCTAGTTAAGAAGAAAAGTCGGTGAAACTCCAAGGAAAATAGAAGTCAACCGACGAAGACATCAGACCTTAGAGCGTCTGGATCCAAATTTGAAGCCTTGAATATTGGGGGCATTAAAGATGACGACTTGAATAAGGGAGGAGAAACCATGTCTTTTTTGAAACATGATGTTATGGCTGCTGATAATAAAAATACTCAAAAGTCCACTTCTAAGAAAGTCCCACATATCGTGGGCACAGGTGAAAATGATGACATATAGGCCACAAATGATGAGCTTAGTAAATATGTTGTGGCCCAAAATGGAGTGCATGCTGATGTTTCTGTTTTAACCTCATTTTTGTAAGACAAATGGGTGTAGAGGTCTTTGTGGTAAAAAGAATGCTAAACCCGAGGAAACATTCAATAGTTTCTTTTAAGGAAAACATGGATTCTGTGGGCATGAAGGTTTTTAAAAAATAAAAACATTAATAAAAACTAGGTAGAGGTAGGAAAAGGCATCCATGTAGGTAAAGGTCGTGGATCCAGTGGTAGATTTAATTCGAGCAAGTGTGGTAAAGCCTTTAATAAAACTCTTCGAAGACACAGGTGATAAATCCAAGGCTTATGCACTACAGGAAAATAGACTTTTAGCGGCGCTTTTAGTGGCGTTTTAATAAAAAACGCCGCAAATAATATACATTAGCGGCGTTTGTCCGAAATGCATTAAAAGCTAAACTATAGCGGCGTTTTTGCCAAAAATGCCACTAAAAACGGTCAATAGCGGCGTTTTATCAAAATGCCACTAAAGTCGATCAATAGCGGCGTTTAATCTCAACGCCACTAAATTGCGGCGTTTTGTCCCAAACGCCACAAAAACTAATCAATTGTATGCTTTTATCCAAAACGCCACTAAAATCGATTAATAGCGTTTTGGTCCAAACGCCGCAAAAAGTTTGGCGACATTTTTAGTACTCAGAATCGACACTCGCTTTTGATTTGATCGATTTAATTTTCATATTATTTTCTTATTTTTATTTTGAATTTAATTTAATTATTTTTGTATTTAAAGCTAACTTTATAAAAAATGGGAACTACACTATTCATCACTTAGCTATGAGAAAGTTTCATTTTGTTACTTAATTATGAAAAGTTACAAATTGATAACTAAACTATTTACAAATTTTTATTTAAGTTACCAAGTCGTTAAAATCGACGTTTTATGGCTTTCTCGTAAACCCTTAAATCTTAAACATTAAACCCTAAACCCTAAATTTTAAATCATAAAACATAAACGCTAATCTATAAACTCCAAAACCCTAAACCCCCCCACAAAAAATCATATGGATCATGTTGATGTATATATATAGATATTAATGTAAAAGCTTATGTTTATAATAAATTGTGGAAGAAGTACTTAATATTGATTAAATTTATTTTTAGATTTAGGGTTTAGGATTTAAGGTTTAAAGCCTATGGTTTAGGGTTCAATGGTAGAATTAATATATATATTTTAAGTTTATGGTTTAGGCGGTTCAATGGTATAGTATATATATTAAGTTAATGGTATGGGCGGTTTGTTATCTTGGATTTGGGGTATAGTGTTTTAAATTAGTTTGTTGTTTGGGGTTTGGTACTGTTTTAAAGTATTAATTTAGGGTTTAGGGTCTTAATGTTTAAGGTTATAAGGGTTAGTGTTAGGGTTTAAGGGTTAATTGATTAAATGATGTTCTGGTTGAATCTAGGTTTTGGAGTGCTCGTAGTGTGGTTTAATTAAATACTTGATCTCATGTTTATACATGTATTTACGATGTATATGTTTATATTCCTAGATAATTACGCATGGATTTAGTATTATACGAATATATATATTTTTTATTTGAATTCATTTCATGTTTTAAATAATTATTAGAAATTATTTACCTAAAATTTAAATATTAAATATTTAAATAATAATTATTCAATATAATTTAATTTTTTCAAATTAGATATATTGTTTGAAAGTAAACAAAATTAGTTTAAAAGGAATTTAAGAAATAATTAAACTATTAAAATTTAAATGCATTAGTGGCGCTTTTGTAAAAACGCAAGAAAAAATTTCAAATCGTGCAAAACGAAGTCGTTTTATGATTTGTGTGCAGAGGCATTAGCGTCGTTTTACAAAAACGCCACTAAAAAATATAGAATTAGTGGCGCTTATTGAAAAACGCCGCAAAAGAGCATCATCTTTTAAACAAAACGGAGCCGTTTTGTAGGATTTATTAGTGGCGTTTTTTGTGAAGCGCCGCAATAGGTTTGGATTTAGCGGCGCTAGTGTATAAACGCCGCTAATATTATTTTGTTCAGATCAAAGTGTCGTCGTTTTGTTAGTTTATTAGTGGCGTTTATTTAAAACGCCGCAATAGCTTACCCTTTTAGCGGCGCTATTGCAAAAACGCCGCAAATGTTAAATTAAGTTTGTCAAAACATCATCGTTTTTGTTGTCTTCATTTTTACAGACGATAACACTTAGAAATTTTGTCTAAGTCTCCCCAGTTCATTTCCCCTCCCCTCTCTGCCTTACTCCCAAATCCCTAAAGAATCATCACATTTTTTCCCCAATTCGACATCCGAAAATAGCCCATTCTTCCCCAGTTTGAAATCCCTAAAATCCACCCTTCCCACTGGCCATTGATTTTCCATCTATAGAAAATTGGATTAAGAAAGGAAAGGTTTCAAAAGTTGGCTTCGGGGTTGAAGAAAACAGTTCAAGGTAAGAAAATAGTTCAACGATTAATGATTTTCAAAGTTTGTTTCTTCTATATTAATGATCGGTATTCAAGTGTCGTGTCCTCAGAGGCGTTGGATTTAGGTTTCTAACTATCCCTTTTGCCATTTTCGTTTACACTGTAAGTTCTTCTCTCGCTCATCTCCTCGATAATTTTTGGGTTCAACGGAAAAGCATATTTCTTTTCGCTTGATTTCAATTTGACTGGTTATTTTCGTTATTTGCTATGTTATAATCTAAGTTCATTCAAGTTTATTATCTGGGTTTGTGTTGCTTGATTCAGTTTTGTACTAAGTGGAGTTGTATTTTCTTTTAATAGCTCCTGCTGAAAAACTAGAATTTGGAAATTTGAATCTTGTTCTTGGAAAGCTTAATCGGAGTTATATATATATTTATCCGTGCGTATGTTCTATAACTTAGTCAGGTTTAGATGTCGTCTTCGTGATTGAACTTATATGAATTGTTTGTGTGTTTATATAAATACATAATTCTAAATACATAAATTTCAAGTTTGTGAATTTTATGAATTATTTGTTTTACCCAAAATTTTATACTAATAAACTAATATAGTAGGAACATTAGTTTTCTTGAATTGAGTTGTTGTTTTATGATGATAGAAAATATAACTCGGGCTCAAAACAAAAATAATTACAATTAATCTTGCGAAGAGGTCTAATATATTCAGATTCTCAAATTGCATCGCATGCCCGGAAAGTCAACATGTAAAACTAAGCTAGCTCTCTAAAAGTCACGATATTTCAAAAATTCGACAAAATCGATTTCACTTACCTTACATTACAAATGCCTCTATTTGTAGCGAAAATTACTATTGGAGATAGTGAGCTCTCTAAAGCAAGATTCAAGTATGAAAAGCACTCCATGTCCAAAGATATGCACCGCTAACCATGATTTAGAGAACACAAACATGCATGATGTGTAAAATGCTTTGAGCATGTGCATGTGTCAAGACCTAAGAAGTATCTTAGATATACATTTGTTTGCATGCTTATTCGCATAGAAACATACATTGCATCCATGCATCTAAAGGACATATATCGTATGCTAAAACAGCTCAACTAAAGAAAAGAACAAGACCTCATCAATGAATAGAACTCCGGTACAAGCTATGCAACACCTTCATCAATATACCGGTTAACTACCGTCACAAACAACATTATTTCAATTAAAAGGCATGCCATCTTTCTAAGAAACAATTGAGCATAGCAGTTGAAGTCAATCCCACATCATAAGCCTGTTTCCAAATTGGACAGAAGTCCATCCGACTCTAAAAGTTTAACCGTACTATATTGGTAGCTTCTAGGGAGCCGATCATAACAGATTCATAGTAATAGTAGGATTAAACCGAGATTAGCTGATAAGACTTCGACTCTTAAACTGAAGATTCCAAGTAATACTATTAATGTATTGGTGAGAGAAATCACAGCAATGGTAAAACAATACTGCCTATTGTCCATAAAAATCGTCATAAAATGGACCTCAAATAAACTAATATAGTATGCATATGATAGTTACACTTGAGTCTAAATAGCATAGCTTCTTAATTGTCCATTCAGCATTGCTGTGTGCTTTTCTGCATTTATATTACTAGAAAGTTTGAACCGTTTGTTAGCATTTATATGCGTGTATGTTGTTTCGTTCTTGGTTATTATGCCATCCTTACTATTTATGCTCGTTTCTAGTCGTCGGTTGCACTTTGTGGTTTTACTACTTCAAAACACAAGATCTTCTAGAAATCTTCTTAAAAAATCAATAAGCTAATGATACTCCAAGTGGGCATCAATAAGTTTACGAACTCAATCATATGCTTCATCTTTCATCATCATTCAGGTTGTCTGGTACATTATGTTTAGCTATATTATTGTGAATCTATGGATTCTTTTTGAGCCTTTAATTCTTAGAACTTATGAAAATATCCGAATACATAAAACAATTTTTGTTTTTTTCTTACATCTGTTCTAGGTACTGTCCAGCACCTAAATTAATAATTGTTGCAAATAAATACACCACAGCCATTGACATCTGTTCTAGGTACATGTTTCGTTGCTTAATTACTTAACTTATTTCTATGCATTTTTCTTTTAAATTACTTAACAAATTTTTTTTTTTGTGACTCCAGCCTCTGTTTCCTGGTGAGAGTGAAGTAGACCAGCTTGTTGAAATTATTAAGGTACGTTTTAGTTCAAAATTCACATAAAGAATAGTTTCATCATGATGATTTTGAAAAAAAATCATTTTACTTAGATATATGATTTGGTATGAAGCAATGATAAGTATGGTTTATAATTAGCTCATCTTGGTAAGATTGTTAATTGGTATGATATGCATTTGTGGTTGTTATTTTTCTGTCTCAAGTGAATTAAGTATGGTTGTTGGATGTGTTTTGGGTATGGTTTATTATTGAATTACATTTTGGCTGTAATTTGTTTATTCATTAGTTTTGAAATGGCGTTGATGAGATGTTATATTTGGTTGATGATAGATAAATAAATACATAAAGTTAATGTTTATGAGTTTTGTGGAGTATGATTCGCACATGCAAAGTTGGTTTGTTTAAAGTCGTGCATTTTCATGTTTACATACTAATGGTGATTCCATTTTTGTTTTTAGATGTTCTTTTGGTCTGCTTTTCATGTTTTTATCCAACTTCGTGTTTATCGTGCGCTTTTGCCATATTTTGCTAAGGTGTATAGCTTCATTGGCGTTGTCTTTGATCCTGGTACAAGTGGGCACTTGCAAAATTGATATAGGTAAAGTTTCTATATTTGCTTAAACCGAAATATATTTGGTGCTACTCTTATAATCTTACATCTGTTCTAGGTACTTATCTTTTATTTGCAAGAAATGATTTAGGTAATGGAAGATGTATGCCTGTGTGTTTGTGTCTCTATATATGTATGTATTTGGTACTAGATGAAAGCTTTACTCCAGCTTTTGAAATATAGACCGTGTTTTGCATACATTGATCATTTTCTCGCTCTTTTCCTTGAATACATGGTTCTCTTGAAATTAAATGCTCAGTACTTTTTGCATATTCTGTGATTCTTATTAGATAAGTTATAAATCAACAGCTTATGTTAGTTTTGATCAAGGCCTCTGTAAACATAAAGTTGGTATTCGTTAGGAGAAGTTAATGTTTATGAGTTTTGTGGAGTATGATTCGCACATGCAAAGTTGGTTTGTTTAAAGTGTGCATTTTCATGTTTACATACTAATGGTGATTCCATTTTTGTTTTTAGATGTTCTTTTGGTCTGCTTTTCATGTTTCTATCCAACTTATGTGTTTATCGTGCGCTTTTGCCATATTTTGCTAAGGTGTATAGCTTCATTGGCGTTGTCTTTGATCCCGGTACAAGTGGGCACTTGCAAAACCGATATAGGTAAAGTTTCTATATTTGCTTAAACCGAAATATATTTAGTGCTACTCTTATAATCTTACATCTGTTCTAGGTACTATCGAGCACCTGAATTAATATTTGGTGCAACTAAATACACCACGACCATTGGCATTTGTTCTAGGTAACGCATAAGTTTCGTTGCTAAAATTTTTCCTTATTTCTATGCATTTTCACTTTAAATTACTTAACAAATATTACTTTTTGACTCCACCTGCTTGTTGGTGAGAGTGGAGTAGACCAGTGCACGTTTTATTAAGGTAGGCTTTATTTTAAAATTCTAATCAATAATAGTTTTATCATGATGATTTTGGAAAAATTAATATTTTGGGGTTGCGATTTTGTAAAGATTTAATTGCTAGTTCATTTGGAGTAGAACTATTTTGTTTCCAAATTAATTTTAAATATTTGGTTCAACTTAATTATTATTTGATTCAACTTAAGTATGAATAGGTATGAATTAATTTTATTACCGTAGCTTGCTTGTCCATTAAAATTACAACAATAGTGACTTTCTCTCCAACCTTATTTTAAATATTTTAAAGATTCAAAGTATATAGGTGGAAACCGACGGGTTGCCTTATATCGAAATGCAAGATATAATGGATCCTCCTAGGTGTAACAACGCCACGTATGATGAATCTTAAAAATTCAAAAGACTTGAAAAAGTTCTATCGAGTTCATTTACTATTGAATATTTATATAACCTTAATTTATTTCCAATTTACTTATAAAAATTAAACTACGATTCTTTTTTGATATTATTATATTCAAATTACTATTTTTTATATTAATAATGTTTTATTTTAATATTTAATATTTTTAAATTTCTTTAAAAGTTATAACTACTTTTTATCAAAATTACAACAATAGTGACCTTCTCTCCAACCTTATTTTAAATATTTTAAAGATTCAAAGTATATAGGTTGAAACCCGACGGGTTGCCTTATATCGAAGTGTAAGATATAATGGATCCTCCTAGGTGTAACAACGCCACGTATGATGAATCTTAAAAATTCAAAAGACTTGAAAACAGTTCTATCGAGCTCATTTACTATTGAATATTTATATAACCTTAATTTATTTCCAATTTACTTATAAAAATTAAACTACGATTCTTTTTGATATTATTATATTCAATTTACTATTTTTTATATTAATAATGTTTTATTTTAATATTTAATATTTTAAATTTCTTTAAAAGTTATAACTACTTTTTATCAAAATTACAACAATAGTGACCTTCTCTCCAACCTTATTTTAAATATTTTAAAGATTCAAAGTATATAGGTTGAAACCCGACGGGTTGCCTTATATCGAAATGTAAGATATAATGGATCCTCCTAGGTGTAACAACGCCACGTATGATGAATCTTAAAAATTCAAAAGACTTGAAAATAGTTCTATCGAGCTCATTTACTATTGAATATTTATATAACCTTAATTTATTTCCAATTTACTTATAAAAATTAAACTACGATTCTTTTTGTTATTATTATATTCAATTTACTATTTTTTATATTAATAATGTTTTATTTTAATATTTAATATTTTTAAATTTCTTTAAAAGTTATAACTACTTTTTATCAAAATTACAACAATAGTGACCTTCTCTCCAACCTTATTTTAAATATTTTAAAGATTCAAAGTATATAGGTTGGAAACCCGACAAAGTTGCCTTATATCGAGTTGCAAGATATAATGGATCCTCCTAGGTGTAACAACGCCACGTATGATAAATCTTAAAAATTCAAATGTTTCAATTTAATATGTCTCATCTAATATACAAATATTTAATAAAATATTTTATATAGTTTTTAACTTAAATTTAAATTATTATTGAAATATTCTCGTCTGCTTTATCACAAATATTATTCTCCGCTTTATTACAAATATTATCGTCCGTTTTACCATTTAAGTTAAACTTTTATTCAAACTAAATCATAGCTTTTAAGCTAAATACGGATGTCCACACAAAGGCTTTAATATGTACTTAAGAAAAGATGACTTGTAAAACATAAATTAAATTAAGTGTGGACTATTTTAACTCGCACATGTGATTCGTCAAATAAAACGAACGACATGTATATTATTTAATTAAAATAATTTTTATAAATATTATTTAATTAAATATTATTTAATCCCGCTACTTACCTGTAGATACTTGATATTTGATATGTATTATCCATGTGATTTTCCACATCGTGAAATAAAAACTTACATAATACATAAATATATTTGATATCATAATTTACATAACTTATATAACATATATAACTTACATAACTTATATAACATACATAACTTATATAACTTATATAACTTAGATAAATATATAACTTACATAACTTACATAATACTTAAATATATTTTATATCATAATTTACATAACTTACATAACTTATATAACTTAGATAAATATATAATTTACATAAATATATATCATATCATAAATTACGTAACTTACATAATACTTAAATATATATCATATCATACATAAATAGTTTACGAAATTTACTTAACTTACATAATACATAAATCTATAGTCGAAAATCCCGCAACTTGCCTAAATTAGTTTATACCCATTAGAGACTTGATATTTAGTATAATGATATGATTTAAATCAATTGAGAACATTTAAGTAACGTAATATGTTGTCAACTTTAGATTTCAAGAACTACAAAATGGATAGGAGTTGGATGAAATTGTCAAGGGTAAGCAATGCCTATCAAAATGGAGTACAAACTTTTCTAAATTTTGCATTTCAAAATGCAAGCCAAGAGAATATGATTCTTTGCCCGTGTAAGAAGTGTGGCAACATCTACGGCATTTTCGTGAAGTTGTTCACGAACATCTAATTGTTGATGGCTTTATTCGGGGTATAAAAATGGATTTTCCATGGAGAGTGTACATCTAGTGGAACTTCTTCAACGATTAATCCGACTTATCCCGACATCGATTACCATCAAGATGTTAGACAAGATGACATGGAAGATATGTTGCGGGATGTATTTAATATGCGTAGTCATGGTGAGCAATAGTTTCCACCTGACTTTATTATATCCGAGGATTGTAATATTGGTGGAAATGTTTTTTAAACGGAACAAGTGCACCTAATGAGGAGCCAAATGAAGAAGCGGCTAAGTTCTACAATTTACTTAATGAAATGAATGAAGAACTTTACGAGGATCAAAATATTCAAATTGTCCTTTCGCATTCGTCTATTTCATTTAAAATGTTTGGGAGGGTGGACCGAAACTCTTTACAATGCTGCTAGAGTTTCTAGAGAGATGTTTCGTTTAAAAATTCCCGCCTTGTCAAGACATGAAGAGACTAATAAAAGATTTGGGCCTTGGGTACGATAAAATTCATAGTTGCCCAAATGATCGCATGTTGTACTGGGGTGATAAAAAACCAACAATCTTGTCATGTTTATGTAAGTCTCGTTGGATGAATAGTAATACGAAGATGTGAATATGGATGAAGGTGGGGCACAGTTAAGAAAGAAGCTACCAAGGTCTTGCGATATTTTCCCCGATACCAAGACTTCAAAGGCTTTTCATGTCCTCAAAGACAATAGAATCTATGACGTGGCATAATGATCAATGGACCGATGATGGATTATTAAGACATCTCTGCGGATTCTTTAGCTTGGAAATCATTTGACAAGAATTTCCAAGCTTTGCAAGCGATCCTCGGAATGTGAGGCTTGGGCTAGCAACCGATGGCTTTAATCCATTTAAAATCATGAGTACTTCAGACAAGATTTGGCCCGTAGTGCTTGTTCCTTACAATTTGCCTCCATGGATTTGCATGAAGCAATCTTCATTTATTTTATCAATGATTATCTCTAGAGAAAAGCTCCTGAAATGATATTGACATCTATTTGCACCACTTATTGAAGAGTTAAAACAATTATGGTCGGGTGTTGAGACATATGATGTATTGAGAAAGGAGAACTTTAATTTACGTGCAGCTTTATTGTGGACAATTAATGATTTCCGCTTATGCTAATTTATCGGGTTGGAGTACTAAAGGACGTTATGCTCGTCCTTGTTAAGTCGCGCAAACTTGTTCAAGTGGTTGTATAATGGGAAGAAGTTCTCTTACATGGGCCATCGCTCGGTGGTTAGATGAAAATCATAAATTTAGATTTCAGAGGACTCTATTTGACAGATCAAGAATACAGAGGAGCTCCTGAGCAGACCGTTGGATCTAAAATCTTGTTTATGTTAAAAGATATCAACTTTAGTTACGGAAAGATGAATCAACCACCTATCACGCAAACAAGGAGAAGATCGAGGGATGAATCTGATGATGAATCTGACGAAGAGGATGATTCTAATGAGGCGGAGTTGTGGAAGAAAAGGAGTATTTTTTTTGAGTTGCCTTATTGGGAGCACAACATTTTACGCCACAATCTTGATGTCATGCATATTGAGAAGAATGTCTGCGAGAACATAATTGGGACAATTTTAAATGTCGATGGAAAATCAAAAGACAATCTTCGTGAGTCGATTTGATTTAGTTGACATGAGAATCCGTGTGATCTTCATCCTCAAGTACTTCCGAATGGGAAATATCGGTTGCCGCCTTTCTATTTTTTCAATGTCAAAGAAAGAGAAAGAAGTTTTCGCATGGTGTTGAAGGATATAAAGGTCCCAGATGCGATAATGCGCCAAATATATCTCGATGTGTGAGTTTCAAAGATAGAAGATTATATTCATTAAAATCACATGATTACCACATCTTGATGCAAGATTTACTCCCAATTGCTTTACGGTCTTTGTATGTCAAAAATGTAACGTCTCAGTATAATTGAACTATCCAATATAATGAAAGCTATCGTGGCAAAGTTTTGAATGTCAAGAACTTGAGAAAGTACAGATCGAGCGGCTTTGACTTTATGCAATTTAGAGAAGATCTTTCCACCTTCCTTCTTCACTATTATGGTGCACTTGGTAATCCATCTCCTCACGAAGCAATCCTTGGTGGACCGATTTTTATCGATGGATGTATCCTATAGAAAGGTGCTAATTTATTTCTCAAGTATTCATTCATTCACCTCTATACATTTAGTTACTGACTTTTGATAAATATTGTATATTGTGTTTAGGTTCCTAAGCAAATTGAAGTTATATTGTCGCAATAAGCGTTATCCGTATGATCAATTGTTGAAGGCTACTTGGCGTAAGAGTGTATGACCTTCGTTCTAGATATTTAGAAGATGTCAAACACGATTGAATAGACCAAGTAGAAATGTTGGGCTCAATGATAATGACTTGGCGAAACTTATTTATTTCAAAGTTATGGAGAACCAATCGGCAAAGTTGAAATTGTAGAATTAGATGATATATCATGGATACAGCACATCGATATGTACTTTTTAACCACGATTCAATTGAACCGCTATGCAAGTAAGTTATAAAATTGTCTTACATATTCGCTGCTTTGATTTGTTTATCTTCTAACCAATTAAACTTGTTTTTAATATAGTGAGTACAAACAAATTTTGAGATCTCGCACGCCTCAAGATTACAACATCGAGAGATTAATAAGTTATTCACGAATCTTTTCATGAATGGTTAAGTCAAACCGTATGTAACTAAAGTTAATAAGTTACATATAATCGCGAAATTTAGTTAATCAAATAAGAATGTTTTTACATAATACATTTTAATTATTTAATTTACTTTCGATTCAATAGGTTTGAGGGAAGGACGCCAATGACGGTTAAATGGCTTTCCCAAGGTCCCAACAGAGTAATAAAAGATATAGTGCCTTCCTCATCAATGGATACTGATTTCATACAAAGTATCGCGAGAGAATGAGGAGAACTCAAAATTGTGGAGTTGTTGTTAATTCTTCAATTACAAGTTATGCTAGTGCTAGGGATAGTAATCCGGTTGAGGGTAATGTGGAGTATTACGGACTTCTTACCGACATTATTGAGTTGGATTACTATGGCGATGGAAAGTTATCTTATTTGGTGTGATTGGGCGATGTTAATACCGCCGAGGAATTAAAAAGATCAATTTGGTTTTACAATGGTGAATTTCTCTCGCTTGATTTACACTGGACAACAATTGATGGACGAGCCATATGTATTTTCCTCTCAAGTGAAACAAGTTTTTTATTCGAAAGATCCAACTGATGAGGGTTGGTATGTTGTACTGAACACCCCTAGAGACTTGTTTGACATGGGTAATGGAAGTAGAGATGACATCGTCGAAAGATCAGAAACATTACCTTTTCCAGAACAAAACTTAGATGAAAATATCCCTAGTACTAATACACAACATCAATGGGTTCGACATGATGTGGATGAAGATATTTACTGAATAATGATGTAGTAAGATTTTACAATTTTTAATTATATGTAATATTATAATTTTAATCTTTGTCATGTTATATAATTTAACTATTTTATATGTACTACTATTGTTGTAATTTGTTACTAAAACTTTAATTATTTTATGTGTATTGCGGGAAAAATGTGTAGAAGAAGAGTACGAGATTTAAGTATTGTCCGAATACTCCAAATTCGGAAGAAAGAAATAGTGAACAATGCAGACAGTTGTTGGATCTTCGAATGTCTTGGAGACACTTGATGAGCCAAGAATTTCAAAGTAATATTATGTTCATTTTACATGTGTTGACTTTTATTATTGAATTATTTGTCAATTTTACTATAATAATAGTATATCATTTTTCAATTGAAAGTGGTGGGACGCGCAGAGTTCGAGGACGACGCTACTTAGAGATTTATACGACTTAGATCCTCTCGAGCGTGTTAAAGTAAGTAGAAATACTCATGGTCACTGTTGGATCTGAAGCTCGACTTTTAGCAGCTATTTGGGCATTTTAGCACGAAATGCAAATATGTTGCCCATCAACTACTTAATCATGGCATCACATGCCCGATAGCAACAAAAACCGTGCTCTCGCTAATATTAAGGTAACAAAATGTGAATGCAATTTATAATACTTTGGTTTAAGTTTCATTTATATTTACATTCTAAACTTATGTTTTTTAGAGAGATTTGCTTGAAGTCTCCGATGATTATATCAAGAAGGCATTAGGTAAAAGATGGAGAGACAATAAAAGCACTTTAAAGAAACAATATTTTAAGAAAGACATAAGCCTCGAGGAAAAACTGAGAAATGTTCCGCCAGGAATGCTGAGGTATCAATGGGAAGATGCGGTTAGATTTTGGAATTCAAAGAAAGGAGAGGTATTGCGTATTTCCAAACTCTTATATATAGTGTTTACTATATACGTAATAATAATTTTATTATGTAGGACCGTGAGCGAGTTGGAACAAGCAGCAGGCAAAAACAAAAATTCATGCACACGGTAGGGTCGAGAAGTTTTGCTTCTGTAGCTGAGGCTAAGGTATTATGAATTTATTAATTCTTTCAAATATTAATAACTTTCTATTATTAAATAATATTCTTACTACTATATTGTAGGAAGTCAAATCCGACAAAAGTTGGACGCCTTCACTTTTTGAGATTACGATAGGAAGAAAGATGGATCTCCTATGACATCCAAGTGGAGAAATTATGGTATATTCACTTAATAATATTTGATTTATTCTAAATATTTATAATCTTTAATTATAATTGTTTAATTCAATTCATCATTAGTAGTTTTAAAAATGTTAAGTTATGTTGCATTTCTTTTTATTATATATTTCGTTTCTAACTCTTTAATTGATTTTTAGGAGAAACTAAAGGAGAAGAAGGCGGAATATGAAGCGATTGCTTCATGTGATAGTTCTGTTAATCTTGAGAACATTGATAATGTAATTATCACTTAAGTTTTAGGTCCCTGAAAGGTACGGTCGGGTTCGATTTCAAGGATCCGTGTTACCCCGACCCAATATTTTGGATCCGGCTCCCAAGAATACATGCCTTCCTAAGTCAAGCTCAAGTCAAGTTCGAGGTTAAGAGACCAGATAGCTCGGATGCAAGCGAACACGGTTGAGCAAATTGTCGAGGTTCAACGAAAATATGAAGAACTCCAAGAACAACTTAGAGCAGAGGCAGAGAGAGGGAGGCGGTTGCAGCGAGAGAGGTAGAGGCACGAGCGATGGTAGCGTAACGAGCAAAAGTATGATGACCTCCACACTGACTTCAAAGCAGATGATGCATATGTTTCAACAATCGCAAAAGCATTGCCTTAGACATTAGTTTTCTTATTGTAAGAATGTTTTAAGTTTTGTCACGCTTAACATTATTGTAAAAATATTTTAAATTATACTTTATTATTAATTATATCATATATCTTTAGTTAAATTTGAAGTATCATTTAGAATTACTATTTTTGGTTGTATTTTTATGTTAAATTTCTTTGTTTTTGGTCGCATTTTATATTATATTTGTTGTATTTGGTTGGATTTTAATGCAGAAGGGTTGGATATTGGTGAAAAAATACTACAATTGCCAAATTTAGCGGCGTTTGAAAAAAAGCCGCTAAAAGCCTTGACGTTTAATGCGCTTATTTCACAAACGCCGCTAAAAGCCTTGACCTTTAGCGCATTTTTTTCAATAAACGCCACAAATTTTTGTATGCGTTACATATACCACATTTTTTTATGCGTTTTAGAAAGCGCCGCTAAAAGTTTTAGTGGCGCCTAAAAGCGCCGCTAAAGGCTAAAAAAAGCGCCGCTAAAAGTCTATTTTCCTGTAGTGATGGTAATGCTCTCATATTTCACTTACGGATTTCATGAATTCCATGGTGGAACTTATTAGTTCTCAAATGGATACTGTTGTTGATTCGGATGCTTAAAAATGAAATAGAAAAGGAGTGCAAGACTCCTCTTATTCTGATTAGTAAAAGTTTGTGTTCACTTGTTTATTACTTGTGTTTGATATGGATTTGTCTATTTTTTCATGATGTCAAGGTTGTGCCAGTACAAAATTTTTGTGTATATTCCACAAGTATAATTTAGAGTATAAGTCAGATATTGTTTGTCTATTAGAAACTAAGGCTAGTGGAGCAAAAGTAGATAACTTCGTCGTCAAGTTAGGTTTTCAGTTTTCTCTTTGTGTGGAGGTCGTTGGTTTCTCATGAGGGATTTGGGTTGGTTAGAAGAACTCGGTTCAGGTTGATGTAATTCATAGTTATCCCCAATTTATCTTTGAGCAGGGTTCTTGGACACTCTCAACAACTTCCCATCTTTATAGCTTTTGTGTATGGTAATCCTGACAGACAAAAACGGAAAATTTTGTGGGAGGGTTTAAATGCTACTATATACCTCTCAGAAGTGTTCCATAGCTTGCTATTAGTGACTTTAATGCCATTTTATTTAATAGTGAGAAGAAATGTGGATGGGCCTGAGGGATTAGGTGTTCTTTTTTGGGGAGTTTATGAACTTTATAGCTTTACATGATTTGGGTTTTCGAGGCCCTTCTTATACTTGTTATCGAGGGGGGATTTTTTAGAGATTAGACAAGGCTATTGGTATTGATGCCTGGTTTAATGAGTTACCTAATACGTTAGTCATGCATCTTCCAAGGCTTAAATCTTATCACAAATTACTTTTTCTATTTGTGAAACCTGAGCCGAGGGTCCCCAAGGAGAAACCCTTTAGATTTCTTGTTGGTTGGCTTAAGTGTAACACCCGTTACCCGTACCCGAGATCAGGACAAGGTACAAGGCGTTACTAGACACATACTCAGACACCTTCGAAAAACACGGGTTATAAAACTTCATTCCATTTAAAACCGATCAAACAACATCATAGTGTCCCGATTATAGACTTATAAGGTCCAAAACATACATTAAAATTGATCCGGGACTAAACCGAAAACTATTGAATATTTTAGTAAAATTCTTAGGGTTATACCTCACACGTCCGTGTAGAGGCAAATCACACGCCTGTGTGCTTAGGGACACGTTCGTGTCCCTCGCCCGTGTTGAATTATTTGAATTTATTTTTCATTTCGAACCTACAGAGGATTTCACACGGCCAAGCACACGCCCGTGTCCCTGTCCCGTGTCCCACACATGGCCTAGACACGCCCGTGTCATCACCCATGTCCAAAAACCTGGACATTCTTTTTATGACGTCATCATTCTTTTTGAGACACACGACCAAGGCACATGCCCGTGTTCTAGGCTGTGTCTTCAACACGGTTGAGACACATGGCCGTGTCTTACCCGTGTGTTTACTACTATGCAGACTGACCTAAAATTTTAGGTGCAGGGGACCCACGACCAGGCAATATGCCCATGGGGCTGACCGTATGTCACACTCGGCTTAGACACATGCCCGTGTGTCTACCCGTGTGGACCTTTTTAGGGCTATTTTCCAAGCCTTTGGTCACCCTCCATCATCCATAAACATTTAAAGACTTCAATGGTATTTAACATGGCCTCATTATACTCTTAAATAACCTTGGCATAACTCATCGCATGTTAGCCTCATATCATCAGCTTAGTACATACTAAATTATCCTTTTCGTATGAGGGATTAACATAGCACATTTTATATTTTACACTTAGGCCAAATTATAACCATATACCATTGTATGCTATGACCACTCTCAAATTATTAGGTCTCATTTCAAGCATCCATTCATGATAAACCTCGTCACCATATCTCATGAATCATTTAAACATAAACATGCATAATTAGTAGGTTTACAACCTATATCAATATGAGCCACATCTCATAGCCATATACAAAAGAATGAGTATAGCATTTAAACCCTTACATTGGCTAGCCAAAAGGCACATATAACAAAATAACCAAAAGCCCTATACATGCCATTAAACAAAATAAAAGTATCTATATACCAAAACGGGACAAGATGATAGTGTGTTGATTCTCCAACCGTCTTCCAATCTTCACGAGTCCACGAGCTTTGTAAGACAAGGAAAAGAGAAGGGGGTAAGCATTTATATGCTTAGTAAGTCTGGATAACTGGAAAGTAAACTTACCAGTTAATTAGCATACAACCATTTTTAGGCAATAATTCCAACAAGCATGAAATAGTTTCCCTATCACATGTTCTTAATCATCAAGTTAGTCTCATAACAATACATCATGTCATTCGTCTTAGATGAGATCATCAATTCAATATTTCCATTATTTCTCATGTTAATCCCATTGAATTTCTCGAAAATCTCGATGGATAGCCCAATAACCGTCAAGTCATACAAGTGATCATCTCAAGAACGCACTCCCGCGAACCTTACATCTTACGACGAGATTACCAGTCCAGGTTAAATCCCCCTAGTAATAACTCATAGAGTAATGTCAGGATTACCAGTCCAGGCTAAATCCCTTTTTACGACAATTGCTTTCATAAGCTCGGATTTGAATTGCCAGTCCAGGCTAAACTCAGTCCTTAATCAGATTACTCGTCCGGACTAAATCCTTAATGCACCCATATTCTTCGGGAGGCTCAATCACTTAAGGAACACCCATCTGGGCTAGATCCTTTCTATTTTGAGATCATAGGATTACCCGTCTGGGCTAAATCCTTTTTTGCAACACATGCTGGATCTCATGTCATGTAAGCTATAATTTATCCATCGGATTTCTCTTTCTATTTTAACCGGGACATTTATCGTCTTTCATTTACACTAGCACATTTCATGGATTATCATGCAATGAATATCTAAATTTTCATACATTCAAGAACATGCATATTTAAGTATATTAAGAGTTTACTTCGGGTTATACGAACTTACTTGGTAGTCGTTTTGGATTCGTGTCTCGATTATTTCGAAACCTTTCGTTTTTCATGGTCGACCTCTGGAATTGGTTCCTCGAGGTCTATATTAGTAAAAATAAATTATTAATACCTCACATTGTTTATTTTCGGCTTTAAGACTCACCCTCGGGAAAAATGACCAATTTGCCCCTAACCTTCCACACTTTTACAATTTAGTCCTAAGGCTCGTATAATAAAATGCATGAAATTTGTAAGTTACCCAAGCTTAGCCGATTATTTTTCTTGCCTATAGCAGCCCACATTTTCTTCCATTTCACATTTCTACCCACATTTTATACCTTTTTCAATTAGGTCCCATTTTTGGTGTTTTAATGAAAAATAACCTAGCAAAAGATGTTTATATAACATCTAACTTTCATAACCCTCCATAAATCATCAAAGAACAACCATCTCATGCATGGGTAAAATTTCTAACATGAAATCTAGCTTGAAATATGGGTAGAAATGGATAGAGCATGTTACGAGGGTTTTAAAAATACGAAGAACATTAAAAACGAGGTTAGAAAACACTTATATTAAGCTTGAAATGTTAGAAAACCCTAGATATGGAGACTCCTTCAAATTCGGTAGCATGGAGATGAAAATGAGTGAATTTTTGCTTGATTTTCCCTTTTTATATCATTAATTAACCAAATGACCAAAATACCCTTCCTTACTAACCTTTCTAAATTTTCCATGCATGCCCATTTTTGTCTAAAAACTTAAAAATTGGGAAAATTACTCTTTAAGGACCTCTAATTAACATTCCAAATCAATTTCATACATATTGCCTCTAGAACCCATGTTTTGCAACTTATTCAATTTGGTCTTTAATTTCCGATTAGACACCTTACACATAGAATCTCTTCGTGAAACTTTAACACAAGCATATTTTCATATCCTAGACCTCATAATAATCATGAAATATTCATTTTAACGTCGGATTTTTGGTTTTGGACAATTATTCTGACTAGGCCCTATTTCGGGATGTTACATTTCTCCCCCCTTAGGGACTTTTGTCCTCGAAAGTCTTACCAGTAAACAAGTCCGGATATTGACTTCTCATGGTTTCTTCAGGTTCCCATGTAGTATCTTCCACTCCGTGTCGATGCCATAAAACTTTCACCAAGGCTATATTTTTGTTTCTCAATTGTTTGACTTCCCGAGCCAAAATCTTAACCTATTCTTCACCATAAGTCATATCCGATCTGATCTCAATCTTTGTAGGTGAAATCACATGAGAGGGGTCTGACCTATATCGTCGCAACATGGATACATGGAATAGATTATGAATCTTTTCCAATTCGGGTGGTAATGCTAAACGGTAGGCTAATGGTCCAAGTCTTTTGGTGATCTCATATGGTCCGATAAATCTCGGACTCATTTTTCCTTTTCGGCCAAATCTCAATACTTTTTTCCATGGAGATATTTTCAAGAACACTTTATTTCCAACTTGAAATTCGATCTCCTTTCTTTTCAAATCAGCATATGACTTATGTCTATCCGACGCTGCTTTCAAACAGTCGTGTATCACTTTAACCTTTTCTTCAATTTCCCTGACTAAATCAACTCTGTGAATCTTGCTTTCCTTGAGCTCTGCCTAATACAGCAGAGTCCAATACTTTCGACCATACAATGCCTCATAAAGTGCCTCTTTAAACTTGTCTGGAAATTGTTGTTATAGGCGAATTCCACCAATGGTAAGTATTTTTCCCAACTACCCTGAAATTCAAGGACGCAACACTATAACATGTCCTTAAGAATTTGTATCGTCTGCTCAGAATGACCATCAATTTGTGAGTGGAATGCCGTACTCAAACTCAACTTTGTACCAAGGCCTCTTGCAGCTTCTTTTAAAATCTCGAAGTGAATCTCGGGTCCCTGTCTGAGATAATCGATATCGTTACCCCATGTAATCTCAAAATTTCAGATACATACAAGTAGGCTAATTTGTCAAGTAAGTAGTCAGTTCGTACTGAAATAAAGTGAGCTGACTTTGTTAGCCTATCAACTATAACCTAAATGTCATCTTTCTTCTTCGATGTTAACGGAAATCCTGCCACAAAATTCATAGGAATCCTGTCCTATTTCCATTCGGGGACCATCACGGGCTGTAATAAACCTGAAGGTACTTGGTGTTCAGCCTTAACTTGCTGATATATTAAGTATTTCGATATAAATTCGGATATGTCTCTTTTCATGCCATTCTACCAGTACATTTTCTCCAAATCATTGTACATCATGGTACTTCCCAGATGAATAGAAAAACGGAAATCATGTGCTTCTTGCAAAATCTTTTGAATAAGCTCATCGTCTCTCGGTACACAGATCCTATCTCTGAACATCAAGCAACCGTCGGGACTAATTCAAAAATCTGAGTCAGTGCCTGACTAGTATTGAGTTCTCTTGGCTTGCAAATCACTATTATTGACTTGGGCTACACAAATTTCTTGTAGAAACATTGGTCTGGATCTTAACTCTGCCAAAATCGAACCATCATCTAACAAGGCCAACTGCGTGTTCAAGGCTCTCAAACCAAACAAGGATTTTCTGCTTAGTGCAACTGCTACTACATTCGTCTTTCCCGGGTGGTAGTCAATGATCAGTTCATTATCTTTAATCAACTTTAACCATCCCCGTTGTCTTAGATTCAATTCTTTTTGAGTCATCAAGTACTTTAAACTCTTGTGATCGGTGAATACACGGCATGTCTCACCATACAAATGGTTTCTCCAAATCTTCAGGGCAAATACAATGGCTGCTAGCTCCAAGTCATGTGTTGGATAATTTTTCTCGTGTAGTTTTAATTGCCTCAAAGTATAGGCTATCACTTTACCTTCTTACATCAGTACGCAGCCCAGTCTATTTAAGGATGCATCACTATAAACTACAAATTTTTTTCCCGGCTTAGGTTGTACTAGTACTGGAACTTCGGTCAACAATATCTTCAATCTCTCGAAACTCTGTTGACACTTCTCTGACCATTCAAACTTAACATCTTTTTGTAGCAACCTCATTAAAGGAATTGCAATTATTGAAAATCCTTTTACAAAGCATCGGTAGTAGCCGGCTAAGCCCAAAAAGCTTTTAACCTCGGTTACATTCTTCGGCGGCTTCCACTCGACAATAGTAGATATCTTATTTGGATCAACTCGAATGCCATCAAAAGAAACAATGTGTCCCAAAAATCCTACCTCTCGAAGCCAGAACTCTCTTTTGCTGAACTTAGCATACAATTTCTTGTCTCGCAAGATCTGTAATACGATCCTCAGATGTTCAGCATGCTCGGACTCATTATAGGAATAGATGAAAATATTGTCAATGAATACCACAACAAACTTGTCCAAGTATGGTCGAAAAACACGATTCATTAAGTCCATAAACACGGCTGGGGCATTTGTTAGACCAAAAGACATTACCAAGAACTCGAAATGACCATATCTCATCCTGAAAGCAGTCTTAGGCATGTCCAACTCTTTAACTCGCAACTGGTAGTAACCAAATCTCAGATCTATTTTTGAAAACACAGTGGCTCCTCC
This sequence comes from Gossypium arboreum, assembly GCF_025698485.1. Taxonomy (NCBI): domain Eukaryota; kingdom Viridiplantae; phylum Streptophyta; class Magnoliopsida; order Malvales; family Malvaceae; genus Gossypium; species Gossypium arboreum. The sequence continues at coordinate 10,600,012 of NC_069072.1, read as the reverse complement.
CAATTGATCAAACAGATCATCAATCCTCGAAAACGGATACTTGTTCTTGATAGTTACCTTGTTAAGTTGTCGGTAGTCTATACATAGTTTCATCGAACCATCTTTCTTCTTTACAAATAATACGGAAGCACCCCAAGGTGAAAAGCTTGGTCTTGTAAAACCTTTATCTGTCACTTCTTGCAACTGTGCTTTTAACTCTTTCAGTTTGGTTGGCGCCATTCTATACGGAGCAATAGAGATAGGAGTTGTCCCAAGCACCAGCTCAATACTAAACTCTACTTCTCTAACAGGAGGTAATCCAGGTAGCTCTTCCGGAAACACATCTGAATACTCGCATACTATCGGTACCGATTCCAACTTCAACTCAGATTCTTTTGTATTCAACCCAAAAGAAAGGTAGGCTTCATATCCTTTTCTCATATACCTCTGAGCCATCATTGAGGTGATCACAACCGGCGGAGTATCCAATTCGCTTGAATCAATCTGGAGAATCATACCATCTGAGCATTTCAATTCAATACATTTGCTACCTCAATTTACAATCACATCATGCACAGCTAACCAATCCATGCCTAGTATTACATCAAACTCATCGAATGACAATAACATAAGGTTAGCCAGAAAACAATGACCTTGAATCGTCAAAGGACAATTCTTACAAACATTATCAACTAGGACTGACTTGCCTAGAGGGTTTGACACCTTAATCACCAATTCTTTAAACTCTACAGACATATCTATGCTAGACACAAATTTCATGCAAATGTACGAATGGGTTGACCCTGGATAAATTAAGGCAATGACACGAGTATTATAGATAGAAAATGTACCTGTGAAGACATCAGGGGCGGAGGCTTCCTCTCGAGCGAGTATTGTATAAGTTCTTACTGGGGCTCGAGCCTCTGATTTTTCAGTAGCATCCTTAGAAATAGTTCAACTACCACTTGCACTTCTGGGATGTCTCGGAGGTCTACCTCGACAAATAGGAGCATTTGGCTGCGGAGCTAATTCAACCTCTTTATCAGCTCGTTCCGGGCAAACTCTGAGAAAATGGTCAAGAGACCCGCATCTGAAACACGCACCATTCTTCATTCGACATTCTCTGAAGTGAAATTTGTTGCAGCTTTTACACTTCGGCTTTTGATCATCTACACTTCCCGCACTAGTTATCATAGGAGAAGAAGACTTCGGGTTATGTCGTTTGGAGCTTCTTGATCTACTCGAATATCCTACTGATGAAGTGGAGCGTTCTTAATGACTTATCGATTTCTTTGTGGTGAAAGAGTGTACTCTGTCGCTAGACTTCTTACTCGAAACTCGAGTTTCTCTCTTAACTTGCTTCCTTTCATTGTTTAACTCTTCGGCCTTCTTGGCCAGGTCAACTAATGCGGCAAATTCTCGTGTCTAAAGGATCCCAATCAGCAATTTAATTTCCTCATTCAAGCCTTCCTCGAAGCGTTTACACATTTCTTTCTCTGATTGGACCCATTCTGTTACATACTGACTTAACCTAACAAATTCCCTTTCGTATTCTGACACAGTCTTATTTCCTTGTTTGAGTTCCAAGAACTCCTTTCGCTTCGAGTCTAAAAACCTTTGACTGATGTATTTCTTTTTAAACTCAGCTTGGAAAAAATCCCATGTAATGTTTTCCTTCGGTACCACTGAGGATACCGTCTTTCACTAGTGGTGTGCTGTATCTTTCAAAAGAGATACAGCACACTTCTAGCATTCTTTGGGTGTACATGACAATTCATCCAAAACTCGCAAAGTGTTCTCGAGCCAGAGCTCAGTTCGTTCTGCATCATCCTCGACCCTAGTCCTAAACTCTTCAGCCTCGTATTTCCTAAGTTTATCCACTAAGGCTTTACCAATTCTCATGGGTGCCATGTCTTGTGGCACTTCTCCCTCAGGCCGAGCAGGGGACAGAAGAGGTCGTGGTATATTGGGGCGGTTTCTCAAGTAATCCCCAAACCATTCATCCATCATCTTGAAGAAGGCAGCTCTTGCTTCTTCTCGGCCTTCAAACATAGGCCGCTTACTACTACTAGTAGTAGCTTGCTAAACGAAAGCTGGAGCATGGCTCTCGGCTCCCTCAGGCTCATCTTAAGCTTTATTGGAAGACATTTACTATCTTCAAATACAATTAAACACGGTTAGGAGATGTCACACTATCATAACTTGTGTAATGGCATGTACAACTATACTCAATACATGCTATGTTAGTCCTAGAACAGACTAAATTGTAGCTCTGATACCACTAAATGTAACACCCCTTACCCATATCCGAGATCAGGACAAGGTACAAGATGTCACCAGACACATACTCAGATACCTTTGAAAAACACGGGTTATAAAACTTCATTCTATTTAAAACTGATCAAACAACATCATAGTGTCCCGATTATAGACCTACAGGGTCCAAAACATACATTAAAATCAATCTGAGACTAAACCGAGAACTATTAAAAATTTTAGTAAAATTCCTAAGGTTATACCTCACACGCTCGTGTAGAGGCAAAGCACACACCCGTGTGCTTAGGGACACATTCATTTCCTTCGCCCGTGTTGAATTATTTAAATTTATTTTTCATTTTAAACCTACAGGGGTTTTCACACGGCCAAGCACACGCCAGTGTCCCTGGCCCGTGTCCCACATACGGCCTAGACAAGTCCGTGTCATCGCTCGTGTCCAAAAACTCGGACATCCTATTTATGATGTCATCATTCATTTTGAGACACACGGCCAAGGCACACGCCCGTGCTCTAGGCCATGTGTAACACCCCTACCCGTATCCCATGCCTAGAATAGGGTACGAGGCATTACCAAACTTAATATGATCAATCATGTAAAAAAATTCAGCCAATTATTTTTTTCTAAATTAAAAACTTTCATACATATGTTTAACGTCCCTTATATGGGCCTACGGGGCCCAAAGCATACATTCAGGGTGGTTCGGGACCAAACCGTAAACATATGAAACTTTTGCAACACTTAGAAAATTTTCACACTTTGGAGAGTCACACGCTCGTGTTTTCAACCCGTGTAACTCTCTGTTTATAACTTCATCACCCTTGTCAATCGTACACTTCATATAAATAACAAGAAACGTGTATGGGCTTAATTCTCATTCAATTTCTCATATATATACACAATTTCACGTTATGTAATCATACAACATATATCAGCCATATCTCTATAATCTAAATATATTTTCATAACAACTTATCTTGATTTCAGACTATTTCATATTTAAGCTTAAATAACCAAAGTATTTGAAATATCATCTTTATGCAAATAGTACACATGAGGTATATAATTCTATAATTATGAATAAACACATTTATCAAACATTTTCCATATTCATATATCAATGTCTCATGTCTCATGTCTCCATATATCAATAACCGTCATTTTCATGAATTCCGAGTTCAATTTCATAATTATTTGTCTCGTGTTCAATTTATTCCATTTCGGAATTTTATTCATTAAAACATTTGAATTATCAATACATATGGACAGTACATTCAAGATGAACAATTATATAATCACAAATGAATTCATTTATCAACCAAGTTCTATACTCGTATCTTATCAACTCGTACTTCCTTGTATCACATAATTCCATGTAACACTTACCAAACTTTGTCAAATTAGTGAACGTTTTACGAAATTGAGTACTTTGTTTTCTCGATGCCATAGTTCAACTATGGTCTCACACATCTTCACATAATGATGCCATAGCCCAACTATGGTCTTGCACATATTCATATATCGATGCCATAGCCCAGCTATGGTCTTACACGAATCACATATCTCACTGATGCCATATCCCAGATATGGTCTTATACGGAAATCACTTGTCACTTGTCACTTGTAGCCGGAGCTACCACTATTCACTGATCAGGTAGCCGGAGCTACCATTTTTCATTGATCAGGTAGCCGGAGCTACAAATTTTCACTGATAAGGTAGCCGAAACTACCACTTTTCACTGATCAGGTAGTAGAAGCTACCACTTTTCACTGATTAGGTAGCTGAAGCTACCACTTTTCACTTGTCATTTGTTATTGATCAGATAAGTGTAGCCGAAGCTATCACTTATCACTATCACTTTTCCTTGATCAGATAAGTATAGTCGAAGCTATCACTTATCACTTGTTGCCATGGTCCAACCATGGTCTTTTCCTTCAATTCATCTTGTCACTGAACTGAAATGCTCAATTTGATCATTTATTCAATTTTCATGCTTTTACATTATTCACGATTTTATCATCAATTCATATGAAATAACACATCATGAAATTCATAAAATTAACAAATAATCACTAAAATTTAGCCATATAAACTCACAAGTTCAATTTTTGTATTATAATGATAATCATAATTTCATAATAAATATACCAAATAAAACATTATATCATTTCTAATCCAACACTTATCGATTATAATCGGGCATGTGATCAATTTATACACGAGTCATTCATATATTTTTGTATATTTTCCTCCTCCTCCTGTCCATCCACATCCTTAGTATAAACAACACACTTGTAGGTAACATTATCCATAATTTTCACTATCTACTTATGTGAATATTCAAGCTGTCCATCTGTGTCATAGTCACTAAATTGTTTTTATATTGAGCTAAAGAACTCAAAATTAAGATCCATAAATTTTCCCAGAAACTAGACTCATAATTATTCTTGTCATAAAAATTTCATAATTTTTGGTTGGGCCAATTAATACAGTTTATTCATTGAAGTCTCCCCTGTTCTGCTGTCTAACAGTTCCGACCCTTCTTCACTAAAAATTAATTATCTTCTCGTACAAGATTCGAATGATGTCCTTGTTTATTTCTCTTGAAAATAGACTCATTCAGGATTCTAAAAATATAAATTTAAGTCTCTAATTATTTTTATCCAATATTTTATGATTTTCCAAATTCAGAACAGGGGAACCCAAAATCATTCTGACCTTGTCTCACAAAAGTTATTGTATCTCATGATTTACCATTCCATTGCTTACATAATTTATTTTATAAGAAACTAGACTCAATAAGCTTTAATTTCAAATTTTATTCATCCTCTAATTCGATTTCTACAATTTTTGGTGATTTTTCAAAGTTAAACTACTGCTGCTGCCCAAAACAGTTTTAGTACAAAATGTTAATTTTCATTTTACCCCAAATTTCACAATTCATACAATTCAGTCCTTGCTCAATTAACCCCTCAATTAAGATAATTTTCTTAATTAATACTTTTTCTAGACATTATAAGTTATTTCATAACTATTGAAATTCAGAATTTCCACATAAAACTCTAACTTCAAACTCTTTTACAATTAGGTCCCAAACATTCACTTTCTATTCAATTCTTTCAATAAAATCAGAATATAAACAATTTAAAGCTCTAATTCCATGCAAAATCATCATATACTTCCAACACTCATCCATAACAACTTCAAAAATTAGACATGGAATCAAAAACTAATGAAATAGTAAGTTGGACCCAATTGTAAAAGTCCAAAAACATAAAAATGTCAAGGAGAAAGCAAGAATTAAACTTACATGAAGCTAGAGTATGAAAACCAGCTTGAACCCTCCTTCATGGCTGTTTTTCAGCTGATGAATATGAAGAGAAATGAAGAGAATTCTAGATATTCCAATTTAGTCCCATTTTTATTTAGCCAATTTTGTCAAATTTCCAATTTTGCCCTCATTTCACCCATTTCCTGATTTTTCTCAGCTATTGCCGCCCAAAGTATCTCCTTTGGGCTTATTTGCACTTTAGGTCCTTCCTCATTTGACAATTGAGCTATTTAATCCTTTTAGCAACTTTTACACCATTTTCAATTTAGTCTTTTTTATTTAATTAACCACCCAAACGTCAAAATTTTCTGACTAAATTTTATTACTACCTCACCAACACTCCATAAATATTTCTAAAAATATTTATGGCTCAATTTATGAAGTTGAGATCTCGATACCTCATTCTTGACCCAATTTACCTAATTAATTCTTTTAAATCACCAAATTCACTAATTCAAAAATGCTTTTATATTCACATTTGACTCATAGGTATTAATTTATTAAATTTTCAACTCACCCGTCAGATTTAGTGATCTCAAACCTCTATTCCCGATACCACTGAAAATTAGGCTGTTACACCATGTCCTCCACACTGTTGAGACACACAGCCGTGTCTCTGCCGTATATTTACTACCATGCAAACTGACCTAAAATTTTAGGTGCAGGGGACACACGACCAGGCAACATAACTATGGGGGCTGACCGTGTGTCACACACAACATAGAAACATGCTCGTGTATCTACCTGTGTCGACCTTTTTAGGGCTATTTTCCAAGCCTTTGGTCACCCTCCATTATCCATACACACTTAAAGACTTCAATGGTATTTAACATGGCCTTATCATACTCTTAAACAACCTTGGCATGACTCATTGCATGTTAGACTCATCACATGTTAGACTCATCTCATCAGCTTAGCACATGCTAAATTTTCCTTTTCGTATGAAGGTTAACATAGCACATTTTATATTTTACACTTAGGCCAAATTATAACCATATAGCATTGTATGCTATGACCACTTTCAAATTAGTAGGTCCCATTTCAAGCATCCATTCATGATAAACCTCGTCACCATATCTCATGAATCATTTAAACATAAACATGCATCATTAGTAGGTTTACAACCTATATCAATATGAGCCACATCTCATAGCCATATACAAAAGAATGAGTATAGCATTTAAACCCTTACATTGGCTAGCCAAAAGACACATATAACAAAATAACCAAAAGCCCTATACATGCCATTAAACAAAATAAAGGTATCTATATACCAAAGCAGGACAAGACGATAGTGTGTTGATTCTCCAACCGTCTTCCAATATTCACGAGTCTACGAGCTCTGTAAGATAGGGAAAAGAGAAGTGGGTAAGCATTTATATACTTAGTAAGTCTGGATAACTGGAAAGTAAACTTACCGATTAATTAGCATACAACCAGTTTTAGGCAATAATTCCAACAAGCATGAAATAGTTTCCCTATCACATGCTCTCAATCATCAAGTTAGTCTCATAACAATACATCATGTCATTCGTCTTAGATGAGATCATCAATTCAATATTTCCATTCTTTATTTCTCATGTTAATCCCGTTGAATTTCTCAGAAATCTCGATGGATAGCCCAATAACCATTAAGTCATACAAGTGATCATCTCAAGAACGCACTTCTGCGAACATTATATCTTACGGCGGGATTACTAGTCCAGGTTAAATCCCCTGTAGTAATAACTCATAGAGCAATGTCAGGATTACCAGTCCAGGCTAAATCTCTTTTTACGACAATTGCTCTCATAAGCTCGGATCTGAATTGCCAGTCCAGGCTAAACTCAATCCTTAATCGGATTACCCGTCTGGGCTAAATCCTTATTACACCCATATTATTCGGGAGGCTCGATCACTCAATGAACACCCGTTTGGGCTAGATCCTTTCTATTTTGAGATCATCAGATTACCCGTCTGGGCTAAATCCTTTTCTGCAACACATGCAGGATCTCATATCATGTAAGCCATAATTTATCCATCAGATTTCCCTTTCTATTTCAACCGGGACATTTATCGTCTTTCATTTACACTAGCACATTTCATGGATTATCATGCAATGAATATCTAAATTTTCATACATTCAAGAACATGCATATTTAAGTATATTAAGAGTTTACTTCGGGTTATACGAACTTACCTTGTAGTCTTTTCGGATTCGTGTCTCGGTTATTCTGAAACTTTTCGTTTTCCACGATCAACCTCTGGAATTGGTTCCTCGGGGTATATACCAGTAAAAATAAATTATTAATACCTCACATTGTTCATTTTCGGCTTTAAGACTCACCCTCGGGCAAAATGACCAATTTGCCCCTAATCTTCCACACTTTAACAATTTAGTCCTAAGGCTCGTATAATGAAATGCATGAAATTTATAAGTTACCCAAGCCTAGCAAAATATTTTCCTTGCCTATAGCAGCCCACCATTTCACACTTCTACCCCACATTTTATGCATTTTTCAATTAGGTCCTTTTTTTGGTGTTTTCATGAAAAACACCTAGAAAAAGATGTTTATATAACATCTAACTTTAATAACCCTCCATAAATCATCAAAGAACAACCATCTCATGTATGGGTCAAATTTCTAACATGAACCCTAGCTTGAAATATGGGTAGAAATAGAGCATGTTACGAGGGTTTCAAAAATACGAAGAACATTAAAAACGGGCTAGGGAACACTTACTATTGAGCTTAAAATGTTGGAAAACCCTAGCTATGGAGAATTATTCAAGATTTTCCCTTTTTTATTTCATTAATTAACCAAATGACCAAAATGTCCTTCCTTGCTAACCTTTCCAAATTTTCCATGCATGCCCATTATTCTCTAAAAACTTATAAATTGGGTAAATTACTCTTTAAGGACCTCTAATTAACATTCCAAAGCAATTTCATACAAATTTCCTCTAGAACTCAAGTTTTGCAACTTATTCAATTTGGTCCTTAATTTCTGATTAGACACCTTACACATAGAATCTCTTCGTGAAACTTTAACACATGCATATTTTCATATCCTAGACCGTATAATGATCTTGAAATAATCATTTTAACTTCAAATTTGTGGTCCTAAAACTATTATTCCGATTAGGCCCTATTTCGGGATGTTACATGAAGCATCCGAGGTTTTAGGATTTTGCTAAGGGTCAATGGGGCTTTAATGGTAATTTGGTTGATTCCATTTCTAATCTTTCCTTAGATCTCAAAAAGTGGAATCGTATTGTTTATGGTCATTTAGGTACTCACAAAAGACAACTGGTGAACAAGCTCTCAAGTATTCAATGAAAAATGAAGGGTTTTGATTCTAAGACATTCCTCCAATTAGATATGGAAACTTGAGAAGAGTTGGAAAGTGCTTTACATCATGAGAAGCTTCTCTGGAAGCAGAAATCCAGATACGAATGGTTAAATCTAAGGGACCGTAATACTAGATTTTTCACTATTGGACTCTGCAGAGAAGGAAACAAAATCGTATCACTGCTTTGAAAGGTGGTAATGATTCGTGGGTCTATGATGATGAAGCCTTGCAACTTGAAGCTATCAATTTCTTTCAACAGTTATATGGCGAACAACTAGAATCCATGGGTATTTTACCCCCTAGGTCATTTCCTACCCTTGATAATTTTGATATCCAATTCCTTGAAAATGAGGTGTTTAATGATGAGATCAAACCAACCCTTTTTTATTTAGCCTGTTGAAGGCTCTTGGGAGTGATGACTTTCATGTTTTTTTTGTTTCAGAAACAATGAGATTTTATTGGCTCAAAGATTAGTGAGTGGGTTAAAGTGATATTTGCTGGTAAGAGTATTGAGCCTGAGTTGAATAATCTCTGCTAGTCCTCATTCCTAAAGTTTCTAGTCCAGAAAACTTTTCTCAATTTTACTTGATTAGTTTGTATTTAGTGATGTATAAATTGGTGATGAAATTCATTGCTAACCGTTTTTAATTGGTTTTTCCTAATATCGTTTTTCAGGAATAGGTAAGCTTCATTGCAAGTCGTAATATTACTAACAATATCCTAATTTCTCAGGAGGTCATCCACAAAATGAGCAGTAAGCATAGAAAAAAGGATTGGATGGCTGTGAAAATTGAACTACAAAATGCCTACAATAAAGTACGATGGGAGTTCATCGGGGCTTCCCTTTGGGCTACAGGTATCTCTGATATGTTTATTAATGTTATAATGTCTACTACTATGAGTTCTACTATGTAGGTGTTATAAAATAGAGCTCCAACACAAAAGTTTAATCCCGTAAAGGGTATTCGTCAAGGATGTCTGCTTTTTTGTATCTCTTTGACTTATGCATGAAATGCCTTAGTCATAGCTTTTATCAAGCCATTGAGAGTGGCCTTTGGCGGCCCATTAGATTTTTGAGATCTGGTTCAACTCTCTTACTTCTATTTTTTGCAGATGATCTAGTCATCTTTGGTCATGCAGACCTACAATAAATTTCGTCACCTAAAGATATTTTAGAGAGATTTTGTAGGTATTCTAGGTATTAGATTAATGTTTGGAAGGCTAATATTTATTTCTCAAAAGGTATGGATGATATTATTAGCTCATAGTTGTGTGATATTCTCGGTTTTCATAGGGTTCACAACCTTGGCATGTATTCGGGGTACCCCTTCTTCACGAAAGTATTTCAAATTATACCTTGCTCTTTGTGGTCGATAAGATTTGCAGTGAATTAAACAAATGAGATGCTAAGAAACTCTCTATAGTTGGTAGAGCTACCTTAGCGTAGTTAGTTCTTTTATCTATTCTGAACTATTTTATGCAGTCCATGATGATTCCTAAAGGAATATGTGATGAGATTGAATGCATTGTTAGACAATTCGTAGGAGGTTCATTATCAGAAGGTTTCTTTGGTCAATTAGGAGTCTATTTGTAAACCTCGGTCCTGTGGAGATCTTGGCATTAGACACTTAAAGGACCAAAATACCTCTTTAATGATGAAGTTGGGGTACAACTTAGTCTCCAAACAAGCTACCTTATGGGTTAGTGTTCTTCAGTCCAAATATTATATGAAAGATGCTTTATCGAATAATCTCTCGTAAGGGAAATGCTCTTCTCTATGGAAAGCTTTTTCGAAGGTTTGGCCCTTAAATCGAGAAAATTTGTATTGGTTAGTTGGTAATGGGACCAATATTAGGTATTGAAGAGATACTTGGATCCCGAAGGTAGGGCTTTTGATTGATCATATTCCAACCCATGTTAATATTAATTTAGATTGTATGCTTAATGATATAGTCAATGAGGAGGTTTCATGGAACTTGGAGTTTTTTTTATCTTTGGTTAGCGAAGGTAATTATTAAATGTATTGTAGGTATTCCCTTGCCCCATTCCTCTGTAGGTTATGACAGGATTATTTGGTCTTGAAATTCAAACAGTATCTTCTCTCTTAAAAGTCTTTATTGGTATATTTAGGAAAGTTCATAGATATCGAATGATACACAATGGAATATACCAAGGAAATTTAAGGGATTCCAAAGGGTTAGATTCTTCATATGGCTTGCTGTAAAATAGAGGTTGATGACTAACATGGAATATACCAAGGAATAGGGTATGATAGTTCTTGTGGTATATGTCATTATCATTCTGAAGATATTTTGCATGTCTTTCATGACTATATGACATCTAAAGAAATATAGAGACAAGTTATCCCAAATGAAACTAGTGGATGTTTGTTTTATAGGAGACCATTTTTAGTGGGTAAAGTCTAATTTGCAGTGTCTTGCAAAACCAGTCGTCGGTGAGGTAAATTGGTCATGTTTATTTGTTTTACTAATTTGGTGGTTTGGAAAAATCAGAACCTTTTTCTTTTTCAGGGCTTTTCTTGGAGCATAGGGGAGATTGTTAAGATTTCTTATATGTGGGCAAAATAGTTTATTTCTTTTTAGAAGGAGGATGTATCCAGATGGAAGGGATAAAGATCAAATGTCGAGATGCTGGAAAGTTGGATCAATCTATTGACTGATTGGGGGTTCAAATTATTTTGGAGAATACTTTAGCGAGATGAGTCATAACAAATAGAAACAGGGAAAAGATTATGGGATATAATAGTAATTTTGGCAAATGCTCAGTCTTTGATACTGAACTGTGGGATATTTTTTATGGATTAGCTCTCATTCATAACAGGAGCTATGATGGTGTATTGATACAAACAAATAGTTTGAAGGTCATAAAAGCCATTCAAAATTCCTTTTTGTCAAGTTCGAACTCCGCCCTCATCAGACGTATTCACCACTTGTTGTTGAATGGAGGTTCGCTGGATATTCAACATCTTCCTAGCGATCAAAATAAAACTACAGATGTTTGGCTAAAATGACTTTTGATAAATAGCAAGGACTGAAGACTTTTGAGGAGATTCTAAGAGAGGTGCTAGCAATTTCTCCTATAGTCCAAACAAGTGACAACTCTGCTCAAAGAATTATTATATAGTTAAATTATCTTGTTTGTTTTACTCTACAAAAAAAAAGACAAATAATACACCGGCTAATTAAAATTAGAAATATATATTACATATTTATAATCCCAATTTATATTATATAAATATAAGTCTAATATATTTAAATCAAATAAACTTATAACTATTGATATAATGCACTAAAGGAAAATATTATCAAAGATAATATTAATGTAATGTTAACTTAGTGTTGCAATGAACATGGTTAAATATTTTTATTATGTTTTTAATGTAATGTTTTTAATCTAGTGATGTAAATGTGTTATTTATTTGTCTTCTTTTAAAATTTTTGAACGAAAACAAAATAAAAAATTGTCATTTTTGTAAGTAAAATAATAGATAAAATATGGATATGATAATTTCTATTACATTCTATATTTTTAATCATCTTTACAAGTAGCATACTTCTTTATATATATAGGAAGATTAGACTCTTCATATTCTAATATATAAATAGGAAAAGGGTTACAAGAATATGAAATGTTTAAGGTTAAAGAAGATGAAAGATGGAAGGTTAAGGGAGATGAAAAGTGAAATGTTGAACATCCACTTAATAGCATTCATAACAATCCCCCTTACATGTTCATTGTATAAAGGATATGCCTCATTAAAAACCTTACTAGTAAAAACCCTGTAGGACAAAAACCTAGTGAAAGAAAAAAGAGTACATAATCCTTTGATTCATAGTATATCACAATCCAAAAAAAAATGTGGTGTGAATTTAATCCCCCTCATGTAAACATCACTTAAAATCTTTGAGACAATGCAATCCAATGTTGAAAATTAACTTCTCTAATGTAGCAGTGAGGAGTGCCTTAGTAAAAAGATTTGCCAAATTCTCACTTAAATGAATCTGTTGAACATTTATATCTCCATTCTTTTGTAGATCATGACTGAAAAAAATTCTTGGTGATATATGTTTTGTTTTATCGCCCTTAATATATCCTTCCATAAGTTGTACAATGCAAGCTATATTATCTTCATATAAGACTATTAGAGCTTCTTTTTTAGAGCATAAACCACAATGTTTTTATATGTGATGAATTATAGATCTTAGCCACACACATTCAGGACTAGCCTCATGGATTGCCAAAATCTCAGCATGATTAGAAGAAGTAGCAACAATTGTTTGTTTCATAAAGAGCCAAGAAATTGAAGTACCACCATATATGAAAACATAACCAGTTTTTGATCAAGCATTATGAGTATCAGATAAGTACCATGCATATGCAAAACCAACCAATTCTGTTTTGGGTAGGTTAGGGAAAAATAAACCCATATCTCTTATATCTTAAAGATAATTAAATACATGCTTAACCCCATTTTAATGTCTTCAGGTTGGGCAAGAGTTAAACCTTGCAAATAAGTTGATAGCAAATGATATATCAATCGTGTATGACTAGCAAGCCACATCAATGCTCCAATAGCACTTAAATATGGTACTTCAGGACCAAGAAAATCTTCATCATTTTCCTGCAGACAGAAAGGGTTTATATTTACATCAAGTGACTTAACAACCATTGGGGATGCTCAACGGATGTGCGTTATGCATGTAAAATCTTCTTAGCACTTTTCCTATATATGTTGTTTGATGAAAAAAGATTCCATTCTTTAAGTGCTCAATTTGTAAGCCTAGATAAAATCTTGTTTTTCCAAGGTCTTTCATTTCAAATTCTTTCTTTAAGCACTCCATTGTCACTAAAATCTCTTCAAGATTCCCAATGATATTTAGATTATCAACATACATAACAATTATAATAAATCTTGATCCAAACCTCTCTATAAAAATGCATGGAAAACCGGGATCATTCTTATAGCCTTCATTCAATAAGTACTCATAAGGAGATAATACCACATGCACCCAAATTGGTTCAATCCATAAAAGGATCTATTTAATTTGATTGAGTAATGTTCTCGAGAACATGAATTAACTGCTTCTGGCAGTTTAAAGCCTTCTGGGAGTTCCATGTAAATGTTATTATTAAGTGGGTCATATAAATAGGTTGTAACTATGTCCATTAGGTGTAAATCAAACCCTTCTCTTATTGCCAAACTAATCAAGAACCTAAAAAAAGTTGCATCCACCACAGGAGAGTATGTCTCTTCATAATCAATACCATGTCTTTGTGAAAATCCTTGTGCAACCAAGTGCACTTTATATCTTACAATTTCTCCCTTTTCATTTCTCTTTCTCACAAAAACCCATTTATACCCCATAGGTTTTACACCTTTAGGTGTACAAACTATATGTCCAAATACATCTCTCTTTGCAAGAGGTTTTAACTCCGCCTCAATTGCTTCTTTCCATTTTAGCCAATCATCTCTTTGTCTACATTCTTCAATTGACATTTGTTTATGATCCACATTGTCATTCAAAATATCTAGTGCTACATTGCATGCAAATATGTTATCGACATCGATTTGATTTTGGTTCTACTTAATTCTTAACGTAACATAATTTGTTGAGACCTCTTCATTATCGGTACCTGAGATTTTTCTAGAACTTCAATCATGTCTAAAATCTCTTTTGCAGATCCTTTTAAAGTCATTGCTTCCTCGATCTAACCATTATTTTTTTTCTCCTTTTCTTTTTTGAGGATTCTTACCTCTGGAACCAACTGATCTACCATGCTTCAAATATGCTTTAGACTCACTAGCAACTAGAGTTTTTCCTTCAAAGACATCAATTTTGTTCGAAACATTTACAGCTGGTATATGTGATTTTGTCACTCTTTTTGGATCAATAAATGCATCTGGCAATTAATTTGCTAAACTTTGTAAATGAATTATCCTCTGAATCTCCAATTCATATTGTTGCGTACGATGATCAAAATGAGACAATGATAATTCATGTCAATCTTCTTTTCCTAGTTATTTATTCTCTCTCTAATGTTGGAAAAACTAACTTATTAAAATGATAGTCAACAAATCGAACTGTAAATAAATTCCTCGTTGATGGCTCAAGATACTTAATTATGGATGGAAATTCATATCCAACATATATCCCTAACCTCCTTTACAGACTCATTTTAGAGCATTGTGGTGGAGTAATCGGAACATATACATCACATCTAAAGATTCTCAGATGGGAAATATTTGGTTCTTGATAAAAAACCATTTGCTACGGGGAGAACTTATGATAACTTGTTGGCCTAACTCAAATTAGCAATGTTGTATGTAGTATGGCATGTCCTCGAGCAGGAATTGGAAGTTTTGACTTCACAAGTAACGATCCTGAAAACAATTGAAGATTTTTTATTAATGATTCAGCAAGACTGTTTTCTAATATCTACATATTGAAATCAAAAGTCAGGTTGCGAGTTGATAACAAGGATACATGCGACCATCTAGTTGAAGCATCGAGTAAAACCATAAAATATCTACATGGTCTACATGGAAGGTGTATAGGTCCACATATATCTCCTTGTATCTGTTTTAGAAAAGTGATAGATTCATAATTTATCTTGGTTGGATATGGCTGAGTGGTTAATTTGCCTTGAGAGCAAACATCGCATGAAAAATTATTAGCTTGAAGAATCTACTGGCTATTCAACGAATGTCCATATGAATTGTCAATAGTTTTTTGCATCATAATTGAACTAAGATGGCCTAATCGGTCATGTCAAATAATAAAGTCATTAGTAAACTTCTTATTTATTATAGCATGTACTTCAATTGTACTAATTCTCGTGCAGTACAAACTAGAGTAGAGTACAGACAATTTCTCCAAAATATTTTTATTTCCTTGAATTATACTCATAATTTGAAGTTATTAATCATTCCATTCACTTATTTTCTCAATAAGATATCCATTATGATAGATATCTTTAAAACTCAACAACTTTCTTTGAGACTTAGGAGAATATAACATATCATTAATTTGAAACTTAGTTTCTTTAGGCAACAATATATTTGCTCTTTTAGAGCCTTGTATATTTTGGTACTATCAGATATAGTACTCACACTAGCTTTTTGCATTGTTAAATGAGAAAAATATTTCTTATTCTTAAGCATAGTATGAGTAATTGCACTATCTGCTAAGCATAAGTCTTCACCATTTATTGATAATTGAATTTGAGAGGTATTCATATTTTTCAAAGAAAACAAATAAATATCACACAGATTTTCAAAATATATAACTATTTCATAAATATTTGAAAACATAATATAATAATGATAAACCGTAATTTATACATATTTTTACCCTATGCCTAACGCATTTATTGATGGTTTCTCCTTAGATTTGGTGAATTCAATGCTCCTAATCCTTTAATTTCATGTTTTATACTTAGGAGAGCATAGGAGAGTAAAAAGAGCAAGAAACGGGCTGAAAACAGAGAAAATGGACCTACATGGGAAAACAACATGGCCTGGACTTCCTCACACAGGCGTGTCACACGGCCGTGTCAATTTGGCAGGATCGAAGCACGACTTACATGGGTGGATCACACACCCGTGCCCATTTAATAGCCTTGACCACGGCCTTCAGTAATCGCACACGGGCGTGTCCCTGCCGAACCCAAGTTTAGTCTAATTCGGAAAAGGCCAATTTTGAGGGATCTTAGGCATTCCAAAGCCTATTTAAACACTTGAGGAGGCATTTAGGAATGGGGAGACAAAGGAGGAAGCAATGAATTACTTAAGGAAAGCCGACTGATCCATCTCAAGAGCCAGATTCATCATCAAGACTGGAGATATCCCTTCAAGTTCCTTCAGGAGTTTTGGGTTTTCTTATGTTTTGTTATCTTTATGCTTTTGAGATGTTTTATTTCATAAGTATGAACTAAACCCCTAAATACCTAAGGGGAATGAAACCTAAGACAGATCTTGTTATTATTATCTAAATTGTATGATAAATATTTGACTTGTTCTTAATTATGTGTTCTTAATTCCTGTTTTGATATTCCAGGATATTGATTCAAGTTAAGCTCTTATTCAGAGGAGGAATAGACCCTGTCTAAGAGTAAATTTGTCATAATTAAGTGGAGTTGATTGCACGTCTAGAGATAGGGTGACAAGATTTTACCGGATTAGGGTGAAACCTAATAAGGGAATCTATAGATAGAGTTAATGCAATTCTAGGGTGTTAATTAGAAAGAGATTTCAATTATTCAACCTAGGGTTAGATGTTATTAGTCTCGAGAGAGATAATAATATAACTTAGGGATTTCTACGGATCAAGTCAAATGAATAAATAAATCGATTTGAGTCAAATAACAAGTGAAGTCTAGGTGGATTTGTCCTTAGGTATTGTCTCAATCAATCGAATTTTCCCAAAAGTATTTTCCAAAGTTTTTCTTTCTGTGCATTCTTAGTTAGTAATTAGTTTAGACAACCAAACCTCTTAAATTTTAGGCTAGATAATAAAAAGGAAGTAAATACTAGTACTCATAGTTCCTTTGGGTTCGACAATCCAGTCTTGCTGAACTATACTACTGTTCGATAGGTACACTTGCCTTAATCGTGATAATAAGTTAGTCTCAAGAACATTTCATTTATAACTCTTTAAAACCTGTTACGAATATCATACCTCAAGTTTTTGGCGCCGTTGTTGGGGAACTAGGATATTAGAAAAATTCGATTTTTATTACTTTAGCCACTTTACTTTTATTACAATTTAAATTTTTAGTTTCTTTTCTAATTTTTCTCTTATTTCCTTCTGACAGGTTTTTCTAGTTTATGACCAAAAGAAACCCGTCAGGACCACTACTTTTTGATAGTGAGATCGATCGCACAGTTCACAGAAACCAGAGAGAAATAGGGCGAAGCCTAAGATACACAGAGGACGAGCAAGAGGATGATTCTTCAACCACAACCGAGGAGATGGCTGAAAACCAAGAAAATCCGCTACCTGCTGTGATTGCTGTTAATCAGAATCCTGCTCCGTGCACTATGTATGATTATGCTAAACCTTCTTTAACAGGAACTGAATCGAGCATAGTTAGACCGGCTGTAGCCGCAAATACTTTTGAACTAAAACCTAACACAATTCAAATGATACAACAGTTTGTTCAATTTGATGGTTTGCAACACGAGGATCCCAACGCTCACTTGGCAAACTTTTTGGAATTATGTGATACATTTAAAATTAATGGCGTTTCTGATGACGCCATTCGTCTTCGGTTATTCCCTTTTTTATTGAGAAACAAAGTTAAACAGTGGCTGAACTCGTTACCACAGGGGCCAATCACTACTTGGGAACAAATGACTGAAAAGTGAGAAACAAAGCTAAATAGTGATATTTTTTCCTTTGTGCAGATGGATTTAGAAACACTCTACGTTGCATGGGAGAGATAAAATGACCTCTTGAGAAGATGCCCTCACCACGGGTTACCGCTTTAGCTACAGGTTCAAACCTTTCATAATGGCCTGAATCCTTCGACTCGACAAATGGTTGACGCAGTTACTGGCGGAACCATCAATAATAAGACACCTGAAGATGCCTATGAATTTATAGAGGAGATGTCACTGAATAACTATCAGTGGCAAGTCATGAGGACAAAGCCAACGAAAACATTGATACGGCCACCATGCTCTCTAATCAGGTAGAACTCTTGAATAAGAAAATTGATAGTTTCCTTAGTTTTTCACAGGTTCACCCAGTAATGCAATACGAAGCAAGTGGAGGCGATCAAGTAGTTCAGAATACCCACCTTATGGCCACAACATGGAGAACGAATGGTTAAATTACATGGGTAACAATCCTCAATCTCAAAACAATCCTTATAGCAATACTTACAATGCAGGTTGGAGGAACTACCCTAATTTTTCATGGGGAGGCCAAGGGAATCAGAGACCACCACCTCTAGGCTTCTAACAACTACCCTACCAACAAGAGAAAAAACTGAACCTTGAGGAGATGCTAACAAAATTCATCTCAGTGTCAGAAACTCGTTTTCAGAATACCGAGACAACACTCAAAAATCAACAGGCATTAATCCAAGGGCTCAAAACTGAGATTGGACAGCTTGCCAAGTTGATTTCTGAACGACCACAAGGTAGTCTGCCAAGCAACACTGAATCTAACCCAATGGAGCAACTCAATGCGATTGCCATTCAAGATGAGGAAGGGCTAGTTGCAAAACCAAGGCCAGAAATGGGGATAAGCATAGGTAAGGATGAGGTCGGCCACAATGAGGCAAAGCCGGTGATTATAGAATATAAACCTCGCGTGCTATACCCCAATGCGACAAGGAAAGACTGCTCAAAGGAACAATTTGGTAAATTCCTTAAACTTCTAAAGAAACTACATATTAACTTACTGTTTATTGAAGCCCTTTCGTAGATGCCAAACGCAGTCAAGTTTTTAAATGAGCTTCTGACAAATAAATGGAAGTTAGATAAAGTATAGCATGTGGAGCTGAACGCGGTCTGCTCAGCCATTCTACAAAATAAGTTGCCTAACAAACTAAAAGAGCTAGGGAGTTTTACAATTCCTTGTTTAATTGGTAGTTTAGATTTTAATAATGCGTTGGCTGATTTAGGGGCTAGTATCAATGTTATGCCTTACAAATTATTTAAGCAACTAGGTCTAGGGAAACCCAAACAAACTAGGATGAGCATTCAATTAGCAGATAAAACTATCAGATTTCCTAGGGGTATTATTGAAGATGTACTCGTTAAAATCGACAAATTTATATTCCCAGTTGATTTCATTGTTCTAGACATAGAGGAGGATAGCAACATCCCCTTAATTTTAGGAAGTCCTTTTTTAGCAACCGTCAAAACAATTATTGATGTTGGCATAGGTGAACTCACACTTCGTGTGGGAGACGAAACAATCACCCTCCAAGCCCGTAATTCGAATAACACATTAAAAATCGAAGGTGACTGTACAAATCATTTGGCTAAAACTAACCATATAGTGCAACCTTCTTTGCAGAAAACAAGCTCGAAGAACATACATAAGCCAAGCAACAACAAAGAACCTATCCATGAAGAACGAAGGTTACAAATCGAGGAGCTAGATGAATGGCGGACACATAAATTGGGAAAACATGATAAACCAAAACCACGCCATGAGGAGCTTAATTCCTCCAAAAATCAACTTAAAGTTGGAGACAAATTACTACTCGATGCAGCAGATCCTCGAATCGCCACTTCTGAACCAAATGAAAAAACCCCTCTTACGGTAATTAGTATTTTTCCATACGGTACGGTCGAGGTAAACCATTCCAAATTTGGCACGTTCAAGGTAAATGGTACTCGTCTTAAACCTTATGTTGATAAAATTGATAGCAGGGATGAGGAGTGTAAACCCCTCAATTCACCATGATCACGCACCAGAGAAGTAAGCCGAGCTTAGACTATAAATAAGCGCTTCTCGGGAGGTACCCCGAGCACTAACGGTGCTAACTTCTTTAAATTTTAGTCTTTAACATTTAATTAACTAACTGAGTCACTGAACACAGGATTTTTCAGAACCACACGGCCAGGAACACGGCATACCGTAGGCCGTGCACATACCACGGGATGAAACACGACCGTGTGATACGGCTGTGTAAAAACAGGGCAAAAATTTCTTCCCTAACACAGGATGCAATAAGTTGCAACGGCTGTACGACATGGCCGTAGGCAAAACTGCCAAAATAACACGGGCGTGTGACACGTCCGTGTTTTGAAACTGTGGGCAAACCTGTCAATTTAGCACGGGCGTATGCCTTCATACACGTGCGTGGGAGAAGCGAGCGAAGATTGACACGGTCGTGCAACATGGCCGAGTACACTGATGCGTCCAATTTCAAAAACCACGAAATGCACGGGCTAAAACGAAGGCACACAGGCATGCCCCACAGCCATGTGCCCCAATTTCTCTATAAACACCTATTATCTATCTTAGCTTTATCTTTATATTTTGAAATTACTTTTTATTTCTTGTTTATACTATTTTATCTTGAGTTTTTACAATTTTCAATTTTAGCTATTTCATTACGAGTAATTATGTTTCCTTATAGTTCCTAATTTTATAGTTCCTAATTTTGTCACAGTTATAAAAAGCTCCAAAGCTCATCGTCACATAGGAACTAAAAACTCCACCGGGAAAGGTTCTCCACGACTACCATGTCATGTTCGACCACGACCATAGCTACCACCAGATATAATATTATTTTGGCGCAGGACTTATGGACTAATGAACCTCTACCACCACCGGAGTATCCTCCTCCACTCTCACGCCGATTATTCTCCAAAACTCTAGTGCAAGGAATTCATTCATCATTCAGGAAGTTTCACTTCTCTCTCTATCTTATGATTATCAATCTATCTTTTTCAATATATCTACCTTTGTACATTGAGGGCAATGTACATATTAAGTGTGGGGTGGTCTTTCATATCGTTATTAGAAATCCCTGAATTGTGTCTTATTCTCATGTGACCTTCTAATGCCATGGTTAGAATGAATTTTGATTAATTTATGATTTTTATTGATATATCTTGAATTAAAACTTAGGCATTCATGCATTGATTGTTTAAACTTTAAGATATTAAAGAATCAAACATGATAAGTTGACTTTTGAATTTAAAATTTTATAGGTTGTTTCTCCCAAGTTTAGGTATTATCTTGAGTTGAAATTCACAGGTTTAAACATCAAAAAGCCGTAATTTTTGTGAGATTTTGAGCCTTTAGAGCACCTACTATTTCTTTCATGCTCACTTTTGTTGTTGCTTTGAATGCGTCAGTATTGAATTGTTATTATAGAACTTGCTTGACTATGCATGTCAAGACCACACCATTTGATTTGATATGTCAAAATGATAAAGGCACTTAGGTTTAACCCACTCACTCCACAAAAGCCTACCTTCATAATTAACTCTTAGTAAACCCCTTTGAGCCTAACAAGCCATTAATTGATTTACCCTCAATATTAACCCATAAACTATTATTGTTGAAATCCCCTAATTTGATCCCTATTTTTGTCGAGATTTGATTTGAACTAATTGCTTAACTATGCTTTGCTCTTCTATGTATTTGACTTGTTCTTAAAAAAAAAGAAAAAACATTCATACTTACATATTAGTAGTAATTCGGTAGTGCTGAGCCGCAGTATCTAAATTCCATCTTTTGAGAAGAAGCTCACTTGTACTCAATTGATGTTTAATTACTTTTTCTAGTTAGGCAATTTTTCAATTCAATCTTGATTCTAACTTTTTCTTTCAGCTTGTGACCACACCCCTAACCAAAGCCACGTTACAACCCTTTAAAGACCTTTTAATTGATGTTCATTTCAATATATAGTGGTGGAGATTTGATTTTCATGCAAGCCTATGGTAATGACTTTTCATTATTGACTATTGAGTGCTTAATGTATTGTCCTTAAACACCTCGAGTGATTTGAGTGAATCTTTAGTGTGGATGTGAAACTCTGTGATATTTTGAGCCAAAGGTAATTACTTAGATGAGGGGAGACACCTATGCTTTCATGATAAAATACTCAACTTGGAATGTTTTGGAACTTTGATGCTCTTTCAGTCAAATTCTCAATGTATGATTACTTATGGATTATTTTGAGATATTATTAATAGGAATTATAAGTTAAGAAGAATTTATTTTGATTGTGAGTTGAAGTTTTGCTTGAGGACAAGCAAATGCTTAAGTGTAGGTGTATTTGATAAACTGTAATTTATACATATTTTTACCCCATACCTAACGCATTTAAGGATGGTTTCTCCTTAGATTTGGTGAACCCAATGCTCTTAATCCTTTAATTTCATGTTTATATTTAGAAGAGCATAGGAGAGTAAAAAGAGTGAGAAACGGGTCGAAAACGGAGAAAATGGACCCACATTGGAAAACAACATGACCTGGACTTCCTCACACGGGCGTGTCACACGACCGTGTCAATTTGGCAGGATTGAAGCACGACTTACACGGATGGATCACACACCTGTGCCCATTTAACAGCCTTGATCACGGCCTTCAATAATCGCACACGGGTGTGTCACACGGGCGTGTCCCTGCTGAACCCAAATTTAGTCCAATTCGGAAAAGGCCAATTTTGAGGGCTCTTAGGCATTCCAAAGCCTATTTAAACACTTGATGAGGTACTTAGGAAGGGGGAGGCAGAGGAGGAAGCAAGAAATTACTCAAGGAAAGCCGATTGATCGATCTCAAGAGTCAGATTCATCATTAAGACTGGGGATATCCCTTCAAGTTCCTTCAGGAGTTTTGGATTTTCTTATGTTTTGTTATCTTTATGCTTTTGAGATGTTTTCTTTCATAAGTATGAACTAAACCCCTAAATACCTAAGGGGAATGAAATCTAAGACAGATCTTGTTATTATTATCTGAATTGTATGATAAATATTTGACTTGTTTTTAATTATGTGTTCTCAATTCTTGTTTTGATATTCCAGGATATGGATTCAAGTTAAGCTCTTATTCAGAGGAGGAATAGACCCTGTCTAAGAGTAACTTTGTCATAATTAAGCGGAGTTGATTGCGCGCCTAGAGATAGGGTGACAAGATTTTGCCGGATTAGGGTAAAACCTAATAAGGGAATCCATAGATCGAGTTAATGCAATTCTAGGGTGTTAATTAGAAAGAGATTTCAATTATTCAACCTAAGGTTAGAAGTTATTAGTCTCGAGAGAGATAATAATATAACTTAGGGATTTCTACGGATCAAGTCAAATGAATAAATCATCTGATTTAGAGTCAAATAACAAGTGAAGTCTAGGTGGATTCGTCCTTAGGTATTGTCTCAATCAATCGAATTTCCCAAAAGTATTTTCCCAAGTTTTTCTTTCTGTGCATTCTTAGTTAGTAATTAGTTTAGACAACCAAACCTCTTAAATTTTAGGCTAGATAATAAAAAGGAAGTAAATACTAGTACTCGTAGTTCCTTTGGGTTCGACAATCCGGTCTTACTGAACTATACTACTGTTCGATAGGTACACTTGCCTTAATCGTGATAATAAGTTAGTCTCAAGAACGTTTCATTTATAAATCTTTAAAACCTGTTACGAATATCATGCATCAAATAACCATGTTGTTATAGCATAACAAACTTGCAGAAAATTTATTCTTTAAAACTATAATAATAAAATTAAAAGATCAGTTATTCCCTTCAGAGGTGCTGAAGAAATTACAACTTCTAAGTGAGTTGTACCAAAGATGCCATAATCATCTTTTTCATTCTCACAAAAAAAATTTGTCTCTATTTTCTTCCCTTTTTCCTTCAATTATTGTTGATATTGTTGCACAAGATGCTTTGGTGTACGACAGGTATGGAACTAATGGTTTTTACCTCCACAACGATAACATAAACTTTCCACTTTCCTAGTTGTATTTTTATCATTCTTTTCATCCTTACGATCCCACTTCTGGGGGGTTTTCCTGAAATGACCACCTCGTTCACGTCCACATCCTCGACCATGACCACGACCATGACCACAATCATTTCCTCGACACGACTGCTAGTGTGGCCTTTACCGTTTCCATTTTACGATGTCACATTCACTTCAAGTAATGGAATAGAGCTAGTTGGACGTGAATCATGATTTTTCATTAACAGTTCAATATTTTGTTTAGCCACAAGAAGACAAGATTTTAACTCAGAATATTTCTTAAAACTTTTTCCATGATATTGTGTCTACAGGAGAACATTATTTGTATAACACCCAAACTCGGCTTAGACGTTATAGCCGAATCTGATGATGTCACAAGGAATGAATTTTGAAAACGTAGTCGTCATGATAAAGCCCTTTAGTTATCAGTTTCATATTTGCTTAGAACCATGGTCAAATATTTATTTACTTAGTTATTTTTCCTTTAAAACGTGTTTTACAACGGAAGCTCGTGAAAAACCATTTAATTCTAAAACTTTGTTTTTGAAATCATGATTTCACAAAATATTTTATCATAGCATGCAGATGATAAGCAAACCAAAACCACAGTTAAAAATCATAAAGTCTAGAGAGTCCCAGAAATTACAAACTCTCAACATATCACCTAAAATATAAAATAAAATTATAAATCGAAAACTTAAACAGTTTTATGGAAAGGTGATCACCGTTGAGTCCCTGCTGCACCGATCCGCCTAAGACTGTGGATAACCTGTACAAAATAAAAAGAAAATGGTGAGTTTACGTAAACTCAGTGTGTAATCCCACATAATTAAGCATGCACACAACCAGAAAATCATAATCAGTCAGATACAGATTCGGGCTTAAGCCCATTACAGATACAAATACGGATATACAATTCAGAATCAGAAATCAGATATCCTACCCCTATCCTCTACACACCATCTCCGACTATCCCTACACACCATGTGGGGTCTAAAACACCCACCCAGCCCTACACAGCGTGTTGTACTGATGTAGCACATAACAGATATAATGCAGCTATGTTGCCAGATAATAGGCATAAATTGCCTTTCAGAACACTTCCTCCAAAATACATCATCTATCAAATACAAAAATATACAAATACAGATCAACAGTCTAACATGCTCACATGCTTACATATAAGCGTACATAGATAACATATATGTAGATAATATTGCAAGTAGACGTGCATCAATATCCTAATCAGATCAGTATATCAAGTAAACAGATCATCAAGTTTAGGATTTATCTAGCCCTTACCAACCCTACAGTAGGCCCATAGTTGTTTGGGACAACCTGTGCAACCATAAGGAAAAATTCAGATATATGGGCCAACACGCCCGTGTGGGCCCACACCCCCAGATTGGCCTTGCCCATGTGGCCCAAATGGCCTGGTGCAAAATCCACACGCCCCTGTGGCATGCCCATATGGGCCCATATGCCCAACTTGGCCTAGCCCGTGTGTCTCACACGGCCACACCTTGACCATTACACGACCATGTCGTCGCACACGGCCTACCACGCGGCCGTGTGGCGTCGACAGATTGTAATTTTGCTTTCATCGAATCCCGTTTTTCTGCGTTTTGGGTACACACTTAGTATTGTTCTGATGCAAACACACTTTTAAATAGACCGACACCTAAAATCGATACCACAAGTCTTCCAAATTTAGTTATAACCCTCTATTAAATCAAAATTCCAAAGTCAACAATAGTCCAAAATGAGCGTTTGACACTTACCCCAATGCCCCGAATGATTCCACCTAAGATTCCGAAAAAGAAGAGCCCCGTCCTTCACGGTTCATTGCTGCCAAAACCCAGAATTTAAACTAATGAAAAATAACATCACAAGAACGGTACTAAAACAAAAAAACCCTCTTAACTCGAGTAAAAACTTACCCCCACTTACCAAAGCACAAGCAATCGAAAAGCCAGAATACCAAAGTTGAACAATTAAATTGGCAACAAAAGAAAATGCAAGGGAGAGGAAAAATGAAACCAAAGTAAGAAGTTCTTTTTTCGAGAGAAAGAGGAAGAGAACTAAAATTCTTTGAAAACACAAAAATTAAAACTGATACAACACTATCCTAACCCCCCACTAATATCTCAATCTCAACTTCCTCAGAGTTCTAATTCTATTGAAATTCGTCCAGTTAACCGAGCAAAAATAAACTCCCTTGCTCGCGTAGGGATTCGAACACTTGACCTCCATCACACCAATTCCGTTACCACTCGAACCAGTAGGCTCATTCTGATATGAATTTACAGATAATTAAATATAAGCCTACTGAACAAAGACAAGGCTTAGTTCCAAAAATAACAAAATTTGCCCAAGCTAAGGCTTGAACTTGGGACCTCACACACATACCTAGAACACTTAACCACTGAACCAGATACACAGTTGTGTTAAAAATTTATAAAAACCAAAAATATATTATTTGGGGCGTCACAACTCTACCCCCTAAAAGAAATTTCAACCTCGAAATTTACCTAATCAGAACAGATAAGGATACTACTGACGCATCGAGTCCTCAAGTTCCCACATGGCTTCCTCAGAGCCATGATTCTATCACAGAACCTTTACTAAAGGAAAAGGCTTCCTCCTCAAAACCTTAATATCTCGATCCAGGATCCGAACTGACTCCTCCTCAAAAGTTAACTCCAATCTCACCTCTATCTCCTCAACAGAGAAACATGAGATGGATTAGATCAATATTGCTTCAACATCAAGACGTGAAAGACATCATAGATACGATCCAACTTTGAAAATAGCTCCAACTGATAAGTAACCGATTCCACACACTTTAGAATCCATAAACCTAGGGCTTAACTTGCCTTTACAACCAAAGCTCAGAACCTTCTTCCACGATGAAACCTTAAGAAATACGAAGTCCCCACAGAGTACTCAATATCTCGTCTCTTCAGATCAGCATACGATTTCTGCCTATCAAATGATCCCAAATCAATCTAACTTTATCCTCGATCTCAGAAACCAACTCAGGACCCAAAACCTGACGTTCATCCAACTCAGTCCAATACAAAGAAGTATGACACTTATGCCCACACAGAGCCTTGTAAGGTGCCATCTAAATACTAGCTTGGAAACTGTTATTTTAGGCGAACTTAGCTAGAGGCAAATAATCCTCCCAACTACCTCAGAAATTAATCACACAACTCCGATGCATATCCTCCAGTACCTGAATCACCCTCTCAAATTGACCATCTGTCTGAGTATAGAATAGAGTACTAAAGTCTAACCTTGATCCCAGAGCCTCGTGCAATTCTTCCAAAATTGAAAAGTGAAGCAAGGGTCTCTATCATAAATAATTGAGACAGGAACCCTATATAGTCTTACTATCTCAGAAATATACAACATCGCTAGCTTCTGCAGTGAATAATCAGTTCAAACCAGAATAAAGTGAGCAGACTTGGTCAATCGATCCACGATGACCCAAACAGAATCCTTCTTAATGGGTGTTAAAGGCAACCCACTGACGAATTCCATCGTCACTCGCTTCTATTTCCAAAAGGGAATCTTAACCGGCTGTAGAAAACCCGAAGGTAAATGATGCTCAGCCTTAACCTGCTGACATGTTAGACAACGAGCAATGAAATTCGTAACCTTATGCTTCAACCCCGACCACCAATACAACTCACGGAGATCATGATACAGCTTATTACCACCGGGATATATAGCATAAAGGCTGTTATGCGCCTCTTTCAGAATCGACTGTCTCAAATTTGAGTCATTCAGTACACAAATCAGCCCTCGAAAATATAGAACCCCATCATTATTCAACCCAAAATCAAAAGAAGTACCACTCTCAACCTGACGTAACCGCACACCTAGTGTCTCATCCACTATGTAACACCTCCTAACCCTTTTCCGACATCGGAATAGGATTACGGAGCATTACCGGTCACTACGGTTTATAACACAAATAAAATAAAATTAAACATTGTATAATTCAGTAATATATCGTATTGATCCCTTTCATGGATATTCAAGGCCATAAAAGATATTAAGAACAGATTGGAATTCAATCAGAAGCTTATAAATTTTTTTTCGTAAAAGTTTCAAAATTTCTCTTAATCAATAGTACAACACGCCCGTGTTGTCACCCTGTATGACTCACACGGCTAGGACATGCCCGTGTCCTCTACTCATGTACTTCTCTAACTTGTTGCCCATGAGCAAACTAGATTTAACGGCCAAGGCACAAGCCCGTGTGCTTAACCCGTGTGGATTTATTTTCAATTCGAACCTAATGCAGTTTTCACACGGCCATGCACATGCCCATGTACTGTGGCGTGTACTTTACACTGCTGAGACACACGCCTGTGTCTCTTCCCGTTTGGCCATACCTGAGCATTCTGTTTACTAGATTTTTAGATGCAGGAGACACACAGTCTACTCACATACCTTTGTAAGGGCTGTGTGTCTCACACGGTCTGATCATATGCCTGTGTACCAGGCTGTGTGGACTTAAAATGAACCTTATAGTCCAAGTTTACCAACCCTACAAAATTTAATAATAAGCAACTTAAAATTCAATCTTTTAACCAATCCAAAACATGATTAAATACATCCATTTCACATTAAAATCATCAATGTTACGATCTAACTTGAGTGTATTAGTAAGTGTTTAACATAGAACCTCCAGACAGTATACTTTGGTATCATTCAAAATCAATTCAAATTAAACTATGAAAAGACCATATTATATGGCATAAGTCTTCAAATATATATAAACCTTTATCATTCTTACACTAATAACATTCATACTCAAAATAATCTCAAAAGACAACCTAGGTAATGCCATTTCTCAAAATAAGATACATCACCAAGTATTTAAGTTCGGGCTTGTCTTGGATGCTGAGTTGTTAGTCGCTTTCGTACCTAACCTGCGTACGGAAACAACCGTACGTTGAGTATTCACTCAGTGGTATTTCTATAAACCAATGCTTAAATCATTATTAACACAAAATGCATTTAAGCTACTAAATTTCAAATCTAATAGCACTAATTATATTTAAAGTTCTTTCTCAATGAAACATTCAGTTCAAATTAATATCAATCAATGACAATCGATTTTCAATACAGTAGCACAGTCATTTAATAGTCCAGTACGGTAATTTACCCCTATTAACATAACTCAGACCTTGGTGGATACACAAATCCAACCAACACACCAGTACGGCACATTGTGCCTAATCGGCATTGCTGGAAAAAACTGTAACAATACGGTACATAGTACCTCATCGGATTAAACCGAAGTATCAATAACAGTATGACACACAAAGTGCCTTATCGACACAAAGTCAAAGTAATGGTACGACACTATTAGTGCCTTATCGACTCAAGGTCGAAGTATCCATGTACATTTCCAATCCTATGGCATGCCAATTATATCCAACCTAGCCCGACACTATTAATAGGGTATTTATTTAACTTAAATTTTTAGATAACAGTCAATATACATTGCAATTCAAATATTCACAACTCAATTCAATTCAATACAATAATAGCTTTATGTAACACCCCTTAACCCTAAATCGTCACCGAAATAAGGTTACGAGGCATTACCAGACTTATACACTAGGATTTATACAAAATCGAGTCATAAATTTGTATTCCAACTTCTCAAATTACACTATAAAGTCCCTAAAATGTGACTACGGGGCCCAATACATGCTTTAGAAGTAATTCGGGAAAAAATCGGCAACTTTGGAAATTTTACCTTGAAGATAAGGGCACACGCCCATGTGGCCTGGGACACATGGCCGTGTGGCTAGCTCGTAGGGTTCCCATGGCTGTGGGGTGATAAACCGTAATTTATACATATTTTTACCCCATGTTTAACGCATTTTATGGATGATTTTTTCATTAGAATTGGTGAATTCGATGCTCCTAATGCTTTAATTTCATGTTTTACACTTAGGAGAGCATAAGAAAGCGAAAGGAACGAGAAACGGGCCAAAAACAGAAAAAAATTGGCTAAAGTATGAAATCAACACGGCCTGCACCTCCTCACATGGGTAGACCACACGGCCGTGTCAATTTGGCAAGCTCGAGCACGGCCTGAACTAATCGCACACGGGCGTGTCCCTGTCGAGCCTAAGTTGAGTCCAATTCAAAAAAGGCTAATTTAGAGGGCTTTTAGGCATTCCAAAGCCTATAAATACACCCTAGAGGAGGAAAAAAATGGAGAACGGAGTAGGAGGTAAGGAATTACTCCAAGAAAGCTGATTGATTCATCTCAGAAGCCGGATTCATCATCAAGACTGAAGATCTCTCCTCAATTCCCCTTCAGGAGTTTTGAGTTTTCTTTATGTTTTGTATTCTTTATTATTCTGAGATGTTTTCTTATTTAGTTATGAACTAAATCCCCAACTACCTAAGGGGAATGAAACCTAAGACGAATCTTGTTATTATTTTCTGAATTGTATGATAAATATTTGAGAAGGTGTCTTCATCATGGGTTACCGCTTTGGCTACAGGTTCAAACGTTCCATAATGGCCTGAATCCTTCAATTCAATAAATGGTTGACGCAGCTGCTGGCGGAACCATCAATCATAAAACACCTGAATATGCCTATGAGTTTATAGAGGAGATGTCACTGAATAACTATCAGTGGCAAGTCATGAGGATAAAGCCAACGAAAATAGTCGGCGTTTAAAACGTCAATTTGGTCACCATGCTCTCTAAACAGGTAGAACTCTTAAATAAAAAGATTGATGGTTTTCTTAGTTCTTCGCAGGTTTACCCAGTAATACAGTGCGATACAGTGCGAAGCAAGTAGAGGTGGAACAAGCCATTTGGAATACCAACCTTACAGCCACAACATGGATAACGAGCAATAAAATTACATGGGTAATAATCCTCGACTTGAAAACAATCGATATAATAACACTTATAATGTAGGTTGGAGGAACCACCACAATTTCTCGTAGAGCGGTCAAGGAAATCAAAGACCACAACCACCTCCAAGCTACCAACAACCACCCTATCAACAGGAAAAGAAGCCGAACCTGAAGAGATGCTCTCAAATTTTATTTTGGTGTCAGAAACTCGTTTCCAGAACACCGAGACAAAGCACTTAAAAATCAACAAGCTTCGATCCCAGGGCTCGAAACTCAGATAGGCCAGCTTTCCAAACTAATTTCTGAACGACCACAAAGGTAGCTTGCCAAGTAATACTGAACCCAACCCAAGGGAACAGGTCAACACAATTAATATTCAAGATGAAGAAGGAGTTGTTGAGCCTAAACCAGAACCGAGGGAAGAAACTGTGGTAAGCAGAAGTCGAGGTGAGGTAGATAACAATAAAAACAAAACGGTAAATGTCGAATATAAACCTCGTGTGCCATACCCCAACTCGACAAGGAAAGACCGCTCAGAGGAATAATTTGGTAAATTCGTTAAACTCTTAAAAAAATTACATATTAACTTACCGTTTATTGAAGCCCTATTGCAGAACACAATGAAATTTTTAAAGGAACTTTTAGCAAATAAGCGAAAGTTGGACGAGGCGTCACACGTGGAGCTAAACGCAGTTTGCTTAGCTATTCTCCAAAATAGACTACTAAACAAACTAAAAGATCTAGGGAGTTTTACAATTCCTTACTTAATTAGTAGTGTAGATGTTAATAATGCATTAACTGATTTAGGGGCTAGTATTAACGTCATGCCCTACAAAATGTTTAAGCAATTAGGTCTCGGGAAACCCAAACAGACTAGGATGAGCATTCAATTAGCAGATAAAACTATAAGGTTCCCTAGGGGTATTATTGAAGATGTACTAGTTAAAATCAATAAATTTATATTTCCCGTTGACTTTATTGTTCTAGATATAGAGGAGGATAGCAACACTCCTTTAATTCTGGGAAGGCCCTTTTTAGCAACTGCTAAAATGATTATTGATGTTGGCACAGGTGAATTCACACTCCGTGTAGGAGACGAAACAATCACCCTTCAAACTCGCAATCCTGGCAACACATCGGGAATTGAAGATGATCATTTAACCCATTCTCCTAGAACTAACAATATGGTACAACCTACTTTACAGGAAATGAGTTTGAAGGAAGCAAATGAGTCATTCTCAAGCAATAGTAGAGGACCTATTAATGAAGATCGAAGATTACAAATCGAGGAACTCGATGAATGGTGGACGCATAAACCAAGAACACCCGACAAACTAAATCTACGACAGAACGAGCTCAATACCTTTCCAAATCAACTTAAGATTGGAGACAGAGTCTTATTAGATACCGCAGATCCCTACATTGTCACTACCACACCGAATGAAGAAATCCCTCTTACGGTACTTAGTATCTTTCCATTCGGTACGGTCGAGGTAAGGCACCCCAAGTTCAGCACTTTTAAGGTAAACAACACCCGTTTAAAACCTTATTTTGATAAGATTGATGACAGGAATGAGGAGTATAAACTCCTCAAACCACCATGATTATTCAAGGGAGAGGTAAGTGAAGCTTAGACCATAAATAAATGCTTCTTGGGAGGCAAACCGAGCACTAACTGTATTAACTTCTTTAAAAATTTAGTCTTCAACATCTAACTTACTAACGGAGTTCTTGAATACAGGTTTTCCACAGGGCCACGGCCACGAGCATGGGCGTGCTTAGGGTCGTACAAAAACAGGGCAAAGATTTCCCTAAATACGGGCTGCGATAAAATGCCACGGTCGTACGACATGGCTGTGGTCGAGCCTGCCAAAACAACACGGGCATGCGACATGCCCGTGTGGAAGAATCATGGTCGAACCTGTTAGATTGACATGGGCGTGGAGATTTCCCACATGGGCGTGGGAGAAGCGAACAATGCCAGACACGGCCTTGCGACACGGCCGTGTTCACCCACATGCCCAAAGAACACGGGCGTGTACTAAATATCAGACGCGCCCAAATTCAAAATTTACGAATCACACGGGCTGAAATTGGGGAACACGGGCGTGTGCTCTGGCCGTGTAGCCCAAAATCTATAAATACCCTGCACTATTCACTTTCTTCCCCATTCAAAAACCCTAACCCTAGCCACGGAAACTCCAAACGACCTCTCTGCCACGCCCGTGCGCCGCTTCCCATCATTTTTGACACTTAATCTATTTCCCTTAGTGTTTGTTTACTCCTTTCACTTCTATTTTACTTATTTCTGATACTTATTATCAACATAATCTTCATATCTTTTAAACTATTTTTCATTTTTTCTATCATTTAATTTGCATTTTTAGGTTAGTTATCATACATTCCGTGTTAAATTAAGATTAGAAAAACTTCATACCCATTACATTTTTATTCTCATTCTCATTGTTATTATGGTTGAGTTTGCTTCATATTAGTAGTCTTGGCTGAAATAGTTAGTTCAAATTCATTTATTTTACTTCTTCGAATTCGTTTACCTATTATTGTTATTCTTTATATTACAGGCTTTTAATGTCGTCTTCACGAGGAAAGAAAACCGCCGTACCTGCCTCGAAGAAAAAAAAGGGAGCGTCATCTTCCGCGGGTCCAACCACAGAAATTTGTCACCCTCTCCTGCAGTTCCCCGAGGGCCCCAAGAAGAGCTTTTCTAAATGCTTTGGGCCCGACCCTTAATTGCAGGCCACTGTATCAACTGGGCTGTCGTAGAACAAGTTCAAATGGCTGATGCGATTCGGGCTCTCCTAACCACCGACCCTTGGGAGCTGTTCTTTGGGATCATCGAACCAACATACCTTTAGCTCACAATGGAACTATGCTCAATGTTCCATCTTTATACCGTAACGACAAATAATGATAATCCTAGCACAGTCCAGTTTTGCCTAGGCGGGTTAGTTCTCCAACTAAGCGTCCCAGAGTTCAATGCTGCACTAGGCTTATATATGAAGGAGTTCGAGGAGGAAAATGAACTACAGGCTCTCACTCGCCACATACATTTTTCTCCCTCGAAGTGCTGGCACACTTTGGCCCCTGGCATAGCCTCCTACAATCCTAGCCACTCCAAGGCATCAGTTCTCCCACCATCCCTGAGGTACCTACACGCCATTTTAGCTCACACGATTACAGGGACGCGAGAGAACACTGGCGTCATCAACACTCACGACGCCTACTTCTTATGGTGTATGTCACACGGGCACGTCATCAACCTTGCCTATTTCATCACCCTCGCGATTCAGCACCAGACGAAGCTACATCGGAAAGGGGTCATCTCCATTGGCCCTTACGTGACTTGACTGGCGCGACACTTCGGGCTCCTCATCACCGCTGCCCAAGAATCATCCCTCACCCTCATCGGCCAAAGGTCTCCACAAGGGATCAAGCATGCTTAGCATGAGGATGATCGAGAGGTGCCGAGGAACATACCCTCCCCAGTATCGTCTCGCCCAATCTACTGAGGAGGAGGCCTACGAGGACATTCCTGATGATGTCCCTTCACAGCATGAAGACCCACCATCTCAACCACCACCACTCTCTCGTCTAGTTCATGCGGCGGCTTCATATGCTGACATATCTGAGTGCCTCACTCGATTCGAGCAGCAGTGTTTTCAATAATTTGACAACATTGATGTTACTTTACAGCAGATTTGTCAGCACCTCCACATCTCATCGCTAGTCCCACCTCGCAAACTATCTAGCGATGAAGATGTTTAAAGACATTTATTTATTATTTTATGTTTTTAATTTTTATTAAAACTACTTTTTATTTTTATTAGATTTTAGAAATTTTATTTTTAATTATTAATTTCGGTTATTTCTTTTTGAGTAATTATTCTTCCTAATATCCCCTAAAAAGTTCCTGATTTTATCACAGTTATATAGAGCTCTTAAGCTTATCATCACATAGGAACTAAAACTCCACTGGGAAAGGTTCTCCACGACTGCCATGTCCTGCTCGCCCATGACCATAGCTACCACTAGAGATAATATCCTTTTGGCACAGGACTTATGGCCTAATGAACCTCTACGACCGCCGGAGTATCCTCTTCTACTCTTGAACCGATTATTCTCCAGAACTCCAGTTCGAGAAATTCACCATACAGGAAGTTTCACTTCTCCCCCTATCTTATTTTTATATTATAATATCTATCTTTGTACATTGAGGGCAATGTACATCTTACGTGTGGGAGGTATTTATTTCATTATCAGAAAAATCCCTGAATGGCTGCCTTGTTCTCTTGAAAAGCTGTCATATCATATTTAGGATAAATTATATATCTTGAATTAAAACATAAGCATTTATGCATTGATTGTTTAAACTTTAAGACATTAGAGAATCAAGTATGATAAGTTGATTTTTAAGAATTTAAAATTTTAGGTCATTTCCCCAAAATTTAGCTATTGCTTTGAGTTGGGATTCACAAGTTTTAAACATCAAAAAGCCATAATTTTTGTGAGATTTTTGAGCCTTTTGAGCATCTATTAATTCTTTCATGCTCACTTTTATTATTGCTTTGAGTGCGCCAGTAAGGAACTGTTATTCTAGAACTTGCTTGATTATTCATGTTGAGACCACACCATTTGATTTGATATGTCAAAATGATTAAGGCACTTAGGATTAACCCACTCATGCCATGAAAAGCTTACCTCCACAATTAACCCCTAGTGAACCCCCTTGAACCTAACAAGCCATTTCTTGTATTACCCTTAATATTAACCTTTAACCCATTATTGTTGAAATCCCCTAAATTAATTTAAGCCCCATTTTTATCAAGATTTGAATTGAAATAGTTGCTTAGCTATGTTTTATTCTACTCTGTAATTTAATGTGTTCATAAAAAAAACACGTATACATATTAATAGTGATCTTCTGTTTGTAAGCTTCAGAAGTTAAATTCCATAGTCTGAGAAGAAGCTCTATTGTATGCAAGTGATGATTAACTCTTTTTCTAGTTACGTAATTTTTCAATTCAATCTTGATTCTAACCCTTTCTTTCAGCTTGTCACCACACCCCCTAACCAAACCTCATTACAACCCTCTAAAGACCTTTTAATTAATGTATCATCTTAAATTATAGTGGTGGAGATTTGATTTTCATGCAAACCTATGGTAATGACTTTTCATTATTGACTATTGAGTGCTTCATTTATTGTCCTTAAACACCTCAAGTGATTTAAGTGAATCTGTAGTGAGGATGTGAAACTCTGTGGTATTCTGAATCAAATGTAATTACTTAAATGAGAAGAGACACCTATATTTGCATGATTAAATACTCAACTTGGAATGTTTGAAACTTTTATGTTCTTTTAGTTGAATTCTCAATGTATGATTACCTATGGATTATTTTGAGATATTATCGATAGAAATTAAAAGTTAAGAAGAATTTATTTTTATTATGAGTTGAGAATTTTGCTTGAGGACAAGCAATTGCTTAAGTGTAGGGGTATTTGATAAACCGTAATTTATACATATTTTACCCCATGCTTAACGCATTTTATGGATTATTTTCCATTAGAATCGGTGAATTTGATGCTCCTAATGCTTTAATTTCATGTTTTACACTTAGGAGAGCATAGGAGAGCGAAAGGAACGAGAAACGAGCCAAAAACAGAGAAAATGGGCCAAAGTACGTAATCAACAAGGCCTGAACCTCCTCACACGGGCAGACCACAAGGCGGTGTCAATTTGGCAAGCTCGAGCACGGCTTGAAGTATTCGCACTAGGGCGTGTCACACGGGCGTGTCACACGGGCGTGTCCCTGCCGAGCCCAAGTTGAGTTCAATTCGGAAAAGGCTAATTTTGAGGGCTTTTAGGCATTCCAAAGCCTATAAATACACCCTAGAGAAGGAAGAAAAGGGAGAACAGAGTAGGAGGTAAGGAATTACTCCAAGAAAGCTGATTGATTCATCTCAGAAACCAGATTCATCATCAAGACTGAAGATCTCTCCTCAATTCCCCTTCAGGAGTTTTGGGTTTTCTTTATGTTTTGTTTTCTTTATGTTTTGTATTCTTTATTATTTTGAGATGTTTTCTTATTTAGTTATGAACTAAATCCCCTAAATACCTAAGGGTAATGAAACCTAAGACGAATCGTGTTATTATTTTCTGAATTGTATGATAAATATTTGACTTGTTCTTAATTATGTGTTCTTAATTCTTGTTTTGATATCCCAGGATATCGATTCAAGATAAGCTCTTATTCAGAGGAGGAACAGACCCTATTTAAGAGTACATTTGTTATAATTAAGCGGAGTTGATTGCACGCCTAGACATAGGGTGACAAGATTTTGCCGGATTAGGGTAAAACCTAATAAGGGGATCCATAGATCGAGATAATGCAACCCTAGAGTGTTAATTAGAGAAAAGTCTCGATTATTCAATCTAGGGATTAGATGTTATTAGTCTTAAATAGGGATAATAACATAACTTAAGATCTCTACGGAACAAGTTAAATGAATAAATTGTCCGATTTGGAGCCAGAGTAACAAGTATAGTCTAGGTGTATTTTTCCTTAGGTATTGTCTTCATTCAATCTATTTTTCCAAAAGCAATTCCCCAGTTCCATTCTCTGTGCGTTCTTAGTTTAGATAATTAGTTAGTTAAAACAAAAACCTCTTTATTCTTAGTCTAGATAATAAAAAGACAGTCATTACTAGTACTTTTAGTTCCTTTGGGTTCGACAATCCGGTCTTGCTAAAACTATACTACTATTCGATAGGTACACTTGCCTACATCGTGGAAATAGTTAGTTCAAGAACGAGTAATTATAAATACTTAAAACCTATCACAAAATCATACGATCATGGGGCCAGGCCGTGTGCAAATCTGACTTGCACACATGACCGTGGGGACAGGCCGTGTGACATAAACAAAGAGCCACACAGCCTGAGCAGACGCCCATGTGACTTGGCCGTGTGAAAACATGGTTTTTGACCATTTTTAAGCTATTTTCACATGCTAAACACACCTAATTCACACCCAAACATTTACTAATAGTTCTTAAATCAAATATCATTCATTATGCCATTCAAACTTAGCAAATATTCATTCATTCACTTCAATACCTCTTAAGGATTATGTACCACAATTCATATCAAAGTTATACTGCATTATTATACTAGTCAAACTCATGTAAGTTTAACTTCCAAAATATGCATATTTCATACCATGTTGCAACATCTTTCATGCTCATTCTTATCATTTACAAAATAAAATCTTATCAGCCTAGGTACATGCCATTTTACCAAAAGAAAGGTATTTCACCACTTTGAGCTCGGGATTGGCTTGGATGCTGAGTCATTAACTTTCTTTCGTACCTAATCCTGCGCACGGAAAACAAACCGTACGCTAAGTATACACTCAGTGGTATTTCTATAAACTAATGCTTAGAACAAAAATAAGCCGTATATATGTATTGTAACTCAAAACATTTACTTTCATAATCTTAATAGCTTAATCCCTTATCTTAATCTTATAGCTCTTAAATGTAATTAAGCAATTCTTTATATATATTTCATATCATTCGATACCTTTTAATAATCATATAACAGTCATAGTCACATAATCAATAGCAGTCAGTATTTGTCTTTAGTACTTTCATTTACCCCTATTAACATAACTCAGACCTGGACGGATACACGGATCCAACCCACACACCAGGATATCATACAGTGTTTCATCGGCTGAAGTCGGAATACATCATAAAGATAACAATAATAGTAATAGTAATAAGAATAATGTCAGTCTGAGTACCTCTTGAACGAATCTGGAAAGAATAATGAGTCGACACATATAGTGTCTCATCGACACACAGTCAGAATATCCCTAAACACTTCCAATCCTATGGCATGCCAACTATATCCGGCTTAGCCTGATATTGTTAATAGGGTATTTGAATCATTTCATTTTAATACAGAAACAGTAACAATTTTCTATCATAGTATTTATCATACATACTAATTAATCAAAAAGAAATAACAATTACATTTATTAAATTATTAAGCATAGTTTATAGAAATACAAACCGAAATTCTCGAGTTTACTCGATATCCTTGTTCACTTTCTCCTTTCCCTTTTTCGATGACGTTTCCGGTGCTACGTTGGCTACATAAAATTTAACATTTAAAATTATCAATGTATGTTATTTAATAAGACACTCTTTTATTTTCATGTAGCTTTTACATAAATTCCAAGTTAGTCCTTCCACCATAACCATTCTTTTTCTTCAAAATAAATCCTATATTTTCATTCAATTATCACATTAAACAAGTTTCAACTCTTCATATTCAATATAAAACATCAATTCTACAATTTAGACAATTTAGTCCCTACTATAACAAAACTTATATCTCTTTTATTATTTAATCCTTCTCCCACTTCTAACTTGAATTTCTATCATTTTATCTCATAATTCTTCAATTTATACAACTTAATCAACATATAAAAATTTACTATCTTCCTAAATTTCAACATAATTCAAATAGTACTTCTTCCTAGGATTCCATAAACACCAAAATTACAAGAAAATGGAATAAATTGACTTACCAATCAAGTTTGAAATCTTAAAACCCTAATTTTCTCTTTTCTTTTCTTTCCTTTTCCTTCTTTCTTTCCCCGCTAATCATGCCTTCTTTCTTTCTTTCTTTCTTTTTTTTTTTATGTTTTATTTCTTTTATTTTCTTTATTTAATCAATATGTTATAGTTATATAATATAATATATTTTACTTTATATTACTATTTACTTATATAATAAGTAAATACATGTATATACATACATTTGTACCAATTAAAATAATACACATGTATTTATACCTACCACACACTTGTTATATAGGCTTATTTGTTAATTTAATCCCTTGACTTTTCTATAGTTTATAATTAAACTTTCACACTTTATTCAGTTTAATTCATATACTTAATTAACCCTAATTAAGCTAAATTTACTTAATTAAAATCTAATTAACCTCTCACTTAACTTCGTAAATATTTCTAATAAATATTTACGAATCTAATTTTCAAAATCGAAAATCCAAAAACTCATTTTTTTAATGACCTTAAAATTTTGGGTCGTTACACATTACTTACCTCTATATTACATACCATATATGTATGTAATAAATGCAATAATAATTCTTAAGTTCGATTTATAGAAATACAAACCGTAATTGTTTTTGGATTACTCCTCATTAAATTTCTCTTTTCCTTTCTTCGTCGATGTCTCCAGTACTACGTTAGCTACGGAAATTAAACAACTTATACTATTAATACAACAATAATTCACAAAAAATAATTGAATTTCTATTTAATTCATACCTAAATTTTCAATTTAATACTAATTAACACATTTACTTTTATCACTCAATTCATACTTCATTTCTATTCAATTTCCTATCATATTCTCCCTAAACATTGAATATTCATGGTAAAACCCTAATCTCAAGTTTCTTTCAATTTAGTCCCTTAAACATAAAACTTATAGCTTCTTTTACAATTTAATCCCTTAATCAATTCTAACTTGAAATTTATTCAATTAAATCCCTAATTCAACAATTTGTTCAACATAACTCATGTCTAAAAATCTATTAACTTTCAAAATATTCACTTATATCAAGTAATATTTGTCTCCAGGACTCTAAAAACATCAAAATTATAAAGAAAAAGACTTAATTGACTTACCAAATTAAACTTGAAGCTTCAAATCCCTAATTTTCCCCTTTTTCTTTTCTCCTTTCTTTTTCTCCCAATTTTCATTCCCACGTTTTGTTTCTCTTTTTCAATTTTGTTTCTTTATTTTTTTATGTTTTATTATATGCTTTATTTTATTATTATATTATATTATATTGTATTAATATATTATTATATTAATTTCTTAATTACTAAGTATATAATATATGTATATTATACATACACATGGAATAATATTTTCCATACATTTGGCACTATTCCTTTTTATGGGTTATTTACTAATTTAATCCCTTCAATTTTCTTTAGTCTGTAATTAAACTTTTACACTGTATTCAATCTAGTCCTTACACTAAATTAACCTTAATTCAAGTTAATTCACCTAGCCAAAATCTAATTAATCACCCAACTAACATTCGTAAATATTTCTAATAAATATTTACGAACCCAATTTTCTAAAATAATAAGCCAAAAACTCGATTTTTGATACCCATAAATTTCGGGCCATTACACACTAACTGTTTATATCGAATCTGTTCGATCCAAGTCGGCTTGACTTGCAACTCGGCTAACAGACTTCCATCATCGAACAGACTAAGGCGAGCAAATATCGCCATCAAATCAGTCATCACTCTATGGCTTAGAGCATCAGCCACCACATTGACCTTACCAGGATGATACTCTATCGTGCAGTTGTAATCCTTGAATAGCTCAATCCATCGTCGCTGTCTAAGGTTCAACTCCTTCTGGGTAAGGACATATTTGAGACTCTTATGATCGGTACAACTCTTACCATACAGATAGTGTCTCCAGATTTTCAACGCAAAAACCACTGCAGCTAACTTGAGGTCATGCATAAGATAATTCCCTTTGTATGTCTTAAGTTGACGGGATGTATAAGCCACAACCTTACCATCCTGCATTAGAACACAAATCAACCCAACGTGTGAAGTAGCACTGTAAACCACAAACTCTTTACCAGATTCAGGCTGTATCAGAACAGGAGCTTGAGTCAGAACAAACTTAAGCGTCTCAAAGCTCTCTTACTGTGCAACAGTCTAGACAAAAGGAACACCCTTACGCAGAAGCTTAGTAAGAAGAGCTACAATCAAAGAAAACCCCTCGGCAAACCGCCAATAATATCCCGCCAAACCCAGAAAGCTACGGATCTCTGATACGTTCTTAGGTTATTTCTAGTCCAGCACAACCTCAATCTTTCGAGGATCAACACGAATCCCCTCAGCAGAAACCACGTGCCCTAGAAAAGTCACTTCACGCAAGTAGAACTCACACTTGCTTAGCTTGGCATAAAGTTGCTTCTCACGCAGAATCTGAAGCACAACTCTAAGATGCTTATCATGATCATCCTCTATCTTAGAGTATACCAAAATGTCGTTGATGAAGACCACGACGAACTGATCCAGATAAGACTGAAACACTCGGTTCATCAGATCCATAAATGCAACCAGAGTATTTGTCAGACCAAAAGGCATAACTTGAAACTCGTAATGTCCATATCGAGTCCTAAATGCGGTCTAATGGATATCAACTTCCTTAACCCTCAATAGATGATATCTAGATCGAAGGTTAATCTTAGAGAACACTGAAGCCCCTCTGAACTGATCAAACTAGTCGTCAATCCTCGGAAACGGATACTTATTCTTCACAGTCAACTTGTTCAACTGCCGATAGTCGATGCACATTCTCATGGTCCCATCATTCTTCTTAACGAACAGAACTGGTGCTCCCCATGGAGACACACTAAGATAGATGAAATCAAAAGTTCTTGCAGTTGAGCCTTAAACTCAGTAAGCTCTTTTGGTGCCATTCGGTAAGGAGCGATGGACATTGAAATTGTACCCGAAAGAAGCTCAATCCCAAACTCCACCTTTCTATTCGAAAGTAAACCCGGTAACTCCTTAGGGAAAACATCCGAAAAATCCTTTACAATTCTGATATCCCCAACAGAAAAGTTCCCAGAATCAAAAACACTAACATAAGCCAAGTACTCTTCATATGCTTTTCAAACCAGTTTTTTAGCCACGAGAGCAAAGGTCACATTAGACAAGTAGTCTCAACGCTCGCCAATCACAACCACCTCCTTATCGTCTTTAGTCCTCAAAACGACCCTCTTAGTCGCGCAGTCCAAACTAACTCGGTGCTTAACCAAACAATCCATACCCAAAATTAAATCGAATTCCCTAAACAGAAGCTTCATCAAATTAGCCAAGAAAATAGTCTCTTGCACCACTAACGGAACATCTCTATATAGTTTACTAACCTGGACAAACTACCCCAACGGACTCAGTACAGTAACCTAACTAACAGTGCTTTCAACCATAATTCCCAATGTTGCAGATACAGTACAAGCTACATAGAAATCAGCAAAACCTATGTCTATCAAAGCAATGAATGGTACATCAAAATTAAAGAACATATCAGTGATGACGTCATGAGCATCTCTATCCTCTCGGCGTCATGCAGCATAAACTAGTGCAGGCTACCTCTGTCTGACCAACACCTCTACCAGGTGCTATCTACCTACGACCCAAACCATTACCAACTCTAGCCTGTCTACGACCCCTAAGTGGCTGCTGAACTGCCCTCTGAGGCTATACAAAACTCAGAGCTTGCGTCTGAGCTTGCGTCCGATCTACTCGTTGCAGAAAGTCTCTAATACGGTGCTCAAGAGACCCATACCTCAAACAAGCCCCAATCCTCCTCCAGCACTCGTCCAGATGACGTCTCCCATAATCTCCACAAGGCAGCATCCTAGTAGAAGTAACAAGGCCTTCCACTCTAACTGGCCCATCAGATCTGACATTTTCCTTAGGCCTCTGCACAGAACTCGAGGACTCTAAATCCCTCTTGCTGTTACCTCTCTCCCTATCTCTATTCTGGTGCTCCGCGTGTTTAACATCCTTAACGAACTTCATCTTCTCTACCAAAACAGAAAACTCACGCTCCCTCTGCAAAGCAATCAAAACCCTTAGATTATCCTTTAGGCCATCCTCAAACCTAACACACCTCTCATACTCAGACACCACTATGCCTCGAGCGTAGTGGCTCAACCTCAGAAATTTGGCCTCATACTCGGCCACAGATCGGTCACCTTGTGTGAGATTCAGAAACTCACGTCAGCAAGCATCACGTAGCTAGCTTCCACATACTTGCTCTAGAATACAGTCTTAAAGAATTTCCAAGTCAGGCGATTAGGCTGAGTGTCCTCCTTAACCGTTAACCACAACTGGTATGCTTTATTGCAAAGCAAGGAAAGTGCACCCTTTTAATTTCTGCTCATGAGTACAGTCTAGATCATCTATAATTCTTTCGGTGGCTTCCAACTAGTACTTGGCCACGTTATGGGCGACTCCCGTGACACCCCTAAATAACTCAGCACCATTAGACTGAGTCATTCAGTTATCGACCGTCAGCCCCCAGATCCAGTATTGGGCCCAGCAACTTTCTCTAATATCCTTAACATGGCTTGGGACAGTACGTCATCCCTAGCCGAACGACTCTGAGATCTAGTCTCAGTAGCAGGTGACATAGGTGTCACATTAGTGTCCAGATTTGGCATGCTAGCCAGAGATGAGAACTCAACTCGAGCTCCCTATGGCCTCTACCTCAGCCTCGAATACCTCGTCCACGGATAGCTCGCACGCTCATTGTGATTTTAAAGTTTTTTCTACATTAAGAATTTTATGCATCAATTTTAATTTTTATTAACAAATGTTTTATACATAAAATTTCAGAAGTTTAGAGATGTTTTCAGAAGTTTCAGTCTCTAACTATTTCAATACAGTTTCAAATAGTACAAATTACAGTGTTTCAAAATAATCTATCTAAGTTTCAGAAAACTTATAGAATTGGCACCGGA
Organism: Gossypium arboreum; assembly: GCF_025698485.1. NCBI lineage: Eukaryota > Viridiplantae > Streptophyta > Magnoliopsida > Malvales > Malvaceae > Gossypium > Gossypium arboreum. The sequence continues at coordinate 10,555,099 of NC_069072.1, read as the reverse complement.
GACTCAGTGTACCACATACTTAATCAGAGTGTTTTAAAATAATTTGAAAACTAATTCTTTAAAACCAAAATTTGGAACCAAAATTCACAGCAGAGTTTTGCAACCTGACTCTGATACTACTAACTATAACACCTCAAACCCAACCTAAATGTTATGGCTGAATCTGATGATGTCACAAGAAATGGATTTTAAAAACGTAGTCATCACGATAAAGCCTTTTAGTTATCAGTTTCATATTTGCTTAGAACCATTTTCAAATCGTTATTTACTTAGTTATTTTTCCTTTAAAACGTGTTTTACAGTGGAAGCTCGTGAAAAACCATTTAATTCTAAAACTTAGTTTGTTTTTGAAATCCTGATTTCAGAAAATATTTTGTCATAGCATGCAGATGATAAACAAACCAAAACCACAGTTAAAAATCATAAAGTCTAGAGAGTCCCAGAAATTAAAAACTCTCAACATATCACCCAAAATATAAAATAAAACCATAAATCGAAAACTTAAATGGTTTTATGGAAAGGTGGTCACCATTAAGTCCCTGCTGCACCGATCCACCTAAGACTGTGGATTACCTATACAAAATAAACAGAAAAGAGTGAGTTTACGTAAACTCAGTGTGTAACCCTACAGAATTAAGCATACACACAACCAGAAAATCATAATCAGTTAGATACAGATTCGGGCTTAAGCCCATTACAGATTCAGATACTGATATGCAATTCAGAATCAGAAATCAGATATCCTACCCCCATCCTCTACACACCATCTCCGACCATCCCTACACACTATGTGGGGTTTAAAATACTCACCCAGCCCTACACACCATGTTGTACCGATGCGGCACATAACAGATATAATGCAGCCATGCTACCAGATAATAGGCGTAAATTGCCTTTCAGAATACATCCTCCAAAATACATCATCCCATCTCCAATATCAGATACAGAAATATACAAATACAGATGAGCAGTCAAACATGCTTACATGCTTACATATAAGCCTACATAGATAACAAATATACAGATAATAGTGCAAGTAGACATGCATCAGTATCCTAATCAGATCAGTATATCAAGCAAACAGATAATCAAGTTTAGGGTTTATTTAGCCCTTACTGACCCTACGGTAGGCCCATAGTCATTTGGGACGACCTATGCAACCCTAAGGAAAATTTTAGATAAATAGGCCTACACGCTCAGATTGGCCTTACCCATGTGGCCTACACGGCCTGGCCTAGAATCCACACGCCTGTGTGGCCCATACGCCCAACTTGGCCTGGCCCTTGTGTCTCACACGGCCACACCCCGACCATCACACGACTGTGTCTCACGCACAGCTGAATCCTATTTTTCTACTTTTTGGATACACACCTGGTATTGTTTCAATGCAAAAACACTCTCAAACAGACCGACACCTAAAATTGATACCACAATTCTTTCAAAATCAGTTATAACTCTTGGTTGAATCAAAATCCTAAAATCAAAATAGTCCAAAATGAGCATTCGACACTTACCCCAACGCCTCGAACGATTCCACTTAAGATTCTGTAAGAGAATAGCCCCGTCCTTCGTGATTCGTTGCTGTCAAAACCCAGAATTTAAACTAATGAAAGCAACATCATAAGAACGGTACTAAAACAAAAAAAAAAACCCTCTTAACTCGAGTAAAACCTGACCCCCACTTACCAAAGCACAAGCAATCGAAAAGCCGGAATACCAAAGTTGAACAATTGAATTGGCAACAAAAGAAAACACAGAGGAGAGGAAAAACGAAACCAACATAAGAATTTTTTTTGAAAGGAAGAAGGAGAGAATCGAAATTCTTTGAAAAAAAACAAAAATTAAAACTGATACAACACTATCCTAACCCCCCACTAACATTTCAATCTCAACTACCTCAGAGTTCCAATTCCACTAAAACTCTTCCAATTAACCGAGCAAAAATAAACTCCCTTGCTCGCGTGGGGATTCGAATACTTGACCTCCATCACACCAACTCCTTTACCACTTAAACCAGTAAGCTCATTCTAATATGAATTTATAGATTATTAAATATAAGCCCATTGAACAGAGACAGGGCTTAATTCCAAAAATAACAAAATTTGCCCAAGCTAGAGCTTGAATTTGGGACCTCACACACATACCCAAAACACTTAACCACTAAAGCAAATACACAGTTGTGTTAAAAAATTACAAAAACTAAAAATATGTTTTTGGGGCATTACAATTTGCGTGAAATGTAGAGTATTTTTTCCAACATATTCTCATCAGTTATATTCTCTCTACATAATTTGTACCGGGAAATGATTTTAAACATAGTCGTGTTATATTCACTCACAGATTTAAAATATTGTAATCTCAAATGTAGTTAATCATAGCGAGCTTTAGGAAGTATTACAATTTTCTGGTGGTCATATCTTTCTTTTAGATTATTCCAAAGGACACATGGATCTTTAACAGTCAAATATTTAGTCTTTAGTCCCTCATGGAGGTGATGCCGAAGAAATATCATAGCTTTAGCCTTATCTTGACTAGATGCTTCATTTATTTCATTAATAGTTTCACCATTACGTTTTGCATCTAAGTGTATTTCAGCATCTAACATCCAAGATAAATAATTCTTTCCAGTAATATCAAGAGACACAGATTCAAGTTTTGCAAGGTTTGACATTGACAATATAGCTACAACAGAAATATAAATATAAGAAGTTCCTTAAAAAACTTTCAAGCAAACATAAGTAATCCCTTAACAAAACTTTCAAGCATAACATAACAGGGGAAAAAATACTCAAATAATTATAACAATTTAGTCATAAAATAAATTACAAGTAATTTGACTATTTTAGAAAATTTTAACAAATTACTGGACTAGTGAAACCCTTAAAAAAATGAAACCAAATTATAAACATAAGTAATTTTATCATGATGGACATCATGATAAAATGTATTACATACTTTGATCTAAACTAACAAGAAACACAAGACTCTTAGATTAATTTAAGCACTCGGCCGATAACGTATTATAAACAAAAATAATAGATAGAATATATATATGATAATATGAAGATTTCTATTGCATTCTATATTTTTCATCTTCTTTACAAGTAGCATACTCCTCTCTATATATAAGGAGATTAGACTCTTTATATTCTAATACATAAATAGGAAAGAGGTTTCAAGAAGATAAAAGTTTAAGATTAAAGAATATGAAAGGTGAAATATTGAACATCCAGTTAATAACATTGATAACATCATTGTATTTTTATCTTAGAAAAATGTTACAAATTTCGTTAATTCCGTAAATCAAAACTAATTCAATTTTATTAATGATTAAGAGTTCGAAACTTCAATTAATTCAATTAATAATATTTTGATTTGTTTAAATGCTTTAGCTTATTCCACCAACTATTTTTTTTTATTCAATGGCAATAGAATTATGATGTAAGTAAAAGAGTTTAAGTTGAAACCAAATAATCTATTCCCCTCAATCAATTAAAAAAAAAAACACCCTAACTCATGCACTTGATACCAATTGAAGGATAACAAAACAAAACTATAACCGATTGAAAGGAGAATAGAACCAAAAGCTAAAAGAAAAATATTTTTGCGGCAATTATGACATATACCAAAGTCCTTTACATCTTAAGTCAACAGACAACTTGGAAATTGTCAACCACCACAATTACAGTTTTTTTTTTTTTTTTCACACGAAGCTTAACTTACACAAAATTATATCCACCTAACATTATCAACTCAATGCGCGAAAAGGACCACAAAAGAGAGACATGCAAAGAAGCAGATCATTGCCATTCAATGCTATCAGCACCCAATCATTTTGACAGCTCATTTGCTATAAAAGTTCTAAAAACATTTTTTGTGATGTTACATCTTCTATTCTGCATTAAACATAAATATTTAATTCGGCATCCAAAGGTTTTTATTTTTCCCTGAGTTCCGAAATGAATACAAAAATGAATAAAGAATAATAAAAACCCCTTTGTATGAATATATTATTCATGGAATTGCATAACTTTAGGCGCAAACTTTAACAATCTGTACAAAGCATCGGGCGAGAACTTCCTGGCGAACAAGTGACAGATATCTGTGGCATTTCCATTGTACTGGCATTGGCTTTGGCTCCTCAATCTCTCCAAAAATTCAACTGTAACATTTGCCCTTATGAACTTAGCTGGGTGAGGCCCTCCTTTGGACCAATCTACCCATGTTAATGTCCTGTTGGAATTCTTGTTCGCGAATTTCATGGTCACGAAGGTCGGCAAATAATGTTCATCAGCATAGCAAGCGCCCTTGCAATACTTTTGGAACACTGGGAAATATATTTGGTCTGAAACAACTTCAATGGCGAGGTCACGGTCCATCTCGAACCATTGAGCTCCTTTCCTCCATTGTTGAATTGTGACCTGAGGTCTCATTCTCCGACTGTATCGGCCTCGGCCGACGGGGCCCGGTAAATCGTATGACTCTACGAAACTCTGAGTGGAGTTGATGAGGTAAGAGTAGACAGTGGAGAAGTTAAAGAGTGGAATACATGCTTCGGATAGAAGAACAAATCTTTGGTTAGAGTAATCCATCAGTGCATTGGCTAGAAGCCGGCGCTCGGCTTCGATCATGTTCACATTCCCCCATTCAACTTCCTGCATGCATCATCAGGTAATGCCAAAATAAAAATAAGCTTCACGTCATTGATAAAATCACAAATTAACAGTAACATGTAGGACCCGGTTGGCTGTGCTGTAATGCTTTTAATATAGGGCATCTTACATATGCCTACCTTTCACTGTTGTGTTTATAAAGTATGCACATGGTGCTTTAATGATTTATTGTCATCAAATTTAGGGCATGGATCATTCTTATCTTTTCGTTGTAAGTACAAATGGGTTCCACTACTAAATTAAGAAAAAGTTGTTTGATTAATGGAAATTCAAGGCAACACAGTTTAAAGCCTTTTGGATCCAAAAAAGGGTCAAAAATAAGGGAAAGCAAATAAAGTGACTGTAAATATCGAAAAAGAATGGCAACTTCAATAGAGCCAAAATCTGGAGCCAATGGTGAATTCTTAAGAATTCATTGCCGGCCTAAATGAATTTTATATTTGTTTTATTAGCCCAAAAGTGTGTTTTTGTACATGTATAATATTAATCGAAGAACAACAAAAAACAGATGCTTCCTAAAAATAGCGTACGCATTGAATTTCCATGTTCACAATAAATACCTTTTTACCATTATCTACAATGTTGTTTAATGGCAGGATTTATTATCAGACGAGAGTGAATATAATATATGCTGACATATATGAAAAAAAAAGGAAATGGAAAATTAAAATCTAACCTTGCTGGGAATTCTTCTGCCATGGAACACTGAGCCTTCAGGCTCTGTTAAGTTGAAAGATGGATCGGAGTGGACATAGATGGAATACAGCCCTGGATGCCCTTTGAAGAATTTCTCCCACAAAGGAGCTAATGGAACAGGCCCTTTTGTCAAGAACAAGAAAGCAACTTTTGGAACTCGATGGAATGGATATTGTGGGATTCGAGGAGCCAAAGAAGCCCTCCATAGTAGCTCTTTATCATCCATGTCATGCATCACATGTGGTGGCTCGAGAAATTCTGTTAATCCAATGCGGTCACCATGAGAGGTTCCAGAAACCGGATTAAATGGTTGGGAGGGCGGCGGCTGAGCCAATGTTGACGCTGATCTTGTACTCAAAGGTAACTGTGTGATATGTAAAGCAAGAGAATAGTTTTTGAGATGAAAACTGAGTATGACTCCAAGAGAGAGGCCGCACCCAAATAGTAAAAAATAAGAGAGGACATTGAAGAAATGCATTTGTGCATTAAAGAGCTTCCAATAAGAGATGGATTGATTGCTGTTTTCACCCTTCATATTTGCCAAAAAGGGAGTTTAGTCCGAGAGTTTTGTATATATATATATATATATATATGGAAACTCAAAACAAAGCCTTGCAGAGAAGAAAAGGGATTTTTCTTTTCTGACAGTTCTTTTCTTTGAGGACAAGAGATGCCAATGCAGATGGACAAAAAGAAAAGAACAAACAAGACACTTGGGAGAAATCTAAATTCCACACAGCAAGCTGGACTTGCAGATTATAACTTTTTAGCTATTAAAGAACTAACCCAATGGAAAGCTTTTGTAATAAAACAGATGATGATCGATAAAACGAAGAAGTGATGAAAATTCTAGAAAGAGAAAGAGGCAAAACGAATGGAGAAACGTGTGAGTCAGCTGAGTGGAATTTATGAATGAATGTATTGTGAGGAGGTGGCTGGCTTTCTAGACCACTGGAAAAAGCGATGGGAAGGTCACATAGAGAATAGAAAGTCAAAACTGCCATTTATTTAATTAATTAGTTAATAAATCCAACTTTAAGGGGGAACCTTTATTTTGGGTTTAAGTTACGTTGATGCTTATTAATAAGGAAATTAGGGAAGAGAGCGTTTTCTACGTGCTACAGAACATGCTGTTTAATGATGCAGAAGCGAGTATTTGAAAAGGCTAAGTGCTTTCAAAAACAAGATACCAAACTCTTCCATGTTTCGCCGCCAATCAATGAATTTTCTCTATTTCCAAATTCCAACCAAGTAAAGTGGTTTGCGTGTTGGACTTTGACCAACCCGATGGCTACATTGTCTTTTGCACCAGGTTTAAAATTTAATACATTATTCACCGGTATCGGTTTTCAATGTAAGATAACATAAATTTGAGTACATTGAAGCGTATTATATTCCTATTGAAAGATTGAGGAGTGACTATTAATAATTCTAAATATCATGTTTAAAAAAGATATGATTATAATCTATAATAAAATTATTAAAAAATTAAATAAGTAATTTAATAGATAAAAATAAAAAATTCATAAAAATTAAAAATATATATTTTAAAATTGATTTAATCGATTTCTAATTATTATTTTTCTTTCAAACTAATAACTGGGAAAAAGTCATGTTTAGGATGTGAGAACTTAGTGGCTGGAAATTCAAGAGTTGGTCTTTACGTATTATCACACAGGTTCTTGGAAGATGCATGGGATGGGGTTTTTGAGGGCTAAGTATTTGTGACAAATCAAACATTCCGATCACTCAATCACGTGGGTGAATGGAGAAGATCATGATGTTAATGTACCCACATAATCAGCGATATTTGGAGCAATTAATTAGTTGTGACAATTGTCATGTTTTAATAACTTTTGCCTAAAGAAAGTGACCTCCCACTCTCATGTAACTTGCAAGGACTCTTCTTCCAACAAAACCCATTTTATTAAGTTATGAAAAATTCAATATTTTTATTTATTTATTTTTAGAAAATAGACGGAAAAGGAAACAAATATAAGAGAAACTGAAAGAAAAAGAAAGAATAATATATAATTAATATGTATGGGTTAAAAAAAGGATGTGATGTGATTAAGATATGAGTTCCATACCAACTAGTGAAAAAATAATGAAAAAAAAGGGATGAAATGTGTTGTATTATTAGCTGTCCACATCAAGGGAAAATACAACTAAAATTAATCATATTCATGCCAAAGAAAAGGAGATATTTAATTAAAATAACTTCTCCAATACACATTCATTACCTTATTAAATTATTAGGTTTAAGTGTAACAAAAAACATTTTATATAACTTTTATATAATCTTGACGTGATGATATAATATTCTCTCAAAAGAAAGTTGAGAAAAATTAAGCATCAACTTGAAAAAAAATTCAATTTTAAAATTAATGTGGATAAAAAAAAGAATAAATTAATAAAAGTTATCAATGTTCTTTTAATATTTTCACGCATGATACTTTTATGTTTATCCTTAAAAGAATTAATGCAATTGTTTATCTTCATTATTGTTCATCTCTTACCGTATGTCTGGTTGGTTGAAAAAGTAAACGATGGGAGGAGGAAGTGAAAAATTGGGAAAAAATTAAATTTTAAGTGTGCTTGGTTAAGAAAAAAAAAATGAAAGACAAGAGAGAGAAATTATTTTTCATATCAATGAATAAAAATCAATCATTCCAAATTGAAATGATGAGAGGAAAGAAAATAAAAAGATATGTTTAATTTAAAATTATACATTTTTAAATATTTTATTTTATTTTATTTCTTTCTATTTTTAACTGTATCAAGCAATAGATGAAAAAATAGAGTGATTTTTTTCTCATTTTCTTATCTCTTTTACTAAGCACACCCATAGAAAAAAAAAATTATTTTTCACCCTTTTAATTTTCTTGCCAATCTACCAAGCAAAGCCTTAAAATATCTCTATAATTCTAATCCTATTCTTTTGGCATTGAGATTCGTTCAAAATTATGCATTTGGTTGGACTCGACTAAGGTAATTTGAGTTTTTCCTTCTCTAAAACTTATTCTAATTCGATTTTTGACATGCAACTTTAGGTTGGGTTCACAATTCACATCAATATATTGGAAGATGGATAAAGAGAGAGACTACAGTTTGTGGCACTGGGGGTGTTACCAGATATCAAAAATGGTGGATAAGCATGAATTCACCCACTGAAATCGGCCAACCATGTATATACCATGTATATACCATGTGTTGGAAGACAGAAGGAAAATTTCACTTGAAATTCGACAATGGAAGTGTCAAGTTCCTGTTTGCTGTTGGGCTAAATCATGGTTAAAAAGCCTTTATTTGTTTTTGGCTTTGCAAGAACTTTGGTCACTTGATTACAGTTTGACCAAATTGGGAAGAATTGCACCTTCACCATTTACCGTGTCCCTAATCTATGTTTGGATTGGATTGGGAAGAAAAGTAAGATAACAAAAACTTTTTATTTAAGCTACAAAAGGCATGGAAATTGAGTATCTCTTGAAATAGTAAAATATCATTTTTATCTTTTCTTTTTTTAACCATTTTGGTAAATCCTTTCCTTTAAAATTACTCTCGTTTCTTTTCCCTTACTGATTTCAACTATGATAATACTCGATCCTTTTACTTTTCCTAACCTTCCTCTCTAATTTAAGCGTTTTCCTTATTGAATAATTAAGTAGCAGCAGTTAAAAGGCTTGTTGAGGGCTCCAAGGGTGGGTGGTGCAACATCCCGCAGTTAATCATAATGATTAAGCAATCTAACTTCAAACATTTTCTCCAATTACCCTACATTTTATCATGCTGAACCAACCACACTTCATTTGGTTTACTTTGAACTTAACCTACAATGCCATTTTGACATGTATGGTATACTATTCCTCACAAGGATTAATATGATGTCATAACCATCCATTAACATTTCACAATCTATATAACAATTCAAACAAATATAATGTCAACTATAAAGCTGTTGTTCCAATAACCCATTTTGTAACCCATTATGTAAGCTAGAAAATAAAAAATAATAATTGACTATTGAATTACCATTAGATGGCTGCCAGAGCCTCTCACGAACTCCAAAAACCAAATCATGCCCCTTTCCCTGTTTCACTCAAATGAAAGCATGCCTTTTTACCTAGTGAATACCCAGCAATGCCAATCACTGTCCCAGTAATAAGCAGACTAGATATCTTCAGCTTCGGACACTTGAACTGAATCCTGCTACTAACATATGCACATGTCCACTTCAGAAAGAAAGGCACCCAAGTTTTATGGAACCTCTGAACAGAAAATTCCTACAGGATTCAATTGAGCACACTGGGTCGGATAACGAAACTTTCTATCCCAATAGCCAAAATTTATGATAAAATGCAAATCCTGAATGAGCCCCAGAAGAAAATATATAATTAAATATCACTAGTGAATTTCTATCATCAGATAATGAAACTGGTTTAGATCTCAAATGACTTCATAATTGCATGTAAAATGTACTAGTTTTCAGGATCTCCTTAGCTATGTGAATCAGAGAAGCTGCATGTATAAGAAAGCCATCCAACAGAGAAGGCAGGTAGGTGAGTGGTGGTCCAATGTTAAAGCTCTCCAGAGTTCGGTTCAAAAGCAACCACAAGGCTCTCAAATGCAACCAGACTGTCAATGAAGTTTTCCATAGAGAAGCCCTGCATTTTCTCACAGTAAAGGTTCCACTTCGTCTCAATAATGTAAAAACACTAGAATGCTTTGTCCTAACAATTTTAAATCTGAAAGGAATATCTAACTTTAAGTACCATAGGTCCCTCGGGCACATGCTACTTCAAAACTGTACAAGATAAAAATTATAGCAACAATTAAAAGGATATGTTTCCTACACATACTAATCATTTGAAGCTACATAATCCACACTCATCGATACATAGCTATGATGATAATGGACAACCAACCTAATTATCTAGTATCAATAATCTATAATGTAATACATTCTTAGTTCCAGTGACTAGTTAAATCTTTCCTTACATACACTTACGTTGAAAAAATTTTGTATTGACCACAGTTTTACTTGTTATTTCTAAATTATCATTTCAAATATCTTTATTGTAAATATCAATAAATATTATCCAATTCGTAAAGAAGAATTCTAATTGCATCGAAGATAAATGGAAACACTCAACTTGATATAAGAGTACAAGAAACCCAAGACTTACCAATGTGAAAAATATCACTCCACACTCGTCAAGTATAAACCCAATACTAACAACCAAAAGAGAGGTACTTAACCAGTGTGACATAACACCACCCCAACAGTTCCCTGACATGTAAGGGGGCTAAAAACCGAGAAAGGGCTGACCATATTACAAACTCATAAGAGGCAACAAGAACAAAATCACCTTGGGCTCTAATACCATGTTAAACTTCTAACGTAAAACCAATTGGCTTTGTATGGAGAGACCCAACGTAGAATCTAGGACCATATGAAATCTAATGAGAGATAACAGAACACAATACCAACTAATATAGGAAAATAATCATTTAAAAGCATGCTTGAGAAAATATTCAACTATCTAATCATGGTGTCAAGTTTCCAGCAATTTCAGCTGGAACTTCTAATGTTTCAACTAGTATTTCAGCATAAAGCATGCTGAAGATTCATGTATAACTATGGACCTGAAAAGTACTGTTAAAATATGTAATTAATCTAACATTTTCCTAATCCATACGAGTACAAGTTGACCAATTTCAGTTACTTTGATTTGATTTTATATAACATTAATAATCAAACAAAAAATTTTAAGAACAATACATGCTAGATATGAGGAAAATGACGAGTAGAGACTCAGTGCAGTTTTATAAAAGCATGCAATCGATTATAAGCACAGACAAATATTTTATCCTAACATTTGGTAAATAATACCTTTGGTAGCTTCTTTTGCTGGTCTAGATGATCCACATGTAGCCTGACATTTGATGCAGCAGCAGTCCATAAACTGCAGTCTACCCCAGAATACACATTAGCAACTATGTCAAACAATGTCTCTGCTCCATTTTCTATGGCTTTCAAAATGCTTTCTTCTCTATTCCTTCGGTTCCTGATAAGAAGGAATTTCTCTGTCAAGAAAAATTCTAAGTTGTTTGCAATTCCATGATGCTAGAGAATCATATTGTCCATTAAAAATGATTAATGGCACCATATATACTGTTGTACAACAAACAAAATGAGATTTGATATATATATATACATACTTATCATTTCTCAACATTGCATAACTTTGTGTAAGTACCTATGAATGATATTACCAAAATAAAACATAAAACTTGAAAAGATAATCAGAAATGAGAAATGCTAATTGTCAATTGTTTAGCTATAAAAAGAGATTTTCTAGGGTCCCAAGACGGATTTCCAAATATTTCGGGTAAAGAAGTAGTAGCTTCATACTTGAGATATCCACAAAGCATGTTCTTTGGCCACAGGTTGACTCTCCCATGCATGGGGATCAGGGTATGTGGTGAAAGCTCCAAAAATTTGTAACTTGTTTGGAAGTATTCCTACATAAAAAGTAGAAATTTCTTTTAGGAACAATGTTATAAAAAAGGCTCAAGTAGAAGAAAAGCCCCTATACTCTAAACAACTCCTGAGCTATTCTACATTTCTTAAGTAAGCCCCTATACTTTTATAGTAACAAGATGGGCCATTTCTTCCAGTTGTACCCAAATAACTTCCTATTTCAAACAAAAGATTGATTTATATTTTGGGCTTATTTGTGCTACGTTACTCCAACTTTTCATCTTCCCTAAAATACAGGTATTCAACATCCATACCCAACACACATTCGGACATAGATATGAGGGTATAGTTCTCTAAATATATAGAAAAACTTAGACAAAATTGAGCATACATGCATACCCAAGTCCATGTAACATAGTATTTGGGTACAAATAAAAAGGTAAAGGGTTTTTCTAAGTAAATGTCGTGGAGGTTAGGGTTTTATTCAGGTGCAAATTAAACCCAACTGATCAAGTTTCAATACATACTAAGCACCCCCTGTTTCTCCACAGTAAGCACTGTTCCCTTTCCCCAACTGCTATCAGCACCATTCAAGTCATGATGTTGCATTAAGAAAACTGAGATAGAACCATTTCTTTTATGTTGAAGAAAATAAAATCTGCAAGGCAAGATTGAGCTGATAACATAGATAGTAGCAGAAGCCATACAAACAAAAAGATTTGATGCTAAAAGAAGCAAAACAGAAGTAACTTCAGAAAGAATGCATTTATTATATGCCAACAATCAACTTGGTTATGGTCTTGGTTCAGAAAATAAAATTCTACTATTACACTCTCAATATGCCTTTCATGTTCTCCCATAACATTTAAATTAAAAAACAATTAAAGAAAAACTTTACCTAATGTTTAGTTAAATGATAGGAAACAAGAACTGAATAAATAAAGCTTATTGAATTTAGCCACTGAAATAGTATGCCAAAAAAAAAAAAATACTATGGCTTTTAAATGCACTTACAGTCATGTTTCCACCAGAAGTAATGTCCAGAGCAGCACTTCCTTGACTGTAACAAACCAACAGGCATATTAGCAAGGGAGTTCCATGAACAAAATAAGAAATAAAAATAGAAAAGCTTATATTATTTGTTTAGGTTCAAAATCGAGTCATCTTTCATGGGTTCATCTTTCAAGACACAAACTTCTGCAACCCATTGTACAATAGGAACATAAGTGAATAATCCATATATTTAATATGCTAAAAACCTTTAAAAGCTACAGACCAATCTCAAACCATAGGTATTAAAACATCTTCATTCATAGGATTGGATGGGCATAAGTCGCACACCCCACAACATAAAGTTCACATCCAGCCTGATGGAACTGCTCTGTTCATTAAGCAAGATTAAATTTTTTGAAACATATTCTGATTAATGAAAAATCAAAGTTGCCAAAAGGTTGCCTCCACAACTATTTTCTTCAAGTAAACTAACAAAAACTTATCATGTCATCACCTGCTAGAATATATTTTAAGCTAATATATATATATAAGTCTTAAGTTTTAATTATTAATGAATGTACGATTTGTTTGCTTAAGATGGATCTAAAAGTTTTGCTATTTGACAATTTTAATATTGAATCCTAGTTGCTAAACAATTTTAACATATGGATCTCTTTTACTCTTCACACCTTTGCAAAAGACCCTTTTTGTAGAACCTTGTTTTACCATCTACTATAGCAAATTTATTCACACTTCAATAAGTACAAGTTTTTTATATCTCTTTCTTTTTTCTCCCTTTACTTTTGTATGTTCATGTGCTTGTCTCACTCCAACGTCCCAATGGCTAGATAACTTTAGGACTTCCATCTTGAATGACAGCGTTAGGTTCAATCTTACTAAGGGAACGGAGCTTATTGAGAGGAAAGAGGTATAAAGCTATAGCATGTAGCCTAAGGCCTAATGAGCTCATCATTTACAAAAATAAATTTCATGAAAGTAAAATTTTCAGTCATATATGATTTTGACATTATAATGAGACAAACTTCTAAATTTCTTGAGATTAATCAATTTTATTAATTGTATTAAAATATATCAATGGATAGTAATAATAAGCTTTTGTTTCCAAGTGATATTTTTGCCTCTAGTTTCTAATAATAAAAAAAGTATACTAACATGGAGAGTGAAAGAAAGATCTCTAAAACTATATTGAAGTTGTCTCAAAACAAATTAATCTATGGTTTTATACAAGTCAAATGCTATACAGATAAATATAAATATACAATTTTTTGGATTCAGCATTTGCAATTAACAATCTAATTGTATTTTTTTGAACTTTTAAATTTCTAGAGCAAACAATTTTTAAAGCACAAATACAGCGTACAAATTTCAGCACTTATTTTTCAGTTTTGAGTCCCAATTTTATCAAAAACAACCTTAGTTTAATCAAGAAGAAGACAAATCTTTCTTTCTACCAAAGTAAATATATGCAAACACTCATCTTACCAATGTCAATATGCATATCTGATTGCAACACTCATCTCACCAATGTCAATATGCACATCTGATTGCAAACACTCATCTCACCAATGTCAATATGCATATCTGTTGCAAACACTCATCTCACCAATGTCAATATGCATATCTGTCGCAAACACTAGAGTTCCGTAAATCGTACTTTTCATGCACGAACTTATAAAGCATCTTCTTTTAGATTCTTTTATTATACTATACTATTATACAAGAATTTTCGAAAAAGTCTTACCCCACACAATGGTCGCCCACAATTAATGAGTTAGTACTAACATCAAGCAATGCCATGTGGCTATCTGTATGTCCCTGAATTAAGAAGAATAATTTTGTTAGATCCAGATAAAAGAGAAAGTTGCATATCCAAATTTCATATAAGAGATCAAAAAAATTAGTGATCATAAAGAAGAGGGGCATTGGCTGTATTATAAGTGAACATGTAATCATTTAGTGAGGATGGTATACAGACAAACTAGCCAAGCACTGCACTGATAATTATGCATTCTTATTATGTTGTTTTGCAGATGCCATATTAGTTGACAAACACCTTTATGATCTTGGAATTTTCAACCAGGAATTGCACCTTGGGCTTCCTAATACTTAGTAAACAAATGTTACGTGTCAAATCTATGTTGGGAAAGGTCATTAATTTGGGTTCTTTAATTAAGGCTTGGATTCGCTCCTATTTTTTTTCCTTAAGTTTCTTGATTATGTTTTTATTTCAGTTTATTTATTTTCCTTTGAAGAAAACGTTTCCTCTTTATGCAATAAGCATGGTCCTTATTTAAAGGGACATATGAAATAATAAAAGGCTAAGCAGAATTTCTATCAAAAACCTTAAAGAGGTTTGCATCTCTCTAAGGAGTCTTAAGGTTTCAATCTCCATTTAATGAGATGAACTATCAATCCCAAGATCATGAATGTAAGAATGTGGCATCAAAGCCAACAATCCTCAACAATGGCAAAACAATGGTCGACAGAGTGGAGAGCAGAAATACGCAAAAAGCTCGAGCATGTGCAAACAAAGAACACATATTAGGTCATACATTGTAGCATATTCACAAAAGTATTGCTAAAACGAAAACCAATTGTTTGATCAAATGTGTCAAGGAATAGATAAAACAATTGCCAGTAAATAGGTTAGTAGCGGTATAATTAATACGAAGGTAAACCCTCTAACTGAACAAAACCAAACCATGGCAGCTTCTACCTATCTCTCTACCTTATCCTATGCATCAAACCCTCCTAAACCCATCTCGACAAAAACCGTGGTAGTCATACCAACTCCACTTCCTTATCTTATTCATTAGCCCTTTATAAACTCATATACAACAAGTCATCTTTTTTCTTTAAACCTGATCCAAAAAACCTTCCTACTCCATTATTCACCCCAAGCCTCACAATCAAACTCAATTACCATCAATTGAAATCCAACCACAAACTAAGCTTTCATCCACCCGCCCTGACCTAAACTTGTCATCCACCCAAATGACTCAAACCCTAACTCTACCATGCCACCTAGCTATCTACCTATTGCCCAGAGACATCAAACTCTACTCAAACCCTATATTGATAGTCCAATTGGAAGAATTAGAGCTTCCATTGAGTTTGAGAGGAAGCTGGGAGACAGGATTAAATTGAACCAAGATGCTTGAAGGAGTTGGAGGAGCGTTGGCATTAGTTACAACTTGAGCCATGAAGGAATGAATAGAAGAGTAAGCAAAGAACAAATAACGATCTTGAAGATTTGATGGAAAAGAAAGATTATTCACTCGGTTAGAGAAAATTGGCTTGTGATACCATAAAGAGGTTTTGAGTGAGAAGCCAAAAACTGATGATTTTACTAATGAATTTAGTTACCTATTTATACAAATAAAAGAAAATAACAAAAATAATACTAAGAAAAAGGAAATCTAAATAACAAGAATTCACAAAAATTACATACAGGGACAAATTAAATTTAAACTAAACTAAAGGAATTGGTCTTCAGTAAAACGCGTATCTTGTTGATAGGAACTCTTTTTCTTATCAATTAACTCAAGTATTTACATGGATATATATACACAACTATGTTGAACTACTTAAGGAAATACAATCTTCACAAGAAATAGAATCAATAAAATCCCAATACTTTTAGCCTTAAGAAATCAGATCAGCCTTGATTAACAAGCCTGTCAGTAGTCAATGGTCAACATATCTTCAATAGGATTTGATTCTGATTTTATTCCCTAGAACTTGCTTATTAGTTTAAATAAACTTTCCTAACAAATTAAGATAGTTTGCTGTTATATTTTTGCTTTCTTAGAATTGTAAACCTCTATTTAAAAGGAAAATTATTAATGCATAAAAAAAGTTTAAAGTGTCAGTACATTAAGGTAGACAACTCCCTTAGAGTTCTGCAGGATGGACAAAAATAAGAATCAAACTAAAGGCAAATACTCTAATCAATTTTGAACCCCTAGCAGTTCAGGTTCTAAGGTTTCAATCACCCTTTAATGAGCTAGAAGGTTTTGGTCCCCATTTGATGAGTTAAACTATCAATCCCAACATCACAAATGTAACAACTCCATAATAGAGTACTACTAATATAGAAGCTCCTGGTTTTAAGTTCTAAGTATTCCCTACTTGAGAATATCAATGAAGTTTTTCCATAAATCTCATTCAAAGTTTAACTCGAACAACTTCAGGATAAGTAATGCACAAGGTTAACTTTCAAGAAAATTACTACGTCACAACTTCAAAAATATGTTCCCCATTATTTTTTCCTATCTTGCAATCTGTCTGTTTAGGTAGGACCAGGTCACAATGTCTAGACTAGAGTGCAACCTAATCATTTAATCAAAAAGAACAGAATGAACAATTTGTAAGAGATCAAGAGTTAAAAGAGAAATACTGGAGCAAAAATGACAGTCAATCTGTGACCACCAACTAAAATGTCTTCTTCTCCAGAAACTGAGGTATAACCAAGAGACCAGTCACCTGTCAACATACGACCACAACTAAGCCATGAAACAAAGAATCTTGAGGTAAGTCAAGTTTATGAGTAACATTATGACAAACTATTTAATAGGGTATATACTTGTTTCAGTCATGCAATGAATCATCAGGCTTGGATGAGGCATTTACCTACTAATATGCCTCACAAGTTAAAGAAAGAAAAATATCCTCAGTAGCCTTTTGTTTTTTGTGAATCCATAATTAAAGGAAAGTAAACTTAGAGTTCTGCCTCCCTTTTTAACTAGTAGGGTTAGCAGATAGGCTATAGAAACAAAATGATAAGAATTCAAATATAAACACCATTTCTGACCTTTCCCAATGCGACGCATAGTATTTTCATGCGCTAGCAGTGTAGCATTAGGATTGCATTTTTGGATAATTGAAAGACCTGAGAAAAACCATAAATCAATATATTCAGTATAGACTTTTCATGACAGCAAAGCAAATGGACCCATATCATGCATCTAGAAAAGTAATTATAATCATTAATATACAACTAAGAGCACGTTACTTTGGAAGAAATAATCTCAGTTGGCATGGAAATCGTAAGGGATAGCCTCGAGTATATAACATTTTGAAAAATCATGAAAATATGGCTCCAAATTAAGGTGAGCAAAAAATCAATTAGCCAATTAAATTAAAGTGAACCGAACTGAAACCTTGTTCTAAACATAACTATTCCAGACATAGCTATTCTCAAACAACGGTTGTTCTAAACAACAATTATTCCAAACAACAGTTGTTTTTCCGGAAGAGATATTAAGTGAAGCAACATTGCTATCTGTTCTGAGTTAAACTCTGTTATTAACCTTAAAAGAGCAATTTCCTAAAACATAATTTTATCATATCTGGAAAGAGATAAATGTTAGTAGCCAAAACTGAGTACCTACAATGACCCAATTACTTAAAAGGCTCACTACTTCCCTATTCAAAGCTCGATACTAAATACTAGAAGATAGGTTTCTACCTATCTATAAGTCCAAGACCTTTGTTCCCACAAGATAATGACCATATCAACCTCACTATTCGTTAAAAAGCCCGAACATATCAACCCTAAATCCTACATTGATCAAGGATGATTGTTCTTTTCTCCCATGAAAATAATGAAAATTTAGTAAAAGATGGGAACAGCCCTAACAAATGGGAGACTTAACCATGAGCCACAAGTTAAAAAGCTCCCAATAATCTACAAATAGCAAGCTGGTCGATTCAAAATTTCCCCATTTATTATCATTTTTTACAATATAACCTGAATGAACAAATGCCCTAGTGCCAATTAGATTGGAAATAAGATATATTAGTTAACAAAGCAAAATCATCACTAATAGGCAGTAATACAAGATTTTCCTTCATGATAGTACAATAACTTCTAAATTATTAAGGTACTAATGGGATGAATTTCATGAAACATACAAGGCCTGGCAAAGGAATTATAAGTCATAATTATGGAATTCTTCTGCATAAATTCATGTTCCAGAAAACGCTTTTGTTGAGTATTGTCAAGACAAGACATTGACAAGACAAGAGACTAATACATGTTACCTTCTTACTTGTGAAGTAAGCAACAGATCTCTTAGGTTAAAATATGGGGATACTTGGGAGAACAAGTAGGCACTTGTTTGGGAAACAAGTTCATCGAACATGACCCATTGTGAGAACTTCACTCATTGGAGTCATCCAGATGTCCATGGAAAATGTTCTCATGTGACAGTTGTGTAACTAGCACTCTAACTTGTGATATCATGTCATCTTATATGAGTATTGTCATATTTCAACTCATCACAAATGGGTCCCAAGAACGGATGCCTAAGGTAAGATGTTTGGAGTATGGCATGAATCATAGTGAAGTTGAATGAGCCATGTACAGAAAAATAAACTTCTCGCAAATGAAAGGTTAAATTTGAAGCTAAAAATTCGAAAACTTCAATTTTGAAAATTTGATAACAAGTTTTGAATAAAATCCATATATGTTTAAAATTAAACAAAGTGGACAGGGTTAATTGGATAAGATAATCTCTCAATTAAGAATGGATGAGATTCATACATGATTAAGATAATGTGTTGATTTATACAAAAAGAATAAGATAACGTATTGTTTCATACATTCATGAAAGTCCTAATTAAGACATAGGTACAATGATCTCCTAACTATTACATACTATGTCCTGACCAATTTTTTTTAAAATGTTCAAATAGAGAAAAAATTTCTCACTTTGGTAGAATTTGATTCAATCAAATTTGACTTTCTTAAAAATGACTAAATTGAAATTACAAAATTGTCATCTTGATTTCCAAGTCCCAGTTTGAGAATTGGAATTTAACTAAAACTCTAACTCTTGTGAAGTGAAAGTGTTTACTAAAGAGATTGACAATATAAATCAAGCTATTCAGATTTTATATAGACTGTGAAAAGTCGAACAGAAATCAGGCTCTGAAATCCTAAGAAAAATCAGTGATTACATTGCTTACTTGGGTGTTCGATTTTGGCTAGCCTTTAGAAGGGTAAAAGATTGAATTTACTTGCTACATTAAAGGACTAGATTAATTTATTCATCTGATAAATAAATCAAAGAGAATTAATCCTAATTATACCGCCTTGGCCGAACCTATAGCTATATGAGGATGAATTCATTTAAACAGTTTAAAGTTAAATTAAACACTAGGAGTCCGAAGGTAACTGTTGTGCTTCAATATTGGAGTTTTAACACTAGTAACACAAGTAAATCCTTTATTAACTTTTAGAAAAAAAAAATATTTATTAACAACTTCTAGTTTGCTTGATAATTATTTATATCCAAGACAAAGCTGCAATAGGCATTCTAAACCCTAGCTGCCCTTGTCTAAGCCTCCAGGCCTCATTTGTTTCACATTAACTCAAGCCTATAAGCCATTACAACTCTCTTCAGTCAAAATGTGAAACCAAAGAACATGACTTTTGTTTGTGATTGTCGATCGTACAACTAGCATTAGAAAAACCCCAAGACTCATGAAGGCTCCAGCAATCATCCATGTAGAGCACCATTGGAGGCAACACACTAGGGCTGCTTGTGACGTAGGAGAAATCCCGAGGAGATCAACCACGTTCAATAATTATTTTTATAATTAAAATTAAAAATTATTACTTATTTTTCATATTTGTAGATTAAAATCAATTAACAATCTTTCTTCGGTGAAACAGACGAATCAAAGGTGAAAATTAAAACAAGATAAAAAAGGGGCAAAAATGACAAAACTGACCAAAGGGACTGACACCACAGCACCACAATGGGCACTATAGCACTGCGATGGGCATTGTTGCACCAAAATTTCAGCAGGGCCAGCAGTGCAACGCTGTTCTGGCGCTGCGATGCTGGATCAATTTAGCGTCAGGGTTTCCTTTTTCAACCCCCCCCCCGACTTGGCCTTCTACTCTAACCTTTGGCACTTTTTTTGAGAATTTTTAGGGCAGAAAATAAGTATATTTAAGAAAGATAAACCTAGGTTTAATGAGGTAATTAGATAGATGAAAAATGTTAAATAATGCAAAAATCACATAATATCAGATAGAAATACTTTGTGAAACCGACCTTCAACATGATCAAGATGATGATGAGTAACAAAGACAATTAACTTTTCAGGCAAGCAAGCTACGATCTGCTTAAGCTGGTCAAATAAACAATAATGTCAATATCATGTTGAGTTATAAGTAAAACATGCCAAAATGAACACTACACAGTTAGATAACCATAAACAAAAAGAAAATCATATAAATTACTAAGGGGTAAAAGTTTACTATTTTATAATGATATGGACTAGGTACTGAGCTAAACAAAGATTCACGCGTTTATATGATCGTCTTCTTTTCCCATTTTACTTGAGTATCTAGCCTTTAATTTGTTTTTGACAAAAGAGAAAACGTAATTGCTATAGAAATATTCCATTCATATGTGAAAATGCTCCCATACTATAAAGTGTGAAACTGATGCCACCTATATTGTAAAGCACAGACTTTCCTTTCATGATCAAACTAGGAAACTGAACATTATGTAATCACTCTCAAGTTGCTTCTGTAAAAATAACTTCTATATTGAACTGAAAGACCAGTTAAATTGACATCTCACAATTCTCAGAGAAGCTGCAAGCTCACTTAGAGGTTACTGCTTTTATTGAGAGATAAACTAGGAAATCCAGCAAAGAATCCTGTATAAAGCAATTCATGGATAAGCACACCTTTTTTGTTTTCAAGGAAGTGAGGTGTTAACTTGGACAACATACTCAAACTATAACTCTGACATAGCAGAATGCAGCTCATAATGAAATTAGTTTGTTCAAGGAAGCACGGGACAACTCATGCTAACAAATAGGTTTTTCATACCTCTTCATGGTACTCATGTCGGCATCCTGGATCCACAATCAATGCATCTCCATGAGCAACAAAGCTGCAATCCCCAACTGTATCTGAAACTTGTTTGGGTGCAAATATTACCAAGTTCGTTGTAAGGAAGGGCTTCCTTGTTTTACTTCGCATAGGTAGAATTACAACTCCAGGAGGATACTCCTGAAAGAATAAATCTCAGTCCACAAAGACATTTTAATGCTAAATTCTAAATTCAAGTAATCACGACAATAAAAAAATGTCAATCCTTTTTCTCCAAGTAAAATAAGATGGACAATCTTAAGCCAAATCCTATTTTATATGTATATG
This sequence comes from Gossypium arboreum, assembly GCF_025698485.1. NCBI lineage: Eukaryota > Viridiplantae > Streptophyta > Magnoliopsida > Malvales > Malvaceae > Gossypium > Gossypium arboreum. The sequence continues at coordinate 10,533,045 of NC_069072.1, read as the reverse complement.
TGTACATAAAGGTATACATATATGGATATGCATATGCATATAATATATATATATGTTCCAAGACGCAAACATTAAGAAAGGATTCCTATGGAGACTTAATGAAAGATGTTAAAACAAACAAGGCTGACAGCCTTTACATTCATAAAGGAATCCTTCCTTAAAAATTCCAGAAATTATGACGAATACACGTCATACGGTCAATAAAAACTCTGATAAAGGGCAACCCAAAATGTATGCACATAGATGAGAAATAAATCAATTTTTATTTCTAGGATGATGTACATAGCAGAGAATAAACAACTCCATTCATAGTCTTATAGACTTATACTGTTACAAGCACTAGGAACTACCTGTATCTAGCAGCACACTAGCGGTTAAACATCAATTCTGTACACTTCAAATTCGTACTTGCTAAAAGTGTATTATAAGTTGAAAACTATGAAAATACGTGCCCAGAAAAGCAGACCTTAAACTTCCAGAAAAACTCTCCTAGCCAACTGGACATCAGAGGCTAAAAATCTGCAATCTTAAAAGTTGTACTTAAAGCTTCTTTGGCAATAGAATCTTCATTTGCTAGAAGTAGGCAGTGGACTTTCATATTCATATTTTCACTTTGAAAAATTAAAAAGCACAGCCTAATCATCTCTCCAATAACTTGCCTTTCTGGAGCAAACTTCATCGAAGCATGAAAACAAAGAGATGGATTTCTAATAATAGGGAATTAAGAATCGATCTACTGCCCTTGGAAGTTATACTTTCATAAAATTTGGTCATAAACACCCCTAAATTGTTAATGTCTAGACCACATTCTTCCTTATGGCTAATGCAGCATGCTGTGATAGATCATTATCAGTCAGTCACTCGAAAGACAGCAAACCTGATAACGCAACATGGGTGGTAATGTCCATGCAGCAGACTGCAATGAGTCGTTTATAAGAGCAAGAACTACCAAAGGCCCTACACGATCACTACAAGGTTTCACCTCCAGAAGCCAAGTAAGACAGCTTTCAGTAGACATCCACTTCCACAGCCCTGAACAAGTAATGGAGCATTTCTAACAATAAGTTGCTTGTGCTACAGCATATTCTGGTGACAGAGTCAACAAAATCATAACCCATAGGGTTTGAACAATAACATTCTAATAAGCTATGAAGCACAGACACAGACACACAATACGGGTACGACACAATACAGAACAGGGTCACCACTGCCACTCCAGCTGCTGTCAATGGTGTCGAAATATTGTAAAATACCCTCAGTATATCTCTCTCAACTTCTCACATGCACCAGATTAGAGTTTAGAAAATCTTAACGATAAAGTCTAGATCTAGGTTTCAAACAGAGATTTTCTATCACTATTATGATGTTTTCAACTATTTTCAACCACCAAAATCCCGTGTCCTTGTGTGTCTCGCCGTATCTGATTTTTTTTTTTCCGTATTTTGATGTGTCTGGTAGGTATTCCGGCATGTCCATGTCGGGTAACCTGTTGAGATAGGTACGAGGGACTTTCCGGCGTGTCCGTGCTTCATAGCTAATAAGCTTTTGGTAACAATTAAAGATAAAATCTGCCCTCTTTTTGGCGAGCCCCAATTTGATCAATTTTACAACTTAACAAACTCTCAGCTGAAGCCCTTTGTAGATCAAGTTAATCTATGAATTAAAAATCTCCATTTTATTTTTTCACCCAATAACTTCTCTTATGCATTTTTAGAAATAAGCATCGAGATTCTAGAAGACTTAGCCAATACAAAGTTAAACCAACTATATTTAGCTTGATGAACGAGTACAATAAACATACCTTGACAATTTTGATTTCCGTCCAACAATTTGCCCATAATAAACACAGTATTAACTGGAAACCCAGGTCCGAACTCAGCTTCCTCCACATACTTGAACAAACTCCACTCCCCTACATCATTCACCTTTAAACCCAATTTTTCCAGCACCTAGAAAGAATAACGAATTAACCACCATCAGATAACAGAAACTCGAAAATGAAATTATTCATTTAAAAAGGAAATAAAATTGACCCCAGTAAGAGCAAGTTGGACATCAAATTTAGTCAAATCAATGTTGTGAGAGGACTGGGCGCCCTGGATAACGATCCCAGGGTGGGAGTGATCGTGTTGAAGGTTGAGAAGCGTGGAAGGAAGGTCCCAGAGATCAGAATCCACATAAGAATCGTACTGGTCTTCGCTGAATTTAGGCGGTGGAGTTTGCTTAAGGAGGAGGAATTCAGCGTCGTTTGACTGGTTTTTGAGGATAACAGCAAGATTATGAGTAGCCATTTTTTTCCTACTTTTTTGGTTGTTAGAGAAATGAGAAGAAGGTTGAATCCATAGTGAGGAAGGTGATTAAAACGTACAGCTTAAATGGTTGTCGACGGAAGGTAGGCTGCGGCGGGTAGGTAAATTATTGGTTAAGAATTAAATAAAATAAAAGTGCTGATACTGGTACTGAGACCGGGAGTTCATAGCTTAGTTGGCGGTTGATGACCAGGGACGGAACTACGTGGAGAGACGAGGTAGGGATGCCACTGAAGCGGCGCCGGGTGGATGCTACACCACCATAATTAGCAGGCTTTGCTTCACTACTCGCTCTACAGTGAATGTTGAATGCATCTTCAATTTCGCTTCAATTTAATTTTTACTATTTATTTTTAATAATTTTAATATTTTTAAAATCAACTAAATAATTAAATGTAATTTTTTAAAAAATATTTCAACATAAAAAAAGGATAATGCAGACATGCAATTACTATTGTAAGACCCAAATTTTGCCCGGGACCCAATAAAACTAAACCCAAATTAAACCTAGCCTATTATCCAGTTACAAGCCTAAACCCAATTTTGGCCCAACCTAATCCCAACACAAACACAAAAAAAAATAAATAAATAAATAAAAACCTTGGCCACCTAATCCACCACCTTTGTTGGCCACCCACCTTGGCCACCAACTCCACCACTCTTGGCCACCTAAATCACCCCAACCACTCCACTTGTAAAATTTGGCTATAAAAGCCATTCAAGACTTTGTTTTAGGGGGTTTTGGGTTTTTTGGAGGAGGATTGTTCTTTGTTTTGGAGGAGATTTTTTTTTATTTTTTGGAGGTGTTTTTTTGTTTTTTTGGAAAGAAGGTTGTTTTTGTTTCTTGGAAAGGCTAGTTTTTGGAGATTAATCAAAGATCAAAGTAAAAGAGGTTTCTTTTGTCTATTCTCATCTTTAGTTCTTTGTTTGTTTATTGTTTTCCTTTCAATTTTATTTTGTTTTTTTTATACGAAAGTAAAAATAAAAGTAAGAAGTTTACCCATATTTTCATTACTGAAAAAGGTTTTTTTAGGTCCCATTGTCAGTGTGTGGTGGTACTGATGATGTGCCCATGGAGGGTCTATGATGAAATAAAAGTTTTAATTAACTACGGATTTAGAAAAAGGAGAAAGAGAGTTGAGAGCTTTGTTTTATTATTTTATTATTTTTACTATTATTTATATTATTATTATTTCTCATGTATATATTATTATTTATATTATTATTATATTATATATGCCTCTCCATATTTATTTATATTATTACTATCATTATTGTTACTTTTATTATTTTTATTTCTAACTACTATTATTATATATATATATATGTATTATTGTTTGTATTATTATTATTATTATCACCCTATTGTTATTACTTTACTTTTGTATTCTAATATATTATTAATATTACTCATATTTTCATTATTTTTGCTATCACTATTATTATTATATATTAGTGTATATTTTTATGTATATATATATATTTATATATAGTATTGTTTTTATTACTTTAATTTAATATTTTTATTATATTTGCTTTTTGTATTTCTATATTTATTATTATTATATAGTAGTGTGTATTTCTATTATATACATATATATATATGTATTTATATATAGTATTATTGTTTACTTTACTTTAATATTATTCTTATTATCATTATATCCAACCCAATAATAATTCTTTTATAAAGTAATATTCAGTATTTGGTAATTCGAGACAATCGTGCCCTAACTTATTGGGTTTCGATTTTCTCCTTTAACCTAAATAACGGAATACTCTTTTAAATCGTGACATGAGTTTTGAAAAATGTTTATTCTCGGAGATACGAGGTGTTGTGCCCTAACTTCTCGGGTATGGCATTTTGTTACATCGAAATAAGATTTTTGCAAGTAAAGGCAATATTCAAGTGTTTGAGAATTGAGGAAACGTGCCTAACTTACTGGGTTTCGATTTTCCTCGCTCACCTTAACTAATGAATAACTTTTTGAAATACACGAATTTTTATATAAAAGGCAAGCTCGTTCTCGAAAATTCAAGATGTCGTGTCCTAACTTACTGGATGTGACATTTTATATTGTGAGACGAGAAGGTCCTTAACATTTGAGCATTTTCTTTACAAAGAGGGTCATATTTTAAATTCTTTCAAGTTTTCAAATTTTCGACACTAAGACACTAATTAATCAACTAGGTACCAATTTTGGGCGATCGAGGGTGCTAATCCTTCCTCGTATGCGTAACCGACTCCGAACTCATTTTCGATTTTCAGAGACCAAAATTATTGTTTTAGTAAATCTTAACTTTTATTAAAATGATTAACTTAAGGTGATCCGATCACACCTAAAAAGATTGGTGGCGACTCTGTTGCTTTTTTTCTCTAAGTCGATACCGCTTTTTCAAAAAAATGGTTACGACGACTTAGCGACTCACTGGGAGTTTTATAAGAGAGTCTAGCCACAAGTTGATTAACTTTTGTCTTTTTCGAAAATTGAGAATTTGGTTTTGATATACGATCACTTTATTGCGCTTTCACCCGTTTTCGATCTGCTTTTCATCATTTTATTCCTATTTTCTTTAATTGTTTCAAGTTTCTATGCATATATCTTCTCGCATTGCATTGCATGACCGTTGTGGTCACACCCTTAAGTAGGAGTGAAAAACTACGCCTTCGTGAGGTTTTCACCTCTGTGCAAGATAGTGGATCACTTTCGGAATACATCCGTACCTATGGTTTCGTGAGATTTTCATCTCCGTGTAGCCATAGGGAAATGTATTCTCCTGAATTGAACTCGATTCAAATGAGCCTATAATGGGTGAGGATCGAGGAATCTGCTGGTTCAGTACCCTTACTCTAGAACCAAACCACATATAGAGAGACCTAGAGCCCACCTAGGTAGAGCCACTCCAACCCCTAGTGGTCACCCAATTGCTTTATTTGTTATTTATTTATCCTACACTAACGTGTTTTATTTTTGTTTTGTTTATAATTGCATTACATTACATCATCCTAGGAAGGAGGTGTTAATTCATATTTGATTGCTAAATAGAACAGTTTGTCATAAGAAAACGAATTTTTTGATAAAGTGGATTATAATACGGTTGTCTAAATATGATCCAAGTGAACACATGAAAGAAGACTGATAGCTTGTAAAGAAATACAAGACTTCGCTTCATTGCCTGAAGACAGAAACTGACAAAGATTATTCGAGAGCCGTCACATCTTGACCTTCTTAAAGGAGCTGACAAGTATCACAAGAATAAGTGAGCAACGAGTCGCAACTGGATCGAGCAAAAAGGAGTTAATATAGACATCTCTTGGAGAATTCACGACTCGACCACAAGATCCGGATATGAAGAGGAAGATAGGTGTCTTCACTTGGAATACAAGAGAAAAGCCGTATAGGTAGTCCGTTTTATGTAAAAGAATTTACTTTCTAGAAAAGTTGTTCTAATGAAATTAAATTTAGAAGCAATGCCTTCCTTTTTTTTCTGCGTTCATGCATTTGCATTACATTACATCAAAGAAAAGAATGTGTTGATTCGAAATTCAATTCCTAAATAGAATAGTTTGTCATAAGGAAACGAATTTCTTGATAAAGTAGATTATAGTGCGATCGCCTGAATATAGTCCAAGTAAACACGATGAGAGAAAGCTGGTAGTTCACGGAGGAATACATAATGTAATTGCCAGAGATTCAAGCCAACAAAAGCATGACGAGAGAAAGCTGGAAGTCCACGAAGGAATACATGACTTGATTTAATTGCCAACGAAGATTATTCAAGAGCCGGCACTTTTGATGAGTATCATGGAGATAAGTAAGCAAGAGATCGAGGCTCAGATTAAGCAGCAAGGAACTAGTAAAGGCATCTTTTAGAGAATTTACAAGATTCGACCATGAAGAAAAGATCAGCGTTTACTTGGGATATGAAGGGCAATACCGCATATGTAATATATTTTCATGTAAAGAAATATGTTTTCTAGAAAAGTTATTCTAATGGAATTGAATTCAAGATCAACATCTTCCTTTCTTTTGCATTCATTCCATACATTTGCATTACATTGTAACATTTGCATTAAACTTTCACTAAAGAACCCTGATTAAACAAAATTATTTCATTAATCTGGAAACCAATGAGAATCAAGCAACCGAACACAGCCACTATACCCGCCAGAAACCAAAGCAATGGACCGTAGATTAGAAAGGATAGAACAAATGCAAAGGGAGATGCAAGAACAATTACAAGAGCAGATGCAAGAGCAACTGGCTAAGATACAGCAAGATATGAGGGACCATATGTTAGAGTCCCAGAAAAGCATGATGGATCAATTAACTCGTCTATTGGCTGGCGGATTAGAAAAGGGGAAAAGCCCTTTGATCAATGCGGGAGAAGATAATGAAGATCCTACCTACCCTCCGGGTTTTACCCCACCTCATGTGCCCCTACAAACTGAGGCACCTCCTAGAAGGCCATCTGTCACAGTGAGGCCTCAACATGGGCCAGTGGATGCTGGAATCCCCATAAATTTCCCATCTAGGTTGAGAAATAATTTGGGTGATAGCTCGGTCAACCCTATTACTCCTGATCTGGATTTAATAGAGAAGGAAAGAATGGCCACTGAATCCTCGAAACAATTGGAAGATCGTTGCAGGTGGTTAGAGGAGAAGTTTAGGGTTTTAGAAGGCGCTGGCAATCATCAGGGGATCGATGCTAAAGACTTAAGTTTGGTTCCAGATTTGGTGCTTCCTCATAAATTTAAAATGCCGGAGTTTGAAAAGTACAACGGGACTACTTGCCCAGAGGCGCACATAACAATGTTTTGTAGAAGGATGACTGGCTATGTGAACAACGATCAACTATTGATCCATTGTTTTCAGGACAGCCTAATGGGAGCAGAGGCTAGATGGTACAATCAGTTGAGCCGTGCAAAGATCGGTTCATGGAGAGATCTTGCACAGGCTTTCATGCAACAGTATAACCATGTGACTGATATGACACCAGATAGGATCACACTACAAAACATGGAAAAGAAGCCGAGTGAGAGTTTCAGGCAGTATGCACAACGGTGGAGGGAAATAGCGATGCAAGTCCAGCCACCTCTTTTGGAGAAGGAAACGACCATGCTCTTCATTAATACTTTGAAGGCCCCATTCATCATCCATATGATTGGGAATACTACCAAAAGTTTTTCCGATATGGTAATGGCAAAGAGATAATTGAGAATGCCATAAGAGGTGGCAAGATTGAAGTTGGAGAAACTACCAAGAGGTCGGCCCAAAGAAAAGGAGAATGAAGTGAACAAAGATGAGCTCATACAATAGAGATCACTCAAGGTCAATAATCGTCAATCAACCAAAGGTGACTACGAGGGGCAACAAGGTTCGACAAAGCAGGAATCAAGTGTAAGGCAAAATTTTGAAAAGCTCCAATTTACGCCAATCCCAATGTCATATAAGGAGTTATATCAAAGTTTATTTGATTCACACGTGGTGTCCCCATATTATATAAGGCCGTTGCAACCCCCATACCCCAAATGGTATGATTCAAACGCTCAATGTGATTATCATGCGGGAGTATCGGGGCATTCAATAGAAAACTATGATGCCTTCAAGAAGACGGTTGAAAGACTCCTCGAGATGGGGATTGTGAAGTTTGATGACACCCCTGGTACAAAGAGTCTGTTACCAAATCACGATGATAAGAGCAAATGATTAAAGGAATCTGTCAAAGATAGAAAAATAAGAAGAGGATTAGTAGCATCGGATCCTGAGTAGAGAAACTTGTGAGGCATTCGTCCTTACAAACCTGGAAATGTTTTGAATGATTAGTCTGTAGAGGAACCTCTTGTAGTTTTTAGAGCTAATCTAGAGTAATATTCAAAACACGCTTGTTACTTTAAGCCTGGAAGCAATTAAACCCCTTTTGTGAAATAGGCTTGTATCCTAAGTCTTTATTTCAATAAAATGCATCTTTTTTAGCAAATATTCTTTGATTTCATCTCATACGGTACAAATAATTGTTCTTAGATTCTTTTGTTCTTTGGAATTTATTTCAAATATTCATTTATTCTTCATTCATGATCATACCATACAAATAATCATCCTTAGAATCATTTATTTCTTTGGAATCTGCCTTCAGCGGGTCCCTAGATATCAATGATGTGAGTAATATTGTCATTGACTCGAGTCTCCTTTTGAGCGAAATATGGGCCTAAAGGGATCTCAACACTCTGAAGATGATAGAGATGTAGACTACTCTCTAATTTGTTAAGGATGGTAGAGTAAGATGAAAACAGATCATCTCTTACAAAAAGACAGTAGACAGTAGGCCTATGACAAGAGAAAGATGTAAACATCGGAGTCTGCATTACCACAAAGGCAAAACGAGACGTCATTGAGTCACTTCCTAGTATTTAAAGATTTTTTGCATGATCATATCAAGATACGCCTGGCTACTAAGATATGAGGATGTTGCAGGGTTTTGAATGACATATGCTAATGGTTTTACGATGGCCAGGCTAATCATGAGATTTGGGTTCTGCTGGCCCACCATAGAAAGGGATTGCATCAGTATACTGTAAATGCCAAATTTATAGAGAGAAAATTCATGTGCCCCTTCATGTGGGGCATGGAGGTTATGGGCCGATCTCTTTGAAAGCTTCTAACCAATACCGATTCGCCTTTGGGGTCATCGTTTACCCATGAAAAGGATAAAAGTTGTTTCATATGCCAATGTCACTAGGTCGACAATCATCAAATTTCAAAAAGGGTGCCAATAAAGAGTGCCGAAAATAATGTCTAACACAATTGTACAATATCAAAAGGTCGCAGTCTGTTTAAAGATTAGGCGTTATATGGCAAAGGCAAAGGCAAAGGCAAAAAAAAAAAAAACACAAAAACACAAAAACACAAAAAAAAAATCTAAAAAAAAAAGCGAAAAAAAAAGGAAGCTAGGGCGAAACCCCGCAAATGGAGCCTTGAGACTAAAAGGGATTCAAGTTGAAAACTCGAAAAGGGCAGCTCAAATTTGGATCAAAGTGGGGCATACATTAGTTTTGCTATACCTTAATTAACAATGAAGAAGTATGCTACGTCTCGGGGCATCGACAAAGTACTCCGGATCCCCTAAACACATATTGAACTCAGAAAGGTCCTCAAGAAGTTGGTACAGAGAAGCTCAGTCTGCGATATCCGGGGCATCCGCTTCCATTTTGCCCATTTTGAATTTTTTATCTTTGATTCTTCTCAAGATATGTCCAAATAAATTTTCTTCTTATTGCATTGCTATCTTTGATTAAATCATTCGTTTTGAGTTGATTTCATTCTTATTGCATTTGCAATCTTTGATTAATTTATCCATTTCGAGCTATGCTCATAACCAATTTCCTTCTTGTTAATTGTTTTGATCTTTTCAAGCATTTTGCATTGAAATAATGATTAATGGACTAATAACACTTTCACAAAAGAAATTTTGCATATTACTCGAAGTTTCTAAATAATACAAGAACACAAACAGACTATTGTTTAGAACTCACCAAGCCTAAAGGTTGGAAATATTATCTCTTTGGACTCTTTATTGGTTGAACCAAAAGACGAGACATTTCATCAGTGATACAACCTCGACAAATGACGAGTAATGTCAACCTAAGTGTAAAAGAGGGTCATTCTCGAGAAAAGAATTGATACTTTGCATTCATGTACATCCGGTCATTACACCTAGGGAATAGTGTAACAGATTAAACCGATTGAAGATGATACAAATACTATGCCTTTGAGTTGCATGGAATGGATGGAAGAAGCCAAATGTTATTCCTCCGAAATTGCGAGGAGGCACAAACTTTATGTCCTAAAAGGTACAATGGAAGGGACTCTAAAATTACAGTGGGGCAAGCTTTCCGAGCAAAATGTGATTGTTTCTTTGACTTTTTTGTCAAGAATACCAGCCGAACAAGATGCCAACGTAATACGTCAGCGATAATGTCCTAATGAACAACGCACGATGATACCTTAAGCCTTTTTAAAAAGGGCTCATGACATTTCTACATTCATATAATAACACATCTAGTTAGGAGCATTTGATTCATTTCAATCATAGCATCCTAATTATTTGACACATTCATAACACATCTAGTTAGGAGCATTTGATTCATTTCGATCATAGCATCCTAATCATTTGACATAAGCATAGATATATGGAACTGATTCTACAGGTGATGTCCCTAGAATCAGTGAATTCACAAGCCTTAAGCCCCTAAGCAATAGGGTAACAGGCTGAAGATTTACAGATCTTAACCCCCTAAGCAGTAGGGAAACAGATCGAAGACGAAGGGTCTTAAACCCCTAATCGGTAGGGTAACAGACCGAATTGCAGATCTCATCTCCCTAAGCGGTAGGGAAACAGATCGAAGATGAAGATCTTAACCCCCAAGCAAGAGGGAAACAGATCGAAGATGATGGGCTTTAACCCCCAAGCAAGAGGGTAACAAGCCAAATTTACAAGCCTTAACCCCTAAGCAAGAGGGTAACAGTCGAAGATTTACAGATCTTAACCCCCTAAGTAGTAGGGAAACAGATCGAAGACGAAGGGTCTTAAACCCCTAATCGATAGGGTAACAGACCGAATTGCAGATCTTATCTCCCTAAGCAGTAGGGAAACAGATCGAAGATGAAGATCTTAACCCCCTAAGCAAGAGGGAAACAGATCGAAGATGATGGGCTTTAACCCCCTAAGCAGTAGGGTAACAAGCTAAATTTACAAGCCTTAACCCCCTAAGCAGTAGGGTAACAGGCTAAAGATTTACAGATCTTAACCCCTAGCAAGAGGGAAACAGATCAAAGATGATGGGCTTTAACCCCAAGCAAGAGGGTAACAAGTCAATTTACAAGCCTTAAACCCCAAGCAAGAGGGTAACTGGCTGAAGATTTACAGATCTTAACCCCCTAAGCAGTAGGGAAACAGATAAAAAATGATGGGCTTTAACCCCCTAAGCAGTAGGGTAACAAGCCGAATTTACAAACCTTAAACCCCTAAGCAATAGGGTAACAGTCAAGATTTACAAATCTTAACCCCCAACCAAGAGGGTAACAGTTGAATTTACGATCTTAACCCCAAGCGGTTGGGAAATAGATCGAAGATGATGGGCCTTAAACCCCTAAGTAGTAGGGTAACAGGCTGGAAATTACAAATTTCTTTTTCCCTGAAATGGCATTGGAGCGGCTAAAAGCCACAGCAGATCTCCTTGAAGTTTCAGAGGATCTTTTCTTCCGAATGGCGTTGGAGCGGCTAAAAGCCACAACAGATCTCCTTGAAGTTTCAGCAAACCTCTTCTTCCGAAATGGCATTGGAGAGGCTAAAAGCCACAGCAGATCTCCTTGAAGTTTCAAGTGGAAGAAGATCAAAACAAGTCTTATCTTCCGAAGTTGCAGAGGAGCGCATCAAGATAGCAGATCGACATTCTGTGCTTACAAAGTGAAGCGGATCAAAGATTTCAGATGGCATCCCCGTGCTTATAGGGAACAAGTTGAAAACAGCAGATTTGGCATCCCCTGCTTATAGGGAACAAATCGAAGATAGCAGATCGACATTCCGTGCTTACAATGAAGCGGATCAAAGATTTCAACATGGCATCCCCTGTGCTTATAGGGAACAAGTTGAAAACATCGATTTGGCATCCCTGCGCTTATAGGAACAAATCGAAGATAGCAGATCGACATTCCGTGCTTACAAGTGAAGTAGATCAAAGATTTCAGCATGGCATCCCTGTGCTTATAGGAACAAGTTGAAAACATCGATTTGACATCCCCGTGCTTATAGGAACAAATCAAAGATAACAGATCGACATTCTGTGCTTACGGTGAAGCGGATCAAAGATTTCAAAGATGGCATCCCCGTGCTTATAGGAACAAGTTGAAAACATCGACGGCATCCTGCACTTATAGGGAACAGATCGAAGATAGTAAATCGACATTCCTGTGCTTACAAAGTGAAGCAGATCAAAGATAGCGATATCGCCTTCCCGAGTTGCAAGAAGTGATTGAAGCCGCCAAGAGGCCATTTTAAAGAAGATCAAGAACTCAAGACTCTGCGAGCCCTGGCAAAATTGGTCTTTTTGTAGTCTTTGCTCCATTCTCGTTACACGATAATGAGCAAAGAAGGGCAGCTGTAAGACCCAAATTTTGCCCGGGACCCAATAAAACCAAACCCGAATTAAACCTAGCCTATTATCCAGTTACAAGCCCAAACCCAATTTTGGCCCAACCTAATCCCAACCCAAACACAAAAAAAAAATTAAAAATAAAAACCTTGGCCACCTACTCCACCACCTTTGTTGGCCACCCACCTTGGCCACCAACTCCACCACCCTTGGCCACCTAAACCACCCCAACCACTCCACTTGTAAAATTTGGCTATAAAAGCCATTCAAGACTTTGTTTTAGAAGGTTTTGGGTTTTTTGGAGGAGGATTGTTCTTTGTTTTGGAGGAGATTTTTTTTTATTTTTTGGAGGTGTTTTTTTGTTTTTTTGGAAAGAAGGTTGTTTTTGTTTCTTGGAAAGGCTAGTTTTTGGAGATTAATCAAAGATCAAAGTAAAAGAGGTTTCTTTTGTCTATTCTCATCTTTAGTTCTTTGTTTGTTTATTGTTTTCCTTTCAATTTTATTTTGTTTTTTTTATACGAAAGTAAAAATAAAAGTAAGAAGTTTACCCATATTTTCATTACCGAAAAAGGTTTTTTTAGGTCCCCATTGCAGTGTCTGTGATACTGATGATGCCCATGGAGGGTCTATGACTGAAGCAAAGCCGGACCAAACGGATTTAGAAAAAAGGAGAAAGAGAGTTGAGAGCTTTGTTTTATTATTTTATTATTTTACTATTATTTATATTATTATTATTTCTCATGTATATATTATTATTTATATTATTATTATATTATATATGCCTCTCCATATTTATTTATATTATTACTATCATTATTGTTACTTTTATTATTTTTATTTCTAACTACTATTATTATATATATATGTATTATTGTTTGTATTATTATTATTATTATCACCCTATTGTTATTACTTTACTTTTGTATTCTAATATATTATTAATATTACTCATATTTTCATTATTTTTGCTATTACTATTATTATTATATATTAGTGTATATTTTTATGTATATATATATATTTATATATAGTATTGTTTTTATTACTTTAATTTAATATTTTTATTATATTTTCTTTTGTATTTCTATATTTATTATTATTATTATATAGTAGTGTGTATTTCTATTATATACATATATATATATATATATATTTATATATAGTATTATTGTTTACTTTACTTTAATATTATTCTTATTATCATTATATCCAACCCAATAATAATTCTTTCATAAAGTAATATTCCGTATTTGGTAATTCGAGAAAATCGTGCCCTAACTTATTGGGTTTCGATTTTCTCCTTTAACCTAAATAACGGAATACTCTTTTAAATCGTGACATGAGTTTTGAAAAATGCTTATTCTCGGAGATACGAGGTGTTGTGCCCTAACTTACTGGGTATGGCATTTTGTTACCTCGAAATAAGATTTTTGCAAGTAAAGGCAATATTCAGTGTTTGAGAATTCGAGGAAACGTGCCCTAACTTACTGGGTTTCGATTTTCCTCGTTCACCTTAACTAACTGAATAACTTTTTGAAATACACGAATTTTTATATAAAAGGCAAGCTCGTTCTCGAAAATTCAAGATGTTGTGTCCTAACTTACTGGATGTGACATTTTATATTGTGAGACGAGAAGGTCCTTAACATTTGAGCATTTTCTTTACAAAGAGGGGTCATATTTTAAATTCTTTCAAGTTTTCAAATTTTCGACACTAAGACACTAATTAATCAACTAGGTACCAATTTTGGGCGTATCGAGGGTGCTAATCCTTCCTCGTGCGTAACCGACTCCCGAACTCATTTTCTAATTTTCGTAGACCAAAAATTATCGTTTTAGTAAATCTTAACTTTTATTAAAATGATTAACTTAAGGTGATCCGATCACACCTAAAAAGATTGGTGGCGACTCCTGTTTTCGTTTTTTTTTCTCCAAGCCGATACCCGTTTTTTCAAAAAAATGGTTACGACAACTATAATAGCTTCATACTCACGGTGTAAAAAAAAAAAAAACTAACCGTCCCAAAATTCACCCCTTAAGGAGCGAAAATGGATTCTAGCCTCCAAGTGTTTTGGGTTAAAATCCTTTTAGCTCCTGCCAATTCTAAAATTGCACCAAATTGATCCCTCGCTCCCAACTTTTTTGGTTTAAACCTCTCTTAGGTCCCTGACAATATCAAAATTAGACAAATTGAACCTTTCCTCTATTCTTTTTGGGGTTAAATATCTCTTAGGTCCCTTTCAATTTTAAAATGACACAAATCAGGCCATCTTCATTTTTTAATTTTTATGTAGGCTTATCAATTTGCCCATCTTAATCAAATGGTTAAATTAAAATACACTTGTATTTTTTTTTCTCTGGCATACTAGCAATCAAGCCGTATTAAAAGGTAAAATTGTTTGTTTACTCTTTTTTTATTATTATCAAAATCTGTTTTATTTATTCAAATTTTAAATTTCAACATATGTGTTTAATTTTCTATATGTTTTCTTACTAAAATTTAGTTTTCTATTATAATCCCTTTTTATTTATATTTTATATTTTTAAACCCTTTGTTTATATACTTTTGCAAATTCATACTACTTTATTTGATAGGTTACAGTTACATATTAATAATTAATATATAAACGTATATTTAACTTTTATAGATGAAAAAAAACATCTACGATTAATGCCTTTTTCAAATGGAATAAATAATGTTAAACAGTTCAATTAAGCGATCAAACACGTGTATGAATCTTAATCCTTTATAATAATGATATTAAAACTCGAAAAATTGAGGTCAATGTAAATTATAATACTAATCCATTGGAGCATCTACATAATATCAAGATGACTCTAGTGCCATATTAATAAACTGGATATATATGTGTTTCTTTTTTATTTTTAATCAATAATTTTTATTATACTTTTAGAATCTATAACCAATTTTCTAAATTATATATTTTACATATTTATTTCATACCAAATCTTATTTAAAAATAAAATTTATTTGTAATTTTATTTATAATGTATAGTAGTAATATATTAGAATATGTAAAATTATAAATCTTATTTAAAAACTTTATTTCTCTTCGTATTTTTATATAGTTGGAGAATAAAATAAATAATTTTATGTTATTTTGTTATCGTAAATGGATATTTTTAATTTAAGGGTTATTTTAAAACTAGTAATGGAAAGTTTTAATTTTACACTGAATCTAGAAAAATTCACATCTGCCATTTTTATATTTTATTTTTGCCATAGTTTAGGTAAACGATAGTCAAGTTTGATTCATAGATTACCTTGAGTTGGTAATTAAAAAACTGATAAGAGGGTTGAGATATTTATATAGAGTAGATATGTTGAAAGTAGGAGTCGGATCTATTTAAATAATATATATTTTAAATTTGAGATGATTTTGATCATTAAAATTAATATTATACTGAGCCAGACCTACTTTAAATAATGTAATTTTTAAATTTGGAATAATTTTGATCATCAAAATTAACATTTAGAAAAATATAAAATAAGTTAAATGTTAAATTTGTATTAAATATTATAATTATTTAGCATTATTTATTTTATCAAATTAATATTTAGATATACATTATATTAGTTTATCAAATTAAACGAAAAATATTACTAAATTTATCATTAAAAATTATAAATTTTATAAAAAGATCAAATTAAAAGAAAACTTTGGGGAGGGCAAACACATATTTATCATATTTTTAAACATTAATTATATGATTAAAATAAATAAAAATTAACAAATTGGAGGGCGGAGGCTCCTGCCCCCTAAATCTGGCCTTGTCAACCGTGCCAAATTTCAATGATACAAGGATAATTTCCAATATTGCATGCTACTTACCTAATCTTGCTTTGACTACTGTGATGTCTATGACATTTTTCTCCTCCTCCTTAATGAACTTGAGTCAATTTCACTAAAACTCGTATGAAAAATAATAAATATTAATGATTCAAACTCTCTCATTTTTAATTTTTTTCTGGTAATGTTTTTCTATAATAATTTATTTATTATAAGTGAGTTTTGTCTATTATTATCAATTAAAAACTTAAAATTTGTTTATTATACCGCCAATTACATTAATTTTAAATTTTAATTAATGTTAATATAAGTAATTTTACATCATTTAACTATTTATTAGTTGAGAAAATTTAATATTTTTTATATTTTTTAATTATTTTAAACTCAACATAATTTAATATCTTTTTATGTTTATTATAATTAACAACAATTTAGTAAAATGTATTTCTAGGTAATATTCTATTTTGTCAATCAAATAGCAAAACTTTACATTCCAACAAAATGAACTGAACAAGATAATGTAATATATCTAAATATTTTAAATAATCTAAATAAGTTTTACTAGGATATTCAAATATTCCTTAGTTCAAACACCCTTTAACGATATGTGTCACCCTTTTTTACCTTACTTATGTAATATTAGATTATGGCACATTTACAATGTGAGTGAAAAAAAAATTATGTAACAAATATATTTGTTGAAAATTGATATAGAAATTAAATGAGGCTTTGGTTGTGATGGAGCAATTATGGTTCCAACAACAAAAGCATTGCAACTTAAGTTGTAGCTAGGATAAAACCATAACTTATTATATTTGGAGTTGACAATCTTTTGAACCAAATTTGTTTGGACCTTGATCTTGTAATCTAGTGGAAGTATTCTTGGGCCATCTTTGAAGCTTGAATTTTGGGAGAAACAAACCACAAAGGATTAGATTCAATCATATCATACAAATCAAGTTCCTTGTTTTATGGAGATCGGATCGAGTTAATTGAAGAATATGTTGAAAACCTCAACACTTATCTAAACCTTAACTGTAATTGATATGTACCTTAGCAAGTTAAATCTCATATATAAATTGTAGGCTTGTTTAGTTTATATGTACAAGAGAATTAACACTTTATATTATTCTTTTAGGAACCATACTGTGAGTATAGTTTTGTAAGTAAAATACAAGTGAGTCATTTGGTTATAGAACTGAGTTTTCAAGGAGAAAACTTAGTTGAGAGTGATCCAGATCTATGTATGAGTGTTAGGTTGCTATATGGTGAGTGCTAAGACTTAAATCATCAATTGTACATGTTTGAAGCTAATGGATTAATTCTCTAAGCAAGGCCCCATAGATGTATGTGGAAACCAAACTAGATAAACAAACTTTTGGTATTGTTGTTCTTTACTTGTCAGTTGCATCAATTATAATTGCCTGTATATATGCTAACATATCAACTCACAAAAAAAAAAAATTGTTTTCTTCAAATTGGCATTAGAGCTTGACACTTGACGTAGTAAGTGGTGATACTAGTGTTGTTTTTTGTTGACAATGGAAGGCTCTTCAGTTTCACACCCCTATGTTGAATGGATCCAACTACGCATACCGGAAGGCAATGATAAAAGCTTTTATAATGTCTATAGATGAAAACTTTTGATGTGCAGTTATCATTAGATGAGAACTTCCTACAACTAACGTTTTTAAAGTTAAAACTCCTAAATATAAACTCATTTATACTACTAAGGAAGAGAAGCAAGCCAATACAAATTCCAAGGCCTTGAATGCCATTTTTTGTACAGTTGATGATGAAGAATTCAAGAGGATCTCCAAGTGTATATTACCTAAAGAAGCTTGGGATATTCTTGAAACAACCCATGAAAAAACCAACACCATTAAGCAATAGAAATTGCAAATGCTAACCACAAAATTTGAGACACTCAAAATACAAGAAAGTCAAATTCTTGGTGAGTTTAATGGGAAGTTATGTAATCTATCAAATTAGGCCTTTGCACTAGGTAATGAATACTCAAACTTAAAGTTGGTGAAAAAATGTCCTTAAATCTCTACGTGGGAGATTTTTCAGCAAAGTGATTGCAATTGAAGACGCTAGAGATATAGATAGTATGTGCTTTGATCAGATAGTATGTGCATTGATCAAATTATAAATTCATTACAAAAATTTGAATGAACCTTAGTGAATCCAAGAGGAACATATCCCAATGTGAGAAGAACATAACTATGCAAGTTGAAGCCTTAGTTGCAACAACTGGTAACACTACTATTATGCCTGAAAATACCAATAGGGGTGAATTGGGATTTTAGAACTTCTACAAACTTTTCTAAAAATTAAAAAGGAAGAGAGAAAAGCTTGAACAATCAATTTATAGTGATGTAGCCCCCAATTGCTTACTTCCACTACCTTGGTATTGTCAAAACCTTTTTTTTGAAATCAACTTTTTATTTTGAAAATGATAATGGAGTCGCCGCCAATCCTTTTTATTAGGTGTGATCGGATCACCTCTTAACTTTATCATTTTAATAAAATGTTAGATTTACTAAAACGATTATTTTTGGTCTATAAATCTAGAAAATGGGTTTGGGAGTCGTTTGCGCATGAAGAAGGATTAGCACTCTCATAACGCCCAAAATTGGTACCTAGTTGATTACTTGATGTCTTAGTGTCGAGAATTGAGAATTTAAAAAAAAAAAAAGTACGATCCCCTTCTTGCATGATTTTATTAAAAATATCGCCAACTAAATTAAATTTTATGGAAATAGCCTTCTTATTTCGAGTCAATTGAGAAAAAGGATCATGTCTTGTAAGTTAAGGCATGATATCTTGAATCCTCGAAAATAAGAATACTCGTCATTTGATTATTACCTAAGTTCTATGTGTCTTGAGTTTTAAATATGATATTTGATTATTTCGATTCTAGGGAGAGACCATACTTTGTAAGTTAGGAGCACGACTCCTTGAATCCCAAAAATAACAAACATTGCCTCAGTTTTATTTATTATGTTTTGCGTCAAAAAAATGTATGTGGCAATATTTACAATGTACGATGATAGCAAAATTATGGTATTAACAAAATAACAACATAAATAATGAAATAAAATGACAATAATATAGTGAATACAATAATAAAAATAATAAAAATATTCAATTAATAATACTATATGATAATAGTGATAATAATAGTGAAATAGTATAAAATGTATGACAATAATATAATTCGATAAAATATTGATATTTGAGCAAATTTCAACAAAAATAATATTATTTAGCAACAATAATCACTTAATAATATTAATAGCATCAATAATTAAAATAAAAGTCCAAAATAAAACAATAGGGAAATTCATAGGCAAAAATGTAAATAGCATAAATTATAAATGCTAGAAATTAAATAACATAAAATAAATGGGTGGGATAATAAATAAGGGATTAAATCGAAACCATAACAAAATTTTAGGACATAAATAAATAAAATAGTAAATAAAGGGTCAGATTAAAAATGCAATAAATTGTAGGGATCAAAAGGGAAAATAACCCAAATCTGGTACATGTCATTCCCCAAAGGGTCGATAGTCTAGGGACTAAGATGAAACAATGCAAAATTAAGTGGTACAATTTAAAAAAAAGAGAGAAAAAGAACAGAATTAAGACCATATTGAAAAGCGCTTAAAAGTGGAAGGACTTGGGCAGCAATTAGACCCTCCCTTAAAAAACACATAGATCCTAGAGGATCCTACAGGAGAGGGGAAACAGCCTACAATGGCGACGTAGCAAACAAATCAGGTAAAAAAATTTCTTTTGTTTGTTTTCCTTTTTTTATATATTTTCTTAGAAAAAAAGTTAACTTTAAAATTTTTCTTGTTTTTTTATTCTATTGATCTTGCGTAAAAAAATATAAATTGTTTGTATTTGCTTTTATAGCCAAATCAAAATACAAATTTATTGTTTTTTCTTTGTTTTTCTTTCTTTCTTTTGTTTTGTTCCCTGTTTCTATTCTGTTTCCTTGGCTTCTGCTTTTTGTATTCTTTCTCTTTTTGTAGGTGGTAGTGGCAGAAGGCGAAGTCAACGACAGTGGTGGCAGAGAAGGTGTCAGACGACACACCTGTCGACGTGGCGAGGATGCGGCTTGAGAGGGGCTTAAGGTTAGTTAAGGTTTCTGAAATTTTTTAGGTTTTGAGCTTTTGATTTTTTTTTTTTTGTATTTGGGCCAATCTATTTTTGTAAATGGACTTAGTATTAGTGGACTTTTTATTTATTTTATTTATTTTTGGTTTTTGTTTGGGTCGGATTAATTTGGGCCACTATAGGTATAATGTTGGGAAATATGTCCATATTGTAGTAAACATGTAACTATTTTCTTTGTATTTGAACGATGAATACATAGATAAAGTTAATTTAACATTTCATTATTATATCTTTTGTGTTTTTGTCTTTTATGTTTTGCATATATAGCAAAATTATAATAAACAAATATTAGCTCATTGATTATTGTAATGGGCTAATTTTGGCCTGGGCCCCCAAAAAATAATAACCGAAGCCAAAGGATGCATTCGGTCAAAAACAAGCCAAAAAGGGCCAAATTGAAAGACAATCATTAAATTGTGGCCAAATCAAAAAGATAGAGAAAGCCAAGGAGTTATCAAATTTTGTTGACATGATAAAAGGCTAAAAATAGGAAGATATGATTTTTGTTTTTATTTTATTTTATTTTATTATTAAATTAGTTAGGCTATTTTTAGTAAACCCCATGTATATAAATAGAGGTATTTTGTTCTTTGAAAGGGGGATTTTTGGGTATTCCTACTTTAATTTGGAATTGAATTATTCTCTCTTTTCCTATCTCCATTGGAATGAAATTATTTTCTTTTCTCTTTCAATTATGTAGGAATTTTGTCCATTTTATTTCAATTTCTTTGTTTTTCTAAATTCGTCCAATTGCTTTTTGCCCTTCCGTTTTTTTATTGTTTTGCAATTAAGTTTTCATTATTCTTAATTTTGGCTTTAAAATTTATTTTGACTGCATTTTAGTCTTCCTTGAAGCTGTGCATTTTGGAAGGTAGGGATTATTTCCCTTTTGGTCCCTCTTTGTTATTCGCACATTCAAATTGGTCCATTTCCTTTTATTTATTTTTTATTTGCCCCAAAATTTTGCTTTAAGGTTCGATTTAATCTTTTTTTATTTTTGCTATTTTATTATCAAATTAACTAATTTAATATATTATTGCTATTATTATTATATTTCTATTTATATTTATTTTGTTATTCTAATACTATTATTATTTATCTAATTTTATTTATCTATTTATATTTCTACTATTACTATATTTCTATTTCTATTTATATACTAATATTATTTTCATTATTATTTTTCTTATTTATGTTTTTTACTCTTGTTATTAACATTTTATTTTTTATTTATATCGTGTTGTTATTCATTTATTTATGTCCTCTTATATGATTTTAAAACTTTTATTATTATTATTATTATTATTATTATTATTATTATTATTATTATTATTATATTTCTATGTATTATATTTCTATTTATATTTATGTATTAATATCATTATTTTTTATTTTTTATATTATTATTATTATAATTATTATTACTATTAGTACTATTATTTATTATTATTATTATTACTATTATTATTATTTATAATAGTAATAATTATTTTTAAAACCATTTTACTTAATATTTTTTATTTATACGTTATTCAGCCTACTTTAAATTTTTAATTAAATTTTATTAGTATTTTTGTTATTTCATTTACTATCCCTTTGTTCATATTTATTTTTTTGGCCTCATTATTATTATTCCGTTATATATATATATTTATTTTAATACTTTTGCATGTTATATATTACATCTTTTTTTGTGTGTGTGTTTACTTATTTACTTATTATCATTATCCTTACTTTTAG
This sequence comes from Gossypium arboreum, assembly GCF_025698485.1. Classification (NCBI taxonomy): domain Eukaryota; kingdom Viridiplantae; phylum Streptophyta; class Magnoliopsida; order Malvales; family Malvaceae; genus Gossypium; species Gossypium arboreum. The sequence goes on along the minus strand of NC_069072.1, from coordinate 10,510,840 downwards.
ACATTTTTATGATCATCTTATTATTCATTTACCTAATCCTTTTAAGCTTTAGATTACTTATTATTTATATTAATATTATCATTATCATTATTATTATTATTATTATTTAGAGTATTTTACATAGTATCTATTTATTGGTTTATTTCCGTGTTCTATTTTTTAGTTTTTACCTATTATTTTTTTTCCTTTTATAGTTTCTTTGTTTTATTTCTTTATTCCATTTTATTTTCGTCATTGTTATTACCATTCGCTTTACGCATTTGTTATTCTGGTATGCATCTTAGTATCGTAATTTTTTCATCAAATTGCATTACATTAACCTTCACCCGATTCATGAAATTTTGTTTTAAAATAAAGGCAATATTCCGTATTTAGAAATTCGAGAAATTGTGCCCTAACGTATTGGGTTTCAGTTTCTTCGTTTGATATAAATAACCGAATACCTTTTTGAAATTGAAACACATGAATTTCAAATAAGAAGATTATTCTTGAGAATTCGAGATGTTGTGTCCTAACTTACTAGGTGTGACATTTTGTTGTCTCGAGGTAAGAATTTCTAAGAAACAAAAGACAATATCATTCTCAAAGGTTTCAAATGTCGTGTCCTAACTCACTGGGTGTGACATTTTATTTCTTCGAAATAAGAAGTCCTAGCATCATCCAATTTGATTTATTCAAGTTTTCTTTTAAATAAAAGGATCGTAGTTTAAAATCTTTTCAATTTTTTGACATTAAGACATAAGTTATTCAATTAGGTACCAATTTTGGGCGTTACGAGAGTGCTAATCCTTCCCCGTACGTAACCGACTCCCGAACCTATTTTCTTGAATTTCGTAGGCCAAAATCGATGTTTTAATAAAACAAAATGTTTTACAATGTGATCCGATCACACGTAAACAAAAAAAATTGATGACGACTCCATTTTTCGTTTTAAAGTCGACCCCTGTTTTTCAAAATAAAAATGGTTTCGACAATTATTTAAGTTCAAACTGATGACAAGTGGCACTATAAGAATGTTTACACTGCGAGAAAGACAACTTACTTCAGTAGATAATCTAAATGGTCCGTAATCCTATAAAAGAATCAAAGTGAACATTTGAGTCAAATGCTTAGAAGGATTATTATGTCGTCTACAATTTTAATTAGGGAGATGACTAGTCTTGGCTATTGGAGTAGTTAACTCCATGGGTAGAGACATAGATGTACTCATTAGAATAATGATACATTAGACTGGACTCAAGTTCAATTAATTCTGAATCCATTTGTGAATTAATTCACTTGTGACGTTCTTGGTGTGACTTAACTAAATCCTGAGTTAGTCATTGACCATGCGTTTGTAACTCATGTGCTTTGATATAAGTGGAGAATTATGCTCTAAAGATTATTGAGCCGATAGTAGGTATATTGAGTACATGACTTGTGTATGACATGGCTTTACTAGCAACAATGGAATTCATAGCTCGATTAAAGAGTTAATGATATCCTCTTGCTAGTATTGTGTGGATTGATAAATAAGGAACGTGACCATGAATTGCTTGTTCTCAAACGATCAATTTAACACAGTCATTAGTTGACAGTGATTATATTAATCATTAAGAAGACACAATGGTGACAATGAGATAAAACAGGATTGTATTGAGTGAATGAATTTAACTCAAAGGAATCAAGGATATCATATGAGGATAACACACATATGACGAGGTCATTGGACAAAATAGTTTGATGAATTACTTTCTTAAAGAGTATACAATAAAGAGTTTTCAATCATGGTACTTCTTATGGATTGACTCCATAATTAAGTAAATTGCAAATTACCAGAACGATGCTTTTGGAAGTAATTGCAATTAACTCGAGCCTAATTGTATATGACCGATTGGTCCCTCCACTAGCTCAACAAAAGCTCAATCGGACTACATTTGAATTAGAAGAAAATTCTACGACTTTGGAAATAATTTATTTGATTTTATTTATTTGATGTGAAATTAAATTAGATGATCGTATGAATTGTTCAATTAGAGAATTTGATTAAAGAATTTTCTTAAAAAATTAATTTGGAAACTCTTAGTGATTTTTGGGAAAATTAATTTTAATCAAGTAAAATTAAATTAATCAAATTAATTAAAATAAATATGATATTTTTGGAAATTAATTTTCAAGTCAGACAATTGGCTTGATGGGTAATTGAACTTGAAAATTGGACTCGAGATCGAAAATTGACTTTAAAAACCAAAAGTCGATATCGAAACCCAAAAATTGGTTGAACCGGGTCCTGTTAAATGATATTTAAGCTAAAGACGATGGTCAAACGTTAAATGATCATCGGTTCATGTGGAGCCTTGAGAATAAAGATTCACAAACTGATTGGATGTAACTGATCTACCGCAATTCGTTGCAGTATATTAAACTACTTTTCATACTTAAGGAGCTCACATAGAAGCAGTTTCATTATGTTTTACTTAGTTTTTCACTTTTAGTTCTCGAATAATAAATAGTGTGATTTGAGCTATTTATATTACCTAAAGGAAGGCTAACATATTTGGTGAGTGTACAAGACATCCTTCGGAGGCACGAGAACATGAAACTAGTCGCCATGTTGCAACACGGAGGGTCAACGTCACAACATAGTGAGAATGATACCCAAAAGAGCAAGACTGTAACATTCTGAAATTGGGGTTAGAAGAATTAAGATTCATAAGTGAGTCATTGGTTTCATATAGACTCTTATGTTTTTCTTTTATTTTAAGGTTAATGATGAGCATAGTGGTTTAGTGGTTAAGTATTAGTGTTCCTTTAGGTCTTAGGTTTGAATCCTAATGTGCGCTAAGTGGGAGTTGTTTTTATTTTTAGCTTTGATTATATTTAAAAAAGAAAAAAGAAATCTGATTGGTGTTGTTAAATATTAACTAAATTATTTTACATTATTCTTAATTAATTTATTTACTAGTTTAGTTTAAAAGAAAAGAAAAGAAAAGAATCTTAACTTTTTCCAAGTTTCCAATTTCTCACATAAATATCCCTCATTCTTGGGTTGACAATTTTTTTCTTTTTGGTTTTCCTTCTCTGCCATTGCATTTTCTTTTCGGTTTCTTTTGCTATTGGAATTCTAAGGGTTTTGTGCCATTTAGGTGATGCGTTGAAGTTTTAACCACTATCACTTCTTTAAAGTCTCAACTATTTTTCCACATTTGTTTTCGAGTGTCAAGTTTTTGAAGAAGGTAGGTGTTTTCTTTTGGGTTTAGTGATCGGTTGTTTTCTTTTCTGTTATATTATTTAGTCGAAGTTTTGATAGGTTAGTGTGTTTGTGAATTGAGATTTCAGTTGGTTGAGTATAGACAATTTGATCGATTTCTGGGGTTTGGAGTCGCGTCTTTAGGTGTGTTTCTTGAACACTCGTAATTAGGGATGATTATTATTGTTAATTTCATCTTTTACAGCAATGTTTGGAATGGTTTTTGAGCCACGCGAACAAGCACACAAGTGTGTGTCGCTCAGAGATTAAGTAAATTTATGAGTCACACGGCCTGGGGTGTGTCACACGAGCTGGCCACATAACTGTATGACCCCTATAGGAAAATATTTGTTGATTGCGCATAGGTGTGCCACTCAGTCACATGGCTGTCTTGAAAACCCTAACCCTTATGTCTCGAGACATGGACCATGTCTTGAAACCCTGGACTGATTTTTCACTAATTTAGCTTCAATGTTTTATGTCTTGAAACAATGTCACCAAATCACAATAGTACCTCGATATTTTAGAGTTTGTGTGCATGTGTGCATATGTTTTTTTTTTTTAATTTTAAATTTTAAGTTAAAGTGAAACTAGAAACATAGGAAATATTCAAGTACCAATAACATCTGAAAATTTCATCATCGGCCAGGTGTGATAGCTTATTTATTGCGTAATTATTACATAAATTTTAAATAATAAGGCATTAGGTAGCCTTCAAATAACAAGGCCATGTGATTTTTTTAGTTAAGTTGGGTGATAATTTTCACCTTTGTTAAATGTCACTTGTGTTACTCAACTTTAATTATTTTTATTCTAATTTTGTTTTCACTTAACTACCACATATTACAAGTGGTTTGGAATAAAAAACTATAAATGTTTTTGTTTTAAACCCAAAAATTGCAAACACAAGGTTTAGTTATTATATGCTAGATCATATATATATTCTTTGTCTACCTTCTTCTTCTCTCATATTTGTCTTGCTTCGATTTTTTATTTTAAATATTATTTAATTTGGCTTTTACTCTAACTTGGAATGAATTTTAAAGTTTATAATATTTTTCTTGAATTTTAAAATTTAAATATGATTTTAGAAATTTTACTAATATTATGTGAGAATCGACTTGTAAAAACAACGAAATAGAAAAGAAAGAGAAGATCGAACACAAATGTTTACATGGAAAACTCCCCCGAAGAGGATAAAAACCATGGGTAAAGAAAAATTCACTAATTCGGCAAACCAATGAAGAGTACAAGATGGAGAAAATAAAACATAAAAGAGCAAAATCCAAAACTCGAATACAAAGCTCTCTAAAAAACTCTCTCCAAAATTCTTCATCAAATCTCACATAAGAGATATTCTATGAACTCTTTCAAGTAGAGTTACCAAGACCTTTTAAATAGCTAATACTAAAATCCTAATATGACTAAAATATTTCTAGATTAATCAGAATTCAACTGGGAAAAGATAACAAACTTTAACTAGGAGAAGAAACTTAGTTTTTGAGGGAAACATGTCACAATGTCCCCATTTGCATCATCATGACATCGTCTGTTGTCGTAACATCGAGAAGCTTCTCGTTGTGATGTCACTGACTGAATTTGGTGTTGCAATACTGAAGTCATTGTGTAATAGCCCATTTTTCAATGGTGTCGAAAATAGTAGTTTCAGGGCCACAAACCTGACGAGTAAATTCATAAATATTATTATTTAATATTTACGAATCTAATATAGTATTAAAACAATTTTTTATATTGGCAATTTATGTTATTCAAATGAACAATTAGGTTCAAGTGGTATGACTCTAAAGTCAAGTGGTTTTAGAAAATAAGGTATCAGGACCTCATTTCTATAAACCAAGCCATAAATATTTTTATAAATATTTACAGAGTGTTATTTAGGTTGTATTAAAGTTTCGTTAAGAAATTTTAATGTTTAGTTGGTTAATTAAACAAAAAGGACTCGATCATAATAGTTGAAAAAGTCAATCGCTATTAGTTTAAATATGCTAATTGATTAAAGAATTATAATTAGATGGCCTTATTGAGTAAATTAGCCATCCTTAAAATAGTGGGACGGTTGGATGCTTTAATTTCTTTTAATTTAAATGCTTTAGATGTTGTTTTTTATTAAAATAAAGATTAAAGGTTAAAAATATAGAAAAACAAAGCTTTCTTCTTCAAATTTATTTGTTCTTCACCGAAACTTCATGGCAAGAAGAACCAAGGTTCGGCCATGCTTCAGTTCATCCATGGTAAGCTATTTTTCACCATTTTTTAATAATTTTTATGTTTTTGAGATCATTGCAACTAGGTTCAGCTAGCTCATACATTCGTTTTTGAAACTGTTAAAATTTTGAATGTTATCATTGATAAATCTATGTGATTTTAAATGTTAAATGATAAATTTGAAGTATTAGTTGTGATTTATAAGTATTTTTTAAGTGATTTTGATGAATTTTACGATTAGGGATTAAATTGTTAAAATAGTAAAAATACAAGGACTTGGTTTGAAATTGATGCAAAAATAGGCTGAAATGGAAGCTTTCACTATTCGGTTGGTATGAATTTGCAATAAAAATGGTTAATTTACATGTTTCAGACTAAGGGACTAAATTGAATAAAAGTAATGTAACACCCCAAACCCGGCCTAGACTTTATGCCGAATTTGGTGATGTCACATGATAGGGCCTTTAAGGAAACCGTGTTGTCACGATGAAACCATTTTTGCTTAATTACTTCTCTTTATCTCACATTAGTTTCAAGAACGTTTTACTAATTTAATTGATTGTTTCAAAACATAACTAATTGTGGAAGCTTTTTAAAACAATTTAAGTAATCATGGTTTAAGAGAAATCATTTGTTCGTTTTTAAAACCTAATTTTTCCTATTGCTAACAGTTATAATCCATAAAAATAAATGAAACCAAATTTAAGCAAACGGTCCAAAAAGTCCAATTTACATAAAAAATAACCCAGAAAATAATTAACAAATAGAGACAAAATCTGGAATTAAATACAGTTTAAAATACGTGTGACCACCGTCGAGTCCTCCGCTGCACCGATCCGTCAAATCTAGGGATTACCTGTGCACATTAAACAAAAGGGTGAGTTTACGTAAACTCAGTGTGTAATCCCGCAAAAAACAATCAATCAGTATACAATCATACTCAGTCTGGGCCTTAGCCCTTTTCAGTATCAATGGCAGATGGGCCTTAGCCCATTACAGTATCAGTACAGATATGCAAAAAATCCTACCCAACCAGCCTCTACACACCATCTCCATCCAACCCAACACTCTATGTGGGGATTAAATCAACCCACCCATCCCTACACTCAAGATAGTACTGAATGCGACACAAAACAATAATTTGCAGCTGAGCTGCCAGTATATTAGGCTTATGAGCCTTTCAGTACACTTCCTCCAAATATCATCATCCCAACCCGATGCAATACAAACATACAATATGTCATGCTTTTATGCAACCATCAGTCAAACGTATACATATATAAACCAGTAATCATGCATTATTATTCATGCATCACATACATTTAGATCATACATTTAAGGGTCTAGATAACGCTTACCGAACCTATAGTGGGTTTACAGTCTACTTGAGCAATCCGTGCAACTTTAGAAGACATTTCAGTAAAATGGGCTCACACTCCCATATGGCCTGCACGTATGGGCCTACATGCCCGTGTGGCCCATACAACCCAAATTTGCCACACAGCCTGGCCCAAATTCCCACACGCTCATGTGGTCTACTGGTGTGAACCCACACGCCTGTGTGGCCCACATGACCCAAAATCAGTCCAGCTCTTGTGTAGCACATGGCCTACCTGACCTTCACACGACCGTATCTTGTGCGCACGGCCTGGCCTTATCTATCACACGCCTATGTTATGTCACACGGCCTACCACACGGGCGACCACAAGCCCGTGTGGCGTTGATAGTGAGGTTTTTGACTTTTTTGAAACCTCGTTTTCTATGCAATCGGGTACACAGCTGGTTTTGATTGAAGCTAAGACGAACCTTGAGCTTTCCTGAACCTACATTTGCCCAAAACTAATCAGTTAAACACTTAATCGTCGAATTAAAACCAACCCAAATGAATTACTCAATCAAGGAGCGATTGGAACTTACCCCTAACGCTTCAAATTTGATTTGCTAACAAAGCAGTACGAGAAGGGTCTTGATCTTAGAGGTACGATGCTGCCAAAACATCAGAATAAAAAACTGCAATCAAAACTTAGCATCATAATTCACAACCCATAAGAGATTACTTACCGAAATTACTCAAAAAACGGTCACAGATGGGGGGAAGAGAGTACGATTGCCGTCCAAAAAGGGATCAAAAGAATAGTGAAGAGAAATGAGATTTTCGGTTGGGAAAGGGAAAAATGAACAGTAGAATTTCCTTGGAGAGGAGAGAGAAAAATCGAAATTTTCAAAAAAGGTTGCCAGGTAAAATTGGATTCACCCAAAATCCCTTAATTCCCTCCCACTTTCACTCCCACAATCCCCCACTACATTTCCATTACTCAATATCCCTAATCAGCACAACTCTAGCCGAAACTAGGAGCAAAAATACAACCCTTGCCATCCCACAGAATCGAACCCAAGACCTCCCTCACACCAACACTCCACTTATGCACTAGACCAGCAGTCTTATTTTGTTACAAACTCACCAACAATTAAACTTAAGCCTTTCAAGCAAGGTTAAAGATTTCTTTATAAAAAATTCCAAAATTTGCCCAAGTCAGGGCTTGAACTTGGGACCTCACATGTACACCCAGAGCACTTAATCACTGAACCAGATACATAGTTTTCACACATTCATAAAACTAAAAATTAAAATTTTGAGGCGTTATAATTTTACCCCCTAAAAGAAAATTTTATCCTTGAAATTTACCTGATCAAAATAGATGAGGATACTGCAGACGCATCGCATCCTCAAGCTCCTACGTGGCCTCTTTAGTGCTATGATTACTCCACAGAACCTTCACTAATGGGATAGACTTCCTTCAAAGAACCTTTACATTATGATCCAGAATCTGAACCTGCTCCTCCTCGAAAGTCAAATCTGGCCTAACCTCTATCTCCTCAACAGGGACAATATGCGTGGGATCAGAGTGGTAGCGCCTCAATATTGAGACGTGGAACACATCATGAATACGGTCTAACTCTAGAGGTAGCTCCAACTGATAAGCGACTGGTGCCACTCACTTCAGAATACGGTACGAACTAATAAACTTAAGGCTCAGTTTGCCCTTACGATTGAACCTCAGAATATTTTTCCACGACAAGACCTTGAGAAATACGGAGTCCCCCACAGAATACTCCTCTCATGTTTCTTTAGATCTACATAAGATTTTTGTCTGTTCGATGCCGTTTTTAATCGGTCTCTAATCAACCTAACCTTACCCTCAGTTTGAGAAACCAACTCAGGACCTAGAACACATCATTCACCTAACTCAGTTTAACACAAGGGAGTGCGACACTTACGGCCATACAGAGCCTCGTAAGATGCCATCTAGATGTTAGACTGGAAGCTATTATTATAAACAAACTCCTCTAATGGCAGATACTCCTCCCAACCACTTTAGAAATCAATAACACAGCTCCTCAACATGTCCTCCAGTATCTGAATCACCCTCTCAGATTGACCATCGATCTGAGGATGGAACGCAGTACTGAAGTCCAACCTTGAACCTAGAGCGTCATGTAACTTTTTCTAAAATCGAGACATGAAGCGAGGATCTCTATCGGAGATGATCGAAACTGGTACCCCATGCAGTCTCACTATCTCTGAAATATAAAGCTTTACCAACTTCTGCAGAGAATAATCAACACGAACAGGTATGAAGTGAACGGACTTGGTCAATCGATCCATGATGACCCATAGTGAATCCTTTTTAGTGGGTGTTAGGAGCAACCCTCTTGTAAAGCCCATAGTTACACGCTCCCACTTCTAGAAAGGAATCTTAACCGGTTGTAGCAAACCTGAAGGTAACTGATGCTCAGTCTTAACTTACTAGCATGTCAAGCATCTAGCCACAAAATCAGTAACCTTTTGCTTCAATCCTAGTCACCAATACAACTGACGAAGGTCTCGATACATCTTATTTTTGCTAGGATGCATAGAATAAGGGCTATCATGCACCTCTCTCAGTATAGACTGCTTCAAATCAGTATCATTTGGAACACAGATCCTTCCACGGAAATAGAGTACCCCATCACTGTTCAGTCTAAAATCCGTAATACCACCACTCTCAACCTGACTGAACTAAAGACCCAGTGACTCATCACCCAACTGTTTAACCTTAATCTACTCAATCCAAGTAGATTTGACTAGCAGCTCAGCCAACAAACTCTCTTCGTCGAACAGGCTAAGCCGGGCAAACATTGCTCTCAGATCAGTTATAGCCCTATGACTCAAAGCATTAGCCACCATCTTGGTTTTGCCAGGATGATACTCAATAGTACAGTCGTAATCCTTAAGTAGCTCAACCCATCTACGATACCTAAGATTAAGCTCATTTTGAGTAAGGAGATACTTAAGGCTTTTGTGATCGGTGTAGAAGATACACTTCTCATTGTAAAGATAATGTTTTTAGATTTTCAGTACAAATACCATAGCGGCTCCAAATCATGCGTCAGATAGTTCGCCTCATGAGTCTTAAGCTGACGAGACGCATACGCTACCACCTTACCATCCTGCATGAACACACATCCCAAACTGACATGTGATGCATCACTATAAACCATGAACTCCTTTCCAGATTCTGGCAGTATCAGAACAGAAGCCTCAGTCAACACAGTCTTGAACTTATCGAAACTCTCTTGCTGCGCATTAGACCAGACAAACAGTACATCCTTACGTAACGACTTAGTTAAGGGTGAGTGAGAACCCTTCCACAAATTGCAGATAATAACCTGCCAACCCCAAAAAGCTATGGATCTCAGACACATTCTTAGGCTGCTTCCAATCCAAAACTGTAACACCCCTCACCCGTATCCAACACCGGGATAGGGTTCAAGGCGTTACCGGACTTAAACATTCATAACATGCAAAATCGAGCCACAAAATTATCACCAAAAATTAAAACATCTAGAACACATGCATATCGTCCCTTATATAGGTCTTCGAAACCTATAACATACATTGAGGTGGTTTGGGACTAAACCAAGAACTTTGAAAATCTTTGGGCAACTTAACTAAATTTTCTTGCTTCGAAGAGTCACACGCTCGTGTGGATTGGGCCGTGTGGTCACACACGTCCGTGTGGCTTGGGACATGCCCGTGTCCTGTACCCTTGGAGTTTTCTGTCCATTTGGTTATGAACAAGTTAGGGTCACACGGCCAAGGCACATACCCGTGTGCTTAAGCCGTATGTCACACACGGCCTACACACACGTCCATGTATCTATCCGTGTGGGCAATTTCAAGGCTATTTTCCAAGCCAATTGTCACCCTTAATTACCTACATACACTTATACATTTCATAGCAATTGACATGGCATATTTGAGTAATTATATATATCCACAATCAAGACACAAGCATGACATTCTCATAACAACACATAACATATTACCAACCATGCATGGCAAACAAGCAAATGCACATCATCAATATCAGACATAACATGAATAGCTAGATTTATAAGTCAGAATCATTAGCTCACTAAAGACCAATATATTTGGCCAAATTATAATAGCACATGTTATAAAACTAGGTTCCTATACATGCCACTCACTTGATAATTCTAGCATATTTGTTTATACTCTCAAGGTGTTGGCTTGATAGTGTGATGCTGGCTCCTGCGATCTCCAACCCCGAGCTAACCTGACAACACTAAAAGAAATGGAAAGGAGGGGGTAATTTTTACGCTTAGTAAGCTCGCATGAAAATAATAAGCAATTTACTAACATGCTTTCCATAGTAAAACTATCCTAATTGTACATTTACACATGTTCTGGTTAAGCTATTTTCTTGAATCCCAATCACTAAATCATTTATATCTAGAGCTACGGAACTTCAAATTAAGATTTGTAAATTTTTCCAGAAACTAGACTCATATATATTTCTACCATAAAATGTTCAGAATTTTTGGTCCAGCCAATAAGTACAGTTTATTATTTAAAGTATCCCCTATTTTGCTGTTTGACAGCTTCGACCTTTCTTCACTAAAATTTAATTATCTCATAGTACGAGACTCGGATAATGTTTCTGTCTCTTTCTCCTGAAAGCAGACTCATTAAGTATTTCATTAATATGAATTTTAACTCATAATTTTTTTTTTCAATTTCTAGTGATTTTCCAAAATTGAGACAGGGGAGTCTGGAATCACTCCGACTCTGTTTCACAAGAATTCAAATATCTCATGATACAAAATTCTTTTGCTTTCACCGTTTCTTTATATGAAACTAGACTCATTAAGCTTTAGTTTCATATTTTATTAAGCTTTTAACTTAATTTACACTATTTTTAGTGGATTTTCAAATTCGAACCAATGTTGCTGTCTAAATCTGTTTTGGTACAATATAATAATCACTATCATAAGATCATTTCCAACTATCATAAACTTACCATTTCATGGATACCTTACTCATTTTTCACAATGGAGCTCAATAATAATAATGATAATATTACTTACATTTCCTTTTCCACACGTTACCTTTACGACTTACCAACTTGTCCATCTAAGGAACGGCATACGGATTTGAGTACATCGTGATCTGAAGCCTGAAGTCTAGCTGAAGCACATAAGTGCTAAACAGAAGCCCGAAGGCTAACTGAAGCACACAAGACTGAAGCACTCAAGTGCTAAACGGAAGCTTAGTACAATCAAGCACACAAGTGCTAAATGAAGCCCTAGGCTAATCAAGCTCATCGAGTGAATCGAAACCCAAAAAGGGTTAACTGAAACTCATATGAGTTAACGAAAGCTTGTAAGATCTAAACGGAAAGCAAACACTAGAATTCGCAAAAAAATTTGAATCTCGGTTTACTTGGGTAATTTACCGTCAATTTATCTTTTTCACTAAACGATCGTACTTATTTCCTGCGTTCCGTTCCTCCGTAATACTCAGTTCAATTTCGTAACTTTTGTACATAATTTACTTATTTTCAAAAATTAACATACATAAATATTAATCACTATTCATAAAATAATATTGAAATTTAATAATTTAACCGTACAAACTTACCTCGGATCCAAAAATGGCAATTTACCATTCTAGTCCATAACCTTGTATTTTCCTGATTTAAGCGCAAATATCGATTTCCTTGATATATAATATCACAAGTCACACTATTCATGTGGGTCTAAAAATCATTTTTTTACAAATTTATATTTTGACCCCTAAACTTTTTCATATTTGTACTTTTGCCCCAAGGTTCGGAAATTAAACTTCTTCCTATTTTTTTATGTTTTATGACATGCTAATCATTTTTCCATTCTATGGAAAGATCAAATTCTTATGTTTTATGACATGCTAATCATTTTTCCATTCTATGGAAACATCAAATTCTTACTCTAACATGGGCTTATGAACATTAGGTATTTTTATCGATTATGTCATTTTACTCGTTTTCACATAAAATCGCTTAGCAAAAGTTGTTTAACACAATTTCAAGCTTCATATTCTACCATTAAACATCAAAATACATGCATACCATTCATGGGTAAATTTTTAAACATAAATCCTAACTCAAAATAATGGTAGAAATGAGCAAATCATGTTACCGAGATTTCAAAAATACATAGAACATTAAAAATGGAGCTCGAAATCACTTACAATTAAGCTTGGAAGCTTGGCTAAACCCTAACCATGGCTGCTCTTGGTACATTCTGCTGTAGCAAGAAGAAAGGGACACATTTGGGGTTTAAAATTTGTCTTTTAATTCATTTTACCCCTAAATGACCAAAATGCCCTTTTTACTATTCTTTTAAAATTTACCCAACCAAGGTCATTTTTGTCCAACAAGTTATACAATGGTTTAATTATCATTTAAGGACCTCCCATTTAAAATTTCATGACAATTAGACACCTCTAACATATAAAACTCAACTTTTTCACTTTTTACAATTTAGTCCTTTTTACTAAATTGAGTACCCAAATGTCAAAATTTTCGAACAAAATTTTCATGAAATTATTCCGTGGAACTGTAGACCATAAAAATATAATAAAAATAAAATTTTCTCATCGAATTTGTGGTCCTGAAACCACTGTTCCGATTAAGCCCAAAATCGGGATGTTACAAAAATAACTTTTATCTTCCGAGGATCGACTCGAATCCCCTTAACAGAAACCACGCGACCTAGAAATGTTACTTCACGTAACCAGAACTAACACTTGCTGAACTTAGCATAGAGCTACTTTTTCCTTAAAATTTGAAGAACAATCCTAAGGTGCTCGTCATGCTCATCCTCAGTCATCGAATAAACCAATATGTCGTTGATGAACACCACCACAAACCAATCCAGATAGGGCTGAAATAATCGGTTCATCAGGTCCATGAAAGCTGCTGGTGCATTAGTCAGTCCAAAAGGCATCACTAGGAACTCGTAATGGCCATAACGAGTCCTAAACGCTGTCTTATATACATCAGCCTCCTTAACCCTCAACTGATGATACCAAGAACATAAGTCAATCTTGAAGAACACAGACGCCCCTCAGAACTGGTCAAACAAATCATCAATTCTCGAAAGTGGATACTTGTTCTTGACGGTCAACTTATTCAGTTGCTAGTAGTCAATATACATCCTCATAGATCCATCTTTTTTCTTAATATACAGCACCGGTGCTTTCTACGAGGACACACTAGGGCGGACGAACCCATGATCTGACAACTCTTGAATTTGAGCCTTAAGCTCTATAAGCTCCTTCGGTGCCATTCGATAGAGAGCGATAGACATCGGAGCTGTACCAGAAAAATGCTCAATCCCAAACTCCACTTCACGATTAGGAGGTAACCCCGGTAGCTCTTTAGGAAAAACATCTGAAAAATCCTTTACGGTTCTAATGTCCTTAATAGTAAAGTCCCCAGAATCAGAAACATTATATAGGCCAAAAATGCCTCACATCCTTTACGAACCAATTTTTCCACCACCAGCATAAAAATCATATTAGGCAAATAATTTCGACGTTCTCCAATTAAAACTACCTCATTATCCTCCTCAGTCATCAATACGACCCTCTTAGTTGTACAGTCCAAACTGACGCGGTGCTTGACTAACCAGTCCATCCCCAGTATCATATCGAACTCCCCAAGTAAAAGCCCCATCAGATCAGCCAGAAATATCGTCCCTTGAACCTCTAGTGGAATATCTCTAAACAGTTTGTTAACCCGAACCAATTACCCTAACAATCTTAGTACAGTGACCTCACTCGCAGTGCTTTCAACCAATAACCACAGTTTTTTAGAAATAGAACAGGCTATATAGGAATGAGTAGATCCAATTTCTATCAATGCAGTGAAGACACATCATAAATAAGAAATGTACCCGTGATGACGTCTGGAGCACCTCTGTCCTCTCTGCGATGTGCAGCATATACAGAGTAGACTATCTTGCCTCAGTCTGTCCAGCACCTCTACCAGTGCTCCCTACCTGTGGCCCATATCATTACCACCCCTGGCTTAACCACGGCCTCTCGGTGGCTACTGTGTTACCCTCTGTGGCTGCACAGTACAGCACTCTAAGCTAGCATCTGATCTGCCCTCAATGAACACTCCTTACTACGGTGATCCAATGACCCACATCTCAAGCAAGCACCAGTCCTCCTCCAACACTCACTCTGATGGCGTCTACTACAGTCGACACATGGCTGCGGTCCAGTAGCAATAATAGAGGGCCCAGCTCGAACTGGCCCATCAGGTCTGACCTTTTTCTTAGGCCTCAGTATAGAACTCAAGAGCTTTAAGTCCCTCTTGTTCCTACCTCTCTATATCACTGTTTTGGCACTCAACACGCTTAACCTCCTCAGTGATCTTCGTCTTTTCCACCAGTGTAGAGAAATCACGCTCCCTCTGCGAAGCTATCAGGACTCTCAGGTTATCTCGCCATCCTCAAAGCGAACACATCGCTCATACTCAGTTGTCACTATACCTCGCGCATAACGGCCCGGTCGCAGAAATTTAGCCTCATACTCGGCCATTGATCGGTTTTATTGTGTCAGATTCAGGAATTCTCTCATATGAGCGTCCACATAACTGGCTCCCACATATTTCCCCTGGAAGGCAATCTTAAAGAAATCCCAGGTCAGACGTTCGGGCTGAGTACCCCTCTTAACAGTAAACCACCACTGATAAGCCTCATCTCGCAACAGAGAGACTGCACACTTTAATTTCTGCTCAGCAGTACAATCTAAGTCATCCATAATCTGCTCCATAGCCTCTATCCAGTACTCGGCCACATTTGGTGCGACTCCAGTGACACCCCTAAAAAGCTCAACTTTATTGGACTGGAGTCGTTTTGTACCTGACCTAAGCCCCCAGATCCAGCGTTGGGCCCAACGACCCTCTCCAAAATTCTGAGCATAGCCTGGGACAATGCATCATCCCTAGCTAAGTGATCAAGAGTCCCAGTCTCAGTAACAGGCGACACCGGTGTCTCACTCATGTTCAAATTCGATATATTACCCAAGAAAGAAGACTCAACTCGAGCCCCTTTACGGCCTCTACCTCAGCCTCTAGTACCCCATCTGTGGATACCTCGTGTGCTTATTATCTAATCAAATTTATCTGTGTTAAGAGTTTTATGAATCAATTACAATTCAATAATTATTAGCAGATGTTTTATGTAAACAGTTTCAGTAATTCAGAGTGATTTTCATAAATTGCAGTCTCTTTCAATTTTGCTACAGTTTTAGTATACACTAATTAAAGTGTTTTCAATACAGCATACTACCTATAGTAATTTCAGAATATCATAGCATTTTCAATTAAAGCATATATCAGTTTCAAAGTACTTACAAGATCGGCACCAAAGACTCGGAGTACCATATACTTAGTAAAATCATTTCAAATTATTTTAAGAATCAATTCTTCAAAAACCAATTAAAACGCATAATCCACAGCCGAGTTTTGCAACTCAACTCTGATACCACTAAATGTAACACCCCAAACCCGGCCTAGACGTTATGGCTGAATCTGGCGATGTCACATGATAGGGTGTTTAAGAAAATCGTGTTGTCGCGATGAAACCATTTTCGCTTAATTTCTTCTCTTTATCTGACATTAGTTTCAAGAACGTTTCACTTATTTAATTGATTGTTTCAAAACGTAACTCGTTGAGGAAGCTTTTTAAAATAATTTAAGTAATCGTGGTTTAAGAGAAATCATTTGTTCGTTTTGAAAACCCAATTTTCCCTATTGCGAACAGTTATAATCTATAAAAATAAATGAAACCAAATTTAAGCAAACAGTCCAAGAAGTCCAATTTACATAAAAAATAACCTAGAAAATAATTAAGAAATAGATACCAAATCTGGAATTAAATACAGTTTAAAATACGTGTGGCCACCGTCGAGTCCTCCGTTGCACCAATCCGTCAAGTCTGGGGATCACCTGTGCACATTAAACAAAAGGTTGAGTTTACGTAAACTCAGTATGTAATCCCATAGAAAACAAGCAATCAGTATACAATCTACTCAGTCTGGGCCTTAGCCCTTTTCAGTATCAGTGGCAGATGGGCCTTAGCCCATTATAGTATCAGTATAAATATGTACACAATCCTACCCAACTAGTCTCTACACACCATCTCCGTCCAACCCTACACTCCATGTGGGAATTAAATCAACCCACCCATCCCTACACTCTAGATAGTACCAAATGCGGCACAAAACAGTAATTTGCAGCTGAGCTGCCAGTATGTTAGGCTTATGAGCCTTTCAGTACTCTTCTTCGAAATATCATCATCCCAACTCGATGCAATGTAAACATACATTATGCCATGCTTTTATGCAACAATCAGTCAAACATATACATATAAACCAGTAATCATGCATTATTATTCATGCATCACATACATTCAGATAATACATTTAGGGGTCTAGATAACGCTTACTGACCCTACAATGGGTTTACAATTGACTTGGGTTCCCCGTGCAACCTTAGAAGACATTTTGATAAAATGGGCTCACAAACCCGTGTGTCCCACACGGCCCAAATTTGCCTTGGCCGTGTGGATAACACGGCCTGGCCTAAAATCTCACACGCCCGTGTAGTTTACCGGTGTGAACCCACACGCCCCTAATCAGTTCAGCTCGTGTGTAGCACACAGCTTGCTTGACCATCTCAAGATCGTGTCTTGCGTGCACGGCCAGGCCTTGTAGATCACACGCCCGTGTTATGTCCCAAGGCCTACCACACGGGTGACCCCACGCCCGTGCGGCATTGACAGTGAGGTTTTCAGCTTTCGCAAAAACCTCGTTTCCTGTGCAATCGGGTACACACCTAGTTTTGATTGAAGCTAAGACGAACCCCGAGCCTTCTCGAACCTACATTTGCTCAAAACTACTCAGTTAAACACTTAATCATCAAATTAAAACCAACCCAGACGAATTACTCAATCAAGGAGTGATTGGAACTTACCTCTAACGCTTCAAATTCGATTTGCTAACGAAGTAGTACGAGAAGAGTCTTGATCTTAGAGGTATAATGCTGCCAAAACATCAGAATAAAAAACTCCAATCAAAACTTAGCACCATAATTCACAACCCACAAGAGACTACTTACCAAAGTTACTTAAAGAAACGTCACAGATAGGGGGAGGGAGTACGATTACCGTCCAAAAATGGATCAAAAAGAAGAGTGAAGAGAAATGAGAATTTCGGCTGGGGAAAGGGAAAAATAAACAGCAGAATTTCCTTTGGGAGGGAAGAGAAAAACTGAAATTTTTCAAAAAAGGTTGCCAGGTAAAATTGGATTTCACCCCAAATCCCTTAATTCCATATTACTTTCACTTCCACAATCCCCCACTACACATCCACTACTCAGAATTGAACCCAAGACCTCCCTCACACCAACACTCCACTTATCCACCAGACCAGTAGGCCCATTCTGTTACAAACTCACCAACAATTAAATTTAAGCCCTTTAAGCAATGTTAAGGCTTTCTTCATAAAAATACCAAAATTTTCCCAAGTCAGGGCTTGAACTTGGGACCTCACACATACACCCGAAACACTTAACCACTGAACCAGATACACAGTTGTCACACGTTTACAAATCCAAAAATTAAAATTTGGGGGCGTTACAAGTAAAATGTTAGGGGTAATTTTATTAAAATATAAAAAGACTAAATTGCATAAAAATGAATTATTTTTACTATATAAATTAATGAATTAAATAAAATTATTAATTTAGATCAAGAACGAGTGGAAAATAGAGGAGAACGGAAAATTACCAAATAGCCTTGGTATTTTGACATTTCTAGAATTTAGCTAAGTAAGTTCGTACGGTTTAGAATTTATCATCTGTAGGAATTGTTGAGTAGAATAATATAGTACAATATATATTCAATTGTTGATAATGGATGATTATTTGAGATCTATAATTGAATTTAACGCTCGATTTAGATTGTTCGTTGGATAAGGTACAGTTGTGATTCGGTGTGTTATGAGGGAGTTTGAGTGGAGATGGTTTTTGTATGATGTATATATTTAACTCAAGTAAACTGAGGTTCATCATTTATTGCTAACTCTCGTGTTATACTATTTGTTTGGTGTGTTTTGGAGGGACTAGCTCTTTTGAGCTTTGGTGTGTTTCGATTGGACTAGCTCTTATGGGTATTGGTGTATTTTGGAGGGATTAGCTCGTGTGAGCATCTGGTGTGTCTTGGAGGGATTGGCTCGTGTGAGCATCTAGTGTGTTTTGATTGGACTGAAGATGTACTTTTATCCGTAAGTCATTCATCAGATTGAAAATCTTGGTAAGGTAAATTGATGAGTAATTTTTGATGAATTTACTGTATATTTGATTTTGAATTGAACATTTGTAATCTATCGGTTGAGATGGTGGATGACAGAAACATATATGATTTATTTTTACATTTATACTTTGTCCTATGCAAATGAAATAAGTAAGAAAATGAAAGAAATGATAAGTATTCAAATGACTTATAACATGAAAACTTTAAAAAAGGAAAGAAAAGCAAATGTTAAATGAAGCTATGTCTATGTTCATGAAATTGATGATTTCAAGTGAGGTATTTCATGTTTAATGACTTAGTTTATGTTAATTCAAGTGAATTATTAAGTGATGCACTAACATGTGTTGTTGATGATGCTTAAGCTTGTGCCAAGCTACTGGTTAGATTGTATTATGTTTACTTTTAAAGTTATGAATTGAAATGGTAAGTGTCCAAACAAAAATATGCTTATGTTCATGAAAGGGTGGTAAGAATCAAAGTATATATTTTCTAATAAAATGGTTTATCATGTGGGTGATTTTTATGCTTATGTCTTGTATTATGCAAATGAAACAGGTAAGCAAAGGTAATGAAACGGTAAGTTTAGAGTTGAAATGTAATATGATGAAAAAGGGACTGATGAGTTGAATGATGTACTAATATGTGAAAAACTTACGTATGCTATGGATGAATTTACCTAGTTCATGAAAAAAACATACTAATTAGTGAATTGATGTTGTTACTTAAGTTTATGCTAAGTAAATGAAATGGAAAGTAAGTAAATGGAATGGTAAGAAAGTAAATGGAGTGGTTCATAGTATTATGAAAAGGTTAATGATTGAGTAACATGTTTTATAAATCTTATTATGTTAGGAATGAAAAATATATGTGATATTGACGAACTTACTCATTTATGGGTTGATGGTTATAAAGTTTGATAAACTTTGTGGAATTGGTATATGTTTATAATTACCCAATAAAGTTCATTATTAAAATGGTATATTATGTTTAAAGTTTATATAAGCTTACTAAGCATTCATTGCTTATGTGATTATTTTCCTTTACTTTCTAGATTATTACAAGCCCAATCAATTTGGAAGCTTGTCGGAGATCTATCATACTATTTAGAAATTATATCAGTAGATTTTGATGTTTTAAACAAGGTTATAATGGCATGTATAGGTGGATTTGTGCATAAATGATCTAGTTGTTGTTTTGGTATGTATAAGTGTCATTATGGTTAATGAACTTATGGTATTTTGATGGTTGGTGTAAATATGGTCAAGTTGATGCATAGTTTTATGACCAAAGTGGTAAGTTTGGCATGTTTGCAATTTGGTTAAATAAGGTACGCTTGAATATGGAATTTAGTTAAATGTGTTTGTATGAAAAATGACCAATTGGGTATATGTTTGTGTAGTTCAATGTGGTCAATTATGGTATAACTTGTATGAAATTAAATAGATATATATGGATGAGTTATGGTCAAATATGTATAAGTTAGGTATATGTGTTTGAGATGCATAAGAACAATGGTTCAAATGGTAAGTTACATTGACATGGTGTAAGTCAAGTATGGTATGTTTTGTAATGGTAGCAAGGTGACCAATTATGCACATGTGTAGTTAAGTGGAATGCTTGCTTTTGAGGTGTCTTATATGGCATATTGGTTGAATGAAATTAAGTTATTTGTATTGGCCATATTATGTATTTTTTTGGTATATTTATGATACCTTCGTCATATGTGCAAAATTTTTTTGGGAACAAGCTTGAAAGGAGTGATAGAAATGGCTTGATTTTGTCTAATTTCATGTCCACACGGCCTAAGACACGGACGTGTGTCTCAGCTGTGTGTGATACACGGCCATGCGACACAGCTGTGTGTCCTTTGTAGGCTTTAAAGGTTGCAAGTTAGGCAATTACATAGCCTAGCACATGGCCTGACCACACGGTCGTATGACCCCTACAGTTTAAATTTTTCTAACTTTTTCCTCAATGTTTCAAATGTTTTCGATTAGGTCCTGAATTATTTCCAAAGTGTTTTAGGGCCTCGAAGGCTCGATTAAAGGACGATATGCATGTGTATGAATGTACTTGTTATGCTTAATAAAATGTTTAGAAATGAATGTTTTGATGATACGATTTTATGGTAATGCTCCGTAACCTTATTTTGGCGACGGATATAGGTTAGGGGTGTTACACCTTGTGTCGTGATACGGGCTACCTAAAAGTGTCTGAAAATGCAAGGTACACTCCACAAATCTCCACCTTAACTTGTATTACCATACCTTCTTCTCTATGCCTCATCATTAGTCGAACTCGATCTTTACAAAATGTCAACCAAGCCCGAATCATTCTCGAACTTGGAAACTGAAAGACTCCTAGTCTTCAAATCAATGTTGTATAATGTAACCAGGGCCAGTGATACACAAACGGAGTGTGTTTTACAACATAGGAGAAAACATTGAGGAAATCAACTCCTTCCACTTAACTATCACCCTTTGTGACCAACCTTGTAACATCCCGCTCGACGAAGTGTAGTATTCAAGTATTGTTAATTAAACTAAGGCTTATAATATGACCCCTGAGTAGGGGAAGGGTTAGAAATTTATTAGTACTTAAGGTTTACGAATTTGCCCTTGGGCAAAACCTTGATTAAGGTGACCTTTGAGGTAGGGGTGTTCAATCGGTTAACCGACCCGAACTACTATTAACCAAATTAACCAACCCTTTTAAACGCTTAATCGTTAACATAACAGAAATTTTTTCAAAAAAAATTAACCGAACCAAAATTTTTCGGTTAATTCGGTTGATTAACCGAATTAATCAAAATTTATATATATATTTTTATTTTTGGTTAAAATAAGTACAAAATTATGTAAAAAAATTAACCAATCAATTAATTTATACTTCCAAAAAAATAACCAAATCAACCGACCCCCAACCGAATACTTATATATTATAATATTATTTATTAAGTTTGATCGGTTAACTGACAGATTTTGAACCGAATTAATTGTTAATCGAACTTCTAAAAAATTATTAACCGACCCCTAACGAATTAATTTGGTTAACCGACTAATTAACCAAATTCGGTTGGTTAACTGAATTAATTTGGTTTACTCAAAATTTACACACCCCTACTTTTGAGGTTTGGTGAATTATTCGATAAAGTATACGCCGCCCTAGTAGATAGATAAAATTAATGAGTCTTGTTGTTAAACCTTTAATCTGATAGGAATGATAAATATGTTATTATCTTATTATCTGATTAACTATTTAGTTGGCCTAATAAGGACTAGTCAAGATTGAACAAAATTTCTAGAAATGAAAGGACATGCCTTTAAGATGAGAGAGAAAATTATTAGTCACAGTACCAAAGGAAGGTTAGTGGAGAGAAATAAGATTTTCCACTAAGTTTTCCTTTCGTGTACACCTATATAAGGCAACCTTAGCTTCATAAGTAAGTTCTATACTTTCTTTGATAATTCATATTTCCTTTCAGTAATTCTCTATGCGTTTTCCGGGAAAGCATTAAAGCCAAGGCCTGTTTGAAGGATTAAAGCTCACTGTAATCAGCTAACTTCATCGTCATGAAACTTAGTAAATAACTATGAAACTCAAGCTGTTTTCGTGATTATTTATGGAACCCTATGGTTTCATGCTTTAGAGACAAACTAAAGACTAAGGGAAGGAAACTTCCAGATTCTAGATTTCCTGATTAAGTGTTCTTGAAAGTTTGTTTAGTTCTTTTAAAAAAAATGATTTGATAAGTTAATTATTTATGTTATGGCTCAAGAAACTCCCGAAAGCTCTCGAGACAAAGGCAAGGGACATGTTGTTTAGTCTCTATTATATCTTCTGGTGAGTTCCTTCATACCTCGTGTATGTGTTGTACATGTCTTGTTCAAGGTAAGCTTACTTATTTGGTGAAAGGTCTGGCTTTGAATGTTGAGGTAAGTGGCTTTGAATGTTGATGTAAGAAATGAAAAGGCCTTACTTCATGCTGAGTCATTACCTACTTTACTTTGAAAAAAGAACCATATGGTTAAAACAAAAGAAGCGAATTCATGACATTGCCTTCATTGCAAATATGCATTGAACTGGAAGATCGCGATACATGAATGATGTTATGTAGCCTTTGGTAAGGCAAGTGTAATGCAAACTAGATTTGCAAAACGTAACAGAGGAAAAAGAAACGAATGAACGTTACAATCTCTAAACACGAACTAGGGTTTTTTGCTAGCACGAAGGAGGTTGTCTGCATGAATGCATGGGCGGAGTATATGTGCCAAAATGAGTCATATTCTGTTTAAGTTTGTGTAAGTTTGGTATTCTCTAATAGGCGAGCTACATGAAGTTAGTCTGTGGGGTGTCTTTGCCAATGGTCGAACTATATGTCCCACAGAGTTGGGAAGAGTTCTTCTGTCTATGTGACATATAGATATTCTAATGTTCTCTTTGGAACCCACTAAGTTCTATGAACTTACTCCATTTATCTTCCCTTCTCAAGAGCACCGAAGAAGTAAAGGAATCCTCAAAGACTACGCTAGAGGATACATACTATGTGAGGCTTATAGTGATTTTGTATTATGCATGACAAATGACGGTGGCATCAAGACTTGAAAATTGAAAAACAATATTTTGTAAAAAATAAAAATGTATCCGTTAAACTGTGCTCTTTTCTTAAATCTTTAGAGCTTTTATGTTTTAAAAGTGTTTGAGCCTTTAAGCTTAAATGTTTTATATATTACTGCCATAGCAAGTACCTATTTGTTTTTGTAAACCTGAGGTTTCGTCAATTACATTTTTGAAAGGAAAAGATTTTAAGGCTGTAATGTACCATTCTTGGATCCTTCTTAATGGTCGGGAATGGGGCGCCACAAACCTTGCTTTAAACACCCTGCTTTATCCGAAACTGCTTCAATCTAAAATGTCTGATTCCATCGAACTTCTCGATATCAAAATTCGTTGCCGCCATCCCTGAATAGGTCAGTTGTGGAAATGTAACATTGCTCTTATACCAATTTGTTGGGGATCGACATATAAAAACAACGATATAGAAAAGGTAGAGAAGATTGGATACAAATATTTATGTGAAAAACTCCTCCAAAGAGGATAAAAACCATAGGTAAAGAAAACTTCACTAATTTGGTAAACCAACGAAGAGTACAAGATGGAGAAATGAAACCTAAAAGAGCAAAACCGAAAATCTGAATACAAAGCTCTTTCAAAAACTCTCCCCAAAATTCATCAAATCTCACATTAGAGATATTCTATGAACTCTCTAAAATAGGGTTATAAAGACCCTTTAAATAGGCTAATATTAAAGTTCTAATATGACTAAAATATCCTAGATTAATTAGAGTTTAACTGGAAAAAGATAACAAAGTTTAATTAGGAGAAGAAACTTAGTTTTTTTTTGTGGGAAACACGTCGTAACGTCCCCATTTGCGTCTTCTCAATGTCGGAAAGCTTCTCGTCATGACATTGTCGACTAACTTTGGGTTTGCATACTGAAGTCCTCATGTCGTAATACGGGCTACCTAAAAGTGTCTAAAAATGCGAGGCACACTCCACATATTGGGATTGCTTTCAACAGATTGAATTGTTTTTTTCATAACGCTTTCTTTGATTTTAAAAATCTACTAATATTGGGATTGCTTTCGACACATTGGAGTACCAAGATTTCATATTGCTTGTACTTGAATAATCTATTTTCAATAAAATATATATTATTTAGCAAATAAAAATAAAATTGTTGAAATTATATGTTAGAATTAAGTGACTCAAATTCTTATTTAAATAAAATACGATGGAAAATAAAATAAAAGTAAAATCCATATAGAACTAGACTTCTTTTATTTTATTTTAGAATAAGGTTTTTAAACCTTATTAAACTTCATCTATTTTATATTGATTAGGATAAGGTGTTTCAATCCTACTAGAATATGGCTTTACAAGCCTATAAATAGACATAGTCTATTCCTCTTGTATTGAATTCAAATTTTTCAACATAGTGAATTTTCTTCTCCTCTACCCGTGTTTTTTTCCCGAAAGGGTTTCCACGTAAAATTTGTGTGTTCTTTATTTTATTTTATTTTATTTTTTGCAAATTGGTATCAGAGTTTCCGGGTTATTCTTCTCGATTACGGTAATGGCGTCTTTGAAGTATGAAATTTCGCTGTTGGATCGCAACACCAGATTTACGTTGTGGCAAATTAAGATGCAAGCAGTTCTTGCACAAATGGATCTGGAGGATGCCTTGCTAGGGATAGATAAGATGCCTTCGACATTAACAGATGAAGAGAAGAAGCGTAAGGATCGAAAGGCGTTAACACAATTACATCTGCATTTGTCCAACGAAATTTTACAGGATGTGATGAAACAGAAGACTGCCGCTGCATTATGGAAAAGGCCAGAACAAATATGTATGTCGAAAACTCTAACATGCAAGTTGCATATGAAGCAGCGTCTTTATGCTCATCGTTTTGAGGAAGGTGCGTCTGTACACGAACACTTAACAGTGTTTAAAGAAATTCTCTCAAACTTGGAGGCCATGGAGGTTCAGTATGATAAGGAAGATCTAGGGTTGATTCTACTTTGTTCGTTGCCCCCGTTTTATTCAAACTTTAGAGACACGATTTTATATAGCCGCGAGTCTCTCACAGTTGATGAGGTTTATGATTCTTTAATCTCGTATGATAAGATGAAGCATATTGTGGTTAAACCTGACTCTCAAGGAGAGGGTCTCATTGTTCGTGGGAGACAAGATCGGAATGCTGATGATGATCGTGGTAGGACACAGGAACGGAATCCTCGTGGTAAATTTAAAGGTAGATCGAAGTCTTCACACAGAGGTAAAACTTGTGACTTTTGCAAGAAGAAAGGGCACATTAAATCTGAGTGCTATAAGCTACAAAATAAGATTAAAGGGAGGTTGCGAATCAAAAGGGAAAACAACCAGAAAATTCCGGTGAAGCTGATGTTGTAGAAGATTACAGCTATAGTGAACTTCTACTTGCTTCTATCAATGATTCTAAAGTAAGCTAGGAATGGATACTTGATTCAGGCTGTACCTTCCACATGAGTCCCAATCGGGATTGGTTTACAACTTACGAAATAGTATCTGAAGGTGTTGTTTTGATGGGAAATAATACTTCGTGTAAAATCGCAGGTGTTGGAACAGTTAAAGTTAAGATGTTTGGTGGAGTTTTCAGAACACTTAGTGAGGTACGACATGTTCCAGAGTTGAAGAGAAATTTAATTTTGTTGAGTACTCTTGATTCAAAAGGGTACAGATATACAGCTGAAAGTGAGATTTTAAAGATTTCCAAAGGTTCCCTTGTTGTGATGAAAGGGAAAAGAAAAACTTCCAAGTTATATATTTTGCAGGGTTCCACTGTGTAACACCCCTAACCCGTTTCCATCGCTGGAATGGGTTACGAGATATTACCGAACCAAATACTTATTCGTAAAAATTTCATGCATCTTCTTCAATCATCTTTATTTCGTTAAGTTCATCTTTAATAATGCATAATTCATTATACTACCATATACGATCCTTATTCATACATAGCCGGAACACATAATTAATCATTATCAAGTTCAATCAAAACTATTACATAAGTTTACATCATATAACAACCATATCATACGATTTTATGTTATGTTCAGACATAACCAGACGACCCATTATGCTATCTCAATTTAAATACTAAGATCATATACAATAGCCAAATTGCAATTAATCACTTATATAAATGTGTCATAATCGAACTACCCCAAAAACACATAATCAATATTTCTTAGCATTTTCAACACTCAAACATATGTATAGATTTATATATATATATATATATATATATAATTCATTAATAGCATTACACATTATAACCAAGACGATTTATACCATGATTAAACATAACCAAATTCAAACTTTGTATTTAAGCCATATTCACATGGCTGGAAGTATACATATCAAAGTTCAAACAAAAAACATATTAGCCTATACATGCCAAAATGTTCATTTAGATCAACTAAGAAGAGGGTACCAAAATGTTGCAAGCTGGTGTGATGACTTCGACGATGATTCCAAGCATGCAAAATGGGTCAAGGAAATCTAAATAGGAGACAAGCAAACACACCAAATGAGTATTCAACTCAGTAAGTCATAAGCAATATAAAACAGACCATTAACATGAGATCATAAGAGAAATAATGTAAGATCAACTATTTCAGCCATACTGATCCATGCTAAAATTAACTAGATTATCGATCCAACCACAAGCCAAATATTGCTATCCGATCGACTATCAAACAACCAAATGGTTTAAATCTTTTTTTTTAAAGTATGAAACAATGATGAACTAGATGTATCCATGCATAGACGTTTCATGTCTCAACTTCGATATTTCAGGTAATAGCTCTAGCACTTTATTCTTTCCCTATACTTCTTATACCATCAACCGATTTTGCAGACATAGTGCTAAACAAATTCGCACACATAGTGCCATGCTACACCGCACACATAGTGCCTTGAAGATTCACTCATGTATTGACATCCAAATCAGCACACATAGTACCATTCAATTCCGCACACATAGTGCCATTCAAATCCGCACACTTAGTGCCAATGTTGACCATTATAATAAGACAATTTACTTAATTCAATTGGCATATACAGCCACAATTATAAATATGTATATCACTCCAAAAGAATACCTAACAAAAGAAATTCTCTCATGATACGCTAGAGTTATTTATGTATAAATTAATCAACCTTAGAAATGCTTATGGACTTACCTTGTGTTGGATAAAACGGTTCCAAATCGGCTACTCGATGCTCCTCGCTTTGCCCTTGCTTGATTCCCCTTCTTTAAGTTCTTGAGCTTGATTAAATAAATTAACTAGTTGAATCGCCTTGCTAGTTATTTGTATCCAAATTTTAATGATTTTATATCATAAGGAACACATGGTAAAATTTGATCTTTCTACCTTATGCTTTTGAGTTATTCGGCTAATAACCACATAATATCACATTACTATCAATAATCCAATCAATATTTTAATTATACATACATATGTAACACATATATATTTGTATATACGGCAACCACCCTTGCTAATTACTCACATATATAGTCTAATAATTTTCATTACATTTTACAACCGTAATTGTACAAGACATTAAAACTTCAACAAATATTCATCTATTACCTCAAGGCCAGATGCATCATCACTTCCAAACATAACATTATCTGAAATATGTTTACATTCAAATATATATATATAATCATGAATCAAACTCAACTTATAAGCCAACATCACTCATTTAGTCGATTATATACAATCAAAGATAATATCACAAATGTGTATACCTATATAGCCGAATGTGCAAGATTAAATTCAACATCACCTATATACTTAATTATAAGGCCGAATATACAGTTTCAAATGTAATATCATTTTTATTTCATTTAAACACTTAGTTCCTCCACATAACAATTTGACCAAATGTTTCTAACTAAAAAAAAAAAAACTCCACATCTATTCATAAGTTCATACCAATATTCATATATCTATTAACTAGTTCATTCTTCATCTTTCTAATATTCCATCCAAAGTATCAAACACTATCCTCATAACATCTAAACATCACAATCGAATGCACATTTTGTCACCAAATAGAAAAATCAACCTATGGGTTATAATATAGATTTGTCTACTAACTAAATTTCATAAAATTTAATGAAAAAAAAACATGAAATCTTACCTTGATTAACCCTTAAATTGACCGAATGCTTTTAACAATTTTTCTTTCTTTCTTCACTTAGGTTCGACTTTGCAAGAAGAAGAGGAACACTTCTCTCTCCTTCCATTTCTTCTTTTATTCATCTTTTTCTTATTAATCTATTTTTTTATTTAGATTATTTTGTCTTTTACCATTATAGTATATATTTAATTAGACTTAGTTGAGGAACATCATCACATGGTCGGACACTTCATGCATTAAGGGTATTTTGACATGCAAATACATGCTTTCTCACCTTGTTGTTATTTGATCCTTACAATTTACATATCATCTTTTCTACGTTTCTCAACTAAGTCCTTTCAAGAAAATTCACATTCCTAAGACTAATTTTTAAACATGTAATTAATTTTTTTTTCACACATACACTATCACACATAAATATAAATTTTTGTGACTCGGTTTTGTGGTCCCGAAACCACATTCCGACTAGGGTCTAATTAGGGCTGTCACAACTCTCCCCACATAAGGAATTTTCGTCCCCGAAAATCTTACCAGCAAATAAGTTAGGATATCGATCCTTCATAGTGTCTTCAAGTTCCCAAGTAGCTTCTTCGACCCCATGTTTAAGCCACAGTACCTTTACTAATGAGATTTTCTTATTTCGTAGTTCTTTTACTTCACGAGCCAAAATACAAACCGGTTCTTCTTCGTAACTCAAATCAGATTGAATCTCAACCTCTGATGGATTAATTACGTGAGATGGATCGGATCTATAACGTCAAAGCATCAAAACATGAAAAACGTTGTGAATCTTTTCAAGTTCAGGGGGTAAAATCAATCTATATGCGACCGGCCCAATTCGTTCGAATATTTCATACGGCCCGATGAATCTCAGACTCAATTTACCCTTACAGTCAAATCTAAACACCTTTTTCCAAGGTGAGACTTTAAGAAACACTTTGTCTCCAACCTGATATTCAATGTCTTTTCTTTTTAAATCCGCATATGACTTCGACGATCCGGGCTACTTTCGACTTTCGCGGATCACTTTTACTTTCTGCTCAAAGATCTTTAATCAAATCAACCTCAAGATTTTACTTTCACTAAGTTCGGTCCAAAACAACGGTGTACGGCATTTACGACCGTACAAAGCCTCGTTAGGTGCCATCTTAATGCTTGATTGAAAACTATTGTTGTAAGCGAATTCAATCAAAGGCAAATACCTTTCCCATGAACCACAAAACTCTAGGATACAACATCTCAACATATCCTCGAGTATCCGAATTATCCGCCAGATTGACCATCACCGGGATGAAAAAGGTGTTAAATACAACTTGGTACCCAATGCTTCTTGCAATTTCTTCCAAAATCACGATGTAAATCTCGGATCTCTATCCGACACAATAGAAATAGGTACTCCATGTAATCGAACAATTTGGGAGACATATAATTCTGCCAATTTATCGAGCGAGAAATCTGTACGGACAGGGATAAAATGAGCAGACTTCGTCAATCTATCAACAATAACCCAGATTGAGTCTTTCTTACTCTGTGTCAACGGTAAACCAGATACAAAGTCCATCGTTACTCGATCCCATTTCCATTCGGGTATCATGATCGGTTGAAGTAATCCCGAAGGCACTTGATGTTCTGCTTTCACTTGTTGACATATCAAACACCTTGAAACAAAGTCAGAAATGTCTCGTTTCATACCAGGCCACCAAAATTGACGTTTCAGATCGTTGTACATTTTTGTACTACCCGGGTGGACTGACATTCGACTACTATGAGCCTCGCTTAAAATCATCGAAATAAGTTTCGAATTTCTTGGAACACATAATCGACTCTTGAACGTTAAACAATCATTATCGTCAATCTGAAACTCTGATTCCACATTTGAAACACATTCAGCTCGTTTAGCAACCAATTCATCGTCGACTTTCTGGGATTCAAGTATTTGATGAATCAATAATGGTTTGGCCTTTAATTCTGTCACTAACACATTATCGGATGAAACGGACAGGTGAACATTAATCGCTCTCAAAGCAAACAACGATTTACGACTTAAAGCATCGGCAACCACGTTAGCCTTTCCCGGGTGATAGTTAATGACGAGCTCATAATCTTTTAACAATTCAATCCAACGTCTCTGTCTCAGATTCAAATCTCTTTGAGTCATCAAATATTTAAGGCTTTTGTGGTCCGAATATACATGACACCTCTCTCCAAACAAATAGTGAAGCCATATTTTCAGAGCGAATACAATGGCAGCTAATTCGAGATCGTGAGTCGGATAATTTTTCTCATGTGGCTTCAATTGCCTCGACGCATAAGCTACAGCTCGACCTTCTTGCATCAACACATAACCCAGCCCAAGTAAGGATGCATCACTGTAAATGACAAACTCTTTACCGGATTCGGGCTGCACTAGCACTGGAGCTTCAGTTAAATAGGTTTTCAATTGATCGAAACTTTTCTAACATTTTTCTGACCATTCAAACTTAACATCTTTTTGAAGTAGTTTCGTCATTAGTGTGGCTATCATCGAGAAACCCTTTACAAATCGTCTGTAATAACCAGCAAGTCCCAAAAAGCTCTGAACTTTAGTAACATTTCTCGGAGGCTTCTAATCGAGTATGGCTGAAATTTTGATCGGATCAACTCGAATACCCGATGCGGATACCACATGTCCCAAAAAGCTAACTTCTCTCAACCAGAACTCACATTTACTAAACTTAGCATATAACTGCTTATCCCGTAAAATCTGCAACACTAATCTCAGGTGCTCGGCATGTTCGATTTCATCTCGTGAATAGACCAAAATGTCGTCAATAAACACAACTACGAACCAGTCCAAATATTGTCTGAAGATCCGATTCATCAAGTCCATAAATATCGCAAGGGCATTAGTGAGCCCAAACGGCATCACTAAAAACTTGTAGTGACCGTATCTCGTTCTGAAAGCAGTTTTAGGTATATCTGAGTCTCATATTCGCAACTGATAATAACTCGATTTCAAATCTATCTTTGAAAACACTGAGGCTCCCTTCAGCTGATCAAACAAATCATCAATACGCGATAATGGATATTTGTTCTTTATTGTCACTTTATTCAATTGACGATAGTCGATGCACATTCTCATGGTTCCGTCCTTCTTTTTCACAAACAATACTGGTGCACCCCACGGTGAGAAACTCGGTCGAGCGAAACCTCTATCCGCCAACTCTTGCAACTGAGTTTTCAATTCTTTCAATTCCATTAGCGCCATACGGTACGGAGCTATCAAAATTGGTGTAGTCCCAGGTACAAGTTCGATGTCGAATTCTACCTCTCAAACGGGTGGTAATCCCGGTAATTCCTCAGGAAAAACATCTGAATACTCACAAACCACTAGCACTGATTCAAGTTTCTTTTCTAACTCTTTGCTATCAAGTACGTACGCAAGATATGCTTCACACCCCTTTTTCACATATTTCTGAGTCAACATCGAGGATATTATTGCTGGCAATCCGTTCAGGTCAGTAGACTCAACTCGGATTATCTCATTATTTACACATCTCAAATCAATGGTCTTCCTTTTGCAATTTACAACTGCATCATGTACAGTCAACCAATCTATACCAAGAATAATATCAAATTCATCAAACGGTAAAAGCATCAAATCGGCTGGAAAACAGGAACCTCAGATTATTATGGGGCATTTCTTACACACCTTGTCGACAAGCACATATCGACCCAAGGGATTCGACACTCGAATTACGAACTCAGGAGACTCAACAGGTAGAGTCTTACTGGACGGTAATGTTTCACATACGTAAGAATGAGTTGAACCAGGATCAATTAAAGCAAGCACACTAGTACTATAGAGAGTAAATGTACCAGTGATAACGTCAGGGGAGGATGCCTCCTCTCGTACACGGATGGCATAAGCTCTGGCGGGGGCACGAGTCTCAGATCGAACAGCCGTATCAGTAGTCCTTCTCTGATTACCACCCCTGCCTCCTGTATTTCTCGGTGGTCTACCTCTAGTTGTTGTACCACTCGATCTCCCACCTTGCATCTTATTTTTCTCGTCAGGTTCCGTGCAATCTCGAACGAAATGATCCAGCGAACCGCATCTATAACAGGCTCTGTTAATAGATTTACCCCAACATTCACCTACATGTCGTCTTCCACACTGTGGACATTCGGGTTTTTCTTGCCGATTGTTGCCAACACTAGCAACCGAAGTAGCTCGAGAATCCGTTGATGGTAGCTCCTTAATAGAAATTCCTGCAGTCGTCTTTAATCTATTAGTATCGTCTTTGAACTTCTTTGCAGCCGAGAAAGAAGTTTTACCCATCAATCTTTTGCGAAAATCTCTAGCTTCAGTTTCAGCTTTCTTTTTCTCCTTTACAAGCTCTTCAGCCTTGTAAGCTCGTTCAACCAGTGTTACAAATTCCTTTAGCTCTAAAATACCCACCAGTAGCTTTAAATCTTCATTCAATCCCTCTTCAAATCTTTTACACATGGCAACTTCATCAGCTACACACTCCTGAGCATATCGACTGAGCCTTACAAACTCACGTTCATATTTGGATACCGTCAAACGGCCTTGTTTAAGCTCCAAAAATTCTTTGCGCTTTTGATCAATGAATCGTTGACTGATATACTTTTTACGAAACTCCGTCTGGAAGAAGTCCCAAGTAACTTGTTCCTTTAGAACAATCGAAATCAAGGTTCTCCACCAATAGTAGGCCGAATCGTGTAATAAGGATATGGCACACTTTAGACACTCATCAGGTGTGTAAGATAGCTCATCAAAAACACGAATAGTATTATCAAGCCAAAACTCAGCCTTTCAGCGTCATCAGTAGCGGTGGCTCGAAATTCCTCGGCCCCGTGCTTTCTAATCAAATCAACATGAGGTTTACTCAGCCTCATAGGATCAGTAGTTGCTGGTATTATAGGCACCGGAGAAGAATTATTTAAATTCGGGTATTGTTGAGCAGCCGGGTTTGTTCGGGCATATTGTGCAACCCACACATTCATCATGGTAAAGAAGGCTTGTTTAGCCCCATCATCTTGATTACTCGCAGATGGTTGAGGTTCAACAGAAGCTGTCCCTTGCGTGGGAGTAGGCGCTACACTCTCAACGTCATCCGCTAAGGCTCTCTCTGGAGCGAATTCCATTTACTAATCAAAACAACAATTTCAATCGTCAGAAGTCATCACACTATCATATCCTAGCATTATGGCATGTATAGCTAGACTCATACGCGCTACGGTAGTCCTAAAATTGACTAAACCGTAGCTCTGATACCAATAAAATGTAACACCCCTAACCTGTTTCCATCGCTGGAATGGGTTACGAGATATTACCGAACCAAATACTTATTTGTAAAATTTTCATGCATCTTCTTCTATCATCTTCATTTCGTTAAGTTCATCTTTAATAATGCATAATTCATTATACTACCATATACTATCCTTATTCATACATAGCCGGAATACATAATTAATCATTATCAAGTTCAATCAAAACCATTACATAAGTCTACATCATATAACAACCATATCATACGATTTTATGTTATGTTCGACATAACCGCATTTAACCTATTACGCTATCTCAATTTAAATACTAAGATCATATACAATAGCCAAATTGCAATTAATCACCTATATAAATGTGTCATAATCGAACTACCCCTAAAATACATAATCAATATTTCTTAGCATTTTCAACACTCCAACATATGTATAGATTTATATATATATATATATATATATATATATATAATTCATTAATAGCATTACACATTATAACCAAGACGATTTATACCATGATT
Source organism: Gossypium arboreum (assembly GCF_025698485.1). Classification (NCBI taxonomy): domain Eukaryota; kingdom Viridiplantae; phylum Streptophyta; class Magnoliopsida; order Malvales; family Malvaceae; genus Gossypium; species Gossypium arboreum. The sequence continues at coordinate 10,476,107 of NC_069072.1, read as the reverse complement.
AAACATAACCAAATTCAAACTTAGTATTTAAGCCATATTCACATGGCTGGAAGTATACATATCAAAGTTCAAACAAAAAACATATTAGCCTATACATGCCAAAATGTTCATTTAGATCAACTAAGAAGAGGGTACCAAAATGTTGCAAGCTGGTGTGATGACTTCGACGATGATTCCAAGCACGCAAAATAGGTCAAGAAAATCTAAATAGGAGACAAGCAAACACACCAAATGAGTATTCAACTCAGTAAGTCATAAGTAATATAAAACAGACCATTAACATAAGATCATAAGAGAAATAATGTAAGATCAACTATTTCAGCCATACCGATCTATGCTACAATTAACTAGATTATCAATCCAACCACAAGCCAAATATTGCTATCCGATCGACTATCAAACAACCAAATGGTTTAAATCTTTTTTTTTCAAAGTATGAAACAATGATAAACTAGATGTATCCATGCATAGACGTTTCATGTCTCAACTTCGATATTTCAGGTAATAGCTCTAGCACTTTATTCTTTCCCTATACTTCTTATATCATCAACCGATTTTGCAGACATAGTGCTAAACAAATTCGCACACATAGTGCCATGCTACACCGCACACATAGTGCCTTGAAGATTCACTCATGTATTGACATCCAAATCAGCACACATAGTGCCATTCAATTCCGCACACATAGTGCCATTCAAATCCACACACTTAGTGCCAATGTTGACCCATTATAATAAGACAATTTACTTAATTCAATTGGCATATACGGCCACAATTATAAATATGTATATCACTCCAAAAGAATACCTAACAAAAGAAATTCTCTCATGATACGCTAGAGTTATTTATGTATAAATTAATCAACCATGGAAATGCTTATGGACTTACCTTGTGTTGGATAAAACGGTTCCAAATCGGCTACTCGATGCTTCTCGCTTTGCCCTTGCTTGATTCCCCTCCTTTAAGTTCTTGAGCTTGATTAAATAAATTAACTAGTTTAACCGCCTTGCTAGTTATTTGTATCCAAATTTTAATGATTTTATATCATAAGGAAGACATGGTAAAATTTGATCTTTCTACCTTATGCTTTTGAGTTATTCTACTAATAACCACATAATATCACATTACTATCAATAATCCAATTAATATTTTAATTATACATACATATGTAACACATATATATATATATATATATATATATATATATATTTGTATATACTGACAACCACCCTTGCTAATTACTCACATATATAGTCTAATAATTTTCATTACATTTTACAACCGTAATTGTTCAATACATTAAAACTTCAACAAATATTCATCTATTACCTCAAGGCCGGATGCATCATCACTTCCAAACATAACATTATCTCAAATATGTTTACATTCAAATATTTATATAATCATGAATCAAACTCAACTTATAAGCCAACATCACTCATTTAGTCGATTATATACAATCAAAGATAATATCACAAATGTGTATACCTATATAGCCGAATGTGCAAGATTAAATTCAACATCACCTATATACTTAATTATAAGGCCGAATATACAGTTTCAAATGTAATATCATTTTTATTTCATTTAAACACTTAGTTCCTCCACATAACAATTTGACCGAATGTTTCTAACTAAAAAAAAATAAAAACTCCACATCTATTCATAAGTTCATACCAATGTTCATATATCTATTAACTAGTTCATTCTTCATCTTTCTAATATTCCATCCAAAGCATCAAACACTATCCTCATAACATCTAAACATCACAACCGAATGCACATTTTGTCACCAAATAGAAAAATCAACCTATGGGTTATAATATAGATTTGTCTACTAACTAAATTTCATAAAATTTAATGAAAAAAAACATGAAATCTTACCTTGATTAACCCTTAAATTGACCGAATACTTTTAACAATTTTTCTTTCTTTCTTCACTTAGGTTCGGCTTTGCAAGAAGAAGACGAACACTTCTCTCTCCTTCCATTTCTTCTTTTATTCATCTTTTTCTTATTAATCTATTTTTCTATTTAGATTATTTTGTCATTTACCATTATAATATATATTTAATTAGATTTAGTGCTGGAACATCATCACATGGTCGACCACTTCATGCATTAAGGGTATTTTGACATGCAAATCCATGCTTTCTCACATTGTTGTTATTTGATCCTTACAATTTACATATCATCTTTTCTAAGTTTCTCAACTAAGTCCTTTCAAGAAAATTCACATTCCTAAGACTAATTTTTAAACATGTAATTAATTTTTTTTCACACATACACTATCACACATAAATATATGCAATTAAAATAAAAATAAATTTTTGTGACTCGGTTTTGTGGTCCCGAAACCATATTCCGACTAGGGTCTAATTAGGGCTGTCACATACTGTTATTGGTGATGCAGCTGTCGCTTCCTCTTCCTTGTCAGATGATGATATTACTAAACTTTGGCATATGCGCCTAGGGCATATGAGTGAGAATTGCATGGTAGAATTGAGTAAAAGAGGACTTCTTGATGGGGCAAGGAATTTGCAAACTAAATTTCTGTGAGCACTGTGTTTTTGGGAAGCAAAAGAGAGTTCGATTCACTAGAGGAATCCATAACATGAAGGGAATATTGGAGTATATTCATTCTGATCTGTGAGGGCCATCCAGAGTGCCTTCGAGAGGTGGAGCTAATTATATGCTAACCTTTATTGATGATTTTTCCAGAAAATTTTGGGCATTCTTTCTGAAGCAGAAAAGTGATGTGTTTTCTGCATTTAAGTCTTGGAAAATTATGATTGAAAAATAGACGGGAAAACAGATAAAATACCTCCGCATGCATAATGGCTTAGAGTTACGCTCGATGAGTTTAATAGATTGTGCAAGTCAGAAGGGATCATGAAACACCTGACAGTTCGTCATACTCCACAGCAAAACGGCGTTGCATAACGAATGAACAGAATGATCATGGAGAAGGTTCGATGTATGTTGTCAAATGTCAACTTATCGAAGTCATTTTGGGCAGAAGTAGCCTCTACTGCATGTTTTTTAATCAACCGATCTCCATCCGTTGCCATTGAGAAAAAGACTCCACAAGAGGTATGGTCTAGTAATCCTGCTAATTATTCTGATTTAAAGATTTTTGGGTGTCCTATGTATGCTCATGTTGATAATGGAAAATTGGAACCGAGATCCATTAAATGCATTTTTCTTGGTTATAAAGCTGGTGTAAAAGGGTATAAGTTATGGTGTACTGAAAATAGAAAAGTTGTGATTAGCAGAGATGTTGTTTTTGATGAAACTGCTATGCTACCTAACTTATCTCTTAAAGACTCTTCCAATAAAGAAAATCAAAAGCAGGTGGAGCATCAGATTAATACAGAGTCAACTCCTCAAGCCAGAACAAAAATTGAGAATAGAGTTGCTTCTTCACCACAATACTCTATCACCAAAAACAGAACTAGAAGAGAAATTAAACCTCTAAAGAAGTATGCCGAGGTTGATCTAGTTGCTTATGCTTTAAACGTGGCTGAAATTATAGATGCGAATCAATAGCCATCTAATTATTCTCGAGGTTAGAATGTGAAGACTCGTAAAAGTGGATGTTTGCTATGCAAGAAGAGATGGAATCACTCCACAAAAATGTAACATGGGACCTTGTGAAACTTCCTAAAGGTAAAAAGGCTATTCGTTGTAAATGGGTGTTTAAAAGAAAGAAGGGACTCAGAGTTGAAGAACCGGATATAAAGCAAGGCTTGTTGTAAAGGGTTACTGATCAAATTCCAAGAGTGGACTTCACAGATGTGTTCTCTCCAATTGTTAAGCATAGTTCGATTCGAGCTTTGCTTGGTATTATGCCATGCATGATTTGGAGCTTGAGCAGTTAGATGTAAAAACTGCATTTCTGCATGGAGAACTTGAGGAGGATATTTACATACAACAATCAGAGAGTTTTATAGTCTCAGAAAAAGAGGACTATGTTTGCTTGCTAAAAAGTCCCTTTACGGTTTGAAACAATCACCAAAACAGTGGTACAAGAGGTTTGATTCCTTTATGACTTCTCATGATTTCAAAAGAAATAGTTTTGATAGTTGTGTTTACTTTAAAAAAAACAGTGATGGTTCTTTTGTGTATCTACTTCTTTATGTTGATGACATGTTGATAGCAGTAAAAGATAAAGGAGAGATAAGAAATGTCAAAACTCAACTAAGTAAAGAATTTGAGATCAAAGATTTAGGACCAGCAAAGAAGATACTTGGAATGGAGATTCTTAGAAATAGAAAAATAAGTAAATTGTACCTAAGTCAGAAGGGGTACATTGAGAAAGTTCTTTGCAGGTTCAATATGCAGAGTGCTAAGCCTGTTAGTACTCCTTTAGCAGCCCATTTCAGACTTTCATCAGTTTTATCTCCACAATCAGATGATGAGATTGAGTACATGTCACATGTTCCATACTGTAGTGCAGTGGGATCTCTCATGTATGTTATGGTTTGTTCACGTCCAGATTTATCATATGCAGTCAGTGTAGTTAGCAGATAGATGGAAAATCCCGGTAAAGAACACTGAAAAGCAGTTCAGTGGATTCTAAGATACTTACGAGGTACTACTGATGTTTGCTTACAGTTTGGAAGAACTAGAGATGGAGTCATAGGGTATGTTGAAGCTAATTTTGCTGGAGACTTTGATAAAAGAAGATCTCTCACAGGTTATGTCTTTACAATCGGAGGTTGTGCAATCAGTTGGAAAGCCACTTTGCAGTCTACAGTCACTTTGTCTACCACTGAAGCTGAGTACATGGCGATTACTGAGGCTTGTAAAGAAGCTATTTGGTTGAAGGGACTCTTTAGTGAACTCAATGAAGACTTTCAAATCAGCACAATATTTTGTGATAGTCAGAGTGCCATCTTTCTTACAAAACATCAAATGTTTCATGAGAGAACAAAATACATTGATGTTTGGTATCATTTTGTTCGTGATATTATTGCTCATGGTGATATTGTTGTGAGCAAAATTAGTACTCATGAAAATCCTACAGATATGATGACTAAGTCACTTCCTATAACCAAGTTTGAGCATTGCTTAGACTTCGTTGGTGTTCATTGTTGAAGTTAAACCCTTAAGGGGTTTTATGGAAGAGGTGGAGAACTTGTTTATTGAAAGTTCGCGATGAAGAACTTGTTCATTGAGAATTTGTGTCAAGGTGGAGATTGTTAGAATTAAGTGACCCAAATTCTTATTTAAATAAAATACGATGGAAAATAAAATAAAAGTAAAATCCATATAGAACTAGACTTCTTTTATTTTATTTTAGAATAAGGTTTTAAACCTTATTAAACTTCATCTATTTTATATTGATTAGAATAATGTGTTTCAATCCTACTAGAATATGGCTTTACAAGCCTATAAATAGACATAGTCTATTCCTCTTGTATTGAATTCAAATTTTTCGACATAGTGAATTTTCTTCTCCTTTGCCCGTGATTTTTTTCCCGAAAGGGTTTCCACGTAAAATTTGTGTGTTCTTTATTTTATTTTATTTTTTTTACATTATATTTTAGAATTGTTTATATGTAGAATGCTTTTTTCTTTGTTTGTATGAAATTTTGGTCCAGACTTCAAGCTATATCAAATAATAATTTGATGAAATATTATAAGTTATAGAATTTAAGTTAATTTTTAAAATTAATGAAATTAATATATATTATTTTTAAATTTTTAATCAAACTCAAGAAAAAATTAATTGTAAGCTAAAATTAGAAAAAAATATAAAAATAAAGAAGTTATTTGTAACATGATATATTAACAAATAACACTTATGTTTTTAACCTATAGTAAATGTCACGGGCCTAGACCTTTCGTCTCGCAATCCATGCGGCCTTAGGCGATTTGCTTGTCCAAACTCGCCCAAGTCAGCCTTTACACCCAAAAATAAGGATTCCTTAAGAACTCCTCCAAGGCACCAATTTGTATAGCGGAAGCGTTTGTGCTAAAAGAAGCTACAAGTAAGCAAAAGAAAGCCGAAGAAAGAATGCACACAAGGCGTTTGAGTAAATGCCCAAGAATTCTATTACTCTTAAGAATTCAACATACAATGGATAGTTTACAAATGAAGGGGATGTTCTCTATTTATAGTTGAGCTCCCCCAAAACCGACTGTCGAGATACATTTACATCAACGGACGAGATTAACGATATCCCATGATTTAAGGGATTTACAAGATATGCCTTATCAAATCTAATCTAATCTTTATAAGATATGATTCTCTCTATCTTTTAAGATTAGTTGCCAAAATAGCCTAAGTTGCCATATCTTCGCTATTGGGCCACCCAGGCTTCAATCGACAAAGCTTCTCCAACAATTCTTTGAATCGGGCCGATTCTTGTAATGAATGATCCCCATCTAATCAATCGACCTCTATAGGGCGCATCTTGTGCCATGGTCACGGGCTTGGAACTTTGGCCCGCGACATAAACACATGGTAAGAAAAGTAATATGTATTTCAAATTTCATCAACCAATCACCATGATAGAGTATCTCTATCTTTCATTCATCATTTTGAAACTTACGTGTTACTTAATATATCACTCATCTTTGGTAAAAGTACTATGGATGCCCTTATATTAGGAATCAGATTGCATTTTACCTCATTTACTAAAAAAATGGATAAATTAGTCATTGTACATTATATGAAAGAGTAATCTGGTCGTTTCTGTTAAAAGTTTTATCTATTTTTACTGTTAAAAATTGGTATGTCTAATAAAATAATCAAACAACCACATGTACCTCATTATGATGTACGAAAACCAATTTTTAATAATAGGAATGGATGAAATTTTTAATAAAAGGATCAACTTGCTTTTTATTCTAACAATCATTGACTAATTTGTCAATCTTTTTAGTAAAGAGGATAAAATACAATCCAACTTCTAATATAAAGATCTCTATAGGACTTTTACTCTCCTCATTTCCATTAAGTGTACCAAATGTGGCCTATAGGGTAAAAACGAGTACTAATAATGAGGGAAATGGATTTGAACCAATTACAAGCCTAAAAGATCCAAAAAAAAACTAAAATCAACCTAATGTGTGTCGAAACCATTTTCAAATCGAGCTTTGGAAAATGGGAATCGATTTTAAAAATGAAAACGGGAGTCGCCAACAATCTTTTTAGGTGTGATTGGATCACCTTTAAAACATTTTATTTTAAAATCATTAGTTTTGGTCCACGAAGTAAAAGAACGGGTTCGGGAGTCGGTTACGTACGAGGAAGGATTAGCACCCTCGTAACGCCCAAAAATTGGTACCTAATTGATTATCAAATGTCTTTAATGTCGAAAGAAAAAAAAATTTAAGATGTAGTCCTCTTTAAAATATTTTAACTTTGAAAATTGGGATTCACTAGCGTCAAAGTATTAACATTAAGTTATCCCTTTTTGAAATTCCTATCTCAAGCAACAAAACGCTATATCCAATAAGTTAGGACATATTGCTTTGAAATTCCAAGATACTAGCTTGCATTTAGAAAACCTTTAAAAAACTTAGAAGGGTGCTTAATTATTTGAATTCAACGAGAAAAGTGGCAACCCAATAAGTTAGGGCACTACTTTCTCGAAATTTCCAAACACCAAGCATCACCTTATTTGCAAAAAAAAATCTTATCTCGAGGTAATAAGATGTCATATCCAGTGAGTTATGACACAACACCTCAAATATCAGAGAGTAAGTATTTTATTTAACACTCGTATTATGATTTAAAAGAATATGCCGTTATTTAGATTAAACGTGAGAGAAAAAAAATCGAAATCCAGTAAGTTAGGGAACGATTGTCTCGGATTACCAAATACGAAGTATTTACTTTAGTGAAAGAATCACTATCGGGTTGGATAAAACCTAAATTCGTAATGAAACGAGATAATAAAGAATGCATAACAAATAAAAATTGATAACCATAACAGGATAAACATAAACACAAATATGAATACTAACGATAAATACGAAGGTAAGATAAATGAGTCGAATAAATAATAAGAAAGAGAAATAATGAATAAGCTAAATGTTTGAAATTATTTAAAAGAAAACTATAAATAGAATAGATGATGAAATAATAATAAAAGTAATGATATGTAAATAAAATAAATATGCTAAAAATATACAGATTATCAAATTAGTTAATATAAAATAATAACGTATAAGTAAATACAAAAATAAAGGAAAATATAATAACAATAATAGAAAAATACAACAATAATAATAGTAAAAGATATAATAACATAATAATATAATAGTAATAGTAACAATATGACGATAATAGTAAAAATAATATATTAAATAATAGTAATAAAAGTAGTGCTAATAATAATAATAATAATAATAATAATAATAATAATAATAATAATGATGATCTATTAAGTTATAATGAAAATAATGATAATGATGATATATTAGATAATAATAGTAAAATAATAAGTAACAATAATAAATTATAATAATAGTGATGAGAATAATAAGTGATGATAATAAAAGTAATAATAGTAGTAATAATATATTAGTAATACATAATAGATGTAGTAAAAAAATATAGTAGTTATAGTAATAATAATATAAACAAGAGCATATATACGTATGAAAATAATGATAGTAAGATATAATAATAGTAATAATAATAATGGAATGAAGGTAATAATAATATTAAAATAAAGTAAACAAAATAATACTATATATCAATATATATATATATATATATAATGCAAATACACACTACCATATAATAATAATAATAATAATAATAATAATAATAATAATATAGAAATACAAAGAGCAAATAAAATATTAAATTTAAAAACAATACTATATATATAAGTATATACATACATATATGTACATAAAATATACACTAATAATAATAATAATAATAATAATAATAATAATAATAATAATAATAATAATAATAATAATATTAAAATGCAGAAAGTAAATATGATATAATAGTAATATTAAAATGACGTAATAAAAATAATACTTATATATATAGAAATGTACATACATACATATATAATAAACATACATTAATTAATAGTAAAAACAATAGAAGTGCTAATAATATTAGTATTAGAATGAAATAAGAGATAAATGCAAACATAATAATATAAATAAGGTAAACTGAAACAAATAAAAAATAATAGGAAGGACATAATCGAATCTGAGAGCAATATTTTGGGGCAAATCCGTAATAAATAAAAGAAGAGGGGATTAATTCGCACATGCAAATAACCGGGAAGGACTAAAACGGACAATAGCCCTTTGACCCAAAACGCAGACTTTGATTCTATCCCTTATTTCTTACTACGATTGGAGTGAATATAATGAAACCCTTTGAACCTTTTTGATTGCTATTGATATACTGATTTTTGTTCTTGAATCTCAAAAAAGAAAAATCCCTCTTGAATCTCAAAAAATCTCTTCTTGAATCTCAAAAATTTCTTCTCTCCAAAATACAATCAATTCTCTCTCCAATCCTCCCCTTTTTACATTGAGATTGTGGCTTTTTATAAGCTTTTACCACTTGTTCTTCTTCTTTTTTAATTTATTTGCCTTTTCTTTTGTAGGCAAATGGAGCAAAATGGGGTGGGTGGCTAATTATGGTGTGGAGTAGGTGAGATTAGGTTTTTCTTTTTGATTTTTTTTTGATTTTTTTTGATTTTTTTTGGGTTGGGTTAGTGTTTTGGGCTAAGTTTTGGGTTTGGTATTGGGTTTTAATTGGGTAGTTGAGTTATGTTTATTTGGGTTTGGTTTTATTGGGCCCGGGCAAAATTTGGGCCATCTGTTGCCCTCTTTGCTTGTTGTTGTGTAACAAGAATGCGAGCAAAGACTATAAAGGACCAATTTTGCCCTGCTCACGAGTCTTGAGTTCTTGATCTGCTTCTTCGATCTGTTCCCCATAAACACAGGATGCCAAATCTGTCTTCAACTTGCTCCTTATAAACACAGGGATGCCATGCTGAAATCTTCGATCTACTTCACTGTAAGCACAGGAATGTCAGATTTATTTCTTCGATTTGATCCCTGACAATACAGAGATGCCAAATCATCTTAGATTTGCTTTAACGTAAGCACGCGAAAGCCAAATCAACTATGATTCGATTTGTTCCTTGTAAGCATAAGGATGCCAATCCATCTTGGATCCGCTTTAGCGAAATCATCTGAAGGTGAGATCTGCTATGTGTCTGCTCTCCATCAAAGTGAAGATGCCAAACTTCGATTCGTTCTCTGACGATACAGAGACGATAAATCATCTTAGATTTGCTTCATCGTAATCACATGAAAGCCAAATCAGCTATGTCTTCGATTTGTTCCTTGTAAACACAAGGATGCCAAACCATCTTGGATCTGCTTTAGCGAAATCATCTGAAGGTGAGATCTGCTATATGTCTGCTCTCCATAAAAGTGAAGATGCCAAACTTCGATTCGTTCTCTGACGATACAGAGACGACAGATCATCTTAGATTTACTTCATCGTAATCACATGAAAGCCAAATCAGCTATGTCTTCGATTTGTTCCTTGTAAACACAAGGATGCCAAACCATCTTGGATCGCTTTAGCGAAATCATCGAAGGTGAGATCGCTATATGTCCGCTCTCCATCAAAGTGAAGATGCCAAACTTGATTCGTTCTCGACGATACAGAGACGACAAATCATCTTAGATTTGCTTCATCGTAATCACATGAAAGCCAAATCAGCTATGTCTTCGATTTGTTCCTTGTAAACACAAGGATGCCAAGCCATCTTGGATCCGCTTTAGCGAAATCATCCGAAGGTGAGATCGCTATATGTCCGCTTTCCATCAAAGTGAAGATGCCAAACTTGATTCGTTCTCCGACGATACTGAGGCGACAAATCATCTTAGATTTGCTTCATCGTAATCACATGAAAGCCAAATCAGCTATGTCTTCGATTTGTTCCTTGTAAACACAAGGATGCCAAACCATCTTAGATCCGCTTCAAATAAATCATCGAAGGTGAGATCTGCTATGTGTCCGCTCTCCATCAAAGTGAAGATGCCAAACTTGATTCGTTCTCCGACGATCTGAGACGACAAATCATCTTAGATTTGCTTCATCATAATCACATGAAAGCCAAATCAGCTATGTCTTCGATTTGTTCCTTGTAAACACAAGGATGCCAAACCATCTTAGATCCGCTTCAGCATAAACATCTTAAGGTGAGATCTGCTATGTGTCTGCTCTCCATCAAAGTGAAGATGCCAAACTTCGATTCATTTCTCGACGATACAGAGACGACAAATCATCTTAGATTTGCTTCATCGTAATCACATGAAAGCCAAATCAGCTATGTCTTCGATTTGTTCCTTGTAAACACAAGGATGCCAAACCATCTTGGATCTCGCTTGGTGAAATCGATCAAGGCGAGATCTGCTATGTGTAGCCTATTACCCTCGCTTAGGGATTAAGGCGCGTCATCCGTAGAATGATTATGCTTGATAAGTAGGATGCCATGCTCGAAGTGAGTAAAATGTTCCTAATTAAACATGTTATGATGCAAAATGTCATGAATATGACCCCTATCCTAGACGTCATCATTCATTCTTTCATTTGCCTTTCTTTTCTCAAAGCTTCATTCACGCTCAGCCCGTAGGCCTGTACCTTTCCTCCAATGCTACGATCCGCTGAGGATGTTTGTAAAACAATCTTTTCTTAAAATTGAATCATTGATTTTGTTCATTTTCCCTTTAGACTGGATGAAAGAAATTCCTCGAGTTCCTTCATCCTTTACTTACGTGAATTTCTCGAACAATTGTCCTGTTTTAGTTTCTTGTATTGTCTAGAAATTTCAGAGTAATGCGCAAAACTTTGTTTGTAAACATATTTAGTTCATCTATCATTATTTAAATGCAACATGGAAGATGAATAAATCTTAAGAATAATTGGATTTGAATGAATTAAGAAGAAAGAATACAAAGGAAATTAATTTGAAGGTCTATCTTTAGGAAGGAATAAAATCTAAAGATGGAAAACAAGATAGAAGTTAGATCCTCCAGATATCACTGCTTGAGTGCCTATACACCAGTTCCATGAAGTCTTTCTTGAGTTCAAAATGTGTTTAAAAGATCCCAAGTACTCTATTGATGCCCCGTTTGTAGCATTCTTCGCTCTTTGTAACAAGATTATGTGTACTCTTCAAAATTTGAGTGCCCTTATGTGTTTTCAACTCAAAACCCTTTTGATCACAAGGTGCCTTTTGTGGGTTTTCACCTTGGCCTCTCCGTCTTTTATTTTTTTTTTTTTTTTTCAAGGCGCCTTTGGGTTTTCACCTTAGATTCTCTTCTTCTTTAGACAAAGTATTTTTTAAGCGAGTCCGAGTTCATTGGATTAGGTAAACTTTTCCCATCCATTTCGCTAAGATCAATGCACCAACGGAGAAAGCTTTCTTTACGACATCGGCCCTTCCCAATTCGGCATCCATTTTCCTCTAAAATCCTTTTGAATAGGAAGGATCTTTTTCAAGACAAGGTCTCCCTCATAGAATTCTCTTGGTCGAACTTTCTTGTCATAAGCTCGCATCATTCGCTTCTGATACATCTGACCACGTTGAATGGCTTTTAGCCTCTTTTCTTCAATCAAGTTCAACTGGTCATACCGGGATTGAACCCACTCAGCTTCATCTAACTTTACTTCTGTCAAAATTCGAAGAGAAGGTATTTCTACTTCAATAGGTAATACTGCTTCCATCCCGTAAACTAACGAGAATGGAGTTGCCCCGGTAGAAGTTCTGACAGATGTTCGATAGGCCAGAGTGCAAGCGGTAACTTCTCATGCCAATCTCTATAGGTCTCACCATCTTCCCCACTATTTTCTTAATGTTCTTGTTGCCAGCTTCTACCGCCCCATTCATTTTTGGACAATAGGGGGAAGAATTGTGATGCTTAATCTTGAACTGGTCGCAAACTTCTGCTATCGTTTTGTTGTTTAGGTTCAATACATTGTCGGATATGATCTTTTCAGGCATTTCATACCGACAAATGATCTCCTTCTTCAAGAATCGACTCACAGCTGACTTAGTAACATTCGCATAAGAAGCAGTCTCTACCCATTTTGTGAAGTAGTCAATTACTACAAAGATAAACCAATGACCATTCGAAGCTCTCGGTGATATTGGTCCAATAACATCCATGCCCCACATGGAAAAGGGCCTTGGAGAAGTCATAACATGCAAAGGTGAAGGTGGTACATGAATTTTATCCCCATAACCGCACTTATGGCATTTCTTGGTGTACTCGATGCAATCCCTTCCATAGTGGCCCAATAATAGCCAAACCTTATGATTTGCCTTGCCATCGTGAACCCATTTGCATGCGCCCCGCATACACCTTCGTGAACTTCTTCTATAATTAACTTAGCTTCTACAAAGATCGACACATCTCAAAAGTACTTGGTCTTTTCGTCTTTTGTATAGGATATCTCCGTCTAAAACATAGTCGCAAGCTAACCTCCTCAAGGTTCGTTTGTCATTTTCAACGGCTCGTTTGAGGTATTTACGATCTTTCACGTATCGCAATATATCTCGATAACATGGGTTAATGTCATTTCCTCCTCTCAATGTTACAACAATGAGCTGGAGCCTCGTAAATACTCATTTGAATTGGCTTCATTTCTTCTTTTTATTTGCCTTGATCATTGAGGCCAAGGTTGCTAAAGCATCATCATCCGATTTTTGTCTCGTGGGAGATAATTGAAGGTGATGCTATCAAATTCCTCAAGTAACCCCAAAACTACCTTTCGATAACTAATCAATTTAGGGTCCATTGTCTCCCATTCACCTCTAAGTCGATAAACAACCAACGCGAATCCTCAGATACTTCTAGAGTTTTTATACCTCGCTCTATAGTCGCTTGAAGTCCCATGATGCATGCTTCATATTCAGCCATATTGTTTGTGCAATCAAAGTCTAACTTACACATAAAGGATAATGATTACCATTCGAGATACCAAGATCGCCCCAATTCCATTTTCGACTACATTAGAAGCCCCATCAAAATTGAGCCTCCAAGAAGAATTTTCAGTCATTGCTATACACATCAACTCCTCATTTGGAAAATCGAAGTTTAGTGGCTCATAATCCTCTAGAGCCCTACTAGCCAAGAAGTCCGCCATCGCACTTCCTTTTATAGCCTTCGACTTATGTAGACTATATCAAACTCAAAGTAAAATTTGCCATCTCGCCATTCTCCCATTTAGAGTCATTGACTCCATCATGTATTTCAACGGATCAAGTTTTGAGATGAGCCAAGTGGTATGGTATAGCATGTCTTGTCTTAATCTCCGAGTTGTCCAAATCAACAGTACAACACAACTTTTGATTGGTGAATATCTCATCTCATAGTCGGTGAACTTCTTCTCGAGATAATAAATTGCCTTCTCCTTTTCCCCGACTCATCATCGCCAAGCACACATCCCATAGAATTCTTGAACAACCGATAAGTACTGATTAATGGTTTATCTGGGCTGGGTGGCGACAATATGGAGTATTCAACAAATACTGCTTGACCTTTTCAAAAGCACTCTGGCATTCCCCATCCCAAATACCTTGATTGTGCTTTCTGAGGAGGCGAAAGATAGGATCACATTTCTCGGTTAGTTGTGAAATGAACCGAGCAATGTAATTCAACCTTCCTAGGAATCCTCGAACTTCTTTCTAAGTACGTGGTGGGGGTAATTCTCGTATGGCTTTGACCTTGTCTGAGTCGACTTCAATTTCTTTTTCACTGACTATGAAGCCTAACAACTTTCCGGATCTGGCTCCAAAGGTACACTTTGCTGGATTGAGCTTCAGCTGGAATTTTCTCAACCTTACAAACAATCTTCTCAAGACCTCAATATGCTCTTTTTCCGTACGCGACTTGGCAATCATATCATCAACGTATACCTCGATATCCTTATGCATCATGTCGTGGAACAAGTTCACCATGGCCCTTTGGTACGTTGCCCCTGCGTTTTTTAGTCCAAATGGCATTACTTTGTAGCAAAAGGTGCCCTACAAGGTTATAAAGGTGGTTTTATTCATGTCCTCTGGATGCATCTTTATCTGGTTGTATCCTGAGAAACCATCCATAAAAGAGAACAATGAATATCCCGCTGTGTTATCTACTAAAGTGTCAATATGGGGTAAAGGAAAATTATCTTTTGGGCTTGCTTTGTTCAAGTCTCAGTAATCAACACACATTCGTATTTTCCCATCCTTCTTGGGGACAGCACAATGTTAGCTACCCATTCAGAGTACTTCACTTCTTGCAAGAATCACGCATCAAACCGCTTCTTGACTTCATCCTTTATCTTCAAGATGATATCCGCCTCATTCTTCGCAACTTCATTGGATGGCTTACAATCTTGTCTTATCGGAAGACGATGTACCACAATGTCAATTACTCAATCCAGCATATCCGATATGACCAGCGAAGATATCCTTGAACTCTCGAAGCAACTCAATCGACCATGCCTTGTGTCCACGCCAATTAGGGTTCGATTTTCAACTCCTTCCCTTTCTCTAGGGCTATATTCTCTATTGCCTCTTTCTCATGTGGCATGATTTGTTTCTCCTCCCGCTTAACCATTCTTAACAGATCGAGAGATACATCACAATCTGAACATCTTCAAAATCTCGAGGTTCCTCTAAACACATGTCTTGCTCGCCAGAGAAATTAAGAGTCAGTAGTATCAAGACTCATATCATTGATATATAGGGACACGTGGAGGTATGAAAGAATATACAAAGAATGAATGAATCAAAGAATGATTGTTTATGTGTTATGAATAAAAGAATAAGAATTGCTAGAATTTGGAGGAATATTGGTCGATAAAAATAGAACGATACTCGTTTAAATTGATAAAAAGTTATGTTTTATTTAAATAATTATAGATGAACATAAGCCTATTTCACGAATATAATCTTATTACTCCTAGGCCCTAGAGTATGAGACATGTTTTGAAAATTACTCGAAAAATTCCTAAAGACTACGGGAAGGTCTTCCGCAATTCAATTATTGAGAGAGCTCCCTGTTCGAAGGCGAATGCCTCGAGGCTTCCTTGCTTCGATCCTTCATTGTGTACAGATTAACTTGATGACTTTCCTTTCTCAAGAATCCTCCCGATTTGAAGGATTTGGATATAGGTGGGAATGTCATCGGTCCCCACTCCACTTCTCTTCCATTCAAACGCGCCTTTCTTCTTGCTTGGCACTTTCTATTTCCGCCTCTTGTGCTTGTAGTCTGGCGTGAAGCCCAAGCCAAAGCGGTCCTTCTTCTCAATCGGTTTGGGATTTGAACCTCTCCTTGCAACCGTCTTCCTAACCCCTTTCCCGGCAATGCTCCTTTCCCCATCATTATTTGTAAGGCCATCCTCGTGGCTTCAGACATTTTGGGTACCGGCACTTTGCTTCCTTCCAAAATAAAGGTGGCATTGATGACCTCTAAAGAGCGGAAAGAACATTCAATAGCCTCCTCATTTGCCTCAACATAAGGGGCCTTGTTGGTAACTGCCGCTATAATGTCCTCTTCCGCATTGATGGTTATTAAACGACCATCCATTACTAACTTTAATTTTTGGTGCAATGAAGAGGGCACTGCTCTTGCCGAGTGTATCCATGGTCTCCCCAATAAACAATTGTAGGAGGGCTTGATATCCATCACTAGAAATCAACTTTCACGTATTTGGCCCAATCTCCAAAGGGATGTCGATTCGCCCCATTACTTTTCTTTCGGTTCCATCAAAGGCTCTTACCACATTATGACACGCTTTCATGCGAATCGTCAATGGGTAATCTGTTCAAGGTGGATAGCGGCGGGACGTTCAAAGCGGACCCATTATCCACGAGTACACTTGGAAGTGTGTATCCTTTGCACCGAGTAGTGATGTGTAGGGCTTTGGCTGACCTTATGCCCCCAGGTGGAATTTCATCATCGTTAAAATAAATGAAATTGTCAGCACTGATGTTGTTTACTAACCGGTCTAGCTTGTTAACGGATATGTCATGGGTAACATATGTTTCGTTAAGCACCTTTAACAACGCATCTCGATGCACCTCGAGCTCAAGAGTAGGGCTAACATCGATATATCGCTACCGCTTACGCAATTGCTCGACCACGCTATACTCGCTATGTTTCAGAATTTTAGAAATTCCTTAGCCTCTTCCTCCTTACTGGCTCATTGATGAGTACTTGATTTCCTTTTCCTTTTCAGCCTTGGCATCTTTCGTCTCTGGGCTCTATTCGATATTCCCCGTCATAACGCGTTTCCCACTTCGTATGAAAACCTTCATTTTTGCGTGCCCTCGACGCTTAGCTATACTCTCCCCTCGGTATTGTTATATTGCGTCATAACTCCATGGCACCTCCTATCATCCTTATAAGGGAAAGGATTGGGTTTGTGGATGACTATTTTGGGCCTAGTTTGTGACCCTCTTCATTATTCCCCGCAAGGAGATAATAATTCTCGGTTGGTTGGTTCTTTGTCGTTCATTCTCCAAGACACATATTTGTCCTTCATAAGAACTACCTCGAAACACGCAACTCTTTGTTAACTATAATGCCTTGTACCATAACCTTGAACTCTTCACAATTTTGAATCACATGACCTACTTCCTCATGGAACTCACAATGGTTTTCTATTCCTTCTCCTCCTTTTCTAGAGGTCAGTATACCTCTCTTTACCATCTCCTCCCATATTACCTTCATAGGTATCTTCACCTCAGCAATGTCTTCCTTGATTTTTCTTATCTTTGTTTCATCAATGGCATTCACTCCTTGATTGCCATGATCCGGTAACGGATTTTCAGCATCAGGGGTACTGTCGAATTTCACAACCCCCATCTTGATAAGCCTCTCCACGGCCTTTTTGAATCCTGTGCAGTTTTCGATCGAATGCCCTGGTATTCCCGCATGATATTCACACTTAGCATTTGCATCATACCATCTGGGGTATGGTGGCTGTAGTGGTTTCAAGTGAAATGGAGCAATGGCATGTGCATCATACAAGCTTTGATAAAGCTCACGATACGTCACAGGGATAGGCGTAAATTGCATTCTTTCCGAATTCTGCCTTATGCTCAATTCCTGTCTTTGGGTATTTTGTTGTTCAACCATAGCTACTTTGGGTTGACCAACTGTGATTGCCCTCGAGTTGAGACTATTCACCTCATTATCCTTTCTCCTTGGGGCTGATCTTTTAGCCACTTCCCCCTCAATTTTACCGCCTCTCACGGCATTCTCAATCATCTCACCCGCCATAACTATATCCGCGAAACTTTTTGTGGTACTTCCAATCATATGTGATGAATGGCGCCTTTAAAGTATTAATAAATAACATGGTGGTTTCCTTTTCTAACAATGGTGGTTGTACTTGCATTGCCACCTCCCTCCATCGTTGTACATATTGCCTAAAACTTTCATTAGGTTTTTTCTCCATGTTTTGAAGTGTGATCCTATCTGGCGTCATATCACCACATGGTTATATTGTTGCATGAAAGCTTTGTGCAAGATCTCTCCATGAATCGATTCTTGCAGCTCAACTGATTGTACCACCTAGCCGCCGCTCCCACCAGGCTGTCTTGAAAACAATGGATTAATAGTTGATCGTTGTTCACATAACCAGTCATTCTTCTACAAAACATTGTTATGTGTGCCTCTGGGCAAGTAGTCCCATTGTATTTTTCAAACTCTGGCATTTTAAATTTATGAGGAAACACCAAATCTGGAACCAAACTTAAGTCTTTGGCATCAATCCCATGATGATTGCCAGCGCCTTCTAAAACCCTAAACTTCTCCTCTAACCACCTGCAACGATCTTCTAATTGTTTTGAGGATTCAGTTGCCATTCTTTCCTTCTCCATTAAATCCAGATCAGGAGTAATAGGGTTGATCGAGCTATCACCCAAATTATTTCCCAACCCGGATGGGAAATTTATGGGATTCTAGTATCCATCGGCTCATATTGAGGCCTTCTTGTGACAGATGGCCTTTTAGGAGGTGCCTCGGTTTGTAGGGGCACATGAGGCGGAGTAAAACCCGCGGAGGACCTTCATTATCCTCTTGGTGATCACCATGGGAGCTTTTCCTTTATCGGTGGCTCTCTGAATGAGCCATTTCAACCATCATGTTTCTCTCGAGCCTCTAGCATCCGCTCCCTTATTTCATTCTCGTATTTTGGCCAACCGCTCTTGCATTTGATCTTGCATATCTTTTGTAATTGCTCAAACCTTTGATCCATGTTCTTAGTTTTAGTACGAGTCTTAGTAAGGATGTGTGATTTCAGATTTTCTTTTCTACTCTCTGTTTTCTACCTATGCAAAGTAAACTTTAACTAATCAGGGTCTTTCTATAACTTTGAATGCAAATGATGTGATGAAATGTTATGATATGCAAATGCATGAATGCAAAAAGAATATCGATTCTGGTTCAACTTCATTTAGAAAATTTTATTTAGAAAAAGAATATCTTTACATATAAGAGGATTACAAATACGATTTCGCCCTAAGGCCCAAAGCTTTAACTCTATCTAATAAAAGGGCTAACTTTCGTCCTACATCCGACGATGATGAATACATCAGACTCAATACGTCAGCTCGAATTGCCAAGTCTTGCACATACTCAGCAACCTCTCGAATCTGAGCTATGGCTTCACTAATGACATGATCCCTTTTTCTGACCTGTTCTTTAGCTTGATATAGCTCTCTCCTCAGATAATCCTCTTGCGCCTTGAGCTGCTCAACTCGGAGTTCACCGTCATGCAATGCCACCTCCAAATCTTCGACCTTGCTTCTTAGCTCTTTTAACTCTTTTAACTCGACCGTAGAATTATGGTTTTGGTGCCAACGCAGGGATTTTCCAAGTTCTATTACCTTGGTCTTCAATCCTTTATTCTTTTCCTCTAATGCCAAATTTTGCCCCCGCATTTCTTGAGATTTCCTCTCCCAGTACTCGGTTCTATCCTTTTCTTCTTGAACCTCCTTCTACCATTGATTGGAAGATCCTCCTACTCTCGCCCTCCTCAAGGCTACTTGTGCCCTTTTGTAATGCTCCCTTAGATCATCTCGATCTTCCTCAATCTTCCTCTTTTCTTTCCTCTGTTTCTCGACTTCCATCTTTTGAACATCAAGTCCAAACTCAAGTACATCTTTTCTTCTTCGAGCTTTGCTATCCTCCTCTCGAACTCCAAGCTTTGTCTCTCGAACTCTTGTTTCATAATTTCTAACTTTGAGGGCCTTACTTGAAAATATTCCTCCATTGATCGAGCTCCTTCCATACTTGGCTTAGGGATATTATCATTAACTCTTCTACCTCTCCATTCTATGTATTCCGGTGTCGTAGCGGGGCTAATAGCTTTTCCTCTCAATCGACAAGTCTTCTTCCAAGCACTAGAAACTTCACTAACCCTCCTCTTGTAATCGGCTCCTCTATATACAAACTCACTTTGAGCCAACCCCTGAGTTGCTGGTATGAACTGTCTCAATCCATGCTCCCTCAGTATGAGCAAAGGGGCATAGCCAATGGCACCTCAAATCCCCAATAAATGTACCCAATCAAAACTACCGTATCGGTAAAGAACCTCACCAGGCATCATCCACGGAGCTCTCCACTCGACATCTTTCGACTGAAAGTTCTGAAGTAACGCTATCCAATTCTCTTTTGGAACATCAACTCTCCTGGTTGAAGCTACTATATCTTTCAACGGTGAATAATCCTCAAAGTAAACCCGACAAACCACCCTATCTATCAACCGAAAATGAACTGTAGAACCAAGTCAAAAGCAATCGAGCACACCCTATAAACTCGCCAAAGACCACCCTCCTACATGCACCTAAAGATCTAAATGTTTCCGCCAAAATTGCAGGGATGTATGACCTTTTCTTGAGTCGATGAAAAAGATCCGTGGTTGCCTCATCTACATATCCCAAAGCCTTAGGGAAGACCATCAATCCATATAAACTTAGGGCAAAAACATCTATCTTCTTTGTCTCATCAGGTGTGTCAGAATCAAATCTTTCAAAGCATCCCACGAAATGCACTTGCACTCACCCTTTTCTTTAATTGTGCCGTGGCCTTGCTTCGCTTATCCCCGTAATAATCATCAATTTCTTCCAAAAGGTAGGGACACAAGGAGCTCGAGAATAGATCCTATCATTACAAACCGGGACAACGAAGTAAAGCAAGTGTACTCTTCCACAAGAGGGTACCATGTCTACTTCCCCAAAAGTGAAGCAATCTGACGGGTTCCAAAACCGAGCAAGGGCTCGAATAAGTGCTCGTCTATCTGAACATCAAGCAAGTAAGGTAAGTCTCCATAGTTACCGTAGAATAATTGCTTAGTCTCTTTGCCCCACTGATCCCAAATTTCCTTAAGCTCTTGGAGATTATTCGTGTGACACTTATACGAGTATAATCTGGCAGCTCGACATATATCCTATAGCTATCTTGTCTCCTTTTTCTAGTTGAGTTTGCTCGGACCATCTGTGGACGTTAACGTTGCCTTCCACTTTATCAAGAAGTCATTCTCCATAATAAAACTTCCTAACTTAGAAACCGACCACGAATCGATATCTTTGTAAATGCAAAATGACATGCAAGCAAAAGAAAAGAGATAGTCAGTATCACATGATATCAATAAATTTCAACGATAACTTATAAGGGTGATGTCTAAGTTGGGCTTATACGGTCCTTCGACATGGGGTTGGTTCTAAAGTTTGAGGTACCCAAACCAGCAGATTCCTCGATCCTCACCCATTATAGGCTCATTTGAATCGAGTTCAGTTCAGGGGAATACATTTCCCTATGGCTACACGGAGATGAAAATCTCACGAAACCATAGGTACGGATGTATCCCGAAAGTGATCCACTATCTTGCACGGAGGCGAAAACCTCACGAAGGCGTAGCTTCTCACTCCCACTTAAGGGTGTGACCACAACGGTCATGCGAAATGCAATGCGATCAAAATATAGCATGTAATAATACAAACACATGTAATGCAAAGAGGATTAAAATTTAAAATTTTTAATTTCCGACATTAAGACAAAAGATAATCAATTACATGGCCCGACTCTCTTATTACGTCCCCAATTGGAGTCGCTTAAGTTGTCGAAACCATTTTCAAATCGAGCTTTGGAAAATGGGAATCGATTTTAAAAATGAAAACGGGAGTCGCCACCAATCTTTTTAGGTGTGATTGGATCATCTTTAAAACATTTTGTTTTAAAAACATTAGTTTTGGTCCACGAAGTAAAAGAACGGGTTCGGGAGTCGGTTACGTACGAGGAAGGATTAGCACCCTCGTAACGCCCAAAAATTGGTACCTAATTGATTATCAAATGTCTTTAATGTCGAAAGAAAAAAAATTTAAGATGTAGTCCTCTTTAAAATATTTTAACTTTGAAAATTGGGATTCACTAGCGTCAAAGTATTAACATTAAGTTATCCCTTTTTGAAATTCCTATCTCAAGCAACAAAACGCTATATCCAATAAGTTAGGACATATTGCTTTGAAATTCCAAGATACTAGCTTGCATTTAGAAAACCTTTAAAAACTTAGAAGGGTGCTTAATTATTTGAATTCAACGAGAAAAGTGGCAACCCAATAAGTTAGGGCACTACTTTCTCGAAATTTCCAAACACCAAGTATCACCTTATTTGCAAAAAAATCTTATCTCGAGGTAATAAGATGTCATATCCAAGTGAGTTATGACACAACACCTCAAATATCGAGAGTAAGTATTTTATTTAACACTCGTGATTATGATTTAAAAGAATATGCCGTTATTTAGATTAAACGTGAGAAAAAAAAATCGAAATCCAAGAAGTTAGGAACGATTGTCTCGGATTACCAAATATGAAATATTTACTTTAGTGAAAGAATCACTATCGGGTTGGATAAAACCTAAATTGTAATGAAACGAGATAATAAAGAATGCATAACAAATAAAAATTGATAACCATAACAGGATAAACATAAACACAAATATGAATACTAACGATAAATACGAAGGTAAGATAAATGAGTCGAATAAATAATAAGAAAGGAAATAATGAATAAGCTAAATGTTTGAAATTATTTAAAAGAAAACTATAAATAGAATAGATGATGAAATAATAATAAAAGTAATGATATGTAAATAAAATAAATATGCTAAAAAATATACAGTTATCAAATTAGTTAATATAAAATAATAACGTATAAGTAAATACAAAAATAAAGGAAAATATAATAACAATAATAGAAAAATACAACAATAATAATAGTAAAAGATATAATAACATAATAATATAATAGTAATAGTAACAATATGACGATAATAGTAAAAATAATATATTAAATAATAGTAATAAAAGTAGTGCTAATAATAATAATAATAATAATAATAATAATAATAATAATAATGATGATGATCTATTAAGTTATAATGAAAATAATGATAATGATGATATATTAGATAATAATAGTAAAATAATAAGTAACAATAATAAATTATAATAATAGTGATGAGAATAACAAGTGATGATAATAACAGTAACAATAGTAGTAATAATATATTAGTAATACATAATAGATGTAGTAAAAAAATATAGTAGTTATAGTAATAATAATATAAACAAGAGTATATATACGTATGAAAAATAATGATAGTAAAATATAATAATAGTAATAATAATAATGGAATGAAGGTAATAATAATATTAAAATAAAGTAAACAAAATAATACTATATATCAATATATATATACATATAATGCAAATACACACTACCATATAATAATAATAATAATAATAATAATAATAATAATAATAATATAGAAATACAAAGAGCAAATAAAATATTAAATTTAAAAACAATACTATATATATAAGTATATACATACATATATGTACATAAAATATACAATAATAATAATAATAATAATAATAATATTAAAATGCGAAAGTAAATATGATATAATAGTAATATTAAAATGACGTAATAAAATAATACTTATATATATAGAAATGTACATACGTATATATATAATAAACATACATTAATTAATAGTAAAAACAATAGAAGTGCTAATAATATTAGTATTAGAATGAAATAAGAGATAAATGCAAACATAATAATATAAATAAGGTAAATGAAACAAATAAAAATAATAGGAAGGACATAATCGAATCGAGAGCAATATTTTGGGGCAAATCCGTAATAAATAAAAGAAGAGGGAATTAATTCGCACATGCAAATAACCGGGAAGGACTAAAACGGACAATAGCCCTTTGACCCAAAACGTGCAGCTTTGATTCTATCCCTTATTTCTTACTACGATTGGAGTGAATATAATGAAACCCTTTGAACCTTTTTGATTGCTATTGATATACTAATTTTTTGTTCTTGAATCTCAAAAAAAAGAAAAATCCCCTCTTGAATCTCAAAAAAAATCTCTTCTTGAATCTCAAAAAATTTCTTCTCTCCAAAATACAATCAATTCCTCTCTCCAATCCTCCCCCTTTTTTACATTGAGATTGTGGCTTTTTATAAGCTTTTACCACTTGTTCTTCTTCTTTTTTTAATTTATTTGCCTTTTCTTTTGTAGACAAATGGAGCAAAATGGGGGTGGGTGGCTAATTATGGTGTGGAGTAGGTGAGATTAGGTTTTTTCTTTTTTGATTTTTTTTTTTTGATTTTTTTTGGGTTGGATTAGTGTTTTGGGCTAAGTTTTGGGTTTGGTATTGGGTTTTAATTGGGTAGTTGAGTTATGTTTATTTGGGTTTAATTTTATTGGGCCCAGGGCAAAATTTGGGCCATACAATGTGTACTTTAATAAAGCCTAACGTCAAAATCCAAAACATGAATCAATTTGCATTCAGCCCAAAGCTGGAAAAATAGTTGAACTTGATCCAATCAAATGGTTGACTCCAATTCAAATAGATTTCAAGTTAGTTTAACAAATTAAGTTTTCAATTACTAGATTCATATTTATTCCGGTTAAGTCTCTGCACAAAATCAAGTGTCTACCATC
Organism: Gossypium arboreum; assembly: GCF_025698485.1. Lineage (NCBI taxonomy): Eukaryota > Viridiplantae > Streptophyta > Magnoliopsida > Malvales > Malvaceae > Gossypium > Gossypium arboreum. The sequence continues at coordinate 10,451,067 of NC_069072.1, read as the reverse complement.
ATCATCATTTATAGTTATTATTTATACAAAAAAAAAACTTATGAGATAAGATAAGATACAAATAGCAAATGTAGATATATCATCATTCTTAATAAGCCATTGGTTGCATCCTGCAATGGATTGGTTTAAAGTTTAATGTTCAAACACTGATAAAAGTGAAGGTAAATAAATAGATTAATTTAACTTGTGATAATGGGTTTCTAATAGAAAGAAAATGAGATATTAAAATTTGAGGACCAGCATGAACCACCCACGCAAGTACTCGAACTGTGTATGTTTTTAAATAATAAAAAACACACATTTTGTATTAGACTTTATCTCATATGTGTTTGAATCCAAAATCCATTTGTAGCTTCTACTAATATATAGGTAAGACTAAGACCAAGTCTAAGACCCTTCTCTGCTTGGGATTTTCCCTGCAGACAAAACCGTCCATGACTCAAGGCTTCTTCTTTATAATAAGAATTAACTTTTTCTTTATATATTAATATAATATGCTTGAATTGAAACCCTTTTCTCAGAGCTAAGTCTCATCTTCATATATATAAATAAATGAGTAGAGCGGGTGGGTTATATTAGTATAATGTTGAGTGATTGCTAACAAACTTTTCCCATGTGATGTGATGAGTTTTACTCTCTACAAACCAAACCTCTCAACTTCTGTGTTCACACACTTTTGTTTAGATGCTATGCTATTATGGTTGAAAATAAATGTCGGGACGGCGCCAAAGTAGGCAAAGGTTTTGATCAAAATTATAAGTTTAATCTTTTCAAAATTGAAAAATTACGTCTAAATAAAAAAATTGAAATAATTGCATTTCTTTTGATTCGAGAATCAAAGGACTTTGATATATATATATATATATATATATATATATATATATATATATATATATATATATATATATATCGGTAAGTTTTTTTTTTTAAAATAAAGTACCTATTAATTTCATGAATAAATATTAAATTTCTAACTTTATAATTAAGAGATAAAATAAACAATATATATAGAAGTCAAAGGACATCAATTATAAGCTTGTGATCAAAATCAAGGGTGGGACATAGGCTAACCAGGATATACGTCAAAACAAAGAAAGAGAGAGGGGGATATATATTTCTAGAATCCGAAAAATGAAAATTTCAATTTACCCCAAAAGAAAAAGGAAACAAAAACTCCAAGGTATGCTTTGTCAAGGCATGTGGAGATGTCCCCTCCCAAACTCAAGTGTCTGCAGGTGAGATGTACCGTGGGTTGTGCTTGTGTTAGCCCATCTATGCCTTTCACTTTGTTAGATTACCATTTTTATTTTTGTCTCTCTTTCGCACAAGATTTTTTCTTTCACAAGGGAGATTTGTTCTTTAACAAGCATCATAGACAAGAAGAAATAGGTTACAAATAATTTTAAATTTAATGTTAATTAATTTGAATTCCATAAATTTTGTCTCTATATGAATGATTTGATTAATTTATAAAGAAAATTTGACATTTAAAATGATCTTATCTATTATGTTGAAAGTATAAGAGTTTTGATTGGATCCTTAATAATCTCATTTTCTTCTCCTAATTATAAAAATACATATCTAAAATAAATGAGACATATAATAATTTTATTATATTTTCTTGAAATTGAAAGAAAATGGCAAATTGGCAATGCTTTTATATCCTATATGCAGACACAATCTAGACTTGTAATAATATAAGCTTTTTTGGGGGGTTAGTGTAATATAATCTAAGTTTAGGTCCATGTTAGATTTGTAATAAAATATAGTTAACATCATAATGTGATTTGATTAATTCAATTATATAGAGAGGGGAAGAGAGAGAAATGGGTCACTTCATCACATGTCTTAAAAGCTAACTCCACCCAACACTTTAATATTAGAATTATATAAAAGAGAAGTAGGTAGTGTCACTTGGAATATATGGAAGGGTCTCAATTTGAGTCACATCCACATTATTTGGGATTTTGTTTTAAAAGTGCTTTGAACATATCCATAAAAGGGATTTCAACTTGAAAACTAAGTCACATTTTGGAACATCTTTCTATCCTTTTTGGATCCTTTTAAAAAAATAATCCTTGCATAAAAGAAACACAAGATGATTAGAAAGTTAATGGAGGCCAATACGACACAAGATCATGTCTCTACTATACTTTATATTTTATTTCATCTAAAGAGAGTTTAATTTGAAAATACAATAATAATGTAGAATTCAGTTTAGTATTATTGTTGCGGTTTGAAAAATAATATGATAATTTTTTTAGTAGTTGATATTACTCTGAAATAAATGAGATGAGAAGATAAAATGTCAGAAAAAGCTATCATGTTAGGAAGAATTTTATTAGAGTGAATAAATTAATACGATTAACATTATCTATAATAGTTATATTTTTAAATTTTGAATCCAAGCTCTTGTGCTTACAATATATTGTTTTTGTCATTGGATCAAGAAGTTGTTGACTATAACAATTAAAATTTTAGTAAATAAATAGGTTATTATACAAATTATTTTAAAAACTCTTTAAACATAAATTACTTTTATTTGAATCATTTTAAAATTTGTGAATATAGTTTTGAATTTAAAATAAAAGTGAGAATATAATTCTATATATATTATACAAATATAAAATTATATAATGTGATTTTAAAAAGAATTTTATCTAGCAAGCTATGGCTGGCCAAAAGCATTTTTTGGAGCTAAACAAACCCACAGTCATACCTATAATAATGAATAAATTTGCCTTTTATTGTGCCAAATTCAATTAGAAAATTATATATGAAAAATATAAAATAAAATTTTGTTTCAATCAATTATTCAATAATTGTGAATAATTAATCTTATCCAAAATAATAATTAGTTGATTTATATATAGAATGAATATGCTATAAGGCTAGTTGAGGATTAATTAATTAAAAATAAAATAATGATATCTATCTTAATACAACTTAAAAAGTAAAAAAAAAAGGGTTAACTTTTGTTGATGAACACAAACAAAGTGGGGCATACATATTGATTCGGGAAATCTTAAAATGATAATATCGACATCCCTTTAAAGAGCAAGCAAAGAAAATAAAGCATGATTAAGGCGGCCTTAACAAGTGTAGGTTTTATATAAATAAGATGGGTGGGACAAACGCCACTGCTAAGACGACAGTTGTTTTATTGATCAACGCCATTTTATAGGTTTGATTCCACATTTCTTCGCTCTCTAAGGAGGGCCAAGATGTGAGCCACGAAATTGCACATGTGGTCCCCTCACATGCCCCCAACGTGCGCGGGTCCCCCCCCTCCCCCCTCTTTCATGCTTTGCACCAATTACAATTTGGATGCTACCTCACATGTTTCATCCTCCATTAGTGGAGTCATCCTTGTGGCGCTATTGATGTTTTTATTATAAATTTTAAATTTAATCCTTAAATTTCTATTTTTAGAAATTTAATTTTTATTTTAAAATTTAAAATTCAAGTTGAATTATTATTATGTTAAATATTTTTAAATAAAAATACTCAATTAGTAGTAATGTAATTAAAAATTAATATTGTAATGAACTTGAATTTTAAAAAGTAATTTTAATAGTCTTAACAGTTGAACTTGAATTTTAAAATCTGAAAGTAAAAAACTAAATTTCAAATTTACAAAGAATATAATGATTGATGGTATATTTTAACCTTTGTATTGTGTAGGAAGTTAAATTATTTGAATGATTCTCTAAAATTTGTAGTATTTAAAAGGTATAATGACAAATTAAGTCCTTAACGTTTATATTTTTTTGTCAATTTGATCTTTGTTCTCTTTTTTAAGTTAAATTTGGCCTTTTACCTTTTAAAAAGTTAAATTTAACCATTAACCTTTAAAAGAATCAAATTAATGTTTTTAATAGAAATATTGACTAAAAGGTTAAATTTTAAAATGGAAATCGACATGACAATCAATGTATATTTCATGCTAATTTTTTGAGTTTTTATGAATTTTTATATTTTAAAATATTTTATAATTTTTAAATTATTTAATGACGTGACATATAAAACAAATAGTGTCATATTAGCATGAAATATACATAGATTACTATACAAAGTTGCCATACCAATATTGTTAAAAATTAATATTTTAGTCAAATTTAAGAAAAAATTGACTATTTTAAAAAGATGAGGTGAAATTTAACTAAAACAATAATAATAATAATAATCAAACTAACAAAAAGAAAATGTAAAGATTAAAACTGAAATTATTATTATGTTTATTTAAAATTCATTTTGATTGTGTAGATTATTATTAAGTTGTTTGTTTATCTATGTTATCAAAAGTCATTATGCTTTAACGATTTTTAAACTGATACACAGCAGTATGTTATAATGATGTAATTGAGGAAAACACTAAACAGTGATTGTTTAGAATCATCTGTTTCTATTAACATGGTGACCCACACAATTAGTTGTTTCCCAAGGTAGAGGCACTTTGCTTGCATTTGGCTGAAAATCCTAATGGAGAATAATTGTCACTATAGTTTTGTAGTTAGTGAGGCAATAAATGAGTTAGGAGAGCAAATTCCCCTTATTTTCCTCTTTTAAGTTGTATCATTAGGTTACAAATTCCATTTTTGTTTTCCTTATACGGCTGAGGTAAACCAAGGGTCTTATACCCTAGTGTTTGTCATAATGCTAGCTTAGGATGTCTATAAATCCTACTAACCCCTTATATTTAATTAAAACATTTAATTACATCTATTCTATATACTTCTTCTTTTGTTTAATTAAGTCCTATTTAGTTTAATATCAATTTTAATTTGGGAATTCAATTTAATTTTTTAGGCTTCCAAAATGTTAACATTGAATATAAATTATAAACTAAGATTGAAAACGAAATTAAATCAATTTAGCAAATAATTTTTACTATTATTTTTAAATCCTTTATCTAATTAACTTCAGTCGATGAATGATATGTCTCTTTTATAACATGGAGTGATAAATCCTTTTTAGACTACTAGTTTATTTTCACATGTTTACTTACCTAATGTTTTCATGTCAATGTCCAAAATCACTTACCTAGCCCTAGTTTGTTAGGGTTTATTTAAAAGAAATGAAAGTATGATAATTCATATACAAGATAACACGTGACTATGTTAAAAGAAAGATGACAAAAAGAGGATGGGAAAGAACAATCTATTAAAAGAAAGATAGTAAAGAGGATAGGAAAAGAACAATATTTTCTTGATGACTTGTTTGGAGTAATAATACAAGCTTAAGTATTTGTATACTACAAGAAAACATAAATTAGGAAAATATTAATAAAATCTTCTACATCAATCCTAAAATCAAGGGTTAAACGATTCCAAAAATTAAAGGACTAAAAGCACTATAATTGATACACATGTCATAAAATCACTCCAATTGATTTTTCCACACTCCCCTTAAAGCTGATGAATAAACATTCTCCATTTTTAGCCTACAAATGATTGCTTAAAATATTCACTTATTGATTTCTTTAGTGATCACATCCACCAATTGACCCTTCGTTGACACATAGGGCATGCAAATCAAGCTACCATCGAATTTCTCTTTTATGAAGTGTGTAACATCCTGATTTTCGGGTTTATTCACGATTTTCAATATTTTGTAAAGATTTTTAAAATTTTGTAATTGGATGTGGAATTAGTATTTTGAGTAGGTAAATGGGCTTATAGAAGGCCCATGAGTTGGCCAAAACCCAGTTGAGTTTTTGGAATTTTAGACTTAGGAGTTAGGGGTTACGGCTAAGTGGCCTTAAGTGGAGTGATGGGTAATTTGCATCACAAAAGAGCCTTGGCTAAGTGGCAAGGGTGGTGCCACTAGGCTCCTAGAAAAGTGGCGTGTGGAGCTTTGGGAAGGCAAGGGATCGATTCCTGTGTTGGCAAATAGATGCATTTATTTTTTAAGTGCGGGAGGGTAAATGTTGGAGTTCGGTGGATTCTGCAGAGAGTGGGATCAGATTAAATGCTTGGATTAAGGAGTGATAAGGGAGAGATTTAAGGATTGGGATGAGGCTAGGAGTTAGCCGAATGGGGGAATTGAAGAGGGAAAATCGGCGGGGGATTATGAGGGTAGTATTTGGCACTTAGGGTATTGTTGGTGTCGTTTTCCGCTTTTACACCTTAGGATTGTTCTTTTCTCTCTTTTCCTCTCTAGCAAAACTACCACCTCCCTATTCTTCTTCTTCTATTTTTCTTCTTCAAACTATTCATCATACCTACTATTCATCAACACTTTTGCGAATCCATAAAAGCCGAAAACACGTGATCCTTTGCTTGTGCGATTTCTTCAAAGCCGTGTTCTTTTATGTTCTTTTATTTTCTTAATTTACAATTATCTTTTCTTAATCCTAGATTCTGACCGCAATTCCACTTCAAGGTTGTAGCCCCACACTATCATCTTCTTCATCACACAAAAGCGAAAAACCATAGATTTGGGGCTTGTGGCAAAACTACAAGACTTTGGGGAATCGAGTTCTACCATCGTTTGATAGATAAATCTACACTAGATTGCGTCGAAATCAAGTGGGAGTAAGGGTTAAGTACGTATCATCTCAGATCTGTTCTTATTTTGCAAAGTTAAGAAAAGCCGAAGTCCCTAAAATTAGGGAGGCTGTCGATTTGGGCATGTGGCTCTAAGGGTTGTTAACGGTTGTTTTCTTTCATTGGTTAGTGCCTTCTTAAGTGTGGGATTGAAAGCGTGAATCACTGGAGCAATCGGATTCGGAGCTAGCTGTCGATTTTGGCGACAAAGGTAAGGTACCCAAGGGCCATTGTGGATGGTGGCCGAATGTGTAAGTGATGATAATAGGTAGTTTCGATTTGGTTTAATACAACATGGTCTAATCTATAAGTGGTTGATTATAGGGGAAATCGCATAGGAGATCTCGTCAAGGAATATCGCAAATCAGGTGTGTACCGAACACCCTTCTTTAGTTCAATTAAAAAGCCGAAATCCAAATTCGGCATTTCATGGTCATGTGGGTATGCGAATACTCTCAAGTCATAGAATAATTGTTAGATCTGGCACCGCAAGGTGGTAAGCACGTTCGCGTGACGTTTTAGCGTATTTCAGAAAAAGGGGCTCGATGGGCCAAAACTGGGCCCAATGGGCTTACGGACCAATATGGGTAAGAGATGGGCGAATTAGCATTGTTAGGTAGATGGTGGAATCAAATTGCATAAAGTCGATAAAAATTACTGAATTAGCTTGTGCGATGGCGTAGATCACGAAATTACCCCTAAAGAGCAAAATTACCGAAATTACCCTAAAGAGCAAAATTACCAAATTACCCTAAAGAGCAAAATTACCGATATACCCCTAGGGTTTTAAATTGGTGAACGCTTGATTGATTACTCATGTATTTTGCATGATATACATTTATTAATATCATTGCATGGGATTGGGGTATTAATGGAGGAAATCTTGAAAGTGGTTCATCCACGTCTTGGAGACTTTGCCTCAATCGATCGAATTTGAGCGACGTTCTTGCAAGCTGTGTGTGTAAATTTGGGTGGGTTGAGATATTCCCACATGGTGTGTAGGGTTGGTGCAGGCGGTGTAGCGGTTGGTGGGTTGAGTAGTCTCCCTGGATGGGCTTGCATTCATTATTACTGTTGATACTCATATTCTTGAACGGGCCTATGGGCCACATTGTTATGTAAAAAGGGCTAAGGCCTTGCATCAGATTCGAAAAGGGCTTGACCTCTGTATCTTGTTATCTGAATAGGGCTCAGCCCAATGGGCTCGAGTGAATTGGGCTTTGGATGGGTTTCAGATACCTGAGTTTTCCCAAACTCACCCCTTCCTCTTCCATCCTTGCGGTGAGCCCTAGAATTGGTGGACTTGGAGTAGGCGGGATTCAGAGTGGCCATGAAGATTGATTGCCGATTTTAAATAAGTTTAATATTTATTTTGGATTATTTTATTATGCTTAAAGTTGTAATAAGGTCGCTCTTTTTAATTACTTATGTTTTGGGGATTATTAAACGGCTAGCACTAGGGTTCGTTTTATAAAATCTACTTGTTTTTAAAAGATCACGATGACGCGCAAAGTTTCCACAAAGTAAATGTTTTCCCAAGAAAATAAATATTTTAAGCAAACGATTTGCAACCTTAATCATTTTCTTAAACTGGTCATAATCAAACGGTTTTCTCAAAATTATACGAGATGTTAGAGTGTGGCAATGGCGGTGTGCATGTCTAGGATTGGATCCAAGAGAGAGCTTGGTACTTAAGCGGTCAACGGACTCACCTCCTCTTCTTCTGGTTTCCTACCAGTGCGCAGCTTCCATTCACTTTAACCTACTTTTAAAAGTGTCTTTACAACACCAACTCAGCTTTTCCAAACTAAGTAATACGGAATGTTTTGAACGCATCAATGTGGCGCATCAGATCCGGTCATAACGTCTAGGCCGGGTTTGGGGTGTTACAAAGTGTCTATTGATTTCAATGTGCTTTGTTTTATCATGTTGGACTGGGTTGTATGTGGATTGTCCGATTTATATTTCTAAAAACTTATAAATTTGGTTCGAGTAACGTGAAAAGTGTACAATAACCAAGTTATTGTATAGAAATTATAGCAAAATAATTTTGTAACTATTCCAAGGATCATGTCCCTAAAGAGAGTTAATTATGGAACCGAGCCTTCCTTTGTTAAGAAAACTCTACACTAAGAAATCAATTACCAATATAGTTGTATTAGAAATCATTAACACAATGGAAAACATTGAAATCAAAGCTAAGTTACTCAATTAACAACACTAACTCTACAATTTATTCTTAATTCAACCTTCAATTACAACTTCGAGTATTGACTAATTGACTCACCTTGTACCAGTGGTCTGAATTCTGGTTTAGCATTAGACCTTGCCATCACATCTTATTTTTTACTCCTCCAATTCACAAAATTATCACCATGAAAGATGCAATAACTTGAGGTGGACCTTCTGTCAACTTGTGAAAATGCATAATCAACATATGAGAATACTTCTAGCTCTAGTCCCATATTCCTCTTGAACAATATTCCTTAACTAAGATTAACTTTCAAGTATTGAAATATACGATAGATAACCTATAAATTTACTTTAGGATTGTGCATAAAATAGCTTACTATGCTTAGAAATATGTTATATATGGTCTTTTATGTGAGATATAACATCCCGAGATAGGGCCTGAAAGTTTTTACTTCACAAGCAGAGGGTTCGCCAGTGGCATAGTGAACTGGTGTGTGCCAAAGGACTTTAGTAAAGTTCGCAAGCAAGATTAGTAAGCTGTGTACGCCTAAGGATGTGGTAAGGGGTGTTTGCCAGTTGGTTTGGTGAACTGGGGTTGGGGTTTGCTAGTTGGTTTGGCAAGCTGGGGTTCAGCAACAGGTCTAGCGAATTGAGGTTTGCTAGTTGGTTTGGCGAGCTAAGGTTCGCCAGTTGGTTTGGCGAGCTGGGGTCCGCCAATAGGTTTAGTGAATTGGGGTTCACCAATATAAGTCGAGTTACACTTGAATTAGAAAGTTGACTTGTTTTTCAATTAGGGACACTATCCATGCACATAACCTTTTTCCTAAGTCAATTAGGGTATACTAAGAGTACTAAAACACTTAGTGCCTATAAATTAATTCATTTTCATGAAAAGTTCTCTTATCGATTATTTTTTGTGCCAAATTTCTATTCTGATTCGAAGTTCTTAGGAACCAAGGTAAACCTCTATTCTGTTAGGGTTAATTGTCTAGGAAACTAGGTTCGCTTGTATGTTTGAATTTTGTGTGCTTTGTTAAGTAATATGTGCATGTTTATGTTTATGTATGTTGTGAACCAGTCGGACCATCTACCAGAAAGGACAAAGGAAAAGAAAAAGTTGTTTAAATTCTCAGCTAATAGATGAGCGTTCAGGGATTGCTATTTGTGTGTGAACTATTGCGTTTTTAGGAGCTTAGGGTTTTTGAAACCAAGTTCCAAGAGTAAGCTTTTCTATAAACTCTGTTTTCAAGATATGTGATTATGTTTTCAAAAAAATATGTTTTATGCATGCTCCTATGCAAGTTTATATTTTAAATGTTTAAAAATAAGTTTTAAAAGCATGATTTTATAAATTGTATTTTACGAGCTTTTTATGCGAGCTTTGTGTGAATAAGCATTTTTATACGAGCTCCTTATGTTAGCCCTATGTTGGATATATTGGCATGCCAAATGATTGTGAGTACTCACCTATAAGTTCTAGGATTTGGGTGTTGAGACATGTGGAGAGGTAAGGGAATGTCGAGCTATACTCCATTCAAAGAGACATGTGTTTTCATACTGATCTTTGGTACAACTCTCTATCTACAACAACTTCATCATTAGCTTATGTGAGCTTATGATTATGATATATTGGGCGTTTATAGGTTTAATGCATCTTTGTTTATTTGAAAAGATCAGTAGCGTACTGTTGTTATGAGATAAAAGTTATTTACATTAACTGTGCCACCTCACTCACTAGGAAATAATTTGATTGCCTTCTAATTGTTTTATCTCAGACTCTTTAGCCAAATATTTTTTCAAAGCATCTATCTCTTTTTCATTATTTCCTGTTACATTAAAATTATCTGTAAATACTAAAAGAGTTACAGTGCGTTTGAATGCTCAATGAATCATATGTGATCTCATTGACTCTATTTATATATTAAATCTAGCATTACTTTTGCAGATATTCTAAACCATATTCTATAAGACTATTTTAGGAAACATAAAGCTTTTTTTAGCTTAAATACCTTGGGTGCTCCTAAGTTGTCCCCAAATCCTGGTGGAATCTACACATATCTCTTCCACAAGATTTTCATGTGGAAATGCTTCTTTATGTCAAATTGTTCAAAATATCATTTTTCATTTGCAATCAAAGATAACAAATTCATAACTATACTCATTTTAGAAACTAAAGAAAAAGTCTATTGATAATCCATCAATAGGTTTGAATGTAACCTTAGCAACTAGTTGAGCTTTGTATCTCTCAAGAAAACCCATTTACACCTAATTTCCCTTTCTCTTTTAAGCAATCTACCAATTCCTATGTTATTTTTCTCTAAACCCATCATTTATGTTTTCATGGCTTGTTTCTATTACTTGTTAGATAATGGTTCAAATAATGTCTTTGGAATATAAATGTTTTTCAAGCTCAAAAGAAAATGTTATGGGATGGAAATAATTTTTAAATTGATACAAAATGGGATATGGGATATGTAACACCCCAAAACTGGCCTAGACGTTATGGCTGAATCTAGAAATATTACGAAAAAAGGTTTTGAAACCAACTTTCGTGTTAAAACACCTCATATTAATTGTTCTAAAAAACCTTACGTTTTCAGAAAAACTTAATATTTTTCCCCTTAATGAATCCGTCACTTATTATCCTTTTATTTAAAACATTAATTCATAACGAATGTTTATAAGGCATTATAGTTGAAGACCGAGTTTGATTTCATAAAAATGTTTGTTTGATATAAACTATTGTTTTTATAAATCATTATGTTAAAAGTTGTAAAAATATCAAAAACACATCCAAAACCAAAATTAAATCAAACAGTCCGAAGAGTCCCAAAAATTACAAATTCTCAAATTAATCCAGAATTTAAATAAAGCTAGTAATTAAACCAGTTCGTGAACTAGTGGTCACCGTCGAGACTTCGTCGCACCGATTCACCTATGTCTGAGGATTACCTGAAAGAACAGACAAATAGATGTGAGTTTTATAAACTCAGTGTGCAACTTGCAGAAATATATACATGCGTAATATTCAAATTTCCAGTGCTTCAGAACAGAAGTGGACATGAGTCCCTAATAGAGTCAGATTATATTAGACTTAGATTTTCAAAACATACAGATATACAAAGTCCTACCCCCATCCTCTACATATCATCTCCGTCCATCCCAACACACTATGTGGGGTATAAAACACCCACCCATCCCTACACATCACATAATGTCTAAACCATACTTATCATAATAGTATGCAGACAAGTTGCCAGTATATCGGCAATATGTTGCCTCACAGAACAGTTCCTCCACATATACCAATCCCACCCCATATACAGATACAAAATATAGATACACGAGTGTAACAGAATTAACATACGCATATACATATATTATACATACTTATGCAAATTAATCAGACATACATATCAATTTTCCTAAACTCAATCAATATATCAGATTAACAGATCTCATGCATTAGGGTTTGGTTAGCCCTTATCGACCCTATAGAAGGCTTATAGTCGTTCAGAATGACTCGTATGACCCTAGGGAAAATTTTAGTATTTTGGGCCCACATGCCTGTGTGGGCCCACACATCCAGATTGGCCTTGCCCGTGTGGCCCACATGGCCTGGCCTATAGCTCACATGCCCGTGTGGTACACCCATGTAGGCATACATGCCTGTACGGTCCACACGCCCAGATTGGCCTAGTCTGTGTATTCCGTCACATAGCCGAGCACACACTTGTGTGGCTCCGACAGGCCACTTTTTCAACTTTTGTCGAACCTCATTTTTTTGTGTTTTCATACCTGGTTTGGATTTGACACGTACGCTCCTACGAGACAACCAAAAGCTAGAGTTTATCAATAAATCATCGAATTAGACGCTAAAATCGATACTAAACCTGAAAATAAATCGATCCGTTCAATCCATTGTTCTACCCAACCCTTACCTTCAATCGAACAACGGTAGTTTCACATAACTAAATCACTATGGACAACCCTGAGCCCCTTGGTCTTCCCTTAGACGATAATAACAGAATACCATCAACAACGAATCATCAATCAAAAGTAAAAACCACACCTACCAAACTTACTGAATCGAGAATTAAGACAGAAGGAAATGATAGATGAACCACAATATCGATTAATCAATAACGCACGATTTCAACTAAATAAAAAATTAAAGAAATGAGAGAGGGAAAATTACATAGGAGAGGGAGAGAATGAAGGAGAAGGAACACGTCAGAATGCTGAAAATTTTTGGGAAAAAAGAAAAATATAAAATAAAATAAATTAAAAATAAACTTAAACTAATCCCCACTCCAACCACTAACCACCTTATCCCATGGAATCCTACCCACTAACCACCTCCAACTCCCTCAAAATCCTAACTCCACCGAACCTCTATTAGACAACCGAAACAAAAATTAACATCCACGCTCACATGAGGATTTGAACACGAGACCTCCAGTAAGCTAACAACTTATCACTCGAACCAGCAGGTTCATTCTGATATGAATTTACCAAAGATAAAATATAACCCAACCCACTAAAGATAAGGCTAGAATCAAAATGACAGAATTTTTCAAAAAATGGGACTTGAACCCAAGACCTCAAACACACATTTAGAACACTTAACCACTGAAGTAGACACTCAAATATGACAGTGTTCATAGAAACAAAATTAAATATTTCAAGGTGTTACAGGATATAATGGGTGTTTCATACATTATTTGACTCATTTTCTAATGGAGATAGGTATACGAAGGCTGGACTCTTGAATTGGAATTTGTAGTTACCTTATCTTAGAGTTGGGGTTGGATTGTTGAACTTGCATTATTTTAAAATTGGAGCTTTTCTCCTTGAGTATACTTGCAAATTCCTCATAGAATAATGAATTTTATTATCAAGTAAAAAATTTCTAGGTTATAAAATGAATATAAAAACATAAAGTTTGGCTCATACTAAGGAAATATTAAGCAAATATGAAGACAACAAATTAAGAGAGAAAAATTAGTTATTATCTTCCATGTATAAAGACTCATTTCCTTTTAAAAATATGTGGTTGGGATTTGGGTGAAATAACCATTTTCTTTATCCAGCCTAAATATTTTCATTTCTATTCCAAATTGATTTTAGACCATATTGTGGAAATTTGGAAACGTAATAACTACATTAATTTTTTTTATAGTTAAAAACCCTAAAAGACTCTAGTGTAGTCATCGATGAAAGAAAAAAAAAACCATCTAGCACTAGAAACAGTATAAACTATATAGAAGGACCCTATATATCATCGCGAATCAATTAAAACGGAGGAAAACTTTCAACATGGAGTCCTTTAAATAATGAAGGAAACATAACTTTTAAGGTTTTAAATAAGGATGTCCAAACCTAAGATGATGAAGCCAAAATTTATCTTCATTAAAACTTTCAAATATAAATGAAAAAGGTAATTGGTTCCTGGCCATACTTGGATTATTTGGTGTTTCAAGGTAGCATAGTCCATCATTCTCCTTAGAAAGTCCAATCCTCTTCTTTGAATCCTAGTCTTAAAATACTTCAATATGTGGGACGAAAGATCATAGTACAATTTATGTCCGTAGCTCTTGAGTAAATGACCTAAGAACCCATTGCTGACTTATCCCAAACATTTAATTCGTAAGAACTATAAAACTTACTTGAGCGTGTTTAAGAGATTAGTAGTACTAGTAGTGTAACGCCCCAAAATTTTGTTTTTGATTCTGGGGTGTTTTGACACAAATATTTGTCAGCTTGAGTGGTTAAGTAGTTTGGTCGTGCGTGAGAGGACTCAAGTTCAAGTCAAGTCTTTGGTAAAATTTTGGTATTTTTTCTAAATAAGGCTTTAACCTTATTCAATAAGCTTTTATTTGATTGTTTGTAAAATGATATCAAAATGGGTCTGTTAGTCTGGTGGTTAGGTGGAGTGTTAGTGTGTTGGAGGTCCTGTGTTCGAATCTTTGCGCGAGCATGGATGATGTTTTTAGGGCAAATTCCGGCTAGAGTTGTGTTAAACTGGGTTTCTGAGTATTTGGAAGTTAGTGGGAGTAGTGGTGAGATAATTAAGGGATTTTGGGAATTCTATCAAAATCTTGTTGCTAATTTCAGTTCATCCAAAATTCTATTTTCTCTTCCCTAAAATTTCTTCCATCGTTCTAACGAATATTCACCCCTCTTCTGCCGAATTTTCATTGTTTCCTCCTTTTCTTTCAATTTCTTTGATGCCTCCATCATGTTCGACGATTGGACTCGCTCGATTCGGTAAGTATTCGTTTTGCCACTTTCTGTCATTCTATAGTCAGTTTCTGAAAAAGGGTTGTTTTGGTTCTTTTGAATTAGGTGAAAGTAAAGTAGCGATTGGTGCTTCTGTAGAGATCTGAACGTTTGGGTTTTCGGTCCGTTGTCGGTAAGTGACGGAGTTCACTTTCTCAATGTTTTAAGGTTTTATTGTGAAATATTCTTGGTTTAGTTTTGTTTGTACAGCTAAAATCGGCCTTGGTAATGTCTATTATAGGTTCTAGAGATACGAGATTACGTGTAGGAGCGAAATCGTAACAGGTGTGTACTCGATTACACAGAAAATGAGGTTTTAGTGAAAGTCGAAAACCTCATTGTTGATGCCACACGGGTGTGTGGTCGCCCGTGTGGTAGGCCGTATGCCCTAACACAGGCGTGTGTTCGACAAGGCCAGGCCTTGCTCGCATGACACGGCCGTGTGATGGCCAGGCAGGCTGTGTACGACACATAGGCTGGACTGACTTGGGCCGTATGGGCCCACACGAGCGTGTGGAATTTTGGGCCAGGCTGTATGATCCACACGACCAAGGCAAATTTGGGCTGTATGGGCCACACGGGCGTGTGAGCCCATTTTTACTAAAATGTTTGATAAGGTTGCACGGGTCGCCCAAGTCGACTGTGAACCTACTGTAGGGTCAAGTATTACTTAGACCCCTAATTGTGTGAACTGACTGTTGGATTTGTATATATTGAGCATGATGATAGTATGTATGTATAGTGAACTGGTTATGTGAACTGATATCATGAGATAGCATGTCATGATTTGTATGTTGCATTGCATGGGGTTGGGTTGATTAAATTTAGAGGAAGTGTACTGAAAGGCTCTTAAGCCTAATATACTGGCAGCTCCGCTACAAATTACTGTTTTGTGCCGTATTCGGTACTACCTGGAGTGTAGGGATGGGTGGGTTGATTTAATTCCTACATAGAGTGTAGGGTTAGACGGATATAGTGTGTAGAGGTTGGTTGGGTAGGATTTTGTTACTGAATATTGCATGATTGCTACTGATTCTATGATGGGTAAGGCCCTACTACATATTTGATACTATACCGAGATGGGTTAAGGCCCAGACTGCAACTAATACTAAAAAAGGCTTAGGCCCAAGACTGTTTTAACTGTGCACTGTGGTTTGCTATTGTTTGCTTTCTGTGGGATTACACACTGAATTTACATAAACTCACCATGTTGTTTAAATATGCACAGGTAATCTCCAGATCTAGACGAATCGGTGCGACAGAGGGCTTGATGGTGACCACGGTTACGGACTGCCATGGTTTTAATTTATGGTTATTGGTTTTATTTTATTTTTACTGGTCATATTTTTGGGTTGTAATTGGACTTTCAGACTTGGGTTTGGTTTTGAGTTTTAAATAACTTTACTTTATAGATTACAACTGCTAGTAGCAGGAAACCTCGATTTTCAAAACAAGTAAATGATTTTCGAAAATGCACGATTGTTTTACAATTTAAAAAACTTCCGCATCGAATAAACGTTTTGAAACTATCGACTAAATGAGTAACACGATTTTGGAACTAATAAGATATTAAGATAAGTAATTCAAAGGAAATGATTTTATTGCAATGACACAATTTTCAACACCCTATCATGTGACATCGTGAGATCCGGACATAGCGTCTAAGCCGGGTTTGAGATGTTACAAGTAGACATTTTAAGAGTTCCTAATAAGTTTTATTTTTTTAGCTTTTCTATCTTCTTCTTGTTAAACTCTTCTAGTCCTTAAGGCTTTTCTAAGTTGTCGAACACATTGGAGGTTGTAGACATGATGAACTTCATTTGAAGTTGTAACACCTTGATACTCGTCCCAATTGTCGAGTCCTAATAAAAAAATGACACATTCATTGCTGGAGCCACTACCGTTGAAAACATTGTAATTAAATAATTTAAACATCCAAAAAATTCATAAATACAACCATTATACACTAAAAAAACTTTTCTGAAACTCAATTAATCTTACTAAAACTCAATTTCAAGTACTGATACCATTTTTTGTTTCGATGTTTCAGAAAAATCAATTTAAATTAAAAGGTATTGATACTAGGTTTATAGTACTGATACTTACCTCTAAGTACTGATACCAATACCTTGGAATTTATACCATTATAAGGTTCAATGTTTTGCCAAAAAATTAAATAAAAATCAAACGTATCGGTACCCTAGTAAGTATCGGTACTCTAATATAAAATATTGATACTTTAGTCCGATACCGATACCATTTTGGGATTCTATTTTTGAAAAATTGATTGAAAAAATACTATGTACTGATGCCTATAGTAGAGTATCGATACCTTAGTGCCAAATGTGTCAAAATCTTCCATTTTAGTACTCATTTCATGCCCAAACCAAAACATACACAATTTGGTGCTTATATGCACACTTAAAACCTGCACAAACCAATTCAAAATATACCTAATATTTCAATTGAACCAAAACATTCATTCATCAAATAAGCACCTACCCACACTATTTTTAACTTGTAAATTCTCAAACCATTCACCATTCTACAACCATTCAATTCTATCATTTTAAACATACTAACTCATTTATCTAAACACTACAGAGATGGTCAATTCATACTTTTATCAACAAGGTACTAATCATTCATGCCATATTTCCATTTCAAACTTGCATGTTTCTAACTTATCATCTATCAACATTTAACATATAATCAAGTCATTCCAACTTCAAATGCAAAACTTGCAAAACATAATTACATGCCATTATCAAATTCTAAATCAAACATCACAAACATAGCAAAATATAAAGGACTCCACTAGGTACATGCCAATTAACTAACATAAGAATTTCACCAAATTTGCCGAGTCCGGGATTCCAATTGGATGCTGACATCGATGCTTGGCATTCTTGTATTAACTTAAGCCGTGCACAGAAAAAATTGTATGCTAAATAATAAACTCAATGGTATTTCAACAATTCAAAGATCAATACAATTTAATCTAACATATACAAATTATGTTAATAATTTCATCATTTATATCATTTGATTAAATCCACACGTTAAAAGGGTTAAGTTGAGACTTATCTCATTAGCAATCAAATTTTGAATCAAATCATTGGATTTGTTCACAATCATACCAATATTCTGGGCTGATAATCCATTTCACAATAGTAATTCATTTTAAATATCAATTTCACATTTTTCATTTTAAGTCCCTATTAACCTAACTCGAACTCGAATAGATACGATTATCCAACCAACACACCAATTTGGCACCAAATGCCTTATTGGACAATTCCAATTTATTAGATTCGTTCACGATCACACCAAGTTCACTTTTTAAAACTTTAACATTTTAAAAAATTGGTACATGGGCTAGCTAGATTAAGCTCCCATGATCTCAAAAACATAAAAATTATAAGAAAATGACTAAATTGCATTAACCAATTTTTGTTTAAAAGCTTGGAAACTCCTTCAATGGCATTAAACCTATGTTTTCTTTTATTCAATTCAGTTGAGAAGATGATGATCTCTCTCCTTCAACCGAATTTTGTTATTTATGGTGGCATTAGCATGCTAATTAGCTAATTAATCTTACTTTGATTAAACAAATTTCATTTTAATCTAATTAATCCATCCACTATCTAGTATTTAACTACGGTATAATTATTATTCTAGTCCTTAATTTAATTGTTACATAAGTCCTTGATTTATTTTCTGTTTAAAAATCTATAGCAATTGAATTTTTGCCACTTTTATAATTTAGTCCTTGTACCTTAATTAATCACTAATTCGACAAAATTACTTATCTAAAATTTAATTTACCTATATAATAACTCTATAAATATTTAATAAAAATATTTACAAGATCGATTTACGAAAAAGGAATCTTGAAATTGCATTCTTCGAAACTACTAACTTTCGAGTCGTTACAGAAGTAAGAGGAAGAACAAAGGAAATACCCAAAAAATCAGTAATAAAGGCTAAAATATTAGAAGGAGGAAAAAATGTTAGGATCACCAAAACATTCAATAATGAAGATTGCAAGAGAAAAGTCAACAATTAAAGTTGAAGCTAACTCCCAAATAGTTATTTTTGGTTCTAATACCATGTTAAAAGAATTTTTTAGTGAAAAGAGGATGGAAAAAAAAAAGATTTGTTAAAAGAAAGATACTAAAGAGGATATCAAAAGAATAGTGTTTTCTTTAATGACTTGCTTGTAACAATGATACAAGCTTAAGTATTTATATGCAACTAGAAAATACAAACTAAGCTTCTGTATTTATGCACAAAAAAAATTAACTAGGAAACTATCAAAAAAACCTCTAAATCAATCATAAAATCAAGGTTTAAATGATTGATAAAATTAAAGTACTAAAATCACTATAATTGTTACATAAGATTCTAAAATCACTTTAATTGATTTATTCACAATTAAAGTCAAGATTACTTATATGACTAAAACATTAAAACGTATCTAGAGATACTTGAGTAAGCTACCAAATGAAGTTCTCATAGTGGTCCATATTCAATGATTATGTTCATTTAACAAACACTTAAATAAGATCCATAAGATCCCTATACTTAAAATGATAAGACCATTTGCTTACTTTATAAATAAAAAGGCTTAGAATGCACTAGTCTTTGAGCATTGTTAATGTGTTGCATTGATACTATATAGTGATATAAATAGTTTTTTTATCATTTTATAATTACTTTTTAAGGCCTCTTTGTTTAATGGATTTTATTTAACTGTCAAATACCAATTAATGGCAATTTATATTTATTCTAAGGATAACGAAAAATCTTAAATCACAAAAATTACTGATAGCAAATGGACTAATAATAGTGGATTTCTACCTAATCCTATTAGTTATGGGCGTACACTAGTAATCTCCCATTTGTGCTCGAGTCAATTAATGACATATCACGTATCAAACTCTTTTGATTGGTAACTAAGGTTGATAATTTGGCCCCCCCCCCTTTTTTTTTGTATGGTGTATGATAAATCCTTTCAATTTTTAATTTTCCACATTAATTTTAGGTTTTGGATTCATTTTGACAAAATTATTTAGTAACGTTTGAAAGTTTGTTTCATAAATATTTCTAAATATATTAAGGTTAAAATATTTCATAAGTCCTTGTACTTTTCAGAAATTTAGAAATTAGTATTTATACTTTTATTTCTAAGAATTTAGTCCTTTTACTTTTTAAATTTCAAAACTCAAGTCCAACTATTAATGCTAAAATCATTTTGTTAAATTTATGTTCATTACAAATTTTTTACTTCAAAATGTTGCACTAACAAATTTAACAAAAAGTTAATAGTGTTAACAATGAGACCAAAATTTTAAAATCTGAAAAGTAGAGGGATTAAATTCTTAAAAATAAAAATACAAGAACTAAATTTCAAATTTATGAAGAATATAGGGATCTATGGTATATTTTAACTGAATATTAATGTTGGAAGTAAATAGAAAATAATCAATAACTCTTCTATAGTATTTAAAAATATTTATGTATAAAATATTTTAAGTAATTTTCACTATTTTAAACATAAAATATTTATTTTTATATCATAAAATTAAATATATAAATAGAATTTGACTCTAGATCAATAATTACAATTCTTTATCTTGTATTCTAGAAATTGTTTAAATACCACAATACAAGTCAATATTCAATTTTTTATTTTTCTCAACCTTGGCAACTATGTCCCAAGACATGACTTTAGTACTTTTTCTTAGAGAAAATGCTTAGTCTATTCTTTTTGATAATTTTTATCACCACCCTCATAAAAGGCCATTTTGATTAAAAAAATTAGTTCTTTTTCTCGTGACTCTTTTGTTACTTTAACAATTATTGAAAATTTTTATTGGTTCAACGAGTTAATGTTTCAAATATATATCCGTGAAATAAGAGCTTTAACTTTTTTTCCCTTCACGAATTCAATATACACCTTACAATTGAGCCTTTTTTCATAATTGATGACAATTTGTCCCAAAAAAGTTTCAAAAGTCTTATCCTTTCAAGCTTATTGAAAAAAGAAACTAGATGATGATTTTTGTATTAGGTTGAGTGAACATATAATTCAACAACATGAAAAGGTTCATGTTGAAGTTCAATCATGAAATACCAACAACTTTCAAGCAGTGGAGAAAACGTTTAGCTTATACTTTAGGTCATCATCCATAACCCATTTACTAAGTTGCTCAAACATTTTAGTGCAACCATCCATTTTTTTTATTTATGAGTCCTCATTGGTTACTATTTAAATTTAACAATTTGTATTGAAATAATTCCTTCAAAATGTTAGATTTCTCGTTATCAAACAATTATATGCTGATTTTAAAATTTGAGATTTGTGTTAGTTTCTCGTTATTAAACAATTATATGCTAATTTTAAAATTAGAGATTCGTGTTAGAGATCATTATATATATGACTTGACAAATATCGTTTTACAAACTTGATAAATTTTAAATTTTAAATTATTGTTCTCAATACTTTATTAAAATAATTTCCTTCTTTTACTACTTCTAAATTTGTATTCCTTAAATTTCTCAATAAGCTAAAATTGATTTTATCTCATCATGGTCATGAGTGACACAACAAGTTATAATAGAACTAATTAGGTGTCTAAAATAGCTCACCAATTATGTCTCTATGCAACTTTTTAATCAATTAGGTGAGAACCCTTTTTAAACACATCATATTCATTTTGTCTAACCACCTCAATGTCATTGTAGTCAAGTGTGACACACTTGAACTACAATATATTAGTTAAGACCTAATCTTTTTAAGAAAAAAAAAGTTAAAAGTTTGACTTTAAATGACTCAAGTGTTCTTCAACTAAAAGAGCTTTGCTTTAGTCATGGAAGTGGAAAGCAACTCATTCAAATTAATTTATTGATGAGGCTCTCATTACTTTTGAGATTTGATATATATAGCACTTATTTCAATTATTTCAGATATAAAATTATAATAAATATATTGTAAGCTAATAGATTTATCCACAAGTCAAATTTTGATTTTTTTTACATCGATCATCTTAGTTCGACCCAAACTTTTAATTTCTTATCTTAATTATTTTTATTTTTATATTATTATATTTTAAAATAAAATATAATTATCAAATTAAACTATTGAGCCTCATTAATAATTTTATATTTTATATTTTTAATAAATTTATTTATATATATGTAATTAAGATATATTTATATCTATATAATATATATTATTAAGAAATTAAAAATTAAACTATAATTATAAATATAAACCTAAACATGGATAAACTCAAAATTGTTCATCGAAATAAACCAATATCAACACATACTAATACTATAATAAAAGCTAAACACCCACCAACACATTATTAACAATCTTACATGGAACGCTATTGTTTATTGTATGACACTAGACCCAATATTGGTCAAATTCATTAATGTTGCACATAATCTTATTTCAAAATAATTTCTATGCTGTTTTTATTTGAATGCAACTACATTTTATTATTTACTATATTTTACTTTAATTATTTTAAATGATTATTACTAAATTTAGAAATTAATGATAAATATGAAATAAATTAAGATGTAATAAAATACAATATAAAAATAATTAAAACATTCAATGACACACACAAAATATGATATTAATAAAATTATATTAATACTTCACAAATATGTGAACTTGCAAAATTCTATACAAGGCTAATTATTAATAGGAGAATATTTGATGTCTTCTTTGGTGCATAAGTCTCATACACCACAAGTGAAGGGCTTATAAATAAATATTAATAATTTTATTTAAACATAATTAAATAATAATTAATTATAAATAAAAGCTAAAACCCTAAATATGAGATCCTACACCTTATATCCATGACTTTAAACCCTAAATCCTTAAATTCAAGATTCTAAATCTAAGACTTATAAATATTTATTTATAATAGCTACGTTTAATATTTAATTAGGTTTAAATGAAATTATTATTTATTTATAAGTCATCCATATTTTTATTTAATTTAATGATGAAGTATCATGTTATTATTCATTAATGATGCATGAAACTTATGCAATCGACAATACATCAAATACTATTCTATTATTAATGCCTAAAAGTTTATTTATAAATACACATAAAATTTGATATTGAAAATCACAAATGCATTTTTTTCTAAATTGAATAATGATAACAAATTATGCATAAGATTAAATGGATTGAATACAACATAAATAAAACGTAATAGAGTTAAAATAAACATGTTACGAATACATAAATACATTAAAACACACAAAAATACTAAATATGAAGCAATTTATGAATTTATAATATTTTCAGAAAACTAAAATTAATAGAAAATATAATTTTATATCATTCTCAATTTTATTTTGTTGAGGCAAGTTTTTGAGGTGACTGGTTAAGTGTTAAATGAATGTGGCCACTTCCACCATCACTGGGATAATTTTCTGTTGTTACTTGCTATATTTGTAGTTGGCAATTTATTTAAACAAAATCTTTAGACTTTGAAGGAAGTTAATATTTTGTATGTATGCAAGCATGACTTTGAACATCAATCTATTTAAAGCAACTTTCCTTTGAGATTGGATTGGGTCGAATCATTCATGTTGAATCCCTTCGATTGTGGAGATCGAATCTAGGAGCATTGAAGACATATCTCTAAAATAGTCCACTTTAGATAGGTATTTATCAGTATGTTGTATTTTGCTATTTTACAGTTGTTGCTATTAAGGGATTTGGATTGCAATTGATCTCTAGTATGTTAGCAAATCTCGAAACCTCTTATATGTTGAGAGGCTTGTATAGGTTTATGTATAGAGTATTAAGAGCACTTCATTATTCATTGTGGAACATATTTGTGAATGCATTTGAAAGAAAACAATTTGTGTTTATAGCCTAAATTCTTAATGGGAGAATTTGATGTGAGCATTCTAAGTCTTTAAGATATATAAGTGAGGTTACTATACTCAGAGAGTGATAGGACTCGAATCACTTATTGTATTGAGGATTAAAGATAGTGAAATTACTCACTGAGCTAGGCTTCCCAGGCATAGGGAAACCGAGTAGTGTAAATAGTCCTTGGTATCACTTGTTTACTATTTTAACCTCCCCAACTCGGCCTATACGTTAAAACTGAATTCGAAAGATTACATTAGCCACCGAAATGGCTTAGAAAGCTGTCAAAGTTTTGAAACAGTCATTTTAAAACATTTGTTTAGTTTAAAAAGAAAACATAGTTAATTAGCAGTTTATTTACTACCCATAAATCTTAATTAATTTAACAGCGAAAAAGTGATCATTATTTGTATTTTTAATAAAAACCAAAATTCATATTTCGATATCCTAAAATCAATTTAAATGTCATGCAAGCTAAAAGAAAATGAATTCTAAGTCTCATAACACAATTCAAAATAAAACTATACAGATTTTGAATAATAAATTAAATCAAATAATAAGCCTACAATAATTCAATAGATAAAACTAAATCGAGACCCTCCAGATGCTGCGTTCAGGTCCTATCTTGGAGAGTTATCTGTAAGGATGAAAATAAATGGGGGAGTGAGCTATGATGCTCAGTGTGAGTTCAATAACAAGAAAATCAATGCAAAAAGTCAATAAAACATAATAACGTATAGGATAATCACAATCAAATAGTAGTTCAGAGTATCGTTTTTTTTCAATTTAATCATCGTTAGTATCACAAAATCCACAATGGTAATTTCAAAATATCAATTCTTCAGGTCACTCAACATTATATATATGTATTCAAGTCATCTCAGAAATTTCATTTTTGTATGCACATGCTTTCATAGATGCCATACAGTTTTGGTTTTAACAAAAAGGATCCTACCTCACTACTACATAGCACAATGAGAATTCCTTTGAATTTCAATCACCAACACACTGGGTTGTAGTTTAACCACCACTGGTTTGTAGATTAACTGCCAATGACTGTAGACACACATCAAAACACAACAGATGGAATCTTCTTATGGTTATGGGTACATAGAAAAATAATGCAAGTAAAATCTATCAATGGCTATGGATACACAACATGTTTTCAAGTAATAGTTGCCAAGGAGTTGTGGATGCATGACAAAAACGTTGCAGATAGAATCTGCCTATGGCTATAGGTACAAAACAAGATCGTTGCAGATAGGATCTGTCTATAGCTGTAGGTACATAGCAAAAGAGTGCAGATAAAATGCCAATACTTCCTTCGTTCATAATTTCCCACCCCGTGCAATGCAATATGACATGCTCAAATAGAACAATATAGTAGAATTTAATATGCTTTTAATAGAACAACACAATAGCAAACAATATGCTCATAATAGTTTGATTCAGTAGCAATTAATATGCTTGTGACAAATCAACTCAGTAGCAAAAGTCATACTTTTTGTGTTCAGTTTAATAGTGACATAAGGCATACTATACATAGAATCATAAACACCGAAATGATAGACATATGTATTCTTTAAAATTCATGCAAATATAAATAAACATCTTATTAATTTAGTCTATTAAATCATGGATTCTAGCATAATTCATATTATCACGGACTTAATTAAATAAATTAAAACACTAAAAATAGTTTGAAATCCATTCAAGGACTAAACTGATCAAATCATAAAATTTCTGGGTGAAACTATAAAATTTGAGAAATAGGGGACACATGACTGTGTGATTGGACCTTATAGGATGTTATGGACTGTGTGGAGGGGTTACACACGACCGTGTGGTCAGGCCGTGTAATAGGCTGTGGTCGTGTGGAAATTGCAAAATTGACCTACAAGGAAGATATAATCGTGTGGCAAACAGTATAGAGGGTTCTAGGCCATGTGAGATTTGAACTATCCTAGGGTTCTAAAGGCACAAGACCCTGATTCACTTGTAAAAGAACACACACCTTTCATTGGGAGCCTGAACAACATTCTTCATGTTCAAATTTGATCTGCGGTACCTAAATCTAGTCCTTTAATGAAAAAACTGCATTAATTAATGGTTGATTTCAAGATAAATCAAGATTGTCGAAATATTCGATGATAAATCAAGAATGATCGTTTAATCATTTGCAAGATTATATTTTGATAGGATTTCTATAAAGATTCAAGATCAAACTTTGGGATTGAGATGTACTTATCATTTCTTGGAAATTATCAAAGAGTGTTTCTAATAACAATTACGAATTTGGTTGGGAAACGAGTTGAAATCAGAAATAGATTTTGATTCGGGAACAAAAATAAATTTCAGTAATGGGGAAAAATTATTTTTGCAAAGTAAAAGAGGAAAAGAAAAGGGGGAAGGATTAGGGAAAGAAGATAAAATTTTCAATTTAATTTGGAAAAGAAAAATATGGCTCAATTGTGATTAGGAAAAGGCTAAATACCTAGGTTTTTCAAAATTTGAGGGGCTAGATGACAATTTACCCCTATTGTCGAAAATGAAAGGGAATGAAGTGGCTTGATCTTGGGCATGTAAGGGAGAAAGGTAATGCTTAACCATTTGGGTTGTTGCCCATTCTTGTTAAGTTTCTACCCTAACAAATATTTATTTTGGTTTAGTTTTAGTCATGGTTTGCTAAAATTAAAAGGAAAAAAAATGGGAGAGGAGTGGATAAAACCTCGAATCTCTAGAGAGTGCACTAGCTACTATACCATCAACCCTAATTCATTACTTGGTTAACTATTTCAATAAACCCCTTATATTTTTAGGTGTTACAGTTCTCCCCTTCCTAAAGAAATTTTGTTCTAGAAATTTTCCTAGCTTAAACAGATGAGGATATTGTTGATGAATTGCATCTTCTGGTTCCCATGTGGCCTCCTTGATGTCATGGTTCTGCCACAGAACCTTAACAAGTGGGATATGTTTCCTTTTCAAATCGTTTACATCACGATCTAAAATTTTCACAAGTCCCTCCTCAAAGGACAAGTCTAGTCGCACCTCAATCTCTTTGATCAAAACAATCTAGGAAGAGTCAGATTGATATCGTCTCAACATGGAGACATAGAAAACGTCATGGATTTGATCTAGTTTAAGAGATAATTCTATTTGGTATGTCACTAGACCAACTCTCTTAAGAATTCGGTAAGGTCTTATGAATCTTGGACTTAACCTACTTTTTTGAATGAACCTCAACACTTTCCTTCATGGGGACACTTTCAAGAAAACCTGATCGCAGACATTGTACTCAATGTCCTTCCTTTCTAAGGCTTAGTTTGGATAGGCGGTGTGTTTACCTCCAGTTTGGTTAAAAACAGCGGTGGCGGTGAGAATAGTTACTGTAGCAGTGAGATTGGATACTGTAGCAGTGAGATTAGAAACAATGGTGGAGTGTGTGTTTGGATTCAAACGTAGCTGTAGCAGTGAGGTGAGAATAAAAAATGACTATTAAGGACATCATATTAGAATTGATATATAATATAAGTTTTTTAAATTATTTTACTTTTATAAAATTATTAAAATATGTGAATTTATAAATTCATTTAATAAAATATTAAAATGTATCTTCCAATATTTTATCATAAATATTTTAATGAATTATATAATCAATTTAAATTATTTATTAGATAAAATGATAATTATTTTTAATTTTTATAGTTAAATATTCTTTTATAACAGGGGTAAACTACAAAAATAGTCACTTTTGTTTGCCTCAGGTTACATTTTGTCACTTATGTTTGAATGTTACGTTTTAGTCACTTATGTTATTATTTTGTTACTAAGTAATCACACTTCCGTTAAGTTTCGTTATCTCCCTAACGGTAATCCTACGTGGCAGTCCAACTAGATTTTAAGTGCCAACTAGATTTTAAGTATATCTATTAATACATACTTTATCGGGCTAAATTATGTATTTGAGTCAAAATTGTATGATCTGTAAAGTTCTTTCTCTCCCTTTTACAATGCATAATTTAGCCGAATGAAGTATGTATTAACAAATATACTTCAAATCTAGTTGGCACTTAAAATCTAGTTGGACTACCACGTAGGATTACCATTAGGGAGATAATGGAACTTAACAGAAGAGTGATCACTTCCGTAACAAAATGATAATATAAGTGACTAAAATGTAACATTTCAAACATAAGTGACTAAAATGTAACCTAAGGCAAACCAAAGTGACTATTTTTGTAGTTTACCCTTATAACAATTATAAATACTATTTTTAAAAATAGTAACATTATACTTGGATCAAATTTTGAAGTATCTAAACGGATGATTTTTAATAAAAAAAATACAGTAACATAAGACATAACAAGTTTTATTATTACTAGAAATTAGGTTATGATACAAAATGTTTTTACAAATATGGATTCATTAAACTAGTTGCAATGGTTTCCCTTAAGATCGCGATTTCAAGGTCACTTTCACTGTTAAAAGAACTCGATTCACCTCTATCAAAATGGCCTGAAGAGATTGGCATGTCGGGCATATTCTCAAACTGTCGAAAATCCTCATCATTTGACCAAGCATGTCTTCGAATGTAATTATGCAAAACCATTGTTGCAATAACTATTAAAACTTGCTTGTTGAATGAATAACTTGGAATATCTCTCAATATTGGCCATTTTTTTTCCACACTCCAAATGTTCGTTCAATTACAGAGTGTAACTAAGAATGGGCATGATTAAAGATTTCTTTTTTTCTAGATACTCGATGATTACCTCTACAAAAATCAGGTAAATGATATCGTTCCCCCTATATGAACCTGCCATTTGTGGATATCCTGAATCCACAAGATAATATTTTCCTACAAAAAAGTAAAACATAATATCAAGTTTAAAAATAAATTAAAAATTTTAATATTGTTTTTATGTAAAGATTAATTAAAAAATTAAAGTTCAACCTGGTGGAAGGTGTGGAAACTTTAACTCTTGTTTTATAAGTACTTGCAAAAAAATTCTACTGTCATGTGTTGTTCCTTCCCAACCAAGAAATGCAAAAATAAAGCACATGCTGAAATTACAAACTGCCATAATATTTTGAGTTGATTCACCTTTTCGTCCGATTTAAATTATTTGACAAGAAGGCGAAATGCATGATTTTATGTGTGTTCCATCTATGGCCCCAATACAATCCTTTAAAATAAATACAAGTAATGAGATAAAAGTTAGAAATAATTTATATTTTAAAAATAGAAATATTGTGTAAATTTTACCTTAAAGTGAGGCCAGTATCTTGTATCATGTCGAATATGGTTCGGTACTTCCTCGAATTGACCTTCAGTGGGTTTAATATTGTCTATTCCCATTCGAGAAAATATATGCAACATATCAGTAAAAATTTGACTAATAGTTTCCCCAAATCGTTGAAATCGCTGTATTGCATTTGAATTTGATTCTCTATTTCCAAGAATGTAAAATGATAATACTAACTTCTCCATCGCCGATACTTTCCCATGCTTTAAGCTATAATTTGTTTGCAAATCATGCAGCAAGCTGTGAAATATATTTTTTGGCATCTTAAAACTATTCATGCAACGATCATCATGCCCATTTAATACTTCGTCCACCCACATTTGACCTGTATATTTTGAATCCAGACACGGTTGCATAGTGAAATAAGTTTCATGGTGTACCAATACACTGCTTAACACATATTCTTCTTCTTCATGATAATTGTTGTGCTCAACTTATGTAACAATTGTGGCTATTCTTTGTCGAGCTTCTTCACTTAATCCGGGGGTATCATATCAAAACTATTATACATTGATGATCATTTTATGAACCACTAAACTAGACTACGATCATGACTAAGGCAAGTGCACCTATCGAATGGTAGTATAGTCATGGTGAGTCCAGAGTATCGTATCCACAAGAACTAAAAGTACTAGTATTAACTATCTTTTCATTATTTAGCTTAAAAATAAAAGGGATTTATTTTAATCTAAAATTAACTAACTGATTAACTACTAAAAGGGACAGAGAGTGAAGAAAATAATCAAATAAACCAATAATAAAGACAACACCCAAGGAAGAAACCACCTAGACTTCACTTATTATTCTGATTCTGAATCTAACGATTTATTCACTTCTCTTGATTTGTAGAAATCCCTAAATTATGTTAATATCTCTTTCAAGACTAAAAACAACTAACTCTAGGTTGATTAATTGAAATCTCTTTCTAATTAAAACCCCTATTTTCGCATTAACTCGATCTATGTATTTCTTTATTAGATTTGACTCTAATCCGGTAGATTTATGCCGCCCTATTTTTAGGGTTGCATGCAACTCTGCCTAATTATGTGAGATCTACTCTTAAACAGGGACTTTTGCTCAACTAAATAAGCACATCAACTTGAATTAATATCCTAAAAATATTAAAACAAGAATTAAGAAGACATAATTATGAACAATAATAAGTATTTATCATTAAATTCAGAATATTAAATAATAAGATCTGTCTTAGGTTTCATCCTCCCTAGTTATTTAGGGAGTTTAGTTCATATTATAGTAGGAAAACATCTCAAGAATAGAAAAATAACAAAACATAAAGAAACCCAAAAACTTCGAGAGAAATTGAAGGGATATCTTCAGTCTTGAAGGAGATCCTGCTTCCGAGCTGAATCCATTAGCGTTCTTCGAGTAATTCCTGTGTTCTACCCTACGTGTCCCCTTAGGTCCTCTTCTAGTGTGTTTTTATAGAATTTAGAATGCTCAGAAACCCTAAAATTTGGCTTTTTCTGTGTATTTGGGAAACAAGGAGCGATATCAATATGGGCTACCACATGGGCATGTGGCTCACACGGGCGTGTGCTGAGCCCGTGTGGAATTCGTCTTGGCTGTGTAGATCTTTCAATCACCTGTTTTATCCGTTTTTGGCCCGTTTTATGCTCTCTTTTTCCCCTATGCTCTCTTGAGTATAAAACATGAAATTAAGGGATTAAGAGCATCTAATTCTTTAAATTACATGATAAACCATCCAAAAATATGCTAAGTATGGGATTAAAATGTGTTACTTTTATAGTTTATCATACATATTGTTAAATTCATCCATAACCTGAAAAAGTAATCAAATGAAAATAAATTAATATTTTGTGACATTCTATACAACACGAAAACTTGAATAAAAGCATAAAATAAAAATACCAAACATAAAAAATATCATACATTAGTTTTACATATAAAAAAGTAGTAAAGTTATATTACAATAATAATTCTAAGGAGCTTATGGTGGAGGTAGTTGATGGTATGGTTGGAAGGGAAATGAGGATGTTGCTACCAAGGATGAAAATGATGTAATTGGATTTTGTTCAGCATACTCAAGTCGAAGCCACCAAACCCTAACATCTGAATTTAAGTTTAAAAACACTTCTCGTTTCATCAGTATTTGGAACATTTTGATGGCAAAATAGTACAATTCATCTTTTTTTGGAATTTCATCTCCCAAAGCACACAAAGTATCCATTGCATTTGAAATAGTATATTGTGAGTTAGGAAAAATAATTTTATTCACTGACTTCCTTGGACTAGCCATCCACTTACACAATTTCTCAATCTTGGTAGTTAATGTATTTCTTGATGATTTTCTACTTGAACTTGATTTTTTTCCTTTACCGTGTATAACCCCAAGTGTTTGCTTTCTTTGATTAGGAGTTTCATGAGAAGGGTTTGATGGTACCTCATTAGGAGGAGTACCTTCATTCTCATTACTATGTTCATCTAAATCATTAAATCCCTCATTAGGTGTATCATCTCCTATAGGAACCCCACTAGGAAGAACACCAAACGAAGGTGCCCATGAATTCTCTCCAGTGGCTATAATGCCACCAAACATTTGCCACATTAACTCATTCAATTGTGGTTCAATTCATTTCTTCTTAAATCCTTTAAAATCTAGATTTTCCTACATAACATGTTAAATGTTAAATGTTAAATTTTATAATAAGATTTTTATATTTGTAAATTATTAATTTCAATAAACTTTATGCATTAATTTAATGATAAAGTTAACACTAACCTGAATTTTTTCAGCCTACCATTCTTCGGTAGCATCGACCGTCTTTTTAGATGGAAACCACCTTATACCTGTAGATTCCTTAAGCAACTCCCTCCATAACCTCCATTCCTTTTTTAATGTATCTCACTTATTTTTCAATTGAGGTTTTCCATAACTTTTTGTGTGTTTTTGCTTGAAAAAGAGCAATGACATTTTCCCATCTTTTTGAGTTTAGATGAGTTGTCGGCCTATTACCAGCATTGACTTCATTTACGCAAAGTTCACAAAATATCAACGTCAGCTCATCATCCCAAACAACTTTTGTTGCTAAGGTACTATCTCCCTCCACAAAATTTCGTGTCTTTACCATCTATTATTATTTTGATTTTAAATGACAACCGACATAAAACCATACATATATAATTAGATATAATAATATAGTTTCATAAAAAAAGAAGAAGAATACATAACAAATATTAAATACCATCTCATTGTAAATACCAGCCAATTCATCATGAATGGGTAGCCAATTTCTCAATGGGAAATTATTTGTCTGTCTATCCTATCCTCCTTTGAAAATAATTAATCACTAATTGCATGATTTACAGTCTTCCTTCATGCTGTCCCTTAAATCAATTTTTTTTTCTTGTGAAAAATTACTTAAAGCTTAATTAAATTAATCATTTTTATTTATATTTTCTGCATCTAATCCAAATCAAATAAAATGTTAATCCATATCATGATTATGAATTAAGAACACAGCTAAATGGAAAAAGAAAAACACAATATATCAAGAGCTATTCTGTAGTAAAAAAACAAAGAATGACCCAACTTAAATACTTTTTTCTCGTACAAATACATGGATCTTTCCTTTTTTTTTATAGCTCAAAATTATTTCAAAACTTTAACAACTAGAAACACTATATTCATATTTGGGTTAAGATTCATTCCACGATTTTACGATTGTTTCATTATTTCAATATTGTATTAAGAAGAAGAGCACTACATTGCACTAAAAAATTCTTAAAAATTCCCAACTACAAGCTAAATTTTTGCATTCATTGTAGAAGTGGAAGCTACAACTCATATTTGCAGATACTCCCAATTGGTCAATAATCCGATCTAAACTCAAAAAATTTAGAAACGAGATGAAAACATAACATGAACATGATACCATACACAATACAAATATATAAAAACTAACCTTTAGGTAAAGAAAAAAGCAGCAGCCACAACCAAGAATAAAGCAAAAAAGAGGAGAGAAACCAACAATAATCACTATTTTAGTTCTCAAATATGAAAAACAACATGGCTGTTTTGTTCCTAAATCTGAAAACAAATAAGGTTGGGAAAGAAATTAGTTTAACTTTCAAGGATAAAATGGTAAAATAATAAATAAAAGTATAGGTATTTTTGTCTTTTAAAAATACCTACTGCCCTAGTGGGATTAATTCCTGCTGAAATCTCCAGCCACTTTTCAACATATCAGCATGGTTGAAATCAATTTTGACTGAACTATGATGCTAAACCAAACAACATATCAATGAGGTTGGTAGCAATTATCTACCTCAACTGCACCGCATTGACATTAAAAGCTAAACCAAAAGAGCCCTAAATCTGCATACAAATTTTGTGTATCTGAAGTCAGCCTATCTTGTATTAGTCTGATTTTGCCTTCCGAATCTTGCACTAACTCGGGACCTAAAACTTTCCTTTCACCTAGTTTGGTCCAAGATAAAGGTGTTTGGCATTTACAACCATACAAGGCCTCAAAAGCTGCCATTTGGGCACTCGATTGAAAGATATCATTGTAAGCAAATTCAGCTAGGAGAAAATGTTCTTCCCAACTGCCACGGAATTCGATAATGCAACCTCTTAACATATCTTCCAATATTTGTATAACTTGTTCGAATTTCCCGTCAGACTGTAGATTGAATGCAGTGCTAAAGTCCAAACGAGTACCTAATGACTATTGCAGCTTCTTCCAGAATCGATATGTAAAATAGGGATTTTGATTGAAAATAATCGATATAGGCACCTCATGTAATCTCATTATCTCCAAAATATATAAATTAGTCAGCTTTTGCAATGAATAATCCTTGCGGATGGGTAAGAAGTCTGTTGACTTAGTTAATCGGTCTACTATCACCCAAATTAAATCTTTCTTAGTGAATGTTAAGGGTAACCCATTAACAAATTCCATTGTTATTCGCTCTCATTTCCACTAGGTATTTTAATAGGTTGTGACCTAGAAGGGAACTGGTGTTCAGCTTTCACTTCCACCAGTATAGCATATTTACATCTCGATACATCTTATTTCGTTTAGGATGTATGGCATAAGGACTAGCATGCACTTCTCGAATTATGGTTTGAATTCATCCGTTATCATTTGGCACACAAAACCTCTTTCGAAAGCATAAGATTCCATAATCATTAAACCTGAAATCTTCTGTTTTTCCATCTTTCACCTGTTTTATCCATGGAAACTAGGATTTGTCTAAAGGTTGTTTGGCTTTGGTCATATTAGCTAGGGTTGGTTTCACTTACAGCTCAGTTAGCAAGCCTTTGTTATCCACTAGACTTAGCCTAGCATACATTGCACTTAAATCAATCATTTATTTTCTACTTAGATCCTCTACTACTATATTGGCTTTTCCAGGGTGGTATTCAATCACATAATCATAATCTTTTAGCAGTTCTAACCACCTTCGTTGCCTTAAATTCAACTCTTTTTAGGTGAAAAGGTATTTGGGACTTTTATATCGGTATAAATATCACACTTGTCAACATACAAGTAGTGCCTCCAAATTTTCAATGCAAAAACTACTGCATCCAACTTTAGGTCATGGGTTAGGTAGTTGTACTCATGTTGCATTAATTGTCTTAACGTATAGGCAACTACTTTACCGTATTGCATCTATACACATCCAAGGCCTGTATAAGATACATTGTTGTAAATTACATACTCTTTCCCTAGTTTGAGTTGAATTAATACAAAAGCTTGCCTTAACACAGCCTTAAGCTTTTCAAAACTACATTGTTTCTTATTTTTTTGTTTAAAAGGAACATTATTCCTCAACAACTTAGTGAGTGATATGACAATCAAGGAGAACCCTTTAACGAACCTATGATAATACCCGGTTAAACTAAGGATACTTCGAATTTTAAAAATATTTTTGGGTTGTTTCCATTCTAGGATGACCTCTATCTTCTTCGAATCTACCCGAATACCCTCTAAGGATAGCACATGACCTAGAAACATAACCTATTTAAACAAAATTCACATTTAATCAATTTGGCATACAACTTCTTCTCCCAGAGGATTTGTAGAACCTTCCTAAAGTGTTCACTATGTTTAGGTTCATTTTTGGAGTAGACTAAAATGTCGTCAATGAATACAATGACGAATTAGTCAAGAAAGGGTTGGAACACTTGGTTTACTAAATCCATGAAGGCGGCAAGAGCTTTGGTTAAACTGAATGGCATTACAAGGAATTCATAGTGGCCATATCGAGTTCTAAATGCAATTTTGGGCACATCCGCCTCCTTTACCATAAGTTGATAGTACTTCAACCTTAGATCTATCTTTGCAAACAAAGCTGCACCTTGGAATTGATCAAACTAGTCATAGATACTAGGTGAAGGATAATCTTTTTTTGATAGTCAGTTTGTTCAACTGTCGATAGTCTATACAAAGCCTTAGGGAACCATCTTTCTTTTTTCAAAAATAAGACTAGAGCTCCCTACGGAGAAACACTAGGTCTAATAAATTTGTGGTCTAAAGGCTCTTGAAGTTGGATTTTCAGTTCTTGTAACCTTGACGGTTGCTCGAGAAACACATTTGGAAACTCTCTAACGGTTTGGATGCTATCCAAGGTAGAATTATTGGATAAATAATCTCGTCGCTCTCCAACCACAAAAAATTTTCTACTCTTGGTTGTTCTTAAGGTTACCCTTTTAGAGGCACAATCTAGGCTAACTTGGTTCTCTACTAACAAATTCATTCCTAGAATCAAATCAAACTCCCCAAAAGCTAACTCCACAAGATCTGCTAGAAACACCACCCTTTGAACCTCTAATGGATATCTTTCATAATTTTTTTTCACAATAACTGATTGTGTTGAGGGGATTACTATAGTCACATCAGTAGTGGTTTTTTCTACCGCAACAGCCAACTTATCAGACATATTACAAGTAACATATGAGTGGGTTGATCCTATCCCTATTAGGGCAAAGTATGTACCATAATGGATGGTAAAAATACCTACGATGACATTAGACGAATTCCTCTCCTCACGCCCCCTAACAATATAAACAAGGGTAGGTTGTCTAGCCTCAGTTCAATTTACACCAGTTGCTACAGCATTTGTAGCCTTATTTTGCCCATGGCCCTTTGAAGGTTGCTGGTCCTCTCTCTAATTTTGGGCTTGATTTTAAGTCAGAGCTTTTACCTGTTTATTCGAACAAGGATAATCTTTTATCAAATGTTTCATCGACCAACATTTTAAACAAGCATCATTTTTCTTCCAACACTCGCCCGAGTGGTGCTTTCCACAATATTCACAGTGATAGACCTCATCTCTAGTGTTAGTTACCGTGCCCCTTTACTATGGTCTACCCTCTTTGGCTCGTTTAATAGGATAACCATTTGAGCTAGCAGAAATGGAGTCTTTTTTAATTGAGACATTACTTTTATCCCCGTTCTAATGTTCCACCAACTTAATTTCCTCCATGATATTGGCCTTCTTCACTATGGTTTCTAACACCCATTCCTGGTATGGAGTAACTTGGATTTTGAGGTCGAAAAGCAACCTATTTTTGAACCTCATGCATTTGTCTTACTCCGTGGTAACCATACCTTGAGCATATCGACTGAGCCTTATGAATTTAGCCTCATATTCTACTACGATTTTGTCTCCTTGTTTTAGCTCGATAAAGTCAAGCCTACAGGCCTCCAAATACCTGGTGCCCAGATACTTCTTCTAGAGTGTCTCTTGAAAGTATTCACAATTTATGTGATCAGTCTGTATATCCCTTTCAATAGATTGCCACCATCGGTAGGCCTCTTCCCTAAGCAAGGACACAATGCCCTTCAACCTTTGTTTTGGAGTACAATTTAAAACCTATAGAATCCTTTTTGTCGACTCCATCCAGTACTCAGTCATAGTGGGAGAGGTTTCAACAACGTTTTTAAACGTTTTAGCCCCATTTAATTGTTTCAGCCCATTTGATCAGAGCTTCTCTGCAATAGGTCTACGGCACCCCGATCCAGTTTGAGCTTCAGCAACTGTGATGCCCAAATAATTTATTTCTATTTCTGTAATACCTGACATAAATATGTATCTGTTTCAGTGATTAAGTGTTCTAGGTGTATGTATGATGTCTTGGGTTCAAGTCTCACATTTGCAAATTTTGTTATTTTTCTAATCCTAGCCTTATCCTTGTTGAATGGGCTTATATAAAATTGTCTGTGAGTCCATATCAGAATGAGCTTGCTGGTTCGAGTGGTATGAAGTCAGTGTCTTGGAGGTCCTCTGTTCGAGTCCCTACGTGAGCGTGAATGTTAATTTTTGTTTCGTTTGGCTTGGAAAGTTTGAGTGGTCTTGAAATTTTTAATTGGTTGGGTTGTTAGTGGATGTAGTGGGATGGTAATCAGTTTGGGGACTTATTTTATTTTATTTTCCAAAATTCTTTTCTCTATTTCCAGAAAAAAAAATTTGACGTTAGTTTTCCCCTTTCTCTGCATTTTCTGTCAATTGACAATTCTTTTCCCTTGCTCTCTACTTTTTGTCATAATTTTATTGTTCAAATATCGGTTTGCTTCTTTGGTGCTCTTGTGCATTTTGGTAAGTGGTGATAGATGTTTTGCTCGGGCTGGAGAGAATTTTCTTTAAATCCGTTTTAGAACGGTGTTGATTTTTCTGTTGGTATTCAACTTGTGTTTTAGCAGTGGCGAATCATGAAGAACGGGACTTTCCTCTCGCGATATCATAGTGAGAGTCGTTTGGGAAATCAGGTAAGCGTTGAACACTCAAATTTTGCCTTTGTCAGCTTCGCTAGTTCAGTTTAACTATGAATTTAGACTGATTTTGGGAGATTTGTTGTATCGATTTTAGGTGCGGGTTGGCTCGGACGTATTTTCGCATCAAAATCGAAAGATGTGTGTTCCCAAAACATAAAAAATTGAGTTCCGACGAAAGCCAAAAAATCTTTCTATTGACGCCATACGGGCATGTGTCTGGTTATGTGGTTGGCCATGTGTGAGACAGGACCGTCCGTCTGACGAATGTGCGGCCGTGAGCAGGACACGACTGTGTGATAGGGTAAGTGTAGTCGTGTGGGCCAGACAAGTTAGGCCATATTGGGCGTGTAGGCCCACACGGGTATGCCGCACGAGCATGTGGGTTTTGGGCCAAGCCCCGTAAGCCTACATAGGCAAGTCACACGAACATGTGGGCCCATATTTCTGAAATTTTCCCTAGGTTCGTACAGTTTGTTTCGATCGACTATGGGCCTACCGTAGGGTCGGTAAGGGCTCACCAAACCTTAAATTATGTGATCTAGTATTCTGATAGTCTACCCTGTGTAAGATACCGATACATATATCTGTTCTGTTTAAGTATATATATGCTATATGTATATTAGCATGTTATGCATGATATTACTATATCTATTACTCCTATATCTTTATTTTGTATCTGTGATTGGGGTGGGTTTTGTATTTGTGGAGGAAGCAATTTATATGGCAACACTTTGCTTATATTTTAGTAGCTTGACTGCATATTATCTATAATGTGTCGCATCGACACTATATGGTGTGTAGGGATGGGTGGGTGTTTTTCACCCCACATGGTGTGATGGGATGGTTGGAGATGGCGTGTAGAGGATAGGGGTAGGATTCTGTATATCTGTACTGCTTATCTAATTCTGTTATCTGTATCTGAAATGGACATAAGTCCCAATCTGTATCTACCTGTATATGAGATTTCTGTATGTATTGTATGTCTATTTCTGTTGGGTTACGCACCGAGTTTATGAAAACTCACATCCTTTTGTCTGTTCTCTTCAGGTAATCTACAGACTTAGGTGGATCGGTGTGATGGAGCCTCACGGTTACCACGAGTTCATAAACTGTTTAAACTATGGTTTTTTTATTTAATTTAAGGATTATTTCTGGGAGTTTTGTAATAATTGGACTCTCTGGACTGTTTGACTTTTATTTTGGTTTTGGAGGCATTTTAACTTTTATGTTCACGCTGGACTAAAATCACTGTTTTACAAAAAAAAAGGATTTTTCAACACGCGAACTAGATTTCCAAAATACAACGTTTCCTAAAAACTTATGCCATAGATTGTGTTTTGGCAAATGAATTAATTAAATAAAACTTTCAGTAACAGTTATAAAACTTCGATAATTTATCAAACGACTAAACGAAGCCTTATCAAAATAACAATATTTTCAAAACCCTTAACATTGCCTGAGTTTTCAACATAATCCTCCTCAAGAATCGGGTTCTCGCCTTGAACAATGGGCAGCTCTATAGGTGCAACCCTACGCGACCTACCCTACCACATCTACCTTGGATGTTCATAATGTTTCTTTTGAAAATCTAGAGTCTAAACAATATCTACAGTTTTCACACAAAAAATTTCAAGCATCAACAATTCTCCATAGTGTTCACAGTCAAGGGTTTACAATTTATTTCAGAGTAACAGTATTAAAGTAGAATCGGCATCAGAGAAATAAAATTTTCAAAAACCTATTGCATGGTTTTTTTCCCAAAATACCCCTTTAATACATGCATGTAAGCTCATTTAAGTTTTTACTATTCGATTTTAGAAAACTTAGGCTCTAATATCTCTAAACATAACCTCACCAACTTAACTTAGACGTTAGACCCGAATTCGAAAGATTACATTAGCCACCGAAATGGCTCAGAAAGCTATCAAAATTTTGAAACAATCATTTTAAAACACTTGTTTAGTTTAGAAAGAAAACTTAGTTAATTACTAGTTTATTTACTACCTATATATCTTGATTAATTTAGCAGTGAAAAAGTGATAATTGTTTCTATTTTTAATAAAAATAGAAGTTCAAGCACAATTAATTAAAATTCATATTTCAATATCCTAAAATCAATTTAAATGTCATGCAAGCTAAAAGAAAACGAGTCCCAAGTCTGAGTTCAAAATAAAGTTATATAGAAAAAATTAAATAAATCAAATAATGAGCCAAAAATAATTCAATAGATAAAACCAAGTCGAAACCTCTGGATGCCGTGTCCGCATCCTGACCTGGGGGGTTATCTATAAGGATGAAAATAAATAGGGGATTGAGCTATGATGCTCAATGTGAGTTCAATCATAAGAAAATCAGTGCAAATATTCAGTAAGACATAATAACGCATAGGGTAATTGCAATCAAATTGTAGTTCAGAGTATTAGTTTTTTTTTATTTAATCATCGTTAGTATCACATAATTCACAATAGCAATTTTAGAATATCAGTTTTTTAGATTACTCAACATTATATATATATATATATATGTATTCAAGTCATCTAAAAAATTCCAGTTTTGTATGCACATGCTTTCATAGATGTCATACAGTTTCGGTTTTAATGGACCTATCCCACCGCTACACACCACAATGAAAGTTCCCCTGAACTCCAATCACCAACACATCAAATTATGGCTTAACCACCAATAGTTTGCAAATTAACTGCCAATGGCTGTGGACACACAAAAAACTGTAGATGAAATCTGCTTATGATTGTGGGTACACAGAAAAATAATGCAGGTAAAATTTGTCAATGGCTATGGATACAACACAACATGTTTGCAGGTAATAGCTACCAAAAAGTTGTGTATGCATAGCAAAATAATGTACATAAACTGCCAATACTTCTTCCATTCATAACATCCCATCCCGTGCACTGCAATATGGCATGCTCAAACAAAACAATATAGTGGCATTTAATATCCTTTTAACAGAACAATACAGTAGCAAAATTTATGGTCATAATAGTTCGATACAGTAGCAATTAATATGCTTATGACAAATCAACTCAGTAGCAAAAGTCATGTTTTTATGTGTTCAGTTTAACGGTGACATAAGGCATATTATACATACAATCACAAACATTGAAATAATAGACATATGTATTATGACACACGGCCGAGTGGCAAACCGTGTGACATCAAAATGGCCATTATTGATGCAATGTAAACTTTAAACATTACCTAACACATATTTGTGCACAACATATTCTTGCCTAAAACAATTCAATAATTCAATCCAAACCATGATACAAAACAACCTAAAGTGCCTAACCAATATGTCATTTTGACACCATCACAAACAAATCATAAAACATTTCCAAAACATTCAATAATTATACCAATATGCTTCATTCCATTAATTCATCCTAAATATTGTACTTCAAAATGAAATATCAAATCTTACCCTTTTAACAAATCTAAGACATGTCATTCACTTATCATTGTTAACCATATATGACTCAAACCAACAACTAATCTTATACCACACATCTAATAATCAACCATGGTTCAAGGATAAACATACTATCCCACATATACTATCATCATTTACCAAATGCATACCATAGGGATCATTAAGTTCAACCTTATACATGGCAACCATTATAACATAATACAACTTCAACTTATAAATTTAAACCATCATCTCAAAATAACCTATATACATGTCACAAAACCAAAATATAATGAGTCAAACTTATTGAGACTGAAGCTTGATAGTGTAAACCTTAAAGTTGATTTGAATGCCTAGTTTCACAAAATGTTAACTACAATAAATAGTAAATGAAACAGAGTAAGCTTATATAGCTTAGTAAGTTCATAGTTAAATCATAAAAAAATTACTTCATTAAAGTAATTGAAATTTAAACAATTTAGATAAAGGTAACTTGACATTCAATTTAAAAGAGCAGGTGAGATTTGCACAAGATCAAATCACCAAAAAACCCATGTTCATCAAGAACTTAATCAAGATCATTAATATATATTCAATCAATGTTATTCATGTGTATTCATATATGTCAATAAGTCTTTCGATAATTAATCTTAGATTTATCTAGCCCGATAAACTATAGCAAATTAATTTGGATACTCGGGTAACTATGTAATGACCCAAATTTTACTATTATCAGAAAGTGAATTTTGGTCTCCGTTTCTAAAAATGGATTCATAAATATTTATTAAAAATATTTACGAAGTAAAATAAGTGGTTAATTAGAGTTTAATTAAGTTAATTTAACTTAATTAAGAGTGATTAAGAAAAGGACTAAATTGAATGAAGTGTGAAAGTTTAATTATAGATTAAAAGAAAATAAAAAGGACCAAATAGGAAATTATGCCTAATGTATTAATTGAGGCGGCAATGAATGAAAAATCTAAGATTTTTCTTAGATTAATTGATTAATTTATTATTATGATTTTTATTATTAAATTTATATTATATGATGAATAAATTAAATGAAGACAAGTGTATGGCAATGATTTGATACAAGTGTATAAATAAAAATACATACATTTATAATACATGTATTTAATTATTAATATATATTTATTATTAAACAAAAGATATTTATTAATTAAATAATTATATTATAAGATTTTATGTAATAAATAAATTAAAAATTGACAAATGTATGGTATATATGGTGACATGTGTAATATTAATATATATATATATACACATTTGTAAAATACATGTATGTTTACTTATTATACAATTATATTGTTAAGTTATTTTATATATATATAGTAAATGAAATAAAAGAAAGAAAGGAAACAAAGAGAAAGAAACAGAATAGCAAACGAGAAAAGGAGGAAGAAAAGGGGCAAGAAAAAGAAAATGGAGAATTAGGATTTGGGATCTTCAAACTTTAATAGGTAAGTCAATTTAGCCCTTTTTACTTAATTTTGATATCTTGGAAGCCTTGGAACAAGGTTTTGATGAAATTAAGTGGATATTTTGAAAATTATTAGATTTCTAGATATTGTTCATGATGAATAAAATGATGAATTAAGGGCTAAATTGACAGAAATTCAAGTTAAAAGTGAAATAAGGATTGAATTGTAAAGTAAATTATAAGTTTTGAATAGTAACGACTAAATTGAAAAAATTTCCAAATTATGGATTTATGATGAAATTAAAGAGTTGAAATTAGTTTAAAGTGAAAATTGAATGAAAATATTGAGTTAAATGTGAAGAATAAAAGTTAGTTTTGGTTTAGGGACTAAATTGGAATTTAGGCAAAAGTTGGACAAGGAAATGTATTGATAATATTTAATTGATTTCCGTAGCTAGTGTTGTGCCGAAAAATCTCAGCTAGACAAGGAAAAGACAAAGCCGACGAGGGATAGCTCGGAAATTACAGTTTGTATTTCTATAATCCGAACTTAATTGTTGAATTTATTACTTGATAAGTATAGTAAGTATTTAAAGGTAAATATTTGAATGGGAATAAATATTGATTGGAATTAAAGAGTGAAATTTATTATTAATTGTTATATTTTGAATGAATGTTATGGTAAATAATTAAGGTGTGAATTATTGGTATTGTGTTTATTATTGAAATGAATTTATTTGAAAATATGGTGAAATAATTATGAATAAGTGTTTATTGTGGAATTTGATTATATGTTAATGAAAAGTGAATTGAATTATATTGAATTGTATTGATTTATTAAATTATGTGATTAATTGAAATATATACATATTGATTGAAAATAGAAAATTGGTTAAATACCTTATTAACAGTATCGGGCTAGGTCGGATATAGTTGGCATGCCATAGGATTGAAAGTGTTCAGGGATATTCCGACTGTGTCGATGAGACACTATAAGTGTCACCTTACTGTTACTGTTCCAGATTTGTTCCGATGAGGTACTCGTACCGCATCGCTATCGTTATTGTTATTCTTTATTCTTTATCTTTATCACATCTTGCACGGTGTATTTCGGTTTCGGCTGATGAAACACTGTGTGCTATCCCAGTGTGTGGGTTGGATCCGCGTATCCGTCCACGTCCGAGTCATGTTAATAGGGGTAAATAAAGGTACTGAAAATTGACCACTATTGAATAATCAATTGTTACTGAATCAATGACTATTACTGAATAATTGACTGATATTGAATAAATGACCGTTACTGAATAACTGATTATTACTGATGACTGACTGTTACTGGACAATAAAGATC
Organism: Gossypium arboreum; assembly: GCF_025698485.1. Lineage (NCBI taxonomy): Eukaryota > Viridiplantae > Streptophyta > Magnoliopsida > Malvales > Malvaceae > Gossypium > Gossypium arboreum. The sequence goes on along the minus strand of NC_069072.1, from coordinate 10,406,834 downwards.
AATTGATTGTTACTGAATATTGGAAAGTTACTAAATGTCTAAATGATACTGAATATTGGTTGAATGATAATGAAAAATCGATTGATATTGAACAAACACTGAAACTGTATATATTTCATTGAAATTGATTAATAAGTTAAGACTTTAGTATTATAAAATGAAAACAAATGATTGAACTATTAAGATTATAAGATTGACATCTCAAAGTTCATTGGTATATGATTTATTACTGATTTAAGTATCGGTTTATAGAAATACCACTGAGCTCATACTCAGCGTACGGTTTGTTTCCGTGCGCAGGTTAGGTTAAGGCCAGACTGTTGAATCAGCATCTTAGGCCGATCCCGAACTCAATAAGGTAAAGCATGTTAATTGTTGATAATGGCATGTACCTAGGATGTCTTAAGTGTGTTATTTTGCATTGTGATTGTAATAGTGAAATAAGTAAATTGATAATTGATAATGATACAAGAAAAGTGCTTTAAGTCAAGTATTGGATAATATATAAAATGTGTTTGGATTGGTTTATTATTGGTATTTGTATTGGTTGTGGTTTGAAATTTGCAGGGTTAGCTAGTAAAGTATGAAAGGCTCATTATTGAGTCCACACGACCTAGCACACGGGAGTGTGACCAGACCGTGTGAGACACACGGCTTGCACACGGGCATGTTGTTAGGCTGTGTGTCCCCTGCATCTAAAATGTTACAATTCAGTATGTCCAGGTTTTTCCCCACGGGTAGAGACACAGGCGTGTGTCTCAACCTTGTAGATGACACAGTCTTAAACATGAGCGTGTGATACGGCCGTGTGAAAACTGCACTAGATTCGAATTGGAAAATAAATCCACAATGGCTAAGTACATGGGCGTGTGACTTGGCCGTGTGAAATCAATTTATTCATGGGTAACAAGTCAGAGAGCTCCACGGGTAGAGGACACAGGCGTGTCCAGGCTGTGTGAGCCACACGGTATGCCCACACGAGTGTGTTATGGAACACACAGGCGTGTCATCTAGACCACACAGGTGTGTGGTACTGTTCATTAAAGGAAATTTTAAAATTTTACGAAAAATCTTATAAGCTCCCGATTGAGTCTCGATTTATTTTTATCTTTTAATTCGGGTCTCGAGGGCCCATAACAGAGACAGTAGGGCAAATTCTTGAATTGCTTAATAATTATTTCTGTATTATTCATGTTTGAACTGTACTGACCGGTAATACTCCGTAATCCTATACCGGCGACGGTAAAGGATTAAGGAGTGTTACAAACTACACCACACCAGATAGCATTGTTGTAATAGCTCGTTTTCAATGAAATCAAAATAGTGGTTTTGGGACCTCAAATCCAATGTCAAAAAATTTATTTTATTAATATTTTAAGGTTTACAGCATGATAGTAGCAGCGTATAAAAATTTCATGAAGAAATTTTATCGTTTGCATGCTTAATTTGATAAAAAAAACTAAATCACGCAAAGTGCAAAACTTATGTTCTATTAGAAAAAGGTGTTAAATTGCTATGAACTTTAATCATGAGTGGCCTTAAATGGTAATTAAACCATTTTTTAAGTAGTGGACAATTATGGACACCATTAATATGTTTAGTAAAGGTTATACTAGTAATTTAATAATAAATAAAATAAATAAATAAAACAAAAAACACATTACCTTGTACATCTTCATCTTGCCGAATGCTAAGGAAGAAAACCACCATTTTTGAGCTTCAAACATTCAGCCAATCTATATTCTCATGCATGTAAGTATTTTTCATCTCGTTTTTAATGATTTCTATATTTTTGGAGTCGTTGTAGTTTAATCTAGTAGCCTGGAGATTTATTTGCAAAACTGTTAAAAGTTTAGGATTTTACCATGAATGTATATTGGCTTTTTTATGTTTGATGGATGAAAGTGAATATTTTTTATGATAGTTGAGCAACTTTTGTAAAGGAATTTTTGATGAATTTGTCATTTAAGTATTTAATTGAAAAATAAAAAAATGTTCATGATAAAAATGTGAAATAAATGAAATATAGGGATTGCTAGGGACTAAATTAATATTCGGCTAGCATGGGTGTGGACTAAATTGCATGAATTTGCATTTTTATGAGCTAGGGACTAAATTGTAATGAATTTAAAATTTTAAGGGAAAAAGCATAATTTTTCGAAAATATGATTTTTTTTATTAAATTGAATAGAATGAAATTGAATGAGCTAAATTTGATTATATAGATCAAGAAAAACAACTTACAGATTTAGATCGGGGAAAGGAAAATGTACCGGATTAGTTGATCATAAATTCTTGTTTGCGATCGAGGTAAGTTCGTACATTTAATTAAAGTTGTATTATGCTTGATTTACATGTTTTTATGTTATATTGTAATATTACGTCTTTACGAAAAAATCCAACGAAGTTTTGGCGACTTTCGGATCCCGTTTGAACCTTAAGAATATATAGGTTACAAATGACATGTCATTAGGGGTTACCATGTTTAGGGTGCTGGTCTTGTATGTCCTACCAGTGGCTGATTTTCCAGCATCTATTGCAGTTACTTGACAGCTTGTGTAAGTAGTGTCGTATAGCTACGTCCTGACTGACAGCTTGTGTGAGCAGACCCACTTATGGCTCGAGAGAGAGCATGTATATGAGATATGAGATAGTAGTAGTTTCAACCACATGTTAGCACATAGTGTGCGAGATTTCCGAGTATCAGATATTATTCTAGTGGTTCAACGGGTATGAAAAAGGGAAAGTTTGATAAATGTCTCAATATGTAATGCTATGAAAGTATAAAAACGCATGAGTTGATGATGTTGGAAATATGTGTAGCCATATGCTTGAAAGTATGAATGCTTGTATGTAGTGTGTATAAAAGTTATGATGTTTTGAGATGATTTGCTAAGCTATGTATGTAACGCCCCTTACCCGAGACCGTTGCCGGAGTCGAGCACAAGGCACTACTAAACTTATTTGAGCACTTAACCAAATTCAGATAATTTATATCATACTTTTCAGACAAGCTGTCCAACTGCGTTATAGTTGCTAAATAATTCATATCTCGAGTTATAAAACTCGAAATCCAAATCCATAAATTTTCCCCGAATTTATACTCATATATCTACTTACCAATTTTTTTATATAATTTTTGGTTGGTCCAATTAGTACAGTTTGTTAGTTAAATCCTCCCCTATTTCAGGGTTTGGCTACTTTGACCCCTGTGCACTACAAACCAAATTTCTCTCTGTAAAAAATTCAAATAACCATGCTGTTTGTTTCTCTTAAAAATATACCCAATGAGGAATGCATACATATATAGTATGACTCATAATTATTTTTGTGCAATTTTTAATGATTTTCTAAAATCAGAATAGGGGAACTCGAAGTCATTCAGACTCTGTCTCACCACAATTTAAATATCTCATAACATAAAATCCAATTGCATGCACTGTTTCCTCTATATGAAACTAGCTCATTAGGCTTTAATCTCATTTTTTTTCTCAGCCCTTAACTCAATTTCCACAATTTATGGTGAATTTTCAAAGTCAAACTACTGCTACTTACCAAAAACTGTTTTAGTACAAATATTGTTAACTAGTTTATAACATATTTACTTCAATTCATTCAAACTCTATACATGCCATATAAATCTTTAAACATAAAACAAAAACTACCGGAATTGATCTGAATAGTGTGCCCTATTGTGTTGATCCGATCTACCAACTTCTCTTTAATTCAATCTACAAAAGAAATTATCAAACGCACACAAATAAGCTTATTGAAGCTTAGTAAGCTCATAGGCATAAAAACACAAATCATATCAAATATTGTACACAATCATATATCTATTAGTTTAACTATTTCATCCTCCAAATCACAATTTCATTAATAACTCATTGGAATAATTTCCATATGGCTACTCACAATTTAACTCCCTTAGGCCCATTTCTCATTTACTTCATTGTCAAATTAGGGAACAATAAGGAATTGAGTGCTTCATTATCACATTGCCATAGTAAACTATGGACTTTCACATTATTACGCATCACGATCGAAGCCATAGCCTTGCCATGGTCTTACGGTTCACATATATCATACCAAGCCATATCCGGACATGGTCTTATACGGAATCACATTATCACATTATACCGATGCCATAGCCCACTATGGTCTTATCTGAGTCACATTATCACATTGCACCGATGCCATAGCCCAGCTATGGTCTTAAGCGGGCGCACTTATCACATATTTTTCGTCAATTCATCGAGGTGGTCACGAATAGAAGCACTCAAATCCATTGTTCCTACTAATTTGTACTTTTAGTTACACATTATTTATTAGTTAATGCAAATTGATAGTATTCATCAACAATAAAATACTTTAACAATCATAAGATTTTCATATCAAAACATTGAACTTTGCCACATGAACTTACGGACTAATTTGCAAAAGTCGTAGAAATTCAGGGACTATTCTTGAATTTTCTCATTTCCACAATTCAGTTCGTTTTCTTGATCTATAATTATAAAATCATTCCTTCATTAGCATCCATTTCAATTCTATTCTATTTCACAATTTATGCCCTTAAATTTTTGAAATTACACAATTACCCTAAACTTTTTAATTTTTACAATTTAGTCCCTGCTCAATTTATTCATCAATTGAACTAATTCTTCTCAAATAACACTTTATGTAAACATTATAAACTATTTCACAGCCTTTGACATTCAAATTTTCATCACAAAACCCTAATTTTATAACTTTCACAATTAGGTCCTAAATAATGATTTCTATGAAAATATCTTCATAAAATCATTATATAATAGAATTAAAACCTCAATTCCATGATAAATCATCATAAAATTTCAGCACTTATTCATGGAAACTTTCAAAATTATCCATATAATCAAAAACTAATGAATTAAACATATGGACCTAGTTGTAAAAGTCACAAAACATAAAAATTATCAAGAAAAGCAAGAATTAAACTTACATGATGTAAAATATGAAAAACCAGTTTTCTCCAGACCTTTTATGGCGTTTTGGCTGATAAAATATGAAGAGATCTCTAGATTCTTCAATTTTATTCTTATTTTATATGTTAAAGTTGTAAAATTTCCAATTTTGCCCTTATTTCCCTTATTTTTCTGCTGATTTTCTTGCCTTTGCCATCCAGCCTATTCACTTTTAGGCTTAATTTCCCTTTAAATCTTCCTTCTTTTAACACTTGAGCTATTTAATCCTTTTAGCAAAATTTATTTTTATTACAATTTAGTCCTTTTTATTTAATTGACTACCTAATCGTTAAAACTTCTCAACCAAACTTTAATACTAGCTAAATGAAACTTCATAAATATTTATAAAAATATTTTATAGCTTGATTTTCAAATTCGAGGTCTCGATACCTCTTTTTTTACCCGTTTGACCTAATAAATTCTTTTAATTCACTAATTTCACTATTTCACAAATTCTTCTAAATTCTTACTTGACTCATAAATATTAAATTACTATCTTGTTCAATCTTATTTGTCGGATTTAGTGATCTCAAATCACCATTTCCGACACTACTGAAAATTAGGCCGTTACAATGTAATTATCTAACTTGAAAGGTATTGGTTGTTTAGGCTAATGCTAAGTCATGTTGGATTATCTCAAATTTTTTTTATACTTATAAATTGAAATGGTAAGCTTTGTTTATGAATTATGAACTTACTAAGCATTACATGCTTACTTCATGATATTTATTTTTGTGTTTCTAGATAATTAGAAGTTCGTTCGAGTTGGAAGTTTGTTAGAGATCCATCACACTATCCATCGGCTAAATTGGTAGATTTTGACGATTTTGAGTCATGGTTATAATGGCATGTATAGGTGTCTTGTTTAATGAATTTAGCCATTATGTGTGGCTTGTATATATGTTATTCTGGTTTATGAACTAGTTGGTATGATATTAAGATTATATAGTGTTTTGTGTGGTTGTTAATTGGATGGTGTGATGGTTAAGATGATGGTAAGGAAATGTTGATGGAAATGATATGGTAGCAATTAATGGTTAGAGTGAATGAATGTAGCATGATGTTGAAAATGGCTAGTTTTGGTAGTTTGGAAGTGATCATCTTTTGGTCAAATTGGTATTGTACATTTTAGTTGTGAAAATGGTCATTTGGTATTCAGTGTGCTTGTATTTTTGGTATATAGACATATGGTTAAATGTGGCTTACAAATTTTTCAATTGGTAATTTATAGTGAATGAAATGGTTAGGTGTTAGGTAAGTTTGATTGTTGAAATTGAGGTTCCATTTTGGCATATTGGTTGAATGGATAGTTTCTATGTTGTATAGCTTGAATATGCATATGTAAAGTGTGTTTTGAGAGCTTGATTTTAGGTGCAAATGGCTTGTGCATAAGGTATGAGTTTGGGTGAGAAAAATGGCTTGGAAATGGCCTATTTTTCATCCACACGGGTAGAGACACGAGTGTATGTCTCAGCCATATATGACACACGGCCAGACGACACAGTTGTGTGTCCCCTGTAGATTTCAAAGGGTTGCAAGTCAGGCTGTTACACGGCCTGGCACACGACGTGTGGGGTTATTTCAAAGGGTACATGTTCTAGCACACGGGCATGTGGCTTGGCCGTGTGACCCAAGTCAGTAAGTTACACAGGTACAGACACAGGCTGGGACACGGCCGTGTGTCCCTATTTCGAATGTCCACACGGCCTAAGAGATGGGCGTCTCTCTTGGTCGTGTAACCCCTACAGTTTAAAAAATTTTGCTTTTTTCTGAAAAATTTCATATGTTTTTTATTTAGTTCTGAATCATTCCTCAAGGGCTCGTATAAAGGACCGTATGAATGTTTTTGATTGATGTTGCCATGATTTAACTTGTGATTTGTTTATGGTAATAAATTGTTTATTGTATGACGTTATGCTTCGATAATGCTCCGTAGCCATAATCTTGCGACAGATAGGGGCTAGGGGGTGTTACAATTGTAATGCTATACAAAGGCACCGTAATGCAAACAAAGGCACGATTGTGCAATTAGAGGCACCAGAGTGCAAACAAAGACACCAAAGTGAAAACAACGGAACAAAAGTGCAAACGCATACAAGTGCACATTCTAACCCTATTGGCATGCCAACTATATCCTAATCGTTTACTATGTTCAAACGAGCATTTAAACAAAAATCGTAACTTTTATAGATCAGGGGCACTTCTATGTTTCTCAATATACATGCTGTAAAAAAATCATAATAATTCTGAAATCATATACATCATATTTCACAAGTATTCAACAATTTTCAAATAAGTCATTTCTCACCTTGTACTCAATCTATAACATTTTGGTTCCCAACTAACAAATTAAACATCATATATATACATTTAAGATTCAACAGTAAACAATATATATAAATATGTACATTTCTATACCTATGAACTTACCTAATATATTCAACTAAAGTTGGTTCTTAGGGACTATATTTCAATTTTTCCTTCTTTCTCGATTATCCTCCGTATGATTCAATCCTTGATCTATATAATAATTCATTTCACATTATCAGCTTTTATCATTTTAAACCATCTAAATTCATGAATATAATATCTTTTATTCATTTTGACAATTTCCCTAAAGTTTTGCATTTTATTAAGTTTAGCCCCTAAAACCGAAACTATTATATCTTTCATAATCAAGCTTTAATTTTCAATCCCATTACAATTTCATCACTGTACAACCCTCTAAAACAATCATTTTTAGAAACTTCATGATAATTTTACATTATTACAAATTGGTTCTTATACACAAAACTAACAAAATTTTCTTAACAAATTAGTCTTATTTCACAACCAAGCTTATAAATCTACCACTTAACACCAAGAACATCTAAAAATCATGAATAGAAAGGTTTAAAACCTTTAATAGTTTTAAGAAATAGTCCATAGACTAGCTAAATTAAGATACAACGATCTCAAAAAACTAAAATTTACGATAAACGAGCTTAATTTACTTACCATGCAAGAGGGATGAAAGCTTCAAATTAAAACAATGGCTTCTTTTATATTTTGTTGAGCATTCGGTGAAGACAAAAAAATGGGAAGAAGATTACCATGTTTTTGGTTTTTAACTATTATTAAAATTATTATTTAACATTAAAAATAACATAAAAATATAACAAAATATGGAATTATTTCCATTTTTACACCTTAACCTGTAACGACCCAAAACTTACGGGTATTGAAAATTTAAATTTTCGGGTCATAATTTTCGTAAAATGAATTCGTAAATATTTATTAGAAATATTTACGAAGCTAGTAGTGTAGTTAATTAGACTTTGGTTAAGTGAATTAGCTTGAATTAAGGCTAATTTAGTGGAAGGACTAGATTGAATATAGTGTAAAAGTTTAATTGTAGAACAAAGAAAAGTCAAAGGACTAAATTAGAAAATAAGCCTTATGTGACAAGTGTGTGGTAAGTATAAATACATGTGTATTATTTTAATTGATACAAATGTATGTATATATATGTATTTGCTTGTTATTCAAAAATAATAATTATAATTGAAAATATAATATAATATAATAAAGAAAGTAAAAGAATAAAAGAAATAAAATAGAAAAAGAAAGGACAGAAAATTGAAAACGAAATAGGAAAGAAAAAGAAAGGAGAAAAGAAAAGGGGAAAATTAGGGTTTCGAAGCTTGAAGCTTAATTTGGTAAGTCAATTTGATCCATTTTCTTGTAATTTTGATGTTTTTGGAATCCTAAAACAAGGCCCTACTTGAATTATGTTGAAATTTAGAAAGTTAGTGAATTTTTTAGTTGTTAATTAAGTTGAATAAATAGATGAATTATGAGATAAAATGATAAAAATTCAAGTTAGAAGTGGGAGAAGGATTGAATTGTAAAGAGAGATATAAGTTTTGCAATAGTAGGGATTGAATTGAGAGGATTCTATAATTAATGTTTTAGCTATAAAATTTAAGAATTGGAATAGTTTAAAGTGATAATTGAATAAAAATATAGGATTTATTTTGAAGAGAAAGAATGGTTATGGTGATAGGACTAAATTGGAATTTAAACAAAAGTTACATGGAAAATAGAAGAGTGTATTATTTAATATATATATTAATGATTTTAAATGTTAATTTTTCGTAGCTAGCGTAGTGCCGGAAACATCATCAAAGAAGGAAAAAGAGAAAGTGAACGAGGAATAAGTCAAGGAATTATCGGTTTGTATTTCTATAAACTATGCTTAATAATTTAATAAATGTAATTGCTATTCCCTTTTAGTTAGCATGTATGATGAATAATGTGATAGAAATTATTACTGTTTCTGTATAAAAACGAAATGATTTGAATACCCTATTAACAGTGTCGGACTAGTCGGATATAGTTGGCATGCCATAGGATTGGAAGCGTTCAGGGATATTCCGACTTTGTGTTAATGAGACACTATAAGTGTCACCTTACTATTACTGTTTCGAATTTGTTCCGATGAGGTACTTTATGTACCGCTACTATTAATGTTATTGTTACTGTTACTGTTACCCTTACGGTGTATTCCGGCTTCTGCCGATGAAACACTGTATGATATCCCGGTGTGTGGGTTGGATCCGTGCATCTGTCCAGGTTCGAGTTACGTTAATAGGGGTAAATGAAGCTACTGAAGACTGACTGCTATCGATTATATAATTATGACTGAATGTTGATTATTAGTATATATAAATATCATACGGATGTATGATTGTTGAAAGGTATAGAATGATAAGAAATGTATAAAGAATTGTTTAACTACATTTAAGAGCTATAAGAAGTAGGTAAGAGATTAAGCCATTAAGATTATGAAAGTAAAAGCTTAGAGTTCAAATGCATATACATGACTTATTATTGCTTTAAGTATTAGTTTATAGAAATACCACTGAGTGTATATTCAGCGTACAGTTTGTTTCCGTGCGCAGGTTAGGTACAAAGTAACTAGCATCTCAGCATCTGAGCCAACTCCTGAACTCAAATACTTGGTGAAGTTTCATGTCTTAAAGAATGGCATGTACCTAGGTTGTTTTAATGTTATTTTGATTATGAATATTACTAGTATAAGGATGATAAAGGTTAAACTATATAAGCAAAATTTATGTTTATAATAAAGTCCATTTTGAATTGATTTGAATGGTACTTAAGCACTAATTTTTGAAGTTTTTTTGTTTAATGATTATTGATTATATGTGTTAGATTATTGTATGATGGTTTAAACGAGTATTAAGTGTGTTTTATCATGTTTTGGATTGGTTGAATAATTGAATCTTAAATTGCTTGTTGTTTAAAATTTGCAGGGTTGGTAAATTTAAACTATAAGGTTCATTTTGAGTCCACACAGCTTGTCACACGGGCATGTGACCAGACCGTGTGAGACACAGGGCTAGCACATGGGCATGTTGTTAAGCTGTGTGTCCCCTACACCTAAAATGCTACAAACAGATTGCCACGCGGGCTGAGCACACTGGCGTGTGCCTTGGCCGTGTGAAATTAATTTGTTTTTAGGCAAAAGTCAGAGAGCTCCAAGGGTTGATGACACGGGCGTGTCATATCAGCCACACGAGCGTGTCACATAAGCCACTCGGGCGTGTGATACTATTCAAAGGAGGAAACTTTGAAATTTCACGAAAATTTTTCTAAGTTTCCGATCGAGCCCCGGTTTATTTTAAATGTTCTTATTAAGTACCGCGGGCCCATTAAAGGTATGTTAGGATGTACAGTGTTGTATTTATTCTTATTTTACATATAAATGTACTGCAATGACTGGTACTACTCCATAGTCCTGTTCCAGCGACAGGATGGGTTTAGGGGTGTTACATAACCAATTATTTACCAAGCAGTTTAGCTATTAAAATTAATAGTGATTAGCTTTTACGAGTTTTTACGATTTTGTCCTTTTTCCTTAATTAACTATCAAATCATCAAAATTTCCAGACCAAACTTCAATCCACTTATATTATAGCTCCATAAATATTTAATAATATTTATTAGCTCAATTTATGAAAATGAGGTCCTGATACCTCATTTTCCAAAATCATTGACTTTCAATACACACCACTTGTACCTTGATTAACTGATTAATTAAATCTATTAAATCACGACTATTATACTATATTTAACTCATAAATACCACTTAAATATATCTACAGACTCGCTCACTAGAATTGTGGTCCCAAAGCCCTTATTTCCAACACCACTGAAAAATGAGTTGTTACAATAGCGATTGCGCCAGTTGAGAAAAGAGTTGAAATCGGAAATAGATTTTGATTCGAGAATAAAAATAAATTTCAGCAATAGGGAAATTTATTTATTGTTGAAATTTATTTTTGCAAATAAGAAGAGGAAAAAGAAAATAGGGAAGAATAGAGAGAAAAGAGAAAATAGTTCAATTGTGATTAGGAAAATGCTAAATACCTAGGGTTTTCAAAATTTGAAGGGCTGGATGGCAGTTTACCCTTGTTGTCGAAAATGAAAAGGAAATTAAAAGGAATGGCATTGCTTAATCTTGATCATACAAGGAAGAAAGGTAATGCTTAACCATTTAAGCTGTTGCCCATTCTTATTAAGTTTTTACTCCAACTAATATTTATTTTGATTTGGTTTTTGTCATGGTTTGCTGAAATTTAAAAGAAAAAAATGGGAGAAGAGTGGATAAAACCTAGGATTTCTAGAGAGTACACTCTTTGATTTAATATATTTCTCTTTCTTTCTCTTTGTCTTTTGTTTTCTTTCTTTCTATTTCTTTCTTTATCACATGTTGGATGCTACCTGGCCTTTACTTCCTTCCCTCACCCTAGCCGTCCATCCAAGAAAGAAAAAGTAAAAGAAGAAATAAGGCTACATGTTAAATATAGGAGACCTTTATTCTACCGTGTTGCTAAAGTGATAAGTGTATCTATTTTTAGTTTGCTATCTTGGCCCACCTTCTTTAATTGGTTGGAACAAATAATAATTTTTTTTTTCACTATGGAATGGTTCAGTAAACGCTTTCTCAGTTGGAAAAATAATATTTTATCTAGAGCAAGAAAGGAAGTTGGGCTCAAAATGGTGGCTCAAGTTATCCATGTCTATAGTATGAGTACTTTCTTACTTGTTCATAACTCTTATGACAATATCCAAAAGATGATGAACTCTTTTTTATGGGGTTCAGCAAATAGTGATCATAGAAAAGAGTCATTTGTCCTTGTGGGACAGATAATGTGCCCTTAAAAAGTTTGGTAGTATTTAACTTAGCTCTAATTGGTAAACAAGGGTTGAGATTCCTCTCTTCTTGAGTCTCTTACTAGTAAAATCTTCAAGGTTAAATATTTCTCAGATAGTGGTTTTCTTGATGCATCCGAATGTACAAATCATTCTTTTATATGGAATATTATTTACAAAGCCAAAAATGTGCTTCTCAAAGGAATTAGATGGTGAATTGGTAATGCAAGAACCATAATATTTGCAAAGATCATTGGGTTAGTGATGGAGATAATTTTTTATTGACACCATTCCTATTAAGTGATTCAAAAACATAAAGGTTCAAGGGCTTTTTCATGTTGATGGTAGTTGTTGGTGTTAGAGTATGCCCAAAGACTAATCATGAGATGATTGTAACATATTTGTTTTACCTCATTTATTAATATAAGACATTGCCATTATTATTTCAGTTTCTTTTCTGTGTATATAAGTAAATTATTTTATAAAAATATCCTGAGAATAATATGATTATTCTTAAAAGGTCTTTAGTCGAATATTATTGTGGGCTTGGATAACAATTATGCATTAAGACTAACATGTAGTTTATTGATGACAAAGTGTTTTCATTGACATGGGATGTTAAAATCAATACATGAGTATGCGTGTTAGAGAACAACATATTGGACTGACCCGCTATGAGTATGTTTCTTGGATTATTATGTAATAATCACAACATTACTCATAGTGATTACTATGTATATGATCCTCAAACTTGAGATCATCATTATCTCAACATCGTGAGTCGTATATTTTGATATAGTCAAACGTCTACCATAACTGGTTGTTCTATAAAGGTTGATGTTGGATATACCACAATCTAACTAGTGGGATATGGTTGATCAATATAGGATTTGTCCCTCCTACATAATGGAAGCAATATCTTAAGCTACGTATTAAGTGAGACTAGAAATGCATGTCATACTCGAATAAGTTGTTATGAGATATCATACTTATTTGTTTATCATAGTCTACTTAGGATATCAAGAAACATTAGATGGACTAGGCAAGTATGACTATTCCATGACTTGTGTCCATTCTAGATATAAAGAACAAAATGATTTAATACATGAAGAGTTAATCACAGAGAGGTTATGTAACGCCCCCACGCCCGAAACCGTCACCGGAGTCAAGCTTGAGGTGTTACTAAACTTATCTTACCTTTTAAACAACTCTAAATCACTTATTTTAATTTTCGGAATAAACTGTTTTTCTGCATCATGGTTACTTAAAAATTCATTTCTCGAGTTTCAAAACTCGAAATTAAGATCCGTAAATTTTTCATGAAACTAGACTCATATATATATCTACTAATTTTTTTCTAGAATTTTTGACTTAGCCAATTAGTACAGTTTATTAGTTAAATTTTTCCCTGTTTCAAAACTCGACTGCACTGACCTCTTCTTACTACGAACCATTTTTCTTCCTGTACAAAATTCATATGACTAAGTCGTTTGTTTCTCTCAAAACTAGATTCAACAAGCATTCTAACCATATAAATTATACCTTCTAATTAGTTTTGTACAATTTATGGTGAATTTCCAAAGTTGAAACAGGGGATCCAGAAATCGCTCTGACCCTGTTTCACTAAAACTCAGATATATCATAAAATATAATACTTTTACCTGTTTTGCTTATTCCATAAGAAAATATACATAATAAGCTTTAATTTCTTATATTATTCATCTTCAAACTATGTTTTTACAATTTTAGTGATTTTCAAAGTTACATCATTTCTGTTACTTGAATCTGTTTTAGGTTACTTTCACATTTTCATAATTTTCATGTGATAATCATCATTCAATCATACATATTAATAAACATGTATATCATCAGCTATTTTCTTAGCTAATCACTAGCAAGTATTTACACATCATTCATTATTCATATTATACCAAAAGTAGCTAAGTTTCTATACATGCCATACCCAAAATAAAACGACTAGTTATACCGAGAGTTATTTCTTTGATAGTGTGATCGGCCTCCGACATTTCCTTCGATCCCCGAGTGACTAGATAAGTACTATAAGAAGAAGAAAATAAAGAGATTAAGCACTAGGCTTAGTAAGCTTACAAGCAAATAAATCACAACATTCAACATAATGGATAATTATGCATAATATCATCTAACATCATAAATTTCTTTACTTCTCAATTTCTATCTTATTCTTTATTCCTTACCTTCTTTCTTACCCGACCTTTCCTTTTCATAAGTATAATCTACTTTTCCTTTGCTGTTAATTCACTATAATTTAACTCGTATCCTGACCCGTTGAACCACGGAATACTAAGGATACTAGGGCCGTTCTGCTCTATCAATATCTCGCCAATGCCATGTCTTTGACATGGACTTACATGAATTATTCTGTCTCCAATGCCATATATAATATGGACTTACATGGCTCAATCCTGTCTCCAAAGCCATATTTCTAATATGGACTTACATGGCTCATTTCATTTCGTCATCTGTCAACCCTAATATCCTAACATTCCTAGGGTTCAACCGGCTTTCTAACACTTTTCCTCTATCACTTCACCTTAAATTCGACTTTAAATATTTTCATAACATAAATATATAAATGCTGAAATTGACAATAATAATGTAAAATAAAAGAATATTGCATTTATTTATGTAAACTTACCTTGATACAAAATGTGACTAAACCTTACACTTTAGTCCTTTACTTTTCTTTTCCTCGTTCTTCTTTGGATTCTTGATCTATAATATAAAATATTTCTACCCATTAGCATTTATTTGATTTCTATTTCACTTCACAATTTATGCTGTTCAAAATTTGAAATTGCACTTTTACCCCAAAATTTACAGCTTTTACAATTTAGTCCCTACTCAATTCACCCATCAATTGAACTAATTTTTCTAAATTAACACTTTTATTTTATCATTATAAACTATTTCACAGCCTTTGATATTCTGAATTTCAACACCAACATCTAATTCACAATTTTGCTCACAATTAGGTCCTAAATACCATTTTCTATCAAAATGACTTAATAAAACAATCTTAATATGAAATTAGAACTTCAATTTCATAATAATTCATCATAAACTACCCTTACTCAGCCAGGGTAACTTCCAATTTCACCCACCAAATCAAAAACTAATGAATTAGATGATTGGACCTAATTGTAAAAGTCACAAAACATAAAATTACTAAGAAATAGTAAAATTGAACTTACATGGTGCAAAATATGAAAAACCAGCATAGGAGACCTATTACGGTGTTTCGGCTGAGAAAGATGAAGAAATGTCTAGATTTTCAATCACATCATTTTTTAACTATTAACTTTTATGCTAATTCCAATTTTGTCCCTTGTTCACATTGTTTTCTTGCTTATTTCATACCCAAACCGTCCAGCCATTAACCTTTGGGTCTAATTGCTCTTTAAATCCATCTTTTAAATACTTAAGCTATTTACTCACAATTTAATAAATTTTGAGTTATTTTCGCTTAGTCCTTTTTAATTAATTAGCTATCCAAACATCAAAATTTTCTAACTAAACTTTAATACTAACTCAATGACACTTCATAAATATTTATAAAAATATTTATAGCTCGATTTTCAAATTCGAGGTCTCAATACCTCGCTTTTTGACCCGTCGACCTAATAAATTATTTTAATTCACTAATTTCACCATTTCACAAATTCTTCTAAATTCTTACTTGACTCATAAATATTAAGTTACTATCTTGTTCAATCTTATTTGTCCGATTTAGTGATCTGAAATCACCATTTTGACACCACTGAAAATTAGGCCGTTACATTCTACCTCGATTTGTGGTTTCGCAACCACTGCTCCATTTAGGCCCTATTTCGGGATGTTACATTTCTCCCCCTTTAGGGATTTTCGTCCAAAATCTTACCGTGAAGAGATTTTGGTACTATTTTCGCATAGCCTCTTGAGTTCCCATGTAGCCTCATCTACCCCGTGTCTATTCCATAGTACTTTCACAAGTGCAATACTTTTATTCCTTAATTGCTTTACCTCTCGAGCTAGAATCTTTACCGGTTCTTCACCAGTAAGTCATGTCCGTTGAATCTCAACCTTTGTCTAAGAAATCACATGTGACGGATCTGAATGATAACGACGTAGCATAGACACATGAAATACATTTTGAATCTTCTCTAACTCAATCGGGAAAGCTAACCAATATGCTAATGGTCCGACTCTCTCAATCACTTCAAACGGTCCAATAAAACATGGACTTAGTTTGCCTTTCTTGCCAAATCGAGAACTTTCTTCCACGGGATACTTTCAAAAAAAAAAACTTTGTCACCAACTTGATATTCAATCTCTTTTCTTTTAAATCGCATATGACTTCACCGTCTGAAGTCGCTTTTAAACAATTTCGATAACTTTCACTTTTCTTCATTTCTTTAACTAGATCAACCTCAGAATCCGGCTTTCTTTAAGCTCATCCAATATAAAGGTGTGCGACATTTACGTCCATACAAAGCCTCATAAGGTGCCATCTTCAAACTCGATCGATAACTATTATTGTAGGCAAACTCTACTAATGGTAAATATTTTTCCCAACTACCTTGAAATTCTAATACACAACATCTAAGCATATCTTCAAGTACTGAATAACTCTCTCGATCGACCGTCGGTTTGAGGGTGGAAAGTCAGACTAAAACTCAACTTTGTGCCCAAAGCCTTCGTAATTTCTTCCAAAACCGTGAAGTAAATCTTGGATCTCTGTCGAAATGATCGATAATGGTACCTGTGTAGTTTGACTATCTCGACATATACAACTCGCCAACTTGTCAAGTGAATAATCCATACTGATGGGATAAAATGAGCCGACTTCGTTAACTTATCAATCACAACCTATATCTGCATCTTTCTTTCTCGGTGTAAACGGCAATCCTGTCACAAAATCCATAGTAACTCGATCCCATTTCCACTCAGGGACTAGCACAGGCTGCAATAAACCTGAAGGTACCTGATGTTCGGCCTTTACCCGCTGACAGATCAAACATCTAAAAACAAACTCGAAATGTCCTTTTCATTCCTACCCACCAAGACATTTTTTTTTTAAATCATTATACATCTTTATACTACCTGGATGAATAGACAAAGAACTACTATGTGCTTCTTGTAAAATCTTTCGAATAAGCTCATCATTCTTCGGTATGCATACCCTGTCTCGGAACATCAAACAACCGTCGAATCGATCCGAAAATCGACTCTACATCCGACTCAAGACCGATCTCTTTTGGTTAACAACTCACTGTCATTTTTTTTTTTGAGCTTCACAAATTTCTTCAAGAAACATCGGTTTAGCTCTCAACTCAGCTAAGATAAAACCATCATCTGATAAGGCTAGACTAGTGTTCAAAGCTCTTAATGCAAATAAAGATTTCCTACTCAAAGCATCAGCAACAACATTTGCCTTACCTGGGTGATAATCGATCACTAGCTCATAATCTTTAATCAACTCTAACCATCTTCTTTGCCTCAAATTCAAATCTTTTTGAGTCATCAAATATTTCAAACTTTTGTGATCAGTGAATATGTGGCACTTCTCACCGTACAAATGATGTCTCCAAATTTTCAGCATAAAAACAATGGCGCTAGCTCTAAATCATGTGTCGGATAGTTCTTCTCATGTGGCTTTAGTTGTCTAGAGGCATAAGCAATTACCTTCCCTTCCTGCATAAGTACACAACCAAGTCCATTCATGGACGCATCACTGTAAATCACAAACTCCTTACCTGGTTCTAGTTGCACTAAAACAGGAGCTTTAGTCAACAATGCTTTTAACTTGTCAATACTCTGTTGACACTTCTCAGTCCATTCAAACTTAACATCCTTTCGCAGCAATCTTGTCAGCGGGGTAGCTATCATGGAAAATCCCTCTACAAATCGCCTATAATATCCGGCAAGACCAAGAAAACTTCTAACTTTTGATACATTTCTAGGAGGCTTCCAATCAACAATGGCTGAAATCTTGCTCGGATCAACCTTAATACCTTCACCTGAAACAATATGTCTAAGAAAACCAACTTCTCGTAACCAGAACTCACTTTTGCTGAACTTGACATACAACTGATTATCTTTCGAATCAGAAAGCGTTCTCAAATGCTCGCATGCTCGGCCTCATCATGAGAATAAATCAAGATATCATCAATAAACAAAACTACAAACTTATCCAAGTACGGTCCGAAAATTCGGTTCATTAAGTCCATGAAAATGGCAGGAGCATTAGTCAAGTCAAATGGCATCACAAGGAACTTATAATGACCATACCTAGTCAGGAAAGCAGTCTTCAAGACATCTGACTCTTTAACTCACAACTGATAATATCCGAATCTCAAATCTATCTTGAAAAACACAGAGCTCCTTCAATTGATCAAACAGATCATCAATTCTAGGCAATTGATACTTGTTCTTCATTGTTACCTTGTTAAGTTGCCGATAATTTAAGCGAATCTCATCGATCCGTCATATTACCTTGTTTCAATTCCAGAATTCCTTTCTCTTCGGTCAATAAACCTCTCGATCGATGTATTTTTACGAAATTCCTCCCGAAAGAAATCCCAAGTGACCCTCTCCTTTGGTACAACGATACAAGTGTCTTCCACCAGTAGTAGGTCGAGTCTCTAAGAAGTGATACTACACATTCCATACATTCCTCGGTGTACAAGATAACTCATCAAAGACTCTGATAGTATTTTCTAACCAAAATTCTGCTCTTTCGCATCATCATCTTTTGTTGCTCAAAACTCTTCTGCCCTTTGTTTCCTGATTCTATCAACTGGTGGCTTTTCTCTTATCACTGTACCTGTGATTGGGGGAGCTTGAGCTACATGGGTAGCCTGAGAATCATGAGGGGGTGGAGGTCTAACTGCCGGATTCGTACGAACGAACTCGGCAAACAAATCATTCAAAGCTTGGAAGAGAGCTTCTCGAGTCACTCCTCCCTGATTAACTCACATCGCCTATTCTCGATGGTGCTACCCTTCTACGGAGCAAGCGCATTACTTTCTACATCATCATCACCAGCTCACTCGGGATCTATTACAATAAAACAAAATATTTAAAAATCGCGGAGTTGTCACACTATCAAAATACAAGTATGGCATGTATAGCTAGACTTTTCTCACACTAGCTGTTCCGAGAACCGACTAAACCTGCTCTGATACCAATAAATGTAACACCCCCACGCCCGAAACCATCACCGGAGTCAAGCTTGAGGTGTTACTAAACTTATCTTACCTTTTAAACAACTCTAAATCACTTATTTTAATTTTCGGAATAAACTGTTTTTCTGCATCATGGTTACTTAAAAATTCATTTCTCGAGTTTCAAAACTCGAAATTAAGATCCGTAAATTTTTCATGAAACTAGACTCATATATATATCTACTAATTTTTTCTAGAATTTTGACTTAGCCAATTAGTACAGTTTATTAGTTAAATTTTTCCTGTTTCAAAACTCGACTGCACTGACCTCTTCTTACTACGAACCATTTTTCTTCCTGTACAAAATTCATATGACTAAGTCGTTTGTTTCGCTCAAAACTAGATTCAACAAGCATTCTAACCATATAAATTATACCTTCTAATTAGTTTTGTACAATTTATGGTGAATTTCCAAAGTTGAAACAGGGATCCAGAAATCGCTCGACCCTGTTTCACTAAAACTCAGATATATCATAAAATATAATACTTTTACCTGTTTTGCTTATTCCATAAGAAAATATACATAATAATCTTTAATTTCTTATATTATTCATCTTCAAACTATGTTTTTACAATTTTTAGTGATTTTTCAAAGTTACATCATTTCTGTTACTTGAATCTGTTTTTAGGTTACTTTCACATTTTTCATAATTTTCATGTGATAATCATCATTCAATCATACATATTAATAAACATGTATATCATCAGCTATTTTCTTAGCTAATCACTAGCAAGTATTTACACATCATTCATTATTCATATTATACCAAAAGTAGCTAAGTTTCTATACATGCCATACCCAAAATAAAACGACTAGTTATACCGAGTTATTTCTTTGATAGTGTGATCGGCCTCCGACATTTCCTTCGATCCCCGAGTGACTAGATAAGTACTATAAGAAGAAGAAAATAAAGAGATTAAGCACTAGGCTTAGTAAGCTTACAAGCAAATAAATCACAACATTCAACATAATGGATAATTATGCATAATATCATCTAACATCATAAATTTCTTTACTTCTCAATTTCTATCTTATTCTTTATTCCCTTACCTTCTTTCTTACCTGACCTTTCCTTTTTCATAAGTATAATCTACTTTTCCTTTGCTGCTAATTCACTGTAATTTAACTCGTATCCTGACCCGTTGAACCACTCGGAATACTAAGGATACTAGGTCGCTTCTGCTCTATCAATATCTCGCCAATGCCATGTCTTTGACATGGACTTACATGAATTATTCTGTCTCCAATGCCATATATAATATGGACTTACATGGCTCAATCCTGTCTCCAAAGCCATATTTCTAATATGGACTTACATGGCTCATTTTTACATCATCTGTCAACCCTAATATCCTAACATTCCTAGGGTTCAACCGGGTTTTCTAACACTTTTCCTCTGTCACTTCACCTTAAATTCGACTTTAAATATTTTCATAACATAAATATATAAATGCTGAAATTGACAATAATAATGTAAAATAAAAGAATATTGCATTTATTTACTGTAAACTTACCTTGATACAAAATGTGACTAAACCTTACACTTTAGTCCTTTACTTTTTCTTTTCCTCGTTCTTCTTGGATTCTTGATCTATAATATAAAATATTTCTACCCATTAGCATTTATTTGATTTCTATTTCACTTCACAATTTATGCTGTTCAAAATTTGAAATTGCACTTTTACCCCAAAATTTACAGCTTTTACAATTTAGTCCCTACTCAATTCACCCATCAATTGAACTAATTTTTCTAAATTAACACTTTTATTTTATCATTATAAACTATTTCACAGCCTTTGATATTCTGAATTTCAACACCAACATCTAATTCACAATTTTGCTCACAATTAGGTCCTAAATACCATTTTCTATCAAAATGACTTAATAAAACAATCTTAATATGAAATTAGAACTTCAATTTCATAATAATTCATCATAAACTACCCTTACTCAGCCAGGGTAACTTCCAATTTCACCCACCAAATCAAAAACTAATGAATTAGATGATTGGACCTAATTGTAAAAGTCACAAAACATAAAATTACTAAGAAATAGTAAAATTGAACTTACATGGTGCAAAAATATGAAAAACCAGCATAGGAGACCTATTACGGTGTTTCGGCTGAGAAAGATGAAGAAATGTCTAGATTTTCAATCACATCATTTTTTAACTATTAACTTTTATGCTAATTCCAATTTTGTCCCTTGTTCACATTGTTTTCTTGCTTATTGCATACCCAAACCGTCCAGCCATTAACCTTTGGGTCTAATTGCTCTTTAAATCCATCTTTTAAATACTTAAGCTATTTACTCACAATTTAATAAATTTTGAGTTATTTTCGCTTAGTCCTTTTAATTAATTAGCTATCCAAACATCAAAATTTTCTAACGAAACTTTAATACTAACTCAATGACACTTCATAAATATTTATAAAAATATTTATAGCTCGATTTTCAAATTCGAGGTCTCGATACCTCATTTTTGACCCGTCTGACCTAATAAATTATTTTAATTCACTAATTTCACCATTTCACAAATTCTTCTAAATTCTTACTTGACTCATAAATATTAAGTTACTATCTTGTTCAATCTTATTTGTCCGATTTAGTGATCTGAAATCACCATTTTTGACACCACTGAAAATTAGGCCGTTACATTCTACCTCGGATTTGTGGTTTCGCAACCACTGTTCCATTTAGGCCCTATTTCGGGATGTTACATTTCTCCCCCCCTTTAGGGATTTTCGTCCCGAAAATCTTACCTGTGAAGAGATTTTGG
Organism: Gossypium arboreum; assembly: GCF_025698485.1. NCBI lineage: Eukaryota > Viridiplantae > Streptophyta > Magnoliopsida > Malvales > Malvaceae > Gossypium > Gossypium arboreum. Next base: position 10,384,586 of record NC_069072.1, on the reverse strand, counting down.
TACTATTTTCGCATAGCCTCTTCGAGTTCCCATGTAGCCTCATCTACCCCGTGTCTATTCCATAGTACTTTCACAAGTGCAATACTTTTATTCCTTAATTGCTTTACCTCTCGAGCTAGAATCTTTACCGGTTCTTCACCGTAAGTCATGTCTGGTTGAATCTCAACCTTTGTCTAAGAAATCACATGTGACGGATCTGAATGATAACGACGTAGCATAGACACATGAAATACATTTTGAATCTTCTCTAACTCAATCGGGAAAGCTAACCAATATGCTAATGGTCCGACTCTCTCAATCACTTCAAACGGTCCAATAAAACATGGACTTAGTTTGCCTTTCTTGCCAAATCTGAGAACTTTCTTCCACGGGGATACTTTCAAAAAAAAAAAAAAACTTTGTCACCAACTTGATATTCAATCTCTTTTCTTTTTAAATCTGCATATGACTTCGCCGTCTCAAGTCGCTTTTAAACAATTTCGATAACTTTCACTTTTCTTCTTTTTTAACTAGATCAACCTCAGAATCCAGCTTTCTTTAAGCTCATCCAATATAAAGGTGTGCGACATTTACGTCCATACAAAGCCTCATAAGGTGCCATCTTCAAACTCGATTGATAACTATTATTGTAGGCAAACTCTACTAATGGTAAATATTTTTCCCAACTACCTTGAAATTCTAATACACAACATCTAAGCATATCTTCAAGTACGAATAACTCTCTCGATCGACCGTCGGTTTGAGGGTGGAAAGTCAGACTAAAACTCAACTTTGTGCCCAAAGCCTTCGTAATTTCTTCCAAAACCGTGAAGTAAATCTTGGATCTCTGTCGAAATGATCGATAATGGTACCTGTGTAGTTTGACTATCTCGACATATACAACTCGCCAACTTGTCAAGTGAATAATCCATACTGAACGGGATAAAATGAGCCGACTTCGTTAACTTATCAATCACAACCTATATCTGCATCTTTCTTTCTCTGTAAACGGCAATCCTGTCACAAAATCCATAGTAACTCGATCCCATTTCCACTCGTGGACTAGCACAGCTGCAATAAACTGAAGGTACCGATGTTCGGCCTTTACCACCGACAGATCAAACATCTAAAACAAACTCGAAATGTCCTTTTCATTCCTACCCACCAAGACATTTTTTTTAAATCATTATACATCTTTATACTACCGGATGAATAGACAAAGAACTACTATGTGCTTCTTGTAAAATCTTTCGAATAAGCTCATCATTCTTCGGTATGCATACCCCGTCTCGAACATCAAACAACCGTCGAATCGATCCGAAAATCGACTCTACATCCGACTCGCACTGATCTCTTTTGGTTAACAACTCACTGTCATTTTTTTTTTTTGAGCTTCACAAATTTCTTCAAGAAACATCGGTTTAGCTCTCAACTCAGCTAAGATAAAACCATCATCTGATAAGGCTAGACTAGTGTTCAAAGCTCTTAATGCAAATAAAGATTTCCTACTCAAAGCATCAGCAACAACATTTGCCTTACCTGGGTGATAATCGATCACTAGCTCATAATCTTTAATCAACTCTAACCATCTTCTTTGCCTCAAATTCAAATCTTTTTGAGTCATCAAATATTTCAAACTTTTGTGATCAGTGAATATGTGGCACTTCTCACCGTACAAATGATGTCTCCAAATTTTCAGCGCAAAAACAATGGCAGCTAGCTCTAAATCATGTGTCGGATAGTTCTTCTCATGTGGCTTTAGTTGTCTAGAGGCATAAGCAATTACCTTCCTTCCCGCATAAGTACACAACCAAGTCCATTCATGGACGATCACTTGTAAATCACAAACTCCTTACCGGTTCTAGTTGCACTAAAACAGAGCTTTAGTCAACAATGCTTTTAACTTGTCAAAACTCGTTGACACTTCTCATCCATTCAAACTTAACATCCTTTCGCAGCAATCTTGTCGGTGGGTAGCTATCATGGAAAATCCTCTACAAATCGCCTATAATATCCAAGCAAGACCAAGAAAACTTCTAACTTTTGATACATTTCTAGGAGGCTTCCAATCAACAATGGCTGAAATCTTGCTCGGATCAACCTTAATACCTTCACCGAAACAATATGTCTAAGAAAACCAACTTCGTAACTGAACTCACTTTTGCTGAACTTGACATACAACCGATTATCTTTCGAATCAGAAAGCGTTTTAAATGCTCGCATGCTCGGTCTCATCATGAGAATAAATCAAGATATCATCAATAAACAAAACTACAAACTTATCCAAGTACGGTCTCGAAAATTCGGTTCATTAAGTCCATGAAAATGGCAGGAGCATTAGTCAAGTCAAATGGCATCACAAGGAACTTATAATGACCATACCTAGTCAGAAAGCGATCTTCAAGACATCGACTCTTTAACTCACAACCGATAATATCCGAATCTCAAATCTATCTTGAAAAACACAAGAGCTCCTTCAATTGATCAAACAGATCATCAATTCTAGGCAATTGATACTTGTTCTTTCTTGTTACCTTGTTAAGTTGCCGATAATTTAAGCGAATCTCATCGATCCGTCATATTACCTTGTTTCAATTCCAGAATTCCTTTCTCTTCGGTCAATAAACCTCGATGATGTATTTTTACGAAATTCCTCCCGAAAGAAATCCCAAGTGACCTCTCCTTTGGTACAACCGATACAAGTGTCTTCCACCAGTAGTAGGTGAGTCTCTAAGAAGTGATACTACACATTCCATACATTCCTCGGTGTACAAGATAACTCATCAAAGACTCGATAGTATTTTCTAACCAAAATTCGCTTCTTCTCGCATCATCATCTTTTGTTGCTCAAACTCTTCTCGCCTTTGTTTCGATTCTATCAACTGGTGGCTTTTCTCTTATCACTGCACTGTGATTGGGGAGCTTGAGCTACATGGGTAGCCCGAGAATCATGAGGGGTGGAGGTCTAACTCGCCGGATTCGCATTTAACGAACTCGGCAAACAAATCATTCAAAGCTTGGAAGAGAGCTTCGAGTCACTCCTCCCGATTAATCACATCGCCTATTCTCGATGGCGCTACCCTTCTACGGAGCAGCGCATTACTTTCTACATCATCATCACCAGCTCACTCGGGATCCATTACAATAAAACAAAATATTTAAAAATCGTCAGGAGTCGTCACACTATCAAAATACAAGTATGGCATGTATAGCTAGACTTTTTCTCACACTAGCTGTTCCGAGAACCGACTAAACCTGCTCGATACCAATAAATGTAACGCCTCACGCCCAAACCATCACCGAGTCAAGCTTGAGGTGTTACTAAACTTATCTTACCTTTTAAACAACTCTAAATCACTTATTTTAATTTTCGAATAAACTGTTTTTTCGCATCATGGTTACTTAAAATTCATTTCTCGAGTTTCAAAACTCGAAATTAAGATCCGTAAATTTTTCATGAAACTAGACTCATATATATATATCTACTAATTTTTTCTAGAATTTTGACTTAGCCAATTAGTACAGTTTATTAGTTAAATTTTTCCTGTTTCAAAACTCGACTGCACTGACCTCTTCTTACTACGAACCATTTTTCTTCCTGTACAAAATTCATATGACTAAGTCGTTTGTTTCTCTCAAAACTAGATTCAACAAGCATTCTAACCATATAAATTATACCTTCTAATTAGTTTTCTACAATTTATGGTGAATTTCCAAAGTTGAAACAGGGATCCAGAAATCGCTCTAACCCTGTTTCACTAAAACTCAGATATATCATAAAATATAATACTTTTACCTGTTTTGCTTATTCCATAAGAAAATATACATAATAAGCTTTAATTTCTTATATTATTCATCTTCAAACTATGTTTTTACAATTTTAGTGATTTTCAAAGTTACATCATTTCATTACTTGAATCTGTTTTTAGGTTACTTTCACATTTTTCATAATTTTCATGTGATAATCATCATTCAATCATACATATTAATAAACGTGTATATCATCAGCTATTTTCTTAGCTAATCACTAGCAAGTATTTACACATCATTCATTATTCATATTATACCAAAAGTAGCTAAGTTTCTATACATGCCATACCCAAAATAAAACGACTAGTTATACCGAGTTATTTCTTTGATAGTGTGATCGGCCTCCGACATTTCCTTCGATCCCGAGTGACTAGATAAGTACTATAAGAAGAAGAAAATAAAGAGATTAAGCACTAGGCTTAGTAAGCTTACAAGCAAATAAATCACAACATTCAACATAATGGATAATTATGCATAATATCATCTAACATCATAAATTTCTTTACTTCTCAATTTCTATCTTATTCTTTATTCCCTTACCTTCTTTCTTACCCGACCTTTCCTTTTCATAAGTATAATCTACTTTTCCTTTGCTGTTAATTCACTGTAATTTAACTCGTATCCTGACCCGTTGAACCACTCGGAATACTAAGGATACTAGGGCCGTTCTGTCTCATCAATATCTCGCCAATGCCATGTCTTTGACATGGACTTACATGAATTATTCTGTCTCCAATGCCATATATAATATGGACTTACATGGCTCAATCCTGTCTCCAAAGCCATATTTCTAATATGGACTTACATGGCTCATTTCATTCGTCTGTCAACCCTAATATCCTAACATTCCTAGGGTTCAACCGGCTTTCTAACACTTTTCCTCTGTCACTTCACCTTAAATTTGACTTTAAATATTTTCATAACATAAATATATAAATGCTGAAATTGACAATAATAATGTAAAATAAAAGAATATTGCATTTATTTACTGTAAACTTACCTTGATATAAAATGTGACTAAACCTTACACTTTAGTCCTTTACTTTTTCTTTTCCTCGTTCTTCTTGGATTCTTGATCTATAATATAAAATATTTCTACCCATTAGCATTTATTTGATTTCTATTTCACTTCACAATTTATGCTGTTCAAAATTTGAAATTGCACTTTTACCCCAAAATTTACAGCTTTTTACAATTTAGTCCCTACTCAATTCACCCATCAATTGAACTAATTTTTTCTAAATTAACACTTTTATTTTATCATTATAAACTATTTCACAGCCTTTGATATTCTGAATTTCAACACCAACATCTAATTCACAATTTTGCTCACAATTAGGTCCTAAATACCATTTTCTATCAAAATGACTTAATAAAACAATCTTAATATGAAATTAGAACTTCAATTTCATAATAATTCATCATAAACTACCCTTACTCAGCCAGGGTAACTTCCAATTTCACCCACCAAATCAAAAACTAATGAATTAGATGATTGGACCTAATTGTAAAAGTCACAAAAACATAAAATTACTAAGAAATAGTAAAATTGAACTTACATGGTGCAAAAATATGAAAACCAGCATAGGAGACCTATTACGGTGTTTCGGCTGAGAAAGATGAAGAAATGTCTAGATTTTCAATCACATCATTTTTTAACTATTAACTTTTATGCTAATTCCAATTTTGTCCCTTGTTCACATTGTTTTCTTGCTTATTTCATACCCAAACTGTCCAGCCATTAACCTTTGGGTCTAATTGCTCTTTAAATCCATCTTTTAAATACTTAAGCTATTTACTCACAATTTAATAAATTTTGAGTTATTTTCATTTAGTCCTTTTAATTAATTAGCTATCCAAACATCAAAATTTTCTAACGAAACTTTAATACTAACTCAATGACACTTCATAAATATTTATAAAATATTTATAGCTCGATTTTCAAATTCGAGGTCTCGATACCTCGTTTTTGACCCGTCGACCTAATAAATTATTTTAATTCACTAATTTCACCATTTCACAAATTCTTCTAAATTCTTACTTGACTCATAAATATTAAGTTACTATCTTGTTCAATCTTATTTGTCCGATTTAGTGATCTGAAATCACCATTTTGACACCAACGAAAATTAGGCCGTTACATTCTACCTCGGATTTGTGGTTTCGCAACCACTGTTCCATTTAGGCCCTATTTCGGGATGTTACAGGTTATGTCGAATCATGACTTCTTGTAGCTTAGGTAGCAATGATGTATTGCTAGATGCCACTCATTATTTGTAATATTAGAATCGTTCTAGTATTACTGCTAACGTTACAAGAACGTACAGGGTCACACCCTATGGTTGAAACAAACGGAATCCGAACATAGTTGGTATTATTTTTTAGTTGTCACATGAATTAAATTGATTATCGAATTAATTTAATTGGGCAGTTAAATATCGAATGAATTATATGTACAAGTAAGTTGTACACATAATGAGAACATGGTTAAATTAATATATATGAATTTGATTTGTATAAAATTTAATCGAACATAATTTATCAAATCTTTTTATAATTATTGTTTTACGATAGAATATTATTATAATTGTTATATTTGTAATTAGTGTATTTGGTTAATTATTATAATAAATTTTGATTCATATTAAAATATCAACTATTCCCTAATTAGGAAATATGAGATTTTTATGAAAAACATAATATACCCGAAATATATAGAATGAGGTCTAGCAGCCGTCAAATAGATTTTTCTCTTTGAAAAAGTTTAAAAGAGTTCTTGTCGTTTGTTGTCACACTAGGTGGATTATGTAGAGGCTGAAACTTTCCGTAGCGGTTCGGAATCAGCGTACAATTACGTAATCAGTTTCACAACAATTATCTTTAGTTTTCCAGACGATTAAAGGTAATCGTTCATCCCTTGTCACACTGATTCGTTCCTCGCACGTGGATCCCTGAATGTGATCACTAGATTTATTTTTTTTCGTTGCTTCATGGCATGTACCGGTGTTCTAACAGTTGGGACACATATGTGATAAAGAGTCTTTTAATACAAAGCAATTTTATTGGCTTAAAAAAATATTTTATCATATGTTAGGATGGAGAATATTAAAATTAAAAGATCTTAAAACGTAACATTTCAAAATGATAGTATTTGTAATTATTTTATTTTGATAAATAATTTTGAAAATTGAGATTTTCATAAATAAAAATATTTATGAAATAAAAAGAATAGTCTTAAAAATAATATATATATATATATATATATGAAAATATGCAATATAAGTGTCATTAGATTTGTACATAGAGAAGGAAATAGAGCGGGTAAGGGTGAAATTTTTCAAATCCATCACCGCTCCACAGTTGGCGTGCTCTACCCTAACACTCGCCTTGCTACACTATGTATGTTTAATCTTAAAAGTCACTATCACTTCCATGAATATTTGAATATATCCATCCTATCCCACTCTACTATAATTTAATTTTTGTTAGTTATTTATAATATTTTCAATCTTTTAAGCATATTTGGTTAAAAAATGAAATAAAACATAAATTGATGACTAGAGATAAAAATCCCAAGTAAAAAATTAGGATTAACGTTGAAAGTAAAATTCCAAAAGAAAAAATATTTTAACATGTTTTAATATTTTTATCCTTTTAATATATATATTTATAAAGATAGAATGATAGTTTTGTATAATGAGAGTGGCAAGCAATTCTGATAACGTTTTTTAAAAACGCTTCATTTGGAGTACATTCATCTAAATTTTGCCATCGCCATTTGTAAGCATATAATAATATTACTAGTCTAAAATATACAGTAAAATAAAATAAAATGATATTTTAGAACTCATGATTTTATTTTATAATACAACTCTGTGAATCAAATAAAATAATTTTTTTGATAAATTTTAAAACCGTGCCTTTTTTTTTTTTAAAGAATTTGAATGAAAAATTCGATTGGTTTAAACTCCTTTTTGCAATTTCATATAAAATTTGAAATTCTCCCATTTTTATCTAAACAATTAAATTTTTTAAAAATTAAACATTTTCTAAACTCTCGTCTAAACTTATCTAGTACAAAAGATGCGAGTATAAATATAATAAAATATATTTATCTTATTATTTAAAAGTTGAAAAAGATTATCAATAATTATAAGCATTATATATATATAAAAAAATCTCATAGATATATATAAAAGAAAATGCTGAGCTAAAATTTTGCGCTAAAATTATGTAATACAATTAATAACAATCTAATTTTTTATTATTAAAAGTTCAGCAACGTCATTTAATTCAAAAACTAAATTACCCAAATTCATGTAAATTCAAGTCTAAAACTTTCCAAATTTTAAACAGATTAAAATTACCAACAACATAAAAGAATAGTGATCAAATCTTTTGTTGATATCCAAAAATTAAGATCGAAACTCTATTATTATATCTAATTCTCCTGATTTGTAATATATAAAATAAAATAATTAAATTAATTGAGTCTTAAATCGATTGGTATCAAAATTATTATCGATATAAAAATGTGGATTCAAGCACACTATAATATATTTTTCCTCTTTAGTTAAAAAAAAAAAGAGAAAATAACTAAAATTCAAAAAAATGATTAAAAACCAAAAATGTCCAACATAAACAGACCAGACCCATCAATATTGACAAGTCTAACTGCTCCGACAACTCTATGCGTGAACTCTCGAACTTTATGAACACAACATGACCACTCACATTTGTTGAAGGTCACTTCAATGCACATTTACTTTTCTAGTTGAGCCCCGTAGTGGTTGTTTGTGGCCCAACCTTTTTTATTTTCAATCTTATTAACCCCTCCAAAGACAAGGACTGAGAAGGAAAGACCCAAACCCTAAAATCATTGGATCCACACACGCACACTATTTACATCATATATATATATATATAATAAAGTAAAAAGGTTATAATCAGTTTTAATAAAGGCAACTTGTTTTTTTCTTCCCTATTTTCTGAATTCATCCCAATCTAAGTCCTAATCTATCTATGAGCATAAACATGGGACTTAAAATAAATAAATATGGACCCACATATATTGATGATGCATGAACGGATCATCACAACCATCTCATCTCTTACCTGCTTGTTGAAACCCGCAAGAAATTTGTCGTTATGAAGGCCAAGAAAGAATCTAAGAACTTAGCTTAGAGATGAAGTTAGGCTTCATATATTCATACATATATAGGCTTAGAAATTAATATAAAATGGATTTTTCTTAATTAAAATACAACAAAGAGGGAGCACATGTTGATGTTAGTAATAATCATGAAAGAGATCTAACGGTTGGAAAGAAAATGAGGTTTTGGAGAAAAAGGAGAGGTAGCAATGGGTGGGTGGGTTTGTTTTATGGGGAAAATGGACAAAAGTGAAAGAGGCGTTTGAATGGAACACACATGAGAAAGGGGAGACAAAGGTGGGTCATATTTGGAGTTGTGACCAACACTAACACTTAGTAATAGCTTTTGCATATATAATACAAATTATAATAATATATTAATCCACATTTAATTATTCCCTTTCTAAGTGGGAGTACAATTTTAAGATATTAAAATTCATATGGGTTGGAGTGATAAAATTTTCGATTATATTTTTAAATAAGACTTCAAATTTTATAAATAACAAAAAATATATATTAAGAGAGTTTTACTTTTTATTCAATGATAGGACTTGATTTCATTTCAAATTTAATCGTACCTAATATAATTGGATTAAAAAAAGAAACCCCAAAACTTTTCTCTCTCTCGTAGTTAGTAAGATTCGGATAGATCTTGGCAAAGCAAGAAAATTGCATAAAGAAATACAGATTTCAACGTCAATCACGCTAACATCCTAAACAATTATTATTCATCATCAACACGTAAAGATGGGTCTCTTTTCGTAGTTGTAAAACACCTGAACATTCATTCCTTCATTTTCTTCCCCCTTTCCGTCCATTAATTTCGATACCCCCCAAACCCTACTTCCATTTATATTCAGACCAGGCAAGTGAAAGCTTTGCTTCACGTGGTTGACTTAGACTAAACTCCCATCTTGCCATTGCCAGAAAGTTTTATCTGATGTGAAACATGCGTAACCCTTTCTAGATATGCACCTGCCCTATAACCCTACAACATTATATAATGCATGAGTGTATTGACACTTTTAAAAGTTTGGGGTTGTGTGGAAGAGAAGTTCTATATCTATGTCATCCATGAATAGTTAGATTATCGATATATCGCCATTACCATACGTTTAAAACTTGAAATTCAAGGTTTTTTTCCCCACCTTTTTTTTCCTTTGTGTGTGTGTGGGGTAATTTTGGGAAACACAGCTAAGTGGTGCTATATATATATATATATGCATGCATGGATTTACATGTTAGATTTAATTTGACTTTTTAGAGAGAAATGAGGGGCGAGAGTGGTGGTGGGTGGCGGTGTCGGCTCCTGAGATTGAGCTGAAGTGAAGCGCGGGAGAGAGAGAGAGAGAACAAATAAAAACAAAAATTAACAACTATAAAAGAGGAGAGAGAGAGAGAGAGAGAGAGAGAGAGAGAAGGCATTTTTGGTAGCAGAGAGATTTGCCAGGGAATTAAAGACTTAAGAGATGGGCATCACGGCGTTTCATTGGAGACAGTTCCACTAACGTTACTGTTTTCTTAATTAATTAATCTACTTGATAAATAAAGAAAGAAAGAAAGAATAAATTCATGGTGATTACCAAAAAAAGGTCCCCAGTTTTCCAACATGTGTCATCATCTCGAATGGAATCTTTTTATTAGTACACTCATTTTGTTTGTTAGTAAATTTAGTTAATTAAAAACCATACCCTGTTGATGCCCACCATGAACAGGGATCTAGCTACCTATAGAGTCTACATAGACCTCACTTCACTTCAGATTACCCTCACCGGCTCCTTGGAATTGAACGTGTCGTGTAAGAACATTATTTAGAAATCTGTCATTAACCCAACCAATGTATGAAAACAACTTTATTAGCTTCTCATTGGCCATTCAAACCTTTTCCATCTACAGCATAGTGGTCCAGATCACTCCCCCTTACCTCCTATCTGTTTTCTAACCTAATTGCTTCACGTTCTCTACAAAAGTTCCCATTATATTAAGAACCTCCCACAATTGCTTTTTGGATACCCATTTTCACTCAAATGATGCTCCTTATTTAAAATAAATAAATAAACATGGACCAACTCAATCATTTTTATTCTTGTATGTATAAATATAAACAAGCTTTAAAAAAACCCCAAAAAAGAAAATAAATGCAACGCAATGCATTGATGAAGTAACAGTATCAAATTAGAGAAATAGGTACACTAAGCGAAGACAAGGCTTGGGTGAGGGTCCCAAGTCAAGTGTTCTCGGGTCTTGTCGTGTTCCCTAATACTCTCTTTTTCTTTTTCCCCCTTGGGATATCCGAAATCTTTCTCTTTCATCCTAAGTTGTACTGTTCATGTTCTACAAATCCTTTTTTTTTTTTATCATGTATATATACCCCCACACATGCAACTCTTCCCCTTACATTACATTACATTGAACAACTAAACTATTCTTCTTCATTTCTCTTTCTATTTTTCTCTAGTTAACATGGCAGAGTTAGAATACCAAGCTAATACCAAAACCAACAGCGCCACTACTGCACGTCTAAAGCTCTTCGGCTTCAACGTCTCAGAAGATGATGATGTTTTGGAATCCAGCACCACCAAAGATCCATCATCAGGGTCTTCAGAGCCAGGTGGCTTCCCTGCTCCTGGTGACCGCAAATACGAGTGTCAGTATTGTTGCCGTGAGTTTGCCAACTCTCAAGCTTTAGGAGGTCACCAGAACGCTCATAAGAAGGAAAGGCAACAGCTCAAGCGTGCTCAACTTCAAGCCACTCGAAGCGCCGCGGTTTCGTTTGCTAGGAACCCTATCATCTCTGCTTTTGCTCCTCCACCGCATCTCTTAGCGTCGGCTACACCCGTCGTGGTGCCAGCTGCGGCGGGACCGTCTTGGGTTTACTTGCCACGAGGAGGGCCACCTCCTTTCCACGTCTCACATGGCTGTGTGATTCCAAGCGCTGGTGGTGGAGGAGGAGGTGGTGGAGTGGGGAGGGGGCCAGCGGGGGTACCTTATGGTGGTGGTGGTGGTGGTGGTGGTTTGGGGGATCCGGGCGTAAGCGTTGGCCCCCAAGTGATGCAAGGTGGGGGCCACCATGGACGTGGTGTTGATGGACCCTCGTTGCGTAGGTTTTCAAAGGGAGATGGTGGCCCCAGTTTTGATGATGCATTGGGCTTAGATTTGCACCTTAGTCTTGCTCCAGCCAGGCCTTGACTCGGTCTTTAGTGTTTGGGATCTTTGTACATTTTCAAACAATTTTATTTTTTTATTTATTTTTATCAGGGAAATTATTTGTTTCACTTGCACAAAACTTTTTTTCCCCTTTTTTAAAGTTATATAATCACTTAACTTTCCTCACCAATTTTAATTTTGTATATTAAGATCTAAATTTAGAATAAAAACTTCATGTATGTAACTCAATTTTCCTCACCAATATGAATTATCTTAAACATCTAAATTTAGAACCAAAACTTTCATGCATATGAGTTAATAGCTTCTTCCCTACTATTATTCTATGTAGCTAAATAAATTAAAAGCTGAAATTCTAGCATCCAAAAATAGGAGCCTAAATAATTAAAAAGGATGGAAACAGTGAGGCACATTTGACATTAGACAAATTTTGTGTCCGTACCTTACAATATATATGCAATTAATGTGTTTATCAAATGAAACACACCCTACAGCTTCACTGGTTGGTTGGTCATTGATGAGTAATGTCGAAAGGTAACACCACAATTTGTCTCTTCCAGCTCCCCGCAAGGAAGCTTATGTGTTAATTTTACGCTATTTACAGAGAATCTGCGTCTGCTAACTTGGTGAGGTGGGGGAAAATGGGGACTTAAATTGGAGACATAATCACCATCCAATCCAGCTCAGTTGTTGTTATACAATATGACCTTTATTATTTATCTCTTACCAATAAGAAACCTTAATTTGCAACCAACAGGAATGGTCTTGAATTGTGTTGTGACACTGCTGTCAGCATTTCCTAGCAACAAAGTTAATTAGCCAATTGCCCCCCAACTTAATGGCAATTGATAAAGAAAGGAGTCTAAGTTCTTGGAACCACTAGGGGTTCTCTCTCTGTGTGTCTTTCTAATAGATTTAAGCCGGGTTGCAACTTGAAGCCATTATCAGTATCTTTTCAAACTTTTCAAGTCGAGATCTATGTCTTAAATCATCTCTAACCTGAAAGAATACAATAACAGTTATGTTGTCAGTGTGAGTACAAACAAGACATGTTAAAGTGAGTTTGATAAAGTCTTAATATGCTTAAAAAAGAAAGGACCAATTGATGGAGGTGCAAACACATGAAGCATGCATGCAGGCCTGTTTCTCCTATACAAGCTGTTAACACTTTTTTGTACTCTCAGGATTATCCATCTAATTAGTTTTGATATTAGAGCATCATTATTACTCTTTTACTTTTCTTACATGTAGCATTATTTTTATCCAATCCCCAATTTATGTTTTTTATATATATAAAATTTATTTCTTGTTGCAAGGACAAATTAAGTAACCCGGTGGTTGTTTTTCCTTTGGAAGGTCAGATATTATTACAGAACTTGTGCATTCTAGTCCCAAGAACTCCAACTAACCATTTGATAGTCTGTTGGTGTTTTCTTTTCTCTCAAGTTGACTAGAAGATGATGAAAAATGGGACCCCATTACATGCAAATCCAACCCATATTTCTTCATCTTCCCCACATTTTTGAAATCAGCAGCTGCAACCTTAGTGTCTGAAAATGCCTGGAATCATTATTAATTTAGGATTTAAATATTTAAGATCTCTTCAGTACTGTACTGATTAAGAAGTTGAGAGAGATGAGGAATAAAATAAATGAATTTGGTTGAGAAAACAATGGGATTCTTATAAATCAGAAACTAAGAGCTTGTGGGGAAAAAGAAGCTTACGTGTAAGCACTTAAGCAAAGATAATGAATGGCAAAGCACCTAATGCATCATCCTAGGGTTTGTCCACTAACTTAAAACAGCTGATTAAACTAAATTATAAATTGGTCAAAAGGGCAGGTGGTCACCCCCAAAATGTCCATAAGGTCGGTGACAGGTCTTCTCCTCATCCATTGGCACTTCCCTAAAGCCATTTTTCTTAACCTTTTTTTTTTTTTTTTTTGTTGTTAAAAAGTGACTGTTTTAATTGATTAGGGTTAGCATGCATAGGCAAGTCTTGTATCATTTGAATAGAAATATCTAGATCCGATAATTTCATACACGACAAAGATTAAAAAGTTTCGGAAAAACAGAACACAATATGATTATTTTTTCAAGCAAGTAAAATGTATAGCAAGAAAATGGAAGATTGTTGCATTTGAAATGGGTGGTTTGGAAGAATTTGATAATATGAATGGTGAAGATATATATATATATAGGTAGTACAAGTGGGAAGCCAAGGAATAAGGTTCCACGAGAGAATCTTAATTTGATTGGATACTTTGGAGGTTTAACTCCCATAGTTCAGCTGATCAAAGCTTTTGGTGAATTTGGTTTAGTGTGAGAGAAAAGAAAAAAAGAAAGGTGCAGAAGCTAAAGCACAATGATGTTCATAGGTTTGAAAACTGGTGCACTTGGGTTATATTCATTTTTTTTATAAGATGAGATTTGCTTTATTGACATATACGGCTCGTAGTGGTTGGTGAGGCAGAAAGTGGTAAGAAAATCAAATTAATTCCCCACATCAAAGCCTAGAACACAAAACCAGCTGTGGATTGGGACCCAAAGTTTTTGCTTCATCACTGCCATTGAAACCGATGTCAACACCCACTTAACTTAAGTCGTCTCTCACTTTTACTTGTTAATTTACTAATAGATTTGTAGTGGAAGAAGTCACCGCCCAATGAAGTTCAACCTGTGTAATTAAATAAATTTAAAGCCAAATATGGGTATGATTTCTTAGTCACCATGATCCAATCAGATTTCAGTGCTTACTCATTTTCCAATCAAATTTCATCACTAAAGTAGTTCGCCAGTTCCAACATTATTCAGGACTGGGATAAATAGTGTTGGGACCAGGGAAATTTCAGGCAGTCATTTCTGGCTAATTTCATTGTGCTAACTTTGTGCCAACTGGTTGGAACTTGATACACAAGATTAAAAAGTGTTAAGGAATCGATTCAATATTGTATAATTTCTATTACTTAATAATTTTCCTAATTAATTATTTCCAAGGGTTAACTCAAGATTGGTTGATAATAATTAAACTCAAAAACCTTTTCTTTTATTTTTTTTTATGGGGACAGAAAATGACTTGGGACATTATGGTGGGCACATCATCATCTTTTTCTTTCACACATAAATAAATATCAAATTTCTTGTTGGTGGGTGGCTAGATATGCTCTATCTCAAGCCTCTCTATGCTTACATTGATTTTTATACTTGCTTTTTTTTTTTTTTTTCTCCTACTAGTTATAACCAGAAACAATTAATGGCCAAAGAAATCATTTGCGTAACATGCAGACCAGCTAGTTCACCAAAATATGACATTAACCCTGGTTAATTTCTTTTCAAGCTAACGCATAATTTTTAACATAGAAAGAAATATTTCTATTTATGTTTTAGGTGCGAAATGCACCCATTTTTACTATTTTTTGGATAATCTGAAACAAAAATATCAATTTCTCTAAAACCTATTGATGTTTAAATTGGGATTTTCTTATAGAAATTTCAAAATAGTAAATTTCTAAGGTAAATTCTTTTTATGCATTTCAACTTTATTTATAGAACAAAATTAAATGTTGAGGTGTTTAAAATAGAATACATAAAAATTTAATAAAATTACTTTTAAAGAAACTTTTAATAAAAACATAATTTAAAATTTAACCTACAATGTTTGATATTTAAAATTTAAAATGTTAAAACTTGAGCTTGGCTCGGTCCGTCAAGATTAAAATTTTTATATAAAAATAAATTTAAAAATATAATACATCAAATAGAAGCAATATAATAAAATACCTCTAAGATAGTTACAAAATTAATAATAAAATAAAAGTTATACAATATCCAAACAGTAACAACAAAATAGAAACAATATAATAACGAAATGATAGTAAAGTAATGAAAAAACAGTGGCAAAATAGTAAAAGAAAACTGCAACAGTTTTTTTCTTTTGTAAATTTAGGCCAAACCAAAAAAAAAAAAAGTTTACCTGAGACCTGACCGTTTTAAACACAAATATTATTTTTTTGTCCAAGTTTATTTTTTAGGTCTATATTTTTACTAAACGCTCCTACCTTTTAAGCAGACCTTCGAGTTAGATCGAATAATCTAAACATGGACAAATCAACTCATAAGTCAATTGAAATATATATTAGACTCATGGAAAATTTTAAAACTTTGTTTTATTCATATGATCAGTAGTCCCATTTTGTTTTTAATGATACATTATAGTGTTTTCAATTAAAAAAATTAGATTATTTTATTTAAAATAGTTGATTCATATAACAGTTTGCAAGTCGTTTTAAAATATGCATCTAACATAATAAAAAAGTTTAAAAATACTTTTATTAATTTTTTAATTGTAACATGAGTAATTAAAATGTTTAATTTGCATGTGGCTTAAAACCCAAATTCAATTGTTCGAAAATATAATTTTAATTTTATTTTAAAATTTATATTTAAAGGAATGAATTTGCAGTATCACTGGAAGGTAGATTTAAATCCATCCCGCCTACCCTAAAAAGAATTATGATTTTTAAATAATATATTTTTAAAAAATTGATTTGATTTAGATTTTGTACTTTGTATTGAATAATTATTTTTTAAAGTTTCATAATTATATTATTATCACAATGATAAAAAAATTAACAACTTCAACATTTGGCCTTTCGTATTCATGAAAAGAGTTCATCATATTTTTAATGTTGTGCGCTTATTTAATCTCATTTTAAGTCTGCTTATATTTTTAAAATTAATTTATACTATTTTTAATTTAATATTTTATGAATTTATATATATTTTATAATTTTATTAAAATTTTAAACATAAACAACTTAACATATTTTTAATATTTACATTATATTATTATATATCGCTATAAATTTAATTTTTATGTGATAAAAATCGATAATATATAAAAATAAAATATTATAATTAAAATATGTTTAGGCCTTAAATATTAGAATCCAGACTCGATCCATATTTTAGACAATCTAATTTTTTCTAAACTTATTTTTAAATTTAATATTTTTGTGAAACTTCCGCTTCAACATAATTCTCTATTTACTTTGTATATTTTCTTATTATGCTGTTATTGGTTTGTTTTTATCCTGGATTACCTTGATGCTTGATGGCTTTGGTGATGTACCTTAGACAAGGGAGTTTGATTATTGGACTCAAGCACTGATTGATAATACAACTAGTTGTTTCTTTATAGTTTATTTGTTGGTTTATATATATTATTTGTACATTTGAAATTTAATTTTTTACTTTATTTTAAAGAATTTAATTTTTACTTTTCGGATTAGAAATGTAAGTTCAATTATTAATATTGTTAATATTCTTTTGTTAAATTTAAATTCATTACAATATTAATTTTTTATTACATGGCTACTAAATGAATATTTTAAAATATATATATATATATATTAAATATCAATGAATTTAACAGAAAAATTTTAACGATGTTAACAATTAGATATAAATTTTGAAATTTAAAAATAGATAAACTAAATTCCTAAAAATAAAAATATAAAGACTAAATACCAAATATATAAAGAGTACAAAGACTTAAAAAATATTTTAATCTTATTTGCATTGTGTGTGAAACTTACTTACTATAGCAATTTAATAAAAATGCCAAAAAGGAGAAATTGTTACGATAATAGCTGCCATTGCAAGTGACATTTTTATTACAACAATTTTGGCTTGTAATATTTTTATTATTTGTTATTTATTTGAAGATAAAGCAAAACTAGCTATTGATAGAGTCCTCATACCGTGGGATCATTCACTTGGGATGATTATGGGATATGATGTTACCAAATCCTACGTTTATTTATAGGATATTCTAAAGATCTTCCATGTTTTACACAGAGAAATCAGTTCCTGTTAAACAGTATCTTAGAGCATAATTACTCTTTTCTTTTTTCGAACTTCTGTGATTGCATTTAGCTTTAAGAGTGCATATAAATGGTATGAGATTGAGGTTATAAAATTTTATTTTATGGTATTTGGATAAATTAGCCATTTCATCTCTCATTTGCTTTCATTATTTTTAATTTTTTACTATATTGTTATAATCCGTTGTTGCAATATATGTTATAACATTTATTTTGAGTAAAGGTGTTCGTGTTCGTGTTCGTGTTTGGATTTGTATTTGTATTTTTTAACCTCGAGTTAGTCACTTAATTTATTTTATTGTTTTTCTTTTAAACAGTAAAATGGTGACTTGTGCAGATCAAAGCTTAATTTTGAGGCAGTCTTAATTTTTTTTAAAAAAAAATTTAAGTTGTTACATTTTAACTTACTTTAACTAATTATATTTTAATTTGAAAAATTATTCTGAAATAATAGAAAAATTATTTACTTTTACCTAGAATTGAACCAATTCATCTAAAAGCGGTAAATGAGATTAATTATTTAGTTTCATAAAAAAATTTGGAAAATCATTAGATATTAAATTTGATCTCTCTGTGAATTCGAGTAGTAGGCCCATTGGCCATAAGAGAGTTTATTAGTACCAGACATTAGGGTTCGATTCACAAGTTTGCATGTATGGGTGTATGAGTTTGAATTTGTATTTTTTCAAAAAAAAATGGTTATTTTTTTTTAATTAATTCAAGGTTTTCAGAATTGGATCAATGGTTGAACTAATAAAATCACCGATTCTATATTTGATTGATTCTTGATTCAATTAATTTATTTGATTCAATTAAATAAATTATTTGAAATAAAAATATTTATAAAATAGAGACTTATGTGCAATAGGAATTAGCAAAACTCGATTCGATTCAAAAAAAAATTTGAAATTTGAGTTAATCAATCAAATTGTTCAAGTAAATTGAGTCAACTCGAATAAGTAATTCAAGTTTCGAGTCGAGTTAAATTTTATAATTCAAATAACATATTAGTGTAAATACCCATTTGGTCTAGGGGTGAGCAAAATCCGATTCGATTCGAAAAACTCGATAAAAAATTTTGAAATTTGAATTAAATAGTTTGAGTTATTTGAGTTAATCAAGTTATTCGGATCAACCCGAATAAAAAATTAAGTTTTTTTGGTTTAACTTGAATATGAATTACATAATTCGAGTTATCTGAAAATCTGAATAAGAAAAGGTAAAATTACATTGTTTTGATAAATGTTTACTTTTTCTAAAATTAAAAGTCAAAACTATTAAGTTAAAAGGTAAAACTACATCATTTTAATAAATCGTTACTCATTAAGTTAAAAGACAAAACCATTATATCGTTTATATAGTTAAATAATTTTATACTTCGTCTACTAGTTAAATAATCGGTCCATGTAAACGCAACATTGAGTATAAACAATAAGATTCTTTAACTCGACTTGAAATTTTTTGACTCAATTCGATTTGATTAAAAAAAATTCAAATTAAGTTCAGTTACTAAAATTGAATTTATCAACTCGACTAAATCAAAAATTTTTCACTCGATTCAACTCGACTCGATCGAATACTCACCCCTACTTTGGTCCCTATCAATTTTGAAAATAAGTAAACTTGTCTCTCTTTCAACAAAAATTACAAAATAATTTTCAAAAATTCAAAATAATTTTAAAATTTAAAATATTTATAAAAATTCTAAATTTTATATTTTTAAAAAATTATAAAAATTTTAAAAATTCCAAAGAAATTAAAAAAAGTTTAAAATTTTAAATTTTCTAAATAATAATTTTGGGAGCTAAATAAGTTAATTAATGATTCAAGTTTATCATATTAATATATACATTTATTATTTTGCTTTGAAAAAGTTTTGAAATATATATGCTTTCAAATTTCTATGCTCTAACATGGAATTAGTTATACTGTAACAAAATTTTAATTTAACATGTTTAATTTTTTTAATTTAACTCGAACAATTTCATTCGATTCAACTTAACTAGAATTTTATTTCACTCGACTTGATTCGAAAAAATTTCAAATTGAGTTAAGATGATAAAATAGAACTCATCAACTTGATTAATTTAAATTTTTTAACTCGATTTAATTGAACGCTTACCCCTAATGTGCAAATAAACAAATTAAATTATTTTAAGGCTTAAAAGTATGATTTGGTCCATAAAGTAGATGGCTTTTTTCATTTCTTTTTTTTTTGCCTAAATTGATATATTAAAGATTACATTATGTTAATCAACTTAGTTTAATAATGCTAAAAAAATCAAGCTAGTGTCATGGGTCGTGGACCAAAACCCGTGATGAATGCATATAGAATGTCCCATGAAGGTTAACTAATTAAATTAGGCTTATTTGATCTACTTGAAGTGGCCCGATTTCTAAAACATGTGGAAGAGCCTATCTACTTGAAGCTTAGTGGTCCAGTGAAACACTCAAGTAAAACTAAAGTTATCATGGTGAATATTGTAAATCCTAAGGGATAAAATTCTATAGAGTTTAAATCTATTAGGACTCTCATAATGTAGATAAGCTTTAACATTGACCGTTGGTATAATTTAAATTGTATTGTTTGATATGGGAACTCAACTATAAATAGAAGTATTCTCCCTCATTTGTAATAATTTATTGAAAATATTTGAGAGCATTTACTCAAACACATCGTGTGTATTGTTTTATTGTGGTTTTTTTTTGTTCGATTCGAGTTCCTTTGTATTTTGAGTTTGCTTTGGCTTTATTTCAGTGCCTTAGAGAATTTCCTTTAAAGAATTCTTACTTTTGAGAGATAAGCTGACTTAGATAGATTTGAAATAAAGAAATCTTCTAAGGTCACGAGATTTGTGAGACTTAAGTTCTAGTCCAGTGACACTAGCATATTGGACTAATTAGAATACTTGATAGGGCACTTCCAATTAATTAAAACATGATACATAGCATCCATATGTCTTTGAAATGATAACTGTATATAAATTTAAAATAAACAAATTCTAGAAAAATATGAAAAATAGAAATTTTTAAAAATAAAATTTTAAATAATGTTAAAAATATATAAATATAAATTAAAAAATATAAAAGATCTAATTGTAAATTTTTTTAAAAACTTAGAAAAAACTGTGTAAAATTCAAAAATAATTGTAAATTCTAGAAACTTTAAAAACTTCTAAAATATATAAATAGAAATTCAAAAAATAGAAATTTGAAAAAAATTAAAATTGAAAAATAATTAAATTCTAAAATTTACAAAAAAAGAGAGTCAAATTTCTATGTATAATATAGAGAAAATGCAATAAATTTAAATATATTTGCAAAAAGTCCTAAAAGCATATAAATATTTAAAAATAGAAAATTTAAAACATTTATTAATTCTAGAAAAATAAATATTTTTAAAATATTTTTTGAAAAAGATAATTTTAAATGATTATTAAATATTTAAAAATTAAAAACTAAAATTTGGTCAATGTCTGGTCAATACTCGATCATCGTCATAATTTTCTAAAATGTTTATTTTTGGGTAAATTATATTGGTGGTTACTCAATTATTAGTAAATATCTTTTTTAATTACCCGATTATGAAAAGTTACAAAATGGTCATTCAAATATTTGATTTTTTTTTTTGGTCATCCACTGTTAAAATACTAATGGAAAGATAACTTCGACACTTTTAAAATTGGCACAATAGCAACTTTAATCCTCAAAATTTATATATTGTGTCAATTTAGTCTTGATTTAAAAAAAATTAACCCTAGACATTTGTATATTGTGTAATTTGGTCTTTTTGTGGTTTTGCTTTTCTTTGTGATATTGAAGATTAATTTTAAAAGAGTGAGAAAAGATAAAAATTATTACCTTGGAATTTAGGTGTTTCAGTTTTTGGTATATATATTTTATCAAATTTAGTTGATAATTTTTTTTTATCTTCTTAGATGAAAGAGTTCCAAAGAAAAGCACAACTGAAAAAAAAAATCAAATTATACAATGTGTAAATGTTGAGGGTTAATTTTTTTAGAATTAAGACCAAATTGACATAACGTATTAATGTTGAAGGTTAAAGTTGTCATTGTGCCAACTTTAAAAGCTGCCATGTTTATGTTAGTCATATAGCGAATGATGACCAAAAAAGACAAATCGAATAGTTAAGTGATCATTTTGTAATTTTTCATAATTGAGTAATTTAAAAAAAAAAAAGTTGGGTGACTACCATTGTAGTTTACCCTTAACTTTTTATTTTTATTAATTAATTTTGAATATATTTTTTTTTATTTTTTATAATTTATATATTTTTTAATTCCAATACATTGAGACACCATATGTCATGTTTTAATTGCCTGAAACTGCAATATAGTGGGTTTTAATAAGCGCCATATGTCAACCAGTGTATTTTTAATGTAATTGGACTTGATGAAATATAACTTTAGATACCAATATAAAAAAATAACTACGAAGATAAAAAATAGTATAATTTGGAGGCCTTTTAAGCCATATTCTAATGACAAACTTTAGGTTAAATTATGCTATTAGTCTTTTGCTTTATGAAAATTGTGGATTTAGTCTATTTACTTTAATTTGATCAATTTTAGTCTTTTGTACTTTTGAATTGGTTAAATTTAGTTCTAATCCAAATAATAGCAATTAAATTTGTTTGATTAAATTCAATTACTAGTCTTGTATTATGCATACAATTGTAGATTTTGTTCATATTCTTCAATTGGATCATTCTAAGTCCCTATACTTTTAGAATTTTAAAATTTCAATCTTGACACAAATGACAGTTATTAATCCATTGATTGAATTTTTATGAGTAGTATTTAGAAATAAGAAGTTGAATGATATTACACATATAATTATATGTTTGACACATCAAATTCTGAAAATAACAAAACGAACTTAATAAATTTAATAAGTATCATTTAGTGAAGATTAAAATTTTAAAATATGTGAATAATTAAAATAAAAATTTTAAAATATGAGAAATAATTAAAATAAAAATTTTAAAATATGAGAAATAATTAAACTAAAATAATCAAATTAAATTCATAACATTTGTAAACAATTAGGACTAATTACCCGGACGTGGGGTGTCATTAAGCCGTCCCACTATGTCCTCATGATTCAAAACTCCCACTTCTAAAGGCCCATAGGGTAGCCCACCACTTTTAGCAATAATGTGAGAAGCAA
This sequence comes from Gossypium arboreum, assembly GCF_025698485.1. Taxonomy (NCBI): domain Eukaryota; kingdom Viridiplantae; phylum Streptophyta; class Magnoliopsida; order Malvales; family Malvaceae; genus Gossypium; species Gossypium arboreum. The sequence continues at coordinate 10,361,405 of NC_069072.1, read as the reverse complement.
GCACCGACCCACCGGCCATGGAGACCACATTATCAGACATGCGTAGTGCGACAAACCTCATTAATTATACTACTGTCATACACTCCCATCTCAGTTTCCGCTACCCGATCAGCTTCCTCGCCATCTCCGAGTAGCTAGCTAGGCTGGCCAAGGACGACCATCTCCGATTGTTCCATTTCATCATCTCTAACTTTTTCGGTTTGAGTATCTCCTACCATTTTGTCGGACATAGCTTGAGATCATAATCACTATTTGTGAAGAATATGGCCATCATTAGGGAGCAACTCAATGTCTTCCACTCAATTTCCAATACCCATTAAACATATAATTTCTTAAACTTTCTTCCTTTCCTCAGTTTTTCGATTAATATAAGATCTTAAGTAAATATAAAAAAGGACTCGTCAAGTTGAATAAAAGAGCCCCAAACACTAGCATTAGTCTTGAAAGTTCAAATATTCCAAACTTAAAGGAAATGCCATAAAAACATATCCAAGTAAGCCTCTTAACATGGTTAAAGGTTAGTCTTGTATTATTTTTAGAAAGTGTTTTGAAAATGATATTTGAAAATTTAAAATGTTCATTTTAAATAATAATATTGTTGAGTGGCATTCCACAGTGCTAATTATGGACTGCCACCGAAGTGGTTATAAAGCCTACTTTATTTGATTTGACAATTTAATGAACAAAATATTTGGTTCTGGTTATATGCTACTTTATTGAAAATATTATGATCTATTCATGGAAAACCAATCCTTGGCATTTGAAGATTGAATTGGATTCAAGTGAATCAAATAATCCCTTGAAACATGGAGGATCGATGAAGATTGTGTGTTATTTTGGAAATTAGATCATTGATTGATTGTACTTTGATTATTTTGATTGTATTAGCTATTTTCAAGGAATTACTTTATATTGACTTAAATGCTATGTTAGTAAGCCGAGATTGATATATGATTTGAGGCTTGTATAAGTTATGTATGAGAGCTTATTTAGTGCATTCTAATCTGTTCATAAAAGGAACGACTGTGTAATTGTACTTTGATTATTTTGATTGTATTAGCTATTTTCAAGGAATTACTTTATATTGACTTAAATGTTATGTTAGTAAGCCGAGATTGATATATGATTTGAGGCTTGTATAAGTTATGTATGAGAGCTTATTTAGTGCATTCTAATCTGTTCATAAAAGGAACGACTGTGTAAGAGAGTGCAAAGTTTGTATTGTAAACGTGTTTACTGTTCAAGTTCTCAGAGGGATGATTTGGAGGTGAGAGTTCCAGTCTTTAGGTACAAGGGTGAGATCTCTATACTTGGAGAGTGATACAGTGTGAGTCACTTGTAGTATTCGTGACTAAAAATAGTGGAATTTCTCACTAAGTTAGGCTCCGCAGACGTAGGGAAACCGATTTACATAAGCAAATTCTTGGTGTTATTTGTTATTTTATTTGCACAATTTTGCAATGCCAAGTTGTAGTGGCCACTGCAGTCTATCACTTCCATTGCACTTGTTGTGTTAAGCAAATAAGCAACTTAAAGTAGCAACAAATATTATAAAATAAAAAATAAGTTAATTTAAATGATATTCAAATTCCATAATATTATTATATATGAAAGAACAATTTTAAATATTTTAAACAATTAATATAAATTGTTTGTAAATTTGAATTTAAGTATATAAATAGGATTTTAGATATAAAAATCACATAAAAACATACTCTTATAAATTGATAATTTACTCAAATGCAAAGATCACTCTTTTCCTTGTATCTTTATTATTATAATGATGACATGTTAGTTTATTTTTATTAACAAATATATATTCAACTTAGATATTAACAAAATATATAAAAATAATTTATAATAACTTAATGTTAATATTATTATCATATGAAATATAAATTTTAAATATTTTTAAAAAATTAATATAAATTTTTTAAATTTTAATTTCAATATACAAACCATATTTATAATTTATAATTTATATAAACGAGCAACAAGTTTATAATTTGTTACTTGAATGAATTTGTGAAAGATAATTCTAAATCATGCCTAAATTAAGGATAGCAAAACCCGAACAACCCCATGGATTTTGAATCGATTCATTTTGACTGTGGTAGATTATTTTCCTTTTAAAAAGTGGATGTGGGGTGGGGTAAATGGATTTTTTTTTGGATAATGGGTATGGAGCAATTATGATAATTGATTGCCCCGCCCCACCCTGCTCTACTATATGAAATTACCATTTTATCATTGATATATAATTATCGAAAGGGTAAAAATGTAATAATGTGTTATAGAAAAAATCCAGTTGTTTTATTTTTAAATAGTTTTTGAATAAATATGTTTAAATATTAATTGTATTTAAAAAGATAAAAAATATTAAAGACAAGTAGCAAAAATTAAATTAGAATGAGGTGGGGTAGGGTGGGGCGTGAAGGGATACATCCAACATCCATAGGTGTGGTAGTAGTTTTCAAGATTATACATTCATAGTAGAACGAGAAAGATGGTGGAGTTGAGCGTACCGACTGCAGAGCCAAAATGGATTTAGCAACATCCACCCCCATCCCACTCCATTGCCATCCCTAGCCTAAATTGGTGAAACAATACTACAATACTCAACAACCAATCGTTAAACCAACACAAATTTTCATTCTTGAAAGAGATCAATTGATCAAGATCTTCAAACTCAATCAAGAAGTAGCCATTTTCTAGATTTACAAGATTGACTTCCATGTATCCTAATTAAAGAAATTTTTCTTGATACAAGTGGCAACCATGAATGCTTGTTCGAAGTTTATGTGACACGTGACCACTAATAATAGACTTACAAGATCTAAACTTCATCCAGATTGGACATTCTAAACTAGAACTTCATTTTAAGAACCAGCTTTACCAGTACTTATTTTATTTCTTTTATCAGCCTCAAACAACATAACTTGTTTACATGTATATATATTTTTGAGCTCACTGTATTAATTATATATGACAGTTTCCTCCTTTGATCATCCGTAGGAACCTTTCTCCAAAATGATGATCTAATACCAAATCTAGCTAGATTAACACCAAGATGATAATCCAATATCCACATTCCATTTAGATTGAAAGAACCAAATCAATATTTGCAAGCAAATTCGAGTAGTGCCAAAAGTAGTTCTTAATATCAAGGTACTGAGCATGAACAAGAAAGAAAAATAAAGAACATATTATATGTTTACGTAGTTTGGTTTCACTATGTCTGTGAGGCTTTTCTTAGAAAGATAATCTACTATCTTAGTAACTTGTATAACAAGTGATTTCAACCTCTAACACTCACCAGATTAGACTCATCACTTTTGCACTTAAAATCTAGACAACTCTCCTCTAAATTTTCCCTTTGAAAACTTAAGACATAAACCAAGTTACATAATTGATTTTGCACTCAATGCACTCACAGGAGACATTTCTTAATAAACAAGAATAAGTACTCTTCAAATCGATAATATAACTATACAAGTCTCCTCAATTTATATGTAATCGGGACTTGCTAACATACTATATCAATTACAATCAATCTTTCCATGAAACAACAAGATAATAAGCATAAAAATATCTTTAGTGAGCTTAGGATAAGTCTTGAATCTTTAAGATAAGCTTTCAAGTTTTACCCGATCCAATCCAATCTCACCAAAGTTGGGAAGATGATTTCCTTTATTCAAATCAATCTCCAAAATATGTTGTTATATGCAATTTGGATACCAAAGATTGACTTGTAGTTTTCCAAAGTATTAGAAAGACTAAAATTCCAAATATTTTTGTTCCTAAAATTTGTCAACTTAAACATGGCAAGTTTCTAAGAGTGTCTAGCACTTCTAAAAAATTGTTGAAAATAGATTATGAATAACCCTTTTTGCTTCGAATAGTGTTTAATATCTCATGAATCCAAGTTGCTTACTGTAGATACTTAGTTTTGGCTACTAATATTTTCTTGTCATTGAGATAAATAATATTATATTTCAAGAAATTTTGCTATCAATTGTGATCGTTTCACTTAATATTTCTTCCAAAGCAACAAGGTTTTAGTTAGAATAGTTGTTATTCAAACAAATTGTTGTTCAGAAATAACTATGTTTAGAACAAGGCTTTAGTTAGAACAACTGTCATCTAGTGTAGTTTTTATTTGAAAACAACTCGTCTTGAAAACAACTAAAGTTTGGAATAAGTCTTGTTTAGATTAATGGTGTTTCAAGAATAAATATGTTTAGAACTATTGTTAGGAAAAACTTGTATTTAGAATAATTGTGTTTTTTTAGAAGATTCGTTATTCAAAACAAGTTTTACTAAGTAAAGAATGACCACAGAATAACTCTTGTTCAAAAAAACCTCTACATTGAGAATAACTATGTTGAGAACAAGTTGCGTTTGGAAAAAATCAAAATAACCATTATTTAAGAACAACGCTCATCCAAGAACAACCATCATCTTGCGTTTTAAGAGATGTTTCGCGAAAGATGTTTCATATAGTACCGCTTTACCAAAGAAGAAGAAGTGAAAGTAACCTCAAAATATGGTAGGGTTTTTAGGTTATTCACTCTTAGAATGTTCTGAAGAGCTTGGCTTGGTAGATCAAATATGGAGGTAGACCTGATTATGGGCCAATCCACCTGATCAGGCCCGAAAGCTTGCCCAAAAAGTGGTAGGATTTGGGCAAAAATATAGGCCTGAAAAATAGGCTTGGACAAAAAACGAGGCCTATTTTCTAAACGAGTTAGGCTTCGGGTAAGGTTTTTTTAGCTCGACACGGCCCGACCTGAATCACATGGCTAATTCCCTAGCCTCTAGCATTTCTTTTCTTGTCTTGATTTCCTCTATAGCCACCTTCCAACATTTTTAAATTCTAATCCTTAACAGCTCTAAATCCCTAACAAATTGCCTTATCCACCTCCAACACCCACCGACCACCATCATCATCGTTCACCACTATAGTCACTACCAGTCCACCCATACCCACCCCAGTCACCATTGTTTACCTCATTTGCCTTTTTTCTTTTTTATTTTTGCACTCCACTATTGCAGGACTTGTTGAAAAATTGGGTTCGAAAAACACAACAGAAAATAGGTTTAAGGGAAAACCAGAGTTTTTAAAATTTTTCAAAAAAAAAAAAATTTGGTTGTGTTATCTAAAGTAATAAACACTTAATCAAAGTCACACTTTTATTATTCATCTAGGATGAACGCTTCAACCGAGTAGTCTTATCCAGTTATATCAAAGCGCATGAGTTACATATGCATGATCAATGGCTAACTTAGGATTTAGGTAAGTCACACCATAAACGTCACAAGTGAATTAATTCACAAATAGATTCAGAATTACTTCAACTTGGGTGCAGTCCAATGTATCGTTCTTTCAATTAGTACATTTATGCCTCTACCCGTAGAGTCAATTACTCTAATAAACAAGACCAAGCCATCTCCTTAATTGAAATTGTAGATGACATAATAATCCTTATGAGTATTTGAATCAAATGCTCACTTCTTTTTACAAGATTATGGACTTGTTTAGACTATATACTGAAGTAAGTTGTCCTTCTCGCAATGTAAACATTCTTATTGTGCCACTTATCATCAGTTTGAACTTAGATAATCAATGAGCTAACATCTGATTGCCACAATTTCTCTATGTATGCAAAACATGAAAAACAAAAGCACAAAAAATATAATAGTGAAATGTGAAATTAACTTTATTTATTTATTCATCGTTCAAATACATAGAAAACAGTTACATGTTTACTACAATATGGGTACATTTTTTAACAGGACTGAAAACCCGAAGGTAACTAGATCAAGAATCTCCCTTTCCCTCTCATTTTTTTTTTTTGGATATTAGTATAGTTTGGAAACAAAAAAGGGGAGTACATTGTGGGAGACGAGAGTGAGGCTGGTTTGGTTTCCTACTGAAAGAGAAAAAAGGAAAAAATAAAAATAAAGCATGGAAAATCGGAAATGGATTTTTGAAAGTAGGCAAAACGACCAAATATTATGTGGCCAAAGAAGTTAAAAAAGCTGCGGTTAGTAGACATGATGATTTGTTTGCTAGTGTCTTGGATTTGGATCTAATTAACTTACACTCATTTGTAAATTAATTTTAGGAAATTTTTTTTGCTTATTTTATATTACAAGTTTATTTATAATTTTAGATAAAGTGTTTGAATCTTTGTTTGATTTGGTTTTTATATTCGATGATAATAAATTTACTAGGACTATAAGTTTGAAGTCAAGATGTAACAACAGTGAATAGTTGGCACATCACTTTCCCTGTTAGCCCAAACTCTTACCTTATGCTCTATCATTTTGATATATTTTTTTCCCTTTCTCCAGTTAAGCACCCACTAGTAATGGAATGTATTTTCAATTTGTACAAAAGCTATATCAATATAAAGCCTTTATTTTAATGTTTTTAGTGTATTTGATATATTATTTTTTAAAATTCTTTATATAATAAAATAATCTAAAAATAACTAATACGATCGGGCTGGGCTGGGCTTGATTTTAGCATCTTTAGTTCGGGTCAGACTTGGGTAGATTTTTAAGCTTATTTTTTGAGCTGGGCTGGGCTCATGCCTAATAAACTGGCTAAAAATCCTATTATGGCCCGACTTGACCCATGATCACCTCTATATGGAGGTAGTTAAGAGGTTTTCCTCTTAACCTTTTCCTGTAATATTGAGTGCTTCTCTCTACTTTTAGAAACATAGTGAATTCATATTCACTATTTACTATCACCTACAAAATATTTTCATAATAAAAATAACTATTAGCGCCTTTGTAATTGAAAAAATATCTATCATTACTTTTAGTAATTACCAGCTTTGCAACTCTTATTCTTGAAACACTATAAATAGGAACCTTTCACAACTGGTGAAAAAACTTTTAGCACTTTGGCATTCTAACTTTAAAGTTATCTTAAATTTTTTTTTGAGATTTATTATCAGTCAAATTTCCCTTTCTCTATCTTACCAACCACCACCTGTCGCTACGCCCAATGTTACTGGATCTGCTCTAGTCTTCTTTTTGTACATCCCATTCACTTGTTTGCAACACTACCTTTCTGCACCAAAACCCTCTACATTTACCCTTCTTACTCCTTTAGGAATATATACATTGATGACTCTCTAAGAGTGCATCATTTTTAACCATATTTTTAGCATAATTCAACCTTGTCCTTAAGCATTCTTAAGTTTTTAGCTTAGTTTTCCTTTGTACAAGCCCAATTTTGGGCCCAAAACCCTCTAACCCGTTTGACCCAGACCCAAAACCACTAAATCCCTAGCCCAAAACCTATCTTCTAACCCACTAAGCCCAACAGTAGCCCAACCCAAACACCAAAACAAAAGGAACTAAAAACCCTAGCCTAATCAGCTGCTGCCGCCCCATGTCAGAATCTGGCCACCGCCTCTGCTCCACCGCCACGGTCACATCAGTCACCCACTTGCTCCACTACCTGCAAATATTAAATAGAGAGAAAAGACAGGAAGTAGAAAAGAAACATGTAATGGCTATATATAAAGCCGAATCAAAAACCATGAAGGGGGTCGGCATTTTTTAGAATGAAAAGCAATATTAGATTGTAAGAACACTAGCAAAACAAGAGATCCAGGAATATCAATAATAGAAATACCGAGAAGCAAAGTCTAATAACCTAAGGTGACTCGTTTTTTACTTTCTTTTTCGTCTCTGTTTCTTGGCCGAATCCATGTTTTATATATCCATATATGGATAAACATATAATATAAACACAAGGAAGATAAACATATTTCTAAAACGTAAAAAAAAAAGGAAATTTTACCTCCGCCGCAGGTATGCATGGATTGCCTACTCCGGAGGACAATGGCGGTTCACGGAGTAATGGCGGCCTACTGGGTGCTTGCAGAGAAACTGAGAGAGCTACTGAAAATTTTTTGAAAAAAAGGATAGAGGAAGTGATTTTTGTCTCAAAAATTTGGCTTTTATAGCCTGGTAAAATGACGTCGTTTTAGGGTGTCCCGAAGAGCCCCTAAACGATGTCGTTTTGGTGAAAAACGGGTCTACCCGACCCGATAAGAAGGATCCACGTGTTTTTGTATAAGGGTCTAATTGCGCACGCGATCCTTCCGCTTTTTGTACATTTTGCAATCAAGTTCTTATTTATTTTAAATTAACCCAGAAGTTTGTCGCGTATTGCGATTTGGTCCTCCCTTTAGTGATGCGTTTTAAGGACTCGAGGAAATTCCCCTTTTGGCCCTCTGAAGTTGCACTCATATTCAAATGGGTCCCTTTTTATATTTCCTTTCAAAATTGGCCCCAAAACTTTATCTTTGTTTCGGATTTGGTCCTTTTTTGATTTAATTTGATTTTTATGTTTTTACTTATAACATTATTTATTATTATACTTACTATTACTACTATTATCATTATATATTAGTGTATATTTTATATAAATATATGTACATATACATATTTATATATATAGTATTTTTATATATTATTACTTTAGTTTAACATTTTATTATACTTGCCCTTTTTTGCATTTCTACATTTTATTATTATATAGTAGTATGTATTTTCATTATATATGTATATATATACATATGTTATATAGCATTATTAATAGCTTAATATTATTGTTTTTATGCATTTGTATGTCACATATGTTTTCTTTAAATATATATACATTATATTCTCTATTACGCACATATCTTAATATTATATTACGTACATTTATATATATATATATATATATTTATGTATATCCTGTCTATACTTTTAACATATTACATATTTTTTATTATATATATATATATATATATATATATATCTATTAATATCGCATTTTTATTATTATATATATTTTAATACTACGCATTAACGTCTTATTTCTATTATTACGTATAAGTTTTAATACATATATCTATTTATTTATATATCGTTATTATTAGTTTTTATTATTATTACTATTATCAATAATTATTGCGTATATATTTGTAATCTGGTATTATATGTTTTACATACATATGCTCCCTACTACTTCATATTCACATTATTACTATCATGTTTAAATACCATGCGTTATTACCGTTTCGTACTATTGTTATTTACATTATTATTATCGTTTTCGTTTTCGTTATCATTGTCATTTTTATTTTTGTCATGTTTATCATTTGTTTATATTTGCATATTATTAGCCTTGATATTACTTCATTTTTTTGTTGATCATGTTATTGTTTTGACACCGTCGTACCATTATTATGTTCTTATACATGTCAATGCTATATTTTGCTGTTACGATTTACTATAAATCACGTTTTACTTAATATATTAAAAACAATTCTTTCATAAAAGTAATTAGGTAATTTGAGATAATCGTGCCCTAACTTACTGGGTTTCGACTTTTCTCATTTAATCTAATTAACGGAATGTTCTTTTTAAATCACGATCTGATTCTTAAAAAATACTTATTTTCGAAAATACGAAGTGTTGTGCCCTAACTTACCGGGTATGATATTTCGTCACCTCGAAATATGAATTTGTTTTAAAACAAAGGCAATATTCGGTGTTTGAGAACTCGGGAAAACGTACCCTAACTTCTCGGGTTTGATTTTTCTCGTTTACTCTAAATAATCGAATACCCTTCTAACAAATTAAAATACGTAAGTTTTATATAAAAGGCAAGCTCGCTCTAAAAAATTCAAGATGTCGTGTCCTAACTCACTGGATGTGACATTTCATATTTTGAGTCGAGAAGATCTTTAACACTTGAACTTTCTTTTTTATAAAGAAAGGATCGTATTTCAAAATTCTTTCAAGTTTTTAAATTTTCGACACTAAGACACTAATTAATCAACTAGGTATCAGCTTTGGGCGTATCGAGGGTGCTAATCCTTCCTCGTGCGTAACCGACTCCCGACCTGTTTTCTTGATTTGCGTAGACCAAAATTGTTGTTTAAATAAATCAAGTTATTTATTAAAAACAACCACTTTAACGAGGTGACCCGATCACACCTAGTCAAAAAGGATCGGTGGCGACTCCCGTTTTTTGTGTTCATTTTCAAAATCCAAGTCGATTCCCATTTTTCCAAAAGATGGTTACGACATCCTTTATTTGCAATAATTGTTTTTGTTTTGAGTCTATTAGTGTTTTTCATGTTTTTAGTGTCTTTTAAATAGTTTTTAATATATTTTTTTGAATAGCCTTTTTATTTTCCAAACTTATGTAGTGTTTTAGTAAACTTAAGTCAAATGTGAAATAAATAAGAAATGACTAAGTTTCCAACAACACAATTTGGTTTATTACAACACATTATCTATGTCACACCCTTACTTGGAAAATCGATATTTTTAGAAGGATGTTCTGGAAAAATTGCCTAAGTCACAAGATTTAGACTGGTTAGTATTGGTAAATTCCCTGGCGAAGTAATTCGCTGAGCTTCACCAAGTTTGCATACTCTTATTTCACAGTTGGTGAGTTTTTCATTTGGCGAGATCCTTATTTGGTGGATTCTCCTTCTAATAAGTCTGTCACCCGTGTTTTTTTTTTTATTATAAATGTATTAGTTGTGTTAGAAAACGTGGTTAGTATGACACATTTAAGACATGTGGCATCCTAAGGGAGGTAACATGTCAATAATCAGGACACTTGAGAGCCTCGTAAGGTGTGATTAATTAGTGGAAACGTGTGTGCAAGGATATTGATTAGAAGATCTACTTAGAGTGGGATTTGGATTAGAGTTAGCTATAAATAAGACAACCTAGTAGTGGAGAGAAGATTTTTATTTCACCTTCTCTGCTCACCTCTGTTATCATCGGAGAAAACTCAAAAGTGTTCTCCATTGTTAACAGAGGAATGGATTGTTAAGCTTGTATAAGCTACCTTCTTTTAGCTGATTGCTGATAAACTCTTAAATCCTTATTTAATTTTTTCCAGATAAGAAGAGGTAATCGTAGGAGCTGTTTGTTAGGGTTTTTCATCTGTAATACTGGATAGGAAAAAAACTTCCTTCTGTAAACTATTTGCATGCTTACCAATTCTTACTATTATGTTGAATTTAGTTTGTTGTTGTATTTTAAAAAGTTATTTGATTTGTTTTTAGCCAAAGATAAAGGAGAAGTTCCCAGTGCTAAAGGAAAAGAACCCATCGAGTAGATAAAACCTTGTGTGAAGGTTTCTAGTGAGTTCCTTTGTACTTTGTATCGGTTAACTGAATTAACATGTTTAAACTATCCTGTCATTTGTTCATGTGAGTTTAATTAACCTTTTTTTTAGTACGTCTGGCAAGGGAATACAAAAATAAGATGATGCATATATTGTTGATGTCAGTAAATCATAGACATAAGTCTAGCATGTGCATTGGTATGAAAACTCTTCCTTAGTGCATAAGCTTTGTATTCGGAACGTTGTAAGGAGATATCAGAGGGTTGATATGTATGATGGTGAAAAAAAGAAATGAGAAATGATATTATATGTTTGCCTTCGATATGGCACTTTGATGCAAACCATGACTGGTGAATACCTAGCCCTACAAGGGAACGCTTATGTTTTAGAATTAACAAGGATAAATTGTGGAGCTTCGGTGGTTAAAACTGGCTTACTTGTTCTATGAAGCGACATGATGAAAATGGAATATTGGTTTTTCGCAATGAGGATCATAAGCTAGCACAAGGAATGAGGTGTATTAGTATAAAAGTACATAAGTGTGCTTGGATGATGTGTGAACATCTACATAAAGTATAAAAAGTATGTGAAATGGTCATAAAAGTTAGTCTATAGTGTGACATACTAATAGTGTTTTAGTGACATATGTTCGTCATATGTTGGGATTTGATAGTGGATAGTATCTGCCAGTTGACCGTATCCACTTCTGGAGAATAACCGCCAGCGAGTATTTCGAATAAGGAAATTGTATCTACCAATAGTGGTATGTCTTTTAGTCTGTCTATGTCTTGTTAGACAACGACAGTTGAACCTTGTTGTGAGGTTATGCTTATGTGGAACTCACTAAGTTCTTATGAACTTACTTAGTCTATTTTTCTTATTTTTAGGTGTTTAGGTTGGAACAGTGTTGAAGGGATTCAGCCAGAACTACAGCCTCTTTCGCGAAACATCTTTTATCTATGTTTGTAACATGTCATTGATGGGGATAGGATAAATGTTGGATTTCGCCAGTTTTAAATTTAAAAACTTGTATCTGAATAGTTGATTTTGTACCTTTGGGCTATTACGAGTGGTATTACTGGGCACTTTGCCACATTGTTTTAAATGATGACAGTCAGCCAACAATGAATTTTGAACTTTGAAATGAGAGTTAGCATCATTTATTTTTTACTCATAACCAGGGAATAAAGGGCTTTCGTTGAATTTTTTTTAAACATTGTTTAATTATACTTAGCGTACTACTGCATTAAGTGGGCATTTAAAGCTTATATGTCGTATGATATTTTAGGTTAACTCCACTATTTGTAGAGTAGTCCATCGAACTTAAAGATATTAGATTTTATTTGGTTCACCTACTAAATTTGTTCTTAAGTGTAATGCTCTATGCCCGGATCTGACAATCGAGTCGGGTGTAAGATGTTACAATCTAAATGTCAAATTTTAGTTATCAGAAATTTCATTTCAGTTATCAGCCTTCATGCGTCATGGCATAAGGTTATGATTTGTCACGACACACAACCATATAGCATAAAATATCTATATTCTAAAACATGTAAGGGCAAAATTATCATGTCACTTTTAAATAGATTTTTCCTATGAATAGGCACTTTAAGTTTTCATTTGAAGAGGAGATAGCTAAAGAACTCATGTCAATAACATTTGGTCATCCCTAATTAGTATTAGGAGTCTAGTTGTTTCTTTCCTTTTTTATTGAGTTCGTAAGTGAGAGGAATCTTGAAGCATTCTTTGCGGTTATATTCTAAATATATGAATGGACTTTCAAGATTTAGAGATTAGTTTTATTTTTTTATTATATTTTATGTTCAGCTCTTTAATTCTATAATGTTTTTGAAAGTGATAGTAAAATGGCAATGGATTTAATACTAAGAAATGAAAGTGGGGGAAGTCATTGGATAGGGTCAGATATATGTAATTGGATAGTGAAGGATTGGTTTGTTAAAGTTCAGTTTGTGCCAAGAACAACAAATAAGGCTACTGATGCTGTAGCCAATGAGGTCAGAAGATGTAAAATGGGGTTAGTTGTTTTTGTTCAACCGTCTCCGATAATGTATTATGTAATTCTACAAGATAAGAGCTAAGCAAATTAATTTTTAGTTTATCTCTGCTGAACACTTTTGTTTTAACTTCCTTTTGTTCTGAAAAAAAAACCCAAAGATATGGGGCTTGCCAAAGGTTTATGGATAAAATATTCAATCTATGAAGCTTATGTTTATTTACGATTCTATGATTGATTATTAAAGTGAGCATAACTCCATTAGTCAGAGTGACACTTGATTAGTGTTATTTTTGAGTGGTGATCTGAAAGGAGTAAAACAATTTCCTTTTGGTAATCACTCCATCTTGTGATGATTTAAGTGGACCACAAGACTTAATCGGTCATGCGAGAATAGAGATTAAAGATAAATCTATTAATCTACTTAAACTCATATATTTGGAATTTAGGCTTCGTTTGGATGGGCGATTGACTGCGGTGCGGTGCGTTTAACTTACTTTTTGTCTCACGCTACAGTATCGCTACAGTATCTAATCTCACCGCCACCGCTATTTTTACACTAACCGCAGCTGCCCATCCAAACTCACCCTTAATATGACTTGGAAGAGTGCTAGGTGCTTAATCGAATTACTAAGTCATAAGTAATGTGAATTCAAGTAGGTCTTGCTTAATTTCGCTAACCTCAAGCACTCACAATCATTACCTATTACTCTTGATTTTAAGTCTACTTCACGTTATTTGCTTTTATTTATTTTAACTTATATTAGGATATTTTAAAAAAATTATTTTTTTAGGTACTAATAAAATAATCACATCTCATTAATTTTAAAGATATAAAATTAGTATTATGCACTTATCTCTTCACTAAACTCATTTATTTAAAGGTAAACTACATCACAAGTCATCCAACTACGGGCCTGTTTCTTTTTGGGTTACTTAATTATGAATTTTTTTTAAATTGGTCACCCAACTTTGGGTTTGTTTCTCTTTTGGTTACCCAACTATAATTTTTTTTAAAAAGAAATTGGTCATCCAAATAATTGAGATTGTTTTGTTTTATCCATTTTCGTTAAATGTTGTTAAGAGTGTAACCAGCAGGTGATGTGATAATTAAAAATCTATATAATAACAAATTTAGTCTTCAACTTTTACATATTATATATATTTAGTCATAATTTTAAAAATAACCTTCAAAATTTATAAATAGTTTGATTCTATTCTAAAAATTTCAAAGAAATATATAAAATATATAAAATTTTAAATAATATATAATAAATTTAAAATATATAAAAAATAATTTTATTAATATTGAATAAAATAAAAGAATACCCTACCCCTCTCTACTAAGAAAAAACCCAACAAAAACTTAGTAAGTTGTTTGATGTTTATGGGCAAGTTCTCAATATTGTAACCATTTAAATCTAACATTAATTGTTAGCCCTGAGTTTGTCAAATATAGAAATGATCCAAAATCAATTAACTAGGAATTTGATTATGATTTTGTACTTAAGAGTCAATTTTTTATTCTTTCGAGGGTTATTTTCGTAGAAGATGAAAATCATAAGGAGTAAGTTAACAACACGGTAAATTGTAATTATATTTTTTACTAAATATTGATATCATAAGTGGGAAGCAGTCTTTATATTAATTCTCAATTAATTCAAATTGAGAAAATACCAAATATGAATATGAGTGTATAACATATAAATTAACAAAATGTCATTATTTTATTCATACTTTAAAACTAAAATTTTTAAAATCATGGTAATGTAAATTGTTACCTACCTTGGTTACTAATAATAAACAATTAATTTACTACTCAATCCAGTTAATTAAGTAGTGCGCCAATAAAAATCGCATTTCCTTGAACCTTTTATTCTATTTTATATATTAGGATTATATGTAAAATAACCCTTTAAGCAACTACAAAAAAAAAATAAACAATTAATTCTCTATATTAAATTCATATTCAATTAAGCCCTTGTCATTAACTAAAATAATCATTTGAATTAAGCCCTTCCATTAATAATTTTCATCATTAACCATGTTGACCATTAAAATAAATTGATGAACTAATCAAATAGTAACACATGGCAACTTCTTGTTTAGTCTAATATTTTTCTCATAAAATGATTAAAATCAGAAAAAATTATAAAAATATTAAATATTAAAACCATTAAAATTTATATAAACTTATTAAAATTATAAAAAATATAAAACTTATTTAAAATATTTAATATTTAAAATTATTAGAATTATTAAAATATTAAAATATTAAAATATTAAAATTTATATAGACTTATAAAAATTATAAAAAAATTCATAAAAACTTAAACTAGACCGATTAGTCCGAAATTGACAACGATACTGGTCCAAGGAAAGCCATTAGATTGGTTGATCTGGGAACCCCACAATAGAACCAATTTTTTATTTTTTAATATTTTATCAAACCAAAATTTTATTATCCAACTATTAACATATGTAATAATGAAATATTCTAATCAAGGTTTTCAAAACCGAACCAATGGTTGAACTGATCGGGCCACTAGTTTGCCTGTTTGATTGATCCGTCCAGTTCAATTAAATAAAAAATAAAAAATAAAAAATAATTAAAAAATTGGTTCGACTGTCTGGTTCTCAATAATAGTTTTCTCTGGATCGATACCCTTGTCAATTTTGAACCAATTGATTCATCCATCGAAGTTTTTATGATTTTTTTTATAATTTTATATCAATTTTAATATTTTTATAATATTTTAAATATGTTTTATTAATGTTATAATTTTTTAATAATTTATTAGAATTTTAGTTTTTTAATAATTTTTATAAGTGTTTATCAATTCTAATATATATTTAATTTTTAAATATTAAATATTTTTTATATTTTTGATATTTTTAATTTTTAATCATTTTGGGAAAAATATTAGATTAAACCAAAAGTTATCACATGTCACCATCTGATTGGTTCATTTATTTATTTTAACGATCAACGTGATCAATAACGAAAACCGTCAACAAAGGGGTTTAATTGATTATTTTAGTTAATGGCAAGGTACTAATTGAGTGCGAATTTAATATAGGAGCTTAATTGATTTTTTGCATTTTCTTAAGGGATTTTTTCACATATAAGCCTATATATTATTGTTTGTTATTGTCTTGATTTAAAAATGCTCAAAGTCCCTATATTTTTAGTAAATTTGAAAGTTAGCTCTCCTACTATATATAATGCTATATCATATCATATAGTATATAATATATTAACAGTTTATGTTTATGTGCATAAAAACTAAACATTATAATATCATTTACTATAACTATTATTATAATCTATATTATAATAATAGTTATATATAATAATACTACATTATATATTACTTATTATATATTATTATTTATTATTATACTAGTTGGAATATTCTCTAAGTCCTTATATTTTTGTACATTTGGAAGTTAGCCCTCTTATTATATTATACAACGCTATATCATATCATATAGTATACAATATAGTAATAGTTATATATATGCATCGAAGATTAAACATTATAATATCATGTAGTATTATATCTTTTACTATAATTTATATTATAATGGTTGCATATGTATTAATATGTTTAGTAATAGCTATATACTACAATATTATTTTATACATTAGTAATATTGTAATACCCTAACCCTTATCCGTCGCCGGAACAATGTTACGAAACATTACTGGACTTTACGGATTAAATATAAACATTTCATAGCCATTAATATACATATCAATATTCATTCATTTATCACTCATATTGTCCTTTATATGGGTCCTCAAGGCCTAAAATATGCGTTAAATAAATCGGGACCAAATCGGAAACTCAGAAATTTTTTCCCTAAATTTCAAAATCTTTTTTAGGAGCAGGGGACACACGCCCGTGTGGCTGGCTGTGTGGCTCACACGACCAAGAGACACTCTCGTGTCTTAGGCTATGTAAGTACTAAATGTGAGGCACACAGTTGTGTCTCAGCTCGTGTCCAATTTAGGGTAGCTACTGACTTGAATCACACGGCCAACTCTATCCACGTGGACGAAAATAGACCATTTTAAGACCACTTTTCTCACCTTTTTAAGATAACAACCCGCACAGACAATTCATATACTAACATATCTCAACCAAACAAACAATTCAAGCTAAAAGATATTCTCAATATGATATAACATCACCAACACTTCATTTACTTAGACTTACTAAAATAACTTCATTCATTGATTTACTAAATACCACTACTAAATCCATGCATACAAACATATATATGTATCATTTACATTCATAATTCAAGTTTAACTCTTTTATATCCAACCTTATACATTCCATATAAACCATAAAATTATATTACAAAATCTCTGGAGAAATCAGATAGTGTGTCCTGATGTGTTGACCCAATCAGAACACCCTAACCCGTATCCATTGCCGAGCAGGGTTTGAGCATTACTACCATTCTGAGATCACTAAAAAAATTTAAATACTTACCGATTCAATGCATCATATAAATAAATATATTACCATTCAATCAACAGTTTGACAGTTGTATAAGCATCAAACAACAACATTGTTAGTATACTTGCACATATCTCATATAAATTCAACAACGATATATCTATTTTCTCGACATATCGCACTTGAGTTTAATAATAGTCTCAATTACATAATTTTCTTGTATCAACATATCAAAGATAATCATATATGTACATGTCATGAAACATATCATGCTCTTACCGTTTCTTCATAAGCATATATCATTCATTTCATTATATCAATATTTCATGCTCCATCATTTCCATATATTTTATGTATATTTATTAGGTAATAGCTTATATCAAACTTAACATAAATTATATTTCATGTACTTGTACTTATTTCGTTTATCTATCTTCATAATTATTTCATATAACCATTCGTCATCTGGTACATATTACACGAATATCAATTGTTCAACAGATGCTAGGCGTCTCCCATCCACGGTCTTATTTATCTTTGACATGATGCCATAGTGTCTTTCAACTATGGTCTTACTCATTTTCGTCATGTTGCCATGGTATCTTTCAACCATGGTCTTGTTCATTTCATATCACGTTGCCATGGTATCTTTCAACCATGGTCTTACACATTCATATCGAGTTGCCATGGTATCTTTCAACCATGGTCTTACACATTTTATATCGAGTTGCCATGGTATCTTTCAACCATGGTCTTACACTCAAGTTGCCATGGTATCTTTCAACCATGGTCTTACACATTTCATATCGAGAGCACACTCCATGAACCTCATCCTTGCAGCGGGATTACCGGTCGAGCTAAATCCTCGCAATATAAACTCATAGAGTATTGTCGGGATTACCGGTCCAAAGCTAAATCCTCGCAACGACAATTACTCTAATGAGCTTGGATCCAATTACCAGTCGAGCTAAATTCAGACCCTAATTGGATTACCCGTCCGGGCTAAATCCATTTTACACATATTCTTCGGAGGACTATATCAGATAGGATCACCCGTCCGGCTAGATCCTTTTTACCGTCAATTCCTTTTCGAGATCCATCGAATTTTCCTTTCATTCAACCGGATTTCTTCCCATTTTATCAAATATATCAATGTTTTATAAATTTTCATACAATGAACATTCAAATCATATTCACATCAATAACATACAATCTCAAGCATTTGAATATAATTCAAGTTACGAACTTACCTCATTGATTGCTCGTGTTTATTATTTCATTATTCGATATATTTTCTTTCCATGATCAAGTCTCGTATTTGTGTCGTCCGGATCTTTATAAATAAATTTGATCATCATTTTCATTCATTTCATATTCTAATACATTTAATTAATGCTCTAGGCAAAATTACCATTTTGCCCTAAACTTTAATTAATGACGATTTCATCCTTAGGGACGGAAAGTAAAATTCTTGCAATTTAATCCTTATTTCCAACTATTATTCTCATATATAATGATAACAGTCCATGAATTCTATAAAATATCAAAATTTTCCATAATTTCAACACTTTTCAATTTAATCCCTAAAACATGTTTTCCCCCGATCTTGAACTAAATTGATAATTTCGTTAAAATTTTTGTAATTTAAATAATAAAATAATCTATTTCATGCAATTTAGTCATTTCTGACATTTTTACAAAATTGCCCATAAAATTTTACTTTTATTCAATTTAGTCCCTGAGCCTAAAACATGCAAATTAGCCATGCTAGATGAATATTCATACATATTTTCCTCCTCCTCCTCTCCATTCCACATCCTTAATTTATATAACATACAACAAGTAACATTATCAATAATTTCACTATTTACTTATATGTACATTCAAAACTGTCCATTTGCGTCATAGTCACTAAATTATTTATATATTAAGCTACAGAACTCGAAATTAAGATCCGTTAATTTTTCCTGAAACTAGACTCACATGTATTCTTATCATAAAATTTTCAGAATTTTTGGTTTAGACAATTAGTACAGTTTATTCATTAAAGTCACCCCTGTTCTGCTGTCTGACAGTTCTGACCTTTCTTCACTAAAAATTAGTTATCTCCTTTTACAGAATTCAAATGATGTTCTAGTTTGTTTCTAATAAAACTAGACTCATTCAGGATTCTATAAATATAAATTTAAGCCTCTAATTATTTTTCTTCATTTTTTATTATTTTCAAAGTCTGAACAGGGAACCCAAATTCATTCTGACCTTGTCTCACAAAATTCATTATATATCAAAATTTACAAATTCATTGCTTACACTGTTTCTTCTATGAGAAACTAGACTCATTAATATTTAATTCCATATCTTTTCATCTTCTAATTCAATTTATAAAATTTATGGTGATTTTTCAAAGTTAGACTACTGCTGCTGTCCATAACTGTTTTAGTGCAAGATATTAATTACCATGTTATAACACCCTTATTTTCTTTTTCTACACCATTTCTCATCACTTTCTCTTATTTTCTCTTCACTAACATATCAAGAACATAGGACCTTATGTAATAAAACTCTACTATAACATTATTTCCATGATTTATCAACAATAACAAACTTAAAACATATTGAAATCTTGATGTACTTACCTTATTCTCTTGATACCAATCTTTAACTTGATTTTCTCTCTCCTCCAGCTTCTATTTCTTGAATCCAACTTGATATTCTAACTCCCCATGTTCTCCTTAACATTTTCTCTCTTGGTAGCTATGGAAATTCATTTGATTTTGGGTGAAAATGGTGAATTTTTGGTAAAAGGACCAAATTGTAAAGAAAGTAAAACTTTCTTTC
Source organism: Gossypium arboreum (assembly GCF_025698485.1). Lineage (NCBI taxonomy): Eukaryota > Viridiplantae > Streptophyta > Magnoliopsida > Malvales > Malvaceae > Gossypium > Gossypium arboreum. The sequence goes on along the minus strand of NC_069072.1, from coordinate 10,340,914 downwards.
TTCCTCTCTTTCTCTCACGTTAGTTTGCATGGAAAGGAAAGATGATGAAAATTCTTCATCTTTCTTTCCTTATATACTAAATAAATAATAATAAAATAATATTAAATATCTCATAAAATATTAATAAAATAATATTTATCTAATTAATTAATTTAAAATATCATTAACATAATCATTACATTCTAGAATTCTCTCTCTTACTAATTGACCATTTTGCCCTTCATGAACTTTTAGAATTCCATCCTTGAGTCATCATTTAATTTGGTAAAATTGCAATTTAGTCCCTCATAGTTCTTCACTTATTCAATTTGGTCCTAATTCATCCATTTTCCTCAGTTTCTAGATCATTCTACCCTTAAAATATTTACACTATTGGTCCTTCAACTTTTTCATATTTACACTTTAACCCTTTAAGTCTTGAGTATTTACTCTTAGGCAACAAAACTTTTCTAACTTTTACAATTTAGTCCTTTCCTGAATCAAGATATCATAATTTACTTCCCAATGTTGCCATAACTCAAAACTTCCCTTTTATCACTTTATTTCCTTATTTTATTATATCAAGGATAATATATTCTGTAAAGATTTTTGGTATTACATTTCTCTCCCTTAAAATAAATTTCGTCTTGAAATTTTCTTATTTTCTTTGATCATGAATTTCATTATTTCTATAGTTCTATAGTTTCTTTCTGTACATATTTACCCAGTTTATCATTTATATCCATTCTCTATCTTTTCATTTCATAATTTATTTTCAATACAATATTTCACATTTACCTTCGAGCTTCTACCAATAGAAATAGAAAATAATATCATATGAATCTTATTATCAAGTGTTCTATCACATATATTGGCTTGAAAACCAAAGAAAGATAGAGTAGTACCACTTGTGAATCAATCGGACTTGCGATAATTTCGTCTATTAGCATATTTATCCAACCTTTTCATATATTGATTATAGCATCCAAACATGAAGCAGTTCTATATGCTCTCGAAAATATCAATATATATAAGATACCCATATAAAATCCCAAAATTTACTATAATATACCCAGTTATAACGGCTATATTCAAATATTTTTGCAATCTATTCACCAATCTATTGACTAGTATAGTCATCAATAATTTCACATCATTTACTCCACTCAAAAAAAACTAATTCGGAAGAAATTTTCAGTTAACTATTCTGTAAATACCATATTTAAATAAATCGATTTTCCCATAAATAACTTCTTTCTTTAATAGTGATACTGTATATCTCAACTAGTTTAAGAAAAATCTGATATCTTTATTCAAAAATCATCTTTACTTATTAACTCATTTTCAGTTCCGACTGCATTATTAATTGTTCAACCATTGAGTTTTTCACTTTCCGCTTCTGAACTTAATCAATATAAATCTCATGAATTTCATTGCATATAATTGTACTAGTAAAGGGGTATAGATCGTAAAGTCTCATAATTTAATTGTCATATATTTACTCATATAACATTTATCTTTCTCAAGTACTATAAAACATTTATTCGTACTTTTACGAGTTCTACTTCATCATAACTAACATTTTTACTCGAGAGATAATCCTTTACTTCAGAATGAAAATTGTTTACTTTTTACTTAGCAGAGGCCCGAAGAGACTAGATAGAACACTTGGATATATGGGACTTATATAGAGGTGCATTATTATGCACTATTAAAAGAGAACACTGAAGTGCTATCTGAAAGTACAAATGTCTTGAATGTGCTAATAATCGAAAAGCATCTTGAGGTCCCTTAATATACTAGTAGTTCTAATCTTGTCTACTTGGGCAAATTATTTCATGCACGCATATCACTTTTACACCTTTCGCATGATACTTTTACATGCTTTACAATTTAATCCTTGTACCAATAATTCATATACTTATATCTTTCAGTATCTTCCATACATGTAATATATTTCAAAATTCACTATTTATTCATAATTCTCTAATAATCCTTATCATGTACTTCATATATTACTTTTATATATTTTGTAATTTAGTCATCAGCACAATATTTCATGTAGTAATATAATTTGCTTTTAATAATACATATAGCATCATATTCATCATCGACATGTATTATAAAACATTTATTCATACCATTTTTTTTTATACCGATTCATCATAATCAACTTTCTACTCATATACTTGAGTATCGCTTTTAACATTATCGGAATTAGCTTGGTTGAAAAACATCTCTTTCTATAAATAAAACAAATCTCATCAGAGTCGAAAGATATCACACTATCACATATTATAATGACATGTGTTTTTAGACTTCACATGTACTACGTTTGGTCCGAGAATCGACTAAACCATAGCTCGATACCACTAAATGTAACACCCTAACCCGTATCCATTTGCCGTAGCAGGTTTGAGCATTACTACCATTTACGATCACTAAAAAATTTAAATACTTACCGATTCAATGCATCATATAAATAAATATATTACCATTCAATCAACAGTTTGACAGTTGTATAAGCATCAAACAACAACATTGTTAGTATACTTGCACATATCTCATATAAATTCAACACGATATATCTATTTTCTCGACATATCGCACTTGAGTTTAATAATAGTCTCAATTACATAATTTCCTTGTATCAACATATCAAAGATAATCATATATGTACATGTCATGAAACATATCATGCTCTTACCGTTTCTTCATAAGCATATATCATTCATTTCATTATATCAATATTTCATGCTCCATCATTTCCATATATTTTATGTATATTTATTCCGGTAATAGCTTATATCAAACTTAACATAAATTATATTTCATGCACTTGTACTTATTTCGTTTATCTATCTTCATAATTATTTCATATAACCATTCGTCATCTGATACATATTACCTGAATATCAATTGTTCAACAGATGCTAGGCGTCTCCCATCCACGGTCTTATTTATCTTTGACATGATGCCATAGTGTCTTTCAACTATGGTCTTACTCATTTTCATCATGTTGCCATGGTATATTTCAACCATGGTCTTGTTCATTTCATATCACGTTGCCATGGTATCTTTCAACCATGGTCTTACACATTTCATATCAGTTGCCATGGTATCTTTCAACCATGGTCTTACACATTTTATATCAGTTGCCATGGTATCTTTCAACCATGGTCTTACACTCAAAGTTGCCATGGTATCTTTCAACCATGGTCTTACACATTTCATATCGAGAGCACACTCCATGAACCTCATCCTTGCAGCGGGATTACCGGTCCAGCTAAATCCTGCAATATAAACTCATAGAGTATTGTCGGGATTACCGGTCAAAGCTAAATCTCGCAGCGACAATTACTCTAATGAGCTTGGATCCAATTACCATCAAAGCTAAATTCAGACCCTAATTCGGATTACCCGTCCGGCTAAATCCATTTTACACATATTCTTCGGAGGACTATATCAGATAGGATCACCCGTCCGGCTAGATCCTTTTTACCGTCAATTCCTTTTCGAGATCCATCGAATTTTCCTTTCATTCAACCGGATTTCTTCCCATTTTATCAAATATATCAATGTTTTATAAATTTTCATACAATGAACATTCAAATCATATTCACATCAATAACATACAATCTCAAGCATTTCAGAATATAATTCAAGTTACACGAACTTACCTCATTGATTGCTCGTGTTTATTATTTCATTATTCTGATATATTTTCTTTTCCATGATCAAGTCTCGTATTTGTGTCGTCCGGATCTTTATAAATAAATTTGATCATCATTTTCATTCATTTCATATTCTAATACATTTAATTAATGCTCTAGGCAAAATTACCATTTTGCCCTAAACTTTAATTAATGACGATTTCATCCTTAGGGACAGGAAAGTAAAATTCTTGCAATTTAATCCTTATTTCCAACTATTATTCTCATATATAATGATAACAGTCCATGAATTCTATAAAATATCAAAATTTTCCATAATTTCAACACTTTTCAATTTAATCCCTAAAACATGTTTTCCCGATCTTGAACTAAATTGATAATTTCGTTAAAATTTTTGTAATTTAAATAATAAAATAATCTATTTCATGCAATTTAGTCATTTCGACATTTTACAAAATTGCCCATAAAATTTTACTTTTATTCAATTTAGTCCCCGAGCCTAAAACATGCAAATTAGCCATGCTAGATGAATATTCATACATATTTTCCTCCTCCTCCTCTCCATTCCACATCCTTAATTTATATAACATACAACAAGTAACATTATCAATAATTTCACTATTTACTTATATGTACATTCAAAACTGTCCATTTGCGTCATAGTCACTAAATTATTTATATATTAAGCTACAGAACTCGAAATTAAGATCCGTTAATTTTTCCTGAAACTAGACTCACATGTATTCTTATCATAAAATTTTCAGAATTTTTGGTTTAGACAATTAGTACAGTTTATTCATTAAAGTCACCCCTGTTCTGCTGTCTGACAGTTCTGACCTTTCTTCACTAAAAATTAGTTATCTCCTTTTACAGAATTCAAATGATGTTCTAGTTTGTTTCTAATAAAACTAGACTCATTCAGGATTCTATAAATATAAATTTAAGCCTCTAATTATTTTTCTTCATTTTTTTATTATTTTTCAAAGTCTGAACAGGGGAACCCAAATTCATTCTGACCTTGTCTCACAAAATTCATTATATATCAAAATTTACAAATTCATTGCTTACACTGTTTCTTCTATGAGAAACTAGACTCATTAATATTTAATTCCATATCTTTTTCATCTTCTAATTCAATTTATAAAATTTATGGTGATTTTTCAAAGTTAGACTACTGCTGCTGTCCATAACTGTTTTAGTGCAAGATATTAATTACCATGTTATAACACCCTTATTTTCTTTTTCTACACCATTTCTCATCACTTTCTCTTATTTTCTCTTCACTAACATATCAAGAACATAGGACCTTATGTAATAAAACTCTACTATAACATTATTTCCATGATTTATCAACAATAACAAACTTAAAAACATATTGAAATCTTGATGTACTTACCTTATTCTCTTGATACCAATCTTTAACTTGATTTTCTCTCCTCCAGCTTCTATTTCTTGAATCCAACTTGATATTCTAACTCCCATGTTCTCCTTAACATTTTCTCTCTTGGTAGCTATGGAAATTCATTTGATTTTTGGGTGAAAATGGTGAATTTTTGGTAAAGGACCAAATTGTAAAGAAAGTAAAACTTTCTTTCTTCCTCTCTTTCTCTCACGTTAGTTTGCATGGAAAGGAAAGATGATGAAAATTCTTCATCTTTCTTTCCTTATATACTAAATAAATAATAATAAAATAATATTAAATATCTCATAAAATATTAATAAAATAATATTTATCTAATTAATTAATTTAAAATATCATTAACATAATCATTACATTCTAGAATTCTCTCTCTTACTAATTGACCATTTTGCCCTTCATGAACTTTTAGAATTCCATCCTTGAGTCATCATTTAATTTGGTAAAATTGCAATTTAGTCCCTCATAGTTCTTCACTTATTCAATTTGGTCCTAATTCATCCATTTTCCTCAGTTTCTAGATCATTCTACCCTTAAAATATTTACACTATTGGTCCTTCAACTTTTCATATTTACACTTTAACCCTTTAAGTCTTGAGTATTTACTCTTAGGCAACAAAACTTTTCTAACTTTTACAATTTAGTCCTTTCCGAATCAAGATATCATAATTTACTTCCCAATGTTGCCATAACTCAAAACTTCCCTTTTATCACTTTATTTCCTTATTTTATTATATCAAGGATAATATATTCTTGTAAAGATTTTCGTGGTATTACATTTCTCTCCCCTTAAAATAAATTTCGTCTTGAAATTTTCTTATTTTCTTTGATCATGAATTTCATTATTTCTATAGTTCTATAGTTTCTTTCTGTACATATTTACCCAGTTTATCATTTATATCCATTCTCTATCTTTTCATTTCATAATTTATTTTCAATACAATATTTCACATTTACCTTTCGAGCTTCTACCAATAGAAATAGAAAATAATATCATATGAATCTTATTATCAAGTGTTCTATCACATATATTGGCTTGAAAACCAAAGAAAGATAGAGTAGTACCACTTGTGAATCAATCAGACTTGCGATAATTTCTGTCTATTAGCATATTTATCCAACCTTTTCATATATTGATTATAGCATCCAAACATGAACAGTTCTATATGCCTCTGAAAATATCAATATATATAAGATACCCATATAAAATCCCAAAAATTTACTATAATATACCCAGTTATAACGGCTATATTCAAATATTTTTGCAATCTATTCACCAATCTATTGACTAGTATAGTCATCAATAATTTCACATCATTTACTCCACTCAAAAAAAACTAATTCGGAAGAAATTTTCAGTTAACTATTCTGTAAATACCATATTTAAATAAATCGATTTTCCCATAAATAACTTCTTTCTTTAATAGTGATACTGTATATCTCAACTAGTTTAAGAAAAATCTGATATCTTTATTCAAAAATCATCTTTACTTATTAACTCATTTTCGGTTCGATTGCATTATTAATTGTTCAACCATTGAGTTTTTCACTTTCCGCTTCGAACTTAATCAATATAAATCTCATGAATTTCATTGCATATAATTGTACTAGTAAAGGGTATAGATCGTAAAGTCTCATAATTTAATTGTCATATATTTACTCATATAACATTTATCTTTCTCAAGTACTATAAAACATTTATTCGTACTTTTACGAGTTCTACTTCATCATAACTAACATTTTTACTCGAGATAATCCTTTACTTCAGAACTAAAATTGTTTACTTTTTACTTAGCAGAGGCCCAGAGACTAGATAGAACACTTGGATATATGGGACTTATATAGAGGTGCATTATTATGCACTATTAAACGAGAACACTTGAAGTGCTATCTGAAAGTACAAATGTCTTGAATGTGCTAATAATCGAAAGCATCTTGAGGTCCCTTAATATACTAGTAGTTCTAATCTTGTCTACTTGGGCAAATTATTTCATGCACGCATATCACTTTTACACCTTTCGCATGATACTTTTACATGCTTTACAATTTAATCCTTGTACCAATAATTCATATACTTATATCTTCTCGTATCTTCCATACATGTAATATATTTCAAAATTCACTATTTATTCATAATTCTCTAATAATCCTTATCATGTACTTCATATATTACTTTTATATATTTTGTAATTTAGTCATCAAGACAATATTTCATGTAGTAATATAATTTGCTTTTAATAATACATATAGCATCATATTCATCATCGACATGTATTATAAAACATTTATTCATACCATTTTTTTTATACCGATTCATCATAATCAACTTTCTACTCATATACTTGAGTATCGCTTTTAACATTATCGAATTAGCTTGGTTGAAAACATCTCTTTCTATAAATAAAACAAATCTCATCAGTCGAAAGATATCACACTATCACATATTATAATGACATGTGTTTTAGACTTCACATGTACTACGTTTGGTCCGAGAATCGACTAAACCATAGCTCGATACCACTAAATGTAACACCCTAACCCGTATCCATTTGCCGAATGTGGTTTTGAGCATTACTACCATTTACAGATCACTAAAAAATTTAAATACTTACCGATTCAATGCATCATATAAATAAATATATTACCATTCAATCAACAGTTTGACAGTTGTATAAGCATCAAACAACAACATTGTTAGTATACTTGCACATATCTCATATAAATTCAACATCGATATATCTATTTTCTCGACATATCGCACTTGAGTTTAATAATAGTCTCAATTACATAATTTCCTTGTATCAACATATCAAAGATAATCATATATGTACATGTCATGAAACATATCATGCTCTTACCGCTTTCTTCATAAGCATATATCATTCATTTCATTATATCAATATTTCATGCTCCATCATTTCCATATATTTTATGTATATTTATTAGGTAATAGCTTATATCAAACTTAACATAAATTATATTTCATGCACTTGTACTTATTTCGTTTATCTATCTTCATAATTATTTCATATAACCATTCGTCATCCGATACATATTACGAATATCAATTGTTCAATGATGCTAGAGCGTCTCCCATCCACGGTCTTATTTATCTTTGACATGATGCCATAGTGTCTTTCAACTATGGTCTTACTCATTTTTCGTCATGTTGCCATGGTATATTTCAACCATGGTCTTGTTCATTTCATATCACGTTGCCATGGTATCTTTCAACCATGGTCTTACACATTCATATCAGTTGCCATGGTATCTTTCAACCATGGTCTTACACATTTTATATCAGTTGCCATGGTATCTTTCAACCATGGTCTTACACTCAAAGTTGCCATGGTATCTTTCAACCATGGTCTTACACATTTCATATCGAGAGCACACTCATGAACCTCATCCTTGCAGCGGGATTACCGGTCGAGCTAAATCCTCGCAATATAAACTCATAGAGTATTGTCGGGATTACCGGTCAAAGCTAAATCCTCGCAACGACAATTACTCTAATGAGCTTGGATCCGAATTACAGTCCAAGCTAAATTCAGACCCTAATTCGGATTACCCGTCCGGCTAAATCCATTTTACACATATTCTTCGGAGGACTATATCAGATAGGATCACCCGTCCTGCTAGATCCTTTTTACCGTCAATTCCTTTTCGAGATCCATCGAATTTTCCTTTCATTCAACCGGATTTCTTCCCATTTTATCAAATATATCAATGTTTTATAAATTTTCATACAATGAACATTCAAATCATATTCACATCAATAACATACAATCTCAAGCATTTCGAATATAATTCAAGTTACGAACTTACCTCATTGATTGCTCGTGTTTATTATTTCATTATTCGATATATTTTCTTTTCCATGATCAAGTCTCGTATTTGTGTCGTCCGGATCTTTATAAATAAATTTGATCATCATTTTCATTCATTTCATATTCTAATACATTTAATTAATGCTCTAGGCAAAATTACCATTTTGCCCCTAAACTTTTAATTAATGACGATTTCATCCTTAGGGACAGGAAAGTAAAATTCTTGCAATTTAATCCTTATTTCCAACTATTATTCTCATATATAATGATAACAGTCCATGAATTCTATAAAATATCAAAATTTTCCATAATTTCAACACTTTTCAATTTAATCCCTAAAACATGTTTTCCCGATCTTGAACTAAATTGATAATTTCGTTAAAATTTTTGTAATTTAAATAATAAAATAATCTATTTCATGCAATTTAGTCATTTCTGACATTTTTACAAAATTGCCCATAAAATTTTACTTTTATTCAATTTAGTCCCTGAGCCTAAAACATGCAAATTAGCCATGCTAGATGAATATTCATACATATTTTCCTCCTCCTCCTCTCCATTCCACATCCTTAATTTATATAACATACAACAAGTAACATTATCAATAATTTCACTATTTACTTATATGTACATTCAAAACTGTCCATTTGCGTCATAGTCACTAAATTATTTATATATTAAGCTACAGAACTCGAAATTAAGATCCGTTAATTTTTCCTGAAACTAGACTCACATGTATTCTTATCATAAAATTTTCAGAATTTTGGTTTAGACAATTAGTACAGTTTATTCATTAAAGTCACCCCTGTTCTGCTGTCTGACAGTTCTGACCTTTCTTCACTAAAATTAGTTATCTCCTTTTACAGAATTCAAATGATGTTCTAGTTTGTTTCTAATAAAACTAGACTCATTCAGGATTCTATAAATATAAATTTAAGCCTCTAATTATTTTTCTTCATTTTTTTATTATTTTTCAAAGTCTGAACAGGGGAACCCAAATTCATTCTGACCTTGTCTCACAAAATTCATTATATATCAAAATTTACAAATTCATTGCTTACACTGTTTCTTCTATGAGAAACTAGACTCATTAATATTTAATTCCATATCTTTTCATCTTCTAATTCAATTTATAAAATTTATGGTGATTTTTCAAAGTTAGACTACTGCTGCTGTCCATAACTGTTTTAGTGCAAGATATTAATTACCATGTTATAACACCCTTATTTTCTTTTTCTACACCATTTCTCATCACTTTCTCTTATTTTCTCTTCACTAACATATCAAGAACATAGGACCTTATGTAATAAAACTCTACTATAACATTATTTCCATGATTTATCAACAATAACAAACTTAAAAACATATTGAAATCTTGATGTACTTACCTTATTCTCTTGATACCAATCTTTAACTTGATTTTCTCTCTCCTCCAGCTTCTATTTCTTGAATCCAACTTGATATTCTAACTCCCCATGTTCTCCTTAACATTTTCTCTCTTGGTAGCTATGGAAATTCATTTGATTTTTGGGTGAAAATGGTGAATTTTTGGTAAAGGACCAAATTGTAAAGAAAGTAAAACTTTCTTTCTTCCTCTCTTTCTCTCACGTTAGTTTGCATGGAAAGGAAAGATGATGAAAATTCTTCATCTTTCTTTCCTTATATACTAAATAAATAATAATAAAATAATATTAAATATCTCATAAAATATTAATAAAATAATATTTATCTAATTAATTAATTTAAAATATCATTAACATAATCATTACATTCTAGAATTTCTCTCTTACTAATTGACCATTTTGCCCTTCATGAACTTTTAGAATTCCATCCTTGAGTCATCATTTAATTTGGTAAAATTGCAATTTAGTCCCTCATAGTTCTTCACTTATTCAATTTGGTCCTAATTCATCCATTTTCCTTAGTTTCTAGATCATTCTACCCTTAAAATATTTACACTATTGGTCCTTCAACTTTTCATATTTACACTTTAACCCTTTAAGTCTTGAGTATTTACTCTTAGGCAACAAAACTTTTCTAACTTTTACAATTTAGTCCTTTCCTGAATCAAGATATCATAATTTACTTTCCAATGTTGCCATAACTCAAAACTTCCCTTTTTATCACTTTATTTCCTTATTTTATTATATCAAGGATAATATATTACTGTAAAGATTTTCAGGGTATTACACAATCCTCCAATCTCACGTTAATCTACAAGAGAAATTAACAACACAAGTAAGCTTAACAAAGCTTAGTAAGTTCATAGGCTTAAAAATTAATCCTACCGAACATGCTATAATAATTCATTAAATAAGCGTTTCACTAACATTTCCTGCCATTCACAATTTCAAATGATAAATTCACTTGATTGAGGTCAATATCAATAAATACTTAATTTCTATCACATTGATTCCATATGTCACTTACCAATATCTGTCAAATTAGAGAATGTCTTACGGATTTGAGTACATGGTTTACTTGATGCCATAGTCCAACTATGGTCTTACAGTTATATTGCTATGGCTCTACCATGGTCTTACACTCGTAATGCCATAACCTAGTTATGGTCTTATCATCAAGATACCATAGCCTAGCTATGGTTTTACACTTATACACACACTGCCATGGTCCAACCATGGTCTTACGTTCACGGTGTCATAATCCAGTTATGGTCTTTTCACTGAAATGCCATAGCCAGCTATGGTCTTGCATTTAAACATTTCCATGGTCCAACCATGGTCTTATCCGTCAATTCATCTTGTCATGGAACGATCATACTAAATCCTGCATTCTACTCAATTTGAACTTCAATTTGATTTTCATTTTATTACAGTAATCATATTTTCATAATTTCATAACAAAGATATAAATTAAAACATTATATCATTCCTAAATTAACAATTAATCATTAAAGTTCAACCATATGAACTTACCTGGGGTAGTTTGTAGAAGTTGTAGAAATTTAGGGACTAATCTGCTAATTTTTCTTTTTCATGTTTATCTTCGGGTTCTTAATCTATAATATAAAAATTTCCATTTATCAGTATTAAATTCAATTCTAATTCACTTAACAATTTCTTCCCTTTAATTTTTGTAATTACACATTTACCCCAACTTTTACAATTTAGTCCCTAACCAATTAACCCATCAATTGAGCTAATTTTTCTCAATTAACACTTTATCTAATTATTTTAGGCTACTATACAGCCTTTTATATTCATAATTTTAGCACCAAACCCTAATTCTAAACTATTTCACAATTAGGTCCTAAAATCAATTTCTATTGAAATTACTTCATAAAATCATCATATAATAAAATTAAAGCTTCAATTACATGTTAATTCATCATAAATACACAACACTTATCAATGGTAACTTTCAAAATTACTCATAGAATAAAAAATTAATGAATTAAATAGTTGGACCTAGTTGTAAAAATCACAAAAACACAAAAATTTCAAGAAAAATGCAAGAATTGAACTTACATGGTGCAAAAATATGAAAAATCAGCTTAGAAGAACTCTTCTATGGTGTTTTGATGAAGTTTTAGAAGAAAAATGTCCAGAATTATCATGAAAATTCAAATTTTTTGCTTAATTTTATGAAATTTCTAATTTTACCCCTTGTTCACACTATTTCCTTTCTAATTTCTATATCCCTACCGTCCAGCCTTTATAAATTAGACCCAATTGCTCTTTAAATCCTTCTTATTTATTATTTGGGTTATCTAGTCACCATTTCTTTGATTAACAAATTTTACACCTTTTCAATTTAATTATTTTTAATTAATTAATTATCTAAACGTTAAAATTTGCTAACGAAACTTTAACACTATCTCAATAACACTTCGTAAATATTTATAAAAATATTTACGGCTCGATTTATAAAATCGAGGTCTCAATTCCTCATTTTTGAAACCAATTATTTTTAAAGCACAAATCACTAATTCTTAACTTTCCTAAATTCACAATTAACTCATAAACACTAAATAGTAATATTTACGAGCTCACTTATCGGATTTTAGTGGTCTCAAACCACTACTTCCAATACTACTGAAAATTGAGCTGTTACAAATATACTAATTTAATATATCGGTTTAAGGTTAAGTAACCGGTTTCAGTAATAGTTATATAATATATTATTATATTATCATTAATGTTTAATTTTATAGATTTTAATAATTATTAATTTTATATATTTATTATACATGTATAATTATAATATTAAAATATTTTATGTTAAATTAATAAAAATTATTCTACTTTATAATTTAACATAAAAATTATTATTAATTAATTTTTCCGTTAATCATATTTCGATATAAATATGCAATGTTTATAAATACATTTAAAAAAATCATTTATTTATATTTTAAATAATATCATAAAATTATATTCATTATTAATGTTTACTATGGTTGTTGGTTTATAAAATCGACATTTTCAAGCTTTGAATTGAATTTATCTTGAGCTTGGATCTATTACGGGTTCAAAATTTATTAAATTCAGATGGTTTCAAGTTAAGATTAGACCTTTTAATGGGTCGGGCTAAGTAACCCGCCCGAAATGTGAAAGTGTTTGGACAAAAATATAGGCCTGAAAAATGGACTTGGACAAAAAAATAAAACTCGCTTAAAAAAATGGGTTGAGCCTCGAGTAAGGTGTTTTTTGTTCCGGCCAAGCCCAATCCGACCTAAATTCACTAAAGGATAAAAAAATATTTTTTTTGTTTTTTTAATTTTTTTGTTGTTTTCTCCCTATTTTGCTACCATTTACTATTATGTTGCTACTATTTTGTTGTTGTTTGGATATTGTATAAAATTTGTTTTATTGTTAATTTTGTTATTATTTTAGATGTATTTGCTTGTTAAGTTATATTTATCTTAATCTTATTTAAATATACATATTTTTAAAATTTATTTTTAATTTTTGGGAAATATTTATTTTGATATTTTTAGTATTTTGATATATTATATATATTTAAAATTATATAAAAATAATATAAAAAATTAATACGGGTGAGTCAAATTGAACTCAAATTTTAGCCTTTTTATTCGGGTGAGTTTAAGCAAAATTTCAAGCCTACTTTTTTGGTCGGACATAAATTTAAATTTTTAGTTAAACTTAATTGGAGCCCAGTTAAAACCCGACCGAACCCATAAACCCTCTAGTTAAGATGGGTAGGAACGGGATTACGAGCTTGGCATGTTTTGTGAGCTCTGAAGCCCAACAACAGGTAGAATTTCTACCCAAAAAAGAAACTTACACTGTTTAATCACATTTCAAAGGTCACTGCTGCTCAGGTATTAGAATCCGGCTTTCCACTTACTTCACGTCTCGTTGTCGGAGAGTTGACTCGTTAATGTCATTGAAATCTTTTCCATAACTAGAGATTTTGAAAAAAAAAAAACTGTTGGCATCACTTCTATTTTCCTCCCATTACTGAGTTAGAAGCATCTCAGTTTGCAGCCAAATGCTAAGGGAGATGCAAAAACCGTAGCAAAAGAGCAATGCCCACCAACTTTGTTTCTTCCAGGATAATGGAATGGCAAAACTTGGATTGCACAAACAAATTGTGGGTGATCTTTCACTGCCCGACTCTTCTCCTTTTGCTAAGCTTTTGGGTTCCTACATCCAATCCAAGTCTCTCCTTGATATACGTCGGTTACATGTTCGGATTATCAAATCTAATTTTGCCTCTGAGACTTTTATCCTGAACAGGCTAATCGATGCCTACGGCAGATGTGGCTCCTTGGAGGATGCCGGGAAGGTGTTTAACAGAATGCCTCAAAGAAATATTTTTTCTTGGAACTCGGTCATATCTGTATTGACGAAATTGGGTTACGTTGATGAGGCAGCAGGGTTTTTTGATTCCATGCCTGAGCATGACCAGTGCTCTTGGAATTCAATCATTTCAGGGTTAGCTCAGCAAGATAGGTTCGGAGAGGCTCTTCACTATTTTGTTAGGATGCATAGAGAGGACTTCGTGCTTAACGAATACTCGTTTGGTAGTGCTCTTAGCGCTTGTTCTGGGTTGAAAAACATTAAAATCGGTGCTCAAATCCATGCTTTAATCGCAAAAACTAGGTTCTTTTCCAATGTTTATATGGGCTCGGCTCTTGTTGATATGTATGGAAAATGTGGGAGTGTCAGCTGCGGCCAGAGAGCTTTCGATGATATGAGTGAGAGGAATAGAGTCTCTTGGAATAGTTTGATCACTTGTTATGAGCAAAAAGGTCCAGCTAGTGCAGCTCTTCAGGTTTTCTTGAGGATGATGGATTGTGGAATTGAACCAGATGAACTCACATATGCCAGTGTGGTTAGTGCTTGCGCTAGCTTGTCGGCAATCAAGGAAGGCAAGCAGATTCATGCTCGTGTTGTGAAGTGCAATAAGTTGAGGGATGATCTTGTCCTGGGAAATGCATTGGTTGATATGTATGCAAAATGCAATAAAATCAATGAAGCTAGATGTATTTTTGATAGAATGCCAGTTAGGAATGTAGTGTCTGAAACCTCAATGGTAAGTGGGTATGCGAAGGTAGCCAGTGTGAGAACTGCGAGATTAATGTTTGCAAAGATGATGGAGAGGAACATAGTGTCTTGGAATGCGCTAATTGCTGGGTATACACAAAATGGGGAGAATGAAGAGGCTCTTAGACTTTTTCGACTCTTAAAGAGAGAATCTGTTTGCCCAACTCATTACACGTTTGGCAATCTACTGAATGCCTGTGCTAATCTCACTGATTTGCAGCTTGGAAGGCAGGCTCACACACATGTTTTGAAGCATGGTTTCCGCTTTCAGTTTGGAGAAGAATCTGATATTTTTGTTGGCAACTCTCTCATAGACATGTATATGAAATGTGGATCAGTTGAAGATGCTAGCCTGGTTTTCAAAACTATGATGGAAAGGGATTGGGTATCATGGAATGCCATGATAGTAGGATATGCACAAAATGGTTATGGAAATAAGGCTCTTGAGCTGTTCAAGAACATGTTGGCATCTGGTGAGAAACCAGACCATGTCACTATGATTGGTGTTCTTTGTGCTTGTAGTCATGCTGGGTTAGTTGAAGAGGGGCGACATCATTTCTCATCTATGAGCAGGGAACATGGTTTGGTACCATTGAAGGACCACTATACATGCATGGTTGATTTACTTGGTCGAGCTGGTTGCCTCGATGAAGCAAAGAATCTAATAGAGACAATGCCAATGAAGCCTGACGCTGTTGTCTGGGGATCTCTGCTCGGTGCTTGTAAAGTACATCGTAATATTAGGTTAGGAAAGTATGTAGCAGAGAAAATATTAGAAATTGATCCTAGCAACTCCGGACCTTATGTTCTTCTCTCAAACATGTATGCCGAGCTTGGGAGATGGGGAGATGTTGTTAGAGTAAGGAAGTTGATGAGGAAACGGGGAGTAATCAAGCAACCTGGTTGTAGCTGGATTGAGGTACAGGGTCATGTAAGTGTTTTCATGGTGAAAGATAAAAAACATCCTCAGAGGAAGGCAATCTATTCAGTCTTGAATGCCCTCATTAAACAGATGAAACGAGCTGAGTATCTACCAGATGCTGGTGATGAAGAAGCTTACGAAGAGCTTGCCACTAGTGCGGCGGTTGGTTGATAGAATATATTCTTAATGATTCTCGTCAAAATGGTTTTTATTCAAAATTTTGCATTCATTGCAATTTATTGGTTTAGTTTCTCTCCCATCTTCTGCTACTCCATTTGGTTTAATAGACGCTATGCTTCCTTATATGATTGTTAAACTGTCAGAGAGTTAGACATTTTGTAATTCAAAATGTGAACAGTTGCCTATTATGAGTGCACCGTTCCCAAAATGTAGTAATCTTCGTACAATTGAAGGGCATTCAACGACACAACCTTAAGTGAGTGCATAAAATAGGACAAACTCAGCTCAATCTAGCGCTTCCATGGAATATTACCCCAAAGAACTAAATCACTTTTAGGCACAATTACCTTTGAAGACTTGCTTTAAGTTGTGGTGAGAACAAGCTATATTCTTGAAAGATTGACCATTTCTTATTAGTTAATGAATAACAAAAGTTATAGTCTCCTAAAAAAGTTTCAACTATACTCCAGGTTTACATGTTATTAGTCATTGCTCGGATTAGCTATCATATTGAAACAAATGATTGACCCAAAAAATGTTGCAACAAATGCAAAACTTATGCCTTGTATTCTTTTTATTTAAAAGTAACCCTTTGCCGTTTACAACTAAAGTTCTACGCACAAAGTATTATCCAACTACGAATTTTGTCAATGCAAGATTAGGAACAAACATATCTCTTACCTGGTGCAAAAAGCTTGGATGCAGGGATACAATAGCGAGTTGTCAACGGTTGAAATATTGCAATCTGGGAGGACAAGAACTGAATCCTGCAAATTTCAAATGTCAAAGAGTTATGAATAATGTTGAAATAGTATCGAAATTGATTGAACGAGACACGCATTCTTGGAATAGGGATCTAATCAATAGATTGTTTGATAGCCAGGAAGCACAACACCTCATGAGAAATCCTTTGGTTGAACAAGAGATGAGGGACACTTTGGTGTGGAATTTGGAGAATACTGACAGATACACTGTTAAAGGGTGGCTACAAATTTTTTATTTGAAATGGTAATCAAATACACAATTATCATAGCCCTATTATACAAGCATTCTATGCTAAATTTTGGTTATTACATATCCCAAGCAAAATCAAGATTACAATTTGGCGATTTGTACAAAAGTTTGTTTAACAATGGAGAACCTACATGCTAAGCGAGTTGCCTCAAACAGTGTATACTCACGATGTAAATCAGAAACAGAAACAACTATCCACTCCACTAAAGCCTCTCTCATATCTCAGATGTTTGGGTGAAGCAAGTGTAACCTGGCTAACAACCCACTCACACACCATAATAACAAATTGGTTATACACTTTATCTGAAAATGCAGACGATGACAGATGCGGTCACATAGAAATAACTATTTGGGCTTATCTGGTTTAGCAGGAATAAGGAATTGCATGAAGGAATTACAACTTCTATAAATTAGCTACAATATAATTCTATCTAAACTAGTTTACGGGTCGAGCTATTTACCCAAGCTTGAAGGTCTATCCGAAATATGACTAGAAAGTTTAGGCAAAAAAAATTAGATCCATTGAAAATTTGATTTTGACTTCAACATTTAAGACTCGAGTCTCTCTCATCCTAACTCTTTTATATTTTTATAACATATTTTAATTTTTCTTTTATATTTTGTGTAATAATATAACATAAAATTAAATATATATAATAATACAATACTATATAAATATTAAAATATGTTATTTTATTTAAACTTAAAATCTTAATAAAAGATATTAAATATTAAATTAAAAATAATATGGTATCTTTAAATATGAACGAGGACCCCTACTCTTACTTTTTGAAGCTGTAGGTTGTTTCTGACACAGGTACCCCTTCAGTGCTACCATGATAGTTAGCATGGCGGTCACCACCCTTGGGCTATATAAAATTAACTTCGATGGGGTGTTTAAGCAAAACGAAGACAAGGCAAGCATAAGAGTGGTTATGTAAAATGAGAACCGAATGGCAATGGGTGGGTGTATGCATGCATCACTGAGAACGTGTGGAGACTTATTCATTGTGGAGAGTACTTAGGCAGCTTAAAAGTTTTGGAGTTTGGGGTTGACATTGGATTATTTTTGAGAGAGATTGCTTGAGCATTAGAAAGAATCTCCCAAGCGGTTTGAGAATTACAAACTCTTCCACACCCTCCGTGCTGGGAATCAAGTTGCACATGGACTAGTAGGATCATGTTTGTACAACAACACAAGCAATTATTAGATTGAGGATGAATATGATCCACCGAAGGTGAAAACCGTAACTCTAATTAAAGTTGAAGCGGAATCATCAAAGAATCATGTTTTTATCTCTTCTGGCAATAGAAGATTACCAATGACATGTTTTTTTTGATTCTTTGGAAGGAAAAAAAGACTTCGACTTGTACCAGGTGCTTATCTCTTAATTTTTAGTTATATCTAGTTGAATCTTTACTAAAAGGAATCGCATACCATCAAGAAACAATTTTCCTTAAAAATGCTATCCACTTATTAAAGAAACAACTCTACTTTTACTCGAAAATATCTTATTGAAAATTGAAACTATAATAATTAATTTAAAATTTCAACAAAGAATTTTTGCATCCATGCTTTTATTATATATATATTATTAGATTATAAATTATTAAGTGGGAATACATATACATTTGCACATAATATAGGACTAAAACAATTGCCTAACCTAGGAAAAAAAAAAGGATTGCTATCAAAGAATTAGAATTGAAGAACAAGGTGGCAAATATATATTATAATAATAGAAAAGCTAAGCCACTTTTACTCCACTGGGACGTTTTCCTTCCATGGCATCCTTTTTATTACGGCAAGCAGCACAAAGGAAGGGCCCTTGCCAGGGCTTTGAGCTGGTCGAGAATATGGAACCTGCATGAACTGAGATGCCTTCACTTGGAGCTAGGTCGACTTGGCATACACCACATGTGAATATCCCAGATGTTGTTTGCCCTGCACCCTCATCATTTCCTAGTCTGCACAATGCAGTACTTCACTTTCAGTATCCATTACAATGGAGTTTATTATTAGCAACAAGCAAGCCTAGTGCTAAGTGCTAACCTTTCGGCAAGCATTGCTGAGCCTTCTTCAAACAGCTCTTCAACTATACCAACAGCTGAAAGCTTCTTTGATAGTTTATTGGCAGAATCACGAGAGCTCTTCCTGAATAAGAAAGATCTCAGTTTGTTAGGCTTTTTGGGAAGAGGAGAAGGCGGTGGTGAATTCTCAGGAGGAATTATGTCGACAACAATGCAGGTTGTGTCATCCTTTAACCCTCGTGTCCTTAATGCTTCCTGAACAAAATGATATTAGGAAGACTGGAAAACAAGGGTAAAAAAAAGGAGAAACTGTTTGGTGATTAATTGAATCACCTTAACAACTTGTCTAGCAGCAAGTTCAGCTGGCAATCCACGGCAAGATTTTGCAGCCATTTCTGATGATAGGGCATCCCAAATACCATCCGAAGCAATTATAAGCCTCCCACCAGCGTTTGACAGCTTTTACAAACATCAGTGTATTCTATGTCAAATGAGAATGTAACCATAACATCAACAAGAACATTGCACAAGATCCAACAAGCTTACCTTTACTTGCTTTACATAAGGTATGGGAACTATAAACTCTCCAACATCCATATCTCCTATTGACCTAGACAGGCATAAACCTCCTGGCCAACATCGGAGAGGACCAATCTGTCACAATCCGGAGAAAAGTTAGATTCCAATAGTACATGTTACTAGGGGAGAAAAAATAAAGTTGAGATTTAAAAACACCAACCTCGGCACCACCAGCAATGCTAAGCCTCCCAACTTCACCCCCACTAGCAGTGACGCGTTCCCTCCTGCAATAACAAAAGCACATCACCAATTAAGAATTCTGTTCATGGAAATGGAAGAAAGGAGATATATCAAGATAAGGACACACTCTTCCACATTCTCTTCAAGTCTGTGATCAACGGTTAAGGTAGAGATTCCACCACCCTGAGTATCTAAAATGCAACGAGAATCCCCAACAGAAGCAACAGTCACTGTCCATGCATCAATTATTACAAATGTAGCAGTAGTACCCGATGTTTCACCTGCAGAAAAAAAAAAATCAATAAGGACAGAGAACACCAGTGTCATCTAAATGTACAGAAGAAACAATTAGAGAATAAAAGAATTGGAAAACAAATTCCATGCCTCTACTCTGAAATTCCTTGTCGGTCTTCACAAATCCGGCAACTAATGCTCGAGGTAAAGCTTGAAACCACTCCTCCCGCCCAAGGCCACGAGGAACAGCACTCAATATATGACTCAAAAGGTGCTCCCTAGTAAAAATTGCTGCAGCATTACCGTTGTGCCCATCAAAGATCTGAAGGCAGAAGAAAATAGTCACCATCACAGACAAAGTGAAGGAAGTAATGAAGAAATCATCCAAGCGCAAAGATTACTACAATTCATCAGAAAATGTAAAATGCTGCTCTTGTTTATAATCTCCATATGTATCATCCTCAAGAGAAAGAAAACAATTGCTCAGAGCATGAATACTCCTACCAATTCCTAAGGAAGTCAACCTTGCATATTAAGTAAGAACCATGGGACCATATGATACCGGCTTTTGAACTAGTACAGTAATATCATTACATCGTTTCAGGTTTTGTATCTCTATCAACCGATACCATATCCTGCACCTTATTTGATCTTTTAGCCAATTTCTAATAATCAACTTAGGGGTTTTCTCATAACAATATTATTTAAAAGTGGACTAAAATATATCACCCAAAGCACCAAGCATGTGAAATTTGTTTGCAAAAAGAATAAAATAAAGATTCATTACCGCGAAAACAGAGAAGGTAGATGAAGGATTGCCAGGCACTCGTTGACAATCCGTTTTAACCAAGAAATAATCTTCTCCTTTCCTAGATTGAGCGGCATGACCGTATCTCACACTTGGCTTCTCCATCTTCTCATTCTTCATCTCTCTGCTTATTAATGCTGCCAGAGGCACCAGTTCATGACCACGACGCCTGCCTGCTCCAGATGCCATATCCTACCACCCCACAAGGTTAATTAATGCCCTCCCAAACTCAACAACCCATTGTTGCCCACTCAATCACAAAGAACAAGATCCCCCCTCCCCACCCCCACAGATCTCAAAACTGCAAGCACCTTCTTCCAATTCACTTAATTATCAAATCAAAACCCACTATGAAATTCACCTGCAGTGAACAACTCAAACTGTCAGTGTAAGATCCAGCAAAAACAAAAGCACCACATCCAAATTGCAGATCCTTAAGCAGAAACAAAGACACTTGAGTTTAGAAAGATGACAGCAGACAAGGAAGTGAACGAAGGTCAAGTTCCCAGCAAAGAATGTTTGGTTTAGCGTTTCGTACAAAACCAAATGCCAGATCTGGTTGCTACACTAAGCAAACCATAAACAATGAAGAGGGAATAAATCTAGCTGGGGAACTCTACGCGTTTTTGGTGACAAGGCAATGAACTGTCGTATATCCTATTAATCTAAAAACCAAACCCTCACTAAAAAGAGTTTTTAGTTACCAAACAGAGAAAGGCAACTTGTATTTTTTTAAAGTCAGGGAAAAATAATAATACTTGAGAATTGATTATTATGAGGAAGAACCCACCCCAACCCAGGTCAGTTTCACAACATTTCCCTTCCACCAAACACTCAAAACAAAAGTTTTTGCTTTTATTTGTTACAGAAAGGATTGCTTCCCAAAAGAAAAAAAAAATGGACAGCTTTCTCCCACAAAGAAAGCACAGAAAGTGGGTTTTGCTGACTATAAAGCAATCTACCGACAAAGCCACATTCTGTTTCTGTTTAGAGTCGGTTTCAATAGTGAAAAGCAGCTTCAAGTAGTTAAATAAAATTCAAGCAGTAGTATCATAAAACTAAGGAATCTTTGCAAGAACTGCCTTTCTGTTTGTCCTAAACTCCTCTCCTAGTAGATCTAGACATTGAAAAATGTTGTCGTATTAAAAACTCGCTTCTATAGATCACTTTTTTTATGTGTTTTCTTTTTACATGACAAAGAGATGAAAATTAAGACAATGAAAAACTAATAAAAGTTTTGGACGCGCATTTTGCTCAATTAGTGACGTTCCTCATTAGTTGAGGGTCATTGTTCCTAATTTTTTTTATGAGTTTTGTGAAGTTCTTGCACGTCATATATTGTTGGTTGGAGTCAGCATCCGGCCATGATTCTTCCGAGGATAATATTGATGAATTTTCCATCTTTTAACATGAATCTACAAAATAAAATATTCTAAGCTTTCAAAAGGGCAAAGGAGGACCGTGGCTTAAAAATCCTTGCATGTTGTTTGGAGGCTGTGAAAAATAAAATAAAATAAAATAAATAAAATAAAGAACACATAAATTTTACGTAGAAACCCTTTCAGGAAAAAAATCACGGGCAGATGAGAAGAAAATTTACTATGTCGAAAAATTTGAATCAAATACAAGAGGAATAGACTATGACTATTTATAGGCTTGCAAAGCCATATTCTAGTAGGATTGAAACACTTTATCCTAATCAATATAAAATAGATGGAGTTTAATAAGATTTAAAAACCTTATTCTAAAATAAAATAAAAGAAGTCTAGTTCTATATGAATTTTACTTTTATTTTATTTTCCATCGTATTTTATTTAAATAAGAATTTGAGTCACTTAATTCTAACAAAGACAATAGAGTAGCTTTTGACCATGATGAGTTGATTGCCATTATTGTTTTGCATGATTGCAGTATCCGATGATAGTATGCCCAGGATTCCTGCGAATATCTCTAGGAAGTGTGTGTGAAACACCTTCTTCAAGGGTTATTTAGGGTTGATGACAAATATTGATTGTTGGAGTATTATTGAAGAAGGCTAGGATTGAGAGTTGCATATCATAAAGTCGCATTATGGCTCTTAAAGAATTAGGAGCAATGCCCTTGAATATGAACTCATTTCTTGTTTTAAATATTGACCACAAGGTGAAAATGAATATTGTGTAGAATTTCCTTGATTCTGGTGGGTTGATTTCTTTGACCTGAAGCCATTAAGAGATCCAGAAAGGTAGAGAATGAATATTGATATTATCAATGTGTCGGGAGAGGAAGGATCTAAACCAAACTGCTCGAGTAAAACTGAAATGTAGGAACAAATATTCCATGGATTCTGCAAGAGAGTGATGGAAAGGACAACTAGAATCCATGCCAATATTGCACCTATGAAGATTTTCCATGGTTGGGAGACAGTTGTTGCAAATTTTCAATAGGAACGTGATGAGTTTGAAAGGTAGTTTAAGCTTCCAAAGTTGTTTCCATACTTTAGTGTTGACAAAGGTGGGGCCAATGTTTTGTTGTAAATTCCAGATATGGTTGTATGCATTCTTGATGGTAGAGATGCCACTGTAGTCATCCCGGCATACGATTCTATCTTTTTCCCCAACCAAGGAGACTGGCTTGTTGATAAGATCATTTGCAAGTTGGGGGCCAAGAGTTTCTCTTAATTTACTTTCATTCCATCTCATTCTTCTTTGGTCAATGCAAGAGAAGGCTTGAACAAAAGTGTTATGGGTTTAGACTACGTCCAAGTGCTTTTCAACGCATTCGGTTTGATCCAGGAATCATTACCACTCCAAATTTGGACGTCCTTCCCTTGTTGTAGATATCTCTACCTAAAAGGATATCTTTCCATACCCAAGAGTGAGTAGCATTGAGTTGGACAACTTCAAAGGCGTCACGTTTGTAGTATTTAGCTTTTCAGACTTCAGCAATGAAGGAGTTGGGCGAAGACATGATCCTCCATGCTAGTTTAGCTAAAAGCGCTTCGTTCCTAAGTTTGGCTTGTCTAATCCTAAGTCCTCCTTCCAGGATTGTTGCACAAAACTTGTCCCAATTATAGAGGTGTAACTTTCTTTGACCAATATCATGTTCCCTCCAGAATGATCGGATGGTTCTATCAATCTTGTCATAAATGCTTGTTGGCGCCTTAAAAGCCGAGAACATATAGAGTGGTAGTGATGATAAAGTAGATTTAATGAGAGTTAATCTACCTCTTGCAGAGAGGCATTTGACTTTTCATGAGGTGAGCTTGTTGTTTATTTTATCGAGAACCCCTTGGAAGAAATCGATTTTTTTTTGTCCATACCGAGATACAAACTTAGGTGATAAACTCTTTTAACTTTTAGAATATCACTAAACCATTTTTTTGCTCGGGGTCTAATGGAAGGGCTAAGAAACAGACCAAACTTGTTAAAGTTCATTAAAGGCCCGAAAGATTACAGCAAAGATTATGAGTTTGGCAAGAGTGGGCACTAACGTTGAAATTTATGTGCAAGTCAACTATGAAAAGAATATGGTTAATGGGAGACACATTCCTATTGATTTTAACACCCTTTATGATCTCTTTAGAGTCTGCTTTAGAAAATAAGAGTCAAAAGGATATTTTGATATAGGAGGGATCACCTTGTGTGAGATCTCTCCATAGGCAAAAGGGTTTTGAAAGAGAGCCATTAACCTATGTAGTGGAGATACATTGATGAATGGGATTGATCCATGTGAAAATCGAACATTGATAATTACAATGAATCGTAAAGAAAGAGAAAAAAAAATAAAACATATAGATTTTACGTGGCCTTTTGGGAAAAACCACAGGCAGAGGAGAAGAAAAATTCTTTAACTGTTGAATTCAAACGATACAAGAGTAGAGACGACTACGTCATTTATAGGTGTAAAAACCTTGCTCTAATCAAAGTCTAATAGCAGCAATGTAATAAGGTTGAAACACGTTATTCAAATCAATATCAAATAGGAGAAGTGTACTTCTATACGAATTCTACTTGTGTAGTCTGTATTGTACCGTGGGGTTGCAACCCCAGCCCAGTTTTATGCTTAATGCAGATCTAGGGCGAGTTGCGGCCTTTGTCCCCACAAATTCCCCTATCTTGTCACTTTTTTTTATTAACAGGAATTTGGGTTACACAACTTTAATATTATGTTTCAAAAAATCAAATTAAATATTTAATTAAATATAAAACTATGAAAATTTAATGAAGGTGTAAGGATTCTGCCATTTAATAAAATAACATTGGAGTTTTTTTTATAAAATAAATGATTTTATCTTTACTCATGTATCATGTAACAACCCAATTTTCAGTGGTGTTGAAAACGACGGTTTGAAACCCTACTTTCATAAACCAAGTTCGTAAATATTAATATTAATATTAATATTTATGAGATTAATATAGAAATATATTAAAGTTTAGAATAGTAATTTTATCGAATTGATAATTAATTGAAGTATAATGACTAAATTGTAAAAGTTTTATCACTAAAGATATTTAAATTGCAAGAGGATCAAAATGGTAATTAAACCGATTTGCATCATAAAATAGTGGAGAATGATGTTATTCTCCACGAACTTTGGTTAATTATAATTAAGCTTTTAATTAATTAAGGTTTAACTAAATAAATTTTGATTAATAAAGTTAATCTAAGAATATAAAGGTGAATAGTGCTTGTCATTTTAATTTTTTTCCTCCTCCTTCACCGAAACACTAAAGAAAAACCTAAAGGAAACCATTTAAAACTTCAAGCTATTCGGTCCTTCAATTGATAAGTGTATTCAAGTCATTTTATTGTAATTTTTATGTTTTTGAGGTTATGAGAGCTTGATTTAGCTAGCCCATGTACCAATTTGTAAAAATGTTAAAGTTTTTGAAAGTTTACATGGTTGATTTATTGAAAACATAGCACTTAAACTGATTGGTTTTAAGCTTATATGTGAAAAAAGACTAGATTGTAATGTTTAATTGTTAGTTTTGTTCAAAAGGACCAAAGTGAATAAATTGCATAATTGATGTGAAATTTCTATAATAATAGATATTATAGGGTCCTAAAAGGATGTAATTGAGATTTGTTTTGAAACCGAAGCTCAAAATTGAAAGATATGACAATTTTGGTTTTAGGGACTAAATTGAATAAATGGAAAACTTAAGGAGGCATTCAAAAAATGAAATTAAATAGGTACATGCATATCATGGAATAATAAAATATATTTGGTATTGATAAATTAAATTGAATAATTGGATAGATCGAGAATTGGATCAAACAATAGATAATTAGAGAAAAGCCAAAATTATCGATTAGTCCTTGCAAATTCAACTTGCTTGTTGATTTGACTAGGTAACTTAATAAGTATGATTGTGTTTAAATTTTTAGGTATTTGAATTATAAATATGTGTATGTTTGGTTGTAATTTTAATTGTTTGCGAATTAGTACAAAAGGTTCAATATGGACTAAATTGTAGGGAAATGATCATATGTGTTCAAGATGCCTGAGTGAACTTAGTAAAGGTTAGGATATAATTGAAATGTTGATAATGTTATATGTGTGCTTGTACGAGATAAGTGATTGTACGAAGACCATTATATATTATATCGGGATCTAACATTTGTTGCGAACCATCGAGTATTGTATGTCTTTACACAGACCCTAGTATGGTGGAGGGATGTATTGTTATACAATTATACATATGATTGCCTATGAGCTTTACTGTATTGTTATACAATTATACATATGATTGCCTATGAGCTTTACTGTATTGTTATACAATTATACATATGATTGCCTATGAGCTTTACATGTTAGTGCCCTGGTGTGGTGTAGTTACTACTCGAACGAGCAACCTAGTGTGGTGCAGTTACCTGTTTATGCGAATTTGTTCACTAGAGTTCATCGGGGTAAATAGTTAATGAAAAGGGAAAAAATTGCAATACAGTTGTATGAATTTGGTATTCAGATGGCTAGATGTTGAAATTATTATGAGAATGCCATTGAAATGTTGATTTAAGTGAATTGAAATATTATATGTTTGAATTACTATATGGTATAGTTATATGTTAAACTCACCTTGTTGTTATGTGATTTGTCATGTTTAGGCAAACTTTGCAAAGCTAATTAGCTTCTTGTGTTTATTTGTAAGATAAGGTAAGCTTTTGTTTAATGTCTATGAACTAACTAAGTATCATATATGCTTACCCTGTTTGTTTTCCCCCGTCTTTATAAATCATTATCTCATGGAACGCATCAAGTTGGAGCTTCATCGAAGCTCACACTATCCTTTCACTGAATTGTCAGTAATTTGATCATATTGAGTTAAGGAATTGTGGAATGTATATAGTTTTCTCGATGTATATAAGTGTTTTGACATATATCTTAATGTATAAGATGTTTTGATAAACTTGATATCTTGTGATGATTTGGTGTTTTGGTTCAATTGTGAAGATGAACATATGTGCATTCCATGTTTAATGAAGTGAGGATCTTTGTTTGAGTACCTGAGATATATGAATTGGCAACGAATAAGTAGAAATGGTATCTTAGTGATAGATGAATGAGATGGAATGTAATTGTGTATTATTAATTTGAAGTATGCTTGATAAATATAGACTAACTTGGGTAGATGTTGATTACATAATACTTGTGACTTAGTTGTGCATATGTGTATTTAAATGGTGTCAAAAATGAAGTTGAAATGGCATGTCTCAAGTTGATTTAGTATAGGTATAACTTGGTATTTGGTTGATTTGTTTGATATGTTTTAATGATAAGAAAATGCTTAAGTTTAATTGATGTTTAAGTAGTGAATACCTTGTTGATTATGAATTTTGAACTAGTGTAGCATGATTTTGGCATGTTTTGATCCCATTGAATTTGGTGTTTGGTGCAAATGTTGTAGGTTTGGTTTGGAAGTATCAAATAGGTACCAAATAATTCTTTCTACCAAAAACATAGTCCACGTCTCAACGAGCAATCTTCCTCGTTGCAACATCAGCCAACAATGAGTCATGTCGCAACGTCGAGTGACCTGAGGTCATGATGTGACAAACTGTTTGGCGATGCCATGACATGAAGGAAGTGATGTCACATCGTCGGACTTGAATTTCCAAAACTTTACAATTTAGTCATATTTTATGCTCGGGTCAATAAAAGAACTTTCGTAAGATTAATTAAGCCTCAAATATGATTGTTTAACATAATATAAATGTATTTAAAATATAATTGCATATTTACAATGATTATTTCTATATAAATGACAGTTATTGCTCCGGCAATGAATGTGATATCTTGTAGTTTGGACCCGACGATTAGATCAGGCGAGGGGTGATACATATCAGAGAAGAGTTAATGTATAGTTTCCTCCCGAACTTGTCCAAAAGTATTTAGTTGGTACATGAATTTTTTTGGTCCTAGCTTGCACCTGAACTTGTATTCCGTCACCTTAGTTGGAACCTCCGCACTAGCACTGACACTTTGTGTTGACATGGCACTGATAGATAATCCGGTTGTGACATATGGCAACCTTTCAATATGCCACGAGGTGAACATAAATTTGAAAAATTAAAAAAAAAACTTTAAAAATATATGAATTGATAAAAGAGAATAATATTATTTTTCACATCAAGAATGACCTTGGATATTTGAATGTCCATATATATAAAATCATGGCGCACATTTGTCTAGATTCATTTCTTAAGTAGTTTTATTATTAGTTTTATTATTAACTAGTTAATTTTCACAAAATGAAAGAGTAGGGTAAAAGCGAATAAAGGTGTAAAGATTGGGGTTATATTTGTTATTATCCCTTATATGAAAAATGCTAAACTAAGCATTTTTCGGTAGAATTTTAAGGGAGCAGCTAACTTAATCGTTCTTCTAATGTACATGGACCGGTTTGCTCTTCTTTTTACTAGAATAACCAAAATGTAATTCGAGGCATAGTACAAGCTCTTCTATGGTACTTTTATAATATTTTGTCATATTTAAAATTTTAGACTTTTCAATAACTATACTATATTTATATTTGCGCAAGTGATTTAATATGAAACAATTAATATACTAATCTTAGACATAAAAACATCAAACAACTCAAAAAAAAAAACAATAAACAATATCACCGCCAATTTAAGCAATTTTACGGAAATTGAGTACTATACAAATTGTATAAATAAATGTGAAATTTCAATATCTTTTGAATTTAAGTTCAATCATAGGGTTATCCATCATGAAGACTTGGTTAATTTGCTTTGCACTAATTAGCATGGTTGTGGTCCAAGTTGATGCTGCTGCAGCTAGTGGTGTGTCGTACATCCACTAGGGGTCCTTGATCCTTGTAAAAGGCCTGGCGGACTGCACTCGGGGTGTCATCCTAACCCAAAAAGTGCTCCCACACAAGCTGATACCTACAACCGTGGTTGCTCGAGACACCATAGATGTCGCCAATGAGGAATGATGATTTGGAGAATAAATTATGAAACAAAAAAGTAATTGAAAGCATCGTTTGATAAAGTACTTATAATTTTTTTTCATGTACGATTTCATCAATAATTATGTTTCACAAAATAAAATTAAATATTAATACAAAAATAAAATATTATGTTTCAATAAATTTTAAAATCATATATATAATATAAAAAAGCAAAAATTAATACAAAATAGGCAAGTTTTAGGTTGAAATTAGTTGTGACTTCATAAAAGAAATTGATTGTTGATGCATACTAATTAAATTACCTTGCAAATTAATCCCACACTAATTACTTTCAATTAAATTACTTCATATATTAAATTTGAAATTATATTATTCAACCATAAGTTTTGAAGCATATTTTAGAAATTGACAAGAATTTTGGAATTATGGCTTTAACTTTTGATATTGTATTTATATTATTAACTTTGATTAGACCAATTTTAAGTATTTTTAGAATCATTTTGAACTAATCCATTGATTTTAGCTTCCTATTTAGAAAAAACTCAGTTAAAATACAATTCAACAGGAAAATCAAATAATAATGAAAACATTAACTATTTTGGAAAGAAACCATTTTAATTTTTCAAAAGTAATGCTTAGGTATTCTGTAGTAAAGTTTTTCTTCAAAATAGAAAAATTGGGTTTGATGTTATACTTTTTGCACCAAGTCAAAATTATATATTTTTATTGCCAATAAAATTCTATTTTATATGTATACTATCAATAATTTTGTGTTTTTATCATTAAAGGATACGAGAAATTATTATGATTTGTTACCCATTTTATGATAAAGCATTAAAGGTACTACACTTTTTTACCGCATCCATTTATATTTGGATGCTCAAATTATTTAAGGTTTGAAAATATTGTGATTTTAATTAAAACAAATTATCAGTAAAACTAACATTAATTGTATCAATCTCATTAATTGGAACATTCTTTTGTTGAATTAATACTTCCTAGCATCCCTGTAAAATTATACATACACACAAAAAAATCAGATTAGTTCAAGGCCAAGGTATGTCATATGATATTTCTTTTCCTTTTTTTTAACAAGCTTAACAACCATGTCTATATATCTGATTTTTTATCACTTCATTTTCCGATTTATAAACATTTTTAATAGCATTTGTGTATACCCATGTTGTCACACCAAAAAATATTGGGGTTAAATAATTAACCAAGTATTGAATTAAGCTTGATGATTAAGTAGTTAGTGCACTTTCTAAAGGTCTTAGGTTTTATTCACTCCTTTCCTATTTATTTCCTTTATTTTCAACAAACTAAGTTGAAAACCATATTAAAACAAATATTGTTTAGACTAAAAGCACAATAAGAATGGGTAATAGCCTAAACGGTTAAACATTACCTTTCCCCTTTGGATGCTTGCATTCAAGCAACCCCAAATCCCTATTTCTCTTTCATTCGGCAACAATGGTAAATTTACCATGCATCCCTTAAAAATCTGTAACCCTTAACTATTTTAGTTCTTTTTCCCTAATTACATTAGGATTATGTTTCTTTTTTCCATTCCAATTAGAAATTTTGCTCTCCTATCCCCATTTCTTCTCCCTTTTTCTTTTTCATCATCTTTTTTACAAAATATTTTCTCTCCATTGCTGAATTATTATTGTCTATCCTGAATCAAGTCAATCTCTGTTACTGAAATCGTAATCGTCATTAAAAACCCCTTAATCTTTGCCAAGAAACAGTAAATACGCCTCAAATCCTGATGTTTAATCTCGAATCCTTATAGATTTACTATCTAAAGATAATCTTGCGATCGATAAAATGAATAACCTGGGAGTACTTCCAAGAGACCTTTCAAAAGAAATATGTGGGCACTAGGTACTTGAAAACCTGCAAGCTCGAGTTTATCGAGCTGAAGCAAGGAGATAAGACCATTACAAAATATGAGGCTAAAGTTTTTAGGCTCAACAGCTATGCCTAAGGTATAGTCGCCACGAAGCAAGATAAATGTGTGAGGCCCTAAAAAGGGTAGTGCTTCGACCTTAAGATTCAGGTTACTCCACACCAAGAATGAGTGTTTGAGATTTTAGTGGAGAAAGCCAAGATCGTGGAGGAAATTAAGTAGGTGGAATGTGAAAATTGAGAGAAAAGTAAGGTCCCGGTTAAGAGAGATTTGGGTTCACTTAGTTCAAACTCACGCCCTATTAAATGAGCTAGAGAGGGTAGACCGCACTAAGGGATTTTTGTAACCAATTCAAGAGGAAATATTCCTAGTTGTACATATTGTGGAAAATATCACTTGGGCGAGTGTTGGAAAAATTTGGGTCCATGTCTAAAATGTGGGTCGACTGAGCGCAAGATTAAATAATGTCCTTATTGGATTGACCCAACACAAACTCCAACCCAATATCATGCCCAAAACCAGATAGCAGAACAGTTGCCTCTGAGGGGCCGAGGTCAAAATAAGGCCGCAAACATTTCAGTGACTGGTGCGAACCGATGTAAGGTTAGAAAATTTGCCATTGTTTATGTCATTAGCGGTCGTGAAGAGAGGGATGCATCCGATGTCATCACAAGTATTTTTACTATTCATTATGTCTCATATTTGGCCCTAATTGACTTAGAATCCACCCATTCATATTTTGCATGTAATATGTCTGATAAATTGGGTATTAGGGTAGAGGAGACCACTACTAATGTTACTGTAGTAAGTCCCTTAGGATAATCAGTTAATGTAAATGAAATCTATAAAAGATGTTTATTGGAGGTTCAACGGGTAGTGTTTCTCGTAGATCTTATGAAGTTACCTTTTGAGAAGTTTGATTTGATTCTGGGTATGGATTGGTTAGTGGAAAACCAAGTTAGCTTAAATTGTGTCTCTAAGAGGGTAACCTTGAAAACAGTGGAGGGTAGTGAAATTGATACGGTTGGGGAGCGATGAGATTATTTATCTGATGTCATTTTTACTATTGTCACCGAAAAGTTAGTTCGGAAAGTGTGTGAAGCTTATCTAGCCTATGTGATAGATGAAAATGCCAACAATTCCACTTTACATAACATCCAAACCATTAGAGAATTTCTAAATGTGTTTCCTGATGAGTTGCCAAGGTTACCTCTAGATCGTGAGCTAGAATTCAAATTTGAACTACTGTTAGAAACCGCTCTGGTGTTTATTGTTCCCTACTGCATGACACCTAAAAAGTTGCAAGAGCTAAAAATCCAACTTCAAGAACTTTTAGATCATGGGTTTATTATACCTAATGTTTCTCCATGGGGAGCTCCGATCCTATTTGTGAAAAAAAGATAGCTGCTTAAGGCTTTGTATAGATTATCGACAGTTGAACAAATTGAATGTTAAAAATAAATATCCACTACCTAGGATAGACGACCTATTTGATCAATTATGAGGTGCAACGATGTTTTCAAAGATAGATCTAAGATATAGGTACTATAAACTAAAGGTAAATGAGGTGGATGTGCTCAAAACTACATTTAAAACCCGTTATGGCCACTATGAATTCCTTGTAATTCCATTCTATTTAACCAACACTCGTGATGCCTTCATGGACCTAATGAATCAAGTGTTCCAACCATTCATTGATTAGTTCATCGTTGAGTTTATCAATGATATCTTAATCTACTCCAAAACCGAACTTAAACATGATTAACACCTTAAGAAAGTTTTACAAGTCCTCTAAGAAAAGAAGTTGTATACCAAACTAAGTAAGTGTGAATTTTGGCTTAAAGAGGTTATGTTTCTGGGTCATGTGGTATCTGTAGAGGGTATTATCCAAAGAAGATAGAGGTCATCCTAGAATGGAAACAACCCAAAAATGTTTCTGAAATATGAAGTTTCCTTGGTTTATTCGGGTACTATCTTATATTTGTTGAAGGGTTCTCTTTGATTGCCACACCCCTAACCAGGTTATTGAGGAAGGATGTTCTATTTAAGTGGGTGGATGAGAAACAATCTAGCTTTGAAAAGCTAAAAGCGGCACTGACTTAAGCTTCTGAATTAATCCAGCCCGAACCAGTGAAAGAATATGTAGTGTACAGCGATACATCATATATTGACTTTGGATGCGTGTTGATATAATGTAGTAAAGTAGTTGCCTACATGTCAAGGTAATTGAAGCAACATGAGTGCAACTACCCGGCTCATGACTTGGAGTTGGCTGTAGTAGTTTTTACACTAAAAATTTAGAGGCACTACTTGTATGGTGAGAAGTGCTAAATCTATATCGGTCATAAGAGTCTCAAGTACCTTCTCACCCAAAAAGAGTTTAACCTGAGGCAACAAAAGTTGTTAGGACTATTAAAATATTATGATTGTGTAAATGAATACCACCCCCAAAAAAAGCCAATGTTGTAGCAAACCCTCTAAGTAAAAAATAGATGATAAATTTAAAAATGATGTTTGTTAGGTTAAGTTTAGTGGTTGATGGAGGCTTGCTAGCCGAGCTACAAGTGAAACCTACCTTAACCAATGAGATCTTAATCAATAAGATTAAGGCTAAACAACCATTAGATGCATCATTGTTACCATGGATCGAGAAGGTAAAATATAGTAAA
Source organism: Gossypium arboreum (assembly GCF_025698485.1). NCBI lineage: Eukaryota > Viridiplantae > Streptophyta > Magnoliopsida > Malvales > Malvaceae > Gossypium > Gossypium arboreum. The sequence goes on along the minus strand of NC_069072.1, from coordinate 10,306,529 downwards.
ATCGAGGATTATGGGTTTAATGACGATGGTATTTTGTGCTACCGTATGAGGTATTGTGTGTCAAACGATAAGGACATAAGATAAATCATACTTTGGAAGACTTATGCTAACTCTTATGCCATGCATCCCGAAGAAAATAAGATGTATTAGGACATAAAGGAACTGTACTGTTGGTCTGGACTAGACATCTAGATTTTTTCTTCCATAATAATTCTTCGTGATACAAGACAGATTCCAATTCATCCCTAACCTGCATCTCGATATTCATAAGTCGATTAGAGTTGGGGCTTTCCAAAGCTCTCTAAATATCTGTCAATCTATTGAGAAGCTATTTTTTCCTCGATCTCGATATTAGATGTAAAGTGCAAAAGGGTCTCTGTCATGTTCCAATTAAAATTTCATTTTTCTTTGACAAAATAAAAAAAAAACCCTAATGATCAATCCACCCTTTCAAGAAATGGAATGGACATCCCTTAAAAGCATGGACCTCCAGTTTAAGAGAAAGGAAAAGGGGTCGATGATCTGACTTAATCCTCGGAACGTGAGAGACCCAACAATTGGGAAAAGACCTAACCTATTCATCATTACCAAAAGCTCGATCAGGTCTTTTAAAAACTCTACCCCTATGCCAAGTGAATGTCGAACCCCTGAATCCTAAATCATGCAAGGCAAAAGAGTCTATAAATTTTCCAAAAAAGAGGGCAACGTTTACCGCTAAAGAGTCCCCCACACTTCTCACTTTCCGACAGAATAGCATTGAAATCCTCTATTACCGTTAATGGAATTGGCCTTTTTAAGAACCAACAATTTCAAATTTTCCAAAAATATTATTACTTCATCTTATTTGGGCTACCATAAACAAAGGCTATAAAGGCACCTAGAAGCCATCCATTACTAAAAACATGAATCAGGTTAAATTAGGGATTATTTCAGATTATCTCATCCTGACTGAATCTTTCCAACCGATCTAAATTCCTCCATAAAACCCCATTGCTTTTACCCGATGAGAGTATTGAAAACTTAACTTGGCAATGACAACATTTGCTTTAAACCTACTAGTTCTCAGCTCCAATAAACTAACAATATTTGGTTTAAATTTCTGGTTTTATTCTTTAAAAGTTTGAGGGAAATTAGGCCCCGTACAGCCTTAACAATTCCAGGACATAAGAGTAAAATTTAAATCCATAAACCAGAAATTAGAGAAAGTGGACTAAACTTACTGCTTATTTGGTTGTCCTTTGACATTCTCTATCGCAAGTTGAGTCAAAATTAAATCAATCATTGAATTGACCGACTCAGCCGGAGGCACTCAAGAGCTATTCAAAACTTTGAAGCATTCCCTGGGCCACAAATGGTGATGATTGTTTTATGAAACACTAAACTAGGCTACGATCACGACAAAGGCAAGCGCACCTATCGAATGGTAGTATAGTTATGGTGAGTCCAGAATATCGTATCCACAAGGACTAAAAGTACTAGTATTAACTATCTTTCTATTATTTAGCCTAGAATAGAAGGTATTTTATTTTAATCTAAATTTAACTAAACTAATTAACTAATAAACATGACAGAAAGTGAAGAAAATTATCGAATAAACCAATAATAAAGACAATACCCAAGGAAAACATCTCAAATTTAGAAAAACAACAAGATATAAAAAAAAACCCAAATAAACTTCGAAAGAAATTTGAATGAAGATATTCAATCTTGAGGTGGATCTGCTTCTGAAACAATTCCAACGACTTCTTTCGAGTAATTTCTGCTTTCTACTCTGTGTGCCCCATTAGGTCTGCTTCTAGTGTGTTTATATAGATTTTAAAATGCTCAGAAACCCTAAAATTTGGCTTTTTCTGCCTATTTAGGAATTTGGGAGCGATATCTAGGTGGGCTGCCACATGGGCGTGTGGCCAGCCCGTGTGTCTGACACGGGCATGCGCTCTACCCGTGTGGAAGTAGTATTGGCTGTGTGGATCTTTAAATCAGCTCATTTTGTCCCTTTTTGGCCTGTTTTCTGCTCTTTTTGTTCCCCTACGCTCTCTTGAGTATAAAACATTAAATTAAAGGTTTAGGAGTATCTATATGATAAATCATCCAAAAATATGCTAGGTATAGGATTAAAATATACTACTTTTATGGTTTATCAAATATCTCCATACTTAAGCGTTTGCTTGTCCTCAAGCAAAATCCTCAACTCACAATTAAAATTAAACTTCCTCAATTCATAATTCTCATCAAGAATGTTTTATCATAATTTCACAAATAATCATATATTGATAATTCAACTAAAAGAGTACTAAATGCACAAGCAATCCAAGGCTAACATTAAAAGCATTAAAACATAGGTATTACCGCTTATCTAAATAATTACCTTTAATTCAAAAATTAACAAGAATTGATATCCTCACTAAAGATTCACTCAAATCACTCAAAGTGTTTAAGGTTCAAAAATTAAGCACTCAAGAGTCAAGCATGAAAAGTTATTACCATAAGGTTGCATGAAAATCAAATCTCCACCACTATAAAATAATGTGATACACAAATCAAAAGGTCTTTAAAGGGTTGTAACGGGGCTTGGGTTAAAGGTGTGGATAAATGCTGAAAAAGAAGATTAGAATCGAGATCGAATTGATAAATTACCTAACTAAAAAACTAAACTAATACTTAAATAATTACATCAATCAAATTTATTAAAGAAAAACATGAGCTTCTTCTCAGAATATGAAATTAACTATTTAAGCTCAAGACAAAGAACTAATAATAATCAACATATATGTATTATATTTTTTCTTTACTTTCACTTTTTTTTTGTGAATGAATGAATAATAAGAGAAAATTATACACTAAAATAAAAGAACATAGTTAGGCAATTAACCAAATCAAATCTCGACAAAAAGGGAGTCAATAGAATAGGAAAAATTCTCAATTGAATCAAAAAGTATGATGTATGGGTTAATATTAAGGATAAATTGAAAAACGGTTTGTTAGGCTCAAAGGGGGTTCACTAATGGTTAATTGTAAAGGTAGCTTTTTGTGGGGTAAATGGGTTAAAACCTAGGTGCCTTTATCATCTTAGTATATCAAATCAAAGGTGTGGTCTCGACATGTATAATCGAAGCAAGTTCTAGAATAACAATTCAATATTGACACACTCATAACCAATAATAAAGTGAGCAAGAAGAATGTATGCTCTAAAGGCTCAAAATCTCACAAAAAATGATGGTTTTTTATGTCAATCTAGCAAATTTCAACTTCAAGGTAATACCTCAATTTAGGGAAACATCCTAAAAATTTTTAATTCTGAAAAATAAACTTGTCATGCTTGATTCTCTAGTATCTTAAAGTTTAAACCATCAATGTACAAATATCTATGAATTTAATCTAAAACATATCAATGAAAATCACAAATCAATAAGAGTTCATTCTAAAAGTAATATGAGGAAATTACTTAAACAGAAGGTATAATTTAGGGATTTTCAAATAATCATATAAATAACCTCCCCACACTTAAGATGTATATTGTCCTCAATGTACAAATAAATATAAATCATAAGAGAAACAAAATATCATAAGATAGGGAGATAATTGAAATTGCCCTGAATGGTGGATGAATTTCCCAGAATAGTGAAAAACAGAATTGTAGATAAATCTAGGGGTTGTGCAAAATTCTGAGCAACTAATAAGAAAATAAACACAATGCTGAAGGAGATTAAAGGGTTACTCATTAAGAAACAACCATAATAATTAAAATAAAGTTCAAAATAGGAAAACAAAATAAACATAAAAATAAAAATAAAAATAAACATAAAGATAAATGGACTCAGTGGTATTCATCGTCAGATGCGTGCGTCGTCAGCGCTGGAGGAGAAATATGTAAATGCTGGCAGATCTACTACAAAGTTGTATCAAGCCTGTCGAACCACTCAGAACAGTACTAACGGAAACTCATGAACACCTCACAGAACACTCCTCGAGAGCTAGCAGCATAATGGATCGGTCTATGACTCGAATGTGGTGGTTGAGGTGGATCCTCGTGATAGGGAGGAACATCATCAATGAAGTCCTCTGGGTCATGCTCGACGTTAGATTGAAATAGTCTGTACTGAGTAGGGTCTACACCACATCGCCGCTTGATCATCCTTATATGGATCATGCTCGAGATGCCCTGAGGGGGCATCTGGCCAACGAGGGTAAGTGTTGATGACTGTTCCGGTGTGTCGAGAAAACCGAAGTGTCGAACAAGGCGAATGACATAATGGCCTAGACAGATGGGATCCTTCCTATGGCGATCTGTCTGGTGGTGAAAGGCAAGAGCGATAAAATAAGCTAAGTCGAATATGTGGCTGGTCACAATGCTCTAAAGATAGTATGCATCAGTAGTGCTCACAACTCCTGTGCTCTCTCTCCTACCAGTCAAAGTGTGAGCTAATAAGGCGTGGATGTATCGTAGAGTTGGAAAAAGAGATGTCGCCTTCGAGTGACTCGCTTCATAAGGTATCTGGCTAGCTATGAGATCAGTTTAACAGCATGAAGGTGAGTAATGGACGTGACGGTGGAGGTGAGGAAAGTTTGCGGCACCCATAAACCCATTGGTGTAGATGCCCAAAGCTGCACCAAAGTCAGGGACACTCATATGTCGTACCAAGCTACCAAGTCGAAATGTAATGGTACTGTGCTTGTCATGCGATGATATCATGCACTGAAGGTAAAACGTCGAGCAAAACTCCAAAGTAAGCTCCATATATGTAGGCTTGACGATATCAAAGAAACGATCCCATAGTGCTGTAGTAATGAAAGCACGAACCTCATGAGCTAGTCTGACTTGCTCTAACGCAGCCTAGTGGATGCATCGGCCCAAACCTAGTGGTCACACGCGCAAGAGCTGGAATAAGTCCTCAGGTGGGTCTGCAGAGAATCGGAGGTAAGGATGACGAACCTCGATAGAGGCGCTTAATGAGGTCGTGCCAGGACCCTTCCGCTTGTTCGAAGCGGGGACGACGACTTTGGTCTTTCCGTGTATGTTCGTCATAATAAATCTGCAATAAAATGATAATTAACGAATCAACACAGTAATAAATTTGCAATAACTAAGTTTAGCTCAGCAATTCAGACCTCGTGAAAAATAGAATGCTGTTATATAGTATAAAACTAAATAATTGATCAAATGACTAATGAATTAGCAAGAATAATATGAATAAAAGCAAAAGGAATGTGATCAGAAAGTAATGCACTATTCTGTCCAAAACTTAAAATAAGAATAATTTAAAATACTCAGTAAAACTAAGACTAGGAAAGAAATAGATAAAAAAAATAGTTATTAATAGGAACACTAAGAGTACCAGCATAGAATAAATTTAACTCTAAAAAGGCAGAATTATGCAAAACAGACATAACTAATGAATTAAACAATAAAAAGAATAATAGTAAATACAAATAAAACAAATTCAAAATAGTAATAGCAATATCCAATAATGAATAAAAAAATAAAATTAATAAGAATAATAATGGTATTAGTAATAATAATAATAAAAAGAGAGAGGCAAAAGGAGAACCCGAAAGTGGTGACCGGAGGTACGGCCAGAAGGGTGGGGCGCGCGATAGTGCGTGAGGGTGAGGAGGTGGGGTTCGTCGGATAAGGTTTGGGGACGTATGAGGGAGAGGGGGAAGGGGTTCAGTTGAGAGAAGGGTTGCGTCGTGGGGGAGAAGGGAAAGAGGAGGAAAAGAAAGAAGAAATGAGGGGAAAGGGGAAGAAAGAGATTTTCGACGAGATGGGGGGATGAGTTACGGTGGCCGAAATAGGGGATTTTAAAGGCTACGGCGGCTAGGGCTTAGGAGGGTTTGAGAAGAGGAAGACAAAAATAAAATTTTAGGGTTAGGGATTTTATGGGTGACACAGTCGTGTAATGGCCCGTGTTGGGCCACACGGTCATGTTACACACTCTTGTGGTACAAGTTCCAACCCATTTTCATCGAGGAAAGTAATAGCCCACTCGTCACATAGTCTTAGACACGCCTCTGTATCCAGGCCTTATGATTCACGTGGCCGTATTGCACGGACGTGTTCTGCATTGTTCGCTTCTTCCAAGCCCGTGTGGTATCCCACACGTCGGTGTGTTCGAACACGCGGTCGTATGCCTCGCCTGTGTAGATCTCCAACTTGTTTAAAGTATGAAAATTTAGTTCCACTTTTCACATGGCTGTAGGTAACACGGCCATGTCGCACACCCGTGTGGCCTCTTGTAGCCCATGTCTATCAATTTTTTGGTGATTTAAGCCCTGTTTCCACACAGCCATGTCACCAGGCTATGTAACTCAGTGTTTAACCCCTGTTAGAGCACACGAACTGGGACACGCCTGTGGGTCAAAAACCTGCATTTAAACACAAAAAAATAGATAAAAATAAATTAGTTAGTGGTGTTAGTGCTCGGGTTGCCTCCCGAGAAGCACTTATTTAAAGTCTGAGCAAGACTTACCTCAATTTCGCATGGTCACGGTAGATCACAGAGTCGAAACTCCTCTTTCTCGCTGTCAATTCCTTTATTTAAATAAGGTTTAAGTCGAGCACTATTTACCTTAAAAGTGTCGAAATGAGAATGGGTTACCTCGACTGTATCGTATAGAAAGACTTTGAATACTGTAAAATGAGTCGCTCCGTTTGTATTGAGCTCTGTAGTGATAATTTGAGGGTCTTTTTTATCTAACCAAACTTGGTCCCCAACCTTGAATTGATTGGTTCTCTCGTTAAGCTTATCATGGTGTTGCTTCTGCTCCTCCTTGCTATAAGTCCGCCATTCATCTAGTTCATCTATCTGTAGCATTCGTCTTTCATGGATGGTTCCATTATTAGTGCATGAACTAGAACGTGCCTCATTTATGCTTCTCGAATATGTTTCTTGCAAAGGGGATTGAACCACATGATTAGTATTATTAACCGAATTTATAAGGTAATTTTCATTACTTGATATCTCAATCGAATCACGAGCCTGAAGAGTAACTATTTCGTCACCTACACGAAGTGTGAGTTCACTTGTACCAATATTAATAATGGTCCTGGCAGTCGCTAAAAAGGGTCGCCCTACGATTAAAGGAACGCCACCTTCTTCTTCCATATCTAAAACAACAAAATCTACTGGGAATATGAATTTATCAATTTTTACTAGTACATCTTCAATGATACCCCTAAGAAATCTAATAGTTTTATCCGCTAGTTGAATACTCATCCTAGTTTGTTTGGGTTTCCCAATACCCAATTGCTTAAACATTTTATAGGGCATGATGTTAATACTTACCCCTAAGTCGGCCAAAGCATTATTAACAGCTAAACTACCAATTAAACAAGGAATAGTAAAACTCCCTGGATCTTTTAATTTATTGGGTAGTTTATTTTGTAGAATTGCTGAGGAAACTGCATTTAATTCTACATGCGACGAATCATCTATCTTCCGTTTGTTTGTCAGAAGCTCCTTTAAAAATTTAACTGAATTGGGCATCTATAAAAGAGCTTCAATAAACGATAAGTTAATATGTAATTTTTTTAAAAGGTTAAGGAATATATCGAATTGTTCATCTGTGCAGTATTTCTTTGTTGCTTTAGGGTATGGCACGCGAGGTGTATATTCTTTGCTTACCGATTTTTGCTTATTCTGGCTTTCATCCACCTTATCTTTACTTACCATGCCTTCTTGCCTTGGTTCTAGGTTGGAATCAACTAGCCCTTCGTCATCTCTAACAGTAATCACATGGTGTTGCTCTCTTGGGTTAGTCTCGATATTACTAGGCAAACTATCTTGTGGTCTTTCAGTGATCAGCTTAGCAAGCTAACCTATTTGGTTTTCGAGCACTTGAATCGACGCTTGCTAATTTTTAAGCGTTGTTTCAGTGTTTTGGAAATGTTTTTCTGACACTGAGATGAATTCCGTTAGCATCTCCTCAAGGTTCGGCTTCTTTTCCTGCTGGTAAGGTGATTGAAAGCCTGGAGAGGGTTGTGGTCTTTGATTGCCTTGACCACCCCAAGAGAAATTGGGATGGTTCCTCCAACCTGCATTGTAAGTATTATTAAAAGGGTTATTCTGAGGCCTAGAATTGTTACCCATATAGTTAACTTGTTCATTAGTATTGCTAGGGTCGTAGGCTAGGCATTCTGGATTATTCATTCCTCCTCCACTTATGTCACAGTACATCACCGGATGTACCTACGTAGAGACACATAAACTATCAATCTTTTTATTTAAAAGCTCTACCTGGTTTGATAACATGGTGACCGTGTCGAGGTTGAAAACACCAGCTGCTTTTGTCTGCTTTGTCCTCATGACTTGTCACTGATAATTATTCAGTGACATCTCTTCAATAAATTCATAAGCCTCTTCAAGTGTTTTGTTATTTAGGGTCCCGCCGGCGGCTGCATCAATTAACTGCCTAGTTGAGGGGTTCAAACCATTGTAAAAAGTTTGAACCTGTAGCCATAAAGGTAACCCATGGTGAAGGCACCTTCTTAATAAGTCCTTATACCTCTCTCATCCATCGTAAATAGTTTTTAAATCCATCTGCACAAAAGAAGAGATATCATTCCTCAACTTTGCCGTTTTAGCTGGCGAAAAATACTTTAGTAAAAACTTTTCGGTCATTTGTTCTTTAGTAGTAATGGAACCTCGTGGTAACGAGTTCAACCACTGTTTAGCTTTGTTCCTCAATGAAAAGGGAAATAACCGAAGGTGAATGACATCATCAGAAACGCCATTTATTTTGAAAGTATCATAGAACTCTAAGAAGTTGGCCAAATGAGTATTCGGGTCTTCATCCTGCAAACTATCAAACTGAACACACTATTGAATCATTTGTATAGTGTTAGGTTTCAGTTCAAAATTATTTGCAGCAATTGCAGGGCTAACAATACTCGATTTAGCCCCAGCTAGATTAAGCTTAGCATAGTCGTACATAGTACGAAGAATAGGATTCTGATTTACAGGATTTGCAGAAACCACAGGGGGTAGCGGATTATTCTGATTTTCTGTCATCTCCTCAGCATTATTGGTATCCTCCTCATGCTCTTCCTCTATATACTATAGACTTTGCCTTATTTCTCTACGACTTCTGTGAGTTGTGCTTTCAATTTCGTTGTCAAAAAGCAATGGTCCCGACGGATTTCTTCTGGTCATAAACTAAAGAAACCTACCAGAAGCAAATAAAAGATAAGTTAGTAAATTTAAATAAAAACAAAAAAAATTGCAATAAAAATAAAAATGGCCAAAGTAATAAAAATCAAGCGTTTCTAATATCTTAGTCCCCTGCAACGGCGCCAAAAACTTGATGATCGTTTTATGAAACACTAAACTAGACTACGATCACGACAAAGGCAAGCACACCTATCAAATGGTAGTATAGCTATGGTGAGTCTAGAATATCGTATCCACAAGGACTAAAAGTACTAGTATTAACTATCTTTCTATTATTTAGCCTAGAATAGAAGGGATTTTGTTTTAATCTAAATTTAATTAAACTACTTAACTAATAAACATGATAGAAAGTGAAGAAAATAATTGAATAAACCAATAATAAAGACAATAACCAAAAAAGAATCCACTTAGACTTCACTTACTATTCTGACTCTAAATCAAATAATTTATTCACTTCTCTTGATCTGTAGAAATCCCTAAATTATGTTAATATCTCTTTCGAGACTAAAAACAACTGACTCTAGGTTGATTAATTGAAATCTTTTTCTAATTAAAACCCTTATTGTCACATTAACTCGATCTATGGATTCCCTTATTAGATTTGACTCTAATCTGGCAGATTTATGTCGTCCTATTTCTAGAGTTGCATGCAAATCCGCTTAATTATGGTAGATCTACTCTTAAATAGGGACTTTTGCTCCTCTGAATAAGTACATCAACTTGAATTAATATCCTGAAAATATTAGATCAAGAATTAAGAACACATAATTAAGAACAAGAACAAGTATTTTTCATTAAATTCAGAACATTAAATAATAAAATCCGCCATAGGTTTCATCCTCCCTAGGTATTTAGGGAGTTTAGTTCATAATGTGAAAGGAAAACATCTCAAATTTAGAAAAACAACAAGACATAAAAAAAACCCAAATAAACTTCAAAAAAAATTTGAAAAATCTTCAATCTTGAGGTGGATCTGCTTCTGAAACGATTCCAACAACTTCCTTCGAGTAATTTCTGCTTTCTGCTCTGTGTGCCCCCTTAGATCTACTTCTAGTGTGTTTATATAGACTTTAGAATGCTCAAAAACCCTAAAATTTGGCTTTTTCCACGTATTTAGGAATTAGGGAGCGATATCGACACGGGCTGCCATATGGGCGTGTGGCTAGCCCATGTGAGATGTGCTCTGCCCGTGTGGAAGTATTATTGGCCGTGTGGATCTTTAAATCAGCCCGTTTTGTCCGTTTTTGGCCCATTTTTTGTTCTTTTTGTTCCTCTATGCTCTCCTGAGTATAAAACATGAAATTAAAGGTTTAGGAGCATTTGGTTCACTAAATTATATGAAAAATCATCCAAAAATATGCTAGGAATGGGATTCAAATATGTTACTTTTATGGTTTATCAAATGGTATTACTAATTTTCTTCCCATGTCGACTATTACCCACTTTTACAAAACTGTCATTTCCACTTGGAAGCAAACAAACAATCCTAAAAGAAGCGTCACTATTGCCAGCCATGGAAACGTCTAGATTCGGACTTTGATTTTCTTTCAACACCACCGTACTACATTTCTTCTTATCAAGCAAGCCCTCTTTGACCACCATCTTCGTATCAATAGGGCCCTCAAAAATTGGATTAAAATGAGATAAGTTCACATTAGGAGAACTGGACAAAGAACCCTTACCATTTACATTGCTATCAACCTCCATTCAAAGATTCTTCCCATCACCAGCAGCAGGATATAATAAATCTATCCATAATTCAAACGGGTTACATCCAAAGGATTTAACCCATCAGAAATCATTTCACCTAAAGTAACTAAACATTCACCTTGAATACAAGTTGGATCAGAAAGAATTATTCTCCTAAGCCCAGACTCCTGAACAGGCCTCTTACCTTAGTTAATAGGCTTCAAACCTAGCCCAATTTTCTTGCCCATAAAAACATTCTCATGCCTTCTATCGTCTGATGCTTCTTTCCTCTAATCGTCACGATTGTCCCCAATCCTATTAATGTCGTTACTTCCTTTATTTTAATAGAAAACACGTTGAAACGAGATCCCAAAGATTATGACCTGAGTCATAAAGCCTAATTTCAGACCCATGAATGTAATGGGCTCACACTACTATAATAGGTCAATTTTATCTGGCCCAAAATCAAACCAAATAAATAAAACAACAAAACAAAAATAATAATAAAGTCCATTTATAGAAGCCCAAATACAAAAAAAAACACTAAAAGCCCAAAAGCCACTATCTAAACCTAAAACAAAGAACCCTAATTCCTCTAAGCCTCCAGTTGCTGCCACTCCTTTGCCTTTGCCACATCAGCAGGCAGGCCGCCCGAGGTCTGTCCTTCTTTCACTAAAATGGCTAGGCGTGGTTTCCATCGCCATTGACCTTGCTACAGAAACTTGCAAAAAAGAAAAGAAAAAAACAAAATGCAGAAGTAGAAGCAAAAGCAAAACAACAGAGGCAAAGAAAGAAAAATTAAAATAATATATTGTATATTCAATGCGACTATAATGCCACAACCACCATATGTATTTTTTTACACATGAAGAAATTTAACAGAGAATCCAAAATTTAAAAAAAAAAATTGTTCTTTTTATTTTCAATCTGCTATTCTTTTTTTACTACTTTATTTTCATTTTATATCCATTGCAATTTCATCACCCAACTTTTAAGACACTTTCGTTTTAATCACCCAAACATTAAATTTCTAGTGGCAGTTAATTGTACATGCCTAAACCTGTTCATGGGTCAGGCTGCCCAAAAATCCGTTCAAAATTTGGGAGAGTTTGGGCAAAAATATTTGGCCCAAAAATAGTTTGGGTAAAAAAATTAAGCTCGTTTAAGATATGGGTCGAGTTCAGGTTTAAGTATTAAAGGTTCGAGCCTAGCCCGACTCGACCCATTTTTAAGTTAGTAATGTTTTATGTTATGTTATTTTATATATTATGTAATTTATTACACATAAAAATTAAATCTATAGTAGTATATATAATATTACTAGTATGATGTAAATATTAAAAAAGGTTAAGGAGGCTATCTGAGTGAAGCCGAAAAATTTTTAGGGGGCGGATGAAATTTTAATTTTTATAGTTTATATTTTTATAATTTGTAAAGGATTAAATTGAATTTTATAATTTTAAGGGGCCAAAGTGTAATTTTACCTTTACTAATTTAAAATTTTTAAAAAAATTTAAGGGCCTAAAATAAAATTTTCCATTTTAGGGGGGGCGGATGATGCCCCAGCTACGCCCCTGAGGCTATATATAAAATTTTAATAAATAAAAATTATATAAAATTATTAAATATAATATAAATATATATTTTAAAAAAATTAAACTAATATGAGCGAGGCTTAAAATAGGCTTGGGTTAACTATTTACAAATATAGACATGTTTGGGAAAAAAATTTTGCCTATATTTCGGGTCGGGTTTGGGTGAACATAAAGTGTTTTAATATCATATGTAGGCCCAACCCAAACCCAACTTGACCCGACCCATGAACACCTCTATACACTCCACATCATGTTTACACTTTCATTTTAGTCATTCAACTTGCAGATCAGTTTCATTTTGGTCAACCTAAAAATTTATTTTTAAAGTATTGATCGGGTAAAAAAATAATGATTAAAGTGGAAAAACAATAGAAATTAAAATAATGTATTAAAATTATCAAAAAGTGTACTTGTTTACATTCTTGTTGAAAGTTCTAAACTATCCTTAAGGATTAAAATTTTAAATTTCAAAACATCAAAAACAATTAAATAAATGACTTTTATGTAAAAAAAAAGCACTTTAATATGCAAAAAAAAATTAATTAAACCCCTTGTATTAAATTCAAACCCAATTAAGTCCCTGTCATTAATTAAAATAGTCAATTAAGCCCCTCCGTTAATAATTTCCGTCATTAATCATATTGACTATTAAAATAAATTGGCGAACCATTTATGTGGTGACATGTGGCAACTTTTGGTTTAATCTAAATTATATTTTTATAATTTTATAAATTTATATGAATTTTAATTTTTAATAAATTTAATATTTTTTCTTATTTTTATTTTTAAATAATTATTATGATTTTTAATCATTTTATTGGGAAAATATTAGATTAAACTTGAAGTTGCCATGAGTCACCATCGATTGGCCCATCAATTTATTTTAACTACCAATGAGGTCAATAATGGAAATTGTTTACGAAGGGTAAATTGATTATTTCATTTAATAATAGTGGTTTAATTGATCATTTTAGTTAACAAGATGAGTGAATTTAATATAGGGGCTTAATTGATTTTTCACATTTTCTTTGGAGCTTTTTGATATATAAGCCTGAATAATTTTTTTTAAAAAACTATCCCTTAGTAGTTGATTTGTTAGTATAATATTGAAATTAATTAATTTAATCTCCTTCTAAAATTTAAAATTTTATTTTATGTTTTCAAATTAAAATCAATTAAGTAACTCAACTTTAGCAATTGTCTAACAAACCCAAAAATCATTTGATTATATGATATTGAATTGTTCATGTTAAGCCAAAAGTAAAAATAAAAAATATAATTAATTTTAGGCTAAAGTACTAAAAAAGCCCCTTGAAAAAAATTTGAAAATCAATTATGCCCTTGGTTGAAAAGTGCAATCAATTTGACCCTTAATCAAAAAATAACAATCAATTGGACCCTCCGAATTGTCATTTCCATTATTTTTACAACTTTTATACTTTCAATAAGTTTTATAACTTTTTATTAATTTTATGGATTTTTATCAATCTAATTATTTTTATATAATTTTCTATCCTTTCTAATTTTTATAATATTTATTTAATATTTTCATTATTTCATAACATATTAATAATATTTTATAAAATTTAATAGTATCATTTTTAAAATTTAATGATTTTTGATCATTTTGATAGATGTTCTATAATTTTTTTAAAATTATAATATTTTAATAAATTGTAGCTAAAATTTTTATAATATATTTTTCATTTTAGTCATTTTATATAATTTTCTATAATTTCTACAATATTTTTAAAAATTTTATAATTTCTTGAGAATTTTATATAATCCCTAAAATCAATTAAGCCCTTCACGTCAATATTTTCCACCTCAACCGCCATGTTAGATGCCATGTCACCGTCGTGTCACTTGCCACATCATTCGCCACGTCAACATTTAACAGTTAGTCAAAGGCCTTAACGGAAATGACAATTCAGAGGGCCCAATTGATTGTTATTTTTGGATTAAAGATTCTATTAGAATTAAATGACCGAATCCTTATTTAAATAAAATACGGTGGTAAAATAAAATAAAAGAAGAATCCATATAGAATTACACTTCTTTTATTTTATTTTAGAATAAGGTTTTTAAACCTTATTAAATTCCATCTATTTTATATTGATTAGAATAAGGTGTTTTAGTATTACTAGAATATGGCTTTACAAGCCTATAAATAGATATAGTCTATTCTTTTTGTAATAATTAGAATTCGATATAGTAAATTTTCTTCTCTTCTACCCGTAGTTTTTTACCGAAAGAGTTTCCACATAAAATCTGTGTGTTTCTTTATTTATTTTTTTTCACAAATTTGGTATCCGAGCTTCCGTGTTGTTCATCTCAATCATGGTAATGGCGTCTTTGAAGTATGAAATTCCGCTGTTGGATCACAACACCAGATTTGCATTGTGACAGATTAAGATGCAAGCAGTTCTTGCGCAGATGGATTTGGAGGATGTCTTGCTAGGGATAGATAAGATGCCTTTGACATTAACAGATGAAGAGAAGAAGCATAAGGATCGAAAAGCGTTAACACAATTACATCTGCATTTGTCTAACGAAATTTTACAAAATGTGATGAAAGAGAAGACCGCCGTTGCATTATGGAAGAGGCTAGAACAAATATGTATGTCGAAAACTCTAAAAAGCAAGTTGCATATGAAGCAGTGTCTTTATCTCATTATTTGGAGGAAGGTGCGTCTATACACGAACACTTAATAGTGTTTAAAGAAATTCTCTCAAACTTGGAGGCCATGGAGGTTCAGTATGATAAGGAAGATCTAGGGTTGATTCTACTTTGTTCATTGCCCCCGTCTTATTCAACCTTTAGAGACACGATTTTATATAGCCTCGAGTCTCTCCCAGTTGAGAAGGTTTATGATTCTTTGACCTCATATGATAAAATGAAGCACCTTATGGTTAAACCTGACTCTCAGGGAGAGGGTCTCATTGTTCGTGGGAGACAAGATTGGAAAGCTGATGATGATCGTGGAAGGACACAGGAACAGAATCCTCGTGGTAAATCTAAGGGTAGATCGAAGTCTTCAAACAAAGGTAAAACTTGTAACTTCTGCAAGAAGAAAGGGCACATTAAATCTGAGTGTTATAAGCTATAGAACAAGATTAAAAGGGAGGCTGCGAATCAAAAGGGAAAACAACCAAAAAATTCTGGTTAAGCTGATGTAGTAGAAGACTACAGCGATGGTGAACTTCTAGTTGCTTCTGTCAATGATTCTAAAGTAAGCGAGGAATGGATACTTGATTCAGGCTACACCTTCCACATGAGTCCTAATCAGGATTGGTTTAAAACTTACAAAACAATGTCTGAAGGTGTTGTTTTAATGAGAAATAATGCTTCGTGTAAAATCGTAGGTGTTGGAACAATTAAAGTTAAGATATTTGATAGAGTTGTCAAAACACTTAGTGACGTACGACATGTTCCAGAATTGAAAAGAAATTTAATTTCGTTGAGTACTCTTGATTCAAAAGGGTACAGATACACAACTGAAAGTGGAGTTTTAAAGATTTCCAAAGGTTCTCTTGTTGTGATGAAAGGCGAGAAAGACCGCCAAGTTATATGTTTTGCGTGGTTCTATCATATCGGTGATGCAAATTGTCGCTTCCTCTTCCTTGTCAGATGATGATGTTACGAAACTTTAGCATATGCGACTAGGGCATATGAGTGAGAATGGCATGAAAGAATTGAGCAAAAGAGGACTTCTTGATGGGTAAGGAATTTGCAAACTGAATTTCTATGAGCACTGTATTTTTGGGAAGCAAAAGGAGTTAGATTCACCAGAGGAATCCATAACATGAAAGGAACGTTGGAGTATATTCATTCTGATCTGCGGGGACCATCCAGAGTGCCTTCTAGAGGTGGAGCTAATTATAGGCTAACCTTTATTGATAATTTTTCCAGAAAAGTTTGGGCGTTCTTCCTGAAGCAGAAAAGTGATGTGTTTTCTACATTTAAGTCTTGGAAAATTATAATTGAAAAACAGACGGAAACACAAATAAAATACATCCGTATAGACAATAGCTTGGAGTTCTGTTCTGATGAGTTTAGTAGATTGTGCAAGTCAGAAGGGATCGTGAGACACTTGATAGTTCGCCATACTCTACAGCAAAATGGGGTTGTAGAATGAATTAACAGAACAATCATGGAGAAGGTTCGATGAATGTTGTCAAATGCCAACTTACTAAAGTCATTTTGGGCCGAAGCAGCCTCTACTGAATGTTTTTTTATCAATCGATCTTCATCCATTGCCATTGAGAAAAAGACTCCACAAGAGGTATGGTATGGTAATCCTGCTAATTATTCTGACTTAAAGATCTTTGGGTGTCCTACGTATGCTCATGTTGATAATGGAAAATTGGAACCGAGATCCATTAAATATGTTTTTCTTGGTTATAAAGCTGGTGTAAAAGGGTATAAGTTATGGTGTCCTGAAAATAGAAAGTTGTGATTAGCAGAGATGTTATTTTTGATGAAACTGCTATGCTGCCTAACTTATCTCTTAAAGACTCTTCCCATAAAGAAAATCAAAAGCAGGTGGAGCATCAGATTAATACAGAGTCGACTCCTCAAGCCAGTACAAAAATTGAGAATAGAGTTGTTTCTTCACCTCAATACTCTATCGCCAAAAACAGAACTAGAAGAGAAATTAAACCTCCAAAGAATGCTGAGGCTGATCTAGTTGCTTATGCTTTAAATGTGGCTGAAGATATAGATGCGAATCAAGAGTCATCTAATTATTCTGAGGCAGTTAGTTGTGAAGACTCAGAAAAATAGATGTTTGCTATGCAAGAGGAGATAGAATCACTCCACAAAAATAGAACATGGGATCTTGTGAAACTTCCTAAAGGTAAAAAAGTTGTTCGTTGTAAATGGGTGTTTAAAAAGAAAGAAATGACTCTAGGAGTTGAAGAACCCAGATATAAAGCAAAGCTTGTTGTAAAGGGTTATAGTCAAATTCCAGGAGTGGATATCACAGGTGTGTTCTCCCCAGTTGTTAAACATAGTTTGATTCGAGCTTTGCTTAGTATTATGGCCATGCATGATTTGGAGCTTGAGCAGTTAGATGTAAAAACTGTATTTTTGCATGAAGAACTTAAGGAGGATATTTACATGCAACAACCAGAGGGTTTTACAGTCTCAGAAAAAGAGGACTATGTTTGTTTGCTGAAAAAGTCCCTTTACGGTTTGAAACAGTCACCAAGACAGTGGTACAAGAGGTTTGATTCCTTTATGACTTCCCATGATTTCAAAAGAAGTAGTTTTGACAATTTTGTTTACTTTAAGAAAAACAGTGATGGCTCTTTTGTGTATCTACTTCTTTATGTTGATAACATGTTGATAGCTGCAAAAGATAAAGGAGAGATAAGAAAGGTCAAAACCCAACTAAGTGAAGAATTTGAGATGAAAGATTTAGGACCAGCAAAGAAGATACTTGGAATGGAGATTCTCAGAGATAGAAAAGCAAGAAAATTTTACGTAAGTCAGAAGGGGTACATTGAGAAAGTTCTTTGCAGATTCAAAATGCAGAGTGCTAAGCCTGTTAGTACTCCTTTAGCAGCCCATTTCAGACTTCATCGGCTTTGTCTCCACAATCAGATGATGAGATTGAGTACATGTCACATGTTCCATACTCTAGTGCAGTGGGATCTCTCATGTATGCTATGGTTTGTTCACGTCCAGATTTATCATATGCAGTTAGTGTAGTTAAAAAATATATGGCGAATCCCTGTATAGAACATTGGAAAGCAGTTTAGTGGATTTTAAGATATTTACGAGGTACTGCTGATGTTTGCTTACAGTTTGGAAGAACTAGAGATGGATTAATTGGGTATGTTGATGCTGATTTTGCTGGAGACCTTGATAGAAGAAGATCTCTCACAGGTTATGTCTTTACAACCGGAGGTTATGTAACTAGTTGGAAAACCACTTTGCAAACTACAGTCACTTTGTCTACCACTGAAGCTGAGTACATGGCGATTACTGAGGCTTGTAAAGAAGCTATTTAGTTGAAGGGACTATTTAGTGAACTTAATGAAGACCTTCAAATCAGCACAGTATTTTGTGACAGTCAGAGTGTCATCTTTCTTACAAAACATCAAATGTTTCATGAGAGAACAAAACACATTGATGTCCGGTATCATTTTGTTCGTGATATTATTACTCGTGGTGATATTGTTGTGAGCAAAATTAGTACTAATGAAAATCCTGCAGATATGAAGACTAAGCTACTTCCTATAACCAAGTTTGAGCATTGCTTAGACTTGGTTGGTGTTCATTGTTGAAGTTAAACCCTGAAGAGGTTTTATGGAAGAGGTGGAGAACTTGTTCGTTCAGAGTTCGCGATGAAGAATTTGTTCATTGAGAATTCGTGTCAATGTAGAGACTGTTAGAATTAAGTGACCCGAATGCTTATTTAAATAAAATACAGTGGTAAAATAAAATAAAAGAAGAATCCATATAGAATTACACTTTTTGTATTTTGTTTTAGAATAATGTTTTTTAAACCTTATTAAATTTCATCTATTTGATATTGATTAGAATAAGGCGTTTTAGTCTTACTAGAATATGGCTTTACAAGCCTATAAATAGACATAGTCTATTCCTCTTGTAATAATTCGAATTTGAAATAGTAAATTTTCTTCTCTTCTGCCCGTGATTTTTTCCCGAAAGGGTTTCCACGTAAAAATCTGTGTATTTCTTTATTTTATTTTTTTTTCAGATATTCATTTGATAGCACTTTTCAACAAAAAACCTCAATTGATTCTCGAATTATTTTTTATGGACTTTTTTTAGTATTTCCTCATTGAGTGATGGCTTACCATCCGCTAATTATCATTCGCTAATTAAAACAACAAAACATTATATTACTATTATAAATCCTGGTTTAATCTTATCTATCAAACATGGTTCATCTGTAAAAGATATTTATGGGTCAGAGATAATTACGTATATTTCTATTATAAATCCTAGTTTGAACATAGAAGCATGGAAATGAAGATCTCAGAGTATAAAGATCGTATTATTATACTGATTATTATTGGGACTACTTTCGGTTTTCCTCTTCTATTATGGAGTGCATTATTGATATTGAGGTATTATTCTATCTATATGGTTGAAACATTATAGCATTATGGTTTGTAATCTATCTGATGGTTGCGGTTTTGGTAGAGTTCAAAGCTTTGACGTTAATAATTGAAATAGCCTTATAATATATAATCCCTCTCTAGTTCTCGTGATAAGGGTTGACGTCTGTAAAAGTGTAGATAGTGGAAGATTGAGCTCAAATTTATACATTAGTTTTCATTCCTCAGGTAATCCTGAATTATGTCAACAAGTCAATAACGAGATTTCATAATTCATTTTAGTTAATTCAGTTTGTGGTAATTTTCGGTTGGTATTCCAAGAGAATTATGATATATGGTATATCTGAATTGTCTTGACAACAAGAAGAAGGGATTATTCTAAAAAGTTATTACCTGATAGATAAAATTGATTCAATTATTCTAATCAGAGTGGGTTATTCATTTGAAAGGTTAATTGAGTTATACGCATTTGAGTCTATCCTCAGGTCTGAAAATAATTTTTTACGCATTCACTAGTAAATTGACGAACCGTCAGAATGAGGGATTCATATTCTACTAGACAGAATACAGAAATATATCTATTAGATTAGATATAATTGGGAAAGGGTATTATGGATTATAGTTGTCCTGATAGTTGAAGCTATTGCGCTTGTATTAAACAATATTGCATAACGCTTTTCATATAAGCAGAAATAGATATAAATTGAAAGATTTCAGATGCAGACATGCCAGAAGCATTAGTTAAAGTTTGATAATTTGGGTTTCTCGGTTATGGTTTGGCGGAAGATTATTGGGAATTTCTCGATAATTATGTTATTAATGATAAAGATGTGATAGGAGAATATCATGACCGTTCAGTTAAATTTAGTAAATGTAAAAATGTCAAAGGATTTCCCGCTAGCATTTTACGGAATAATTGTTCTTTGGTATGGAGATCACTCTCGAAAATTGGCATGATGTTAGTGGGAAAAGGAAGAACTGTATGCTTTTGGTCTAAACACAGGTGGAAATTGAAAGTGGAATGAATTTGCAAGTTACTTTAGCTGGTCAAACATCCTACAAATTGTAATCATTCAACCACCATTAAGCTACCAATAAGTTTGTGGATAAACCACAAGTATTTGCAAGTTAATACGCTGTCCGTAGGTTGTAATGTAACCACTCCAACCTGGCCTAAACAATAGACCTGAGCCGAAGGGGTCACACTAATCACCACAATGATCCTGTCTTTTTCAAATCTACTCTCAATTCTAAACTTGCATTATAATAGTGAATAGCTCATATTAATCAATTAAAAACTAACATTAACTCAACAACAGAAAATAAATAAATTAACATTCTAAAATCATTATTAATAAATAATGTTAAGTATAAATCATTCCATCTATATAAAGTCTTATTAATAACATGCATCCTAATTAATGTAATTGAAAGTATTTGGCTCATACCACGATTTTTAATAAAATGAAATGATAATCATAATAATAATAACTCTTTGGAGAAAACAAGCCGAGACCCTCCGTATGTTGAGTCCGCGTCCTAGTCTATTAGGTTATTTAAAAAGAAGGAAAATAAGGGGAGTAAGTTATAGAAGCTTAATGTGAGTCCCTTTACAATAAACCAATTCAATTTTCGAATATGTATAGTAATATCCAACAAATCCTTATTTAAAACAAATCATTAATTTTTGGGATATTAAAAATTCTAACCCCCCCTAATTTGGGATGTTATAGTGAATGCACAATGTGTTTGCAAATAAAAGCTGCTAGTAAGTTTGTAGACAAACCACTAGTGTTTGTAGATTATTAAACTATCAGTACTTCCTCCTTTTAGTCGTCCCACCCCATGCAATGCAGTATGACATGCTAGTAATAATATAATACAAAAACAATAGACATGCTTAACATGTATTCAGTTCAACTATAGAAGTAGGCATGCTTAACATGTATTCAATTCAACAGTAACAATAGACATGTTTAACATGCATCTGGTTTAACATGCATCTAATTCAACACTGACAATATACGTGCAACCAATAAAATAGTGTTAAGAATAACAATATCAATATATCAGAAAGACAATAACAATAGACATGATATATACACATATCATCATTAATCACTAGCAGTTCAATCATTTAGTCACAATTTCTAGCATGCTCATAATATCAAGGACTCAATCGTGTGAATAAAATTTCTAAAAATAGCCCGAGGTTCATACAGGGACTAAACTAAATAATTCACAAAATTATGGGCAAAAATTTAAATCAGAGGTCACACGATCATGTGAGAGGCTATAGAGCGTGTGGAAGGGTTACATAACCCTGTTGCCAGGTCATGTAACAAACTGTGGTTGTGTGGCAATTGCAAAATTAACCTACAAGAGGGACACGACCATGTTGCAGGTCGTGTGAAAAGTTATTGGTCATGTGAGATTCAAACTAGCTTCAGGTTTGCAGGGCACATGGCCATGTGAAGGGTTGTATAGTCCACCCATATGAGAGACCGTATGGCCCTATTCCTAGTCATGATTTGTCCCGATTCGCTTGTAAGAGAACACACCTTTCATCAGGATCCCAATTGACATTCCTCATGATCAAATTTGATTTGACACACCTAAAACAAGTCTTTCAAATGACGTTATACATGAGTTAACATTGGATATCAAGATTCAACAAGATCGATGGAAGATTTCGGTAAGAATCGCAAAAGATTGTGATCAAATTAAAAGATTAATGTGGATCGATGCTATTGCGAAATTTACGAGCTCTACAAATTGAAACAAGTGTATTTACCAAACTTGGATAAAAATAATTAGATGCTATCAATGGTGTAATCGATAATTGGGAGGGAAAATTATTTGAACGGGATTGATTTTGATTCAAGAAGCAAAAATAATTTCAGCAATAGAAAGAAATTATGATGCAAATAAGAGGATGGAAAAGAAATAGAGAAAATAAGGTAAAATTTTGTTTGAATTGGAAAAAAGAACAAAAATTCAATTGTAATTAGGAAAAGAGGGACTAAATACCTAGGGTTTTCAAACCCTATAGGCGGCATGGTAATTTACCCTATGTTTTCGAATAAAATAAAAAGAATGCATTTTGGGGATGGAATGGATTAAACTTAAGTATGAAAGGGGGAGAATAAACATGTTAACCATTAGGTCTAAGCCTATTTCTTATTTAGTTTTTACTCCAAATAATATTTATTTTAGTATGTTTTTTATCCTAATTTGCTGAAAATTAAAGAAAAAGAAATGGGAGAGAAGTGGTTTGTACTTAAGACTTGGAGTGCACTAACTACTTAACCATCAAGTCTAATTCATTTATTGATTAATTATTTTAATTAACCCCCTATATTTTGGGACATGACACAAACTACATGAGTGAACCAAGAAATTCTAATTGAAATATAAAATTCAATTGTGTTGAAATAAAATATTAATAGTTTTACAAATTTTAATGATCAAATTGTAAAAATTTTCAAATTAGGTGACTTAACTACAAATTTTAAAAATAAAATGACCGAAAGTGTAACTATTTAAAACACATTTTAAAAAGTTCTTAATGATACTTGGAAATAAGACATGATTATTTCAATAGTATATACAACGTGTTTATTTTTCTTTTGATAGAATATAACATGTTTCAATATATATAAAACACATTATTTAAATATTTGAAAGTTTAAATTAAAATTTTAATGGGGAATTTTATATATATATCAAAATATTAAATACATTTTAAATTTAAATATTTTAAAAATAGTTTAGTCAATCATTTTAATTATATCAAAAAATTTAAATATATATTTTAAATTTCATATTTTAAAAGGTTATTTTAGTCAATTACTTTTAACAATTTTAGAGTTGAATCTTATATGTTAGAAGATAGTTTTTTTACAGAGGGAGTTTATTTTAACTAGTGCTTTAATTTATTTTCCTTAAAATTATAATATTAAAATACAAAAAATATCTTTTATAATAATATTTGAATTTTTAAAAGAAAAATTTTAAGTGTTTTCTAACTGAGTTTTATAATAGCATTGATTTTTTATAATATATTAAAAAAACTCTTGTAACAAATTTTTTCTTTTAGAAAATTTGGTTTTCAATTCTCTTCTTAACTAATTGATCTTTAGCCCCATTACAAGAAAAATGATTTTTTTTGTGATGTTTTAAAGCGTCACAAAAACCACACAAAAAAATCATACAAAGATAGTTTTTGAGTTTACATGACGTTTTGGGCAAAACATAAAAAACGTCATACGTGAATCGTAACTAAAGGTCTTTGTGATGCTTTAAAAATGTCACAAAAGTGCTCTTTGTGACAATTTTAAACGTCACAAAAAGTCACAAATCTCACTATAAGTATTATATTATCTTGCTTTTATAATGTCATTTGATTATTTATTGTAATGCCTTAGTAATTTAGTGATTAGTGAGGATACAATTGGCATATCATAGGGGTCATTAGCACGCCTATGTTAGAAGATGTGGTTTTAAACTGTGGTTAAAAGGTGCCTTCAGGCGTAGTACTTATGTGCGTTATGAATCCATTTCTAGGGTGTTCGAATGGATGCACTTCTAGGGCAGTGACTTAGGATGATCGGTTGGGATCCCATGTATCTGAATTTTGTCTTGCTAATGTTTATTAATGGTAAAATGAATTAAAATTTTGATAATAAAATTTTATTATAAACATAAAACTCAATTTGTGAAATAAAATGATAAGCATTAAGGGTGGAGACTCGTAAGTAACGAAATGTGATATGAACGATGTGTTAAAAGACTTGGCTAAAGAGGAAATGAAATGACTGTTTAACATTTACTAACTTATGCATAAATATAAATGAGTCGTGTAATTGAAACTACTAGAGCTAAGTGGCTAAATTATAAAAATTATGAATAACTCAGATAATAGGGTTGTAGTTATAATGTTATAAAGGAAAGTTTGCTTTAAGAGAAAAAAGATCATAATTGGAACCACTCTAGTTATGTATTGAGAATAAATAAAAAGAACTAACCCAAAGTGGCTTGAGTACTAATGTTGTGCTAAAAAGGAATATGGAATGAAGTTCCCTTAACATATGATTTTGAGTGAACCCTTGCATAAAATTTATAAACGACTCAAACTAATAATGGTTGGGCAAGTTAGGCTAATCTTTGAGTACTTACTAAGCTCCCTGAGCTTGCCATGTTAGTTAAATTAAACGCGTAGGTGAAAACCTTCCCGTGGAGTTGGAACTAAAGGCATGGAAGCATCACATCACCACTTGAAGAGTGTATAGGTTGAACCATTAATTTTGTGTTAATGATGGCATGTACATAAAGCCTAGACCCTTGGAGTGTTTGTAATTATTTGAGCTATGTTGACAAGTAACAAATGTATTAGAATTGGACTATTTATAAATAATATTTTGATATTTGAGTTTGTTGAGCATGTTCTTATGTTGAATGTTGTTTAAAAATATCATTTGAATGTGTTTGAATAGATTGTAAAAATTATGGATATGTTATGAAAGTGTTTAGGTATGTTTTTGAGTGTTTTTGGACTAAGTTTCAACTTCAAGAGCCCAAGGTTCAATATCGTTATTATAGGTATCGTGTAACAACCTAATTTTTAGTGGTATTTGAAACAGTGATTCGAGATCACTAAATCCGACGAGTAAGTTTGAAAATTTAATAAATTATGTTTATGAGTCAAATGTGATTTTAGAAATATTTTTGAATTAGTGAATTTTGTGAATTAAAAGAATTTATTAGGTAAATTGGGTCGAAAACGAGGTACCGAGACCTCGATTTCATAAACCAAGCCGTAAATATGTTTATAAATATTGACGAAGTATTAGTGAGTTAGTATTTTGTTAGAAAATTTTAACGTTTTGATAGTTAATTAATTAAAAAGGACTAAATTAAAAAAGGTGCAAAACTTGCTAAAATGATTAAATAGCTGAAGTGTTAAATGAAAGAGGACTTAAGAGGCAAATTAGCCCAAAAATGATAGCTTGGGCGGCATGGGCTGAGAAAAATCACAGAAATCAGGTGAAATAAGGGTAAAATTGAAAAAATTAAAAAAGTTAACTTACAAACGAAATAAAAAGAGAATTCTAGAGAATTTTTCATAATTCTCAGCCAAAAACACCAAGAGCTCAAAGAAAGTCGTGGAAAAGAGAAAATAGTCGATTAGTCCCTGAATTTTCTACAACTTCTGCAAACTATTCTAGGTAAGTTCATATGGTTGAATTTTTGTGATTATTTGTTAAAATAGAAATGATACAATGTATTATTTCATATGTTTGTTATTAAATTATGATTATTAAAAAATATGCGATTGGATTGAAAGTTCAAATTGAGTAAAACGCAGGATTGAGTATGATTGTTCCGTATTACAAGATGAATTGACGGATAAGACCATGGTAAGACCATGGCAAAGCGTTAAATGTAAGACCATAACTGGGCTATGGCATTTCAGTGAAAAGACCCTAACTAGGTTATCGCATCGTGAACGTAAGACCATGGTTAGACTATAACAGTATTTGTACAAGTGTAAGACCATAGCTAGGCTATGGCATCTTGATGATAAGACCATAATTGTGTTATGGCACTACGAGTGTAAGACCATGCGGGGCCATGGCAATACACGTGTAAGACCATAGTTGGATTATGGCATCAAGTAAACAATGTACTCAAATCAGTAGGACGTTCTCTAACTTGACAAAGATTGGTAATTGTTATATGGATTAAGTGATAGAATTTAAGTAGTCATTGGTTTCAAGCTCAATCAAGTGAATTCATCATTTGAAATTGTGAATGGCAGGGAATATTAGTGAAATAATTGTTTAATGATTTGTTATAGCATGTTCAGTAAGATTTACATTCAAAACCTATGAACTTACTAAGCTTCTATAAGCTTACTCTTGTGCGTTTAATGTTCCTTGTAGATTAACGTTAGTTCTTAGGATCGGATCAACACATCGGCTCACAATATCCAGATTTCTCTGATAGATTTTGTAATATAACCTATGGTTTATATGGCATGTATAGGATTAGTATAGATAAGAGTTAAACTTAAAATATGGTTGTGAATGATACATATATGTATGTTTGTATACACATACTTAGTAGTTGATTTTGGCATAACTATGAATGAGGTTACTTCGGTAAGTTCTGGATAAATGAGTTTTATGATGATATATTTTGTATAAATTATGATTTTTGACTTGCATTGGTTGCCTGTTTAGGATATATTGGTATATGAGAGTGTTCTGTGTAGGTTGATTTTGTAAAGGGTAAGAAAAGTGACCTTAAAATGGCCTATTTTCATCTACCGGCGAAGACACGGGCGTGTGTCTCATCCGTGTGTGACACACGATCATGTACATGGGCGTGTAGTTTGGCGATGTGTCCCCTGCATCTTAAAATTGAGAAACAGAATGCTCAAAATTGAGTACACGGGCAGAGACACGGGCGTGTGTTTCAGCCGTGTGAGGTACACGGTCTAACACACGGGCGTGTGACTTGTCTATGTGAAACCTGCACTTAATTTTCGAAAAATAAATTGACCACACAGCCTAGCACACAGGCGTGTGGATTGGCCGTGTGACCTATGTTAGGGAGTTACACAGGGTAGGACACAGCCTGAAACACGGGCATGTTAAAAAGGTCACATGGGCGTGTATGGCCTACACCAAGGAAAAATTTTAGAATTTTGCAAAAAATTCTCTGAGTTCTTGATTTAGTCCCGACTTGTTTCTAATACTTAAATTGGGCCTTGAAGGTCCATTCAAGGGACGACATGATTAGTTTCAATTATGAATAATAAATGACATGAATTATATGTAATTGTTCTTTAAACTCTGATAATGCTTCGTAACCCTGTTCCGGCGACGGAAATAGGTTAGGGGTATTACATACCGAAATAGGGCAAGTCAATAGCTAAAAACTATAGTACAAAGGCTAAGTATCAATACCTTGCTTCTAGGTATCGATACATAGCCTTGGGCATTGGTACCTAGGGGTTATGTACTGATACCTAGGCCCCTTCTAATCACTCTCGAAATGTTTTGTGAGTTCTAACTCCTATTGAAGCTTCTTCTTTTTTTTTTTTTTATCCTAGACACTTCCAATCGCTCTCGAAATGTTTTTAAATGACACTAAGTTGTTTTAAAGGCCTTCAAAATAATTTCACCATTATAATTTTATTAAATTGTTTTGAATTTTAAAGTTTTTGATAAACCCTACCTTTCTAAACTTGAAAGATATTGATTTAAGCTGTTAAATATTGAAAACTTGTTTTGTGCCACAAACGTTTTCCCATATGTGTTGGATGACCCGAATGCATTCAAGTTGAATCTAAAACTTTATAAAGTGTTTAAAATTGACTTAAAGCACAAAAACCATATTGTGAAAGAAATACTTTTATAGAAGTATCAAATTTTGTATGAGTTTTGGAAACGTCACAGTAGCACCTCCTATTCTCATCGATTGTCAATATGGGTGAAAGGTGTTACAATTTGGATCATTCTTAGTTGTTATATTTTTCGAATTTTGAAATTTTGATCTTAATGCAAATGATAGTCGTTAAATCCATTAATTATTTTTTGAATAGTATGTGGAAATAACAAGCCAATATAGTATTACACATGTGATAATAAATTTGTCTCGTCAAATTTTAAAAATAGATGAACTTAATGAATTTAACAGTTATCATTGAACAATGACTAAATTTTTTTAATTTTAAAAATAAATAAATAAAAAATAACTAAATTAAAATAGAGAAATTAAATCCACAGTTTAAACATAATATAAGGACGAATAATATAATTTAAACAATTAGAATTTACTTCAACCTTGTTAATGTGTTTTTATTAAACTCAACCTAAGGGTTTAGTGAAGATATTCAAATTATAGGACGTAAGTATATTGTAATGTGT
The DNA here is from genome assembly GCF_025698485.1 of Gossypium arboreum. Taxonomy (NCBI): domain Eukaryota; kingdom Viridiplantae; phylum Streptophyta; class Magnoliopsida; order Malvales; family Malvaceae; genus Gossypium; species Gossypium arboreum. The sequence continues at coordinate 10,278,044 of NC_069072.1, read as the reverse complement.
ATTTTGCTATTTATAACGATCTTATTGGACTATGATATTGGTAATGATGAATTAAATTATCATAAGCTCCATTTAATATCACCATTATTGTTATGAAAGTAAACAACATCGAGAAACCAAGTTATAGTCAAAGTTGAAAGCAAAAAGCAAAAGCGAAAGAGAGATGATGGTCCAGAGCTACTATACAACTTGTTCCTTCCAATAAAGAGAAAAAAAGGTACAACTTGTTTTTAATATTTTAATATTTGCTTTGGTAAAGCAAACAACTTCCAGAAACCACACCCAATTATCCCTTAATTCAATCAAATGTGTCACAAATATATTAACTTAAATTATTTTAACTCAATTAATATTAATATTATGTTAATACAAAACTCTTTTATAAATTGAGAAAAGTTATAAAAATTTTAAATATCATATTAAAAAGAATAAAACCCATAATAAAATTATTAAAAAATTTAAGGGTAAGGTGGCAAATACCATTTTGTTTTTGCTTTTTATTTAATACATGATTAAATCTTGTTATCTCAATAAGATAAATTTAAATATTTTTAATAATTTTTTTATTTTTATGATATGAATTTCTTTTATTTTTACTAATTACAAATAATTTAAAGTTAAAATTATAAAATTAGTAACTACGAGTTGTGGAATGATGATTATTTTCTTCATCTTTTAGTCATGTGGTCTGAGGATGGATCACATTTTGTGATTAGTCATTTATCTCTTCACAAATTATCAAAACAAAAAAGATTAATCACAAAATAAACTAGTAAATATTGATTTAGAAGATCAACATATTGTATTAGTAATATGAATAAACAATGAGATCGATTCTTATGAGAATAAAAAAGCATTGACAATAAGTTTAAATACTCTAGTAATCTGATTAGACATTGTGGTGGCAAGGTTAAAATCAATGATTAGAGATGAATTTGGATTCAATTATAGCAATGGAGGTGAGGTAGGAAAAAATCTCAAAACAACATAAATTTTGGTTTAATGTGAAATGTTATATATAAATTTTAAAATTGTGCAATTTATAAAAAAATTTGGTTTGATTCAAATTTCACAAGCTACTAATACAATTATCGATATAGTTATCATTTTATGTTTACATATCGCAAACACAAAGAATTATATTTGCCCAATATAAAAATAAATCAATGTAGTTTTTTCTTTAAATATGTAAGATTGAATTAAAATTAAAGTTTCACGATATATTTGAATCACAATCAAAGTTTATACATCAAATCGTACATTCAAACAAAATTCATGTCATATTATAGTGATAAGAAAAATGATCATGAAAGATATTATATTAAATTTTTATATAATAGAATTCTTAAAATTATTTAACATTTACAAAAGCTAACAATTATAAATTATTTTTATAAAATATTTAATAATAAATTAAATTTATTAAAAACGATACTATTGTTTCAAATAATATGTGTTTTATTTTATACAATTATTTACTTTAATTAATTTATATTAATTATATAATAAATATATTCGTAAAAAAAATAAATTTATGTATTCATTGTTTAAATATTTTGGTATTATATTATGAATAAAATAATGAAAAGTAAAGATTTAAATGGATAATTTTATCCTATAATATTGTCTTTCTAAAAGAAAAACTTGGTAAAGATAATTATAAAAGATTTCGGTAGAATAACAAAGTGTTTGATGAACAGATAATGAATAGTTGGATCTATATCCATTTATCAAATAAAGTAAATGAACATAAACGAAATTTTAAAGCACATTTATTAAATCAACTAAACGTCAACAACACTTGTTCAATTTATTTATATTAGTAAACAAGTTTGTTTGTATTTGACTAAATTTCCTTTAATAAATTATTTAAAATTTGTTTAAAACTCATTTATTACTTTATTATTATATATTAAAAAATTATTTTATATCTATAAAATAATGTATATATATATATGTGTATGTTTATTTATTATTTGTTTGTTTACTTATTATTCATTGACATTATTAGTGAACATGTTCAATCATATGCCCGTGGATTTATTCATTTAACTTGAATGAACAAATATAAACATACATATTTTTAAATAAATAGATACAAATGTAATTTTGAAAATTTTAAAGAACATGAGTTTAAAATAAATAAACATGGGCAGATGTTTATTCGTTCAATTTTGGTTCGTTTGCAATCCTAGTGGTGTATTTGGGGTATTCAATGGATCTCATTGGGATGTTTCTTATACAAATCATCGAATTAGTTTTTAACATTAAATTCACTTCATTGAAGGTATCTGACATCTAGAAGGACATTTTTTCTTCTATCATCTTTTAGACATTTTAATTTCCAACATCATATTTAAAATAGATATTTTACTTTTCATTGTAATTTTGATAATAATACCAAATACTTAAAATTACCAAATCATACTTTTCACATCATTTTCTACAATACTTTTCAAAAAAATATATTTTTCAAACTGAGCTTTTTAAAAGCAACTCCCAATAATAAGAGCAATGCTAAACTGACATTAAATAAAATAAAAAGAGCCAAATTTGGTAAAAATGTCGATTTTTAAAGAAATTTAATTATCTAGGCTAATTTTTGTAATATTTATTGAAATAGATTGATGTTGTAGAGAAATTGCGAAAACGCGGCTAGAATGATGCGGTTTCAATCACCTTTTGACTTTTTTTTTGACAAATTATCTCTTTTGATTAGATAGTAAAAGTTAGTGTTTTTATCATTGAGTCTTAGGTATGATTTCTCCACTACTCACATTTGTATTTTTTATTTTATGTTGCTTTAAGTTTTTATTTTATTTAATAAATATATTATTTTAAGTTTTAAATTTTAAATTCATTATTTTATTAATAACTTTTTATTTAAAAATTAAATAATTGTTACAAATATAAAATCGGCTTATTCTAATAAATATCACAAAAATCAATTAAATATCTTAAAAAATCGGCATTTCTTCATAATTGAGCCAGTAAAAACTATCGGTGATGATGATATCTGCTTAACTTGTTTACACAAATCTGAAAAAGAAAAAAAAAAAAACGCAAGCCTCGTCAACGGTGAGCTTCACCTCTACGACAACGGCGTGAGCCTTGGATCTTATCTTGGCCGTCCGAAATGCACCAGATTGAGATTTAGTGTGGAAGTTAATGCAGTTAATATAATAAGGCGTTACAGAGAATTAATTGAGGAAGCGAGGAAGACAATATTATCATTTTTAATAATAATTTTACCTCGCAGTACGCAATACTGTAAATAGTACACGTTACAAGCTTTTTCAGCTCATCCAGCTGGGTCAGCTCAATCAACCAGAAAATTAGAAAGGCCAGTTAATTAACTTCTTAATACCAATAAAACCCTTCATATTTCCCATTAATTACACCTTCACCCTCTTCTAACCTCTCTACTGTGTTTCTACCTAGCACTACTATAACCCTCAGCTCACGCTAAAGCTTTGAGGGAGAAAATCTCTTTCGCTCCCGCTCCACAGGGCAAATCATGGCCAAACTTTCTTCCCTATTCGCACATTTTTTGCTCTCTTTTTTGTTCTTCTCTCTGGTCTTAGCTATTCCAAACCCTGATTTGAAGCCATTAATGGACTTCAAATCAGCTGCTGACAAGTCCAACAAGCTAACTTCGTGGAACTCAACCACTCACGTATGCACCTGGAGCGGAGTCACCTGTTTCCGGAACCGAATCTCTCGGCTCGTACTGGAAAACCTCGACCTGACCGGCTCCTTCCAACCCCTTGCTTCACTCACCCAGCTTCGTGTACTTAGTCTAAAGCAAAACCGTCTCTTGGGTCCGGTTCCCGACCTTTCTAATCTCACTGCTCTCAAGCTCCTCTTTTTATCTCACAACCAGTTCACCGGTGAGTTCCCAGCTTCGGTTACCTCGTTGTTTCGGTTGTACCGTCTCGATCTGTCGTTTAACAACTTTACCGGTGGGATTCCCGTGACGATCAACCGTTTGACTCATCTTTTAACGCTCCGGCTTGAGGAGAACCGGTTTTCAGGGCCGGTTTCTGGTTTAAATCTTCCAAATCTCCAGGATTTAAACATTTCTGCTAACAGGCTTTCTGGTGAAATACCCGAGTCTTTGTCGAGTTTCCCAATGGCGGCCTTTGGTTCAAATACAGCTCTTTGTGGAGCTCCATTGGAGAAATGTAAGAGCATTGAGAGTTACCCAAAAAAACCAGGATCCGACGGGGCATTGGCGTCGCCGTTAATGCCAGGTCGAAACCCAACTGTTATAGCTTCATCCCCAAGCTCATTACCAGCAAGTGGAAACCCCAACAGAACCCCGAACTCTCAACGTCGTCATAATGCAGGCAAGATAAGCCCACTCGCTTTAATAGCAATTATATTAGGCGATGTTTTGGTTCTGGCTTTGGTATCTCTCTTGCTTTATTGTTACTTCTGGCGAAACTACGTTGCAAAAATGAGAGACGGGAAGGGTTCCAAGGTGCTTGAAGGAGAAAAAATCGTCTATTCTTCGAGTCCCTATCCAGCACAACCAGGTTTCGAGAGGGGAAGAATGGTGTTTTTCGAAGGGGTTAGGAGGTTTGAGCTGGAGGATTTGTTGAGAGCTTCGGCGGAAATGTTGGGGAAAGGTGGGTTCGGGACGGCATATAAAGCGGTATTGGATGACGGAAATGTGCTGGCCGTGAAGAGATTGAAAGATGCAAACGTGGGTGGGAAGAGAGAGTTCGAGCAACAAATGGACGTTCTGGGAAGGTTGAGGCATCCCAATCTGGTTAGCTTGAAAGCTTACTATTTTGCCAGGGAAGAGAAGCTGTTGGTCTACGACTACATGCCCAATGGTAGCTTGTTCTGGCTACTTCATGGTACGTTTCAGATGCCTTGTTCCTTTATTTATGAATCGGTTCTTTCATTTTCCGGTATTAAGTTGGGAAACATTTAGAAGTTTTAAAGCTCAATTCATGCAAAATTAATGAGTCTGGTCGTTATGGTGGGTGGGTGGAGTAGCCACCGCCACCTGCCAGATACATTTGTAGGTGGATGTATGGTGGGTCAGTTGTCGTTAGTACTGGCCTAAGCTGTTTGATTACGGAAGTCTTGATTTGGTTGAAATCCATTAACAATGTCATCCCGCTGCCTGAGGAAGAGTGAACAGTTTAGAGTCTACTCTTAGAGACGAATAGCGGGTTTGTTCTGGTTTGGCCTGTTTGGTAACTTCACACTGCCCTCTGGTAGACAATTATGTCTTCTTCACTTTTTCTTTTTGTTCTTTTCCCAATGACAGGCTTTGGCTTTTTTTTTTCCCAGCGAATATGACCAAAAAGTGATACAATAGACACCGTTTGATCATGTAATAACACCTACCAGGGTGTCTTGATCAAAATCATCAGTTCTTCATCCATCACTTTCTTGATATGGATTGACCTACCTGACCCACCTGATATATGATCCATTTTACTTGCATGCAAATTTCCGGGATTACGACCTTTGTTTTGTAGCTTTAAGCCCTCCCCCCCCCCCCCCTTCTCCACAACGCCTTTTATTTTTATATTCCAATTTTTTAATATAGAATAGTATTAACCTTTGTTTCTTTCCCAACAGGGAACCGAGGACCTGGGAGAACACCATTGGACTGGACTACAAGGCTCAAAATAGCAGCCGGAGCAGCTCGTGGCTTGGCTTTTATTCACTACACATGCAAGGCTCTTAAACTCACCCATGGTAACATCAAATCCACGAATGTCCTCCTTGATAAATCAGGGGATGCACGCGTGTCAGACTTCGGGCTCACCATCTTCGCATCACCCACCAACAATGCCCCAAGATCAAACGGCTACCGTGCACCGGAATTATCATCTGATGGTCGGAAACCCACCCAGAAATCCGATGTGTACTCCTTTGGTGTGTTGCTACTTGAGATACTGACAGGGAAGTGCCCTTCTGTAGTGGATAATGGTGGGGCAGCAGTGTATGGATATGGTGGGCCCGTGGATTTGCCCAGATGGGTACAGTCGGTGGTGAGGGAAGAATGGACGGCGGAGGTTTTCGATTTAGAGCTAATGAGATACAAGGACATCGAGGAGGAAATGGTTGGGCTATTGCAGATCGCAATGGCTTGTACTTCCGCATCACCTGATCAACGGCCTAAAATAAGCCACGTAGTGAAGATGATTGACGAGATTCGTGGGGTAGAAGTGTCACCGAGTCATGATCAAGCACTTGACTCGGTATCCGACTCACCTTGCTTGTCTGAAGACACATGCGGCGGAGCTGTTAGCCAGTGATTGTTGCAAGTTTCCCATCAGTTAGGTAAAAAAAAGAAAAAAGGCATTGAAGTTGATGTAAAATCACATTTTTGTCCTTTGAAACTTAATGTTAGTTTTGTGCTAATTGAAGAGATTAAGAATATTGGCAAATTTGGATTTAATTAACATGAGCTGGCATGGCAGTGGCAGTGGAAGTGGAGAGAGCGCAAGAGTTATAGAAAATTCTATTGTCAGCATAAATCATGGAAGCATACTTAAATGAATTATTATTTTATAATTAGAGATAGAGAAGATGAGTTTACCATCAATTCGTACAGTAAAAAATATTTTATATCTGCTGCTTGGCTGGAGAATCATGAAAAGATGGGTCCGCTTTTTTACTTTGCAGTGGATTAAGAAGAAAAATGAGGGTTTAAAGGTATAGTCGGACCCTTATCATTTGAAATCATTGAAGAATGAGGGAAATTGTATGACTATGCGACAGGATTTAACCATAAAAAGATATTGGTTTCGCCAGCATTATTAGACAAATCCGGGTTTTTTACTGAAATAGGATAAAAAAAAATAAAAAAAATATTAAAATAATACAAAGAAAAAATTATGTACCAAAATGATACATTTGGGGTGGTGCCGCCTCTGGCAGAGGCATGACCACTCCATGTCGAGATCGAGAAATTCTTTGTGGTATCGGTCAAATTGCGACCTTGAGATTAAAATGTAATAATATAAAATATTTAGGGACCTGTTATGAAATTATACCATTTAGAATGGCTGCTGGAAAAAAAGTGAAAGGGTGTCGCCTAACAGAGTGGCGGCACCAAACTAAAAATGGGTTAATTTCCTTGTAAGTCCTCCTTTTTTGTTATTTTCTTTTTATTCCTCCTTCAACTCACTATATTATTTTTAAACAAGCCCTTAACCTATTTTTTAGTTAAATAAGCCCTTAAATTATAGTTTTTACTCATAAGCACTCTCAAGAAATTTTAAAATTTTAATTTTATTTAATAAACTATTCACATCAACCTAAAATGTGAATTAGTTTATATTTTTTTAAATAGCTTTATTTTGGGTAAAATATATTTACTTTAATATTAAAATAAAGGGCTTTTTTGAGTAAAAACTATAAGTTAAGGGCTTATTTTACTAAAAATAGGTTAAGGGCTTGTTTAAAAATAATATAGTGAGTTGAAGGGGAATAAAAGAAAATAACAAAAAAGGAGGGCTTATAAGAAATTAGCCCTATTTAGTTTGTGCCGCCACCAAAGCGGCACCTTTCACTTTTTTCCCAAAGCAGCCACTCTAAATGGTATAATTTCATAACAGTCCCTAAATATTTTATATTATTACATTTTAGTTCTCATACCAATAATTTGACCGATACCACAAGAATTTTCGATTCGACATGGGTGGTATGCTTTGCCATAGGCGGCACTAACCCCAAATGTACCATTTTGGTACATAATTTTTCTTTGTATTATTTTGATATTTTTTTATTTTTTTTGTCCTATTTCAGTAAAAAACCCGACAAATCTGCATGTGGGTCTGGCTTGATGTATGAAAAGTCTAATCATTTGCTTTTTAGTTGATTTAGTATAACAAATGGGGTAAACGGAAACATGATGAAAATATTTAAGACATTCAACATTATCATTTCCAAATCTATTTAACAAATTATTATTATGTAAGAAATTATATAAATATATAATATTTTATTTATGAAAAGTAAGGAAAACATTTCGTCAAAAAGAAAATGAAAAACATGATTTCAGCAGAATTTAATATATTCACAAGATTTACCCTATAGTATAACAAAATTATCAATGTGGTAATCATAGTTTCAATTTGTCCAATTTGGTACCTATACTTTTGTTCTGTCTAACCTTTTGGTACCTTACCCTAACGGTGCTAAATATTGACTTGTCAAGGCACATGGCTGAATCATGAGCTGCCATGTGGCACTATGTCAAGAAAACAATCAGCTAGTTAGAAAAGTGGACTTCAATACAATTATACCATTTCTCCTTTTTAAAAGGCAAAAAGAGAAAATTAGACATATATGCCACTTTTAAAAAATATTTAGGGTTTTAAGTTGTTGTTTCTGAAATTTATGAAAATAGACCGTTTTTGCGAGATGCTAGTGCCACATGGCAAAAGCGGTAGATTTATTTTAAAAAATAATGTTAAATCAAGGACAATGGCTATTTGAAAAAATATCCCCGACGGCTAAATTTTTTTTTCTAATATATACCTTCTACACTTATGATTTTTTTTCGTTCAACCTTATTAATCTATTCTTTCAACTCTTTTATTCTTAGTTTTCTATCCTAACCTCTCAATTTTCTCTCAAATTCTCCTCTCAATTTTCTATTCTAATCATTTGTAATTTCTTAAAGATTTTATTCGGCGTCCAATTACAAATAGTAAGATTATATTTTTATATTTTTATTTTAATTAATATCATTATTAAGTTGTCAATATTATTATTTTTTAAATTTTTTTATGTTTATATAATCAGAACGAAGATCGGATTATCGAAACATATATACACAATTTAGTTGCGTTGGAAATAGTGGTTTCAGGACCACAATTCCAGCAAGTGAGTCAAATATTATTTATTTAATATTTACAAGTATTCATTAGTGTCATCTAAAATTTTGGTTGAGAAATTTTATCGTTTAGTTAATTAACTAAGTAAAAATGATTAAATTGTAAATACTAAAGAAATTAGTTTCTATTAATTAAAGGTGCTAAATAGCTTTAGAAATTTGACTTGAGGGCTTTAGGTGGTAAATTTACCTATTTCTTTATTAGTGGACGATTTTGGTGTTGTTTTATAAGAAAATATGTTTAATTTTTAAAGGGTAAAATAGTAAATAAATGAAATTAAAATAAAATACATGATGGAATAACAATCATTTCTTTTATTTCACTTACTCAAAAATTGATTCACCATTGTTGAGAAGCAAGAAGCTTCGGCCAAGGTTGTTTTCATTGTATGATCAAGAATCTCAACGATCGAAGGACGTATTAGGAAAAAGAAAAAATAATGATTAGTCCCTGAAAGTTGAATCACTTCGACATGTCAGTTCATGTTATTTTTATAGTTATCATTTTGTTATAAATTGTTGTTATTTATAGTTATATAAATTTCTGAAATTTGAGTTGGATTATGTGGAAAAGAAGTAAATTCTGAAATAATTTCGATAGACTAAGTAAAAGTCTCATATATGAGATTTCTGTTTGATTCTCAACCCGGTCGAGCTCCAGCACTTGTTGTGGACTCTGATATACATGTGACATAGATTTAGCCTGGACCAGTAATCTATTGTCGTTTTAAATGTTTAGCCTAGACTAGTAACATTACATGTATATATAGCCCGTCAGGCTATTTTTCTATGTTGTCAATGGTTTAGCCCGGACGGGTAACCTAACACTTATATTTCTATACTCGACTAGCTCGAATGAGCATTAAATGTTTCCCCTACTCGTGTATTAAGTTCTTTTACAAAGTTTCATCGGAAACATATAAAAGGATGTACAATGTGAGATTTTCTCATAAAATTGGACAAAATACGAACTCTGAATATCTGTTTATTATTTATTAACTCAGAATTGTTGAATTATGTTGTGATAAGGTTAATACTTCAAGTGGTTATTTATAATTAACTATTAAATAATTAAGATAAGTTATTGAATTGAATTGTATGAGCTTACTAAGTATTGTATATATTTACTTCTATTATTATGTTTTGTAGATTTTGGATAACTGAAATGTATCGATTGGATCAACGGAGCTCATATCTACTATTATCTTATATCGGAAGATTTTGAAGTCTTGAATTGTGGTTACTTGTGGCATGTATATAGGATATTTATTTTGCAAATGTTGAACATGTTTTGATACTTTAGTTGTAAGTGCACTTATATGCAATTTTGATGCATGTATTTCATATTTGGCACTTTGGTAAGGTGTTGATATAAGTCATGTTTGAATGGTATTTTGGATGCTTATGTGGTAACAAGTTTTGGTGTGCTTAATGTTAGTTAAGATTCTAGAATGGATGAATTGAATGGTTGATAAATTTTGATTATATATGGTGTCAATGAGGGCACATTGATTAGTCACCTAGGTTGGATGATTTGGTATGATTTAGGCATGTTTTAATGTATCTTGAATAGGTAAAAATGATTGGAAATGGTTTGGCTTGGTACCTAAGAAATAAATGATGTTTTTCCTTATTTTAGAAGCCATTTTAGGTGCACATGGCCTAGGATACAGGCTGTCACACAGCCATGTGCCACACTTGGCTACACTACACATCCACGTGGCCTATTAAATTTTTGGGGTAGGTTTGTCCCACATGATCACATGTTGCTACACGGCCTAGAAACACTGCCATGTGACCCTATTTCAAATAGCACACAATTTGACATACAACCTGCAACACAACCGTGTAACCCTGAATTGAATTGCACACAGTCTGGCACACGGTCTAGCGACACAACCATGTGACTCTATTTTCAAACTATACACGATTTGGCCATATGACTATGTTCCAAAGCCACATGACCATGTGACTACTATTTTTAATTTTTTGACATTTTTTGTTTTGTTTCAAATTAGTCCTTAATTATTTCTAGATTGATTTTTAGGTTTAGTAAGCTCGATAAAAGACCTGTAATTGTATATACATATGCTATAAATGACGATTGGTTTTGAATATTTAATATTTAAATTAATAATTGGATGGTTTTATGTTGTTATTTGATTTGTTATGTATTGTAATACTTTGTAACCCTAATTCGTTGAAGTAGATGGGTTAAAGGTGTTATAGAGATTCTTACATGTTTCCTAAGAATTCAAAAATGTATCTCGTCCAAATTTTTAACAAATCGTAATATCTGGCACGTCAAAGTGACATTGATAGCTTTTGCAACGGTTTAGATGCATGAATTTGATCGAGTGATGCGCCATTTTAGGTTTTTGCAAGCTATTCTACCCTTACCTTAGAACCCCAACAAACTTCACAAGATTGACTTGCGAGGGAGAATCGATGAAGATTGACCTAAATTCCGTACCAAATCTATCTACTTGTAGAAACATAGACACAATTTTATACCTATGCGCAAACCAATTGTCAAACTGGATTTGGCGACGTCTTCGAATTAAATGGCATGGTTTAAACTTCATGGTATGTCATATCCATTATTAGATGAGGAAAAGAGTAGACAAATTCGTCGTAGAAGGCCAACACGATACCATATGAGGTCGTGATCAAGAGTATATGCATTGAATCCATCATCATCAGCTGCAACCCCAAATTCTATATCAATAGATGTACCTCCCGATTAGTATGATTCATATTTTTCTAGTGCAATTACAAACCCCGTGTTTTTCACACAAGTTCCAAATTATGCATTATACCATGCATCAACACTTTCTCCAGGATTTTTTTACACCCTCTCTATCCGCAGAAGCAGATTACACGCTACTGCCATCAACAACACCAATGTATTTGTCATCGCCTACAATTCCAACATTCTATGCACAACCAAGTTATTGGACACCATAATTTCTCCTCCCTTAGTGTTGCAAACATTGCCAGAATCACTGTTATTTAAAGGTGAGTCATCTTTGCAACCACCTACTAATACAATCGATAATATACGATGGCAACCTAATATGCAAATGCAGTCAAACACCGAAGATGAAGATGAAGATGAAGATAACATTAGAGATGAAGATGAAGATTGTAACGACTCGAAAGTCAGTGGTGTCAAAAAGTGTAGTTTCAGAACCCCGATTCCGTAAACTAGACTCATAAATATTTTTATTAAATAATTACTGAGTTATATTAGAAGCAAATTAAATTTAGGTTAGGAAATTTCGTTGAATTAATGCTTAATTTAAATACATGGACTAAATCACATAAGTGATAAAAGTGAAATTCGCTTAAGAAATTATAATTAGAATTCCTGGTAATGGATTTATATAGTAATTTTTCCATTAAGACATTAGTGGTTGGTTTCTTATTATGTTTGTAATAAAAAATTAGTTTAATTAACTATTAGATAAAGATTAACAAAAATAAGAAATGTAATAAAATAAAAACAAAATAAGTGAGTGGGATGAAAGAGAATTAAAATCTCTTTACTCTTCTAAACTCACGAAGGCTAGAGGAAGAAGAAGAGAAGTTCGGCCATCAAAGGTGATAAACCATAATATATACATATTTTTACCCTATCCTTGGCATATTTATGGATGATTTTTCCTTGTTCATTGAATTTGATGTTCCTAATACTTTAATTTCATGTTTTATACTCAAGAGAGCTTAAGATAACAAAAAGAGCGAGAAACAGGCCAAAAATGGACAAATTGGGCCTAAATCAGTGTTTCGCACGGCCTAGGCACTTCCACACGGGTGATTCACAGGCCCGTGTGTGACATACGGGTAGACCACATGCCCGTGTGTTATGGCCGTGTCGACACTAAACCAAGTCAGAATTACACACGACCTGAGCACCTTTACACAGGCATGGCACAAGACCGTGTTCCTGTCAAGCCCAAAGTCTAATTCTACTCAGAAAAGGCTAATTTTGAGGGTTTGGAAGCATTCCAAAGTCTACATAAACACCCTAGAAGAGGATTAAATAGGATACGGAGAGTAGAACGCAGAAAACAGTCAAGGTCAGCCATCAGAATCATCCCGGAAGCAGGATCTCCTTCAAGACTGAAGATCTTCGTTCAATTTCTACCGAAGTTTTTGAGTTTCTTTATGTTTCGTTGTTTTCCCAATATTGAGATGTTTCCCTCTATTGTTATGAACTAAACTCCCTAAATACCTAAGGGAGATGAAACCTAAGACGAATCTTATTACTATTTGAATTATATGATAAATATTTATTCTTATTCTTAATTGTGAATTTAACCCTTGCTTTAATATTCCAGGATATTAATTCAGGTTTTTGATGTGCTTATTCAAAGGAGGAAAATTCCTTATTTAAGGGTAGGTCGCCCATAATTAAGCGAAGTTGTATGCAATCCTAGAGATAAGACGACATAAATCTGCCGGATTAGAGTCAAATCTAATAAGGGGATCCATAGATCGAGTTAATGCGACAATAGGGGTCAAATCTAATAAGGGGATCCATAGATCGAGTTAATGCGACGATAGGGGTTTTAATTAGAAAGAGATTTCGATTAATCAACCTAGAGTCAGTTATTTTTAGTCTTAAGAGATATATTAACATAAATCAGGGATTTCTACGGATTAAGTCAAGTGAATAAATCGTCTAATTTAGAAGTGATAAGTGAAGTCTAGGTGGATTCTTCCTTAGGTATTGTCTTTTCCATCGGTTTTCTTAAAGTATTTTCCAAATTTTATCTCTGTCTTAATCTTAGTTAATTAGATAGTTAATTTTAGTTTTTAAAACATCCGTTCGATTCTCAGGCTAGATAATAAAAAGATAGTAATTACTAGTACTTTTAGTCCTCGTGGATACGATATTTCCAGTCTCACCTCAACTATACTACTGTTCGATAGGTGCGCTTGCCTTAGTCGAATTTTTAGTTAGTTTTACGACCATCAAGTTTTTGGCGCTGTTACTGGGGACTAAGATATTAGGAACGCTTAATTTTTATTATTTTAGCCATTCTTTATTTTCATTACAATTTAATTTTGTTTTTATTTACTAAATTTTCTTTTCTCTACTTCTGGCAGGTTTTTATAGTTTGTGACTAGAAGAAACCCGTCAGGAACTCTACTTTTTGATAGCAAAATCGAAAGCACAACTCGCAGAAACCGAAGAAAAATAAGGCGAAGCCTACAATACATAGAGAAAGATTGAGAGGCTGATATCCATACCACAACTGAGGAGATGGCTGATAATCAGAATAATCTGTTACCTCCTGTGGTTGCTACAAATCCAGTAAATCAAGATCCTGCTCCTCGTACTATGTATGATTATGCTAAACCTACTTTAATAGGAACTGAATCGAGTATAGTTAGACCTGCTGTTGCTACAAATAATTTTTAAATAAAACCTAACATGATTCAAATGATACAACAGTTTGCTCAGTTTGATGGTTTGCAGGACGAGGATACAAACACTTATTTAGCAAATTTTCTGGAATTCTGTGACACTTTTAAGATCAATGACGTTTCTGATGATGTTATTCACCTTCGGTTGTTTCCATTCTCATTGAGGAATAGGGCTAAACAGTATTTGAACTCGTTACCGCGAGGGTCAATCACCACTTGGGAACAAATGACAGAAAAATTCTTACTTAAATATTTTCGTCGGCTAAAATGGCTAAATTAAGGAATGATATCTGTTTTTTTTAGCATATGGATCTAGAAACTCTTTATGATGCATGGGAGAGATACAATGACTTATTGAGAAGGTGCCCTCACCATGGGTTACCTCTATGGCTGTAGGTTCAGACTTTTTATAACAGTGTGAACCCCTCAACAAGGCAACTGATTGACGCAGCCACTGGTGGAACTTTAAACAACAAAACACCTGAAGAGGCTTATGAATTTATTGAAGAGATGTCACTGAATAATTATAAGTGGCAAGTCATGAGAACAAAGCCGAAAAAAACAGCTGGTGTTTACAACCTCGACGCGGCCACTATGCTCTCTAACCAGGTAGAACTTTTAAATAAAAAGATTGATGGTTTGTATGGTTCTACTCAGGTACATACAGTGATGAGGTGTGATTCAAATGGAGGAGGAGTGCACAATACAGATTATCCGTCCTTCAACCCTAGCACCGATGAGGAACAAGTCCACTATATTGGTACTAATTTTAGACCTTAAAATAACCCATATAGTAACATTTATAATGCAGGTTGGAGGAACCATCCCAATTTCTCGTGGGGTGGTTAGGGAAATCAAATGCCACAACATCCTCTAGGTTTTCAACAACCACCTTACCAACAAGAGAAGAAACAGAACCTTGGAGAGATGCTTACAAAATTCATCTTGGTGTCGGAAACTCATTTCCAGAATACCAAAATAGTGCTTAAGAATCAGCAAGCATCAATTCAAGGGCTCGAAACTCAAATAGGACAGCTTGCTAAGTTGATCTCTGAATGACCACAAAGTGGCGTACCAAGCAACACTGAAACTAACCCACGGGAACAACTTCATGCCATTACTGTGCACAATGATAAAGGGTTAGTTGAAGATGAACCGAGCCCAAGGCAAGAAAATGTGGTGGATAATGGTAAGATTGATGTAAGTAAAGAGTATAAACCTCGTGTGCCATACTCCAATGCGACAAGGAAAGACCACACGGATGAACAATTCGGTAAATTCCTTAAACTATTAAAAAATTACATATTAACTTATCATTTATTGAAGCTCTTTCGCAGATGCCAAATGGCATTAAATTCTTAAAGGAACTCTTGGCTAATAAACGAAAGTTAGATGATGCGTCGCATGTGGAATTAAACGCTGTTTGCTCAGCCATTCTACAGAATAAGATACCCAACAAGTTGAAATATTCAGGGAGTTTTACGATTCCTTGCTTAATTGGTAGTTTGAATATTAATAATGCTTTGGCAGATTTAGGGGCGAGCATTAATGTCATGCCCTATAAAATGTCTAAACAACTAGGTCTTGGGAAACCCAAACAAACTAGGATGAACATTCAATTGGCAGATAAAATAATTAGATTTTCTAGGGGTATTATTGAAGACGTGCTGGTCAAAATTGATAAATTTATATTTCTAGTTGACTTTGTTGTTCTAGACATGGACGAGGATAGTGACGTACCTTTAATTTTAGGAAAGCCCTTTTTAGCAACTGCTAGAACTATCATAGATGTTGGCACAGGTGAATTGATACTTCGTGTGGGTGATGACATGATTAAACTTCAAGCTCGTGATTCTGTTAAAATATCTAGTAATTGAGATGATTGTTTAAGTTCTATTAATTTAAGTAATGTTGCAACTCGAACTTCTTTTCAGGAAACCCCTAGGAAGAACGTGATGGAGCCACATTCTAATCCATGCAACAAAAATAGAGCGACTTATAAAGAACAAAGGCTTCAGCTCGATGAATTAGACGAATGGCGAACACATGTCAAGGAGAAACCAAAAGCACATGATAAATCAAAACGGCACCACGATAGGCGTATGAATGAAACAACGCAATTTAAGGTCGGGGAAAAAGTATTGTTAGATGAAAAGGACCTTAGAATTGCTACTTTAGAACACAATACAAATAAAACGATTCCCTTCATGGTACTGAATATTTTCTCACATGGTACAGTCGAGGTAACACATATTGACTTCGGAACTTTCAAGGTAAATAATACTCGACTCGGACCTTATCTTGATAAAATTGATAACAGAGGTGAGGAGTTTCAAGTCCTCAACCCACCGTGACAACACGAAATTGAGGAAAGTCGAGCTTAGACTCTAAATAAGCACTTCGAGAGGCAACCCGAGCACTAACACCCTAACTAGTTTATTTTAGCTATTTTTCGTATTTTTTATGCAGGAACAGTGACCCACACGGCCTGGACACATGGACGTATCCTTAGCCGTGTGAAAATTAAAAAATCCCCAAGTATTGAGCCACACGGCCTGCAATAGATCTACACGGACGTGTTCTAGACCGTGTAAAAACTGGAGCTAAATTTTTAATTTTTAGACAAGTCAGAGAGTTATACGGGCAGGGCACACGGCTGTGTGTTCGATCACATGGGCGTGTGGGATACCACATGGGCGTGGGAGAAGCGAACAACAAAGGACACGGCCGTGCGGTACGGCCGTGTGACGATTGGGCATTCAATTTTCTTAATTAACAAGGGCTAAACTTGAGCCACACGACTGTGCCCCTATTTTAACCCCTAAACCCTAATTTTTTCTCTCTTGTATTTTTCATCCTACCTTTCTCCTAGCTGCAGCAACCCTTTAATCCCCCTACTCCAGCGACCTTTCACTCCCCGTCTGGCCACCATCATCCCTTTTCACCTTTCCTTTCCTTTCATTTTCTTTCATCCCCATCTCTTTCCCCCTCTCTTTCCCCCTCTCTTTTCACTTCTTTCCTTCCTCTCCTCTCCTTCTCCCTTCACCCGTCCGAACCCAAGATCTACCCCCACGCCTCCACCACCACCCCGTGATGTTGACGCATCTGATGATGAGAACCTCTGAGTCTATTTATTTTATTTCTTTTTATTTTTATTTTTATTTTTATTTTTATTTTATTTAATTTTCTTAAGACTTATGTTTTATATTTTGAACTATGTTTATCTTAATGGTTATTATCGAGTGATCCCTTAATTCTCTTCCACAATTGTGTTTATTTTCTTATTAGCAACTCAGAATCATACCTTTCATTAGCCTTATCCACAACTCTGGCTTTTACTATTCCAATGATTTCATCCAAAACTTCAGGGTAGTTTCGCTTCTCTCCCTCTCTTCTGATATTATGCTTATATTATTATCTAACTTTATAAATTGAGGACAATGTACATCTTAAGTGTGGGGAGGTTATTTATGATTATCAGAAAATCCTTAAATTTTTATCTTTTCTCAAATAAATCTCTCATATTACTATTAGAATAAATTTAATTGATTTATGATTTTTATTTATATGTTTTGAATTAAATTGTAATAACCCAAAATTCATAGGCACCGGAAAAGTGAGTTATAGGGCATTCGTCTTAGTGAAATAAGTTTGAAAATAATTATTAGAAATATTTATGAGTTTAGTGGTGTGTCTAATTAGGTTTTAATTAGGTGAAATTAGCTTAATTTAGAGTAATTAGTAAAAAGGACTAAATTGAATAAGGGTAAAATTTTAATTATAAAGTAATAGAAAGTAGAACGGCAAAAATGGAAATTAAGCCATTTGCAAAAGATGAGGCGGCATATGTGTTAAAAAATCTAAGATTTTATTATTATTAATTATTAGTATGGTTTTATATTAAATTATTATTATTATTATTATGGTTTCATATTAAGTTATAATTATTTAATTGGTATTATTATTAAATAAATTAAATAGTAGACAATTGTATGTGTAATAATATTTATTTGTACAAATGTAATATATTTAATTGATATTAAAATAGATATTTATTATTATTTTTATATTAAGTTAAAGATATTTATTAATTAAATAATTAATTTATGAGATTTTTGTTTGACAAATAAATTGAATAATGACAATTGTAATAAAAATATTGGTACATTTGTAATAAATAGATATGTACACTTGTAATAAAATAATTAATTTGCTTAATATTAAGGTAAAGATATTTGTTAATTGAATAATTAAATTATTAGATTTTGTGTGAAAAATAAAATAAATGGTGACAAATGTATGGTATTGATAGTGTACACTTATGTGTATATGATTAAATACTTAATAGATATTTAAAATAAATATATTATAACATATGTTAATTAAATAAACAAAGTAAATAAAAGCATAAAAGAATGAAATAAAAAGAAACAAAGAAAAGAAAGAAACAGAGAAATTCGAAACAGAGCAGGAAGAAAATGGGAAAGAAAAGAAAAAGGAAAAATTTAGAGTTTAAGGTTTAAAGCTTTGATTGGTAAGTCATTTAAGTCCTTTCTATTTAATTTTGATGTTTTAGAAGCTTTAAAACAAGATTTTGATGAAATTAAGTTGATAGTTCAAGAGTTCACATGTTTCCGAATAGGGTTCATGTTGGACAAATTATGGAATTAGGGATTTAATTGAATGAATTCTAAGTTAGAATCGATTAAGGGATTAAATTGAAAACTAGGCTATAAGTTTTATGTTGTAGGGACTAAACTAAAGAAATTTCAAAATTAGGAAAATATGCTGGAAATTTTATAGTTAAATATGAGTTTAGACAAAATTTGAATAGAAAAAGAGAGTGAATTGGATTAAGATGTATAGTATTGCATTTATTTTTGTTTTACATGTAAATGTACCGTAATGACCGATAATACTCCGTAATCCTGTTCTGGCGATGGGACGCGATTAGGGGCATTATATTTAGTGGTATCAAAGCTAATCGGGTTTAGCCGATTCTAGGATTAAGTCGTGTATTGAAAGGAGTCAAGAGGTACATGCCATTTTTATGTTAAATTTGAGTCGGGATTGGATGTTGATATATATATATACTGATAAATTAACTCTGTTTTATAGTGAGTAAAAGATGTCTGACGAAAGTATCGAGGAAACTAATCAAGAAATGTACAGTAGAGATAAATCACTTGATATAAATGAATCTGAATCCACAACCCCAAGTGTAAACCCCGTAAGTAATCAACCACCGAATACTAGAAGGGATAATACAGAAATATTTAGAATGATTGCCGAAGCTCTTCAAAGAGCGGTAGGAAGTATGCCTGCTACTACTTCTACCCCTGCTACCCGACAAGCCCCTATTAAGGAACTAAAAAAGTATGGAGCTACAGAATTTTTGGGATTAAAGGGAACTGATTCAACAACAGCTGAAAATTGGTTAGAGACTACCAAGAGAATTTTGAAGCAATTAGAATGCACAACACAGGAAAGTTTAGTATGTGTTGTTTCTCTGTTACAAGAAGAGGCTTACATATGGTGGGAATCAGTGATTCAGAATGTACCAGAAGAACAGGTAAACTGGGAATTCTTTCAAAGGGAATTTCAAAAAAAGTATTTGGGAGAGACATATATGGAAGATCAGAAACAAGAGTTTTTAATGTTGAAGTAGAAGGACATGTCTGTAGTGGATTATGAATGAGAATTCTTGAGACTGAGCAAATATGCAACTGAATTTGTAACGACTGAAGCTGACAGATGCAAGCGATTTCTAAGAGGACTGCGAGATGAATTCCAATTGCAATTGATGCCTCTATGGATTACAGAGTTTGTAAACTTAATAGAAAGAGCTAAAATGATTGAGCAAGTACTAGGGAAAAGTAAAAAGTCGGAAACTGCCTGTTCAATTAGAAAACGTCCTGGAACTGCTAGTTCAAGTTTGCAAGTCAAACGATCGAGAGAATCTTGGGATAGTAGAAGATTCAGTTCAAGATCAGAAAGAGGAGACCGAAATCGAAAGAGACAGACTTCTGTATCTACTGGAAGTATCAGAAGCCCAGCTCAGAACATTGAAATTCCAGAATGTGAATATTGTGGAAACAAACATAGGGAAGAATGTAGAAAGTTAACTGGGGGTTGTTTCCGATGTGGTTCCACTGATCATTTTGTAAAGGACTATCCGAAGATTGGTAAGGTAACACCAACGAAATCACAAAGATCTGAATCTGCTTCTAGAGGTCGAGGGTCAGGCCAAAGTGGCCTAGCTGCTAGATGAGGTATTAGAAGAACTAGTGAAAATGCTACACAGCAATCTGAAGTAAAAAATTCAGCCCGAGCATATGTTGTAAGAACTCGAGATGAGGGAGATGCCCATAATGTGGTGACAGGTATATTCTTATTACATTCAGAACCGTTTATGTTTTAATAGATCCGGGACCGTCACATTCCTATGTCAATACAAAACTGGTTGAGACGAAAAACTTAAAACCTGAATTGTCTAAAGTAACAATAGAAGTGTCTAGTCCATTAGGGCAAACTATGTTAGTGAATCAGATATGTTGAAGATTTCCGTTAATGATTCAGGATAAAATCTTTTCTATTGATCTGTTGATCATGCCATTTGGCGATTTTGAGATTATACTGGGTATGGATTGGCTATCAGAACATGGATTAATTTTAGACTGTAATAAAAAGAAATTCATTATTCAGAATGAAAGTGGTGATCAGATTAAAGTAAATGGTATTCAGACCAGTGGGGCAGTTCGTGTTATTTCAGCAATTAAAACAAGTAAGCTTCTTAATCAAGGATGTGCTGCTTTCTTAGCATATGTTATTAATTCCAATTCAGTTGAGAGTCAGTGCAGTAAAATTCGAACTATATGTGAATTTCCTGATGTGTTTCCTGAAAAATTGCTTGGATTACCCCCTGATCTAAAGGTAGAGTTTGTGATTGAAATATACTCGGGTACAAATCCAGTGTCAATATCTCCGTATAGAATGTCACCTACTGAGTTGAAGAAGTTGAAGGTACAACTGCAAGACTTATTGTATCGAGGTTTTATACGACCTAGTACAGCACCGTGGAGAGCTCCAGTGTTATTTGTTAAAAAGAAAGATGGTTTGATGTTGTTGTGTATTGATTATCAACAGTTGAATAAGGTGACTATCAAGAACAAATACCCGTTACCTCATATTGATGATTTATTTGATCAACTAAAGGGAGCTTCTGTGTTTTCAAAAATTGATTTGAGGTCGGGATATTATCAGTTAAAAGTAAAGGAAAGTGATGTACCGAAGACAGCATTTCTTACACGGTATAGGCACTATGAATTCTTGGTGATGCCATTTGGATTAACAAATGCTTTAGCTGCTTTTATGGATCTTATGAATCGAATTTTTCAACCGTACTTGGATCAATTTATAGTAGTTTTTATTGATGATATTTTAGTATACTCAAAGTCTAAAACTGAACATGAGCAGCATCTCCGAATTGCTTTGCAAATATTAAGAGAGAAATAACTATATGGGAAATTGAGTAAGTGTGAGTTTTGGTTAACGGAGGTTGTATTCATTGGTCATGTAGTATCAGCAGATGGGATAAGAGTAGATCCAAAGAAGATTGAAGCCATACTTTAGTGGAAAGTTCCCAGAAATGTCTCAGAGGTACGTAGTTTCCTTGGGTTGGCTGGATATTATCGAAGGTTTGTGAATGGATTTTCAAAAATAGCTTTATCGATGACAAAATTACTGTAAAAGAATGTACCGTTTGTTTGGAATAAGCAGTGTTAGAAAAGTTTTGAAATGTTGAAGCAAATGTTGACAGAGGCACTAGTGTTAACTTTGCCAGAATCAGGAAAAGATTTTGTTGTGTACAGTGATGCTTCCTTAAATGGTCTTGGGTGTGTATTGATACAAAATGGAAAGGTAATTGCTTATGCTTCACGGCAATTGAAACCGCATAAATGTAATTATCCGACAAATAATTTACAATTAGCAGCTATGATATTTGCCTTGAAGATTTAGAGACATTATTTATACGGTGAAAAGTGCTACATTTATTGTAACACCACTCGCCCCTATCTGATGTCGGGACAGGGTTCGAGGTGATACTAGATTAAACTCAACCAACTATATTAAATCGGGCCGTAAAATTTTAATCAATTTAAAACTTTTCATTTCACATACATTTTGTCCCTTAAACGGGGTCACGAGGCCCAAAACATGCATTAGAGACGGTTCGAGACTAAACCAAGAACTTAAGAAAAACTTGGAAAAATTTCATGCTTTAAGGCTTCACGCGCCCGTATAGGTATAGAACACACGCCCGTGTGCTAGGGACACGCCCGTGTGCTAGGGACACGCTTGTGTCCCGAACCCGTGTCCAAAAAACTTGGACATTCTGCCAATTTGGTAATGAACAAATTGGAGCCGCACGGCTAAGGCACACGCCCGTGTCCTATGGCCGTGTCCTTCATACGGCTAAGACACATGGCCGTGTCTCTTGCCCGTTTGCTTACTACCATGCATACTGAATTGAAAAACTTAGGTGCAGGGGATACACGGCGGGACAACATGCCTATAGGGACGGATCGTGTGTCACCCACGGCCTAGATACACGCCCATGTGGATAAATACAAGGCTATTTTCCAAGCTATTTTGTCCCCCTCACAACATATGCACGCATACTTTTACAATAGCATACAACATGGCAAAATTAGACACTTAAAAATTCCTAACATGTCATGACCATGGCAATTTCACATGCAATAGATATCATATATTTTACTCACATCTTTACCACATTCATGCCATAATCATTATAAACTCATCACGTAAGTCCATAACATATGCATGCATCTTTAAAACGGGTTTACAACCCCATAACCAAAATAAGCCAATACATTTGGCTAAAATAATATCACATACTCGAATATTTAAACTCCTATACATGCTATAGACTCAAAGTACTTGAAATCACTTACACCAATAGCGATAGCTCGACAGTGTGATAGTATCTCCGACGAACTCCAACCCGAGCAAACCTGGCAACCTTAGAGAACATGGGAAAAAAAGGGTAAGATTCACGCTTAGTAAGTTCATATTAAAATAATAAGCAACTCATTAACATGTTTTATCCAAGTTCAGAACATATTCTCAAGTCCTGATAAGCTGTCTTCTTGTACAATAGTCAATAAAATATTTATTTCTGGAGCCAAAAAACTCTAAATTAAGTTTCATTAATTTTCTTTGAAACTAGACTCATGTATCTTTCTACCATAAAATTTTCAAAATTTTTGGTTTATCTAAATAGTACAGTTTATTCCTCAAAGTTACCCCTGATTCACTGTCTGATAGTTCTGACCCTTCTGCACTAAAGTTCAATTATCTCATAGCACAGGACTCAAATAATGTTCTTGTCTATTTCTCTTGAAAATATACTCATTAAGATTCTAAATATATAAATTATAACTCATAAATATTTTTTAAAATTTATAATGATTTTCTCAATTCAGAATAGGGGATTTCGAAGTCATTCTGACTCTATCTCACACAACTTCAAATATCTCATTATAGGAAATTATTTTTCCTACATGGTTTCTTTTATAAGAAACTAGACTCAATAAGCTTTAATTCTATATTTTATTAAGCCTCTAACTCATTTTTCACTATTTTTAGTGTATTTTCAAAGTAGGACTATGGCTGCTGTCGAAAACTATTTTAGTGTAAATTAACGATGCTAAGTTTATCACACCTAATTCATTTCCACCACATTGGTAAGGTTACATATTCATACATCATAAGTATAGACCTATAATCACAAGGTCATCACAAAATCATTCTCATAGGCCTGAATGACCTATTTACATCTTCATCAAATGTGCATCATAAACTGAAATCATTTCTCATGAGCTTGGCATACATACCTGTGTTACTCAACATGCTCATATTCATTCCCTACTAATCATATAACATGAATTGAATTCACATCTCGTCCAATTTCATGTAAGTACCTGTACCACTCACAATATGGTCATAACCTTTCTCATTTAGCTTAAACCGTAACTCTCACTGTTGAACCATTCGGAAAGCTATCGAATATTCACTAAGCCTCAAACATAGGGTATAATGCCGATGCCATGTCCCAGACGTGGTCTTACACTGGCTCTTACATATCTGTACCGATGCGTGTCCCAGACATGTCTTACACTAGCACATCTCACCGCTGATGCATGTCCTAGACATGTCTTACACTGGCTCACATCTCGAGGCCGATGCATGTCCTAGACATGTCTTACACTAGCTCTCATCTTAATGCTGATGCCATGTCCTAAACATGGTCTTACACTGGCTCTAATAATGTGGCCGATGCATGTCCTAAACATGTCTTACACTAGCATACACACATCGCCCAATGTCATGGCATGAATATCAGTTTATTCCTAAGGGTCAACCGGGAGGTTTCTCTACAGCAATTCTCATCATACATAATCATTTCCATAATCAAGCAATTTATGCTATATCAATTCAAATACTGTAATAACGATGTAGTTATATCATTTACATACGACTTATTCGTTTCTATGGGATATCATATTCCATTGAATTTCTAATGTCTTCTACCATCACGTGAATGTTATTAACTTTTGGCATCACTTTCATCATACTTAATATCATCAACATATAATTCAATATAACCAAAGCAAGATAGATTCAAGTATATTAACAATAACATGGATAACATGCTTATTTAGCCATACAAACTTACCTCGAAACCAAATTAGTAAAAGAGGCCTAAACATCAATTTCTCGTTTTTCCTCGTTCTAAGCCTGAATCTCGTTTTTCATCATCTACAACATCACATTATAACACATAAAATAACATCAAAATAATTTTCTCCGGCCTTGGAATAGTGGTTCCAAAACCACTGTTTCGACTAGGCCCAAAATTGGGCTGTGACAATTCTTCCCCCTTTAGGGATTTTCGTCCCTAAAAATCTTACCAGAAGGAGTTGCTTTCAACTTTCACGAGTCACTTTCACCTTTTTCTCATAATTTATAATTCATCTCAGTCTCATACTTAGTATTCTCTGCCTTTCCATAATTGCGGACTAAACCTCGGAGCTCAATTCGAAATACTGAAGACTGACATTCTTAGAACTATAAACTCAGAAACATATAACTCAGTCACATCTGTCGAATAATATATCTGTACATACTAAAACAATCATGCGGACTTCTATCATCAATCTATCAAAATTCAACTTGCATCCCTCTTTTTTCTCGGGGATGAGAGATATCCCGATACGAAATTCATAACAATCCTTTCTTATTTTCTTCCCACTATTATCACTGATAGTAATAATCTTGAATACATTTGATATTCGGCTTTACCCTGTAGACAATTCAACATCCTTTGGAAAAATAGACAAGATGCTGCTGTAAACTCTGTACCCAATTCTCTGTATAACCCAGAGTTTTTCAGTACTCAAATCTTACTCTGAAATAATAGTAACAGAAACCAGAAATCAAATCCTCCTTGCAATTCCAAATTAAAAGTCGAATCATGCTGTACTTGTTTAATTTACCACTTATAATCACATTTCTATACTCTGGTCATCAACTGTTTAGAAACTTTACTAACATGAATCAAATGATTCCACTTCATAGATGTGGTCTCTTTATTAATCAGGACAACTTTACTTATAACAACATCTCTCGAATGAGAGAAATCCAACTAATATGTTCTGTATCGTATTTTTAAGAATAAAATTTCTTCATCTCAGACTGTACGTGTACTTACCCGTAATTGCACAACATTATTCCCGAATCAAAGAATAAACTTAATACACATGGCTTAATTTACCTTTGCTGATAATATTCATTTACGCGAAGATTAGAGAAATCCAAATACTAGAATTCCCACACTCCTATAGTCGAACCAGTAGCATAATCATAATAGGCATTGTTATCGCAAGTAAAAAATACCTTTAAAGATGAGCCAGACTGATAATTCTCGAAATAAGAATAATAGGAACAATCTTGATAAAGAATTCCAAGAAATAACACCATACCAGAAATCCGAGAATATAACCCTGAAAAAAGTAATGAGAAAAATCTGGAAAATCTCTCAGAGAAAACCATAAGGAAACTACCATCTATACGCTCTAGAATTCCATCATAACAGAGATAATATATTTCCCGCATATATATATATATATATATATATATATATATAACCATAATCAATAGAAACATCAAAATGGTCTCATCTGAATTTTCACCATCGACTTCATTCCGGCATATCAGAAAAGAATTCCGAAGAGATAAGAAATGTTGGTCATAACTAACCAGATTAACAGAGCTTTTTAATATCACAATTGCTAACATTCTTATACAATAAAATTTTCACTAGGAATGAACAACCATACATATTCCCAAGGATAGAGGAAAATACAAAATACTCAAAAAAGAGAGATAGCTAAAGTTTTACTTAATTGAATCCGTCATACTCAGACATTTTTGCAAATCCGATATCATTCCTCTGATTAATTCTGTCATCACTAATCCCATAATACTCCATTATTGCACTCTTTAGTTTCACATTTGCAAGCTTATAAACATATCTCTCTTGAATTTCCTCATATAACTCTATTCTGGTAAGGGGGTGAAGATTGTAAAGCCTTTAAACTTTCGATTCTCACACATATACACATTTAACAACAACATAGTATCATGCACATCGATTCAAACATTTCAAATTTCCAATTTCTTATGAACACACTTTCACATATCTTAGTAACACATGCAACTTTATTTCATATGAATACTAGCCAAACATTAGTGAACTTATCACAATATAAATTTTCATTTCTTTTACTCGAATTACCATTAATGTCTAATCAAGTTCCAACACTTAGCCTTAATTTACTTACCAACATTTACCAAATTAGAGAACGTCTTACGATTTTGAGTACATCATTCAATTGATGCATAGTCCAACTATGGTCTTATCCGTCAATTTATAATCGAACGATCGTACTTAATTCCAGCGTTCTACTCAATTTGATCTTTCATTTCAGCTTTCATGCTATTATAACATTTATGACATCTTTAATTCAGAGATTTAAACATAAATGTCAATCACATGTACATACTGATTATACATCATTAAACAGAAGTACTTATACACACATTCTGTCATTTCGAGTAAATTTTTCTTTTCATAATCACTTGGCCAAAAGAGTTGGGCACATAACATCATATGAATACTAACATGCATGGAAAAGCTTATCACGGCTTATCTTTCATCTTATTCCATGTTTCCACATTCTTTAACTTATGATTATCACATATTGAGTACTAATTCATGTAAAAAAAGCATGAATCTATTTTCATACCTTTCCAAATTTCAACATATCACAAGCACGTTTCAATCATCTTAATATTACTTCTATCATTAACTAGATTTGCTTGGTTGGAAGTCTTTTCTGTCTTAGCAAATAGTTTCGTTAGAGCCAGGAGGTATCACACTATCACGAGTAGTACTATAGCATGTATAGCTAGACGCTCTTACGCTATATTAATCAGAGAACTGACTAAACCATACTCTAATACCACTAAATGTAACACCCCTCGCCCATATTCGACGTCGCGACAGGGTTCGAGGTGATACCGGACTTAAACTCAACCAACTATATAAAACTAGGCCGTAAAATTTTGATCAATTTAAAACTTTTCATTTTACATACATTTTGTCCCTTAAACGGGGTCACGAGGCCCAAAACATGCATTACAGACGGTTCGAGACTAAACTGAGAACTTAAAAAAAACTTTGAAAAATTTCATACTTTAAGGCTCTATACGTCCGTGTGGGTATAGAGCACACGCCCGTGTGCTAGGGATACGCCTGTGTCCCGAACTCGTGTCCAAAAACTTAGACATTCTGCCAATTTGGTTATGAACAAATTGAAGTTGCACGGCCAAGGCACACACCCATGGCCGTGTCTCTTACCCGTGTGCTTACTACCATGCATACTGACTTGAAAAACTTAGGTGCAGGGAACACACGACTGGACAACACGCCCATAAGGGCAGATAGTGTGTCACTTACTAAGCATAAAACTTACCCCTTTCCTTTCCCATGTTCTCTAAGGTTGCCAGGTTTGCTCGGGTTGGAGTTCGTCGGAGATATTATCACACTGTCAAGCTATCATTATTGGTGTAAGTGATTTCAAGTACTTTGGGTCTATAGCATGTATAGGAGTTGAAATATTCCAGTATGTGATATTATTTTAGCCAAATGTATTGGCTTATTTTGATTATGGGGTTGTAAACCCATTTTAAAGATGCATGCATGTGCTATGGACTTACGTGATGAGTTTATAATGATTATGACATGAATGTGGTAAAGATGTGAGTAAAATCTATGATATCTATTGCATGTGAAATTGACATGGTCATGACATGTTAGAAATGTTTATGTGCTTAATTTTTCCATGTTGTATACTATTGTATAAGTATGCGTGCATGTGTTGTGAGGGGGACAAAATGGCTTAGAAAATAGCCTTGTATTTGTCCATATGAAAATAATAAGAAACTCATTAACATGTTAATATTCTCAAGCCCTGATAAGCTATCTTCTTGTACAACAGTCAATCAAATATTTATATCTGGAGCTACGAAACTCTAAATTAAG
The DNA here is from genome assembly GCF_025698485.1 of Gossypium arboreum. Taxonomy (NCBI): domain Eukaryota; kingdom Viridiplantae; phylum Streptophyta; class Magnoliopsida; order Malvales; family Malvaceae; genus Gossypium; species Gossypium arboreum. Next base: position 10,249,044 of record NC_069072.1, on the reverse strand, counting down.
TTACATTAATTTTCCTTCAAACTAGACTCATGTACCTTTCTATCATAAAATTTCTAGAATTTTTTGTCTATCCAAATAGTAAAGTTTATTCCTCAAAGTTACCCCTAGTTCACTATCTAAAAGATCCTACCCTTCTACACTAATTTTCAATTATCTCATAGAACAGAACTCGAATAATGTTCTTGTCTATTTCTATTAAAAATAGACTCATTAAGGATTCTAAATATATAAATTATAACTCATAACTATTTTTTTACAATTTATGATGATTTTATCAAATTAGAATAGGGGATTTCGAAGTCATTCTGACTCTATCTCACACAACTTTTAACATCTAATTATAGGAAATTCTTTTACTTACATGGTTTCTTTTATAAGAAACTAGAATCAATAATATTTAATTCTATATTTTATTCAGCCTCTAACTCATTTTCCACTATTTTTAGTGTATTTTCAAAGTTGGACTATGGCTGCTGTCCAAAACTATTTTAGTGTAAATTAACGATGCTAAGTTTATCACACCATATTAATTCATTTCCACCACATTGGTAAGGCTACCTATTCTTACATCATAAGTATAGACCTATAATCACAAGGTCATCACAAAATCATTCTCATAGGTATGAATTACCTATTTACATCTTCATCAAATGTGCATCATACACTGAAATCATTTCTCATGAGCTTGGCATACATACCTATGTTACTCAACATGCTCATATTCATTCCTTATTAATCATATAACATGAATTGAATTCACATCTCATCAATTTCATGTAAGTACCTGTACCACTCACAATATGGTCATAACTTTTCTTATTTAGCTTAAACCGTAACTCTCACCGTTGAACTATTCGGAAAGCTATCAGATATTCACTAAGCCTCAAAAATAGGGTATAATGCCGATGCAATGTCCCATACTCAATATCATCAACATATAATTCAATATAACCGAAGCAAGATAGATTCAAGTATATTAACAATAACATGGATAACATGCTTATTTAGTCATACAAACTTACCTCGACACCAAATTGGCAAAAAATGCCTAAACATCAATTTCTCGTTTTTCCTCGTTCTAAGCCCGAATCTCATTTTTCATCATCTATAACATCACATTATAACACATAAAATAACATCAAAATAATTTTCTCCGGCCTCAGAATAGTGGTTCTGAAACCATTATTCCGACTAGGCCTAAAATCGGGCTGTTACAGTTTATACTGATCATAAAAGTTTGAAGTATTTACTTTCTCAAAAATAATTGAATTCAAGACAATATTGGTGGATAGAAATTTTAAAAGATTATGATTGTGTTATTGACTATCATCCAGGTAAAGCGAATGTTGTAGCTGATGCACTGAGTAGAAAGGCTGCAGTTGAATTAAGAGCAATGTTTGCACGTCTCAGCATTACCGATGATGGAGGTTTTTTGGCCGAATTGAGAATAAAGTCAATAATGTGTAATCAGATCAGGTCAGCACAACTGACAGATGACAAATTAATGAAGAAAAGAGAGATAGTACAGAACGGTACAGCAGGGAATTTTAGTATTGATGAAAATGATTGTCTGAGGTTTCAGAATTGGTTCTGTATTCCAACTACTTCTTAAATAAATGAGTTGATTTTTCGAGAAGCTCATAATAGTCAGTTTGCATTACATCCTGGACGAAAAAAAATGTACCGTAATTTACTGGAACTGTGTTGGTGGCCGGGTATGAAGAAAGATATAGTGCAATATGTGGCTAAATGTTTAACATGTCAGCGAGTTAAAGCTGAACATCAGGTTCTGACCAGATTACTTCAGCCTATTAATATTCCTGAATGGAAATGAGACTGCATCATGATGGACTTTGTAATCGAGTTACCATTATCAGTGAGCAACAAAAATAAAATTTGGGTAATTGTTGATTGGCTCACAAAGTTAGCTCATTTTATAGCAATTAGAACGGATTGGTCATTTCAAAAGTTGGCAGAAACTTATATTCAGGAAATTGTGAGACTACATGGTATTTCTGTATCGTTAATTTTTTTTTGGGATCCACGGTTTACATCGAGGTTCTGAAAATAGTTGCATGAGTCTCTCGGTACACGACTTTATTTTAGTACGGCTTTTCATCCACAGATTGATGGATAGTCCGAGCTAGTTATTCAGATTTTAGAAGACATGCTCCGAGCTAGTATCATTGATTTTGAATTAGGTTGGGAACGTTATTTACCGTTAGCTGAGTTTGTATATAATAATAGTTATCAATCAAGTATTCAAATGGCACCGTATGAAGCTTTGTATGGTCAGAGATGTCGATCACCAGTGTGTTGAACGGAACTGAATGAAAGAAAAATGGTTGGTCCAGAATTGATCCAAGAAACAGAAAGTATTGTTAAAAAGATTCGAGAAAGATTGGAAGTAGCTTTTGACAGGCAAAAATCGTACGCAGATCTGAAACGAAGGGACATTGAGTATTTAGTTGAAGATAAAGTATTTCATAAAATCTCACCTTGAAAGAAAATCTTAAGATTTGGTCGGAAAGGTAAATTGAGTCCATGATATATTAGACCGTATGGGATTATAGAAAGAATTGGACCGGTGGCATATCGTTTAGCTCTACGTCCTGAACTACAAAAGATTCATGATGTTTTCCATGTTTCTATGTTAAGAACATACCGATCAGATCCATCTCATGTGATTTCAACTGAAGATATAGAGATTCGACCTGATTTGTCATATGAAGAAGAACCGGTTAAGATACTGGCACATGAAGTAAAGGAATTACATAATAAACGAGTTCCTTTAGTAAAAGTATTGTGGAGAAGTCATAATATTGAAGAAGCAACGTAGGAACCGGAAGATACAATGAGATCATAGTACCCCCATATCTTTTCAGGTAAATTTCGAGGACGAAATTTATTAAGGGGGAGAAATGTAACGACCCAAATTTTAAGGTCATCGGAAAAGTGAGTTTTTGGGTCTTCGATTCTAAAAATTAGATTCATAAATATTTATTAGAAATATTTACAAAGTTAAGTGAGAGGTTAATTATTTTAATTGGTACAAATGTATGTATATATATGAATTTACTTATTATTTAAGAAATAATAATTATTAATTATTAATTATAATAATATAATAGTTAAAATAAATGAAAGAAACAAAATAGAAAAAGAAAGAACAGAGAAGGTGGAACGAAATAGGAAAGAAAAAGAAAAGAGAAAAGAAAAAGGAAAAATTAGGGTTTTGAGGTTTGAAGCTTAATTGGTAAGTCAATTTGATCCTTTTTCTTGCAATTTTTGATGTTTTTTGAATCCTAGAACAAAGCCCTAATTGAATTATGTTGAAATTTAGGAAGATAGTTTAAGTTGAACTATTGAGTAAATTATGAGAAAAAGTAATAGAAATTCAAGTTAAAAGTGGGAGAAGGATTAAATTGTAAAAAGAGATATAAGCTTTGTAATAGTAGGGATTGAATTGAGAGGATTCTATAATTAATGTTTTATGCTGTAAAATTTAAGAGTTGAATAGTTTAAAGTGATAATTGAATGAAAATATAGGATTTATTTTGAAAAAAAGAATGGTTATGGTGGAATGACCTAATTGGAAATTATGTAAAAGTTACATGGAAATAAAAGAGTGTGTTATTAAATAACATACATTGATAATTTTAAATGTTAATTTTTATGTAGCTAACGTAGCACCAAAAACGTTATCGAAAAAGGGAAAGGAAAAAGTGAACGAGGATATCGAATAAACTCAAAATTACGGTTTGTATTTCTATAAACTGTGCTTAATAATTTAATAAATGTAATTATTATTTTTAATTGGTTAGTATGTATGATAAATGATGTGATAGAAATTGTTACTGTTTCTGTATCAAAATGAGATGATTCAAATACTCTATTAACAGTGTTAGGCTAAGTCGGATATAGTTGGCATGCCATAGGATTGGAAGTGTTCAGGGATATTCCGACTGTGTATCGATGAGACACTATATGTGTCGACTACTGTTACTATTTCGGATTCGTTTCGAAGAGGTACTCTGTACCTGATTGTTACTGTTACTGTTACCCTTACGTGTATTCCGACTTTAGCCGATGAAACACTGTATGATATCCCGGTCTGTAGGTTGAATCCGTGTATCCGTCTAGGTTCGAGTTATGTTAATAGGGGTAAATGAAAGTATTAAAGACCGACTGCTATTGATTATGTAACTGTGACTGTTATACAATTGTTGAAAGGTATCGAATGGTATGAAATATATATAAAGAATTTCTTAATTACATTTAAGAGCTATAAGATGAAGGCAAGAGATTAAGCTATTAAGACTATAAAAGTAAAAGTTTTGAGTTATAATACATATACATGGCTTGTTATTGTTCTAAGCATTAGTTTATAGAAATACCACTGAGTGTATACTCAGCGTACGATTTGTTTCCGTGCGCAGGTTAGGTACAAAGTAACTAACGTCTCAGCATCCAAGCCAACTCCCGAACTCAAGTACTTGGTGAAGTTTCCTGTCTTAAAGAATGGCATGTACCAAGGTTGTTTTGATGTTAAATTGTTTATAAGTGAAATTAGTGAAAAATGTTAGTAGATAGTTAATGGATGTAATGAGTGTGTTATAATATAGTCATTTTTTAATTGAATTGAATGGTAATTAAGTGCAAATTTTGAAGTAGTTTGTTTAAGGATTATTGAATATAAGTGTTAGACTATGGTATGATGGTTTAATGAGTATTAAGTGTGTTTATCATATTTTGGATTGGTTGAAAATTCGAATATTAGATTGCTTGTTGTTTAAAGTTTGCAGGGTTGGTAAATTTGAATTATAAAGTTCATTTGGAGTCCACACGGTATGTCACAAGGGCGTGTGACCAGACCGTGTGAGACACACGGCTTGCACACGGGCATGTTATTAGGCCGTGTGTCCCCTGCACCTAAAATACTACAAACATGTTGCCACACGGGCTGAGCACATGGGCGTGTGCCTTGGCCGTGTGAAATTAATTAATTTATAGGTGTAAGTCAGAAAGCCCCACGGGTTGATGACACGGGTGTGTCACATCAGCCACACGAGCATGTTACACCAGCAACATAGGCGTGTGGTACTATTCAAAGGAAAAAAATTTAAAATTTCATGAAAAATTTTCTAAGCTTCTGGTAGAGCCCTGGTTTGTTTAAGATGTTCTTATTAAGTACTGTGGGCCCATTAAAGCTATATTTAGATGTATAGTATTGCATTTATTCTTGTTTTACGTGTAAATATTTGTTTTACGTGTAAATGTACTGTAATGACCGGTAATACTCCGTAATCCTATTCCGGCGACGGGACGGGGTCAGGGGTGTTACAATTAGAAACTCACTAACAAAAGTTAAGATTTAATGTCTTGCATTTCTGAAATGAATATGGGCTTATTCATCCACCATGTCAATGATTTTGATATTATATGATTTTGGTAGATGCATCTACAAAATAATCACATATGTGTTATTAATTTGCAACCTGTCGTTTGCAAGATTACTTGTTTAAATAATTAATTTCAGATCATGTAATTAAGACAATTCATCTTGCTAATGTTGGTGAGTTTACATCCCAACTTTTCAATGATTATTGCATGTCAATTGGGATAAAAGTTGAACATCCTATAGCTCATGTTCACACACAAAATGATTTAGCTGAATTATTTATCAAATGCCTCCAACTAATAGTTAAATCATTACTTATGAGAACTAAACTTTCTATTTCAGCATGAGATTATGTTGATTTATATGTTTTACGCATCAAGCCAATAAGTTATAAATACTCCCTATTACAATTGATTTTTTGTCAAAAGCCAAATATTTCCCATCTTACAATTTTTTAGATGTGCGGTATATGTTTTAACTGTTCCACCACAACGCACAGGTCATAATAAGAGATTGGGAATGTATATTTATATGAGTCTCCTTACAATATTTTTGTGCAATTAATTTGATATTTAATTATGACATGAGTTGTCAGTTTTTCCAACATTAGGGGGATAGAAACAATAATTTGTAATGAGTTAGGGGGAGAATAATTTGAACCAGAAGTTCATTAAGGATAACTCATTACAAGTTAACTGTTAGATGTATTTACAAACTTAATGAGAATAACCAAGTGTTATATATCATCTAATATTTTAATTTGAATCAAAATCCCAGTAGGACAATCAGTTAGAATAAATAATAGATTGATCGGTTCCAAAGATGAAAATTATTCTAGATGGTCATATAGTGGAGGCGGGTGCTCCTGTAACACCCCTAACCCGTATCCGCTGCCAGAACAGGGTTTCGAAGCATTACTACCATTTACAGATCACTAAAAAAAATTTAAATACTTACCGATTCAATGCATCATATAAATAAATATATTACCATTCAATAAACAGTTTGACAGTTGTATAAGCATCAAACAGCAACATTGTTAGTATACTTGCACATATCTCATATAAATTCAACGCTGATATATCTATTTTCTCGACATATCGCACTTGAGTTTAATAATAGTCTCAATTACATAATTTCCTTGTATCAACATATCAAAGATAATCATATATGTACATGTCATGAAACATATCATGCTCTTACCGTTTCTTCATAAGCATATATCATTCATTTCATTATATCAATATTTCATGCTCCATCATTTCCATATATTTTATGTATATTTATTAGGTAATAGCTTATATCAAACTTAACATAAATTATATTTCATGTACTTATACTTATTTCGTTTATCTATCTTCATAATTATTTCATATAACCATTCGTCATCGATACATATTACACGAATATCAATTGTTCAACAGATGCTAGAGCGTCTCCCATCCACGGTCTTATTTATCTTTGACATGATGCCATAGTGTCTTTCAACTATGGTCTTACTCATTTTCAGTCATGTTGCCATGGTATCTTTCAACCATGGTCTTGTTCATTTCATATCACGTTGCCATGGTATCTTTCAACCATGGTCTTACACATTTCATATCGAGTTGCCATGGTATCTTTCAACCATGGTCTTACACATTTTATATCAGTTGCCATGGTATCTTTCAACCATGGTCTTACACTCAGTTGCCATGGTATCTTTCAACCATGGTCTTACACATTTCATATCGAGAGCACACTCCGCTGAACCTCATCCTTGCAGCGGGATTACCACCCGAGCTAAATCCCGCAATATAAACTCATAGAGTATTGTCGGGATTACCGGTCCAAAGCTAAATCCCGCAACGACAATTACTCTAATGAGCTTGGATCCAATTACCAGTCCAGCTAAATTCAGACCCTAATTCGGATTACCCGTCCGGCTAAATCCATTTTACACATATTCTTCTGGAGGGCTATATCAGATAGGATCACCCGTCCTGCTAGATCCTTTTACCGTCAATTCTTTTTCGAGATCCATCGAATTTTCCTTTCATTCAACCGGATTTCTTCCCATTTTATCAAATATATCAATGTTTTATAAATTTTCATACAATGAACATTCAAATCATATTCACATCAATAACATACAATCTCAAGCATTTCGAATATAATTCAAGTTACACGAACTTACCTCATTGATTGCTCGTGTTTATTATTTCATTATTCGATATATTTTCTTTTCCATGATCAAGTCTCGTATTTGTGTCGTCCGGATCTTTATAAATAAATTTGATCATCATTTTCATTCATTTCATATTCTAATACATTTAATTAATGCTCTAGGCAAAATTACCATTTTGCCCCTAAACTTTAATTAATGACGATTTCATCCTTAGGGACAGAAAGTAAAATTCTTGCAATTTAATCCTTATTTCCAACTATTATTCTCATATATAATGATAACAGTCCATGAATTCTATAAAATATCAAAATTTTCCATAATTTCAACACTTTTCAATTTAATCCCTAAAACATGTTTTCCCGATCTTGAACTAAATTGATAATTTCGTTAAAATTTTTGTAATTTAAATAATAAAATAATCTATTTCATGCAATTTAGTCATTTCGACATTTTTACAAAATTGCCCATAAAATTTTACTTTTATTCAATTTAGTCCCCGAGCCTAAAACATGCAAATTAGCCATGCTAGATGAATATTCATACATATTTTCCTCCTCCTCCTCTCCATTCCACATCCTTAATTTATATAACATACAACAAGTAACATTATCAATAATTTCACTATTTACTTATATGTACATTCAAAACTGTCCATTTGCGTCATAGTCACTAAATTATTTATATATTAAGCTACAGAACTCAAAATTAAGATCCGTTAATTTTTCCTAAAACTATACTCACATGTATTCTTATCATAAAATTTTCAGAATTTTTGATTTAGCCAATTAGTACAGTTTATTCATTAAAGTCACCCCTGTTCTGCTGTCTGACAGTTCTGACCCTTCTTCACTAAAAATTAGTTATCTCCTTTTACAGAATTCAAATGATGTTCTAGTTTGTTTCTAATAAAACTAGACTCATTCAGGATTCTATAAATATAAATTTAAGCCTCTAATTATTTTTCTTCATTTTTTTATTATTTTTCAAAGTCTGAACAGGGGAACCCGAATTCATTCTGACCTTGTCTCACAAAATTCATTATATATCAAAATTTACAAATTCATTGCTTACACTGTTTCTTCTATGAGAAACTAGACTCATTAAGATTTAATTCCATATTTTTTCATCTTTTAATTCAATTTATAAAATTTATGGTGATTTTTCAAAGTTAGACTACTGCTGCTGTCCATAACTGTTTTAGTGCAAGATATTAATTACCATGTTATAACACCCTTATTTTCTTTTTCTACACCATTTCTCATCACTTTCTCTTATTTTCTCTTCACTAACATATCAAGAACATAGGACCTTATGTAATAAAACTCTACTATAACATTATTTCCATGATTTATCAACAATAACAAACTTAAAACATATTGAAATCTTGATGTACTTACCTTATTCTCTTGATACCAATCTTTAACTTGATTTTTCTCTCCTCCAGCTTCTATTTCTTGAATCCAACTTGATATTCTAACTCCCCATGTTCTCCTTAATATTTTCTCTCTTGGTAGCTATGGAAATTCATTTGATTTTTGGGTGAAAATGGTGAATTTTTGGTAAAGGACCAAATTGTAAAGAAAGTAAAACTTTCTTTCTTCCTCTCTTTCTCTCACGTTAGTTTGCATGGAAAGGAAAGATGATGAAAATTCTTCATCTTTCTTTCCTTATATACTAAATAAATAATAATAAAATAATATTAAATATCTCATAAAATATTAATAAAATAATATTTATCTAATTAATTAATTTAAAATATCATTAACATAATCATTACATTCTAGAATTCTCTCTCTTACTAATTGACCATTTTGCCCTTCATGATCTTTTAGAATTCCATCCTTGAGTCATCATTTAATTTGGTAAAATTGCAATGTAGTCCCTCATAGTTCTTCACTTATTCAATTTGGTCCCAATTCATCCATTTTCCTTAGTTTCTAGATCATTCTACCCTTAAAATATTTACACTATTGGTCCTTCATCTTTTTCATATTTACACTTTAACCCTTTAAGTCTTGAGTATTTACTCTTAGGCAACAAAACTTTTCTAACTTTTACAATTTAGTCCTTTCCTGAATCAAGATATCATAATTTACTTCCCAATGTTTCCATAACTCAAAACTTCCCTTTTTATCACTTTATTTCCTTATTTTATTATATCAAGGATAATATATTACTGTAAAAATTTTCAGGGTAGTACATCTCCAGAAGAGACCCAAGACATAACTAATAAGTAAAATCTCAGAAGAGATTCAGGTACCTGAAACTTAATTTTAAAATAATGAAAATAAGAGATCTCAATAAGTTATGTCAATTCGAGAAAATGTGGAGACGAATAATAAAAGTGGTCGACAATGATTTTGCATGCAGTATTATTATAATGAAATAAAAGGAGGATCCTGAATAAATCTATTGAGAAATATAGATATAGAATAAATTGATTAAAATAGAAAGATGCAACTTATGTACAATTAAATTTGTGGAGTTTTTGAACCAGTAATCCAAATATCTAAAGGTATAAAGCCAGTGAGGGTGCAATTAAAATAGTTTTGCAAAAGCGGAATAAAAATATGAATTTTTTCGCTAAGTCCTGGCATTGATTATGAAAAGATATAATATTCTTTTGTGGTGGATGCAATAACCTTTAGATATATTATTAAATTGACAATTCATAAAAGATTTAACTTGCGTCTAATGGATATTGTTACAACCTTTTATGAATCACTATATGGTAAAGTCTATATTAAAATCCTTGAAGGATTTAAAATACTAGAAGTATATTGAAGTTCTCGGGAAATTTTTCATTTATATAAATTGAAATAATTAGACATATGTGGTAAATTTAACTTAGTCAATAGTAGTTGAAAGAGGATTATAAAATGATCTAAAATACCTATTTGTATTTTTATAGAAGGATCATGATTAAAGTTTGCTATGATTATTGTTAAAATTCCTGAAGAGATCAAAATATGTTTCCTCAAAATTTTACCTCACTCATGATTTTCAAAAGAATGGTGGTATAAATGCTTAGCAATACATTCAAATAGTCATTTGAAAAACTAGTATTCAAGATTGAATACGTAGAATATAAGAAAGTATGTTATGTTTTCATGAGGGGGAATAAATACGCGTTGGACTCTTTTTCCCTTAACCGAGGTTTTGTCCCATTGGGTTTTCCTGGTAAGGTTTTTAATGAGGCAGCATATTATGCTTATTATAGATCGTGTACTCTTTTTCCTTCATTAAGTTTTTATCCCACAGAGTTTTTCCTAATAAGGTTTTTAACGAGACACATTATCTACCAATGGACATCCAAGGGGGGTGTTATGAATATCTTATTAAGTGGATATCCATCATGATAAAGATAAAATTTTGATATAGTTTAAATTCTAATAGTTATTAGAATTAGATCTCTATTTTTTTTATACTTCTTATGCATATAAATAGAGACTCTAATGAAGTATTGTAATCATTCATTTGATTAATAAAGTACATTCTCTGTTGCTTTCATATTTTTTTGTTCTTTATTCTCCCATCTCTCTTTATTTTATAAAATATAAATATTTAATTTAGTTATAAAATTTTATTAAATCAATTTAAAATAATTAGATTTTTATATGATAAATATAGTATGATTTTGACAAGTGGATGGTGATAAAATATACAAATGTAATAATAATATGTATACAATTGTAACATAAATATTTAATTACTTTTATTTAAGTAAATAGATATTTATTACTTATTATTATTAAGTTAAAAGATATTTATTAATTAAATAATTATATTATAAGAATTTTATGTGATAAATAAATTAAATGATGACAAGTCTATTAATAAAATACATACATTTGTAGTATATGCAATAATTATTAAATAGATATTTATTAAATTATTGTTATAATAATTATTATTATTAATATTATCAAATAAATTGAATTTTGACAAATGTAGGGTGGAGATAAAATACATGTGTAATAATATGTATAATACAATTGTAATACATGTATTGTTTATTATTGTTTATTAAAATAGATATTTATTATTTATTTATTGTTATTAGATAAATAATTTTTATATAAGATTTTTATATGACAAACTAATTAAAATGTGACAAATGTAATATAAATATTTGTTAATAAAAATATATTTATTATTATTATTATTATTATTATTATTATTATTATTATTATTATTAATTAGTATATATATAAGAAATGAAACAAAGGATAAAAGAAACAAACGCATTCGAAACAGAGCAGGAAAAAGAAAGAAAGAAAAGACAAAGGAAAAACTAAGAGTTTAAGGTTTAAAGCTTTGATTGGTAAGTCAATTAAGTCCTTTTTACTTAATTTTGATGTTTTAGAAGCTTTAAAACAAAGTTTTGTTGAAATAAAGTTGAGGTTTTGGAAGTTCATAGGTTTTTAAGCATGGTTCATGTTGAACAAATTGTTGAATTAGGGATTTAATTGAATGAATTTCAAGTTAGAATTGATTAAGGGATTAAATTGTAAAAGAAGCTATAAGTTTTATGTTAGATGGAATAAATTGAAAGAAACTTGAGATTAGGGTTTTACTATGAATACTTGATGGTTAAGGTGAATATGATTGGAAATTGAATAGAAATGAAGTATGAATTGAGTTATAAAAGTAAATGAGTTAATTAGGATCAAATTGAAATCAAGGTTTGAATTAAATAGAAATTCAATTATTTATTGTGAATTAGTGTTGTATTAATAGTATAAATTATTTTAATTTTCGTAGCTAACAAGGAAACTGAGGCATCTACCTCGAAAGGAAAGGAAAAAGTTGTCGAGGAGTAACCGAATAAATTTAGGTTTGTATTACTATAATTCAAGTTATTTTTATTAAATGTTAAATTTTTAATTATATGTATGGTAAGTAAATTATGAGGTAAGTATTAATATGGATTTGAAAAGGAAATTGAATTGATAATGGATAAGTATTGATATAGAATTGTATATTGATGAAAAGTGAAATTGAATTGATTCGTAAATGAATTGAAAGTGATATTGAATTGAGAAAGTGAATCGAATACCCTATTAATAGTCGGGCTGAGTCGGATATAGTTGGCATGCCATAGGATCGGAAGTGTTTAGGGATGCTTCGACCTCGAGTCAATGAGACACTGGGTGTCACTATATTACTTCGGATAGATTCGATGAGGTACTGGGTACCAACTTACTTCGGCTTGGACGATGAGACACTAGGTGTCAATTATTTGCTTCGAACTATATGATGAGGCACTGGGTGCCATACTGGAGTGTTTGGTTGGATTCGTGTATCCGCCAAAGTCCGAGTATGTTAATAAGGGTAATTAACTGAAAGGTTAAACTGAATAAAATGAATTGGTTGAGCCATTGAAAAAAATGTGAAAATGGAACGTGAATAAAAAAAATGTGATTTGAATGTGAGTATGAGAATGGAAAGCATGAACCAATGGTTCATGAGATGGATATTGGCTCAACATGAATGTATATGATTTCAATTGTTTATTAGCTAAATTGAATTGTATGAATATATTGAGAATGACAAATTTATGTTTGAATTGGTTTAGTAAAAAAAAAAAGAAAATAAATAAATAAAGTTATATGAATTAATGATATGATTATTATGTTTATAATTTGAATTATGGTAATACCTCTGAGTATAAAATACTCAGCGTACGGTTGTTTCTGTGCGCAGGTTAATAGGTATTCAGAGTCTCGATTCAGCATCCTGACGATCCCGACTCCAGCGTAAAGCTCGGTGATGTATTCTTCTTTTGGTAAAAGTGGCATGTACATAGGTGTTAATTTGGTCACTTTAAAATGCTATATAATTTTTGTTGTAAAGAATGATATTTGGTATTTTGGTGTTTAAACTAATGAAATGGTATGAAAATTTATATGATATACATGGTATAATTGGTGCTAAATTTAGAATGGATGAATGAAATTCTAATTTAATTTTAATGGTAACATAAATGTTCATAGAGTAAATTATCAAATTAATGTTATAGGTATGATTTTAATACGATTAAATATGAAATTGCATTGGTTGAAATATTGGTTTTGGATTGGTCTCGGTTTGAAATTGTAGGGAAGGTTAGATATTTATAAAGGGGTTATATTGAGTAAAAAAAAAAAATCCTTGGAGCACCTGAACAAGTCCTGATTCCTCTCTAATACGTATTTTGGGCTTTGAGTGTCCAATTAAGGGACTTTATAATTATTTTATAATATAATATGTTTGATAATTATTTGAATATTAATCATAAATTGTCCGATTGTCTGGTAATGCCTTGTAACTCTGTTCCGACGACGGTTTAGGGTTAGAGAGTGATACATTTTAACACATCTTTAGCATCAATGTCAACATTAAGCATGTGTAGTGGAGGTTCATATGCCGTAAAATTTGGTTGGGTTCCTTTTGCATTATGTGAACCTTCATTGTTAGAGTTACTCCTTTCTGATTCAATAAGAAAAACCTTTAGTTCAAAAAATAATGCAATTTCTAAATCTTAACCCTAAACTCATCAATATTCATTAATTGTCAAATCAATCAATATTGGTTTATGTTAATGAAAGGGTTTAATTAATTTTACTTTTTTCACCAACAGTTTAATTGATACATTTTTCATTAAAAACTCAATTTTACTTTTAAATTTTTAAAGAGTTTTAAACCTTTTGTCATATGATGACGTTTCACCATTTGAATTTGTATTAAAAATTATGGCATTTAGTAAAATAAATACTTTTGTTGAATATTTGTTGTATTTAATACATATTTAATATAAAATTACTTATTTAATGCCAACGCCACCTTAAAGATGTGGTTAAGGAATTTCTAATGGAACCCAAGAATAAGGATTCAAACTTTAGTGTTATCATTTCCTTGCAATATTATAACTGTCAAGAGAAAAACTTATTTTAATTTTGGTGTAATTATAAATTTCATCCCATACTTTATAGAAATTGAGAAATTAATCTTTTATTTTAATTTGATAGAATTTAGTCTTTTATTTTACAAAAGTTAATAAATTAATCCAATTGTTGGCATACACATAAACTTGAATTGTTGATTTTTATTAATTTGTTTATAAATGGTTGAACTGTTAATTTTAATAAGTCCGTATAGGCGAGAATTCACTTATATCGATGTAAAACTAGAGTAGTTTTATACACTTTAATAACTCTTTTGGACGATTAATATTTTAATAATCTATCCGTTATATATCATGTTCCATTCATATAGATAATGCATGCCAAATTGAGAGTAAATTTAAAATTTCTATCTATCTTTTAATATAAAAATTTTTAACCATTAAATATATATTAATATAGGTAATATTTTAGATTGATATAATAGAGATATCGATCAATTCAAAAATTTACATGTATGATAAGTAAAAATTTTTAATAAATTTAACGGTTAGATTGTTAAAATATTAATAGTAAAAAAATATTAATTTTAGTTTTACTTCATGCAAGTGGATCTCTCTCCCTTATATATAAATAGTAGAACAACTAATTTTCGAGTAAAAGATTTAAATTGAAAGTCCAAAAGTGTTATCTAATTGAGCTAAATTCTTAATTTTTATAAAAATAGAAGGACCAAATTGATTGCTACATAATTAGATTTACATTATTTTTTATGGTTTTATATAAACCTGATCATAGATCAGGACACTCGTCTAGGCTCGAAGGTCAACTAGAAAAGTGGGAGGATTTGAGAAAAAAGAGACTCGAAAAATAGGTTTTAACAAAAAATAATGTTCGTTTTCTAAATGGGTCGGGCTTTGAGAGGATTTTATGGTTAATTTTGTTACTAGTTTAGAAGTATTTACTTGTTAAATTGTAATTAAGTTAGTGTTATTTAAGTACAAAGATTTTTTAAATGTATTTTTAATTTGCTAAGAATTATTTATTTTAATATTTTTAGTGTATATGATATATTATATTTTTAAAATTATTTTATATTAAAAAATTAATACAAATAAAAAGTTTAGATTTAATATTTTTAATATGGGTCTGAGTTTAGATATAATTTATAGCAATTCTAGAAAATGGGTTTACAATTTTGCAACCCATCCGACCTATAATCAAATATAATTCTATCAAATATAATTCTATGGATCTAACTGGTTAAACCGATTTCAAGTAGTTTTACCGGTTTTTAAAACAGAAGCCATACCGGTTCAAGCGCGTGGGACCTCGAAGACGTGCAAATCTATTTGTTCTCCTCGAAATTTCCTTCCTTTGCCAGTAAGAAAACTCTCTCCTCTCTTCCCCCTTTTTTTTTCCCATTTCGTTTTTCTTCTCATCGTCAAACTCTGTTTCCGCTCACCTAAAATTCGATCTCCACCAACATCGCCGTCGCCATGGCCTCCGCGTCCTCCTCCTCGGCGACAGTTACCAACCTCATGCTAGCAATCTATGAGAAAAAAACCAATTCCATCGACCTCTACCGCCCTCTCCGCCAATACATATGCTTCACATACTCCGAACGCGAAGCCGTCAACCTCGAAGATGACCTTTCCACCGTCAAAACCCTCCGCTCTGACATCGAACGCGTTCCCGACCCAGCCCCAACAACCCGACGCGACCTCCTCACCTCTTACTTCAAAGCCCTATGCCTAATTGAAACCCGTTTCCCAATTTCCTCCGATAGAGATCACATCAATTCAATCCAATTCACTTGGTTTGACGCATTTAAGCAGAAGCAAAAAGCGGTTCAACAAAACATCCATTTAGAAAAAGCCGCCATTTTGTTTAATCTCGGGGCTGTTTATAGTCAGATTGGCTTGTCTTACGATAGGGCTACGGTGGAAGGGAGGAGACAAGCGTCTCATGCGTTTATCGCGGCGGCTGGGTCGTTTGCCTTCCTCAGAGATAATGCGTCGACAAAGGCGTCCATGGGGAACAGTACGACCGTCGATTTGTCGGTGGAGTGTGCTGGGATGTTGGAGAGGTTGATGTTGGCTCAAGCTCAAGAGTGTGTTTTTGAAAATACCATCGCTAAAGGAAGTACTCCTGGAGTTTGCGCCAAGATTTCTAGGCAGGTTGGTTTTTTTTTTTTTTTAATCTTATTTTTGCTTTGAACCTGATTGACAATTGGAATCTGTATTTTTTGGGATGAATTAGTATATTTTGTTTTGGCGAGGGCTTATCAAGCACATGAGGTTAACTTTTAATTTCTAGTTTTTATGAAGAATTAAAAAAAAAATCATTTTTTAAGAATAAATACTTTTTACTGATTAGTTATATTAAAATTGGTTTTGCATTTTGATCGTTGGGGTTGTTTTTGATTAATAGTTATTTTTGCTGTATACTATTTCCTTTTTTCTTTTTTGAAGTAAAATCAAATCCAAATGTGAATCCCATATGATTTTGTTCATTACTTCTCAATACACTAATCATTATCATTCATATGTGTAGAATCCACTTACTAATTGTGAAAGCCATACTTATGATTGGTGATTCATTATGTATTAGAAAGTAATGCACTGAGAAGTATTGGAGATTATGAATGTTGCAGTTTTATTTATTAGAAAGTAATGGACTAAAAAGTAACGGAGCTTTAGTTATTTCACTTGAGGAATCATTTGCACTAGTAGAAAACTAAAAACACAGAGCTATGTAATTGTTCTTTCATGCTTACTTGTGGAATTTGCATTATTTTTTTATTTAGGATTAATGCGATGGTTTGTAGGTTGGACTATACTATGAGGAAGCTTTAGCCGCATTAAATGCAGCTCCTTTGAAGGACCATTTTGAAAAAGCATGGATTGCACATGTGCAGCTTAAGGCAGCTCTTTTTTATGCAGAAGCTTGCTATAGGTATGGTTTGGAGCTACATGAGAAGGAAGAGATTGCAGAAGAAATTGCCCGTTTGAGGAGTGGAGTTAGTACTTTAACTGAGACAAAGAAATCATCAAAAGGGGCTCCTGCACAGCTTCTGGATGCAATTAGCAAGTTAGAAGTTAATCTTAATCGCAACCTGGAGAGGGCTATGAAGGAAAATGACAGGGTTTATCTTATGAGGGTTCCTTCTCCTAGTTCCTTACCTCCTCTCCCTGCATTTTCGATGGTGAAGTCGATGCAAATGAATGATGTGTTGGATGCAAGCAAGGAGAAGATATTTGCAAGTCTTGTTCCTGACAGCAGTGCAAAGGCTCTTTCCAGGTATACTGAAATGGCTGATGATGTCATCAGGACACAGGCTGAGAAATTGCAGCAAGGAAGTGAGCTAACCCGTGTTAGGCTTAAGGAAATGGACTTGCCAGATTCAATTCTTGCTCTGGAAGGGAATTTTAGTCTTCCAGAAGATCTTAAGAATGAAGTAGAAAAGGTGCAAGCTAGTGGGGGCCCAGCTGGTCTGGAGGGTGAGTTACAACAACTTAGGGATCTAAGGAGGGTCAATCAGGAATTGCTGGTACAGACTGAGGAGCTTTTGCAGAAAGAAGCTGCAGAGGATGCTCAGTTTAGAAGTCAGTTTGGAACACGATGGACCAGGCCACAGTCAAGCACTCTGACAAAGACTTTGCAGGAAAGGTTAAATAAATTTGCTGCTAACTTAAAGCAAGCTGGCGAAAGTGATGTTCGAATTGAGCGTTCAGTGAGAGAGCATGCTTCACTGATGTCAATCCTTAACCACAGACCGGTATGTTGAATTGTTATTTGTTGTTTCTGTATTTATGCATTACAAGTTAAGTATAAGTTATTTTGCCTGGTCTTTGAGGATGCAATTGATATTAGTTTGCTTCCTTTAAATTGGCTGGTACTGCTTTTTGCATACTGTTTTGATTGTGAATATATGTGTGTGAAAACCTTATTGCTTATTCTTTTCAATAACATAACTGAAGTGATGGATTGACTATTCTTTTTTATGGGTATCCTTTTGCTTATATGTTCATATTCTGTTATCAGATAGAAGCTGCCCTACCAAGTCTTTCAAGGCCAATAATGTCTTTGGATGCCAATGAAGATGCTATAGTTGGGGCCCTGAAGCAGAGCTTGGTAATTTCTACTTTTCTAATCCAAAATTTCTTGAGTATTTAGCCTATGCTTCAGTTTTCCCCTCAAGGACCCCATACCCCGAGGATAAAAAGAAAAAAGGATAGGGCACAAAGTGAAAAGTGTTATTTTATCTTATGTTACTTTTGCACCCTTAAGCTACAAAGCAAGTCATTGAGTTGATATTGTCTTTTTCCTGTTTTACAAGTCAAAACAAAATTTTAGTTTTATGTATACAACATGGTTAATATCTCCTATATTTTCTTTGCAGAGGCAATTAGAGACTCTAGGTGCTCAGAGGGCGGGCCTTGAAGACATGCTTAAAGAGATGAAAAGAAAGGTGAAGTTAACTGTTTGTGCTATGTATTTTCTGCATGCTTTTCTTATTATATATCACCTTAACCAGTGTGCTAGGCATTCTGTTTCACTGTTATTTTATCTAAATGGTACCTGAACGCGTTTAACATTATAATTCCATGTGTAGGCATAACTTTAATCATTTTTTTCAAGCTGTATGAGGAGAAATCTTCTTATACATTTCTTGAGGGAGGGGAGAGGGGTATTATTTAACTACATTTATCCTGTTGGCTGTTTATTGAATCATTGCAATTGATGTTCAATCTGAAGAGAGGGAAGAGATCTTCGAAAAGTGGGTTTTATGATCCAATAAATAATCGAGCATATTTTATCTCTATTTCCTTGAAAAAGGAGATCAACCCTTCTTTAGATGTGTAGTTTCTATTCTGTGATTCTCTGTTGTTTTGATTCTTTTGACATACTATGATGATCTAGGATTATATCTGTGCCTCCTGTCCCTTGTCCCATCCCAAAAGTTGGACTTGAACACCTTTTTCCCTCTCATTCCAAGCACCATTTTTTCCTTGAAACTTTCCGGTTTGCATTTGAAAATTATTTTCATCAGTCTAAATTCGCCTTGCTGTAACTTCCCAGACACTCGTCTGCATAAATTTATTAAATTTTTACTAGCTGAAACAAAAGCAAAAGAAGCAGTCCCTTCAGCTGTACTTGTTCTTGTCTATTACAGAAAGAAAAAGAAAATCGAATGCCTTCCTTTCCGTCTCTACACCTCCAGCAGCAGACTACTTCTCTTCTCTCTTGCATTTTTCTGTATTTTTTGGTTCGCTTGCCATGCTTTCCCATTTTCTCTTCTCTTTTTTCCCACTCTGCGTGTCAATGCTTTCATAAATAAGCCTGGTGGTCTGCCAGTCTTCTTCTTCTTTTTCTCTGTTTTTCTTTCTTTTCCTTTTCTTTCATCTCCTCTCAATCCTTTATTTAAACCTGTGAACTTGCTCTCCCTCTCTAAAGTTTTGTTTCTTTTTTTTTTTTTTTTCCCTTCATTGGCCCTAAGAAATGCCACTTCCTCTTGCTATTTCCTTTGATCTGCAATGTTTGGATAAACTTTGAATTGGTATATTTTTTTTTATGTCTTTTATCGTTTTTGATAACTAGATAAGAAAAAGAAACATAATACGAACAAGAACTAAACTAATGTCCAGACCAGCTGAGATTTATTCATTGCTTGAAATTTGTGCAAGCAAGAAATCTCTTTCCCAAGGATGAAAATTTGCTCTCATGTGATAAAATCTTGATTTGTGATTGAATCTGTGTTTTGGAACTAAGCTTAGGTCTATGTGTGGGAAATGTGGGTCATGTGATCACGTGGAGGTGTTTGATGGATTGTTTCTATAAGAGATTCCAGTTCCAATGGTGATTGTTGGCGTTCCAAATTGTGATTCATTGAGCTTATAGGAAAATGGGAAATGAGGTTTTATTTCATGCTTGTGCTTTCCTTTCTATATTTGAAAATCATCAATTGCTGAAAGCCTATTTTAGGGTTGACATTCATGGTTTTGCTGTCAAGTGTGGCAATGATACCCGATGGTTGGTATGATTCAACAGTGTTTCTACAGTAAAGCTTTCCCCCCGTTTTTGGGCTCCATTTTTTTTTTGATATGAATAATAAAGTATTCATTTAATGACTTACCAGACACTGGTTAGCATATCTTGCCAACTAGCAATTTAATGGCTGGCTAATTGTTCCTCACTCAGAAGGCGTTTTAGATACATATTGGGAACATGAGAATTAAAATGTGATGTTTTGATCTGTGAGGATGAAAACAATATTTGGTTCTCTTATTGGATGGCTGGAGCAATTCACTAGGGAAAGAAATTCAATTGTGATTTTGGCACTATTGTTCTTCGTTGAATGTATTATGGAAGAGAAATTCTTGATGTTGTTGTCTTTTTGCTTTAGAAGTGATCGCATCAAATTTGTCTTGTCTGACTATTTCCTTTCCTCAAGCTTTCTCTTTATATTGTTAGACCTTTCAGGCTTCATATTAGCATAAAATTATATTTCATATCAGTTAATGCTCATTTAAATTGCTTGTTTGTCTAGTTTCTGTTGTCATAGCTCAGTTATTGGTATTTGTCATACACTTTAGTAGTCTTAGATGATAAATTGGTGCAGGATGACATACTACCTAAGTTGATGACGTCCACCGGCTCCTATGAGGATCTTTTCAGGAAGGAGATAGCGAAGTATGATCACATTTGTGAGGAAATTGCCCAAAACATTGAGGCACAAGAACAATTATTGATGCAAATTCAGGTCTATTATCTCTTCTTTTTATTTTTTCGTGGTCCTTTGGATTTTCTCAACACAGCATATGATACTTCGAGACAACTGTGTTTTAGTACCCTGAATAGAATGTTCGATAATTGATTTTAAAGCTAGGGATAGTTTGTAGTCAAGTGAATATCACATATTCTCATTTTCCTTGTCATTGTTTGGCCCCCATAAGGCACTGGAGGATATGGTTCACAAGACACTTTTAGTTTTAATGGTAAAAGGAAGTGGGCTCTTCATTCTGAGAGTGGCTGTGATGTTTGCTCCATGTTTCTGGTTGCATATAATAACTCCTTATTTATCATTGGCATCCTGAATAATAAACTTATTTATATGAGCTGTCATAACCAAAGAAAAGAATATTTCTTGTGAATATTGAAAAAAAAGTACTTTGATTAATTTGAGTACATTTATTGGAGACATAAATATGCCATCTTTTGGTTCTTGCATAATCTATTTTTGGAGTGAGAAAGTTTCTGTGTGTCATTTGTTTGGTTGCCAGTCCACAAGCTATGCCTTGCCTTGCTATGTCTAATTCAATCTTGGACTATCACACATTCAAAGTCACTTTTAAAATTGTGGCATAGTATCCTGAGCCATTTGGTACCCTTAGAACATGGGGTTTAAAAATAAAACTGGAAAGTTTCAGTACCATAGTTTCTTTAAACCCTAAAAATATATTTATTGTATATTTGTCCTACTTGTTTTATTTAAGAAAAATAGTTTTTCTTTTTGGTAAATTTATAAGGATAGAGATAGACTTGGTTGCATTAACTTTGGTCCTGACATGAAGTTAATTTGCACTAGTTGCTTTCTGCTTCTAATGCTGTATTTTGGATTTTCGTCTTTGCTGATTATTAGGAAATGTACCCTGAATGATTGACGCCATTGTTTGAAATGCCTTCTGCAGGTTCAGAATGAAGAGTTTGGTGCTGTCTTTAATCTTGAAGATTATAAAGGTATTAAAAACCTATTAATTGTTTTAAGGGAATCTCAGATGCATGCATTGTACTTTTTGTGCTTGATGTGTCTGGCCCAACACTGAAGATCTGTACTGTATGGTTTGTCTTAATATGTAATTCTAATTACATTGCACAGATTTTGGAACCAGTACTTGTCTAAAGTTCTATTAGTTATAACAGCCATGTCCATTATTTAGTGTGATGATTTGTATGGTTATTCAGTCTTTAATTTTTTTTATGTTTGCAACTTTGTATTGATTTTCTGACAAGATCTGTTGTTTTATGCTTTATATCACTATTTATTTCAGCATCACGAGAGAAGTGTTACAAACAAATTCAATCAGCTTTAGCCAAGTGTAAAGAAATCAAGGAAAATATTAACGAGGGCCTAAAGTTTTATGTTACTCTTCAGGTAAGCAATTTCACATCTGGTACTGAGGGCAGCATGTTAAGGTCATTATTGTTAAGTTTTTCATGCATATATATTAAAAGTGCTGCTTTTATTAAACAGGATGCAATCAATAATATCAAGCAGCAATGTAGTGATTTTGTGATGACTCGAAACATCCAGTGTCGAGAAATGATGGAAGATGTTCAAAGGCAAATGGCAGGTTTCAACTTCCAGGACCGTGAGAGCACAGGGCCGTACCCTTCAGTTGGACAGCCCCGTCAAAATCCAAGATCCAGTACACAGCAACTAACAGAATCTCAGAGTATATCCCATCCTTCACCGCAAACCCCTTATTATAGGCCTCCTGAGCAGCCAATGCATGGGTATGGTCATCCTCCTCCCCCATATACTGCCCCACAGCAACCATCTCCTTACCATGTTCCCCCATCAACCGGTGCTCCTTATCCTCCCCCACATGCCCAACAACATGCACCCGTTGGCCATGAATACGGCCAACCTGCCTATCCTGGGTGGCGTGGGCCATATTATAATGCCCCTGCAGAGCAATCTGGGTCTCATCCTCGACCTCCATATACCATTCCAAATCCGTATCATCCCCACCAAAGTGGCTATTATAAGCAATGATCATCTAGTCCAACCTTTCTCCTTTATAAATAATATTTTTTAATCGTGATATATAATGATTTACTGTATGTTGTATTTTTTTTTTTTTTTTGCTTCTTACCTGCTGTGCAATGGATATTGGATTCACGTAGATCTTGTCGTGTAACATATTCATTTTGGGCATTTGACGTCTGTTGGTCCTAATAATTTGTATGTGATGGCCTGATTTTCTTTCATGCTTTTCTATATGTCAATGACTTTTTTTTCCTTATTGTAGGGATCCTAACGATATTAGCACCATCTACGGGTTCATATTTTGGATTATTTTGTTTCTATTTTGGTCTGTTTTTATTTAGTGTAAATAGCTACCTAGTCATCACAGTTTAGCCGTCTTTGAAGAGAATTTACTAATGAAGAATTCATAGTGAACGGTTTGACATTTGTTTTAATGTTGAAGCTCCAACTTCATTCCATCGATTTCTTTTTTTCAGTTTTTAATGTAGTTTTTATTTTATTTATAAGCATTTTTAAAAAAAAAAATATGATTGGGCTTTGGAAATATTAAGAGGTAACGATGAATTGTCTTGAAAAGTATTGAAAATATAAAAAAAAAAATCAGATTAAGATTAGTAACTATGAAGTTGAGAAGAATAGGCGACATAAACTGGGCTTAAGACAGGTCCAAATATTATTACGCTGGTTAATAATATATGCGTGCATATGTGAGAAAAAATCGACCCATTATGAGAATTTCAATAATTAAAATATGATTGTTGGATGAATAATCACGTAGAACCAACCTAAAAAGAAAGTATAAAAGAATATGATAAATAAATGGGGCAAAATTATTAAAAAATTATAATAACTTGGAATATAATATAATAATAAATAATAAATAATAAATAATACAAACAAGATGAAACATGATACAAAGGAAGTTATAACATAACATAATTGTACGGCAGCCCTCTGAGAATTTAACATCTATTTAGTTTTTCAGAATTAGTCTAAATGTTGAACTTGAATTATTGATTTTTACTAATTCTTTTTATTTTTCATATAAAATGGTTTTGCTAATTCATTTCATGTCAATTAGGTCTAACAATTTTATCCAAATAGAGACTAACATCTCAAATTTCATAAAGCATGAGAGCCAACTTCTTACAAATTAGAGTAGAATGACTAATTTATTAATTTTCGTAAAGTAAAAATAAAAAATAAAAAGTTATAAAACAAACATCAAAGTTTATATAAAACAAATCAATAACATATAAAACGGTGAAAGTACCTAGTAGCTTCTTTTATTCTAGGGATTGGATTAAATTGAACTAGCCGGATCAATTTAATTTATGTATTATTAAAAAAATTTAAGAAAAAGAGTTAACATTTATTGTTTAACAATGTTAATATTTTAAAAGTTTTATAGTTTTTATAGTTTTTTTTTTTTAGATTTGTAAATTCATGTATAAGGATTAAATTGATCTAATCTTTGTAATAGAAATACTTAACAGGAATTTTACCCATATCAAACTCATGAATTCCGGCGACAATATTGCTCCCAATTTTATTTCCTTCTTTTCAGATTCCCAATCCCATCTGCATTCTTTTATTCCTACAATATATCAAAATCCATGGATATGATTTATGGGTATGGAGAAGGAAAGTCTGATACGTTGAATGATCCCAAGTCTAATTTGATGAATCTGACAAATAATAAGGTTAGAACAAAAATCTCGATTTATGTAATTAATTTTAATTTTTATGATAGTGAAAAATATTTTAAAATTTTAAAGAGATAATTATGAAACAAACCTCATAGAACAAATCACATTTTATCTCTAAAAATAAATAATTATTGTATATTTGTTGTAATTATGGAGAGTTTGGTTGAATTGAAAAATCAACGTATGTGAAGGTTGAAAATTTAGGTTTGACAAAGATTTGAATGTTGATAAATTAAAATAAGAAAAACATTTAATATCTAAATAATTTAATTTATGAAAAACATTTAAAATAAGAAAATAATTTAATTTACGAATAATAGTTAACGTTTGATAAATTATTAGAAATCCATAAAATCAAAATAAAAAAGTTTAAATATTATCACATATTAAATAGAACACGTGTCATCTTTTAACAATATATCAATCTGAAGCCCAGCATTTGGATACAAGGGGGAGAGAGAGAGAGAGAGAAGAAGAAGAAGCAAAATTTTGGTTTTAAGAAAGAAATGCGTTTAAGAAGAGATTTAAACGCCTCACCCAAATAATATGATTACTCAGGGATGGTCTGAAGCATGGGACGCCAAGCCTTCCTCAACACCATCCTATGCCTAAACCCAATCCACCCTGCCCGTGCCGATCCCGCTTCACCTCCCAACCCATTCACACCGCCAAGTTTCGTCGCCACTTGAACGTCGCCCTTCCCGCCAAATTCCTCCTTCACCACTTTTCCTTGGTCCTCCTCGTATCCTCCTCCTGATGATACGAATAAATCCTTCAAAGTGCGACCACTTAAATCCTTGTCGCCCTTCTTTTTCTCACCTGAAATGCCGAAGAAACTCTGTGGATACGCCATTTCCCGGCAACTTGACGATTTGCGACTACCGCTTCTGGTAAGAAGCATTCGGAGTGTGGTTTTAGGGCGGCGGAAGTTGAGGAGGGGGCTCGTCCTTGGACTTCGTGTTGGGCTTTGGGTGACGCCGCATTGTGTCGCCAATAGCTTGAATTTCTGCAGCGTCGTCATATTGGTTTCAGGTTGGGTCTGTGTTGAAGGGTTATATGGGGAAATTTTAAGTGAAGTGATTGGGAGGGTTTGGAATTTGAAACTTTGGCAGCAGAAGGATGGATTGAGATTTTGGGGGGTATTGGTTGCTTGAAAGCAAAAGAAAGGAATCTATGTTGGAGACTTTTGCATGCTTTTTCTTTATTAATTTTCAAAAGGGCAGTCTTTGAATAGAATTTTCTTTTCTCTTGGAAGAGATGAAAAGGTAGGACCCAAGAGCCAGCCCAGAGGCTGCATTTTCCAAGAAAATTCTAAATTTATACCCACTTTGGTCTTTCGATGATGACTGGAAACCATTTATCATTTTTATATATTTATTTAACAAATTTATATTAATTAATATAATATCTACTTGAAATGAAACATTTTAGTATAATGAATCCAGATCTCATATTTTTTCTACATTTAAAACATACAATATTTTTTTTCTAAATGAAATGCTAATTTCATCTGAAATTGTGATTCAATTCAATTTAAGTATTAATATTTATATTAAATCAAAATTATAAGGATATTATAAAAGTAATCATTTTAGCCCTCTATTAAATTATTCGACTCTTTTAGTCATTAACTTTGTATTTGTCAAATCATCACAAAAATGGATAGCAAAATATAATGTTTATTAACTTTATTAACATGACATGCACATGAATTGCCATGTGGATGCCGCCACGTCAGCAATTAATTATTTTTTAATATTTTAAAATTTTAAAAATTAATTGCTAATGTGGCATACATGTAAATAAGTTAACAGATGTTAACTTTTCCATCTATTTTGGAGTGATTTAATAAACAATACAAATTTAAGGACTAAAAGAGACGAAAAATTAAATGAATGGCTAAAATGACCCCCTTTCTTTTATGAATTTTTATAATTTTTAAATTATTTACATAATATATGAAGAGTTTTATTATTCTAAATGTGACCTAAATTTAAGTCGTGTTAATTATAATTGTTATTTAGGTTTTACATAACCCTGTCATTGTAATTAAAAAACATATTTTATAATATTAGGAAATAGTGATTCAATCTCTTCCCTAACCAAAGCATGAAACTCTATTGTCATAAAATGAGAGGCACGTGAATCGGGCATTTCATCTCCTTTTCCACCGCACATCTCCTTTCTAGAAAGAATAGAATCACGTGTCACCCTTCGAGGCACCAAAAACAACACCGTCCACTCCTACTTACATTTTCTTAATTTCTACCTTAAAATCATACATTATATTTTTTGAAAATTATAAATCTAGTGTAACTTTTTTTACTTTTCAAATTTTAAAATTTAAGTTTAAATATTAATACGGTTATTTTTTTTAAATTTAAATTGATTACAAAATTATTATTTTTAATCACATGACTACTAAGTAAGTTTTTTTTATTTCAAAATATCATAACAATAAATTTAATAAAAATTTAAATAACATTAACAATTAGATCTGAATTTTGAAATTTAAAAATAGAGATTAAATTTCATAAAATAAAAGTACAGGATTGAATTCTTAATTTTCAAAAAGTATAATGACTTATAGCATATTTGAATCTAATTTCTATGTTCTTCATGCTTGAACACCTATGCCATTGTGAAATTTAGTATCGCTTCAACACAAATCACTACATATTATTTTTATTAATATATTCAAAATTTCAAACTCATCAACTTCAAAAGTGATCAAATCAATATCATATTTTAATTTAGGTTTAAATTGCTTTACCTAGGAGACAATCATGCAACAAGAGATCCACTCCAAACTCTTATTCACCTATCAATATTCCCTTTCTCAAAATAGAACAAGACATAAGATCGGATATGTGGCATACATTTTACTCAAATACAACCTCAACAACTCTAAAC
The DNA here is from genome assembly GCF_025698485.1 of Gossypium arboreum. Taxonomy (NCBI): domain Eukaryota; kingdom Viridiplantae; phylum Streptophyta; class Magnoliopsida; order Malvales; family Malvaceae; genus Gossypium; species Gossypium arboreum. Next base: position 10,221,194 of record NC_069072.1, on the reverse strand, counting down.
CACTACCTCTAGAGGCTCTTCACACTATTCACATTGTGAACCACTTTCATTTTAATGATTTTCTACACTTCTTACATCTTATACTATTATACACCTTATATAACTTAAACATGATTATCTTTAGGAAACATATGCAAGTAATATGCACATTTGTTACACCTTAATTAAACATAAAATTTATATTAATTGACGTACTGATTCATTTTTTATATAATTAATTTAGAATTAAAATTAAAATATTCTAATAAAATTATCCAAATTATGGAAGGAATGAAAACATTATCTATAAAATATTAAAATAATTAAAACAAGTTATGTTAAATGATTGAAAGAAGTGAAAGAAAACTCTTTTCCGTGAATTTAGGCTGAGTTTAAATTTTGGATTCGTTATTGTTGAGAGAGTTTTACCTAAATATCACCTCGACCCAAATAAGTTTAGCCTCACATCATAAAATGGATGAAGGCAATTATAGTAATTCTAAAAATAAAAAAAATTTGTTACACCACAAAACAAAACTAACACGATAAAATATACAAACATGCATAAATTAAAATTTGAGTATCATTTTTCTTCTTCCGTTCATACGTATTTTATATTTTATACATTCCACATATATTATATGATATATGAAGTTAGATAAAATTTCATGTGATTCAAGTAAACAAGATAGAAATTCAATTCTATAATTATTAGATTGATTCGTAGGATTCGATAAAGAAAGAGAAAAGAATGAAATTTTTTTGAGAAATGGAAAATTCAAAATGCTCGGGGGGAAATGTGTAAGGTTGAATCAGATACAAATTGGTGACAAAAAATTTTAATTGGCTTAAGATATCTCATGTAATATAAGCAATCCAATGTCCATGCTGTTGTTGTAGTTTCACCTCACTACAGGAGAACAGACTTTTAGTGGCGTTTTTTTTGGCCTTAAATCGCTGCTAGAACTATTAGCGGTGTTTTCACAAGCGTCACAAAAAGCACCGCTATAGCAAACACCGCTAAAGACTATGACCTTTAGCGGCGCTTTTTTTAAAAATGCCACTATATAATAGACCTTTAGCGATGCTTTTTTTACAAACGCCGCTAAAAAATATAAACTTTAAAAAATATATTTTAATTGAATAATATTTATTTTCTATGATATATATTATATTATGTTTTATTTTTGAAATTTGAACTTTGAACTTTAAACTATACACAATTTTTTAAAAATCATTTATATGTAACTCAACAGAAATTATGTTCAAAGATTCGTTGTGTCACTAAACAAAGAAAAATGATTTACACAAATAAATAAAAGACAAGAGAAAATGAAGGTTCTAATGAGCAAACTATTTTATAAGCAATCAGAAAGAATAGTACAGGAAATTCTTAGTATCCTACTTGAAGAAAGCATTGGAAAATCTAAAGAGGATTAGAATGAGTACAAGGAAGCATCTTTAAGTTGAACCATTCTTGATGTTAGGTTCCTTGCCTGTCTCAGGGAGAAAACACTTGCACACAACAAGGACAAGATGTCCCTTTCTCCATTTGACTTAATCACCCACATTCTCTCATACCCTTTCTCCCAAGAGCAATTCTTCAAGTTCTTCTCTTCTTCTCTCCAATTCTTGCATATAAATGTCCATCAGATTATGGTATTTGATGAGAAAATTAGTTCACAGCTGTGATACTCAACTCAAAATCACAGTTCTGAAGCCTTTGCTCAATTCCACCCCAAACTATATTTTGCCTCCTACTGTTGTTTAACGTTATATAGAAATTATTATTTAGTTTTAATATCTAAAATTACAAGAACAAAAGGCAATATCAGGGTCTGATGAACAGTTAGATTTGACTAAAAATACCAGTAAATCCAATAAGCCCTAATTATAAATCTAAAAATTTGAAATCTAACTTTGGAACAAATTATAACACAAAACTAACAACAAAAAAACACAAAATAGACAAACAATCACACAGCAAAACTAGAGCAAATACAAGAATTTAAAAAAGAAAAAAAAAAGATGATAAATCGCAGCAAAGCTAAAAACAAGTAGCAAAGTCAAACTACGCAGGTAATAAAAAGAAAAGAACTAAAATTTTAAAATTTAAAATAGTACAGGGCCTAAAATTAACTAATTCGAAAAGTATTGGTCAAATTAAAATATAAGAACTAAATGCATAACTTTCGCAAAGTATAGGAACTAATAATAGAATTAACCCGATATCTTTCTGTTGATTTGAAGTTTCTATCTACCTTTACCAATTCTAAGCACATATAAGATGGAGATGTCTAGATTTAATTTTGAGTCTTTTTGTGTTCGCGTTAAACTTTTTTGCTTACTGTTCCAAAAATAGTAGCAGAAAAATATTCTAAATCCACTATGTTACTTGGCAAGTAATGAATTTCGGATCAATTATTATTTGATATAATCTTCGATTTGAATAAAACTCGTAAAATCGATAAAAACATTTATAATTTTATAAAAAAGAAAGTAATGTGTTCAATACTTAATATTTATATTTAAATATATATTGTAAGTAATTAACACTCAAACATGAATAATAATTAATCATCCGTATTTAATTTGATCCAACCTCTGCGAGGCAACTCCATTTAACCAAAGTATTACAACTCCTTCTTGACATCACAATGCTAGTGGTCCAAGCTTTTACTCTGCTTGGCTTAGGATGGGAAAGCACTGGAGTTGGAACATGGGCATCCATTTATTTTAATGGGAGTTGAACCAATGGACAGAATTCATGCATACTTTGCAGTCTCAGTTCTAATCCAAATTACTTGATTTGGAAAGACTCTACCAGTGGGGATATAAACTACTGTTGATGGCATACTCAATTAAGACACCTATGGTTTGCCGATGCAACTAGGGACAACAAGCAAAGTTTGCATTTCAATCACTCTTCAATGCTTAAATTAATAGTTTTTGTTTAAGAAAATGAATAAAGATAGAAGATCATGAATAATTAACAGAATCTAAAGGAATCCTTAGAGACCTTTTAATGTTTATCTCCTCAATGAAGATCATGAGTATTTTTTAAAGTTTTGCATTTAGTTCTTATATTTTAATTTGACCAATACTTTTCGAATTAGTTAATTTTAGGCCCTTTCAAATAAAATATCGATATCCAATGCTATTAAGTGCACAAGTTAAATCAAGATATCAGGCAGGCAAACTAAAAGATATAAATTACATTATGCAAGTAGATTATGAAAGAGTAAGACAAACCTTTACTTGCTTTACGTATGGAATAGGAACAATGAACTCCCCAACATCCATATCACCAATGGATCGTGAAAGTTTCATATGGGATGACTTCAGGTGGAATGGAATATAATGGAAGTAATGAAGTGTAGTTTTGAGGGTCAAGGTAAGAAGCAGGAAAAGTATAAGGCAGCTCAAATGCATTCCAGTAGCATTCAAGACCATCTGCAGCAACAAGCTGAGTCTCACTCTCAGCTTCAACTGTTTTTCTTTCATTCATTGGCACATTAGTTTGCCGGTCGAAATATGAACTCAAAACCATGGTAAGTAGCTGTTGAAAATGCTGCAAAAAAAGAAAGAAAAGAAAGAAATTTATATTACAAGAGGCCCAAAGTAGCAAAAGATTACAGAAAATAAAAAAAAGGATAAAAGAGAAGCTTAACATACCTGAAATAGAAGAAGAAAACTGTGAAAAATCAGTTTTAGTGCTTATTGACTACCTGTTGAGTTTGAGATAGGAAAGATATTTAGAAGACCAAACTTTATACAAAAAAGAAACTGTAAAAATTATATAAAAAGCTAATAAAATTTTAGCTAAAATAAAAAACTTCAAGATTTTAATTTTTTAGATTTAAGTATATAGTTTCTTTTTCTAAATTTATTTAGGTTGTGTTTTTTTAATTTTTAAATTTAAAGGTAACATAAAAATATGAAAATAAAAATACCCAAAACGTCGCTATTGCTCTGTGTTTTATAATTTTTGCAACCTTTTTTGATAAAATGCCGCTAAAACCCAATTTTTATTTCGTATCTGAAAATTCTTCAGGTCATTTATTCATCTATAATTAAGAAAGATGAGGTGCAGAAAGCAGGAAAGCCTGAAATAGGATCTGCAGAATATGAACATTGTTCAAAAATATAATATTGACTACTCCCTTCACTATTTACATTTCCTCTATAATACGGCAATGACAGTTGAATATAAGCAGCATAGTAAAGAAAAACATTCATTCACTGGAATTAGGTGTAGTTCTCTGGCTAATCCATTTATCTGCCACAGAAACTGGAGAAGGTGGCAGCTGGATATTTTTCAATAATACAATCTGATCACCGATTGGCGGCGAAGGAGGCTGCCCTACACTCATCGGCACCTCACTATCAGAGTGTTCCTCCTGTTGCACATTCTCCGACTCGTAAGCTTCACTTTTTATTCTCTGTAGTTCCTCCAAAACCTCTTCCATCGAAGGCCGCAGTTCTTTCTCTTGCTGCAAACATCGAAAAGCCAACTCTGCAACCAAAGTCGTCATCCTTGCAACTTGTTCACATGATTTGTACCCAAGATTAGGGTCAATCAACTCATCAAATGCACACTTTTGAATCTTGCTAATTGCTAAATTTGCCAAATTGATTTCATGCCTATGCCTGTTGATATCAACAGCAGGCATTGATGATATGAGTTCAATGAGAACGACCCCAAAGCTATAAACATCGCTTTTTTCAGTAAGCTGGTAACATTGGTGATATTCCGGGTCAACGTAGCCAGGGGTCCCTTGTGGAGCAGTGGAGATATGGGTGACATCATTGGGGAACAAACGAGAAAGCCCGAAATCTGCTACTTTGACAGAAAAATTTTCATCTAGGAGAATGTTGTTAGTCTTAACATCACGGTGTATGATATCAGAGGCATGGAGATAAGCTAATGCAGTTGCGGTTTCTATTGCGATGCTCATTCGAACAGGCCATGCAGGCAAACCGGACTGTGCATGATCACCATGGAGATGATCGGCAACGGTGCCATTAGGAACAAACTCATAAACAAGGATAAGTTCGCGGCTACGGCGCGAAGTGCAACCATAGAGAGAGACCAGATTTTTGTGGCGCAAGCGGGTCAAGATTTTGACTTCGTTCATGAACTGTTCGTGGCGTCTGTAGTTGTGTTGGTAGAGTCGCTTGATTGCAACTTCTCGCCCATCTCGGAGTTTCCCTACACGAGACCAAAGGGGAGAAGATCAAATCATGAAGGGCTTTGATAGGCCAAAGGAGACATGTAGTAGTATGGATGGGGAGCGTCATACCAAAATAGACAGTCCCAAAGCCACCATCACCGAGGACTTTGTCATCGTCAAAATTATTGGTGGCTTCCACAAGTTCAGTATAGGAGAAGATGGGAAGTCCAAAGCAGACAGTAGCGTTGTTTTCAAGGTCCGATGTTGAAGAGAGATGGGATGGAGATTTTCCTCTGAGAAAGTTTGAAGAGGCAGGTCGACGCCGGACCACAAAGATGCAAAATATCAGTATCATTACTGTGACTGAGCCTCCAATTCCTACGTAAATCACGACCTACTACTTTTAGGAATTTAGATTAAAAGGTTAAACGAATAAAATTTAAGGTTGGTTAAATTGAGTTTGTATTTTGAAGGAGTTATCTCAATATGAATATTTTATTATAATATCAAAAAATTCTGAAAAAAAATTAAAATGCCATAAATTAATTAGAACCATTAAAAAAGATTTTTTGTATAATTAATATTTTGACAATCCAATCATCATATGAATTATACTTATCAAGTTTGGAGTATATTAGACTTTTCTAACTATTTATTTTATGTAAAAATATTTCAACCGTTAAATATATTTTAATATAGATAATATTTTACATCAATATAGTAGAAATACAGTCATATTAATAAAATTAATGGTTGGGTTGTTAAAATATTAAATGTAAAAAAAAAATACGGAAATATATAAAATTTATTTTAGTTTATGGAAAAAAAAGATGGGTATGGTTATGATAACCATAATGATACTGGTGATAAATATGATTCCATCTAAAATGTTTCCAGCCCTAATTTATATTCATGGTTATATAAATCTTTTAGTAAAACCTTTCCTGCTTTATCAGAATTTAAACTTGTATTTCCAGTAGCTTCTTATTGGTTATGATAAATTTAATTAGCAATAATAAAAAGTATGGTCAGTACTTTATTTTATTTTTTGCCAGAAAACAGAGTTGAGAAAGAGAGAGATTACCTAGTCCCAGCTTCAGTCCCAATGTGTTTGTTCCTACAAAGGAGTAGTATGTATGTATGTCAACATTTATCCCAAAAGCAAAAGGAAAAAAACTAATGCACTTTGTCAGTGTATATGGGTAATTCACAAGTCAAAACCTAGTCACCTTTGTTGTATAATCAACCGTGAAGGAGAAGAAAAAAAAATGCAGCAGACTCTGTAATGTCAATATTAACAATATCGAAATGATGGATTGGATATACCTTTGGTACAGTAAAGCCTCCGGTTCCTACCCAGACATGTATCGCCATTCCAATTGGATATATCATTGGTACAGTAAAACCTCCGGTTCCTACCTAGACAGGTACCGCCACCCCAATGACACTCCTTACAAGGCTTAGATACGTTAACTTTTATAGATACATAGGGAGTTAATAAAATAAACGAGTGAGTACCGTTTTTCGGTGGAGTATTGGTAAGAGGGAGCCGAACAGTGGAGCAAGGACAAAGCCTTGATAATCTATGAGTTTTGCATGTCTCGGGTGGAGGATAGTATATGGTATAATTGTTGCAGGCAGTGTGGTTGAGTTGCACTTGTTCTAGAAAACTAGCATTCAAAGCGGTTTTGCATGTACACAAGGCAATTGGGCCGAAAGTGACATACGGAAGATGGGGTAAAAAATTCTTCATGGACAGACGACTACAATCCCTGTTCCTCAGTTGCTGAACAAGGCTTTCGTCGTAAATGGTAAGGGTGTCGGCTTGGGAGATTTTATGAATTCGATACCATTGTCCTACCCGGTCTAGCTGCACACTCGGATTGGTTCCATTGCAATCCTTAACTACAAACAACCCGCACGCCGGGCGACTCTCTTCAGTGTATGGGAATTTTAAGTCACCAAGAAGATTTCCGCACTGGAAGCTAACTGGGCAAGGTTCAGCTGAGTGAAGAATCAAGAATTGCGAGAGAAGCAGCAAAATCAACAAGGGCATGACATCAGCCATTTGAAGATGACCCAACTTCTCTCACTTGAGCGTTTTCATATAGTATTACTATTTATTTCCTTGGTGCTTCAATAACGATAACTGACCACAGAATGTGCACCCAAAAAGGCTTGACTAAGAAGGATTGGAAGACCAGGAATGTGGGGTTCGACACTTGGATTGCATTAGAAGGGCAAGTGTCGTTTTAATTGCTCCGCGTTTGACTCGCGTGCAGACAAACCCGAGTACTATTTCTGATATCAAGCATTATTTGCAGCTTGTTTGAAACGTTCAGGAAAATGGTCCAGACATAACCAAGCCTTATTGGGACGCTGGTGTGAATGGATTTATGAAACGAAAATTCAGATATTGCGGCCACCCAAGTCTACCTTGGAATATGTTTTTCAGAGCCAAACCAAACTGAACAACCTGTTAATGGTTGGTCTTTGGGCCAGAAGTAGGGGATGGGTTAGAAGGGAAGAGGGAAAAAGAAGAGCGTTTTCATTACTGAATTCCATTCCATGGGGGTATCCACAAGAATTCGAAGCCAAATGTCAAAGTTAGTTTTATGTAAAACATTACGGTGTCACTAGAGAGCAAAGGATGCTTCTTAGGTTACTGAAGAGTGAATCCATACCGTTAAATATTAATAAAAATGGAGTGGTTTGAATTCGGATTCATGAGCACTAGGGTTCAAACCACCATCCATTCTTATCCACGGATTTTTCCTATCTCTTCAAATTAAGGGAGACTATTTCCTATCACCCAAATAAGACTATCGTTGAATTATTAGTATGATTCTCTAATAAAAATAAAAACCACATTTGTTTTATGTTGTTATTATTAGATTTATTTATGAATCGCATTATTCACCTAAACTCTAAAGTTTATCCGAAATTTATGAAAGTTTGAGTAAAAATATTAAGTTTAAGTAAAAAAATTAAACCTATTTTAAATATGGGTCAGGCTCAAATCTTGAACAAGTCTATAACATGGTATATTATGTTATTTTTATATATTATGTAATGTAAATATTAAGATGACTATATATAAAATTTTAATAAATAAAAATATTTTAAATTATTAAATATTAAATAATTTAAATATATTTTAATTTTTAATAAAATAATATGGTTGAGCCTAAAATAGGTTTGGATTAACTATTTACAAATATGAATGGATTTGAACAAAATTTTAAACTTATATTTCAAGCCGAGTTTAAATAAGTATAAAGTGTGTTAATATATATCATGCCTAAGCCCAACCCAAACTTGATTAGTGCCTTAACACCTCTAATTATTTCCTACTTTGGATGGGTGTTGTAGATCGATCGCTAAAGAGTGTTGCACCCGCAAAGTTTTGTCCCCTTGCTCTGTAAAGAGGAAAAGGGTGTCTCTTAAAATCACTATAGAATAGAATCATTAAAGAGTGAAATAATGAATTTTATGTAGATAAAATAATCATGGTTTGATTCGAACCCATAACCTCTAACATATAGATGATTTATAACTGGTTTAAATCTAAGAACAAAATTATTCATCACTCCTTTTAAAATTAAAAGTCATGAGTTCAAACCATGCTATGAGCTCAATCTACATAGAAATCTAATTCAGCGATTCTATTCTATAGCTGTTTCAAGAGATGCCTCTTTGCTCCCTACAAACAAACTGACAACTTTGTAGGTGCAACTCTTTAACAATTGCTCTACAACACCTACTGAAAGAAAACAATAACGAATTTGTGTGTTGTTTCACCTCAACAAAAGTATATGATTAAATATATTAATAATAGTTTGAAAGAGGTGAAAAATTAAAAATAACTTTTACAAATGCAATATTGTTATATTCTAAATGAAATCATCATGTCCGTTTTATGAAAAACAAACAATTACATCGGACAACAATAAGACTATACAAAATGATATTTTATTTTATGGTTTGATTAGGTGAGATGAAATCCGAAGAACTTGCGTTGGTTTAGGATTGGAAAACAACTATCCACACAATGCTATTTCACACCATTGTGTCCGTCCATCACAAAATCCTATATACCAACTCCTAATTCAAAGTAACTTTGCTACAAATCACCCAATACCGTACTACCCACACAAGGCCAGTAATATTAGTTCCAAAGGTTCCTCTTAAAGCATTAAAGCCGAACTTAGGTTTTTATTATTGTGGTTATACGGACCACTTTTTCTACAAACTGGATTCCGGAGAATGCTATTTCTTTCTAAATTTCCAACTTTTCAATCAACTAAGGACAGAACAAACTTGTTCTGTTTTTCCTTTTTTCTATTTTAAGTTAAAATAAAAGGCGTGAGGATAAAAGGCAGAGTATAAAAACATGTTTGCTCCAAAAAACTATCCTTTCATTGGAAATTCAATCTTGTACTATGTGGGATCCGCCTACTGGCTGCTGCTTAATTAGAGTGGGGCTAAAGGAACAGCAGACTAAGCAGCCGGAGAAGGGTTTGGCTCATTTGTTGTTATTGTCTACTAACTTTTAGGGAAAGCTATGCAAGTAGTTATCAGAAAATGAAAGTCTTTATTTTGGTTATTTAATTAAAAAAAATTATCATTTAATTATTAAATTATTTAAAATTTTTTATTTAATTCATTTAGTTATGAAATTTTTTTTAAAGAAAAAAAGTTTTATTGGCAAGTTTCAAGTGACGATTTAACGACTGGTGCGATGGATAATACTTATCGAGAAGTAAAAAAATATACTTTTAAATCTAAGTTAACCTGACAGTCAGTGTTGGAAATTAGAGAAAAAATTATTTAAATTTTAGTTCATAAATTTGTGATGTCTATAATTAAAAATTGAATTATAAAAGAGAAAAAAAACAACTTTTTGATTGGTGCAAGCAACACAAATAGAGAAAGCCATATAATATCGATTTTTTCAGTTTAATGATTTAAATGAAAACTTTAAACAATTTAATAATTAAATTGTACTGTTATTTTTAATTAAATGACTAAAATAAAAGTTTAATCATAATTTATTGATTAATATGTAGTCATTAAATATGATTAATTAATGGACTGTATATGATTAGTGTATTGAAATGACCAAAAAAAATACTCTGACAGCATCTCGACCCTTACCATTTCCGGTGAAAGGAAATGGTCAATGGCAAATGTTGAATTACTTAGAGACTATGCATGAAATAACAAGAAGAAAGAGAGAGAGAAATTCATACCAGGAGTACAGTGCCAAGCGTGAGGCCTGTCGGGGCAAAAGCATTTGAAATGGTAGGTACGATAATCGAATCCACACTTGCCACCAGACTTCTCGCAAATGCTGCAGTTGCTCGCTATCCAGTTCAACACAAACCCTTTATTCAGTAGACCTTCAACATGTAATCTATTTCCTTGGTCACAATCCACAGGCGTCTCTACCCTTTCCTTGCAATTTTCTGAAGCAAACTTCAGCTGCGGATCGCTATGGAACAGTGCCAACGTTGAATTAGTTTCATTCTCAGCAGGGCAACTAATCTTGTGCGGTGAAAGTATCGGGATGGAGGTTAAGTTGCAATTAAAGAGAAAAACTATTTTTGTATTCCCGGGAGGAAGCTGGTAGCGGTCATTAGGCAAGGATATGTTTCGGATTTTATGGTTACAAATGGAATCTCTCTCAAAACGAACAGCTCTGGAAACGAGGAAAGATTGGTTGGGATAAAAGATGTCATCGATGCTATAGTTGCCATCACCCAAGCTGAGAATTGGGTTTGTGTTGTTTCTGCAATGGATTTCGAATCCTGGATAACCGCATCTCGGGTCATCCCGCCCCTGGATGAAGAAAGGGAACTTTATGTTTAGCTTACCACAATATCTGGGCACACTGCAGATGGTAAAATTTTCGTCCACTGCAAAAGCTGTTGTGGGCAGGAAAATGAAACTGAAGAGTACCAAGTTTAATGCCGGGAGGAGAGGTGATGCAAGGTCAATGGATCGGATTTGATTCATTTGGGAAACTGGGAAGTGTGATGATGGGGGAAAGAAGATAAGCATTTACCATGAATATATTATTATAAAGAGGAAAAGTGGGTGAGGGGACGTGGGGGGATTTCTATTACTGTGTGATGTAGATTACACCTCCTTAATACCATCCACCTAGCTGCCTGCAATTGGTTGGATTCTGGGGTAAAGTTCTTTTTGAAACTTTAATTCCATTCCATCTTTTTCAATTTTTCAATTTTATTTATTTATTCTTGGTTATGTCTATACTGTATATTTAAAATAATAATAAAACCAAAAGTCCAAGAGTTGAATCAAACTTTGAACCTAAGGTAAGGCTAATCGTTACGTCATCTCCGATTGAAAGTAATTGCTTAATAACAGATATTAAAACAATAATATGATTTGATGTCATATAGATATATAAACTTAACTATTGGACCAATGTGAGTTTATAAATATTATACTTTGCACAAGCTAAGATGAAGCCATTTTTATGATTTAAAACTTGAGATTGTACTATTTAGAGTAAATTATATTATTAGTTACCTTGTTCTTGTTTTTGTTTTGGTCATTTAACTAAAAAGTTATAATTTGATTCTTGAACTATTAAAATATTTTCATTTAAGTCATTTAGTTGTTAAAATCAATGTTATATGAATTTCTTTATTCGCATTGTTTACATCAATCGTAAGTTTTTTTTTTCCTTTTTTTTTCTACAATTCAATTTTTTTTTCATGAAATAGCTTTAGACGTTACGAATTTACAAACCAAAATTTAAATTTTTTTTTTAATATCTGACACTGACTGTCAAACCGCTTGGATCTAAGATATGTTCTTCTACTCATCAATGGCTACAAATCCATTGTATCGATAGTCAAATTATTATTTGGAGCTTGCTGATAGAACTTTTTTAAAACAAAATAATAGCCCAGTTACTTAAATAAAAACGTTTAAATAATTTAATGATCAAATTATAACTTTTTTTAATTAAATGACCAAAACAAAAAATTAATCATAATTTAGTAATTGATGATATAATTTACCTAAAAATTTATGAATAGGAAAATCGTTATGATCCGGTCATGATGAATTCGAGAAGTGGAGCTTAGATTTTTCTTGGTTGACTTTGTTTATTGAGTATTTTCAAGTGTCAATAGATTAGGAGGGTAGATTTTAATGTTCAAAATGGAGTCTTTAACTCCGAAAACTTGAGCAAAAATTGTCCAAATGATCAGCCTTATATCTTAGACCGTTGAATTGAGTTCAATAATGGCCTAATTGGGGCCCCTAGAAGGGAAGTTGCACAAGTTGACCAACCAAGTGGTTTCGCCTTCTTTAAACACTTGAATATATTTTGCACTTCCATTCCTCTTTACCCTAAAGAAATATTGAAAATTCAGATACACTTGAGTGTGAATTTGATTTAATTTTATGTTGAGTCTTTTAAATATAGTCTACTTTTATTACTTAATTTACTTTATTTCATTTAATATATTAATATTTAATTGTACTCTTGAATTTTGTAATTACATTAAAAAAAGAAAAGAATTTAAATAAATGACACGTGTTTTCAAATATTCATAAATAAGTTATTTTTTAGAGAAAAATGTTTTTCTCAAATAAAAAATTAGCCAAAAAATACTTTATTTCAGATGTTAAGAGTGTTTAATTTCTATTTTTAAGAAGTATTTTTAAAGTATAAATTTTTGACGCCAAATCTTCATTAGAGAACGAAAAACAAAATTTTGTTGCCAAGACACGGATTGATTGATGCACTATAGGGATTAATCTAAGAATTGAATGCAATACCTAAATGAGATTGAAAATTGGGTAAAATGCATTTTCTTTCTAAGAATAGACTAATTTCATATGGCGATGCCCTTTGATTTCTGAATAATAGAACCTACTTTTGTTTTCATTTCTTTTAAACGAAAATTACTAAAAAGTTGAAATTTTTAAAAAATAATTTGTGGAATATAAAATTATTTAGGAAGACAATAAGAAAATTGTTTTAAAATTAAAATAGTTGAAAACTTAATTAACACATTGATTTTCTTTCATTTTATATCCATATTATCATTTTAAGTTTAAATTAATGTTATGAGTCAATTAAATATCAACTTAGATAAAAAATTATAAAAATATTTTTTTATAATTAAAATAAGTTATATTACGTGAGAATATTTTAAATTTTTAAACCCAATAAAAATTTGCATAATCGGATTTTTAACTTATACTATTTGTATCAATAAAATTTTAAATGTGCCACTAAATCAAAGATTTATTTTAATATAATATTTACATTTTAATTTTATTACGTGTACTTTATTATCTCCTCAATTTTATATATTGATAATGTTGTTAATTGAGTTGACATTACAATTCAACTCGAAATTAACTCAAGATTGATAACAATACCATGATAAACAACTGTAGTGTCTTTAATATTCTTAGTAAGATATATTAATTTGTTTAAATTTCTTTTACTCACAATTTAAACTATTTTTTATTTTAATATTGTATATATTTCACGTATTGTTACTAATTAATTTCAAACCATGAATTTTGTTATTTATCGTATGTCATTTTTAAATTAATATTTATGTTCTAAATATATAATTTTTACACATACACATGCGATAAATTTTTTTATAAACTTAAGGCCTTTGATGCTCACTTAATGCTAATATTATTTATTTAACTTTCTTTTTACCTCCTGTTTAGTGTAAAATATTAATTGGATAACCTAAGCTGCAATTCAGTTACATGTTTGTACTGTGCTAGGGTACTCAAAGCCCTTTACTTTAATTAGTTACAGTTAAGTTAAAAATAATAATTACAATTAATTGTAAAGATGAGATTAAATATTATAGTAATAAAATTAAAATTAATTACAAAATATATGTTTGGATTCGAATGCAACAGTGATAGTGAGATGAAAATTTAAAATGATCATTAAGGACATTAAATTAAAATTAGTGTAGGTATATAATAAAAATTAAAATTAAAAATAAAATTATATTGTATTGTATTAAATAATAAAATATTAAATTTACATTTAAATAGAAATATATTATTAAATTTTATTAAAATTTTATTTATATTTATTAATAAAATATATTAAAATTCATCTAAAATAAATAAAATATATTAAAATTATTCTCCAAGATTCCATCTCACCATGACTAAAAGAGGATTTAATTGTTGTGTGAATCGATTGGAAATTTTATTAATAGATTTCTTTGATTACATATGAGATTATTAAATTAGTATATGAATGAAAAAATTTGTGTATAAAAGTAACATGGATTTGATTCAAATAATAAAGTTGACACTTTTAGAGATAACCAATGTATAAGTAGTTTTCTAAATTTATTTTGGTTTTAAATTTATTTTTATAGATTTTATATAAAAATATAAAAGACATAATACCCTCATTAATATATTTGTTATTTTGTAAAAAAAAATCATCATTTTCTAATTGAGTTAATATTAAGTTTGCTTGTGATACCAACTCGAAAATCTAATAATATCTATTGGCGATGGACACTCAATTTCAACTCAATAAAAAAGAAACTATAGTCAAATATTGTGAATTTAATAGTGTTTGAGTTTATAAAAAAATTTGTATATTGATGGTTTATTATCAATAACTTCTATATTTAGAGTTATTTTAGTATAATTTATGTAATATTTTAGTTTTAGGTTAGCTTTTATTAGATTTTATAGTTTTTTATAGATTAATTATGTTTATTCACATTTTGGTTATTTTTCATTTTTTAGAATTAGTTTGGATATAATTGTTATTTCCATCTCAAAAGGTCTAGAATGAAGAATGAAACAGATAGAGCTTTTATAAAATTTGGCAACAAGTAGTCTGCTCTAATGGAATTCTTTGTTCGAAAATAAAAGCAGAAAATTTAAATGTTTCATGATTACAAACTTTTGAGAAAAAAGAAAGAGTAAGAACTCATTTGGAGGCGAAAAGAAAACTCTCTTGCATCAAGGAAACTTTAAGCTTGCCATGACAAGGAGATCGGGAGAGCTTAACACAAATTCATCTTTTCTCTCTCTAGATTATTTTCTTTTACTTTTTATTGACGTAAGATTATTTGAATTTCTTCTCTCTCTTTTTTTGTGGTATTTTCGCAACTTAAGATGAACTAAACTCTATTTTAGTGGAGTGATTATCGATCCTATATCTTAGTTAATTGATTGTTTTTCTCTTCAATTATTTTAATCTATGTTAATTAATTGTTTAGTCAAGTGCTTATTTAATTTGCTTGCTTCATCATCAGGCTGTAACAATTTTGATAATCTTAAATTATCTTGGAAAAAAAAGTTAGGGTTGAAATCTAGATTGAATATATTAGGATTAACCTTAGTTGTGCTGATGAATGAGTTAATTTGTAGCTAGGATAGGAATATTCCTAATGCCCTACTCAACTCAATAGGCTTTGTAATACCCCTCACCCGTCTCTATCGCCGGATTAGGGTTACGGGATACTACAACAATTAACAAATAAAAAATGTGCAATTTTAATTTAAAATTTAATTAAAACAATTGTTAATAGACAAGTGTTCATATAACATGATATTCATACCAAAAACAAGCTTAAATCGAGTTTAAGACACAAAGAGTTAGACTCAAGTATGAAAAAGGACCAAATTATAAACTTTTCAAATCTTGCACAAAGTATCGATATCTTCATAAGAGGTATTGATATTTTGTTATTAGATATTGATACCAAATTAAATATCAATACCATTTGACATACTGTGAAATTTAGAATAAAAATTTGGTTCAAAAATTTTTTATAGATACATTTTTAGAGGTATCGATTTTATTAAAGATTTATCAATATTAGTGAAAAATACCAATACCAATTTGGCATTCTGTCAAAATTTAAACTGTTCATTTGGTTTGGTATCAATACCTTGATTCTTTTTATCGATACTTTATTCAAAATGGTTAAAAATCATAAGTTTAAAGGTTCAATTCATGCTCAAATCACCTACTACTTTTAAGGATGCATACACATCTCAACTTAAAAATACAAGTCTTTAACCCAATTCTCTTATGCAACTAGCATGTAAATATCCATTCCCTAAACTTATTTAAGCGCACCCCAAAACATATCAAAACATGCTACATATTTAAATCTAACCAATATGCCATAAGGCACCATCACAAACAACATTCAAACTTATCATCCAAAGTCATTATCTAGCCAAGTTCAAACATAACAAGACAAGATCATGTAAAGTAACAATTTAAAATAATTTCTTGCACCAAAAGATAATCAATAAACAAATCATATTCATTAAACTATTTACTATCAAGATGATCAATACAAGTAACAAATCATGACATTCAAATTTCACATTCAATCTATGATTCACCACATTATTTGTCACAAACATTCAACTTATAGATATATTAGTACAAAACATACCACTTAATATGAACATTAATATACTAACACAAGATACTCCTATTACATGCCACATATACCCAAAATCAACGTTTTCAAAGTTTACCGAAAGATAGCTGGATAATGTGATCTTCAATTTGATTCGATCGTCTGGTTCCGCAAAACGATATCTATAAGAAAACAAGAAAAAATGACACAAGTATGCTTCTACGAGTTTAGTAAGTTCACAGGTTGAAATAATATAACTTATTGTATTTTTATAGTTTAGTAATTAACAAAGTCTTTAACTAACATTAACCCTGTCAATCACAAGCATTCAGCAAGTGTGGATCATATATACGAGTTGTTTTAAACATACCACTTGTGCAATATCAAACATTATCATGTCATGATATAACATCAAAAATCATGAAAACATATACAAGTCATCAATAAGAAATCATATCCAGATATCATTTACATATCATCAGCATGTCATTTAGCCATTGAAAAATATGCCCGATGAACGATATAAACAGATACAGATACATGGTTAATGGTTAAAAAACTAACTATGAATACGAAAAAGGCAAGTTGTAACATTCCGAAATAGGGCCTAAACGGAACAGTGGTTGCGAAACCACAAATTCAGGGTAAAAAAAAATAAAATAAAAAATATTTTATTATTATTTTGAGGTTCATGGTATGATTACATGATTGTGTGAAAATTTCGTGATAAAATTCTATGCATAAAGTGCTTAAATTGAGGTTAGGGACTAAATCGAATAATTTGCAAAACTTGCATTCTAGAAGTTTTAGTATGAAATTATTTTGGAATATTAATTAGGAGATCTTAAATGGTAATTTGACCAATTTTAAGTTCATGGACAAAATTAGGACATGGAAGGAATTTTGAAAGTTTAGTAAGGAGGGCATTTTGGTCATTTGGTTATTAACATTAATAAAAGGTAAAAAGATGATAAAATTGTATCATCTTCTTCAAGTTACCAGCAGAACCTTACCTCTCTCCATAGCTGGGGTTTCTTCAACTTTCAAGCTTCATAGTAAGTGATTCCAAGCCCGCTTTTAATGATCTTTACGTTTTGAAGTCCCTAGCTCGATAAAGCTTATGCTAGCAATAATTTAAGTTAGGAATCAAATTTGGAAAAATACCCATAGGTGAAATTTGTGTATTTTGATGTTTTATGATGGAATATGAGGTTTTAAATTATGTTAGACAACTTGTGCTACTTGGTCTTGTGCTACTTGGTTTTAAGTGAAAACGAGTAAAAAGGCTTAATCGGTAAAAATACCTAATAGTCATAAGTACATGTTAGTGTGTGAATTTGATGTTGCCATAGAAGGAAAAATGATCAGCATGTCATAAACATAAGAAAATAGGATGAAGTTTAATTTACGAGCCTTGGGGCAAAAGTGCAAATATGTGAAAGTTTAGGGGCAAAATGTAATTTTTCCAAAGTTTGAGTAAAGGGTTGTTTTGATAAATGTTGATATTAAATAAGCTAAATTTGCTATTATAGATCAAGAAGAGCGAAATTGAGAGTAGATCGGGGAAAAGAAAAAGTAAAGGACTAAATTGTAAAGTTTAGTCACATTTTGTATCGAGGTAAGTTTACAGTAAATAAATGCAATATTCTTTTATTTTACATTATTATTTTCAATTTCCAGCATTTATATATTATGTTATGAAAATATTTAAAGTCGAATTTAAGGTGAAGTGACAGAGGAAAAGTGTTAGAAAGCCCCGGTTGAACCCTAGGAATGTTAGGATATTAGGGTTGACAGATGTAATGAAATGAGCCATGTAAGTCCATATTAGAAATATGGCTTTGGAGACAGGATTGAGCCATGTAAGTCCATATTATATATGGCATTGGAGACAGAATAATTCATGTAAGTCCATGTCAAAGACATGGCATTGGCGAGATATTGATAGACAGAGCGACCTAGTATCCTTAGTATTCCGAGTGGTTCAACGGGTCAGGATACGAGTTAAATTACAGTGAATTAACAGCAAAGGAAAAGTAGATTATACTTATGAAAAGGAAAGGTCGTAAGAAAGAAGGTAAGGGAATAAAGAAGAAGATAGAAATTGAGAAGTAAAGAAATTTATGATGTTAGATGATATTATGCATAATTATTCATTATGTTGAATGTTGTGATTTATTTGCTTGTAAGCTTACTAAGCCTAGTGCTTAATCTCTTTATTTTCTTCTTCTTATAGTACTTATCTAGTCACTCGGGGATCGAAGGAAATGTCGGAGGCCGATCACACTATCAAAGAAATAACTCGGTATAACTAGACGTTTTGTTTTGGGTATGGCATGTATAGAAACTTAGCTACTTTTGGTATAATATGAATAATGAATGATGTGTAAATACTTGCTAGTGATTAGCTAAGAAAATAGCTGATGATATACATGTTTATTAATATGTATGATTGAATGATGATTATCACATGAAAATTATGAAAAATGTGAAAGTAACCTAAAACAGATTCAAGTAATGAAATGATGTAACTTTGAAAAATCACTAAAAATTGTAGAAACATAGTTTGAAGATGAATAATATATGAAATTAAATCTTATTATGTATATTTTCTTATGGAATAAGCAAAACAGGTAAAAGTATTATATTTTATGATATATCTGAGTTTTAGTGAAACAGGGTCGAGTGATTTCTAGATCCCTGATTCAACTTTGGAAATTCACCATAAATTGTACAAAACTAATTAGAAGGTATAATTTATATGGTTAGAATGCTTGTTGAATCTAGTTTTGAGAGAAACAAACGACTTAGTCATATGAATTTTTTACAGGAAGAAAAATGGTTCGTAGTAAGAAGAGGTCAGTGCAGTCGAGTTTTGAAATAGGGGAAACTTTAACTAATAAACTGTACTAATTGGCTAAGTCAAAAATTCTAGAAAAAAATTAGTAGATATATATATGAGTGTAGTTTCATGAAAAATTTACGGATCTTAATTTCAAGTTTTGAAACTCGAGAAATGAATTTTTAAGTAACCATGACGCAGAAAAACAGTTTATTCCGAAAATTAAAATAAGTGATTTAGAGTTGTTTAAAAGGTAAGATAAGTTTAGTAACACCTCAAGCTTGACTCGGTGATGGTTTCAGGCGTGGGCGTTACATTTATTGGTATCAGAGCAGGTTTAGTCGGTTCTCGGAACAGCTAGTGTGAGAAAAAGTCTAGCTATACATGCCATACTTGTATTTTAATAGTGTGACGACTCCTGACGATTTTTAAATATTTTGTTTTATTGTAATGGATCCCGAGTGAGCTGGTGATGATGATGTAGAAAGTAATGCGCCTGCTCCGTAGAAGGGTAGCGCCATCGAGAATAGGCGATGAATGTTAATCGGGAGGAGTGACTCGAGAAGCTCTCTTCCAAGCTTTGAATGATTTGTTTGCCGAGTTCGTTCGCACGAATCCGTGATTAGACCTCCACCCCTCATGACTCTCGGGCTACCCATGTAGCTCAAGCTCCCCAATCACAGTGCAGTGATAAGAGAAAAGCCACCAGATTGATAGAATCAGAAACAAAGGCGTAAGAGTTCGAGCAACAAAAGATGATGATGCGAAAGAGCGAATTTTGGTTAGAAAATACTATCGAGTCTTTGATGAGTTATCTTGTACACCGAGGAATGTATGGAATGTGTAGTATCACTTCTTAGAGACTCACCTACTACTGGTGGAAGACATTTGTATCAGTTGTACCAAAGGAGAGGGTCACTTGGTATTTCTTTCAGGAGGAATTTCGTAAAAAGTACATCAGTCAGAGGTTTATTGACCAGAAGAGAAAGGAATTCCTGGAATTGAAACAAGGTAATATGACGGATCGATGAGATTTCGCTTAAATTATCGGCAACTTAACAAGGTAACAAGAAAGAACAAGTATCCATTGCCTAGAATTGATGATCTGTTTGATCAATTGAAGGAGCTCTGTGTTTTTCAAGATAGATTTGAGATCCGGATATTATCGGTTGTGAGTTAAAGAGTCGATGTCTTGAAGACGCTTCCGGACTAGGTATGGTCATTATGAGTTCCTTGTGATGCCATTTGACTTGACTAATGCTCCTGCCATTTTCATGGACTTAATGAACCGAATTTTCGGACCGTACTTGGATAAGTTTGTAGTTTTGTTTATTGATGATATCTTGATTTATTCTCATGATGAGACCGAGCATGCGAGCATTTGAGAACGCTTTCTGATTCGAAAGATAATCGGTTGTATGTCAAGTTCAAGAAAAGTGAGTTCTGGTTACGAGAAGTTGGTTTTCTTGGACATATTGTTTCAGGTGAAGGTATTAAGGTTGATCCAAGCAAGATTTCAGCCATTGTTGATTGGAAGCCTCCTAGAAATGTATCAAAAGTTAGAAGTTTTCTTGGTCTTGCCGGATATTATAGGCGATTTGTAGAGGGATTTTCCATGATAGCTACCCCGCTACCAAGATTGTTGTGAAAGGATGTCAAGTTTGAATGGACTGAGAAGTGTCAACAAAGTTTTGACAAGTTAAAAGCATTGTTGACTAAAGCTCTGCTTTAGTGCAACTAGAACCGTGTAAGGAGTTTGTGATTCTGATGATGCGTCCATGAATGGACTTGGTTGTGTACTTATGCAGGAAGGAAGGTAATTGCTTATGCCTCTAGACAACTAAAGCCACATGAGAAGAACTATCGACACATGATTTAGAGCTAGTTGCCATTGTTTTTTGTTGAAGATTTGGAGACATCATTTGTACGGTGAGAAGTGCCACATATTCACCGATCACAAAAGTTTGAAATATTTGATAACTTAAAAAGATTTGAATTTGAGGCAAAGAAGATGGTTAGAGTTGATTAAAGATTATGAGCTAGTGATCGATTATCACCTGTGCAAGGCAAACGTTGTTCTTGATGCTTTGAGTAGGAAATCTTTATTTGCATTAAGAGCTTTGAACACTAGTCTAGCCTTATCGATGATGGTTTTATCTTAGCTGAGTTGAGAGCTAAACCGATGTTTCTTGAAGAAATTTGTGAAGCTAAAAAAAAATGATGTGAGTTGTTAACCAAAAGAGATCGGTGCAAGTCGGATGTAGAGTCGATTTTCGGATCGATTCATTTGTTGTTTGATGTTCCGAGACAGGTATGCATACCAAGAATGATGAGCTTATTCAAAGATTTTACAGAAGCACATAGTAGTTCTTTGTCTATTCATCCGGTAGTATAAAGATGTATAATAATTTTAAAAAAAATGTCTTGGTGGGTAGGAATGAAAAGGACATTTGAGTTTGTTTTAGATGTTTGATCATCGGCCAGGTAAAGGCCGAACATCGGTACCTTCAGTTTATTGCACTGTGCTAGTCCCCGAGTGGAAATGGGATCGAGTTACTATGGATTTTGTGACAGATTTCCGTTTACGAGAAAGAAAGATGCGATATAGGTTGTGATTGATAAGTTAACGAAGTCGGCTCATTTTATCCCAGTTCGTATGGATTATTCACTTGACAAGTTGGCCGAGTTGTATATGTCAGAGATAGTCAAACTACACAGGGTACCATTATCGATCATTTTAGACAGAGATCCAAGATTTACTTCACGATTTTGGAAGAAATTACAGAAGGCTTTGGGCACAAAGTTGAGTTTTAGTACAGCTTTCCACCCTCAAACCGACGGTCAGTCAGAGAGAGTTATTCAGGTACTTGAAGATATGCTTAGATGTTGTGTACTGGAATTTCAAGGCAGTTGGGAAAAATATTTACCATTAGTAGAGTTTGCCTACAATAATAGTTATCAATCGAGTTTGAAGATGGCACCTTATGAAGCTTTGTATGGACGTAAATGTCGCACACCTTTATATTGGATGAGCTTAAAGAAAGCCGGATTTCTGAGGTTGATCTAGTTAAAAAAAGAAGAAAAGTGAAAGTTATCAGAAATTGTTTAAAAGCAGCTTCAGACAGAGAGAAGTCATATGCAGATTTAAAAAGAAAAGAGATCGAATATCAAGTTGGTGACAAAGTTTTTTTGAAAGTATCCTCGTGGAAGAAAGTTCTCAGATTTGGCAAGAAAGTCAAACTAAGTCCATGTTTTATTGGACCGTTTGAAGTGATTGAGAGAGTCGGACCATTAGCATATTGGTTAGCTTTCCCGATTGAGTTAGAGAAGATTCAAAATGTATTTCATGTGTCTATGCTACGTCGTTATCATTCAGATCCGTCACATGTGATTTCTTAGACAAAGGTTGAGATTCAACAGACATGACTTACGGTGAAGAACCCAGTAAAGATTCTAGCTCGAGAGGTAAAGCAATCAAGGAACAAAAGTATTGCACTTGTGAAAATACTATGGAATAGACATGGGGTAGACGAGGCTACATGGGAACCCAAGAGGCTATACAAAATAGTACCAAAATCTCTTCACAGGTAAGATTTTGGACGAAAATCCCTAAAGGGGGGGAGAAATGTAACATTCCGAAATAGGGCCTAAACGGAACAGTGGTTGCGAAACCACAAATTCAGGGTAAAAAAAAATAAAATAAAAAATATTTTATTATTATTTTGAGGTTCATGTGATTACATGATTGTGTGAAAATTTCGTGATAAAATTCTATGCATAAAGTGCTTAAATTGAGGTTAGGGACTAAATCGAATAATTTGCAAAACTTGCATTCTAGAAGTTTTTAGTATGAAATTATTTTGGAATATTAATTAGGAGATCTTAAATGGTAATTTGACCAATTTTAAGTTCATGGACAAAATTAGGACATGGAAGGAATTTTTGAAAGTTTAGTAAGGAGGGGCATTTTGGTCATTTGGTTATTAACATTAATAAAAAGGTAAAAAAGATGATAAAATTGTATCATCTTCTTCAAGTTACCAGCAGAACCTTACCTCTCTCCATAGCTGGGGTTTCTTCAACTTTCAAGCTTCATAGTAAGTGATTCCAAGCCCCGTTTTTAATGATCTTTACGTTTTTGAAGTCCCGGTAGCTCGATAAAGCTTATGCTAGCAATAATTTAAGTTAGAATCAAATTTGGAAAAATACCCATAGGTGAAATTTGTGTATTTTGATGTTTTATGATGGAATATGAGGTTTTAAATTATGTTAGACAACTTGTGCTACTTGGTTTTAAGTGAAAACGAGTAAAAAGGCTTAATCGGTAAAAATACCTAATAGTCATAAGTACATGTTAGTGTGTGAATTTGATGTTGCCATAGAAGGAAAAATGATCAGCATGTCATAAACATAAGAAAATAGGATGAAGTTTAATTTACGAGCCTTGGGGCAAAAGTGCAAATATGTGAAAGTTTAGGGCAAAATGTAATTTTTCCAAAGTTTGAGTAAAGGGTTGTTTTGATAAATGTTGATATTAAATAAGCTAAATTTGCTATTATAGATCAAGAAGAGCGAAATTCGAGAGTAGATCGGGAAAAGAAAAGTAAAGGACTAAATTGTAAAGTTTAGTCACATTTTGTATCGAGGTAAGTTTACAGTAAATAAATGCAATATTCTTTTATTTTACATTATTATTGTCAATTTCAGCATTTATATATTATGTTATGAAAATATTTAAAGTCGAATTTAAGGTGAAGTGACGGAGGAAAAGTGTTAGAAAGCCGGTTGAACCCTAGGAATGTTAGGATATTAGGGTTGACAGATGTAATGAAATGAGCCATGTAAGTCCATATTAGAAATATGGCTTTGGAGACAGATTGAGCCATGTAAGTCCATATTATATATGGCATTGGAGACAGAATAATTCATGTAAGTCCATGTCAAAGACATGGCATTGGCGAGATATTGATAGACAGAACGACCCTAGTATCCTTAGTATTCCGAGTGGTTCAACGGGTCAGGATACGAGTTAAATTACAGTGAATTAACAGCAAAGGAAAAGTAGATTATACTTATGAAAAAGGAAAGGTCAGGTAAGAAAGAAGGTAAGGGAATAAAGAAGAAGATAGAAATTGAGAAGTAAAGAAATTTATGATGTTAGATGATATTATGCATAATTATTCATTATGTTGAATGTTGTGATTTATTTGCTTGTAAGCTTACTAAGCCTAGTGCTTAATCTCTTTATTTTCTTCTTCTTATAGTACTTATCTAGTCACTCGGGATCGAAGGAAATGTCGGAGGCCGATCACACTATCAAAGAAATAACTCTAGTATAACTAGACGTTTTGTTTTGGGTATGGCATGTATAGAAACTTAGCTACTTTTGGTATAATATGAATAATGAATGATGTGTAAATACTTGCTAGTGATTAGCTAAGAAAATAGCTGATGATATACATGTTTATTAATATGTATGATTGAATGATGATTATCACATGAAAATTATGAAAAATGTGAAAGTAACCTAAAAACAGATTCAAGTAAATGAAATGATGTAACTTTGAAAAATCACTAAAAATTGTAGAAACATAGTTTGAAGATGAATAATATATGAAATTAAATCTTATTATGTATATTTTCTTATGGAATAAGCAAAACAGGTAAAAGTATTATATTTTATGATATATCTGAGTTTTAGTGAAACAGGGTCAGAGTGATTTCTGGATCCCCTGATTCAACTTTGGAAATTCACCATAAATTGTAAAAAACTAATTAGAAGGTATAATTTATATGATTAGAATGCTTGTTGAATCTAGTTTTGAGAGAAACAAACGACTTAGTCATATGAATTTTTTACAGGAAGAAAAATGGTTCGTAGTAAGAAGAGGTCAGTGCAGTCGAGTTTTGAAATAGGGGAAACTTTAACTAATAAACTGTACTAATTGGCTAAGTCAAAAATTCTAGAAAAAAATTAGTAGATATATATATGAGTCTAGTTTCATGAAAAATTTACGGATCTTAATTTCAAGTTTTGAAACTCGAGAAATGAATTTTTAAGTAACCATGACGCAGAAAAATAGTTTATTCCGAAAATTAAAATAAGTGATTTAGAGTTGTTTAAAAGGTAAGATAAGTTTAGTAACACCTCAAGCTTGACTCCGGTGATGGTTTCGGGCGTGGGGGCGTTACACAAGTACACCTATCGAATAATAGTATAGCTATGGTGAGTAGGGAATATCGTATCCATGAGGACTAAAAGTACTAGTAATTACCATCTTCTTATTATTTAGTCGACAAATTGAAATGATTGTTTTTAATCTAGATTTACAAATCTAATTTAACTAAGAATGGAATAGAGAATGAAATAGGAAAATAATCAAAGATAACCAATGAGATAGGCAATACCTAAGAAAGAATCCACCTAGACTTCACATATTATTATGAATCTGAATTAAACAATTTATTCACTTGTGTCTTGATCCATAGAAATCCCTAAATTATGCTAATATCTCTTTCGAGAGTAAGAACAACTGACTCTAGGTTGATTAATTGAAATCTCTTTCTAATTAAAACTCTTATTGTCGCATTAACTCGATCTATGAATTCCCCTATTAGATTTGACTCTAAACCGGTAGATTTATGTCATCCTATTTCTAGATTTACATGCAACTCCACTCAATTATGTTAGATATACTCTTAAACAGAGACTTTTGGTCCACTAAAATAAGCACATTAAACATGAATTAATATCCCATAAATATTAAAACAAGAAATAAGCATACATAATTGAGGACAAGAATCAAGTATTTGTCATATAATCAGAAATCAAATAATAAGATTCATCATAGATTTCATCCCCTAGGTATCTAGGGAGTTTAGTGCATAATCCTAAATAGAAACATCTCAAAGTTAGGATAATCACAAGACATAAAGAAACTCAATAAAACTTCAAAAGAAATTAAACAGAGATCTTCGATCTTGAGAGAGATCTGCTTCCAAGTTAATTCCAATGGCATTCTTCGAGTGTTTTCTTCAAGCTTCTCCAATTACTCCCTTAGGTCTTTTTCTAATTGGTATTTATAGACTTTAGAATGCTCAGAAAGCCTAAAATTTGGGTTTTCCCGCGTATTTGTGAAGAAGGGTGCTAAATAGACATGGGTTGGCACATGGGTTTTTGGCCAGCCCGTGTGGAAATACCCAGGTCGTGTGGATCCTGAAAACAGCTCTATTTATCCGATTTTGGCTCTTTTTTGCTCCTTCTGCTCCCAAATGCTCTCTTAAGTATAGAGACATGAATTTAAAGGATTAGGAGCATCAAATTCACTAATTTGCATAATTAATCATCCAAAAACGCATTAAGAATGAGATTAAAATATGTTACTTTTATATCTTATCAATGTTTATCCACCCAAGACACGCTAGAATGCTCAACTGAGCCAATTTAACCAAGAACACACTTGGGCACCAAGTGCCTAGCTTGTAGGCTAACATCCCTCCAGAAATATGCCAAAATCACTGTAAATATAACTCGGTAGTTCACAACAAATGCTAGACTCTGGTATATTCAATGTATAACAACAAGTCAAGAATCATCATCTCATCACATGTTAATCCTGTACAGCATGCAAAATAACCTAATGGCATGCCAATTGTATCCTATCCTATGTTCATCTGGACTCGATACACAAGATTGTATAACACATTACAATTTAATCACTTTCTCACCTTGTATCAATTTGTAACAATTTAATTATATAAATATATACTCAACAATCCATAATTCACAAATCAATATAATATTATAAATTATACAAATTAAACTGTATGAACTTACCAGGGCTAAACTGCAGGGATAGAAATATCAAGGACTAATTAGCAATTTTTCTTTTCCATGATTTTCTATCGATTCTTAATCTATACGATAATTTATTTCAATTATCAGTCCCAAGTACATTATAAAAGTCCGTTTGATGCATATGACTTTTTTATTGATATTTTTCATAATTGCCCTAAATTTTTACATTTTATTCAATTTAGTCCCTAAAATCGAAACAAGCTCATTTTTTCCTTAATTAAGCCCAAAAAAATTATGTCTAATTCATTATTATCCTAAACTTACAAGAAATTAATGCCATTTTCAACCATTTAATAATTTAGTCCCTAAATTCAAAACTATGTAAAATCACTTTACAAATTAGTTTTATTTTAACATCAAGCTTTAAACCCAAGCATAAACATAAAGAAATCTACAAGAAGAACAATGGAAATTTTTCAATACTTTGACAGTTTCACAAAATAGTCCCTGGGCTAGCTAGATTAAGCTACAACGATTTCAAAAACATAAAATTTATAAGAAATTGGTTCAAAACGGACTTACATGCATGAATAACTAGACAGCCAAAATTCCCAAGCTCACTACCATGGAGGTTTTTAGGGGAAAATAGCCAAATAAAGAAGATGGATGCCACTTTCTTTTGTTTTTATTATTTTAACCTCAGTTTAATTTAATAATAATATTATAAAACACCAAATTTTAATTTAATTCTTTCAATTAATCGTCCATATTACTTAGTTATGGTCTATTTGCAACATAAATCCTCCAAATTTAACTATTTAAGCCATTTAGTTAAGAAAAATCAATAGCAAGCAAGTTTTACAACTTTTACGATTTAGTTCTTTTTTCTTTAATTAACTAGCCAAACGTCAAAATTTCAAGACCAAATTTTAATATGACACTAACTACCTCGTAAATATTAATTTTAAATAATTAATATTTACAGACTCACACATCGTAAATGTGGTCCTGAAACCATTGTTTCCGTCACTACTGGACAACGCGCTATTTCAAGCCTGTTCTTAAAGACTTAATCCAACTTGCCTAGCATATGAGTACAATTAGTGAGGAATGGGGATTAAATTAGTTAAATTCTAGAGGGGTATGGTTAATGTTGTAATAACTTGATTTTTGTATGTGTCGAAAAACCTGGTTTGAGATTAAATTTCCTTAAACTGAGATGGCCCAAGTATTAAATTGAGAAATTATGAGTTAACTATGAAAATATAAAATGATTTATTTAATTGATTAAAGAAAATAATACAGTGATTAAATTGTACAATGGTTAAAACTAGTTGAAATTGAATTGGATTTGAGTAGGGGTTTAAATGGCAATTAAATCAAAGCTAAATAATAATCTAACCATTTATTTATTAGGACTAGCAGCCTTGGTGAATCTTTGCGTTCATTGTTTAGATTAAATATTGGCCTTTGATTTGGTTTTAATTAGTTAATTAAAAATTAATTATATAGTATATATATATGTTAAGCTATGGGGGAGAGAGAAGAAAATAAATCGCTTCTCATCTCATCTTCTCCATGGCCATACATTGAAGGAAAAAGAAAAACAAATAACCTTCCCATTTTCGGTTTAAAATTGTCCAAGGTGGGAATGTTTTATTTCTATCTTCTTTATTAATTTTAGTAATGGAAAATTGGTGAATTTAACCAATGCTTTAATTTAATTATTGTTGAAACTAATTCAAATTCTCATTGTTAAATTCATGGAGAATATGGAAGTTTAGAGAATATGGGATGATGAAATCAAGCTTGTATTATGATGAAATCATGTTAAAATTTTAATAGAAAGAGTTAATTTGAGCTTGGATCGAAATTAAAGCTACTTTGTTAATTATTTGCTATTAAGGATCAAATTGTAAGGAATGTAAACTTTTTTGTTTAAGATTATAAATTAGTAGCTGAGGTCCCTGTAATATAATTATGAAGTCGGATTTAAATTCAATCAAATAGATAGTAAAGTACAGGAATTCAGATATTAGAGTTTCAAAGAAACTAAAATGAAAGATTTAAATAATTTATTTAAGGATGGATATTAATAGTGTTTCTAATGTCATTGAACAAGGCTAAGTACAAAGATGAAACATCGAGGGACAACGAAAAAACATGCATGAACAACGAATAAAAAATCCAATTTGTGCTAAAATAATTCAATTTGTGCTAATATAACTTGTTTCCCTTGCATAAACTTGATAATAAGTTAAATTGAAGATATTATTATGAAATGATAATTAAAAATATTAAATCTATTACTAAGTTCGATGGTTCAAATATAATTGGTATAATGTTTGTTATCTATGTGTGTGATTAGCTACAATATTATAATAAAAATATAATGATTCATATGATATTAAAATCTAATGTGATCTTGGTCAAGATGGTATGATATATATATTATTTAGGCTTAATAAACTATTATAGTGAATTGATGTTGTATATATAATATTTTGATGATTCTAGAATGATTTATGTATATTATGTGATAACATGATATTGGTTGAGTTATTGAGATGAGAAATGAAATGTTACTATTTCTTGGTGAATTGACTATGATTTGTTTGATATAATGAGATGGTATGATTTATAAGTGATATTGTTATACGATTAGAATACATTGTATTAAACGATGTCAGATGTAGTATGGTATAGTTGGTATTCCAATTAAGTCTATTGAGTCCTGGAGACTTGTTAGAGTTATATGCTTTTGGGCCATGCACTTACATGCCTTGTTATGTTGGATTTACATCCTAATTTGATTGTAAAACGAGCATATAAAAGCTCCCTAAGTGGCCAAAAATTGATTCGGGACAAAAGGGTGAAAATCAAAACCAATTAATGCTCGTCACGACTACAGGGTATCCCACGTTACGACTACCATAGCTCGTTGCGACCTCAAGAGGTTTTCACATCATGACATGACTCATTGAGTATCCCTCGTCGAGCGCACGCAAATTACAACGTCATAACGTGACTCTCTAAGTAGCCTTCATCATGACGTTGAACTTGCAACTTCAAAACATGCATTTTTTACTCCCCAAGCACTTTTATACACTTTTATAAGTTATACCCTTTCTGAACAACAAATGAAAATTTTGCAATTATACATTTATCGACCCTAAACATTACTCGAATCATCATAAAACAACTTCAAACATATCCCAAATACAAAGTTTACAATGAAGACCATTACCGAACAATTTCATCATTTAGTACCTTATATAATATTCTCAATGAGATCTTATGTACATGTAAAATCTAATGCCCAAAATTTAAAATCCATACTTTCTCCAAAGCTTGAGATGTGATGAGATGAGTTGGAGTCGATCTTCACCTTTACTTCAAAACGATCTTTACCTAAATGTTTGAAAAGAAACATGTTAAGCTCACGAGAGCTTAATAAGCATATCAAGAATCACACCATGTAATTAAAATTAATTTCTTTCTTAATTACATATATAAACATATATACTACTATTTTTTCATTCAATCACCTTATACAAAATTTGTTTCCACAAGTTATAAATACTTACGCCACATTAGATTCACTTACCTCATATTGCTATTGCCCAATTATAGAATTAATAAAACACGATAGGATAAATGAAAAAATCGATAAGATGCACTGAAGTGCCACTATTCTTCGCACAGATGTGCAATATCACTTTACACTGAAGTGCCACTCACTTGCATAGTAGTGCCGCTTTCACTTGAATCGTAGTACCATTATCGCTAGCACACTTAATCACTTTCCTAATTGCATGTCATTTACATCCTACTAATTCACATTTTGTCTACATGGGCATTTAACATACACAATTTCACTACATTCATACAACATTTAAGAATAGTTCTAACTTTACCCTTTTTATGATTTATTCTTTTTTTTTATACACAATCAACTATTATCAATTCTCAAGTGACATTTATTTCATCACTATTAATTTCTATCACTGTTTATTTTACCCATTTAAAATTTTAACTTCTTACAATTTAGTCCTTATTTAACAAATTTGTAAAATAAATGCAAATTTAGTCCATCTTTGTAATAGCCTAAATTTTCAGTGGTGTCAAAACAGTGATTCAAGATCACTAAATCCAACAAATGAGTAGAAAATATTATTAATTTAGTGAATATAAGTTAAATGTGAAGTTAGGAAAATTTTTGAAATAGCGAATAGTGTACTAGAAATAAATATTAAAAAATTAGAATCAGAAACGAGGTATCGAGACTTTAAAAATTTTAAACTAAGCCGTAAATATTTTTGTATATATTTATGGAGTGTTAATAAGTTAGTATTAAAGTTTCGTCAAGAAATTTTAAAGTTCCGATAGTTAATTGAATAAAAAAGGACTAAATTGTAACAAATGTAAAAGTCAAATAGACCCAAGGTCTATTTGGGCTAGACGGCAAGGGACATAAAATCAGCAGAAAAATTGATGAATTAAGGGAAAATTGGAATATTACAAAATTTACTTAATAAAGTTAGGACTAAAGTGGAATTATCTAGATTTCTCTTTATTTTTCTGCATTCTCATCAGCAAAAACACCATAGAAGGGTTTTATTAAGCTGTTTTTTTATATTTTTACTGCAAGTAAGTTCAATTCTTGATTATTTCGTGAAATTTTTGTGTTTTTGTGACTTTTACAACTAGGTCCACTTGTTGAATTCATTAGTTTTTGATTCTATGAAAGAAATTGAAAGTTTTTATGAATATGTGCTGGAAGTATATGATGATTTAGCATGGAATTAGAGCTTTAAATTGTTTATATGCTGATTTTATTAAAAGAATTGAATAGAAAGTGAATGTTTGGGGCCTAACAGTGAAAGAGTTTGAAGTTAGGGTTTTATGTGGAAATTCTAAATTTAAATAGTTTTAAAATAACTTATAATGTCTAGGTAAAGTATTAATTGAGAAAAAATTAGTTTAATTGAGGGGTTAGTTGAGCAAGGACTGAATTGTATGAACTGTGAAATTTGGGGTAAAATGGAAATCAACATTTTTCACTAAAAAAGTTTTGGACAGCAGCAATAGTCTAATTTTAAAAAATCACCAAAAATTGTAGAAATCGAATCAGAGGATGAATAAAATATGAAATTAAAGCTATTTTGAGTCTAGTTTCTTATAGAAGAAATGGTGAAAGCATTAGCATCATAAATCATGAGATATAATAAATTTAGTAAGACAAGGTCAGAATGATTCCGGGTTCCCCTGTTCTGACTTTGGAAAATCATCAAAAATTGGATAAAAATAATTATGAGCTTAAATTTACATGTTTAAAATTATGAATGAGTCTATTTTCAATAAAAAGAAATGGTAACATCATCTGAATTTCGTACGAGGAAATAATTAATTTTTAGTGAAGAAGGGTCGGAACTGTCAGACAACAGAATAGGGGTGACTTTAAAGAATAATCTGTACTTATTGGCTAAACCAAAAATTCTGAAAATTTTATGATAAGAATATATATGAGTTTAGTTTCAGGAAAAATTAGCGGATCCTAATTTGGAATTCTGTAGCTCAAGATAAAAATAATTTAGTGACTATAACACGGATGGACAACATTGAATATACATAGGTAAATAGTGAAATTTCAGATAATGTTACTTATAAGCGGGTTATAAACATTAAGGAGGTGAAATAGAATGAATGTGAAGTCAATACTGATAAGTGAAAAATTTTACATTATAGATCAAGAAATCGAGGATAAACGAGGAAAAGAGAAAATTTTGGAATAGTTCCAAAAATCTCTACAACTACTGCAAATTGTTCCGGGTAAGTTCGTACGGTTAAATTATTAAATTTCAATATTATTTTATGAATGGTATTAATATTTATGTATGTTAATTGTTGAAAATAAGTAAATTATGTACAAAAGTTACGAAATTGAACTGAGTATTTCGGAGGAACGTAACGCAGGAAATGAGTACGATCGTTCAGTGAAAAAGATGAATTGACGGTAAATTACCCAAGTAAACCAAGATTCAGCATTTGTTGCGAATTCTTGTGTTTTCTTTTTGTTTAGCTCTTACGAGCTTCCGTTAACTCATATGAGTTTCAGATAACCCTTTTGGGGTTTTAGTTCAGCTCTGATGAGCTTCAGTTAGCCTTCGGGCTTCCGTTTAGCACTTATGTGCTTTAGTTAGCCTTCGGGCTTCCATTTAGCACTTATGTGCTTCAGCTAGACTTTGGGCTTCAGATCACCATGTACTCAAATCCGTAAGTCGTTCCTTAAATGGACAAGTTGGTAAGTCGTAAATGTAACGTGTGGAAAAAGAAATGTAAGTAATGTTATCATTATTATTATTGAGCTCAATTAACTAATTTTTTTAAAAAAATGAGATTATGACTTACAGGATGAAATTAACTTACTTGAAATGTCCATATGATTTGAATTTTGAAAAATTAATATTTGGTAAGATTTATGGTTAAAGCCGACGAACTTACTAAGCTATAGTCAGCTTACTTGTAATGTTTATTGCTCATTGTAGATCAACGAGAGGGTCAGAGAATCGGATCATCACGCTCAAGTCACACTATCTCGATTTTCTGGTAAATTTTGTTATAAATACTTTAAATGGTTTATATGGCATGTATAGGAGCTTATATGACTATGTTTTGTATTAACTCATGAATATATTAGTTAAGTTAATATAAGTTGATATATGATATGAATGGAAATTAACTAAGATGTTTAAATACTACTTGAAAGTATGAATGGATATAATGTTAGATAAAATAAGGATTAGTGATATTGTTATGAAACGAATGTGATTTGAATGAAGATTATATTTGTTGAGTTGTTGTTGTGTTGAATTGGTTGCAAATTTGAAATTGCAGGGAAGGTTAGATGTTTCTAAAGGGGTTATATTAATTTTTTTAAATAAAAATAAAAATAATAATTATATTACGAAAAATTTTTGGAGTACTTGAATAAGTCCCTATTCATTTATAATACGTGATTTAGGCCTTAAGGATTCATAAAAGAGACATAATGATTTAATTTTAATATATTTGTTGTTTATTCATGAATTGTTTGTAAATTAACCAATATGTTCGGTAACGCCTCGTAACCCTACTCCGACAACGGTCTGGGATTAGAGGGTGTTACAATCTTCTTCTTGCTTGGCCGAAAATTAAAGGGAGAAGACATAGCTAGGGTTTTTTCACTTTTCAAGCTCGATGTAAGTTTGTTCTTGTCCCATTTTTAATGCTCTTTACCTTTTTGAAGTCGTTATCACTCGATCTATCTATTTCTACCATTAATTTGAGAAATGATTAAGGTTTGGGTTTGACCCATGTTAGATATGTGTGTATTTTGATGTCTAATGGTAGAAAATGTATGTTTGGTATATGATAAACAACACTTGCTAGGTGATTTTTGATGAAAATGTCAAAAGGACCTATTTGTAAAAATGTTATAAAATGTGTGTAAAAGTGTGATTAAATGAAAAATGTGGGTTGTTATAAGCATGAAAGAGGTTCGACTAGGCTTGGGTCTTGAAGAAATTGAATAGATTTCAATTTACGAACCTAAGGACCAAAGTGTAAAAAGGTCAAAGTTTAAGGGCAAAAACATAATTTTACCATAATGTCATAATTTTACCATAATGTTATTTTTGAACTTAATTGAGTAATGTGAATAATAAATGAGTTAAATTTACTATTATAGATCAAGAGAAATGAGGTTAGGACCTAGATCGGGGGAAAAACAAAGTGTTTGACGATTAGGTCTCATTTCTACTATTTTTGTACTGAGGTAAGTTCGTATGTAAATAATATACTATTTTAATTATGTTTTAAATGCTTTATTATTGTATGAATTGTGATTGACCATTGGACGTATTCGACAAAGTTACGACAAGCGTGAAATCCCGGTTGAACTTTAGGAATAGATAAGATACAAATGTCATGACATTAGGGTTATTAAGACTACGTGTAAGACCATATCTGGGATATGGCATCAATATGAGACTCCGTGAAAGACCATAGTTGGGCTATTGGCATCGATATGAGATTACATGTAAGGCCATATCTGGGATATGGCATTGACATGTTACCATGTGTACGAGACTCCCGAGTATCTTTTAGTATTCCTAGTGGTTCAATAGGTAATTTAACGAGTACGTCAAAGATGAATTGTGTGTAAATCCAATTCGAGATGACTTAGGTCTGTACGTAAAACTCATACGTAATGAGCTCGTTATGTAATGAACCCTCGTTAAGGTTATGATTAAGTAAGTTTGACTATGAGATTTATAATAACATTTATGTTAATTTACCTCATGTAAATTGTATGTTAAATATGTGTTTATGATGCTTATTATTTGCATAGGAACTTACTAAGCTTTATAGCTTACTCCTCTTTCTTTTCCCTTGTCTTATAGTGTCACCAAGCTAGCTCAGATTTGGGGATCACCAGAGACTCCATCACACTATCAACTGATTATTTGGGTACCAATGAATTCAACATTTTGAGTTATGGCATGTATAGGGACTTGGTCATTTTGTTATGTGTCATAATTGATTTGGCCAAATGTGTTGGCTTACATTGGTTGATAATTCATTTTGTAAATGGCCATTGAAATTGACTAATATTGGTTTAAGTATATATGCATATGATGATGTTTTTATGGATGTGGAAATTTGCATGGTTTAAGTTGATAAGTATGTGATGTTTGTATGTGGTAAATGGTAGCATGTGAATGATGTGTGGATGTCTTAATTGTGTCTGAATTGGTTGAATGTAATTGTTTGGATTGATATTATGTTTTGTTGTATAGGTGTGTGCATAAAAAGGAGACTAAATGGCTTGGTAAATAGCCTTGTTTTTGTCCACACGGGTAGACACACGGGCGTGTGTCTAGGTCGTGTGTGACGCACGGCTTGCCCCATGGGCGTGTGTTTCGGCCATGTGTGTAATGACCCGAATTTTTACAGTTATCAAAAAAGTGCATTTTCGGGTCCCCATTTCTAAAAAATAGATTTGTAAATATTTATTAAAAATATTTACGAAGTTAAGAGAGTGATTAATTAAAGTTTAATGAAGCAAATTAGCTTAAATAAAGGATAATTAGATAAAAGATTAAATTGAATGAAGTGTGAAAGTTTAATTATAGAATAAAGAAAATTAAAAGGACTAAATTAGTAAATAAACCAAAAGAGTGCCAAGTGTATGGCAAAAATAAAATACAAGTATAATAAATATAATACACACATTTGTAATACATATATTTATTTTCTTATTATTTAAGTAAATATTAATGTATTTGTTATTATTAAATTAATATTATATGATAAATAAATAAAAAGTTGACAAATGTATGGTATGTATAGTGACATGTGTGATACTAATATACATATATTTGTAAAATACATGTATATTTACTTATTATATAAGTATATTATTAAATTATATATTATTATTAAGTAAAAGATATTTATATAATAAATAGATTAAAGAAAGACAAATGTAATAATATATGTGTATACAAATGTAAAATAGATTTTGGATATTAAATAGATATTTTATTATAGCTATTATTAAGTTATTATATATATATATATATATATATATATATATATATATATATATATATAAAGAAAAGGAATAAAAAAGAAAAAGAAAAGAAAAAGAAAGAAAGGATGAAACGAAACAGAGAGCAGGGGAAAGAAAGAAGGAAGGAAAACAAGAAAGAAGGAAAAAGGGAAAAATTAGGATTTCAAGGCTTGAAAGTTAAATAGGTAAGTCAATTTAGCCCTTTTTACTTAATTTTGATGTTTTGGAAGCTTTGGGACAAGGTTTTGATGAAATTAAGTGAATATTTTGAAAGTTATTAGATTTTTAAATATTGTTCATGTTGAATAAAAAGATGAATTAGGGGTTAGATTGATAGGAATTCAAGTTAGAAATGAAATAATGATTGAATTGTAAATTAATTCATAAGTTTTATGTTGTAGGGACTAAATTGATGAAATTTCAAAATTAGGAAAATATGCTGGAAATTTAATAGTTAAATATGAGTTTAGTTAAAATTGAGTAGAAATAAAGTATGAATTAAGATAGAAAAGCAAGTAAATTTAGTTAGGATTAAATTGAAATTAAAAGTAGAAATATATGTACAAAATAGTTGTATGGAATAATTATGAAGATAAATAAACAAAATAAGTATAAGTACATGGAATATAATTTATGCCAAGTTTGATATAGACTATTACCGAATAAATATACATAAAATATATGGAAATGATGGAGCATGAAATATTGATATAATGAAATGAATGATATATGCTTATGAAGAAAGCAGTAAGAGCATGATATGTTTCATGACATGTATATATATGATTATCTTTGATATGTTGATACAAGGAAATTATGTAAGTTGAGACTATTATTAAACTCAAGTGCGATAAGTAGAGAAAATAAGTATATCAATGTTGAATTTAGATGAAATGTGTGCAAGTATACTAACAATGATGTTGTTTGCCCGTATCCATTGCCGGAATAGGGTACGAGGCATTACCGGAGTTTACTGAACATTTTCAGATAATTCTGAGTCATTTATTATTCATATTTTAGAAATAATCATAACGTCTCTCTTTGGGCCCTCGAAGCCCCAAACATACATTAAAAACCAACCGGAATTAAATCGGGATCATAAAAAAAATTTCACGAAATCTTAAATTTTATTTTCATCTAAGTACTTACCATTTCAATACTTCTTATAATTAAACATATTACCGTTCAATCAATAGCTTGACACTTGTCTAAGCGTCAAACAACATCATTGTTAGTATACTTGCATATATTTCATATAAATTCAACATTTATATACTTATTTTCTCGACATGTTACACTTGAGTTTAATAATTGTCTTTACTTACATTATTTCCTTGTATTAATATATCAAAGATAATCATATATGTACATGTCATGAAACATATCATTCTCTTACCGTTTCTTCATAAGTATATATCAATCATTTCATTATATCAATATTTCATGCACCATCATTTCCATATATTTTATGTATATTTATTCGGTAAAGTTTATATCAAACTTAACATAAATTATATTCCATGTACTTATTCTTATTTTATTTATCTATCTTCATAATTATTTCATACAACTATTTTGTACATATATTTCCATATGACCGTTTTTGTAAACATTTCACACAACTATTTCATATAACCATTCGTCATCTGATACATATTACCTGAATATCAATTGTTCAATAGATGTCATCGCGTCTCCCATCCACGGTCTTATTTATCTTTGACATGATGCCATAGTGTCTTTCAACTATGGTCTTACTCATTTTCCGTCATGTTGCCATGGTATCTTTCAACCATGGTCTTGCACATTTCATATCAGGTTGCCATGGTATCTTTCAACCATGGTCTTACACATTTCATATCAGAGAGCACACTCCCGTGAACCTCATCCTTACAGTGAGATTACCAGTCCAGGCTAAATCCTCTGTAATATAAACTCATAGAGTATTGTCGAGATTACCAGTCCAGGCTAAATCCCCTGCAATGACAATTACTCTAATGAGCTTGGATCTGAATTACCAGTCCAGGCTAAATTCAGACCCTAATTTGGATTACCCGTCCGGGTTAAATCCATTTACACGTATTCTTCGGGAGGGCTATATCAGGATAGGATCACCTGTCCGGGCTAGATCCTTTTTACCGTCAATTCCTTTTCAGAGATCCATCGAAATTTCCTTTTATTCAACCGGGATTTCTTCCCTTTTATCAAATATATCAATGTTCCATCAATTTTCATACAATGAATATTCAAATTATTTTCACATCAATAACATACATTTCAAGCATTTAAGAATATAATTCAAGTTACACGAACTTACCTCATTGCTTGTTTGTGTTTAAAATTTCATTAATCCGATATCTTTTCTTTTCTACGATCAAGTCTCATATTTGAGTCATCCGGATCTTTATAAATAAATTTGATCATCATTTTCATTCATTTCATATTCTAATGCATTTAATTAATGCTCTAGGCAAAATTACCATTTTGCCCCTAAACTTTTAATTAATGACGATTTCATCCTTAGGGTCAAGAAAAATAAAATTCTTGCAATTTAATCTTATTTCCAGCTATTATTCTCATATGTATTGATAACAGTTCATGAATTCTGTAAAATATCAGAATTTTCCATAATTTCAATACTTTTCAATTTAATCCCTAAAACATGTTTTCCCCCGATCTTGAACTAAATTAATAATTTCATTCAATATTTTAATTTAAATAATAAAATAATCCATTTCATGCAATTTGGTCATTTTTGACATTTTTAAAAAATTGCCCATAAAGTTTTACTTTTATTCAATTGAGTCCCTAAGCCTAAAATATACAAATTAGCCATGCTAGATGAATATTCATACATATTTTTCCTCCTCCTCCTCTCCATTCCACATCCTTAATGTAGATAACACACTTGTAAGTAATATTATCCATAATTTTTATTATTTACTTTTATGAATATTCAAGTTGTCTATCTACGTCATAGTCACTAAATTATTTATATCTGGAGCTATAGAGCTCAAAATTAAGATCCAATAATTTTCCCTAAAACTAGACTCATATATCTTCTTACCATGAAATTTTCAGAATTTTTGGTTTAGCTAATAAGTACAGTTTATTCTTTAAATTTACCCCTGTTCTGCTGTCTAACAGTTCTGGCCCTTCTTCACTAAATTAATTATCTCCTCGTACAGAATTCGAATGACGTTCCGTTTGTTTCTATTGAAAATAGACTCATTCAGGACTCTAAAAATATAAATTTAGGCCCATGATTATTTCTATCCAATTTTTTATGATTTTATAAAGTCAGAACAGGGGAACCCAAAATCATTCTGACCTTGTCTCACAAAATTCATCATATCTCATGATTTACAATTCCATTGCTTACATAATTTCTTCTATAAGAAACTAGACTTAATAAGATTTAATTTCATATTTTATTCATCCTATAATTAGATTTCTACAATTTTTGATGATTTTTCAAAATTAGACTACTGCTGCTGTCCAAAACTGTTTTAGTACAAGATATTAATTACCGTGTTATAACACCCTTATTTTCTTTTTCTACACCATTTCTCATCACTTTCTCTTATTTTCTCTTCACTAACATATCAAGAACATAGGACCTTATGTAAGAAAACTCTACTATAACATTATTTCCATGCTTTGTCAATAATAACAAACTTAAAAACATATTGAAATCTTGATATACTTACCTTGTTCTATTGATACTAATCTTTAACTTGATTTTCTCTCTCCTCTAGCTTCTATTTCTTGAATCAAACTTGATATTCTAACTCCCCATGGTCTCCTTAACGTTTTTCTCTCTTAGTAGCTATGGAAATTCTTTTGATTTCTAGGTGAAAATTGTGAATTTTTTGTGGAAGGACCAAATTGTAAAGAAAACAAAATTTCTTTCTTTTCCTTCTCTTCTAACGTTGGTTGCATGGGAAAGGAAATGTGATGTTAATTCTTCATCTTTCCTTCCTTTTATACTAAATAAATAATAATATAATAATAAACATCTCATAAAAATTTTAATAAAATAATATTTATCTAATTAATTAATTTAAAATATCATCAACATAATTATTACATTCTAGAATTCTCTCTCTTACTAATTGACCATTTTGCCCTTCATGATCTTTTAGAATTCCATCCTTGAGTCATCATTTAATTTGGTAAAATTGCGATTTAGTCCCTCATAATTTTTCACCTATTCAATTTGGTCCTAATTCATCAAATTTTCTTGGTTTCTAGATCATTCCACCCTTAAAATATTTGAACCATTAGTCCTTCAACTTTTTTA
This sequence comes from Gossypium arboreum, assembly GCF_025698485.1. Classification (NCBI taxonomy): domain Eukaryota; kingdom Viridiplantae; phylum Streptophyta; class Magnoliopsida; order Malvales; family Malvaceae; genus Gossypium; species Gossypium arboreum. The sequence continues at coordinate 10,180,047 of NC_069072.1, read as the reverse complement.
TATTTACACTTCAACCCCTTAAATTTTGAGTATTTACTCTTGTGTAACAAGACTTTTCTCATCTTTGCAATTTAGTCCTTTCTTGAATTAAAATATCACAATATACTTCCCAATATTGACATAACTCAAAAATTCCCTTTTTGTCACTTTATTTTCTTATTTTACTATATCATGGATAATATTTTACTGTAAAAATTTTCGAGGTATTACAGTGCCCCTTGCACCCTAATTGTTGTAAAACAGAATGCTCAGAATTGAGCACACGGGCAGAGACGTGAGAGTGTGTCTCAGCCGTGTGGATGACACGGCTTCAGGCACAAGCGTGTGCCCTGAGCGTGTGAAGTCTGCACCTATTTTATGAAAAGTCATAAATTTTAAATCGACCACACAGCCTAGCACACGGGCGTGTGACTTGACCATGTGACTTCAATTTGTTCTTAAGTGACAAACAGAGAGTTACACGGGTTAGGGACACGGGGCGTGTGTGACTTCAATTTATATATTGTTATAAAAATATATATTTTGTTGTGTATCTTGCTGTATTACTATCATGATTTTCTTAAAAAGGTTTTTTGTCATCATGCCCGTATTATGTCGTATTCATATTTGTCTGTTTCTATGCTTCCTAGTGTGAAAAATAAAATAGAATAAAATAAATAAAAATAAAGAACACATAAATTTTACGTGGAAACCCTTTCGGGAAAAAAACCACGGGCAGAGGAGAAGAAAATTCACTATGTCGAAAAATTTTTACTCAAATACAAGAGGAATAGACTATGTCTATTTATAGGCTTGCAAAGCCATATTCTAGTAGGATTGAAACACCTTATCCTAATCAATATAAAATAGATGGAGTTTAATAAGGTTTAAAACCTTATTCTAAAATAAAATAAAAGAAGTCTAGTTCTATATGGATTTTACTTTTATTTTATTTTCCATCGTATTTTATTTAAATAAGAATTTGGGTCACTTAATTCTAACAATCTCCACCTTGACACAAATTCTCAATGAACAAGTTCTTCATCGCGAACTTTCAATAAACAAGTTCTTCACCTCTTCCAAAAACCCTTAAGGGTTTAACTTCAACAATGAACACCAACCAAGTCTAAGCAATGCTCAAACTTGGTTATAGGAAGTGACTTAGTCATCATATCTGCAGGATTTTCATGAGTGCTAATTTTGCTCACAACAATATCACCACGAGCAATAATATCACGAACAAAATGATACCGAATATCAATGTGTTTTGTTCTCTCATGAAACATTTGATCTTTTGTAAGAAAGATGGCACTGATTGTCACAAAATATTGTGCTGATTTGAAGGTCTTCATTGAGTTCACTAAATAGTCCCTTCAACCAAATAGCTTCTTTACAAGCCTCATGAATCGCCATGTACTCAACTTCAGTGGTAGACAAAACGATCGTAGTTTGCAAAGTGGCTTTCCAACTAATTGCACAACCTCCGATTGTAAAGACGTAACTCGTGAGAGATCTTCTTCTATCAAGGTCTCCAGCAAAATCAGCATCAACATACCCTATAACTCCATCTTTAGTTCTTCCAAACTGTAAGCAAACATTAGTAGTGCCTCGTAAGTATCTTAAAATCCATTGAATCGCTTTCCGGTGTTCTTTACGAGATTCGCCATGTATCGCTAAGCTGCACCGTTGCATATGATAAATCGGACGTGAACAAACCATAGCATACATGAGAGATCCTCTGCACTAGAGTATGGAACATGTGACATGTACTCAATCTCATTATCGATTGAGGAGATAAGGCCGATGAAAGTTTGAAATGGGTCGCTAAAGGAGTACTAACGAGCTTAGCATTCGCATATTGAAACGCAAAGAACTTTCTCAATGTACCCCTTCCGACTTAGGTACAATTTACTTGCTTTTCTATCTCTCGAGAATCTCCATACCAAGTATCCTCTTTGCTGGTCCTAAATCTTTCATCTCAAATTCTTCACTTAGTTGGGCTTTAACCTTTCTTATCTCTCTTTATCTTTTGTTGCTATCAACATGTCATCAACATAAAGAAGTAGATACACAAAAGAACCATCACTCATTTTTCTTAAAGTAGACACAACTGTCAAAACTACTTCTTTTGAAATCATGAGAAGTCATAAAGGAATCAAACCTCTTGTACCCTTGTCTTGGTGACTGTTTCAAACCGTAAAGGGACTTTTTCAAGAAGCAAATATAGTCCTCTTTTTCGAGACTATAAAACCTCTCGGTTGTTGCATGTAAATATCTTCCTCAAGTTCTCCATGCAAAATGCGGTTTTACATCTAACGCTCAAGCTCCAAATCATGCATGGCAACAATACCAAGCAAAGCTCGAATCGAACTATGCTTAACAACCTGGAGAGAACACATCTGTGAAGTCCACTCGGAATTTGACTGTAACCCTTTGCAACAAGCCTTGCTTTATATCCGGGTTCTTCAACTCCTAGAGTCTCTTCTTTCTTTTTAAACACCCATTTACAACGAATGCCTTTTTACCTTTAGGAAGTTTTACAAGATCCCATGTTCTGTTTTTGTGGAGTGATTCCATCTCCTCTTGCATAGCAAACATCCACTTTTTCGAGTCTTCACACTAATCGCCTCGAATAATTAAATGGCTCTTGATTCGCATCTATATCTTCACCACATTTAAAGCATAAGCAACTAGATCAACCTCGGCATACTTCTTTGGAGGTTTAATTTCTCTTCTTGTCCTGTTTTTGGCGATAGAGTATTGCGGTGAAGAAGCAACTCTATTCTCAATTTTTGTCTTGGCTTGAGGAGTTGATTCGTATTAATCGATGCTCCACCGCTTTTGGTTTTCTTTATTGGAAGAGTCTTTAAGAGATAAGTTAGGTAGCATAGTTGTTTCATCAAAACAACATCTCTGCTAATCACAACTTTTCTATTTTCAGGACACCATAACTTATAGCCTTTTACACCACTTTATAACCAAGAAAACGCATTTAATGGATCTCGGTTCCAATTTTCCATTATCAACATGAGCATACGCAGACACCCAAAAATCTTTAAATCGAATAATTAGCGGGATTACGGACCATACCTCTTGTGGAGTCTTTTCTCAATGGCAACGGATGGAGATCGGTTGATCAAAAACATGCAGATGAGGTCTTACGCCCAAAATGACTTGGTAAGTTGGCATTTGACAACATACATCGAACCTTCTCCATGATCGTTCGTTCATTCGTTCGCAACGCCGCTTTCTTCGTGGAGTATGACGAACTATCAAGTGTCTCATGATCCTTCGACTTGCACAATCTATTAAACTCATCGAGCGAACTCTAAGCCATTATGCATGCGGAGGTATTTTATCTGCTTTTCCGTCTGCTTTTTCAATCATAATTTTCCAAGACTTAAATGTGGAAAACACATCGCTTTTCGCTTCGGAAGAACGCCCAAACTTTTCGGAAAATCATCAATAAAGGTTAGCATATAATTAGCTCCACCTCTCGAAGGCACTCTGACGGCCCCCACAGATCGAATGGATATACTCCAACGTTTCCTTCGTGTTATGGATTCCTCTAGTGAATCGAACTCTCTTTTCTTCCCAAAACACAAGTGCTCACGAAATTGGTTTGCAAATTCCTTGCCCATTAAGAAGTCCTCTTTGCTTAATTTCGCCATGCCATTCTCACTCATATGCCCTAGGCGCATATGCCAAAGTTTAGTAATATCATCATCGACAAGGAAGAGGAAGCGGCAATTGCATCACCGATATGAAGAGAACCACATAAAACATATAACTTGGCAATCTTTCTTTGCCCTTTCATCACAACAAGGGACCCTTTGAAATCTTTAAAACCCCACTTTCGGTTGTGTATCTGCACTTTTGAATCAAGAGTACTCAACGAAATTAAATTTCTTTTCAATTCGGAACATGCCGCACGTCACTAAGTGTTCGACAACTCCATCAAACATCTTAACTTTAATTGTTCCAACACTGCGATTTTACATGAAGCATTATTTCTCATCAAAACAACACCTTCAGATCATTGTTTCATAAGTTGTAAACCAATCCCGATTGGGACTCATGTGGAAGGTGCACTGAATCAAGTATCCACTCCTCGCTTACTTTAGAATCATTGATGAAGCAACTAGAAGTTCACCATCATTTGTAGTCTTCTACAACATCACTTCAAGGAATTTTCATTTGTTTTCCTTTTGATTCATGACCTCCTTTTAATCTTATTTTGTAGCTTATAGCACTCAGATTTAATGTGCCCTTTCTTCTTGCGAAGTTGCAAGTTTTACCTCTGTTTGAAGATTTCGATCTACCCTTAGATTTACCACGAGGATTCCGTTCGTGTTCTACCACGATCATCATCAACATTCCGGTCTTGTCTCCCACGAACAATGAGACCCTCTCCCGAGAGTTGGGTTTAACCACAAGATGCTTCATCTTATCATACGAGGTTAAAGAATCATAAACCTCATCAACTGTGAGAGACTCGCGGCTATATAAAATCGTGTCTCTAAAGGTTGAATAAGACAGGGCAACGAACAAAGTAGAATCAACCTAGATCTTCCTTATCATCTTGAACCTCCATGGCCTCCAAGTTTGAGAGAATTTCTTTAAACACATTAAGTGTTCGTGCACGACGCACCTTCCTCCAAACGATGAGCATAAAGACGCCGCTTCATATGCAACTTGCTTGTTAGAGTTTTCGACATACATATTTGTTCTAGCCTCTTCCATAATGCAATGGCAGTTTTCTCTTTCATCACATCCCGCAAAATTTCGTTGGACAAATGCGATGTAATTGTGTTAATGCCTTTCGATCCTTACGCTTCTTCTCTTCATCGTTAATGTCGAAGGCATCTTATCTATCCTAGCAGGGCATCCTCTAGATCCATCTGTGCAAGAAGCGCTTGCATCTTAATTTGCCACAACGCAAATCGGTGTTGCGATCCAACAATGAATTTCATACTTCAAAGACGCCATTACCGTGATCGAGATGAATAACCCTAAGCTCGATACCAATTTGTGAAAAATAAAATAGAATAAAATAAATAAAATAAAGAACACATAAATTTTACGTGAAACCCTTTCGGAAAAAACCACGAGGCAGAGGAGAAGAAAATTCACTATGTCGAAAAATTTTTACTCAAATACAAGAGGAATAGACTATGTCTATTTATAGGCTTGCAAAGCCATATTCTAGTAGGATTGAAACACCTTATCTAATCAATATAAAATAGATGGAGTTTAATAAGGTTTAAAACCTTATTCTAAAATAAAATAAAGAAGTCTAGTTCTATATGGATTTTACTTTTATTTTATTTTCCATCGTATTTTATTTAAATAAGAATTTGGGTCACTTAATTCTAACACCTAGTTTATAGCATTTTCTGGGAAGGTGTAAGTTCATTCTTTACTTGATGACTTATGTCTCCGTCGCAAATCGATTGTCTTGTGTCACAGTTCCTATTTATGCAAAAATGCCATGCACGATCTAGGTATCTGAGTGTTTATAGTGATAGTTTTGAAGTGAATCAGTTGCTTTGTATTAAATTTTATTTACGAAATCGAGTTGCTTCCTTATAGAGCTGAAATATTAGACTTGGTAATTATATTTGTTATTAACCTAGACCGAAGTTAAGTGAAAATGCTAACCATGTTGCTGGCGCTGTTGCCTTGCCTCCTTTCTCCACCCCTTTCATTTTTGCTTCTTTTTTTCTTTGTCTCCTCTCCTTATTTTGTCTTGAGAAACAGATTCCTGTCTAAGCAAAAGATTTTCAAAGAACCCACCTTTTTCCTTTTTTGTTTTTTTGGCTTAGTAGTTTGCTAGCAATTTTTATTGTTTGATAATTGCCTCAACTAAAATTATATAAAATATTTTATGTTATATTAAATAATTCCCTTTATGATAGGCAACAAGGTGAGGACAGTGATAGTGACTTTAGGGACTCCTGCAGTGATGGTTGTAGTGATTGTGAACCTGAAAGAGGATCAAACCCTTTTAGAGAAAAAAGGAATCACGCATGACAAGTGAGATGTCTCCTAGGATGGATAGATTGTCCATGGGAGATCAGCAGATATTTCGAGAAGACTTATCTAGCGATGACGACGGTGAATCTGTCAATTCTCAAAATTGTTTGATTTTTGAGTAATTTGAGCACGACCCTTCATGCAGCTGAGAACCTTTAGCTGACAAGGTTAGTATATGTATTTCCATCCTTCTCTCTCTCTCTCTCTCTCTCTCTCTCTCTCTCTCTCTCTCTCTCTCTCTCTCTCAGCATGGTGTCATTTAATATCTGAATCAATGCCTTTCTCATTTTTGGTCACTTCCTAAACTAAATGTATGACAACAGATTGTAGATCTGGCCTTCCAGTTCCCTGAACTGAAGACGCTAAAAAGCTGTGATTTACTATCTTCCAGCTGGATTTCGGTGGCATGGTATTATTATTTAGTTTTCTTAAAAGTTATTTTTAAACTGGTGTTTGCATATGTAACTGACGTGTTCCTCTGACATTATCGTAGGTATCCAATTTACAGAATACCCACTGGACCTACGTTAAAAGATCTAGATGCTTGCTTTCTGACTTACCATTATCTTCATACACCGGTAGGAGGTACTAAATAATTTCATTTTGAAACTTTCTTCTTTCCTATTTGTGAACTAAGGAATATGCTAGGCTTTCTTGTTAAGTTATATTTTCCAGCTTTCACTTGTAAATTGTAAATTTGAATCTTTTACGTCTCTAACAAGTGTTAAGTCTCATAATGCATAAGTACTTTAAAAATATGAAAAGTGATTTTAAGGTCCTCCTGTTTGACTTTGAAGTAGTTATCTTGCTCTGCCTGAAAAAAGTCCTATTCCTAGTTCATTTGATATAATTTTGTGGACAGAAATGCCTTTTCATAGAAACTTTTGCTGCTTAATGTTAACCAAAATACTGATTGCACAACCTGGTGTTTTACAGACTTGCCATTAATCACTAATAGTTTGTGCTTGCATAAGCTCCGAGAGCACCCATGTAATGGCAAATAAACCTCATCTGTTGGTTTTTTTCTAAATATTTTAAGTGGACAAAGTGATCAGGTACCGGTTGTAACAGGTCTCAATAACATGGATGGTGGTCTGAAGAGTCAATTGCCTGTTTTTGGTCTTGCGTCATACAAGTTTAAGAGTTCCTTGAGTACACCTAATGGAGCAAGCGATGGTCACTTGGCGAACAACGTCTTTCAGGCTGCTGACAGTTGGTTGAGAAGACTTCTTGACCATCGACCAGATTTCATTTTTTTTTTGCCGCAGGTGATATTTAGCTATATCTGTAAAAGTAGTACCCCTAGCCATTCCAAAATGGAAATGCAACCGTTACTTGTCAAACATCACCCACAAATTACAGTACTTCAATTTTGGAGGTCAAGGTCAAAAGTTCAGTTTGGGGTGATTGTCTTTTGTAACAATTTATGAAAGAACTGGGGAAATTTTTTTTAACACAAACTGCCTCGGGAGAAAAGTTGGAACAAGGCATTAGAGAGGCAGCGAATGAAAAATTTTCGATTTAGAAGCCTATGGAGAGCAGAGCTGAGGTCGAGCCAAGGTGAGTCTTGCTTGCTATCGGTATATGTTAGTTTCACGCGGGCTTGCTTTATGTATGAATTATGAATAAGCCAAAGAAAACCAGGCCTTGTCCCCTTGTCCCCTTGTCCGGATGACAAAATATAGAATCTCATGTTTTACTTGACATAATGAAGGGAATTTTATTAGGATGGTTGTTTCCCTAATATGTATCGTGATGTTTATTTTATATTAATTTCATCTCTGTTTCTTTGGCTATCCATAACACAATCTTAATCCTTTTATTAGCATGTTTTTAAGTACAAGTACCAATGTCACCAGCAAAAAATATTTATGTTAATTTATAAACAAATCTTATGCTGACATGTCGGGGTTTAATTGGTTAAAGCTTTTAACCTAACCCATATTGTAACAGTATTAGTGCTAAGAATCACAGTGATAAATGATTTGATAATATAGGTGTGAAATTGGAAAAATAAAGATGGTACTACTTTAAACACCAAAAAAAGGTCACAATCACAAAGCATATTGCCAGCTTTGAACTTAAATATCTCTTTTGGCGAGCGGCGTTATAAGTCAAAAAGGTAGTATTATTTTTTATAAATTTGCACTTAAATGCGTTTGGAATTATTGGAAAAATAATGCACCCCAACATATGCAGCTCCCATAAAATTATCCGTAAATCCAGAGATGCAGTGAGCAACTGGGAAAATCGAAAATCCAACAACGTCGCCGTCTTTCATCAATTGCGGTTGAGGACAAAGGGAAAGGATCCCATCATCTCCTGCTCGGCTCTATATGCTGTTGCTGAATGAACCATCAAACTATCCACTAATCTCCTAAAATGGAAAATTTGTTTTTTAATCAAATAATGTATTCCGCAAGCATCCAAAAAGCAAAGCAGCAGGTAATGCCCCCACACCATTTCCTTTTCAAAGGAATATAACAAGGGTAATCATTTAGTATTTTTTATTTTATTTACCTGTGCGGAAACTAGTCATGTCAACTGAATTGAAGAGGCATGTAAGGACCTTATACTTTGAATGCATTTAAATTGATCATAGACACGAACATACAACCCTGATATGGAACAAAAAACTTGAATTTCAAGATATCACAAGCAAGGTATTATACTAGTTCCAAGCACAAGTAAAAATGACGGATTATCAAGAGATTGGGGGCAATCGTTTGTTTTCAATACATTAAAATGATTATGATTCGATTCCAATCACGAGCTTAATTTCTGTTACTTCTAAACACGAGCTCAAACTATTTATTTGAAAAATAATGTGTCTAAATATTATTTAAATTGTTTATGAAAAGAAGTGATGCTTTTAAGTACAAGATTAAATTATACATCACAAAACATATTTTAAACTATCTCTTAACTCGATCTTTTAAAATATGAGGTTTCATGTCAAGTTTACTCCAAATGAAAATTACATAGCTTTTAAGACATTATTCAAAATTTGTAAATCTTGTCCAGATGGTTCAAAGATGAATTTAAACTTGAAGCGAAATCATTCATCCAAGATTAAGTATTATTATTGGATTCAAACTCTTCCTAAACTCATTTTTCAATATTCACATTTACAATTAATGTAAAATATTTAAATAACTTGACTCACTTGTCACTACAATAATAATTTATACTACTTATTTCTTTCAAAAGAGTTTATAAAACAAACATAAATAATACATATTAAATCAATTAAAATTAGAATCAATTCAATATAAAACACATCAAACTCGAAATAAAAATATATTTAACTTAAACCAAAATAAATTTTAAAAAATCTTAAACCATCAAAGTTGGAATCATTGGCAACAATATTATTTGTTATACTTACATATAATATATATATTTTTAACGTTTATAGGTTTTTATCATATTTGTTATTTTTTATATAATGTCTAAAATCATGAATAGCCTACCTCAATCCTTAAATATGAGAATAATACATTTCAACGTAACTAAATTTACATATTTTATACTGACAATAATATCAATGACAATAACATTAAGACTCAACAATACTTAGATTAAATATCTTTAAAAGGAGTAAAATTGTGAAAATATGGTGTAAAGTGTTAACCAAAGCACTTTGACAGATTTTGAAAAATACTAACAATGTTTGAATTGAAAAAGTAAAATAATTGAATTATAACGTGGAAAAAGAAAAAGACATTTTACCTCTTTCCTTTCTTTTGTCTTCTTCTTAAACCTCAAAAGAAGAGAACCCCCATCTATTTAGCCCTCCTTTTCCTTTCCATTTTCCCTCCCTTTAAGGCTTAACCTCAACCCAAAAACTCGTAACAATGGCCATGTCCGTCCCTATTTTAGCCATCATCTTTGCTCTCCATCTCATCGCCTTCGTCTTCGCCGTCGGCGCTGAACGACGCCGTAGCTTCGTACCCACTCCCACTCTCACTCTCACTCTCACTCTCGCTCTCGCTCTCACTCTCACTCTCACTCTCACATGTGAAACTGTAATTTTCTGTTGTTTTAACTTAACTAGTGGTTTTTTTTAAATGAAGGCTAAGGTGGTGCCTGATCAGTACGACGAGAGGACCTACTGCCTCTACAGTACGGATGCGTCGACGGTGTACGGACTATCTGCTTTTGGTCTGCTCCTTCTTAGCCAGGTTGTTGTGAACGGCGTTACTAGATGTCTCTGCTTTGGCAAAGGCCTTGTCTCCGCCACTTCATCCACCACTTGCGCCATCTTTTTCTTCGTTTTCTCCTGGTAAATTTACCTAAGTCAAATCTGATTACCCTTTTTTTTATTTATTCTTTTTCTACCACTTCGATTTAACATATTTTTACTTGCTTTGCCTGAGTTCATTTTGGAAGATCTATCTAGTATTCTTGTTAGTAATTTAGAGGAACAAATTTTCCAGTCTAGAAACTGATTATCTAGATTATAGGCTTTCTGAAATGGAAATGGTTGGTTTTGTCTGGATGCGCTGCAATTTCCCCACTGGTATAATCAATTATTCACGTGTATGGAGCCCACAAAGTTAACTTAGAGGCTAACAGGTTGTACAAAGATCCTAGCTGTTGAATTACTAATGCTTTATGATACTTGCAAAGTACAGTATTATGCTGTTGTATTTATTAAATTTGATAATGTTTCTATTCGTTGATTTAATTGAGAACATTTTTATTTAATGGGCTTTTGATTTGCATTTTCAATCTTTAACAAGCTAACCATTCACAAAGTTTTCAAAGCCAATAGACTGGTAAGAAGTATATTTTCGTCTTAAACCAATCAAACAAACAAGCTACAGCAACTAAGACATAGAAACATTTATGCCGGGCCTCTCTTCAAGTTCTATTAATTTTATCCATGTCTATTTTGGTCGTGGTTTTCAATATTTTATCCAATGCAATACCAAAGTTTTCATTATTCTAACATGTTAAGCTGTCGATCTGCTTCTTATGTGGCTAATCTTTGTCACCTTATCTTCTTTAAGAGCCATCTCAACTTGGAGGTGAATATCTAGTTTCTAACCACATCTTTCTTAGCCTTACCACACATCCCATCTTAACGTTTGCAACTTCGCTATACTTGTCTCTTGTATATGTTGCTTCTTGTTAGCCTAACATTTCATACCATATGGAAAAACAAGATTGGTCATTGATAGTAGTCAAATAGAACTTCAACTTCAAACACAGCTGTATTGTGATCATAAAAAATTCCAGTTGCACTCTCCTAACCTTTGAGCCTTTAGTGTTTGCGTTCACAACTAATTTGATGTTTATGTGTCCCCTTTCGCCTCTGTAATTTAATCCTACTGTCTAGGACATGTCTCACTTTCTTATGTCTCTTTGGAATGAGCATCTAAACCTAGAAATCAATTTAGCTAGCTATGCAACAAAACCTCCCTACCCTTGTGGTCATAAAGTAGTCTTTTTTGCTTGCGTTTATTTCAGTCTTAGCCAGAGTCCTTTAATAATTTTTTCATAAAATTGAGTCAAAAGATACAACTAAATCCAGGATGGTCTTTCCTGCCTTGTATCTATCCCCATAATCATATTCTTTATGACCACTGTCAACCCCATTACAACTAAGCCTTCCATGTTCATGAGAATTACCTCCAATTGAAATATTTTCTTCTTAGGTATTCCTAGCATCACTTTATCTAAATCCTCCTAAATTTTTGCTTGCTAGCATAATCTTTAAGCCCATTTATACACTGCAAATAGGCATCAATAATGTTTTAAGCTGTCTCCTAGTATGAGTTAAAATGAGAAAAATCTTATCACCCCCATTCTATTGTCAATAATCTTATCAACCAACTGATGACTTTAAAACTAAATCTTATCACTTGGAGATACCATTATTTGACCCCATTCACAATATGGGCAAGTATCTTAGTATCTTTAGTGCACTAAAACCATTTTGAATGTTTGAGTTTGTTTTCTAACAAAATATGAGCAATGAATTAGGTTAAGCTTTTTGGGAGCTGAGGCATGTTTACTGGCGGGATCAGCAAAAAATGCATACCACACCAAGTACAGAGGAATCTTTGGCGGAGAGAACATTTCATGTGCTACACTGAGGAAAGGCGTATTTGCTGCTGGAGCTGCTCTAACTTTGTTGTCATTGGTGGGATCAGTCTTCTATTACTGGGCTCACTCTAGAGCTGATACCGGTGGATGGCAGAAACATCAGAATGAAGGCGTTGGCATGACAGAGCAGCCTCCTGAATTTGGTAAGGTCTGACTCTATTGTGCCTCACGTCGTTTTAATTCCCTAAAATTTTGGTGGTATCTGTCAAGAGAGGTATTGATAGATCAAGAATGAATAGACTAAATGAGCTTATGGATGAATATAAGTTGTGTAGCTTCAAAGATAAATTATATTATATAGGATGCTATCGTTGTTAATATTTTACCTACTTACTTGGCCACGTTTTCAATGATGATATGGTGCCTTTCTCAATATTGCTGCATGTTAATTACTCTCAATCGTATAGTCATCTTTAATCAATGTTTTACATTGTTTGATCCAGTCATACAAGTACAGTAAAAAGTGGCACATTGTTTCATTCTTCACTAATATATACATTAATAATAGGTTATATCTGCTGTTATCTTTTTTTGGAAGTTTTGCTTTAGATTCAACTATAACTAAATTAACCAAATTAGATTTAGGGTCCATTTGTTTACATATAAAAGATTTTACGGAAAATATTTTTTACATTTTCCTGTGTTTGTTTCACAGAAAACAACTTGATCAACGGAAAATGTGTCAATGTAAAATAAGTCATTTTTCTTGTAAAATGACTTGTCCCTTTAGAAAGCGTAAGTTATTCCTTGAAAAGGAGCTCTTTTATATATAATTTTATTTTTATATAAAATTAACTTAAATCAAGTTATATATTTTATATTGATAATAAATTTTATTTTATTTTAAAAATATTTAAAAGTATTAAAATATTATTTTTCAATATTATTAAGCATACACATTTAATTAATTATATTTAGTCATATAATAAATTCATTAATATAATAAATATAATTTATTATTTTAATAAATTATTTAATATTTTAATTTTATTTTAAAATAAATTTTAAAAATAATAGTTTTAAATAATATTATTTACATATTATAGAAAGTATTCAATATTAATATTTTAATAATAAATATTTATTATAATTATAAATACATTAATAAGAAATGTTTTGTAGTATAAAGGTTAAAATATGTTATAAGTTTATGTACATTTTGTAGATTTGCAATTTAGTCTTTGTATTTTTATTTTTAAGAATTTAGTCTCTTTACTTTTTAAATTTGAAAATCAAGTTTAATTGTTGACATCGTTAAATTTTTTGTCAATTTTGTTGATGTCGCATTTTTAAATAAAAATATTTATTTGGTAGTCATGTAATTAAAAATGATATTGTAATGAATTTGAATTTAACATAATATAATGTAAAGTATAAAATTATAGATAAAAATAAATTTAATTAAACAATGAAAAATTGAGAAAATCTCAAATGTATGTTTAATTGAAAACAACTTTTATGAAATATTTTAAGAAATTTACTAAACAATAGAAGATATTTTATATAGATTCATCCAAATACTAAAAATAATATTTTTAAAAAAATTATTTTATAAAAATTATTTTTAAAATTATTTTTCAAAATTATTTTCAATTAAATGGAGCCTAAAATTATTTCAGTTTTTCTGAAATGTGGAACGTACTCCTTTTGTATGGAAAGGTCAGGGGAAGCAATTGAGAGTTGTCAATGAAGGAATGGTATATGGAGACGAGGACCTCGTTCAACTAATTTTATACAAACTCCAACCGAAGGAAACTAAAGTTGCTGTAGTTGCTGCAACTAATTCCTAAAGTAAAATGGGAAATTTTGTTGAGAAAAAAAAGATGTACTAAAATTTGTTTTTTTATTATAAAATTAACCTAAAAATTTTGATTAATTATAAAAATATTTATTTTATAATTATGTACGTAATTGATCTAAAATAAATAGTGAAAGTTTGTGGAGTTAAAAAGATTATCGTCATTCACTTGTCATGTCAACCAATCATTGGTTGTTAAATTAAAAAATAATTTTCTGAGTGGAGTTAATTTATTTGACATTGCTTGTATAAATATCAAAGAAATATTAATATTTTTAATATTTCGGGTTTAAAATAAATAATAGTGATGGAATCATAAAGAATAATGTTGCCAGTGTCAGAATTTTTTAAGTGATTATATTTTAAAATTTAAAATTAAAATTAAAATTTTTTTTGTTTGTCTTCATTTCCACATTTATGTTTGTTCCCAAATCTCATAATTGAAAACCTTGAGTTTTTCATTCATTTGCTAAATTTTTTATCTGGGTTTTGAATCTAGTGATTTTTAAAAATGGCTCCAAGTTAAGTTGTGGTGACCATTGAGAAGCCTAATAAGTTCTCTTTAGTGGAAATCAATGGCTGATATTCAACTCTGCTACTCGAGAAGCAAAAAGCAGTGAGTCCCAAACAGTTCACATGGTTCCTTTCCCTCAAAGCTAACAGAGTTTTTGCTTGTCTGTCATGGCTGCCAATGGCTTTGAAAACCATGTATTTATCAGTCAAGAAACGCATTGCATTATGTGATGGGATTGAAGAAGCCAAAAGCAGAAGATTGTATACATTCATCAAACTCTTTCTTTTTTTCTCTATATTTGCTTTGGTTTTAGAAATATTTGCTTATTTGAAGAAATGGAATTTGAACATTATTCAACTATGCGAGGTTCTAGGTCACTTCCAATTGTCGTGGCATATAAAAGGTAGTAATGTAATTCTTTATAGCACTATCAAATAAAATAATAATTTTAATTTTAATTTTTGAAAAATAATGTCTCAAAGTGATGGCATCATTCTTCATTTTTCACTAAATAAAATATTAATATTAATTTTAAATTTGAATTTAAATTTTAAAAAATAATCACTTTAAAAAAATTGACACATTAAAGTAACAGTGCAATCCTCTATGACTCTACCACTATTATTTATTTTTAAGACTCCGAAATATTGAAAAATATTGGTTTTTTTATATTTATATAGATAGTGGCGTCAAATTGATTAGTTTCATCCAAAAAATAATTTTTTTAATCTGACATGACAAGTGAGTGACGTATATTTATAATTAATTAAAATTTTTTAACTATTTTTATAAAAAAAAAAGCCCTAAAATTTCTTCTGTCAATCTCCTCTACTTGAGCTCATATCTATCAACAGCCGTCAAATCTAGGTAGACAATAATTTGTTATTAGGCTTTCTTGTCCATTTTCCTGTTGTTTTCTATCCTCCCCATGTTAGACTCTCATGTTTAGCAGATAAAGTGGCTACTGCTCATATTCATAAGATGTTATATTTGACAAAATCATAGATAACCCCAACTTTATTGCAAACCATCTATGAATCATAATAATTTTAGCTTTATTTTTTAAATTTAGGTTTGGTCCGAAAATAAGCTTAAAACTAAACTCAGATTAAAAATATTAAATTTAAACTCGACCTAGCTCGTTTGTATTAATTTTTTAAATTATATTTTATATAAACACAATTTTAAAAATATAATATTTTAAATATACTAAAAATATTAAAATAAATATTTTTAACGATTTGAAAACACATTAAAAAAAGTATACTTAAAAAGCCAAATAACTCACTCATACTACAACAGGCAATTTGCTAGTGTAAATTTCATAAAATCCCTCAAGGGTTAAGACGAAAACAACTTTTCAGGTTCATCACAACATTCAAAAACACCCAACCTGAAGCACAACCAGAAGCTGTCTGATTTCAGCTAAACATACATAATACTATTATTATGCTACCTGCTAATTAACTAAACATTACCATCAAATAAATTTTCTAACTAATACTTTCCCACCTTTCAGAAGGCTTTCAATTTCTTTAGGAGCGTTTAGCCCCATTCTTCGAGTTGATTCGGTAGAATAGAGGGAAAAAAAAGTATAGACATGTAAATTAGGCCGGATCAACTCATTTTTCAAGTCTATATTTTTATTCAAATTCTCTTATTTTTCATGCATATCTTTGAACCTAAATGGGTGACCTAACTCATCATCAGATCTAACAAAGTTACCATTGAAATTTTTTTAGATACATTTATACATCAACTAAAATACCATAACAAATCAAAATAGAAAAGATTAAAGCGTTAAACAAACTGAATTTTGTTGAACACGATTTAAATAAAACCAAAATAAATTTGATTGTCGGTTTTCTTTTGATCAAACAAAACTCCCTTTTTCAACCAATTTTTTCATAGATAAATTTATATGACCCATCAAAATACCAGAATAAATAAAGATATAAAAG
Organism: Gossypium arboreum; assembly: GCF_025698485.1. NCBI lineage: Eukaryota > Viridiplantae > Streptophyta > Magnoliopsida > Malvales > Malvaceae > Gossypium > Gossypium arboreum. The sequence continues at coordinate 10,163,645 of NC_069072.1, read as the reverse complement.
CAAATGTCAAATTAAAATATGCTAAAAAGTATAAAACATGAAAGAAGAAAGTTTGAAACCAAAATTTTTGCATAGTGCCAACTCTGCCTTGCCTTGAGCAAATTGGACAAAGAAAGCGGCAAACTCGAAATTTTGACAAACTGAATTGAGAGAGTCTTGAATGCATTTGATAACGAATATCTACTGTCATGTCCAATATACACCAAAGCTTTAATATAAAGTGAAATGGGCAACACATATTACAAGAATAACAAGAAATTATAGATTCATGACATGCTTATTGAGTCCTAAAATAAAATAAAAAGCTGCTACAGTCCACAGCTTCTCCTTATTTCAGTTGAGGATATATCCATGCGGAACCTTTCAGCTGGTATTGGGACAAACATGTCTTTCAACACTTCGGGAACATCAAAATCCTCAAGAACCTGCGGGAATAGCACAACTATTAAAATAACTACGATACACCCTCCTTCCACTTTGAAATATTGACAAGTTTTGTGCTAAAATCTATGATTTGGATAACTAATATGAATAAGTATGTGTTTAAACCAATATTTCTGATGCTTGGCATACCTTAAAAGTACCATCAACTTTCCGACCAGCCACAATGAAGGTGCATCCTGTTCTTTTGCATCCAGAGAGTGTCTCTATCATCCTATCATAGCTCCCATCATAGTATTTAGGCTGCAAGGTAAGAGAAATAAGTAGCAAAACTTGACATACTCTTCAACAATTCCAACCTAACAACATCTTGCATCAAAATGAATGTACAACCCTGAATGCATTTATTCAGGTCACTATCTATGGACTAAATGTATATTATATTTCACTGTTTAAATATAGCAAACTCATCAAACTTCTGAGGAATATGATAAGGTTCCATAAGACTTGGTTTCTAAAAAAGCAGCCAAATCCAATAACGATCAGTACTTCTCATCTGCACTGTCCCCAGCAGCAATATTTAATGGATAGCAAAGGGTTTGGAGCAGTAGTACAACCCAAACATCCAGTTTTGTTTTATTAGTCCATCAGATACTGCAGTATCTACCCTAAACCATGCCCAGAGGAACAATTACGTATATAGTTTGCTGCAATATTTTCATTTAATTCATATATCCCTAATAGCTAATTCAACATCCAAGGCAAAGTAAACATTTACCTTTCCCTGTTTCCAAAACTACAAAGTAAAAAGCCAGCCTTTTGATGAGTTTAATTATGCAAACTACCATTTTTTGCCTTATATTTTCTAGTATTCTCTTATTACAAAGGTACTTCACCAGCAGCAACAGCTAGAAAATATAATAGGGTACCACTTTACTTCTCATCAAAGATGAAACTTATAGCATTTTTTTTTCAAATGATTCTCAAAAATAAGTTCATCGCAAAATATTTCTGTATGATGTTTTAATACATTTCTGCATTTCTGCATTTTCATAGAAAACAAAAAAAGAAGTCTAGTTACAGACGGACAATACATAATGAGATCAAAAGGTAGCTAATTCAACAAGTTGTCTATAGGAACGAAATGGCAACTTAAGCTGTGCTCAAGATTATCTGAAACCAATCTTCTCTATTTTGTTTATGTAGCTCAAATATGCCTATAAGAATGTTAAATGTTCCCTTAACACTTAGGTCTTGCTCCCTAATCATAAAATAGACCATTATACTGATGTTATCACTTAGGAGGAGGATTATTCATGAAGCTCTCGATTGAAAAAATTATGCATAATTATTTTAACAGAAACTTTGGACTATAAAGTGTCATGATATAATGTCATAATATTTAAGGAATTCAAAGTGTCATACATTGATAAGCCTCACTGCAGTGTCAGCACCAATTACAAAAGCACTACCCGGAAAAAGTTCAGCTTTCTTATAGAAATAAGGCTGATTGGAAATTATTACTGTCTTTCCTGCCATTATAGAAACACAACCACTTATTCATTATTATAAAAGCTGTAAAATCAAAATAATAGCAATTAGGGAACCCTGAAAAAATTGTATATGATTCAGAATGCAATAAAAAACTGATACAACATACTGTCATCATTTTAAGAAATACAAATTTCTATATTAGGAAGTTCAAAAAAAATAGAAAAAGATGTAGACAACCAAACGCCTGCAAGTGCCTTGACTATTTCTACTTGTCACCTTGTCTGCTCACCATGCAATAAAATCCTTCAGTATATGAGAAAATTATGTTCAGATACCTTTTTAAAAGAATATGCAGTGTAGTTAAGGAACAAAATATATGCTACTTATAACATGTTATAACCTTAAGAGGGCATTTTGTTCAAGGAATCTAAGATTACCTTTAGTAATAGAATTATGGGAATTTAAGATTATGGGATGGAATGTGGGGTATGTTACATTACCTTATTTGCTTCATTTGGCTGGAATGTAAGATTTTGATGTTTGGTTGACGGAATGTAAAATTAACTAAAAACACATTTTACTACACTGTCCTTGTTATAGAATTTGTTTTCTTTAACAAGTTTAGTTAGTTTTCTTTTTTTGTCTCAAACTCCATAAAATTAAGATAAATTATGACAATTCTTGTTTTTATGACAATTCTTGTTTTATTACAATCTATATATTAATAAATAAGATATGATGTTGAAATCAATTTATAGATTATAATAATAATCTTAATTAATATTAGTAATAAATAAATCTTTAGAGTAAATATTATAATTATAATTTTAAAGTATGACACTTACTGTTCCGCTGTTAAGAAAAAGAGAGATTTTTGTTTTTAGTTCGGCTTAAATTTTATTTACGAACAAAAGACGAAACAAATTAAAATAATAAAAACAAAAGATAAATTGATCCAAAAAATTAATATTACGTCCATAATCTAAGATAACCTAAGAAATGGGTGGTAGTGAGATTATATGCCCTATATTTTGGCATATTAACACTATTTGAGAATGTGAGATTACTGGGTGGCCAAAATGTTGCAAATCCTAACAACTTAATCTTATTCCAAAATGCGAAGATACAGGATGTAATGTTACATTCAGTGAACCAAATGCACCCTAAGTGTTAACTTTCACATTCAGTCGAAATCCAATTTAACTTCCTAGGAAACCAACTACATTAATATGCATGCTATAAACTAACAAAAAAGCACAAACTCCTTAATGAAAACATCTAGCCATTCCAATATGATTTCCTAACTCAAGATCCAAGCTCACTCCTGCAGCCAATTATCTTTTTTTCCCCTTAATATCACACAGTTTTCACATTCAAGGAATCAAAATTTCCACCACATATACATTAAAACTTCAGAGAGTTTATAAAAGTAATTAGCCTCACCAATTTTTTCGAACTGCATAACACGCTCTTTGATTTGTGGTATTGACAATGGAGGTTTGTCAGCATTAATTGCAGATAATTCAAAGCACGGATACCCATCGCCACAAATGCTGCACCATAATGAACCTTTAATGAGTAACTTATCATGTTTGGTCTAGAAACTTCACTAACTAGGCAAAAATGAGTGTTGGAATGTGTCATAAAGAAGGAAGAAATGAGAGGCCTATCAGATCATTGATCCTAAACTTCAACATGCTCCCCAACAGCACAATTCACCTATCCTTTCATATATATATATATATAGACTTGGAGACTACAAAAGATGAGGCAAAGTGCATATCCACTAGCAAGCTAGAACCGGTTTGATGAAAATGACCTCTAAATTATGAATAGACAGCCCTCTGAAGTATGTTTCAGAGACTACAAGAAGTAGACAAGTGCATATCCAGTTACCAGCTAGAACCAGTTTGATCAAAATGGCCAAAAGCAACCAGCTTCTAAAGCAAATGAGATCGTGAATGAATCTTAACCGAATTAACAATTAATTTCTAGAACACATTCACAAACCTAGTGGCAGCTTCCAAGAGCTTGAGGTGACCATCATGTAACGGATTAAAGGATCCAGGGAGTATAATCTTCCTATCACCATTTGACTTATCTGTCTCAGCAAAGCAGTTTCCATACTGTAAATAACAGATCAAAAGATATACTTCAAAAAGAAAGGGGAAAAAAAAGGTGTCAAGATAAATTGTAATTGAGATTAATTCAGCAAATATTGAACCATACCACTTGAAAACGGATAAACCTTAAAGCAAATTTGCCCATTTATAAGTTGCTCTAACTCCTTATCTTCATCAAAGAACCTTTCACATTCATCTGCAACAACATCAGATTCAGTCAACTCTGAATCAAATGTTGAAGAGACTTTGCAGGCATTAGCGATCGCCTATAGCCACATTATTGAAACCATTAAAATATACAACAGGTGCTGAAAATGAAATAAAACTATACTTCCTTTGTCTCAATAAAAATGTCATAATTGACATTTTGGGGTAAAATTTTAAATTTTGATCTAAATTATATTATATAACTTAATTAATTAAATTTTATAAAAAATTATATTTAGAGACTACTTCATTGAAGGTTTTATGACAGTTTCCCAAAATTTTATTTATAATAAAATTTAAAAAATAAGAAGTCAAAGTTGAAAATTTTTACTATTAAAGTCATATTGTGACAAATTTAGTGGGACGGAGGGAGTGGTATTTATCAAGAGATGTAGCACGACAAACAACAACTCAACAATCATCAGGAACTTTTCTTTTTCTACCTTTTCAAGATATTTTAAGTATCAGTAATTTATTTAAAAAATTAGCGGATAAAATAAGCATTTAGTAATAGATTCTTAAAACATATATCAAAAAATAATGTACATGTAGATATCACACACCTTCAGTAGGAAGTAACTTGAAACCTTCTCTTCTTGATCTCGACTCCTCAAGCCCTAAAAGACTCGGTATCAGATAAGAGAAATGCAAATCTAGTGTACAAGAGCTAATTTTTAAATAAAAATAAAAAATAAAACAGTAATTACCTTTGATAGAGTAACTGTGGATGCCCAATGTCGGTCAGAGGTTCTTGTTGACAAGTGAAACCTACACATCAAAAAAGGGAGACTAACAATCACCTTAACCAAAAAATACTATCAAACCAAGCAGAAGGGCAAGTCAAAAGACCATTATTACAACTTGGCAAAGCATTATTCAATCAAAAATAGTACAGTCACTTAACCAAACTGTCAATGGGTCATTACATATCAGTTAACAAACGGTAGATTTGAAGAAACATACCTATGGTCTCCCTGTTTCGGACGGGTGGTAGCCAAAGAACCAGTAAACCCCACACCAAGAACTGGAGAACCTATTCAGATGGTTGAATATAACCCCATGTTACACAAACTGGCCATGATACAATTAAAGAAGTAGAGGCTGCTCACTTTTGCAAACACATTTCCAATTCCCTCTACTATTTTACTCTTAATATAATCAACAGAATACTTTAAATATCTAGATTAGGAAAAAGACAAGCAAGGATTCCAAATTTCAACAGAATAATTTAAAATTACTGCGCAGTCTCCTAGAAAATTAGAGAACAAGCATTTCCAAACTTACGATATTTCATGTTTTATCGATCACTTCTAGAGTGAAAGTGGGGATAGAAGATAAAAAGCACTTTCGAAAACTAGATAGGAACTTCAGAACCTGGAGAAGAAAGCTTCAGCGCGCGATTATAAGCGAGCAAAGCCATTTCATCGGCAGTTTGTTGACTACAATATTTGGCAGGAATCTGTACCGAAAAATCTGATTTACTAAATATTATTTTATGAAAGAGAAAAATTTTAAAAATGGAAATCCATTTTCAGATTGAAAAAAAGAAAGAAAGAAAAGAACCTTAGTGAGTAATTGGATCATGGACATTCTGGAGTATGGCACAACAGCTTCCAGCACCGTATTTGAAGCTCCAGGAACTGACATCAACAACCCCAAGGCCTGCTTAAAATAGTGAATAAATAGTGATAATCATTCAGATCAAAATCCTTATTTAAAAGAAAGAACTAATTTTGGAGATAGAAAGAGAGATACGAGAGAGGCGCCGCCGGAGAGATAGAGGACGGCCTGCGTGGGAGAAGAGTGGATAGATTCCACAACGGCTCTTATGCAAGCGTCCGTCATAATTTTTATTTCGTCTCCGTCAGTCGTATCTCCAATCCTCACTTTCGCGGATTCAATTCAACGAACATTATCATTACCATCTGGAAAAGCCTATTAATTAAAACCAAACGAGGGATGATTGGTTTCGGATTGGGCCTTCGCAAACACATTCTAAACAATAAAAATAAAAGCCTATTTGCATGGTAGAAGACTGTTGGGGCTTCTTGTCCTTGTCACTACGGTCATGTTTTATTTGTCATTGCACAAAATGAGGGCTTTTCGTTTCTTCTTTCTTGTTTTCTGGCGGGCGGGGGGTTTGGATGAAAGTAGGCAAATGCTCACCGTATCAGCATTCAGAGTTTGGCTCATTCTAGGTGTTGCTATTTCAAGATTGTGGTGATCAAATGTCATTTCAATCATGGTGGTAGTTTCCACACTAGTTTCAATCATATTGGACGGTGTGCAGTGCTAAAAATCGAAACAAATATTATTCTTTTTTGCATTGAAATCAATTCCATTAGCTCCTTCTAGTTAATTTAAGTCACATCATCCGAAACATGGTGCACTAGGCACCACATGAATAATATTAAATATATATAATTTTAATTATTTATTATTTTGTTAAAGATTTAATTGAATGTATGAATCAATAAAAATTACTTTTAAACTTTAAAGCTTTTCTTCAAACGTACTTTTACATTTAAAATATAAAAACTAAAATATTATATAAAAACTCCCTCTTATCAAAGAAAAATCTCCACTCACCCTTCAATTTTTTTTCTTGTTAATTTTGAATTTATTGAATAATGTATTTTTATGTGTAAAGTTTATTCATGAGTATTTATATAACTTATAAATATTGTAAATTTAAAATTTATTTAATATTATATACTTACATTTATAAATATTTTATATATATTTATCAAATATATTATATCAAAATAGACAGATATCAATACGTACTAATTCCATAAAAACGTTGAACCCACCTCTTTGAATAGCCAAAATTGTAAGGTGATAGAAAATATGCCTCCTATAAATATGATTAATGACAATAACTCACTTTTTTGGCAAACAAGAGTAGATAGCCTACTTCTTTATTGTTCTTGAGCATTTAAATCATTTTAAAAATGACATTTCGAAATTCTACATTTCAAGCCAGAAATCAAACATTCATATGCTCCTTACTGTGTAACTTGAATAGCATAAGTAAAAGTCATTTATAGTGACTAGATATAGGTGACTCCAATTAATAAGAAAATACATAAGCTATAAGAAATTGAATTGCCATTAAATCCAAAGCAAAAGCCTAGGGAAATTTGAAGGTCAAGTTGCTGAAAGCCCCACGCGTGTGCTGAAGAGCACAATATAGGAGGAGAGATTGATTGATAGTACAAAACAATCTCCAACACTAACTAAAAGTAAGGGAAAAGAATTGACGCTTGCAGATAATCTTGAGACCAATTCAAGAGCATTGATGAGAACTGATTGGTCTTACTACAAGCTTAAGTAGACTGAGATCATTATCAAGGACTTGGAGGACAAGACCAATGAATGTAAAGAAAATGCCTCTGATGAGCTCAAAAGTAAAGTTAAATAGAGGGTTTTGGAATTACTTGAGTCTAGATACTATAATGGATGGCAATAGGAAATCCATATTGAATTTTATGGCTCACGTTAAAGGAAACCTTAGTGAGTTAGATCGAGAGTTTGCAATTTTCCCAGCGACATTGCACAAGGCAATGAAAAACTTGTAAATTCAATGTTTTATAACTTAAATATTCAGGGTGAGTAAAATATCCTGGAAGAATTTGAAATATTCATCAAAGAAAAAGCAAGAAAAAACAACAGGTCTTCTTCAAATTAAGAGGGTTATCATGTTTAAAGCTCAAATAGAAGTTGAAATGGTTACAAGAGAAAGGAAGTATTAGAACATGTTGCACATCTACACCAATAGAAGTAAGGAAGAGGAGGAGGAGGATCGTTATCATTTTGAGTTAATTGAAGCTGCCCCTACCAAATTAATGATGGAAGTCATAAGGAGCTAAATCTGGTCCTTCTAATTTTATTAATGATGGTATATGAATAGATGTTCAATCAAAGGAAAACGAAATTACCTTGACTATTGTTTTTGAGCCAGAGGTTCTATATACATTCATTGGCATAAGGATTTCTGTAACACCTTATACCCAACACTATCGTAGGGTTCGAGCTACAATATGTCACATTCGCTGCCGAAGCAATTACGATCAATTCACATTTAAAATATACAATTTATTGATCAGATCAAACAAATATGCATTCAAAATGAAATACAATCACTCTCGGGCTTTATACGAGCTTACGGAAGCTCTATAGATAACCCGAAGTCGAATTGGGACTAAAATGAAAATTTTCAAAATTCAAGACCGATATCATGATGTGAGAGGGTTCCTCATCACGACGTGATATACTAATTTGGCCAAATGGCTTTCTCATCACAGCAACAAAATTCTTATCGGGCTGTGACCTAGGCCCGTAACTCATCGCGACGACATACGTATGACATTATGACGTCACATACTGAACCTACAATACTTATTCACAAACCAACAATTTTCCATACAAACCAAGCCTAGCCTTATTCCTATGATGATTTTGACAATATGTACAGTAACTACAAGTCCATATTACATCTTTATAGCACAAGGATCATAATCTAACCACCATATACATATTATATTATAATTTCAAGGCATAAGTAGCACTCTACTTCTCAACTTACAAATATTCCATCCAAATTAAACAATTCCCTAATGCAACCAAATTCATCCCAAACTATCACACTAATTTCAATATAATACTAACCCTTACTTGTAACGACTCAAAATTTACAAGTATCAAAAAAATACATTTTCGGGCCACCGTTGTCGTAAAATGAATTCGTAAATATTTATTAAAAATATTTATGAAGTTAGTTGTGTGATTAATTAGATTTTGGTTAGGTGAATTAGCTTGAATTAAGATTAATTAGGTGTAAGGACTAAATTGAATAAAGGGTGAAAACTTAATTATAGAATAAAGAAAAGTCAAGGGATTAAATTAGCAATTAAGCTATAAGTGACAAGTGTGTGGTAATAGTAAAATACATGTGGTAAAATAAAATACATATATTAATTAATTATTTACTTATTATTTAAGTAAATGATATTATGTTATTATATTATATTATATTATAATATATGGTAACATAAAATACATGTGGTAAAATAAAATACATACATTTCTTACACATAAAGCCCAAGTTTGTGTTACCTTCTCAACAAAATCCCGAGCTTATAAGCTCATTCATATTCCAGGTGACGTTTAGCTCATTATCACTTCAACTTAATATGTCATCCTAAGTTTCCTGATAACGATGACTTTCTGTACAATTCCTACCATCTCAGGTTGCCTGGTAACAATGGTTTTCTCAATTCAAGTCTGTTATTCTGTATAACACCCCTTGTCCGTCTCTGTCACTAGATTAGAGTTATAGAGTATTATGGCACATATCAAAACAATTTACATCATTAAACCATTCATTTATTAACTTAAATAACAACATTCGAATCTACATGCATTCATAGCATAATCACATTTACGGGCCTTAAAACTAGCTTGCGGGGCCCTAAAAACTAATTTGAATCAAAATAGAAAAATATGGAAAAACTTGAAAATTTTGGAAACAGAGGTCACACGGCCGTATGGCCAAGCCGTGGGGCTCAGAAATATGGTCATGTGGCCAAATCGTGTACAATTCGAAATATGGGTCACACAGCCGTGTCTCAGGCCGTGTGCCCATCCATGTCAGTATTCGAAATAAAGTCGTACGACCGTGTTGAAGACCGTGTGCCAGATCATATGTGTATTCAAAATGAGGCCACACATTCATGTCGTCAGGCCGTGTAACTCTCTAAGATCGTGTGAAAAATCCTGTACTTAAAATCAAGAAGACACACGACCGTGTGACAGCCCGTGTGCACCTTAAAAAGCTTCCAAAACAAGGCAAACTTTCATCCAAACCTTAAGTACCAAGCTAACTCAAAATCAACTATTTCCATACCTCAAATACACATTCAAATAAGCTTAAAACACACCAAAACATACAACTTAAATGCATAACCAATGTGCCCTCATTGACATCACAATTCAATTGCCAAATCAAATTCACATTTCATACCAAACTGGTTTGCAATCAAAGTTTTCAAATACCTATAATAACTCATGCCAATTTCACCATTCCAATTCAATCCATTCAAGTCTACTTCTACCATAGTCTAGTTATTCACAAGTAGCATTGAACAAAATGACCAAAACACATACATATAGACTTTTACAAGCCAAAAGCCAAGGCATATATATAAACATATGAACCAAAATCTAACTAGGACAACATCATTCAAGTATAAAAAAATACCACAAGTGACAAGTAACCAAAACATTTACAATTATCTATTACATGCCATATAAGATAAACATATCAAAAACTACCAAAAAAATATTCAGATAGTGTGATTCTTTGAGTTGATCATATCGCTCGATTTCACAAAACATAATCTACAAAGAAATAGAAGAAACTATACGAGTAAGCTATACTAGAGCTTAGTAAGTTCAACAGTTAAAACGATAAACTTACCGTAAAAACATATAAATCACAAAGTAATAGTTAATAAACTATAATTATGTCAATTACAACCATTCAACATGTGAGTCTTTATATCAATACATATTATAAATAGTCTATTCAATTATACTAAATCATTTAATGTCAACTCATATTAATCAATCAGAAAATGATAAACCCTAATTTATACATATTTTTACCTCATGTTTAACGTATTTTATGGATGATTTTTCACTAGAATTGGTGAATTCGATGCTCCTAATGCTTTAATTTCATGTTTTATACTTAGGAGAGCATAAGAGAGCAAAAGGAACGAGAAACGGGCCAAAAATAGAGAAAATGGGCCAAAGTACGAATTTAACACGGCCTGGACTTCCTCACACGGGCAGACCACACGGCCGTGTCAATCTGGCAGAATCGAATCACGACTCACACAGGTATAGCACACGCCCGTGCCATTCTAACAGGCTCGAATATGGCCTGAAGTAATCACACACGGGCGTGTCCCTGCCGAGCCCAAGTTGAGTCCAATTCGGAAAAGGCTAATTTTGAGGGTTTTTTAGGCATTCCAAAGCCTATAAATACACCCTAGAGGAGGAGGAAAAGAGAGACGGAGAATAGGGGTAAGGAATTACTCCAAGGAAGCCGATTGATCCATCTCAGAAGCCAGATTCATCATCAAGACTGAAGATCTCTCCTCAATTTCCCTTCAGGAGTTTTGGGTTTTCTTTATGTTTTGTACTTTTTAATCTTCTAAGATGTTTTCTTATTTAGTTATGAACTAAAACCCCTAAATATCTAAGGGGAATAAAACCTAAGACGAATCTTGTTATTTTTTTATGAATCGTATGATAAATATTTAACTTGTTCTTAATTATATGTTCTTAATTCTTGTTTTGATATCCCAAGATACTGATTCAAGACATGCTCTTATTCAGAGGAGGAATAGACCCTGTCTAAGAGTACATTTGTCATAATTAAGCGGAGTTGATTGCGCGCCTAGACATAGGGTGACAAGATTTTGCTGGATTAGGGTGAAACTTAATAAGGGGATCCATAGATCGAGTTAATGCAACCCTAGAGTGTTAATTAAAGAAAAGTCTCGGTTATTCAATCTAGGGATTAGACGTTATTAGTCTTGAATAGGGATAATAACATAACTTAGGGATCTCTACGGAACAAGTTGAATGAATAAATCGTCCGATTCGGAGCCAGAATAACAAGTAAAGTCTAGGTGGATTTTTCTTTCGGTATTGTCTTAAGTCAATTGATTTTTCCCAAAAGTAATTCCCCAATTCTTTTCTCTGTGCGTTCTTAATTTAGATAATTAGTTAATTAAAACAAAACCTCTTTATTCTTAGGCTAGATAATAAAAAGACAGTCATTACTAGTACTTTTAGTTCCTTTGGGTTCGACAATCCGGTCTTGCTAAAACTATACTACTGTTCGATAGGTACACTTGCTTACATCGCGATAATAGTTAGTTCAAGAACAAGTAATTATAAATATTTAAAACCTATCACGAAACCACGCGATCAGAAATTCATATAGCCATTTACAAGATGAATTACAAATCATGTAACAATTGAAACTCTGCCTAATGAATGATATAACAGATACGAATATGCGGTTAACCATCTAGAACACACCAAATCACTCAAATGAGCTTAACCAACCGAGAACACACCTGGGTACTAAGCGCCTAGCCCATAGGCTAACATCCCTTCGAAACACACCTGGGCACTAACTGTTATGCCCGAAGGCTTTACATCCACATCTGGTAACACACCAAAATCACTGTAAATATAACACGATAATCCACAATAATTGTTGGACTTCGGTATATTTAATGAACAGTAACGAATCAAATAATCATCATCTCATCACAAGTCAAACCCATATCATGCGCATTAAAACCTATTGGCATGCCAATTTTATCCTATCCTACATTCATCAAGCTCAATATAACATCTAATAACAATGTCCAATTAAATTACTTTGTCGACTTACATCAATTTATTTCAATTCAATTATGTCAGTATATCCAACAATATCAAATCGTACTTAATATAAAATTTAATTTGTACAAAACTAAACCATACAAACTTATCAGTGCTAAAATGCAGAGACAACGAAAGTTCAGGGGCTACTTAGCGACTTTCCCTTTTCCTCGGTTATCTAGTTGTTCTTGATCTATAAAATAGTTTGTTTCAATTTATTAACCTCAATTTCATATAATATTCAACTTAATGCATATGACTTTCTATTTACAATTTTTCACATTTGCCCCAAACTTTTACATTTTATTCAGTTTGATCCTTAAGACCAAAACATGATTATTTTCACAATCAATCCTTATACCCAATAAACCAAATTCAATTACACCCAAATACAATCCACACATGCTGAATTTTTTTTCAAGAAACCATGCCTATTTTAATTTATTTACAATTAAATCTCTAAACTTAAAAATCTTACGAAATCCCTTAAGAAATATTTCTTTTAACATCCAAGCATAGTAATCTACCATTAAACTTCAAAAACATATCATATTCATCAATGGCATCTTCTAAAAAATTTAACAATTTAAAAAATTAACTCCCGGGTTAACTAGATTAAGCTAAAACGATTATAAAAATATAAAAATTACTAAAAATAGGAGTAAAAATCACTTGCATGCACTAATCCAAGCTTTGTCGTGACTTAAGCTAGAAAAAATGGTGTTTTCACTTCTTTAGAATCAGTGATTTTACTTAATTATTTAATTACTATATTACCCTTTTTATTAAACTTAAAGATTCATTAAAATCAATGCTACAACCGTCCACTTAATAAACACATGGTATATTTACCATTTAACTCCATTATTTTACATTTCATTTGTCATTTAGTACCTTTAACTAATAGAAATCAACTTTTGTAGTTTTTACGACTTAGTCCATTACTTAATTAAATATCTAAACGTTAAAATTTCTTAACCAAAATTTAATACAACACTAAGGACCATGTAATTAATATTTACAGACTGACACATTGGAATTGTGGTTCCAAAACCATTGTTTTGGACACCACTAGAAAATGAGCTATTACATCCCAAGTTGCCAGGCAATAATGACCTATCACCCTGGATTGCCCAGCAATGATGTTTTACCACCCAGGATTATCCGGCAATAATGATTTTCTCAACTCAAATATGTCATCTTGGGTTGCCTGACAACGATGACTTACCACTCCGAATTGCCTGACAACAATGGTCTATATAGCATTCTAGCCCTCATGGCAAATCAATTATCATATGTCACAATATTTCTCAATTTAATTTCATACCAATTGTCTAATATCAATCAAATTAATCTCTGCCTTGGCAAATAATTGTAAATACGCCAAATCATTTCAAGCTATTCATAATGACTTACTTCAACTATGTACATGGTAAAATAACATAAAAACGCAAAACCTAAATAGGTTTTAAGTCATAGAAATACATACTGTAAATTACGAGCAATTCGTTAATAGTTTTGTATTTTTCTTCCTTTTCGAGGAATCCAAATCGATGTTAGTTACAAATTAACATAAACACATAGAATTTTCAATAAATAGCTAAATTCATAATTAATTTTCATTTTATACAAACTTTTTAATTTATTCAATTTAGTCCCTAAAACTGGAACTAACATAACTTTCAATCTAAAGCTTCAAATTGAAATCATTTTTCACTATTAACCATTAGGAAGCTCTAATTTCTCATTTTTGTAGTCAATTTTTCAATTTATTCGGTTTATTCCCTAATGTACGAAACTATCAATTAACTTCACAATTTAGTCCATTGTCACCTCTAAACTTAAAATCAATCAATGTAACACCTAAAACTTATGGTAACTTCCTAAGACTTTAACGGTTTCAGAAATTAATACATGGGCTAACTAAGTCAAGATCCCAAGACCTCAGAAACATAAAAATTATAAAAAAAAAGACTAAATTACACATACCAAAATAGGGTCGAATACTATGAAGCTCTCCTTAGGTTTTTCTTTGTTTAGCTTCGGGTACAAGATAAAAAGAGATGATGTGTAACGCCTCAAAATCCCAGATATTTATTTTTGTAAGTTTGTGACACAACTGTGTATCTGCTTTAGTGGTTAAGTGTTCTGGGTGTATGTGAGAGGTCCCAAGTTCAAGCCTTAGTTTAGAAAAACTTTTGTTTTTATTTAAAGTAAGCCTTGCACTTGTTTAGTAGGTTTAAATTTGAATGTTAGAAGTTTGTATCAGAATGGGCTTGTTGGTCTGGTGGTTAAGTTAAGTGTCAGATTGTTGAAGGTCTTGTGTTCTAACCCCTGCGTGACTAAGGGATTTATTTTGCTGCTTCGGCCATGTGAGAGTTTGAGTAGAATGGGATTCTGAGTAGTGGATTTAGTGAAGAGGTTGATGGAGATAATTAAGGAAAGTTGGGTAGGGGAGTTATCTGAATCGGGTTCAATTTTTGTTTCCAAAAAATTTCGGTTTCCAATTTTTCTAGCGTTCTAAATTTAGTATCCTCTTCTGCCGAATTTTATTTCCCCCTTGACTGCCAAATTTTACCTATCTTTTCTCTTTTGATACTACTTCCTTATTAATGGAATTGTATCTTCCCCTTTTCCTCTCTATCATTTATCTGTGTAACACTGGTAAGTGGAATTTTGGTATATCTGTACGTTGCATATTCTAAAGCACTAACCTGGGTTATATTGTCTTTTTGGGCAGCAGCGAATTCTGGAATAAGGGACTCGTCTTTCATGGAGTTTTAGTCAAATTTTTTGAGGTGTTGTGGGTAAGATCGAATCGTTCAACGCCTAAGTTTCAGTTTCAGATTTGATAATTAGTCGACTGTTAAGTGTTTAATTAGGTACCTACTATTCAATTATAGGTTCTGGAGGGCTCAAGAATGTTTTTTCAATAAAATGATACCAAGTGTATACCTAAAACACCAAAAACGGGGATCAGCGAAAAGTCAAAAAAGTATTTTGTCGACACTACACGGGCGTGTGGTAGATCGTGTGACGGAACACGGGCGTATGATCGATGAGCCAGACCGTGCATGCATGACACGGTCGTGTGATGGCCAGGTGGGTCGTATGTGACACATGGGCTCGACCAAGTTAGACCGTGTGGGAAACACGAGTGTGTGGGCCCATACGGTGCACGACACGGGCGTGTGGGATTCTAGGTCAGGTCGTGTGATCCAAACGGCCAAGGCTAATTTGGGTCGTGTAGGGCCCACGGATGTGTGGGCCCACACGGGTAGATCATATGGGCTTATGAGCCCAATTTACTGATTTGTTTGCTAAGGTTGCACGAGTCGCCCGAGTCGACTTTGAACCTACTGTGGGGTCGGTAAACAATGCTTTGATCCCTAATTGACTGAATAATATATATATGACTGTTTACTAAGCATGATTAAAACACTGTATTGATTATATGCATGACATTATGTGATAGCATGCCATGACTGTATGTTGTATTGCATGGGGATGGGATGATATATGTGGAGGAAGTGTACTAAAAGGCTTTAAGCCTAATATACTGGCAGCTCGACTGCAAACTACTGCCTAGTGCCACTTCTAATACTATTTTAGAGTGTAGGGATGGTGGGTTGATTATATCCCTACATAAAGTTTAGGGTTGGACGAAGATGGTATGTAAAGGCTGGCTGGGTAGGACTTGTTTACTGCATAATTTGTTACTATACTGATTACTGATACTGTAATGGGCTAGGGCCCAAATACATGACTGCTTCTGTACTGAGATGAGCTAAAGCCTTAAATGATACTGTCACTAATACTAAAAAGGGTGTAGGCCCAGATTGAGTTTATTTGTATACTGTTTGTTTGTTTGTACGGGGATTTACACACTGAGTTTACATAAACTCACCCCTTTTGCTTAATCTGTGCAGGTAATCCCCAGACTTGATGAATCGGTGCAGCGAAGGACTTGGCGTAGGCCATACAAACCTAAACTTTTACTTCAACTTTGGGTATTTAATTTTTAAGTATACTCTGGGTTACTTTTTATGTAAATTACGGACTTTCTGGGACTTTTAATTAATTTGGGTTATTATTTATTTTTATGGAGTTTATTTGTATACTGTTTGTTTGTTTGCACAGGGACTTACACACTAAGTTTACATAAACTCACCCCTTTTGCTTAATCTATGCAGGTAATCCCCAGACTTGACGAATCGGTGCAGCGGAAGACTTGGCAGTGGCTATACAAACCTAAACTTTTACTTTAACTTTGGGTATTTAATTTTTAATTATACTTTGGGTTACTTTTTATGTATATTGCGGACTTTCTGGGACTTTTACTTAATTTGGGTTATTATTTACTTTTATGGATTTATAACTTCTAAGACGTTTCAAAACTCGGTTTTTTTCAAAAAGGTAAAGTTTTCTCTAAAAACGCGATTTACTCAAAACAACTTTTAAAAGCTTTCGTAATGAAATGTGTAAAAATGAATGACTAGATAAGTCACAATTTTGGGGTTAACAAGTGTAAACAAACGAAAAATTATTTTAGTGTAACAACTTACTTATAAACGCTATCATGTGACATTGCCAGATTCGGCCATAACATCTAGGCTGGGTTTGGGGTGCTACATTCAGTGGTATCAAAGTCAAGTTGCAAAAATTGGCTGTGGATTTCGGTTTTAAAAAAGGAAAAAAAGTTATTTTAACCAATTTTTGAATACTGGAATGTTTTTCCTAAACGTGTGGTACATCGAGTCTCCGACGCCGATTCTGTAAGTTCCCTATAACTGTTATATGCTTTTGACTGAAACTACTATAAGTAGTATATATTGAATTCACTATAGATAAACTATACTCAAAATACTCAAAATAGTGTACACTGAGGTTGTAGTTAAAATAATAGACACTGAGTTGTACAAAAACAAACTCCAAATTACTGATATTGTTCTGTATAAAACTTTGTTAATAATTATTGAAACTGTAAACTGATGCATAAAACTGTTAATATAGATAAAACGCAATTAGACAATAAGCACTAGAGGTACTTTGTAACACCCCTAACCCGTATCCATCACCGAAATAGGGTTACAAGCCATTATCGGATTTATACACTAATATTTATACAAAACTGAGTTATAAATATGCATTTCAAATCAATTCTTTTCAAATATTCAACTTAAAGTCCCTAATATGGGCCTACAGGGCCCAATACATGCTTTCGAAATGGTTCGGGACTAAACCGACAACTTTGAAATTTTTTCTTTGAAAATAAGGGCACACGCCCGTGTGGCCAGCCCGTGTGGAATTTTGACTTGCAATTTCTTAAGTATCAAAGGGGCAAATGGCCTAGGCACACGCCCATGTGACTAGGTCGTGTGGTACACTGATTTTTCACCATTTTTAAGTTATTTTTTCACAGTTTTGACACACAACCATTCTTGAAACCCGTGTCCTTCATAAGACCAAGACACATGGCCGTGTCTTTTACCAGTATACTATCCTGACTTCATATTTAAAGATGCAGGGGACATACGGTCATTTCACCCGCCCATGGGCTGTCTGTGTGTCACACACGGTCTAGATACACGCCCGTGTATCTTACCCGTGTGGATGAAATAAGGCCATTTCCTAGCCCTATTTCTCACCCAAGCTTAACTATTTTCTTGCATTAAAACTTATAAATATATATCATCCATTTCAACCAATTTCCATCATTCAATCAATATTTCCAACTTTTAAACATACTTTAAAGCTTACCTTTACATTGGTTTGTAAATAAGTTTTATAATAGGTGATTTGTATCTTGTTGAACATGAACATACCACATTACCACAAAATACATATTACTAGCCATTCCAATGCCTAAGTTATAAACAAACATATTACATCATCATTTGGCCTCATTAGCCTATACATGCCATTATATCAAAATGAGTTTATCATTTATACCAATATTAAGGAGTTGATAGTGTGATGATACTCTGACCCGATCCAACCTTCACGAGCTTCGAGCACTATAAAACAGGGAAAAGTAAACCTAGTAAGCATTATATGCTTAGTAAGTTCATATAACCAAACTACACTTACCATTCATATAACAAGCAAATCACACATAAGGCAAATTATCCATTAATTTAGCAAACTAACAAATATGACCTATACACAACCATTCAACCAAATTGGTTAGTACAAAAACATTATTATGCATATATGAGCTCATCATGTCATTTCTTCTTATTTCACTTGTTAATACATTTCCGTTGAATTTTTGAATTTCCGATGGACTTTTCCTTTTCTAATTGTACACTCGAGGAGCACATTCCCTTTTCAAGTGGTACACACGAAGTGTACATACCCTTTTCAATTTGTACACACAAAGTGCACATAACCTTTTCAAGTGTACATACATAGTATACTTTTCCTTTTCAAGTGGTATACACAAAGTATACCTTTCCTTTTCATATGGTATACACAAAGTATACACAAAGTATACCTTTCCTTTTCAAGTGTACACACAAAGCGTACATAACCTTTTCAAGTTATACCATTTGGGTACATAAATCCTTTTCAAGTATCACCATTTTGGGTTACATTCCTTTTCATAATGAGATCAAAAGATTATCCCTTTCGGAACAACCTTTACTGCAATATATGCAGGATCTCATATACACGGTAATCACCTGTCCAATTGGAAATCAATATTCAAACGGATTCATGTAATATTTCATCATTTACATGTAAATCACAAATCAAGATCAATATTCAAAAATCAATTCAACACATTTACATGCTTAATTTAGTTATACGAACTTATCTCGACAATTGGTCGTATCTACTAATCCGAAACTTTTTCTTTCCCTCGATCTTTTTCTTTGTTCGACACTTCTGAATCTATGTAAATAAATTTAATCATCAATTCTATGATTTTTACATTCAATTAAGCCCATTTCACATTTTAGGAAAAAGTACCATTTTGCCCTTAAACTTTTGATTAATTCCAATTTTATCCCTAGTCTCGGAAATTAAAATTCATGCAATTTACTCCTTATTCCAAGCTTATTCAAAATTTCAATATAACTTTTACAGCACATGTATTTCATAATTTTTAGAATTTTTCCAAAAATTTCACTACTTTGCAATTTAGTCCCTACACTTATTTTCATTAAAAATCACATTGTAAAAGTGATTTATCTATCAATAATCTTTCATATTCTATCAAAAACTTTCAATTTACAGCATATTCATCCATGGGTAATTTTCTAAACTTTTATTTTCTTTCAATTTAATCACTCAAATAAAGAAATTAAGTTTTCTCGATCTCAAAAATATAAAAATCACTAAAAACGGGACATAGAACTTACCAAATCAAGCTTGAGAAATTTATTTTCTCTCTCCTAGGGTTTCCATGTATTTTATGAAGAAGAAGATAATATAAAATGGATTTAATTATATTTAAACATTTATCATACTTTATTTAATTTAATTTTCAATTTAGTCCTTAAATTTTTCAATTTTTCCATGGATGACTCATTAAAAATATCTAAATGTTTTTTATCAACGGTCTAATTGTATATAAGGACTTCTTATTTTTATTTCTATAGCTATTTAATCCTTATAACTATTAGAATTCAACTTTGACATTTTATTCAATTTAGTCCTTTTTGCATTTAGACACATAATTGATAAAATTTTTCGATAAAAATTTTTATGCAATATTCCTATCATAATACCTATCATTTTATGAAATTTAAATATTTTTTTTGGACTCAAATTTTGCTGGCGAAACCACTAATCTGATTTCACTGAAATTGGGCTGTTACGTACTCGAGAATGAGGTACAAGAGGCCGTGGAGATGGTTGAGTTGGCTCCTCATCTTCTGGTAACCTGTCTAATCTGGATACTAGTGAGACATTTGTTTCACCGGTGACTGAGACCGGATCTGAGTCTCATGATCGTACGGTTGGGGACGACGTATTGTCCCAAGCTATGTCGAGGATTTTAGAAAGCATCGTTGGGCCCAATATTGGAGGTGGAGGCCGAGGGTCGATTACGGAATGACTCTGGTCTAATAGAGCCGAGATTTTCAAGGGCATTACTGGAGTAGCCCCTAATGTGGCTGAGTACTGGATTAAGGCCAGAGAGAGGATCATGGACGATCTGGACTGCACCCCCAAACAGAAACTAAAGGGTTCAGTGTTACTGTTTAGATATGAGGCTTACCAGTAGTGGCTTACGATTAAGGAGGGCACTCAGCCCAATCGACTGTCCTAAGAGTTGTTCAAGACTGCCTTCTAGGGGAAATATGTGCGTGCCAGTTATGTGGATGCCCGTAGGAGAGAGTTCTTGAGTTTGACCTAGGGTGATAAATCAGCGGCCGAGTAAGGCCGAATTTCTACGACTGAGCTGCTATGCGCGAGGTATGGTGGCCACTGAGTATGAGCGATGTGTTCGCTTCGAGGATGGCCTCAAAGATAATCTGATGGTTCTGATAACTCCACAGATGGAGCGAGACTTTTCTAATTTGGTTGATAAGGCGAAGATCGCTGAGGAAATGAAGCACGTTGAGTGCTAAAATAGAGAGAGGTAGGAGCAAGAGGGATTCAGAGCCCTCGAATTCTGTTCAGAGGCCTAAGAAAAATGCTAGGGTTGATGGACCGATCAGAGTTGGGGCTCCTATTACTGCTACTGGACAGTCGCCGTGTACTGACTGTGGTAAACGCTATTAGGGCGAGTGTTGGAAAATAACTGGGTTTGTTTGAGGTGTGATTCATTAGAGCATCATATTAGAGAGTGTCCGCGAAGGGCCGATCAGATGCAAGCTCCGAGTACTAGTACTGCACCACTAATGAGAGTAGTTCAACAGCCACCGAGATGCCGTGGTCAGGCCAGAGTTGGTAATAGGTTGGGCCGTGGTTAGAGAGCACCAGGCAGAGACACTGGTCATACTGAGGCGGGATAGCCAGCTCTAGTTTATGATGTACGTCGCCGAGAGGACGGAGATGCTCCGAACGTCATCACGGGTACGTTCTTTATTTAAAATATACTTTATACTGCACTAATAGTTATAGGATTTGATCATTTCTATATAGCTTGTACTGTGTCAGAGAGCACCGGGCAAAGGCGTTAGTCATACTAAGGCGAGGGAGCCGGGTTTAATTTATGCTGCACGTTACCGAGAGGATAGAGATGCTCCAGACGTCATCACGGGTATGTACTTTATTTATAATGTACCTTATACAGCACTGATAGATATAGGGTCTACTCATTCCTATATAGCTTGTACTGTGTCTGAGAATTTGGGTATCTTGGTCAAGAGCACTGCAAGTGAGGTGATAGTACTGAGTCTACTGGAACAATTAGTAAAGGTAAATAAGTTGTTTAGAGACGTTCCTTTAGAGGGTCAAGGGGCTATCTTTCTGGCTGATTTGATGAAACTGCCTTTTGGAGAGTTTAATCTGATATTGGGAATGGACTGGTTGGTCAAGCACCGAGTGAGCCTAGATTATGCTACAAAAAGGGTTGTACTGAGAACTGCAGAGGACAGCAAGGTAGTAGTAATTGGGGAGCGTCAAAATTATCTATCGAATATGATTTTTGACCTACATTAGTGTTTCCAATTTTGAGGATTCGGCGGTTAAGGATATCAGAATAGTTTAAGACTTTCCAGACGTGTTTCCTAAAGATTTACTAGGGTTACCTCTGAGTAAAGAAGTGGAGTTTGAGATTGAGCTTCTTCCTGGCACAGCTCCGGTATCCATCGCTCCCTATAGAATGGCACTGAAAGAGCTTGCGGAGCTTAAGTCTCAGATTCAAGAGTTACTGGATCGCGGATTCATTCGTCTTAGTGTGTCTCCGTGGGGAGCACTAGTGCTGTTTGTGAAAAAAAAAGGATGGATCCATACGTATGTATATCGACTACCGGCAACTGAATAAGTTGACTATCAAGAGTAAGTACCCTCTATCGAGGATAGACGATCTATTTGACCAGTTTCGAGGTGCTTCAATTTTTTTTAAGATTGATATTTGATCAGGGTATCACTAGTTGAGAGTGAATAAGGCTAATGTGTATAAGAAAGTGTTTAGGACTCGTTATGGACACTACGAGTTCCTAGTAATGCCATTTGGACTGACGAATGCACCGGTAGCTTTTATGGATCTAATGAACCGGGTGTTCCAGCTCTATCTAGATCGGTTCGTAGTGGTATTTATTGATGATATACTGGTGTATTCGAAGATTAAAGATGAGCACGTCGAACATCTCAGAGTGGTTCTACAGATTCTGTGAGAGAAATAATTGTACGCCAAGTTTGGTAAATGTGAGTTCTAGTTACATGAAGTAACGTTTCTAGGACATGTGGTTTCTACTGAGGGGATTAGAGCCGATCCTCGTAAGATTGAGGCTGTCTTAGATTAGAAGTAGCCTAAGACTGTATCTGAGATCCGCATTTTTCTAGGACTGGTAGGGTATTATCACCGATTTGTAGAGGGTTTTTCACTGATTGCAGGACCTTTGACTAAGCTGTTACGTAAGGGTGTACTGTTTAACTGGACTGATGCGCAGTAAGAGAGCTTTGAGAAGCTCAAGACCGTACTGACTGTGGCTCCTGGGTTAATACAACCAGAGTCTAAAAAAGAGTTTACTGTTTATAGCGATGCATCACATGCCGATTTAGGATGTGTATTGATGCAAGAGGGTAAGGTGGTAGCATATGCGTTTCGTCAGCTTAAGACTCATGAGGTGAATTATCCGACTCATGACTTGGAGTTGGCTGCAGTGGTGTTCGCACTAAAAATCTAGAGGCATTACCTATATGGTGAAAAGTGTATCATTTACACGGATCACAAGAGCCTCAAGTATCTCTTCACTCAAAAGGAGTTAAACCTTAGACAGCATAGATGGATTGAGCTACTTAATGACTATGATTGTACGATCGAATACCATCCGGGTAAGGCCAATGTGGTGGCCGATGTACTGAGCCGTAGAGCCATGACTGATCTGAGGGTGATATTTGTCGTCTCAGTTTGTTTGATGATGATAGTTTATTGGCTTAACTTCAAGTTAAACCGATGTGGATGGATAAGATTAAGGGTAAACAGATGAAGGACGAGTCGTTAGGTCTTCACTTCTGGCAAGTTGAGAGTGGGGATACTGTGGATTTTGGACTGAATAACGAAGGAGTACTCTATTTTCGTGGGAGAATCTGTGTTCCAAAAGATACCGAGTTGAGACAGTCTATACTACGAGAGGCGCATAGTAGCCCTTTATGCTATGCATCCTGGCAAAAATAAGATGTACTAAGACCTTCGTGAGTTATATTGGTGGCCAGGTCTTAAGCGTGAGGTTACGGACTTGGTGGGTAAATGTCTGACATGTCAATAGATTAAGGCTGAGCATCAGTTACCTTCAGGATTGCTTCAACCAGTTAAGATTACACTCTAGAAGTGGGAGCGAGTGACTATGGACTTCATTAGTGGGTTGCCCCTAATGCCAACTAAGAAGGATTTAGTATGGGTTATTGTAGATCGATTGACGAAGTCCGTCCATTTTATACCTGTTCATGCTAATTACCCTCTACAAAAGCTGGCTAAATTGTATGTGTCTGAGATAGTGAAACTGCATGGGGTACCAGTTTCGATCATCTCTGATAGGAATCCTCGCTTTACGTCTAGGTTCTAGAAGAAGCTATATGAAGCTCTGGGTACTATGTTGGACTTCAGTACTGTCTTTCATCCTCAGACAGATGGTCAATCGGAGAGGGTGATTCAAATACTGGAGGATATGTTGAGGAGCTGTGTAATTGATTTCCGTGGCAGTTGGGAGGGGTACTTACAACTAGCAGAGTTTGCATATAACAATAGTTATCAGTCTAGTATACAAATGGCACCTTATGAGACTGTATGGTCGTAAGTGCTGTACTCCTTTGTGTTGGACTGAACTGGGTGAACGTTGAACGTTAGGTCCTGAATCGGTTTTCGAGACTGAGGATAAGGTTTGGCTGATCAGGGACCGCCTGAAGGTAGCTTCTAACAGGAAAAAGTCTTATGCTGATCTAAAGAAACAAGAGATTGAGTATTCTATGGGAGACTTCGTATTTCTGAAGGTCTCGTCTTAGAAGAAGGTTCTGAGGTTTGGTCGAAAGGGCAAGTTGAGCCTTAGATTTATTGGGCCTTACCGCATTCTGAAACGAGTGGGACCAGTTGCTTACCAGTTAGAGCTACCTCTAGAGCTGGATCGGATTCAAGATCTCTTTCACATTTCGATGTTAAGGCGCTACTACTCTAATCCCACACATATTATTCCTGTTGAGGAGATTGAGGTTAGGCCAGATTTGAACTTTGAGGATAAGCCAGTTCAGATATTGGAGCGAATGTTAAGGTTCTAAGAAGAAAGTCCATCCCACTGCTTAAGGTTATTTAGCGTAATCATAGCTCTTAGGAGGCCACATGGGAGTCTGAGGATGCGATGCGTTAGCAGTATCCTCATCCGTTCTGATCAGGTAAAATTTCGAGGCTGAAATTTTCTTTTAAGGCGTAAAGTTGTATGCCCCAAAATCCCATATATTTATTTTTGTAAGTTTGTGACACAATTGTGTATCTGCTTTAGTGGTTAAGTGTTTTGGGTGTGTGTGTGAGGTCCTAAGTTCAAACCTTAGTTTGGACAAATTTTTGTTTTTATTTAAAGTAAGCCTTGCTCTTGTTTAGTAGGTTTAAATTTGAATGTTAGTAAGTTTGCATCAAAATAGGCCTGCTGGTCTAGTGGTTAAGTTAAGTGTCAGATTGCTGAAGGTTTTGTGTTCGAACCCTTGTGCGACCAAGGAATTATTTTGCTGCTTAGGCCGTGTGAGAGTTTGAGTAGAATAGGATTCTGAGTAGTGGATTTAGTGAAGAGGTTGATGGAGATAATTAAGGAAAGTTGGGTAGGGGAGTTATTTGAATCGGGTTCAATTTTTGTTTCCCAAAAATTTGATTTCCAATTTTTCTGACGTTTTAACTTTAGTATCCTCCTCTGCCAAATTTTCTTTCCCCCTTAACTGCCGAATTTTACCCATCTTTTCTCTTTTGATTCTACTTCCTTATTAACGGAATCGTATCTTCCCCTTTTCCTCTCTGTCATTTATCTGTGCAACACCGATAAGTGGAATTTTGGTATACCTGTACGTTGCGTATTCTAAAGCACTAATCTGGGGTTATATTGTCTCTTTGGGCAGTAGCGAATTCTAGAATAAGGGACTCGTATTTCGTGGAGTTTTAGTCAAATTTTTGAGGTGTTATGGGTAAGATCGAATCGTTCAACGCCTAAGTTTCAGTTTTGGATTCGATAATTATTCAACTGTTAAGTGTTTAATTAGGTACCTACTGTTCAATTATAGGTTCTAGAGGGATCAGGAGTGTTTTCGCAATAAAACGATACCAGGTGTGTACCCGAAACACTAAAAATGAGGATCGACAAAAAGCCAAAAAAGTATTTTGTCGACGCCACACGAGCGTGTGGTTGCTAATGTGGTAGGCTGTATGACGGAACATGGGCGTGTGGTCGATGAGCCAGACCGTGCGCCTATGACATGGCCGTGTGATAGCCAGATGGGCCGTGTGTGACATACGGGCTCGACCAAGTTAGACTGTGTGGGCCACATGAGTGCGTGGGCCCACACTGGCAGATCACATAGGCTTGTGAGCCCAATTTACTGATTTGTTTGATAAGGTTGCACGGGTCGCCCGATTCGACTGTGAACCTACTGTGGGATTGTAAGCAATGCTTTAATCCCTAATTGACTGAGTAATATATGTATGACTGTTTACTGAGCATGATTAGGACACTGTACTGATTATATGATAATATGCCACGACTGTATGTTACATTGCATAGGGATGGGATAATATATGTGGAGGAAGTGTACTGAAAGGCTTTAAGCCTAATATACTGGCAGCTCGGCTGCAAATTACTGTCTAGTGTCACTTCTGTTACTATTTTAGAGTGTAGGGATAGGTGGGTTGATTATATTCCCACCTGGAGTATAGGGTTGGACGGAGATGGTATGTAGAGGCTGGCTGGGTAGGACTTGTTTATCGCATAATGCTAGTGTCTTGATTCGATATCTTGTAATGGGCAGGCCCAAATGCATGATCGCTTTATATCGAGATGGGCTAAAGCCCTAAATGATGCTGTCATTGATACTGAAAAGGGCTTAGCCTAGACTGAGTTTATTTCTATCTTGTCTGTTTGTTTGCACGGGGAATTACACACCGAGTTTACGTAAACTCACCCCTTCTGCTTATTCTGTGCAGGTAATCCCTAAATTTGACTAATCGGTGCAGCGGAGGACTTGGAGGTGGCCACACAAACCTAAACTTTTACTTCAACTTTGGGTATTTAATTTTTAATTATACTCTGGGGTAATTTTTGATATAAATTGCGAATTTTCTGAGACTTTTACTTAATTTGGGTTATTATTTATTTTTATGGATTTATAACTGCTAAGACGTTTCAAAACTCAGTTTTTTCAAAAAGGTAAAGTTTTCTTTAAAAACGCAATTTACTCCAAACAATTTTTAAAAGCTTCTGTAACTAAATGTGTAAAAACGAATGACTAGATAAGTCATGATTTTGAGGTTAATAAGTGTAAACAAACGAAAAATTATTTTAACGTAACAACTTAGTTACAAACGCTATCATGTGGCATCTCCAGATTCGACCATAATGTCTAGTCCGGGTTTGGGGTGCTACATGATGAAAACGTTGTTTTCATCCATTATCTCTATTTTTATGTTTATTATATTAAGTTAATTAACTTTAACTTATTAATTAAAATTTAATTTTAATTATTTATATACATACATAATCCTTGCTGTCCACCATTATGAATTCCAACATGGTCTATTTGCAAATTTTAGACCTTTAGTTAATTTCAATTTAGGTCTTTAATAGATTTTCTAATTAAAAATCTATAACGATTGAACTTTATGATTTAGTCCCTAAACATTAATTAATCATTAATTCGATAAAATTACCTATTCAAAATTCAATTCACTAATATAATAACTTTGTAAATATTTAATAAAAATATTTACAGGCTCGGTTCACAGAAATGGGGTTTCAAAATTATATTTTTCAACACTACTGACTTTTAGGTCGTTACAATTTCATCTTTGTGTTAATGTGGTATTATTATTGTGAATTGATATTGTTTATCCCTTTTTTGCTCCAAAAATGATATCAGTGTCACTACCAAGGCACCAAAGGTTGATAACGGTGATTGGCACCTAGTTAATGCTTTACTTTCGACCTGGACTTTGTTCCTGATGACAGAGTCACCTAGTACTAGTTCCAATTGACCTTAGATGAATGGTATATGAATAGATGTTTAGTCAAAGGAAAATGACATTATATTTACTTTTGCTTATTGAGTTTGAGGTTTTATGTCGTTTCGTCGGTGTAAGGGTTTCATCTTTGTGTTTATGTAGTATGTTGAGGTAAGTTTTTTGAGTGACTAGCTAAGTGCCACTTGAATACGTTACTTCTACTATCACTGTGACAATTTGTCTATTACTTGTCATATTTGGAGTTAGCAATTTATTGAAACAAAATATTTGTGCTTTGAATGGTGTTGATATTGTGGATGTATAAAAGCCCGACTTTTAAGATCAATTCATTTGAAGAAATTTACCTTGAAGATTGGATTAAATTGGATCATGTATATCGAATCCTTTGGATTGTAAAGATCGAATTAGGGAGCATTGAAGGTATATATTCAAATAGTCCACTTTACATTGGTCTTTATTAGTATATCGTATTTTGTTATATTATAGGTACTATTATTAAAAGATTGAATTGTAATTGATCTCTAGTATGTTAACAAGTCTTGAGAACTCTTATTTATTGAAAGACCTCTATAGGTTTATGTACTGAGTATTGAGAGCACTTTATTTTTCATTAAGAAACATGTTTGTGATGCATTTGAGAGTAAACTATCTGTGTTTAGAACCTAAGTTCTTACAGGGAGAACTTAGAAGTGAGTGACTTAGGTCTTTAAGATACAAAAGTGAGGTTACTATACTCGGAGAGTGATAGGACTTGATTCACTTGTTGCATTAAGGATTAAAGATAGTGAAGTTACTCATTGAGCTAAACTCCATAGACGTAAGGAAGTCGAATTGTTTAAACAATCCTTAGTGTCGTTTGTTTACTCTATTTTATTTGTTCATCACAATGGCAACCAAAGTGATCACTACAATCAAGTACTTCTAGTCAAACATTATTAATTAGCAACTGTGTGATTTAACATGGTATTGTTATTGTGAATTGATATCATCGATTCCTTTTTTCGCACTAAGAATAATATCATTGTCACTGCCAACACAATAAAGGCAAATAATGGTGGTTGGCACCTAACTAAGGCTTTAGCTTTCAAATTGGACTTTGTTCCTGATGACAAGGTCACTTAGTACCATTTCTAACTAATCTCAAAGGTTTAAGACCTTTTTGAAGAATTCTTATTATTTTTGTTTTGTTCGCCTATGCTTTTGCATGAACTCTTTGAATCTCCTTTTTGTATATTTTTTTAAAACAATACAATCTAATTAATGGATAAAACATTTGTTTATATATTAAATTTTTTATTTATTTTTAATATACTCATGAGATATATGTCATATTTTAAACTTATTTATGGAGTCTAGAAGATTTCACAAGTTTTGTATGGCATAGTTTCTCTCTCTCTCTATATAAAGATCAATATCATAACTTTACCTTCGTTTTCTCTTTTAGTCAATGTTGTCCAAATTGGATTGACCTGATCGGTTGAATTTAATATTGATCGTCGAATCGATGATATATAATAAGAAATAACACGAACCATTATCAATTGGTAATAAATTGAATATCGAAATAAATAAAATAGTTGAACCAATTCAACTTATTATGAATTTTTATATAATTTTTTAAAAATAGTTTATGTATTATTTTATTAAATTGAAAATCGATAATACGATCGGATTAATTACAAAATTTGTGAAGGTAGTTTCCAACGTAGCCTATGACAAGGGTTTGGGGGGTATGAGGATGAACCGAAAAAACATGGAAGTGGGGTTCAGCCTTCAGAGTTGATAGCCCCCACACTGACAAACGGCTAGCTACCACTCTAAGTTCACATGCCAATTTATCATCCTTTTCCTAAAATCTCACGATAAATTGAAAGTGAAAATGAAAGACGCTGAGAGGCATGGAGGAAACCAATCTATTGTACACGTGGAGAACATTCGAGAGGTGTACGTACTGGCCCCCACTGCTTACAATACATCACGACCGTTTCTTACTTAATGGGTAATTAGATGGCATGTCCAATCCTGGCTTGACAATCAAACTTGTATTTCGATTTTCAGTTTTCCTTTTTTTCCTTTAATATTTTTATAAATTATCATAAGAGGCTGCTTTTCTAAAGCCTTAAAAATAATAACAAAAATTAGCAAATAATTTATTTTCTATAATATTATCCTAATATAAAATTGAAATACTATTATATTTTTATATTAATAATTTCACTATCATATTAATTTAGAATATTATTTATATGATATATATTTAATGGTCAATTTTTATATAAAATAAGCAGTTAAAATTTTTAATTTATCTAAACTTGACACATAATTTATATAAATAAAATATGAAATATAATTATTAAAATAATAATATGAAAATTTTAAAAATATTGTTGTAATTTTGTAACAATATACCTTATCTAATGTACTTTCAATAGAATTTTCTTTAAAAAATCATCAACAAAATTAATAAAACCACTAATTATGTATATTTATACCGGTTGGGTTATATGTTTAAGTATGAAGGTTTTTTGAAAAGTGAGAAAATTTAGGTAAAAATATAGACTTGAAAAAATGGTATTGGACAAAAAGTAATGTCTGTTTCTAAACGAGTTGGGTCTCGAATAGGAGTTTTTACTTGACTTGACCTGATCCGAATCAGCTATTTTATTGTTGCTTTGTTGTTGTTTTAGACGTTTCGTTATTATATTGCTATTATATTATTATTATTATTTGGATATTATATAACTTTTATTTTATTGTTAATTTTGTTATTATTGTAGATGTATTTACTTCCTAAATTGTAACTATCTTAATATTATTTAAATATATATAATGTACCATATTTTTTAAATTTATTTTTATATAAAAATAATTTAAAATAATTAAGTAAGCCTAATAAAGTTCGAATTTAACATATTTAATTTAGATTAAAATTTAAAATAAAATTTTAAATCGAATGAAATCTAAATCCAAAAATCCAACTCGACCCCAACTATTAGTAGAGGTATTTAGACTTCATTAATTTATGAAAACATTTATTTTGGTGTGTTAGTATTGTGGAAGATGAAAGCAGAAAGTGAGCATAATCATAAAACATGTTCCCTTAACCGATAATGAGAAATGTGGAGGTAATGATGAATACTGACTGCTTCCCCCACTTGTATTTTACAAAACCCTGTCTGTTCCCACACTTGAAATTGAATTTATTCATGTGTTTTGCATTAAATACCAAATCTTACAAACATTTTGATTTTTTTTTTTTATGTTGGATGAATTATAATAATAGGATGAAGTTTGATTAGAGTAATTTGAATTCAAATTATATACCATTACTTAATATTTATACATACATTTTGATTTTATTGAACAGTTAATTAACTATTTATATATAAATGAGATTGATGACCAAAAATCCAAAAGTTTAAAGCAACTATTGACTTTTTCTTTGTATGCCACTGTTTCCACTTGGATTTTTTCTATTGTTTCTCTTATATAAAGTTATTAACAAATTTAATTTAAAACTAAAATTTAATTTTATTTGTATTTTATTACCCGATTTTAATTTTTAAATTAAATTTTATACTCAACATTACTTTTTTTATGATTTCACGATAAATTAAAAAAAAAGGGTCTTTCAAACATTTTATTTTAATAAGTGATAATAAATTGATTTATATAAATATTAAAATTGCAGAAATTAACATAGAAATTTTATTTTATGAAAAAGTCTTGGAAAAAGGTCTAGCTTTATTTATAAAATAAAATTGTATTTTTTCATTTTTGTATTTTTCATTAATTTATTAGTTTAATTTATTAAATAATATATTTTGTTTTGAAAAATATTACAATTTTGTTAAATTTTATTTTAAATTATTCAAAATTAAAGTTGAATGAAAAATTCAATACTTAATAAAAGAAAAATAAATTTACCTATAATCTAAAAATAAAATGAAAAATAAAAAGTAATACCAAAATTTAATCACAAGTTAACAACAGTTCCTTTGGAAAATATCATGATAAAATAGATTGGAGATATATTGCAATAAAAAGAAGAATGTATATCAGTAGTATTCATCAATTCTCACCAGCTTTCACCTTTTCTTTTCCCTGTTTTATTTTATAACTTTAGCTAAGTAAAAGTTTTTCTCATCTATTTTCCCAAGGTCTTGCAAGCTAAGCTGAAACCTTTTCCATTCTTCAACATATAATATACACTCTTTTCTCTTTTTTCTTACCAGTCCTACCTCACCACACTCTGTCTCTCTCCTCCCCCTTCTTCTTCTCCCTTTCTTTTGAGTCTCCATTGTTATCTCTTTCCAAGCTTTCTCCTTCATTACTTGCTCTTTTCCCCAGGTAGACAGAAAGGTAAGGCCTTTGAACCCAAAGATTTTGCATTTTCAACATTTTCTTTCCAACGGTCATATATTCTTAATTTCTCCTTTTGTTCTGTGGATATGCTTTCTTGGGTTTTGGTGGTTCTTGTTGTCTTGAACTTTCATGATGATGTGACTTGTTTGAACAATGAAGGGTATGCTCTCATATCGTTTAAGCAGTCCATCTACGAGGACCCTGAAGGGTCTCTAAGTAACTGGAACTCTTCTGATGACAACCCTTGTTCATGGAATGGGGTTACATGCAAGGAACAAAGGGTTGTTTCTGTTAGCATTCCAAAGAAGAAACTCTATGGGTTTCTTCCTTCTTCTTTAGGCTCTTTATCTGATCTTCGCCATGTAAATTTGAGGAACAATAAATTCTTTGGGACTTTGCCTTTTGAGCTCCTTGAAGCTCAAGGGTTACAGAGTTTGGTTCTTTATGGGAATTCCTTAACTGGGTCTTTGCCTAAAGACATAGGGAAGCTTAAATATCTTCAAACGTTAGCTTTGTCTGATAATTTCTTTAATGGGTCCTTACCCTCATCAATTGTTCAATGCAAGAGACTAAAGACCCTTGATCTCAGCCGGAACAATTTCACTGGTTCTCTGCCAGACGGGTTTGGGACTGGCTTGGTCTCTCTTGAGAAACTTGATCTCTCTTTCAATAAGTTCATTGGTTCAATTCCTAGCGACTTGGGAAATCTGTCTAGTTTGCAAGGAACTGTTGATCTGTCACACAATCTTTTCGCCGGTCACATTCCGGCTAGCCTTGGAAATCTTCCTGAGAAGGTTTACATTGATCTTACATTTAACAATTTGAGTGGGCCAATACCCCAAAATGGTGCTCTAATGAACAGAGGACCTACTGCATTTCTAGGGAACCCTGGGCTTTGTGGCCCTCCTTTGAGGAACCCCTGTTCTCCAGATACTCCAGGTGCAAATTCACCTTCTTCATATCCGTTTTTACCTAGTAATTACCCACCCGGAAGGTCAGATGACAATGAAGGTAAATACGAGAGAGGGAGAGGACTCAGTAAAGGAGCTGTTATTGCTATAATAGTGAGTGATATAATTGGAATATGCCTTGTTGGATTGCTATTTTCCTTTTGTTATTCAAGGATCTGCCCATGTAGTAAGGATAAAGATGACCATGGCTATGGTTTTGAGAAGGGAAGGAAGGGAAAGGAGTGTTTTTGCTTCAGAAAAGATGAATCCGAGACTTTATCAGAAAACGTAGAGCAATATGATCTTGTACCACTGGATACACAGGTGGCATTCGATTTGGATGAGCTGCTTAAAGCTTCTGCTTTTGTTTTGGGGAAGAGCGGCATCGGTATCGTGTACAAGGTTGTGCTTGAAGATGGACTTTCCTTAGCTGTGAGAAGATTGGGTGAAGGAGGCTCGCAGAGGTTTAAGGAATTTCAGACAGAGGTAGAAGCTATTGGAAAGCTGAGGCATCCTAATATTGTTACTCTAAGAGCATATTATTGGTCAGTTGATGAGAAGCTTCTCATCTACGATTACATGCCTAATGGAAGTCTTGCCACTGCATTGCATGGTATGTTTCACCTGGCTTTCTTTAAGTACTATAATTTTCATTCCATTACTATCGTTCATCTTTTGTATTGATTGTCCCCATTTTCTTATCACTACCAGGGAAGGCGGGGATGGCATCATTCACACCATTATCGTGGTCTGTTAGACTTAAAATCATCAAGGGTGTGGCCAAAGGCTTGGTTTATCTGCACGAGTTCAGCCCCAAAAAATATGTTCATGGAGATTTGAAGCCGAGTAATATATTACTTGACCAGAACATGGAAGCCCACATTTCTGATTTTGGACTTGGACGGCTTGCCAATATTGCTGGGGGGTCCCCAACCACACAATCTAACCGAATACCTTCAGATAAACCGCTAGAGAGACTACAAAAGAGTGCTTCCGCCGAAGCTGCTCCACTCTACTCGAACTTGGGGTCTTATTACCAAGCTCCTGAAGCCCTGAAAGTGGTGAAACCATCACAGAAGTGGGATGTCTACTCATATGGTGTAATCTTGCTAGAGATGATCACGGGAAGGTCACCTGTGGTTCATGTAGGTACCTCAGAAATGGATCTTGTTAATTGGATCCAGCTATGCATTGAAGAGAAGAAACCACTTTCAGATGTTTTAGATCCTTACTTAGCTCCCGATGCAGATAAAGAGGAAGAGATAATTGCAGTTCTCAAGATTACAATGGCTTGTGTGCATAGCAGCCCCGAAAGGAGACCAACCATGAGGCATGTCTTGGATGCTTTGGACAGGTTGGTCTTATCAACTGATCAAAACACCAACTAAAACCAAGGATCTGGTTAGTTGAGTTCCACTTGAACTGAAACTTTGTAGGTGTATAACAAATTGTGGCAGTGGATAGCAACAAAGGAATGTTAATGTCTCTATTTTATGTAGGATGATGCCCTTGTTTATGGCAAGGGCTAGGTGATGGTAGGTCTGCTACAAAAGCTACCGTGAGTTTTTTTTAACTGCTTTGTGCTTGTGCATGAATTGACCGTCTGTTATAGTAATACAGTGTATGTGGTGGGTGTTTTTTTTTTTTTCTTGCTCTTGTAGCAGACCTTTTTGTCCCTTGTTTTTTTCTTGGTCAGTGAAAGTTGATTATCTTAATTGTTTTCTTTTCAATTTTAGCTTGTCCAGACATATGATCTTGAGCTACATGATATTTATATATTATGCATGAATTCCCCAAGGCGCAACACGTTGGGGTCTCCAAGTCAGCATAGAATATACTATTCCATTTTCTACATGCGGATATATATATATATGGTGAGTGGAGTGGCCTTGGTATTAAATAATAATAATAAATAAAATGGAGAAGAGAAAATGGGGGATCTTTGGGTGTAATTCGTAAAGAATAGTTTTCCTTGATTTGGAGCAAAGGGGTGAAATGCAAGTTGCAAACAGCCATATGATGGGATTAAATGCAGAGTTTGGTTAGAAGGAATAGAATGTGATGGAGGTTGCTTTTCTTTTACACCCGGCTCTAATTCACATCCAAAGGCGTAGTCGAGAGTTGACCATCGCATATACTTTTCACACATTAGGCCCCGCTAAATATAATTACAATGTGGATGCTTTGACTGATGATGAGGTGATTCAAGTAGGCAATGAATGGCAACTTGCTGATGTGGGATAAAGCACCTGTCAGTATGAAAGTTTAGAATACGTAACCATTCTCAAATTAATGCGTCCTTCTAGTTAGTAGTCATTATATGGTTGATAGCCGCTTATGGCTTTTTCATAAAAAAAAAAATTTATCCTCTATACTTTTTAATTATTTTATTAAATATTAAATCCATCAATAATTATTTATTATAATTAATAGTTAGTACCAAATTTATTTTGGGTAAACTCAGCCATGGTCACTTTTACTTATTTAATTTACGTTTTAATCACTTATATTTGAAATGTTACGTTTTAGTTATTTACGTTATCGTGTCGTAACATTTTAGTCATTGAACCGTTAATTGTCTTTAACGGTGTAATGATAAGTTAACATGACATGTTAAATCATTATTTCAAATAAAAATTTTAGGTTAAATTAACAATTGATCTCCATATTTTTTCGTTTTGAGCAATTTAATTTTTTTCTTTTATGTTTTTTTAACTTTTTTTTTCCATTTTCTTCTACTTCTCCCTCTATTTTCCTACTTTCTCCATTTCTTTTAACACATCAGAAAGTCGAATTGGCAATGAATAAAGAAGCATGATATGGGTTTATGGGTTTTGATTATAGGCAATAATGGCTTCTGACTTCTTGCTTCTTTCATCACTGTCAATTTGACTTCTTGATATGTTAAAGGAAATAGAGAATGTAAGAAAATAGAGGAAGAAACAAAAAAAAAAAAGAGAGTAAAGTTTAAAGAACATAAAAGAAAAAAATTAAATTACTCAAAACAAAAATATATATAGGGAGCTATTGCATAATTTAACCTAAAATTTTTATTTGAAATAAAGATTTAACGTGTCACGTCAGCTTACCATTACACCGTTAACGGCTCAGTGACTAAAATGTTACAACACTATAACATAAGTGACTAAAATGTAACATAAGTTAAACAAAAGTGACCATAAATATACTTTACCTTTTTATTTTTCACACGTAATGATGAGATTTGACATCTAAATAATTTTTTAGATTTTACTAGCTTTTTTTTTTTTTTGTTACCCATTGTTCCTCTTCCCATTCATAAAACATCCAATCCATTTGAAAGTAAATCACCTTTATCATATATAGCCAAATGGAAGATTTTAACATAACCTTTAAAAGAAAAATGGAACCCATTAAAATACAAGTAAAAAAAATCTTAAAATTTGAAGCATGGTTTAATAAAAAATGCCAGTGTCACTGAAATTTGTTTAAGAAAAAATAAGAAGGTTAGAATTTAGAAGTGTGTGGTGAAATAGGACAGGAGTGCAGTCAGCAGGTTAATATATGAGAGCAATCATGTCATCTCCCCGGCGCGAATGAAGGGAGTAAAAGAAAAAACAAAAGTCTTGGGACAAAGAGAAATGAAGAGTGTGATAGCTGTGTTTTGCCATAGCTGGGCACTCAGTCTGTCTGTTTTCATGACTTTTAACCCTATCTTTGTTGTCGGAATGTATACCATCCCATCGGTCTAAACCTAAATCCAGTCCACCCGCCCCTACTCCTCCAACATCCCACTCTTTACTTTATTTGAGTAATGTAGATTCTGAAAAACATACACGACAAAGAATTTCTGTCTGATGTCAAATAAAAAATATATATTATTATTACTTTTTCTATTATTATGTTGTTAAATATGTCAAGTTTGATTAAATGATTAGTAGGGGAAAATGAGAGATCCGGGGTATCTTCATTCTTGTAGATTACCAAAACCAAATTTAATGCTCCAACAACCAGATCAGGATATCCCCTAAATTTTGCTCATTTTATTTATTTTCACTATTAATAACATTTTCTTAATTTTATGACATTGGAATGGTGGAATCCTATGTTTTGAAATTGGTGATGTAACTGGGTAAGATTTGTTAAAAAAGAGAGTGGAAAACAACTCTTTTGAGTATGGATCCCGTTGTCAAGGGTGTGATCTTCGCTCTGGTTATAAAATAATTTTAAAATTCGTGATCAATATCTATTCTTTAATAAGTTTACAGAATGCGAAAAATTAATTATTAAATTTATTTTCATAAATACCTTGAAAAAAAATATTATTAAGTTTAATTTTTTAACATGTGTTTTAGAGTCTATCTACTGGCCTTCTCATGATTTGCTCCTGGAGCATCATGAGATGGGTGGCTATTAACTGTTTGAAGAATTTGGTAGGCAGGTGGATGTTGGTCATGTTTCATGTGAATTTTACGCCAACTTTTACCGTTAACTCGTTATTTTTAAATCGGTAGTTTTAATTTTAATATTATTTGAATTTTAAAATTTTAATATTAAACACTTAATTAAAATTTATTATTAATGTATTACACGTAAAACTGTATATCTAATACATGTTTTTCAATTTGATTATTTATAATTCTTATAATTTTAAAATTTAAAATTTTAATATTGATGTAAATATGGTTAAATGTATTAATTAAATTTCCTACAAAAATTGCAAGAGCAATGTACAACAGATGGATGTATGTTTTGAATGAGTTAGATGGAATATTTTCTTTCTTTCTTTCTTTGTAAATTAAAGTCCTGAACAAGTGATAGAGCTCATCTAAAAGGTTCAATTGCAGACGAGCTTTAAATCCAATTTCATCAAATCATGATGACCCTGAGGAGCTTATTTGAAAGCCTAGGTAGGCCATTAAGAAAAACAGTAGGATTTGAGTTAGATATGAAAAAACCTCTATTTGAAAGTGAAGCCAATAGGTCCGGCCCTTACACCCAACCTAAATGTCCACACAAAAACAAATAAAGACAAACTAGGCTAGCTGCTCATACCAACTGTCCAAAGAAAACATAAAGAGCATAGAAAGGAGTAAACCAGCTGGCACACAAAACAAAGCTTTACCATTCCAGGCATGTGAAACACAGCGAGTTTCAACACCCAGAAAAAACACTGATGAAAAAACGATTAGAAGCATCCTCGAAACTCAGAAACAGCCCTTGTAGCCCTTGTCGCTTATCCTCTTGTATCTGCTGTAACATGAAACTCGGCACCTCCTCTATCCAGTACCTTTAACTCCCCTTCTTCATGCCTGTTGCCGCAAGAATATGTGTTGCTTTGTTACCATCCCTGGGCGTGAATCGAGCCTCACAAAAAAGGATATGCCGAAACAACAATCCAGTATCTTCAACAATGGGTCTAACTAGTGAGAAACACGGCGACAACTTCTTGACGATACACAACGAGTCCCCTTCTAAATCGTC
Source organism: Gossypium arboreum (assembly GCF_025698485.1). Lineage (NCBI taxonomy): Eukaryota > Viridiplantae > Streptophyta > Magnoliopsida > Malvales > Malvaceae > Gossypium > Gossypium arboreum. The sequence continues at coordinate 10,124,868 of NC_069072.1, read as the reverse complement.
TAATTAGTTGTGTATTTCTGTTTTCATCATCCAACTATACAAAATTTCATTTTCGTCTCTATTGCATGTCCTTTTAAATTGGTATAATTACACATTAAGATTGTAAGGTTTACACATGCTATCAATTTAATCCCAATTTTAAATAATTCAACAAATTTAACCTCTATATTTACAATTACTATTAATTTGATCCTGTTCTCCTCCTCCCTAATTGTCACTTTCTCTGTCGCTGCGACAACTAACTTATCATTGATCCCTGCACCAGCTATTTTTTATTCGTGTTCTCGCTATTGCCATTGTTATCCTTTTTCAATGGTGCAACTGCTACAGTCGCCTCTTCTGCTGCCCTCCACCTACTCTGCGTCACAATCACTTTCTCTACCATAAATACGATCATTCATTCTCCTTCTTCGATTTATAAAATATTATTTATTTTAAATAGTATTTACATGAAATATGTTATTTTTATTTTAAAATAATAAACGTCGTGGAAAAGAAAACTAATTTTCTAAATATTAATTAATAACGTTATCAATTCCTTAGTTTTATACGTGGAGCAGGGATTTAAATTGCGGTTGTGGCCGCGTTTTTTTGTCTCATTGCATTTATCACGGTTGCAGACATAACGGATGCTATTGCGGTCATCATGGTATCACGGTTGTGAATTTTTTTAAAATTCGTACAACTTATTGTAAAACATAATAATTATAATTATAATTATAAAAAGTCACTTTTAATGACTTTTAGAGTGTTTTTAACACATGAACTTTTATTAATATGATATGAGAACACAATTTTTACAATCATTAATTATTCTTATATATACTTACGAATTTTCTAAGAATGTTATATTAACTAATAACAAAGTAAAAAAGGAAATATTAAACATTTATCATATTTAATAAGTTTGAAAGTTTTATAGATAAAATAATTTAAAATTCATACTTGAGAGATGTCTTCAATATTTCTTGTGACTTTGAAGATGGTGAAGATATAAACATTCTATCTTGCAAAAGGAAAAAGGAATAGATAAATATATAGATTCTCATTAATTATTTCTATTTCCTACCACTTATTCTCACTATCATTCTACTTTTATATATAGTTTAACATGCTTCAATTCTTAATTATCTTTTCATAAAATATACTTCATTCATTTATCTAAAGATATATTTTAAATGTTTTAATATAATCAAAATTAAGAACATTAACAAAAGTTTTCTTTAAAAAAAACATACCTTACAAATAATGGTAGCGGTACGATTTAGTTTTCACCAATTAGTGGAATGACGCGGAGTATCAAATCTTTCACATTCACTTTGAAAGTGTTCTTGACTTGATTCTCTTGGCCTTTATCCAAAAATATATCCAAAAAAAGTAACATTTTCACCTTGGTTTTCATATAATTGATATGGAGGATATATTTGGAGAGGAGGATACATGAGAGGCGGAGGTGGGTGATACATTGGTGGTAGAGGATGCATTTGAGGCTGGTTTGGCATACCATAATTAGGAAATGGTGGATAATAACCATATGGTTATGGATAACCATGTGAAGGTTGAAAATATGAAGGTTGTTCTGGTAAATAAAAACCTTGAGTGCTAGTAGATGAATCATTATACTCGAGGTTACTAGAGCTCGATCCCTTACCAGATGAAAAGTCTACAAAAGTATGCTTCTTGCCTTTTGTTTTTGATGGAGCTCTAGGTTCACTTTTATCTCTCTTAAGTTCAGGAAACATATATCTATCAAACTCTAATCTATCACGGAAATGTCCACTAGTGGTACCAACCTCATATTCTCCTCTATACCGACTAGAAGACCTAGTTTCACCTCTATCACCACTATGTCCATCATCCTCATCAATTGGAATTAAACCACCACCATCGGGTCCATCGCCACTCTGACTTGGCATTGAACTAGAAGTTGAATGAGACAAATTTTGTTGTTGAGATTGATCAACATCCATTTCATCATCAGAGGTATCCACAGGAAACACACCGGTATTTTCACCATCTAATAATGGATTCTCTTTCTCATGAAGCCATTTTGATAGTGGATCAACATCTTCAAAGATATGATCAAGGCTGATAGGATTAAAACTAGCATTTATATCATCAATGCTCATTCTTTTTTGATGCCTTATCTGAAACCTCATATTATAATAGGTAAACATTAGTTTCTCAAGTTTTTTATACTTTTACCTATTTCTTGCCTTGGTGTGAATATAACTAAATGTGCCCCAATTTCGTTCGCAATTTGATGCAGAAGTTGTTTGACTAAGCACTTTAATTGCTAATTTTTGTAATTCGGGAACATATGTGCCGTATATTATCCACCACTCAGCTGCATAATATTATTTAAATTTCAAAATAACTTCAAAATGTACAATATAATTAAATAATATAAATTAAATTAAATAATTTAATTAACTGTTTACCTAGATTCATTGGCTTCCAAGCTCTTTGTGCTTGTGGAGTACCGAATGTCTCATGTTTATCTCTAAATAGTAACGATTGCATAAATAAAAGATAGAGTAAAAATTAAAAAAAAAATAATTCTATTTCAAATTATGTAACTAAATTACAAATAATAATACTTGAATCTAACCTGATTAACCATTCTGACTTAAGCATCAAGAGAAGGTTCTAATCTTTCAATTACTGATCGTGTACCTTCTAATGTTTCTATTAGTACATTCTCAAAATGCTCCACCCCGAATTAAAATTGAGAATTGAGAAAATAACCTAAGCATAATTTATAAGAATATCATCAAATAATAATCTAAAGCTTAAAATAATAAAATATAAAAATAGTTTTTAATTATATGAAACATTTTATCTTACACTACAGTAAAACAGGTTTTTATCGGCGTTTTTAGTGGCGTTTGGATAAAAAACGCAGCAAAGGTAAAGCATTAGCGGCGTTTTTGCATAAATGCAGCAAAAAGTAAAGCAATAACGACGTTTTTCTCATAAATGTCGTAAAACGTAAAGCAATAGCCATAAATATTTTTTTACTTTTATTAAAAAGGCGCCGTTTTGGCATATAAAAATCTATAAACAGTAACCCTCTTATTAAATCCCTTTTTCTTATTTATTTCTTATTAATTTTTTCGCTTCCCAGATATAAATTTCCTTCAATTCTCTTTCTCTTTTGTCTGTCTTTTCTTCTTGCTCATGGGTTTTCTTGCCTTTTTTTTTAATTCAAATTTTCTCTATATTCTCTACTCTATGTTGTTTTATTCTTTTTACTTGATGAAATCTTATATTCAATTCTTTGGCATATTAAAATTTCCTTTTTTTGTTGTTTTTTCCTTTCTAGGTTTTGTCTTTTGATCTCAAAACTTTGTTATTTGCTGTTAAATACGTCCTCTCACATCGATTTTGAGGGTTTTTTAAGGTAAGAAGTTGGTCTGATTCCTTTAGATTTAATTAGGGTTTTGTGGGTTCCCCCAAATTTTCCAATATCATTTCAATGCAAAAGTTTTAACTTATTCTAGGTTACTCCATTCTTGATTCGGTACAATTAGTAATTCTTTTTTTACGATGCTAATATTCTTTTATTTTTGGTGAAATATAGGGATGATGATGAAATGATGAATCAAGCTACTATTCGGATTTTCCACTAGCTGCTTCTTGTAGAACATGGCTTAGAAGTGGAATGTCGTTTGGTCAGTCACTATTGTTTATGCCGTAGGAAACAGGGTTGATGGTCACGACTACTTTTCTTGTGATGTAGTTTTTAAGGTTGTATTTACCATGTTGTGAATCATCAAAATTTTACTAAATTTCATTGTGTCCAACCCAGTTTTTTTGCACATAAATGTCTTTTTTCTTGTAGACTAACATCTTATGTTTGTTGTGCAGGGTAGTGATTTTGTAAGAAGAGATGGTATGTATTTTTTATAGAGAGGACTTTTATTTTAATTTTTTACAGCTGTTAATTGTTTTTACTTTAGATAAGATCTATTTAAGGGTTGCCATCTATGTGACGGCTGGTTGAAGTTTCTCTTGAAAAGCACATTGATATTTTAATTGTACTTTTTTTAGAAACTAGTGGGAAAAGCATATATGATAGGAAGTTTCCAGGTGAGTGATCTCTTCCCATCCTTCCAATGTTACAGTGATAGACATAGTTTAGGTTGTCTTAAACTAATGAAGAATGGATGCAAGATTCTTCTTTCTTTTAATATTTTAAAATTCAATCATTTTTTGGAAATGATTTAAACATTGTACTATTTATGCTATTGTTGTTTATAACTACTCTTTGTTCATGAAAATTGAAGGAATACCAACTGTGACAGTGAAAATTATTAATTGTGGTGAAGTTATTAAAGGTATATGTCATAGTCATCTCTGATTGGAAGGTATATTTCTTAAGATGGAGTATCATGATCTAATTTATGGTAGACCTGCCAAAGTTACACATGTATGATGCTGCATGAGGCTTGGCCATTATTCCTTTGTAATTTTACTTTTCAATTTTTAATCTTATCTGCAGACAAGTGGAAAAATAAGTTGAAAACGGGCAAATATGCTCTTCTGGTGCTAACAATTATGAAGTTCGAAGGAAGGGGAAAAAAAATCTTCAAGAGACAAAAGAAAGAAGAAAAGAAGGCATGAAAGGTCACTTGCACGAGTACATACTGATATAACATACAATTTCAAGAGAGAGCGTTGGCTGTGGCTGAGAGTAGACCTTTGCCTTTTTTGTATAGCAGTGTTGACATTCGTTCTCTGAAAATGGATGATTTTAAATATGCACATGAGTAGGTAATGTAACACCCCTATCCCGTAACCGTCGCCGGAATAGGAAAGGGGAGTCACCAGACAGACAGAGCATTTCAGAGTAACACAGATTTACAGATATCATATAACATTAATACAGTTGCATCCATCCACAATTCATCCATTAAGATGGTCTATGAGACCTAAAACGTACATTTAAGGAAGGTCAGAACTAAACCGAACCCATTCAAAAATTTCAGAACTTAATCAATATTTTCAAAACTGACCAAGTCACACGCCCGTGTGACTAGGTCATGTGACTCACACAGGCACAAGACACGCCCATGTGGTCCAATCGTGCCAAAAAGAGGTCCTATACTAACTTTTTAACACGGTCAACAGACACGGCCGTGTGCCATGACCGTGTAAAATTTAGCTAACTACTGACTTTCTCACACGGCCACAAGGCATGCCCGTGTTCTCTGGCCATGTGGCACAATACAGGCTTGGTTTAAGCCAAATTGCCACCCCATATGGTTTCAATCCTACAAGCATTAATATGCACCAATTATACCAACATTTCCAACCAATTCAATGCTCAAATATAACCAAAACACATTAGAACATAGTACATTAAGTCATACACCAAAACAATACACAAATATATCATTTGCTAGCCAATTCAAATGGCATAACTTGCACATACATATCAACTAATCCATTTTAGCCTATACATGCCATACTTAATTATGTACATTTCTGAAAGTACCAAAAAGAGTTTGATGGTGTGATGACAATCCTCGACTATTCCCGAGCTTTCAGTTGCTATGATAACTGTAAAACAGATAGTAAGCACACAGAGTAAGCTACGAAGAGCTTAGTAAGCCAAACACAATTGGTTTAATTACATAAAGCATATATATATAGTTCAAAACAACAATAAGAATTCATAGCCATTTCTCAGAGTTGTTCATAAACTTAACCATGCTCATTTACTTGTAAGCATATCATATTCATTTCCATGATTCTGAACCTATTTCGCAGAAACAGAGTCTTTCATATTTAGAAATTAAGTACGATACGAACGTACCTGTAGGAATTATACATTTCATATCTCATACTTTATCATCGGACAATCCAGAAACAGAATAGATATTCAGAGACAAGTACAATGCCGACGTCCCAGACGTGGTCTTACATGTAATTCGATATCGAAGCCTCTGTCCCAGACAAGGTCTTACACGAAATCTCAAATCGAGGCCTGTGTCCCAAACACAGTCTTACACGATATCTCAGATCAATTTCGACATTTCTTCAGAAACATACAGAACTTCTTATACACCAGCATAGTATCAGAATTCATTCATCAAGCTCTCAAGGCCGTCCAATGCAAATAATAGTTTATATACACAGAAATTAATCAACTTAACACATAAGTGTATTTTGACTTACCTCGTACGGATTTCAGACGAAAATGAGTCGACTATTTGACTACTTTGGACTTCTCTCGATCTAAGTTCGATTTTCTTTGTTCTTAATCTAATACAATACAAATTCAACCATTTAATCATTCATTTCATTCAATTTAATCCATATACACATATTTAGGGAACTTTACATTTTAGCCCTTACATTTTCACACTTTCACAATTTAGTCCATTTTTCACAAAATCACCAATATGTAAAATTTCTTTGCAACAAGGCTAGCCAAATTTTCATGGCTTCTATATAAACCCATACAACATGTTAAATTCACAAATTAGTCCTTCAAAACCTCATTTTCACAAATTAGCCCAAATAGCTTATTTCATAAAAAATTCAAGAACAAAACATATAACCCATCTAACAAGCCTTCATAATTCATCCAAAAATATCACAAAACTCATGATATCAACAATGGAATTTCATGAAATCTTTAACAGAAATATAAATTCAGACATGGGCTTTGAAGAACACGAAGCAACGATCACAAAAACGTAGAAATTATAAAAAATGGACCGAAGTACATACCTTAATCAACCAAATCAATGGCCGAACCCTAATATAGTCTTCTTCTTTCTATTTCTTTTTATTTTCGGCAATATAAGCATGAAATGGCTTCATTTTCATGTTTATTTTTTATTTAATTATACATTATAAGCCATTTTCCAATTTTACCCTTAATGACATAACATTAATTCCTACCACTCATGTCCATATTTGTCCATGCGTTAGTAAAATGGTCCAATTGACATGAAAGGACCTTTATTTTAAAAGCCAATCCAAATAAGTGCTTTAACATCTAGCACTCAACTTTTACACTTTACGCGATTTAATCCTTTTTCATAATTAAGCACAGAAACAGACAAATTAAATTACAGAAATTTCACAGATGCAAATTCTCATATCATAGACACTAAAAATAATATTAAAATATTTTTTAGACTCGGATTTGTGCTCCCGAAACCACTATTCTAATTAGGGTCAAAATCGGATTGTTACAGGTAGGGGTGAGCATTCGATCGAATCGAATCGAATCGAATCAAAAATTTTCGAGTTAATCGAGTTTTCGAATCTTATTTTATCATCCTAATTTTATTTGAAATTTTCTCGAATCGAGTCGAGTGAGATGTAATTCGAATTGAATCGAATCGAATATATTTGTTCGAGTTAAGTTTAAAAAAATGACTCTAGCATTATTCATTTTTATACAATTTTTCAAAAAATAATTTTCTTTAAAGTTTTTAAACATAAACATACAACAAAAAATTAAAGTAAATAAGTGAATAAATACAAGCAACACAACATCAACCCAAATAAACAACATTAGTCCAAAAAACAACAAAAAATACAACAAGATTATAATAAAAAAACATAAGTAAAAGTCAAAGTAAACAACATGAGTTGAAGTAAACAACAACATTATAATAAAAAAAAAACATGAGCAAAAGTTCAAAATACAATAGAAACCTACACCACTCCAAACAAATAAAAAAAAAAGAATACAACAAAAGTTCAATTAACCAACAACAATAACAAACCAAACCAAACTAATAACAATAACACATCAGTTCAAAAACCATTATAGAATAGTTTAAGTTTCTTCATGAGTCCAAATAAAAAACAAAAACAAAAACAATACAACAACATTGTAATAAAAAAACATAAGCAAAAGTCTAAAATACAATAAAAACCTACACTAGTCCAAAAAAAAAAGAACACAACAAAAGCTCAATTATCCAACAACAATAACAAACCAAACCAAACGAAACTAACATCAGTTCAAAAACCATTATAGAATGGTTTAACTTTCTTCTCGTGCTTCAATCACCGTTGATAATCGTGAAACACCTAGTAAAAGTATTGATTGAGTTAGTTAAATGATAAAAAAATGTTTGCAAAAATAAATTAAATAAACATTTAACTTTATAAACTAATGTTAAGTATATTACCTTATTGATCTTCGGTATTTTGAATAAATCTAACAAATTTAAAAACAAAAGTGTTAGTTAAATTATGGGAATGCTTAGTAATATAAATAATACAAAAGCTTATTTTATAAATTAAAATTTTTATATTACCGTCTTCCATGGTTTGAAGTTCATCAACATAATCTTCAAGATTGATGGCATCACTAGATTTTCGAAGCCAATCTTGTGTGCAAACTAAAGCCTCGACGAGAACACGTCCACCCATGCTAAATGCACTTTTCGAGGCAACTGTTGAGATAGGAATAACAAGAATATCTCGAGCCATTTGTGCAAGAATAGGGAATCTAGGACTGTTCATTTTCCACCACAATAGTAAATCAAATGAACTTGAATTGTTTACTTCTTCATCTTCACCCAAATATCTATCCAACTCAGATTTGCTTTCTAATCCAACTTGTTTCTTCTTCTTAAGGTATTTTTGTTTGGCCAAGCCCGTTTTCATTTCTGACTGATCTATTTCCATTGAACTGTAAAGATTAGTCGAAGAACTAGATCTACCTTCAAACAATTCAATTCTCCCGGCATTAGTAGAATACTCATTGAACAAGCAATGAAATTCTTTATCAATCATTTTCATAATGTCATTAACGACATTAGGAAAAAGCAAGTTGACCCCAAAGTCCAAAAAACTCATTTTACATCGCGAATCAAAGATGACCGCCAAGTAAACTAGCATGTTGATCTTGTTTCCTTCACCCCAATATTTATTATATTTCTCTCTCATTTTGGAAGTCATAGAAATTATGTCTAGATCTCCACAATCTTGCCACCCATCAAATGTAGGAACTCCATCTCCAGCAGTAAGATCAAGAAAAAAATTATGGTCATCACGTACATATGATTCAAATGCACGCTCATATTTTTCAGCCACCTTTAACATCTTATATGTTGAGTTCCATCTAGTAGGCACATCTAAACACAATTGGGCCTTACTATCTATCGTTTCTTCTTTTACCCGTTGGTTGAATTTTGTAAACCTCGATGGTAATGCTCTTATATACCTTACAGCACCTCTAACTCGATCCACAGACATAGAAGTATCCTTAATATCGTATTGCACAATGAGATTAAGAATGTGTACAACACATCTCATATGAATAAATTTTCCATTTGCAACAGAAGCATTTCGATGATTGAATTTCTTTCTCAATATTCAATGGCAACACTATTGGCGGATGCATTATCAACCGTAATAGTGAAGACCCTCTCAATCCCCCAATCTCGAAGACATTTTTCAATGGCTTGACCTATGCCTTCACCTCTATAAACGGATATTGGGCAAAAATTTATAATCCTTTTTTGCAACCTCCACTCATCATCCATCCAATGTGCTGTTAAAACCATATAAGATATCCTCTGCAATGAAGTCCAGTGTCTGTAGTCAAACAAACTCTACTTATATCTTTTTCAAAACAGTTCTTCATCACACTCTTCATGGAGTTAAATAAATCAAGACAATCCCTTTTAATGGTCCAATGAGATGAAAGACTAAACCGTGGGCAGGCTATAGAAAGAAAGTATTTGAAACCGTCTCCCTTTAAAACTTTAAAAGGTAGTTCATCCACAATTATCATATGAACTAATGCTTTTCTAACAGCATCTTTATCAAACACCCAAGTTGATAAATCCGTTGTTTCTTGGCTAACCTTCACAAATGCTAATTCCGATTGCTTCGGATTAGAAGTATTACCTCGAGGTCTTTTTAGGCATGTTTTCAAATGGTTATTCAAATTCGTTGTAGAACCCGAAGTTGATTCCATGGTGTAAGTAACATCACATGTATTGCACATTGCTCTCTTCTCCCCCTCTTTAGTCATAAATTTGGCGAAATGGTTCCAACAAGATGCTCTTGGAGTAATCTTTATTCGAACATTTTCATTGGCTGTTTGATCATCTTTACTTGGGGAAGAACTTTGTGAACTTTGAGTTGAACCATCTCGCTTTGGATCACTCATCTGCAAGTAAACATTTATTGCAATCACTAACCATGGCCAATAATTGATTTAAAATCAAACCTAATAAATCGGTTAAATTAAAAATTAATTAATATAATAGTAAAATAGCATAAATTAAACAAAAAAAAAAGAATAAGATGGAAATTTTAGTTAAAAGTGTGTCTTGTTACTTTTAGAAAAGTAAACCCTATCAATAGGTCACCTCTAGTTAGGTAGCCTAATTTCTTACCAAATATCTATAATCTATAATTCTATATCTACCGAACATAGATTTTGAGCTACCTTATATATCTGTTCTAACAATTTGATTTTGATTGTTTTAGCATAGTCATTATAAAATTTCTTACAGATTTTGGGTTTAGTGTTTACGGTTTTTGAGTAAATTCATATTAAGTGTACGAGAATAAGATTACAACAAATTTTGAGTAAATTAGGCTTAAATTAGAGATTAAATAGGGAATTCATTTCTAGACTAAGAGATCTAAGTTCAAAATCAAAATACATAAACAATTTTCGGGCACTTTTAGGTTTTGCTATGTTAGTGAAGAAGTTGTTATAATCTGCCAATGATGCAGGTCAGCCCATTAAATTTCCAAGGTATACCATTTCATACTAGTCCATACTGTAATATTCTTGTGGGTTGTTTATGTTGAATCCGACCTTATATATGAACCAATGATGATATACATGAATACGAATCTGATCCCTATCTTGCAGCTTAATTATGATGCAGATGAACTAAATTCTTAAATTATACAATTCCAATGCCATTAGCCCATAATCCACAGAATAAAAATTCCATTGCCTTGGTATTAACTGATCCTAAGCATGTTTACTGGTATTCTTGCAAATAAACAAAACATGCCAAAAGCCATGGCTTATTTAAAGCATGTTTACTTTAAAGTATTCATACAAGTTACAGCCATGCTAGTGGACACTTAAGACAAATAAACTCGTGATATCATAGAAATTTTGCTTTGGCAATCATTGCTAGTGGATACTAATGAAAATAGATGTACATTAAGTGCCAATTAAATTTATAACAGTCAGATGGAACAAAGTATTCAATAATTTAACCATTGAATCAAAACAAAGTCTTCAATAATTTAAAAATGTTTCAAGAGTCAAGACAAACCTTAAAGATGCAAAAACTTGAGCTTAAAATGGAAGAGAACAAAGTGCCTCGGTCAGAACTCAGAAGGAACAGCAAGTCAGCAACTTGATTTGGAGGTAAAAATTTTAATTTGAAGGTTGAAATGAACTAAAAGAAGAAGAAGGATTTTAATTTTAGGGTTTTTTTTAGCAAAACAGAGTAAGGTTTCGTGGAAATGGGGGGTAAGGGTTTCGTGGGAATGGGGGGTTTGAATAACAGTGTTTAATTTTATGGTTTTGTGAAAAACAAAGTCTGGAGAGAATAAGAAAATTAATTGGATTTGGCTGCTGGAGCATCGTATGGGGCTTAGGGGTTTGAATTGATTTGGGGGAGGAATTGGGTTTGGGTTTTAGGAAAATAAATTTTTGGGCAAACGGGCTTGGGGTTGGGGTGGGGAAAAATAGGATAAAATAAAATATTTGGGCTTAGGGGTAATTGGGTTTGATAATTAGTAAAAGCTTAAAATTTAAAAAAAATTAAAAATATAGTTTATATTCGGTTTATTCGAATTATTCGAGTTATTCGAATTTGAGAATTTAACTCGACTTGAATTCAAAATTCGAAAAAAAATTCGAGTTGATTCGATTAATTCGATTAACTCGATTAACTCAATTTGAATAATTCGAAATTCAATTTTTTTTTCGATTTTTTCGAATCAAATCGAATTTTGCTCACCCCTAGTTACAGGTAACATGGTCATAAATCATTTATATATTTAGATTTTATGGTTTCTATCATCCGTTGAAGTCTGAGAAATGTAATTTTCCCCTATATTTGCTTGGCATGTGAGGGAGCTTTTAGCTTATATTAAAACATTTTATTTGGAATGCAAAAATTGTGTATGTTTAAGATAAATGCAAAAAAAAAAGAAAAAAAGAAAAAAAAAAGATGTTTGTGGCTATTACATTAATGATTAAATATTGCAGTATTGAGTTAATTTATCGGTAATTAACTTGGAGCAAATGAATGAAGTTTATGATGTGTGAAAACGGTCAGTTGAAATTTTTAAAGTTTGCATATGCTATTGAATAAATTCTGGAATTTTTTATGTTTGGAATATGATGTTTGAATGGTAAATAGATGATGTTCAAAAGCTGAAATTTATTAAGTTTGAAAGCTAGAAACTTAGAGTATTATATGTTGACTACTAAAACTTTAGGCATTTTAATGCTGCAAATTATCATGTCTGAAGCTGGTATTTGGATAACTAAATATTGTTTTTTTTGGATAAATGAATTTAGCTTGACAGACTTAATCAACAGCTCGTTTGGAGCTTGGTATTCTCCTAAATTCTTATACCTTTCCTTTCGTTTGAAATTAATGTATGTGCTATTCAGGATAAAAGAAAAACTGAAGAGATTAAATGTTGAGTTAATTGTTGATGACTGTTGTTAAGAATGCTCAATTTTAAGTATGAAATTGTTGAACTGAATATACTTAAATTTGTTGAGGAGATGGGCTTCTACTGATTGAAATAATAGGGAATTATGAGAGGTTAAATGCCAACTTTAGCCTCTGTCCAAATGCTGGGCATTTAATTTCTCTGTTTAAAGACGTTTTAAACTTGCAAAAAATACAACAATTGCATATGTTATTTAATTAATTAAATAAATGATACTGAGTTCTTTACCTTTTCTTCCTTGGTTGTTTTGTTGCATCTTTATGCTGATATGAGTGATGGAATTAAGTGAAATTTTAGTAAAATTTCTAGCTGTCGAGGGAGCTACTGAAGCATGCAATTTGCATGCATGCTGTCTAATTTCTTACCAATTTAGGTGGTCTGATCAATGGTTGTTTATTGTTGTCCAAATAATAATTAAAGATCATCCAAGTGATCAGGAAATTAAAATGGTCTGAATAATGTGAAACTAAATTGTTAAATGTTAACTAATGATGTCCAAATGGATATGAATTTATGATGTTAGTAAGCTGAAAATTTAGGTGTTAAATGCAAAACATGTATATGTTGTTTAAACCATACTGTAAATGAATTTCCTGCTCGAAATTGATTAAATCATGCTGTAAATACAAAACATGTATATATTGTTCACATGCTAAATTAACCGTTAGTGAGCTTCAAATTGATCTATTCGAATGTGTTAAATTCATTGTTCAATGTGATGTTATTTATGCTAATGTATTGAGTATATTAAGCTGTGCAATTTGATGTTATATGTGGTGTTAATATTGACTTGTTAATTGCATATTTTATTATTAATCTGATTTAGGGTTCTGAATTTAAAAGAACCTTATCTTAAATAAGTTATCTACTTTCATAATAACTGGAATCTGATTCTATTAGTTTGGTTGGTTCTTGCCTTCATATGTCATTCATTAACTTTTGTTTCTTTTTTCTCAGAACCAGTATGTCATTCATTTGCCTTCTTATGCTGGGCCTACAAGTTATTCAAGCACTTACTACACTGGTTATTATCAAACAACTAGAGGTTACCCAATTTGCAGTTACACTCATCAGACTACCACATGAAATGGAAGCAATTATGCAAACTATACTACTCAGCAGTATTCAAACTACACTCAAGATTCAAGTGGGGTTTATGCTGCTGGTAATATAGGTGCATATTCTTTGCATGATTAACAACATTACAAGTAATGGGCTGGTTATTACAATCAAACGGAAGTTAGTTGTGCCCCTGGAATAGTAAATTTGTTTGTTGCTAGTACGTCCACTCAACTGCCTCAGGTGTCTCAGGTTCCTGGTGTTAGTGGTGGATATCCTACTTCAAACAGCCAAGCCCCAACAACTTTTGCTCCACCTTAGAGGCCAGAGTCCAGTTCGTCTCAAACACCATTGTTGCAAGTTTGAGTTTTATTAGATGTATGGTCCAGGATTAGCTGAATTCATGCATAGTGACGACTTGTTTGAGCTAACTGCTGATCTTAAAGTGTGCATTCTATCATTATTTTGTTTTGTTTATATTTTGTTAGATTTGAGGTGTAGTATGATAAGTGCAATATTTTGTTTGACTGTTATTGATCAACTTTCTGTTTGATGGGATATATATTTATATCATGAATATTCTTCTTCTTCTTCTTCTTCTCAATATTTTGATAATTAATTTTGGATGCTTCCACCAAGTAAAATTTCATTATTCCTAAGATGAAGAGTTTTGGAACTTTATAAAATATACTTCCTTTCTTTGAAATGAATTAGAGCATGCTATGCATGACATATTGGGGTAAGTTTGCTCTTTTCAATACTCTACTAGTGGAATCCCACTTCTGTTGCATTCTCTAACCAAAGAATAGAATGATGTATGTACTGATAACAACATTTCTAAAGGATTTGCTTAAGCGAGTAGAGGGATAGGAATGGATTTGTGGCTTTTTATAATATTTTAAATTTTTTTATTTTTCATGACTATTATTGGTGTTTTTGGGGAAGTGTCGTTAAAGAACATGACTTTTCTTTAGCAGCGTTTGTGGGGAAAGCGCCGCTAAAGGTCTTGCTCTATAGCGGTGTTTTTCCACATAAACGCTACAAAATTTGGCGGTATTTTTTGCGTCGCTTATAAGTCCCGCTATAGGCCTAAAAAAACGCCGCTAAAAACCTATTTTGTTGTAGTGTTACTAGCTAAATGCAAGTCAGAATGCATAAAATTCCATCTATTTTCAATAATCTTTTCGTACTCCGTGAAATATCGACAATCTTGTTGAATTGCTCTTTAGCTCTATCAATAGCCTTATAAATAAAGCTCATTGTTGGTTTTTCATCGCCATCCACAAGTCTCAATACTTTTACTGGGGCTCGTAAACTTTTATGAGGTCATTGGCTTTTTTCAAAAATCTTTTCCCAAAACAATTTTTTTGGCTTCATATACACGCCTTGACTTTTGCTGTCTCCATTTTGATTCTTTAAATTCCTATATATTCATAAGAAAAATTTTAAATTAATATAATTTAAATTATTTGGAACTAATAAAATTATTAGAGGTTGCTATATTTAAGTAATTATATTAACTAATTATAAATACTGACCTTTGAATTAAACATTTCTCTCAGACCTTGCTTTTGTCTTGTTATCTCTTCAAGTTGAATGAAATGAGTTGCAAATCGAGTAAGAGCGAGTCAAAGTATTTGCTTCACTTGTGTATACTTCTTCATCAAATCAACAGTCCAAATGTGACTGTATATAAAGCAAATTATTTTCTCTGCCTTATCTAACACTTTTGCTACACTAGGCTTTTTTCTAATATCTTCAAGGCATTAATCTAAACAGTGAGCTGCACATGAGGTCCAATATAGATGTTTTCTTTTCAACATTGATTTTTTGCCAGCAGCTTCCATTGCTGCCTCATTATTAGTCACTATTTGGACAATGTAATTTTCTCCAATTTCTTCTACAACTGAATCTAACAAACTGTAGTAGAATTCAACATCTCTACTACGAACACTTAAGACATCTGCCGATTTCAAAAAAATGGTTCCTTAACTACAATAAACAAGGAAATTAATGATGTGTATTTGATTCAATTTGTTGGTCCAACCATCACACATTAGAGTTGCACCCAGTTCGTTTCAATGAGTCTTTAGTCCATTTACCCAATCATGAACTCGTTGACACTCTTACTCCAAATACACATCTGAAACCTCATAAGGTGTTGGGAACTTTACACCTTGTCCAACTTCTATTGACACTTGAATTAAGTTATACAACCATGGAGAGTTTGCTAATTGAAAAGGAAGTCATTCATATATTAAAATTTTAGATATTGCTTCGCCTATCTTCCTTCGTAAAGTCTTTAAAAAAGTGTCACTGATCTTTGGTTGCTTTGAACTTTTGCTTCTAGCCAATTCAGGTATAGCTCCCCTTAAGGTAAACTCAGACTCACTTGGGATGGATTTACTTATTCTTTCTCCATGATATTCTCTAGTTGATCCATGAGAAGATCTCCTTCTTCATAAATGTTATTCCAACCACCAGTACTTCGTCTGAATTCTTCCCTTCTATGTCACTCGTGTTGTGATTGGATACTTTCTCGAGTTGCTTGCCTTATAGCAGAAACCTCATCAATGAATTCCTCGTGTTCATCCTCCTCTCCTCTTAATTGAGATAAGAATTCATCTGTTCTATTCTTTTTGTCTATTTTCTTTATGTTGCTTTCTTTCAGTATATTCATCATACTTTCTCTAAGGACACCTGTTAATAAAATAAAAATAATTCACACTTTATATTATTATCAATTATATATAATATTTATTCATAAATTTACAATAACATTTAAAAATAATAATAAAGTATCACATACCAGTAACATTAGCGTAATGACCCAAAATTCACAGGCACCGAAAAAGTGAGCTATAGGACCTCCGTCTTAGTAAACCGAGTCCGTAAATAATTATTAGGAGTAATTATGAGTCTAGTAATGTGTCTAATTAAGTTTTAACTAGATGAATTTAGTTTAATTAAGAGAAATTAGGAAAAAGGACTAAATAGAATAAGGTGAAAAATTGAATTATAGATTAAAGGAAAGTATAAAGGGCCAAAATGGAAATTAAGCCAATTCTCAAATATGAGGTGGCATAAGTTGATTGAATTGAAGATATTACATGATATTTAATTAAAATTATTAAGGTTTAATATTAAATTATTATTACTATTATTATATTATGAAATAAGTTAAATAAAGAAAAATGTATGGTAGTGATTTAATACAAGTGTATTAATAGAAATATATATATTTGTGATATTTTATTTAATTAGTAAAATATATTTATTAGATAAAATAATTAAATTGTGAGATTTTTGTGTAATGAACAAATTAGATAGTGACATTTGTAATAATGTGAATATATATATATTTGTATTATATTTATTTATTTATTTGAAAATTAAGTAAAAGATAATTACTAATTAAATAATTATATTAGGAGATTTTTATTAGTAAATAAATTGAAAGTATGACAATTGTATAGTATTGATATTGTACAAATGTACAAAAATATATGTGTACAATTGTAGTATTTATACTTGATATTAAAATAAATTATAATTTATATTAATTATATTATAATATTTTGTATGATAAATAAATAAAAGAAAGACAAATGGATGGTCATGATAATATACAAATGTAAAAATATTTATAAGTGTACATTTGTAATATATGTATTTGTGTATTAAATAGATAATTATTATATTTATTATTATTTAATTAATTGATATTATATTAATAAATAAATTAATAAATTGACAAATGTAAGGTGATAGTAAATATAAGTGTAATAAATCATATACATAAAATTGTAATATATTTATTTATTTACTTATTATTTAAGAAATAATAAGATTTATTAAGTTAATATAATAAAATAATAAAACAAAGTAAAATAAAAAGAAACAAAGCAAAAGAAACAGAAAAGAAAACAGAAAACATTCGAACATTCGAACAGGGGAAGGAAAGAAAGAAAAAGGAAAAACTAGGGTTTAAAGGTTTAAAACTTTAAAAGGTAAGTCGATTAAGTCTTTTTTCTCTTAATTTTGATGTTTTAGAAGCTTTAGAACAAAGTTTTGTTGAAATTAAGTTGAAGTTTTGAAAGTTCTTAGGTTTTTGAACATAGTTCATGTTGAACAAAATAATGAATTAGGGATTTAATTGAATGAAATTTAAGTTAGAATTGATTAGAGGATTAAATTGTAAATTAGGCTATAAGTTTTGTGTTGTAGGGAATAAATTGAAAGAAGTTTTAAATTAGGATTTTATTATGAACATTAGATAGTTAAGTAGAATATGGAAGGAAATTGAATAGAAATAAAGTATGAATTGAGTTAGAAAAGTAAATGAGTTAATTAGGATTAAATTGGAATTAGGGTATAAATTGGATAGAAATTCAGTTATTATCATTAATTAATGTTGTAATTAATAGTGTAAATTATTATTTTCGTAGCTAACAAAGAACCCGAGGCATTGGCACAAAAAGGAAAGGAGACAGTTATCGAGGAGCAATCGTGAAATTAGGGTTTGTATTACTATAATTCAAGTTATTTATTATTAAGTATTAATTTTAAATTTATTTATTTTATCGTAAGTAAATATTAAGGCAAGTAATTTTATTGAATTGAATTTATAAAATTGAATTGAATGAGAAATACGCGTTAGTATTACTATAATTCAATTTAATTATTATTAATTGTTGAATTTTAAGTTAATATGCTTGGTAAGTATTAATAATGAATTTTATGAAATTAAATTGAATTGTGATTATATGTGAATAATTGAAATGCATATTGAATTGAGAAAGTGTATTGAACTATGAATATGTGAATTGAAAATTTGATTGAAAAGTGAAAAATGATTAAATTGAAAATGTGAGAAATTGTAACTGAATTGAGATTTATATGTGATCCAGAAACCCTATTAACTAGTCGGGCTGAGTTGGATATAGTTGGCATGCTATAGGATTGGAAGTGTTCAGGGATACTTTGACCTCGAGTCGATGAGACACTGGGTGTCACTGTTTTACTTTGGATAGATTCGATGAGGTACTGGGTACCACTTTACTTCGGCTAGGCCGATGAGACACTGGGTGTCAATGTAACACCCCCAAACCCGTCCTAGACGTTATGGCTGAATCTGGCAGCGTCACATGTGAGTGCTTTTTAGAAAACCTTAGTGAGTTGAAAATTTGTCCAGTTTTTTATCTTTACTTAGGTCGTGAAGTCCCTACTCCAAATATCAAGTGGAAACATTTCATAAACGTGGAAGCTAAAACGTCATTAATTCTTAAACCAATAATCTATCAATTTAAAATCCCAAAATATACCCAAAAACAGTTCGAGTCCGAATACATATCCAATCCCCAAAAATAATTTTTAAGGTAAAATAGGAAAATAAATGTTACTCATAAAACCATTAAATGTCTACTAGTGGTCACCATCGAGCCCTCCGTCGCACCGATCCATCTACTGCTGGGGGTTACCTGACAAACAAAATAAACAAAGGGGTGAGTTTTCGCAAACTCAGTGTGTACAACCCCACAAACAGCATGCATACAAACAGATAATAGAGTACAGTTATTCGGCCTTAGCCATACAGATATCGCAAGCATAACAGATCAGATATCAGAAAACATGCCCACCAACCCTGCACACCATCTCCGTCCAACCCAACACACCATGTGGGGATAAAATCGACCCACCCATCCCTGCACATTGTATATGGGGATATAATCGATCCATCCAACCCTACACACCATAAAGTATCACATCGCAGCACATATCATAAGTATGCAGCTTAGCTGTCAAATAACAGGCTAATCACCTCTCAGACTTCCTTCTCTTCACAACAATCCCAACCCTATGCAATGCATCATAAATATCATGGCATGCTATTATGCAGATAACAGATCATATCAACATCATGTTAAAGTAGATTTACAGAATCAGACAGATACATATGCTTATAATAACATACTTTTTAGTAACCAATCAGAGTATGGGGACTAAGTAACGCTTACCGCCCCTACAGTCAGGTCACAATCGACTTAGGTGACCCGTGCAACCTTACAGAACAAATTAGCAAAATTGGGCTCACACACCTATGTGGGCTCACACACCCGTGTGGTCACACGGCCCAAGTTGGCCTTGCCCGTGTGGATCACACGGCCTAGCCCAGATTTTTACACACCCGTGTGATTCACCTGTGTGGGCCCACATGCCCGTGTGGCCTACACGACCCATTTTCCTAAGCTCGTGCCTCGCACACGGCCTACAAGCCATCATGCGCCTGTGTCTGTCGCACCCGTGTGGTGTGCGCACAGCCTGGCTCGCCAGTGACATGCCTGTGTCTCACGACGCAGGCTACCACATGGGCAGACCACACGACTGTGTGGCATCGACAGGCCACTTTTCGGCTTTCTCCGAAAATCATTTTCTATGTAATAAGAGTACACAACTGGTTCGTTTTCGCTGCTAATCCAACCATGAACACTCCAAAGCCTAACATTGATAATACCGAGCCCAAAATCAGTCATTTAAATTGACATCCTTAAGTACTGCCAAATCCCGAAAAAGAGATCTAGTTACCTTCAATGAATAACAGTATTTCCTTATTATTTAGAACTCGATTACTGATCTACAGAGCCTTGGATATTCCCTAAACAGCAATCAAAATCCCTCTTAAACAATCTCTAAAGGAAATTACGAAACTTAATTAAATTGATACTTACCGAAACAACAGAACCGCTAGCATTACGCCTAAGCTTATCGAAAAAAAGAAGAAAAACGAAGGGAAGGAGGTAAAAAAAGAGAAAAAGAATTTCGACAGCAAGGGGAAATTGGGAAAAAGAAACGGAAAAGAAAATTTTTGTTAAAAAGAAGGGAACAAGCCCTAATTTTTCCTAAACCCCAGCTCAGATTTCTGATAAAGCCCATCTCTTAGCCAAAACTTACAGCAAAATTAATCCCAACACTACTGCAGGGAATCGAACTCCAGACCTTCGACACACCAACACACATCTTAACCATTAGACCAACAAGCCCATTCTGTTAGGTTTTTACCATCAATTCCTTAAAAGCCCGCTGACCTAGAGTTAGGCTTACTAAAATAAAAACCAAAATTTAGCCCAAGTTAAAACTTGAACTTGGGACCTCACAAACACACCCTAGAGCACTTAATCACTTAAACCAATATACTTTTTTTAAGCCAAAAATAACACCTAGCAAAAGTTCCAATATTTTTACGACCAACAAGCACAAATGTCGAAACCATAGAAATTTGGGGCATTACAGTGAACTTTACTTCGAACTATCCGATGAGGCACTGGGTGCCAAACTGGTGTGTTTGGTTGGATCTGTGTATCCGCCAAAGTCTGAGTCTATTAATCGGGGTAATTAAAATAAAAGTTAAGTCGAATAAAAGGAATTGGTTGAGCCATTGAAAGAAATGTGAAAATGGAACATGAATTGAAAATGTGATTTGAATGTGAGTATGAGAATGGAAAGCATGAACCAATGGTTCATGAATTAGATAATGGCTCAACATGAATGTATATGATTTTATTTGACGAATAGCTAAATTAAATTGTATGAATATATTGAGAATCACAAATTTATGTTTAAATTGGTTTAGTAAATATTAAAGTTATAGGAATTAATTTATATGATTATTATGTTTATAATTTGAATTATGGTTATACCACTGAGTATAAAATACTCAGTGTACGGTTGTTTCCGTGTGCAGGTTAATAGGTATTCAGAGTCTCGGTTCAACATCCAGGTGATCCCGACTCTAACGCAAACTCGGTGATGTATTCTTGTTTTAGTAAAAGTGGCATGTACATAGGTGTTATTTTAATACTTTAAAATGCTATAAGATTTTTGTTGTAAAGAATGATATTTGATATTTTGGTGTTTAAACAATGAAATGGTATGAAAATTTATATGATATATTTGGTATAATTAATACTAACATGATCTTTTGATACTTGGTTTAATGAAATGGAAATAGAATTATCATAACATATTTGGTATAGTTGGTAACAAGTTGAAATAGAATGAATGAAGTTTATTTAATTAAACAATATCTGCGAATATTTACTTAGTAAATTACTAAGTTGATGTTAAGTTATGTGTAGGTGTATCTAAACATGAAATTGTATGGATTGTGATATTGGTTTTGAATTGGTTGCAATTTGAAATTGCAGGGAAGGTTAAATATTTATAAAAGGGTTATATTGAATTTTTCCTTAAAAAAATCAAATAGCAAAAGTTTTATATGAACTTATGATTATATTATAATATGTTTGATAATTATTTGAATATTAATCGTAAATTGTCTGGTAATTCCTCGAAACCCTGTTCTGGCGACGGTTTAGGGTTAGGGGGTGTTACAATTAGGGCATGGTGCAATATTGCCGGTTTTATGAGCAATGTGCTCTTTAATCATGTTATTCCACCTTGCACAAATTTACCACAAAGTTTACATATGACATTTCCTTCCGTATTTGGCACTGGAGTTCCAAAGTGCCAACCTATATCATTACTTGGTGCACCCTCAAATCCTTTAGTCAGGAACTCTTCATATGGTGGCATGCTTTATTTTTATTTATATATAATAAACATAAAATTATATTTAGAAATATAAGCAACTTATTACTTATATTATCAACAATATAATACAAAAAAGTAAACATCATTAACATGGAAAAATTAAATTTATTGCATAGTCGATAATTTATTTATTTTTTAAAACAACACACCATAACCCATTATTACCCGATCACCCAATAAAAATGTGATTAAAATAATGATTATTTCAGATAATATAGAAAAAAATTCGAACTACGCATCATCTCTAGTTCAATAATTATTTCCTATTTTAGGTGCCATAAAAAGTATCCTTAAATAGCATGTAGGAGCCATAATTCATAGCTGATTGACAACATAAATTTCAGGCTTTGAGAATGAGATTAAATTTAGATTTTAAAATACTATGCTAATATTATATTTATGATTATTTGAATTTTTAAGAAATTTTTAATTTCAAACTCAACTAATTTACCTATAAG
The DNA here is from genome assembly GCF_025698485.1 of Gossypium arboreum. Classification (NCBI taxonomy): domain Eukaryota; kingdom Viridiplantae; phylum Streptophyta; class Magnoliopsida; order Malvales; family Malvaceae; genus Gossypium; species Gossypium arboreum. The sequence goes on along the minus strand of NC_069072.1, from coordinate 10,102,030 downwards.
TATCCATTTCGTTTTACAATTTATATAATAAATGAAATTCAAATTTATATTATCAAAAATATATATTTGAAGTTCAATTCAAGTGAGAGTTTAAAGGTGCAAAAGGGCATTGTTCGCTTAAATTTTCAAAACTTAAAAAAGAGAACTCACATATAGTAAGATTTAAGCCAAAATAAATATGAAGACAACTCACATGGTTGGAATCAAATTTGAGCAATTAGAACGATAGAATGTGAAAAGAGAGAGCCAACTAGTGCCCTAACCTCCAAAAAAAATGAAAAATTACTACTTTAGTCTCCCAAGATTTATAAAATCTTAAGTTAATATATGGTAAAGTTATAATTTCTTCCTAGAAAATGTCAAAATTTCAATTTAATCCTTTTGAGAACTATCAAGATACAAACCAATACAAAATCACATTTCAACTCTAATAAAAATATATAACTTAATTTTAAATTGATATTTTTAATTGTAGGATGATTTGAGGGGCTTTTAGAAGTTGCTTGTTGGATCTAGAGACCAAACAAAAATTAAAATAGACACCAAATCCAAAAAAAATCAAATATAAATCCACAAGCCCAAAAAAAAAAATTAAAATTTGATAATATAAAAAACAAATGGATGGTAGGAAAAAATAAAGCATTAGGCAATCAATTCTCAAGTCTTAACCTTCAACAATACATGCAAAAAAAAAAACATTGGAAACCCCCCAAAATTTTTCAAAACCCATTCAAAGCATCCTTCTAAACCCTTCCCCTTCTCCCTAACTATTTCTCATCAGTCATCCCTAACCTAAAAATATATTTGCAAATTCAAAACTTGTTTGTTATCTATCCATTAAATGATATATGTTCACAATTTCTAGCATTTTACAACAAAAAGAAGCAATAATCAAGACAAAAAAATTCAAATACTTGAAAGTTGAAAATTATAAATCTCCGAATGTGAAAGTAAGATTTTGTTTTAGAGATTTTTTTTGTTTGTGTTGTGATTTTGTTTGGTTTGGAGTTTAGACAGTGAAATATGAGAATTTTTTTTTATTGCTTTTGATTGCTTTTTTTATTGTATTTGGACTTCTTTTACTTTTTTGATTGAAAACTGTAACAACCCGATTTAGGGCCTGTCAGAATAGTGGTCTCGGGACCACAAATTCGAATATATAAAAATTATTTTTATTAATTTTATGAGGTTATAATACGATTATATTAGTCCATGAAAAATTTGGTGAGTTAATTTTAAAATTTTCAAGCCCGATTGCGAAAAAGGACTAAATCGCATAAAAGGTAAAAGTTACATTTTAGTACTCAAAGGTGCCAAGTAGCTAGAAAATTAAAATTAGGAGTATTTAAAGGGAATTTAGACCCTATTGGAATAGGTTGGCCTGCCATAAGACAAGAAAATTGGTGGTCAACATGTTAGGTATTTTGATGACCTCATATATAATAATTTAATGCCTAAAAGCCTAGTTTTTATTTTTCCCTCACTCCTTCTTCCTTGTTGACTGAAAATATCATCAAATATTGAGGTTTGAAAGCTCAAAAATCTACAACAACTAAATCACTCATAAGTAAGTGATTTTAATTAGTTTTCTTTAAGATTTTTACATTTTTGAGACCCTTGAAATATGAGCTTTCAAATGAGGGTGATATCTTACAAAATGGTCAAGAGTTTAAGATTTTTCCATGGATGTATTTGTGGTATATGCTGAGTTTTTATGGAGGAATATAAGTCCTAGTTGTGTTATAAACAACTTTTATGAAGAGTGTTAGCATGAAAACACCTAAAGGGACTATTTTTCATAAGTTGCAAATTAAGTAATAAGTGTGTGAAATAGTGAGAATTTGGGGTTGCTCTAGTAGTAAAAATAGTTTATCTAGGTTTGAAATATGAAGAAAGTTGATAAAAATCGAATTTTGAGTATAGGGGTAAAATGGTCATTTTGCTAAAGTTTAGGGGCAAAATAGTCATTTTACCAAAGATATAAATTTTAGATAGCTTAATTGTGTTTAATGATTGAATGAGTGCATTTTGTTATTATAGATCAAGATTTGCCAAAACCGAGCCTAGATTGGGGCAAAGCCAAGCAATCCGATTAAGCCGATTAGTCAAGTACTTTTTGCAAATCGAGGTAAGTTGTATGTAAATAATACAACTATATTATTATTGCATGTATTCGTTTGTTATTGATTTGATATAGCATAAATTTCTAGAATTGGAACTAAGTATATGTATTTATGATTGAGAAAGTCGAAAGATCCAGTAAGAACCCTTAGGAAACAAACCGGATATTCATGCCATGACATTGGGTTATGTGAGAGCCAGTATTAGACCATGTCTAGGACATGGTATCGGCATTGAGACGAGGGCTAGTGTAAGACGTGTCTGGGACATACATCGGTCGCATCATGATAGCCCGTGTAAGACCACGTCTGGGATATGGCATCGGCGTAGAGGTGAGTACCAGTGTAAGACATGTCTGGGACATGCATCGGCCTCGATGATGTTAGCCAGTGCAAGACGTGTCTAGGACATGCATCGGCCAAGTTTCGTGCTAGTGTAAGACATGTTTGGGACATGCATCAGCACGTATACACGAGAGCTAGTGTAAGACCATGTCTGGGACATGGCATCGGCCTCGATGGAGATAGCCAGCGTAAGACCATGTCTGGGACATGGAAGCGGCAACTTAACCCATGTATGAGGCTTATAGAATATCCGGTAGTATTCTAAAAAGTTCAACTTTAAGAATTAAGAAAGAGATTTAATAAGGAAAGTATGATAATGTTGTAAGTGTTACAGGTACCTTTTTGGTATGCATGAGTAATGAGCTCGATTAAAAATATGATTTGAGTTGATGGTAATGTGTAAGCCCAGTTTATATTTACCTTTGAGCTATGAACATAATTGATAAATGGTAAAGTTGTTGTTGTATATATATTTATATGCATCTTACTAAGCTTTATGCTTACTCTCTTTCCCTTCCTTTTTCTTTCAGTATTGCCATTTTGCTCGAGGATCCCTTGAAGTCAGAGATATCGATCACACTATCAGTAGTAATACTCGGTATAGTTGGATTTATATTTTTGATTATGGCATATATAGGGCTAGACTAGGGAGTCGTATTATTGAGAAATTGTTTATGTATATTGGCTTAAGATAAAAGCCCTTCATTTTGTATTAAGCCTAGATAATGGCTATTATTCATTTTAGTAAATGTATACGATGTTCATCGATGTATGAATTGATGTATTTTGGGATAGAATTAGCATATTGAAATGATCTTGTGTAGGTTGTGCAAAATGGGTAACAAATGGCTTAGAAGATAGCCTAGTTTGTCCCCACGGGCAAGACACACGGGCGTGTGTTTAGACCGTGTGTGACACACGGCTCACCCTCATGGGTGTGTGTTATGGTCGTGTGTTTCCCTGCACTTAAACTTTTAAATCAGTATTGTCCACGGTTAAGCCACATGGGCGTGTGGCATAGCGGTGTTTTTAAGTTTGTATTGCCCACGGGTAGGCCACACGGGCGTGTGTCATGGCCGTGCCCTAAAGTCAATGTTGCACACGGGCTGAGGACGTTGGCGTGTCCTGAGTCACACGGGCGTGTGGAACCCTAAGGCATGAATTTCTCCAAGTTTTTCTTAAGTTCTCAATTAAGCCTAAATCATCTCAAATGATGTTTTGGGCCTTGTAAGCCAATTTAAGGAACATATTGCTTGTGAAAAGAAAAGTTTTAAAATTTATCAAAATTTTATGGCCCGGTTTTGTATAGTTGGTTGAGTTAAGTCAGGTAACACCTCGAACCATGTCCCGGCGTCGGATATGGGCGAGGGGTGGTACAAAAACTATCTGATTTTTGCAGGTGTGGAATATATTCATTTTCGTCTCATTGTATTTCTGTTGATTTTTTTAGAGGAGTTGAATTTTTTTAATTTTACTGTAAGGGAAAAATAACGGGAATAACGACCAGTTATTGTTGCAATTGGCCGTTACCCATTAAATTACGGCCGCGATCCACCGCTATTGGTGTGACTTCGCTTCACACCCCTATTTTCAGCAGTAACGGTTTCGGACAGCGTCACTAGTGCTATATAGCGGCTGCTATTCTGCTACCCGATTGCTATTTAAATCCCTGATGTGGAGTTAAAAAACTTTATGTTCTATGTATAATAATTATCAAATTATTATTATAAAAATATATTTTAATTTCTAAATTAATAATTAAAATAATGAATTATAATAATTAAATAATGCAATTAAGGTAGTGATCATAAATGTCTGTTGAGAAATTTTGTGACACCCCTAATGTGACCCTAGTCGAAAAGTGGTTTCGGGACCACAAAACCGAGTCATAAAAATAATTAACCGTCATACTTGATACTTATTATATGTATATATGCATGTGTGAAAATTTCATGTTTGAATTTTGTTAATTGAAAGTGAATTTTATTAAATAGGACTTATGTGTGACACTTTTGAAATGTGATAGGTTAATCTATAAGGATCTATTAATGCATGTTAGGAAATGCTTGTTCTTGCATGTCAAATTACCCAAAATGTTAGGTAGTGGCCGGCCATGCTAGGGGTTCAAACATATTATAAACATTTTGTGTTAAAATGTTGTGTGAGAAATAATAAAATACTAGTTAATGGGAGGAGAAACCAAAGTTGTCTCACCCTTGCTCCTCCATTGCCGTGACTTGAGGGAGGAAGAAGAAAGTTTGGTTGCTTTAATTTTTGGCTTAGAATATGGCTAGAAGGAGGAAAAACTATGATTTTAGCTAGTTAGGTAGCTGAAATTTCAAGTAACTCGGTAATCCATCGAAGAAGAAGAAGAGGGTCGCAACAAAGAGAAAAATGGAGCAGTTTGCATGTTGAAGGAAACTAAGGATTTAGCTTGTTTAAGAGTTGTATCCTAAGTTGGTAAGTTTTCTAAGCTCCCTCTATCTTTAACTTTGTTGTAAAGAAAATGATGATGGATTGTGGTTGGAAGGCATGAATGCGGGTTGTAGAAAAGAAAAGCTCTTTGATTAGTTGTAAAATTACTCTTGTCAATTTTGTGCCTTCGTTATCTTTGTCCAAAATTTGAACAAATTAATGATTCTATTTTCATGCCGATTAGGGGTTGATAAATTGAGTCTAATAGCTAAAATATTATGTTATTCTTACTAAGTTTTAGTTGTTAGTAGTGACGTAACAATTTGACAATTAAATGCATAAATGACTGCTGAAGCTGCGACTTGAAAAAAAATTTCAGCATGTAAATGCTGATTTGAATGTCTTGTAATATGTGGAGGAATTGGTCTCACTGCATGTTTGAAATAAAAGAAAACAATGGTTGTTGAATATTAGTTTTGTTGTTAATCGAATGGGTTTAATTCATTGTTCAAGGGCTATAAATTGGTGTTAATTAAGCTATTCGGATGGTCTAATAAAACAACTGAATGTTAAATAATGCTAGTGTCAGATTGAAATTATGCTAGAAGGTTGAACAATTGTTGTTCAAATGGAATTTTGGAGTGTTTAATGGACTCCATGTTGCTAAAATTTACATGAATAGAAATTTCTAAGCTTAAATTGTAAGAATTTGAGTTGTGTGGTTTAAATTGTCAAAGATGCATTTGGCAATTGATTATAATTTGTTAAAGGGTGTAAAGTATTGATAGTTCTAAATGGTACATAGTTAAATGAAGATGGAAGCTTGATAAACTTTTATTTAGAATGGAAGTAGGAGAAATGTGTATTCGGCCATGTTGTGATGAGTTGAATTTGAATGGTTGATGTCTTAGTTTATAAATGGTCATTAGATGAGTTTTAAACTTGTTAAAGTTTGATAATTTGGGGGTGTTAAGTTGGGGAAAACGTGTAATAAAAATGGGTTGATAATGTTTGTTTGTTAATTGATGTTTGCACCTTAAATAGTTGAAATAAAGCTTGCCGATTATGATTAAATGTTTAAATTGTAATGGTCATATATAGGTATATATATATGCCTTATGTATGTACCATGTACACATAAGGACATTCGGCAATATGATTAAATTCATGTATAAGGAAGCATGATAAATTAAGTGACTCTTTACTTGTGAATGTGAATTAGATATAAATTAAATAAGCATGAAATCGAATCATGGCATGTTTTATTAAATATGATACATATTGAAATCTATTGTTTTAGATGTAGATTAAATGATATGTGATTGCCAAATGTGATTGTTAAGTGAATAATATTAGTTAAGTACTTAAGCAAATCTATTGTTTTACTTAAGCTTAAGAGCAAAGAGGATCAAAGTCGGATAGGGGAAAAGAGAAAGTAACCGTGGATATCTAGTCGTCGACCACTTCCGAGGTAAGTTTTAAGTGATTAAACATTGAGTAAATTCATTCATAATAGGACATAATGAGTTGATTTAATAAGATATGATGTGGCCATGATATGTCTTAAACTCAAATGGTAAGTTCATAAGTGTTTGGACTTGGAAATTTAAGAGCAAATTGTAATAATTTGCTTAGGACAAGAAGAGTAACGTGATTTTAGAAAATCACTATAAATTTTTGTGTGGAATTATAGGATGAATAAAATATGTAATCAAAGATTAATTAGTCTAGTTTCTTATAAAAGGGACCGTGTAAGCAAAGAAATTTCCTATAAAGAGATATTTAAAGTTGTGTGAGGCGATTGTCGAATGACTCAAAATCCCTGTTCTGTTTTTAGACAATCACTATAATTTGTACAAAAATGGTTACAAGATAAAATTTATATGCTTAGACTCCTTAATGAGTCTAGTTTCAAATGAAATCAAATAGAACATATTTTGAATTCTGTACAATGAGAAATTTTATTCGTAGTGAAGACTGGTCAGATTAGTCAAACAGTGAAATAGGGGAAACTTTAAGAAAAATCTAGTATTGATTGGCAAAACCTAAAATTCTGAAAATTTTATGGATGGAAGATATATGAGTCTATATTCAGGGAAAATTAATGGCAATTGATTTGAGTTTTGTAGCTCCAGTTATAAATAATTTAGTGACTATTTCTCAGGAAAACAACTTGTAGTGAATATGTGATTTTGTTGTAAACATTGATGAAACTATTTGAGTTGCTTATAAGCTAGTGCTGAAATTGATGTACAAGACAAATATATATATGTGTGGTAAAGCCGAATGGCTAGTGTGAAATATGTATGAGATATGTATATGTGGTAAAGCCGAATGGCTAGTGTGAAATATGTATGAGATATGTATATGTGGTAAAGCCGAATGGCTAATATGAAATATGTATGGGATATATATATGTGGTAAAGCCGAATGGCTAATGTGAAATATATATGAGATATATATATGTGGTAAAGCCGAATGGCTAGTGTGAAATATGTATGAGATATGTATATGTGGTAAAGCCGAATGGCTAGTGTGAAATATGTATGAGATATGTATATGTGGTAAAGCCGAATGGCTAATATGAAATATGCATGGGATATATATATGTGGTAAAGCCGAATGGCTAATGTGAAATATATATGAGATATATATATGTGGTAAAGCCGAATGGCTAATGTGAAATATATATAAGATATGTATATTTGGTAAAGCCAAATGGCTAATGTGAAATATGTAGGAGATGTGTCTATATTGCGGCCGAATGACCAAATGTGAAAGGTGTGTATTATTAGATATTTGATGAGGCAAATGAATTACTAATATGACAGTCGATGTGAATGTTGTAACATGTGATTAAATGTACATGAAACTTGGAAATATATTCCGGGTAGGACCCGATGACTACGTGTGGAGATTTTGTCCGGGCAAGACCCGATAACTACGTGTGGGGACTATTCGAGCTAAAGGTTTCGCTGAAGATTCGAGTAAAGTATAAGATTATACGACTTCACAGTAACAATTGGTAATAAATACGTTCAATGCGTTAAGTTGGTCAGGTATGTATTTTGAGATTATATTTAAGCTTGATTTGGACTAAATCACAAGGTCGTTATGTGATGTACATGTGAGTAAAGCAATAAGACTGTTCTATGATTATTGTGCATTTGGTCAATGTGGAAAGTTAGGTGAAAATATGTAATGTACCTATGTTTATAAGAGATCACTATCAAGTGAGAATTTATCTGCCTATTATATATGATGAGATGTGCATATTCGGTAAAGGGATGGTATGCCAGAAGGAAGAGTGAAATAAAAATACGAACAACTATGTTATAATTTGATTGTTATCTGTTAACACTGCTTAAAACTTACTAAGCATTGTAATGCTTACTCCGTTTACTTTGTTTCCTCTGTTTTATAGATCTCATTTGGAAGCTACAGGCTCGGGGATCGTCAACAACTAGTCACACTATCACTATCCACTGTTTGGTACTGCTATGTTTTGGATTATCTTATGGCATGTATAGAATAGACTAGTAGTGGGAGGATATTTTGGTTAATGTATATAAGCTATGCGAATATCACATCTTATGAATGTTTACTTTTATATGTTTTTTAAATTTTATCCCTGGTTGTGTCTAGCAATTATCCAATTGAATGATCTTTACTTCAAGAAAATGAAAATTTTTTTACTGTTTTGATATGAGTTTGAAGTGCGGTAATGCCCCTTTACCTATTCTGGCGACGGATACGGGATAGGGGTGTTACAATTTATTGGTATCAGAGCTATAGTTTAGTCGATTCTAGGACTAACGTAGCACGCGTGAGTCTATTTATACATGCCATAAAGTGATAAAATGATAGTGTGATGATTTTTGACTATTAAAATGTGTTTGTTGTATTGTAATGAATCTTGATCCCGATCGAGCTGTAGCAAGCTTCTGACTATGAGAATTTGCGATATAACTTCACTTAGATATGCCTAAATTATTAAGTTGATCAGGTACTATCATGTACTCGTATTTGAATTTCGATTTGGATTGAATTATAAGGGTATAAGTGATGCAATTTTGAAAGAGTGTTATGACTATAAATGTGATTTTTGTATGTGGCTATAGAACTGGAAGTTAAATGAGCGATAAGCATGTTGTGTTTGTATTCAAGTAATGTAAATAATATACTAATGTGTATTGCTATATGTGTATATGTACATGAGAATTGAGAGTGATATATCTGGGCTAAGTCCCGAAGAGCATTCGTGCTAGTGATATATCCGGGCTAAGTCCCGAAGAGCATTCGTGCTAGTGATATATCCGGGCTAAGTCCCGAAGAGCATTCGTGCTAGTGATATATCTGGGCTAAGTCCCGAAGAGCATTCGTGCTAGTGATATACCGGGCTAAGTCTCAAGAGCATTCGTGCTAGAGTTATACGAGGTTAAGTCCGAAGAGCATTCGTCTTTGGTGTTATATCCGGGCTAGGTCCCGAAGAGCAATCTATTTGGTGATGTGTATTAAGACGCCGTGCCTAGTAGGCTTCGTGCTTGGTAATTTGAGCAAAGTTTAAGTGTTCATTACTATACAATTCAAATTTAAATGAAAGGATATGTTTAAAGGTGTACATACATGATGTTTATAGACTTGGTTAAGTCATTTCAATGTGTAACAACAAATGAATAGGGGCACTATGTGTGCAAATGATTAGAGGCACTGAGAGTGCGAGTTCTTCAACCGAGCACTATGTGTGCAAGATCGGTCGATGAGACATTAAGTGAGTAAAACAAGATTCATGTAAGACCTCGTATGGAAGCGAAGGCATTGATTTAAGATGGTGGATATGTTGTTAAGAAATGAATTCATGTTATAAATGTGTTCTGATTTAGTTTTGGGATGCTTGGTATATGAAGTCATATGTGCTATTGCTAAATGACCCCTATTTTTGTTAATCATGTTCAAGAAATTATTTCGATTAAGTTCAACATTTGAAAGTCTGTAAAAAAATTTTTTTTTTATGAATGCTGATAATTTTGGATATATGGGTTATGTGCTAAAATAAATTCCATGCGGTATACTATATGAGGCTTTATGCCAAATCGATTGTATACTGGTATCGTTAATGATGGTTGAATGTGCTAAATGAATTCAATGTTCGGTATGGGAAGTCGATTTTCTGTTGGAAATAGGTTAAGTTGAATAGTGAGATATGATGGAGTTATAAAGGATATTTATTGGGATGTTTGAGTATATGTGTACTTTCGGTCAGGTCACAGCTTATACATGAATGAAAATGTGGGTTACAAATATGTGGGTTGATGATGTGAATTATACATGTTAATATGTGCTTAATATGTGTTTGAAATGCATTTGTGAATTAAATTAAGTGATTATTGCTTATGAAATCAAGAAAATGAGATATATGTGCATACTTGTAGAAATGTTTATGTATTTGTTTTAAGATAAGAAAATGATTTTATAGATTGATGCGAAATCAGTAATGAATTACAATTGCTATCGATGAGCTAATGTTTATATGGATATAATTCAATAAGAGGACGTTATCCTAAACTATGCATCGGTAGAAATTTTCGAGGACGAAAATCCCTAAAGGGGGGAAGAGTTGTGACACCCCTAATGTGACCCTAGTCGGAAAGTGGTTTGGGACCACAAAACCGAGTCATAAAATAATTAACCGTCATACTTGATGCTTATTATATGTATATATGCATGTGTGAATATTTCATGTTTGAATTTTGTTAATTGAAAGTGAATTTTATTAAATAGGACTTATGTGTGACACTTTTGAAATGTGATAGGTTAATCTATAAGGATCTATTAATGCATGTTAGAAATGCTTGTACTTGCATGTCAAATTACCCAAAATGTTAGGTAGTGGCCGGCCATGCTAGGGGTTAAAACATATTATAAACATTTTGTGTTAAAATGTTGTGTGAGAAATAATAAAATACTAGTTAATGGGAGGAGAAACCAAAGTTGTCTCACCCTTGCTCCTCCATTGCCGTGACTTGAGGAGGAAGAAGAAAGTTTGGTTGCTTTAATTTTTGGCTTAGAAGATGGCTAGAAGGAGGAAAAACTATGATTTTAGCTAGTTAGGTAGCTGAAATTTCAAGTAACTCAGTAATCCATCGAAGAAGAAGAAGAGAATGCAACAAAAAGAAAAATGGAGACAGTTTGCATGTTGAAAGAAACTAAGGATTTAGCTTGTTTAAGAGTTGTATCCTAAGTTGGTAAGTTTTCTAAGCTCCCTCTATCTTTAACTTTGTTGTAAAGAAAATGATGATGGATTGTGGTTGGAAGGCATGAATGCGGGTTGTAGAAAAGAAAAGCTCTTTGATTAGTTGTAAAATTACTCTTGTCCAATTTTGTGCCTTCGTTATCTTGTCCAAAATTTGAACAAATTAATGCTTCTATTTTCATGCCGATTAGGGGTTGATAAATTGAGTTTAATAGCTAAAATATTATGTTATTCTTACTAAGTTTCAGTTTTTAGTAGTGACGTAACAATTTGACAATTAAATGCATAAATGATGCTAGAAGCTGCGACTTGAAAACAAATTTTTCCAGCATGTAAATGCTGATTTGAATGTCTTGTAATATGTGGAGGAATTGGTCTGCTGCATGTTTGAAATAAAAAAAACAATGGTTGTTGAATATTAGTTTTTGTTGCTAATCGAATGCGTTTAATTCATTGTTCAAGGGCTATAAATTGGTGTTAATTAAGCTATTCGGATGGTCTAATAAAACAACTGAATGTTAAATAATGCTTCTGTCAGATTGAAATTATACTAGAAGGTTGAACAATTGTTGTTCAAATGGAATTTTGGAGTGTTTAATGGACTCCATGTTGCTAAAATTTACATGAATAGAAATTTCTAAGCTTAAATTGTAAGAATTTGAGTTGTGTGGTTTAAATTGTCAAAGATGCATTTGGTAATTGATTATAATTTGTTAAAGGGTGTAAAGTATTGATAGTTCTAAATGGTACATAGTTAAATGAAGATGGAAGCTTGATAAACTTTTATTTAGAATGGAAGTAGGAGAAATGTGTATTCGGCCATGTTGTGATGAGTTGAATTTGAATGGTTGATGTCTTAGTTTATAAATGGTCATTAGATGAGTTTTAAACTTGTTAAAGTTTGATAATTTGGGGGTGTTAAGTTGGGGAAAACGTGTAATAAAAATGGGTTGATAATGTTTGTTTGTTAATTGATGTTTGCACTTTAAATAGTTGAAATAAAGGTTGCCGATTATGATTAAATGTTTAAATTGTAATGGTCATATATAGGTATATATATATATGCCTTATGTATGTACCATGTACACATAAGGACATTCGGCAATATGATTAAATTCATGTATAAGGAAGCATGATAAATTAAGTGACTCTTTACTTGTGAATGTGAATTAGATATAAATTAAATAAGCATGAAATCGAATCATGGCATGTTTTATTAAATATGATACATATTGAAATCTATTGTTTTAGATGTAGATTAAATGATATGTGATTGCCAAATGTGATTGTTAAGTGAATAATATTAGTTAAGTACTTAAGCAAATCTATTGTTTTACTTAAGCTTAAGAGCAAAGAGGATCAAAGTCGGATAGGGGAAAAGAGAAAGTAAACGAATTCTGTACAATGAGAAATTTGATTTGTAGTGAAGACTGGTCAGATTAGTCAAATAGTGAAACAGGGGAAACTTTAAGAAAAATCTGGTATTTATTGGCCAAACCTAAAATTCTGAAAATTTTATGGATGGAAGATATATGAGTCTATATTCAGGGAAAATTAACGGCAATTGTTTTTGAGTTTTGTAGCTCCAGTTATAAATAATTTAGTGACTATTGCTCAGGAAAACAGCTTGTAGTGAATATGTGATTTTGTTGTAAACATTGATGAAACTATTTGAGTTGCTTATAAGCTATTGCTGAAATTGATGTACAAGACAAATATATATATGTGTGGTAAAGCCGAATGGCTAGTGTGAAATATGTATGAGATATGTATATGTGGTAAAGCCGAATGGCTAGTGTGAAATATGTATGGGATATATATATGTGGTAAAGCCGAATGGCTAATGTGAAATATATATGAGATATATATATGTGGTAAAGCCGAATGGCTACTGTGAAATATATATGAGATATGTATATGTGGTAAAGCCGAATGGCTAGTGTGAAATATGTATGAGATATGTATATGTGGTAAAGCCGAATGGCTAGTGTGAAATATGTATGGGATATGTATATGTGGTAAAGCCGAATGGCTAATATGAAATATGTATGGGATATATATATGTGGTAAAGCCGAATGGCTAATGTGAAATATATATGAGATATATATATGTGGTAAAGCCGAATGGCTAATGTGAAATATATATGAGATATGTATATTTGGTAAAGCCGAATGGCTAATGTGAAATATGTAGGAGATGTGTCTATATTGTGGCCGAATGACCAAATGTGAAAGGTGTGTATTATTAGATATTTGATGAGGCAAATGAATTACAAATATGACAGTCGATGTGAATGTTGTAACATGTGATTAAATGTACATGAAACTTGGAAATATATTCCGGGTAAGACCCGATGACTACGTGTGGAGATTTTGTCCGGGTAAGACCCGATAACTACGTGTGGGGACTATTCGAGCTAAAGGTTTCGCTAAAGATTCGAGTAAAGCATAAGATTATACGACTTCACAGTAACAATTGGTAATAAATACGTTCAATGCGTTAAGTTGGTCAGGTATGTATTTTGAGATTATATTTAAGCTTGATTTGGACTAAATCACAAGGTCGTTATGTGATGTACATGTGAGTAAAGTAATAAGACTGTTCTATGATTATTGTGCATTTGGTCAATGTGGAAAGTTAGGTGAAAATATGTAATGTACCTATGTTTATAAGAGATCACTATCAAGTGAGAATTTATCTGCCTATTATATATGATGAGATGTGCATATTCGGTAAAGGGATGGTATGCCCGAAGGAAGAGTGAAATAAAAATACGAACAACTATGTTATAATTTGATTGTTATCTGTTGACACTGCTTAAAACTTACTAAGCACTGTAATGCTTACTCCGTTTACTTTGTTTCCTCTATTTTATAGATCTCATTTGGAAGCTACAGGCTCGGGGATCGTCAACAACTAGTCACACTATCACTATCCACTGTTTGGTACTGCTATGTTTTGGATTATCTTATGGCATGTATAGAATAGACTAGTAGTGGGAGGATATTTTGGTTAATGTATATAAGCTATGCGAATATGACATCTTACGAATGTTTACTTTTATAAGTTTTTTAAATTTTATCCCTGGTTGTGTCTAGCAATTATCCAATTGAATGATCTTTACTTCAAGAAAATGAAAAAATTTTTACTGTTTTGATATGAGTTTGAAGTGCGGTAATGCTCCTTTACCTATTCCGGCGACGGATACGGGATAGGGGTGTTACAAATTTTTTGAAAGAAATTTTGCTCTTTATGTTATAGTCGTTCTAAAGAAGCTTTTCTTTTAAATCATCTCCAAATATGTCTAAATTCTAAGATCTAAAGACGAATAATTATCCAGTTTTTGCCTTCTCATGTTATAAATTGATGAAATTTGTAAATATAAAGGGTTAAATTTGTTGAATTAATTATAATTAAAATTAAATTCATAAAATACATAAATAGTGAGGACTAAATGTGTAATTATATCAATTAGAAAGTGCAATTATATCAATTATGGAGAAATTGATAAATATTATGTTATAGTGCGCTCAATGCCGACTTCAATAATTCGCACAACCGCATCCATTTCCATAAAACACATTAATCTTATATAATAGCATGAGAGACTAAGCCAAATCTATCGTGATATGCGTATAGGGGTTCTTCTTAATTTTTCATGTCCAGAGGATCGGCTAAATTGAAGCTCTGATACCTCTAAGAGTCTTTTTATTTCACTAAAATGGCTTCAGAAAATGATTTATGGAAAAGGATTTATTTTTCAAAAGGTTAATATTTTTTGTGTTTGGATAAATCTATGTAAAATATTTTATATTGTTTGGCAAATTTTTAAAATATTTAATAAAAGCATTTTCAATTAAATAAACATCGTTTAAGATTTTCTTATCTTTTCATTATTTAATTGAGTTTATTTTAATAAATTATATTAATAGTTTATTATATGACTAAATATAAATAATTAAATATGTATGTTTAATAATATTGACACATATAATATTTTATATTAATATTTTAATAATTTCAAATATTTTTAAAAATAAGAATAAAAATTATTATCAATATAATAATATTAAACTTAATTTAAGTTAATTTTATATAAAATAAAATTACCTAGGAGCTCTTTTTCGGAAAATGACTTACGCTTTTCAAAAGGGTAAGTCATTTTATAGGAAAAAAGGACTTATTTTACATTGACCTGTAAATCATTTTCTGTTGACCAAGCTGTTTTTTGTGAAACAAACATAGGAAAATGCAGAAAACATTTTTCGTAAAACCTTTTATATGTAAACAAACAGACACTAAAATTGTAACATCTTTTACCTAATCCAATCAAAGGGTCCGGGTATCAAATGTTACAATCAACGTGAGTAACTTAACAAGACTTCTAGACTGACTTGTTTAAAATTTTTGACTCTATCAAATTACAAGATTTAGCTTCAGCTATAAATCACAACATTCGAAATTTAAAATTTTTGCAAATGCAATATTTACAATTCTGACTTAAGTTTAGATCACTGACAAATCCAATTTAATCCCCGAGGTGTAGCCTTTAGGGGTGCCCCTTTATTTGCATGATACGACTACCACGCCCTACGCACAAAAATGACGATGTCCAGTTTAGTCCTCTCCCACAACATCTACGATAATTTTAATCTTGCATTTAAGGCAGTATAATCATAAGTTCAGATGAACTTAGTGAGATTTTATAAAACAATGTAACAGCATTGTTTTGAAGTCTTCAAGAAGTAAAATTTAAAGTAGAGATTTCAAACTCTCTGTTTATCATTGGCCTTCCACAAATTTCACCAACGTGGTCAATGCCTTGATCCGCAACACACCGTTGGCGGACTTAATCTCTATCTTAGACATAAGTATGTTCTTTACAATAATGGTTCTTTATGGTATTAGCCTGATTGTGCCTCATCCCAGTTTTCTTTAAACCTTAACAAGCTTAACTTCCATAATTATCCATACACTTGGACATAATGTTCGTTGTTTACCACTGATCGCGTGGTTTCATGGTAGGTTTTAAATATTTATAATTAATCGTTCTTGAAACTAACTATTATCGTGATGTAGGCAAGCGTACCTATCAAACAGTAGTAAAGTTTTAGCAAGACCGGATTGTCGAACCCAAAAGAACTAAAAGTACTAGTAATGACTATCTTTTTGTTATCTAGCCTAGGAATAAAGAGGTTTTGTTTTAACTAACTAATTATCTAAACTAAGAACTTATAGAGAATAGAATTGGCGAATTGCTTTTGGGAAAATCGATTGAATTAAGACAATACCTAAGGAAAAATCCACCTAGACTGCAGTTGTTATTCTGACCCTGAATCGAACGATTTATTCATTTAACTTGTTCCGTAGAGATCCCTAAGTTATGTTATTATCCCTATTCAAGACTAATAACGTCTAATCCTTAGATTGAATAATTGAGACCTTTCTCTAATTAACACCCTAGGGTTGCATTAACTCGATTTATGGATCCCCTTATTAGGTTTCTCCCTAATCCGGCAAAATCTTGTCACCCTATGTTTAGGCGTGCAAACAACTCCGCTTATTTATGACAAATGTACTCTTAGACAGGGTCTATTCCTCATCTGAATAAGAGCTTATCTTGACTTAGTATCCTGGGATATCAAAACAAGAATTAAGAACACATAATTAAGAACAAGTTAAATATTTATCATACAATTCAGAAAATAATAACAAGATTCGTCTTAGGTTTCATTCCCCTTAGGTATTTAAGGGTTTTAGTTCATAACTAGATAAAAAAACATTTCAGAATAATAAAGAATACAAAACATAAAGAAAACCCAAAACTCCTAAAGGGGAAATTGAGGAGAGATCTTCAATCTTGATGATGAATCCGGCTTCTGAGATGGATCAATCGGCTTCCTTGGGGTAATTCCTTACTCCCTATTCTGTGTGTCCTCTTTCTTCCTCCTCTAGGGTGTATTTATAGGCTTTAGAATGCCTAAGAGCCCTTAAAAGTGGCCTTTTCCGAATTGGACTCAACTTGGGCTCAGTAGGAACACGCTCTTGTGACACTCCCATGTGCGATTATTTCAGGCCGTGTTTGAGCCTGTTAGAATGGCACGGGCGTGTTCTACCCGTGTGAGTCGTGCTTCAATTCTGCCAAATTGACACGACCGTGTGGGCTACCTGTGTAAGGAAGTCCAGGTCGTGTTGATTTCGTACTTTGGCCCATTTTTCCGTTTTTAGCCCGTTTCTCGTTCCTTTCGCTCTCCTAAGTATAAAACATGAAATTAAAGCATTAGGAGCATCAAATTCACTAATTCTAATGGGAAATCATCCATAAAATGCGTTTAACATGAAGTAAAAATATGTATAAATTACAGTTTATCAACCACTAGCTGTCTTCCACTTATGTTCTTTTTAAATTGGGATCCTTGCCTTAGTCCATTTATCCAATACTAGAATAAACTTAGGATTTTCCACCTCAACACTTTCTCCAGTCCAAACTCATAATAATAAACATGTTGATAAGCTAATTGAGCGAAAGCCTCATCATCCTAGTAGATCTGTACTTTACAATCTAATCCTATGCTACTAGTTCACCATGTTCACAATCTTCTAAAAATTTGGGTTTAATAGATAGTTCCTAATGATCCTTACCCTCTGCCACTTTTCGATGGATTATCTGCCCAAGGTAGCCCTTGGTAGAATTCTTCTTCTTTTATCCCCATGTGGTCTATCTGGCGTTACCTAATCTTAGTCAAACATTCTTCCTCTCTGTAAATTCCTAATAGACTCTACCAGTCAGACTGTTCGAGCGGTCATTATCTCTAAGCAAACCTCAACGGACTTATCCATCTTTGGTTGCCTTAGTGATCCCTCCTATTTCTTTCTGCATGGTTAAGAATCATATATTACGGTTTCCTTTTCATAATAGTTTGGCGTAATCCCGTATCAACAGGCTTAACTGCATTCACAAACATTTCTACTCACGTTTCTCATTTTCATAAATTGGTCGGTCCTTGGACTAACTCGTTTATTTGTGTTCTCAAACGTGTCATATTCATCCGATCACGCTACTCTCTGTGTGAGTCATACAAATATCTCTCTTACCTTGTCTTCCCAACTTCCTAGCTTAGTGTTTTGGTGGATTTTACCTAACGCCATAGCCCCATTAAGGTCTTACACAGTATGACCTCATGTTTAATGTCTTGGTATACCCCTTTTGTTGCCATAGCCGAGCTATGGTCTTACACAGTAGGAACCCATGTTTAACGTCCTGACAGACTCCCTTTATTGTCATAGTCGAGTTATGGTCTTATACAATATAACTTCTTTTGAGGTGTCGCCTAAAAACCTAATAATCATTTCCACGATGTTGGTCCGAAGGACCTTACTGTCGTCATGGTGTCGCTCTACAGAGTCGAAGGACCCTCATCACTATTTCACTCTAGTGAGCCAGTTGATAATCATCATCACGGTGTCGTTCCATAGAGTCGATAGACTGTCATCACGGTGTCACTCTAGCGAGTTAATCAATGGTATTCCATAGCCCAGCTATACTCCCTTGTATTCCCTTAACAATTTGCCCATTCCTCTAATTTTGCCAATTTTTCCTAACTTTTTCCACCCCGTTAAGGTAAATTACCTTTGTATTCCGTATATAATATAGTCATATATTTCATACAATCAAGGTAAGTTATATATCACACAAAGTACACTATATTTTCACCACCATGTAATATCCATTTAACATTCAATGATCATACTTACAATTACTTACATACTTGTATAAGATTATGCATTCATAGTATGCTCTTTCACCATTTGTACACGAAATAATAGACTCAAACAACCTAGAAGAGTCACAACACAAATCATTTAACAACAAAATCTCATCAACCACCTAAGACAGAGTACAAAAACTCACATAGCTTCCTTATCCTTGGCAGCTTAGCTTGTCCAAATGTCGAAGCCTCATGGTCCTGACAGCTAAATATGACAACTATTTATTGGTTAACTCAAAGGTATTCAAACCTTAAAACCCAGAATCTATAATTATACAAAAACTTTTTGAGAATTCTTACTTCTCTTTCCTCTAATCCATGAGTACAGGGAGGCTTAGGGCTTACCAGCTTATCGAATTCTTGACTTCCTAGACTTCGAACCCCATGTAGAGTTTTCTTAAACCTTATCTTCTTTTTTGAAGCACCCGAAGAAGAAATTGCTGACGAGAAAAAGATTACCAGCTAAATTTTAGAGAATTCTCTCCTCTCTACCTATTCATATATATAGCCAAGGTTGCACGGTCTCCTAGACTATTGTAGCCAATCACTGCTAATTATTTGGTCTTCCGCTATGGAACTAACCGATTTCATTCTAACCAAACCAGAATTGAGATCCAACTAATCATAATTCAGCCATTAAAATTTCTAAATTTCTCGCAGGAGCCCGACACTTTTCCAATCCATTCAATTTAATCCTAATTTTCCTTAAATTTTGGGCCAATAAAGATAATCAGGTGTTACATATATACACCACACATATTTCTATATCTAATTGCATATTTTAAGCCCCTATGTATGCCCGCTAGGGCGTTGTTAGGGGGTCAAAGTATAATTTTACCATTACTAATTTAATATTTGTAAATTATAATGGGGATAAAAAGAAAAAAATTTATTTTAGGGGTTACTCAGACCCCTACTGTCATGCCCCAAAAATTTTATATTTTGGTTTTATGAAATTAAGACACAACTGTGTGTTTATTTCAGTGGCTAAGTGTTCTGGGTGTGTGTGAGAAGTTTCAAGTTCAAGCCCTATCTTTGGCAAATTTTGAGTTTTTTCTGAATAAAGCTTTAACCTTGTTCAGTAGGCTTATGTGTAATTGTTTATAAACCATACCAGAATGGGCTTGCTGGTTTGGTGGTTAAGTGGAGTGTTGGATTGTTGGAGGTCCTGTGTTCGAGTTGTTGCGTGTACATTATTTTTGCTCGTGCGTCTCGAAGAGTTTGAGTTGGACTGAAAATCTGAGTAGTTAGATGTAGTAGGTTAGTGGAGTGATTTAGGGGATTGGATAGTTATCAAAATATTTGGGTATCCTCTCCTTCCCAAAAAGTCTTCTCTGCCGAATTTCCCTTCCCTTTTGCTGTCGAATTTCCTTCTTTTTTTTTCTTGATATCGGTTTCTTTTTCTGAAAGGTCCCTGCATTCCATTATTTTGATCATCTTTTCGCGTTTTTGGTAAGTATGATTAATATATTATTATTTTTTGAATGATGAGTTGTTGTTTATTGAGTTTCGATTGGTATCTAGAAGACAATCGGAGGACAAAAGATCTTTAATTGACTGTTTAAGTGTGCGGAATCCCTATTATGCGATAGGAGGTAATGTTGTCGTTAGTTTAGCATTCGGTTATCTTGTGCATTTTCGTTTGAGTATGACTATAAGTGACTAAATTGGTGAGTTGTTGACCAAATATAGGTTCTGGTGGTGTTGGATCTGCGTTGGCTACAAAATCGAAATAGGTGTGTACTCGAAAATGCAGAAAATAAGGGTTCAATGAAAGCCGAAAACCATTCTATTGATGCCACACGGCCGTGTGGTAGGCCGTGTGCCATAACACGGTTATGTAATCGACTAGGTCAGGCCATACGCACCAGACACAACAGTGTGATGGCCAGGCAGACCGTGTGTGACGCATGGGCTAGACTGAATTTGGGTCGTGTGGGCCCACATGGGTAGTCCAAATGAACGTATGAGATTCTGGGCTATGTAACAGCTCGATTTAGACCCTAATCGGAACGGTGGTTTCGGGACCACGAATCTGAGTTAAAAAAATATTTAAAAATTATTTTTAGTGTTTATTCCGTGTGAATTTATATCTGTGAAATTTTTGTGATTTAATTTTGTTATTTGAGTGCCCGATTTAATAAAAATGTTTAATTGCGTAAAATGAAAATTTGGTGGTTAAATATAAAAAGGGCCGAATTGATGTTGTCTTTGTTGCATGAGGTACTTATATTGTAATTAGGCCATGATTAAAATGGATGGACAATTGTGGTATTAAATAGCATGGTATTATATTAATTTCAAAATGGTAATTTTATAATATATTAATAATGTTATAATTATAAAAACATAAAATAAAGTTGCATGCATTCATTTTTTTCTTCAAAAGCGGAAAATACCAAAAGAAAAGAAAAAGGAAAAAGAAAACCACATTCAGCCATTAGCAAGCTTGATTTAAGGTGAGTATTAGCTTGGTTTTTTTATAATTTTTACGTTTTTGAGATCGTTGCTTCGAATACTATCCGACCCATGCTAGAATTTCTGATTTTGATGAATATTTTGAGTTATGCCATTGATGAATATTTGTGTTTTGTGATGTTTGATGATAAATTATGAAAGATATCTTTTGGATTAAAATGTTTCGTATTGGAATTTTTGGTGAATTTGAGTAATTAGGGCTAAATTGCAAAAATAATAAATTGAAGGACTAAAATATAAAATAAATGAAATATATGGACTAGTATGAATATAAGGAATATTCGGCCTAACTATGTTGTTGTGAGATTGTGCATATTTTGTGTTTTATGCAATATGGACTAAATTGTAAAAAATGTGAAATATCAGGGGTAAAAGTGTAATTTTCCCATTTGTGTGTTTTTGGATGAATTTGGTTGAATATTTGATTTAATAAGTTTAATTTATATTAATTTAGATCAAGAAAAGAGAAAATCAGATTTAGATCGGGGGAAAAATAATGTTGTCGACTAACCGATCTGTACCGGTTTTTCATCGTTCGAGGTAAGTCTTTAAGCAACTAAACATTGTTACTTTTAAATAAATTTGAGTTCTATATGGTGAAATGAATTATTTGAATATATATTTACGTAAGCCGAATGTAAATAAGCTTGGGAGCTATGTTAATGAATTTGTTACGACTGATTTATAACATTTGGAAGTCAGTATGAACTTTATGGAATATCTGGAATTTTCGATATAAGAATTGTTTATGAGACAGCTTTATATTATTGACATTCGGACTTTGAGCCTAGCAAGCCTTGTGCTGGTGAATTAAATCAGGCTTTATGCTTAGCAGGCTTATTTCCAGTGTATAAAATCAGACTTCGAGCCCAGCAGGCCTTGTGCCGGTGTGTGATACAAGCTTAGGCCTAGTAGGCTTTACGCCGGTGAATTATTATAAGTTTATACTTAAAAGACTTTATGTTGATGTGGAAATTGAATACATTAAATGAGCTAAAATGACCAAGTATGAGCTTAGCTTATTACTTAATTGAAACAAGTTAAGTAAGCTTCTTGATATCTATTATAAGATATGTAAGATATAAGTGAAGAATGTGAGTAGATATGAGAAGTATGTTTCGGCTATACATATACATATATATATATGAAATTGATTTTTTGATTCATGAGTATATAGATATTTGAATGTAAGCATACTTGGTATAATGTTATTTTGGGAATGAAAAGTTGAATGATATTATGCTAAATGTGATACATTAGCATTCGGCCAAGGTAACTTATTTGTGTAAAAGTATAAGTTATAAATAAATGAGATGATATGTTTGAGATTAAGTATAACAATAATGTTATAATTTGGCTTGTTTTAAATGCTTTGATTATTCTTTTGAATGGTTAAATTTGCTCATGACTTACTAAGCTAAATTAGCTTAATTTGTGTATTTATGTTTACCTCTGTTTTATAGATTTTGAATTCAAGTTACAAGCTTGGGGATCATCAGCAAAGTCTAACACATTGTCGATCGCCTTCGGTATTTTATAAACTAAAATTTTAAACTTATAGCATGTATAGGCTGGAACATGTTTTGAAACGATGAACTTTGGTTTTGTATAAAGCCATGTGAAAATGGCTTGGTATTTATCCTTAGTTTTGGTTTTATGTGTGCTTAGTTATTATGTTTAATGAGCTATGCATGAATGTGGTAAAAATTCATTTTAGTTAAAGTGCTAAGTACTATGGATGAGTGATGTTTTTGGTAAGTATTTTATGCATTGAAAATGGCTTTATTATTAGTTTTAAATTCGGTATTGGTTGGATTATAGTTAAATTTTATTTGGTTATCATGTTGTATATCATGGTTGAACATAATTTATGTTATATGAAAGTCTTGAGGATTGGTTGTTGATTTCGAATGTGGCATGAAGAAATTGGTTATGTTTTATGTTTATAAATACATATAAATATTTAATCTTGATTTGAGCTTACATTGGAAGTGTATCTGAGTATATGATGCATGTAAAAATGTTTTGCATTTTTGTTATATGTTTATATTAAGTGTTAAATAAGTTAAATTAGGCCATGTGAATGTTATGTAAAAAAAAAAAACTAAGACACATACATGGTACCATTTGGTGTACTTTTATCTTATATACTAAGACAATGATCTATGTTAGCCGAATGGACTAGAAATTAGAATGAGTTTGTTTTTAAATGAAAGCTCATTATATTTGGTGTTAATATACAAACTATACAAGTTTCATATAGATTAATATGTTGGTGTCGTGTGTATATATATATATATATATATATATATATATATAAAAGTTGATAATGTATATTTTATTTCAAATGGTCTATAATTTATGCATGTGCAGGACTTTTATAAAAATAGGTCTAGTATTCAATAATGAAATTATTGATGTGTTATATGTTTCGTATATGTATAAGTGATGGGTTATGTGTAATTTATATTATGCTATGAATGGCATATATTATGAGTTTCGTTAATTGATTAATTATAATAATTGATGTGATTAAAATTTTGAACTATATTATGTTATGCATATCTGTGTGAATTGTAATATGTTCGGTAATACCTCATAACCTTAATCCGGCGACGGATACAGGTTAGGGATGTTACAGGCTAGGCCGTGTGATCCGCACGACCAAAGCCAATTTGGGTCGTGTAGGCCCACACGGGCAGGCCATATGGGCGTGTAAGCCCATTTTTCTGAAATATTCCGTAAGGTTTGCACGGGTCACCCTAGTTGAATGTGGACCTACTGTAGGGTTGGTAAGCTTTACTTAGACCTCTAATTATGTGACCTGATTGTATGGTGTCTAACTGAGCATGATATTTGTACTGAACGGCATGTATGTTCTATTATTAGCATATTTGCATGACATTTATGGTATGTTGCATTGCATGGGGGTGGGTTGATGTTATTTGGAGGAAGTGTCTAAAAGGCTCTTAAGCCTGTTATCTGGCAACTCAGCTGCAATATTCTGTTTATGTGTCATATTTTGGTACATCATGGTTTGTAGGGATGGGTGGGTTGATTTAATCCCCACATGGTGTGTAGGGTTGGACGAAGATGGTGTGTAGAGGCTGGTGGGTAGGACTCTGATTTACTGTGTCTACATTCTGTATCTGATATGAGCCAAGACCCTAATATAATTCTGAAATCATATCTGAATGGGCTAAAGCCCAAATTGATTCTGTAATGGGTTCAGGCCCGGACTGTAAATAACTGTATTTTGATGTACAACTGTATGCATGACTTTTTGTGGGGATTACACACTGAGTTTGCGAAAACTCTCTCTTTTTGTTTAATCTGTGTAGGTAATCCCTAGACTTGACGAATCAATACGACGGAGGACTTGACGATGGCCACACATAAATTTTAGACTGTTTTCCGTAAATTTTCATATTTTATTACTTATTTGGGGGTTTGATGTAAATTTTGGACTGTTTGGTTTTAAATTTGGGACTTATTACTGTTTTTATGGATATTTAAACTGCAACTCAACAAACCACGGGTTTTCTCTAAAAACTAAGGTTTTCGTAAATAAAAATGGTTTTTCCTAAATTAGTTGGTTACAAAAGCTTCCACTTAAAAGATAAGTTTTGAGGCAAATCACCTAGAGCAAGTTTTTTCAAATTAAATAAAAGCTACTTAACTAGAACGGTTTTTAACTTGACAAGTTCGATTTCAAAATCCATTCCATGTGACTTCGCTAGACTCGGCCATAACGTCTAGGTCGGGTTTGGGGTGTTACACCTACCAACCCTCTTGCTTTGCCCCTAGTCGTTCTAATGTAAAATGGATGAACTATACATATACAATTATACACACTAGCATTGTATTGCAGTAGAGAAAGAAAAAAATGGTCTTTCCATTAAAAACTTTTTATCTATTTTTGCCCTTAATGGTGGGCTTGGTTGGGTTAAAAAGTGGATGAATGAGAGAAGGGAGTGGAAAAGTGGAAAGAAAATAAATTTTGAGTGTGCTTAACAGGGAAGAAAAGTGAGAGGAAAGAAAATAGGAAGGATGATCATTTTCTATTCTAATGCATAAAAATCCTTTGACATTGGAATTATGAGAAGAGAGAAAATGAGAGGTGTGCATGTTAGTACAAAATGATGCATTTTTCAAATATTTTATTTTTTTTCCTTTTGGCTTTACTTGGTAAAGTGAAAAGAAAATTAGAAGGATGAAAAACTGAAGGGATAGAAAACTAGATGGATAAAAAACATAAGTTTTCTTTTTATAGAGTGGAAAAAAAGTTGGAATGTTGGAAAACATTTGAAAAATGTATCATTTTGAACTAATATAGTTATCATTCCAATTTAGAAGTATTGGTTTTGTGCATTAAGATGGAAAATGATCATTTTTCTTTTTTCTTTTTTTTCCTTCTAACTTTTCTTCTCAACCTAGCACAACCGGAATTTATTTTCTCCCCACTTTTTCACTCTCTCCTTTCATCATTTTACTTTTTTACTCAACCAAGCACACCCTTCATTTTTCTACTTATCCAGCAATGGATGGAAAGAAAATTTCTTCTCTTTTCATTTTTTAATTCTTCCTATCAAGAATACCTATGAAAAAAAAATAAATATAATTTTCATTTTTCTATCCTTTCACGTTTTCATCTTTCCAATTTTCCTTTTACTCAATCAAACAAAGAATAAAAAATTAATTTCTATATTTTTATCAAACCTGTTACGTATTTCCCTAGTTTATATTTATTATTTTAGTCTTTAATCGATTAATCCCTAAATTGAATACCAATTTCTTCTCAGCTATATTAAAACTTGATAAGAACATTTAGTTGGTCTCATTTTTACTTGTGTTTCAGCATGTTTCTTCAACTTAGGCGCACACCAAATAAAAATGCTTTAATAAAAGAAAGATTGTTACTGGTGATGGTTGCACTCTACTGTACTGGTAGTTGGAGTGGACAAAATTATAAATATTAAAAATATTAAAATATATTAAAATTGATTGGTTAATCAATTTATTTTAACGATTAAAATTATCAATAATGAAAAATCGTTAATAGAGGATTTCATTGATTTTTTTATTAATGATAAAGGCTTAATTGAATACAAATTTAATACAGGGGCTTAATTTTTTTTCCTTTTTTAAGAGTTTCTTTTAACATGTAATCCTATATAGAAAATCATCAAATTAGATATGATATTGCTAGTGTCACGGACCTGGATCAAAGCCCGCGACAATTGCGTAAAGAGTGTCCCATAGAGGTCAATTGATGAAATGAGACTCATTTAATTCAATTGAATTGACTTGACTCATGGAACTCATGGAGAAGTCTATCTAATTGAAGTGTTGGTTACCTAATTAAACATTCCAGTAAAATTAGAGTTATCAAGGTAAATAGTGTAAATCCTAAAGGAATAAGATTATATAGAGTTTAAATCGCTTAGTATTATCAATTGTAGATAGACTCCAACCTTGACCGTCAATGTAACCCAACCAGTACTGTTAGTTTTAGGGGAGCTCAACTAAATAGAAGTATTTCTCCTCATTTGTAATAATTTCATTCGTAGTTGTAAATATATTTGAGAGCATTTACTCAAACACTTGGTGTGCATTACTTTCTCATTGACTTTTCTGCTCTACATTGTTCTTTTAGTTCGAGTTTGTTTCCACTATATTTCAGTGTCTTAGAGATCTTTTACGAAAATTCTCACTTTTATTTAGGCAGATTTGAAGCAAATAAATTGCAGGTCGCGCAGTTTGCAAAATTAAAGTTCTAGCCTTGTGACACTAGGAGATAGTTATAGTTGTGATAAGGAAGTAATCTCCTGAAGAAAATGATGGCTTCCTCCTTCCTAAAAATACTTTTTAAATCAAATCATTAGTCAAATTGATCAGACTGTTGGTTTGTCGATCTGATCGGTTTGACTACCAATTCAATCGACTTCCAATTTAATTGGTCCAAAAACACCTTCCAAATTAACATATTAATTGACTCTCAATTTAATCGATCTGATCCATCAATCTGATCTAAATCAAATAACATTGCTAAATGGTTTATATGTCTTAATCTCGCTTCATGACTTAGAAAACCTCGCAGACACAATTATCCCCCCATCAAATTAACTTCAATTACAAGCAACTCATATCATCAAAAGCTCTCTCTAACCGCATCCGGGCCTCGCATTTCCTGTGCCATAAGTTGTTTCTAATTACAGAAAATCAATTAGACAACCCTGATAAAATAATCGTGACCGTTGGATTTACACAAACATGATTGAGCTTGATCATCATCCTCCCCCCTCCCATTATCTGTTGTCAAAACTTGAGGATGAAGGAAAGCGTAGAAGGGTATCCTTGCTAATATAATTAAATCAAGAGGACATTTACGTCATTTTCTAATGGTGTGAATCCTGCATTGCCAAAATGCAATGCAAGCGCACTTATCTGTTTTCTGCTGGTACCACTGTTGGTGCATGCAAACAAGTATTGCAACTGTTATTTGTGAACTAGAAAATGAAATTTACAATTTAGATTAAATGACTTAAATGCCCTAACAATGATTTAAGATGATTGAAATCCAAGGGAAAAAGTAGGTAAAGAGTTGAAAATTCTAAAGTGAACAAGGGGTAATTCTATGATGTGCTTATTTAACGGTTTTGATTCCAGAATTCCTCTCTACAATTCACTGCCAGGCCACTTTTTTCCCTCCAATTCGATATTACGGTGTTTTTTTTTTTTTTACTTTTTTCTGCTTTCTCTAAATTCTTTTTTCAAGCTTCGGTATGCAAAACGACAATGTTTCAACCGCCTACGGTGACCTCGCAGCCGGAGAACTGAACCATCACCAGAATGGCGGAGTTTACGCTTCCTCCGCCGCCAACTCATCCGCCTCTCTCTTAGCTCTCCACCATCCCCGCATTCTCATGCAACAGCATCAAGATATGATCAACCGTCACAGCCTCTGCCTCTCGCGCTTCCGCGAAGCTGCAAAAGAAGCCGAATCACTCCGCCAAGAGAATACTTCTCTACGATCAGTCAACCGCGACCTCAACAAGCAACTCAACGCACTGATCCAAGCCTCTGTTCAGGATCACTTTGCATCCTCTGATTACAACACCGCGCCGTTTGATTTGGTGAACGCGTTGGAAGGACTTTGTTTCGGCGGCGGCGTAGGAGAGGAAGAAGTTTCTGATATGGAAGGTGAAGTGGATGTCGAGAGGGTTAAGTTGCCTAAGAGCATATCGATTAGATCTAACGAATATCAGAAGATGATGAGTAAAGCTGGAGCAGCGAGTCATCGTGGTAAAACTCGGGGACTAGCTCAGACTTCTAATGCTTCTCAACAGATCAGAAGAGCTGTGAGTATAATTTTGACTTACTTCTAATTCTTTCCCTTATTCTGTTCGGATAGCAAATTCGTAATTGCCAGTCTATTGTTCTACATTATGTACATATCGCCAGTTTATTTTCATTTTTAGAGTTATATTTATTTGCTTATTTCTAAAGCTATATGTCAGGCAAAGCTGGCATCAGAACAATATTCTCGCAGCCAAACGACGGAACGAGCACCATTAAGC
This sequence comes from Gossypium arboreum, assembly GCF_025698485.1. Lineage (NCBI taxonomy): Eukaryota > Viridiplantae > Streptophyta > Magnoliopsida > Malvales > Malvaceae > Gossypium > Gossypium arboreum. Next base: position 10,073,069 of record NC_069072.1, on the reverse strand, counting down.
ATTAATTACATTTTTTATTACGGTTTTATTTAGTGAATACCTTCTCTGACTTGGTAATGAAGCAATACAATAAACTTAATTATTTTAGACGCGACTGAGATGATGATATATATTTAGTTCAAATTTATTCTTGTTAGTGCCTTTTTAGCCTTTTGGGGGAGAAGTGAGGAGCCAGTTCAAGGGACTCTGAAATCATCCTTGTGTTTTATCTGTATAACATGAAAATTTGTTAGTTTAGAGTTAAGACTTTTGAAAGTTAAAACGATGGCGTTAGTAAGATTGTTAACAACCAGAGGTTTGCTTAGACGTGTAAGGTTTTGTTTGTATGGTGAACTGCCTTGTTACCACCAAAAGAATGTGAAATGAGAATATTAGTAATAGATTATTCATTTGTTTCTTGTTCTTAATTAAATTTTATTGAAATGAGAATATTAGTAATAGATTATTCATTTGTTTCTTGTTCTTAATTAAATTTTATAATAGATAGGGTGAATAATGTCTTTAGGCGAATGTAAAGCAGAAGGTGTACGTGCAAGGAGGGAAGGAGGAGGAAGAGCTACTTGAACTGGAAGTATACAACCAGGGCATGTTAAAGACTGAGCTCTGCAACAAATGGCAAGAGACTGGTGCCTGTCCATATGGTGACCACTGCCAGTTTGCTCACAGTGTCGAAGAGCTCCGCCCTGTAATACGCCACCCTCGATACAAGACTGAGGTCTGCAGGATGGTCCTTACTGGTGATGTCTGTTCCTATGGCCATCGATGCCACTTTCGTCACGCACTTACTGAACAGGAGAAGTCCGTTGGCCACCTAAAGCCCCAAACCAGGTAAACCTATTCGTTCAGGCGATTATCATATTGGTTGGTAGCTGTAGAGATGTTCATATAATTCTGAACCCCAGTTTTTTTTTTTTATATAAATAATGTGCTTAATCCAGTCAGTTTATAGGTATGATGAACATGTATTAAATTTCGAAATTGGAATCATAAAATCAAAGAAAAAGTTACTAAAGATGGAGATTAGTAGAGGCTTTGTGTTCCCCGATGGTGGGAGATTTGTTGAGGTGATATCAGATATGCACTTTTTTCTTTTTACTTCTCTTTAATATGTTTGTTTCGTCAAGTAGCATGAGTACTTACGGGAATGTTTGGTGCGCTTAAGCCAAGCAACAATCCGACAACAACTAAAAAACATAACCATTAATGGTAATTATGTTCTTAGATTCTGGCAAGGTAAGCAACTTCCGTGAAGTCAATATTGATGTCATTAGCCATTTGAAACTCCTCCTGGATGAGCTTTTTGTTGTATACTTAAACTTATGGCATACTCATTGTCGTTTTTAAGTTGTATCTTATTAGTATTATTATAAGTACGGAGTAATGAAAATTTTGAATTAAAAACCTCATCTTATTTTGGTAAATGCTGACTGCTAGCTATATGAAGATAGAAACAGGTTCCTATGTTTTAACACTATACTCTTTAACAAGGAAATATTAAAGATTTTAGGTTTTACATCTGAAGATTCTGAACATATAGCAAATTTTAAGTATATCTATGGAACAAAACTGATTACGATTGAAGAAACTAAAAGTTATGGGTTCACATTTATACGTATAATTAATGAAACTAGTTAATATGGTACGAGGGAATCTAATTCTGCTCTTATAAAATTTTACAGCAGACTGTTAGCTGTTGGCTCCTTCTAAATCCCACACTGAATGAGAGCAAATGTTTGCCGCCTCATCTCCAATATATAGAAAGGCATACATGAATATAAGATTACATTTGATGATATAAGATTTTATTATTTGATTAATAGAATATAAAATTATGTAAAAGTATAACCTATTTGATTGTTTTTTAATATTATTTAATCATGATAACTATTGTTTTATTAAACTTTATATATTAATAAATAATTTTATACATGTACGAACAATTATAATTTATAAATTCTAATTATAATGATAATTAATAAATAAATACTTAGAGTGAATATGATAATTATAATTTTAAAGTTGACATCTACTATTTCACTGTTAAGAAAAAGAGATATTTTGTTTTCACTTGGACTTAAATTTTATTAGGAAAAAAAAGACGAAATTGATTAAAATTATAAAAATAAATGGTGAATTAATTCAAAATTTAATATTACGCGCATAAGTTAAGATAATCTAAGGAATGAGTGTATTGAGATTGAACCAAATATTTCAAAATCTTGATATTATTTGAGAATGTGAAGTTATAAGGTGATCAAAATATGAAGAATTCAAACAATGTAATCTTATTCCACAATGTGAGATTACGTGTTGTGCTATATTCGGCCAACCAAACACACCATTAATTTAAAATCTAATTTAATTTTGTTTTAAAAAAAGTTTTAATTACTAAAAACCCCTTCAAAGATAATTTAACAAAAATTCAATTGAGCCCTTGGATTGTGGTTTTTTGACGAAGTCCCGTCGAATTGTTAAGTTCTAATGTGGCATGATGGTTGATATAGAAAAATGATAATGTGGTGATTGACATGACATTTGACGTGAAAAAAATGTTGATATGAAAAGCTTAATTGATCTTTTATTATTTATACGGACTTAATTGATTTTTAATTATTTAATTCAAAATATCAAAATATTATAAATTTTGGAAAAATAAAATAATAGGAAAATTATAAATATTATAAAAATATAGAATATTATTAATATGTTATGAAAAATATAATAATATATAAATTTAGAAATTATAGAAAACAATTTAAAATGTAAAAAATTATAGAAATATATATAAATTTATAAAATTCTTATGAAAAGTTATAAAACTTATTAAAAGTACTTAAAAGTTATATAAATTATAAATATATATATATAAGAAATATATAGAAAAATTTTGTTATTTGAAATGCTTGGATTTGGTTTTGACGAGTGGTTGAAATATAATGATGTGATTATACTTGTATGGGTGTTAAGTAAGAGGTTGATAGACAATAAATTTAATGTTTAATGAGTAATGGTTTTGATTAGCGAGAGATGGTACAAGAAAAGTTGATAATGATGAATTGAGATATGATGCAAAGTAGTGTGAGAGAGAAACAAAAATGAATAATATTTTTATTAATTTTTAAAATTATTAAAATTATTAAAATATTATAAAAGTTATATAAGTTATTAAAATGATTATTCATTTTAGTATTTTTTATCCTTTTTTAGAATTCTTTTAGAATTTTTATAATATCTCAAAACTAATTAAGCACTATTAAAATAATTTAAAAAATCAATCAAACCATAGTAAAATAATTTAAAATGAATTAAACCATTGTACTTTTTCTAAAGTTCTGTGGAGAGTTTCCATCCCTCAACTACAACCCGTCGATGGCTGGTTCTTTCTAGTTTTTTTTTTTTTTTTTGGTGGCTCAAGATTAACACCTTTCCCAGGTTCGCTCTTTTGCATCTTCTAATTTGGCAGCATGGATACGCTATTTTTTTATGGAAAATATATGGGGAATAAAAGTCTCTCCAATCTAGGTAGAGAATGATGCTTGGAACGATTATATATTCGAAGTTTCTGGAAATCTGCAAAACAATGGATACTTCAGGGAATTTGACTTGAAATGGCCCCAAATGGAATCCTCCACTCCTTGGATCAATCAAGATAAATATGGATGCAGCTTGTGACAAACAAAGCCAAATAGCAAGATTTGTAGCTATGGCTCATGACTGCAATGAAAGTTGCCTCACCAGTTTTAGAGGAGGCGCTGTTGAGGGTGGTATGAGCAATGGCCACTACAATAATCATTGCAGGTTGGCAATTTTTTTGGAACAAAATTGTTGAGCTGTAATGGCTGTTGATATCTTGATAATTCATTTTTCAACATCATTCCATTTAAAACACTATATTTTGAAGATTAGATCATATCAGATTAAGAAATCTAATCTCCGTAAATAAGAAGATTGGACCGAGATATTTTGAACACTTATCTCTTACATCTCCACATTATCCCGGACTCTATTATTATATTTTATATGTTATTTTAATTGCATTTTTATAGGGGAGATTAATTATAATTTACCTAGTATGTTAGCAAGATGAAATCATTATATCTTGAAGAGATTTGTATAAGTTTCGACACTTATCTGTTTATTAAAGAACTACTAATTACGAGTGAAAACAAGTGTAATCCTTATTTTTTAGCCTTAAGTTTTCAAGAGAAAAACTTATAGATCTTTAAGTATAAAGGTAAAATTACTAAAACGAGGTGTGTTAAGATATAAATTACTTATTGTATGAATTTAGTAGATGAACTACCTCTTTAAGAAAGACCTTACAGGCATAAAAAAATTTAAATTGGGTCAGCTATTTCATTTTTATTTATCGTAGTTACACTCTCGACGTTCACTAGCTGTGCCACTGCTTATATCATTGCTCCCTTGTTCTTGCAATTATCGTTTTATCTCTTTAAAGGCAATGGTAGTTTGATTGGCAACAAGGTTGGAGTGACATTATCACTGAATATGTTAAGTACTCTACCATTATCAATTGTTTCCTGGGAAAGGAAATTGCAGGAGGGGAGTTTGCTATTGTTTCTAAAGAGTCCCTTTCGTTTTTTTAATGAGAATTTTTGGGTGTCTTTTTCATATGTTCTGCGAGCTTGTAAATGGACAGTCGACTGGGTTGCAAGAAAAACAAAGATGTGGGATTATGCCCATGTGATTGGTTTTACATTTTGCCTAGGGATGTAATGTTTCTGTTTTTTCGATGAAATGAAGAACTTTTAACCCAAAAACAAAAATAATTTATCTCAAAACATATAATAATAAATAGGAATAAATATTAAAATTATACATAAATTTTGATCTAATATGTAATTTAATATATAAATTTTAATTAAATTATGATTTTAATTCAATTATACGTGTTTAAATAAATGAATATATCAATTATTTATATATGTAATATGTAAATACAAAATAGTATTATATCAAAAAGATATAAATAGTTTATGAAAATTAAATAAAATTAAAATATCATTTAAAAATTATACAAAATTAAATTTAATGTATAACAATACACACTAAATCAAAATTCATAAATAATTTTGAAATTTAACCCTAACAAATACTACAAATTTTAAAATTTAAAAATATTGAAAGTGGTTAGCAAGTCGTGATTGTAACTTTAGCCAAATTACTTAAAAACAAAACTCATGACCCTTTTTTTTTATTATTGAATTGATTTTGAGTGTCAGAAGCTGACTTGGCAAAAAGTGTGTTTCGTGAAGGTGTTTTTAACAATTTAGCTTTTTTTATTTGTTGGTTAAATGCTTGCACTTTTTACTCTTGGGTTCTAAGTTTGAATCTCCTCCCATGTTTGTTTTTTTCTTCTTCTTTTTTTTTAAAATAAATGATTCAAGCTTTTGTTCTTAATGTTAATCAATGTTTTAATTTATAAATATGTTATTTTAAATTTTAATTAAAAACATGTTTTTAAGTTTTAATTAAAAACTTCTTTATTTATATAGACAAAATAATAAATGCGTAAGTAAATAATGAAAATAAATTATATAACATTATATTAAATATATTTTATGTTTTAAAAATTAAAGACATGTTTATTAATTAATAATTTGAGAATAGCATGCTTAATAATTAAAAACATTAATTAAATTTTTAAAAAATTGTCATTAGAAAAAAATATGGGAGGAGATTCGAACCTAAAATTTTTTATGTACGGTTTTTATCACGTGAGCTTCTAACTCTAAAAACAGTTTATTTTCTTAAATAATGTAAAAGATTCCTAAATCTTTAAAGTTTTTAAAAAAGTAGCATTTTTCACTAATTTTGCCACGCTCATCTGTTACCAATTACAGCCGGTCCCGCACTCGATAGTTTTATGTTTTGAGGGTTATACATAAGAACTAGGGCTTTCGTCAGCGTACAAAGGAAAAGCATAGGCGATTGGTATGAGCACCTATTTATAAGGTAGCTTAAAATGCCTAGGAGGCTCCCTGAAGAAAGGGAAAACAAAGGCTTAGGCCGGTGAAGGTGGAAACGGAGAGAGAGTTTCTGGAAATTTTTGGAAGTGGGGTGCGAGGAAAGATCATTTCTCTTCTCTTTTTTATATGTACACACACACACACACACAAAGAGATCAAACCAGATCTTTCCTATGCCCCCCATTCCACTGATTTCTAGTTCTTCTTCTCCATTTTCTTTCTTCTTTCTTTCATTTCATGCCTGCACCTTCGCTTGGTAAGTTCAATTGGAAAATCTTATCTATTCTTCTCGTTCTTCGTTTCTATATGTAAACAGATCTGTTTGTTGCTCTTTCAGCACACACTTGTTATATTTTGTTTTTTTTTCCTTTCTCTGATCTTTAATGTAAATATAAGTCATCTTCCATGGATTTCCTGTGAGTACAGTTGAGAAATCGTTATTGTGACACGGAGATGATATGCAGATGTATTTTATCCTTGATTTCAGATTCACTCTCCCCTTTTGAAGATCGATTAATTCATGATTTTTGTTAGAAGACGAAATTTTGTCAAGATAGTTGAGTATGGTTTAAGAATCTTTTTGATATCTGAAATTTTAAGCTAATTATAGTAACAAATTTGTCTGGGAACGGTGGAAGCTTTGGATCTGTCGTTGCTACACAGTATTCCTTTGTTTCACTATTTGACAGAGTGTGCTCTTATATAACTATACCACAAGCTATAATCAAAATTAACAGCTTTCCCTTGTTCCCAAACGAGAAATGGCAGGAGTTGCAACCATAGTTCTTGATAACGAAAGTTACTAGTAAGAATTGAATCTATTGTAGTGGCTGAAGCCTTAGCCAAGGATTTTCTGTTCTGGGCGACCTCTGCTAAAAGGGTTATCTTTTGTTTTATGTGTTGATGCTTCTTTTGTCCACTGATAAAACGAGTGTTGCTGTTGATTGGGTCACTGGATGCACTAGGATAAGATGGATGATGGTTACTTCTAAATCAATGGATTTTTTTTTTTTAAATTTTGATCGGGAAAAACACAGTTTCTAGTAGTGTAAATATTTCACTACCTTCGTTTCTTTACTCCACTCCAATATTTTTTTCAATTTAGGGCTACTTGAGACTGCTGACGGGGTTGAGAATGCTTATTGCCGATGGGTTCAAAAAACTGAGAAAGCTGTCAAAAGTTAAAATGTTGATTTTAAAATAAATTTAGAGAATAATTAATTATTCTAATATAATTATATGTAAAATATATTTTTAAATACTTTTTTAATAATTAATAAGTAACTTGTAAGTTTAATTGCACATGAAATATTTTAAAATTTAAATACAATAATAAATAATATTTAAATAATTTAATATAATATTACATGAGATATAATTTAATCTAAAATTTTAAATATAATTTAAATAGTTAATACAAATAAAGATATTTTGATAATTTGTACTCCAAACCCAAAAACTAAAAATATTTACGGCACTTTTGGTTCATTGGAATTGAATAGTAATGAAATAGAATTATAATTAGTAATTTAATTATTTGGTTAAATGGAATGATATAGAAGTATTAAAGATTATTCTTGTATTTAGTTGAATGGAATAGATGTTGTAATAGCATAAGGAAAAAAATTGAAATGACCAAAGTACCCTTAATAAAATATTTTTAAAGTAGATGATTATTGTTATTAAATTTTAATAGAATTATTATTAAACATATTTTAATATAATTTAATATAAAATGATTATATTAAAATATTTCATATATTTTATTTTTATATATTCTGAGTCTAAGTTTTATAGGATTAATTTGAAAATTAATTTTATTTTATTATTCAATGTTACATGAAATAGTCATTCTTTAATGATATCAAAGAATAACTATTATGAGAAGATAAATAATTGAGAAATAATGATAATTCTATTGAATAAGTATTATATTTAATTAAATAAAAGAATAATTTACCATTGAATGAAAAGGTGTTAAACTCTTAACTTTTGCGTTTAGTTGAAATGTTTTTTTTTTTAGCACTTTTAACCTCAAAAATCACTTTTCCACTACCAAACATATTGCCAAACTGGGCCCTAATAAATGAGTTCAAAATGAATTCTACACATACTTTATATTAATAAATGAGAAAGTAGTAGACTAAATCTTTATTCAAATTAAATATTAAAATATTTTATACTCTTAATTTATTTTAAATTTAATTTCAATATTGTGCATTAAAAGTCTTTATAACAAGTCAATACTTGAATTTAACAAGAATTTTACTAATATTGGTAATTTTAAAATTTATGTCAACCTTTTATTAGAATAGAATAATGAATTAACTAATCATGTTAGTTTATGACAAATTTAAAGTATGGAGAATAAATTTCAATATAGTGATTAAAATTGAAAATTGATCATTAGTATATAATCTCATAAAAAGAGAGTAAAAACTATATATTTAAATGTGTGTCAATATTTTAATCAGAATGAAATATTTAAGGTCCTACATAAAATTTAAAATATTAAATTACGTTAAAATTAAAATTTAGAGATTAAGTTTTAAATTTAAACATAATATAGTAAACCAAACAATCGATTTAAAACCTTTCAAAACTTGAAAAACCAAGATGGAAGAAACATATCTGAAAGGTTGAGAGAAAAGAAACCCCAGGAGCATAAGCATAAATCGGTCTCACATCTCTGCCAAGCAAGACAATGAGATTATCAAGTTTCCATCATGGAATTTTGATGATTGAGATGAGCCATGTCTAAAGCCAAGTGTTGGAGCAAGCATGCAAGCATTACTTCTATTCAATATTTCATCATTTACTGTTTACTTTATTTTATTCGTGCTCATAAATTAATTTTAAATGACAACTTATTTAAAAGAGAAATCTAATTTTACGTTAATGATGTAGTTAGTCTTGAGAAAAACAACCAAATAAGAATCACATTGCACTAAGTAAAAGTTGGACAAACTATTAAACTACTTAGGGCGTTGGGGAAAGTAATAACAATGTCACTGGAACTATTAAATCTAGAGATGTATTCAGAGTCATTAATCCAAGATTATGTTGGTCATAAATTAAAGGACATCCTTACCACTACCATAGTGATTTGGTGTATTTTGTTCAATTGTTATTTGGATATTTACTTGCGTTGATATCTTTATTATTTTATTGTCTTTTTATTTATATTAATAACTTAGTTAATTAGTAATTTGAGTAAATAGATGAAATCATTTGCATACATTTTTCTATGGGTTTGACCAGTAGAATACTTGTAGTTATCAAGAGGAACTCATCCATTGGATATGTCTTTTTAATGTGGCCTAGCGAGTTGGGTCAATTCGAGACATAAAGAAGTGGTTTTTTAAAGGCAAAACCATGATGATGATTTTCTATCTCCAAAGTGTTTGTTAAAAAATGTTTATTATTTTTTTTTTTAAATCGAGTTGGTTTGTGATATTTAAAGTAATAAATTTTTATTAAAAAGTATTTGTGCTTTATGAGAGATGGATTTGAATTGTTCTTGGATTTCAATCAAAGAGCTTTTTCCATTGTCCTCGTACCTTGAATTGGATCAACTTTGGGCTTGAGCAACATGAATCAAACATAAAACAAGAAGTGAGAAAACAACTTCTCTATAAAACGAAAAAGTTTATTATTCTGAAAAGTAGAATTTATGTTTAGGAATAAATTCTTCATATTTTTCGACAGAATAACAATATATGAATGAAGTATATTTTCCTTTACCAAATGTATCTATTTAGAGATAAAGATAAGAGAATCTTGGTTAAATAAGAATAACACAAATAATATTCATTTAATAGAAAACACTACCCTAGTTCAACTAAGGAGAGGGAGTGGCACACTCTAGATAGTAACATTAGGGTTGCCACTCTTCGCATGTAATTGGAGGGGATTTGGGCCTCTCTTTTATTAAATTCAATTATATATGCTTCCTAAATTATATTTGATTTTTATATTCAATGAATTCATAATGATTGATTAATTTAATTTAATTTTCGAATTCCAATTATGTGATTATAATTAATTAAATAATAATTTAAAAATCTTAAATTAATTCTCAAGTCATTTTCACCAAGTAAGAAAACATAGTCTTTTATTGAATACGAAGAAAACATAGTCTTTTATTAAATACGACTTATTTCTCTAACTTCATTATTTTCATTCATTTGATTCTTCACGCAATTCATTTATGATTTCAACGAGCTAGTGAAGGGACCAACCGAACATATATAATTAAGACACAAATAATTTATAATTAAGTTCATTTTATAATCCATGTTCTAAATTCATAATTGTGGTTTCTAATAATATCATCTCAAAAATTAAAACTCACCTATATATATTCTCTTTTATCTATAGTATTAGATAATTTGTGATTTAAACAAAATGATTATATAATTATATTTTATTTTTAAGATTACTTTTTTTTTTTTTAATTTTGTTATTTGTTTGCCTTCAAACGATTTAGAAATACGAGAAAAGGAATCACTTTAATTGCAAGGCGGACCAGTTTGTCTGTTCTAAAACCTCGGGAGTTGTGTAATTTACGTATCTTATTAATATCTTTATTCTAAAAACATTTACGCCATTAATTTGTTGGGTAAACTATAGAATTGATTATCCAATTTTCATAAATTTTATTTGGACACAAAATTTTAAAAATTGTAAAAGAACATTTCCATTATAAATCATTTTCATTTTGATCGCCTACAATTAATTTGGGGTTAAACAGTATTATTGTATATTCATTTTAATCACTCAATTTTAGTAAGTTTTCATAACTTTTATATGAAATTGAGTTATTCAATTGCAGAGATAAAATCCAAATTTTTCCATATAATTTAATTTCTTGTACAAACATCAATTTCTCATATAAAAATACAAGTTTTTTACTGAAAAACTAAATTATTTTGGAAAAATATAGGAAATTAAAAGATAAAATGTTTTTTTAAAGGATCAAAAGTTTTTCGTATAAAACTCAGACAATTTTCTTTTAAACCCCAAAATTAAAAACTTAAAATTAATTCTTAAAAAGAAAAGAAAGGAAAATAAACAGATAAAATGAATTTTTTATATAAAACTCAAGTTTTTCTTTATAAAAGCGAGGTTATTAAAGGAAATTAAAGAGATAAAATGAATAATAAAAAATTAAAATTTATTAAAATTGAGTGAGTAAAATAAGTGTATAATAGTATTATCTAACCCCAAATTAACTACGAAAAACCAAAATGAAAATGATTTATAACGGTGGTGCCCTTTTTGCAATTTTTGTTACTTTCAATGTCAAAAATAAAAAAAAACTGTGAAAATTAAATGATAATGATTCACTCTAATTTAATATTGTTAAATAAAGGCGAAAAAGAAAAGCAAAGTGGGGTGGTGGGTGAGTTAATGGTCTTTTACGTTGAAAGCTTTTCTCGCATTCAAAACTTAAGCTGCAAACAACCCTGCAGTACCCTTCTTTTTCACTTTCATTTGCTTTTTCCACGTGACTTCAACCCAACGCGGTTTCTACGCAAAAAGAAAGACAACCAATGTCTTTGCTTTTCTCCTCTTCTCGCTCGTTTTCGTCTCTCCCTTTATATATTCAGTGCCAAAGCCCTTGCTCACCAATCCGATGTGAGAGAGAGGGGTAGAGACGTGTGATGGAAGTTTTTGGAGATGGGTGGGTTGGCAAAACGCTCCCTTCCTCTTTCCCATATATTGTATTTGTAATAATATATGCAATGAAGTTGATTTTGCCAGCTCCGCCCATTCCAAACATTTGCGCTGCTTCTCTCTGTCCCTTGTGTCTCTCATCCAATAAATACTTGGGGTTGAGTGAATAAAAAGCAGGAAGAGGGAAAGGGAGACAGTGGTGTTGGGAGTAATAGGTATGGGGGGTATGGGCAGGTTTGTGTTTTTTCAAGGCACAATTCTTCCCAACACCTCCCATACCCTTCATTTCCAACCGTTGCTCCCCTTCCCTACCCTTTTTCAGGTTTGCTTTTCCTTTTACTCTCAATATTTACATCTTTAGTTATTTTGATATATATATTTTTATCTTTTAAGCTAAATTTGTCCAAAATATTTTCAAAAAAAATTGTTTTTCTTATAAAACTGTTGACTAAAAATTAATTTAATTAATTTTTATAACGATACTACATAATAATTCATGTATATTTTTATATTGACATAACACATTAACAAATAATCTTAAAAATATAATAAATTATAAATTATAAAAAAAGAGTTTATAAAAATTCAAAAAATTAGCAAGAATAATTACATGTTGGATTGTCATTTAAGATGCATGTTTAGAAATTTAATATTTTAGTTAATATTTTTATTAAATAAAATAATAATTTAATTCTTTTATAAGGTTAATGGTTAAATTTTTTTAAAAAAATAAGGGTTAAATTTACCCAAAAAATAAACCATATTATTTGCTGAAAGCTTTTTATTTTTGCTCTTTTTTTATATGTAATTTATTTGAGGTGTATTAATTCTTGGACAGAGATGTCTCCATCAATCGCAAGGTATGTAATATTGGGTGTTTATTATTTTGTCACTGTGTTCTCAAAGAAATCGACCGCTATAGATGCTTTCCATAAATAAATAAAAAGAGCTACTGATGCCATATGCGATATGCCGTATGTGATATCTTTGACGATAGGATAGATCATAGAACTAGGATGCTTGTTAGTTAAATAATATCAATGGACATAAATTAGTATTGAGGATGAGTTTTTAAAACTCGAATCGAGTTAAAAAATTTTGAGTTAGTTGAGTTTAATAAATTTTATTTTAGTAATTGAACTAATTTAAAATTTTTCGAATTAAAGTCAAAAAATTTTGAGTTGAGTCGAGTCAAATTAACGAATTTTATTATTTATATTTAATGTTCTGTTTACATGGACCGATTATTTTATTAGTAGACAAAATACAAGTTTTTAAATTAAATTTGAGAAAAGGAAAAAATGAGAGTGGGGCAATTTGAAAAAAAAAGTAAGACTAATGTGTAAATATTTATTAAAATAACGTAGTTTTGTCTTTTAACTTTAAAAAAGGTAAACATTTATTAAAACGATGTAGTTTTACATTTTCTTATTTAGGTTTTCGGATAACTTGAATTAGGAGTGAGTGTTCGATCGATTTGAGTGAAACTGTTCGAGTTAAATTAGATAAATTAATAATGTTAAATTAAAATCTTGTACAATATAATTATTTCCATGTTAGAACATATAAATTTGAAACAATATATATTTGAAAAAAATTTAAAGCGAAATAATAAAAAATAAGATATTTTAGTATGATAAACTTAAATCATTAATCACTTATTTAAATTTTAAAATTATTATTTTATAAAATTTTATATATTTTTAGATTTTTTAAATACAAATTTTAGAATTTTTATAAATATTTTGAATTTTAAAATTTATTTTTAAAATTTGAAAATTACTTTAATTTTTTTTAAATTTTGTTAAGAAAGAGACCAATTTACTCATTTTCAAAATTAGTAGGGACCAAAATGGTATTTATATTAATTTGTTATTTGAATTATTCGAGTTATGCGACTTCTAAAAATTCAACTCGACTCGAACTTGAAATCTAAAATTTCTTATTCGAGTTGACTTGAATAATTCGAATAACTATATTCGATTGACTCAAAATTTAAATTTTTTTTTATTTTTTCTAATCAAATTGAATTTTGCTCACCACTAAATTAGAACTGTTGTAAAATTAACTTTAACAAATTGCGGTAGAAAATGGAAGCGGATTTTTTTCCATGAATATAAGATTAAATTCAAATTTTAGGGCATTTTTAGATGGATGAGCGTCTATCTACAGTTAGTGTAAAAATAACGGGCGGTGAGATTAGATATTTTAGTGATACTGTAATGTAAAATAAAAAAACTAAACGTACCGCACTAAAGGTAAACACCTATCTGAAGGGGCCTATCCAAACAGCTCTAAATGATACTATTGTGAGATTGAAAAAATTTAAAGGAAAATAATTGAAATGCAGTCTGATTATTGTTAAGAGTGTTTTATTTGAATATCTTCTTCTATTCAAATAAAATTGATTTCAAAATGTAAAATGAATGAGAATATATTTGGTTATAAAAAAGTTGTTAGATTAATATTTTATTTTGAAAAATTAAGTTTCGTTTGGTTTTAAGAAATAAAAGTCATTTTCATTTTTTTACAAAATGAAAAATATCGAAAGAAATGTATTTGGTTGAAAATTTTAAAATAATTTTTGAAATATGAGAATATGTGAAAATTTTAGAAATGTGAAAATTTGTTTTCACTAAATTACTTGGTTTTGTATTTTAAATACATTGATACTATATCAGACTTTTATAAGTGCAAAATAAAATTTTCAAACTGTTTTCAAATATTAAATTTGATATTTAGTTTATTTAAAACTTTTTTATTTATATTTAACAAATGTGTTTTTCATTTTTTAAAGGATAAAGTACAAGAATAGTCATTACCTAAGTGGTTCGTTCTATTTTGAACCTTCAACTATAATTTTTTTATTTAATTACTTAATTTTTGAAATTTAATATTTTAGTCACTCTTATTGTTAATTTAGTTGTTCAATATTTACACAATTTATCAATTTGATCCCAAATCTAAAAATCAAACAAATTTAACTTTCAATGCTTACAAAATTTTATAAAATATATTAAAATAATTTTATATTTGCTTTTAAAAATTTTAAAATTTATATTTGCTTTTTTTTATAACTTATATTTACTTTTCTCATAAACAATGCTTATTTTCTCATCAACCAAACATATGAAAAACCTAAAATTAAAGTTATTTTTTATTTAATCTCTTTTGATTTACTCCCCTTTTTACTTTGTTGTATTATTTGTCTCAAATGTCTAATTAAAACCCAAAAAGATGCTTAAGATTAACAAATTTATAAACCCAAAAAAATGGTTAGGTTGACGACATCAACACTAATGGCCTTATTCTTTGCTACAGATATAGTACCGGTTTAAGACTTTAGTGCTCTCGTGCCTTTATCATTTCTAGCTCAAACATTGGAGAGAGATTGCAAGTCAAGGTTATAGCATTTGATATTTCAAACTTCTTCAATTAAATGAAAGAAAGAACAAAGTGAAAGATAATCTGGAAAGTCATTTTGGGTACAAATCTTAAAAATATTTTTAGATTTACTTTTTAAAATTTTAAAATTACATTTATTTTTTAAAAAATTTTAAGATTCTTTAAATTTTTATAATTTTATAATTAGGAATAAAGTGACAAATCTTGTAAACATTAAGAGCTAAATTTGTTGAATTTTTAGATTTAAGATTAAATTGATTGTATATGAAAATATTAGAGGAAAAATTTATTATTAGGCTAATAAAACAAAGCTCACGTTGGAATTATGTTAGATAACTAATGGAAGAATGACTAAAATATTTAAATTTGAAAAGTTGCGTGACTAAAACAAAATAATAATAATAATAATAATAATTGAGTGACCAAAATAGAATGAATTAAATAATTGGATGACTATTCTTATACTTTATCATATGGAGGCGATGGTTGAACTGTCATTTTTGTCACTTCTTATGTCATGGGTGAAGAGGTTGAGATCTTTATCTTTTCCCTTAGAAGACATCTCCCCATCCCAAACAAGGGCGATGAAAACAATCTTGATTTATTCCCTCACGACCTTATTACCCCTCACAACTATGTAGGTGACCTCAACTTGCACGATAGGATCCTCCACCTTATTTTTACTTGGATAGTGTCTCCTACCAACAAGCACTTCAGATTTCGTAATTCAGATGATTGGATGTGGCATTGATTTCGTACAAACCATCACCTTAACTTTGTCTCAATCATTTTTCTTAACATTGTCGAGATTGTCTGTCTTCCGGTGTTTAGCAACAAAACTCTCCTCTCTCATATTTTCGAGCCCTTAAGTTAAACATTAATGTTAACCTCAGTCGAGCCATTTCTTCCTATCTCGATATGTTAGTAGCTCATAGTTGTGGTTGGATCAAATGTGATGACGAATGAATTTGCAATCCTGAGTGGACTCATCAAGCTCAACAAGTAGTCGCTGGTCATCAGGGGAAAGACATGTAAGAAGAAGATGCTCCTCAACAAATGAATATTCTTGCTTTGGCACCTCTTTCATCCCCTCATATCCTCGTTCTTCTTGATGCGGTACATGAGTTGTCATTGTGTGTTAATGCTTATTTTGATGCATTAACAACCTATGTTAGTAATTGGTACAATATTTTGGATGAGCGCATCTCGATCTTGCCTCTTGATTCCCTTTGCCTCCGGACGCCTAATTTATTTTATTGGCTTAAAACTTTCCTAGTTGTTTGATTGGGATATTTGCTACTTAACTTGCTTTTGTCTTCTTTTATTTCTACTTTGGATGATATTTTCTATGTTTTTATTGTTTGACGCATGATCTTTTGGGTGCCTCTTATTTGCTAATATGCTTTGGTTGTATCATGTGTTTTTACTTCATTTCTTTCTCATTTCCATGTGCTTATTTGTATTATTTTATTATATTTTATATCCTTTTCTCATGGTCTATCTACTCTTTTAAATCTCCCTTACTTTTTCAAATGTATAATTCTTTTTTGTATTACAAAATGGGGAGAAGAAAAAGTAAAATTTACAAGTGAAAATATCTTTATACAAGCTATATGGATTAAAACATAAAATAATAGTTTTTCAACTAATTCTAAAAATGCTTTCACTATTAGAGTTAAAAATCAATTCATAACTTTTGTAAAATGTCTTCATCAAATATTTTGAGGAAGCTTAACTTGAAAATAATGTTTGAGTAAGGAGGAGTTAGCAAATTTTTTCAATGATTTTGTTATATTTAAAAATGGAGGATTGTTAGCCGTAGTTTTTCAAAAGTTTTGATATAATAAAGTTATGATAAATTCTCCTTAATCAAATTTGCAATCAATTGTAATAAGCTTTTGTAAAATTATTTTTAAGTTTTTACAAATTCATCAAATGATAAATTTTATAAGATGTTTTTGAAAAATACTAATTCAAGTCAAAATTTACAACTTTGGGACACTTCTACCAATAGAAGTGTATAGAAGTATCAGTAGAACCAAGACAGAGAGCACATCAAGAAATCATTTAGACTTCTATCGATACTTGGGAGCTCTTCTATTGATAAATCCCTAGTTGTATCGATACTTGGGAGGAGTTCTATCGGTAGAAGTAAGTTATAGAGCATTCCAAGCAAAGTCTTAGATTTCTACTGATACTTAGGAGGACTTTTACTGATACAAATAAGTCAGTAAGCAATTTTTAGATTTCCTAACACCTTCTACCAATACAACTATTGATGCAAGTCTGAACGGTTGAAGCCCTCAGACTTTTACTGATACATCAAGCTCCAACAGTCATAATTTTGAAGATTACTACCGATACAAGTCCACTTGTATCAATACAAGTGGTCTACAGTCTGTAATTAATGCTCGAATTAATTGTAACAATAGCTCTAATTGACTCTCAACGTCTCCAAACGTCCCCAATGTAACAACCCATTTTTAGTGAAATCGGAATAGTGGTTTCAGGACCACAAATCCGAGTTCGTAAGGGAAATTAATTTAATATTATTGCATGGTCTGCATTATGTTAGGAATATTGTATAAAAATTTTGTTTAGATAATTTTACCGATTACATGTCTAATTTGATAAAAGGACCAAATTGCATGAAATGCAAAAGTTGAGTTCTAGTAGCTATAAGTATCAAATAGCCATGGAAGTCAAAATTGGAGGCCTTTATATAGCAAATAGACCATTAAGAGGAGTTAGTAGATAAGTATGCTTAATCATCCATGGAAAATTAAATAAAGAAAATAACTAAATTGGAAAGTAAAAATAATAATAAATGATAAATGATTAAATAAAGGAGGATCAAATATTTTTACATGGAAACCCTAATCAGAAGAGCTTGAAGGTAGCAAGCTTATTTGGCTCAATTAGGTGAGTATTCAAGTCCCGTTTTTTAGTAATTTTTATGTTTCCGATGTCGTAATAACTTAATCTAGCTATCTCAGGGATTAATTTGTAAAGTTATCAAAGTACTAGGGTTTTTCCATGGATGAGTATGCATGAGTTATGAAGTTTGATGGTAGAAAATGAAAGGTTGTTGATAGATAAACAACTTTTGTAAAGTGACTTTTAATGAAATTATAATTTAGGGATTAAATTGTAAAGATGCAAAATTCATGAAAAAATTCTAAATTTTATGAAAAACACGGCCTGTTATTGTGACATATGAAATTCAGCTAGACTTGGAATAATGATTAAATTGCATGAATTTTATTTTCCGAGCCTAAGGATGAAATTGTAATTAATCAAAAATATAGGAAAAATAGTGATTTTGCCTAAGATGTGAATTGGATTGAATTGAATATGAATTTTATTAAATTGAGCTAAATTTACTTGTATAGATCCGGATAGACCAAATGCGGAGCTAAATCGAGGTAAATAAAAAATAGCGGATTAGTTTGATACAAGTTTACGAACATTGTTGAAGTAAGTTCGTGTAACTAAATTGTGTATATTTATATGCTTGAATTCAATGTTGTGTATGTAATTGTGTTGTTGCTATGAATATGAAATTAATATTATATCCCAAAATGCTTAACAAATATCAAGTCTTGATTAAATAAATGAAATTCGATGGATACAAGATTTCTCGTATTGGTTGTGGTCCTACATATGTTGTGAACACACCACAGCTCCAAAGAGTGTCCCATTATTAGCCCTCTTAAGCTTCCCGTTATATGGTTCTTACGAGCTTCTCGTTAATAACTTTTCGGAGCATCCCGATCAGTTGTGATCCTGCATGTGTTATGGACATGTTGCAGCTATTATGAGCGTCCCGTTATATGGCTCTTCGTGAGCTTCCCGATTAAAGACTATTCGTGAGCTTCTCGATTAAAGGCTTTTTGTGAGCTTCTTGATTAATGGCTCTCCAGAGCTTCCCGATATGGCTCGCTTGAACTTCCCGATACATGGCTATCTGGAGCTTCATGTTTAATGACTCTTCGAAGCTACCCGTTACTGGCTCGTATGAGCTTCCCAATTATGACTCGTATGAGCTTCTTGTTATATAGCCTGGATAAGCTTCCCGTTATATGGCTCACATGAGCTTCTTGTTATATGGCTCGAGAGAGGGCTTCCTGATTATGTGTTTTAATGAGCACTCTCGAATATGAATTGATGGATTATAGATTTATACACTTCTTGTGTATTACTGTGTATTCATTGATATTTTAAATAGTTTAACGAACAAAGTTCTGAAATAAGTTAAGGTAAATTTTGAATGAGATATTACCTGTATACACCTAAAATCACATGAAAATTTGATATTTGATGAGCTTATCCTTGATTCTTGATATTCACATGAAATACATGACTAACATGTTGATGAAGTTTGTGTTTAGGCTATTATCCAAATTGCTTGAATGTATTTTGTATGTTTACCTTAAATGTAAATGAATGGTAAGTTTATTTCCTATTATACGAACTTACTAAGCATTAAATGCTTATTTTGTTTTATTTTCTCTGTTTTATAGTAGCTCGAAAGCTCATTAAGGTTGGAAGCTGGTCGGAGACATATCACACTATCCATCGACTCATTTCAGAATAAATAGTAAATTAATTTTTGGTTACAATGGCATGCATAGGATTAAATAGCCAATGTTGGCATATAAATGTTTTAGTTGTAATTGGCCATTGTTATGGCCTATAATGAATGTGTTTTGATCTATATATATATATATATATGAGATAATGTCATGCTTGATATGAGTGTTAAATATGGACAATTGATAGTAAATTTCATAAGTATGTCTAAATGTATTTTTGGTCAAATAGGTAAGTTTGGATATATGGATTTATGAAGTAATATGTCATACTTAAGACTTGATTTTTTTTTGGCTTGGTTTAAAAGATTTTTTTTTTTGGCTTGGTTTAAATGTCTTAGATTGGCTTGTGTATGTGTTAAAGTGTTTATGTAGGTGGAAAACTAATTGGGTGAGAAAAGTGGCCTTGAAAATGGTCTATTTTCGTCCACACGGGCAGAGACACGGGTGTGTGTCTCAGCGGTGTGTGACACACGGCCTAGCACATAGGCATGTGGTTTGGCCGTGTGTCCACTGTATCTTTAAAATTTAAAATAGAATGCTCAGGATTTTTCACACGGCCTGGCATACGGGTGAGTGGCTTGGACGTGTGACCCCTACACCTACAGACAGCCTAGCACACGGGCGTGTGACTTGGCTGTGTAACCCAAGTCAGAGAGTTACACGAGTACAAACGCGGGCTAGGACACAGTTGTGTGCCCCATTTCAAATGCCCACACGGCCTAAGACATGGGCATGTCTCTTGGTCGTGTGAGCCACACGGCTTGACCACATGGGCGTGTGTATCCTGTACCTAGGAAAAATTTTGATATTTCGCTACAAATTCTCTGAGTACTCGATTTAGTCCCGACTTGTTTCTAATGTATGTTTTGGGTCTCGAGGGCTCAAATAAGGGACTTTATAAATAATATCTAACATGGATGTTAAATAATTTGAAATGTCTATTTTTGATTTGTTTATTCTGGTAATGCTCCGTAACCCTGTTCCGGCGACGGATACGGCTTAGGGGTGTTACACCCAAGGTTGTTAGAAGGCATAAATACAAGTCAATAGCTTCATATGAAGTTAAGAAACAAGCTTGTAAAGTCAATTGCACAAAAATCCAATCCTTTTAATGATGTTCTCCTTGTTCTTCATACACACACTTGAGTGAGCTTAATCATTGTAATATCTTCCTTTGAGAAGAGTCTTTAATTCTTATTATTATTTCTCATTTTCGTAAGGGATTGGTTAAGGTTTTTTGGTAGAAAGTCTTAAGGGAAGTGACTCTATCTCGCCTAGAAGGATAGCGTTTTGTAAAGGTTAAACATTGTCCTTAAAAGGTTTCAAATATAGTGAATTTGGGAAATCCTTAGTTACGCTAAGTTAACGTAGTGAAGGTAGCAATCAGGGTCAAACCATTATAAACTCTTGAGTCTCCTTTGCTTGCCATATTTTTTTAAAAGTTTTTTAAATACCGATTCACCCCCTCTTAGTGATTATCAAACTTAACATTTTCCTTAACCCATACAAAAATAGATTTGTCTTATTGAATCCTTAATCAATTTGTGATTAAAAACATCAACATTTGAATGAGCTCCTTTCGAAACTCTTAGAAGTATTTCTAAAAACATCAATGATGGGGCTTTAAACTTGAAGACTTATAATTCCTTGAAAGACTTACAAGTAACAAACTCTAAAAATAAATAAGAGAGGAATCACTCAACACCTCAAATTAAACTTACTTCACGCAAAGCGAAAATAACACTTCAACTTTATTCAACCTATAAAATATGACTAGTCAAGCTTCCTTTATATAGGTTGTTATATAATAATGTTTTTAAAATATATATATAAATTCTTAATAAAATGATATAAAATGTGACATTAACAATTTAATCTATAATCTAACTCTATTTAATAAATAAACAAAAAATTAAAAATTCTTAAAACTATTTAAATATTTGATTTTACAAATCTTGTGTAATTGAAACCAGATCTTGGGACTAAGTAGAATATCCTCGTAAGTATATACAAAAAGAATCCTCTTATACCCCCGTTCAAGTGGGAGTATGACGCACTGAAATGCCCAACTTTTTTAACAATTCATGAAACCAATCATGCCAAGATTGCATATTGGTTTTGTGAGGAAATGGAGCAAGTAATAAGTTGAATGTGTTGCCAAATAAAATGATAATCTATTTCAATGTGCCACAATCTGAATGGCTATCTGATTGTCACAAAAGAAGGGAACCAAAGAAGTGCATCTTACTTTAAGATCATGTAAGAGCCTTAGGTGCCATATGATCTCACTAGCAGTAGTTGCCATGGCTCGGTATTCAGCTCCACCAAAAGAATGAGAATGTAAAGTTTGGTTCTTGCATTGCCCAGAAATGGGTGAATCACCAAGAAAAATAATATAGCAAATTGTAGATTTAAGTGTTATTGGTCATCCTGCCCAACCTAGATCACCATATGCACACAAAAATGCTGAACCATTTGAGAGAAGCAAGATTCATTGTCCTATGGAAAACTGTGTAGTTAAAACGTAGCTTTGGAGGCTGGAGCTTTGAAGGTTTTTTTGCTTGGATTATAGCTATGGATAGGAAGACCAACTGAGCAATCGAAACAGCTAATGGTTTTTGTCATTCTTAGAATTTCCTACTGTACAGATAGAGACTGATGAGACAAAGAATCAATGTAATGACTGATTTGACTGCCTTCAGTTTGAAATTGGAAGTTTTCATGTTTATACATACAGCAAAAACCAATGGAGCTTTCAGCTTTGGTTGCGCTCATAATTCTTACATTTTAAGTTTTTTAGAGACAGGGCATCTTCCGATTCCAACCAAGACTGCCGTTATCCAGTCGGTCTTACGAGCAATCGCTTTTAATACCATATATGTTTTCACTGACATTGTATCAAAATAAATACATTCTAATGTCTTGCATGAGGGCTATCAAACTCCTTAAACTAAGGAAGAATTCTTACGCGCTTCTTTCTATTGACGCAGCTATTAGCACTTGTTTTGGAGAATCCGATGGAAGGTTACTTGTATGACCTTGTGGAGAACATGGAACAGGCTCAGGAAGCATTTGTATGTCACCAACATGTTCTGCATTACCAACCGTCTTTCGCGTAGTTAAGCATTTGTGGAGAAGGAAAACAAACACAACCAAGGGAGCTAAGATGAGTCTGACGAGCAATGCCATATCTGCAAAGCCAGAATATTGAACAGAATTTTAGACCATATGCCAAAACAATTGAGATTTCAGCAAGGAACGAGTGGAATTTATACCAATCAGAGAGCGTGAAACAAGATATGCAATGAAAGCCGGTAGTAGGGTTTTGTAATCTGCAAAAAGTACTTAAGGCAATATTAGGATCCGAAAGATAAATAAGCCAATTGAGAGATAGGCATACAATTACAATTACAAACCTTCTTCAAAAACCGTTTCGCACTGAAAGATTCTTGGATCGTTGTTAGACTTGTAGACACAGAAAAGACCAGATGTATGGCAATTCCTACACTCAACTGACCATCTAAGATCAAACCCTGTTGCAAGCAACTTCAAGGTGGTTTCATTGTAAGGGTAATTCAACTCGTTTTCCCAGCTTGTAGGAATCCTTGAAATGACCTTGCAACTCCTTGGAATCTCATAACCAAACAAGTTCCTGTTACTGAAATTGACATAAACATGAGAAGTATCTCCACTCAAACAAGGTACTTTGCTATCTCTCAGCTCAGGAATTGTGTTGGAACAGTTCACAAAATTGGCTTGCCAGAATGTAATTAATGAAGGGAATCGACCATCTTCGGTGGCTTCACTCATTGAAAGAGACTTGTAAGGAAGACCGCAGGTTCCATGGGCTAAGTTAACATCAACAACACGGACGGTATGCTTATCGTAAGAGATTCCTTTAACGTAGTACTTTCCTCCTCGAAAATTCAGGATGGCGGTGTTGTTCTGGCAAGATAGTTGAAAATCAACATCACCACAACCAGCGGGATCTCCCTGGAGACGAAAAGGGGAGCTGATATTTGTCAAATCTCCGCATGAAGAAGAGCATTGTTGCAGATTTCTTGAGTGGAAACCTGGAATAAAGAAGAGGAAGATGAATAGTGGAAACAGAGGTCTTGAACTTGTGAAAGCTGCTGAAGCTTCTATTCTCATATCTTGTTCTAGTACGAGAGAATTGTGTGGATAAGATAAGACGAATTGAGCTTGTATTTTAAAGATAAAATGGTAATGGACGAAAGCCTATGATTATATAGGTCATAACTCAATAAGCCGCGTGCTAAAAAATTCAACGTAAAAGGGGCCAAGGCAAGGGGGAGACGCCTCGTCCGTTTCATAAAAAGTGAGTCCAGGAAGGTACGTGGGAGTGGAGTAGTGGGAGTTCCAAAATTGATTATACTATTTATTATTTAAGCCACTTGTACTGCCATGGGCAAACCCAGCTTTCTCGGTAGTCATTCTCTTTTGTATTTGTAAAGACCAAAATATGGTCAGAGTTTTTGGCTACTAATAAATTTTTGGTCGAATTTGACTTCTAAGAGTTACTTTAGTGGGTAAGGAAATATTAGTGATACGTTTGCATCATGCTTGTTGGCACCGATATATCCCCGACTACATGTTAAATTGATATATACTGGTTGGAAAATTTTAGGGAAAGTTCACATTAGGCTTCTCATAAGTTACTTTGTAATTACAAGTAGGTTATGTTTATTTCTAGTTCAAATCAACTTAATTATGAATTGAGTTATTTGTTTAAGTTTAAAGGTGTATTTGAAAAGTGAGAGAGTTTGGATAAAAATATAGATCATTTTTCTAAATGGGCCGAGCCTCGATAGATTTTTTGCTAGGGTCTAGCTTGGCCCGAATAAATTGTTTTACTGTTGTTTTGCTGTCATTTTGCTATTAAATTATTATTATTTTGTTATTATTATTTAGATATCATATAGCTCTTGTTTTATTGTTAATTTTGCTTCTATTTTAGAAACATTTGCTTGCTAAGTTATAATTATCTTAGTTTTATTTAAGTATAAAGACTTTTTAATTTATTTTCAATTTATTGAGAAACATTTATTTTAATTTTTAGTGTATTTGAGGTATTATATTTTTAAATTAATTTTTATATAAAAAATCTAAAAAATAATGTGAGTAGGTTGGTTCAAGCCCGAATTTAGTATTTTTAATCTGAGCTAAGCTTGGGGCAGAATTTTATGCCCATTTTAGGATCGAAATGAGTCTGGACTTGGAAAACAGGCCTAAAACTTTACACTGACTCAGTCCAACTCATGGTCAAATTTGCCCCTAGGCCAACTAAAATAAAACAATCCCTTCATTTAATTTTCACATATTTTGATCTTTGGATTTACATTATTTATCAAATTAGTTTAAAACAATAACAAATTCTATTAAGTTCATTGATATTACATCATATGGTTATATATCATTAGCAATAAATTGATTTTTTAAAATATAAAAATAATCCACTCTAAGTTATTAAAATGTTTATGTAATCAAAATAATGCTTTACCCAATCAAAGTTAAATGAAATTAAAAGAAAAATAATAAATTAAAGCGCAAAGGGAAAATTACACCAGTAATTACTAAATTTTGATTAAAATGACATTTCAGTTATTAAATTTACGAAAAGTGATAAATTGATCACTAACGTTTATGAAAAGTAATAAATCAGTCATCCGAGCCCATTTTCTATAACAGACCTATCGGATAGCTGACATGGCTTGTTAGGGTGTCATATTCAACATGACCGAACGTCCGTTTAATGGATAATCAATTTCGACCGTGTGATCTAAAAAAAGATAACTTAATGTACTAAAAAAAACACAATTAAAACATGAGAAGAAACTCAAGAGAGGAAAACAAGTTGGATTATGCTTATATTTGGAAACAACTTGACCTTCTTAGCGTATACTACAAGTCATATAGGATGATAGTGTTTTTTGTAAACAGTTTGACCTTAATTAATAAATGAATTACAGTGTTTTATGCTTATATTTCATCTTTATAAAGTATCTTTGCTATTTTTAATCCATCCCACAAAGTAAAATTAAAGATTCCATAAATTAAACTTTCTAACATCTATTACATAAAACAAATTATAGATAACATACTTTTAACTCATATCATAATTAAACCCTTTTTACATTTAACATTGCCTCCACCAATGTCCCTCATACCATTGATTAAAAAAAAAAAACCATAAGTTGGTTTTTCATTTCAACAACCACCACAAAATTACAAATAACAGTACTATCAACTATATTTTTCTCTCCCTCTTTCTTGGATCCTCCATTGTCCTTACTTCTTTCAAAGCACCCAACAGCACTATTCGTGAATGGGATTGTCATTGGACACAACAACATCAATGGTGGATCAAATCAGGTGAAAATATAATATGCATTTTGAAACCTAATCCCAAACTTCTTAGACTAAAAAACCACCTAACTGGATTATCATTGGACCAAAAAATCCTTAAATTAGCTGAGTTCCAAAGTAGCACAAAGAAATCACAATAGGTGTAACGCCCCGTACCCGAGACCGTTGCCGGATTCGAACACGAGGTGTTAACGGACTTAATTCATTACTTAAACAGCTCATACAATTCATTTTAAAATTTCCAGTCAAGCTAGCAATCTGCGTCACAGTCGCTTAAAAATTCATATCTCGAGTTCTGAAATGCAAAATCCAATTCCGTAAATTTTTCCTAAAACTAGACTCATATATCTATTTACTAATTTTTTTCTAGAATTTTTTGGTTGGGCCAATTAGTACAGTTTTTTAGTTAAAGTCTCCCCTATTTCAGGGTTCGACTACTCTGACCTCTGTGTGTTACGAATCAGATATCTTCCTGTACATAGCTTCAATGACTATGCTGTTTGTCTCTAATAAAACTAGACTCAATAAGGAATCTGTAAATATAAAGCATGACTTCTAATTATATTTGTAAAATTTATGGTGAATTTCCAAAGTCAGAACAGGGGATCCAGAAATCGCTCTGGCCCTGTTTCACAAAAATTTAAACATCTCATAAAATATAGCTCATATACCTATTTCTCTTCTTCCATATGAAAATAGACTCATCAAGCTTCGATTCCATAACTTATTCATTATTTAATTCCATTTATACTATTTTTAGTGATTTTTCAAATTCACGTCACTACTGCTGTCTGAATCTATTTTATGGTAAATTTTACCTATTTCATGGTTTCCATGGATTAGCTAGCAATTTGACATACATAACACCAAATATGATCATGATTAGCCATTCCAATGGCTAATCATTACCAAGCATTTCCATACCACTCAATAACCATATCATAAGACCATATATACAAAATTATTATAATGCTATACATGCCATACTCAAAATATACAAGCCATTATGCCAAGATGGTATCTGAGATAGTGTGAGCGAGCCTCCGAACCGCTCCCGATTTCCGAGCTGGCTTGTCAAAACTACAAGGAATGAAAAGGAGGAGTAAGCATAAATGCTTAATAAGTTCACATGCAAATAGCAAGTAACATAACCATATAAGCAAACATAAAACATCATTTGCATAATCATCACCAAGACATTCATATCACATTTTCATTTATCATCTTACTATATTGTTGTTATATCGATTTTTCAGCCCGAGGGTTAAGTACATACCTGTTCAAAGTACCCATTTCACAACACTTACCAATACGTCCCTTTCATCTTGAGTATTCCTCCATTTCAGTAGAACTTTACCCGTTGAACACATCGGAATATAATTCGGATACATGGAAAGTTTGCACATAAGTGCCACATATGTAGCCAAGCTACCATGTAACCCGCCCATAAGTGAACTTGGACTCAACTCAAAGAGCTCGGGCGTTCGCATCCATAAGTGAACTCGGACTCAACTCAACGAGCTCGGATGCCTAGTTACATCTCACGAACTCGGACTCAACTCAACGAGTTCGGACATTCGCATCCATAAGTGAACTCAGACTCAACTCAACGAGTTCGGATGCCCAAATATCCCAGTGACATGTCACTTGTATCCTAATCCATTCCTAAGGTTCAACGGGACCTTTTTCCCAATCATGTGTCTCAACCATCTTCTACGGAATGCCGATACCGATACTCTGTAGTATTTCACATTTTCCAAGTATATCACATAATTTGACATATTATCAAACAATTATCACAAGTATAATATTTCATAATAATTATCATATCATTTAAATAACATTAAAACATTTAAAATAATAACTATGTTACCAACATTTACATATGAACTTACCTCGATGCTGAAAATGGCTATTTTACCATTTCGTCCACAACTTGGTATTTTCCCCATTTTAGCCCAATTTCAGTTTTTCTTGCTCTATCATTTAAAATATAGTCTAATTAGGACTCACATTATTCAAATTGACCCAAAATCATATTTTGGAAAAATTACAATTTTGCCCCTAAACTTTTGCATATTTACACTTTTGCCCCAAAGCTCGTAAATTAAACTTCAGCCTATTTTCTTATGTTTTATGACATGCTGATCATTTTTCCCTTCTATGGCAACATCAAATTCTCACTCTAACATGTACTTATGACTATTAGGTATTTTTACCGATTAAGCCCTTTTGCTCGTTTTCACTTAAAACCGAGTAGCACAAGTTGTCTAACATAATTTAAAACCTCATATTTTATCATAAAACACCAAAATACACAAATTTCACCTATGGGTATTTTTCCAAGTATAAACCCTAGGTTAAATTATTGCTAGCATAAGCTTAATCGAGCTACCGGGACTCCAAAAACGTAAAAATCATTAAAAACGAGGCTAGAACGGACTTACAATCGAGCTTGGAAGTTTAAAAAACCCTAGCCATGGTTTCTCCTTGCTATATTCGGCCATGGGGTTGAAGATGAGCAAAATTGGCTTTTAATTTTGTATTTTAATTCATTTTACCCCTAAATGACCAAAATGCCCTTACTACTAAACTTTCCAAAAATTCCATCCATGTTCAATTTTTGTCTATTAGACTTAGAAATTGGTAAAATTGCTATTTAAGACCTCCTAATTAATATTTCAAAACAATTTCATACTAGAAACTTCTAGAATGCAAGTTTTACAAATTATTCGATTTAGTCCCTAATTTCAATTTAAGCACTTTATGCATAAAATTTCTTCATGAAATTTTCACACAATCATGCAATCATATCATAGACCTCAAAATAATCATAAAATAATTATTTCTATCTCGAATTTTGTGGTCACGAAACCGTTATTCTGACTAGGCCCAAAATCAGGATATTACAATGGGTATCTCCATTTTTTTATCTTTTTTTCTTCTTTCTTTTTTTAGGGCTCTTCTATTTAGCCAATAATCTTTATAAATTGATAGAATGATATGATATGGACATTCGATCATATCCAATGTGGCACCCTAATAAGCAAAAATTTATTCAGATGATTAATTTGTTACTTTTTAGTATATTTTTAAAAATTTATTTATTTAAATATTATTTTAATCAAAATTTAGTCACAGCGGGGAAATTGTCTTCACTTGTCTTGGTGTGAGATTCACTCAGGGGAGAAGTATTAGGCAAGATGGAAAGTACCCTTTCGGAGATCTCAAGGGTCTGACCCTTCGATGTTTCCGAAGCTGTCTTAACGTCTCTGTTTCTTTTCTTCCTCAAGCACCCTACTCCTCCCCTTTCTCCTTTTACATAAATTCTCATTCTTTCGCTGTCGTTTTGGTTTTCCTTGATTCAACAGAGGAAAGAGCTTTTAACTTTTTAATAGAGAGATGGCAGCCTTTTCCGCAACGCATTGCCGTTCATATTCATACTCTCATTCTTCATCGATAAATGGAGGACAAAATCAACGCTTTTCTTTCTCTTCTTTTTCGAGATTGTCTGTTCCAGCTAAAGCTATAAGAAATTCCCATCAAACTGTTGTTCTCATGCAAGATGGTTAGTTTTTATTTGTTTATTTATTATTTCTAATTTCTCAGTTCTTTTAGTTTCAGTACATTTTCAGTTTGTTGTTTTTTTCTTGTTGCAAGGGAATACAAGCAAAGATATTGGAGAAAAGATTTTTCAGTCTGGGAAATCTTTATTCTGTTTGGAATTGGGAAAAATCCTTGACTATCAATTTGCTTAATACAAATACATAGTTGATATATAAACATATTTATAATTTATGAATGGTTTTTGATGCATAGGTGTAGTGGCCACAAAAGTGACCCCTGTGGAAAAAGAAACACCTAACGAGAAATTGAAAGATGAGTTGTTATCAGTTACATCTACAAACGAATGGGATGAGAAAGCAGGCTTTGATAGCAGCGAAAATGAGTCAACTGTCAGTATCACAGTGGTCGGAGCTTCTGGGGACCTTGCCAAAAAGAAGATATTTCCTGCACTTTTTGCACTTTATTATGAAGATTGTCTTCCTAAGGTTTAGATTTTTCTTTGAAAGTTTCACTTTACCATTGCCTTCTAAACTGCTTGCAACCCTAATTTGGTTAATCATTAATGTCTGAGTGTGCGTTTATATTTGTTTTAGCACTTTTCTATCTATGGTTATGCGAGGAGTAAGATGACTGATGCAGAACTAAGGAATATGGTAAGCAAGACCCTTACCTGCAGAATTGATAAAAGGTGAACTATTTTTTTTATCTTCTGTTTGTCATTTGAAGCTTGCATGCAACCACAAGTGGATTGGATTGTGGCTTTTAATTGCTTCAACTTAAGGGTGTGTGATATGTAAATCCAGGGAGAACTGCAGTGAAAAAATGGACCAATTTCTTAAAAGATGTTTCTACCACTCTGGCCAGTATGATTCCGAGGAAAATTTTGCTCAGCTAGACAAGAAGCTTAAGAAGCATGAGGTAATGAGTTTGTGATTTGTGATCCATTGTATTAGAATTTCCTACCATTTTTTGGGGTGGCTAGGGTGGGGCTGGTTAGTGATTTGTGGCTGCTTGTTTATGATCTTTGCTCAGCTGAATGTGTTGCTGAGATATTGCAAGTTTTGA
Organism: Gossypium arboreum; assembly: GCF_025698485.1. Classification (NCBI taxonomy): domain Eukaryota; kingdom Viridiplantae; phylum Streptophyta; class Magnoliopsida; order Malvales; family Malvaceae; genus Gossypium; species Gossypium arboreum. The sequence goes on along the minus strand of NC_069072.1, from coordinate 10,042,381 downwards.
CCAAAATTTTTTATGCATTGGAGATTGGACACAATCTTCACCTATTTCTCCATATTTATACAGACGAGTTGGATTTGTGGCAAAGCAATCAACACTTTCTCAAATTTAAGTTTATTTTGTGAATTGAATGATTTAAGAATTGTATGTTTACATAAGTCGGTATCCATATTTGATTAATAACTATTCATGACCTATCACTAATCTTTATCTGGGAATCAATAACCGGAGAATCATTATCTTATCTAGGCTTGTGAAAATGGTGTCATTGTGAGATTATCACCGAGACTATTTAGTTAACGCACTCCAAGCATGGAGTCACTTAAACCCTTTTACATGTTTCATTTATTTATTTTTGTCTTCTTTAAGATCTTGTAGTGTGGAAGGATCTTCTTGTACCTTAGTGTATTTTTACTTTTGGTGGATAGAATTCCCTTAACTGTTCTCATAAATTGAGAATTCATTTGTGTTTGATGGTGGATAGAATTCCCTTAACTTTTCTCATAAATTGAGAATTCACTTGTGTTTGATGATATGAAATTGCTCATGCAGGGTGGGAGGGTTTCTAATCGCCTCTTTTATCTGTCTATCCCTCCAAATATTTTTATTGAGGCTGTCAAATGTGCCAGCTCATCAGCTTCATCTGGTAATGGCTGGACCAGGGTCATTGTTGAGAAACCTTTTGGTCGAGATTCAGAATCTTCGGCTGTGCTGACAAAATCTCTGAAGCAGTACCTAACTGAGGATCAAATATTCAGGTGGAGTTTTGCCGCTTATGTTGGTACTTGTGTTTGTGAACTGCAATCTGATTAGATGATATTCTTTCTACAGGATAGATCACTATCTAGGAAAGGAACTTGTGGAAAATCTTTCTGTTCTTCGGTTTGCCAATCTTATTTTTGAACCCTTGTGGTCAAGACGGTATATTAGAAATGTACAGATAATATTCTCTGAAGATTTTGGAACTGAAGGACGTGGAGGGTAATATTCCTTCTTTTATGGTTTGTACTATTTAGCTAAAACTCTGTGAAACACTTACAACTTTTTGCTTCTGTTTTTTGATTATCTAGGTATTTTGACAATTATGGAATAATTAGAGATATAATGCAGAATCATCTACTTCAAATACTTGCTCTCTTTGCTATGGAAACACCTGTAAGTTTGGATGCCGAGGATATAAGAAATGAGAAGGTAAAGTGGTAAACTGATGTTGGCTATTTTAGGATGATTTAGTATGATCTTGTATATGTGCTTGTATAGATTAAACTGCTTTCTGTGTGCCAGGTTAAAGTATTGCGGTCAATGAGGCCATTGCGACTTGAAGATGTAGTTATAGGACAGTACAAGAGCCACAGTAAAGGAGGGGTTACTTACCCCTCCTACACTGATGACAAGACTGTGCCCAAAGATAGCTTGACCCCAACTTTTGCAGCTGCTGCTTTGTTCATAGACAATGCAAGATGGGATGGGGTGCCTTTTCTAATGAAAGCAGGAAAAGCATTACATAATAAGGGGTAAATGAAATCCATAAAGAAATTTGAATTCATATAGCAGATTTATATAGCGTTGGCTATAATCTCTTTCACTTTTCCAGGGCAGAGATAAGGGTGCAGTTCAGGCACGTGCCTGGCAATTTATATAACCGAAATTTTGGGACTGATCTTGATCGTGCTACAAATGAGCTTGTCATTCGAGTGCAGCCAGATGAAGCTATTTTTTTGAAGATCAATAACAAGGTTCCTGGATTGGGTATGAGGTTGGACCGCAGCAATCTAAACCTTCATTATGCCGCTAGGTAAACTTTAAAATTAACCATGTTTTCACTGTTTCTGAAGTTGCTCTTTACTGTTTAAAGATGTTTGTACATTTCTTATTATTTAATTTGACAACACAATTTTAGCAAAACCAGACTGTCCTTACATCAATAAATTTAGTGATGAATAGATTTAGTTCCAAACTGAACTTAATGGGATGTTGGTTGTAGATATTCAAAAGAGATCCCAGATGCATATGAGAGGCTACTGCTGGATGCGATCGAGGGTGAGAGGAGACTGTTTATCCGAAGTGACGAGCTGGATGCGGCGTGGGCACTCTTCACTCCAGTATTGAAGGAGCTGGAAGAGAAAAAAATAATACCCGAAAGCTACCCTTATGGAAGCCGTGGCCCTGTCGGTGCTCATTATCTTGCAGCGAGATACAATGTTCGGTGGGGTGACCTTGATATAGAGCAGTAAGGGTTTTACAACTCTAACGTTGCTATTTCCATGCAAGAGTGCTGACCAATTTTGGATCTTTACGAGGCATATTTATTGTATCAAATAGGGTGGCTGAATTAGCATTGCTGTTTGTATGGAAATCAAATGTAATCAAGAGATGGATTTTGGGTGTGAAGAGCTGTGAGAAGCATTCGAGTTAAGCCATAGGTTTACTAAATAATTACTTTTGAAGTTCAAAATAGCTTTATGTTTATAGTTACCTATTTCTTGTCTTCTCCTTTTAGGTAGAATGTGAAATAAGAATAAGAATGTTTCGTTTTATACATTTTATTTTAGTTTTGATTATAAATTAACAAAATGCCCTATATTATGAGTGTCTCCAAATTTAATTTGATTACAATTTTTATTAAGAATTATTTTAGAAAAATAAAGATCAAATCATGTCAATAGGTGTATATTTTGGTATAGTATTTACTATAATTATTTTTGGAAATAACAAATTATAAATTAACCTTCATAACTTTATATAATATGTACCATTCTGTAATTGTTAGTATATATATCCTTTTCACTCATCAGACTTGAAATTCAATAATCCTCTGATAAAGTCCATCACACAAGAGAAAAAATTATGAATCACAATTCTATTTTGATACCTTTTATTTTTAATTTTAAAATTTTTATAGCACAATAAAATGTAAATATTTTAAAGCATGTATATAAATAACATTTAAAATGCATTTGTAGCAAGTAATTTATATTGAAAAGAATTATTGTAAATTTAATTTTTATAGTTAACAAAAATAATTATCTTAATTTTTTATTATAAGAGACTATCTTAGTATTAGTATAAATATTATTACACCTCAAAATAATAAAAGTTAGAATTTAAAGGAATTTAATTTTAAATTATTTTTATTTTATATAAAATTAAAAAAGTTAAAACCTGCCATAAGGGCTGTAATTTTCATATATTTAAAATTTAGTGATTCTACTTTTATTTTTAAAAATTTAATTTGTCTACTTTTCATATTTAAATTTAACTGTTATCAATGTAAAGATATATTATTAAATTTAGATTTATTACAACATTATTTTTAGCTACAAGTAAAATTTTCTTTTATTTCAAAATTTCAGAAAAGAATAATATTAATAATTACACCTAAATTTTAAATTTTAAAAATAAAAACTAACTTTCTAAAAATAAAATATAAAAATTAAATTCCAAGATTACAAGTAAATATCACATATTTTTTGGTGGGCTTTATTCTGGTTATTTAGAGGAGTCAACCCATTATCTTTTAATTTAGTGATGGCATTGCCAGTGAGGTCAGTAATATCAGGTTCCATCTTCTTAGGTGATTGCTGCCACGCTCGACTATACTCCTTCGCTGCCCCCTCTGTCCTATACAGGAGAACACAATACAAAGCTACTGCAACAAAAATGGCGTCAGCTAATGCCCAAGGCAGACCCAAGACTATCGATTCACATTTGCACATATGGGCATCCCCGCAAGAGGTAAAATCCCCTCTTCCTTGCACCAATGTTTCTTGCAAAACCAAGTTTAGAGGATGGGATTGGACAAACGGTAACACAAATCACGCCTTTTCCTTTTTGTGTTTGGGTGTACAGGCTGCTGATAAATATCCTTACTTTCCTGGCCAAGAACCTACTTTGCCTGGACACTTGGATTTCTTGCTCCAGGTAAGATGTAGCCTCAGAGAGAGATGGAGAGAGACTATGCTTTTGCTTATTTATTCTCTGATAAACTATTCTTGATTTTTTTTTTCTCCCCGCAGTGTATGGAAGAAGCAAGTGTAGAAGGTGCACTCATTGTCCAGCCCATCAATCACAAGTTTGATCACTCATTGGTGACCAGGTCTGCTTCGAGTTTGAGGATAAATTACAAACATTTGCCAATTTCTTATCATTTCTTTAACTATCATTTTGTGAATTAAGCTATAAAGCCATATGAAAGTATTGGTGTGAAATGGATAAATCATTCAGGGAGTTGACTAGTATTATGGTTAAGAAGTTACCATTTTGGTTATATATACATAAAACTATAAATTCTCTCAGATAGAGGGTTGAAGCCGATGATTGAGAAATTTTAGCATTTAATTACACTTTTTAGCTGAGTTCCTTCTAAGAACTGGCCCTCATATCATGGTAGAAATGAATGGATGATCCAATTGCTATCGATGGTTCATGTACTTGCAATGTTTCTGTACTACCTAATTTCTTGAACAAATCAGGAAAGCATTGCATGCTGAATACTAATGTTTTGAATGATTGATAGTGTCCTAAAGAAACACCCCACCAAATTTGTTGGTTGCTGTCTTGCAAATCCTGCAGAAAATGGAACTGGAGTTAAGCAGCTTGAAGATCTCATTTTGAAGGTTTTTGATTTATTTTCTTTTATTAGATAACTCTATTTTTGTTCTATTTATTGTGAGAACCATGCTTACGATATGATTTTTCATGCTAGGATGGTTATCGAGCTGTTCGCTTTAATCCTTATCTATGGCCTTCTGGCCAACAGGTATCAATCTCAAAATCTTTTTCAGCTATTAGGCCACATGATGTCTCTTCTATTTGAATTATTAAAATCTAAGCTGTGTTCATTACAAATTCAATCCATATATGTGGTTTAAATTGGAGTAACTGTTCTGTCCGTAAAATAAAGCCAGGTAAACAAATGATTGAAGAAATAGAGCTTTCACCGAATTAGCTGAGAAAATTCTTTACATCAAACCTTTCTTAAAGTATTTATTGAAAATGTTAGGAAAGGTTTGTTAAGATATGTAAATAGAATAATATAGTTGATTATTAGGGATTTGATTTTATTTACTTTCCTTAGAGAGTAGACTCATACTTGTATATATATATATATATGTATTCTTTGATGATGAATGATATATAGAATTTCATTCTCTCTCTTCTTTTGCCTCGTTAATTATTCTTTAAGTATTTGTTCATAAATGGTAGCGACACTTCAAGGGGAATTATCTTAGGTGGACTGTCCATATGAACTAAATATCTTATCATAAATAGACATGTAAACTTCAGACATGAATCATATATTCCTATAAAGCGGTGGGTTTTTACTTCATTTTTTCTTTGATGTGAATCAAATATTCCTAATATTTACCCTTCTTATGTTGACACTTCTATTATTCTTAATGATACCCAGATGACAAATGAAGTTGGAAAGGCAATGTTTTCTAGGGCAGGAGAGCTTGGAGTACCAGTGGGTTTCATGTGCATGAAGGTATTGCAGTTCCCCTAGGCTCTCAAACAGAAATGAAGAAGCTCTTTTAGTTTTTATTTTATCTGAATAGGGGTATATGGTCTTTCTTTCTAAAGGAAGGATTGTTCTTCTCTGGAACTGAAAATTATACTAGATAATTTCCATAATCTATTTTGTTCCAGTGGCGAAGTGCTATTCTGAAGTCTTTGAGTCTATATTTGGTTGATAAGGATGACATCATCTTCATGAAATTGGACTTTTTCAGGGTCTCAATCTTCATATTTCAGAGATTACGGAACTATGCACAGAATTTCCTTCAACAGCAGTTTTGCTTGATCATTTGGCTTTCTGCAAACCACCATTGTAGCCTTTGTGACTAGCTTCTCTAGGGAGAAATATTTCAATCATTAGCTGGGTAATACCATGTTTATTATTTAATATTATTTTCAATTTAACTTGCAGAAATGATGAGGAAAAGCTTGCCTTCTCTGAGCTCTTAAAGCTTTCCAGATTCCCTCAGGTATAAAGAGCTATGCATAACATAACCATCAATCTTTACTCAATTCATAATGATATTCCTTTTCCTTTTTAGCAATTCTGGCATCATGAAGATGCAATGGCTATTGCAAAGATTTTTGAGTCTAAACAATGGTGGAGAGAGCATCAGATTTCCTCAATTTCCAAAAATATGACCTTGCTGTTTTTCAGCTCCTTTACCCTTGTTTCAAAAGTTTTTTTAATCATCTGCACTTGTATGGTGGATGATTGTTCCTTTTGGTATTTGAGATTTCTAGGAATTGAACAATGGTCACTACAACTAAAAGCCCTACATTCTTCAATAGATCACAAGGTTGTTAGCCACCCCAATTTAAAGTATGATTTACTATGATTTATTCAGATGTAATTTTAAATGTACAGGTATATGTCAAATTCAGTGCATTGTTCAGGGTTTCAAGAATGTCATCCCCGTACCTGGATTTAGTTCCACTTCTAGCTGAAGTTGTCTCAAACTTTGGAGCAAATCGTGTCATGTGGGGAAGGTAACTGTCAATCTATCACTGTTTTTATTTCATACTTCCAAGTTTCAGCCTAAAATTTAAACATTCAAAGGGTTCATCTTTGACACATTCTCACTAGAAGTGGAGTTTTGTAACTCTGCAAGAATGGTTAAAAGAGTGGCAGAGGATGGTTTGTTGATTGGAGTGGGGTATAGATAATGGAGATTTTGAATGTATGATTGCAGCGATTTCCCATATGTTGTTCCCGAAAGCGGTTATAAAGGAGCAAAAGAAGCCGCATGTCTTATTGCCAGTCAGGCATCTTTGTCATCTTCTGAGGTAGAATGGATCATGGGGAAGACAGTAATGCAACTCTTTCAAGGTCAATGGCTTCCTTAGGCAGGTTATGCTCATCTCTAGTAATGAGTCTTTTTATCTTGCTACATTACCACTTCTTCTTTTTCCTTTTTTTTTTTTTTTTTTGGTACTATTAATCTATTATATGTTTAGGATCTGAACTTAAGCCACTGAAGTGAGAGAACACAGTACAATCCACTATATATTAGCCTACTTTCAAAAGCGTACATGCTGTTGTAAAATAAGAGCTTAATAGCAAATAAGAGCTTTTGTGAATACAATTATCCTACAATAGATTTAAATTCTTTCCTCAAGTGTTATGATCTTTTAGGCAAAATTGTAATAAAATACAGTTTATGATTTCACAAGGCTTATTTGTCATCGCACAACTTCATTTTCAATACAAATGCAAACTATATGATTTCGAACCTTTGTACTGTATACAAACTATATCATTCAAAACCCTTATAAAAATTCTCTGGTACTGTATACAACACCTTCCCCAGGGCTTGATGCCTTCCAGTCGTCTCTCAGTTTTGCATGTATTCAATATATACCATGTCAGTGCTCCTGACATGTTAAACGTTCAAATTCCCAAATCCCATGATCACATTGCCACAAAAATCAAACATCTAGGATATAGGATAGCAAATCCAAGTGTTATGCCTTTTTACTTGATTATTTTCCTTAATGGCAGCATGTGCAGGTATTATTTTCTGGTTGTTTTCACTTATGTTCAAAGAGGATCTGCTTGTTCAATCCGTTGTGCTTGTCAAATACATGTTACTAAGAGGAATATGGCAATGTAGAAAGCGTTTTCCTCCATCTGGTCCTTCCTCGAACTATCTCTTCATTTTTACTATCCCCTTTGATTTGGAGGAGATGAGTATATCCGTATGACTTCACATCCAGGGGGCCTAGGTATCCATTTCCTTCCATGATTCTAGGAGTCAAAACCATATTTTTAAGTAGACTTTGTTCCACTCCATTTGTTAAAGTTTCATCTTCATCTGGTTGGCAAAGCGATTGAACTCTATCTGAACTCCCACATTCCCTTCTATATTCTAGTACAATACCAGATAGCTGATGAGACTCCAAAAATTTGTCAGGGATTGTCTGCAGGAAAAAAGAAGTGGTGATGATTTTAAGGTTGATATGGAATTTGAGAGAGTTAATATAGATTGATGGCAGAGCTTTGTCTATCACCTCGAGCATCCATCTTACATACTTGACATTGTTCACATGGTGGTTCATATCCAAATCACTCCTCTTTGGCTACAAGGTAAATCGGAGATTAGTTAGTCTGTGCTGTTTCAGCCATTAATTCCATTATCTAGCTGTTATAAAATAGTACCTTCAAGTCAGAGTTGACATATCTTGCGTTATCGTCCAACTTGACGATCTTTTCGGGAACATCTTCATTGATTGCTCGTTTGTCTATAAACCAAGGAGAAATCTCATCTCTCACTTCCTCCGGCATCTTTGACAGTCGCCTTGTTTTTTCATTCATCATTACCCAAGTGCTGTTTCATGCATGATTCATTAACTGAGAAATATATGATACAAGCTTAAACAGAAGGGATGGTATTCATAATACCATACCTAGTTGCACGCGCGTAAGTGATGCCTGTGGCTTGGCTCCGGATTAGCCAGTCTCGTCTCATCCCATTCTTCCCTGATGCTCCAACCCATGTGTCGATTTCCAGTACCTCGCCCCTGCAATCAGCTGCAACTCATGTCATGTATGTGTAGACTGTAGACTGAGGAGTGTAGGCTAAGGGCCTAAGACGTAATGACACTTGGATTCTCCAATATGTTTATCAGATCATTAAGATGCTTAGAGATACTATGCAATTGAAAAAACGTTGAAGCGGATGGCTATTTGATTGTTAAAATTGTCTGATGATAAACTAATAGGCTTTATATTTGAAGAGATCGAGACTGACCATATGGGGTAGTGATCCACTTGGACTTGCATTCTTGAGACGACCCATATGAGATTGTTCCTCACCATTCCATGTGTGGCTCCAAATCCATTGCTTAAAAGTCCTGACATCCATACATGATTTAATGCTGTTTCCTACATAGTCATGAGTAGTTCAACATTACAAACTTATCTGCATATATATGACAAACTAATTATTCCCAAGAATTACACTGAAAGAGGCTAAGCTTTATAACCTGGAAAAGATTAAGGAGGCTTTCCAGGGTTGCTGTTTTATAAGGGCCAACTTCATAGGAGCGGACCACAACCGTCTGTCTATAGCCAACTCCCCTTTCGATGATGAGACCTTGACGGTAAGGATCAACTAGCTGCTTTTTCGTGGGGATCCTCTGACGAATCTGCTCTTGGCTTAAGTGGTTGATTTCAGTGGAAGTAGCAAGTGAAGAGGAACCTTTTCCAGCTCCAGCAATTTCATTCAACGTCTTTACCTTAGTAGAACTAGTGGCATTGATTTTGATCTTGATTCTGCCATGATATCGATTTCCATTATAAGAAAATGTAGAGGGAAAAAAGACTGGACAGGAGAAAGCAGCTGCCATTGCTCTCTCTAGTCTGGTCTAGTCTAGTCTAGTCTAGTCTAGTCTAGTCTAGTCTAGTCTAGTGTGGGTCTGGAAATTTTGGAACAGAGTAAGTATCATTGGTATTTTTTATAGCGATTTCATGGCGGACCTGTCCAAGACAGTTAATTCCTTGCAGTGGACAATATCGAGGAAGCTTTGTTATAGTGACTTTCATTACAAACCAACCTTTGTCTCTCTCTGTTGATCACATGGGGCGGTTTAGGTACAACAAAATTATATAACCAATGCATCCTAGAATGGCTCGATAGGAGAAAATGTTGGAGTTGTTTTTTGGAGTGATACACACTATACTTGGCATGCCATTCTATGCTCTTATGCTACTAATTAAAAAAAAAAGAGGCTGTACCGGTGTTTTCGAGTACGCCAAGTATTGTGGTTCTGGTTTGTGACGAGGGAGCAAATAATGCCAAGCAACACTCTGATGCCATTATTGCTAAGTAGACAATAAACAACAAATGAGGGGAACTTTCGACTATGAGACCAATGATACTCGTTCTCAGCAATTATCAACAGCACCAAATGTTTGACATTTTCTATGCAACTTGTGAGGGACTTGTTACTTATTGGTATAACTATTTGGCTTTCATTAATAGGTGGGTATTCCAAAATTATTTCTATCAATTCTAGGAATATAATCGGAGAATATTTTGATTATCCATTGATTTGGTTATACAGTTTAAAATAACAAATTTAATTGAATTCCTCAATATTCCTAATTATATTTTTCAATCAGTAATTCAATTACACCATATATAACTAGAAATGGAATACTGATACCATAAGTAGGTGAAAATAAAAATATATATATTTATTAAAAACACTTAGAAAAGGAAAAAGCTATAGCTAGTGGTTAACAAGGTAAGTGGTTAAGGTATAGGTAGTTTTATTTAAAGAATTATTTTCAATTTTCTTTCTAAAATGTAACTTCTTTGAGTCTCTTTTCAACTGATTGATCCCTGTTCACTTGTAACATCAAACTTAATTAATATTTAAATAAGATTATTAAAATTATACATTATGATATATATTCACTTATATTAGACATTTGAATATCTAATTTGATAAATAATTATACTTTATTTGAATTATAAAAAATTAAGAAAAATATCTTAATTTACTCATAAGAAAACAACTGAACTTTGGGCAATCAATCCAAATATTTTTATCCTTTAAGATTTTCTTATAACAGCTAAGGCCGGTTAATGGGGGAAAAATAGAACAATTGAGCGAGGATAAATTGAAAATCCAAAACACATTCAATTTACATTGTACAAAGGCTTCGTTGAGAGTTACTGATCTCCCTCAATGATACACTTGGGTGAGGAAGAGCGAAACGTGAGCAACCTTGCAAGCAATTTATGGTGCATGTGGCTCCAACGAAAAAAAGTTTGTTCTAACGGAGTGGCAAATCCCTTTGCTACGGTCCTTCAAAGAGGATAAACTGGAACTGAAGGCAGCAACAATCCACAAATTGTACGGTGCGGGTGAAAGGGGATAGCAGATATGGATTGGCTTCCTGTATAAACAACGGTGACAATGAATGCTTGTGCTCCTACACTAACTCGGAAACTGATGACAGCGACCTAGCTTTGCTGCCTCCACTTGCTGATAAGGGAAAATGATAACTAGGTTCTAAAATGATTCAGTTAAAAAGAAGGGGAGGAGAGAAGGGATGGTTAGTAGATCTTCTAAGTTCCACTACAAGCAACTTGTAAAAGCAAAGGGCAATGCCAAGACTCCACGTTGTTCTTTAAAGAAAGAAAGGTAGACTTTTTTCTGGAATTAATAATTTCTCTAATCACATATAGCAACAGCTTTTACAGAACTGCATAAAGGGGGAAACTTAGCAACTATCCTGCCATTTTTCCAGTTAATCTGTATATGGATCCTATATCCATGACTCCTCCCTTCACCAGCATAAACATCACCACAAAGCCTAGTATAGATGTATATCTTTCATAATCTCAAACTTCAACGCTGCATGAATCTAGTAGATGGATTTGGCAGTCCATTCTACTGCAAGAATGGAATCTGCGTCAAATCCAAATATCAAAACTATCATAACATTGGTGAATGGGGACAGATTTTCTGCTGCAGTCACCATTCAGAAGGTGGTCCCATTATTGACAATGCTAGTATATTAGATACATACAATTGAAGCTACTGTAACTGTGCTCTGCTCTTGTAAAGATTAGGAAATGGCGAGGTCAACGAATAAAATGCTGCTTTTAGAGCCACCACCGAAGCATATGAGCTGAGAACATCTTCTAAAAATATGGTTTGACTGTAATGCTAGGAGGTTTCCATTACAAGGCTTCTCATATGATCAATTTTATGATATCAGAGCTAGGGATGTCTTTATTTATTTTTACATATGATATTGGCCTAACAATGAGAGACCAGCTTCCACCATTCCATAAATCTGAGTTTCGTATGATGAATCAGACTGTAGATCAACATGATTAAGTCTTTCAGCTCTAACTATTAATGCTGTTAATGACGGAAGGTGCACTTATATGCTAAAGTAAGATGCAACGTGTATACCCTTATCTTGCCTGTCTATACATAAAAAAAAAAAAAGAAAAGAAAAGAAAAAGAAAGCTTAAGATATGTAACTATGATAATAAACTTAAAGATCGATCCAATTTAAACATGCAAACCTTTTCCTTGAATTTCAATCAAACAACCTTGTTTTGCAGCTTTCACCTTAAGGATAACACACTTACGCACCCAAAGCTGTGCCTAATCAAATACAACTCAGCCCAAAGAAAGAAAGAAAAAAACTGAAGCGCTTTTGATGTCTTGCACTAGGCACATGCATTGACAATACTTCTAATTAATACGTTACCCTTCTAGGTCTGGATCTTGTGATAGATGGCTAGAAATATGGTAGGAAATATAAACTAAATTTGAAACAAAACAACACAAACTAACAGTTAGTATCGAAGATTCCTGTTGAATAAAAACACATTAAATTAACAAAGATGAAAGTCAAACCAATTTATTTCCATGCAACCTATTAACAGAAACTCGTAAGGGTTTCCTAGAATACTATTGTAAATTGTCATTCCATTTAAATTGGAATGCAATGCTAGTCAGACTCAGCATATCATGACTGGATGCCAGAATTCAGAACATGGTATACCTTGGTGGCCTCAGCGGAGATGCTCCAGATTGAACATGAAAAGGGCTCCACTAGGGACTCTCGGTAATCAATCAATGCAAACAGAAGCGAGACACACTACATGGATGGTTACACAGGTGGAAAGTGGAAACAGGTTTGCATAAATATTGCTGTCATCATTACTTTCTTGTTATTTATTTTACAACAATTTTGATTATTTTTAGTATCTGTTCCTCAACCCGACCCTGTTCATCCCGCTTTTACCTATCAAACAATGGAAGTTGTATAATATAAAAGCTATGTAGAAACTTCTTATTAATGATTCATAACCGTAGAAAATTTGGGGCAAAAAAGTGACAACTAAAATTTGACCCGAACATATATAATAACCATCACAATATTACAGAAAAAAGAGCCCCCCACCCCAAATTTCCAATCACACTTTTCTCCTATCTCAAAAATGTTGAAAGAATGAATAAATACATTTAGTCAGAGATTTTATTTGAAACAACTTGATACAGTACCGAATTTCATCTGTATACCTGTTGTTGACTCTGTGTAATATTAGATCCAAAGACTGGTCCAAGCATTCGCAAGAAGAGGATAGCAAGGAGATCTGTATACTCAGCTGACTGACAAGACGTAGCTCTGCTCCATAATCCACCTATAAACATAAGTAAAATTGTAAAATTAATAATAACTCAGCAAATGTCCATGGCATATCATATGCTGACAACCAAACCCCACAACAAACAAACAAAAAAATCACAACAATTATAATAATGAGAGAGAAGCAAATGAAGCTTACTGTCCAATGGTATTTAGATTATGATCATCGGAGTCGCTTTTAATTTGAATGTGACGATTCTCCAAAACCAAGTATGTGTCAATCTCACTATCTACATGGGAAATCCAAAACTCCCTTGAAGGCTATATCAAGTCTCAGCACCGCAAGATTCTTTACATTCTAGAATTAAAGTCTCTAGCTGACGAACTGCATTCAAATTACAGTCCTTGTTAAGTTGCTTCAAGAGTGCATTGTGTGTACAAGAATCAGGCAGAATTTCTCTATCTAGCATTTCTTGGTACAATCTCAAGGACTCTTCCCAATTCCCCACGTCGCTGTTCTCATTTATTAAAATGGTGTAGCTATACTTATTAGGTAGTATTCCTTTTGCTTCCATCTCAGCAAAAAACTTGTAAGCTTGACATATTCTCCTCACTTTGCAAAGACCATTTATCATAGCATTGTAGGTAATAACATTTGGCTGAACACCTTTCTCCTGCATCTCTGAGAAATACATAAATGCCAATGATAGAAACCCCTTAGCTGCATGTCCATGAATTAATATAGTGTAAGTTACCACTGATGGGGATAAGCCTTTGCTCAGCATCTCGTGGAACATTTCTCTAGCTTTCCTCAGATGTCCATTTTCCAGGTAAGCATGAATGATGGTGGTGTACGTTACATGATCTGGAATAAGACCAATGCTAATCATCTTGTGCAACAAATTACATGCTTCTTTGAAATCACGCAATTTAGAATGCCAATGAACAAAAACATTATAGATGATCAAATCAGGAGGTAATTCCTTTGCTACCATTTGTTCTTCCATACTAAATGCTCTTGCAGGATCACCATGCTTCAATTCACCTACTACTTGAGTTGTATATGCAAAACGATCAGGCTCCAAACCATTATGCAACATCTCATTGAAAAGATCCCTTGCTGCAGATAGATTGCCCAGCTTGTAGGATCCATTTACCAAAATCGTATAGGTATAAACATCAGGGAAAATACCCTGAGTGATCATGGTATCCTTAAGATACCGAGCAAGGTCCAGGTCCCCCACTCTGCATAGACCATCAATGAGAGTATTATACGTGACAACAGTAGGAACAAGGCGTCGACATCTTAACTCATCAAACAAGAGAAAAGCCTCCCAAATGTTCCCTATCCTACAATACCAATATATTAGAGTATTATACGAAACAACATCTGGTATCATATTCCTCTTCAGCATATCATTAAACTGCTGTCTGGCATCATCCAATCTCCCCCACCTGCAAAGGCCATACATGAATGTATTATATGTTGCCACCGTATGAACAACTCCATTATTTACCATCTGTTCCCCAAGGTTTAAGGCCTCAACAAGCAACCCTTTCTTGAAATACCCACAAATCAAAGGATTATATGTGTATGCAGAAACTTTAATCCCCAATTTCAACATCTCCCTAATAAGTCCCTCGGCTTGATCTAATTTGCAATTCTTTGTTAAACCATTAATTAAAACATTATAGGTCACGTCATTTGGAAAACAGCGCATTTCCGATAAGAGTTCAATAGCTTGTTGTACTTCCCCTTCCTTGCAAAAGGAATCCAACATGGTATTATAGGTAACAATAGTTGGCTTAATCCCAAATTCCTTCATCATCCTATACACTTGGCTTGCTTTAGCTACAAGAGATTTATCCCTAAGCATAGTAAGAATCCTATTACAGTTCTTCACATCCGGCAACAACCCCGTCCGGATCATTTTATCAAATATCCACAAACAATGATCAACCATCAATTTCTTAGAACAAACCAACAATAAAAGATCAAGTAACTTAACTGAAACCTCAAATTTCAGGTAGCCACAAATCAACACATCGACAATACCATGCATATGAAACGTAATGACCCTTTCCATGACCCAATAAGCTGATCTCAGCAAATTGTTCTCAACCAAAATATCGAGCATAACGGAAAACACAAGCTCGGATCTTTTAACACCAGGTTGCATCTCAACCCACCTAAAAAACCTCAAAGCAATTCTGGGTCTTTCTCTCATCAAATTAAGAACTTTGATAAACAAATGAGGATCAACAATGATAGCATGGAATTTATTGGAAACCCACTTGGTGTTACAAAAGGCCCAGGGCTTTTCATCAATGGTGTTAAAGATGAGTTGTTTGTAATGGGTTTCGGAGGAGGAGGAGGAGGAGGAAGAAGAAGAGTCGGGTTCAGGGGGAGAGGAAGGGGAAGGTAAACTGTGGAGAAGAGAGAAAGAGAAAGGAAAGAGGAAGCGTACCTTGCAAGTGAGAGAGAGAGGGGCGATAGTGGCCAAAGATTTTGAAGCTCTTTTTATGCAAAGGGTCATCGAGGATACATAAGGTGATTGTTGTACCGCAAGACTACCAATCCTCTCTCTCTCTCTCAATCTCTCTGTGTCTTTCAATCTAAGAAGTGGTTGACAGCAATAGAAGTAAAGGAAGCGGTGGTGTTATTGATACAGCGAAGCGGAAGACGGAAAGGGGAAGTGGGTTTTGGGTTTAGACAAATTGCCATTGGCGGCGTAGGCTAGGTTGGTTCTCACCTCTCGCTCTTGGGTTGGTTGGCTAATCTAAGGCCTCACGTGAAGCTTTTTTTTTTTTTTTCCTCCTCTTTCATTTTAGAGATTACGCATGAGTTGAACCTATTGGATCCGGCTAGTTTTAAGATTTGAATGAATTCAAATTTTATTATTTAAGGAAAAAAAATCAAAATTCTATTTTATATAAATATTTATATGGGTTTTTATTTAAATTATAAATAAATTAGTTCTTAAGAATTATTTATCAAAATAATACGAAATAAATAGTGTGATTGAATGTCTAACACAAAAATTACCATTGCAAATGAAGTTTTTTTTTTTCTCGAAAAGAGAACTAACTTCTTTAAAGGAAATTGAAGCATGGTTCGATACATAAATTTCTCCTAGGCATCATCCAACAACATGGGGTTTTAAACAACTAGAAAGATGTAGCACAAATATAAAAATAAGTCTTAAAAATTACTAACATCCGAGGGAGGAAGAGATTAAAAATTGCTCCTAATCATGCTAAAGCATCAGCCTATTTGTTTCCTTCCTAAAAAATATGCTGCAACGATCTAAAAACTTATGCGCTTGTCAATCAAAGGAGATAAAATGTGATTAGTGCTGGACGTGCATGGTTCATAGGGTTGTTCTCACGTTTCATATTTTTGTTGCCAACCACTTCCATGTTGTTTGTGTGATAGTGGTGCATGAATTGGTGATTTTTTTCATGGGGAACCACCATTGTAAATATCCCCAAGTATAAGATCTTTAATTAAGCATCAAAAATAAATTCTGAAAACAATTCGATCTAATGAGATTTTCGAGTGCTTAGAAGACTTGGTGATTTTTTTGTTTTTTGTTTTTCGTGTTTTTGTATAGCTAAACACGACATCCTCATCAGTTCTTCGACATGCTCGGTCAATGGTGTTACAGTGTCAAGATTTTGACATTTGGTTTAGGCAATGACCGAAGGTATTTATGTTTGATCTTTTTCATTGCACATTAACGTTTAAACCTTTATTTTTGCTATCAATTAGAAGTATTAACATTAAACATAACATGGATAAAAATGGTAGCACCAAGTACTTCAATCTCAAGGTTCTCTATGTTTAAATCTCTAGCCACCAAAAATTTGTCCCTAGGAGCCCATACCTCAATTTCCATACTAGTTGCTCTCGTAATGTGTTAGAAGGCTCCAACTATCCAATTCCAATATGACCTTGGATGAAAGCTCCTACTCTCACTTTCCTTGAATTACCCATAGACTATCCATCCATATTGAGCTTAAACCAATCTCTCATGGTTGGTTTCCATGCTACAGGGACAAATGAAATAAGAGTTCTCCCTTTTACAAAGGGGAAAGAGTAACAAGTTCTCTTGTAGCTGAGAGAACTCTTTTTACAAACTTCTCCTTTAGCCGAACCTTACCAAATATCAATGAGTTTTGACATAGTCATGTCTCTCATAAAGTAAAATAAAAAAAACACACCAAGGTAGTTTGGGACTATTAGATTGAAGTTTATAAGAGAGATTTGAGAAAACCTACTCTTCCTAACTAATAAAAGCCCAATAACATACACTAAGATATGAAGTGCATACTACCCTAGAAATGTTTCATGAATTAGCATTCCTAAAAAAAAATGTTGAATATCTTTTTCTAGGAGTTAGAACAAAATAGGTACATGTCCTGTAACATCCCGAAATAGGGCCTAACCGGAACAGTGATTGCGAAACCATAAATCCGAGATAGAAAAATTTATTTTATTATCATTTTAAGGTCTATGGCATGATTGCATGATTGTGTGAAAATTTCATTTAGAAATTTTATCGATAGAGGGTCCAATTTGATATTTAGGACTATATTGAAAAAGTTGTAAAATGTGTGTTCTAGTTCACAAAGGTATTAAGTACTTGTGAGTAATGGGTTTTTAAAGTGAAGGTCCTTGGATAGTAATTAGACCATTATACTACTTTGGACAAAAATACCTAAAGGAAAATAAAACACCATAGTTTTTAATTAAGGGAATTTTGGTCATTTAATTATTAAAATGAATTAAAAACAAAATTAAAAGCCAATTTTTGTCCATCTTCTTCATTAGGCCGAAATTTCAAGGTTTCTCCATAGCTAGGGTTTGTTCCAAGCTTCCAAGATCCATAGTAAGTGATTCCAAGCCCCGTTTTTAATGTTATTTACGTTTTTGGAGTCCCGGTAACTTGATTAAGCTTATTCTAGCAATAATTCAACCTAGGGTTTATATTTGGAAAAATACCCATAGGTGAAATTTGTGTATTTTGGTGTTTTATGATAGAATATGAGATTTTAAATTATGTTAGACAACTTGTGCTACTCGGTTTTAAGTGAAAACGAGTAAAAGGGCTTAATCGGTAAAAATACCTAATAGTCATAAGTACATGTTAGAGTGAGAATTTGATGTTGTCATAGAAGGGAAAAATGATCAGCATGTCATAAAACACAAGAAAATAGGATGAATTTTAATTTCCGAGCCTTGGGGAAAAAGTGTAAATATGTAAAAGTTTAGGGGCAAAAATGTAATTTTGCCAAAGTTTGGGTCAATGACTGTTTTAATAAATGTGAGTATTAAATAAGTTAATTTTTTTTTATTATAGATCAAGAAGAACAAAATCCGGAGTTAGACCGGGGAAACAAAAAGATAGTAGACTAAATCGATATAGTTGATCGTATTTTGTTTCGAGGTAAGTTTGCGGTAAATAAATGCAATATTCTATTATTTTATGTTAATTTTGTTAATTTACAGCATGTTTATATTTATTTTATGAAATTATTCAAAGAAGACTCAAGCATGAATTGACGGAGAAGTAATTTCAGAAAGTCCCGATTGAACCTTAGGCATGTGTAGGATACAAATGTCATGACATTAGGGTTTAAAGATACCATGTAAGACCATGCCAAGGCATGGCAATTGGTAAGGTTTCTAAGGCAAGGAAATCATGTAAGACCATGTCAAGACATGGCATTGATAAGTTACTATAAGGCAAAGGTCCCATGTAAGACCATGCCAAGGCATGGAATTGGTGAGTTCATAAGGTAAGGATACCATGTAAGACCATGTCAAGACATGGCAATGGTAAGTTTCAAAAGGATACCACGTAAGACCATGACAAGTCATGGCAATGGTAAGGTACCCGTGTATCCTTAGTATTCCAAGTGGTTCAACGGAAAAATTTAAAGAGAATATCAAGGTAAGGTAAGGTAAGACGAGTTATACTAAAAAGGTAAGACAAGTTCATGCTAGAAGAGCAAAGGTAAGTACATAATGTTCATGTATGCTTGATAAGGAAAAAGGTAAGTAAAATGTATTAATAAATTTGATTAAGTAAGTATTTAAGTAAGTGAGTAAGTGAAGAAGTTTAAAATATGTTATGATAATTAATGAAGTTGCATTAAGTAGTATCATGCCAAGTAGTAAGATAATTCTTATGAATGTTGTTATTTATTTGCATGCAAACTTACTAAGCTTAATGCTTACCCCCTTTATTTTCCTTCTTTTTATAGTTTTGTCAAGCTAACTCGGGGATCGTAAAGTACGTCGGAGGTCCGGGCACACTATCACAAGGATTATTTTGGTATAGCTAGACGTTTCATTTTGAGTATGGCATGTATAGCATCGTAGCCATTTTGTGTGTATGATCTTATGATATGGCTGATGAATGGTATGTAAATGCTTGATAATGATTAGCTGTTGGAATGGCTAATCAAGGACATATTTGGTGTTATGTATGCCTAAATGCTAGTTATTCCATGGAAATCATGAAAAAGGTGAAATTAGCTTTAAAACAGTATAGGATGGCAATAATGACGTGAATTTGGAAAATCACTAAAAATAGTAGAAATGGATTTATATAGTGAATAAGATATAGAATTAAATCTTGATGAGTCTATTTTCATATGGATGGAACAAAACAGGTATATGAGTTATATTTTATGAGATATTTAAATTTTTGTGAAATAGGGCCAGAGCGATTTCTGGATCCCCTGTTCTGACTTTGGAAATTCACCAAAAATTGTACAAAGATAATTAGAAGTCAGGCTTTACATGTAAAGATTCCTTATTGAGTCTAGTTTTATGATAAATAAACGGCATAATAATTGAAACTCTGTACAGGGAGATATTTAATTCGTAATACACAGGGGTCAGAGTAGTCGAACCCTGAAACAGGGGAGACTTTAACTAATAAAATGTACTAGTTGGCCTGACCAAAAATTCTATAAAAAAATTTAGTTGATAGATATATGAGTCTAGTTTCAGGGAAAATTTATAGAATTGGATTTCGAGTTTTGTAACTCGAGATATGAATTTTTAAGCGACTATGACACAGTTAGCCAGCTTGTCTGGAAGTTCTAAAATAAATTGTTTGAGCTGTTTAATTAATGAATTAAGTCCGTTAACACCTCGTGCTCGAATCTGGCGACGGTCTCGGATTCGGGGCGTTACACGTCCACCACATTTAGTCATTTGTTCCTTAAAAGATAACTCGTAAGGAAGGCCTTTGTTCTTTATTGGGACATGTGTTGGAAAATTTTAGTTTAGAAAATAGTTTTGTTGCATAATGGAAAGTCAAAACATTAAAACAAACAAACAAATGATTGTGATATTTATAAGAATAAACTTTTTACAAAATTTGTACCTGTGTTTTGGAATGGGCAGTCTAACTCATTTCTTGACTTTTTACCAACATGATCTTCTTTGCTATTCTTGAACCTCAGCTCGCTTAGAGTGTGAGTTCTAATTTAGAAATCAATGAAAACTTGATTGATATTCCATTGGGGAAAATTAATATCTTTCTTTGCTAGAAACCGAAAAGAAATCTTTCAAAAGTTAGAATTTATTTGAAGAATAAATTTCACCAAATTTTGACATAGTGTCAACGCTCAGTGTTGTCTGTATTTGACCTAGCCTATGGTCTCTATTTATAGAAAAAATCACAAGAATCTTGATTGAACAAGAAAAAGTCAAAAATAATATTTTTATAGAAAAAATACACATAATTCCCTATTGGAAATATGTATGGGCAACGACACCCTTTATCTACGAGCTATAGTTGCCAGGGATTCTCAAGTCTGTCTCATGTATTGGGTACAGCTATACTATAAAACATAACACAACTTGACTCCGATACCAATTGTTGGAGAAAAAAAACTAATTTGAAAATGGTTTTCTTATATAGCGAAAAATTAAAATTTTAAAAATCGAGTTGGTTTGTGATATTTATAGTAATAATTTTATTCCTGAAATCGCACTTGCATTTTGGGCTAGACAAATCCTAGACATTCCCGACTTTCAACTGAACTACCTTCTCCTCTATTCTCGTACCACGAATTGTTTCAAGCGTGGACTCGAACACTTTCAAATCAAACACAAAATCATAAATTATTATTATTATTATTATTATTTTACTTTTAGTGGGAAAGTAAAACTTTCTTTAAAATAGAAACAGGTAGAATTGTGTTCTCTCTTTTTTGAGATGTGTTTTGAAATCTATCTGTGTCATCTATTTATAGTGAGAGTTGTTGGGAGAATCCTAATTAAACTCGTAGAACCCAAATAATATTTATTTAATAGAAAAAACTCTAACTCCCTAATATTTAGGAGAGAGGGGCAGCAACTCTAGGTAAAAATACTAGGGTTTGTCATCCCCTTATTTTCATCAAGAGGGAATTGAGCCTCTCCCTTACTAGGTCCAATTATATGTGTTTATTGAACTTTTAACCCAACACTTTATAATTTAATCCAACCCGAGTACATGGCTTTTCTATTTCCTTAAATAAATATTATTTTTGCAATTAAATAATTTTCTCAGCCCAATTCTAGTTCTATTAAAATCATGAAACCTTTACCGTAAAAGAATTTATGAGAAAATATATTTAATTTTTCTACATTTAATGATTCAAAATGACCAATTAATTTAAATTAATTTTCAAACTTCAATTAATTAATTAATTAATAATTTAAAAAACCATAAATTAATTCTCAAGTCATTTTTATACTTAGTGAGAAAAATAACATTCATTTTCGAATGTAACCCAAATGTGGTGCTCCCAAACCTGACTAAGATGGTCCGACCCGAATCTAAAACGTCACATTAGCCACTTACCGACCATCAAAACACAGCACAAAATCCACAATTCATGCCATATAGGTGCATGCTTAATCATCAACCAACAATTGAAATTAAACAATCAAGCCCTAGAATCATGCTCTTCTAGCAAAATCATCAAAATAACATTCAAGGGTAAAAATGTCATTTTACATACGATACTCGAAACATTAAAAAGATAAATTTAAACATGCATACATGCTATGACATACTATTTAAAACATTAATTGGAAGAAAATACTAGAACCGATAAGTAAAACTCATTTAATTTTAAAAAAGAAGGTTAAGGACTAAATCATAATTTTAGAAAAATATCTGAAAAATATCTTTTTATAAAATTGACAGTAAAATTATGAAATTAACCTTATAAAACTTGGCCATGCAAATTTTCAAAACATTTTATGATTTTTAAGGCTTTAATTACATAGTATAAAAGTCAGGATTAAGTCGGCATGACCATAAATCATGCCAAATTTCCTTAATCCAACATATTATATAAAATACATATAACACACAAAACATGCTTACAATCATTAAAATATACAACAACACGATTCAACACTTCATTCAATTATCTATACTAGCATGCATTTACAAGTCCACAACCATTTTACCTAGCATACCATCCACTAACGTGCATACCCGTTCAAGCATTTTAAGCGACATTCTAAAACAACCCAAAGTCCCAAAAACTAATTAAACAATCCATAATGTCCAATTACAATTCAAACAAAACAAAGTCTAATTCCCTCTATGGATGAGTCCCACATTGCCTCTATTGTTTGCAAAATCAAACCAAGTCACCTACTCAAAAGATTGCTTTGCATTGGATCACCACTTGCACACATTCCCCTCTTTACAAGCTATTTTTTTCCAAAATAAACATAAAAGAGTGTTAGCTTTTTCAAGCTCAGTAGGTGCACAAGGAATTGCCACAATTAAACATAAAATTCATAGTTGAAAGAAAACATACTAAATCATGCAACCATGGCATAACATCAAACATATCACAAGGCAAACACAATGATTTATTGGTATAATGTGACATGGAAACATAAACATAATCAACAATGCATTGGATAAGCGGATCTTCAAACACTTCAAATGACTCAAAGAGTCCTGCGCTATCTTCATATAAGTGTAGCATGAATGATAACACTTTCCAAACACTCCACGCTATTTTCAATGAATGGAGTTATGCTTTACATTCCCTTATCCCTCCATCGCTATCTTCGATCCAAAACGCCCCATCATAAACAATAAAGTTGAGTACTCACTATCCTATGGTATTCCAATGATATTCAATGATTCCAACCATTCACAATGCCAACATATCCACTTAAACACACATTTACATATTGTTTTATGCAAATATTCACTTGTTAAAAACACTTTTACAACTCATTATATGCACTCTCAAGTGCTAACACGCTTGTTTAAAAGAGCCATAATCACTCTAAAACATAATGTGCATAGATTTAGTAGTTCACTTAAAAAACACTGTTATATTCACATATCACTCACTTAAACATTTCACATGATTTTTCACAACCTCACATACAAGCATCATATGTAATAGGATATAGTTATAATTACTTACTCTCAGACTTAGGTTAGGTGTTTAGACCAACCTAATCCCCATTCAACCTTAGGAATCATGCTTAAGAGCTACAATTCCAACCATTCACCTAGTCGATGCATTTCGTACAACGATTTCAAATGAGCCTTTTTTTCCTTTTTGTTTTGCTCGTAGAAGCTCCCGACGAGTCTGGAACTTTGCATACACATTAAATAAAATGTAACATTTATTAACAGCTTTAAAGTCAGACAAACATCAACAAAATCACCACTCTAAGCTCACTTTTCTCATACTAAAAATCAACTCGTTTTGCCAAAAGATAAGGTTTTCACACTCGATTTTTGCTCCTAAACCTTAATTAAGTTTCTAAACATCCTATTTAACCTATTATTACAAATATAAGCCTTTAATTTTACCTAATCTCACGAATTTAAAATTTTTGAAAAATTAAGCTTGTATGAAGACAAAAAATGGGAAACTCAAAATTCATTAAAATTGGATAGCGATCTATCAAATTGGGTTCAAATACCTTCTATTTGGTTCAAAATAGGTTGGAAACCAATAAAAATAATAGATTACTCATTATTTCAGATTTCAACATTGGAACCAAAATTTGATTAAAAAGCTTAAAAGCTTTCAACACACTCGATTAACTTTTGAATTAGAAAAACAACAACCTTACTCTAGCCATAATAAGTTAAGATATTACCTCAATTTGAAGAAAACAACAAGTTTTGAAGCCAGTTCAAAGATGAACGTGAGAAGGTATTTGACGAATTTGATAAAGAAATCATATTCTTTCTTTGAAATTGGAGTTTATTTTGGTGTTTAAGAGGTTAATAGATGTAGAAGGATGAGTTAATTTTGAGAGTATTTATCATATTTGGGTTTGGGAAGTTTTTGAATGTGAAGTTAGGATGAGAGGGAAGGGGACTATTAGGGGTTTAAATAGCCAACCACATTTTAAAAATTGGGCTATTGTCCCTTTGACCCATTCTTATTTCTTCCTTTTTCCAAATCAACCTTAATTCAATTTAAAACCCATTATTTTCAAATTTCACCTCGTATTTAAATTTCGTTTTAAATTAATTAAAAACCAAACCTTAAATTTTAATTTCCCTACTTAATTTATATTTAAAAAATCCAAACCATTATTATTTTAATAATTTAATTAATTATTTACGACCTTAACTTCTAAATTTGACTCAAACTATTAGCTTGATAACTTGATTCTCCTAACCTGATTTTTGAGATGTTACAAATTCTCCCCCTCTATCATGTAATGCTAGTGAGAGGATATCATTTATCCATGTCTTGAGCTATGAATTACAATATTTTGAACGGTGTTAGATACTGCAGAAGTCGTATACTCAACGTACTAACTTTTGGTTCCTTATCTATTTGAATTGAGGCTTTTACTTACATCAAAGTATATAAGTCACACACATATAGTTCACCATCCACTCTGGATTAAGGTATATGACACTATAAATGTCACAAGTGAATAAATTCATAAACGGATTCAGGATTTATTTTGCTTAGGTCTAGTCGATGTACTGTTAGTCTAATCAGTCACATTTATGTCTTTATCTTCTGGAAGTCATTCGTTCCGATGCCCAAGGCAAAACATCTCCCCAATTGGACTTCATAGACGGTGTATTAATCTTTCAATCAATTTGTTCATTTCTAATTAGACTAAGGACATGTTTAGGTTTGTCTACTAATATAAGTTGTCTTTTCATATTACGATCCGCCGTAATACCGCTTAGTATTAGTTAAACATTAGACAACTAGTGAGCTAATATTTGCTTCTACTTTGCTTTACATGCAAAAACCTCATGAGGACATTATACAAATGATATTAATGTAATTCATGAATACTTTTATTAACCAAATTGTTCGAAAAAATTATCTTGTTCAATAAAACTACAAAATGAATAATTAATTTAATTTCTAATTCAAAATTCAATTATTTAATTACAATCAATTAAATAATAACCCAAAGAAATTAATTTAATCTCTAAGTCATCTCTTTCTCATAACTAGAAAACGTTTTCATTGCGAATAATGATGCATGCGATCTATTTCTCTAATTCATTGTTTTCATGTATTTACTTCATCGATTCAAATGCAAACCATCAAGGTTGTATTAAGCTAGCAGAGAAACCGATTAAACATATATAATTAGATTTCAAATAATTTTTAATTAAGATCCGACGTTTCGTCTATTAATTACAACATTATTTAGTCATGGAATCATTTCACTAAAGTACCATAATTAAACTCTCCCTATTATATACCATTAAGAAAGCTATTTATCAAGTGTTCGTCCAATGACATTACCATAAAGGTGTTACCCTCATAGGATATTATGAATCTTTTTGGGTTAAATCAGTTCACCCAACATGACCCTATTTTATCTCATGGAAACTATTACATCTTTCTTCATGAAAATGGCGATTACTAATACATAGTAATTAAATTATTTGTCCCATGCAAATAGCTCATGGCTACGTTACTTTTCCATCTATCATGTAATAC
This sequence comes from Gossypium arboreum, assembly GCF_025698485.1. NCBI lineage: Eukaryota > Viridiplantae > Streptophyta > Magnoliopsida > Malvales > Malvaceae > Gossypium > Gossypium arboreum. The sequence continues at coordinate 10,016,250 of NC_069072.1, read as the reverse complement.
CAAAGAGAGGATATCATTTACCCTTTATAGGGCTATGAATTCCATTATTATAAGTAAAACTATGTCATGCAGAAGTTGTATACCCAACTTCCAACTTTATTACCAATTGAGCTCTGACTTTCAATACATCAAAGTGTACGAGTCATGCACACGTAGTCTTTCACTTAATTAGGATCAAAGTAAGTCACACTATGAACGTCAAGCGAATAAATCCATAAACAGATCTATGATTTATTCTACTTGGGTCATTTTCGATATATTATCAGTCCATACAATCAAATCTGTCTTTATCTTTTGAGAGTCACCTGCTCCAATACCCAAGACAAGGTATCTCCTTAATTAAACTTGATCAACGACATATTAGTCCTTTAACTGATTTTCCCAATTCCAATTAAATTATGGACCATTTAAATTACCTACTAATATAAGTTGTCTTCTCGTATTACGTGCAAAAATCATAGATGAGCCAATATTAGTTAAAAAGTAGGTAATTAGTAAGCCAATATTTTCTTGTTCATTTTGCTTTACGTGCAAAAATCGTTGAGGAAAAATGCAAATGATATTAATGTGTATGATGGAATTTTATTAAACCAAATTGTTTGAAAATTTACATGTATGATAGAAAACTACATTAAAGGCACTAGATCTCAACGACCTCTTATTTTTCTAGTGAAGTATATGAGTCATATTTTGTACACCTATACCCTCTACATGTTTCTAAAAACTCCTAGCCACCAAAGTTTTGATAAATGAATCTGTAAGGTTTTCCTAAAAACTAGATTCTTAAAAATAAAAGTATAGCAGTTGAATTCTAAATTTTTGAATAGTATAATGACTTATAACATATTTTGACCTAATTTTAAAAACTAACTTGATAGAGTTTGTAATCCCTATAAAAAATATTGGTTGAAATGATAAACGAATGATTACGCTGGAGAGTTACAAGGATATTGTAACTTTCTTCTTACGTAAAGTTTATTATGACCAATTTAAGGAGCTTATCAAGAAAGTTATCAAAAATTAATTCTTTTATATATGTCAACTCATACTTTTAAAGGATTGATTGTTTAAAGATATTTGAAAATTAACAACCCAAAATTATAACAATTCGATGTGAAGGGAAATCTAAATCAGCATGTTTGTGTAATTCATAGGAACCTATAACATTATTTGTACAAATTCAGATCCATGGTAAATTAGTTTTATTCGATCACTAAAAAAGCATTACTTTGATTGGTAAATCAATTTTGAGATTAAGGTAATTCACAATTGGGAACAACTTAAGAGTGGATTCTTTAATAGATTCTACATGTGTCGCATTATGACACCCCATACATGATCCGATCATCGAGTCTGAGAATGAGACACTACATTCGTTGCCAGAGCAACTTGAACTAACTTCCAATTTAATTTCATTAAGAACAACCAAGCATTAACAATTCATATTAACACCTTCACATTGATTAAGAGAATTTTATGTCATTTAAAACAATTTAGAAACATTTTAAAAGGAGTTCTGAGTGTTCAGGGGTGGTAAGGACCAAGTGGATACTTAATGTCGATTGTATCTATACATTTGGCTAGTATCGTTCATTTTTGGCTACTAACTTACTTGTATCAATATATTTGACCCCTTATATTGAAACAATTTGTCGAGACCAAAAAATAACCCCTAAAGTCACCTAGTTTGGCTTGAAACATTACCATTTCATTTCTAAACATCATGGGGCATTAAAAACTTGTTCTAAACATTATTCAAGCATATTTAAACACATTCATTTGTCACGGGGCTAGAACTTTAGTCTCGCAATCCATGCGACCTCAGATGATTTTTATGTTTAAAATCCACCTAAGTTAACCTTCTCTTGCAAAGTGAGAATTCTTGATAGAATTTCTCTAAGATACCAAAAATAAAGCGGAAACAACTCAAAGACAAAAAAGCAATGAGTGGACATAAAAAAACCACAAGAAAACAATGCTCACAAGATGTTTGAGTAAATGCTCTCAATATTATTCAATTACTATAGAATAAGGTGATTACAAATGAGGGGAAATGCCTCCATTTATAGTTGAGCTCCCTAAGATCCAATGATACAATATAATTTACACCAACGGTCGAGATCGAAGCCAATCTACAATTGAGATTCTTAAGGGATTTACACAATCCTCTAAGAATAAAAAATCAAATATTATAAGATTAGCTTCCATATTTACCAAAATAACCCTAATTTCTCTTAAGTGCTTCACTAGGCCATCAAGGCTTCAAGTAGATGGGCTTCTTCACATGTTCCACAAATTGGGCCAATTCAAGTTGGTCGAATAAGCCTCATTTAATCAATTGACCTCCATGGGACATTCTATGCGTATTTTTCACGGGCTTTGATTCCCGAACCATGACATACACATGGTTATTAATATGATCACAACATTTCCAATTTCAAACTTCAAGTTCACTAACTTGGCATGCAAGCATCACTTGAATCATAGTAAAAACATTGCTTAAATTTCATGCATACCAACATATCCATAGAATAACATATTTACACACTAGTATACACATATAACCACACTTCAATTTCAAATCTCTAGTAGCATAGTGGATACCAAAACATCAAATGACTCCCAAAACTAAGTTATGACACTAGGTACATGCCAACTTGCTAAAAAGTGCATTTAAGCTATACAAACTATATTGAGCCAAAAATTAAGTCTCAGATGCTGTTGACCATCTCAAAACTTAAACATCACCTAAACACGAAATTTGCACGCTGAGTAAAAGAGCTCAATGGTGCTAACATAAACCGAAAGCAATGCAAAAACAAAAGTACATTAATTAGTCATCCAAATAATTTATAAAAATGCTCATATTATTTATTATATGTCTCTTTATCATTTCATTATCACTTCATTTGATTCATCATTCAATTTAGGTTCCAATGCTAACTTATCAATGTGCCTTCAAGGCTTTACATTTGGTATTTAGTATCTATACATGAAATCAAATCATAATATCAATGTTAAATTAATATCTTTTATAAACATATGACATTCTTATATCACTATTTATATCTCAATTTCGCCAATCGAGTAGTTTAACTCATTTTCAGAGCATCATCTGCCATCAGGCTCGTATTACAAATTTCACATAATCTTTCAAATGCTATCTTTCAATACCTTAACATTTGTATGCAATTACTCATATCAACATGAAATATTCAATATCCAATATCGATTAACATATCTACTCATATATTACATAGGTTACAACCCTTTAAATCGGACACAGGCTCAAGACAAATATATAGATTTAAACCTTTAACACTCCATAGTAATCACCAAAGTGCTTATCATACCTATATAAACTAATCCCCTTAACATATTAATTGTACTGAAGTGTCAATATCAACCACATCGAAGTTCCAGTATGCTCCCATCAACAATCTACATGAATCATATACATGCTAACTATACCCAACTCTATCCGATATTGTTTAACACGATATTCATCATTTCAATAGATACACGATTTACTTATCAATTACAATTTACATGTCATTTTCATATTATTTTTACTACATTAACAAGCCTTTGTATATCATTCATATATTATATCAAGCTTCCATTTAACGTGCTTTACATTTAACCAATTCTCATATAAATTACATCAAACTTTCTTTTCATACAATTATTCAATCATATTATCAAATAACATTTATTTGATTCATGTAATTATCATAGTTTTTTCATTATTTCATAGCATGTACTCAGTCACATGCATGATCATAACTGTAACACCCATTGCTGGAGTCCGAGGCTAGGACTAGGCACTAGGCATTACCTGACTTACACACATGCATACAATAATTTTCGAGTTACAAAAACTAGATCAATTTTAAAACTTTTCTCTCTTAATCTGAAAGCTCTTAATATAGGCCTACTAGGCCCAAATCACATTTCGGAAATATCCCAGGATTAATCCAACCATCTTTAAAAACTTCAAAAAAAATGCCACTTGAAACAGGGGCACATGCACGTGTGGAAGGGCGATACGCCTGTGCTGCCCTTTTTACCTGGTCGTGTTGAAGGCCCGTGTGGTACACACGGCCTAAGCACAAGGGGACACGCCCGTGCCCCGAGCCCATGTGAATTAAATTCTAATTTCGAACTTACAGGGGCTTTTACACGGCCTGACACACTCCCGTGTCCATGGCCCGTGTCCCTCACACGGCCATGACATGCCCGTGTCTTAGCTCGTACCTAAAAACCTTAACATTCTGTTTCTGACTTTAGCAACAATTTAAGCGCACACGCCCATTGCCAAAGGCCGTGTCCTCCACACAGCTGAGACACACGGCCATGTCTCTACCCGTGTGTTTACTACCATGCATATTGACTTGAAAATTTAAGGTGCAGGGGACACACGGTCGAACAACACGCCCGTCGGGCTGACCATAACAATTCATCAAGTCTCAATTTCATCAAATATTAAGTCATAGGTGAAACTTACCTTTTATGAGACAAAGCACCAAATATTACTTTACTCAATTTAACACTTCCTTAAGCTATGAATTGAGGTCAAGTCATGAAAGCACAAAACAAAAGGAAGCTATTCGTTTACAGCCTTCACCTTTCCTTTATCCTTCGACGTCTCAACATCGTCGTTAACTTTGTACGATGAATCCACTTATGCAAATGACATTAGTTTCACTTATAACACATAGAAACACATTAATAGATCATGTAATGCAATTTATTCATTTTAGTCCTTCTAAGCCTAAATATTCGAAAACTCCGTATCTTTCAATATTCTCTATCGAACCAAAATTCATTATTTATTCACTAGAGACCTCAAGCTTTCAATTCATAGCATAATTTTACAAAAAACTATTATTCTATTAAATTTAGTCCCTAATGTCATAAAATTAACTATAAGGCTTAACTTAAATTTAAGCTTAATTCATTATTTCTTACTATGTACTAACATACTATTAACATAATCTAAATTTAACATTTCTAATTTATCACTTCCAAGCTTCAATTTCTTCAAATATCAATAATGACAACTTGAATTTAATACAACAATTTTAAAAATCTAAAACATAGGTTTGTCATGCTAAGCTTGAGAGATCATAAATCTATAAAAATTATCAAAGAAATCCTTCTTACCTTGGTAGACTTAAGGACCACAATGGTTAAAAATTTATAAAGTTTTCTTTCTTTTTTTTCTCTGGCATGGATGACCCACTTGAAGAAGAAGAAGGAAATTTCATTCTATTTCCACCCACTTAGTATATAGACAAGTAATTACTACTTGATTAAACTTAACTAAACTTAATTAACCTTTAACAAAATGACCATGATCTAATATTAATTGAATAAGCGGAAGTGGATGGATGAGATTATTCTTTCCCACTAGTTCGCGAACTAAATATGGCTAAATAGCTATTTAGTCATTGGTCCAATTACCTTATTGGACATCATGCATTTCTTTAATCAATTCTCACTTAAGTCAGCACTTCTCAATTTAACCTCTATACTACAATTAATGACTTTTTCTATTTAATTACTCAATAATTCAATATTATATTTTCATAATAAATATGCAAATCCTTTTATTAATAAACCTACTGACTCAATTTACAGAATTCGACTTCAAAACTACAGTTTTCAACATTGATAAATAATCAAATTGTTACACCCATGGCCAGCATTATTTGAATACTCTATATTGACACATGCATAGGATGCATAAATTATAGTTTATGTAACATTTTTCAAGGCATTATTCTAAAAACCTTCGAAGAATTAGCTACTCATTATCATGACTTGAAATCTAATATGACAACCATTGGAAATCATAAACCTCATTGCAAGAACTAAAGAAAAAAAAGGAACTTTTTTTTTCCTATAATGAAGAAATGAATCAATCCATGTTTTTGAATATTAAACTTCCTAAGATATTTTCAAAGCCGAAACAATCTCAAGAGACAGGAAAGAAGCAAAGATGGATCTTGGAATTAAGTTTTTTCTACTAGGGAGATAAAATTTTTAAAAATTTTAAGAGTTTAACGAGAATTTGTTTAAAAAAAATTGGGGGTCTAATTAAAATTTTTGAGAGATTAATGAGAATTTTCAAAAATTTTAAGAGAGCTTAATTAATTTTTTTTTAAAATGTATAATGAGAATATTCAAAAACTTGAGGGGCCTAATTGAAATTTTCTAAAACTTCAAAGGAAAAAAATATTGAGGGACCTAATTAAATTTTTTTGTAAATTCAAGGGAAAAATCAAATTTCTCGAAATTGTGTTTTCTTACATGGTTCTATACTCTATTGAAGTCCTTGGAATAGCTTTTCCCTTTCTTTACTTGCCTGCAGTATTGGAACAATCCAGGGGAAAAAATATAAGAGAGAAGAAGACTAAACCAAGCAAGCGAAATTGAAGAGTCTTTCAAGGTAGTTTAGTGTTAACAATCTATTAGAAAGTAAAATTACCATTATACAAATGAAGATTAGTTGAAATTTTTAAGATTAATCCAACCAATGTTGTTTTTCTTGTCAAACCTTTGGCAAGAGCATAAACAACCACAGCTAAGTTGCAATATTATACAAGATTTTGAGAATGGATGACAAACCTGTTTCTCCCAATTTATGCAACTTGTAACAATGGCGAGCAGAATTGTTTGGGTGAAAGCACCAACCTGTATACCAATCCATAGGCCAATCCCTCGCAAGTGTAACCAGAAGGCAAGGGTGGCTGCGACAGGGATTCCAACAAGATAAAATGCTGCCAAGTTGACATAAGCTCCTATATGCTGCCATCCACACCCTCTTGCAATACCTATTTTATGCATGTAACCATTTGTAAGACTAACATTCATCTCTTAGAAAAATATTAATTGCTTACCAAAAGGATAATTCTGTTTAACCTGAAAGAACCCCCTGTAAGCTGTCTAGAATAACAGACACACAAACCAAGGGAGCCATGGTTGCCACATAATCCACCACTTCCTTCTCGTTGCTATAAACATAGCCGAAAACTTGTCAGCTTGTGAATAGGGTTCCAGTAACTATAAGGGTCTCCAAAACTGCAAGAGCCATAGCAGCATACACCGCTACATGTGCTGCTTGGGGTTTCCATGCCCCTAGTTCATTCGAAACTCTAGTACTATATATACAAATTGAAAATGGTTATTAGCTAAATTAATCTGGTTTGAAAAAGTTGCAACTTCAATTAGGAAAGAATTACAAAATAAGTATATGCATGCATATCAGGGCAGACCTTGCTGCAGCACCAATTCCACGTGGGATGGCATAAAGTGTTGTAATGGTGTTGAGACTGCTTGGGAAAGTTGAAAAACTTGTTAGTACAATAATTACAATATGATGCACTTGGAAAAAATCACAAAATTGCAATATCCAATTAAGATTTTTATGATACAAGATGCATCGACCCAAAACAATAACAAATGAACATACCACACAGATAGGACGGATGTTTCTAGCTTTGGATTTGGTAAAAACCCAGACAGCATGATAAGTAGCTCAAATGACCACCATTCAAGGCTGTATTGTTTAAATAAAGAAGACATTAAGGATCTTCAACTGCTTAGATATATATATTCAGGTGGGGAGAAGAGGAGAAAACATACCAAACCATAACAGCAGAAGGGATAGCAAAATGAAAAAACTCTCTAAATTCTTGGAATAATTCCATCGTAATGGGGACACGAGTTTTTGTACAGGTGGGAGAGTACCACATGTAAAGTGAAAGGAATATAGCATTTAACCAGTTTGAGATACTAATTGCTAATGCTCCTCCTATACTTTCTAACCCAGATTTGAATACCAGAACCCAACATAGAGGTATATGTACTATAAGACTGGCACAAGAGCATTTGAGCATGGGAGTGATCAAACTTTGTGTTTGAAAGTAGCGAATAAGTGGTTGAAATGTAGCATAACCAAAGAGTGCTGGGATAAGCCACGAAATGAAATTACCAGCGTCATGTGAAATTAAGGGATCTTGACCAATGAACACAAGTAGCCTACCCATGTTTAACCATAGGACCGACAGAGGGATGCATACTAAGATCAAACAAAATATAGCAGTGTAGGTATGGATTCCCAATTTTCGGTATTGTTGAGCTCCATAAGCTTGTCCACATAGTGTTTCCAATGCACATGCCATTCCTAGCTGTAATCATATGCAAATTACAAAATTTAGGAAATTATTTAAGTTTAGATAGTGGTGACATTTACTGTAACCCAAACACTGTTCATCAATTGATCTAGACTCAGCAGCAAACCAAACTTTTAATTTTCGGATTTCTTTCTTTTATTTGTTAAATTAATAGTGATTGAATAGCTATGTTATTTAACTACTTAAGAATCAACTAGTTTTTCGACGACATGTTGCTCATCTTGCTGGATGTTCTCCATATATGTTAGAATTAAGTGACCCAAATTCTTATTTAAATAAAATACGATGGAAAATAAAATAAAAGTAAAATCCATATAGAACTAGACTTCTTTTATTTTATTTTAGAATAAGGTTTTTAAACCTTATTAAACTCCATCTATTTTATATTGATTAGGATAAGGTGTTTCAATCCTACTAGAATATGGCTTTGCAAGCCTATAAATAGACATAGTCTATTCCTCTTGTATTTGAGTAAAAATTTTTCGACATAGTGAATTTTCTTCTCCTCCTGCCGTGGTTTTTTTCCGAAAGGGTTTCCACGTAAAATTTATGTGTTCTTTATTTTTATTTATTTTATTCTATTTTATTTTTCACAAATTGGTATCGAGCTTAGGGTTATTCATCTCGATCACGGTAATGGCGTCTTTGAAGTATGAAATTCATTGTTGGATCGCAACACTAGATTTGCGTTGTGGCAAATTAAGATGCAAGCGCTTCTTGCAGATGGATCTAGAGGATGCCCCGCTAGGATAGATAAGATGCCTTCGACATTAACAGATGAAGAGAAGAAGCGTGAGGCATTAACACAATTACATCGCATTTGTCCAACGAAATTTTGCAAGATGTGATGAAAGAGAAAACCGCCATTGCATTATGGAAGAGGCTAGAACAAATATGTATGTCGAAAACTCTAACAAGCAAGTTGCATATGAAGCGGCGTCTTTATGCTCATCGTTTGGAGGAAGGTGCGTCGTACACGAACACTTAACAGTGTTTAAAGAAATTCTCTCAAACTTGGAGGCCATGGAGGTTCAAGATGATAAGGAAGATCTAGGGTTGATTCTACTTTGTTCGTTGCCCCGTCTTATTCAACCTTTAGAGACACGATTTTATATAGCCGCGAGTCTCTCACAGCTTGATGAGGTTTATGATTCTTTAACCTCGTATGATAAGATGAAGCATCTTGTGGTTAAACCCAACTCTCGGGAGAGGGTCTCATTGTTCGTGGGAGACAAGACCGGAATGTTGATGATGATCGTGGTAGAACACAGGAACGGAATCCTCGTGGTAAATCTAAGGGTAGATCGAAATCTTCAAACAGAGGTAAAACTTGCAACTTCTGCAAGAAGAAAGGGCACATTAAATCTGAGTGCTATAAGCTACAAAATAAGATTAAAAGGGAGGCTGCGAATCAAAAGGAAAACAAACGGAAAATTCGGTGAAGTCGATGTTGTAGAAGACTACAGCGATGGTGAACTTCTAGTTGCTTCTATCAATGATTCTAAAGTAAGCGAGGAGTGGATACTTGATTCAGGCTGCACCTTCCACATGAGTCCCAATCGGGATTGGTTTACAACTTATGAAACAAGATGTCGAAAGTGTTGTTTTGATGGGAAATAATGCTTCATGTAAAATCGCGGTGTTGGAACAATTAAAGTTAAGATGTTTGATGGAGTTGTCGAACACTTAGTGACGTGCGGCATGTTCCGAATTGAAAAGAAATTTAATTTCGTTGAGTACTCTTGATTCAAAAGTGCAGATACACGGTGAAAGTGGGGTTTTAAAGATTTCAAAGGGTCCTTGTTGTGATGAAAGGGCAAAGAAAGATTGCCAAGTTATATGTTTCTGAGGTTCTATATTATTGGTGATGCAGTTATCGCTTCCTCTTCCTTGTCGATGATGATATTACTAAACTTTGGCATATGCGCCTAGGGCATATGAGTGAGAATGGCATGGCGTAATTAAGCAAAGAGGACTTCTTAATGGGCAAGGAATTTGCAAACCGAATTTCGTGAGCACCTTGTGTTTTGGGAAGCAAAAGAGAGTTCGATTCACTAGAGGAATCCATAACACGAAGGAAACGTTGGAGTATATCCATTCGATCGTGGGGGCCGTCGAGTGCCTTCGAGAGGTGGAGCTAATTATATGCTAACCTTTATTAATGATTTTTCCGAAAAGTTTGGGCGTTCTTCCGAAGCGTAAAAGCGATGTGTTTTCCACATTTAAGTCTTGGAAAATTATGATTGAAAAACAGACGGAAAAGCAGATAAAATACCTCCGCATGCACAATGGCTTAGAGTTACGCTCGATGAGTTTAATAGATTGTGCAAGTCGAAGGATCATGAGACACTTGACGATTCGTCATACTCCACAACAAAAGCGGCGTTGCGAAGCGAATGAACGAACGATCATGGAGAAGGCTCGATGTATGTTGTCAAATGCCAACTTACAAGTCATTTTGGGCGAAGACCTCTCATGCATGTTTTTGATCAACCGATCTCCATCCGCTGCCATTGAGAAAAAGACTCCACAAGAGGTATGGTCCGTAATCCCGCTAATTATTACGATTTAAAGATTTTGGGTGTCCTGTATGCTCATGTTGATAATGGAAAATTGGAACCAAGATCCATTAAATGCGTTTTTCTTGGTTATAAAGTGGTGTAAAAGGCTATAAGTTATGGTGTCACGAAAATAGAAAAGTTGTGATTAGCAGAGATGTTGTTTTGATGAAAGCGCTATGCTACCTAACTTATCTCTTAAAGACTCTTCCAATAAAGAAAACCAAAAGCGGTGGAGCATCGATTAATACGTAATCAACTCCTCAAGCCGTACAAAAATTGAGAATAGAGTTGCTTCTTCACCGCAATACTCTATCGCCAAAAACAGGACAAGAAGAGAAATTAAACCTCCAAAGAAGTATGCCGAGGTTGATCTAGTTGCTTATGCTTTAAATGTGGTGAAGATATAGATGCGAATCAAGAGCCATTTAATTATTTCGAGGCGATTAGTGTGAAGACTCGAAAAGTGGATGTTTGCTATGCAAGAGGAGATGGAATCACTCCACAAAAGCAGAACATGGGATCTTGTAAAACTTCCTAAAGGTAAAAAGGCATTCGTTGTAAATGGGTGTTTAAAAGAAAGAAGGGACTCAGGAGTTGAAGAACCGGATATAAAGCAAGGCTTGTTGCAAAGGGTTCTGATCAAATTCAGAGTGGACTTCACAGATGTGTTCTCTCCGGTTGTTAAGCATAGTTCGATTCGAGCTTTGCTTGGTATTGTGGCCATGCATGATTTGGAGCTTGAGCGGTTAGATGTAAAACGCATTTTGCATGGAGAACTTGAGGAAGATATTTACATGCAACAACCAGAGGGTTTTATAGTCTCGAAAAAGAGGACTATGTTTGCTTCTTGAAAAAAGTCCCTTTACGGTTTGAAACAATCACCAAGACAAGGGTACAAGAGGTTTGATTCCTTTATGACTTCTCATGATTTCAAAAGAAGTAGTTTTGACAGTTGTGTCTACTTTAAGAAAAAAAGTGATGGTTCTTTTGTGTATCTACTTCTTTATGTTGATGACATGTTGATAGCAAAGAAAAGATAAAAGAGAGATAATAAAGGTTAAAGCCCAACTAAGTGAAGAATTTGAGATGAAAGATTTAGGACCGCAAAGAAGATACTTGGTATGGAGATTCTCGAGATAGAAAAGCAAGTAAATTGTACCTAAGTCGGAAGGGTACATTGAGAAAGTTCTTTGCGAGTTCAATATGCAGAGTGCTAAGCTGTTAGTACTCCTTTAGCGACCATTTCAGACTTTCATCGGCCTTATCTCCTCAATCGATAATGAGATTGAGTACATGTCACATGTTCCATACTCTAGTGCGAGAGGATCTCTCATGTATGCTATGGTTTGTTCACGCCCGATTTATCATATGCGATCGGTCAGTTAGCGATACATGGCGAATCTCGGTAAAGAACACTGGAAAGCGATTCGATGGATTTTAAGATACTTACGAGGCACTACTAATGTTTGCTTACAGTTTGGAAGAACTAAAGATGGAGTTATAGGGTATGTTGATGCTGATTTTCTTGGAGACCTTGATAGAAGAAGATCTCTCACGAGTTACGTCTTTACAATCGGAGGTTGTGCAATTAGTTGGAAAGCCACTTTGCAAACTACGATCGCTTTGTCTACCAATGAAAGTCGAGTACATGGCGATTCTTGAGGCTTGTAAAGAAGCTATTTGGTTGAAGGGACTATTTAGTGAACTCATTGAAGACCTTCAAATCAGACAAGATTTTGTGATAGTCGAGTGCCATCTTTCTTACAAAAGATCAAATGTTTCATGAGAGAACAAAACACATTGATATTCGGTATCATTTTGTTCGTGATATTATTGCTCGTGGTGATATTGTTGTGAGCAAAATTAGCACTCATGAAAATCCTGCAGATATGATGACTAAGTCACTTCCTATAACCAAGTTTGAGCATTGCTTAGACTTGGTTGGTGTTCATTGTTGAAGTTAAACCCTTAAGGGGTTTTTGGAAGAGGTGAAGAACTTGTTTATTGAAAGTTCGCGATGAAGAACTTGTTCATTGAGAATTTGTGTCAAGGTGGAGATTGTTAGAATTAAGTGACCCAAATTCTTATTTAAATAAAATACGATGGAAAATAAAATAAAAGTAAAATCCATATAGAACTAGACTTCTTTTATTTTATTTTAGAATAAGGTTTTAAACCTTATTAAACTCCATCTATTTTATATTGATTAGGATAAGGTGTTTCAATCCTACTAGAATATGGCTTTGCAAGCCTATAAATAGACATAGTCTATTCCTCTTGTATATGAGTAAAAATTTTTCGACATAGTGAATTTTCTTCTCCTCTGCCCGTGGTTTTTTTCCCGAAAGGGTTTCCACGTAAAATTTATGTGTTCTTTATTTTTATTTATTTTATTCTATTTTATTTTTCACAATATATTATACAAACTAAGAAATTCATTAGCTTGTCCAAGTCTTGCTATTGTAGATTTAGTCATATGTTCATTGCACAATGCTAAAAGTTTAATTGTGCCATGTTACTTTTTAAGTTAAAATGTATTTCCTTCCTAAACAGTAGATCTATCCAAGGGTCGAGTAGCTTGTCCGATCTGGTAGACCCGACCTAAACTGGACCGATCTTGAATAAAATTTTTTATTACAGCCCAACCTAAATTTCATTTAAATTTAATTATAAAAATATATAAAATATCGACTAGAAATATATTTTTAATATTTTGTTAATTTTTAAATAGTGAAACAGGTTTTTTGAGCGGATCTAAGCTTAAAATTGTTTTTAAAATTGGACATCAATCCAACCCGACTAATGAACACTTTTACTAAAAAGTAAGCATCACTGCAAAGTTTTCCATACCAACATTATCAATAGTCTAACACACTAAATATAACTCAAAAGCACAAAGCAAGTTATTTCTGCCCAAGGAATTAACTGAACAATAAAGAATTCTCAAGTCAAAACAAACAATTAACAAATAATAAGGCTGATTTGATCATATAGACACTTGTTTTGTTAGAAGCTGAACAATAAAAAGGGACTTCTTTAAAATAATTTCTTTTAAAAACTATGTATAACTTGTACTTTCGTTCAATCCTCAACACTTTTTGTTGTTCACTAGTTCCTTAACGAGCCCAAAAGATCCAAAAGCATTAAGTGAATGCTTATAAATATAAAAGAGATGGAGGGAAAGCAAGTGGTTGGGAGTCAAAAGATCCAACACAAAGATGTAATTTGATGGTAATTGTTATTAAATTAATTTCCAGGACTAAAATCATTGGTACAATTCACATAGAGCATGTTTAAGTCTATATGGCCGGATATAATCATCTGGAAATTTAATTTCTTAGTAAAATTTCTCTACTTTACTTTCTTAAACTTAATTTTTGCGTTGAGCAGCCACCCAAAACAGTAGGAAATGTGGAAAATTTTGAACAACTTTAGTCGGTAGGTGATTAGAACTCTTGTTACATGATTCTACTCAGGGAATTGTAGCAGTTCAGTTTAGTTTAACAATCCAATTAGTATATATTTTATTCCTTATACATGTCTCACTCATCGTGCCTAATGTTATCTACCTTGTCAGATCATAAACCTCATTCATGTATAGTGTGCTTATGGAACATCTCTTATTAGCATCGTCAAGTCTTCTCTATGCATGAACAATTCATGAGAGTTCATCTGGTTCACTCAAGTCTAATTGATACATGGTCACTAGACCCATCAATCTAATTGCCATCTGGCTAAGAGACTATCTTTCCCCTAAGTGGGTTTATCGAGACACGACCCTTACAAACACGTGTTACTGCTTGAGGATAGCTAGCGACCAACCATGCCTTATAAATACGCCCTCCTCCACCATCGGAACCAAGACACTTTTTGGATGCCAAAACTCTGTCCAATTTTCTCCTACAAGTTCGATTCTCTGCACAGTCACTTTCTCTCTATTGTGTGAAATACCATTCCTTTCTTTTTCATTTGCCTCAATATTTTTATACATTTATTGAGTAAAACAAACTATTTACAAACTTTAGAATTTATTTACTTAGGTATTTATATAAATGCAAAAAATATACGTTTTAAGTTTAAAAAAAAAATTCATTCCCATAAGAAAATTGCTTATGTAAAATGATGTGTCAAACAATTCGAGATTTATGTTTCCAGTATCGAAACAATCCACGTTTGATGTAATAGTAGTTTAGAAGCAATTCTAGAATAAGATAAGATACAATAAGAGACAACACCATGGCGTATATAATATTAATATTAGTGTTCTAATAAGTTTATTTAAGAAGAAGAAGAAATGCAAATTGACTTACAAGAACACTGAAACCGGTGACTGTGGCGAGAGCTATGGCAATGGCAGAGCTAGCGAGAGGAAGCACACCCAGATGACCCACCATCATCGTTGATGTAACTTGCAATAGGTACTGTGATAAGGTGACAACAACCATAGGCCCCGCAAGGTAACCCACCCTTTTTGTTTCTTCAACGAAAGCGGCCCAAGTTAGCCACCGATTGTCTAATTTGGGTATCAAACTCTCTTCCATGCTGTTCTTGTGTGTGACTAGTTTTAATAGCTTCTCTCACTTACTGAAATGGGAGGCAAAATAGAAAGAAAGACTTTCGTATTTGTTTGGATTTATGTTGGAAATTGGCCTGCATGCAGCATGTGAAGAAGCCAAAGTGTCAACATGCAGCCCATACAAATTCAAGCACATAAGTTATCCGGGTAAAGTATGTACAAGAATTCATACACATAAGTTACCCGGGTAAAGTACGTGTAACTGAATCTGTTTGTTTTGGTTCTTTTGTAACCAAGTCTATGAAATGTGTTCTAGTTCGTTTTGAACTTAGTTTAATCCTACATTTGATGTAGTTTGATGATGTAAGAGCTGATGATCAACTTTACTTAAGTGTACCAAGTTTAGTTTTGTAAGTTTCAATGTAATAAGTGGAGTTAGGTAGTGTTTAGGTAAAGGATTTGTTGATCTTCTAACCAGCCAAATGACTGGTATATGTAATGGCTTTAAACCAATGTTTAAAACGAATGAAATCATCAGATTTTCTTTCATATGCTCCATTTTTCCTTTGCCTTCTAAAAATTCTAAGTTCTGTTCTCCATTCTTGACAGTAGCTAAAAGCTTGAACTTCAAGCATTTTTCCTTCATATTTTACCCGAGTATAATACGTTGCTGCTGGTGCTCTGTTTGAAATTCTTACTTTACCCGGTTAAAGTGTGTTGAAACTCCAACAATTAGTATCTAGAGCTGCATTCTTAAGGGACCTGTTCTAGCAAACTTTAAAAAAAACGATGGCTTCATCAGGCTTCTCACCAGCTGCACCTCCAGTTTTCAATGGAGAAAGATATCACATTTGGGTAGTCAAGATGAGAACCTACCTCCAGGCATTTGATCTATGGGAGGTAGTTAACTCAGATGTTGAACCAGAACCATTGAGAGCAAATCCAACAGTGGCTCAAATGAAGCAGTACTCTGAAGAAAAAAGTAAAAAGCACAAGGCTATGTCATGCATTCAGAACTGTGTTTCTGATGTTATTTTCACCAGGATCATGGCTTGTGAGACTCCAAAGCAGGCCTGGGACAAGCTTAAGGAGGAGTTCCAAGGTACTGAGAGGACAAGACAGCAGCAGTTGTTGAACCTGAGAAGGGAGTTCGAGAACTTAAAGATGAAGGAAGAGAAAACTGTCAAGAAGTATTCAGACAGAATTATGGCTGTAGTAAACAGCATAAGGCTCCTTGGTGAGCATTTTAGTGAAGCAAGGATTGTGGAAAAAGTGCTCTCTACCTTACCAGAAAGGTATGAGGCAAAAATATCCTCTTTAGAGGACTCAAGAGACTTAACCAGCATCACTTTAACAGAGCTGATCAATGCTCTGTATGCACAAGAGCAAAGGAGGGCCAGCAGACAGGAGGAGCACCAAGAAGGTGCCTTTCAAGCCGAAGCCAAGACTGCCTCGAGCACCTCTTCCTATGAAGGCAAGAATACCTAGTCAAACGAGCCTAAAGAAGATGGTGCAGGAAGATATCCACCCTGTCCACACTGCAGAAGGGCAAGTCACTCGGGTAAAGTATGTTGGTTCAGGCCTGATGTGCAGTGCAGATTTTGCAAAAAGATGGGTCATGTAGAAAGGGTTTGCAAAAACAAAGTTAGACCAAGATACAACCAACCTCAGCAGCCAAGAGCTGAAGCTCAAGTAGTAGAAGAAGACAATGACCAAGAAGAACAAGTTTTTGCAGTTTCTTGTTCAGCTGTTAAAGGAAAAGCTACAGATGGATGGTTGATAGACAGTGGTTGTACAAACCACATGACCCCTGATGCTAGCATTTTTAAGTCAATTGACAGAAGCTTCAAAATAAATGTGAAGGTCGGAAATGGACACTTCATCAAAGTTGAAGGCAAAGGAGATGTGCTGATAAGCACTCCTACAGGTACCAAACTTGTTAAAAATGTCTTGTTAGTGCCTGAAATTGATAGAAATTTGCTTAGCATTGCTCAACTGCTTGAGAAGGGCTATTCAAATGTATTCAAAGGTAAAGAATGCCTGATTAGTGATCCTAGTGGATCCAAGCTCATAACAATAGCTATGACAGAAAAAAGTTTTATTGTGGACTGGAATAAGAGTCCAGATAGTGCCTACACAGCTGCTGCAGATGAATCCAAGTTGTGTCACAAGAGGCTTAGCCATGCCAACTACATGTCAATGGCTCAGCTAACCAAAGAAGATTCGGTTGAAAATTTCACTAATTCAGTTGAGAAAGAAAGGAAATTTTTGACACTCAAAGAGGTGCATGATATGCATGGGAACCAAACATCTGCTCAGATAAAAGAATTAGAAGCACATGTAACTAGCTTGGAACTTGAGTTGAAATCATTGCAAGCAATTAACAGAGATATGGCGGAGCAGTTAGAGAACAAAGCAAGTGAAGCAGAAAAACTGGGAGAACAAAATATAAGACTCCAATCCCGTATTTCAGAACTCAAAATAATGTTAAAAAAGAGAGAAAAAGAAATTTTTATTCTCACGAAGAAACTTGAGGATCATAACAGTGAATCATTGTATGGTGTGAAAAGAACTTGACTGCTCAGGAAAATAATCTGCTATCAGAGAATGAGACGTTGCAAATTGAGAAGGCTCTGTTGAAAGAAAATTTTGCATTTGAAGGTGATGAAGCATCAAATCTAGTACAGAGGTTAATAGATGAGGCAAACACATTGCAGCAGCAGCTGGAATCTCTTCATATCCAGAAAGCAAAACTGGAATTGCAGTTTGAGAGAAAGAAACAAAAGTCATCCGAAAAACTTAATGAAATAGAGAATCAAAAATCAGAGTTGAAGCAAATGGTCGAGGACCTTCAAAGAGATTTGGAAGCAAAAGGAGATGAGAAAAATGATTTAGTGAACCAAATCATCAGAGAATGCTTAAAGAACAAGAGTTTGCAGCATGTAAGCCAAGGAGGAGTGTTGGAAATTGGCCTGCATGCAGCATGTGAAGAAGCCAAAGTGTCAACATGCAGCCCATACAAATTCAAGCACATAAGTTATCCGAGTAAAGTATGTACAAGAATTCATACACATAAGTTACCCGGGTAAAGTACATGTAACTGAATCTGTTTGTTTTGGTTCTTTTGTAACCAAGTCTATGAAATGTGTTCTAGTTCGTTTTGAACTTAGTTTAAGCCTACATTTGATGTAGTTTGATGATGTAGGAGCTGATGATCAACTTTACTTAAGTGTACAAGTTTAGTTTGTAAGTTTTAATGTAATAAGTGGAGTTAGGTAGTGTTTAGGTAAAGGATTTGTTGATCTTCTAACCAGCCAAATGACTGGTATATGTAATGGCTTTAAACCAATGTTTAAAACGAATGAAATCATCAGATTTTCTTCCATATGCTCCATTCTTCCTTTGCCTTCTAAAAATTCTAAGTTCTGTTCTCCATTCTTGACAGTAGCTAAAAGCTTGAACTTCAAGCATTTTTCCTTCATATTTTACCCGGGTATAATACGTTGCTGCTGGTGCTCTGTTTGAAATTCTTACTTTACCCGGTTAAAGTGTGTTGAAACTCTAACAATTTATAAGTTTAAGAAAAACATATTGGCGTACGAAAGCAAAACATGCAAGGGTGAATGCCACATACATTTATTATTGTAAACGATAGATCTAAGGACCCATACGACATGACAAACAAACTGGGCACGTAGAGAGTCGGACACGCCTAATTTTCTTTCAAGTAAACTACTAACAAACCCCGCCGTTACGCCGGGCTCCATATTAACTTCACCACTGAAATAATAGAGAATTCAAAATTAGATTATGTTAAACTTATCAAATCATGCATTGAATTATATTCTTTTTCCAAAACCAAAATAAGTTATTTCTTTATTTTATATGTTAATTTTTCCAAAACCAAAATAATGCATGTCAGCTTTATTCTTACAATGAAAGGAAATTAAAATTTAAAAATGAGAATCAAAAGAAAAATTAAAAAAAAATGAAAGATTGAGAGTGAAGGAAAGGGAAGTGGGGGAGGAAAAAAGGATTTTAGATGTGTGTAAGAGAGATGAAAGATTATATTGAGTGGAAAAACTATTTATTTGGTTTTTATTTTCTAATATCATATATTTTTTAATTGTAATATGAAAAAGTATTCATATGTTTAAAAAATAACTTATCATTTATGGTTCAATTAGTTGAATTGATCTGATTGTAAATTGGTGATCTGATTTATTTAATTATCAGTTTAGTCTTGAAATGATTAATTGTAAGTTTTAAAATTATCACTGAAGAAGCATGGTTGTTCAGAGTTAGATGCACTAGTGAAGTGACTTCCACACACTAGTTTGATAGGTTTAATCCCTCTAAGCTTCCACTTTATTTCGTAATGGCTACAATCACTTCCTTTTTGCCTACTATTGTCCTGTCTTCTTGCCATCTAGATGGTTGGTGTTTGGTGTTGCATTTGTGACTATTTCAGACTTAGATTTATTTCACTATTCATTTAATTGCAATATTTAAAAATTTGTAAACAATAAGAAATGTCATTTATTGATATACATCGTGTTAAAATACTTGATGAAAAATATCTCGTGTACTTTCATCTAAAGAAAGAACATTTCAATGTTGACTCCTTTAGTAAACTTTATGAAAAGAAGATTGGACATTGTTGAGTTCTTACGAAGATCAATAAGAATGCCTATAAGATTGAGTTATCCCCCTAATCCTCGTATTCATTCAACATTCGATGTCTATGAATTTCACGAGGATTTGTTTATTACTAGTCTCTTTAATTATTGCTTATTATTATTTCTACATTTATCTATTGTTTTAGTTCTTGACTAATTTATTTATTTATTTTGCATTTGAAGGCAATTTAGATCAATATTTAGAGATAATCCTCAATTGGTCTTCTTTACGGAGACAAAACTAGATAATAGACGAATGTAAATAATGAAGAGAAGATGCTATTTCTCAAATGAGATAGAGATATCGACCGATGGATCATAAAGGAGTTTATGTCTAGCCTGGAAGGAGGCTCTTACTGTAATTTTGCTTAGTTTCTCCACAAAACATAATGATGTGTTGGTTAAAGGGAGTGTGGAGGAGAAGGATCGGAGGTTTACTAATTTTTTATGGAACCCCGTTTGCAAGAAATAGAAGTGATCCGTGGAATGTTCTAAGAAATCTAGGGATTACTTAGGAATTCCAGTGGCTGGTGTTAATTATTAAGTTATTATTGCAACTGATTTACAATCTAAGGATAGATTAATGGTTTGAAGTTGTTTTTCAATTGTTATAATTAACTTATCATTAAATAGAAAAACTTATATAATTAATTATTAATCTTCATACTAAAAGTTGACATTGCACATTGCGCTTGAAGTTAGAGTTTTATTATATTGGTTCCTTTTTATTTTGAATCTTTATTATTTTACACTCAATTTTCTCTTATTATATTTATTTCATTATATTTAGAAGCTCGCATATTTATATTTATTATTCTTAGAATAATTAAAACTCTCTTTTATTTGTTTTTCTCGCAACTTTTTAATTATTTACATCACATATATAATAAGAATAATTATATATTATTATTTAGCATCATAAAAGTTAGTCCAAATTAAATTAAAAATGGTCTAATTTGGTTAAGACTTACTCTAGTAACTAATTTCTAATCTTTCTAATTGACGATGGGTTGATTAGAAATTAAAGTTAATGTAAAAAATTTATTTATTAGTGTTATTGTCGAAACCATTTTTTGAAAGGTCGACTTTTGTTTAAAAACGAAAAATGGTAGTCGTCACCAATCTTTTTTATGAGGTGTGATCGGATCACCCCGTATTTGATCGTTTTAATAAAACGTTTTGATTTACTAAAATAACGATTTTAGTCTACGAAATTCGAGAAAATGGATTCAGAAGTCAGTTATGTGCGAGGAAGGATTAACACCCTCATAACGCCCAAAATTGGTACCTAATTGATTAATTAATATCTTAATGTCGAAAGTTGAAAACTTAAAAGAATTTTAAAATACGATCCCTTTTTATTAATGTTAATTTGCGAAAATCGTTCGAATAAGTCGAAATGCATACTAAAGGCCCTTTTATCTCGAGGTAACAAAAGAAGTCGTATCCCGTAAGTTAGGACACGACATGTTGAATTCTCAAAAATAAGCTGACCCTTTTATTTTTATTATTTAATCAAATCTCATGTATTTTGAATTTTAAAAAGATGTTCGGTTATTTAGATTCAACGAGAAGATCGAAACCCCGTAAGTTAGGGTACGTCTTCTCGAGTTTCCAAACATCGCCTATTTAAAAATATAATTTTGAATAAATATAAGTGTAATATTTAAAATGATGCATATTTTATTTTGTTTGAGGTATAGTATAAAAACCAATTGTATTTAAACTTAATACAAGATGTAATGACGAGACCATACGAGAAAATATTAAAGTGATAATTATTAAAGCTTATAAAAAAAATTAATTCATGATTTTTGAAAGAATAAAGTAATACAAAAACGAAAATAAAAGATGTTTAATAAGAAAGGGTAGCATCCAATTTAAAAGAATGAAATAAATAACCAATAATATCACATTTAAATATCTAACGAATAAATGAAAAGGAAACAAAATGAATACATAAATATGTAAAACAAGCATAAATAATAACTCAAGTATTTAAAAGGTAATAGAATAATATACAAATAAAATCAATATTCATTTTTTAATACAAACATTTGAAGTGTAGAAACAAATAAAAAGGGAATGAATAAAATTTAAAAAAAAAAACATGAAGTGGTTGAAATTTAATTAACGAAGGGCTAAATTAAGTTGATAGCGAAGTTTAGGGAGGCTAAATTAGAATTAGAAAAAAATTAAAAGATAAAATTGTAAGAAATAAAATAAATCAAATTAAATTAAAAAATAGATATATAGGGTCAAAATGAAATGTGCGAAATAGGACAGCGACTAGACATGAAATTTTATGAATCATCCAAACGCAATGTTCTGCGAAGGATTAAACTAAAATAAAACTGAAATTAAGTAGTAAAATTTAAAAAAAAAAAAGGAAAATGAGCGAAATAGGATTAAAATTAAAAAAGAATAAAGGCGAAAGGACCAAAAGGGTAAATATCCCTTTTTGCAAAAACGCGGGGATCCTCCAGGAGTGGGTTGGGTCGTGCTCGGGTCGGCCTTAAACAACGCCGTTTTGGCACTTAAATGACCTAAGTGAAACGACGCCATTTTGCTTCCTTTATTTAAGTTAAAATTCTTTTTTAAAAAAATTCATTTTTCTCTCTTCTTCTTCAAAAACAAAGCAAACTCTCTCTCAAGCCCTCTCAGCCTCCCCTCCCCTCCCCTCCCCTCCGCCACGACTCGGTCACGACGACCATCGTGGCGGCCGCTGGTCGCCGGCAGCGATGGCGCCGTCCACGGTGGCTGGAGAGCCCAAAATTCCTTTTTTTTTTCCTCTCGACCCCTAAACTCTGGATTTAGAGTTAGTTTTTTCTAGAAAATGGCCAAAGAATGCTGAAATGGGTGAAGACTCTTCGGTGGCCGACGATGGAAAGAGTCAAGTGAGCCCCTCTTCCCTTTTTATTTTTCTTCTATTTCGTATGTAAAAAAAAAAAAAAATAAAAGGAAGGATTTAAGAAGAAAAATATAAAGAAATAACCTTTAAACTTTTTTGCATTTGATTTTTTCTCTATGAAATATTTTCGATTTCAATCTCTCCTCTCCCTCTTACATCGACTTGGTGATGGCTTTTCATAGCCGAAATTGATACAATATATTATGTTTTTTTTTGCTACTATTTGCTACTGTTTTGTGTTGTTTGCTTCTGCTTTTTCTTTTCATTTTGCAGGTGTTGCGTGTTGGTTCCTCTTTGTAGGTGGCAGAGATGTCAGATGGCCATGACAGAAGGTAGTGCGACGCGCCTAGGGCATTAGGTTTCTTTCTCTGGTTGAAAATGTTTAGGTAGTGAGCTTATTGGGCCATTAGGGTTTTTTTTTTTTTATTTTTTGGGTCAATGGCCATTAGGAAATTGGGTTGTTTTTAGTCTGGGCTGTTCGGGTTTTGGGCCTGTTGTAAAAATTTGGATTGCTTAATTTTATTAAAAGTTGGGGTAAAATTGGGCTATCATAATTATAATCTCCAAATTAGACATACATTTTTTTTTTGACATCCTATCTTCAATAAAGAGAAAGATATTTTTTTTAAATACTTGTATGTTAATTAGGAAGATCGAAATCATAAGATTTGAAGATTTGAAGATGTTTCTTAGACATATAAATTTCGTTCTTGATAATTTGACATTTATCTAATTTTATATAATATCTAACATAGTAAATTTTTTTTTTTTTTTCATCTCATTTTTGTAGAATTCGACGCTAATACCTAAGTTTATTTTACTTTAAAAAGTAAGAAACTAAATTTTGTAGATTCGACATGTTGGACATGACATTTTTGTTGTTGGAATTCCAAAATAGCGAGACTTAAAACATACGTTTGTTTTAGATTTGCATGCAACTCCATCTCTTTAATCATCAGTGAAACTTGCAGAATGGGTTAACGTTAGATAACTGGTATCCCAATCCTCTATTCTAATGACAAAATGAAGTCATGGTTCAGTTTCTATTACTTTCAAGGAGAGCGTGAGGATGATCGAAAACCAATTTTATTCAATCCCTGTTTTCTATTACTGCATTAATACACGCATTGTAATAAAATTTCTCTATTTCAAAACTATATCTCATTAGTTTTATTTTTCTTACATCGTCCCATACTCTATTGAAGAGCTTCCTTGGAATACCCTTTCTCTCGCTTCAATTGCCTGCAGTTGCGTCACAGCCCAAAAATAAACTATAAGAGATGCAGAAGAATAAACAAGCAAGCAAAATTGAAGTGTTTCAGTGTTAACAATCTATTAAAAGGTGCAACTACAGCTAAGTTGTAGTATTATAGAAGATTTTGAGAATGGACGACAAACCTGTTTTTCCCAATTTATGCAACTTGTAACAATGGCGAGCAGAATTGTTTGGGTGAAAGCCCCAAACTGTATACCGATCCACAGGCCAACCCCTCTCAACTGTAACCAGAAGGCAAGGGTGGCAGCGACAGGGATTCCAACAAGATAAAAAGCTCCCAGGTTGACATAAGCTCCTATATGCTGCCATCCGCATCCCCTCGCAATACCTGATCCAAGCATGTAACCATTTGTATGACTACTACACCAACATTCATCTCATGGAAATATATTTATTATTCACCATAACGATAACGAGTTTAACCTGAAAGAACCCCCTGTAAGCTATCAAGAACAACAGACACACAAACCAAGGGAGCCATGGTTGTCACATAATCCACCACTTCCTTCTCATTGCTATAAATATAACCAAAAACACGTCGGCTTGCAAACAGGGCTCCAGTAACTATAAGCGTCTCTAAAACTGCAATAGCCATAGCAGCATACACCGCCACACGTGCTGCTTGGGGTTTCCCTGCCCCTAGTTCATTTGAAACTCTAGTACTATATTTACAAATCGAAAATGATTCTTAGTTAAATTCATATAGTTTGAAAAACTTGAAACATTAATCAGTAAAGAAATAAAAAATGTGTGCACGCATATCAGGGCAGACCTTGCTGCAGCACCAAGTCCATATGGTATGGCATAAAGTGTTGAAATGGTGTTGAGACTGCTTGGGAAAGTTGAAAAACTTATTACTAGAATAATTACAATATGATGTAATCGAAAAATCATAAATTTATAATATCCAATTAAGCTTTGAATGATACAAGATGCATTGATCCAAAACAATAGCAAATGAACATACCACACAGACAATACGGATGTTTCCAGCTCTGGATTTGGTAAAAGCCCAGACAGTAGGATGAGTAGCTCATATGACCACCATTCAAGGCTGCAATTGTTTGAATAAAGAAACATCAAGGATCTTTAACAGCTCACATATACATATTTGAGTGAGGAAAAGAGGAGATAACATACCAGATCATAACAGCAGAAGGAATAGCAAAGCGGAAAAACTCTCTAATTCCTTGGAATAATTCCATTGTAATGGGGGCACGAGTTTTTGTACAGGTGGGAGAGTACAGCATGTAAAGTGCAAGGAAAATCACATTTAACCAGTTTGAGATACTAATTGCTATTGCTCCTCCTATACTTTCTAATCCAGACTTGAATACCAGGGCCCAACATAGAGGTATATGTACTACAAGACTAGCACAAGAGCATATGAGCATGGGAGTGATCAAACTTTGTGTTTGAAAGTAGCGAACAAGTGGTTGAAAAGTAGCATAGGCAAAGAGTGATGGGATAAGCCACAAAATGAATTTACCGGCTTCTTGTGAAATTAAGGGATCTTGACCAATGAATACAAGTAGCCTTCCCATATATAACCATAGTATCGACAGAGGGATGCATACTAAGATCAAACAAAATATAGCAGTGTAGGTATGGATTCCCAGTTTTCGGTATTGTTGAGCTCCATAGGCTTGTCCACACAGTGTTTCCAATGCACAAGCCATTCCTAGCTGATAATCGCATGCAAATTACAAATTTTAGGAAATTATATAAGTTGCCATTTACTGTATCCCAAACACAGGTCATCAGCTGATCTAGACTCACTCAGTAGCAACCCAATCATTCAATTATTGGATTTCTTTTTTTTTTTATTCGTTAAACTAATAGTGATTGAATAACTATGTTATTGAACTGCAAGAATTAACTATTTTTTGTCAACATGTAGCTCGCCTTGATGGATGTTTTCCAAATATTATACAAACCAGAAATTCATTAGCTTGTCCAACTCATCCTATAGCAGATTTAGTCATATGTTAATTGCACAAAGCTAAAAGTGTAACTGGGTCATGTTACTTTTAAGCTAAATGTTAGATGGTTTCCTTCCTAAACAGTAAGCCCAACTGCAAAGCTTTTCCATACCAACATTATTGATCACCTAGAACACACTAAGTATAACACAAAAGCATAAAGCAAGTACTTGCTGCCCAAATCAACTTAAGCAACAGATAGTAAAGCTCATCTTGATCACAGAGAGTTGCTCTGCAAGAAGCCTAACAACAAAAAAACAAGAGTTTACTCTTTTTCTTAAATAACTTTTTTTTGTTCATTCCTCGTTACATAATTTGCTGTCCACTAGTTAATTAATGTAAGCCCGAAAAGTCCAAAACCATTATAAATAAAAAAAGAGAAGACAGAAAGCACGTGGTTAGGAGTCAACAGATCCAATCATAAAGAGACAATCTGATTAGATTGGCATCACTTTCCAGATGACTAAACTCTATAGGAAGTATTGGAATTTGTCTAGAAATTCAGTTGATGTTCAGACTCAGTTTCAGAATAAGAGAAGATACAAACAAGAGACATAAAATTTGAGAATAAGGTTATTTAAAACGTCACTATCAACACAATAAGGGACAACACCGTGTTAATATAATATCAATATCACGGTTCCAATAAGATTATTTAAGTAGAAGAAAATTGAAAATTGACTTACAAGAAAACTGAAGCCGGTGACCCCTGCGAGAGATATGGCAATGGCAGAACTAGAGAGAGCAAGCTCACCCAGATGACCCACCATCATCGTTGATATAACTTGCAATAGGTACTGTGATAAGGTGACAGCTACCATAGGCCCCGCAAGGTAACCCGCCCTTTTTATTTCTTCAACAAAAGCAGCCCAACTTAGCCACCGAGTGCTTTTCTCCTCGTTCTCTAACTTGAGAATCAAACTCTCTTCCATGATGTTCTTCTTCAGCGAGTCTACCATGATGCCCTTATCTCCTTAACCTTGAACAGCGTCGTTCACTTACGAAAATGCGGGAGACAGTAAAAAGATGAAAGAGTTGAGTGTGTGATTGTTTGGATTTATTATTGCAAACAAACAAACTAGGCACATAGACTCACTGCAAACTTCAACCCAGCGTTTCGCTACGACTGAGTTGGACGGCCCTAACTTGCTTTAAACTAAACTAGTAGTTATAATCCCGGTGGTCACGGCCGAGGTTTATAATTTTTTTTTTATATCTACTTGTATCAACTTAATCAATGAAATAATAATAATTCAAAATTAAATTATAGTA
This sequence comes from Gossypium arboreum, assembly GCF_025698485.1. Lineage (NCBI taxonomy): Eukaryota > Viridiplantae > Streptophyta > Magnoliopsida > Malvales > Malvaceae > Gossypium > Gossypium arboreum. Next base: position 9,988,852 of record NC_069072.1, on the reverse strand, counting down.
AACTTATTATTTAATGCAGGATATAAATAAATTTATTTATGATTGAAGTTGATAACTTTCTGATATGAAGTAAGAAAATTTGGATCTAACCCCACTTGGCTGAATATCGAAAAAGTATTTTATCAAAATAGATAATGATTGTAATAATATGTTATTAACTCATCATTGTTCTTAAAAATATCCCAAAATGCTATTTTTATTTAATAATAGATAATGATTGATAATATAATTAGGCTAAGTGTACACCAAAAGTAAAATATCACCTTACTTTCTATTTCATTAACGATGGACAAAAATAGCAAACTTTAGGAGATTCCTTGTATATGAGCACAACAAATAAATATTTTATTATTTTTAATAGGTGTTGTAGTGTTAATAATGATTAGTGTGCAAATGAAAAAAAAAATTGGGTTTTAGAATTTTCTCATACATTTTTAACTTTTTTATTTATAATTTTATGCTTTTATGATATTTTGCAAATTTTATTATTTTCATTAATAATTTTTGTTATTTTAATATTTTAATAATTTTAAATATAAAATATTAATTTTCATCACCACAAATTAAGACTCAATTGTGAAAAAATTATAAAAACTTATTCTTTTTTAAAAAGTACATATGCTTTAAAAACTCTTTAACCATTAAATAATAATAATAATAATTAAATTTGACATAATTCCCATACAATTTATCTATTTGTGCATGTAATATGATTTGCGAAATTCTAAGGTTTTTGGGTGTCATAACTTATAAAAAGGTTATGTAAGAAAAAAAAAAAAAAGGGAACAAAGGAGAACACAACACACGACCGTTTGTATAACAAGCAAAGAGAACATAATTAGCGATAATATAGCATTATTTTTTCATAAGTTTTGATCTATCTGATTTTTTTAATAAAATGTCTAAAACTATTTATAGTCTCTCCCCAACCCATAGATAGGGAAATAATGTATTTCAAAGCACTTAAACTCAGATCCTCTTACATTGACAAAAATATTTATGTCAATCGAATTAAGACTCAAACGACATATTTATTTAACATTTGAATTTGAATGCATGTGATATAATATTAATGTTATGTTTATATTAGTATTATTTATTCATTATATTTTAGTATATGAGTTAGTAATAAATTAATTTTACTTAATAATTTTAGTCATTTACATAATTTCTTTTTGAAAAAAGAAGGAAATTATTTTTGCTTATTTTAAAGAGATCTTTTTTTTCTTTTTACTAGAGTTTACTCATCTTTTTAGTTTTAAGTTTAAATTTATATTATTATTCTTTATTTTATATCTAACTATTGTATTACATATATAATAAATAAGTTTTTTCCTTGTGTAATTACACTAGCAACCAAATGAGACATAATATATTTGTTTTTTGCTAGATTATGACACATCCATGATGTTGGTGAAAAAGAAATTTGTACGTGACAAATATATTTGTAAAAGTTTATATAAATAATAAATAAATTTTAGTAAAATGGTAAAGTACAAATGTGAAATATTGGTGAGGTATGACTTCAAATCCTAGTATATGTTTATATTTTCTTATTTTTCTATTTATATAATAAATATAAAAAGGCAATAACACCTTTAAAATAACAAAATTTACTTTGAAAAGTAAAGAAATTTTTATCTTTTTTTAACTGAATTAATACTTGGTTAATTTATGATATCAATTCACTAAATAATTTTATAATAAGTATAGATTTAAATTAATTAAAAGAATCAAAAGTATAGTAAACTATAAGGACTAAACAATTGACTACAAGTGGCCAAAAAATGTATTTAAAGTTAATTGAGCGCCTATAAAGCATAAGCACAAACACGTAGTACAAATATATATAGCATTATACGAACACAACAACATATCCATTTTTGCAATTTCATAGTCTTGTGAACTAGAAGATCTGGGGTTCATAGGACCATCCTTTACTTGGCAAAGATGTTGTACTTTTGAGAGACTGAACCGGGGGTTAGCTAATGATGCGTGGATTTCAACTTTCCCGCAGTGCTCAGTTTCTTATCTTCCCCGCATCAAGTCTGATCACAGACCCATTCTACTGAGAATGAAACCAAACCTCAAATTGGCAAGAGGAAGACTTTTCTGATTCCTTGCTAGATGGACGAGTGCCAAAAAATGTATTTAAATTTAATTGAGTGCCTATAAAGCATGAGCACAAACATGTAGTATAGATATAACATTATACAGACACAACAACATATCCATTTAAAAAAAAAAAATTCAAGATATGGTATGTAATTAAATTTCACATTCTTTAATAATAAATAAATTTAATTAAAAATGTATACTTATAATAACGTTTGTTAATTGTAAACTTTATTAACAATAATAAATGATAATAATAATAATGGGTCCACAAATGCATTTTTTGTTCTGAAGGGTTAAAAATTCATTAAAACTTTTTTAAAAAGTCATTCAAATCTTTTACGGAAAACACATTGAATTAAACTCTCATATATTAAAATGTGTCAATTAGGCTTTATTATTAACGTTTTTGTTAATTGTTATTGTTTTGATGTGACCGTTAATTGTTATGATGCTAACATGGTAATCTGTATAAGGAATTGTTGATGATTTGGCAAAAATTATTAAATAATTAAGTCTAGAATGAACTTGAGAAAGAAACATCAAGTTCATTTGAATCTTGACATTGTTGGTGGAGCTTATGAGAAATTAAATAAGGTTTCAAAATGTGTATTAATGTCACTTTATTTGAGGTCCTATTTGCTATACCTATATTATGGTGTACAAAAAAGTTACTGACAAATAAATCTTGAGGATACAATGTAGTCTAATGATTGTCTACGTTTTGCATTGATGGAAACAGGCCACTGAGTACTGAGCGGAACATAGTAAGGATATCAATTTCTATAAATAATTTTTATAATAATTCTTTATAAAACAATCTACAAATATAAAATAGAAAGAAATTTTGTTTTTATGTTTTTTTAGTGTGTCATACAAACGAAATTTTACTCCCACTTATATGAGATCTTATGTCTTTTCATAGAAACATAACTACCAAAATGGATATTCATATATTTAGCAATAAACATAATTATTATATAGATATATACTTAAATAATTATAACTATTTATTAATAATAAAGTAATATAACTTTTGAATTTAAGAGACATAATTCATCACTACAAATAGTGATAACTTTTGATTAATAATCAAGTAATATAATTTTTAGTTATTTATAACATTTTATTTGCAACTATTGGAATACTATATATATTTTAAAAATATTTCAACATATATCCACCTGTCCAAGTTTATTAAGGATGTAATTTTAAATTTATAAAAATTTAAAAGAGAGATAAATTGTGGACCTTACTTTTCTTGGTGTCTTACGGGACGTAAAAATTATTTTCTATAAGATTCTAAAGTTATTGTTGTTGGTTCTTTTTATCTAATTTGCTAATTGTGGTATTGGTGTTTCATATACTTTTAAGGTTATTTTCTTGTTCAACCTTTAACTTCAATGCAATATGAAATGTTGAAAAATACACTTACTATTATGGTTAAACATGTGCATGAAATAATAAAAACAAGATTTGTAATAATAAATTTGTTTAGCATAGATGATAAATTCTTCAAACTTTGTTATCGCATTCTAAATTTTATTAGCTTTTATGAAAATTCAATTTAACAAATGTGTTTTAAGATTTAGATGAATTAGAACAATAGTTTATCCATGTTCATTATAGACTTGAATTTTTAACATTTTTATAATTTTTATTTTTATTCTTTTGTTGACATGGCAATACCACATTAGTATCAAGACAATTGATTTAGTAGTCATTAACACTCATATCAATATAATAATTGTCAAAATGAAAATTGTTAGTCAATAAATTTAATTGATGTGTTTTAAAGTTTAAAGATATAATTGAATGGGTTAATCAATAAAAATTTGAAGGTTTTAAACCTTAAAACTTTTTTTTTCAAGGCTTCATGTTTCCAATAGCAATTGTTCAATGTCTCGCGTTTCTTGATAACCATTTCCACATTTCCTTATTTCACATATCCATTTCCCTACATCTTTCCTTCTTTCTTCCCCATCATCTTTATTTCTTTTCCCTAATCGCCATTCTTTTTCCCATTCTAATTTTTGGGCTTTTTCATTTTTGAAGAGTAATTTCTGGCAAAAAAAATTATTTTTTTTTTTGTTCAACTATGTCTTCTTTGTGACGCACTTATTTTAACCGTGTCCATGTCTGGTCTAAAAGAAAAAAAAAATTTCAATGTATTGAGATGTGTGAACTGCATATCGAGCCATGTCAATAGTGGTCCGTGTCAAACACCAATATCACACAGTAAGAGGAAATTTTCCCGTGTCCGTGCTTCATGGCCGGAGGTGCTATAAGAACTAACATGGAATAGACACCATATCATGCTTACCACGTCTCCAAAACTTTTTGGTGTGAGGACAGAAATACACAATTAAAGCTATTCACTTAAGGTTTCGTAGAAATCACATTGACTCTAGCATATTGAGTGGTCAAGATGTATGGCTAGGAATCTTATTGGTCGGACACTATGTTAAGTTAAACTTAGTTTCAATTAAGGAATAGCTAAGAAATGAAATGGACTTGATGAAATCTATTACAATGATGCCTAAAAATGAAAAAGAAGATATGCTTATCTAGACAAGACAATGTTTGACTAGGAGGAGATGTTAGACATGACAACGCTTAATTAGGACATGTTTTAAGGTAAAGATTGTCTTGACATAAAATGCAATAAAGAATAGTTTTATGTCACAGATCGCCTGTACGTGCTGAAAGTGGTCTTTCGGGTGTGCAATAGTGAGGGCAACTTGGCAGGCAAGCCACTAGAGGGATTTTCAAGAAAACAAGGGTTCGAGCCTCCTAGAGATGTGGTGAGCTGCTAGAGATTGAGGAAGACTCTATAAGTATGGAGGAATGGTGAAGGTTAGCATCTTTTGAAAAAAAAAAACAGTTATTTCACTTAAATTTGTTAGATAACTGGTATCCCAATTCACTTAAAGTTTACTAATAATAAAATGAATCATGGTTCAGTTTGCCTTAAAGCATTTCAGGAGAGCACGAGTAGGATCAAAACCCAATTTTATTCAATCAGCATTCCCTATTACTGCAGTAATCTCATTAATTTTGCTTGCTTGCTTACATAGTCCCGTACTCTATTGAAGAGCTTCCTTGGAATAGCCTTTCCCTTGCTTTAATTGCCTGCAGTTATCGTAAAAAAATTAGAGATTGAGACTAAACCAAGCAAAGTCAATTCAGTGTAAACAATCTATTAGAAGGCACAGTTACTAGTGTAAAAATGCTGAACAAATAATAGTAGTTGAACTTCTTAATATTAGTCCAATCAAATTTTGTTTTTCCAGTCTAACCTTTGGCATGAAAATAAATAATCAAGCTATAAAAGATTTTGTTTTCGGTTATGTTTATAAAAGATTTTGAGAATGGATGACAAACTTGATTTTCCCAATTTATGCAACTTGTAACAATGGCAAGCAGAATTGTTTGGGTGAAAGCCCCAGATTGTACACCGATCCACAAGCCAACCCCTTTCAACTGTAACCAGAAGGCAAGGATGGCAGCGACTGGGATTCCAACAAGATAAAATGCTCCCAGGTTGACATAAGCTCCTACATGCTGCCATCCACATCCCCTTGCAATACCTGATCCAAGCATGTAACCATTTGTATGACTACTACTATAATTCTTCATCACATGGAAATATACCAATTGTTCACCATGAGGATAACGAGTTTAACCTGAAAGAACCCCCTGCAAGCTGTCAAGAATAACAGACACACAAACCAAGGGAGCCATGGTTGTCACATAATCCACCACTTCCTTCTCGTTGCTATAAACATAACCAAAGACACGTCGGCTTGCAAATAGGCTTCCACTAACTATAAGGGTCTCGAAAACTGTAATCATTAGAGCAGCATACACAGCTACACGTGCTGCTTGGGGTTTCCCTGCACCTAGTTCATTAGAAACTCTAGTACTGTATACACAAATTGAAAATTATTCTTAGTTAAATTATTTTGGTTTGAGAAAGTTGTAATTGTAATCAGTAAACAATTACAAAATAGGTCTATGCATGCATATCAGGGCAAACCTTGCTGCAGCACCAAGTCCATATGGTATGGCATAAAGTGTTGCAATGGTGTTGAGACTGCTTGGGAAAGTTGAAAAACTTATTAGTAGAATAATTATAAGTCAATGGAATTGAAAATTCATAAAATTACAATATCCAATTAAGCTTCGGCTGGTACAAGATGCATCAATCGAAAACAATAGCAACTGAACGTACCACACAGACAAGACGGATGTTTCCAGCTCTGGATTTGGTAAAAGCCCAGATAGCAGGATAAGTAGCTCAAATGACCACCATTCAAGGCTGCAATTGTTCAAATAAGAAGACATTAAGGATCGTCAACAGCTTAGGCATATATATTCAGGTGACGCAAAGAGGAGATAACAGACCAGATCATAACAGCTGAAGGGATAGCAAATCGGAAAAACTCTCTAATTCCTTGGAATAATTCCATTGTTACGGGGGCACGAGTTTTTGTACAGGTGGGAGAGTACCACATGTAAAGTGCAAGGAAAATCGCATTTAACCAATTTGAGATACTAATTGCTAATGCTCCTCCTATATTTTCTAATCCAGACTTGAATACCAAAGCCCAACATAGAGGTATATGTACTACAAGACTAGCACAAGAGCATATGAGCATGGGAGTTATCAAACTCTGCGTTTGAAAGTAGCGAACAAGCGGTTGAAAAGTAGCATAGGCAAAGAGTGCTGGGATAAGCCACAGAATGAATTTACCGGCTTCTTGTGAAATTAAGGGATCTTGACCAACGAATACAAGTAGCCTTCCCATATATAACCATAGGACCGACAGAGGGATGCATACTAAGATCAAACAAAATATAGCAGTGTAGGTATGGATTCCCAGTTTTTGGTATTGTTCAGCTCCATAAGCTTGTCCACACAGCGTTTCCAATGCACATGCCATTCCTAGCTGATAATAACATTCAAATTACAAATTTTAGGAAATTATATAAGTTCAGGTAGTGGTGATCTTTACTGTATCAACTGATCTAGACTCAGCGGCAAACCAATCATTCAATTATTGGATTTCTTTCTTTTATTTGTTAAACTAATTGAGTAACTACGTGATTGAACTGCAAGAATCAACTATTTTCTGTGAACATGTTATACAAGCCAGAAGTTCATTAGATTGTCCAACTCATGCTATGGCAGATTTAGTCATATGTTCATTGCACAAAGCTAAAAGTTTAATACGGTAATGTTACTTTTTAAGCTAAAATGTTAGATGGTTCCTTTCCTGAACAGTAAGCACAACTGCAATCAACAAATAATAAAAACTTATTCGATCATATGGAGAGCCACTTCGAATAAGCCGAACAACAAAAAACAAGAGATGACTCTTTTGCTTAAATAATTTGTTTTGGAAACCATGTATGACTGCACCCATTCTCTATACTTTTACTGTCCACTAGTTAATTAATGTAATTGTTATGATTTTAACCCGATTAAGTAACGAACAAGAAAATAGCAGAATAAATTGAGAAATTGAACACACAAATTTAACGTGGAAAAACCCTTCCAAAGAGGATAAAAAACCACGGGCAAAGATAATTTTACTATAATGGCAAAAGAACGAAGAGTACAAAAGATGGAAATAAAAACTAAAACCCAAAAACAAAGAACCCACAAAACGTAAACATAAAATTCTCTAAATGTGTTATGAGTTCTAATCTCTAATTGGTGTATTTTCTAAGGTTGTAAAAGAGTCTATTTATAGGCTAAATTCATAGATCAAATAATAATAAAATAATCTAAACTAATCAGTGTTTGATTGAAACAAATAAACAGAGTTTAATTAAAAAACTATTTTTTAAATTTAACTGAAAATAGGAGTCGTATTTAACAGTAATCCCGAGAGGTCCAGAACAATTAAATAAAGGCTTATAAATATAAAAATATAGACGGAAAACATGTGATTGGGAGTCAACAGATCCAACCACAAAGAGACAATCCAAATGCAAATGATATGACAAAAATTTCCACTTGACTAAAATCATTGGTTAGATTGACATCAATTTCCAGATGACCAAACTCTATATGAACCATGGTTAGGTTGACAGAATCCTACTTTGAATTGGATACAACCATCTTAAACGAGGAAATATCTAATTTTGGTGTTGAATAGCCACCCAAAACAGTAGGAAGTATTGAAAAGTGTGAAGAAATTCGGTGGATGTTCAGAACCAATTAGAATAAGAGAAGATACAAACAAAGAGACGTAAAATTTGACAATCAGATTATTTAAAACGTCACTATCAATACGACAATGCACAACACCATGTTAATATACTGTCAATATTAACTTTATTTAAAGTAGAAAGAAAAGTGCAAATTGACTTACAAGAAGACTAAAACCGGTGACTCCGGCGAGAGATATGGCAATGGCAGAGCTAGAGAGAGCAAGCTCACCCAGATGACCCACCATCATCGTTGATATAACTTGCAATAGGTACTGTGATAAAGTCACGGCTACCATAGGCCCTGCAAGGTAACCCACCCTTTTTATTTCTTCAACGAAAGCAGTCCAACTTAGCCGCCGATTACTTTTCTCCTCGTTCTCCAACTTGGGAATCAAATTCTCTTCCATGCTGTTCTTCAGCGAGTCTACCATGATGCCCTTCTCTCTTTAAGCTTGAACAGCGTCGCTCACTTACGAAAATGCGGGAGACAAGGGAAAGATGAAAGAGGTTGGCTTTTGGTAGGAAAAGTTATATGTGCCAACGAAAGCAAAACTTGAGAGGACGCATCCCCTCACGTGAGTACGACATGCATTTGTTACTGCAAACAAAAAAACAACAAATTGGAACACTGCACGTAGACTGACTGCAAACTACGACCCTGACTTCTGCTACTGCCTTAACTTGCTTTAGACTAAATTAGTAATAATCCCTGCGGGGTTTATGAATTTTCTTTATATTATCTACATTCTCTTTAGTGTTTACTTGATATCAACTTAATTTAAAAAAATTCAGAATTTAATTACAATAAACTGATCCAAAAATACAGGTAATAAATAGATTTGTTTATGAATGTGTTTAAACTTTCTTCTTTTTCATCCGAATATGAATTTTGAAATATTTTTTTAGACTAACCTTATTAACTCATTGGTTTTTATTTTAAAAAAAAGTGTTTTATCAGAATAGAACTCAGTTAATATTAACTCACCGCTGTTCTTTAAAACCCAAAAAGCTGAACCTTTTTTATTTTTAATTGATATAGATAATAATTGAAAATATAATTGGCCTAAAAAGTGAAAAATAAATAGAAAAGATTTGGGGGAGAAATAATAATAAAGCAACACAATGAATTTCAGTTCTTAGGAGGAGTCAAATGGGAAGCGGAGTTGAATCAACATGGACAAGAGACTGAAGCTTCAAAAATTAGATGAGAGAAATTTCATTTTAGAATGGAGGGTAAAGGTGGTGGGATAGGGATGATGATTCGTTACTTTAATAGTTTGGAGGACTCACTTGCAGATATGCGCAGTATGGGATTGATTTGAAAATTGGAATAGAAATTAGATTCTACTCTAAATTTGGGTTTTAGTTATTATAGATTTTGGGTTTTGGTGTAGTAATATCTTCAAATTTTATAAATATTAGCTTTAAACTCAGAATATTTTTATTTTTAAGAATTTATTTTTATTTTTAAAATTTTAAATTCAAGTGAATTTTAATATTAATTTTTAATTACATAGAGTATTTTTTGTTTTAAAATATTACACCAATCAATTATGAAATTAAAATAAAAAAATTAATTTTTTTGAAATAAAAGACCCTATTTAACTTATTTAAAATATATGATTTAATAATTGATTGAGTTTTAACTCGATTAACATGGACATTGTTGCCGATATAAGAATATTATCTTCCTATTTATTAGTTAAAAGAGACTAAATAATTTTAGACATTGTCTTAAAAAAACCATTATAATAAACTAATGTAATTTTAATTATTTATTTTAAAAACATAGAATTAAGAATAATTTCCTTAAGTGGGGTTTTTTTTTTTTGTCAAATGTGCTAATTAATCTTATTTCATTGTCTTTTGATGTAACCATTTGCTTGGTTAAAAGTTGGTTGCAATCAATTAATTAAGCATGATATTTAATCATAAATAAAAAAATTATTTAATAAAATAAATTAAAATAAAACCTTTAAAATTATAAAAACTCCTGATATTTTTTAATTCTTCTTCTTCCTCTTCTCCATGATTCAATCTTCCTTTTAATTAAAAAAGATTAGATGATATTTTTTTAATTTAGTGATTGTGAATGTATTTTATAGGTAATTTTGAATTGCTTGGGTAAATTACATTATAGGTCATTGAACCTAACATCAGTTTTATATAAGTCAAAACTTTTAATTTCATTAAACTATATCATCAAATTTCTATTATTAACAATATAATTTTATAAAAACTGTGACTTATGTGATCAAATTTGAGATTTCATGTCACGTATGTTTTCTAGCTAATTATTTTATGAAATTACTTGATTTATTTTGTTAATAAAAAATTGGATGATGTAATTTGATTAAAATTAAATATTAATTATTTATAAGAAAATTGATGCTAAATTAAGTGACATGAAATGTAGTTACATTTCATTAAGTAAAATGTTTACTTCTTGTAGTTTTAACTAAGCCATCTAAGCTTGTTTCCTTCTTTGCTAAAACCTTACTTTTAATATAGGAATAATGTCTGTATTTCATTAAATGTTTAACGTGTCACGTATATTTTAAAAATATTTAATGTAATATTTGAGCTATCAATATATATTTTATTATGGTATTTGTATTTTCATAAAATGTTTAATATGGTATATGTACATTAGAAATGTCCAATGTACTACCAAAACTATCAATATGTGTTTTATTATAGTACTTGGTGTTAATTTTATTTAAATCATTCTCTATTTAAGTAAATGGTCTTATTCTCCAAAGAAATTTCCATTAAAAATAATAAGACACATTGATAGTTCATATACCACATTGGACATTTTCAAGGTATAGATATTACATTTAATTTTTTTTTAAAAGTGCAGGTATCAAATATGAAATTATCCCTTTAATATATATGATTGGAGGTTAAATGAAAAAAAATGAAAAGCATTGATTTAGACTATGTTTAAATGGACAATAAAATAAATAATTTTTTATAACTTAATATATTTTTATATAAAATTTCAAATTTTAAATCATTAATATTTTTATATAATTCAATAAATTAGGGTAAAAAGTTGTTTTGTTTTTGTTGAATTAAAAAGATGGGATACGAACAATGATAAATGAAATTTGCAAAAAATTCAACTATAAATTAAACTTGTGGTATCCTTAATGGGTTAAAACTCAATTGTGAAATTATTAAAATATATTATTCTTACAAAATAAATAAATATTATTTTAAAGATATTTTATATTTTTATATAAAAAAATTTAAAAATATGATTCGATAGGATATTTTGAAGATATTTTGTATTTCTATATAAAATTTTTAAAAATATGATTTGATCGGATATGAACTCAAAACACTATAACATTCACTCCCTTTTATTTTTATGTTAATTTTTTATTAATGTGTTATATAATTATTTTCTCACACATCATATTGTGTATTATAACTTTTTCTTGAAGTTGTCGAAGATTATTCTAACCTTGATTAGGATGAAACTTGTATGTAATATCACAAACATGTGTTTTTATGATAGGTTAATATATAACCATAAATAACCAAGTGCTGAGGGACATTGCATTCCCTATGAGAGAATTCAGATTTAAACTCTAAAGATGATATCATTAAAAGGGACAGCCGCAAACCTTGAAAATATCAGTTTTATGGATTGTAATATAGACATGAAGGATACACTTCAATTTTTCTATTCAAATCCTCTTATATTTGAAGCAAACTTTTAAACCTAGGCAAATAACCTAATGCTTAAAAGGATTTAGCGATAAGTGAATTAAATTATTTTTTCAAAACCATAAGGTTTTAAAAAAATCGTTTAATCCCAATAAAAAGTTTTTCAAGAAATTGAAGTGTGTTTGATAAATTAAAAGTTTAAGTATTGAATTTTTCTACTAAATTTTATAATTATTGAATTTATATTAAAAATTGTTTGGTGAATTAATAAATATAGTTACTAAATATAATTATGTTGTTTGATAAAAGTAAATTTTAAGTTTAATTTTTTTAATTTTAATCTTATTAATATAATATTTTATATTATTTTAGATTGTTTTCAATAAAACTACATATAGTAATTTGAATCTCTCTTTTATTTTAAAAGATAATTTATTTTAATATTTAATATTTAATATTTAATAAAATATAATCAGTTTAATATTTTTTACATTAAGTATACTACATTTATATTAAAAAAATCATATGTATTATTTATATTTCAAAATAAAAATGGTAAAACTATTTTCTTATACACTTTCTCCCAAGTCAAGGTTTAGTTTTGTGCAATGTTTTTATTATGTTTCCTAACATTCGTTTTAATTCTAAAATTAAAAGAAAATTGAAAACAAGAAATATCAATCATCTATCCATGCTCATCTTTGATGAAGAGGATCTAGCGTAGTTTTATCCGAAGAAAGAACATTTCAGTGTTGACTCCTAAACTCTGAAAAGAGGATTGGACATCGCCGAGTTCTCACAAAGATGAGTGAGAATGCCTTTGAGCAGACAGAATGATGCAACCGCCAAACATTAACTTAAGTCAACCAGCTTGCCTTAAAATAGAATTAACACCATCTTGAAATAACTCATCCGTTAATTATCAAAGAAAAAAAAAAAACCTGAGCAAAGTTATTTCTGGTGTTTCCTTGTTGGTAGCTATTTTATTCAAAATGTATTATTTTTAGATTCATCTAAGTTCAAAACATATATTATATAATATTTACGTGTATATATATAAACTTTATCCAGGTTTTGTTGCTCAATGGGACAATGTTCAAACCTGAGAGAGGGTGAATGACCGCCCCAGGGCGAACAATCTGAAGAGGCACCAATCTAGCCCAAAAAGGAAAAAAATAAATATAAGTATGGATCTCAAAAATGAAATGAATTGATAACGTATTTCTCACGAGTAAATACCTAGCAACAGCATTTTATCAAAATTATATACAGATAAGAATTGTAACTCAAAAATAGATGAACTCTAGCATAAAGTAATGTAGAACAATCAGCCAATTTTCCTACTTGTTTATGTACATTTTCTGACCCTGAGTAGTATTTGAATTTAGTGTTGCCCCACAAAAAAACTAACGTAATTGATTGCTCCAATCTAAGATCAGCACCATGAAGCAGGTCAATCCTAATCCACTCAGCCTTTGTCAGTAGCCGGCTTACAGGTCGCAATCAAAGATTAAAGCTCCACCATGGGCCTGCTTTTGTTGGTAAAAGCATCAGTATGATGGCAGCCGAAAATTTCAAAATTGTGGTTAAAGTCTTGGCTTTCCATGCCGCAATGCAATTACTTTGTTTTCCACAGAAAAAAGGGGCAATATAACCATGCCAAAAGAACAAATAACGTTTGAACACATCTGCTGGGATCATTGTTCCACACAAAACCCTCAATGGAAGGTCGAGCCATTTTAGATCAGTTATCCCTCTTGCTTTTCTTCAGAAACATCGACGTATAATTGATATACTCATGGCCTGTCCAGGTACCACTCATCAGCCACTGCAAAGCCTCAGCTGCAGCATCCTTTTCCGCACTCTTCTTGTTGTTGCAAGGCTGCCCTATGATTTGCATACCATTGAACTCAACCGTAGCTTGGAACTGATTGTTTTCCAATTGACTTGTCTTGTAGGTTGGCGCAGCATATCCTGCCCTAGTGACCAGTGTTTGGAGCCGACTTTTAGAATTATCACCCCCGGGACCACTCTCTGTCCTTGAAATCAAAGAACGTTGTGGTGGAGCAACAGGCATATTTGATGGTTTAAGGTCTGGACGGCCAAATACAAATCTTCCATCACACTGATCCTCAGAAACCAGCAACCGTATTGCAGAAATGAGCTCATGATGAAGATGTAGGACCATTTGGGGATTCAGTAACTGCCCAAATTCACCAAGGTTGATTAGTAGGAATGAATTTATTAAAATTTAAGATCTAAAAATGAACTAGAACGGAATATGTTTATCAAGCAGGAGCTTAAAGATTTTTTCCACATGGGCAAGTTATAGGAAATAAAGGAAACGGCAGAAACAAAATAGGCAGAATAGAACCAGCTAAGGGAAATTTGGTTTGTCTGAGCTCTCAACTTACTTTATTTTGAATCAGCTCATCAAATTCTCTCCTTAAACTTAGATATTTTTCAGCTATAGCAGGTTGCATGAAAAATTCTAAATACCCTCCCAACATCTTCAAGTGTCCATCCTATTAGAGCAAGAATAGAATTTCACTAAACCACCAGTTATCGAAAATAATTGCAGAAAATTACAAACAAAAAAAGACATGTTACTTGAAGAAACAAAACATCTAGTAATAATTTTAGACAGAGGAGAAAATCTTACAACATCTCCTCTTGAGATGCTACCACCAAACAGGAGAAGCACTGAATCAGAGACAGCTGTTGAATCCCGCAGGAAAACAGAGTTCACTTTTATCTTCTCATTGAAAACCAGCCAAGGATACGGAATTCTAGATTCCCGAGCATTAACAGAGTTCTATAAAATATGATTGTACATTATCACATGAATGCTAATACGGAAGAGAACTAAGTATATCAACTAACTTAGTGACACAGTAATTAGCAGCAAAGAGTCAACAACTAGAAGCAGACTTACCGAGTAAAGAAGTACAGGTCCATCCTCCATAGTTTTCAGTGAAAATGATTTCTCATTATGCTGCACATTAGTCCATGTTAACACTCAAGGAAATTATTAGAGGGAAAAACATGCAAACTGCAAATTAGAGGAAACAGGTCACAATTTAGCCTCTTTAGTTCAAAGCAGAGGACTATCCTTATAATGTTGTATGTGCACGGTAAGTAGCCATAATATTTAATCAGCAAGCCAAGTATAATTTTAATATAAGGTCCCCACTTTGATGAGGTTTGGTATACAAAAGTAGAAATAAAGAAACTAAAAACTCACCACGACAGAGCAAATTCCAGGATAAAGCCCATAACAAATAACTGCTCGGCTGAGATGCTGATCATAGCTCCAGCCATTACAGCTAGTTGCATAGCTGTCAATAAGACCGGTATCCTTGAGCAATGAAAGAAACTCCTCCCTAAGAGAATCAATTGCCTTCATTGATTGTGCAGAAAGAAAATTTTTCCAGCAATAATCATATCCAGCAAGGTCTTTCTCGGCTTCTTTCCAGCCCTCGTAAGCCCGGACAAGTGCAAGGTGGTCACTATGATCATGGGAAAATTGCAACTTTGCAGCCTCTGCAAGCTGCAAGGAGGACAAAAGATCTGTCATATGTGATATAATATTTGGACCTTTATAGGCAAGTTCCTTTCAGAAGAAGTCAATGTGATTCAGTCTCCAGCTCTTTTGGTTATTTTAATTTGTAGATGATATTTGAAAATTATGATTTTACTAATTTAAAACTGTCCCTAATTATATCTTGCGGAATGACTTGCAACCATGCCAGTGGATTAAGCCCGGGAACAAGTGGCAAGGTTTTGGTTAATTCTGCACCAAGGCATGTCATAGAGACTTTGCCCAGGTAGCTCAGACGTGGAGTTTGTAAAGGTATCCCTCAACCATCCTCTGGAGTATAAGAGTGCCTCTAGTGTGCTATTCCACAGATGGTTTTCCTCCATATTCATTAACTGTTGCGAAAGAATTAGTTCTTAACCATCAATTTAGAATTCATTATTCATCACTTTAATGAAAATGACCTACATATTTCTATTGGCTGTACTAGTTACACCTCAAGTCTACATTATCAGGTTTTCGAGGCTCATTTTAGAAGCAAGCAAGTTCCATACAATCTCCATGTACTCACTAGTACTTGGTTACCCTTCACAAGCAACACTCCAACCACCCCAACGTTTTCTTTCCTAATTCCCACAAGTCACTCTAGGTAATTGTTTCCATGCTATTCCAAGTTCTCACTTTAAGCTTCCGATCTTTCTGCCAGCCACGACACTCCATGACCTAGAGTCTGCAACAGTTCTCTTTGCAAATCCTACACCACCCTATTTTATTTGTTTTGGCACAAACTCACTGCAAACCAAAAGGACCCCATACAAATTTTAAACTCATTTAATCATTATGCTTCTAAGGATTCTATTTTTAATACTTAATACACCGTTCCCAATAAACTTCTAATAAAAATATTAAAGACCAAAGAACAGTCAAAAGCCAAGCCATACAGTCTGATGGTCAATCCACACAAGATATGCAAGTTCTTAGGATGTATTTAACACCTTTAAATAAATAACGACCCAGTATCAACCTAGCAATTGTTATACGTGTTTAAGAAGATTAAGGTATAAGGTTAGAATCTCACATCAGACTTCATCACATGTACCAAAAACAAAAAGGGATTAATCAAGAGCAAGGTAGCCTAGTGAATATGTAACTTTGAATGCAATGGCCATCATAAGATACCTTAAAAATACCTCTTTGTTATTCAAAATTTGAAGCTTAAACAGTTCCAAAAGATTAAAAGTAGGTTCTTAGCATATAAGTAAAGTAAGGATTAAAAAATCCATACTAGTCTGATTTTGACAGACCATTTGCAGTTCAAATATTAATAATCACTATAATTACTGCACTTTAAGAGAACAAAATCTCTTAGATACAACAGATAATTGAGCTTCCGACCATTCTACATGATATGAAGTACAAGTGGTCCGCATAAGATTCTCCTTAACTTTCATTTCAAGGGAAATAAGGCAGCGCCTTGAGAATAATAAGGTTACAATCTTAATATAGCATGTGTTTCTCTAGTTAGTCTCATGGTATTATTTTTGTTTCTCATGGTAAAGTCTGTTTTTTTGTGTGTGTTTTCCTAGGGTTTATTTGGTTCAGTAACGTGTCGTTAATTAGAGTAGCTTTTGGTTGGAAGAAAAACAGTTATTTGTTCAGTCTGCTCTTATAACATTGCACCACAAGCAAAGACCTTTAGAAGTGAAATTTCCAGCTTTTATCAGTTGATCAATTAAGTAATGATGACATAAATACCAAAAAGAGAAGGCAATGAAGCTGGCAGTACAGTAACAGAGTTTAATCATTCTTTGTTATGTAATTTTAACAATTCATAATATTTGACCAAAACCATACAACCTTGAAGTAATCATTCTTTTTACTTTTTATTTTTCATTTGCACCCAGAAAATAGTTTCTTGTTTTCATGCACCTTAACTGCCATTAGGAACTCTATTGGATCAAGCACTCTTATAGCTATAAAAGGAAAACTGTTTATGCCACTAAGCATTAAACTGCAATTTCAGAAAGTTAAGCCAACAACAAGCCTTTAATGAAAGATACAATACAAAAACCCAATCCGGAACTACTACACCATTGTTCAAACAACAAATAACCAACATCTCCAAAATTTACCAGCAGATATGCAATCAATCGAAATAAATAGACTCAACCAAAAAGAAAGAGTAAAGAATAGAAGGCTCACGCTCAGGCTACAATCCCACAAAACGATGCAAATGATAAAAGCAAAGCTGACTTACATCTTTCTTGTCTAATGGTGTCAAAAAAGGATCTCTAACACTAAGACCAGCAACAATAGTCAACACAGGATCCAGGCAATTAAGAATAGCACCAAGGATGAGCATCTTCCCAAGTTTTGGCTCCATTGGAAGCATAGTCAAATAACGCCCTGTCAGTCATGTACGTTGAACTAAATGAGGGTACAGTTACAAATAAATTACCAAAACTAAAGAACTTTAATATGGAAAAGCAAAAATATGTGTTCACAAACCCAGCACAGTCAGATTTTCATTCTCATCCAAGGCCCCGATGACTTTTAAATATTCAATGGCATTTTGAACCTACAGTCAGAGTTTAATAAATAAAAACATTTTGGGAGGAACATAAGAGTACAGAACAGTCTACATTCATGCAAAGGTGGCAAATAAGACCTTCAATACTGACATAATCTGAAATTTATAAGGTGCAAAATGAAAGATTTTTGGTAAGGCATTAATATTACAATAAAAGTAAATCCAAGATATCAAATCGAGTACTACCGCCAGTAACTTTGGTGACTGCAATGCCCTTGATAGGAATTCAGATATACTTCCGAGTTTCAAACTTTTGATTTGCAGACAAAGAGACTGCAAAGGTGTTCTCAAAATTTCAGGTAATTGATATTCAGTGAAGGCATCATATACACATCGAGGATAGAGATGGTGACACTCTCCAGGCTGCACTCGGCCAGCTCTTCCTCTTCTCTATATAGACATGCAGGTACAAAACAATACATTAATCAACATAAAGGTAAATAACTGGCAAGCAGCAAGAATGGCTTGTTTCATTTACGAGTTTCTTTCCAGTGAACACATAAAAAAAAGGAAAGAAGAAGGAGAAATCAATGGAAACTGGCTGTCAAATGCATAAACCAAACCAACAAGCCTTGCCCCACATATTTGAGGCTGGTTACAAAAGGACGAGACATAGAAAAATTTATATTGGTACACAAACTGCCTTCAATCATTTACATTAACCATCATCCTCTCTTCAAGTTCTAATAGTTTCATATCATTATTTATCACCTTGAACAATGTCCGTTTTAGTGTCCCTCCAACCTTTTACCCTATGCAGTGTCGATTTGCTCTAACCTTCTAATAGGTGCATCCCTCAATCTTCATCTAATGACCAAACTATCATAAATGATTTTCTCAACGTATCCTCAATAAAAGCTATCCCAACTTGAAGACAAATATCATCATTTTCAGCTTCATTCTTTCTATTCTTACAACACATCCATCTTAGTATCAGCATCTTAGCTACACTGATCTTCTATATATGTTCATATTAATCCAAAATTTTGTAGAATATAGCTAAGCCGAAGAACTTCCACTTCAAACTCAAAAGAATATTGCAATCAAGCAAAACTCCAATTTCACTTCTTCAAACCCAAGCTTTATTCAACGGTTAACATCTCCACCAATCTGCTTTGAATTATCACCTCTTTGTACTTAAAGCACACTGCTAATGGTATCACTTGATCATCAAGCGTGATCACCCTCTTGATCATTATTCCTCCTTTTACTAAATGTTCACTGCACATACTCAATCTAAGTCCCTAAGTTTCTCATGTTTGTTCCACAACTCTAACATGGTATTAACCTCTTTTTTAGTCTTATTAACCAATACAATGTCACCAATAAATAAAACAGACCAAGGCGTTTCATCTTGAATGCCTCAGGTTATATCATCCCTCCATCTCTAATCTTTTCCTCACTCATCCAAACAAACCTATAGATATCTTTATCTCCATCTTTTAACTCCAACCTATCAAAAATACTTTTATACTCTCGCTCTAGCCTACCTTACAACTTTCTCGGCATATTTTTCTAGCTTGCATTACTCAATATTCTTTGTTTCTCTACTTTTCAGTAAATTCTTATAGCAAACTCACTTGTTTTTAACAACTGCCAAATGCATGAGCAATAGAAATTATACAATTAGATCATCTATCTAATGGCAGTTCTTCTGTAAGCAAAAAGTATAGATATACCGTATATTCATACATATCTTAGTCTCAAATAAAACTTGCATTAGATGCTTAGCATTCCAATTCAACACAGATAAGAAACAAAAGACTAAAACCCACAACGACAAGTCATTTCAAGAGTCAAGAAAGATGAACATGTTTGGCTAGAAGCAAACAACTCATTTTCTAGAAGATTCTTGAAACGATCATACAATCAAAGAGGAATCTTGTTAAGGTGATGAAAATGAAAAAAATAGCTGAACTTGAATCAATAGCAACAAACACTAGAGAAAAAGTTCACCATGGGCAAAAGGGCAATCAATGTTATTAATGTGAGCACCTAGGTGCTGCCTAGGCACTATGTCTTAGTGCTAGACAAAACAAGCACCTCAATGCCTTTCGGGTGAGGCATACTACGCCTATGCACACTTTTGTAAGGTGACAAGTGCAAAGAAAAAAAAAAAAACCTAACAGAAGCTCTCTTTAGTTTCTTGTAGCTTTTATTTTTTTTTCATTAATCACACCTTTAATAGTGAAAAAGGGACAATAACAAACTCCTTGGTTTCTCAATGTTTGAATATTCAACAACAAATAGGGGAACATAAGAACATCATGCGTATTGAACAACAAATGAAAAAAAAATGCATCTTTTGTTGGATAAACTGGACCACACTAAACCCTGCCCCTTGAAGATTGAAGATTCATGAGAGTTTAGAAGCCATACAAAAGACACATACAAGCCAACCAGAAACTCAATATTTAACTATTTCTCTCGTTCCGCATGTTTCACATTTGACACAAAGATGCAGTATACAAAGATCTTGTGCAACCTATTAGCATTCATGTCCTCTAAGAAATTGATTTATTTGACAAATTTTATTTCAATTACTCGTAGAAGAAAAAGATTCATCCCCCAAAAAGCACCTAGTGCAAATTATTAATAGCCCAGCAAAGTATTCTTAACAAAAAGTAAGAAACAAATCTTCATATTAAAGGTCATAAAATGAACATTCAACAAGAGTCAAATTATATTAGACAACTTTTATGAAAGAGGGAAGACAAATTATTAACAGTCAGTTTTAACCTCAACATAGATTAGAGATCATACATGCAATCAGATGGTAGCCTTACTTGTTGAGTAGAAACCTTGGAAACCCATGATGGTAGCAAACAAGGAGTGTTATTCAATGCGTCGTACGATGTCTCCTTGGCCTTTCCACAATCAAGAACAAAAACAACATCATTAATTGTTATGCTTGTCTCAGCAATATTAGTAGTTAATACTATTTTCCTCACTCCATCTTCAGGCTCTTCGAAAATTAACTTCTGCAAGAATCCAAAAAAAAAAAAAACTTATTTAGAATTAAATTATGGATAGGAAGGAAGAATGGCAAAAAATGCTAGCCAGACACACCATCTTAGAATATATGCTAAACAAAGAATGAAGATTACCTGCTCAGAACTCGCCATAGAACCATGGCAAGTAAGTAGCAAAACTCGACTAGGATCTCCAAGGATTGGATGAGCTTGCAGCTTATCCTTCAGAGAACTTATGTCATCCCACCCAGTCATAAAGACTAGAACTGCACCGGGCCTCTCATTCTCACAGATATAGGATAAAAGATATTCTATGAGATTAAAACCAATACAATCAGGATTCCAACATGACAAAGACTCCTGAGTCTGACGGCTGAAATCCTTAAAATCAGCTGCCCGGAGCGCATCCTATTATATATTTTCAAAATAAAGAAAAAAAGAAAGGAATCATAGAGTGCAGTATTCCAAAAGCAGCAACAAGCAATGAATAAAAAACCAAACTGGATGTATCGGTGAGACCTACGGGTCACATGTCAAACCATTAAATATATGATTTTAAGTAATTAACATATATGGCCTTAATATGGCATTTAATATATACTATATTTTGTCACACCCACATCATGGGTGAAAGAAAAACTTAAATATTAAATTATATTTATAAAAGATTTAGTCAACAGTTAAATCATAGATAAAGTGGTAAGATACTTGTAAATAAATTCTTTTTAAGCTCAAGTTCGATCTTTAGATATTTTATTTTTAGATGTTTTATTTAAACATTACTAAAAGACGAAAACACCATTATATTAATATTTATTATTTCTATTTAATTGTTTTTAAGTAATTTTGCAGACTGAGTTTGTTTCGAATTGACTCGTAACACCAATTCAGACAGGCACATTATATATAAGCACATTATATAAAATCAATAAAAGAACCGGTTTTTAGTCCCAAAGAAAATAATGAATCAGGTTTCTACCAGTTTAATCGAGTCCTTTACCGGTTAAACTGGTTTTTTATGGGTTGAACCAGTTTTCTATCAGTTCTCAACTCTTAGGTATTTTTATATGTACCAAATCGAACAGGCCACCAGTTCCCAATTGAACCAATCAGACAAACCGGTCCAGTTCGGTTTTTACAACATTAAAAAGAAGTTTGCATACCTCAACAGAAGAGACAATTTGGCTCTTCCTCTTTCTCGGGGCTTGCTTACTCATTTTCCACATTCTTTCTTGTCCATAATCATCAATTTGATTAGATGGAGTCAACCTATAACCTGTCATTTCCAAAATATTCTCCAAAAAATGTGTTCGAACTGGGTACGTAAAACCCTAAATAGAACAAGAAAAAAAAATCAGCAATACATTTCAAATTCTGGATAACCCCACCAGAAAGCAAGTCAAATCTAGAAGACCTTAAACAAGTGACATATATTCTGAATGCATGCTTTGAAAATTGACAAAAAAGAATATCAAAAGTCTAATTTAAACATGACAGAAAACTATGGAAAGCAAAAATCTCTCTTATCAGAAGAAACTGAAGGCCAAAAGAAAGATCAATTAGGAAAAGGCCGAAAAAGAAAAACATAACAACAACCTGCAAAATGGAGATATGGGAGACAGGTGAAACATAGAAGATTTATGCCATCACTGTGAAAGTTTAGAATCAGAATAAAAGGGAGAATTAAGGCCCTAATATATATTAAATTAGTTTAAACATAACAAGGAACTGATCAAAAGCAGACAAAACATAAAAATGGCATAAGGTTCAGCAGCTAATCAAACTAGCTAAAGATATCACGAGTAATTACCCATCTGTAGCAAAGGACAAAAGACAATAACCAATTATCTGAGTCAAAAGTGTTCCATTAATATCTTAAAGCACAAATGTAATGAAATTAAAAATTTATAGATACTTATAAAGAAAGTTCTTCCACATTTTGAAAAAAGTAGGAAGGTTAAAAAAGAAGAAAAAAAATATGACAACAATCTTATGTATACAAATTTCAATGTCGTTTAAATATCTTTCGTCATATCTCAACTAGCTCATTCATAAAAAGCACTTCAATTAAAAGCCAGTAGAGTGGCAAATGGATCCAAATAAATCTGCCTCTCGAAATGAAACTATTGGTGGAACTGAGTTTGCAACTTACTGGAATGTGGATTAAAGGTGCCCCATCAAAATACGAGGAGAAAAGCTCAGCATCCAAAGTTGCACTCATCAAAATCAGCTTTAATTCTGGGCGGCGAGGAAGGAGATCTTTAAGGACAATGAGTAGGAAATCTGACATTTTAAATATTATATTAGAAACATTTTTCACTGACTATAAAACTAAGACACCAATTTCACATATTACCTTCGTTCATCCCTCGTTCATGAATCTCATCCACAATGACATGAGTTACACCTTTTAAATTTCTATCAACTAGTAGCCTTCTCAACAAAATGCCTGTTGTGCAAAAGAGAAGACGGGTATCCCTCCCTTTAATACCCTCAAGCCGTACTTTATATCCAACCTTCAAATAAAGCCAATAATGAGAAACATTACCCAATTTTCTTTAAAAAAAAATGTTTTAAACAAAGAATGTAACAGATTAGGCAAATGTCCTAGGCAGCTATTTCTTAGAAACTAACAGATTCACCCAATTTCTCTCCTCTTTCTGAAGCAACTCTTTCTGAAACAGATATAGCAGATATTCGCCTAGGTTGCGTACATATAATGCTACAAAAAGCTCCGCGCGCAGAATCTATCTCAGATTCTAAAATAAATTGGGGAATTTGTGTGGTCTTGCCACATCCTGTTTCACCTGAGATAATAACAACCTGCAAAACACGTTTCTTTTTGTTACTACAAAACATATAAGAAAAATATAACATGTCTACATAACTGAAGTGGTGTTTCTTAACAAGTTGAGCCTGTATGAGTAGTGTTTCTTAATGAGTTGAGCCTGTATGAGTGACCCAGCTCATTTAACTAACAAAAGATAATATAGCCTCAAGGTCAATTCATTAGTTAAATAACAATCCAAGTAGTGTTTCTTAACGAGTTGAGCATGCATGAGTAACCCAGCTCATTTCTGCTCCAATGGAACCCAATATGTTCATGAATACAACAGTCTTTTACCACTAATTCCTGCAGAAGCAAGCAACTAAACTCAAAGAACTTCTAAAATTAACACACCTGATTCTGTAAAATGGCAATCAATATGGTATCTTTCTCTTTATAAGCAGGAAGATTTTGACGGAATTCTAGCATTTCTCTTCCTTCAAGAGACTCCTACAAACATGAATGAAGTGGAAAACACAATCAAAATAGTTCAAACCAGCCAAGGCTATTCTAACCTTAGAAGCCAAATCCAGCCAATTTCTTGTTAAGGCCTTAAGATCCCTTGTACAATTGTGGCAGATGACAATGAGGTATTGTTGGCATAAAGAATAGAAAGAAATTCAGAGGACAAAAGAGAAAAGATAAGGAAAGAGAGGAGAGAAACAAGTAAAAAGATATTAATGGACATTGGAATGTTACCTAGTTAGCTAAATTGCACCCATCATCAAAATTGAGGTTTTCACTGTACTGAAATAGAATATCAAGGAAAGATGGGGGACTTATTCCAATTTTGGGTAAATTTAATGAGTATATTTAGGTACTATGCCCAAAGAAGTACTCAATCAAAAAGGTGGTACTTGATTAAATCTATCACTCCAACTCTCCTTTTATCATATGATTATTTGAGCCCCTTAACTATTATTTGCACCCAATCAAGCCTTCTTAGAATGAGAAACTGCCACATGACCCACATGACCATAAAGAAACAATTATAAAGCAGATACCCGTCCTTGAATAAAAAATTAAATAGTAAAGAAACAATTTCCTCCCAACCAATATATTGAAATTATTTTTTCTCCACCTCATCTGGCACGTGGCAGATTATATCACATAGTGGATTCATGTAATATAGCAGTTTCATATTTCAAGCAAGCTTAATTGGACATAAATAACAGATAAGGACTTAAATTGATTACAAAGGATAAGGTCTCATGTGATAGATTCAATTTAAGTTCAAGTCTTTTTTATGTTTTAGCCAATAATAAAATAGCAGTGCAGCAGAACAATCATCAATATTCTAATATAATGGGCAGATATGAGATGCTATAACTAGGCAATAGCAAATATCTATATGTACAATCATCAAGGTAAAATGAACCTGCCACGCTTGTTGCTGATCACGCAGCAGTGAACTTCTCCGCAAAAGAATTTTCTCCATAACAGCTGTGCCAGATGCTAAAGGCTCTGGCTGCTCAAAAAGTCCTTCTTCAGTAACTATACTGCTATTACTGCTTGATCTTGAAAAACAATTATCCGAAAAGCTTTCCTTATTCCTAGACTTTTTAGAAAGGTACTCTCCAAGATAGGCATTGACTCTCTTCAACAAACCAAAATTTAAGCTCATCTGTCATCAAATACAAAAGGCCTCAATATTATACATATAAGAGAACTGCGCTATCAAAGTCAACAAAAGGTACACTAACAAGCACCACCAGAGAACATAATGGGTAGAAGGTATCGAACTACGAACACAACAATATGGTAACTTCCAAAAGCTAGGACAGCCTAAAGCTGGGATAAGTGACAAACCCAAAGATATACATACAAAGCTAGGTTCAAAATTGTGATCACAAATGTGAACGCATTTTCAGTCACGTCACGTTTATCATGATTGCATACATAAAAAATGCTATCACAACCATTTTAGCAATAGCGATAGTGAATTTTTTCCACTATGCACAACTTACCATATAACATAATAATTATAATTATAATCATATACTTTTCTTTTTAATGTTTTTAAAGTGATTTATGACACTGAGATTTTATTTAAATAATTATTCATAATTCTTTCTATTATAGTAAAATATTCATATTGAGAAAAGGAAATTCTTATATTTATTTTAATTCAAAAAAAACATTCTTATATTTATGAATTTCTAGGAATATTAATTCAGCAAACCAAACATGTTGATTGCCAAGTGTTCATGTTTAATAATATTTCAAACATAATATTATGATGTCCATTAAGAATAGTATCTCCAAAACTATAAAAATACATCTTAGTAAAATTTCAGCATGGCGCACCATTTCTAGTTTTATGAGAAATATGCTCATTGAAGTATGTAATTCCCCTTCTACAACTTCGCTATGAAGTTCGCATGAAATATTTCCCAATTTGTCAGAACAAATATTGTGGCACTGCAGCTGCAGCTCCCTTGAGCAGCACTGCAGCAGCCATGTGATAAAGAACCCACAGATTTCTTATGTTGGCCTCACTAGGAAAGGTCGCGCTGTGAAGCCTTTGGACCTTTACTTCAGGACATTTTAGGGTATTTTTGGAGACTATAAGATTTCAATGAGATTTAAAGTGAAGGCATGATCTTGTGTTCTTTATTTCATAAGAAACTCAAAACCTTGTTACAGTTTGATTTAGTATTAGTTTGCTAAATTTGTTATGTGCCAATTGCAAGGTATGGGACTTGGAACTCACTCGGGAAGTATGGGATTTCCTGCCGAGGTTTATATCGAGCTAGGCTCTCCAACCTCAATAGCTAGCTTTTGGGGTGTGGTTCTACAAAGGTCCGTATCAAAATTAGTTTCAGATTTTAGAATTAATTGATTTTTTGAATAAAAACTTAATTATGAATTTCAGTACTTAGTAAGATTTAGGTATTAATCCTCGTGGGTCAATACTTGTCACCTTATTACTAGTTAACAGTATATGTGCTAGTGTGATAAATCCAACAAAAGTACATGTTTAAAATCCATGAAAAATAACACTATTAAAAGAAGAATAACATGTGGTCTCAGAATAATTTTAAGATTTCTCTATTAATTTTTTCCCTTAAATTTGTTGATTAACAACTATTTGCTAAATTACAACTTTAGAGTAAATATTAAACAGGACAAGAGTTGTGTTCATTTTCTGCATGTATCAGTCAACATATAGTCCCACTTAAAGCATAAGAATGGAACAAAACCAACTTTTTATGTTTTAGGTAATGAGTACATTATGGGTAAATATCCAATACGTTGAAGGCCTGATAAGGATACAAAACCAATATTAGAAGATAGCATCATAGTATTGGTGTTTCATAAAGGAGAGCATAGATGAAAGAAATTGCAGGAGTACCTCCCTCTGTGGACGCTTATCATCCAGGTCAAATCTGTAGTTAGGCAGGGGAACCTTACTGAAGACAGCAACTTTGGAATAAAGATGGCTGTCAAACATAATTTGCAATGAGAATCCCCACATAACTAAGAGCATTTATGTACAAAAACATCTATTTTGATCAACAGAGATACCTATACAAACCCATTCTGCTTGCCAAAGCTGCTATTTGCTCAAAGTCTCGCCTGTCCTTCTTCTCCCTTGATACTAACTCCTGTTTCCCATCATCATGTAGTAGCATGGCTAGCTTTTGCTTCCACTCTTCAATGTTAGCTTCATCGAAGGTACCCTGGAAAACGAAGCATGCAGAAATGAAATTATAACAGCCTTCATGCAACAAAGCTCAAGTTAACAACAAAATTTGAACAGAAAAGTTAAGATACAAATTAATAACTTATAAAAAAACACTATAGGAACATTCTCCCAATGATCTCATCTCACCCTTGATAAACACATCTTAATGCATCTTCTATTTTTTCCTTATTTTTTTTCTTTTATGAAGGTTTAAGGGAATTACTAATCATTAGTACTGATGAATGAGCTCATTTAAAAGCCAAATCCTAGAAGTATCAGGGACATATATATCTTAACACATAATCTCAAGCTTTACATGCAATAATGAAGAAATTAGTCAATGCTTTTGCTTCAGCTAAAGTGGGCTTATTTATTCGCGTAATACAGAAGTAGAAACGGTAAACAATGCAGTAGCCAAAAAAAAAAATAGTACAATAATAAAACATAAACAGAACAAAGGCAAAAAATTGAAGTTGGAACAAGAACAAAAGGGTTTATTGAGGCATTAATAAATAAGATCCCACTACAGTTGCCTAGTGTTTGTAGAAGACTATCTATGGTCTGTTTGGTCTTGCTGCTATTTCTGTAAGACATGTTGTTTGAGTCAAGCAGTTCCAAAAGATCTGTAAAAAGAAGTTAAAAATGCATTTAGCAACATTAATGCAGAAGTGCTATAGAATATTAAAGGTTAAGATCTAGTTTTCTTTTATATATTTTAACAGGTAAAAAGTAAAATATTCAACTTATTCTAATAAATTACACGTTTTTAGATGAAGAAAAAATAAAGAAAGAGATAATTGTCACTTTAAACAAAAAAAAAGTAATTTCAATAGAAAAACGAGGTTAAATAACAACAATGAATGTCAAATAATATGATGTCTCTATAATTTCATGAAAAAAATATAGAAATATAAGAAAGAGTGTAAGAATATTTCTTTAAATATTTGTCATTAAACATTTAGCACTTTTTGGAGAACCCTGATTTATAGCTTCCTCTAGAAGACCAAATGGGTGTCCCGCATAAGCTAAAAACCTCAAATTTTGAGAACCAGAGAGCTTTTACTTTTGCAGTAGAAAAGCTATTCCATAAGTAGGACAAACACCAACTGATGCTACGTTCACAGCAGCTTTTACTCCTAGTCCTTGGATACACAAAAACTGATCCAATCAAACTCATTAAAACCTAAGATACTAGTCACATGACCCCTTAATGTGAAAAGGAAAAGACATAACTACAAACTGTAAATTGAAGACAGGAAATATAAAGAAGTCATATCATGATAACCAATTTAAATAAGTTCTAGAATGCTGCCGCATCATTCAATCAGCATCAGGAGTTTGTTCTGCTGTTACAATAAAATGACACCCCATTACCAGCAAGGTTCAACTTCATCTATTTTAAATGTATATGATAATTTTTGTGCAGTCCATACATTGCAACTAAACATTGTTTATAAAGAAAAGAGGACAGACATAAAAATAGAAAGAATCTTAGCAATCAACTGATTGTGAGTTAGGGAATCTCTTATTGTCACAAATTCCAAAACCAACAAAGGTGGTCAAGCTACAATCTTCGCTCTTCATTGAATTGGGAATTAAAACAAAAGCAAAAAAGTTTTAAAGAGAAAAACCCATTATTTTATCATTAATGATAAAATTTTAAAATGTTGTTAAAGCCAAACTGCAAAGAGATGTAAACATACCTGTATTTATCATCAAATTATATGTATGCATATATTACGTGGTTAGTTCTCACAACACAATATATACTTAACCTCAAAGGATTAATAGAGTAAAAGCCTCCATAATGAATCCTAAAATTTAAATCCCATGAAGAAAAATATTACTAATCTACACCCTTATTTTGCAAGTAGCTGACTGCAACAACATCATATATAGGCAACAACATGGGCATCCCTAACACTATTTGGATATAAGTCAGTAAAGGAAAGGAAAAGAAAGCAAATGAAATTATACATGCTTCCCTTGTTGGTACAACTAAAATAAGTGAGGGGAGGGGATGTTCACATTCATTGTTCTGTTAAATAGTGGAAAGAAAAGAGTGCATTATACAAGTTTTACGCCAAATTAAAGAAAAGAAGAAAGATTACAAGTCAAATGAGAATAAAAGAATTACCATGATTTAAATTTTCACATGGTAACTTTTCTTAATGGAGAAACAAGTAGTCTACGTGAAAAGAGTTGGTCACATTCATATATATGACTACTTCCATGAAAGAAAAATGAAAAATGAGTACTAAGAATTGGTTAATAAGTTTTAGATGCGTTGTATACTTCACATGTGACATTGCCACTTTGTTTGGATTGCCAAACAACTAGATGAAGAAACTTCAACACAAGGAAATATGATTACATACAGCTGTGCAGGAATTCAGAGAGTTTAGGATGAATATAGAAAGGGTAATATGCACGTACCAAACTTTAAAATGTCTTTTGGCTTTCCTTTCCCTCTTTTCCGACCAATTTGGGGAATTGAAACATCACATTTGTTAGGGAAAAGGATGATATAGGTAATTCCTGGCTTAAGCTTACTCTACTCTAAAAGTTATCCAAACAAGAGGGAAACAAAGTGTCCCCCCTTTCCCCACTTCCCTTTCATGCCTATCTTCTCAATCCAAACATAATGTTAATGTGACCAAGCCACACACGATGGGCTTTAGCATAGTATTAGTCTTGAGTTTATTAGGAGTGATATTTAGAGTGAAATTCACTTGGTTATAATCTTAAATTTTATCCTCATGCATGGTTGCACATAGGTCAAAGCCATAATCTGAGGACATTTCAGTCCAAAAAGGTATCCAGATAAGCTATTCAGAACAAGCAAATTAGTAATCCTCAGCAACAATATTTTCAATTAATCATATATAACTCCAAACTGAAAGTGCTCGCCACTCATTTTACTTTTTTTAGCTCCATCAAATGTTCACCATTTGAAATATTAAAAGGACGGCTTAAATGGTTACTTTTTCTTATTGATCCCAAGTCAAAGGCCCAGAAGCAATGCAATGCCTCAAGAACTTTCAGAAAGGCATGCAGTTCTGACCTACGGAAATCATATCCCAATTCCACTTACTTTACTTCTAAAGCCAGGAAATATTTTCAACTTGTTTTCTCATTACCAGAAATCGGAAACCTTCATTGCTATGAATATGAGAAACGAACCACATAAAGTGTGATATCTTTTAAAACAAAGAATTAAATTAGCCTAACCCGACGCCAAAAAACAAGAATTTAATTTCCGCCAATAAACAATCAAACACAAGAACTTCATTTTACAGGAAAAATTGCCGAATGGAAATATGTTAAGTATGAAGAGAACTAACCGATTGCAAAGACAAATCCAGCTGGCGATCAGAGACATTCTCGGAAATCCCCAGACAGTAAGCCGAATTATACTGTGCATTTTGATTATTACTGCTTTTACTACCATTATTGTTATTATAAGTCCCTTGCTGTTGCTGTTGCTGTTGCTGTTGTAAGTGTGGCAAAGAAGGAGGAGAAGCAGTGCCCTTAGCGTTCAAAATGGGTGTGTTTTGGTGGTCGCGAAGCTTGGAGAGAATCGCGGGGGCGGAGGAGTTCTTGGTAGCATTTTGGTTGTTAGGAGATGAGATGAGACGGTGGTGGGGAGGGACGTAGACGGCGCCGTACAAGGACGGAGGCCGATCCTTCATCGTCGGAGAAAAGAGTGAGGGTTTTATGGTGTGGGTGAGAAATTGTGAAGAGAAAGGAAGGAAATGCGGAGAGTAAGAGGGGGGCATTCACGGTAAGCTCCAAAGGTTTTAGATTCTTTCTTTGGTTGGTAAAATTGCGTTTGCTTTTTGTTTTATACTAGAATTAACTCTATGCTGACTCACGCTCGGGCTTCTTAGATTTCTTTCAGATCAAAATATACTGTTAGTTTCTTACTCAAAATATAGGTTAAATTCTGCTATTAATATATATATATATATATGCATATTTAGTTATGGATTTAATTTTTATATTTTAATTTAGTTATTTTAATTTTATATTTTTAAATTTAAAATTCACACCTTAAATTTATTAAGTTATATTTTATTAATTTTAAAATTGATGCGATAAATAGGGCAAAACCAAAAATATCTTTTAAATGGTGAAATTAAATTATAATTTTTACGATACTAAAAATTTAATTTTACTATTTTAATAGCCTATATTTTTATAATTTTAAATGATCAAATTAAAATTGTATCATTTTTAGAGATGCCAAAGTACAATTTTACATGTACTATTTTAAAAATTTTAAAGGACCTAAATGAAAATTTTTTATTTCAGGGGGGTCAGGGGCCTTATCAGCCCCTAGTTATGCCACTGGCGACAAACATATTACCATATATATAATGTCATGTCAGCTAATTATTTTCACATATTATTCACTAAAATCCAGTTAATAGATTAACGATTGTCATTTTCATAAAAACTGAAATTTCAAATTTTGAAAAGTATAGGAAATTGGAATGATCCAATTGGAGAATATTGAGCAAATCTATAATTGTAAGCATACTACAAAATTAGTAATTTAATTTAACCAAATGAAATTTGATGTTATTGTTTGAGTCAGATTAAAAATCAAAATTCAAAAAGTATAAGAATTAAAAGTTACCAATTCGAAAAGCACAAAAACTATAATTAATCAAATTAAGTATAGAAACTAAATTTATAACTTTCACAAAGTACATAAACAAATCGCGGAATTTAACCTAATATATATATGGTGCACATGAATAAAAGACAACTAAGTAAAATATATTTTAAAAGTAAGTTAATAATTACAGTGACTCCTGAACTCAGCAATTTGTAACTATTTGGTACCTAATTTTTTTTTTTGACATAATTGGCAACTAAACTTGGAAACCGTAAGCCAAGTTGCTACATTTTATTAGCACTTGAATAACACTATTAGATTTTGGGTTGGAAGACAATAGAATATTGAAACGTGTCTTAAAAATAATATATATATATATTGCATTATTTAAAAAAGTAAAAAAATAAGAATTTTTTTTTTAATTTTACGTCCATAATGAACCTAAACAGTTGGTTATCCAAATTCTTTTTTTCAAGTTCAATGTGCAAATGAAATCAATCGGGCTACAAAGGAGGAAGACTAATTAGGTGGAAGCAATGGATGAAGAGGACAAGTGTTACATTCATTGTCGAGGCAACTATGACCTTTCAAAAATCAATTAAGCATTTTATAGAAATTATTAAACTCATAACACACTTAAAATAAATTTTATGCATTATTCCAAGCTTAACACAAGCTAATGAAATCTTTCTAAGTGACCAAAGGATGAAGGTCCAAAACATAGGAAGCTTGTCGTGACTTCAAGGTATCCCACGTCACGACGTCCTTAGCTCATCGCGACCTCGAGAGGTTTCACATTGCGTCGTGACTCTTTGACTCAAGCTCATTGATCTGCCACAAATTTATGTGCCAAATTGGGGCCTGTTTGTTACTTGACGAGCTTGTTTTCAAGTGTTTTTAGTGTCTTTTTTAATATTTTTACGTAATTTTAGTTTTTACAAGTAGATTTGTGAAATCACCTATTTTTCCTCATTTTTCGATCCAAAATGCTCAATTGTGCCATTGGGGACCCTAATGTGTGTTTAAGTATTGTAAGGACATGTAGGCAGCCCAAATGTAATGGAATTCAAGCCACAAGCAATTGTATCGCGATATCGGAGCTAAGGTATTTCAATACCATTGACAGACTCAAAATAGAGAAGATTTGGGGCCAAGCTACAAGGGTATCATGAGATCCCCTTAAGGTATCGCAATACCCACCTCGTGACAACTCCCCCTGTGTATTCTGAATAGGGTATCGCAATGTCCTTACCTGCGTATCGCGATATCCCTATCGCGTAGGGACGAAAAATGACATCAAAGGCAGAGTTTGTTCACGCGAAACACCAATCAAAAGCCAACATTTAAGGGCACTTTAGGCAACATTTTTGGGTCAAAAATCAGTTATTAAAAGCCATTATTGGTTGAGGAGAAAAAGAGGATGTAGTTTTAGGTTAGAAAGCTTTTTAGTTTCAAGGTTTCTTTCATCTTTTAGTTTAGGAGTAGGGTAGTTTTTTCTCTATAATTTTAGGGTTTTAGTTTATATTTCTTTCTAGTTTTACTTAGTTTCATAGTTGTTAGTTTAGTTAGTTTTTGTTATAGCTAAGTTTTATTTACATGTTAAAGGCTTTAAACTGAGTTATAATCATTCTTTAATCTTTGAGTTAATGCTATTTAAGTTTTCTTTTCATCTGTTAAAGCTATAATCTTTAGTGTTCTTGTTTCTTTATTTTTGTGTTAGTTGCTTTTAATTTAAGTTTATTCAGTTAAAAATCAAAGCTTTCATCTTTTTGCTCAAGTTTATATTAATGGCTTCCATAGTTGTTTCTTCATGTTTGTTAACTTTAATATTGTAATGGATAACTAAACCTTAGGTGGTTGTTAGATGGAAATGTTGTTTGGTTAGTTTTTGAGTTTAGGGACTAAATCGCAAAACTGGACTAAATCGGATAAACCTAAAAACTTAGGATTAATGACCCTAAAGGAATATCAAGATAAGTGAGACCGAGAGAAGATCTTATTGGGTACTGTAACGCTCGGGTTTGTGCAAGTGTACACAGTCGTTATCAAGTAATAAGTAAGTATCGAGTTTTCGTCTCCACAGGGATTGTATTTGTGCTAAGTCACTTAATTTGTAAAAGTATATTAACAATTTGATAAATAAATAAAAAATATATAATGATGACAAGTCAAGTATATGAAACTAAATGCAATGATCCTTAATGCAATTTATCCAAAGTATGTAAACTATATGAATGAGATAGATTTTAGCAAAATTAACACAATAAGCAACAATTATAGCATAAATAAGTTAGGGCAATTACTTTAATTAAACTCAAATTATTATTAACATGCTTATCAATATTCGAAAAAATATTCCATGGCAACTCGATCTTTCATGAGTTTGGAAACCACGTTAAGTCCTCTCGGAATCATTTTCTTAGTAAATACACATTTTACTAATCCTTATTTACTAAGGGTTTCTTAGTATTCGTGCTAGGTAAAAGGGACGTGTTAAGTTTGAAACAGTTTAATCATACAAATCTAAAAACTACGCAGATAACAGAGCCTAGTAGGGTTGTTATGCAACCTGCAATTTAATCGGTTAAGATCTAAATTGAGCATGCACATTTCAATTATGCGTCCATTAGCCGTCGTCTAGTTAGGATCGCTCAACTAATTCAGGTGCATTTCAATCACGTATGAACGAAATACAGACTTGATTTTAATTGAAAACATGATTGATTGAGGCACACATATTATAAGCATGAATCAAATAATTATTATTAAATCAAAGCAATCATCCTAACTTAAATAAAATTAAGCTATCATTGTTGTAAACAAGAACAAAGAACACATAGCAAACATTTTTTAATTAAATTAAAGTAAGAAAGATTAAACCTAATTCAGAGTGGCTGTCACCCAAGACTCTGACTGATAAGGGCTCATTCGTTCCTTCGCTTTGCTCCTTTGCTAATGGCTCTTCGAGATGGCCGACCAAGGGTTCTTTAAGAGGCTAATTTGCTTAAAATCTTTATGCAAAGATGATGATAAGCGTGAGGGGAAAGAAAGCTAAGAGAATTGAGAGAGGAGAGAATAATGAATGAGTGAGGTATGATTGGAAAAGTAAGAAATGGGGTCTTATTTATAGATGAGGCAAGGTAGCTAGTTTGCTAAAAATAAGAGTGTCCATCTTTTGAGAATTCGTCCAAAGGTGGCCGGCCATGATTTGTGGAAATGTGGCTAATTCTTGCTTGATTTAAGTGCCACATATAATTAGGATCAGGACTCGGTCAATTGCAAATCTCCGGGTAAATTTTTGATTTCTTCAACTCTTCAAGGGCTTTGTGCAATTAAACCAAAATTTAATTTATAGACATCCTCATGCAGCCGAATTTTGGGTTGATTTGGTCCTCCATTTGGACAATTTTGTAATCAAAATAAAGCTCTCAAACATGTCCAAAAATAGTATACAATTTGTCCAAAAATAATTTAACCACTTTAATTAATCAATTTACTTAATTAATTAAAACCAAATTTATTAATGAAATATATTAAAATAAAGTATTATGTAACAGCCCTTTTTTTAGGGTTGATCGGAACAGTGGTTTCGGGGCCACCAAATCCGAACAAGTAGGTTGGTAAATATTATATTTAATATTTACGAGTTAATTGTGATTTTAAAAATGTTTTTGATATTGTGATTTTTGTTTTTTAAGCGATTTATTAAGTTCAAGTGGTATGACCCTAAGGTCAAGTGGGTTTAGAAAATGAGGTATCGAGACCTTGTTTCTATAAACGAGTCGTAAATATTTTTATAAATATTTACGTAGTGGTAATAAGATGGTATTAAAGTTTCGTTGAAAAATTTTATCGTTTCGATAGTTAATTAAACAAAAAGGACTAAATTGTGTAAAGTACAAAAGTTGTGTTCTATAACCTAAAGGTATTAAATAGATATAGAACTTAAAAGTAGAAGTCTTTATTTGGTAATTAGCCCATTAAAGAGATAGTGGGATATGATGGCTTGGCATTTGGTGTAATAAATAAAGTGTATAAAGGTTAATATTGTAAATTGGTTAAAATAATAATAAAATGAATATAATAAAAGAATCAAGGTGTCATCTTTTTCATTCTCTTTTACCAGCCGAATATGAAGGCTTGAGAAGCAATGGAAGAAGCTTCCAACTTTCAACTAATGCATGGTAGGCATTTCTAGTCCGTTTTAATTATTTTTATATTTTCGGGATCGTTGTTGCTTAATCTATCTAATGAGGGACTATTTTGCAAAACCATTGAATAGTTTGATATTTTCCATTGATGAATATAATAGGGCTTTGAAGTTTAATGGAAGAATATGAGTCCTTGTTGATAGTTAAACACTTTTTGTTAAGTGAATTTTTGTGAAATTGACAATTAAGGGCTAAATTGATAAATGTGAAAAATTTGTGGCTAAAATGTCAAATAAATGAAATGTGTGGGCTTCTAGAGACACTAATGATATTCGTCTATAGTAGAATTTTACTCAATTTCATGAATTTGCATTTTTATGATATAGGGACTAAATTGTAAAGAAGTTGAAATATTAGGCGCAAAACTATAATCTTGCCATAAAGTGAATTATGGACTGTTTTGATACCATGAACATTTGGCTAAGCTTAATTATGGTTAAAAATGGTTAATTTGCATGTTTTGAGCTCAAGGACTAAAATGAATAAAAGTAAAACTTTAGGGGTAATTTTGTAAAAATGACAAAAATGACCAAATTGTATGAAATGAGGTGTTTTAATGTCTAAATTAATATACTGAATGAAATTATTAATTTAGATCAAGATCGGGTGGAAAATCGAGAAAAATGAGAAAATTACCAAAATGCCCTGAACTTTGGTATCTCTACAATTTAGCCAGGTAAGTTCGTATGCAATAAGCATTGTTAAATTGATGTTTCTAATGCTTTAATATTGTATAAATTGTATATACGTGAATATTTTAATGTTTGATGACATATCGACAAAATGTGGCACTTAGTGTGCGGGGCAATCAAATATGGTACTCAGTGTACGAAATATTGAGAATGACACTTAGTGTGCGAGATATTAAGAATGACACTTAGTGTGCAAAATATCGAATGATTCAAAGGGAAATTATAAATTGTGATTGAATGATTAAATAGTGCAAAGTGAACAGGTATACATGCTATATTATATGAATTGTTTATGAGACGACTTTATAATGGTGATATTTGGGCTTTGAGCCTAGCAAGCTTTAAGCTGGTGAATAATATTATCGGGTTTAAAACCTAGCGGGCTAAATGCTGGTGATTTGATAAAAGTCTAAGACTATGAGACCTTGTGTTAAATCGGCAATTGAATTTGTTCAATGCATTAAGTTGGCGGTATGTGATATATTCTTATGCATGTTAGATCGATTGGAATTGAATCATGAATGTGAAATGAGAAGCATAGGTGAAAATGCCTATGTCATATATGTGAGTAAGGGCAAAACCATCGTAAATTATCGATAAGGGTGGACTATATGCGGAATCATCTTATAATTGCTAATTTGAGCGGTTGTGTGCGAATCATTGAGCATGATGTATTGTATTGAGATTATGCTTGAGTGAAATTATAGATATGTGATGAAATTGATTGGTGATATACATGTTTAAATAATGTGAATGCAAAGAATGTGTGAAAGAGTAAATTTGTAATAAATCTGCTTGGAACAGCAGCAGTAATGTGATTTTGGAAAATCACCATAAATTGTTGGAGTTGAGTTAGAAGATGAATAAATTATGTAATTAAAGCTTAATGAGTCTAGTTTCTAATACAAGAAACCGTGTAAGCAAAAGAATTGCTGATAATGAGATATTTGAAGTGGCGTGAGATAGAGTCAAATGACTTCGAGGTCCCCTGTTCTATTTTTAGAAAATCATTATAATTTGTACAAAAACGGTTATAAGATAAAATTTATATGCTTAGACTCCTTAATGAGTCTAGTTTCAAATGAAATCAAATAGCACATATTTTGAATTCTGTACAATGAGAAATTTGATTCGTAGTGAAGAGTGGTCAGATTAGTCAAACAGTGAAATAGGGGAAACTTTAAGAAAAATCTGGTATTGATTGGCCAAACCTAAAATTCTGAAAATTTTATGGATGGAAGATATATGAGTCTATTTTTAGGGAAAATTAACGGAAATTGATTTGGAGTTTTGTAACTCCATCTATAAATAATTTAGTGACTATTGCTCAGGAAGACAACTTGTTGTGAATTTGTGATTATGTTGTAAACATCGATAAAACTTGTTAATGAGTTGCTTATTGTTTTCTTATTAACTTACTAAGCGTAAAGCTAACTCCCCTTTTCTTTCCCATATTCCCTAGGGTTGCCAGGTTAGCTCGGGTTGGAGGCCGTCAGAGATATTATCACATTGTCAAGTCTACGCTATCGGCGTAAGTAAATCTTAGTGTTTCGAGTCTATGACATGTATAGGGTTGTAAAGTTGAGTAAGTAAATGATACAAGACTAAGATATTGGTAAATATTTAATAATGCCTCATGAATATTTTGGACCTTGTAAGCCCGAGTAAAGGATAATATACGTGTGTATGAAAAGTTTAAAATTGATCAAAAAATTTTACAATCTGGTTTTATATAAATGGATGAGTTTAAATCTGGTAGCACCTCGAACCCTGTTCCGACGAGGGATACGGGCGAAGGGTATTACATATTAAATATAACTTTATATTTTATTATTTAATTTAATCATGCATGGCCCACTTTATAGCTTGAAAATATAATATGCTCAAGTTAATATAAAATAAGCCATTTTTTGCATGAAAACTATATAATAAAGCATAAAATCATATTTTAATAATTTACGTGTCCCAATTTCATATTTTCATATATTTCATTAATTTATTAAACAATTACATGATTTTAACAACAAATTTAAGTAAAAAGGTGACGAATTATATAGGAAAAATCCTATATATTTTTCAGTTTACACACCCCCAAACTTAAATCATTGCTCGTCCCGAGTAATGTTCATGCACAGTACAAGGTCTTGCTAAAGCTAAATTGCTAAAAGTGTAAGCAGCATCAATCATTGCCCCATAATCATGCATTAATAAATTCATGCTCATATATCTTCTTTATTAACAAGTAAATCATATGCAAACATTTTGAAAATTTTATACTAAGTTTCAAGATATGTCAACACGAATCGTAGTATGTATATACGTCACAGCCATAGATAATATTCTTTCATTCAACCTAATTTCTCATCAATCAGGCAAAACAATTATAAGGCTTATTTATAATCTTCTTATGTTGAACTTAGGACTTCCTCTCCACTAATGTAGGTGACATAATCATCAAATCAATAGTCTTTTATAAGGTTGTAATAGGGCTTGGTCAAAGGTAGGAATTTTAAGAGATGGGATATTTCGGTTTCAAAATCTTAACCTTTAACTTTGTCTCGGTTTTCTTGTAAGACAACCTTTTTCTTCACGTGAACCTTTGGAACACCCCCAAACTTATTTTTGAACTCAAGCTAATACATTTTTTTCCTTTTTAGAGATTGAGCAAACTTTTCTTCGCTCTTTTTTTTTTAAGCATGAGCACATACATCTTTATGAACATTTCCTCAAATGTTTATTACCAAGACAACTTAAGTTAAGATAGGTGCACAAAATTAGGATAACTTACAAAGATGGTAATGTGGCTTGTAATGTAGGTTCATTGCAATAAACAGGCCTTTAAGCTCAAGATTATAGTTTCAAGGGTCTCATATCATACGGTGGGCTTGAAAAGGCTCAAACGATCCAAAGAAAATGGTACCTATATCATCTTAGATTTTTATGTATCCTAGGATTTCGCCTCAAGAAAGTTACTAAGTCAATTCTAAAGATATAAACCTCCATGCATGTCTAATCTCAAAAGAAACTAAGTTTTTATGACAAACATTACCGAAGACTAAGATCATACAACCATTCCATTCTTCATGATAACATACAATCACTTAGATAAAATCATCATTCATGCTTGCATACAAGCTATCTTATTCACAAAGAAATTCTTTAAACATTCATTTATTAAAACATACTCATGAAAGAAATAATTGAAACATACTTGAAAATTTTAAAGATTTGAGCAATTATTTGCCTTACCCCCTTTAAAAAGAAGCAATGTCCTCATTGCAAGAACAAAGTAGTGAATTAAAACTAAACATCAGGTAGGGTTAAAAAGAAAGAGAGGTGAGTCATTAAGACCGCTTAAATACCAAGTCTTTCCTCACAACCCAATCCTAGACATGTTCATTCCCATTACCACATCACTTAGTCTTTTTCTTTCTAAAGGAAGCATTTATTCATGCTTGCTATGTTTTATTTTGCAAAAATTAAATCCTAGTTACTAAAGAAATAAATTCCTAAAGACCTAAAATAAATAAATAAAAAGACAAGAATCTCTCTTTTTATTCTTCTGACTCATTCTCGTTGTCTTCTTTAGCTCCTTCTCCGCTTGTATAATCAGTATCTTCCATCCATGTCTCAAAGATATCATCTGGAAACTCAGGAACAAAAGTTTTAGAGATATTCTTAAAATTATTTCGAATCAAATCATCTCTAATTTTTGCATATTTCCAGTAAGTTTATTATTGATTATGCATGAACTTGCACATATCCATCAACATTGACAACTCTGATTTTCTTGAAGTACTTACAGAAGTCAGCAAGGGAGTTGTATATTCAGATTCAACACTTAGCGTGACTGGTTCTTCTTATGGCTCAACCATTGGTTCAGGGTTTTCAAATTCTTCAACTGGTTTAGGACTATTTGGTTCCTTATCAGATTCTTCTTCTTCAATGTTTAAAACTGATTCAGTTTCAGTTTCGTTTGTTGACTCCTCAGTACCTGTCTCAGTTGGTTCTTCTTGCTCACCTTGATTTAGCTCATGCACCTTCTCTACTAACATTTCTAGATCATGACTTGTAATGCACCCTTGGACATAATGCCCCTTCAAATTCACTTGTGTTTTAACACGAGCCCTTAAGCAAAGTGAAGTGATTAATGATGGGAAATAAGCACTTCCTGTCTTCTTTTTAGCACAGTCATAAATCTTCTTGAGAATAATTTTCCCAACATTAATGGACTTTTCTGTCAAGATTGCATATAACAAAAGCATTCTTCCATCGAGATGGTGGAACTGTGTGAGATAGGCATAAAATTGTAGCGAACAAAATAAAACCATACCTTTGCTATTGGTTTTAGGTATTCCCTTCAACAAGAATGGCTCCCATACTTTCTTATAATCCATTAGGATCCCGGATTTGCCACAACATCAAACACTTGTTGAAGAAAATCCCAATTGATGTTGTTCATCATAGGGTAGTACTCATCTTCTTCAACATCAGGTAAGTTAAACAAATCATTGATGGATTTAGAGGTAAGAGGTACCTTTTTCTTCCGAATGATGACTTCAGTGGCATCTTGTGTGGTCAAACTTGCATAGAACTCTCGAATTAGTTCGTCATTGGGAAGTGAACAAGCATCACAAAATCGTTCCCACTTGAGAGTATTGATTGTTTTTCTAATTGGTACAGGGACAATCATCAAATCATTACTCTTCAAGTTAAAACATTTTTCCGACATCATAGGTTGATGCTTGAAAATTGAATCAAATATCTCTTTCACTTCTTCATCGATCACAATCGAGTTTTCAAGAGTAGTCTTTGACGATTTAGTTCTTTTGTGAGACATGATATTTTCCCAAAAATTCGGCAAAGTTCTGCTTATAAGGGAAGAAGAGAAATCGGCAAGTGGGTAGGACTTGCTTCGATGAACCTTGCGACGGTGAAGAGGTTGAGGCGGTGAAGGCAACGTGCGACAGTGACATTGATGCGCCGACGATTTCTTTGCGGTAGCAATAGGAGATTTTGGCAAAAGGGAAAAGAATTAGGGTTTTTTTTGGGATTTGAGGTTGACGGCACAAGAGAAAAGTTTAGGGATTTTTAGGGTTTAAGCAAATTGCTTTGAGGGATATGAAAAATAGTAGAATGAACAGGGGTTTATATAGGGAAAAATTAGGGCAACATGTAGTAAAGACTTAGCTACATTAGGTTACTTGGGCAAGAAGCAATGAAAGTGGCAGCAATAGGTGTGGAGTTTTCCCTTGTTTTGCTGTCTTGGGCCTCAAATTCAGACTGTATCTTACTAAAAAACTGATTAGTACTTGGGCCAAATTTTACCCATTTTATTAACATCAAAATTTAAAATTAAACAAAACAAATTGAACTAAAAAAAATTTTAAATCTTAATTATAAAATTTCTTCTCAATAAATTACATTAAATTAATTCCCAAGAAAGGTTGGAGGGGTCACAGCTGTCCCGCTTAATTTCCAATCTCATTAGACAGAATTAATTAAATATACTAAATTAAGAAAATAAATCCTAATTAATTATTTATTTACAAAACAAGTTAGTGAAAAATCAAGGGTCTGTTAATTTGAACGAAGATTCAACTCGCTCAACTTCACCATCTCAATAATGTTTGAGACGTTGACTATTAAATTTAAATGTACATCCGTAATTGTCGTATAATTCAATAGCTCTATAAGGATACACTCTATAGATGGTATAAGTTCCTTTCCATCGAGATTTCAGCTTCCCAGGAAATAATTTCAGCCTTGAATTGAACAATAAAACCTTCTGACCTTCTTTAAACTCGCGAGGTCGTATATGACTATCATGCCATCTTTTTTTATCTTTCTTTACACATTTTGGCATTCTTATAGGAAAACAACCTCAACTTTTCCAACTCATCCAGTTGTAACATCTTTCTCTCACTGGCTTGCTTAAGATCAAAGTTTAACTTCTTCAAAGCCCAGTGAGCTCTATTCTCTAACTCTAATGGCAAATGACATGCCTTTCCAAAAACCAACCAATAAGGAGTCATTCCTAACGGTGTCTTAAATGCTGTTCGATAGGCCTATAATGCATCATCGAGCCTTCGAGACCAATCTTTTCTGTTAGGGTGTACTACTTTTTCAAGGATACCTTTGATTTTACGGTTCACTCTTTCAATTTGCCCATTAGACTGGGGATGATAGGCAGTAGCAATCTTATGCTTCACATCATATTTGTCAAGTAACCACTTAAGCCATTTGTTCACAAAGTGAGAACCTTCATCACTAATAATAGCTCTTAGTGTCCCAAATCGTGTAAACACATACTTATGTAAGAATCGCATGACTACCTTAGCATCATTTGTAGGTATGCCTCAGCTTCAACCCACTTGGGCACATAATCCATAGCAACTAAGTTGTATTTGCTCCTATACGAAGAAGGAAACGATCCTAAGAAGTCAATGCCCCATAAGTCGAATAATTCAATCTCCAAAATGTTTGTTAAGGGCATCTCATTCCTCATGATATATTTTTGGTTCTTTGGCAATTATCGCAGGTCTTCACATAAGCATAAGCATCTTTAAATAGTGTAGGCCAAAAAAAACCTGCTTGCAAAATCTTTGCTGCGGTACGTGCACCACCAAAGTGTCCCCCACTTGGAAATGAATGGCAATGATATAAGATCTCAGCAATCTCACTTTCAGCTACACACTTTTGGATTATATTATCTGCACTCTGTTTAAACAAGAACGAGCCCTCCCAGAAATAATACCGACTATCATGAAGGAATTTCTTCCTTGGTTGGTATGTCATTTCTCGAGGAATTATTCTACATGCAAGATAATTGGCAAAATCAGCAAACCAAGGTGTTTCATGAATTCGACTCACCTCAAATAAGTGCTCATCTAGGAAATTCTCGTTGATAGGCACATGAAACCGAGTTACCTCATCTTGCTCCAACCTCGATAGATGATCAGTTACTTGATTTTTAACACCTTTTCTGTCTTGGATCTCAATTTCAAATTCTTGGAGTAAAAGTATCCAACGAATTAGCCTCGGTTTCGCATCTTTCTTCGTGAGCAAGTAT
Source organism: Gossypium arboreum (assembly GCF_025698485.1). Classification (NCBI taxonomy): domain Eukaryota; kingdom Viridiplantae; phylum Streptophyta; class Magnoliopsida; order Malvales; family Malvaceae; genus Gossypium; species Gossypium arboreum. The sequence goes on along the minus strand of NC_069072.1, from coordinate 9,944,623 downwards.
TTAATGGCTACATGGTCAGTAAATACTATAACTTTGGTACCAATAAGATATGGGTGAAATTTGTCAAAAACAAAAACTATAGCAAATCGTTCTTTTTCAGTTACCGTATAATTGAGTTGGGCTTTCGCCAAGGTTCTACTCACATAGTAAATGGGGTGGAAACCTTTATTTCTTCTTTGACCCATCACAGCTCCAACAACATAATCACTTGCATCGTACATCAACTCAAAAGGTGGGCTTCAATCGGGTGTAATGATTATTAGGGCTTAGATTAACCGTTTTTTCAGCTCTTCAAAAGCTTCTAAAAATGTTTTGTTGAAATCAAACACTGCATCTTTCTCTAGCAACAAACACAACGGTTTAGAAATTTTTGAAAAATCTTTAATAAACCTTCGATAAAAACCGGCATGGCTTAAGAAACTTCTGACTTCTTTCACATTCATTGGGCCCGGTAATCTTTCAATTACGTCCACCTTTGCTTTGTCAACTCCAATTCCTTTTTTTGAAATTCTGTGCCCTAAGACAATCCCTTCCTTAACCATAAAATGGCACTTCTCCTAGTTAAGGACAAGATTCGTCTTGTAACACCCCCTACCCGTATCCGTCGCCGGAATAGAGTACGAGGCATTACCGAGGAGTACAAAACATTTACAGAGAATTTAAATATATTTTCATAACAACTTGTCTCGATTTCATACTATTTCATATTTAAGCTTTAATCACCAAAGTATTTGAAATATCATCTTTATGCAAATAGCACACATGAGGTACATAATTCCATAATTAAGAATGAACACATTTATCAAACATATTCCACATTCATATATCAATGTCTCGCGTTTCCATATATCAATAACCGTCATTTTTCTTGTTTTTCAAATAATTATGTGTAACCATTGATAAGCATGCAATTCACTATTTCTTCCTGTTAATCACAATTTCAAATGACAAATTCGTGTGAATGAGCTCAACCTCATTAGGTGTTTAAATTCTATCACTTTGATTCACATACTCATAATTTACTAACATATCCTGTCAAACACAATCTCTGAATGACAAAATCACATAATTGAGCTCAATAATAATAATGATAACATTACTTACATTTCTTTTTCCACACGTTATATTTACGACTTACCAACTTATCCATTCAAGGAATGGCTTACGGATTTAAGTACATCGTGATCTGAAGCCCGAAGTCTAGCTGAAGCACATAAGTGCTAAACGGAAGCCCGAATGCTAACTGAAGCACATAAGTGCTAAACGGAAGCCCGAAGGCTAACTGAAGCTCATCAGAGCTAAACTTAAACCCCGAATGGGTTGACTGAAACTCATATGAGTTAACGGAAGCTCATAAGAGCTAAACGGAAAGAAAACATGAGAATTCGCAACAAATGTTGAGTCTCAGTTTACTTGGGTAATTTACCGTCAATTCATCTTTTTCACTGAAAGATCGTACTCATTTCCTGCGTTCAGTTCCTCCAAAATTCTCGTTCAATTTCATAACTTTTGTACATAATTTACTTATTTTCAACAATTAACATACATAAATATTAATCATCATTCATAAAATAATATTTAAATTTAATAATATTAACAAATGGTCACTAAATTTAGTTATATAAACTCACAAGTTCGATTTTTGTATTATAGCGATAATCATAATTTCATAATAAATATTCCAAATAAAACATTATATCGTTTCTAATTCAACACTTATCGATTATAATCGGGCATGTAATCAATTTATACACGAGTCATTCATATATTTTTTTCTCCTCCTCCTCTCCATCCACATCCTTGGTATAAATAACACACTTGTAAGTAACCTTATCCATAATTTTCACTAATTACTTATGTGAATATTCAAGCTATCCACCCGTGTCATAGTCACTAAATTATTTATATCTGAAGTTACGAAACTCCAAATTAAGATCCGATAATTTTCCCTAAAACTAGATTCACATATCCTCTTACCATAAAATTTTCATTATTTTTGGTTGGGCCAATTAATATAGTTTATTCATTGAAATCTCCCCTGTTCTGCTGTCTGACAGTTCCGACCCTTCTTCACTAAAAATTAATTATCTCCTCATAAAGGATTCGAATGATGTTTCTATTTGTTTCTCTTGAAAATAGACTCATTCAGGATTCTAAAAATATAAATTTAAGCCCCTAATAATTTTTATCCAATGTTTTATGATTTTACAAAGTCAGAACAGGGGAACCCGAAATCATTCTGACCTTGTCTCACAAAATTTATCATATCTCATGATTTACAATTCCATTCTTACATCATTTCTTCTATAAAAAACTAGACTCAATAAGATTTAATTTCATATTTTATTCATCCTCTAATTCCATTTCTACAATTTTTGGTGATTTTTCAAAGTTAGACTACTGCTGCTGTCCAAAAAAGTTTTAGTGCAAAATGTTGATTTCCATTTTGCCCCAAATTTCACAATTCATACAATTCAGTCCTTGCTCAATTAACCCCTCAATTAAGATAATTTTCTCAATTAATACTTTTCCTAAACATTATAAGTTATTTCATAACTATTGAAATTCAGGATTTCCACATAAAACTCTAACTTCAAACTCTTTTATAATTAGGTCCCAAACATTCACTTTCTATTCAATTCTTTCAATAAAATCAACATATAAACAACTTAAAGCTCTAATTCCATGCCAACTAATCATATACTTGCAGCACATATGCATAGAAACTTTCAATTTCTTTCATAGAATCAAAAACTAATGAATTCAACAAGTGGACCTAGTTGTAAAAGTCACAAAAACACAAAAATTTCAATAAATAATCAAGAATTGAACTTACTTGAAGTAAAAATATGAAAAACCAGCTTAATAGAACTCTTCCATGGCGTTTTTCTGATGAGAATGCAGAAAAATAAAGAGAAATTTAGATAATTCAACTTTAGTCCTAGCTTTATTAAGTAAATTTTACAATTTTCCAATTTTTCCCTTAATTCTCCTTATTAAATTTTGCAATTTTCCAATTTTTCCCTTAATTCTCCTTATTTTCTTCCTGATTTCATGCCCTTGCCGTCCAGCCCAAATAGACCTTGGGTCTATTTTCCTTTTAAACCCTCTTTCTTTTATCAATTAAGCTATTTAATCATTTCCCACAATTTTGCATTTGATACAATTTAGTCCTTTTTGTTCAATTAACTATCAGAACTTTAAAATTTCTTGACGAAACTTTAATACTAACATATTAAAACTCCATAAATATTTATAAAAATATGTATGGCTCGATTTAAAATTCCTGAGGTCTCGATACCTCGTTTTCAATTTTAATTATTTTAGTATTTATTTTTAGTACACTATTCACTATTTCAAAATTTTTCCTAACTTCACATTTAACTTATACTCACTAAATTAATAATATTTCCTACTCATTTGTCGGATTTAGTGATCTCGAATCACTGTTCCGACACCACTGAAAATTAAGCTGTTACACGCCTCTTCGCATCTCTTTACTACCTTAGCTAAATTATTCAAACAAATACCATAAGTGTTACCAAAAACAGAAAAATCATCCATGAAAACCTCAACAAAATTTTCAACCATATCAATGAATATTGCCATCATGCATCGTTGGAATGTTGCAGGTGCATTGCATAAACCAAAAGGCATTCGCCTAAAAGCAAACGTACCGTACGGATAAGTAAAGGTTGTTTTATACTGGTCTTCTAGGGCTACAACTATTTGGTTATATCCCGAATAGCCATCTAAAAAAATAGAATTTATTACTTGCCAGTTGATCTAACATTTGATCCATAAAAGGCAATAGAAAATGGTCCTTCCGAGTGGCTTTATTCAGCTTTTTGTAGTTAACACAAATTCTCCAACCAGTAACAGTCCTTGTTGGGATCAATTCATTACGCTTATTTTCAACAATCGTAATTCCAACTTTCTTCGGCACACACTATACCGGACTTACCCACGAACTATCTGAAATAGGACAGATGATTCCTGCATCTAGCCATTTGATCACTTCCTTTCTCACAACTCGAATATTAGCTATGGTCCAACCAATTACTTTCTTAAATTTCTTTAGAACAGAAATTAGATGCTCCTCTTGATCTTTTGTTAGTTTTGTTGAAATAATCACAGGTAAGGTAGAACAATCACCTAAATATATGTATTTCAAATGGGAAAGAAGTACCTTTAGTTCGAGTGTAGGTGGTTCTTCAGTTGACAATTTGGGTTGTACAAATTCTCTAACTTCCAACTCCAACGGTTCACACCATGTGGATTGAATAAAATTTCTCGGATTGGCTTCCATTACAGCCATGTTTTCTTCACCTCCTTCATCCTCCAAAGAGTCAAACCCTAAGGCATTCTCCAATGGATCTTCTTCAAGATGGCTTTCCATAGAAATCAAGGTTTCTATTTCTTCCATAATTGAGCACTCTTCTGTTGGATAAGGAAATTTCATCGCTTTAAGAATGTTAAAAGTTACATGATCGTCTTGAACTCTCATGGTGAGTTTGCCTTTCTGCACATCAGTTAACGTTCTTCCCGTAGCTAGAAAAGGTCTTCCAAGGATAATTGGCACTTCCTTATCCACTTTAAAATCTAGAATTATGAAATCAACAGGAAAAATAAATTTATCGACTCTTACCACATCCTCGATCTTTCTTTCGGGGTATGCTAAAGATCGATCTACTAGCTAGAGCATCAAAGTTGTAAGTCTTACTTCTCCTATCCCTGGCATCTTGAAAATGGGCTTAGGCATCAAGTTGATACTTGCTCCCAAGTCACGCAAAGCTTTACCACAATAAGATTCACCAATGTTATAGGGTATCGTAAAGCTTCCTATATCCTTCAATTTCGGTAGCAGCTTGTTTTGTGGGAACGCACTACACTCCTTTGTCAGAGTGACAGTCTCATACTCACTCAGTCATTTCTTCTTGGATAGTACATCCTTCATAAACTTCACATAATTCGGCATTTGTTCTAAAGCCTCCACCAATAGAATATTGATGTATAATTGCTTTAGAACATCCAAAAACTTCTTGAATTACACCTCCTGTTTCTACTTGTGTTGCTGCAATCTTTGCGGTTATAGAGGTGATGGAACTTTTGGTTGAACCGGACAACTCTTCTGAGTAGGTAAATTTACATCCAAAGAAGATGTTAAAGTATCTAAATTCACTAAGTTAGGATTTACCTTGTCAGTCCTTGTAAATTCTAATTCTTTTGGTGTAGGAACTTCAACAGCTGGTTAATTTTCCACTTTTTCAACAGGCTCGTCTTCGACATCAATCAATCGGGGTTCCAGAATTTTGCCACTTCGTAATGCCACTGCCTTGATATGTTCTTTACCCAAATTTCTTAGATTCTCAGTATCATTTGGCAAGGTTCCTTGTGGTTTATTACGAAGCTCCGTAGCTAACTAACCCATTTGGTTTTCCAAATTTTTTAGTGTTGCTGCTTGGCTCTAGATCAAAGCGTCATTCTTCGTCATGTATGCTTTCAACAAGTTCTCCAAACTATTTGATGATTAAGCTTGAGGTGGTTTTGGAACTTGCTGATTAAACCCTTGAGATTGGTTGGGTCTATGATGCATAAAAGCTGTTGTTTGGTCCATTTCCTTAGTTGCTCCAAGAATAGTTGGGGAGATTACGCCATGAAGGATTATAAAAGTTGGACTGGGGTCCTTGTCCACTCCTATTTTGATGTTGGTTTCCCACATAGTATGCTGATTCGGGATTCAATGGGCAATTCTCGAAAGAATGAACTTCCCCACATTACACACAGGAAACTACTTCAAACGGACTTGGTGGCTGAGCTGCAAAATTATTAGCACCATTAGCGACAAACTGCTTTAACATAGAGGAAATAGATGATACCTGAGCTGATAACAAATTGGGAGCATCAACTTCATGAACTCCGACTACACGTCTTCCTGAAGCTGTTTGATTTGTTGGCCATTGATAGTTGTTGCTCGCGATCCTCTCAATGATCTCATAAGCCTCATTATAAGACTTAGACAAAATTACACTATTCACAAAAGTATCTACCATCAATCTTGTATGTGCATTGAGACCATTATAGAATGTCTCCAACTGGAAACAATGAGGAATCCCATGATGAGGACACTCACGAAGTAACTCCTTGAATCACTCTCAAGCCTCATACAAAGACTCGTCATCTAATTGTTGGAAGGTTGTGATCTCATTCCTCAACTTAGCATTTTTGCTAGGCGGGAAATACTTAACCAAAAATCTCTCTACTAATTCTTGCCACGTAGATATAGAACTTCATGGCAATAAATTGAGCCATGCTCGTGCTCGATCTCGCAACAGTACGAAAACAACTTCAACCTCAGTGTTTTTTCAGTCACACCGGCTATCTTGAATGAATCACTCACCTCCATAAACAATCGAAGGTGGAGATGTGAATCTTCCGTGGGTATATCGCTAAATTGGCCCACTGTTTGTAGCATTTGAAACATCACTGGTTTTAATTCAAATTGGGTTGCCTCAATATCTGGCCTTCTAATTCTTGGATTTAACTAATTGAAAAGTGGCACAGCATATTGTCTGATGCATCGATCCTTATCATCGACAATGAGGATAGGATTACGTACATGTTTGGCTTCATTACATTGGTCTTGATTTTGATTTCTAAGGGCCATCTCGCACTGTCTCTGAGCTATTCGTTCATGTCTTCTTTGTTTCAAAGTTCGCTCAATTTCAAGGTCTACTGGGAGTAAATCGATAATCCGATCTATGCTCATAAACACCTAAAAATAAAATTACAAAATTAAAAAGAAAAAGTTAGTAGTGTTAGAAATAACCAAATTGAAAATAAATAATTCCACAAAGAATGACTATGGAAACAGTTGACAATCCCCGGCAATGGCGCCAAAAATTTGTAACGCTCAGGCTTGTGCAAGTGTACACAGTAATAAGTAAGTATCGAGTTTTCGTCTTCACAGGGATTGTATTTGTGCTAAGTCACTTAATTTGTAAAAGTATATTAACAATTTGATAAATAAAAACAATATAATGATGAGAAGTCAAGTATATGAAACTAAATGCAATGATCCCTAATGCAATTTATACTAAGTATGCAAACTATATGAATGAGATAAATTTTAGCAGAATCTACACAATAAGCAACAATTATAACATAAATAAGCTAGGACAATTACTTTAATTAAACTCAAATTATTATTAACATGCTTATCAATATTCGGAAAAACATTTCATGGCAACTCGATCTTTCACGAGTTTGAAAACCATGTTAGGTCCTTTCGGAATCATTTTCTTAGTAAATACACATTTTACTGATCCTTATTTACTAAGGGTTTCTTAGTATTCGTGCGATGTAATAGGGACGTGTTAGGTTTGAAACAGTTTAATCACACAAATCTAAAAACAATGCAGATAACAGAGCCTGGCTAGGGTTGTTATGCAACTTACAATTTAATCGGGTTAGGATCTAAATTGAGCACACACATTTCAATTATGTGTCCATTAGCAGTCGTCTGGTTAGGACCGCTCAGCTAATTCAGGTGCATTTCAATCACGTATGAACGAAATACTGACTTGATTTTAATTGAAAACATGATCGATTGAGGCACAAATATTATAAGCATGAATCAAATAATTATGATTAAATCAAAGCAATCATCCTAGCTTAAATGAAATTAAGCTATCATTGTTTTAAACAAGAAAAAAGAACACATAGAAAACATTTTTGAATTAAATTAATGTAAGAAAGATTAAACCTAATTCAGAGTGGCTGTCGCCCAAGACTCTGACTGATGAGGGCTCATTCGTTCCTTCGCTGTGCTCCTTTGCTGATGTCTCTCTGAGATAGCCGGTCAAGGGTTCTTTAAGAGGTTAATTTGATCAAAATCTTTATGCAAAGATGATGATATACTTGAGGGGAAAGAAAGCTAAAAGAATTGAGAGAGGAGAGAATGATGAATGAGTGAGGGATGATTAGAAAAGTGAGAAATGGGGTCTTATTTATAGGTGAGGCAAGGGAGCTAGTTTGCTAAAAATAGGAGTGTCCATCTTTTGAGAATTCATCCAAGGGTGGCCGGCCATGATTTGTGGAAATGTGGCTGATTCTTGCTTGATTTAAGTGCCACAAATCATCAGGATTAGGACTCAGTCAAATTCAAATCTCCTGGTAAATCTCTAATTTCTTTAACTCTTCAAGGGCTTTGTGCAATTAAACCAAAATTTAATTTATGGACATCCTCATGCAGTCGAATTTTGGGTTGACTTAGTCCTCCATTTGGACAATTTTGTAATCAAAATAAAGCTCTCAAACCTGTCCAAAAATAGTATACAATTTAGAGGACCACAGAAAATAATTTAACCACTTTAATTAATCAATTTGCTTAATTAATTAAAACCAAATTTATTAATAAAATATATTAAAATATTAAATATAAATTTATATTTTATTATTTAATTTAATCATGCATGGCCCACTTTATTGCTTGAAAATATAATATGCTCAAATTAATATGAAAGAAGCCATTTTTTGCATGAAAACTATATAATAAAGTATAAAATTATATTTTAATAATTTCTATGTCCCAATTTCATATTTTCATATATTTTATTAATTTATTAAACATAGGAAAAATCATATATATTTTTCAGGTTTACAGTACTAATTCTTTAGTCTCGAGTTAGCCGGTGAGATCGAGAGATAAACCAAACTAATTTGTATAAGTTGGTAAAGATGAGACGAAGAGGTAAAAAGGAGTAAATTTGGGAGAGTGAGCGATTTAGATCTCTAATTCGAGGGTTAATTAACAACATGGAAATCAACCAATCCCTACCTGTTATTGTATTTAGTAGTTTTATAATTTGTGTTTTTTACAATTTAGTCTCTTTTTTTTTCTTAAATAAGTAATTATTTTTAATTAACTTCATTATTGGTTTGTCTTATTATAGCAATTAGTGATAGCTAGTTAGACTCATTTCTTGCATGCATTTTTTAATAGAAATCACTAAATTGCCAACTCTTTTAGGTTTGATCATTGGAATACTCTGATGTTTCATTGTAACGCAATAAATATTACAACTGACATGTACACTTGCAGTAAAACCTCACTTGAAATTTTCTTTATAAAATCGATTGTTTTATGCACATGCGGTCACTCGTCATGACTTCAAACATCTACCGTCACGACCTCAAACCTGCAACATCAAAACCTGCACATTTTTACTCCCAAACACCTAAAACTACTTCCATATGCCATACAAATTCCCAACATCCAATATCATATTCAAATATACCAATTACCAACTTTAAACACTACCTAATTCAACATAAAACAACTCCATACATAACCAAAATGTAAAGTTCACAATGAAGATCAATATCCAGCAATTTCATCCTTTAGATAATATATATAACATTCTAAATGAAACTCTATGTACATGCCAAATCTAATGCCCAAAATTTAAACTCATACTTCCACCAAAGCTTGAGATGTGATGAGATGAGTTCGAGACGATCTTCACCTTTAGCTTCAAAACGGTTTTTACCTACGCGTTTGAAAATAAACGCATTAAGCTCACGAGAGCTTAGTAAACATATCAAGAATTATAATGTGCAATTGAAATTAACTTTTTACACAACACACACACACACACACACATATATATATATATATATAAATATAAATATATATACTATTATAATTACTTTCAACCACCCTACACTAATTTTGTTCCCATGATAGTTATATTAAAATACCAATTCCACAAATTATAAATTACTTACCTATGTCACATTACATTCACTTACCTTATAATGATATTGCCCAAATGTAGACTTAATAAAACATAATAGGATATATGGAAGTTTTGATAAGATGCACTAAAGTGTCGCTATTCTTCGCACGGATGTGTGAGTATCGCTTTGAGCCGAAGTGCCGATACACTTGTATCATAGCGCCGCTTTCACTTGCACTGTAGTGCCACTATCACTTGTGCGCTTAATCACTTTCTTAATGACATTTTGTCTACTTGGGCACTTAAATTATACAATTTATTTACATATCCTCATTAAAGAAATGAATTCAAATTTTATTATTTTTACAATTTAGTCTTTATCCAAATAGAATCAATCAATCATCAATTTCTCTTGACATCTATTATGCCAAATTTCAACATTTCACTAAATTATTCCATGTCAATATCTAATTCATATATCCAATTTTTACACATTTTGCAATTTAGTCATTTTTCTCAATTTCACTACAAATACGCTTTACGTTAATTATCTTAATACCATCTTACTTTCAAATAATTTCCAAAATACACTTCATCGTTTTCAACTACAAACATATTTTATGAATATTACTATATCAATTTATCATATTCTTATTTAGGGTTTAAAGTAGGTAAAATAAAATTCTTTATATACTTACAACATAACTTACTTGGAATAATCCCTTTTTCCTTCATTCACTATTTTGTTATCTCTTTGTTTTTATCACCAATTGGATGTTCACTCATCTTCTCATTCTCTTCATTACACAACACATATACAATGTTCAATATCAAAACAAAAAATCATATACTATTTCCATGAATTATGATGAAATAAACATGATGTCCTTTCAGCAAACTTATCATTCTTACCTAAACTTTTCCAAAATCCCTAACTTTTCTTCATTTTTTCTTTCTCCTCCAAAAGTGGACATTAGCTAGCTTTGCAAGATGAATGCTCACCTATGAAGTTGTCCTCTTAATTTTGCTAACAATCTATGAAGAATTTTTTGAGTTTAAGTTTGATGAAAAGGCTAAAAATGGAGAAGGGACTAAAATGAAAACTTGGCAAGGTTAACGAGAAAGGGACATGGAAGTGAAGCTTGTGAGAAGAAAATGATGATAACAAAGTGTTGACTTTGTCTTTATTTCTCATTTTTTTTCTTTTTTTAACATTAAATTAATAAATTTCTAATCATCTCCATGCCACATGTATAATGCCCATCTACTTCCAATATCATACACTCGTTTTGTATTTCAATGGGCAAATCACACTCCAAGTCCTTGCTCTTTTTTCTCATTCATTTAATCTAGTTTTTTTTTCTTATTTCTAATCTTTACACTATGACCCAACACTTCTCACTCTTTTACAATCTAATCCATTCTTTAAATTAATTCCCTAAATTCAATTTTTTTTAATTACTTATAATATCTAATTACCTTTCCCACAAAATATTAATAATTCTATTTTATCTACTCCGAAAGTTTTGAACACGTGTCAACCCAAATTGATATTGTTCACTTCTTGGGGAATGTTAGGGATGTTACATTATCTCCCCTTCAAAAAAAAATTGTACTCGAAATTTACCTGACATCAAATAACTGCAGATATTGTTGCCTCATTATCTCCTCAATTTCCCATGTTTCCTTCTCAACGCTGTGATGTCTCCATAGCACTTTTATTAAAGGAACTCGCATATTTTTAAGCTCCTTAACTTCTCCAACAAGAATCTTAATCAGTACCTCTTCGCATGTCAAATCCAGCCGAACTTTAATATTTTCTAATGTAACCACATGTGAAGGATCAGATCGATATCGTCGCAACATTGACACATAAAAAATGTTATGAATCCTATCCAATTCGTATGGTAAGGTTAATCAGTAAGCTACTAGACCAATACACTCCAGAATTTCATATAGTGCTATAAATCTCGGGCTCAACTTTTATTTCCTCCAAAATCGAGTAACCCTTTTCCATGGGGAGACTTTCAAAAATACTTTTTCTCCCACATTATATTCAATATCCATTCTCTTTAAATCGTTATACAATTTCTATCTGTCGATGTCGCCTTTAGCCGATCTCTAATCAACTTCACTTTCTCTTAGGTTACCCTGATCAAGTCTGACCCGACTAACTTATTCTTGCTCAAATCGTCCAACTAATAGGAGTTCTACACTTCCTTCCATATAATGCTTCTTATGGTGTAATTTTAATGTTGAATTGATAACTATTATTATAAGTGAACTCCACTAATGGCAATATCTCTCCCAACTTCCTTCAAATTCAATAACGCAACTTCTCAACATACTTGTAACACCCTAAAATTTTTATATTTTAAACGAAATTATAAATCGAGATAGTGTACAATTGATTTCTCAATAAAATAAAATAAGGGAATGAAAGTGATAAAAGATAAGGTTGATGAGTATCAAAGAAAGTTAAATTGAAAAGTATGTTGCGATAGACTAAATTAAAGTAAGGATTAAATTGTAAAGATGTAAAAAGTTTTGAGGTTCAAGATCAATTATTCGAAATTGAAGAGTTAAGGTATAAAAATAAAAAATTTGAAGGACTAAAATTGAAAATAACCCAATTTCTTATGACATGAAATTGGTGTGCATTAACCAAATTGAATAAGTGAAAAAAACATGAGAGCCTAAATTTTAATTTTACTAAAAGAGAGTAGTGAATCAAGGATGAAATTTTAAAAAAATATAAAGGGTAAAATGGTTGTTTCTTAAATTAGATAATTATCAGAAAATATCATGGTTGTAGGCAAAATATGGACCATGGGATCAAATTGAAAATTGAGAAGAAATTTTGGTCATTAGATTGAAATTATGACATAAAGATATTTTATATTATAATATGTTAAGGTATTTACATGGAAACATGAAGAAAAGTCTTCATGCTTCCAATGCCACTTATATATACATGCAATGGGATTTTCATTTCAATACAATTTGGTCTTTTAGCATGAAATCCCACCTTTTCTCCAAAATTCTTTGAAAATTTCCAAAGTCACCCAAAGGAGAAGTGAAGTTAAGACACCAGAGAGTTAGAATATCATCTTGGAAGAAAGAAATTGGAAGTGGAAGCGGAGAAAGTGGATGAAAATGAGGAAATTAAATAGACAAGTTAAGTACTTCAAGAATTTTATTTTATTTAATTTTAATCAAGTATAGAGTATGCTAAATTAGTTGAATTAATTGTGAATGTGCAAATATTATGTATGAAAATTAAATTGGTATATTGAAGTAGTAGAAAAATGGACTAAATTGTAAAGTAAAAAAATAAGTTATGTGAAATTAAATGTTGAAAAGAGAATACAAATGAAGTGCAATGAAATTGTGGTGATATAAAAAGTGAATGTGTGGGAAATTTCAAGTTACATTAAAATTTTTATAATAAGGACTAAATTGTATAGTGTACAAAAGTTTATGTGTGAAATAAAGTATTGTGTTAGGAAGTTTAAATGGAATGTTGAGTGTTAGTGAATTGATTATAAAGCGATGTTAAGGTAAATAATGAATTTTCATGATGTTAGGGATTAAATTGAAAACTTGTAAAATTTATAATTGAAATAAGAAAAATTATGATAAAACTATATGCTGATGATATGTGAGTTTTAAGGATAAAATTGGACAATAATTAAAAGTATAATGATTATGTATGTCTAAATGAAAGTTAATACCAAGAACCATGAAAGAGTAAAAATTAGCATTAAAACAATTTCTGAACAGCAATATCTATTTAGAGGTTGCATAAAATATGAAATTAAAGTTTATTGACTCTAGTTTTTCATAGAAAAAGCAGTGTAAGAAATAGAATTTTAGATTATGAGATATAATAAATTTTGTGAGAAAATGTCAGAATGATTTCGGTTCCACTGTTCTAACTTTGAAAAAACATTACAAATTTAAAAAAAAATGTTTAGGAGATGAAATTTATATGCCTAAAATATTAATGAGTCTATTTTCAAAGGAAACAAACAGAAACATAATATGAGATTTGTACTGAAAGATATTTAATTTTTAGTGAAGAATGTTCAGAATGTCTAGCACAAAATAGAGGAAGATTTGAAGAAAAAACTATATTAATTGACTTAAGTAGAAATTCTTAAACTTTTATGGTATGAATCTCATTGAGTCTAGTTTCAAACACAACAAGTGGATCTTAATTTCAAATTTTATAGACCGAGATATAAAAAAAAATAGTAGTTGTCACTTAAATGTACAACCTTGATAAAAGTATATGTGTAACTAGAGAAACATTAATTAATGTTACATATAAGCATGATATGTTAAAAGCCAAAGATTCATACACACACACATATATAAACATTTAGGAAGTGGAATGAAGAGGAGGAGGGAAAAATGATAGAAGAGTGATATTGCTAAAAAATTGTTGCAAATAATGGATTTGCTAATACATAAGAGAAGTTCAAATATATTGTTAAGGTACTAAATGAGTGATGATTAAAAAATTAATTAAGGTAGTCCTAATTAATAAATTGATTGGTATATGCTGGCAATAGTTATGGTATGTAGAAAGAGTAAATTGTATTTGTAAGTGTAAGTCCCCTAATGGACTTATTTGTAAAACATCGATAATTATGTTAATTTTAATAACTTTGCTATCTTTGATTGAGTATCATGTTTATTATGTGGACTTGTAACACCTCTAACCCGTATCCGTCGATGAAAAGGGGTTACGAGGTAGGGTTAAGGATTTAGAAATTAGCTATTAGAAATTGGGGGCAGTGACTTGAAGAGGAAAAGAAAACTAAGGGTAGGTAATTAGGCATTTGATTCGGTGCCGGGCCGAGCACGACCCATAAAATTTTTATGATATTTATCCAATTATACAAAATTGAAACTTGTTTTAAAGTTTTAAATAAAATTTTAAACTACGTTTGGCCTTTGGAAAAGTTACATACAATCATTATGGATTGAAGATACATTCTTTTCTTAAATATTTCTATCATGAAATGCTTAGACCAAGATAAATTGGGCCTATTTTTCTGGGATTTTGTTTTCCTTTGGGCCTGTTTCATTTTTTGGGTTTGTTTTTTAATCCATGATGGTTTTATGTGTTTTTGCATTTTAATAATAGCCCAGTATTTTTCTTCAAAAAAAACCCTAAATCGACGCTAGGACATCCATGGAATGGGATATACCTAGACTAAGATATCCTTTTTACGGATATCCCCAAACCAAGATACTCCTAGAATGGGATTCTGTAACACCCCCTAATCCCGAACCGTCGCCGGAACAGAGTTACAAGACATTACCAGACATATCAGACAACTTACGAATTATTCACAAATAAAATAACATTCATAGTATAATTTAATAACTAAGTCTTTATAATGAATTTTCGAAGTCTAAAACATGTATTAAAAGTGAAACGAGACTCATTGAAGTACTCTGATTTTTTTTTTATAAATTTCAACAGCATTTCTGCTTATTTTACATAAATCCTCTTGTAATTAAAACCGTATCCATTTCAAACATAACCAATTCAATCAATTCATTTCACATACTCATTTTCTATTCTAAATACCTTCTGATCAAACTCAATCAATATAATATCAATTTAAATTTATCAATGTACTAATTAAATTGAAATGGATAAACTTCTTTCATTATAATTCTTAGACTTGTAATACTAACATTTTTAATCATTTATATTCAAAACATAATAACCTTTATACACATCCTATGTACATGCCACATTATCAAAAGTAAATATACATCACCAAAAGTTTGCTGAAGTCAGGTCTGGCTTTGGATGCTGGTTCAATACTTGACTTCTACAACCTGCGCATGGAAACAACCGTACGCTGAGTATGCATATACTCAGTGGTATCATTATAATTCAATTTATAATTAAATACATTAAATCACACACATGCTTTTACATTACAATTATCATCACTTAATGAACAATTCAATCTTTTTATGTTATCATTTGATTATATATATATATATACCATTCTTATTTCTTTATTTTAATTCTCACCTTTCACATATGCCTTATTATTCAATTTAGTTTTATCAGTAAATTTATTTCATTTGTCCCTATTAACTTGACTCGGACTCGGCGGATACACGGATTCCAACCAACACACCAGTACGACACATTGTGCCTTAACGGTACACAATACCTAAACAAGATGTCGAAGCAGTAGCGATATGATATGATAATGATATTCAAAACATAAAGTGCTGAATCTGTAATAGTAACAGTAACAGTATTCGACACACAAAGTGTCGAATCGGTAACATTAATGGTAACGATAGCGATGAGTCGACACATAAGTGCTCGATCGATGGCAGGAAAAAAACATGCTCTTTCATATCCTATGGCATGCCAACTATATCTGACTAGTCCGACTAGTTAATAAGGTATTTAATTCACTTTTCAGTACAATTTCCATCTTAGTTCAGTATCAAATATAATTCCCTATTTCAATCAGCTTCACAGTATTACAGTAATTCATTACTTCAGTAATATAAGAGTTCAATGCAGTACACATAACAATATTCAATAACTCTACAATTCAATTCAATATTTAAAACAATATTCAGTATTCCATAATTCAGTTCAGTATCAGTCTCAATTTCTGTACCCAATCATAAATTTATCATTTTACCAAACACTTACCTTAAAATACTTACCACACACAATTAGTAAATTAAACACATAATAATGATAAAGTTTGACTTATAGTGGTACAAACTAAAATTCTCTTCAGATTTAATCCTCGACGATTTTTTTTTTTCATTTTGGGTCGATGCTTCAGGCTCGATATTAGCAATCAAAGCTTCAAACTTCAAATCTCTAGTTTTTCCTTTTTCTTTTCTTTCCTTTTTTCTTTCTCTTTTTCTCCCCTATTTTCGGATGTTTTCTGTTTCTATTCTGTTTGTTTCTTTTTCTTTTACCTTTTATTTACTTTATTTATTTAATTAGCATATATTATAATATATTTATTTTAAATATCTATTAAGTATTTAATCAAATACATACAAATGTACACCACCAATACCATACACTTGTCATCATTTATTTTATTTTTTACACAAAAATCTAATAATTTAATTATTTAATTATCAATAATATAATTTAATCTAGTTATCTATTACTTTAATGTTAAATAAATAAATTATTTTATAACAAGTGCACATGCATCTATTTATTACAAATGTACCAATATTTTTATTACAATTGACATTATTCAATTTGTTTATTGTATAAAAATATCATAATTTAATTATTTAAATTACAAATGTACCAATATTTTTATTACCATACAATTCTCTACTATTTAATTTATTTAATAATAATACTAATAATAATATAAAACTATAACAATTAATAATTATAATAATCAATTATATAATATAATATATATATAATCTAAATAAAATCTTAGATTTTTAATACATTATGCCGCCTCAACCATTACTTAATGGCATATTTGTCATTTTGGCCCTTTTTACTTTCTATTGCTTTAGATTTAAACTTTTACCTCTTATTCAATTTAGTCCTTTTTGCTAATTACTCTAAATTAAGCTAAATTCACCTAATTAAAATCTAATTAGACACACCACTAAACTCATAAATATTTCTAATAATGATTTTTAAACCTGGTTCACTACGTCGAAGGCCCAATAATATACTTTTTCGGTGCCCACGGATTTTGGGTTGTCACATTTCTCCCCCCTTAAAAAATTTTGTCCTCAAAATTTTACCTGAAAATAAGTGAGGATACTGTGATCTCATAGTTTCCTCCAGTTCCTATGTTGCTTCTTCCACACTATGGCTTCTCCACAGTACTTTTACTAGAGGGACCCGTTTGTTTCTTAATTCTTTCACTTCTCGAGCTAGCATTTGAACTGGTTCTTCTTTATATGACAAATCCGGTCTAATCTCAATGTGTTTAGTAGAAATAATATGAGATGGATCCTATCGATTCCTTCGTAACATGGAAACATAAAAAACGTCATGAATTTTCTGTAATTCCGGAGGTAAAGCCAATCGGTAAGCAACTAGTCCAACTCTCTCTATAACTTCATACGACCCGATAAATCGAGGACTTAACTTTCCTTTTCGGCCAAATCTTAATACTTTCTTCTAAGGAGAAACTTTGAGAAACACTTTATCCCCGACTGAGTATTCAATGTCCCGACGTTTCAGATCAGCATAAGATTTTGTCTGTCAAAAACTACTTTTAATCTCTGTTAAATCTTCTTGACTGTTTCTTCTGTTTCACGAATCAATTCAGGTCCAATTATCTTCTTTTCATTTAATTCTGTCCAACATACAGGTGATCGACATTTTCTACCACATAGAGCTTCATACGGAGTCATCTGAATACTAGGCTGAAAACTGTTATTATAAACAAATTCAGCTAATAGCAAGTAATGTTCCCAACCAGATTCAAAATCAATAACACAGGCTCGAAGCATGTCTTCCAAAATCTGAATTACTCGCTTAGATTGCCCATCAGTCTGTGGATGAAATGCTGTATGAAATTAAGTTTAGTACCCAAAGACTCATGTAACCGTTTCCAGAATCTTGATGTAAATCGAGGATCTTGATTAGAAATTATAGAAGTCGGTATACCATGCAACCTTATAATTTCCCGAATATAGACCTCTGCTAGTTTCTGAAATGACCAGTTCATTCTAACAGCTATAAAATGAGCCAACTTTGTAAGTCAATCAACTATTACCCATATAGCATTTTTCTTGCTTACGGACAATGGCAATCTCGTAATGAAATCCATCGTAACACGATCCCATTTCCATTCTAGAATAGTAATCGGCTGTAATAATCCAGTAGGAACCTGATGCTCTGCTTTCACCTGCTGACAAACCAAGCATTTACTGACATATTCAACTATATTTATTTTCATCTCTGGCCGCCAGCACAATATTCGTAAATCACGGTACATCTTTGTGCCTCTAGGGTGTAGAGCAAATGGATCGTCATATGCTTCTTGAAGAATTAATTCTTTAATCTCTGAATTGATTGGAATACAAATTCAATCTCGGTATTTCAAACAATCATGTTCATCAATACTAAAATTCCCTGCTATGTCACTCTAAACCATTTCTCTTTTCTTCATTAGCTTATCATCTTCTAATTGAGCTGACTTGATTCGTTCAAACATCACTGGTTTAATTCTTAATTCAGCCAATAAACCTCCATCATCACTAATACTGAGCTGTGCAAATATCGCTCGCAATTCAATTGTTGCCTTCCTACTCAATGCATCAGCTACCGCGTTAGCTTTACCTAGATGATAATCAATAACACAATCATAATCTTTTAGAAGTTTTATCTATCGACGCTGTCTCAAATTCAACTCTTTCTGTGATAGAAGATACTTGAGACTTTTATGATCTGTATAACTGTAACATTTTTCACCGTATAAATAGTGTCTCCATATTTTCAAAGAAAAGATCACAGCTGCTAATTCCAGATCATGTATCGAATAATTACATTCATGTGGTTTCAATTGTCGAGAAGTATAAGCTATCACTTTCCTACTTTGCATCAGTACACACTCGAGCCTATTCAAATAAGCATCGCTATACACAATAAAATCTTTTCCTGATTCTGGTAAAGTCAAAACTGGTGCCTCTGTCAACATCTACTTCAATTTCATAAAGCTTTCTTGACATTGATCATTCCAGACAACCGGAACATTCTTTTGCTATAATTTTATCATCAGTAAAGCTATTTTTGAAAATCCATTCACAAACCTTCGATAATACCCAGCTAATCCAAGAAAACTACGTACCTCTGACACATTTTTGGGAGTTTTCCACAGGACGATTGCTTTAATCTTCTTTAGATCCACTCTAATTTCATTTGCTGATACCACGTGACCAAGAAATACTACCTCTGATAACTAAAATTTGCATTTACTCAATCTTTCATACAACTGTTTCTCTCGTAATATTTGCAAAACAATTCAGAGATGCTGCTCATGTTCAGATTCAGACTTTGAATATACCAAAATGTCATCAATAAAAACTACCATGAACTGATCCAAGTACGGCTGAAAAATTCGATTCATAAGATCTATAAAAGCAGCTAGGGCAGTTGTTAACCCAAATGGCATCACTAAGAACTCGTAATAACCATATCTTGTATGAAATGTTTTCTTCGGTACATCACTTTCTTTCACCTTTAACTGATAGTAGCCCGATCTTAAATCAATCTTTGAAAATACTGAAACTCCTTTCAATTGATCAAATAAATCATCAGAAGGTGGTAACGGATATTTATTCTTGATTGTCACCTTGTTCAATTGCCGATAATCAATACATAACCACATCGAACCATCTTTCTTTTTAACAAATAGCACTAGAGCTCTCCATAATAAGGTACTAGGTCGTATAAAACCTCGTTCTAGTAAATCTTACAGTTGTACCTTCAACTCCTTCAATTCAGTAAGTGACATACGATATGGAAGTATCGACACTGGATCTGTACCCGGGTATACTTCGATCACAAATTCAACTTCCTGATCAGGAAGTAATCTAGATAACTCTTCAGAGAATACATCAGGAAATTCACATACAATTCTAATCTGACTACATTGACTTCCGACTGAATCAGAATTAATAACATATGCCAGATATGTTGTACAACCCTGATGAAGCAACTTATTAATTTTAATTACTGATATGATTCGAGCTAACCTACTAGTACGGATTCCATTTACTTCAACACTATCACCATATTCAGTCTGAACACTAAATTTCTTGTTATAACAGTCCAAAATTACCCCATGTTCAGCTAACCACTCCATATCCAGCATAACATCAAAATCCCCAAAAGGCATTATTAATAAATCCACCAAAAATTTTTTATCATATATCATTAGCGGGCATCTCGGGCACACCTGATTAACTAATATTGTTTGCCCCAATGGACTTGATACTTCTATTGAGACTTTAGACATATCTGTTTTTAATTTCCCTGACTCTACTAATTTTGAATTAATATATAAGTGTGAAGATCCAGGATCAATCAAAGTATAAACAGGCTTAGAATACAGTAAAAATATACCTGTCACCACATCGTGAGCATTGCCTTCTTTCCGGGTTCTGACTACATAAGCTCCAGCTGGAGCTCTGGCTTTAAATTGCTATGTAGCTATATTACTGCCTCTACCAGCTCCTCCTTTCCTCGAAACAGAACCTCTTCTGGACATTCCTCTACCCCTGGCAGTCGATACCGATCTCTGAGATGTGGCAGGTGTACTACTCTGAGTTCTCGGACAATCTTTAACAAAGTGTTTAGTAAAGCCACAGTGGAAACATCCTCCGATTTTCTTCCAGCATTCATCAAAATGTCTTTTCCCACAAAACCGCATTCAAGATTTTTACTTTCCCGGGGTGGAGCTTTTACACTACTGGTGGAGACAGTAATCTATTTTTCTTCTGCTTCTGTCACTCTTATCAGACCGAAAGCTTGATCTCCAACCACTTCTTGATTCTCTGAATCTCTTCGGTAATGGATTAGAACTGGTAGTTTCTATACATTTCCCAGCTGATTTACCTGTTTCTGACTTTTTATCCAGGCCCAGTACTTGTTCTATCATTTTCGCTCACTCAACCAGATCAACAAGTTCAGTAATTCTGAGACTTACCAATTGAATCTTGATTTCATCTCGCAGTCCCCGTAGAAATCCTTTACAACTATCAGCCTCGGTTGGAACATATTCTAATACATACCTACTCAGTCTAGAGAACTCTCGCTCATAATCCAGTACTGACATATTACCCCGTTTCAACACTAAAAACTCTTATTTTTTCTCTTCAATATACATTTCCCTAATAAACTTTTTTTGAAATTCTTTTTGAAACAAGTCCCAGGTTACCTGATCATCCGACAAATGCCTAACCACAAATTCCCACCAGAGATACGCTTCTCCTTGTAACAGTGATACAACACATATCAGACTCTCTCGGGGGGTGCAATCTAATTGTTGCAAAACTCTTTTTGTTGATTCCATCCAATTTTCAGTAGCGGACGGATCAATTCCTCTTAGTCCAAAAACTCCGTGGCACTATATTTATGTAGCTCTTTAATTGGGGCCCGTTTGACAGTAGGTATTGATGTAGTAGCAGGTACAGTTCCCGCTACACGCTGTAATACATCGGCTATAGCTCTTAATAGTTGTGAGTCATCTCTTTCTCTTCCTACGTTAGGAGGTTGATTATCTAACAGATTCACACTAGGTGTAGCAGATTCAGTTATTCAAATTCTCGACTTCCAGTATACTTTTCTTATTCAACATCATCCATTCTTTCATCTGACATTTTATTTATAAAACAAAATCAAATAAATATATTAGTATCCAAAAACCCGACTCATTTTCGACTTAAATGTGTAATGTACTTTTAAACTCATTTACGAGCTTGATTTAGTTTGAGAATCGACTAAACCTTAGCTCTGATACTAACAATTGTAACACCCCTAACCCTGAACCGTCGTCGAAATAGGGTTACGAGGTATTACCAGACATATCAGACAACTTACGAATAATTCAAAAATAAAATAACATTCTTAGTATAATTTAATGACTAAGTTCCTATAATGAACTTTCGAAGTCTAAAACATGTATTAAAAGTGAAACGGGACTCATTCAAGTAGTCCGATTTTTTTTTATAAATTTCGACAGCATTTCTGTTTATTTTTACATAAAACCTCCTACAATTAAAACCATATCCATTTCAAACATAACCAATTCAATCAATTAATTTCACATACTCATTTTTTATTCTAAATACCTTCCGATCAAACTCAATCAATATAATATCAATTTAAATTTATCAATGTACTAATTAAATTGAAATGGATAAACTTCTTTCATTATAATTCTTAGACTTATAATACTGACATTTTTAATTATTTATATTCAAAACATAATAACCTTTATACACATCATATGTACATGCCACATTACCAAAAGAAAATATACTTCACCAAAAGTTTGCTGAAGTCGGGTTTGGCTTTGGATGTTGGTTCAATACTTGACTTCTACAACCTGTGCACGGAAACAACCGTACGCTGAATATGCATATACTCAGTGGTATCACTATAATTCAATTTATAATTAAATACATTAAATCACACACATACTTTTACATTACAATTATCATCACTTAATGAACAATTCAATCTTTTTATGTTATCATTTGATTATATATATACCATTCTTATTTCTTTATTTCAATTCTCACCTTTCACATATGCCATATTATTCAAATTTAGTTTTATCTGTAAATTTATTTCATTTGTCCCTATTAACTTGACTCGGACTCGGCGGATACACGGATTCCAACCAACACACCAGTATGGCACATTGTGCCTTAGTACACAAGACGTAAGCGATGAATCGAAAGCGATAGTAGTAACAATAATAAGAATAAAGATTCAACACACAAAGTGCTGAATTTGTAATAGTAACGGTAACAGTATTCGACACACAAAGTGTCGAATCAGTAACAATAACAATAACAGCAACAATAGTCGGCACATAAATGCTTGATCAGTAAGCCGGCAAAAACTCGTACTCTTTCATATCCTATGGCATGCCAACTATATCCGACTAGTTAATAGGGTATTTAATTCACTTTTCAGTACAATTTCCATCTCAGTTCAGTATCAAATATAATTCTCTATTTCAATCAGTTTCATAGTATTACAGTAATTCATTACTTCAGTAATATCACGGATCAATGCAGTATACATAACAATATTCAGTAACTTCACAATTCAATTCAGTATTTAAAATAATATTCAGTATTCCATAATTCAGTTCAGTATCAATCTCAATTTCAGTACCCAATCATAAATTTATCATTTTACTAAACACTTACCTTAAAATAGTTACCACACATAAATAGTAAATTAAACACATAATAATGATAAAGTTTGAATTATAGTGATACAAACCAGAATTCTCTTCGGATTTAATCCTCGACGATATTTTCTTTTCTTTTTTGGGTCGATGCTTCAGGCTCGATATTAGCAATCAAAGCTTTAAACTTCAAGTCTCTAGTTTTTCCTTTTTCTTTTCTTTCCCTTTTTATTTCTCTTTTTCTCCCCTGTTTTCGAATGCTTTCTGTTTCTATTCTGTTTGTTTCTTTTTCTTTTATCTTTTATTTACTTTATTTACTTTATTTATTTAATTAGCATATATTATAATATATTTATTTTAAATATCTATTAAGTATTTAATCAAATACATACAAATGTACACCACCAATACCATACACTTGCCATCGTTTATTTTTATTTTTACACAAAAATATAATAATTTAATTATTTAATTATCAATAATATAATTTGATCTAATTATCTATTACTTTAATATTAAATAAACAAATTATTTTATAACAAGTGCACATGTATCTATTTATTACAAATGTACTAATGTTTTTATTACAATTGTCATTATTCAATTTGTTTATTGTATAAAATATCATAATTTAATTATTTAATTAAAAATATCTTTATACTTAAATTATAAGTAATTTAAGTATTTAAATTACAAATGTACCAATATTTTTATTACCATACAATTCTCTACTATTTAATTTATTTAATAATAATACTAATAATAATATAAAACCATAACAATTAATAATTATACTAATCAATTATATAATATATATATATATAATCTAAATAAAATCTTAGATTTTAATACATTTATGCCGCCTCAACCATTACTTAATGGCATTTTTGCCATTTTGGTCCTTTTTACTTTCTATTGCTTTAGATTTAAACTTTTACCTCTTATTCAATTTAGTCTTTTTTTCTAATTACTCTAAATTAAGCTAAATTCACCTAATTAGACACACCACTAAACCCATAAATATTTCTAATAATTATTTTTAAACCCGGTTCACTACGTCGAAGGTCCGATAATATACTGTTCTAGTGCCCACGGATTTTGGGTCATTAGAATATCCCTGCCTGAAATAAGTGTGACAGGTAGCCGGGTCCAGACACCAAAAAATTTTAACGGAACACTAAAACAACTGAATTGGGCAGTGAAAATTCTGAACCGGGATGTGATATGAAGGGGATATCCCTTGAATAGCTTATACTCAGCCGACACATGATAGGGATATTCGTGGAGCGGAATAAGAACAAAAATCAAATACAACACACTTCAAAATCTGTACTGAATTCAAGCTAAAGCCCAGTAACCCAAGCCCCAACAATTGTAGCTTTGTTTAAAGCCCTCCATTCATTAGTTTTACAGATTATTAACTTGAAAGCTTCAAAAGCTTTGTTATTCGAGGTGATTTCTCCAAAACTCCTGAAAAGTGCTTTTCTTGAACTGGAATAATCCTATCACATGCCAGACACTATAACATCATCAAAACTGAGTGGGGCAAGCTAAATAAAAAACTTTTTACCCTTTTAAAGAAGATCTAGCAGTACCAAGAAAGATACAGTCTGAGGATTACGGAGAGAACCTACACAAGGTGAGAAAAAATTAATAATTAAAAAGGAAATCGAGCAAAAACAAATTGCAAAAGTCATGATTATTCTAGTTGCAAATCTAAATAAAAAAAAAGAATGCATTCGCTAACCAACAATTAATTGAGATAAAATAAGATAAAAAATGAAGGATAGTGTTTTGTAACGACTGTGACAATAATATCGAGATACCTAATCATGATAGTGATAAGTGGCATAAATATACAAACATATATGGTGAGTTTGTTAAATCTAAAAGATAGAACCATTAATGGAGATACTTTTAGCAACTCAAAGAAGGAAAAGCATCAAAATATCACCATATTATTTACCAGAAAAAGTAGTGTTTGAACTGAATCAGAGGGTTTGTGAGAATGAGCTGTTTTAGAAAATTCACAAGGTTTGGCTCCCCTGTCTTCCATCCTGCTCTTAACCCATTGACCACAATCTTGCATGTCAAGTTGTGTTCTCCTACATATTAGAACAGTAGTTGTCGGCTCAATAGTTCTTGTAGATTAATAGTACATGCAAAAATAGAAAATAGCACATTTTCAAATAAAACATTAGTCCACCCCACCCAAGAGAGAGAGAGAGTGTGTAACGACCCAATTTCAATGAAATCGGAACAATGGTTTTGTAACCACAAATCTGAGCTAAAAAGAAAATTTTATTTTAATATTATGGCATGGTCTATATTATGATAGAAAGGAGGCATGAAAATTTTGATAAGAAAATTTTATTGGTTTTGTAGTTAATTGATTAAAAAGGGCCAAATAATAAATAAAAAAAAGTATATTTTCAGGACTCCGTTCAGGTAAATCGGATTCATAAATATTTTTAATAAATATTTACGAAACTAATTGTGTAGTTAATTAGATTTTGATTAGGTGAATTTGACTTAATTAGAAATAATTATGAAAAAGGGCTAAATTGCCTAAAGGGTAAAAGTTTAATTATAAACTAAAAAGTTAAAAGGACCAAATAGGTAATTATGCTATTTTTTAAATGTTGAGGCGGTTTACAATAAAAATATCAAAGATATTTTAATAAAAATATATATTAAATTAACTTAAAAATAAGTAATATATTAATTTATATTATTATATTATTACATTATATATATTATATTATTTTATATATATATATATATATATATATATGTAAAACAAATGAAAAAGAAACAAAGAAACAGAATAGGTTGAAATGAACAGGGGAGAAAGAAAAAAAGAAAAACAAAAGGAGAAATTAGAGGTTAAGGGTTCAAATTAAGTCAATTTCTTTTTCTTATAATTTTTAAGTTTTTATGATCCAAGAACAAAATACTATTTAGTATATGTTGAAATTTTGAAAGTTAGTAGATTTTTGGACATGGTTTTTTTTTTGAATTAATTGATGAATTAGGGGTTGAATTGATAGAATTTCAAGTTAGAATTGGGTAAAGGTTTAAATTGAAGAATAAGTTAAAAGTTTTGTGTAATAGGGACTAAATTGTAAACTTTTGAAATTAAAAAAAAATTCTTAATTTTGTGAAACATAAGTGCTGTAAATGATATATGGAAATTTTGGCTAGGCTTGAAAAAAGGATTAGATTGCATGAATTTTATTTTTTGAGCCTAGGGACGAAATTAGAATTAATGAAAAATTTAGGGGCAAAATAGTAATTTTACTTAGAGTGTAAATTGAGTCCAAATGAATATGAAATGTATTAAACTTATTTATTTAGATCCGAAAAACTCAAATATAAAGCTAGATCGAGGAAAAGAAAAAGTCCCGGATTAGTAGACTTTTGTATACAAACAAGTGCCGAGGTAAGTTCGTGTAACTTAATATTGATTCTTGAAATGTTGGATTGTATGATTATGTGATATGAATGTTAATTGAATATTTAAAATATATAAAATGTGATCGTATGTTTGACATGACTTGAGAAAAGAAATAAGTCCCGGTTGAATAAAGGAAATTCAATGGATTATTGTAAAGGTGATTCTGCATATGTTGCAGACAGGATTTAGCTCGGACGAGTAATCCTGATAAGTCTCTCGAGCATTATGAGGTACAGGCATAGTAATTGGTAGTCGCATATGTTATGAACTATCGTAGCTCTTTGTGAGCATCGAGATATAAATATAGTGATTGGTAGCAATTTCGCATAAGTTGTGGGCTACCGTAGCTCTGTGTGAGCATCGATGTATTGGTAGTAATTCCACATAAGTTGTGGGCTACCGTAGCTCTGTGTGAGCATCGAAGTATATGATTTACCCAAATGACTTGAAAAGGTGGCTCAAGAGTTTCATACACTTTAAATGTACTATACGAGAGTATCCATCGATATTCCGATAATTTCAATGGGAAAAGCTTAGAAAATGGTTAATGGGTTTGAATAAATTTCTCTTGAAAATGTACATGTGGTATGGAATTATAAGCAAGTATAAATTATGATATGATAAGCTCATTTATGTGATGATATTATGTGTAATTGCTTGACTAACTTTGATGATGAAGATGTATGTGATAGGATAATGATTTATTTGATTGAATGCATGCATGTTTGATTACATTTAATGAAAATATTTGGTAAGTTAGTTTCTGGTTACATGAACTTACTAAGCATTAAATGCTTACTAGGTTTTATTTTCCATGTTTTATAGTGCTCAGAAGCTCGAAAAGGTTGGAGATAAGTCAGAGCATCATCACATTATCAATCTACTTATTTTGGTATACAAAAATGTTTTTATTTTGGTGTCATGGCATGTATAGGCTACTAGTACCAATGTTAATGATGAATTGAATGACTGTAATCTAGCCATTGGAATGGCTAGTAATGACTTGATTTTGGTATGTTTATAAAGTAAATTATGTTTATACATGTATACTTGGTACATTTTGGGGTAATTAGATTTAAACATGTATGTTATGGAAATGAAATATATGAATTAAGATTTAAAGCATACATATCATGTTAAATGTTTGAAATTGGCTTGTAAATAATGCTTGAATTGGTTGGTTGGTATTGGGAAAGTTTTGTGTAGGTTTTGCATGAAATGGGTGAGAAATAAGGCTTGGAAAATAGCCTTATTTTGTCCACACGGGTGTGTGACTCCTATAAGTAAGAAAAAAATTGGAAGTTAGCGAAAAATTTCCTCGAGATACCAATTAGTCCCGAATCGATTCTAATGCATGTTTTGGGCCTTGAGGGTCCATTTAAGGGACGTTATGACTAATCTCGGGAAATGAATAGTGTTTGACTCGATTTATCTAAAAATGTTCTGTAAACTCTGGTAATGCCTCGTGACCCTGTTTCGGTGACGGATACGGGTTAGGGGTGTTACAGAGAGCGAGATAAGTGGCATAGGCAAAACAAAAATGTCATATATACATACACCCCAAGTCTCCACATCAGAAGGTTAAAGGAAAGACACAGTTCAATTTTTGTGTTATTGCCAGCCATTCTTCATCATATTGAACCTCATAAGATCCTGGATAAGATTCAATATCAACAATCTAAGAGATCAGAGAAAGCCAGAATTCATTTATTAGCTTCCAGCAAAGACCAAAAGAAAGAACCTAAATCAAATGGTCAGAACTTCTGATAGATACCTGTAAGAACTTGTGCCCTGGAAGCCATTTATCGAGTGCAAAAAATTTTGTCACTCGACCACCCTCTTCATGTTCAACAAGAGCGGTGAATTTACAGTGCAAGTGAGCTGAAAACCAATACGATGGTTTGAGTTTTTTTAGCAACAAGCTTGCTTCCAATAGTTCCTTGCTGGATCTAGGAAATATGTTTCAACCAACAAGCAACAAGGAATGGTCAACAAGAAAACTAAATAAGTTTGATATGAAGATTTTCATTCTTTCACAAATATACATTTCCACCAATTGATTATAATTACCTCGTCTTTGAAATGTTTTTTGTAGCGAACAAGTTTTTTCCAATTCCCATAATCAGTGTGAAAGGAAAATATCAATAAGTTCTTCTAGGTGTATGAGCTTGTGAACATCATACTCCTGGACATGATACACATACCTGACAGTATTGTCATTATAGGTGGCCTTTAATGGTGTCCTGCTCAAGTAAAAGCTAATTCATTTAAGTTTCAAAGCTTCAACTCTCCACCCTAAATACGAATCAATATAACATATTTGACACTCGCTAGCAGCAAATAAACAATCACCATTAAAAGAACTCCAGAATAAACACAAAATAGACAAGTAAAAGAACTTCAAACCCAACCTAAACAATAATTACGCGCATTGTAAATTCCAGAAAGTCCACCAATACGGATATTGGCAAACTTCACAACCCCAGCAAACCCCAAGAAGTATATACTAGGTGCTGCCCATCCCCCATAATACCTAAAGTTCACACATTTCAATTGCAGAAGGTAAAATTCAAGGCCTTTTCATAAAAGAATCAAAATCCCCAAACTAAAACATATGAAGAAAAATGGGTGACTTACAATTCCCATAAATAATTGGAAGCTTCATGATTTCCACCGATAAAAATGGTGGGAACTGAGGCAACTTTCTGACCTGAATAGTATTTCCAGAATGACTTCACTCTCTGATGAAACAGGACCAACCATTTTTCGCTCTCCTCAAAACCCTCTTACTTTCCATTTTGCTTTGCTTCGAGTGATGAATAAATATATCTGAAACAAAAAACAGAGATGAATAGGAAGAGACAAAGGATTTATAAAGATGAAAACTAAAAGTCTGATATTTGTTATTCTTTTAAAAATCTTATTATTTGTTTTTTTATCGATTTTATATAGAAAAATATCATAATAATAAAATAATTTACTTTGTAAAAGAAATTTTTTAATTATTACTTAAATGTGTATTTATATACTATATTATTAAATCTATACTATATATAATTACACATTTAACTTTTCAACTAAAATTATAGAGTCTTGGAGATGATGACATGATCAATGTATTTGATTTTGAGAATACAAGATATGATAAGGCTAATTTATTAAAAATTTAGTATTACAAGAGCTTTAAAATTTATTTAAAATGTCAACTAGAAATCAATGTACTTGTACCACATTTACTTTGCTATCGAACATTGTAAATTTGCGGAATAAGTTGGATCAAAAAATAGGGATGCCCGAATGATTGAATGTCATCATGAATGCTTGTCCAAGCCATGGAAGAAACAGTGTTTTCTCCTCTTAGAATGTCTCCCAGAACCTTTTGAGACAATATAAGGTAAAAAATGTACCTGCAATACACATCATAACATCTCAGGAGGAGGAATTCTTCATGTTTATACTTTACATGCTGCCAGCTGCTAGACATTATAGCCCCAGTAAGTGTAAATGAGTGTCAAATTTCTAAATCAATTTTAAGTTGAGATTCCTCTTAACAATATTTATAAATGCCTACACGGGATGATGGATTCCCATAATTCATTAGCATATGAATCTTGTTTAAGTTGATATTTTCAAGGTCAATGGATGTTAAGGCTCCAATGTGAGATCATAAGCAGGAAACGAACAAAGAATGATCATAGCAAAAAAAAAAAACCATTTCCAGAAAAGTGAAGGGGCTAAATACAACACTTGAGACACTACAGGAAAATAGCGTTTTATCAAAAAACACCGTAAAAATTGTAAAACACAGAGCAATAGCGGCGTTTTTGGTAAAACGCCGCTAAAAACAAAGCATTAGTGGCGCTTTTGGTAAAATGCCGCTAAAAGCTAGAGCATTAGCAGCTCTTTTGGTAAAACGCCGCTAAAAACTAGACATTAGCGGCGCTTTTGGTAAAACGCCGCTAAAAAATAGAGCATTAGCGGCGCTTTTGGTAAAACGCCACTAAAAGTCATATAACTCCTAAAATCCTAAACCCCAAAAAAATCATAAACACTAATCTATAACCCTTAAAATAGTAAACCTCTAAACCCTAACAAACCCTAAACACTAAACTATAACCCATAAAACCCTAAACGCAGCAATAGGTGCATTTTTAGTGGCGCTAGGTTATAAACGCTGCTAATGTTAAATTATTTTGTTCAAAACTTCGTCGTTTAGCTGTCTTATTTTTCACCCACACCTGATACACTTAACTTTTTTCCCGTTTTTCCCCAGTTCTATTTCCCCCTTCTTCCTCATCCTAAATCCCTAAAGTATTATCACCCATTCCCAAATTCGACATCCTAAATCTCAAACGATTTTAATAATAATAAAAAGTAATTTTAACAATTAAACTTAAATTCAGAAATTTGAAACATAGAGGAATTAAATTATTAAGAATAGAAATATAATGACTAAATTTTAATTTTACTGAAAAGTACAAATACTTATCTCATATTTTAGCTTTTCTGATTAAGTAGTTTAGTATTCAATTTGTTAAAATATGTTAAGAGAATTACTTTTTCTTTTTAAGATTTAACACTCCTATGCTAAAAGATATTATTTAACTCGTATATTTGTTAAAAGTTTATATAAAAATTAATTTAAAAGTTTATATAAAAATTAATTGTTATTTTGGTTATAATCATAAAGTTAATTGTGTTTCAATTTTTATTATATATATATATAAATACATTCTTATAACTTAATTTATATGTGAGAGGGTAAATTAATAATTTCACAACTGGATTAATATACTTGATTAACCCATAACACCAACTTAATAAAAAATAACTATAATTATAAATTTTTCTTTCCATTTATATGATTCAACTAAAATATTTTTAATATTTAATTTATATAGACAAACAATTATTGCACTCAAATTGATATAAATTATAAAATTACAATTAATTTTATTTAAAAGTCGATTCGAAACAATGGATGTTTTGAATTAAGTAAAGTAAAATAATCATACTAGAATATGGCACACTCATTGAATTTTTATGTAACAAAATTAATAAAATTTGATGTAATAACCAAGATGCCATTTATATAAAAATCTAAACAACTAATGCAGACCATACTTAAAAGAATAATGCTTGTATTAATAAAATTTTCATAATATTTAATTATTTTAGTACATACGCATAATTTTCAGGATTAACTTTATATCACATAATGTTATTAATGATAAAAGATCTTTTTATTTTTTATCAAAATAATATTTTATATGAAAATAATAAATATGATTTTATAAAATTATATAAACTAATTTTGTTATTATATATGTAATGTGCAACAGCAATTTATTAATAAAATTTTATTTTAATTTGAATGGGTTTAATTAATTTTTATAATAATTTTAAGAAGTTAGCGGCGCTAACATATAAACGCCGCAATAGATCACCTTTAGCGGCGTTTTTTTAATAACCGCCACAACTGTCATTTTTTTTTAACCAAAACTCTGTCGTTTTAGTTTCATCCAATTTATTCCAGGTGCTCCCGATAGCTGTTCTTTTTCCCCTTAACAAAATTTCCCCCATTCCATCTCTTCTCTTTTAATCCCTAAATTTTCATCCCCAAGTTCCCAACCCATTTGCCACCGAAGACGCCAACCGGACCACCTAGTGCATCGCCTTCGACTAACCTCTCTGCTGCGTCGCCGTCGTCGTCGCTCTCCACTCCTAAAAAATAAATTTTGCTTACCCGCTCATTACTCCCTCTTCTTCTCATCTGTTTCTTAAAGCCCTATGTATACTGATTGGTTGAGCTACTTTGGTCTCTCAACGAGAACTTCACATGCTGAGGCTTAGTTGTCAGCAGTAGCCCAATCTTGAGAATAATGATCAATTTGTTTCTCAGTAGTTAACCTAGTAAAAAGTCTCTTGAAGAGCCATCCACATGTATTCTTTTTCTTTTAATAACATTTTTTCCCCAGATTCTGTGGCCAGGTGTTACATTCTTTACAAAAGCAGGGAATATTCATGGAAAATTTGAGAATACTCAGCCTAACCAGACACCTTCGCAGAACTTCAGCCAATTTGGTGGGGGTAATATCAATAAACCAGGGTCCTTTGAGGAACAACTTGAGGCAGCTCGTAGAGCAAGCAACATTAAAAAGATGCTTTTCGGTGAGACTTTTTTCTTTGTTTTTGTCAGATCATAGTGGTGACCTGCTGTGACTTATGGATCTGTGGTTCACATGCTTGCAATTCTCATATGAGCATTGCTTCGAATGATCCAATTCCTTGGTCCAGAGTTGAATGATTATATTTCTAATGACAATTTCTGAAGTCCTTTTGGGTCTAGGTTGCCGTGGTCCATAACATGTTTATTGAGATTATTTTTATATTGTGAAATTTGTTGAGCATGTTGCATATATGTTTTCCCTGGAGCTAGAACTTGATTAATGGTGAAAACACGGTTAATATTTTTGTCAGATGGAGCTCCAACAGCCTTAGTTAGCTTAATCGGGAAGAAGCAATACAGACGATGTGCAAGAGACATATATTTTTTCACTCAGGTTGAGTTGCTATTTTCTAACATGACGTTGATATTTTTCCTAATTTCTTCACTTTCTGGTTGTATTGACCTTGTCATTATGAATGCAGTCAACTATATGCATGAAGCAACTTGCTTACGCAATATTAGAACTTGTAATCATATCAGTTTTCCCTGAGTTGCAGGATCTTATGGTGGATCTTCATGGAAAGAAACATATTAAAGTTGCATAAGAAGTTGCGGTTTCTATTTCTGTGAAGGAAGTCTGCTGTTGTCTCAATTACATCCATGAAAGTTTAGAAAATGAAAAACGATGCAGTCAACCATCACCATTGGCTTTGCCTGTGACATTCACTGCTATACCAAATTACTAGTAAGCAGTGCTATATATATATATATATATATATATGAATGTTTTTGTTTTGTTGGGTTTTAGGAAATTTTCATTTAATCTCACATTCTAAATGTACAGGAATGTAGATTTAGTGTATATAGAATGTTATATACATTGGCTTACTCAGTCGGCAATCAGTAGCCTGCCTGTTGGAATTTTGTGTTGATTTGTATTTTGGACATTTGAGAGACAAAGTCGGTGATATTCGTTATTCATTCCTAACCACGACCAGTGGTTTTGGAAAATTTTCTATTATTAGTGGAGCTCAAAATGAAACGACGAATTACTTTGTGAATAGTTGGTATAGGTATATATAGGTATATTTGATTTGTTCATTTATAGACATGTATGTTCAAGGTTGATATTTTTACTATAGATACTTAAAAATATATCTCCTTCATTTTCATTTTTGTTTAAGTTTATTTTTGTTGCTTGGTGTGATTCCTGGAGTTCTTTCCTTTTCAAACATATTGGAAGTTTTCACCCAATGATTTTCTTCCTTATTTATTATTTGAAGTTGTTATTTATTTTATGCTAGTCTTGATTATAATTATTTCAGCTTATGTTATAATTACTTGTAATCTGGAGTAGGTTGTCTATTTTTGTTTTCTTTTAGTAGTTTTTATATTTTCTGTATGATCTGCTTATATTTTTTGGAAAGCTTCTTCAAATTAGTCTGCTCAGGTATACCTGTTTAAATATTTTTTTCATTTTTTTGCAGATTGTGACTGAGAGTGGCATTGCTGATCAGATGCGGCTGACAGAACTAATATTGAATGATGTATGCTTCTTTGAAAACCTTGCTTATGCGTGTTAATATCTTCTTTAATATCTTCTGTATGTAGATCTTGTGTAGTTTAGTATTTGGTGGTTAACTGCCATTCACTTAACCATTGATAATGTTGGTATTCAGCCACATTAAGTTATCAGTTGTGGCTGTGCTATCAAGGTAATAATTTGGTTTCCTCTTAAAATAGTCAAGGGGATAAGTTAGTACACTTTTTCGCTTAAATGCTCTTTTTCTTTATTAAAACGTGCTTGTATTTATGACTGATTCATGGATCCATGATTTATGTTATTGGTTATCTTACAGTTTTGCTCAATAGTGCTCAAATTTTTGAGAAAATATTTGGAGACGAATTGATCATGGATATTATTGGTTCTCTTGAATGTAAGTATATCACTATTTGTTTACAAATATATTATCAGGGACTGTTGGTGGATTGAATTGAATGTTCAATTTGCAACTTCATTTGATTGTTTGGATGCGGGCTTATAGTTATAAGATTTTGTACAATTATTTTTTATGATAATAACATTTTAATATATTTTTCCTTTTTGAATGTTCCTATGTTTTATGTCTATTTCCCAAAATTTGTCTATTGCTTAGTAGTTTAGCTTGTTTTGGTAGGCAGTTTCTTCTTCTCTGGTTTGCAGATGATCCTAATGTTCCTCAGGTGCAACACTATCGGAATTTTCTGAAAGAACATGTTGGTTTTAAGGAGGTAATTTATTTTTACATGGGTCTTGCTGCTTATAGTGGAGTTTTATAGAGGGAGTTTAGATCAGGTGAAAGAAAATCAGGAGTTCTGTAAAAATTCATTTTTACATGTTGTTTTTTGTTTCTTTTCCACTTAACTGCAGTGTTGTCTTCTAGGTTATTTCTTTATTGAAGGACGACAGCACCTTTATTCAAGAATTGTTTGCTAGGTTGAGATCACCCACCACATCTGCTGAATCAAAGAAGAATTTGGTAATCATGACATTGAATTTTAATTGTATAATGATTTTCATTTGGTTATGATTGCTGCTTCCTTTATTCTAATGCTAACTGTTATGAGCAGTAGATTGTAAGATATCTAACTTTGTTGACCTTTAGTTAATTACCCCTCTTTTTTTCCCCTTCTTTTTTCTTTCAATTTGAGTAAGATGCATTTTCTTTTATCCATTTAGATGTTAGATTTAGGCTGAAATAACCCCCCCAAAAAGGAAAAATAGCTTTTGAACTTTCACTTTGTCTAGGCATGTCCTTATACTTCTGTTGTACCCAAATATTACATTAATCTTTAATTTGCAACCAGATATTCCCTTTACCTTTAATTATACTCAAATAAACCCTAAAATTTTAATTTGTATTTTATTTAAGCCCTTGACATAAATCTTTCATTTGATATAAAGGCTTATATGGGAAAAATTGAAAAATGAGGGTGTATTTGGGTACAATAAAATTATAGGGGTTTACTTAAAAAAGTGAAACAGTTAGGAGTTTCTTTTAGTATTTTACCTTATATTCAGCGCATTGTTTTCATGTTTAGCAAGTAGTTATTTAAAGTGACTATATAATTGTCATCTGGATCTTGATCATCATCAGTAGGCCTATTTATGATCCCTTGAATAATTTATCCTTAGGTGATTCCATCACTATATCCAGTGCTTTTCGTTTGTAAGTCATTCATGCATCTTAGTAAAAGAAAATAGTAATATACATTTATAAGAATTGAAAACATAAAATTCCTTATAAATTAATAAAATTGACCACCAACTGAATTCTGGATTGGTTACTAGCTTCTGCATTTTTTTCATTTTATCACTTTTTGCACGTGTAGTTGCTTTATAAAATAGAATAAGAGAAATGTTATGTAAACATGCCATAGCCCTAAAATTGGATTTTCACTAGCGTTGATGATGCAAATTAATCATTATTCATTCCAATATATTTGAAGAAAGGAACATTTGTTCAGATAAAATATAGTATATATTCTCTGCTCCTATCTAATTTATCATCAATTTGCCTTCTCAACGACTGTTATTTTACCAGAATCCCCACTGATAGAATCATACCTTTGAAACATGCGAGCTATAATTTACTGTGTAAGCTGATGGAGTTACCATAATATAGCTCTTTTATGTTTTGATTGGTGGCAAATGGAACAGGAAAAACCAACTACACTAGATTGCAGTCCAAGAACAATTTGCAGAAGGCACATAATGGCTGGGTCCTACCTCTACAAATGCATATAGAAGGCATTGCAGCAGCGAATAAGAATGATATTGATCAACATGCAGTTGACACTGTATGTGCTCTGAATCCGAATTCAGGTGTGAGTTTCAGATATTTTATGTGCAAAAAAGTATTAGAGTGCCTTATGTTTGTATGTTAGTTAAGCAGATTATAGTTAGAACCTGCAGTAGGATTGATCAAAAATTACACCCAGTTTTGTAATAGTCTACTTGCATATTTGCATATATTTAATAATAATCTTGTGTCAACTAATTATTCTATTTTTTTATTTAATTGTTTTGTTTTCAACATTTTTTTTTATTTGAGTTGAAAGAAGAAAAACATGAATTGTAATTTTGACTTAGAAAAGAGAATATTCATCACCAGCTTAAATAATTAATGTTGATATTTCACATGGGAATGGATATTAAAATCTTATATTTTACATGGTTATGATTTAAGTTCTTATTTCATTTAAGTAACTTCATTATAATATCTTATTTTATTGATATTTTATATTTAATCTAGTTTTTATTATTTATTTTAGTTTTGATTCTGAATTTTTATTTTAATATTTAAGATAATTTGTGTTCTAACTTTTGGATTTTAATTGTGTTATTAATTTATTATTTTAAATTTTAAATTCTAAATTTATTAATTTTTGTATTTAGTTTTAAAGTTAAAATTTTAATAGAAAATTTAATTTGATAATGAATTTTAATAGAAAATTTTTATATTTATATCATGGACATTATTTTTATATTTTCATGACATTTATAATATTTTATAATTTTTTTTGAATTTATGACTTTTAACGGCGTTTGTGGGAAAAATGCCGCTAAAGGCCATGACCTTTAGCGGCATTTTATAAAATAAACGCCATAAACTTTAATAGCGCCATCTATAGCCGCGTTTTTTGTGGCGCTTGAAAAAGCGCCGCTAAAGGCCTAAAAAACGCCGCTAAAAGTCAATTTTACTATAGTGAGAATTATTTCAAACACCAAAATTCTAAAGTGCGGCACCATAGCCAATCCCTTTTCTTTTTAAAACAGCTTCTTTTCATTTTTAGTCAAATTAAGTTAGAACTTTTCTTGGTCCCATAATTCAAATTGGGGAAATTGGGCAAAAGATATCAAAAAGATCTAAAATATTAACCTCCATTTTAGGACTTAAGGGTAAAAAGCTTATAAAAATGCTCTTAAATTTAGTTAAGCAAATATTTTTATAACTAAAAAACCAAAGAGGCTGCTTGGTTAGGATTATTGGTATGAGGAGAAGAAGCCTCACGAGTACATACTATAGAAGTTTGGCCAACCCTATCATTTATTATTTATTGTATTAGATTATGGTACATCTATATATTTATTAAAAAAAGTGAAATTGGAATGAAATTTTTGTTGGCATAATAAAATTAAAAATTAAAGATTTGTGATTATTTTAAAATTTTATTATTTTTATTGATTTTATATATAAAAATATCATCATAATAATATAATTTACTTTGTAAAAGATAATGTTTTAATTATTAATTAAATGTGTGTTTATATACTATATTATTAAATCTATACTATATATAAATACACAATTAACTTTTCAACTAAAATTACAATTTAAACCCCTGAATCAAAAGAATATATGTGTACAGATTTCACAGATGCATGCAGCTAAGCTTATATGGAAGATAGAAAGAGTTATATAAAAAAGTATATGCACATCATGGGCCAAACTGCCCCGTGACACACACACATACAGATAGAAAGAATATATCAAAAGAATATATATAGATGCAAGTTTCACTTACGGATGCATGCAAATATATCAAAAGAATATATACACACACATTTCACTTACAGATGCATGAAGCAAAATTTATAACAGATAGAAAGAAATATATATACATGCAAATTTCACTTATGGATACATGCAAATATATAAAAAGAATATATATACACATATTTCACTTACAGATGCAGGAAGCAAAATTTATATGGAATGTGCCAAATAAAACATTAACAGCCATGTAAATACAAAACAACAATCAAATAAAATGACACGCATTAATTTTATTCCAAACAAAACCATGAGATCGTAGAGAGATACCTTGGTCGATATGAATGGCCGACGTCCTCAAAAGATAAACCTTCTTTTGCCACATAATTAACAATACCAAAGCAAAAGATGAATACTTTGGATTTTTTGAAAAATAAACGAGTAATACAATTCAAATATGAAACTTTGAAAGAAAACTCTCACTTTAAGATAAAAAAAGGTAATTATACTGCGTTCTTCGTAAGAAAGAAAATAGCACATAGTTAACATCTTCTAATACAACACAAATACCACTCGTAACTACTTTGTAATTGAAAACAATCTTTTCGATTCAATTACATGCCTAATTCCAACCATGCCATGCATTTAGGAATTAACTGAATATTTCAATCAAAATCCATTTCCAAATCACCAAATCATATAAGCACCAACACACAAACAATTCCAACAAAGTTCATCGATTAGCTCCACTCAACTATTTTAAAGAAAATATAGCCAGGTCCTTACTGATGAGTACAAGCACCTAGCAGTACGAAAAGAAAACCGAATATGCATTGATCCATGGACAGACTAATATGCATTGATCCATGGACTGACTAATACGCACCACCTTAGCCCCAGATAAAATGCGAGACTTAAACTCCAAATATGACCACATTCTTCTAGTTAAAATTGATGTTAATTACTCCCAAAATCTCTTCTTACTTCCTTCCTTAATGAACTACAAAATGAGGTATTATTTTAGGTCTCTCAATCCAAAAATCCTTCAAATATTAGTCAAATAAGGAAAAATTAAGTTAGAACATTCCTTCGTCCCATAATTCAAAATGGGGAAAAAGATAACAAAAGGACCTAATATATTAATCCATTTTAGGACTTAAGGATAAAGATCCTCTTGCCTGCTTACAAAAACACTCTTAAACTTAGTTGAACAAGTATTTTTCATAACTAAAAGTCAGAAAAATAATACAACACCCTACAATACCCATTTTCCCTCAATTTTATGAGCAACCAAACAAGGAAGAATGAGCAACCCAATGTTACAAGTTCAAAACTACAATAATTCAGTAAATCATGATAAGATACAGCATGCACTACTCACAACTGAACATGGCATCAAGAAACAGTGAAAAATAAATAAATTGTCAGAAGAGAAACGCGAACACTATCAGCTTCTGAAGAAATCAACTAAAAATCAATGTTATCTAGAATACGAGAATACGAGATATGATAAAGCTAATTTATTAAAAATTTAATATTACAAGAGCTTTAAAATTTATTTAAAATGTAAACTATAAACCAATGTACTTGTACCACATTTACTTTGCTATGGAACACTGTGAATTTGTGGAATGAGTTGGATCAGAAAACAGGGATGCTCGAATGATTGCATGTCATCATGAATGCTTGTTCAAGCCATGGAAGAAATGGTGTTTTCTCCTCTTAGAATGTCTCCCAGAACCTTTTGAGACAACATAAGGTAAAAAATGTACCTACAATACACATCATAACATCTCAGGAGGAGGAATTCTTCATGTTTATAATTTACATACTGCCAGCTACTAGACATTATAGCCCCAGTAATCGTAAATGAGAGCCAAATTTCTAGATCAATTTTAAGTTGGGATTCCTGTTAACAATATTTATAAAAGCCTACACGGGATGATGGATTCCCATAATTCATTAGCATATGAATCTTGTTTAAGTTGATATGTGCAAGGTCAATGGATTTTAAGGCTCCAAGGTGAAATCATAAGCATGAAACGAGCAAAGATTGATCATAAAAAATAAAAATAAAAATAAAAATCATTTCCAAAAAAGTGACAGGGCCATATACAACACTTGAGAATTATTTCGAACACCAAAATCCTGAAGTGCAGCGCCATCATCAAGGAGCTACTCATTGTGATTTGCTAGGTAGAAATTAGCCCAAACGTGCCTCCTATAACCACAAACAAATTAAACATTAAAAGAAAAAAATTAATCTTCAAAAACATAACTTTTAGTAAACGTAATTGCTCTGCTTTCTTTTTTTCTCTCTAACACATCAAAATGCCACCAATTAATGTGAGGGTGGTTTTGGCCAAAAAAAAAAGTGAGAGTGGTTTAAAAGAAAAAACAAGATAATAAACCATGAAATCTGTTGATGACCCATCTTGGATTGCTCTAACTCGATCACTTTCTTCTTGATTGTGAGCTTCAAGTCTTTCACTGTGGCTGAATTCATCACCGCAACATCTTCAAATTCCAAGGAAAACCAATCCAAATAAGTACTGAATTTAATTTCAAACACAAATTCTATGTGGCTGAAGGCCTGCCTAGATCTCTGTGTGTGTCTGTGAGAGAGTGAGAGAGTGAGTGAGCATATGAAGTGTACCGAAGAAGGTTCCATCTAATTTGACAATAGAGATACACATGCCACTCCCCAGTTCAAGGTTGATTAGGGTATCGACATCGGAAAAACTAGGTTTCTTAGAGATATCGGCAAGAATTGGATCGTCAAGGAGTGCAGCCAGTGTTGAAAGTAACGCCACTTTCTTCACGTTTTTTGCTGTTGTATCCCAGCACTTTCCCTTCCTCCTTCACCCTTAACTCCATTCTTACACAATGCTGATGCTAATCGCCCAAAACCAAGCAGAAAAGGTACTGGTTGCTGATATGATTCACTAGATTTTGGAAATTCTACGTCAAATACTTTGATTAATGAGGATAGGCCAACCCAAGAATAAGAGCTTTTATATTTGGTAGTGATTCTTAAATTTTGATATTGAACAACTTGATGCTTTCATTTATGATTTTATAATATTTTTTGTCTTCTTGCTTGCAGTACTAACCGGATATTAGATATTTATTGTATTTGTACAGTGAGTCAATGATATTATATTTAATTTAAATCTAAAACCTAAAATTTATTTTCTCATTATTTTTGAACTGTTTGTCATGCATTATCCCTTAACTTTATTATTAATTTTAAAACTAAATAATCATATTTTCTCTTCTAACTAAATCAATTCTTAAGCAAAATACAATACTAAACTCTCTCAACCTTAAATCTTTTAGCCGTATCTTTGTTCTATTGACGCCGATGATTTTTCGGCTTATTGCTCTCTTCTGAAATGATCCTCTCCTTCCCCTCTTCCCTTTGATCAAACTAAATTTCCAAGGAACTCCCCCAAACCCATTGAATTTCTAACCAGAAACCTAGGATTCAACATCTTCTTCCACCATAAGGGGATTGTCAAAGAAGACAGCTTTCTAGCAAAGCCTTCGTCAAACGACAATGGGTGAAATATCGTTTATTTTTTTTAGTTGTTTCAAGTTCGTTAGATGTATGAATTGAATGACTTATTGTTCCATTTTTTTATAATATTCTGTAACCTTGTTCCGGCAACGGATACAAGTTAGGGTGTTATATTTCCAACTTGAACTGTTATTCGAACCAAACTCATTCTCGAGTTTGTCTTTCCTCAACAAGTTTCACTTCACTTCCTCGAATGAAAGATTATTTCTCCCATAAATCAAGGTTTCCCGGAAAGACTTGTACGAATGGGACAAAGATCACAACAATAGCATGGTGTGGTCTTCATCATCAATCGGATCCTCGACTATCTTCAAGTCATTCAAGAGAGAAACAAACTCATTGATGTGAGCCCTAATTAAGTCATCTTCTTCGATACAGAATGTATATAGGCGTTGCATCAACACCAAACAATTAGCTAAAGACTTTTTCATATATAGGGTTTCTAACTTTTTCTATAATGTAGATGTTGTTTTCTCTGAAAGTACACCTTGCAACACATCATTCATGAGGCACAAATGAATTGTAAGCATGGCCTTTTCACCAAGCTCATCTCATTCTGATTTATCTAAATTTTTGGGATTTTTCCCGGTAATAACTTTTTAAAGCTATTCCAAACTAGAATTGTAGTCATCCAAACTTGCTATAAAATGAAATTTGTGTAGCTATTGAACCTCTTGATATCGAACCTCATTTTCATCTAAACGTGTCGATCTGTGAAAGTTAAATTTGACTCTAATACCAATTTGTAAGGAAATAACTTGTGTATGCAACAAACAAGTAAATAAAGTAGAAATTGAAAAGATCAAAACACATAAATTTACGTGAAAAAACTCCTAAAAAAATAAAAAACCACGTACAAAAAGAGATTTCACTATAATAAAAAAAAAGAGTACAAAAGATGGAAAGAATCAAAAGAAAACCTGAAGCCCCAAAAGAAAAACCTTCAAAACAAAGTACAAAATTCTTTCAATTTAAATATTTATGTTATGTAAAACCTAGAGAAACTAAGGCCTATTTATAGGCTGAAATTCGTAGCATATATGACTATAATAACCCTTGGTTAATTAGATTTTAAGTAAAAAACTAAAACAGAATTTAATTGAGATAAGAGAATCAAGAAACTTGACAAACACGTCGTCACATCGTGACATGGCATTCGCGTCGTCAGAACGAGGGAGACATCGCATCGTCGGGACGAAAGCTCTCTTCTCGTGGTGATGTAAGTTGTTTGTTGGGACAAAAAACACTTCCTCATTATGACGTCCTACACTAACTTAAGATTTTTTTATGCAATAATAGTCAAAAGCGCCCTAATGGACATATGTTTTACAATGGGAGAGAAAGCATCATGAAAATCAACTCCCTCCACTTGACTGTAGCCCTTTGCAACTAACCTTGCTCCGATACTAGTTTGTTAGGGATTGACCCATATATGCAACGAGAAAATAAAAGTAAAAGTAAAAAAGATCAAACACACCAATATTTACGTG
This sequence comes from Gossypium arboreum, assembly GCF_025698485.1. Lineage (NCBI taxonomy): Eukaryota > Viridiplantae > Streptophyta > Magnoliopsida > Malvales > Malvaceae > Gossypium > Gossypium arboreum. The sequence goes on along the minus strand of NC_069072.1, from coordinate 9,900,719 downwards.
CAAAAATTCCTCCAAAAAGGACAAAAAACGAGGGGCAAATGAGACTTTACTAAATGGGTAAAAATAGAAAGAGTACAATATGAAGATAATCTCAACGAATACCCCTAAATCTCGAAAGAACAAAAGACTTTGGCTAGAACCCAAAATTCCCCAAAACTCACAAAATTCTCTCAATATCAAGGGTGATGAATATTATTCTAGGCTACAATAACTCATTTTAGTGGTTAAATTCGTAGATTAAATATGACTAGAATACCCTAAACTAATCAGAGTTTAACTGAGAAACAATATAAGAGTTTAATTAGGAGAAGAAAACTCAGTTGAAGTGGGGAACATGTCGCCATGTCGCAACGTCGCATGCACCTCTTCGGGATGTAGCCAATCTTCTCATCGGGATGTCGCGGTCGCCTTGTCAAGACGTCGGCTCTTCCTCGTCGAGACGTTGGTTTGTAAATACGAGACGCACTCCACACATAAATTTTACATTATTTTGATTGGTATAATAACAATTTTACACAACAATCAAAATTATGTAAAACTAACAGAAAATATTAACATAATGATTAGTTGTCTTTAGTTGCTCATGTTTGAAACTAACAAGAATTAAATTGTTCCTTTTTAGAAAAGATTAATTTACTCAATATTGAAATTAAGAGGATAGAAAGGTCTTTTATCAAAAAAAAATCATGTAAACAATAATATTGTTATTTTTTTGTTCATTCAATATGTTTCATATTTTTATCAAATAAGTAAATTAATTAATTTTTGTTATTCTATTTTAATTAAATTGAATTTGTATTAACATTTACTTATTTATACTATTTATTAAGTGTTTTAATAAGTTGGTGTCACCTTCAACTGGGTCACCAACTCGGTTAAGAAATTATGGAAATGTCTTTCCATTATTAAAATAAGTTATACAATTTGAGGATATTTTAGCCTTTTTACTTTAAAAAAACTAATAAAAATATACATATGATAAGATTTGAACCAACGTCAATTACATTAGTAAAACAATTAATTTACCTGTCGAGACCATTTTTAAATCGAGTTTTAGAAAATGAGAATCGTCTTTAAGAAAAATGAAAACGGGAGTCGCCACCAATTTTTTTAGGTGTGATTGGATCACCTTATAAAATGTTTTGTTTTAAAACATTAATTTTGGTCTACGAAAGTCGAGAAAACGGATTCGGGAGTCGGTTACGTACGAGGAAGGGTTAGCACCCTCGTAGCGCCCAAAAATTGGTACCTAATTGATTATCAAGTGTCTTTAATGTCGGAAATTTGAAAGTTTTAAGATGCAAACCTCTTTTAATTAGAATGTCTTAATTTTGAAAATTAAGGCTCACTTATTTCAAACGAGTCAAAACATCACATCCAGTAAGTTAGGACGCAACATTTTAAAACCTTCGAAACTAAGCTCGTCTTTCGAAAATTTCTATCTCGAAACAAACAAAACGCTATATCCAGTAAGTTAGGACACTATGTTTTGAAATCTCGAAATAATTGTTTAAGTTTTGAAAACTCAAAATCACTTAGAAGGGTGCTTGACTATTCAATTCAACGAGAAAAGTCGCAACCCAAAGAAGTTAGGCACTACCTTTCTCAAGTTTCCAAACATCAAGCATTTCCTTTTATTTTGTTTTTAAAAATCCTTGGAATATTATTTTAAATGACGTTTTAGGATGACATATTAATGCATCATGAAGCATAGATGTACAAAATATTCTAACATTTCCATATAAACATAAATAATATCATTAAGACAAAACTAAATAACATGAACATGTGTTTAATGAAAAATCATACTAGGGTAAATAATAAACAAATAAAAACATGAGTAAACTAAAAGAAAAACATAATACATGCAAAAATTATACAACAATATATATCATAAAATAGCACATAAAAGAAATAATTAAACATAGCATATAAAAAAAATGAAACTATGCACAAATAAGATAAATGACATATACTAAAAAATGAATAAATAGAACATTTACAAATTATGAAAATATAATGCAATAGTTCAAAATACATGAAATGATAATATAATATATATACATGCATAGAAAATATATATTTGAAAACAAACTATATAAAAGGTTAAATATTATAATATATAAAATACATAATCAAATGTATAAAAGATAGAAATAAATATACATATTTGAAAAATGAAGAAATTAAAATAAAAAAAAGGTTGAAAAACTAAGATAGACGAAGAATAAAATAAGAACAAACCACAGAGAGTAAGAACGCAAGAGGGAGAGAAATTTGAGTGAATGCTTTCAAGAATTCTTATTGCTTCCCAAAACTCAAGTGATTTACAATAAAGGGAGAGGCCTCTATTTATAGTTGAGCCTCCTCCCCAAATCCAATGGTACAGATCAATTACATCAACGGTTAAGATTAAAGGATATCTACAAATTAAATCTCCAAGATTACAAGATCATATCTTCAAGATTGCATATCATATCATATCATATATAAGATTATATCATATCTAAGATTGCATATCATATCTAAGATTGCATATCCTTAAAGATTATATTTCCATATAAGTCAAGCTTGTAGATGGACCTTAAATCTTTTCAAGTAATGGGCCATTCTGATCGGGCCAAATTATATTTGTAATTCTGGACTGAACTTGGACTTCATTTTTTTTGGGGGGTATATTATATTTTTGTTTTTGGACTTATTTCTGGGCCCAGGCAAAATTGAGTGTCTACAACTGCCCCTCTTTGCTCATTGCTGTGTAACAGGAATCGAGCAAAGCTCATAGAAAGACCAAATTTGCCCGGCCTTATCGGATCATGGTCCTCAATCTGCTCATTTCAAACTCAAGACTGTCATGTTGATATCTTCGATCTGCTCTTCGTCAAACACAGAGACGCCAAATCTGCTTCTTCGATTTGTTTTCTGACAATACAGAGATGCCAAATCATCTTAGATCTGCTTCAGCGTAAACACGTGAAAGCCAAATCTGCTGTGTCTTCGATTTGCTCCTTGTGAACACAAGGATGCCAAATCATCTTGGATCTGCTTCAGTAAAATCATCTGAAGGTCAGATCTGCTATGTCTTTAATCTGCTTCTTGTAAACTTATGACTGTCCTGTTAATATCTTCAATCTGCTCTCCGCCGAATATAGAGACGCCAAATCTGTTTCTTTGATTTGTTCTCTAACAATACAGAGATGCCAAATCATCTTAGATTTGCTTCAGCGTAAGCACGCAAAAACCAAATCAGCTATGCCTTCGATTTGTTCCTTGTAAGCACAAGGATGCCAAACCATCTTGGATCTGCTTCAGTCATCTGAAGGTTAGATCTGCTATGTATCTGCTCTCCGTCGAAATGGAGATGCCAGACTTCTATTTGTTCTCTGACAATACAGAGATGCTAAATCATCTTAGATTTGCTTCATCGTAAGCACGTGAAAGCCAAATCAGCTATGTTTTCGATTTGTTCCTTGTAAGCACAAGGATGCCAAACCATCTTGGATCTGCTTCAGTATAAACATCTGAAGGTTAGATCTGCTATGTGTCTGCTCTCCGTCGAAATGGAGATGCCAGACTTCAATTTGTTCTCTGATAATATAGAGATGCCAAATCATCTTAGATTTGTTTCATCGTAAGCACGTGAAAGCCAAATCAACTATGTCTTCGATTTGTTCCTTGTAAGCACAAGGATGCCAAACCATCTTAGATCTGCTTCAGTATAAACATCTGAAGGTTAGATCTGCTATGTATCTACTCTCCGTCGAAATGGAGATGCCAGACTTCGATTTGTTCTCTGACAATACAGAGATGTCAAATCATCTTAGATTTGCTTCATCGTAAACACGTGAAAGCCAAATCAGCTATGTCTTCGATTTGTTCCTTGTAAGCACAAGGATGCCAAACCATCTTGGATCTGCTTCACTATAAACATCTGAAGGTTAGATTTGCTTTGTATCTGCTCTCCGTCGAAATGGAGATGCCAGACTTCGATTTGTTCTCTGACAATACAGAGATGCCAAATCATCTTAGATTTGCTTCAGCGTAAACACGTGAAAGCCAAATCAGCTATGTCTGCGATTTGTTCCTTGTAAACACAAGGATGCCAAACTATCTTGGATCTGCTTCAGTATAAATAACTGAAGGTTAGATCTGCTATGTATCTGCTCTCCGTCGAAATGAAGATGCCAAACTTCGATTTGTTCTCTGACAATACAGAGATGCCAAATCATTTTAGATTTGCTTCAGCGTAAGCACGTGAAAACCAAATCAGCTATGTCTTCGATTTGCTCCTTGTAAGCACAAGGATGCCAAACTATCTTGGATCTTGCTTCAGCCAGATCTGCTATGCTGCGGCTTATTACCCTACCGCTTAGGGGATTAAGGCGCATCATCTTTGATAACCTGTAGAATGATTATGCCTGCTAATTAGGATGCTATGATCGAAGTGAGTCGAATGTTCCTAATTAAACATGTTATGATGTAAAATGTTGTGAACATGACCCCTATCCTAGATGTCACCACTCATTCATCTATCGAGCTTTCCACCTCGTTCTTCTCGACATATCAATCATACTCTGCTCGTATACCCTGAATCTTCTCCATCAATTTGGTCTACTGTACCATTCCCCGAATGTTATTACCCACTGAAGATTTTTATGAAATGATCATTTTTTAAGATCAATATTGCTTAAAACGTCCAACCACCTTTTGGACTGAAAAAGAAAATCTCTCGAATATCTCCAACCCATACATATAAGAATTCCTTAAACAATTGTCTTGTTTCAGTTTCTTGTATTATCTAGAAATTTCCAGAGTAATATGCAAAACTTCGTTTGTGAAGATATTTTAGTTCATCTATCATTATTTCAATGCAACATGCTTTATAAATAATGGGAGACAAATAAATTGATCCTGAGGATAATTAGATTTGGACACATTATTGGAAGGAATGAAAAAAGATTAACCTGAGAACATATCTTTGCAAAGAAAAAGAATCCAAAGATAGTAAATAGGATGTAAATCGATGCCCCAGATATCGCCGCTTGAGCGTCTATACACCACTCCATGAAGACTTTCTTGAGTTCAACATGTGTTTAAAAGATCCAAAGTAATTCGTTGATGCCTCGATATGTAACATACTTCACTTCGTCGAATCCAAGATAGCAAGGTCCTTTGCATGACTTTCTAAATTTGAGTGCCCTTTCGGTTTTCAACTCAAAACCCTTTGGTCTCAAGGTGCCCTTTGCGGATTTTCACCTTGGCCTCTCCATTTTTCTTTTTTTTTTTATTTTTATATTTTTTTCTCTTTTTCTTTTCTTTTTTTTTTTTTGAAATAGAAGTCCCAAAGTGCCCTTTGTGGGTTTTCACCTTGGTTTCCCTTCTCCTTTAGACAAAGTACTCCTTGACCAAGTCCGAATTCACTAGATCAGATAAATTCTTCCTATCCATTTCTTGTCAAAATCAGTGCACCTCTAGAGAAAGCCCTTTTCGTAACATATGGCCCTTCCAAATTCGGTATTCTTTTGTATGGGAAGGATCTCTTTCAGCACAAGGTTTCCTTTATGAAATTTTTTTGGACGAACCTTCTTTGTCATAAGTCTGTGTCATCCATTCTTGGAACATTTATTTAGGATGAATACTTTCAAGTTAAGTTTACTAGAGGTATTCAATTCTTGACTCCATCAAAGCTTGGAGGAAAAATCTTGATTCATAAACCCATGAGAAAGGGATTGCCCCAACAGCAATCCTAGCTGTTGTTTGTCAAACCCTACAAAAAGATGGTTCAATGATTCTCAACAGACAAGAATGAAGTTGCTGACTTTATCCTTCAACCTGGAAAACTGAGGTACAGAGATTACTCCCGGAGCATACATCCCACCATGACTCGATGATGTTTCTGAAGCATCCCTAATATTCATAAATTGCCCCCAACTGTGAAGCTCCCAAATGAGCATAGCAAATAGGAGCCACAACAAATATGGCTGTGGTGCTCCTTTGATACATATAGGATAGAGAATGAATAAACTATTGCAGATCATTAGCCGAAAACCAAGTCTGGTCTAAGAGAACATGATAGTGGGTCTGCCTCGTGATTCCAATCATTCCAGCATGGGTACCAAGGTAAAAATCATTGTTCTTTGGATGGCATGTCAATGACAGTACCATGTAGCACATTGTCAAGAGATCCCTGAAGTCTCGATAACTTAATCAAATCATTTGTTCATCATTTGACTGAACTGAGACTCGCTATCTCCATGACTTGATCAAGCTTCCTATTCTCTGAACTTGTATTGAAGTCTAAGAGAGCTTCCTTCATGATACCGTCATCCACTTTGTCAAAAACTAGTTTTGATGAAAGAATCTATCATTTTAAGCTTCAGAGACTGTGAACGGCCTGATGCCCCATAGCTGGAAATCAATGGCCACCGCCTAGAGCTAACCATTGATGGCACGTCAGACTGCTCAGGAAAGCCAAACAATGCACCCATTCCAAGGATGATGGTTGGAACCTTTGAAACAACTGGAATTGAAGGTGTTTGCCCCAGCGTAAGCATAGAGAGTAGGCGGTAGTTTCTTATGCCAATTTTACCAGTCTCGATCATCTTCTGTAATTTATTTTTTTCTTCTTTTTCTTTTCTTTTGGCAACCTTTGTTATACTGTGGTATGGCGTACTATCTTTGAAAAGACTGCAAACTTTTGGCATTGTGCAGTTATATATAATCTTTTTTTTTCTTTTTTTTTTTTGGAAATGGATGACTTTTGACTTTGTAATATTGGCATATGAAGCTATCTCCCCCTCTTAATGGAGTAGTTGACGTCCACAAAGATGAGTTATTGTCAGCTTAAAACTTTTGACGAGCTTGGGCCCATACATACATGCCCCATAAGTCTTGACTCCTTTAAATTTGGCATTCATTGTACAACTGATGTGATCCCTTTCCATAGTGGACCAACAGTGCCCCAAAACCTCATGTTTATCCTGGCAATTGCAAATCCTCCTGCATGCGTCTTTGGACCACATTTTTGAATTCCCATAATAGTCTCAACAAGGTCTTATTTTGTCTCCTCAGCTAATTCCAATTTCGCAATCTTTCCTTCCTCTAAAGCTATATTTCCTACCACCACTTCATGGGGTAAAAGCCATTTTCAATAAATTCAGAAACAAGTCACAATTTCTGTCACCTTCAAAGTACTGAGATTCCTCTAAACACATATCGCACTCAAAAGAAACTCTGAATCTGGAGTATCGTTGCCCGTGTCATTGATATCTAGGGATCTATGATAGGCACACAAAAGAATATACAAGGAATTCAAGAATGACTATTTACATGAAATGAAAATTTATAAAGAATGTCAAAGGTTAAAAGAATCAAAATGAAAGAATATTTACTCAGATAAATAATAAAAGTATGTTTTATTGAAAATAAAAATATCTGAACATGAGCCCACTTCTCAAAAGAAATCTCATTACTCCTAGGCTTTAAAGCAACAAGAGTGTTCTGAATATTACTCCGTAAAATTCCTAAAGATTACAGGAAGTTCTTCTGCAGTCCAATTGTTTAAAGAACTTCCCGGTTCGTAAGGACGAATGCCCTCAAGGTTTCTTTGTTCAGCCCCTTCCTCATGTATGACATTGATGGGATGATTTTCATTTCCAAACTCCCTTCTCCGGGTAAGCTATCCCTCCTGACACAAAAGTCGGGGATATGTAAGGGAACGTCGTTAATTCCCATTCAACTTCTTTTTCACTCAGCCGTGACCCTCTTCTCTCTCTCTCTTTTTCTTTCTCTTTTTAATAACTTTAACTAATTAGGGTCTTTTTATAATTTTGAATGCAAATAATGCAATGAAATGCTATAAGATGCAAATGAATGCAAAAGGTATCGATCTCGATTCAATCTCATTTAGAAAACTTTATTTAGAAAAAGAATATTTTTACATATAAATGGATTACAAATACGCTTTCGCCCTAATGCCTAAAGTTTTAACAACAAAACAAACTCTTGACCACGATCAGATTGTAGCTCATATTGGTGCTCAATATGTCAGCCTGTGCCGCCAATGTATTGAAATAATCAGCTGCCTCCTGAGTTTGAGCTACGACCTCACCTATGGGGTAATCCGTGCAGCTAAGGGCACCTCCTCCAATACCTGTGAAGTTGTTCTGATTATTTTGAGATAGATTAGTGAACAGGTAGGTATCCCGTTCTGCAGTGTGCTACCTTAAAATAATATCCTATATCCTCAATGTTTCTTGAGAGCTTTCAGATTTCTACCCACACAGAGCATCCTACCTCGGTACCTTCGCAACATAGCTAATCTCTAAAGGTCTTTGTATGATACAGTCTTCTTTAATTGCTTTCTTTCACGCTTACTTGAGCTATCCAGGCCATCGGGGCTTGCATTTTTATTTTTTCTGATAAGTACAACAGTAAACTCAAGCTTGTTGTTTGGTAGCGGTCCTATAGTAAACAAGCTTTTTACCATCATAGGCAAAATTCTTTCCATCCAACTCATTTTTGTAGGTCTCATGCACTCTATCAATCACTTTCCTTCCAATACCCTTACCATCTACATGGCAACCGTCTTCATATGAAAAAGAAATGCTATAATAGTAGAAGTGTCCATCAATACTCCCACACTCACTTTGAATTGCTCATCTATCATCCTGTCAAGTAAATACTGCAAGTCCCCTTTGTTATTGTAGAACAACTGCTTAGCTTCATTACTCCATTAATCCCATATTTTCTTTAACTCCTGGAGATTATTTTGCGCCACGCTGATGCGAGTGTAACCCCATAATTCTGATATGTATCATTAAGCATTTCCTTTGACCATTTATGGATGTTAACGTTGCCCTCCATTCTATCAATAAGTCTGTTCTCCATAATAAAACTTTCTAACTTAGAAACTGACCGTGAATCGATACCTTTTAAATGCAAAATGACATGCACAAAAGAAAGAAAACAGTCAGTATCATATGATATTAATAAACACAAAGATAACCTAAGTATAATTCTATCTATATTGAGCTCTTACGGTTTTTCTATATGTGGTTTGTTTCTAAAGTTTGAGGTACCCGAACCAGCAGATTCCTCGATCCTCACCCATTATAGGCTCATTTGAATCGAGTTCAGTTCAGGGGAATACATTTCCCTATGGCTACACGGAGATGAAAATCTCACGAAACCATAGGTATAGATGTATCCCGAAAGTGATCACTATCCTGCACGGAGGCGAAAACCTCACGAAAGCGTAGCTTCTCACTCTCACTTAAAGGTGTGACCACAACGGTCATGCAAATACAATGCGTATCAGAATATAGAAACACATGCAATAATACAAACACATGTAATGCAAAGAAGATTAAATTTTAAAATTTTAAATTTCCGACATTAAGACAAGAGATAATCAATTACACGGCTTGACTCTCTTATTAGTCCCCAGTGGAGTCGCCAAGCTGTCGAGACCATTTTTAAATCGAGTTTTGGAAAATGAGAATCGACTTTAAGAAAAACGAAAATGGGAGTCGCCACCAATCTTTTTAGGTGTGATTGGATCACCTTATAAAATGTTTTGTTTTAAAACATTAATTTTGGTCTATGAAAGTCGAGAAAACGGATTCGGGAGTCGGTTACGTACGAGGAAGGGTTAGCACCCTCGTAACGCCCAAAAATTGGTACCTAATTGATTATCAAGTGTCTTTAATGTCGAAAATTTGAAAGTTTTAAGATGTAAACCTCTTTTAATTAGAATGTCTCGATTTTGAAAATTAAGGCTCACTTATTTCAAACAAGTCAAAACATCACATCCAGTAAGTTAGGACGCAACATTTTAAAACCTTCGAAACTAAGCTCGTCTTTCGAAAATTTCTATCTCGAAAAAAACAAAACACCATATCCAGTAAGTTAGGACACTATGTTTTGAAATCTCGAAATAATTGTTTAAGTTTTGAAAACTCAAAATCACTTAGAAGGGTGCTTGACTATTCAATTCAACGAGAAAAGTCGCAACCCGAAGAAGTTAGGCACTACCTTTCTCAAGTTTCCAAACATCAAGCATTGCCTTTTATTTTTTTTAAAAAACCTTGGAATATTATTTTAAATGACGTTTTAGGATGACATATTAATGCATCATGAAGCATAGATGTACAAAATATTCTAACATTTCCATACAAACATAAATAATATCATTAAGATAAAACTAAATAACATGAACATGCGTTTAATGAAAATCATACTAGGTAAATAATAAACAAATAAAAACATGAGTAAACTAAAAGAAAAACATAATACATGCAAAAATTATACAACAATATATATCATAAAATAGCAAATAAAAGAAATAATTAAACATAGCATATAAAAAAAATGAAACTATGCACAAATAAGATAAATGACATACACTAAAAAATGAATAAATAGAACATTTACAAATTATGAAAATATAATTCAATAGTTCAAAATACATGAAATGATAATATAATATATATACATGCATAGAAAATATATATTTGAAAATAAACTATATAAAAGGTTAAATATTATAATATATAAAATACATAATCAAATGTATAAAAGATAGGAATAAATATACATATTTGAAAAATGAAGAAATTAAAATAAAAAAAAGGTTGAAAACCTAAGATAGACGAAGAATAAAATAAGAACAAACCACAGAGAGTAAGAACGCAAGAGGGAGAGAAATTTGAGTGAATGCTTTTAAGAATTCTTATTGCTTCCCAAAACTCAAGTGATTTACAATGAAGGGAGAAGCCTTTATTTATAGTTGAGCCTCCTCAAATTTAACGGTACAGATCAATTACATTAACGGTTAAGATTAAAGGATATCTACAAATTAAATCTCCAAGATTATAAGATCATATCTTCAAGATTGCATATCATATCATATCATATCTAAGATTGCATATCCTTAAAGATTATATTTCCATATAAGTCAAGCTTGTAGATGGACCTTAAATCTTTTCAAGTAATGGGTCATTCTGATCGGGTCAAATTATATTTGTAATTCTGGACTGAACTTGGACTTCATTTTTTTGGGGGGGTTTATTATATTTTTGTTTTTGGACTTATTTCTGGGCCCGAGCAAAATTGAGTGTCTACATTACCACTCACTTATTATTTCATTTTAATATGTTTTATACATTTTTATTTCAATATGCACAATTTATTATCTCCATTATATAAATAATTATAGTGCAATAGAATTGTTAATCTGAATTATTTATGTGTTTAATTTTATTTTACTCACAATTTAACCTAATTTTTATTTTAATATCATACATATTTTATGTTTCATTATGGTTAATTAGTTTCAAATCATATATTTTATTATTTATTATATGTTATTTTAAATACATATTTGTGTTCTAAATCGTGCTTTTTACACACATACACTTGTAACAGGATTTTTAATTTAAATAATATATGTTAAAATAATAAATAATGAGTCTCACGTGTTCTGTTGTATTTTTAATTTTTATATAATTTACATTTTATAAAAATAATATTTGATCATATATGTTCATTTTAATTTTAAAATAAATAATTTAAAATCATATTAAAATAAAATTGACAATTAAAATTTTATTTTACAAAAGAAACATTTAATTACAAATTAATCTTTTATGATTAAAAACATATTGTAATTCGATTAAGGCGGAGTTTAGGCTTTGTCGAATTTAAATTATTTTGATTTTCTTTTTCAAAATTGTAATTTTGGATAAAACGGATTGGTTTTATTTTGGATTTTTTTATGTTGATTTTCAATATTTATTCTACCTCTTTTGAGTGAGTAGATCTCTCGTGGGATGGATTGAGATTAAGCCGTCATTCAAATTTTGTTCTTACCCCTTCGTTTGCCTGCTCAAACTTAATATGGAAGCTTGAATCCATTATTTATTTAAGGAATAAAATAATATTTAATTCTTATATTTAGTTTTTTTTTTGGGTGAAAAACATAGAAATAAAATTACATCAAGATAAATTGAACAAAAGTATCATTAGTCTTATCTTGTCAAATGAGCTTTAAAACTTCATTCGGGCCCTATTATAAACCTGAAGTCTTGAATTCGCTAGACTTAGTTTCACCAAACAATCAACAACTTTGTTAAAATCTTTAGGGACATATCTGATGCGCTATTGCCCTTCAGTTCTCATGATTCTTTGAACTCTTCTAAGCATAGTAATACCAGAGTCTGTCATCATATTATCTTGTAACGACTTGGCAACCTCCAGATTATATGTCTGAATCGTGGCCCTTTTAAAACCTTTGCTAAGCATCACCAGTAAACCATCTAAGATTCCCCAAAGTTTCGCTTCGAAGATTAAGCATCATCCCAAACAATGATTAAACCCCAAGAATCCAATTCCCATGTTGATCGTATAGAACACCCCCCCTAAAAAAAGTACTTCAATCACCACTAGTAACTGCCATTAGTGAACAAATTAACCTACGTATTGGGCATAGGTGTTTGAGAAGCAATCGTTGGCAGGGAATGTTGGTTGCCTCTATGACTGAGATCGAACTGCTGCGCCCAACCAATAGAAACCTTAACAGTTTCAAGAGCCGTCCAAGTGATGCCTTAAAAAATTAACAGGTTCCTGTTTTTCCAAAAACGCCATGCAATTAGACTGAAGAAACAACACCAAGAAACCCTTGATTCAGATAATCGCACCTGTTAGCGAAGATTAGAAGTTAACCAATCCTATAAGGATTCAGAGACTAAGTGACTTTGCCTATCGATAGGAATGACTTGTAAGCAAGCTTCCTTCATAGCCAAGCAATCTCTAAGAGCATGAAGAGTATCCTCAATTTCAAAACCGCAAATAGGACAAGAGCTACTATGGTCGATTCCTCTCCTAGAATGCTCCAAATTATTTAGGAGCCTTTGCTTAGAAGCTAGTTAAAGGAAATTTTTTACTCTCTGTGGCCCTTGATACTTCCAGAAGACATCCTTAGTGTTCCAAGAGTATTCCTTAAGAGACCAAAAGGCACTATTTATCGAAAAAGATCCTGAAGTTGTAAGCGTCCAACTAATTCTGTTGAATCTCAAAAGGGATGAGGAGGGGGAATACAAACTATTTGCTTAATCACTTCCTCGGATAACCAAACACGAAACAGACTAAGGTCCCAACTGCCATCTGGCATAACCATATCACTAAGATTGCAATCCAAATCAAGGTTAGCATGAGAAGGAATTTGCGATATCAAAGGACCTACCGGCAGAATTCAAGAATCTATTTAACAGTGGATACTTTTCCCATTACCAACTAACCATGCTAAATTCTCGCGAAATAAAGGTCAAACCTTAGATAAAGACTTCCAAAGATGTGAGCCATGGCACTTAGAAATGGATTCAAGAAGTTGTTCTTTCATGCCATACTTCGCTCGAAGGACTCAAACCATAAGGTGTTCTCCTTAGTCACTAAGTTAAACCCAATCTTCATGAGGAATGAGTTATTTTGGTCCCGCAAATAACGAAACCCAAGACCACCACGTGGTCCTGGTTGACAAATAGAGTCCCACCCAACGAGAGCCATCTTTTTCTTATCTCCTGAACAGCCCTAAATAAATTGACGGGTTATCCGTTCAATCTCATCATAGACTCCCTTAGGAATCAACATCGACTGCATGAAATAGTTGGGAATTGAGAAAAGGATAAACTGAGCTAACATGATCATGCCAGCTATGGACAACTTCCTTGCTTCCCAACTTTGGAGTTTTTGTCTCACCTTTTCCACTACAAAATTTAAGGTACCAGTAGTGGCCTTGTCATGAAGAAGAGGCACCCCAAATAAGATCTGAGATTCTCGACTTCTTGAAAACCAAACACTTCACTAATTCGGAAGCATAAGTCCCTATCAACCCCTTAGAAAAGAAGATATTACTCTTACAATCACTGATTCTATAGCCAGAAAATTCACAAAAACCTTGTAAAACTTCTTTCAATAAACGAACTTTTCCCAAATCTGCTTCACAAAAAATAATTAGGTCGTCTGTGAAGAAAAGATGCGATAGACTAAATTTAGTAAATTTTCTCTTTTGATTTTTATTTTTGTTTACATTTCTCGTGAAATTTCGCACCTCTTATCAATTTTAATAATATATGTAAAAATAATAAATAAATAAATAATGGGTGTCACAATTTTTTTTACTTTTTATATGATTTACATTTTGATAAAAAAATAATATTTGATAATGTATATTCATTTTTTTTATTTTTAAATAAAGTTGATAATTAGTTACAAATTCATCATTTTATGATTAGTTTGATTAAACTCAGAGTTTTTACTATAAATTATTTTGAATTTGAGTTATTTCTTTTTTATTTATTTTATTTCTCTAATTTGCAATTTTGATTATATCTAATTTGGATCTGTTGTATTTTTGTGTTGATTTTTAGGGTTTATTATACCTCTTCCGGGTGTGAGTAGATCGGATTGATATCATGTTGTGATTCGAATTTGTCATTATTCATTCCCTTTATTTTACCTGCTCCACTCAATTCCAAAGTTTGAATTTATTATTTATTTAAGAAACAATTTGATTTTGAATTTGATATTTTTTTAATCTGAGTCTTTAATTTTTTTTTTTATATTTGTCTTGGAATTTGGTATTTTCTTTTAATTTGCTCATTAAATTCAGATTCTTTAATATGTAATGATGTTATAATATAAAATTATATCATGTTATCACCAAAACATTTAAAAATATATAAAAATTATAATCTTTTAGTTTTTAAATATTGTCCGTACTTTTTAGATTTTATATAATTTTAAAAATTAAGTGATGATGTAATTTTATATTGCTCATTAAATATTTTTAGTTCACATTAATCTTGAAACTTAACAATTCTTTTTAATCATGATATCACATTTTTAAAATTCATACGGAGATCAAATTAAAAGAGTTGTAAAGTTTCAAGATTAATGAACTAAAAAATATTCAAAGATGAAAATTCTACAAGTTCTTGGACTAAATAATATTTTAACTCCTCTCATGAGAGCAAAAACAAATTTCGTAAATAATAGTTTACTTATTTGAAAAGCCCCTTAGGAGGGAATTATTAGATACCTTAATTATGAAAAAAAATTAAAAAATATTTTTATTAATTTTCTTAAAAAATTAAATTTAAATAATTTAATTTTAATTAAGTATCTAATCATTCAAGCTAGATGGGAGTAAAACTTACATTATCAAACTTTGATTGATCCGTTATAAATAACCAATTCAAACAAACAGGCGCAAATTCAGTTGGTGGAGCGGTCAAATAGAAGAATCGATAATTATCTAGAAGGACCGAAAACCTCATGTCCTCATCACCAGAAAATATCTTGATCTTAAAAAGAAAAATGAAAATATCCGACCAGAATGTTCCCGCAACTTCCAGATCCCACTTTTTTCTTTCTGGAACCCTGGAATTGGATCCTAAAATTTCCCAATTACCCGTATATATTTCTCTTCTGCCTCAATGCGTAATCAACCCGTCAACTGCAAAATCCCCCAGCATTATTTCCATCACAAAGAGTTAATCAAGAATCTATCAAGAAATTTCCTGTCTATTCCATCAAAATCCGAATAATGGACTTCCCTTTTGCCCAAAATCCATTCGATGCGTCGTTTCGCCCCCGCTATGAGAGAAGCTTTAGAGGGATCCCGGTTCAGGTAATGCCCGAGGCGTCGCAGCCTCAGTCTCTTAAACCCAAGATTGTATCCATCCCCGTCCAATTCGTCGGTTCGGAGCGAGGCAGATCCGACTCGGCAATCAAGATCCAGAAGGTGTTTCGAGGATTTCTGGTAAGAAAAAACGTGAAGAAGATCATGGCAATAAGGGAGCAAGTGAATGACATCGAGCGTAGTGTCTCCAAGACAGAGACTGTGGAATTGATTCGGAATGACCCAAAGCAGAGATTGAAAGTGAACGAGAATCTGATGAGCTTGCTTTTCAAATTGGATTCTGTTAAAGGAGTGGATTCTTGTGTTAGGGATTTCAGGAAATCCGTTATTAAAAAGGCGATTGCGTTACAAGAGATGGTTGACGCCATTATTTCTGGTAACCAGTTCGTGGATTCCAGCAAAAATGCGGAAGTAATTGACCAAAATCAAGGTATTATCGATTCTTCAGATAAAAGCAATCAAATTTTAGAGTGGGAAGCAACAGAGGATGCTGAATGTGTGGCTAATTTGAGTGAATCGGAAGGAAGTTTTACTGTTGCAGTCGGAGGTAATGCGGAGAAGATATTGGAAAGCAGTGGGAATGAGAGTCAAAGCAATTGGTTAGGAGATGAAGAAGGTGAAAATAGAAGAGGGCAGTCTGATAATAATAGGAAGGAGATATTAGAGAGGATAATGGAGGAGAATGAGAAGATGACGAGGATGATGGAGACATTGTCCGAGAGAAACGAAATGCAAACTCGGATGCTGAGTGCCTTGACTCAAAGGGTGGAGCAGCTGGAGAAAGCATTCTTGTGTGACAAATTGAGGAGAAAGAAACGGAGAAGTGATGAGAAATCACAGGATATCAGGAAGTGCGGAGGGAAGAGATAGGGGCTTCCTTTTCTTGGAATTAAAATTTATGCATGTTCTGTCCCGAAAGATTGCTCTCTTTGTTCCAAAAAATCAAGAACGAAACATTGAATACACACACTAGAATATCATGTCTTATATCCAACATCATTTTTTGGCATCACATATCCAATGTCTTGAATCCAAAATCATATCTTCTAACTCAAGTAAACCGGGCTTATTGGGATCCATCTAGAGTTTACAATTCCCTTGTTACTTTTATAAGTAATATATTTTCAGAAATAATATTTAACTTTTGGAAAATAAAAAGTTATAAAATCAAAAACTCGTAAATGATCGAACTATAAAGATATAAGCCTAAAATCAATCTAAATCTGAAAATTAATTATTTTTCTATCACACACAAGTGACACCAAGTGCTAGAAATAGAGAGACTCAAAAATATACAGGGCAAACATGAAAAATTATAAAATAAAGGGTTAAACTTAAAATGTTTATGCTAAAGTATAAATTTTAAATTATGTTATTAGTTCATATACTAAACTTAAATTGTGAACCTAGTTGTTTTATTTTAATTCCTTAATTATCATTTGGAATCTGTAATAAGTATGATAAATAAATTTACATTAGCTCCAATATTTTTTTTCAACCTTTATTATAATTTGAACTAACAAAACAGTCATTCAAGTTTCAATTTTGTCATTCAACTTTAAAAAAATAACAAAATAGACTTTCATTTTTTATCCCCCTCTTCCATCCCTCTCCCTTTTCCTTACCATCCCTTCTTTTATTCTTATAGTTTCCCTTCCCTCCCTCACATCGTCCTTTTGCTAACCTTCTTCCTTTATTATGATTCTTTTCCTTTCCCCTATCATACCTCCCCTTTATTTTGATTCTTTAAAAAAGTATCGTTTATCAATCTGGATCCTCTTTTCTACTACACAGATGGAGATAGTCCTTACAACAATACAATTAACAAAAATTGCATTGCCCAACACACTATTAAGACCCACTTCACCTGTATTTGTCCCTAAAAATGCAGTTATATTGTAAAACACATCTAGTGCCCCATTTCCCAGTGGAAGGAGTGAAACCTTAACAATAGTTGGAGGCAACCTAAGCAGATGTGAAAGCTTCTCCAATGAACAACAAAAGTAATTCGCTACCGTGCTGCCTAACAGATAAAACAAAGCAGCAAGCCAAACACCCAATACCACATACCCTACTATTCTAAATCTTTCGCAACCACAATAGAAAAACTTAATGTAATCAAAGAATCCATCTGAAGAATATTGGGGACGAGCTTTTAAGAACTCACATGGATTAGCAAAATCCTTATGATCAAACAATCCATAACACAAAGCAGGGTTGCTCGAGCTTACACTCAAATCATTCTCTTAAGCATTCTTATCAGTTAAATTTGATGAGTTTGCATCAAGTTCACTAATTTTTCTACAAATAACACTAAAATGATCATACCCATTAGTGAAACCAGATCCCTAAGTCGCATAGTTAATAAGCAGAGACGACTAGTGAATTGAGGGTTTCTTAAGAAATTAACCCAGGTGTAGAATAGGAAAATCAAAATCAAAGCAAATAATTCATTGAAAATTCCACGAAATCTGGGATTTTTTAAAGCATAGAGATAATGATTCCTCATTGAGAAATTACTCCAAATTTCCTAGAAAGTGGAATTATACTAGGGTTTTTAGCAAAGGAGCTATGAAACCTCGGCCCTGGAATTAAGAAGAGAATTTGAATTAATAAATTCGATCACTTACCGATGGCCAAAGCAACAAAGTTAATGATTTTTTAGAGGAAGAGAAAGAGAGAATTAGAGTAGAGGGAGGGATGGTGGGAGAGAGGGAAAGAATCATATTAGGGGAAGAGGGTTAGCAAAGGGACGGTGGAGAAGAGGGAGAGGGGATGGAAAATGGAAGTCTGTAACGGAAAATGGTTGGTGGTGACTGTTTTTTTATTTTTCGAAAGTTGAGTGATTGAATTGAAACTTGAGTGACTGTTTTGTCAGTTACCCCAAAATTGAGTGATTGTTGGTGTAATTTACTCTTATAATTTTTAGCAAATTGTAAAAATATTTCTTTTATTCATTAAAAACATAAAGTTGAAGTTCAAGACAAGATAAATACAAAAGACTTTCCTTGTCAAGAGGGAGATAGATTAACCAATCATAGGCCAATTCCTTTGATAAGTACATTTTGCAATTTTGTTAGCAAGAATATGGGATTCCTAGGCAAAAATTTTTTAAGGGGTAAAAGTATAGATTTTATCATGTATCAATTTATGTTTTTATTATTTTTAAAGGGACTAAATATTTTTTTTTCATTTTTTTGGGACCAAAAGCATAATTTTATTTTATATTAATTTCTAATTTAATCATTTATAAGGGATTATAACTAAAATTTTCTTGTAACACTCCTCACCTGAATTAAACTGATATATCACAAGCAAAGAATGACACATTTGGACACTAAAACTACTTAACTTGAACATCAATTTCAAAACTTCATTTTAACATTTTTGAGCTTATTTGAAGTTATTCAAGTCATTCCTAGGCTAACTTTAAAGTTTGGTTACAAATGGGGACCATTCTGTACCTTTTCAAGTAAAAAAAAAAGGTAAATAGGGTCAATGTCACAACACTGAGGGCAAAATACTCCAATGACTCCAGTGTCACATGTAACAACTTGATTTTCAGTGGTGTCAAAAAAGGCAGTTTTAGAACCCTATTTTCGTAAATTTGTCCATAAATATTAAATTAAAATATTTACGGAGTTGGTATAATAGAATATTAAAGTTTGGTCCTTCAATTTTGTCTATTAATTGTTTAATTAAGGTACAATAACTAAATTGTAAAAATTTTATCGCTATAAAATTTTAAATAGAAAAAGGTTCAAAATGGTAATTAAACCATTTTGTTTCATCAAATAGTGGAGAATGATGTTTTCTTCCACTAACTTTGGTTAAATGTGATTAAGCTTTAATTAATTTAAAATTTGATTAATTAAGTTTTTTAACCTAAGTATAAAAGGTTAAGAAAGTGGATGTTGTCATCTTTATTTCTTCTTCTCCCTCAATTCTTCATAAGAAAAACAAAAGGAAATAGGGTTTGAAGCTTCAAAATTTTGTTTGATAATTGGTGAGTTCAATTAAGTCTTTTTCTTGTAATTTTTGTGTTTTTGAGGTCATGGGAGCTTGATTTAGATAACCAAATTGCAAAACTGTTAAAGTTTTTAAAAGTTTCCATAGATGATGTCTTGAATGATGTTAAATTGTTAGATTTTAAGCTTAGATGTGAAAAAGGACTAAATTGTAATGTTTAATTGTTAGTTTTTGAACATAAAGACTAAAGTGAATAAATTGCGAAATTGATGTGAAATTTCTATAATAATAGATAGTAAAGGGTCCTTAAGAGATGTGATTGAGATCAATTTTTAAACAAAAGCTCAAAATTGAAAGATATTGTGATTTCAATTTTAACATTGCCTTTATTATTTAGACCTACTATTTCTTGGTTGGCTAAATATAACAATTATATAAAGATCAAAATGTAGATATACGTTTCTAAGAAACTTTAATCCATATGCATGCATAAGAAATATAATTGATATTTATGACTTTAACATCACAATTCAAAATGAATTATGCTAAATTCCCCTAACTTTCCTTCCTTTTTCTTAAATCGAAAGGTACGTAAGAGTTAGAAAGATTACCAGATTGTTATGTTCTCAAATGTTTATGCTAACACCTTAGATTCTTCCTTTCAAGCAACCTGTTCTTAGTTTTCCTATCTTACAGAATGAACCAGAGAAGAAGAAGATAGAAGAACAAGAGAAAAAAATGAATATCAATATGAAGAGTCCTTCCTATATATAGTCTTTGCACTATTGCTTCCCTTAATCCAAAGTTAGACAGTAATATTAATACCTTAATCATAATGTTTCCCACTAACAAAGCTCTCAGTTCTAATTTGATGGAACTAAATTTAGAATCTAACTATTTACCCAACCAGCCTGTAAGGTTCACATATTTACATTAGAACTTACTTAAACATAAAATTTTCTAATTAAGTATTCAAATTTTCAATTGTACCAAACCTTTAATATTTTCGGGTGTGGCAAGAACTTCAAGTTTAGCCTTTATCTACGCATTGAAAAAGTAACGCGTTAAGCTAGTGAAAGCTTAGTAAGTGCATCAAGAATTAAACTTACCATTGAAATTAACCAATGTTAACATATAAATACATGATTTATAGTAATATTAAATGAAATTAAATAGAATAACCATTGATAAATTGTAACAACCCAGTTTTAACTAAATCGGAACAGTGATTTTGGAACCACAAATCTGAGGTTGTAAAATTATTTTAATATTATTTTTGGTGTTTACAGTATGTGATTATATATGTGTGAAAGTTTTTTATGATAATTTTATCGTTTAAGTGGTTAATTTGACTAAAAGACTAAATCGCGTAAAATGCAAAAGTTGCATTTTATAAGTTAAAAGTGTCTATTTGCTATGAGGCGTTACAAGAAAGGTCCTTATGTTGATATTAGACCATTGATTGTGATAATGGACATTTATGGACATCCATTATAAGTTTTTAATGTTTATTCATTAAGGTTATTATAGTAAATTGATAAATAATAGAAAATGTAAAAGAATTAAAAGATGAATAAGTTATCATATTTCTTATTCTTCAACATCCATGGCCTAATATATCATTAAAAGAGGAGAATAAGTTTCAGAAATTGCATGAGTAAATTAAGGTATGTTTTGAGCTCAGTTTTTGATGATTTCTATATTTTTGCGATTGTTGCTTTGAGTACTAGCTAGCCTATGTCTCAATTTTTGAAAGTGTTGATGATTTTGGAAGTTTCCATTGATAAGTTCTTGAGCTCTTGAATGTTTGATGATGGAAAATGAGTATTTGTTGATAGATTATCATGTTTTGTAAAGTGATTTTTAGTGAAATTGTATAAAAGGGATTAAATTGAGAAAATGTGAAATGTTGTGGTTAAAAGTGTGAAATAAATGAAAATATGGTCTGTTATGGAGCCTATAGAAATTCGGCTAGCATGTATTTGAAAAAAAATGTGTAATTTTGTGTATTTATGAAATAAGGACTAAATTGTAAGAAATGTGGAAGTTCGAGGTTAAAGTGAAAAAATGCCTAAATATGTGTTTGTGGACTAAATAGAATGTGTTGATGAATAAAAGAGTTAATTTTGAATGTATATAGATCAAGAAAGAAAGAAAACGGATTTAGATCGAGAAAAATCGAAAGTTGACGAATAGTCGATTCCGCTTGTTTATTCCGAACACGAGGTAAGTTCATATGCAAATAAATGTCTTTGAATTGAATTATATATGTTTTATTATCATTGAATTGCTACGATGTCGAATGAGCAAATACGAGCATGAATCGACGAAGTTACGACATCCAAAAGTCCCGTACGAACCTTAAGAATAGTATAGGATACGAATGTCATGACATTAGGTTATCAAGATGTGATTACATGTAAGACCATGTCTGGGACATTGACATTTTATTGAGATTACGTGTAAGACCATGTCTGAGACATTGGCATCGTTAATCGATTTCGTGTAAGACCCTATCTGGGACAGTGGCATCGATATGTGATAACATGTAAGACCATATCTGGGATATGGCATTGTACAAGCTTACGTGATTTCCAAGTATCTTTAATGATTCTGAATGGTTTAGCGGGAAAAGTCAAGTCGAGAAAGAATATGTGAATGAGCTAAGTGACTCAGGTACGTACAAAATTCATACGAGTATTAAAAAGGGGAAATATTTGATGAACTCGATTAAGACATTGAACATATGTTTATTGAGAAAGGTTTGTGAATTTGAATGAGATTAGCCATGTTAAGCATATTTGAATTGATATGTAAATGTTCATGTGATAACTTTATTTGTATATGGCTTACTAAGCTTTTAAAGCTTACTTTGTGTGTTCTTTCCATGTTTTATAGATTATCGAAGCTAGCTTGGACTCGGGGATCATCGGGAAATGTCATCACACTATCGATCATCTCTTTGGTACTTTTCAAGCTTTGTATATATGGTATATGACATGTAAAGGCTAGTGTCATCTTGGTATGTTTTGAGTTGTGATTATAGCCATGAGATTTGGCTTGTAAATGTTGGAATATGGCTATTTAAGTTGGCTTGAATTATGTGTTTGATAAGTGATATATGTGATGTATATAATGTCCTAAGTGTTGGTTTGTTTGGAATGGTTGTATGGATGCTCTTTTGGATAGTTATATGTTGTGGTATTATTGCTTGGAAATTTGGTATAGTGATGAATTGATATGTTTGAGAAGAATGATTTGGTTGATAAAAAGGTGAGAAAATTCATTTAAGAGTTATGTGAGATTGATGATTGTGGTATATTGATTTGGTATGTTTTAAATATGGAATTTAGTAGTTGAATTGATTGATGATAGATGGTATGATATGTGTGTGAAATGGCATGTTTTGGCTGCCTATATATGTGTTGAATTGATACCATTTGATGGCTAAGTGTGTATGAGATGAGGGTGACAAATTGGCTTTGCAAATAGCCTATTTTTGTCCATACGGGCAGAGACACAAGCGTGTGTCTCAGCCGTGTGCAACACACGGTCATGTTACACAGCCGTGTGTCCCCCTGAGGTACCCTTTCAAATTAAGTCAGTATACACTCTAGTTTTGATACGGCCTAGGCACACGAGCATGTCTATTGGCCGTTTATGGCACACGGGTTTGACATACGGGCGTGTGGTCGACTGTGTGGCCAAGTCAGTAACCCCCCTTAGATTTCACACAGCCTGACACATGGGCGTGTCCTCGGTCATGTGGTGTAAGTTAGTATGTATGCCCTGTTTTCACACGGCCTATGACACGGGCGTGTCTGGTAGCCGTGTAAGGCACACGGCCTGTTTACACGGGCGTGTAACCCTAAAATCAAAGAAAATTTTTTAAGTTTTCCAAAGTTTACAAATGTTATTGATTTAGTTCCAAACCTCTTCTAAGCATGTTTTAAGGTCTCGTAGGACCTTAGAAAGGCAATATGATTGAGATGAATGGATTTTAATTATGAATGCATAAATGTATATTAATGATGTGTATTATCCGGTGATGGCTCATAACCCTATTCCGGTGACGAATACGAGTTAGGGGTGTTACATAAATTTCAAACTAACATCTTATAAGTTACTTATCAATTCCACTAAAAAGTCCCTTACCGTTTAAATATTTAGCTCAATTATAGACTCAATAGAACATGTAGGATATGCGAAATGAGCATTGTATCATTAGCACAACGTGTATACGCTATCTTATACTGAAGTGTAAAGTTAACGAAATGCACCAAAGTGCCATTGTGACTAGGCCCAAAGTGCAATATCACTGGATTGTACTGAAATGCCACTATCATTAGTGCGCATAGAAATTTCTTAATGGTATGTCATCTATATCCTACTAGTTCACATATTGTCTACATGGACATTTCATACTTAAATTCATTACATTCACTCAACAATTAAAAACAATTCAAATTTTACATTTTTACATTTTAGTCCTTATTTACATAAAATTCAACAATTATCAAAATATTACTTGACATTTAATTTACTATCATTTAACACTTCATTTAAGTTCTATATCTAACCGTTTTATTTCACTTATCAAATTTTTATACACTTTGCGCTTTACTCCTCTTTACATGAAATACTCTTTATATAAGTTATCCACTTTTTATTTAAATTCACCTTCTATCACCTTTATTTTTAAATAAATTTCATAATAGCTATCAATATTTTCTTATATAGATTAATCACATAAGTATTACTATAGCCAATGTAACAAGTTTTGTTTTATTAGGTAAAGTAAAATTCTTGAAGTACTTATAATCAAGTGTTTAGATGAGTTTCCTTCTTCTTCGTTCACTCTTTAGCTACTTCTTTTCCTTTATCACCAACTTGAGATTCACCTTCTTCTCTTTTTCTTCAAATTCATAAGAAAAATATACAAGATTCAACATAAAATAATAATCAAATAATATTTCCATGCACTTTTACTTGAAATAAACATAATCATTATATTAATTCATAAAATTAAAAATGAAAACTTATCATACTTACCTTAAACTTTTATCCCAATCCCTAACTTCGCTTTTCTCTCTCTTCCAATGTATGCAATAGCTATTTTAACAAGAAACTAAGCTTGCTATAAGATTACTCTATTGATTTCATTAAGAATCTACGGAAGAAATTGAAGGAATCAAGCTTGGGATGATGGGAAAAGGGTGAAAATGACTAAGATGGAATGAAATGAAAGTTGGTTCTCATGAACAATGGTGATTAGCGGATGGAAATAGATGGAAAATTCTACAGTTTTCTATTATAAAAATCTATTAAATTTAATAATTAAAATATTTAACTTAAAAATCTAAACATTATCATTCTCATCTCAGAAGGGAATGTTGAGATAGCCTCTCAAATATCAGCCACAATTGCGGAGAGCTTCCAAGCAACTAACGTAGTAGGCAACTTGATTTGCTCAATCACTTTTTTAATGTCAAATTATTTAAACTTTAATTATATATTAAATTGATCTCTCCACTAGCTTAACACAAATTTTTAATAGATTGCATATGACATGAACTCTTGAAAGAAATATTAAACGATTGAACAAGTAGAAAAGTTTCATTGAATTTACGCATTGGAGCAATAGGTGTTTTCTTGATTTAATGATTGGTTTGGGTTAAGTTAGTCGCTGTGGATATCTATTTAATTGGATTAAATGATGAATCTAAAGCGAAAATGATCATCTTATCTAATTATTTGGAATGAAATAAAATCAATAAAATAAAATAGGACTAAAATTAATTAAGAGTCTAAAATACATTTGTGACCCTTAAAGTGCCTAAAAAGAGGTTAAAGAAAGCTCACAAGTAAGGAAAGAAGTCTTGTCGCTCAAGCAAGCAAGGTAAGACTATAGGACTCTTTTTCTAGGACTTTGTTGCCGCTCATATGGTATTTCTAGCCTATTTTATTGGTAATTCAAATAATTAAAACTCCCATAAACTCTTTATAAATATCTTGTGTTAGGTGAAGAGAGAATACTGATCGAAATTTATGAGTTGATGAAAACTAGAAACCTTTAGTTGTCAATTCGTTTATTCGACTAAAAAAGAATAATTTATTTGAAATGGTTTTTTATGGAGTTCTAATTGAGTATTTATATTTGTGCCTGGAATAATGCTAACACATCATGTGATCCGTGAGTTAGAAAATAATAAAAAAATTTTAATCGATTTAAAATAAAGATTAAAGTTATATGAGAATCAAAAATTATTCTAGTAAAATTCTTTAGGGTCAACGGATAAATTTTAATCTTGGAAAATTTTAAATGAAAAAAGTAATCCCATAGGATCATTAATATTAATTTACATGGTTTTTGGAATGGAAATTCTCACATTAAACCGCTACCATACCAACAAAACGATAATATCTAAGAAATTAAGATGATAATAGGATAGAGCACGACCATAAAAACTATTTTTAAAATTTTTTTTATAAAAATATTTCAGGTATATTGAAATTTTTCTTTAATATATATTCCTACTTTTAATATTTTTATCAAATAAGTAAATTCATCAATTTTATCAACCTATTTTAATCAAACTAAATATATATTAACATTTATTCATTTAAATAAAGAGGTTTAATGGGAAAATTAGGAAAAAGGCCTTTTTTTTTGCAAAGTAGATAATATTTTTCTCATATTTAAGGAAATAGATTGATTTTGGAGAGAGAAATAAAAAACGCATCCTGCAAGAAATGTTTTCAGCTGGTGTGTCGTTAAGCGCTTTTACAAAACGTGTTTTTTCTTTTGCCATATCAGTTCCTTTAGTCAAATGATTAAATGTTAGTGTTTTCATCATTTAGTTTCGGTTTGATTTTTCTCCTACTCATATTTATATTTTTATTAAGTTATTTATATAAATAAATAAATTATTAATTAAAAATATTTTAACATAATAATATATATAGTTATATTTTTATTATATAATTACATATTTATTATTTTATTTATATAAATAAAAGCGTTATTAATTAAAAAGATGAATTAAAAACTTGAAAGCAATATATTTATTAATTAAAATTTTAAAAAAGATTAAAATAACATGAAATAAAAATACAAATATGAGTAGGAGAAGAATCAAACCGAGACTTAAGGTTAAAATTATTAACATTTCACAATTTAACCAAAAAAAATTAATGTATTAAAAAATTCATTTTATAGGAAGTGTTTTCTGACACTTCAGTTGTCTTTAAAATCGACTTATTTCTCTAAATATGAAAAATAAAAGCCTACTTTGCAAAAAAAAAAGAGTTCGGCTTTTTCCTAATTTCCTCAAGTTTTATATAATTTACATTTCATGAAAATAATATTTGATCATATTCATACTAGTTATTAAGTCTTTTATTGAGTTCGTGTTCGTCATCAATTTGGTCTCAACTCAATAAGGGAATTACAAAAAATATATTTTTATTTACAAAGTAAGTTATATGATTATATGAGTGTTTTTGTTTTTCTATTTTTATAAATCAATAAAAATTATTTATAATGAGATTTGAACTAAAGACACCATGCATATATATTTTTTATTTACCATTTGAACAAAACTTTTTGTTAAATGAAACTTTAATATGCATGTTTGTTATATACATTTTTTATATGTGTGTATATTAATAATATTATTGATTAAATTAATATTATAAATCAATTCGATACTAATTAAAGATTGAAAATAAAACAATGATAAATAATTATATTAATTTAATATTTTTAATTTGATGTGTTTTATGTTTAAATTTCGTTTTACTCAAAATTTAATTTAATTTAATTTTAATAACATACATATTTGATGTATTATTAATTAATTTAAAATCATATTTTTATTATTTACGGTATATTATTTTTATACACTTTAGTATTTTAAATATATAATTTTTACACGTGATAAGATCTTTTATATTCTTTTTAATTTTTAAATAAATAACCTAAAGTAATAAAATTTAACTCATTCGAACAAACAGGCGCAACTGCCGCTGTGGGAGCGGTCAAATAGAAGAATCGATAGTTACCGAGAAGGACCCAAAACCTCAGCTGCTCATCCACCAAAAAGAAAAAATCTCACCCGCTTATTGTAAGCGGAACAATGAAAAACTCTGACCAGAATGTTCCAGCAACTTCCAGATCCCACCTTTTTCCTTCTGGATCCCTGGAATTAAATCTCCCATGTTCCCCTATATATTTCTTTGCCGCCTCATTGTCTTATCAACCCATCAAGATCAAGTGCAAAAAATTTCTCCCAATTTTACTTTTAATCACCAGGTGTTAAACAAGCAACAAGAAAAATTCTGTCAATTCCATCAAAAGCCGACTAATGGACTTCCCTTTTGCCCAAAATCCATGGGATTCGTCGTTTCGCCCTCACTATGGGAGAAGCTTTAGAGGGATCCCGGTTAAGGTCGTGCCCGAGGCGGCGCAGCCTCAGTCTCATAAGCCCAAGATGGTATCCATCCCCGTCCACTCCGTTGGTTCGGAGCGGGGCAGGTCCGACTCGGCAATCAAGATCCAGAAGGTGTTTCGGGGATTTCTGGTAAGAAAAAACGTGAAGAAGATCATGGCAATAAGGGAGCAAGTGAATGACATCGAGCGTAGTGTTTCTAAGACAGAGACTGCGGATTTGATTCGGAATGATCCAAAGCAGAGATTGAAAGTGAACGAGAATCTAATGAGCTTGCTTTTCAAATTGGATTCTGTTGAAGGAGTGGATTCGTGTGTTAGGGATTTCAGGAAATCCGTTATTAAAAAGGCGATTGCGTTACAAGAGATGGTTGACGCCATTATTTCTGGTGACCAGTCCTTGGATTCCAGCAATAATGCGGAAGTAATCGACCAAAATCAAGGTATTATCCATTTTTCTGATAACTGCAATCAAACTTTAGAGTCGGAAAATCATGAGGAAGCAACAGAAGATGTAGAATGTGTGCTTAATTTGAGTGAAGCGGAAGGAACTGTTGCTGTTGCGGTCCAAGGGAATGAGGAGGAGAGTAGCAATGAGAGTCAAAGTGATTCGTTTGCCAATCATGAGGTAGAAGGCGAAAATGGAACGTGGCAGCCTGATAATGGGAAGGAAGGTGCGGAGGAAAGGAGAAAGGAGATGTTAGAGAGGATAACGGAGGAGAATGAGAAGATGATGAGGATGATGGAGACATTGTCTAAGAGGAACGAAATGCAAACTCGAATGTTGAGTGCGTTGACTCAAAGGGTGGAGCAGCTAGAGAAAGCATTCTTGTGTGACAAATTGAGGAGAAAGAAAAGGAGGAATGATGAGAAATCACAGGATATCAAAAAATGTGGAGGGAAGAAATAGATATATATATATATATATATGATTGACAGCTTACTTTCCTAGGAATTGGTTCTGTCCTGTAAGCTATCATTCAATATAATGCAGGCTTTCATTCCATGTCTTCATCTTAAAAATGAAAAGAAAATATTTTCTTTAATGGAGTAACAAGATGTAAATCGAGTTTTGCTTCTTCACGTTGCAGCAATTCAGAAATACCACTTACTTACAATCTCGTATCTTTTTGCGTAAGCTCTTCTAATTGTCTTAGCTACCTATGAGCCTCCCTAATCTTTTCGGCAGCAATTTAAACAATGTACAGAAAATCGTAATTGATATGAAATCAGGGATGGCTAAGGAATTATAATGATAAAATTTACATCTTTGAGAAAAATATTTCCTCAATGAAAAACAAAGTAAAAATTTATATGAAAGTTTTTCCAACATTCTACTAGCATTCATAAAAAGCGAGCAAGTTAGAGAAGAGTTGGTAACTTTGTCGGAGGGCATCACACCCAATCCTCAAAGTCTCATAAAAGGTTTTTTCTCACAATCCATTCATAGATATGTTTACAAGTAGGATCAAGTTTTGGTTTTAAAAAGTTATTTAAAAATAATAAAAATATTTTTATTTAAATTTATTTATAAATATAAATATTATTTATTATTTTAATTAGTAAAATAGGTCAAATCAAATTAAAATTAAAAATTTAAATCTAAATCTAAATTTGGCCTAATTAAATCAAGTCGAATGACTTTAGCAAATTACTTAACTCATGAACACCTTAAAGCAGAATTTCCCTTTTGAGGTAAATTAAATCCAACTATACAAAAAAGATAATATTTTTTACCCTAAACTTGACAACTAAATATATTTTAATAGCTGTATTTTTTTATCCCTTTGCGTCTAAATTTAGCAACTAAATTCATTTTGATCTCTGAACTTATACAATATAAAAATTTAATGATGTGGCACTCTGATATTGTATTACATTATCACTTGAAAATTAAAAAAAAATATATAAAATTTCAAGTGATGACATAGTATAATATTATAGTGTCACATACAATATTCAAATAACCTGACCAACAGTTAAATCGATCAGCCCATTGGTTATAACCAGACCAGCAGTTAAATTGATAAGCCCATTGGTTTTCGATACAATAGTTTTGATTGTTCAACTAGTAGATTGATAATAACTAAATAATTAATTAAAAATTTAAAAAATCTATTAAATTGGTTCAACATGTTTAATTATTGTTTTTTGTCCCAATTTTTTGTTTTTATCGATTTCGAGCAATTTTCGAGTTAGTTTGTTCAACCCTTTTGTTTGGATTAGTACATCGATTGGTTGTTGATTTTATCAGTTCTACCAACCAATTCAGTCATATTCCAAGAACACTGGTCGCATCATCAAATCTTGACAGAATCTAAGTTCAGGAACCAAAATGGATCTAGTTGCCAAGTTTAGTTACCAATGTAAACGAACAAGAAAAGGGTATACCTATCAAAGTGGACTTGGTTGTCAAATTCAATGGCCAAAATTATATTATCCCTTACAAAAACTAGGAAAAATCATGACCAAATTGTCAACAATTTTCATAGGCTCTCAAGGAAATTTGGTGAGATCATTTTAATTTGTTATTTGATTTTTTTTTCTCATTGAATTCTTGTTGTTCTTGGACTTATTTGTAAAAACATAAGGACAAGAAGGATAGATGTGAATGCAAAATTAATTCTTGGACTATAATTAGATAAATTTTCTCTTCTTTTTTTTTTTTGCTTTTTTTTTTTTACTTCTTTTTTGTGTCATAAGTACCACACTTTAATAGAACGAATTGTTGATGCTTCAAAAAGAGCAAAGAATGGGTCAACTTCAATAGTAAAAACATAAGGACAAGAGGGATAGATGTGAATGCAAAATTAATTCTTGGACTATAATTAGATAAATTTTCTCTTCTTTTTTTTTTGTGCTTTTATTTTACTTCTTTTTGTGTCCTAACTACCACACTTTAATAGAACGAATTGTTGATGCTTCAAAAAGAGCAAAGAATGGGTCAACTTCAATATACATTTTTTTTGTGCACTTAAATAGGGAAGTTTCCTAATTTTTCATTTAATTTTGGAACATTAAGGACGCTATTCGATTTAAGTGTGAGGGAGTCGAGTCAGTTTCGTTTGCATGAATTTTTTATTTTTTTCATGTTTTGTTTTATTTATTTGTTTGTTTATTTTACAATATTTGTACGATGCATGTAGTTTGTATGAAATCTTAACTCAATGAGATGTTGAAATATTTTTATATGTCTTTGAGAATTGTTAGTATGTTGTGATGAATGTTTTTGAAACTTGTATGTTGACTTTATATAGAATTTTTAACATTAATTTATGTTGTTAGGAGGTTTGCTAGAACTATAGATGCTCCATGTGATCTTAATTCACCACTCTTCTATATTGATATGCTCTTTATAATCAGTTTAAGAACTTTTAAGAGAATAATTTTGCTTGAAGCATGCCTATAAAGAATGATTAAGGTGAAATTTTGAATTCTTTCGAGCTTGATTATTTAACTATATATTTATGGATGTGCTTAATTGAATAGTTTTGATAATAAACATGAGAATCGATTTGTAACGCCCCCACGCCCGAAACTATCACCGGAGTCAAGCTTGAGGTGTTACTAAACTTATCTTACCTTTTAAACAACTCTAAATCACTTATTTTAATTTTCGGAATAAACTGTTTTTCTGCGTCATGGTTACTTAAAAATTCATTTCTCGAGTTTCAAAACACGAA
This sequence comes from Gossypium arboreum, assembly GCF_025698485.1. NCBI lineage: Eukaryota > Viridiplantae > Streptophyta > Magnoliopsida > Malvales > Malvaceae > Gossypium > Gossypium arboreum. Next base: position 9,868,918 of record NC_069072.1, on the reverse strand, counting down.
ATTAAGATCCGTAAATTTTTCATGAAACTAGACTCATATATATATCTACTAATTTTTTTCTAGAATTTTTGACTTAGCCAATTAGTACAGTTTATTAGTTAAAGTTTCCCCTATTTCAAAACTCGACTGCACTGACCTCTTCTTACTACGAACCATTTTTCTTCCTGTACAAAATTCATATGACTAAGTCGTTTGTTTCTCTCAAAACTAGATTCAACAAGCATTCTAACCATATAAATTATACCTTATAATTAGTTTTTTACAATTTATGGTGAATTTCCAAAGTTGAAACAGGGGATCCAGAAATTGCTCTGACCCTGTTTCACTAAAACTCAGATATATCATAAAATATAATACTTTTACCTATTTTGCTTATTCCATAAGAAAATATACATAATAAGATTTAATTTCATATATTATTCATCTTTAAACTATGTTTCTACAATTTTAGTGATTTTTCAAAGTTACATCATTTCTGTTACTTGAATCTGTTTTTAGGTTACTTTCACATTTTCATAATTTTCATGTGATAATCATCATTCAATCATACATATTAATAAACATGTATATCATCAGCTATTTTCTTAGCTAATCACTAGCAAGTATTTACACATCATTCATTATTCATATTATACCAAAAGTAGCTAAGTTTCTATACATGCCATACCTAAAACAAAACGCCTAGTTATACCGAGTTATTTCTTTGATAGTGTGATCGGCCTCCGACATTTCCTTCGATCCCGAGTGACTAGATAAGTACTATAAGAAGAAGAAAATAAAGAGATTAAGCACTAGGCTTAGTAAGCTTACAAGCAAATAAATTACAACATTCAACATAATGGATAATTATGCATAATATCATCTAACATCATAAATTTCTTTACTTCTCAATTTCTATCTTCTTCTTTATTCCCTTACCTTCTTTCTTACCGACCTTTCCTTTTCATAAGTATAATCTACTTTTCCTTTGCTGTTAATTCACTGTAATTTAACTCAGTATCCTGACCCGTTGAACCACTCGGAATACTAAGGATACTAGGTCGTTCTGTCTATCAATATCCCGCCAATGCCATCTCTTTGACATGGACTTACATGAATTATTCCTCCTCTCCAATGCCATATATAATATGGACTTACATGGCTCAATCCTGTCTCCAAAGCCATATTTCTAATATGGACTTACATGGCTCATTTCATTCGTCTGTCAACCCTAATATCCTAACATTCCTAGGGTTCAACCGGCTTTCTAACACTTTTCCTCTGTCACTTCACCTTAAATTCGACTTTAAATATTTTCATAACATAATATATAAATGCTGAAATTGACAATAATAATGTAAAATAAAATAATATTGCATTTATTTACTGTAAACTTACCTTGATACAAAATGTGACTAAACCTTATAATTTAGTCCTTTACTTTTTCTTTTCCTCGTTCTTCTTTGGATTCTTGATCTATAATATAAAATATTTCTACTCATTAGCATTTATTTGATTTCTATTTCACTTCACAATTTATGCTGTTCAAAATTCGAAATTGCACTTTTACCCCAAATTTTACAGTTTTTACAATTTAGTCCCTGCTCAATTCACCCATCAATTGAACTAATTTTTTCTAAATTAACACTTTTATTTTATCATTATAAACTATTTCACAGCCTTTGATATTCTGAATTTCAACACCAACATCTAATTCACAATTTTGCTCACAATTAGGTCCTAAATACCATTTTCTATCAAAATGACTTAATAAAACAACCTTAATATGAAATTAGAACTTCAATTTCATAATAATTCATCATAAACTACCCTTACTCAGCCAGGGTAACTTCCAATTTCACCCACCAAATCAAAAACTAATGAATTAGATGAGATTGTAAAAGTCACAAAAACATAAAAATTACTAAGAAATAGTAAAAATTGAACTTACATGGTGCAAAAATATGAAAAACCAGCATAGGAGACCTGCTACGGCGTTTCTGGCTGAGAAAGATGAAGAAATGTCTAGATTTTCAATTACATCATTTTTTAACTATTAACTTTTATGCTAATTTCAATTTTATCCCTTGTTCACATTGTTTTCTTGCTTATTTCATACCCAAACCGTCCAGCCATTAACCTTTGGGTCTAATTGCTCTTTAAATACATCTTTTAAATACTTAAGCTATTTACTCACAATTTAACAAATTTTGAGCTATTTTCGATTTAGTCCTTTTAATTAATTAGCTATCCAAACATCAAAATTTTCTAACTGAAACTTTAATACTAACTCAATGACACTTCATAAATATTTATAAAAATATTTATAGCTCGATTTTCAAATTCGAGGTCTCGATACCTCGCTTTTTGACCCGTCGACCTAATAAATTATTTTAATTCACTAATTTCACCATTTCACAAATTCTTCTAAATTCTTACTTGACTCATAAATATTAAGTTACTATCTTGTTCAATCTTATTTTTCCGATTTAGTGATCTCAAATCACCATTTTTGACACCACTGAAAATTAGGCCGTTACATTCTACCTCGGATTTGTGGTTTCGCAACCACTGTTCCGTTTAGGCCCTATTTCGGGATGTTACACGATTACCTCGCTATCTACTTCCAGAGCTTTGAAAAGAACTAGTAACCCAACTAAGTAACAGAGGAAAGGTGCTTAGTTGTCATTACCTTCGTGTTAAAAGGTTTGGTGTTCCTAGTATAGTCCATTGATGTACATGTAAGTAAAGTCAAAGACTGTTTAGGTTTGATTAACTGAGTAATTCGGGGTAGGTGCTTGGGTTGTCATCTACACTCGCGTTGAAAGGTAATCGTCCTAAATTTGAAAAGTGAATAACTATATATATATATATATATATATATATATATATATATATATACTTTGAATTAATTGTATTATTACTTGAATTGTATTTCGATCTCATGCTTATTAATATAAGAGAAAAGCAAGCTTAATTGTATTATTTCTCGAATCATCTTTCAATCTCATGTTTTTTAATAAAATTTTATGGTGAAATTGAAAGAAAAGAAGTTCAATACTTCATGCTCAATTGAAATTTTGGATTTTGGAGACCTAGTGACTTTCGGAAGCATGATGAAGTTTGAAAACATCCTCTTGATTTTTTTAACATCTTTTATACATTGCATATTATTAGGGAAGTTAACCACACATGAGCACAAAGATCTATTATTTCTAATTCTTCCTAATTGTATAAATTGTTGTTATTACTATGTTTTGTTTAGCATATAGAATTTTGATTGTATCTATGAAAACATGTTTACTTGTTCCATTGGTATATACGATATTTCAATTGTTGGTTTAAGTTAAGCATTTATTTAGGTTACATTTAGTTTGCATTTGCATTTACGTTAGTTTCATGCATGAGGACAAGCATGGTTCAAGTGTGGGAGAATTTGATAAGTGCATAATTTTTCAATTTATTTATGATAATTCTCCACTTAAATTAGATTGTTGATCGATTGACAAATCAGCTCATTTTCTACTAGTCTAGACAGTTTATTCGATGGATAAATATGTCAAATTGTATATTAATGAAATAGTGAGACTTCATAGAGTGCCGTCATCTATCATCTCTGATAAGGATCCACAATTTACTTTAAGATTTTGGGAGAAATTACATGAAGCGTTGGGTACCCAATCGAATTTAGTACTGCTTTCCATCCTCAGACTGATGGACAATCCAAGTAGGTAATTCAGATTTTGGAGGATATTGTAACACCCCTATACTTGACCCGATCGTCAGGTCAAGATATTGGGATTACACATTTGTTGCCAAAGCAACGACAGTCAAATTCATTTGGTTATGAATACTTATTTAAACAATTTGACCAATTTAAGCTTTTGATATGCCTTAGTATCATTTCTGAGTCTTATACGAGTTTATTATAGCCTTTAAATAGTATAAAGAGGAACAGAGACTAAAGTGAAAAGTTTTCAAATTTTAGAAGTGAAGTCGCGACATCAGGGTTCATCGTCACAACGTCACAAACTAACTTATGTTGTTGCGACGTGGTTCCTCTGTCATCGCAACGAGAATCCTATTTCCCATGTTTTACCATATTTCAAAATTTTAACATCCAAGTCCTTTTTCAAAGATCAAATTTCAGTCAATTCAACTTATTTCACATATCATTCACATTTACCCATTTATAATATCAAGTCCTGTAATAGCCCGATTTTAACCCTAATCGGAACAGTGGTTTCGGAACCACTAATTCGAGTCGAAAAAATATTTAAAAATTATTTTCTATGTTTATTTCGTGTGAATTTATATTCGTGAAATTTTCATGATTTAATTTTGTTTTTTGAGTGTCCGATTAAATAAACGGACTTAATCGCGTAAATTAAAAACTTGATAGTTAAAAGCATAAGGGCCAAATTGTTATGGCTTTGTAAGTTGAAGCATTTATGTTGCAATTTGACTAAATGGTTATAGCATGGACGGTAATGACCATGAATTATAAAGGTTTTATATATTATTATAAAGGTTAATTTAGTAAAACATGTAATAATATATGCAATTATATAACATAAAAATAAAAATAAGCTTTCATAATTCTTGGTTAGTGCCGAAACTAAAAGAAAAAGAAAGCTTAGGTTGTGGTTTTAAGTTCGGCAACTTGAATTTCAAACTAAGGTATGAATTTAACTCGGTTTTTGATAATTTTTACGTTTTTGAGATCGTTGCTTGGAATACTATCCGACCCATGCTAGAATTTCTGATTTTGATGAATGTTTTGAGTTGTGCAATTGATGAATATTTGTGTTTTGTGATGTTTGATGATGAAGTATTAAAGATATGTTTTAGATTAACATGTTTTGTATTGGAGTTTTTGATGATTTTGAGTAATTAGGACTAAATTGTAAAAATAATAAATTGAGGGACTAAAATGTGAAATAAATGAAATATATGGACTAGTATGAGTATAAGGAATATTCGGCCTAACTATGTTGTTGTGAGATTGTGCATATTTTGTGTTTTATGCAATATGAACTAAATTGTGAAAAATGTGAAATATCAAGGGTAAAAGTGTAATTTTCCCATTATGTGTTTTTGGATGAATTTGGTTGAATATTTGATTTAAAAAGTTTAATTTATATTAATTTAGATCAAGAAAAGAGAAAATCGGATTTAGATCGGGGGAAAAATAAAGTTATCCGTACCGGTTTTTCATCGTCCGAGGTAAGTCTATAAGCAAATAGCTATTGTTAATTCTAATTATGTATGAGTTAATATGCTGATTTGGAATTTATAGATTTATAGTAACGTTAGCTGAATATGATTAAGCATGGAAATAATGTATTTGAGCTAATTCGACTGAGTTATAACATCTGAAAGTCTGTATGAACTATATGACATATTTGGAATTTTCGATATATAAATTGTTTATAAGATAACTTTATAATAGTGATATTCGGGCTTTGAACCTAGCAAGCCTTGTGCTGGTGAATTAAATCGGGTTTTATGCCTAGCAGGCTTATTGCCTGTGTATAAAATCAAACCTTGAGTTTAAAGGGGCCTTGTCTTGGGTGTAAAATCTGAGCTTATGCCTAGCAGGCTTTATGCCGGTGATTACTTATAAGTTTATGCCTAAAAGACTTCATGCTGATGTGGTATTTGAATACGTTAAATGAGCTAAATGGCCAGGTATGAATTAACTTGTTACCTACTTAAAATAAGGTAAGTAAGTAACTTGATTATTTGTTACAAATCATGTGTGATGCAAATGAAGTATATATAAATGATTATGGTATGTGTATTCGGTCTTATGATTGAATGATATGAATATTATGGATTTGGTCTTTGAATATATGTATACAGGACCATGTATATTCAGCCATATGGATTGTTCGTGTACGTGATGTTATATTACGATTTTTGAGCTTGTGTATATGAGTGTATGTACATTGGTTATATATTGACATCTTGATTTTGAAGGTTGGATGATAATTAATTATTTTGATTATATGAGCATTCGGTCAAGGTGGAATTGTTTTATGAAATTATATGTTATATATGTATGGAATTAAAAGCTTGAAATTAAATGTGATTACAACTGTATAAGTTGAATTATTTGATTTAAATAATTTAGTATTGTGATGAGATTATGCATTAATTGTTTAATTTGCTTAAGGCTTACTAAGTTAAGTTAGCTTACTCTGTGTATTTTCATTTACTCTGTTTTATAGATTTTGGATTCAAGTTATAAGCTCGAGAATCGTCAGCAAAGTTCATCACACTATCCACTGTTTCGGTATTTATATAGTTGGACTTGAACTATGGTATGCATAGGCTAGAACATACTTTTTAAATGTTGGATTTTTGGTTTGTATGTATATAAGCCATGCGAAAATGGCTTGTTTATTCATGATAAGTTTGGTTTTAATTTTTGAATATGCTATGGACATGTTTGATTGTGGTTTTGATGTTGCGGCTATTATATGTATTTATATGTGAACCATGGTTAATATATTGTCAATGTTGGTAAAGTTATGCCAAAGTATATGTGATTGATATAATTGGTTTGATGTGAAATTGTGGTTGAATATTTTGTTGAATGATATGTTTGATATATAATTGGGAAATATTAGGTAAATGGCTATGATTTGAAATATTGATATTTGGTTATTCATCAATATTTGGTTATGTGATGAAGTAGGTAAGGATAATATATATATATATATATATATATATATATATATATATATATATATATGTCTTTGTTCATTGATTTTAAATATGACTTTAGGTGTGTGAATAACATGTGAAACAACCATGTTTTGATTCGGCAATAAGGTGAATTAGTTTTCGGTGGATGTTAGATAAATTGGGATAACATGTATTTGTTAAATAAATTGGGATAACATGTATTTGATATTAAAAGTAGATTGTTTTGGATATATGGATACATATATATATACATATTTAGCCGAATATGTGAGTGTTGAATTAGTTTTGGAACATGACTAATGTTACTTTGCTTGATAAGTGATAATAATATGTGTGATTATTTGGTTTAGTTCTTGGAAATGTTTTATACGTGTAAAGCGATAGAGTATAATGGAAGTTGACATCAAATAAGGCATATGTATTTTTGCATGTTATATATATATTCGGCTATAGTTTTAATAAATGACCATATGAATAGTAACTTAGGTTTTTAATGAGTAAGTTGGTTGAGATAAAACTTATAATAAGGTTGCATGTATGTATGGTATTAAATAATGTGTAATGAGATGTTTTAATCCTTATGCTTATATTCAGCCTTTTAATAATGATTATAGTGGTATGTTATTTAAGTTATGCGTAACCTGTAAAATTTAGTTTGATTTAGTATTTATTCAAATGTGATGTATTAAGATAATTAATTTCTATGTATATCCATGAATGTCCGAAAGTTGTGTTTGCCTTCTCCACTCCAACACCCTACGGCCACCACTATTGTTGTTCACGAGTCAGGCAGTCACCATCGGTCCACCATCATCGTTCACCAGTCAGGTAGTTACCATCGGTCCACCCGTCAATCTCTTTCAAGTATGAGCAAAATTAAAATTGTAGTCCTTTTTTTTTTCAAGAGCAAACCCGTTACCACTCAACTATAACTCAGTAGCATTTTTGGCATGCAAGTGGCTCATAAAACCAAACCCACTCCTTTTATTCTTCTTATGCTTTTTGCTTTTACAAGTTTTTTCCTTTTCCCTTATGGTTTTATTTAGCGAAAGGTTAACTTAGCTAGATATTGGAAAGGTCTAGTTAATCCATTAAATCTTAAGTTAGTAATTACTTAGACTGCACAATTAAATGTGTGGTAATTGATTAATTGAATTAGTTAAAGTTAGAGTTCCAAATTTTTGAAATTGATTGAGAAACAGATATTTTCATTGTTTTAGTTAAATAAAATCTTCATAATTTGCTTAGGTTAATTTTAGTAGTAATTAGAATTTATTTTCTTGATCTAAATTAGATAAAATTGAATAGTTGGTATTTAGCGGCTTAGAATTTGGTTTTCATGAGAAAAATATCTCCTTATCACTTTACTACTTGATCGATACGTGCATTTGTGTTACGAATTTTCAATCATTGCATATATTAAATATTTTTAAAAAATATCGATAAATCTAAACAATATATCAGAACAAATTAATAGTAGTATGAGCTAATTTTAGGAGAAAAACAGTACATTCACCGCGGTCGGACTACTTTAGTCCTAACTACAATAAAATGACGGTGAAAATTCATTTATACAGATAAACAGAGAAAAGAAAGAATAAGAAGGGAATACTTAGAGATGAGATAATCAATCTTTGTGTTAGGCATCACCTAGTTCTAATTTCAACCCTACATGATTTCAGATAGATGCAGAGGCATCCAGAGGAGTTCTGCACTTATTTTGTAACGCCTTTAATTTGCCAACATCAAAATTATGGTTCAAGAACAATTTTCTCTGCCTGGAAAGAAAAAGCCTCTTCATCAAATCTTGGTACGTGGGATCTCTTGAAGTGAACAGGAAGTAAGCATAGCATATAACTATAATAATGCTGGTGGTAAAATATGTAATCGGTTCCATAACATCCCACGAGAATTCCCAAAATGTTAGCCGGAAGAATAGTCCAACTTGTCCTACAGTTAATCCCAGACCGGTCCAGAGTATACGATGAACTTCCTTATGAGCCTGCACATCAATTTCTTCTTTTTGTTCCAGCAGCCTCTTTAGCTCATCCTTGATAGGATCATCTTCGGAAGCCAATGCAAGAGGCATTGCTTTTCTAACCAGATCCACCACCTAATTAAAATGAGATTGATCTCAGCAAAATTAATCTTGTATATCAACATGGTTCATGATAAGGAAAAAAATTCTAAACGAAGTCAACTATGATGAGTTTTGAGGCAGAAAACAACAAGCACTGCAAATTCATATTTGGCATAAGTGCAAAAGCACTGGGTTGAAAATGCAGCAACATGAGTAAAATTTAGAATTGGTATTCCTACCCAAAGCAAATATTCATGTTAGCGAGCAATCGTTGGGATTTGGAGTTATTAAAAGCATGGAACACAACAGGCAAGTTGTGAAGAATTTTATTGGAGGGGCTCAGGAAAGGAAAAAGAAGTGAAGATAGATTCTGGTGATTAATGGAATTGTTAAAAGATATGTGACTGAAATTCTTGTGGCAAGATAGGGAATCTATGAGGGCGAAGGTCGAGGGTTTGATGTTAATTGGAATATTGTGTTTTAACCTTACTGCATTATTTCTATTTAACTCTGATTAGAATATGGTTTTACAAACCTATAAATAGATGTAATTGTTTTTCCTCTTGTATCATTCGCATTCGGCAAAGTAAATTTTCTTGTTCTCTAAACGTGATTTTTTCTGAAAAGGTTTCCACTTAAAATTTGTGTTCTATTTTTTCTTTACGATACATTATCATTATTAGCATTCTATAATCACAGGAATAAATAACGCATGTATAATGCATCATTTGGTTTAAATAAGGGGTGAAATGGACTTTCGAGGATGAAGGCTTAGAGCAATTTGCCTGAACAAAGTGTTTCAATTTTATCTTAGTCTAAGCACATCATGATAGTAAATATTTAAGAAAAGGAAGTCTTTTGGATGTCATGTATAGATAAAACTTGGCGCTAAAGAACTATTATAGAAGAATAGAAGATATTAAGTGGTAAGTAATGCTAGAAAAACAAAAGACAAGTTTGTAATCAAATATTTATTCGGTAAACCTGAGACTAATATTCTTAGAGATGGAATATTAATAGTTAGATGCTGTGTGTTTCATCATATTTATTTATATTTCCAAGTAGAGAAGCAAGAATAGGAGTCCCGTCCCATTAAAGGTGAAACTGACTACAGTTGAAAAAAGAAGGCCAAGGCAAAGCCACAAAGCATTAGGCTACGAGAAATGAAGCATCTGAATTCTGAATTGGGAAAAAAGGTGGACTGAAGAGACTAATACAAGATAAAAAGGCTACCTTCCCAGGATGAAGATAAACCTTGTCGCGGAATACAAGTACAACACCTGCCTCATCTAAAACCCGTGCCAAAGCAATGGCCTCATTCAGAGATCTAGCAACGTCCATGCTCTTGCAGGCTTCAAGTAGCTCCGAGTAGCCTATCACCTCTTTGCCTTCCATTTCTAGTTTTGTCTTGAGTGATTCCACGTTAACCAGCCTCATCAGCTTCTTAGCCTCCGCGAATGTTAGGTTCTCTAGTCCTCCTGCACTTTTGGAATCAGAGACTGCATTGACATCAGAAGATGAAGAATTTATCCAAAAAATTTTACCGCGGAATGCTGGACTGGTTCTCACTATCATTCCCTCCATCTGCGGACTCTGAGGGGAAGGCAGAGGTCTCCTTCCAACTGCTACAGATATGCTCTGCTTCAAAGCATCGCACCGCCCCAACCTCCTCCACATGCTAATGTATGTAAGAATCTATGTTTTTCTATTAATTTTGAGTGATTAAAAACCAAATCATAGATGTAGTGGGGTTCTTAATTAGTTTCTCTGCTCCTGTTTGTCAACTCTTAGGATTTCTCCATAACGAATCTACAAAATCTAGCTTCTAAAAAGAGAAAATAAAATCCTATACCTAATGAAGAAGAAAAAAACCTTATAAAGAAAATTCCATTCAAGCAAAGTTTTTTTATAGGGTGGTGAGAAAAGGTAGGCAGAACCTACGGTGAAAAGAAAGACCAAGGAAAGCTTCTTCCTCTCATAGACGATAGTCTCATTTACTTTTTTCACGTATCAAATAATTAGGATAAATAGATAAAAGTATATATGAAATTTTAGTTTAATTCAATTTTCATAAATCATATTTGGGTAATTAAATTTAAGGCTTTCAAAATTTTTTTATTGTTGCTTATTCTAGTGGAACGTAAGATGATTTTTACCATATAAAATGCAATCATTTTATGTTTTTCAAGTCAATTTGTGTTGTGTCTTAAAAGAATCAAGCTCTAAAAATAGTCTACTTAAAATAAAAAAACTTTAAAATTCTGGACAAGTTGTAACGATTTTGAATGTTTTAAGCTCCGAACTTTTTTGGTTACTCTTTTTGATAATAAAAAATTTCTTGTTTTAGAATTACATTCCAACTCTAAATTAATATTACTAAAACTACCAAAATTTTTAAAGAGCATAGAGTTTTTTTTTTTTGGTGAATTATAATATCAAGGCAAATCCCAAACAACAAAAGCTACCAGCGCGACTCGAACCCAAGCCAAACCGAAAGTGATGATAACCTAAAATGAGTTAAAAAGTCATCAAGGTTCTAAAATATAGAATATAGAAATTTTAGATTTTATTCCATTTTATTAATATTGTTTGTCAAATTATTTTTATTAAGGTAAACAATATATTAACTTAATTTTGAAATTTTTTTGTTAAATTTATATATTTATATATATATATATATATTACAAATTAAATTATAGAATTACCATACTTGTTCAATTACTTGAGAGGCTATCGAACAATCAAAATGCTTTCTAATTGAAACCCTAAACCAAAAAATGAAATCGAATCACCCAATCAAAATCAACTCTAAAACCCCAAACAAACCCTAAATTAAAACTCAAGTCAAAATCCTAAATTGAAGGCTTTCAACAGATTTGGGTAACTAAATTTAAGGCTTTCTAAAACTTTCTATATTTTTATTAGTATGTTTTCCAAGCTAAATTTTGTTATGTGTTAAAAGAACAAGCTCCCAAAGCAGCCTACTTGAAATATAAACTTTTGAAATTTTGGATAAGTTGTGACAATTTTCAATATTTTAAGCTTCGAATGTTAGACATTTGATTACTCTTTTTGAAAAGGCAAAATTTCTTATTTTAGAATTACATTTCAACTCTAAATTAATATTATTAAAGCCATCAAAATTTTGGACGAGTATATAGTTTTGATAACTTAAAATGAGCCAATAATTAATGGAGATTCAAAAATATAGAATATAAAAAAATTCGATTTTATTTCATTTTAATATTATTTTTTGCCAAATTGTGTTTTATTAAGATAAACATCATATTAAATTAATGTAACGGCCTAATTTTCAGTGGTGTCGGAAATAGTGATTTGAGATCACTAAATTCGAAAAATAAGATTGAACAAGATAGTAATTTAATATTTATGAGTCAAGTAAGAATTTAGAAGAATTTGTGAAATGGTGAAATTAGTGAATTAAAAGAATTTATCAGGTCAAACGGGTCAAAAACGAGGTATCAAGACCTCAAAATTGAAAATCGAGCTATAAATATTTTTATAAATATTTATGGAGTGTCATTGAGTTAGTATTAAAGTTTTGTTAGAAAACTTTAACGTTTGGATAGCTAATTAATTAAAAAGGACTAAATTGAAAATAGCCCAAAATTTGTTAAATTGTGAGTAAATAGCTTAAGTATTTAAAAAGATGGATTTAAAGAGCAATTAGACCCAAAGGTTAATGGCTGGACGGTTTGGGTATGAAATAAGCAAGAAAACAACGTGAACAAGGGGCAAGATTGGAAATAACATAAAAGTTAATAGTTAAATAATGATGTAATTGAAAAATCTAGACATTTCTTCATATTTTCTCAGCCAAAATGCCATAGAAGGTCTGGAGAAAGCTGGTTTTTCATATTTTTACATCATGTGAGTTTAATTCTTACTTTTTCTTGATAATTTTTATATTTTTATGACTTTTACAATTACGTCCACTTATAGAATTCATTAGTTTTTGATTTTATGGGTGAAATTGGAAGTTACCCTGGATGGATAAGGGAATTTTATGATGAATTATTATGAAATTTAAGTTCTAATTTCATATTAAGGTGGTTTTATTAAGTGATTTTGATAGGAAATGATAGTTAGGACCTAATTGTAAAAAAGTTGTGAATTGAAGGTTTCTATTGAAATTAAGAATATAAAAGGTTTTGAAATAGTTTATAATGATAAAATAAAGTGTTAATTGAGAAAAATTAGTTCAATTGATGGGTGAATTGAGCAGGGACTAAATTGTGAAAACTGTAAATTTTGGGGTAAAAGTGTAATTTCAAAATTTGAACAGCATAAATTGTGAAGTGAAATAGAAATCAAATAAATGCTAATGAGTAGAAATATTTTATATTATAGATCAAGAATCCAAAGAAAAACGAGGAAAAGAAAAAGTTGCGGAATAGTCTCTAAATTTCAATATCTTCTACAAATTAGCCGGGTAAGTTCATATGGTTGAATTTAGATGTTTATTTGTGAATGATTGAAGTATATAATGTGTTATTATATATGAAATTTTTTGTGGGATTGTGTAAATTTTGTTAATGAAAGAATAAATGTGGAAATGCAAATTAGGAAAAACGCAGGATTGAGTACGTTCGTATCGTGACGTGTGATGAATTGACGGATAAGACCATGGTTGTTCCATGGCAAAGTGTGAAATGTAGGTATGGTATCATCTATACTGAGTTGTGAAATGTAGGTATGGTATTATCCATACTGAGTTGTGAAATCTAGGTATGGTATTATCAAATCCATACTGAGTTAAGAAATGTAGGTATGGCATTTCCCATACCGAGTTGAAAAATGTAGGTATGGTATTTCAATGAGGAAAACCATACTGAGTTGTGAATCGTGGCATTGAGCAATGACGTACTCAATTTCGTAAGCCGTTTCCTAATTTGATTATAAGAAATAAAAGAGAAGTGATCCAAATGAAAGAGATTGAGTAGTTGTTATTGTTGAGCTCAACTATGTGAATTATTATAACAATGGTTGTGAATCACAGGAAACTTTAGTAAATGTTTTGGTATTGTTTGGAAATATTATGTTTGGTAAGCATTACTTTTAAACCTATGAACTTACTAAGCTTCAATAAGCTTACTTGTGTGTGTTTGATATTTTTATGTAGATTGAATTGAAGTGAAGTTAGTAGATCAGATCAACACAACAAAGCACGCTATCCAGATCAATTCCGGTAGCTTTTGTTTTATGTTTGAAGATTTATATGGCATGTATAGAGTTTAAATGAAATGAAGTAAAGATGTCAACATTTTGTACTAAAACAGCTTTTTGGTCGAGAGCAGATAGTTTGAATTTGAAAATTCACCATAAATTATGAAAATCTAATTAGAGGTTGAATAAAATATGAAATTAAATCTTATTGAATCTAGTTTCACATAGAAGAAACGGTGTAAGCAAAAGACTTTCATATCGGAGATATTTGAATTTTTGGGAGACAAGGTCGAGTGATTTTGAACTCCCTGCTCGATTTGTAAAAATCATTACAAATTGTAAAAAATATTTAGGAGTCATACTATATATGTATGGATTCATTATTGAGTATATTTTAAGAGAAACAATCATCTTGGTTATTTGAATTCTGTACATGGAGAAATTTGGTTCGTAGTACACAGGGGTTAGAGTAGCCAAACCCTGAAACATGGGAGACTTCAACTAATAAACTGTACTAATTGGCCCAACCAAAAATTCTAGAAAACAATCAGTAAGTAGATATATGAGCCTAGATTTGGGGAAAATTTACGGATTTGGATTTCGAGTTTTTAACTCGAGATATGATTTTTTTATGTCTCATGCTTGCAGTTGGACAGCTTGTTTGAACAGTGTGATATAAATTGTTTGAATTTGTTTAAGTGCTCAAATAAGTTTAGTAATGCCTTGTGCTCGACTCCGGCGATGGTCTCGGGTAAAGGGGGCGTTACATTTATTGGTATCAGAGCTTTGGTTTAGTCGATTCTCGGAACGAATTTGATGTGTAAAGTGTTTAAAAATACATGCCATATAAATCTGTGATAGTGTGATGTGAATGATCCGATCTAATTACTAATTTTTGTTATAGATTATAAAGATGTCTGATAGACCCGATGGTGCTAGTCAGGAAGAGGAAGTTAATAGTAGAATACAGACTTCTGAGCAGGGAACAAGTGGTAATGTCCCGATTTCTTTGATGAGAGAGGAAGAACTTAAAAATATGATTTACGGATTAATGAATCAGTGGTATCATGAAACAATACAAGGAAGAAGTCAGGCATAACAACCTCCTCCTCCCCGTACTGTATACCAGTTACAACTCCGGTTGCTCCTCCTTTAACAGATGAATCTAGCAAAAGAACACCGATTGAAAAACTTAGAAAGTTTGGAGCTGAAGAATTTCGAGGGAGATCGGACGATAATCCGGTTAAAGCAGAGTATTGGTTAAAGAGTTTAGAGAGAGTTTTTCAACAGATGATGTGTTCTCCGGAGGACTATTTGAGGTGTGCAGTTTCACTATTGAAAGAAGAAGCGTATAATTGGTGGGAAACCATTGAGGCAGTGGTACTTGCAGATAAACTTACCTGGGAATTCTTCCAAAACGAATTTAAGAAGAAGTATGTGGGAAAGAGATATTTAGATAAGAAGAAGAGAGAATTTCTTAATCTTCGACAAGGGAATAAAATAGTGGCCGAATATGATAGAGAATTTGTATATCTCAGTAGATATGCTAGGGATGTTGTACCGACAGAGGAAGAAATGTGCATTAGATTTGAAGAAGGGCTTAATGATGAAATCAGAATGATGATTGGAGGTATAGAGATTCGAGAATTTGTGATTCTGTCTGATCGAGCTCAAAAGATGGAAGAAGTGTATAACAAAAAGATGCAAAGAGAAAGAAGAGGTAAAGAGGTAAACAAAAGAAGTTTCTTTAGACCAACTTCGACTCTTCCGGCCAAAAAGTTCAGAGATGATTCTAGTCGACCTGTTACAATCCCGGAACGATCGAATAAAAGTAAAACTACTCAACAAGATGTCGAAGTAACTAAGAAACCAGCAGCTAGTGTTAGTAGTGTGCAAAATATTCCGAGACTTAGATGTAAAAATTATGGTAGATTTCATATTGGTGAGTGTTGGGGAAGAGCCGGAGCTTGCTATAAATGTGGTGGAACTGATCATTTTATTCGGGACTGTCCTCAATTATTAAAAGAAGATAGAAAACAAGGGGAGAAGCAAGCAAATACTCCTCAAAAAGGTAAACGTTTGGGTCAAAGTAGTGTTGCTGGGACTGTTCATTTAGGAACGAGAGATACTGGAGCTCAATCAGAGACAAGAGTACCTGTACGTACATATGCTATCCGGGCAAGGGAAGAAGCTTCTGCTCCAGATGTGATAGCTAGTAATTTCTATCTTTTTGATGATTCTGTGTATGCTTTAATTGATCCTGGATCTACACATTCATATATTTGCACTGCATTAATGTCAGAAAAGAAAATGACTATTGAGTCCACTGACCTTGAATTGCAAGTCACTAATCCACTAGGGCAAAGTGTGTTGGTTAATTTAATATGTCGGAATTGTCCACTGAAAATACAAGGCTGTAAATTCTCTGCTGATTTAATGTTGTTACCTTTTCGAGAATTTGATGTTATTCTTGGAATGGATTGGTTGATTAAACACGATGTCATAGTGAATTGTAGAGAAAAACAGTTATATGCGAAATTTAGTAAATGTGAGTTTTGGCTTCATGAGGTTGGATTTCTGGGTCATATTATATCAGCTGAAGGAATTCGTGTGGATCCAAGTAAAGTTTCGGCAGTGGTGAATTGGAAAACATCAAAGAATATAACTGAAGTGCGAAGTTTTCTAGGATTAGAAGGATACTATCGCCATTTTGTAAAGAATTTTTCCATGATTGCTTCACCTATGACTCATTTATTACAGAAAAATGTTGAGTTTGTGTGGTCTGATGAAAGTCAGCAGAGCTTTGATCAGTTAAAGAAAATGTTAACAGAAGCTCCAGTCTTGACTCAACCAGAATCAAGTATACCGTATGTTGTGTACAGTGATGCATCTTTAAGTGGTTTGGGTTGTGTGTTAATGCAGTCGAGAAAGGTGGTGGCTTATGCTTCACGGTAATTAAAACCACATGAAAAGAATTACCCTACACATGATCTTGAGTTAGTTGCAATTGTTTTTGCTTTAAAAATTTGGAGACACTATTTATATGGTGAGAAGTGTTATATGTATACAGATCAAAAAAGTTTGAAATACTTAATGACTCAGAAGGAACTGAACTTAAGATAGAGACGGTGGTTAGAGTTGCTGAAAGACTATGATTTGGTTATTGACTATCATCCAGGGAAAGCTAATGTAGTTGCTGATGCACTAAGTCGAAAGTCATCTTTGTTTGCACTTTGGGCAATGAATGCTCATTTGGCTCTTAATGAAGAAGGTGCTGTATTAGTAGAATTGAAGGTAAAACCAATGTTTCTTCAACAAATTCAGAAGCTGCAGAATGAAGATCCAAAATTGGTGCTGAAACGGCAAATGGTTTGGGATAATTTAGATTCAGAGTTCAATATTGATGATGAAGGTATATTACGCTATCATAATAGGATTTGTGTTCCAAATAATTCTGATTTAAAGAATGATATTCTTTTTGAAGCACATAATAGTATGCATTCTATTCATCCAGGTAGTACAAAAATGTATGGTGATCTGAAAAAGACATATTGGTGGCCTGGTATGAAAAGAGAAATTTCAGAATTTATTGCAAAATGTTTGATTTGCCAGCAAGTTAAAGCAGAGCATCAAGTGCCAACGGGTTTATTACAACCCATTATGATTCCTGAATGGAAATGGGTGCATATTTCAATAGATTTTGTGTCAGGATTGCCTGTGACTCCAAGAAAGAAAGATTCGATATGGGTGATTGTTGATAGATTGAAAAAGTCAACATACTTTATTCCAGTCAGAACAGATTTTTCACTTAATAAGTTAGCAGAATTGTATGTGTCAGAGATTGTGAGACTACATGGAGTTCCAATATCTATCATTTCAGACCGGGATCCGAGGTTTACTTCAAGATTTTGGAATAAATTGCAAGAAGCTTTAGGCACCAGATTGAATTTTAGTACTGCATTTCATCCTCAAACAGATGGACAGTCAGAGCGAGTGATTCAAATTTTAGAAGATATGTTAAGATGTTGTATACTCGAGTTTGGTGATAGTTGGGAAAGGTATTTACCGTTGGCTGAGTTTGCTTACAACAATAGCTATCAGTCTAGTATAACAATGGCACCATTTGAGGCTCTTTATGGTAGAAAATGCAAGACTCCATTGTGTTGGTCTGAATTGAATGAATCAAAAATAGTTGGGGTTGATTTGATTCGAGAAACCGAAGAGAAAGTCCGGATTATTCGAGATAGTCTAAAAGTTGCTTAAGATCGTCAGAAGTCATATGCGGATTTAAAACGAAGAGACATAGAATATGCAGTGGGTGATCGAGTATTTTTAAAAGTTTCACCATGGAAAAGGGTGTTACGATTTGGTAAAAAGGGAAAATTAAGTCTGAGATTCATAGGGCCATATGAAATTGTGGAAAAGGTTGGTCCTGTGGCTTATCGTTTGGCTTTACCTTCGGAACTTGAGAAGATTCACAATGTGTTTCATGTGTCTATGCTAAGGCGGTATAGGTCAGATCCTTCACACGTAATTCCCCATACTGAAATTGAGCTTCAACTAGATATGACTCATTCAGAAGAACCAGTGAAGATTTTGGCTCGTGAAGTTAAAGAATTGCGGAACAAAAGAGTACCATTGGTTAAAGAATTATGGCATCGACATGGTATGGAGGAGGCAACCTAGGAAACAGAGGAGTCAATGAGATCACAGTATCCAAATCTATTTTCAGGTAACAAATTTCGAGGACGAAATTTTTAAAAGGGGGGGAGAGTTGTAACGGCCTAATTTTCAGTGGTGTCGGAAATGGTGATTTGAGATCACTAAATTCGAAAAATAAGATTGAACAAGATAGTAATTTAATATTTATGAGTCAAGTAAGAATTTAGAAGAATTTGTGAAATGGTAAAATTGAATTAAAAGAATTTATTAGGTCAAAAACGAGGTATCGAGACCTCAAAATTGAAAATCAAGCTATAAATATTTTTATAAATATTTATGGAGTGTCATTGAGTTAGTATTAAAGTTTTGTTAGAAAATTTTAACGTTTGGATAGCTAATTAATTAAAAAGGACTAAATTGAAAATAGCGCAAAATGTGTTAAATTGTGAGTAAATAACTTAAGTATTTAAAAAGATGGATTTAAAGAGCAATTAGACCCAAAGGTTAATGGCTGGACGGTTTGGGTATGAAATAAGCAAGAAAACAATGTGAACAAGGGGCAAAATTGGAAATATCATAAAAGTTAATAGTTAAATAATGATGTAATTGAAAAATCTAGACATTTCTTCATATTTTCTCAGCCAAACCACCATAGAAGGTCTGGAGAAAGCTGGTTTTTCATATTTTTACATCATGTGAGTTTAATTCTTACTTTTTCTTGATAATTTTTATATTTTTATGACTTTTACAATTAGGTCCACTTATAGAATTCATTAATTTTTGATTTTATGGGTGAAATTGGAAGTTACCCTGGATGGATAAGGGAATTTTATGATGAATTATTATGAAATTTAAGTTCTAATTTCATATTAAGGTGGTTTTATTAAGTGATTTTGATAGGAAATGATATTTAGGACCTAATTGTGAAAAAAGTTGTGAATTGAAGGTTGCTGTTGAAATTCAGAATATAAAAGGTTTTGAAATAGTTTATAATGATAAAATAAAGTGTTAATTGAGAAAATTAGTTCAATTGATGGGTGAATTGAGCAGGACTAAATTGTGAAATCAGTAAATTTTGGGGTAAAAGTGTAATTTCAAAATTTGAACAGCATAAATTGTGAAGTGAAATAGAAATCAAATAAATGCTAATGAGTAGAAATATTTTATATTATAGATCAAGAATCCAAAGAAGAACGAGGAAAAGAAAAAGTTGCGGAATAGTCTCTAAATTTCAATATCTTCTACAAATTAGCCGGGTAAGTTCATATGGTTGAATTTAGATGTTTATTTGTGAATGATTGAAGTATATAATGTGTTATTATATATGAAATTTTTTGTGGGATTGTGTAAATTTTGTTAATGAAAGAATAAATGTGGAAATGCAAATTAGGAAAAACGCAGGATTGAGTACGTTCATATCGTGATGTGTGATGAATTGACGGATAAGACCATGGTTGTTCCATGGCAAAGTGTGAAATGTAGGTATGGTATCATCCATACTGAGTTATGAAATGTAGGCATGGTATTATCCATACTGAGCTGTGAAATAATGTAGGTATGGTATTATCAAATCCATACTGAGTTAAGAAATGTAGGTATGGCATTTCCCATACTGAGTTGAAAAATGTAGGTATGGTATTTCAATGAGGAAAACCATACTGAGTTGTGAATCGTGGCATTGAGCAACGACGTACTCAATTTCGTAAGCCGTTCCCTAATTTGATTATAAGAAATAAAAGAAAAGTGATCCAAATGAAAGAGATTGAGTAATTGTTATTGTTGAGCTCAACTATGTGAATTATTATAACAATGGTTGTGAATCGCAGGAAACTTTAGTAAATGTTTTGGTATTGTTTGGAAATATTATGTTTGGTAAGCATTACTTTTAAACCTATGAACTTACTAAGCTTCAATAAGCTTACTTGTGTGTGTTTGATATTTTTATGTAGATTGAATTAAAGTGAAGTTAGTAGATCGGATCAACACAACAAAGCACGCTATCCAGATCAATTCCGGTAGCTTTTGTTTTATGTTTGAAGATTTATATGGCATGTATAGAGTTTAAATGAAATGAAGTAAAGATGTCAACATTTTGTACTAAAACAGTTTTTGGTCAGTAGCAGTAGTTTGAATTTGAAAATTCACCATAAATTATGAAAATATAATTAGAGGTTGAATAAAATATGAAATTAAATCTTATTGAATCTAGTTTCACATAGAAGAAACAGTGTAAGCAAAAGACTTTCATATCAGGAGATATTTGAATTTTTGTGAGACAAGGTCAGAGTGATTTTGAACTCCCCTGTTCTGATTTGTAAAAAATCATTACAAATTGTACAAAAATATTTAGGAGTCATACTATATATGTATGGATTCATTATTGAGTCTATTTTTAAGAGAAACAATCGTCTTGGTTATTTGAATTCTGTACATGGAGAAATTTGGTTCGTAGTACACAAGGGTTAGAGTAGCCAAACCCTGAAACAGGGGAGACTTCAACTAATAAACTGTACTAATTGGCCCAACCAAAAATTCTAGAAAAAAATTAGTAAGTATATATATGAGCCTAGATCTGGGGAAAATTTACGGATTTGGATTTCGAGTTTTGTAACTCGAGATATGATTTTTTTTGCGTCTGTAACGCAGTTGGACAGCTTGTCTGGAAAGTGTGATATAAATTGTTTGAATTTGTTTAAGTGCTCAAATAAGTTTAGTAATGCCTCGTGCTCGACTCCGGCGATGGTCTCGGATAAAGGGGGCGTTACAATTAATTTTTAAATTTATTTGTTGAATTTATATATTTATATATATTACAAAGTTATAGAATTCTCATACTTGTTTAGTTACTTGAGAAGTTATCAAATAAAAATGAATTTGAATTCCTAAATTGAAATTGAATCTAAAACCCTAAACCCTAAATTAAAACCTAAGTCGAAATCCCAAATTGAAAGCTTTCAACGGATTTAGGTAACTAAATTTAAGGCTTTCAAAAACCTTCTATTGTTGCTCATTCTAGTCGAAGTGAGATGATTTCTATTGTATGAAATGTGATCTTTCCATTGGTATGTATTTCAAGCCAAGTTGACTTTTACTTTAAAAGAATCAAACTCCCAAAGTAGTTTAATTGAAACAGAAAACTTTGAAATTCTAAGCAAGTTGTGACTATTTTCAATGTTTTGAGCCCAAAATCTTACGACTTTTGGTAACTATTTTTTATAAAAAAAAAAATATTGCTTTAGAATCACATTGAAAATCTAAATTAATATTCTAAAACCCACCAAAATTTTGAAAGAGTAGAGTTTTGATTGCTTAAAATGAGCCCAAAATCCACATTTGTTTAGTTACTCAAGAGATTATCACACATTCGAAATGCTATGGAATCGAAGCCCTAGACCAAAGCCAAAACCAAAACCGTAAACTGAAACTAAAATCATAAATCTAAACCTTAATCGAAGCTAGAACCTGAAAACAAAACCTCAAACTAAAACCCAAGTTGAAACCGCAAATTAAGACTTTCAACATATTGCATTCTAAAACCTTCTATTGTTGCTTATTCTTCTCAAACATTAGGTGATTTCTATTGCATGAAATATTATCTTTCCATTGGTAGGTTTTTCTAGCCAAATAGAATTATGTCTTGAAAGGACCAAGCTCTCAAAGTAGCCAACTTGAAACAGAAAACTTTGAAATTTTGGACAAGTTGTGAGGATTTTCAATGATTTGAACCCCCAAATCTTAGGCTTTTGGTTAATCTTTTTGATTAAACAAAATTTCATATTTCAGAATTAAATTTGAACCTTAAATTAATATTCTTAAAACAGTCAAAATTTTGAAAGAGTATACAGTTTTGATTTCTTAAAATGAGCCAAAAAGTTATGGAAAATCTCAAATATAAAGTAAAAAATCAATTTTATTTCATTTTAATAGTATTGTTTGCCAAATTATGTTTTATTAAGGTAAAAAACATATTAAATTAATTATGAAATTTTTTTGTTGAATTTTTATATTTATATATATATACTATAAAATTGTAGAATTTTCACATTTGTTTAATTATTGGGAGATTACCGTTCAACCAAAATGCCATGGGATCAAAACCCTAGGATGAAGCCAAAATGAACCCCAAACTTAAACTAAAACAATAACCTTAAAACAAAAGCAAATCTAAACCCAAACCTAAAACCTAAGTCGAAACCTAAAACTTATAGCTTTTAAAACCACCAAAATTTTGAAAGAGCATTTAGTTTTGATTGCTTAAAATGAGCCAAAAAGTAATGGAAATTTTAAAATATAGAGTACAATTTTTTTGAATTTATTTCATTTTAATATTATTGTTGGCCAAATTATGTTTTATTAAGGCAAACAACATATTAAATTAATTGTGAAATTTTATTTTGAATTTTTATTTTTATACATATTACAAAATTGTAGAAGTTTTATAGTTGTTTAGTTACTCAAGAGATTACCACCCAATAGAAAGGAATCGAAACCCTAAAACGAAGCCAAAACATAAATCTCACACTGCAACTAAAATCATAACCCTAAATAAAAAGTAAATCTAAAAATCTAAACCAAAACCCTATATTGAAACCTAAGTCGAAATCCCAAATTTACGACTTTCAACAAATTTAGGTAACTAAATTTAAGGCTTTCTAAAGCCTTATATTGTTTCTCATTTTGACTCGTGAGATGATTTCTATTGTATGAAATGCAATTTTTTCATTTGTATGTTTTCCAAGCCAAATTGTATTATGTGTTAAAAGAACTAAACTCCTAAAGTCGCCTACTTGAAACAAAACATTTTGAAATTCTTGGTAAGTTGTGACAATTTTCAATGTTTTGGGCCTCAAAATATTAGGCTTTAAATTTCTCATTTTGATAAAAAATTAACTTGTTTTAGAATTACATTTAAACATTAAATTAATATTCTTTAAACAGCTAAAATTTTGAAAGAGCATTGAGCTAAAAATTCATGGAAGTTCTAAAATATAGAGTAAATTTTTTTAATTTTACTTTATTTTAATATTATTGTTGGATAAATTATGTTTTATTAAGGTAAATAACATATCAAATTAATCTTGAATTTTTATTTTATTTTATATTTATATATTACAAAATTATAAAATTTTGACAATTATTTAATTACTCAAAAGATTACCGCACAACCGAAATATCATAAAATTGAGTATTAAAATATGCTGAGAGAATTTGACATTAAATAAAACAATTAATATTATATTAAGAATATGATAACTTTTTAAAATGGATTACTACAGATGATTTATTAAAAACTGAGCAACACCCATCTCGATTAGGAGAGACACCCAACATCAATAATAAAGTCTTCTCTCTTATCTGACCTCCCCGCCAACATCCCCCCATTCCCCACCTTTCCTTTCTCTGTAAGTAACCAAATATCTTCTCAATTTACCTTTGGATTTGTTTGTAAAGGTAAGGCCGTCTCTGTCTGCTAGCAATTTACATTCTGTGTTGCCTGCCTTTCTTTTTCTTTCCAAAGTCTCTGTTACCATTTTCATCTCTTTTATGGAAAAATTTTAAGGACATTGTTGGATATTTCCTTTTAATTTCCATTTTCTCATCCATTTCTTATGCTCTTGCTAAACCGTTGTTCAATTTACTTGGTTGAGTTACTAGTATGATGTTCTTATATATACCTTATGGTAATTATTTGTTTTGAACAGGACTTTGCAACTGTTGTTTTCTAACAGATAGGTTTGCACATGTCTTTGATTCAATTTCGTCTTTCTCTGTCTTTCTCTACCAGCAGTATGGCGGATTTGCGCTCCTTTTCAACTAAAGAATTTTATTGGCTCGCATCATGCTTTTGGGGCATCATCACCTGCAAACTAGTAAGTAGTCCAATATGCTTTTGCTTTTATCAACGACATTTTTGGTGGATTGGAATTTTTTTCAGCTCTTTCTTCTTCGTAGATTTCGATCAAATTCAATGGCTTTTATTAATCTTCTTTTTCATTTCCATCTTTTATAAATTCAATACACTCTAATCTTGGCACTCGGTAAACCATCCTCAGCCTTATCTAGTTCGTGTTACTTAAAATTTGTTCCTAAATCTTGTTGATAGATTTGCTCCATTGGTAGCTTTTTTTTTTTTTTTTTTTCTGGGAATGGTAATAATTATGGTTGTATAAAATTGCTTAGAATCATATTCGGCCAGTTTCTGCCATTTATTTTTATCAAGAATTTAGGAATAGGCTTTGAAATTGGCAATTAAGAAAAAGAGAATGGCTGTGAATAGTACCTTAAAGCAGAGAGGAAGAATAGGTTGGTTGAGAAAAAAATGGTTTGGCACCAACAATGATGCAACTAAATTGTACTGACGCTCATAAAAGACCTGCCTTCCCGAGATTCTATCCTCAAATGAAGCATAAAAGGGTTTGGGAAACTTAGGATAAGACAGCTCCACACTGACGACTAAAAGACCCTGGTAGTGGTTCCACTTTTGGACCTGTATCTTTGAATTTTGGGTCAAAGTTATCCATATCTACATTTGCTGTCCATGCCCAAGTTGGAGTAGTTTATTAGGTTTGTTCTAAGTTGCCAAAGTTTGTGGACCATTTAGGGAAATTAGCGAAACCAACTGAAGATTAGATTTAAACCACTTTATCTTAGGTTGATCTATTTAGAACTGCCTATAACTGCAGTATTAGGTTTGTCATCAGTACAACAGAATTCACATTTCACTTTTAGAATACAGAATGTACATATTTATCTAATTTCTGATACTCATATTCAGATATTCTTACAGTGGGAGTATTTAAAATTTCCAAACAAAAGAATCATGCATTGGAAACATAATGCAATTCTATCATTAAATATCATAAGTTGGCTTTAGCTTTAGAAGTAAATTGAGTAGCTGCATAAGAATTTCCTTTTTATATAGTAATGGTAATTTCACTTCTCTTTTTGGGTCTGTGTTGAAATGTTTACGAGATTAACGCAACCTATTGAGTTATATGTCTTTTTAAACTATGTTACCTAGACTCTTCATATTTTTTTTCTAAAATATGATGATCTAAATATATGGAAAAACTTTAAAAGGATTAGTATACCCATGTTGGACGCATCCTTATATTGTATCTGACACTGACCCTCGATTCTAAGTAACAGCCTTTTAATGTTTTGAGATAGTCTCTCTCCCTCTATTTAAGTTCTAAATATGATTGATATTATTCTTGCAGGTCTATGATATAAAAGGTTTTATCAGCCCTTTTTGTTTCAAAGGATATGAAAACTAAGTGATAAAGAAAAAGTGGAATGGAACAATCGGTGCACTTTTGTCCTATGCTCTTTTCTTCTTTTCCTTTTTCTTATATAAAAAATTGTTCAAAGTATAACTTTCTTTCCTAAATTTATCTTGTACAGGGGATTTTCAACTTTCCATGCTTTAATTGCAGCATGGGCTTCTCTTTACCTCCTGCTATTCTCATATCTTTTTGACGAGGATTCCAGTAATTACTTGATTGTTAATTGAAGCTCTATTATATCGAACATGATCTTAGGGGTAAGCTACGATTTTATCAATATGTGAACTGATTGTCTGGGTTTATTCTTTTCCTTTGATTAACATAGCCATGGGAGTTCAAATTAGTTTATAAGATGCACTAATATTTGGACTACCAATTTCTATAATTTAATGGTATGTGGTTTGCAAAATATGTTCAATGCTGCTTTACAATTTGCTAAACTTTGATCATGATGACTTTCTTTTCCTTGCCTGTAACATGCTTGGTTTTATTTGTTGATGGTTAACTTGAAACATATTTTTTATTATTTTTTTCCTAATCATTCTCTTGTACGGTTCTCTATTGGTTATTTTCTATTAGACTTGGCAATGGTGTATTGGCATTTCCCAGCTTTAGGAGGTCTGGAGTATGTAAGTAGAGAATCATGCCTGATGTTATTTATATTACTGCTATGAATTGGTCCCGTTCCCAAAGCAATTTGATTCAAAGCATTTGCTTAACCAATAATTGTGTTTCTTCAAATAAGCTTTTGGCATTTTGCTGCTCTATCCTTGAAATATTGGACCAACTAACATGTCCATTTTGAAATTGAATGCTTAGGATTTGTTTGGCGTAGATCTTTTATAAGAAACCGTTGTTCAAGTAGATCTCTTCTAGTGCTGTAAAAGATAAAATACTTAATGTAAACTATATAATAATATACATTTTTCTAATAAATAAAAAATATTTAAAAAAACCCTAAACTTTATTAAACTGAGGGTTTTGTTGATACTATATAAGAATGTGGCAAGAAGGTCGGAGGCAGTTCAGTTAATGGGCCGAGAGTTGTAAGTGGTAGTAGATAGATTGGTCCCCTTTTGTTATAAGGTTTGAGGGGAGTATTTAAAGGGAACACTTATAAGCCATGTGTCCTTGTTTTAGTGGTGGGCTTGTTATTCAAAGTGGGTGCCGTATTAGGGTGGCTATGTGATTTGATGTGACAAGGATAAAGAGTAGTGACAACAGAGTGGTTTAGCTTGGCATGACGTGGCCTTGGGCAGAGGGTGGTGATTGGCGGGGTTATTCTGTTTGGTGGGTTTGTCCCAATTGGTAAGGCCTGGTGAAGGTATGTTAAGTGAGCATATGTGTAACAATTGCCCTCAGTTGAAGGGAAGGTTGTAAAGTAACCTTACCTGAGACAAAAAGTATTAGTGAAGTCTCTTTGTTCTGGGCAAGTTCTGTCTAGAAATTTTTTTGCCTATTTTGTTTCGTAAAATTGGAGGAATTTTTTGCGAAGTTTGTGATTTTATTGTTCTTGTGAAATTCACACAAGGCCTTGAAGGCAAGGTGTAAACATTCAAAGTATGTATGCTTGAAGCCTTGGAGGCAAAGTATAAAAGTGCAAGGTGTTCTTAGAAACGCTATTTACCTTAAAAGGTTAAATGTGCCTGAAGAGGCTTTGTTTTTGAAAAATTTAGTTGTTTGAGAAGTTGAAGTATGCCTCCTTGAAGGCTATGTTTAAGAAGATGCAGTATGCCTTGAAGGCTAAGTGTTATAGAAGACGAAGCATGCCTTGAAGGCTAAGTATTTGAGAAGATGAAGTTTGCCTTAAAGGCTAAGTGTTGAAGAAGACAAAGTATGCCTTGAAGGCTGTGTCTAAGAATAGCAAGTATGTCTCGTAGGTTAAGTGTTTGAGAAGTAGAAGCATGCATTAAAAGCTAAGTTCCTGGAAATATTTGCTTGAACGTTGCACAATAATTTTCCCTGAAAAACTTGTAATTACTTATATAATTGTACCTTCATTGAGGTATGCCTGAAAAGGTTGAAAGGTACTCGCCAATGGAGTATGCTCATGATATTTATCCATGCAAAGCTTGAGGAATGTAAGTAATTATTTATAATATGCATAAGTTATACAATGCTTATCCTTTAGCTAGGTATGCATGGAAGTGAGCTTGACATACGTGGCGAGTACCTTTCAACCTAACTGTGCTGTTAGAGATTATATTTATATTAAATATACACAAATTTATATTTATCACTGCCCTGCTTCAGACCTAACTGTGCGGTTTACACAAATTATATTAAGTATAATTTTTATATAAAATTTTCACCCTATGCAGAAAGGCAAGAAACTAGGGTTAGTGATTATATTTATTGATGAATGATGAAATAAAGAAGAGCTGATTGTTTGTTTTGAGTTCTCACTTAACCCGTTTGCCTCCGGCATCTTCCCTTATGGCTTTGGAGAAAGAAGCTGTCCTTGCTGCTGCTCCCTCTGATTCTCCTACCATGTCAGCGACTTGGAACTTGGTCTGGCTTTTAACAATTCAAAAGGCACTACTTTTGACCTTTTCCGTTTTTATCTTAAAATGGATAGAAATGCAAACACCCCCTGCCCTTGTAAGTTGGAGAATATAAGTCGTCCTTGTGCATTTTGACAAGTAGCCCGTTATTGGCCTAAAGTAATGCATGGAGACTTGTGGGGTAGCACATTCTAAGTTAGAATGAGAGAGTAAGGGTTGATCAAAACGTTGGATTGGATTTGGTTGATCTCCAAATATGGATCAAAACATTCTATGTGCTGTTTTCTTTCTTATGAAGAACACAGTATATTTGCCCTTTTTGATCTTACAGTGAGAGTTTTCTTTCGAAGTTTCATATTTGAATTGTATTACTGGTTTATTTTTCAAAAAATCTAAAGTATGCATCTTTTGCTTTGGTATTGTTAATTATGTAGCAAAAGAAGGTTTATCTTTTGATGACGTCGGCCATTCATATCGACCCAAGGTATCCCTCTACAATCTCATGGTTTTGTTTGGAATAACATTGAAGTGTATTGTTTTATTTGATTGTTGTTTCCTGTCTACATGGCTGTTAATGTTTTATTTGGCAAATTCCGTATAAATTTTGCTTCATGCATCTGTAAGTGAAATGTGTATATATATTCTTTTGATATATTTGCATGCATCCGTAAGTGAAATTTGCATGTATATATATCTTTCTATCTGTTATAAATTTTGCATCATGCATCTGTAAGTGAAATGTGTGTATATATATATATATATTCTTTTGATATATTTGCATGCATCCGTAAGTGAAATTTGCATCTATATATATTCTTTTGATATACTCTTTCTATCTATTTGTGTATATATATTTTTCTATCTGTATGTGTGTGCATATACTTTTTTATATAATTCTTTCTATCTTCCATATAAATTTAGCTGCATGCATCTGTGAAATGTGTGCACATATATTCTTTTGATTCAGGGGTTCAAATTTTAATTTTAGTTGAAAAGTTAATTGTGTATTTATATATAGTATAGATTTAATAATATAGTATATGAACACACATTTAATTAATAATTAAAATATTATCTTTTACAAAGAAAATTATATTAGTTATGAAAAATATTTGATTAACTAAATTTAAGAGCGCTTTTATAAGCTTTTTACCCTTAAGTCCTAAAATGGAGGTTAATATTTTAGATCCTTTTGATATATATTTCCCCACTTTCCCCAATTTGAATTATGAGACTAAGAAAAGTTCTAACTTAATTTGGCCTTGTTTGACTAAAAATGAGAAGAAGTTGTTTTAAAAAAGAAAAGGGATAATAAATGAAACCTAACGGTAAAAAGCATTTTTTTTTTGTAACTTCTGCATGGAAGAAGACTTTTTGAGGTTTTAATTTTCGGCTTGGGGTTTGTGAGTTTTTGGGCTTCTCGGCTTCGGGTTTAGGGTTTTGGCCATGGGATTTGTAGTCAGGCTGCCCGTTTTTCTTTGCTGTTTTTTCACATCGCGTTCTTTCCCATCAATCTATCTTCTCGAAAGGTAACTCTATTTTGCTCTTTTCAAAATTTCTACTTTATTGTTTTTATTTTCCAAAAAGAATTATTCTGCTGACTATTTTTCCAAAAAATTTTCTATATTTCTTTATGCATTTCTCTCAGGTTTTTCTTCCCCGTAATTCTCTCCTTTTTTTTTTCTAATATTTTGTTATGGAATGGTTTTCCTATTTTCGTTATTTCTGTTAATTCTCTTGTGTTGTACGCTGTCTTTTATCTCGTTTCTATTCTAGTGATATGGTGCGTTTTTTTTTAACAAAGCCGTGAGAGGCTTAGCAAGTAAACCATAGCCTTGAATAAATCGTCGGTAATATCCAGACAACCCAAGAAACCCTCGTAACTCCTTGACTGACGTGGGAGGAGACTAGTCTAAGACACTCGCCACCTTAGTTCGATCCATACTAACAACCTCTTGAGATATAATATGTCCTAAATATTCAACTTGAGTAGCCCCAAAATTACATTTGGACCTCTTAGCATAAAGTTGATTGGACCTCAAGACTTGGAACACTTCTCATAGATGCAGCAAATGATCAGTCCACTGTTGAGGATACACAAGTATGTCATCAAAGAAAACCGATCTCCTCAGAAAGGGTCGAAATACTGAATTCATTAGGGATTGAAAGCTGGATGGCGCATTGGTCAAGCCAAATGGCATGACCAAGAATTCATAATGGCCAGCATGAGTTTTTGGAAAAGAAATTTGCTTGCCTCTATTCATCTAATAATTCTTCAATAATTGGGATCGGAAACCGATCTTTAATGGTCAGCTGGTTAAGTTGCTTATAGTCAACACAGAGCCTCCAACTACCATCCTTCTTTTTGACCATCACCATAGAAGAGGCAAATGGACTATTACTGTCCCTAATAATTCCTGCTTGCAGCATTTCTTATATCAGCTTCTCTATTTCTATTTTCTGAACTGCTGGATATTGATAAGGTCGTACTTTAACAACTTTAGACTCATCTATCAGGGGAATCTTATGATCTTGCAATCTAGGAGGAGGTAGACTCGTTGGAACCTGGAATATATCGATGAATTCATCTAACAGACCTTGTAATTCAGGTGGTAGTTGAGATGGCTGTATTGTAAGGGCAGTCTGATCAGAAGAAGCTAATAGCATAGGACTTGGTCCATTACCCACCAAACTCAAACATTTGGAAAGTTAATTGCTGGAAACAAGTTGAAGTGAACCTAGTAATGTACCCTGTAGATTGTAGTCCTGTCCCATGTGAGTGAACTTCATGGTCAAATTTGAAAAATTCCATATAATCGGCCTAAGAGATAGCAGCCAATGAATTTCAAGAACCAAATCGAATCCCTTTACTGATAAGATCAAGAAATCAGTGGTGAATTTGTTCCCTTGAGCTTCCCATGAAACTGCTCGGCATATACCCTGAGTAGATAACCGTACACCATTTGCTACCATCACTCGCAATGTGCTTCCTAATTCTACGACCAAGTTCAACCTTTTAGCCACATTGAGATCGATAAAATTATGTGTACTACCTGAGTCTACCAATGCAACCACTTTAGTGTTACCAATAACTGTTGGAAACCTCATAGTGTTATGGTCTTGCAACCCCTGAAGAGCATGTAAAGACAACACAGGACTCTCTGGAATAGGGTCAACTAAGTCCAATTGATCGGAAAGATCTGGAAATTCTTCAAAGGAGGAACGTTTCATATCAAAACTGTAGGAATATTTTGTAGATATATTTTTTTAAAATCCCTTATTTTAAGGGATCATATCTCCTATTTAGTATCTTTCCTAACTTAGAGTTTCCTAAAGTAGTGTCATAGGTTGTGTATAAAAACTCTGATTTATGTTCTATTTAGTATCAAATACTCTGATTTTTACATGGTATCAGCTTAGGTTACGATTTCTTTTTTCAACCTAGACCATGTCCGAAACTCCTTCTCCTACGTCGGAGATTACTTCAAATCCGAAAATTTTTCTGGTTCGATGCTCCATCGATTAAATGCGTTCGACTATCACCGCCATCGATTGAATGGCAACAATTTTCTTGAATGGTCCCAATCGGTTAAGATTTTCTCTTGGGCGAGAAAGATTGGACTACGTTCTTGGTGAAATCAAGAAGCTGCTTTGTGATGATGCTGGTTTTGCTAAATGGATGCGTGACAATGGTCGTTATGACTTGGCTCCTTAATTCCATGACCCCAGTATAAGCGAAACTTTCTTCTTTACACCACACCGCTGAAATTTGGAGTGCGATCATGAAACCTACTCTAGCACGGATAACATTGCTGAATTATATCATGTTGAAGATCAAGCGACCACCCTTAAACAAGGAACCATGCATTACTCTCTACTACAATACCCTTACGCTCTTTGGCAACAATTAGATTTGTATGCACATTATGATTGGGTAGATCTAAGCGATGTTGCTCTTTATCAGCAAATTGTTAGTCAACGAAGACTTTTTCAATTTCTCCAAGGCTTAAATAAGGACCTGGACGAGGTTCGCGGCAGGGTCCTGGCTATTTCTCCTCTTCCCTCCTTTCGAGAGGCTTTCTCTATGGTTAAGAAAGAAGAAAGCCGAAGGTGTGTGATGCTGTCTGATGAACTATATTCCACTTCGAAGATCGCCTTCTTCGACCCATCAATCATCTCCCTCTTCCAAACGGGGGAGACCTTGGTGTGATCATTGCAAAAAGCCCGGCCACTCTAAGGAGAAGTGTTGGAAGCTTCATGGTAAGCCTCAGGATTGGAAGTCCAAGCACTCTCGAGATAATAAATCAAGCTTTGTCGTTGCCACTTCATCACTAGTTTCACTAAAGAACAGTTCTTGAACTTCAAAAACTATTTGGAAAGTTTCAAGGGTCTTGTGAGGTAATCTGGTCATAAAAGATCCGAAGGTAACCTTTCTTCTCTGCATTTTCTCCTCCCGTTGACTCCTAATTGGATCCTCGATTCGGTGCTACGGATCATATGATCGGTAACAAAGCATTGTTTCACAATTTTTCCATACCTTTGGTAAAGTCATCAAAGCGGTGATGGTACCTTGTGCAAAATAGAGGACATGGCAATCGTTATTCTCAATGAACAGATTGCACTTAAAATGTTCTCTTTGTACCAAATCTGGCGTGCAATCTCATCTCTGTTAGTAAATTGTCCACAGACTTGCCTTTGCTCTGTAATTTTTAATGATCGTGATTGTACTTTGCGAGCCTTGAACTCAAGAAGATGATTGGTAAGGCCGACTTGCATAATGGTCTCTACATCCTCCCTACCTCTCCTAAAATCGAGATCTCCAAGTCATTTACCGCTTTAGGAAAAGTTGATACTGTTATGTTATGGCACTTTCGTTTAGGCCATCCTAGTTTCCAATACCTTGCAAAATTGTTTCTTGCTCTATTTATTAATAAAAGGCCTAATTCTTTTTCTTGCAAAGTTTGCTCTCTTGCCAAACATACTAAATCATCTTATTTTCCTTCTACATACAAGCCTTCTCGGGTGAAGAATGCTGATAATTGTAAGTGGTTTATCACTTTTATTGATGATCACAGTAGGATAACTTGGACTTATTTGCTGAAAGATAAATCTGAAACTGCTAGTGTTTTTGTGCAATTTTATAACATGGTTCTCACTCAATTTGGATCTAAAATCCAGCTATTTAAATCTGATAATGGCAGTGAATTTTTTGCTAGGTCTTTAGGTGATTTTTTTAAGGAAAATGGCATAGTTCAGATTAGTTCTTGTGTTGGAACCCCACAGCAAAACGGCATTGCCGAAAGGAAAAATAGGCACCTTCTTGAAGTTACTCGTTCTCTTCTATTTACCACTAATGTTCCTAAATATTTGTGGGGGGAAGCGTTATTAACTGTCACATATTTAATCAACCGGATGCCTAGTAAGGTTTTAAAATTTCAAACGCCTCAATCTATATTTTTGCAGCACTTTCCTCATTTTAAGCCTATCTCCTCCATTCTGCCATTTAAAATTTTTGGCTGCACTGTTTTTATCCAAAATATTGCTCCTAATAAGTCCAAGTTAGATCCCAAGTCTTTAAAATGTGTATTGGTTGGGTATTCTTCACTTAAGAAGGGTTATAAATGCTATCATCCTCCTTCTAAACGATTTTTCACCACTATGGATATAACATTTTATGAGCAGGATTCTTATTTCACTCAGGCTGAAAATCAGGGGGAAACATGGAGTGATTTTCAGCCACAACAAGTATCTCCTCCTCCTAATCTTCATTCTCAACCTTCAGAATTGCCATCTTGTTCGCCATTACCTGCAGATCTGTCACTTGTGAATGCTCCCATTGATTCTCCTGTAGTACCTATGACTAATTCACCTACACTCACTTTAAACACTCTTCCTGAAAATACACCTACTCCAATTGATAGTCTTCAAAAAACACCACCACCCAAACAACTTCGTGTCTACACAAGAAAAAGAAGACATATCCACGAGACTGTTTTGCAATCTGATTCTTGCCGAGAATTGGATTTGGGTCCACTACCAAAATAGAAGAAGAAATCAAGAAGTCCACTACTCTAGATGACTTTCCTATTGCTATTAGAAAAGGGGTTAAACAAAGGCACCAAGCATCCTATTGAAAAATTCTATGGTTATAATTCATTGATGCCGTCTTTTCAAGCATTTACAACAACTTTGGATAAAGAACGGTTCCCACAAGCATAGTGAAGCTCTAAAGGATCCAAAATGGAGAAGGGTCATTGAAGAGGAAATTTGTGCACTAGAGAAAATGCTACTTGGACCATTACTGGACCTTCCTCAAGGAAAAAAGGTCATCGGTGTAAATGGATCTTTGCTGTAAAGTATAACTCCAATGGCAGTATCCAACGATACAAAGCTAGACTAGTGGCTAGAGGTTTCACGCAAACATATGGGATAGACTTCACAGAAACTTTTGCACCTGTGGCAAAGCTTAACACTATTCGAGTACTCTTAAGTTTGGCTGTAAATTGCGATTGAAAATTACACCAACTTGATGTAAAAAACGCATTTCTTAATGGCAAGCTTGAGGAAGAAGTCTATATGCAATTGCCACCTGGCTCAAAGTCTATTGAAGGTAGCAACAAGGTTTGCAAGCTCAACAAGTCTCTATACGGGTTAAAACAATCACCCAAAGCTTGGTTCGAGAGGTTCACTAAAGTCATTCTTCAAAATGGCTACAAGCAGTCCCTTGCCGATCATACGCTTTTCATCAAGGTAACTTCTACAAATAAGAAAGCTATCCTAATTGTGTATGTGGATGACATCATTCTTACTGGAGATGATGAGGAAGAGATTAACAATTTGAAGAAGTTGTTAAACAGGGAATTCGAAACCAAGGACTTGGGAAAGCTAAGGTATTTCCTAGGAATGGAGGTGGCAAGATCAAAAGAAGGACTTGTGATCAACCGGAGAAAGTATGTACTTGATTTACTCAAAAAAGCTGGTTTTCTTGGTCGTAAGCGGTGATACACCAATGGAGGCAAACTTGAGATTCAATAAAGAAGATGAGTCCTTAGTAGACAGAGAGAAATTTCAAAGGTTAGTTGGGAAACTAATCTACTTATCCTTGACAAGGCCGGATATAGCTTTTCCGTAAATGTGATAAGTCAACACATAACTAATCCTCTTGAAGAGCATATGGCAGCAGACAAATAGAATTCTCAAGTACTTGAAGAAAACTCCGGACACGGCTTAATGTTTAAGAAGACACAAGATGAAGCTGTTAAGATTTTTACAGACTCTAGTTGGGTTGGAGATCTCACCGAAAGAAGATCCACTAGTGGGTCTTGCACTTTTGTTTGGGGTAACCTTACAACTTGGAGAAGTAAGAAACAATCTGTTGTTTCAAGAAGTAGTGCTGAAGTTGAATTTAGAGAACTAGCTTTGGGGATATGCGAAGGAATTTGGCTACTTAAATTACTAAAAAAACTTGGCACAAATCAGGAGGATCACTTTGAAGTTTTGTCTGATAATCAATCTACCATTCAGATTGCCAAGAACCCAGTTTAACATGACCGAACAAAGTATGTTGAAATTGATAGGCATTTTATTGCTGATCAAGTCAACAAAAGACAACCACTCTTTCTTACATTCCTTCGGAAGGACAGATTGCGACATTCTTACCAAGGCTTTGCCAAAACACATGTTCAATAAATTCCTATTCAAGCTGGGATTATACAATGTATATTCTCCAGCTTGAGGGGGAGTGTAAGAATATTCTGTAAATATTTTAGGAATATTTTGTAGATATTTTTTTTTAAAATCCCTTATTTTAAGGGATCATATCTCCTATTTAGTATCTTTCCTAACTTAGAGTTTCCTAAAGTAGTGTCATAGGTTGTATATAAAAACTCTGATTTATGTTCTATTTAGTATCAAATACTTTGATTTCTACAAAAACCTTGTTCCCATACTAGCTCAATAATAAGTTGGTACAATTGAGACTTAGAACATTTATGACCAGGTGAATACTTCGAGCCACACCAAAAACAAAGGCCCTTCTTCCTTCTGTCCTCCAACTCCGCTTGTGACAAGGACTTAGATGGAATTCTTTGTCCTGAACTATTATTCACTGACCCCCTGCTGGAATAACGTTCCCCGTTCCTTGCTGCCCTCTCGAAATGGGGAAAAGAGGCCGCGACAAACTACTTGCACTACCAACAGTGAACCCCTTCTTTACTGGTCCCAGTACAACATTTTCAACTTGCCGAGCTAAATTATAAACCTCGACCAGCGTTTGTGGCTTAAAGAAGATATTGCCCTATTTCAGTCTTCAAGTTGCTGGTAAATATGCTTAAAGCATATTATTTAGGTAAGTTCAACTGATTTAACAAACTCAAAAATCCATCATGGAACTGGTCAACAGATCCATGTTGTTTAAGTGTTACCAGCTCAATCATGGGATCAAGGAAGGAATTAGTTCCAAAACGTTCCCTAATTCCTCTAGCATACATCTCCCACGTTAACAGATGCAACCCTCTATGTCTATGCACAAAGAAATGATGCCAGTCTAACGTCTTTCCTTCCAAATGCAACATGACTACTCTAAGGGATTTGTTATGGAATGTTTTTCCTATTTTCGTTATTTCTGTTAATTCTCTTGTGTTGTACGCTGCGTTTTATCTCGTTTCTGTTCTAGTGATATGGTGCGTTTTTACTATTAGTTAAACGATGTGTTTTAGTCTATTGTACTTAGTGTGGGTTGTTATTTGAATTCCTTATATACTCGACAGAAGGAACAAAAACGGTTATGAAAAGTTTAACACAAAATTCCAGTATTCTCTCTTATTTTTTTCTCTCTTTTCTTTCGATCTCTTCTTTCTTTTTCTATAAATTTTCTGTTCAAATTCTTTCTGTGACAAAGGTATCAAAGCTCTGTCGATTCTCATGGCTGTGGAGGGAGTGACTACAAGAATGCAAGAGTTTGGCATGATGCAAGGAGAACTTACTCAGTTGCAGGTTGAGTTTTCTCAGCTGGATGCACGGATTGATGTGCATTTAAAGGATTTTCAAGAAGGAATTAAGTCGGAGGTGCGTTCGGAGGTAAGATCTGAACTTCATTCTTTATTTGAACAGTACTTTGGACAAAATCCTTCTGCTACGGTTATTGGTATAATGACTGGTACCTTTCTACGCAGGCGGGGTAAAGTTGTGGTGGGCAATGATTCCCAGCTTCAAAGACACATTTTTGGACTTTTTCACGATAGTGCTTTGGGGGTCATTCTGGTGTCCATGCTACCCATCACCAGATTTTGGCCTTGCTTTACTGGAAGGGTCTTTTTAAATATGTTAAGCAGTGGGTTCGTGAATGTGTTGTCTGTCAACGCTGCAAAGCTGACAATTCTGCTTATCCTGGGCTTTTGCAACCGTTGCCTATACTGGATTGTGCTTGATCGGTCATTAGTATGGATTTCATTGAAGGTCTGCTATTATCCCAAGGACATTCTGCCATTTTTGTGGTGATTGACCGTTTGACCAAGTATGGTCATTTCGTTGCCTTGGTTCACCTTGTCACTACTTTCACTGTGGCTCAAGTATATCTTCATCATATTTACAAGTTGCATGGCATATTTGAGTCGATTGTATTTGATCGCGATCGAATTTTCTTGAGCAACTTTTGGCAGGAATTATTTCGACGTTTGGGGGCCAAATTAAAGCTGTCTACTGCCTACCACCCTCAAATTTATGGCCAGATAGAAATTCTCAACAAATGTTTAGAGAGTTATTTGAGGTGTATGACTGGGGAAAAACCTTTTTCTTGGGCGTCTTGGCTACCTTTGGCGGAGTGGTGGTACAATACCACCTATTATTCAGCCATTCAAACAACTTCCTACGCGGTTCTCTATGGACAAGACCCACCTATTCACTTGCCTTACTTGCTTGGAGCTTCTTCAGTGGCTACTGTTGATCGTACATTGCAACACCGGGAGGCTATGCGCCAAGTTTCAAAGTTTCATCTTACTAGAGCTCAGGACCGAATGAAACAAATGGCAAACAAGCATCGTTCGGAGCGGGAATTCCATGTGGGCGACTTGGTGTATTTGAAGTTCCAACCATATCGCCAACATTCTCTGCGCAAGTTCAAGAACCAGAAGTTGTCACCTCGGTATTTTAAACCTTTTCCTGTGGAAGCTCGTGTTGGACAGGTCTCTTACAAACTGTCATTACCGCCTAATACTCGTATCCACTCTACGTTTCATGTCTCTCAGTTAAAGAAGCATATTGGTTCAGCAGTGAGTGCTTCTACCTTGCCACCTCTGGGGTCTGATGGTGCTCTTCTCAAGACTCCAATCTGAATACTGGATAGACGAATGGTTAAACAGGGGAACCATGCTGCTGTGGAGGTTCTCGTTGAATGGGCGCACACCTTCCCTG
This sequence comes from Gossypium arboreum, assembly GCF_025698485.1. Lineage (NCBI taxonomy): Eukaryota > Viridiplantae > Streptophyta > Magnoliopsida > Malvales > Malvaceae > Gossypium > Gossypium arboreum. Next base: position 9,830,096 of record NC_069072.1, on the reverse strand, counting down.
AGGATTCCATTTGGGAAAGTCTACAGGCTTTTCAGAGTCGTTTTCCTGCATTTGATCCTTGAGGACAAGGATCCTTTTCAGGAAGGGAGTATTTGTTATGGAATGGTTTTCTTATTTTCGTTATTTCTGTTAATTCTCTTGTGTTGTACGCTGCGTTTTATCTCATTTTTGTTCTAGTATACGGTGCGTTTTTGCTATTAGTTAAACGATGTGTTTTAGTCTATTGTAATGTTAGTGTGGGTTGTTATTTGAATTCCTTATATACTCGACAGAAGGAACAAAAACGGTTATGAAAAGTTTTAACACAATTCCAGTATTCTCTCTTGTTTCTTTTCTCTTTTCTCTCAATCTCTTATTTCTTCTATAAATTTTCTGTTCAAATTCTTTTCGTGTCTGTACCGGTTTGCTTTACATAGTTTTCTTCATTTTAGCTTTCAAACCCACATCTGCATACTTTAAAATGCCTGTTGTGAGTAATAACTATTGTCGCAGATAAGCGGTTTGAAGAAATACAGAAGCACGAGATGAGATTACCCCAAGAGAAGCCTTCTTAACGTGTTTCTTTGGCATAGGAAATCCCAGTGGCTGTAGCTTGTGAGTAAGTGGGAGAGGAAGAGGCCTCTCTCTACCTACTTTTCCAGTTTTTTGTAACAATGCAACCCTTAGCTGAAAAAGCTCTTCTTGCAATTGAAAAGGGAGAATTGACCATTATTCCTGAAAGATTTGAGAAGGTATGATGGAAAGCATAACTCTTCATATGGACTCTAACTTTACTCACCTTATCATTTTCCCTTAACTCATGCTGTTCTACCTTATCTACGTTTCCTAATTAAAGTACCTGCATTTTATGCTCATGTGAACATGTTTAAGCGAACACAAATTAAAGGACCTTCTAAGCATAAGGAAAATTTTGGAAAACATGCATGTTTCCAGGTAGGACACAATCATGTCCGATGATGGTACCATTTTAGTCATTTTCTAGTCTCCATCTAGCTAAATCTCCCTCCCTGTTGAGAGAATGGCCACATTTTGTCATTCTTCATAGTTCAACACCTCTCAACACATGTTACTGTCATCTGGGACCTTTCTAACCTTTCTTCCTATTTAATCGATATTTTACTTTAAGTTTACTTCTGTTGGCTAGTTTCTGCCTTTGCTCACTTCTGTTTATTTTAATTACAGATTTATAATCATTAGCAGACAAATATCAAGGATTGGTGCATAAGCAGACAGCTGTGGTGGGGCACCGCATACCTGTTTGGTACATTGTTGGAAAAGACTGTGAGGAGGCATACTTGTTTGGTACATTGTTGGTAAAGACTGTGAAGAGGCATACCTGTTTGGTACATTGTTGGAAAAGACTGTAAAGAGGAATACATAGTTGCTAAGAGTGCTGAGGAAGCTCTTATGAAGGCTCGTGATAAATATGGAAAGTTATTTTTTACCTAGAGTTTCTCCGTCTTTTTTGGTACATAATTAGCTTTCTTCTCTAACTGATTGGATGGGATGATATTATATTACAAGCTAGAGTTCACAACCAGTCTTTGTCAATTCTATTTTTACTGTCCCTTTGATTTTATTTTCTTATTATGTTGTGTTTATGTTAAGGGATTGTTGTAGGCCAATTTTGGGCCCGTTTACACTTTAGGCCCAACATATATCAAACCCATTTACAACAAACCCAATACCAATTAGCCCAAGTAACCCATTTTAACCCAAGCCTAATCCTTAAATTTAACCCAAACTAAATTGAACCCAATCTACCCAAACCCAAAACAATTCAGACCCAAATCCCTTAGCCCAATAGTATAGCTCGAATTAGAAAACAAAAAAAAAAGGAAAACCTAACCCTACCCTCAACTTTCGGCGCCACTTGCTTCTGACACCGACTAACTACCCACTAACCGCCTGCACCATCGGTCACCTCTACCGCCCGTGTTAGCACCCACTCGCCTGCAAAGATCAAAAGAGAGGGGACAGTTAATGATAAAAAATAATGTACATGGCTATAAAAGCCAAATTGAAAATCAGTGTAAAGGGGGGGCATTTTTCTTAAATACAAACACGAAATATTCGAAACAGAGATTCAAACATAAAAAACATAGAGATCTCATACAAAAGAATCAAATCGAAGCACTAAAAGAGGTGACTTTATCATTTATTTTCTCATTTTCAATTTTTTTTTATTTTTTTCTTTTTTCTTCCAAATCTGCTATACATATATAATAAATAAAAAGGAAAATAAAAAATAAAAAAAAATTACCTTTTTCGGCCATAGTGCACGGTGGTTGGCGGCGGTGACCGACGACGGTCCGGCTATAGTCCACCGACCGGACGGTGACTGGCCTTGTGGCCGGAAATCTCCCTCAGCTTCCTCTCTCCCTTTTATTTTTCTTCACTTTGGCTGCAAATGATTTTTTTGAAAAAAATTGGCCTTTTATAGCCTCCCAAAACGACGTCGTTTTGTCCTGGATCGGGTCGACTAGACCCTACCCACTCAGGATCCGTGTGTTTTTGCTCTTAGGGTCTAATTGCGCGCGCGGTCCTTTTGTATTTTCATACTTTTACAATCAAGTACTTTTTCGTTTTTTAATTTGGCCCTAAAGTATATATCGCTTTGCGATTTAGTCCCTCTTGCTGTGTTGTGATTTGAGGGGAGGAATAATTGCTTTTTTAGTCCTCCCTTGTTTTGCGCACATCCAAATCAATCCTATTTTCCTTTATTTATTTTTAAAATTACCCCAAAATATTGTTTTAATTTAAATTTTATTCTTTTGCACCCTCTTTTACGTATTTTATTTTATTTTGATATTATTTACACTATTATATTTTATTAATATCATTATTATATCTATTATCAATATTTTGTTATTATTATTAGTACTAATATTTAGTTTCAATTAGTATTTATGTGCACATATATATGTATATATTTATATAGTACTATGGTTATTTTAATATATATATTGTATATGCTTTTCATATATATTATGTAAGTATTTTTAATACTACTAATTATATATTTTATATATATTATGTATATATTTTTAATATCATTTGTTATATATTTTTATATTATTTCATGTATATATTTTTATATTATCCTTATTATTATTATTAATATTAGTATATGTTTTATTATATATGTATATATCTTTAATATGTAATGTATATATCTTTAATATACATATAGGTATATATTTATGTAATATTATTAATAGGTGTTTTTAACATCATTATTTCTAATATGTATATATTATGTAAATATTTTAATATTATATTATATATGCATTTTTTATATATATTACGTGTATACACTTTTTAATATTGTATTTTATATATATCATGTATATATTTGAATACTATATTATATTTTTACATATTATCTTATGTATATATTTTTATATATGTTATGTACATAATTTTTTAATATTATATTTTTAATATTATTATGTATATATTTTAATATTACTAGTTATATTTTTTATACTATTTTATGTATATATTTCAAACAGTATATATTATATATTTCTAACACCATTACTATTTATATATATATATTATGTACATACTTGTAACATCATTATTATGTATATATTTTAATATATATATGTGTATATTTATGTAGTATTATTAATAGTTGTCTTTAATATTATTATTTCTAATATGTATATATCTTTAATATTATGTATATACTTTGCAATACTATTATTATGTTTATATTTTAATGTATATACATATGTATATAGGTCGCATTATTAATGTTTTTAACATCATTTTTCATTACTTTACTAATTATTATTATATGTATACATATTCATTGTTTTTATTTCATCTTTAATACTATTATTACGTTTAATATCGCATGTACTATTATTGTTTTTAATATTATTGTCGTATTTATTATTTGCTTGATGTATTTCTAACTCTTTTATTTTTGTTTCTTACCCATTCTGTATCAGTTTGCTTTTCTTATTATATTATTAGCATATCATTATTTTTATTATTATTTTATTTTTATTGTAAATATTGTTTCCATTTTCTCTTGATGCTCTTATATTATATGTTAATATTTTTCATTCATTATATCATTGTTTGCACGTTTATTTATTTATGAGTTTTTTTTTAAAAAAATAAATATTTTATTCATTTTTTTTAATTTCAATAAATAAGGCAACGTACCGGTTTAACATTAAGTCGTTGATTTTATCGCTATGTTGGGAGAACATCATCGGCTCGTGTTAAAAACGGAACGTCCTTCTTAGAAGAAATCGAAATTATAAAAATTCTCGTGTTTTGATCGGATCATGATTAAATGTTGCATTGAACTCGCATTTTCGAAAATTAAGACAACACGTGTTTAACGAGATACCAATTTTGGGCGTAGTGAGGGTGCTAATACCTTCCTCGTGCGTAACTGACTCCGGAACCTTATTTTTTCTCTGGCTTTTGACGAAGACTTAAACTCGGCCTTCTTTTTGTTTAAAAAATAAATTTTCTTCTAAAAAAAGAGAGGATTTATTAGGTGTTCGATCACACGTAGGAAAAAGGATCGGTGGCGACTCCCTTTTTATAAAAATCGAGTCGGTTTTTAAATTTTCAATAAATCGCCTCAATTAGCGACCGGAAGCAAAAATTTTACTTCGCTACAGCTGGCGACTCCGCTGGGGATAGATTTTGAGAGTCGAGTCTAGAATTAAACGCGTGTTGTCGAAATTTTCAAAATTCCTTGTTCAAATTAATATTTAGTCGTGATCCTTAAATTTTGTTTTTGAAAAGTAATGCATTTGCATCATGTTGTAAATATTCTTCTAACTTATTTTATCTTGTTGTTCTTCAGCTCTAAGTTTTTATGGTTTTAGTTTTTTTAGTTTAGTTTTTAAATAAAACATAAAGTTTTGTGAGTTTCTCCCCACACACCGTGCACTTTCATTTTGCATAACATGAGCTCTCTACCTGGGCTCTGTCCGCTTAAGTTGAAGTAAACGCTATGCTTTCGTGAGTTAACTCGTCCCTCCGCATAGGCTAGTGAATACTTTCGGGTTACATACGACTTATGCTTTCGTGAGTTAACTTGTCCTTCCGCATAGGCATAAGTAAATGTAATCCCTCGAATTGAACTCGTGAGCCTGTGATGGGCTACGACCGAGGCTTCGTTCTAGTCTTAGTAGACGATAGTATGAACAATTCGAGTACCTGTCTAGAACCGAAACCGCATATAATAAACCATACGAGCCACCTAACTAGAGCCATGTCGAACCTTCGTCCGTTAATAGTAACCAAAATAAGTATACGGGAGAAACGCCTCTTGCCTTTCATTTCCTTTACATTTACACTATTTTTACAAAAGAATTGAATCGGGTAGCTTAATTTGTTGAATTTTCCATAGTTTTTCCCAATTTATATTTGTTGTGATTGCTAACAAAGGTTGTTTATTTTCGTTTTCATGTTTCATCATGCATCATAGGCATCTTGATTATGAAGGTGTTGATTAGAGATTGGTTGCCAAAAACGGGTTTCTGATGGAGGAGTCAATTACACAAGTAATCGAGAAAAATGTTGTGGTTCGAGACTGGTCTTTGAAGACTCAGAAAGCGAAAGGGGATAGTTTAATGGAAGAATGTATCTCCAATATTCCCAAGCAAGTAGCTACAAATGTTCGTCAGAATAACCTCGAAGACTTGACTCAGATTTGGAAATAGTGGGACTCAGATACTAGGGGGATTTTTACTGAAAAGTACGAGGATATAGCTCACTTGATCGCCATCAACGTAGACGCACAGTTGATTCAAGCCATGGTTCGATTCTGGGACCCAGCGTACCGATGTTTTACTTTCAATCATGAAGATATGACTCCGACCGTAGAAGAATATGCTGCTTTGCTTCGTGTTGACAATATACAATTCAACAAGACATATGTGAAAGAGCCTAAGCGAATGACCTTCAGGAAAAAGCTAGTGAGGTTGACCGGAATGACCGATATATGGGCTGAAAAATAGATAAAGAAAAAGAATGAAGTTAGTTGTGTTCCGTGGTTTTCTCTGCGAGACTTAGTTCAAAACCATCAAGATATTGCGAAGAGAACGGAGCTGTTTGCTTTGGCTATTTACGGATTGATCATCTTCCTAAAGGTTTTGGGGTATGTAGAAGTCGCGGTGGTGGATTTCTTCGAAAGGTTGGGGCAAGGGATCAACCCCGTCCCAATTATCTTGGCCGAGACTTTTAGATTTCTGAGTAGTTGTAGGAGAAAAGGGGAAGGACGTTTTATCAGATGCGTGCAGTTGTTTAATGTCTGGATTCTGAGCCATTTCTGGAAAGTAGAGCGCACACCTTTCCACATGTTCTAAAAAACATTCACCCCATTAAAGGCTTACTTTGAAAAAGATTGGCCGAAAGATGTCACCGAGCAGCACTGGGTTTCGATTTTTCAAAACCTTTACGCTAAAGAGATAACCTGGAGAGCACCATGGATTCGTCCTTCAGTTTTGATATATAAATACGGAAGCCAAGATTGGGTGCCTTTACTCGGATTATGGGGAGGGTTGGATATGTTCCATTAATGGTTCAAAGGCAGTTTGCTTCACCACAATTCATACGGTGGAGGGTTGGCATAGTTAGAGTTTGCCTTTACAGGTGAAGGTTACATGAAAAGAATCCGGGATACCGCAAAGGCTTGGAAAGAACTTCACTTAATAGAGTTAGCTCTCTATGCTGATACTATCACTCAAGATTATAACATATGGAGAAAACAACGAGTGAATAGTCAACAAGTCTCATCGACGAATTACACTTTCCAGAATCCTTTTTCAGAAGAAATGCCATCCGAGCTGGAAGTAACAAGACACGAATTTGAACGTGAAAAGGCTAAGTTGTTACGGGATATCAATTCTCTTCAAGAGGAAAACTACCAGCTAAAGATCGATGTTCAGATTGAAAAGTCTCAAACCTTGAAAATTCAAAGAGAAACTGAGATCATGAGAAATGACTTAAGGGACCTTCATTTGGAAAATAAGAAATTAAGAAGCACTATAAAAAATAGTGGTTTGGGAAAGTCGTCAGCAAAATGGAAGGAAAAAATTAGCAATATCAAAGGTGGGATGGAATTTTAGAAACGGAAAGTAAAGAAAGAAGAGGAAAAAGCTGCGCGTGCTATGATAGAGTTAAGGAAGAAGAATGCTGAGTATGAAACTGTGTCTGCAGAATTTATGACTAGTTAGTCTGAACATCAAGAACTAAGAGGGAGAGTACGAGATTTAGAAAATACACTGCAAGCTCAACAGCAACAGTTGGATAATCTCCTAAAAGCCCTGGAAGAAAAGAATAGTCAGTACGACCGAGACACTCACACTTACGAAAGAGCTCTCCAAGAAAATGAAATGCAACTCGGCTTTTTGATCAATGAAATTCGCAAGGCGGCTATGCAAGTTGTGCAATTATCAGATGAAGCCGAAGCTCTCAGTTGTAAATTCCTTCCGAGCCAAAGATCAAGTATGTCAGAGTTCTTAGAACAAGTGAAGAAATAAGGCGATGTCGCTAGGAAATTTGTGTAACTGTTGAATCAAAAAATGGTGAAACGTTTTGTAATAGACTCTTTTGATAAATGAAATGCCTAAGTATGGGGCTATCTTGAAATCAACACCAAATTCTTGCATATTTATTCATGACTAACATTCATTCGTCATTTATTCATCATTCATTTGTCATTTATTCATTCATCTATTCATTGCATGTACATGTCCCATAATCATTCACTGAGGTTAAAACCGTATAATCCGCAGTTGTAACACTACAAGTCTGGAATCACGCCATTCTTATAGGACGAGCCAAAAAGCTAGAATTATGGAAGCCGAGTTCAATGAGAGAATTGAAAGGATGGAAAGGACCCAAAGAGAATTGCAAGAGCAGTTGACCAAGTCACAACAATACAAGCCTCATATTCCGCTATGTTATTGGTACAGAAGAAGTTCAATCTGGCGGTGAACGGATAATGGTTCCTTTTTGGTGATATCAAAACTGCTCCAATCCCATACCCCAATGCGTTCGATGCACCATCAAAGCTCATCTTCCATGACTTCTCTTTTGATGACTCGCACTCTTTTTCTGTAATGCACATCAAGTCTTCATTCGGGAAATCAAATCTCAATGGCTCATATTCATCTGTTGTTCGAGTTGCTAAGAAGTCAGCTATTGCGCTTCCTTTTATCGACTTTTGACTCACATAGACGATGTCGTACTCCGATAGTAAGATCTGCCACCGTGCCATTCTTCCTGAGAGTGCAGGTGATTCCATCATGTACTTTATAGGGTCCAACTTTGAAATTAACCATGTCGTATGATACAACATATATTGCCTGAGCCTCCGAACTACCCAAAGCGCAATAGAATTTGTCAATTGAAGAGTAATTTGCCTCATACTCTGTGAACTTTTTGCTGAGATAGTAAATCGCCTTTTCTCTTTTCCCCGACTCATTCTGTTGCCCTAATACGCAACCCATTAAATTTTTGAACACAGTCAGATACAATATTAACGGTCTTCCTAGAGTTGGCGGTACTAGCTCCGGGGGACTAGACAAATACTGTTTTATCTTGTCAAAAGCCACTTGGCACTCATCGTTTCATTCTCCTGGATTATGTTTTCGAAGGAGTCGAAAAATTGGGTCACACTAGTTGGTAAGTTAAGCAATGAACTGAGAGATGTAGTTCAACCTCCCTAAAAACCTTCTGAGTTCTTTTTGAGTGCGCGGAGGTGGTAGTTCTTGTATGGCTTTTATCTTATCTGGATCAACTTCAATGCCTCTCTCACTAATATAGCTTCTGAGATTCCCAACATGTTCTCTTTCCCCCTTGGATTTGGCGATCATGTTATCGACATAGACTTCTTTTTCTTTGTGCATCATGTCATGAAACAACATCACCATGGCCCTCTGATATGTTGCCCCAGTGTTCTTTAATCCGAACGGTATCATCTTATAACAAAATGTTCCCCACATTATTACGGAAGTAGTTTTCTCCATATCCTCAGGAGCTATCTTTATCTGATTATAACCCTAGAATCCATCCATGAACGAAAATAATGAATGTTTGGCCGTGTTATCCACCAATGTATCGATGTGTGGCAAAGGAAAATTATCTTTAGGACTTGCTCGATTTAGATCGTGATAATCCACACACATTCATACCTTGCCATCTTTCTTCGGTACTGGGACTATATTAGCTACCCATTGTGGGTACTTGGAGACTTGTAGGAAGCCAACATCGACTTGTTTCTTGACTTCTTCTTTTATTTTTAACAGCATTTTAGGTCTCATTCGTCTTAGCTTCTGTTGAATGGTTTGCATTCTGGTTTCAGTGGGAGTCTATAGACCACTACATCCTCATCTAATCCTGGCATGTCCTGATACAACCATGCAAATAAATCTTTGTACTCATGAAGCAAAGCGATCAAATCATGTTCGGTGTTATCTGAAATAGAGGTCCCAATCTTCACTTCTTGCCTCTTTTCTTCATTTCCCAAGTTTACTATCTCAACAGATTTTTGATTAGGTAGAATCTGTTTATCTTCTTGTTCTACCATTCTTATTAAGTTAGGAGACGAGACGTAGTCTTCAACATTTTCCTCAGCTTCGAACACTCCTAAACAAATAGTTATCTCGAAATCGATTTCAAGATTTGTAACGGGTTTGTTCATATCGTTGATATCTGAGCACTTGAAAGTTGAATGGAAAAGAAAACTATAGAGGAGCATCAAAGTATTGGGACCAACAAGCACAATGGCATGATGTGAAATATATGCAATGACTTATTAAGTTAGGAGACGAGACGTAGCCTTCAACATTTTCCTCAGCTTCGAACACTCCTGAACAAATAGTTATCTCGAAATCGATTTCAAGATTTGTAACGGGTTTGTTCATATCGTTGATATCTGATCACTTGAAAGTTGAATGGAAAAGAAAACTATAGAGGAGCATCAAAGTATTGGGACCAACAAGCACAATGGCATGATGTGAAATATATGCAATGACAGGCTGTGAGAAGAGGGAAAAAGTATGAAGTTAATGAGAATGAAAAGACCATGAAAAAATGCATCTCCATTAATGTTCATTTAAATGATAAAGAGCAAATCATAAGCTCTTACAAAAGAATCCTTACTATTACTTAGGGACACATAAAAAGAAGAGTGTTAACATTGAGCATTACTCTGGAAAAGACTTAGAAACTACAAGGAGATCCACAGCAGTTCAATTGTTCAAAACGAATCCAGGAGGACAAGGGCGTATCATTGAAACATCTTTAATTGCACTATTTCTTTTGTCAATGACATTTATACTGACATTCTAAAGACCCCTTTCAATTAATAACAGCGTGCTTCGTGGATTGTCTTGCCCGGGGTGTATCATTCCTGTAGATGTAAATGTTTTTGACAAATGAGGGTACGCTATGGGCTCCCATTCAAATTCTCGGCCTAAGACTCTTGCAATCCGCCTTTCTCGATCTTTCTGCAACTATTTTCTTCTTTTTCGTATATCCAGTTCGAACCCTAAACCATATCGAGCCTTATGGGGCACTGGTTTTAGAGCTCTCACTATCCCTTGCTGGTATATTCCCAAACCTTTCCTCGTTCGGGCTCCCTTTCCCACAGTCAGCTTAATTCCCATCTTGGTATTTCTTGACAACTTAGGCATGAGAATTTTATTTCCTTCAGCAATGAACGTAGTATTGATGAATTCGAAGGAACGTAAAGAACATTCTACTGCATCCTTGCTTACTTCGAGGTATGGTGTATCAACAGAGATAGATGTGACAATGTCTTCCTCAACCACGACAGTGACCAAAAGACCATCCATGATAAACTTCACTTTTTGATGGAAAGATGAAGGAACTGCCCTAGCAGAGTGGATCCAAGGCCTTCCTGAAAGGAAATTATATGAGGGCATGATGTCCATAACCTGAAACTCGATGTCATATATATAGGGGCCCACTTCTAGAGGAATTTCAATTTTTCCCATGACTTCTCGTCTTGTCCCATCGAATGCTCTTACTGTAGAGTGACAAGGCCTCAGATAAGATATATCAATTGGAATTCTAGAAAAGGTGGCCAAAGGTATGACATTGAGTGTTGACCCGTTATCAATGAGCACATTCGGTATTATATAACCCTTGCAACAGGTTGTGATATGCAATGCTTTTACGGAGCCCTTACCATTTGGCGGTATTTCGTCATCACTGAAAGAAATAAAATTATCCGCGTTCAGGTTATTCACCCACCTATCAAGCTTTTTGACAGATATATTGCTCGCCACGTAAGCTTGATTTAACACTTTTAGCAAAGCATTCCGATGTGGTTCTGAATTCAACAGTAGGGATAATACCGAGATTCATACCGGTTGTTTGCTTAACTGTTCCACGACGTTATACTCACTATGCTTGATGAACTTCAAGAATTCATGTGCTTCCTCTTCATTCACAAGCCTTTTAATTTCTTGTTTGGGTGGAGTCTCAAGTTTGACCTCGGCCTCATTCATCGGTGCCTTTGCTTTCTGCTTCAAGTCATTAGTCTTCTTCATTGGTTTGACCTCTTTAGAATAACACCTCCCGCTGCGGGTGAAGTGTCCTACTTCGCCAACATTTTCGACTGTAACTTTGGATTTTTCACCTTCAGGTATGATAATGTTGACATCATATTTCCATGGTATTGCTTTGTTGTCTTTGTAAGGGAACGGGGATGGTACTTCAATTATCATCTTTGGTTTCACTTGATCCTTTTTTGCATCATAATAAATCACTAATGGTCGATAGGTACTATAAGGGAAATCTGATGATTGATTATCAGAAATGTATACTCCTCATTCATTGGCCTCTTCCCTTTTGTTAAAGATCTCGACTTCTTTATTGTCTATCATGTCTTGAAATAGTTTTTTGAATCCTTCATATGACTGGATGTCATGCCCCTTAATCCTATGAAAATCACAAAAATATTGAATTTTTATATTTCCTTCTTTGAAAATTCTATTGGGATGACAGAACAACCCCTTTTCCACCATTACCTCCCAAATCTTTCGCAGCGATGTCTTTATTTTAGAAACACAACTTTTGACACGCCATCTGTCTTTTTTTGTCACCACGCTTACGTTTCTTTCAGTGTGGTTAGGGAGCGAATTTTCAGTCGTATTGCCAGCACCATCAAATCATAGAATGCCTACATAATAAGACCTTGAACCCTCCTTTTAAAGGCCAGACAATTTTCTGTAGAATGCCCCTGGTTTCCAGCGTGGTACATGCAACTAGCATTTGGATCATACCATTTTGGGTATGGAGGCTTTAGGGGTGCCATACAATGTGGGGATATTAACTGTTTTTCTAATAATTTTGGGTACAGCTCTCCATACGAGACGAGAATTAGGGTGAACTGGGTTTTTTCAAGATTGGATCTTGTCGGTCTTTGTTCATTTTTGGGTTGGTTTTGAGCAGGCATGGTATTTGGTGGGAACATGGCAAATGGTCTTTGGTTATCTGTGGCGTAGATGGGGTAAGGAGGAGGTGCTTGATAGTAAGGGCTTTGGGGAGGATAATAAAAGTTTGGAGGTGGGCGATATCGAGGTCGTGGCTGGACTGGGTAAGGATTAGAAGTGTGGTGGCTCTCAGTTCCTACCATATGGGCTTCTGCCTCTTTTTTCTTTATAGGTGCTGCCGTTTTTGAGCTCTCGGAACCTTCCATCCTTCCACTTTTGATGGCATTTTCTATAAGTTCTGCGAATATTACAATGTCTGCCAAGTCTTTCGTGGCACTTCCTACCAACTTATCATAAAACGGTGCTCTCAAAGTATTGATGAAGAGGACCATTATTTCAGTTTTGGTTAACGGGGGTTCTACTTGGGCCGAGATGTCCCTCCATTTTTGTGCGTACTGCCTAAAAGTCTCTGTTGGCTTCTTTTCCATCATCTGCAGAGTTAGCCGATCAGGCACCATGTTGGATACATGCTTGTATTGTTCACAAAATGCTAACGCCAAGTCTTTCCATGATCGGATCCTTTCTCTACAAAGTTGATTATACCATCGAAGAGCCGATCCGACCAAGCTATCTTAAAAACAGTGTATTAGTAATTTATCTTCATGCACATAACCAGTCATCTTCCGGCAAAACATGACAAGATGCATCTTTGGACATCTCGTGCCATCGTATTTTTTGAAATCTGGTACTTTGAATTTTGGAGGCAGAACCAGATCGGGCACCAAACTGAGCTCTTTAGCACTCAATGCAGAGAAGGCTTCAGTACCTTTTATCGCTTTGAGTCTTTCTTCCGAACTCTTATACTTATCCTGAACATCATGATCATCCATTTTCAACCTGGCTATTTCTACCAGATTATCCAAATCTGGAACATTGGGATCAATAGGATTAGCTCCGGGGTTTGATACAAATATACCTTACCCTAGATGAGCAGGGGGTAAGGGTCGTTGCTCCAAGCTTGCAGGTTCCCCTTGAGGATATCTTCTTTGCGTTGCATGGGCGTGAGGTGGAGTGAATCTTGGGGGATAAAGCGGATCCTGATCATTATTAGTTCTTGGCTGAGGCTCTATAGTGTCAGGACTCTGCATAGGTCCCTTTCCTTTGACCAAAGCTGTCATCATCTCCATTTTGGCCATCTGATCTCTTTGCTCGAGTGATTCCTCTCGATATCTTAACATCAGATCTCTTGCTTCCTGTTGTGACTTGGTCAACTGCTATTGTAATTCTCTTTGGGTCCTTTCCATCCTTTCAATTCTCTCATTGAACTCGGCTTCCATAATTCTAGCTTTTCAGAGCGTCCTATAAGAATGGCGTGATTCCAGACTTGTAGTGTCGTAACTGCGGATTATACGGTTTTAACCTCAGTGAATGATTATGGGACATGTACATGTAATGAATGGATGAATGAATAAATGACAAATGAATATTGAATAAATGACGAATGAATGTTAGTCATGCATAAATATGCAAGAATTTGGTGTTGATTTCAAGATAGCCCCATACTTAGGCATTTCATTTATCAAAAGAGTCTATTACAAAATGTTTTGCCATTTTTTGATTCAACAGTTACACAAATTTCGTAGCCATATCGCCTTATTTCTTCACTTGTTCTAAAAACTCTGACATGCTTGATCTTTGGCTTGGAGGGAATTGGCAACTGAGAGCTTTGACTTCATCTGATAATTGCACAACTTGCATAGCTGCCTTGCGAATTTCATTGATCAAAAAGCCAAGTTGCATTTCATTTTCTTGGAGAGCTCTTTTGTAAGTGTGAGTGTCTCGGTCGTACTGACTATTCTTTTCTTCCAAGGCTTTTAAGAGATTATCCAACTGTTGCTATTGAGTTTGCAGTGTTTTTTCTAAATCTCGTACTCTCCTTCTTTGTTCTTGATGTTTAGACTGACTAGTCACAAATTCTGCAGACACAGTTTCATACTCAGCATTCTTCTTCCTTAACTCTATCATAGCATGCTAGCTTTTTCCTCTTCTTTCTTTGCTTTCCTTTTCCAGAATTCAATCCCACATTTGATATTGCTAATTTCTTCCTTCCATTCTGTTGACGACTTGCCCAAACCACTATTTTTTACAGTGCTTCTTAATTTCTTATTTTCCAAATGAAGGTCCCTTAAGTCATTTATCATGATCTCAGCTTCTTTTTGGATTTTCAAGGTTTGAGACTTTTCAATCTGAACATCGATCTTTAGCTGGTAGTTTTCCTCTTGAAGAGAACTGATATCCCGTAACAATTTAGCCTTTTCACGTTCAAATTCGTGTCTTATTACTTCCAGCTCGGATGGCATTTCTTCTGAGAAAGGATTTTAGAAAGTGTAATTCGTCGATGAGACTTTTGACTATTCACTCGTTGTTTTCTCCATATGTCATAATCTTGAGTGATAGTATCAGCATAGAGAGCTAACTCCATTAAGTGAACTTCTTTCCAAGCCTTTGCGGTATCCCGGACTTTTTTCATGTAACCTTCACCTGTAAGGGCATACTCTGACTGTGCCAACCCTTCGATGGTGGGTATGAATTTTCGTGAAGCAAACTGCCTTTGAACCATTAATGGAACATATCCAACCCCTCACCATAATCCAAGTAGAGACACCCAGTCTTGGCTTCCGCATTTATATATCAGAATGAAAGATGAATCCATGGTGCTCTCTAGGTTATCTCTTCAGCGTGAAGGTTTTGAAAAACGGAAACCCAGTGTTGCTCGGTGACATCTTTCGGCCAATCTTTCTCAAAGTAAGCCTTTAATGGGGCGAATGTTTTTGAGAACATGTGGAAAGGTGTGCGCTCTACTTTCCAGAAATGGCTCAAAATCCAGACATTAAGCAACTGCGCGCATCTGATAAAACGTCCTTCTTATTTTCTCCTACAACTACTCAGAGATCTAAAAGTCTCGGCCAAGATAGTTGGGACGAGGTTGATCCCTTGCCCCAACCTTTCGAAGAAATCTACTACCGCGACTTCTACATGCCCCAAAACCTTTAGGAAGACGATCAATCCGTAAATGGCCAAAGCAAACAGATCCATTCTCTTCGCAATATCTGGATGGTTGTGAACTAAGTCTCGCAGAGAAAACCACGGAACACAACTGACTTCATTCTTTTTCTTTATCCATTTTTCAGCTCATATATCGATCATTCCGGTCAACCTCACTAGCTTTTTCTTGAAGGTCATTGGCTTAGGCTCTTTCACATATATCTTGTTGAATTGTACATTGTCAACACGAAGCAAAACGGCATATTCTTCTATGGTCGGAGTCATATCTTCATGATTAAAAGTGAAACATCGGTACGCTGGGTCCCAAAATCGAACCTGGGCTTGAATCAACTATTCGTCTACGTTGATGGTGATCAAGTGAGCTATATCCCCGTACTTTTCAGTGAAAATCCCCCTAGTATCTGAGTCCCACTGTTTCCAAATCTGAGTCAAGTCTTCGAGGTTATTCTGATGAACATTTGTAGCTACTTGCTCGGGAAGATTAGAGATACATTCTTCCGTTAAACTATCCCCTTCGCTTTCTGAGTCTTCAAAGACCAGTCTCGAACCACGACATTTTTCTTGGTTACTTGTGTAATTGACTCATCCATCAGAAACCCATTTTTGGCAACCAATCTCTAATCAACACCTTTCTAATCAAGATGCCTATAATGCATGATGAAACATGAAAACGAAAATAAACAACCTTTGTTAGCAATCACAACAAATATAAATTGGGAAAAACTCTGAAAACTTCAACAAATTAAGCTACCCGGTTCAATTCTTTTGTAAAAACAGTGTAAATGTAAAGGAAATGAAAGGCAAGAGGCGTTTCTCCCGTATACTTATTTTGGTGACTATTGACAGACGGAGGTTCGGCGTGGCTCTAGTTAGATGGCTCGTATGGTTTACTATATGAGGTGTTGGTTCTAGACAGGTACTCAAATTGTTCGTACTATCATCTACTAAGACTAGTACGAAGGCTCGGTCGTATCCCATCACAGGCTCACGAATTCAATTCGAGGGATTACATTTACTTATGCCTATGCGGAGGGACAAGTTAACTCACGAAAGCATAAGTTGTGTGTAACCCGGAAGTATTCACTAGCCTGTGCGGAGGGACGAGTTAACTTACGAAGGCATAGCGTTTACTTCAACTTAAGCGGATGGAGCCCGGGTAGAGAGCTCATGTTATGCAAAATGCAAGTGCACAGTGTGTGGGGAGAAACTTACAAACCTTTATGTTTTATTTAAAAACTAAACTAAAAAACTAAAACCATAAAAACTTAGAGCTAAAGAACAACAAGATAAAACAAGTTAGAAGAATATTTACAACATGATGCAAATGCATTACTTTTCAAAAACAAAATTTAAGGATCATGACTAAATATTAATTTGAATAAGGAATTTTGAAAATTTTGACAACACGAGTTTAATTCTAGACTCGACTCTCAAAATCTATCTCCAGCGGAGTCGCCAGCTGTAGCGACGTAAAATTTTTGCTTTCGGTCGCTAATTGAGGCGATTTATTGAAAATTTAAAAACGACTTTCGATTTTTATAAAAAGGGAGTCGCCACCGATCCTTTTTTCTAGGTGTGGTCGAACACCTAATAAATCTTCTTTTCTTTTAGAAGAAAATTTATTTTTTAAGCAAAAAGAAGGCCGAGTTTAGGTCTTCGTCAAAAGCCAGAGAAAAAATAAGGTTTGAGAATCGGTTACGTACGAGGAAGGTATTAGCACCCTCGCGACGCCTAAAATTGGTATCTCGTTAAACACGTGTTGTCTTAATTTTTGAAAATGCGAGTTCAGTGCAACATTTAATCATGATCCGATCAAAACACGAGAATTTTTATAATTTCAATTTTTTTTGAGAAGGACGTTTCGTTTTTAACACGAGCCAATGATATTCAAGCAACATAGCGATGAAATCAACGGCTTAATGTTAAATCGGTACGTTGCCTTATTTATTGAAATTAAAAAAAATGAATAAAATATTTATTAGTATAGAAGAAGTATTTATTGTATCATTAACTTCATACTTTTTCCCTCTTCTCACAGCCTGTCATTGCATATATCTCACATCATGGCATTGTGCTTGTTGGTCCTAATACTTTGATGCTCCTCTATAGTTTTCTTTTCCATTCAGCTTTCAGGTGCTCAGATATCGACGGTATGAACAAACCCGTTACAAATCTTAAAATTGATTTCTAGAAAGCTATTTGTTTAGGAGAGTTCGAAGCTGAGGAAAATGTTGAAGACTACGTCTCGTCTCCTGACTTACTAAGAATGGTAGAACAAGAAGATAAACAGATTCTACCTAATCAAGAATCTGTTGAGATAGTAAACTTGGGAAATGAAGAAAAGAGGCAAGAAGTGAAGATTGGGACCTCCATTTTAGATAACACCAAACATGATTTGATCGCTTTGCTTCATGAGTACAAAGATGTATTTGCATGGTCGTATCAGGACATGCCAGGATTGGATGAGGATGTAGTGGTCTATAAACTCCCACTGAAACCAGAATGCAAACCCATTCAACAGAAGCTAAGACGAATAAGACTTGAAATGCTATTAAAATAAAAGAAGAAGTCAAGAAACAATTCGATTCTGGCTTCCTACAAGTCTCCAAGTGCCCACAATGGGTAGCTAACATAGTCTCAGTACCGAAGAAAAACGGCAAGGTACGAATGTGTGTGGATTATCACGATCTGAATCGAGCAAGTCCTAAAGATAATTTTCCTTTACCACACATCGATACATTGGTGGATAACACAACCAAACATTCATTGTTTTTGTTCATGGATGGTTTCTGGGGTTATAATCAGATAAAGATGGCTCTTGAGGATATGGAGAAAACTACTTTTGTAACGATGTGGGGAACATTTTGCTATAAGGTGATACCGTTCGGATTAAAGAACGCTGGGGCAACATATCAGAGGGCCATGGTGATGTTGTTTCATGACATGATGCACAAAGAAATAGAAGTCTATGTCGATGACATGATCGCCAAATCCAAGGGGGAATGAGAGCATGTTGGAAACCTTAGGAAGTTGTTTGAAAGATTGAGAAAGTTCCAGCTGAAGCTTAATCCAGCCAAATGTACGTTTGGGGCTAACTCGGGGAAATTACTTGGCTTCATCGTTAGTGAGAGAGGCATTAAAGTTGATCCAGGTAAGATAAAAGCCATACAAGAACTACCACCTCCGCGTATGCAAAAAGAAGTCAGAGGGTTTTTAGGGAGGTTGAACTACATTGCTCGGTTCATTGCTTAACTTACCAACCAGTGTGACCCAATTTTTTGACTCCTTTGAAAACATAATCTGGGAGAATGGAACGAGGAGTGCCAAGTGGCTTTTGACAAGATAAAACAGTATTTGTCTAGTCCCCCGGTGCTAGTACCGCCAATTCCAGGAAGACCGTTAATATTGTATCCGACTGTGTTTGAAAATTCAATGGGTTGCGTACTGGGGCAACGTGATTAGTCGGGGAAAAGAGAAAAGGCGATTTACTATCTCAGCAAAAAATTCACAGAGTATGAGGCAAAATACTCGTGAATTGAAAAATTCTATTGTGCTTTGGTTTGGGTAGTTTAGAGGCTCAGGAAATATATGTTGTATCATACGACATGGTTAATTTTAAAGTTGGACCCCATAAAGTACATGATGGAATCACCTGCACTCTCAGGAAGAATGGCACGGTGGCAGATCTTACTATCAGAGTACGACATCGTCTATGTGAGTCAAAAGTTGATAAAAGGAAGCGCAATAGCTGGCTTCTTAGCAACTCGAACAACGGATAAATACGAGCCATTGAGATTTGATTTCCCGGATGAAGACTTGATGTGCATTACAGAAAAAGAGTGCAAGTCATCAAAAGAGAAGTCATGGAAGATGAGCTTTGATGGTGCATCGAACACATTGGGGCATGGGATTGGAGCAGTTTTGATATCACCAAAAGGGAACCATTATCCGTTCACCGCTAGATTGAACTTCTTCTATACCAATAACATTGCGGAATATGAGGCTTGTATCATGGATCTTCGCGCAGCTATTGAATGAAATGTCAAGATTCTAGAGGTGTACGGGGACTCAGCGCTGGTGATTTACCAAATCCGTAGAGATTGGGAAGTAAGAGATCCGAAATTAGTCAAATACAGTGATCTAGTGGCGGAACTGATCAAAGAGTTTAAAGAAATAACTTTTAATTACTTTCCATGAGAAGAAAACCAATTGGCTGATGCCCTGGCCACTTTGGCTTCAATGTTCAAAGCAAATAGAGAAACAAAAATAATGCCTCTCCAAATGAGCATGTACGACGTCCCTGCACACTATTTCAGCATTAAAAAAGAGCCAGACGGACGGCCATGGTTCCATGATATTTTAGAATATGTCAAGAATCAAAAGTATCCCAAACAAGCAAATGAGAACGATAAAAGAACAATCAGAAGAATGGCAGTAGGATTTGTTCTTGATGGGGACATTCTGTACAAAAGAGGAAAAGATTAAGTGCCCTTGAGATGCGTAGATGCTGTTGAAGCCAGAAAAATACTTGAAGATGTCCATGAAGGAATTTGTGGGACACATGCCAATGGTTTCACTATGGCCAGGAATATTATGAGACTCGGTTATTACTGGCTGATGATGGAAAGTGACTGTATTAGTTTTTCACAAAAATGCCATAAATGTCAAATTTATGGTGATAAAATTCATGTAGCCCCTTCGCCCCTTCATGTCATGACTTTGCCGTGGCCTTTTTCTATGTGAGGCATGGATGTTATAGGGCTAATTTCCCCAAAAGCTTCTAATGGACACCGATTTATTTTTGTAGTGATAGATTACTTCATGAAATGGATAGGATCCGCTTCATTTGCCAATGTGACGAAGACTGCAATTTGCAGGTTTTTGAAAAAGGAAATCATTTGTCGGTATGGTTTGCCTGAAAGAATCATTTCAGATAACGCCTTGAATCTGAACAACAAGATGATGAAGGAAGTGTGTGAGCAATTTCAGATAAAGCATAATAACTCATCACCCTATCGCCTGAAAATGAACGGAGCTGTTGAAGCGACCAACAAGAATATTAAGAAGATAATTGGGAAAATGACCGAGGCATATAAAGATTGGCACGAGAAGTTACCATTTGCTTTGTATGCATATCGCACATCTGTACGGACATCTACGGGAGCAACTCCTTTCTCTCTGGCCTATGGAATGGAAGCTATGCTACCTATCGAAGTTGAGATCCCTTCTCTACGAGTCTTAATGGAGTCAAAATTAGAGGAAGCAGAATGGGTTCGAGCTCGATATGACCAATTAAACCTCATCGAAGAAAATGTTTCAAAGCAATTTGTCACGGAAAAATGTACCAGAATAGAATGATCGCGGCCCATGACAAGAAAGTACGGCCGAGAGAATTCTACGAAGGAGAACTCGTGCTGAGAAAGATTCTCCCAATACAAAAAGACCTGCGAGGAAAATGGGCACCAAATTGGGAAGGACCATACATAGTGAAGAAGGCTTTCTCAGGTGGAGCTTTGATTCTCATTGAGCTGGATGGGAAAGAGTTACCCAACCCAGTGAACTCAGATACTGTAAAGAAATATTATGCCTAAAAAAAAAGAGATCAAGGTGAAAACCCGAAAATGGCGTCTTGATTAACACAAAAGATTAGGATGAAAACTCGAAAGGGCTTCCTAATGGAGCAAACCCGGGCTTAAAGAGCAAGGTAATTGAATGGTGGGTCAAACAGCGAGACTATAGTATTTGAAGCATTTCTGAAAGCTTGAAATATTCTATAGAAGAAGCCACACTTGAAAGGATTCTTGATTAAGAAACGTGGAAGAGCTCATGTGTTGAATATCTAGAGCATTTGTATCCGTTGAATGTGATTCCCTTTCTCTTTATGATACTTTTTACTATTCTTGGTTAACTTTCTTTGTTTACTACCTTTGAAATAAATAAATGTGAGGTATCCCTTTTGTCCCTACCTGACCATTTTTATGCATCTCATTGTGTGGTTTATTTAAATAATAAATAGTAGAATGACATACTCTGAACAAAAGAAATGTTAAGCATTACCCGGATAAGAATTTGATAAGTACAAGAGCCTCAAAGCAAGGACAAAGTTCAACCAGGGCCAAAAGAGTGATATCTGAGAAACGCAGATTGTTCGTGAAGCTTGAGGACGGGTACAGGGCCTAAAGAGAAAGTCAAGAGCCGAAGTAATGAATGCAGATCATCATAAAAATCGTGACGAAAAAGGACATATGACAAACATGCCTAAGGCACATAGCATAATCATGTAGGCATACAGGCATTTAAGACAAACATGTGCATATCATGATAACATCATGCATGACATATACAGGTACTCCAGCAGAGCAAGAGGATGCGATAATAGCTGTACTGAATCAAGGGAAAGACACCCGAGCTCCACCAGATGACATGTTTTGGTACTCGGATGTTTTAATTTCTGTCTTTCAAAAATTAACTCATATTGCGAGAGGTGAATTGAGCCTCAGGTCACACGCTGAGGAATTTTCAATTTATGGTTTTTAAAAATCAACTCATATTGCGAGAGATGAGTTGAGCCTCGGTTCACATGCCAAGGCATTTTTAAATTTTGTTTTTCAATTTATGTTTTCCAAAAAATCAACTCATATCGCGAGAGGTGAGTTGAGTTTCGGGCCACATGCCAAGGTCTTTTCAAATTGTATTTTTAATTTCTGTTTTTCAAAAAAAATCAACTCATATTGCGAGAGGTGAGTTGAGCCTCGGGACACGCTGAGGTATTTTCAATTTCTGCGTTTCAATTTATGTGTTTCAAAAATCAACTCATATTCTCGGGTCACACGCCGAGGTATTTCCAATTTCAGTTTTTCAAAAAAATCAACTCATATTGTGAGAGGTGAGTTGAGTCTTAAGTCACACACTAAGTTCGCAGGTTGATCTATTTTCGATGTTTGTTTCTCAATAAAGAACAAAGATTGGAGCTGATTGAAGACACCAGATTTTGCCTCCTTGAAGTTGCAGTGGAGCTGGTCGAGGATATCAGATCTTACCTTTCTGAAGTTGCAGAAGAAAAAACTACAAACCTTATCTCACTGAAGCGGTAGAAGAGCGGATTGAAGTTGTAGATCTTATCTTCCTGAAGTTGCAGAGAAGATTGAAGCCATAAATCTCATATCCTTGAAGTTACATTGGAATAGATTGAAGCTACAAGGCATATCTCCGAATTTGCAGTGGATTGAACCAAAGCTACAAGATGCGGTGGACTGAAAAGAGACTACCTGAGCAAGAAGAGCACCAAAGAAGTCAAGACTCGGCAAAACCAGGCAAAATTGGCCTTTCTTTATGTCTTTGCTCTATTCTTGTTACACCACAATGAGCAAAGAGGGGTAGCTGTTGTAGGCAAACTTTGGGCCCAACATACATCAAACCAATTTACAACAAACCCAATATCAATTAGCCCAACTAACCCATTTTAACCCAAGCCTAATCCTTAAATTTAACCCAAACTAAATTGAACCCAATCTACCCAAACCCAAAACAATTCAGACCCAAATCCCCTAGCCCAATAGTATAGCCTGAATTAAAAAACAAAAAAAAAAGGAAAACCTAACCCTAGCCTCAACTTTCGATGCCACTTGGTTCTGACACCGGCCAACTACCCACTGACCTCCTGCACCACCGGTCGCCTCCACCGCCCGTGTCAGCACCCACTCGCCTGCAAAGATCAAAAGAGAGGGGACAGTTAATGATAAAAAATAATGTACATGGCTATAAAAGCCAAATAGAAAATCAGTGTAAGGGGGGGCATTTTTCTTAAATACAAACACGAAATATTCGAAACAGAGATTCAAACATAAGAAACATAGAGACCCCATATAAAAGAATCAAATCGGAGCATTAAAAGAGGTGACTTTATCATTTATTTTCTCATTTTCAATTTTTTTTAATTTTTTCTTTTTTCTTCCAAATCTGTTATACATATATAATAAATAAAAAGGAAAATAAAAAATAAAAGAAAAATAAAAAAATTTACCTTTTCCAAGATGCAGTGGCCGTCGTCGTGACGGTGACGACGACGGACGATGATCGCCCTGTGGCTGTAAATCTCCCCAGCTCCCTCTCTCCCTTTTTTTTCTTCACTTTGGCTGCAAATGATTTTTTTTGAAAAAAATTGGCCTTTTATAGCCTCCCAAAACGACATCGTTTTGGGGGCTACCTTTTAACCCCAAAACGATGTCGTTTTGCCCTGGATCGGGTCGACCCGACCCTATCCATTCAGGATTCGCGTGTTTTTGCTCTTAGGGGTTAATTGCGCGCGCGGTCCTTCCGCATTTTCATACTTTTACAATCAAGTACTTTTTCGTTTTTTAATTTGGCCCTAAAGTATATATCGCTTTGCGATTTAGTCCCTCTTGCTGTGTTGTGATTTGAGGGGAGGAATAATTACTTTTTTAGTCCTCCCTTGTTTTGCGCGCATCCAAATCAAATTTATTTTCCTTTATTTCTTTTTAAAATTACCCCAAAATATTGTTTTAATTTAAATTTTATCCTTTTGCACCCTCTTTTACGTATTTTATTTTATTTTGATATTATTTACACTATTATATTTTATTAATATCATTATTATATCTATTATCAATAATTTGTTATTATTATTAGTACAATATTTAGTTTCAATTAGTATTTATGTGCAAATATATATATATATATGTATATATTTATATAGTACTATTAATGGTTATTTTAATATATGTATATTGTATATGCTTTTCATATATATTATGTAAGTATTTTAATACTATTAATTATATATTTTATATATATTATGTATATATTTTAAATATCCTCCTATTCATATATTTTTATGTTATCTTATGTATATATATTTTAATATCATTAGTTATATATTTTTATACTATTTCATGTATGTATTTTTATATTATCCTTATTATTATTATTATTAATATTAGTATATGTTTTATTATATATGTATATATCTTTGATATACATATAGGTATATATTTATGTAATATTATTAATAGGTATTTTTTAACATCATTATTTCTAATATGTATATATTATGTAAATATTTTAATATTATATTATATATGTATTTTTATATATATTACGTGTATACACTTTTTAATATTGTATTTTATATATATCATGTATATATTTTGAATACTATATTATATTTTTACATATTATCTTATGTATATATTTTTATATATGTTATGTACATAATTTTTTAATATTATATTTTTATATTATTATGTATATATTTTAATATTACTAGTTATATTTTTTATACTATTTTATGTATATATTTCAAACACTATATATTATATATTTCTAATACCATTACTATTTATATATATATATATTATGTACGTACTTGTAACATCATTATTATGTATATATTTTTAATATATATATGTATATTTATGTAGTATTATTAATAGTTGTTTTAATATTATTATTTCTAATATGTATATATCTTTAATACTATGTATATACTTTGTAATACTATTATTATGTTTATATTTTAGTGTATATACGTATGTATATAGGTCGCATTATTAATGTTTTTAACATCATGTTTCCATCACTTTACTAATTATTATTATATGTATATATATATTCATTGTTTTTATTTCGTGTTTAATACTATTATTACGTTTAATATCGCATGTACTATTATTATTTTAATATTATTGTTGTTATAGGCCAATTTTGGGCCCTTCTACAAAATACTCACAGCCCAATAAACCCAAATATTTAAACCACTGACCCACAAAACCCCAAATACATTACAATACCCGGAGCCCAATAATCTAAACCCAATTACCGATTTACCCCTTTTACAACCCAACCCCGGATGACCCATTTAATAACCCCTAAACCCTTACAAACCCAAAACCCAATACATAGAAGCCCAAACCCCTTACAAACCCAAAACCCAAAACCCCAAAACCCTAATCAGCCGAACCACTCGCCGTTGCCCCATGTGCGCGATCACTCAGCCCCCACGCGAGCTGCCAGACCACTTCCTCCTCTGCCCGAGACCTGGCACTGCCTATACCGTCTGACACTCCCACCACCAACACCGGCCATGCCCTACAAAAACAACAGACAAGCAAAGCAGAAGCAAGAATAGAAAAAAATAATAACAAAGTATGTAACAAAATAGGCTATAAAAAGCCGAATGAAACACTGTAAAGGGGTTCTCTTTTTGGAAAAAGTCAAGAAATATATAGAAATTATAATACAAAAACAAGCATTTTTTGAAGCAACCAAGATCAGAAAAATCAAAGGGATTAAAATCAAAGAACTAGAAAACTAAAGGTGATTACTTTTCTTTTCTTTTCTTTTCCATTTTAGTTTTGGCCTTAGGCCTATTTTAGACATATATCTAGATTAAGGATAAAAATAAATACTAAAATAAACAGCAAAAAAAAAAGTAAGAAAAAATTTACTTTTTGGAAATCCGACCACCGTGCACGGTGGCCAGCGCCGGCGAGCTTCCGGCGGCCGTCCGGTGACCGGCCCGTGGTCGGAGCCCTCCCCTCTCCCCTCTCTCCTTTCTTCCCTCTCTCTCTTTTCTTTTTTTTTTTCTCTCTTCTGCTGAAATGTGAAAATTTTCAAAAAAAATTGGTTTTTATAGAGGAGTAAAACGGCATCGTTTTGGCCGTTACCCCTAGACGCTTAAACGGCGCCGTTTCGCCATAGTCCGACCCGATCCAGCCCGACCCACTCCAGGATCCGCGTGTTTTTAATTCAATGGGATATTTGCGCAATCGATCCTTCCGCATTTTCAGTGTTTCAAATCAAGTTTATATTTATTTATAATTTGGCCTTAAAGTTCGATCCGCCTTACAATTTAGCCCCGTTTAATACGTAGCGTTTTAGAGGCTTGGGGATATTGCGCCTTTGGTCCCCCCATGCTTCATGCGTGTTGCAATACGACCCAGTGGCTTATTTTTATTTTAGATTTGGCCCCAAAACTTCGATTTTTATCCAATTTTGGTCCTTTTTTTCGTTTATCTTTAATTCTTATTTAAATTTTCTTGTATTTCCATTATTATTATTATTATTATTATTATTATTATTATTATTATATATTATTGTATATTTTTGTTATATGCGTATATATATGTGTATTTATGTTTAGTATTTTAGCTACTTTATTCTAATATTTAAATGTTATGTCTGCTTTTATATATTTTAATAGTATATTATTATTATCTTTATTACAATAGTGTATATTTTTATTTATGTGTATAGATTTATACATATAGTATTTTTGTGTTACATTGTTATTCTTCGTATCTTAATACCATTACTATTATGATTATTAATGTAGTGAATGTGTTGTTGTAAGTATACATTTTATATCGTCATTGTTATTATCATCAAACATAGTATTATGTAGGTATTTTGTTATATATGTATATATCTATTTGTGCATAGCATTACTTTTTAATTGATTTTTCTAATATTTCTATATCGATCATATGTATTTAATATGCCTATGTACATATTCATGTGTTATTGGTTGTTTGTTCCTATATATATGTATTATGTAAATAATTTAATATTATTTAACATATGTATTTTCTTTTATATGTTTTACATACGTTTTTATATATTATACTTTATATATTGCTATGTATATTTTTAGTATATATACATATTTGTGAAATATTATCAACAGTTTTATTATTATATATATCGTGCACATATTTTAATACTACATTCTACAAATTTTTATATTACGTATATATTCCAACATTATATACTTAGCATTTCTAATATCCTTATTCTTTATATCTATGAATGTATGTCTTTGTAGTATATTAGTAAATCCATTTTTATATTGTTGTCATTTCTAATGTATATGCATATATCATCATTGTGTTACATGTATTATATATTTTCAATATTTTTGCATTATTGCCCTATTTGTTATTTACTCAAAGATATTTTTAATTTTTCTATTCATTTATTTTTATTTCATCTTAACTTTGTTTTGTATTACTTCAAGAATTTTATCCATGCTTTTCCAATTAATTTCAATAATCAAGGTAACGTACCGATTTAACATTAAGTCATTGAATTTCATCGCTATGTTGGGTGAACATCAATTGACTCGTTTTAAAACGATATGTCTTTCTCAAAAACCGGAATAAACTAAAATTTCTCGTCTTTTCAATCGGATCACAACTAAGAGTTACATTGAACTCGTATTTTTGAAAATCAAGACAACACGTGTTTATGAGATACCAATTTTGAGCGTCGCGAGGGTGCTAATACCTTCCTCGCACATAACAGACTCCCGAGCCCTATTTTTTTTCTGGATTTCGACGTAGACCCGAACTTAGCCTTCTTTTGTTTTAAAAATAGATCTAATAGGTGTCCGATCACACCTATAAAAAAGGATCGGTGGCGACTCCTTTTTATTTCAAAATCGAATTTCAGTTTTCAAACTTTTTCACTAGATCGCCACAATTAGCGACCCCAAACCAAAATTTCTACGTCGCTACAATTGTCGTATTTATTATTTGCTTCAATGTATTTCTAACTCTTTTATTTTTTGTTTCTTACCCATTCTGTATCAGTTTGCTTTTCTTATGATATTATTAGCATATCATTATTTTTATTATTATTTTCTTTTTATTGTAAATATTGTTTCTATTTTTATCTTGATGCTTTTATATTATATGTTAATATTTTTCATTCATTATATCATTGTTTACACCGTTTATTTATTTATGAATTTTTATTTTAAAAAATAAATATTTTATTCATTTTTAATTTCAATAAATAAGGCAACGTACCGATTTAACACTAAGTCGTTGATTTCATCGCTATGTTGGGTGAATATCATCGGCTCGTATTAAAAATGGAACATCCTTCTCAGAAGAAATCGTAATAATAAAAATTCTCGTATTTTGATCGGATTATGATTAAATGTTGCATTGAACTCGCATTTTCGAAAATTAAGACAACACGTGTTTAACAAGATACCAATTTTGGGTGTCGCAAGCGTGCTAATACCTTCCTCGTGCGTAACCGACTCCCGAACCTTATTTTTTCTCTGGCTTTTGACGAAGACCTAAGCTCGGCCTTCTTTTTGTTTAAAAAATAAATTTTCTTCTTAAAAAAAATATGATTTATTAGGTGTTCGATCACACCTGGGAAAAAGGATCGGTGGCGACTCCCTTTTTATAAAAATTGAAAGTCAGTTTTCAAATTTTCAATAAATCTCCTCAATTAGCGTCCGGAAGCAAAAAATTTACGTCGCTACAGGGATGATACTAATTTTGTTGGGATTTTGTTCTAATTTTTATTTCTTAAAATTTCTTTATTAGTTTAAATATAACTTTCCTAATAAATTAGAATATTCTGATGTCATATTTTTATTTTCTATATTAGAATAGGAAAGTAGGGTTTTGCATTTTATTTCTTAAATTATAAACCTTTTTATGATAGGTAAATTATTCATGAATAAAATAAGGTGAAAGTTTCATCAAATCAAAGGTAGGCAACTCCCTTTAGAGTTCCACAACCATGGCAAAAATAGGAATCAAAATAAGGGAAAAGGCCCTTTCTTCATATTGATTTCTTGCGCTACTTGTCCAGTGCCTCAATCCCAGACTCGGGACCATAATAGTTTATTTCTGTTATCACCTCTTCAAGTATATAAAGGACCTTCAAATAACCTGAGGTGGTATTTGTATTGCAATCTTTAACTAATGTAATTAACCGTGTTTAAATGATGCAATATTTTCAAGCTATCAATCAAGTAAGTGCACCTTTTATTTTTCTTCTTCCTGTATGTAAGTTATTGATTAGATATGAAGAACTATTCCAAAAAATCTGTTGACATGCCCCCAATAAAAAAGGATGAATCCTGTTTTTAGTCTTTGAGATCACATAGAAGAAAGCAAATAATATTTTGAAATTGTCATCCAAATAAAGCGACTATATTAATGTTGTCACTTAACTTTCTTGCATAATTATTAAAGGAAAAAAAATTCTTTGTAAGTGGTAAGATTTCCTGTCATTTCAATCTTCCTAAGTTGAAATTCCACTTACATCCTGACCTGTTAGTACCTGGTAGGAAAGTTCTGATGGTTTTTTGAGAGGTCCAAGGTTGAGTCCAAATATGTTTGATATCTAATTCTAGTCCAAAAAGTATAGAGGCAACCGTGTTGATTATTTGAAACATTTTGTTGGGAGGTGGCTGAAAGCACTTTATTGTGATAAATGAGTTTATTTGCTAGGCTTTTTGAGTAATGTAATAACTGATAGAAAATGGGTAAGTTGCTTTTTTTAGCCATCTTCCTCAACTTGAGTTTTAAAGGTTTTGATATGGTTCTCCCATGCTCTGGAAATGAAACTTGTCATGCTCACATCAATCTTTGTTTGTGTGATAAATGCTATATATTTTGGCTATACATGATCTGCTTGCTCTCTTTCAGTGCATTATGGCCTTTCAGTACTCTTGGATGGCCAGATGTGTCGGCAGAGGATTTTAAAAGGTTTTATCCGATAACAATGCTTGAAATTGGGTATGAACCCCTTTGTTTAACTCTTGCTGCTTAGATGAGGTGCCCTATTCTTTTCCATTAGAGAGTGCTTCTATTAATTATTCATTAACATATTAGAGGGCATTATAGCATACTTGGTCTCAAGAAATTCCATTTAATCTACTTTTCTATGTTTTAACAGTTGGCCTTAACACTTTTTCACTTTGGATAGCCATGATATATTGTTCTTTTGGGTTGCAAGAATAGTCATGATAGGAACCGAATTCACAGGAACTGTTCCATTTTCATATGTATATCTTCATGGTCTAATCCGTGATTCACAAGTAAGTAGAGTGTCTGAATTAGGCTACTACTTAGGTGCCCATTTTAAAGTATAATTTTTTTTCTCAAGTTGTGTTCCACTTCACCTGCATCTACACTTTTGTCATTACAGTTCCTTTTCCAAATAACATGACACTAGTTCCATTGCTTCAAAGACTCAAGAAATGTAACAGCCCAAATTTCAGTGATATCGGAGCAGTAATTCGAGATCACTAAATCCGACATGTGAGTTTAGATATTAGTAAGTAAATGCTAAGTGTGGTTTTAGAAATAATTTTTAATTAGTGAAATTATGAATTAAAACAAATTTGTAGATTAAATGAGATAAAAATGAGGTATCGAGACCTCAAATTCATAAACCGAGCCATAAATATTTTTAAAAATATTTATGGAGTGTTAATAAGTTAGAATTAAAGTTTCGTCAAGAAATTTTAAGGTTTCGGTAGTCAATCGGGTAAAAAGGACTAAATTGAATTAAGTGCAAAATTGTGAAATGTGATTAAATAGCTCTAGTAATTATTAAAGGAGGACTAAATAGGCAATTAAACACCTATTATTGGGCTGGACGGCAAGTGTGTGCTGGAAAATAAAAATCAAGTGTGAACAAGGGGCAAAATTGGAATTGGGTAATTATTAAATTGTAAAATATGATATATTAGGTAAAAATCTAGAGTTTTCTTCAATTTTCTTCATCTTCTCCAGCAAAAAACACCATTGAAGGGTTCTTTTAAGCTGGTCTCTCATATTTCTATTACATGTAAGCTCAATTCTTGATTATTTCTTGTGATTTTTGTGATTTTGAGACTTTTGCAACTAGGTCCTAATATCTAATTCAATAGTTTTTGCTTTTATGAATATTTTAGAAAGTTACCATGAGTAAGTGATGAAATTTTATGATGATTTATCATGGAATTAAGGTTTTAATTTCATTATATGATGATTTTATGAAGAGATTTGTATAGAAATTTATTTTAGGACCTAATTGTGAACGTTGATGGAATTAGGGTTTTGTGTTGAAGCTTGGAATGTCAAAGGCTGTGAAGTAGTTTGTAGTGTTTAGATAAAATGATATTTGAAAGGAATTAGTTGGATTGATGAATAAATTGAATAGGGACTAAATTGTAAAAATTGAAAAGTTTGGGGTAATTGTGAAATTTTAAAAATTAAGGGCATAAATTGTGAAATAGAATGGAATTGAAATAGAAGCTAATGGAGGAATGATATTATAATTATAGATCAAGAAAACGAAGTGAATCGTGGGAAGGAGAAAATTTAAGAATAGTCCCTGAATTTCTACGACTTTTGCAAATTAGCCCAGGTAAGTTCATATGGCAAAGTTCAATGTTTGATATGAAAATCTTATGATTTCTAAAGTATTTTATTGTAGATGAATATTATCAAATTGTATTAACTAATGAATAATGTGTAACTAAAAGAACAAATTAGTTGAAACAATGGTTTGAGTGCTTTCATTTTATGACCATAATGAATTGACGGAAAAGATGTGATATATATACTTCCGTATAAGACCATAGTCGGGCTATGGCATCTGTACAATGTGATTCATGTTCCCGTATAAGACCATAGCTGGGCTATGGCATCTGTGTGATGTGATAATGTGATTCCGTATAAGACCATATCTGAGATATGGCACCAGTATGATATGTAATCCGTGTAAGACCATGGCAGGGCTATGGCTTCGGTGTGTGATGTGTGACAATGTGAAATTCCATAGTTTACTATGGCAATGTGATAATGAAGCACTCAACTCCATTATTGTTCCTTAATTTGACAATGGAAATAAATAAGAAATGGGCCCAAAAGAATTAAGTTCGTGAATTGCATCATGAAAATCATTCAAATGAGTTTATTAATGAAGTTGTGATTTGCAGGATGAAATAGTTTAACTAATACATATATAATTGTGTACAGTGTTCGGTAAGATATGTGTTATTATGCCTATGAGCTTACTAAGCTTCTATAAGCTTACTTGTGTATGTGATTTGTTTTGTAGATTGACTTATATACATACAGAGGATCGGATCTACATCAAGGGTTACACTATCCAGATTTAATTCGGTAGATTTTGTTAAATAACTTTTTGGTTTATATGGCATGTATAGGATTTGATTTAGTAATGTAATTATATGAATAATTAAGTATGCAAACTATGTTGAATGTGATGTTTTGTGATTGGAAAATGAAATATACTTGTTTTGGCTTGAAATAATTGTTTGGTTGAAAATTTTTAGGTATAAATGTTATATAATATGGCTTGTGAAAATTACCTTTAAAAGGGGTGGCAAATTGGCTTAAATAAAGCCTACATGGTGCCACACGGTCAGGGGACACGAGCGTGCCTTATTGTGACAGCCCAAAATTGACCCTAGTCGGGAAGTGGTTTCAGGACCGCTAAACCGAGTCACCGAAATGTTCTAACGTAATATTTATTGTCTAGAATATGTGAATATGAATGTGTGAAAAATTGAATGTTTGGATTTTGTTAATTGTAAGTGAATTTTATCAAATAGGACTTATGTGAGAAAATTTAAAAATGTGCTAGGCAAATGTAAGGTGGCCTATTAATACATGTGGGAAAATGGTTGTCCTTGCATGTCAAATAACCCCTTTCCTAAGGTGAGTGGCGGCCATGACAAGAATATGGGCAAAGGAAACATGTTTCCAACATGTTTTGCTAGTGGTGTATGTAGGAAGCCATAAAATAAAAACTAGCATTAAAGAAATGAAAAAAAATGAGCATGGATGCCCCCATTGTGCCAGTAGCTAGAGAGAAAGAAAAGAAAAAAAAGGTTTTGTTCATTCATTGTTCATTCTTTTGGTTGTTCTTGAGAAAAAAAATGAAAGGAAGGAAGATTACCTAGGTCAATTCGGCAAGCATCTTGGCTACTAGGAGGTAAGCATTGAATTTGTTGATTTGGTTTTGTAATATGCTAAGTTGAATGGTGGATGCACTCTTGGTAAGGTCAAGGAAGTTGAGATTTCTTGTGTGTGTCTAGGCAAAATGCCAAATGATTAAGTGTTGGAGATAGGAGCTTACTTAGAATGATAAATTCTTCTCCTATGATTATTTTTTCTTGCATGTTAAATGGCTTCTACTTAGCCATGCAAAATTTGTAATTTGTATGGATGATTGGAGCATTCGGCTAGGGTATAAAGGAAGGGATTTTGGTTGTTTCATCTAAGTATGGATGATGAATGTGCTATGGAAAGAAATTGGTCTTCCTATGAATATGATTTGTGAATGTTTATATTAGTAAAATAATTTATGTTCAAACACTTGAGGATTCGGTATTGTCCATGACTATTGTGTTTAAGATGTGATTTTGAATATTTCGAATATTGAAAAGTAAGAATAGGTGTGATCGGTCATGGGAATTTGAGATGTTGTACATTAGAATTGAAAATACTTGAGACTAGATTACCTTAATAGTGATAATACATTCGGCCTTGATGCATTAATTGACTGTTGGCTAAGGTTTTGATATTTTGAACAAGGATAGTTGTAAATGGAGTGAAAACCATTAAATTATACACATAAGTATCCAACAAGAATTTTAACTACTAAATGTATTTATATTAGGAAATCAAGACATCAAAAGGGGAGAATCAAACAAAGGCAAAACAAAGATAATCGAGTAGTCGATTGGAAATCGTTTCATCCAATATAAGGTAAGTCATTAAGCATATATTTGATATTGCTTAAATGATTGTAAAAATCTATGCAATTGTGCTTAATGGGATGATATATATATATATATAAATGAAATGTATGTGTATGGAGTGATGACATTTGTTGAATGTAAAAGAAATAGTGAAATGTGTAGAAAGTTGCTTTCGGCACTAAGTGTGGGCAATACGTGTGTACGGTGACGAGATTGGCACTAAGTGTGCATGCTGGAAATATATGGCACTAAGTGTGCATGCTGGAAATATACTGACCTGGGTGTGCGAGCTCGAAGGGTATGGCACTAAGTGTGCGGGTTTAAATTGTACAAAGACTAAGTGTGCGAGTTTGATTATATAGCACTAAGTGTGCGAGTTGAATACATATAGCACTAAGTGTGCGGATTCACTATATGCTCTTGCATTACAATTGGCACTGAGTGTGCGACATCATCGAGCTAATCCCGGACAGCGGATCGGGTAAGTACCTTGAGCTCAAGACGAATAGAAAATACGCTCATGCTCGGGGTTGAACTTGGTAAGCCTTAAATCTATGTGATGATTGAAATTGTATGATTATGGTGGAAATGAGTTAGTGTGTGAAAATGCCTCAAATATCTTGTTGTATAGAATATGAAATGTGGATGTATGACTTGGTGTGAGATTGAACCGAAAGGTCCGAGGATTTATGGTATAGCTTCAATATGGATGAGTACCTAGCCTCGTCTATTGTTCATGTTGTGATAACTTTATCAATGGATGATTGTTGAATGCTTATGACTTACTGAGTTATAAACTCACTCGGTGTTTTTCTTGTCACCCATTTTAGGTCTCTTGGACTCGTACTGCTGCGTGCTCGGAACCGTCGTTGAAGTCATCACACCGCTGGAAATCTTGTGGTATTGTCTTCGTTGTTGAAGAACATTTGGCATGTATAGGCTATTATGTTTTGTTGATGTGGGTTGTAAACTTTAAGCCATGTGAAAATGGCCTATGTGGTCGCCGAGTGGGATGCTTGAACCTATAGCCACGAGTCTTAGAAACTTTAATTTTGATAAGGTGGCCATAATTTGTGTCATGTATGATGGAGGATTAAGGCCAAGGAAAGATTCATGAAATTGGCATAGTCTACTGCAGTAACTGTTGCGGACAGCAGCAGTGAGACAAGATTGAAAAATCACTAAAAATAGAAGAAGTAGAATTAAATAGTGAATAAATTATGTAAATGAACCTTGATGAGTCTATTTTCATATGGAAGAAACGAAATG
Source organism: Gossypium arboreum (assembly GCF_025698485.1). Taxonomy (NCBI): domain Eukaryota; kingdom Viridiplantae; phylum Streptophyta; class Magnoliopsida; order Malvales; family Malvaceae; genus Gossypium; species Gossypium arboreum. The sequence continues at coordinate 9,794,765 of NC_069072.1, read as the reverse complement.
GTCATAGGAGTTACTTGTTAAGAGATATTAAAGCTATTGTGAGACAGGGCCAGAATGGTTTCTGGGTCCCCTGTCGCAAATTTAAAAATTTACTATAAATTATCCAGAAAGAATTAGGAGTCATGCCTTATATGAGCAGATTCCATTTTGAGTCTAGTTTCATTAGAAACAAACGGAACCAGTATTAAATCCCTGTACAGAGAGATATTCAAGTTGTAACACGCGAAGGTCAGAGCAGTCGATCCCTGTAACATGGGTGACTTTAACTAATAAAATGTACCAATTGGCCTGACAAAAAATTCTAGAAATAAATCCATGGATGGATATATGAGTCTAAATTCAGGGAAAATTTACGAAACCAGTTTCCGAGTTTTGAAACTCGAGATATGATTTTTAAGGTGACAGTGACGCAGTTTTCCAGCCCGACTGGAAATGTCAAATTGGTGGGCAAAATATGTGGACTTGGCTTGTTAACCCCTCGTGTCCGACACCGGTGATGGTCTCGGGATCGGGGTGTTACAATTTTATTGGTATCAGAGCTATGGTTTAGTCGGTTCTAGGACTACCATAGAGCGTGTGAGTCTAGCTATACATGCCAAATTGTTAGTGCTTAAAAATGTGATGACTTCTGACGGTTGAAATTTTTGTTGTGATTAGCAAATGGAACCCGAGGTAGAGAGACCCTTGGTGGATGACGTTGAAGGTGTAGCGGTTGCTCCCGCACAAGGGACACCGCCTGTTGAGCCTCAGTCATCCGCGAATAATCAAAATGAAAGGGCGAAACAAGCCTTCTTCACCATGATGAATGAGTGGGTCGCGCAATATGCCCGAACCAATCCGGCTGTCCAACCATTCCCGAATTTAAATAATCCACCCCAAGAGCCCGTAATGCCATCGCCATCGATCCTGTGAGGCTGAGTAAACCACCGTGGACTTGATTAGGAAGCGTGGGGCCAAGGAGTTTAAGGCCATAGTTACCGATGATGCCGAAGGGCCGAAGTTCGCTTGATAACACCATTAGAGTGTTTGATGAACTCATGCACACCGATGAATGTCTTAAGTGTGCTATTTCTTTGTTGCGAGACTCACCTACTATTGGTGGAGGACCTTGATTTCCATAGTCCCAAAGGAACAAGTTACTTGGGATTTCTTTCAAACGAATTTCGGAAGAAATATATTAGTCAACTGTTCATCGATCGAAGCGTAAGGAATTTGTAGAGCTCAAGCAAGGCCGGATGATCAGATCTCGAATACTGAACATGAGTTCGTAAGACTTAGTCGGTATGCTCGGAGTGTGTGGCTGATGAGGTTGCTATGTGCAAAAGATTTGAAGAAGGATTGAATGAAGAGTTAAAGTTACTAGTGGGAATTTTGGAGATAAAGGAGTTCGTGACACTAGTCGAACGAGCTGCAAGGCGGAAGAACTTGGGAAGGAGAAGAAGAAGGCTGAATTTGAAGCAAGAGATTACCGTAAAAGATCAACGAGTAAAGCTCCGTTCTCGACCGTAAAGAAATTCGGGAGGACACTAGTAAATCAAGGGCGCATCGGGAATTTTCATCGAGCCCGACCATCGACGGACCCCGAGCTACTTGGTAGCTAGTGTGGGCAATAATCGTCAAGAGAAACCTGAATGCCCCCAATGTGGAAGACGACACCTAGGTGAATGTTGGGGTAAGTCTATTAATAGGGCCTGTTACGGATGTGGTTCGAAGGACCACTTCATTAGAGATTGCACGGAGCTAGATGAGGAGAATAAGATGCAAGGTGCAAGATCTAGTGAGGCGACGGCTAGAGGTAGACCCCCGAGGATTTCAGGAGGTAGGGGTGGTAATCAGAGAGGAGCCACTGACACGGCTGTTCGATCCGAGACCGTGCTCTGCTAGAGCATATGCCATCCGCGCACGAGAGGAGGCATCCTCCCCTGACGTTATCACTGGTACTTTTACCCTCTTTGATACTAGTGTGATTACATTGATTGACCCCGGCTCTACTCATTCATATGTATGTGAAACTTTAGCATCCAGTAAGACTCTACCTGTTGAGTCTCTCGAGTTCGTAATTCGAGTGTCAAACCCTTTGGGTCAATACGCACTCGTTGATAAAATGTGCAAGAGATGCCCCTAATAATTCGAGAATCTGTTTTTTACCGATCCGATGCTTCTACCATTTGATGAATTCGATGTTATTCTTGGTATGGATTGGCTGATCGTACATGATGCAAATGGTGGATCGCAAAAGGAAGACCATTGATTTGAGGAGTGCGAATAATGAGGTAGTCCGAGTCGAGTCTCTCGATTTAAAAGGAGTGCCGCCGATAGTATCTTCTATGACCGCCGGAGGTACATGAAAAGGGTGTGAAACATACCTTGCGTATGTGTTTGAAAGTAAAGAGACGGAAAGGAAACTCGAATCGGTACAAGTGGTTTGTGAGTATTCGATGTTTTTCCGAGGAGTTACCGGATTGCCACCGGTTCGAGAAGTGGAATTGCATCGTCTGCACGGTACTACGCCGATCTCAATAGCCCCGATCGTATGGCATTAATGAAATTAAAGGAATTGAAAGTTCAATTGCAAGAGTTGACGGATAGAGGTTTCGCTCGATCGAGTTTTTCTCCATGGGGCGCACCAGTATTGTTTGTGAAAAAGAAGGACGGAACCATGAGGTTGTGCATCGACTATTGTCAACTCAATAAAGTGACGATAAAGAATAAATATCCGTTGCCACGAATTGACGATTTGTTTGATCAATTAAAGGGAGCCTCAGTGTTCTCAAAAATAGATTTGAGGTCGGGGTACTATCAGTTGAGGGTCCGAGAATCAGACGTACCCAAAACCGCTTTTCGAACGAGGTACAGTCACTACGAATTCTTGGTGATGCCGTTTGGGCTCACTAATGCCCCTGCGGTATTTATGGATTTAATGAATAGAATTTTCAGGCCATACTTGGATCGGTTCGTAGTTGTATTTATCAATGACATTTTGGTCTATTCGAGAGATGAAACTGAACATGCTGAACACCTGAGGCTAGTGTTGCAAATTTTACGAGATAAGCGATTATACACAAAGTTCAAGTAAATGTGAATTTTGGTTGAGAGAGGTTAGCTTTTGGGGCACGTGGTGTCCGTGATCGGTGTCGGGGTGGACCCGAACAAAATTCCGGCCATAGTCGATTGGAAACCTCCAAGGAATGTTACCGAAGTTAGGAGCTTTTTGGGGCTTGCCGGATACTATCGACGATTTGTGAAGGGTTTTTCGATGATAGCTGTACCGATGACGAAACTACTCCAAAAAGATGTTAAGTTCGAGTGGTCGGAACGCTGTCAAGAAAGTTTCGATCGACTAAAAACCTGTTTAACCGAGGCCCCGGTACTAGTACAGCTGGAGTCCGGTAAAGAGTTCGTCATATACAGTGACGCATCCTTGCTTGGGTTAGGTTGTGTGTTGATGCAAGAAGGTCGAGTTGTGGCTTACGCGTCGAGACAACTAAAGCCGCATGAGAGAAACTATCCGACCCATGACCTTGAACTAGCAGCCATAGTGTTCGCCTTGAAAATATGACGGCATTGCTTGTTTGGAGAAAGGTGTCATATTTATTCGGACCACAAGAGTTTCAAATATTTGATGACTCAAGGAGATTTAAACCTACGACAAAGACGTTGGCTTGAGTTGTTGAAAGACTATGAACTCATCATTGAGTATCACCTGGGAAAGGCCAACGTGGTGGCCGATGCTTTAAGTCGCAAGGCACTGTCTGCCTTGAGAGCGATGGATGCTCATTTATCCGTTTCACCCGAGGAGGTGCTAGTAGTCGAATTAGGGGCCAAATCGTTATTGATTCATCAAATACTTGAATCTCAGAAGGTCGACGCTGAATTGGTCGCTAAGTGAGCCGAATGTGTTTCGGATGAAGAATCGGAATTTCAGATTGACGACAATGACTGCTTAAAGTTCAAGGGTCGATTATGTATTCCAAGGAATTCGAAACTTGTTTCGATGATTTTGAGCGAGGCTCACAGTAGTCGAATGTCAATCCACCCGGGTAGTACTAGAATGTACAATGACCAAACGCCAATTTTGGTGGCCCAAGATGAAACGAGACATTTCTGAATTTGTTTCAAGGTGTCTGATATGTCAACAAGTGAAAGCGGAACATTAAGTGCCATCGGGAATACTTCAGCCAATCATGATACCTGAATGGAAATGGGATCGAGTGACAATGGATTTTATATCTGGATTACCAGTGTCGGCAAGTAAGAAAGATGCGATTTGGGTCATTGTTGATAGACTGACCAAGTCTGCTCATTTTATCCCTGTCCGCACGAATTTTTCGCTCGATAAATTGGCAGAATTATACGTCTCCCAAATTGTTCGATTGCATGGGGTACCTGTTTCTATCGTATTTGATAGAGACCCAAGATTTACATCGCGATTTTGGAAGAAATTGCAAGAGGCTTTGGGTACCAAGTCGCATTTTAGCATCGCTTTCATCCCCAAACCGATGGTCAATCCGAACGGATAATTCAAATCCTTGAGGATATGTTGAGATGTTGCATCCTTGAGTTTAGTGGTTCATGGGAAGGATATTTGCCTTTGATTGAATTCGCTTACAACAATAGCTTTCAATCAAGTATTAAGATGGCGCCTTATGAGGCTTTATACGGTCGTAAATGCCATACCCCATTATTCTGGACTGAACTTACTGAAGGTAAAATCTTCGAGGTTGATTTGATTAAGGATGCCGAGCAGAAAGTTCGAGTAATTCGTGAAAGTTTGAAAGCTGCTTCGGATCGCCAAAAGTCATATGCGGACTTGAGAAGAAAAGACATTGAATATCGGGTTGGAGACAAGGTATTTCTCAAAGTCTCACCCTGGAAGAAGGTGCTTAGATTTGGCCGTAAGGGCAAATTGAGTCTGAGGTTCATCGGTCCGTATGAAGTATCCGAACGAGTTGGGCCAGTAGCGTACTGATTAATGTTACCCCCTGAGCTTGAAAAGATTCACAACGTTTTCCATGTCTCGATGCTTCGACGATATAGGTCTGACCAGACACACGTAATTACTCCATCTGAGGTCGAGGTTCAGCCTAATTTGAGTTATGAAGAAGAGCCGGTTCGCATTCTGATGCGCGAAGTGAAAGAGTTGCGCAATAAGAAAATCCCATTAGTGAAGGTGTGTGGCATAAACACGGAATTGAAGAAGCCACTTGGGAACTTGAGGACTCTATGAGAGAGCGACACCGATCCTATTTACTGGGTAAGATTTTCGGACGAAAATTTCTTAAGTGGGGAGAGTTGTGACAGCCCAAAATTGACCCTAGTCGGAAGTGGTTTCGGACCGCTAAACCGAGTCACCGAAATGTTCTAACGTAATATTTATTGTCTAGAATATGTGAATATGAATGTGTGAAAAATTGAATGTTTGGATTTTGTTAATTGTAAGTGAATTTTATCAAATAGGACTTATGTAAGAAAATTTAAAATGTGCTAGGCAAATGTAAGGTGGCCTATTAATACATGTGGGAAAATGGTTGTCCTTGCATGTCAAATAACCCCTTTCCTAAGGTGAGTGGCCGCCATGACAAGATTATGGGCAAAGGAAACATGTTTCCAACATGTTTTGCTAGTGGTGTATGTAGGAAGCCATAAAATAAAAACTAGCATTAAAGAAATGAAAAAAAAAAATGAGCATGGATGCCCCCCCCATTGTGCCGTAGCTAGAGAGAAAGAAAAGAAAAAAAAAAGGTTTTGTTCATTCATTGTTCATTCTTTTGGTTGTTCTTGAGAAAAAAAAATGAAAGGAAGGAAGATTACCTAGGTCAATTCGCAAGCATCTTGGCTACTAGGAGGTAAGCATTGAATTTGTTGATTTGGTTTTGTAATATGCTAAGTTGAATGGTGGATGCACTCTTGGTAAGGTCAAGGAAGTTGAGATTTCTTGTGTGTGTCTAGGCAAAATGCCAAATGATTAAGTGTTGGAGATAGGAGCTTACTTAGAATGATAAATTCTTCTCCTATGATTATTTTTTTCTTGCATGTTAAATGGCTTCTACTTAGCCATGCAAAAATTTGTAATTTGTATGGATGATTGGAGCATTCGGCTAGGGTATAAAGGAAGGGATTTTGGTTGTTTCATCTAAGTATGGATGATGAATGTGCTATGGAAAGAAATTGGTCTTCCTATGAATATGATTCGTGAATGTTTATATTAGTAAAATAATTTATGTTCAAACACTTGAGGATTCGGCATTGTCCATGACTATTGTGTTTAAGATGTGATTTTGAATATTTCGAATATTGAAAAGTAAGAATAGGTGTGATCGGTCATGGGAATTTGAGATGTTGTACATTAGAATTGAAAATACTTGAGACTAGATTACCTTAATAGTGATAATACATTCGGCCTTGATGCATTAATTGAATGTTGGCTAAGGTTTTGATATTTTGAACAAGGATAGTTGTGAATGGAGTGAAAACCATTAAATTATACACATAAGTATCCAGCAAGAATTTTAACTACTAAATGTATTTATACTAGGAAATCAAGACATCAAAAGGGGAGAATCAAACAAAGGCAAAACAAAGATAATCGAGTAGTCGATTGGAAATCGTTCATCCAATATAAGGTAAGTCATTAAGCATATATTTGATATTGCTTAAATGATTGTAAAAATCTATGCAATTGTGCTTAATGGGATGATATATATATATATATAAATGAAATGTATGTGTATGGAGTGATGACATTTGTTGAATGTAAAAGAAATAGTGAAATGTGTAGAAAGTTGCTTTCGGCACTAAGTGTGCGGGCAATACGTGTGTACGGTGACGAGATTGGCACTAAGTGTGCATGCTGGAAATATATGGCACTAAGTGTGCATGCTGGAAATATACTGACCTTTGGGTGTGCGAGCTCGAAGGGTATGGCACTAAGTGTGCGGGTTTAAATTGTACAGCACTAAGTGTGCGAGTTTGATTATATAGCACTAAGTGTGCGAGTTGAATACATATAGCACTAAGTGTGCGGATTCACTATATGCTCTTGCATTACAATTGGCACTGAGTGTGCGACATCATCGAGCTAATCCGGACAGCGGATCGGGTAAGTACCTTGAGCTCAAGACGAATAGAAAATACGTTCATGCTCGGGGTTGAACTTGGTAAGCCTTAAATCTATGTGATGATTGAAATTGTATGATTATGGTGGAAATGAGTTAGTGTGTGAAAATGCCTCAAATATCTTGTTGTATAGAATATGAAATGTGGATGTATGACTTGGTATGAGATTGAACCGAAAGGTCCGAGGATTTATGGTATAGCTTCAATATGGATGAGTACCTAGCCTCGTCTATTGTTCATGTTGTGATAACTTTATCAATGGATGATTGTTGAATGCTTATGACTTACTGAGTTATAAACTCACTCGGTGTTTTTCTTGTCACCCATTTTAGGTCTCTTGGACTCGATTGCTGCGTTTCGGAACCGTCGTTGAAGTCATCACACCGGCTGGAAATCTTGTGGTATTGTCTTCGTTGTTGAAGAACATTTGGCATGTATAGGCTATTATGTTTTGTTGACTGTGGGTTGTAAACTTTAAGCCATGTGAAAATGGCCTATGTGGTCGTCGAGTGGGATGCTTGAACCTATAGCCACGAGTCTTAGAAACTTTAATTTTGATAAGGTGGCCATAATTTGTGTCATGTATGATGGAGGATTAAGGCCAAGGAAAGATTCATGAAATTGGCATAGTCTACTGCAGTAACTGTTGCGGACAGCAGCAGTGAGACGAGATTGAAAATTACTAAAATAGAAGAAGTAGAATTAAATAGTGAATAAATTATGTAAATGAACCTTGATGAGTCTATTTTCATATGGAAGAAACGAAATGGTCATAGGAGTTACTTGTTAAGAGATATTAAAGCTATTGTGAGACAGGGCCAGAATGGTTTCTGGGTCCCCTGTCGCAACTTTAAAATTTACTATAAATTATCCAGAAAGAATTAGGAGTCATGCCTTATATGGGCAGATTCCATTTTGAGTCTAGTTTCATTAGAAACAAACGGCACCAGTATTAAATCCCTGTACAGAGAGATATTCAAGTTGTAACGCGCGAAGGTCAGAGCAGTCGATCCCTGTAACATGGGTGACTTTAACTAATAAACTGTACCAATTGGCCTGACAAAAAATTCTAGAAATAAATCCATGGATGGATATATGAGTCTAAATTCAGGGAAAATTTACGAAACCAGTTTCCGAGTTTTGAAACTCGAGATATGATTTTTAAGGTGACAGTGACGCAGTTTTCCAGCCCGACTGGAAATGTCAAATTGGTGGGCAAAATATGTGGACTTGGCTTGTTAACCCCTCGTGTCCGACACCGGTGATGGTCTCGGGATCGGGGTGTTACACTTATGGCCGTGTAAGAAACTCAATAACCTCCTAAATATTACACGGCCTTGACACACAGGTGTGTCATTTGGCCGTGGGCTTAAGTCAGTAGCTAGCTATGTATCACACGGCTGCAGCACACGGGCATGTTCCAGGCCACACGGGCGTGTCCCAAGGCACACGGGCGTGTGCCCCTATCTTCAAGGAAAATTTTCCAAAGTTCTCTATTTAGTCTCAAATCACTTCTAAAACATACATAGGGCCCCGTAGGCCCATATTAAGGACTTTAAGATGAAATTTGATAAGAATTGATCTGAAATGTAAAGTTTATGACTCGATTTTGTATAAATGTCAGTGTATAAGTCTGGTAATGCCTCGTAGTCCTATTTCGATGACGGCTTGGGGTTAGGGGTGTTACAAGAAAATATCTGGCTAACATGTAAGCTGTTTCAGGGGCGTAAAATGTCTAAAACTCTTGGCAATGTTATTGACCCAATTGATACTATCAACGAGTTTGGTACTGATGCCTTGCGATTCACTCTTGCTTTAGGAACTGCTGGTCAGGTTTGTCTTGTACTGCAGGCAATATGTTGGTAATTCAATAATGAAAAGTTGTCATATAATGTTCAATACTGCTCTAATGTTCATGGTTCTAGCTTATGATAGTATGTCTAATTAACCAATTTCCTTGAATAACCTCTAGGATCTTAATTTATCAACTGAAAGGCTAACAACGAACACGGCCTTCACCATTAAATTATGGAATGCTGGCAAGTTTGTGCTGCAGGTTCTGCCTAATCGGGATAATGTTTCTGGTTGGCAGAATATAGAGGCTTGTAAGGTTTGTTCCTCTTTTCTCAGATTAGTGGGATAGTATTAGACCACCTGTCTATCCTTGTCTTCTGAAAACAGTACTACCATATGAAATTTAACATAAATCAGAAGGAACAATGCTAAAAGATGGCCAACCATGCTGCTGTTATGTTTTTGTTATAGTGCATTTTGCTATGATGATTTTGTTGAGTGCATACAGCTTGTATGCATGCTGCAGCAATTGTGCATGCTGCAGCAATTGTGCATGTTTTAGCAACATATTTTCTGTTTTAGTTGCAATGTAATTTAGTTTGGTTGAAAATAAACTTAGTTATTGATGTTTTGATGGGTTTAGGGGATGATTGAGCTGATAAGTTAACTTATCCCATGTGTACAAGCAATGTTTTAATATTCCCAATGCTTATTAGTGGGATTAGTTGAATATTTGGTGATGTATTTTGATTATAAATGTATTGTTTTCATATTGAATGAACAAGCATATCAGTTGTATAAAGTAGATTGCTTACTTGCTGCACGTTTGTGAGCAAGTAAATTATGTCAAGCTTCTTACTCCTTTGTTCTCTGTCTTGTTCTCTTCTTTTGCTGCTGTCAAAACCCCAACCAACAAGCACATAAATATATTTAATTATTAGATTGGTGGAGTATTCATTGTGTTTATTGATTGTACTATCAACAGTATTAATCTGAGTTATGCTTGCATTTGTAACTATTAGTATTACCCTCAGAAGAAAAGAAATCTATTATTATTGCATAGGGCGTAACTTAATTTTTCTTTTGACATCATCACAATGTCCTGTTCCTAAGAAGATTGGCATCATCCTATTCTGTAAACTGAAGAAATTATTTCCTTTTCAGTTTAACACGGAGGGGTATCTTCTAAGGCTTCATCTTCCAGAATGTTGGGTGGTAAGAAAAAAATACTGTGCTTGTTTTGCCACCATCTATTTATTTGTATACTAGAGCCAAGTTACTTCCACTCATACATACCCTGATTATTCTTTTTCTGAATGCTACAGAGAAGTTACTTGAGTACTGTTTTCCATTTTTCAGGTCTCAAAACTGCATATGCTTGTTGATGCTGTCACTGAGAGTTACAACAAATTTTTCTTTGGGGATGTTGGGAGAGAAATTTATGATTTCTTTTGGGGCGGTTTTGCCGACTGGTATGTTGAATGTTCTTTTATAATCTGCTTTCTGCTAATAGAACGTAGTTCTATTGTTTTATGCTATTAGGGTCTGGATTTTATGCCATTTATAGATCATGAAAATTGAGAACTAATGTAGTTTATGCTTTTGTTATATAACACATAATGCCCTTTTTTCAAAGGTTAAAGTGGTAAAAATCATTTAGTGGATAGTGTGTGTTATTTTATTGTTATCATTACAAGAGATTGTAAGTTGGATCAGTATGTGCTGTTGAGACATACATGAAATACCTGTCATGGTCGTATAAGTTGACAAAACATACCGGTATAATTTTTACTCTGATTAGCTGTAGTTATTTTGTGTTATATGTCCAGTTTTTAGATCTGCAACCCAAACTTGGGATTTATGTTTTTATTGTTTGCATAGGTATATTGAAGCTAGTAAAGCTCGCCTTTACCACTCTGGAGATGATTCAGTTGCTTTAGTAACTGTTATACTTTACGTTTTCGAGAATATACTGAAATTAATTACATCCATTCATGCCATTCGTAACTGAGGAACTGCGGCAGGTGTCGGCTTTGTAGTGTTTTACCATGTTTTTTGTTAATATAGTTTTTCTAATTCAAACTCATTTATTTTACCATCTTCTTGAATCTGATCATTCATGTTAATATTAAGTTTGGATAAAATCCGCTGGAACACAATTTCCATTGACGAGCACCTTATCAAGTCTAGATTTAATGTGCACACCTGACTGTGCACATGCACATGTACTAAAGTGAATTTTGGGTTCACATCACAGCATACATGAATAGTGCTTCATACAAGAAATGATATTTTTTCTTTTGTTTTATTGTTTTAGGCATCCTTTGATTTTGGAATAATTAAAATGTGCGCAGGAGCCTGGGGAGCTATGTCCCTAAAAGTTAAGACCTACAAAAAGAAAAAAAAAAAAAGGCAAACAAACATAATGTTAGCGCAAATGAATGTCAAATAAACTTAAACCTACCAGAAAAGAATTAACATATTAACCTAAAGAAACAACAAGAATATATTCGTGTGAACCTGCCCTCAAACAGATAAAAAGATAAATAAAACTAGGTTATCCTCGCATGCAACTGACGAGGTGAATGCATGATTCATACAAAAAACGATGACATAAATTAACATTTGCAAATATAAATCGAACTAAAAGGTTAAAAAAGTAAAACTTTCAACTTCAGATTAGAGCTTTGCAAACATAAACTATAATCATAGCTGAAGATTTTCATGCTTATCTAGTGCTTATCTAGTCTGATATTTTGTTATCACGTTTCACTTAATGTTAATCAAATATCAGATATCAGCTAGTGTTAACAGAAAGAATAACACATTATCTTTGATTGTCACCTATTTAATTGCTCAACATGCCAAAGGCCCAAGCCAGCCTGACTAGAAGCTACAAAGAAATGAAAAGGCCTATTTAACTAGTTATGATATCGTTAGAGAATATATCCAACACATCTTTTTTTCAGTCTCATAAAAACCATCAACCTATAAACAAATCAAAATTATGTTAATCTAAGAGTTGCGACTAGAACCTATTCACTTAAAAGATTACAACTCAATTTCCCTTCATGTAAGGCTAGGTAACACAGATGAATATAATTCTATCTTTGACCAAAATTTAAATATTTTCACCATATAGATATATCAATAATCGCACAAAACTTCTCACTCAGTTGATATAAAGAGAAACCATGGGTCCACCTAAAACTTCCAATCAAAATCCATTTGCAAATCATATCCAACATAAGACAAACAATCCCAACTAAGTTTTTAATGCCAAATTTTTTTATTTAATGTCAAATTCTCTTAGTATATTTTAATACTGATTTAAGTAGTTTTTTATTCCTCAAAAATATACTATTTTATTTATTGAAATAATACTTAGCATTTTTATAAAGAATGGTTAATTATATAAATAATTATATATAACTTATTATTTAATATAATAAATAATTTAGAGTAATTGCAAAACAATTAATTAAAATGTTTATAAAAATATTGTGATATAATTGAATCAAACCTGATTTATCATTTAATATAAAAAATAGTTAAAATATAAAATTAACTATAAAAATATCTTAGTAATAATAAATTTAATTTTTAATATTTACATTTTTTCAAATTGGTCATTATTTATTATTTTTCAAAAGAAAGAATAAAGGAGAAAGAAACATGTCATTGAGAGAGTTTCATTCATTGTAATCTTTATGAAAACAATGTATAAAAGTAACATTTTCTCTTTTATTTATTATTTGTTCATGTATCTGTCACGCTTCTTTAGATATGCATTTTTTTTATTTCAGTCTTTTTATTTAGAAATGCAAATATGATACTTATATGTTAAAATAAATAACTGCTACTTCAGAAAAGAATATTTGTTAAAAAATAATCTATCCAGCTTACTTGATACATTAAAATATACAAATTTTACTAACAATTATTGAATGTAATAATATGACAAAAATAAAAATTCAAACTTTGAATATAATATTATTAAAAGGATAATCTCCAATGTTGAAAACTTTTAAATCGCAAAACTAATATAAAAAATAAATAAACTATACAAATTAAAATTATTTGGGAAACTATGTTATGTACATTTGGGTTTCATTTATTGTCATATTTGTAGTACCCGGCTATCATCCACTTATATTGATCTTATTTACTTCGTTTAACGTTTGTAGCTTTTAAGTGGTGTGTAACGCTTAAACCTAATGATCTGGTTTTAAAAAAAAATAAAACAAATCCTAAAATTTAAATTACATTAAAGTTTATTAAAATTATTTTATTTTAAAACAATTGCTTCAAAATTAAATTTTTTTGGTCAAAAATATTTTACTAATCTTTTTAAAATTAAATTCAATCCAAAAAAATTTTACTTTCATTTTGACAATTTAGAAAACAGTGTTGGTTGTTATGCACGTTAGGGGTACTTGGAGTCGAAGTATCCCTGAACTCTTTCAATTTAGAAAATTTAATTTAATTTTGACAATTTAGGTAATATTTTTCCTAGTATGTTATGCACGTCATTTTGGAAAGTATATGTAAGTAGTATTGTAATTGTTAAATGAATTTATGTGATATGTTGAGTTTTAATGTGGAATGTTTAAATTGATGTATAAATGAGTATGAAATAGGCAAAATTTGGGTTAAATTAGCATGATTTTAGAATTTAATTGAATGGAATAATTGTTGAATTGTTTTGATAAAATATGTGAAGTACCTATGAGAGTACATTGGTTAGGTCATTAGGTTGATTATTTTGACATGTTTTTGAGGTATTTAATTGTGTTTTGATGTGATTGAACTATTGGACTTGCTGTTCAAGGTTGCAGGGAATGGTAAACTTGATGTTTAAGATTCAATTTGAGTCCACACGGCTTGACACACAGGCGTGTGACCGGACCGTATGAGACACACGGCTAACACATGGGAGTCTGGTTTGGTCGTGTGTCCCTTGCAACTTTAAAATCTCAAAACAGAATACGCAGGAAATTTTACACGGGCAGAGACATGGGCGTGTGTCTTAGCCATGTGAGGCACACGGCCTAGCACACGGGCATGTGGCTGGCTGTGTGGCTTATGTCAGAGAGTTATACAGGTTGGACACGGCCTGAGGCACGGGCATGTTCAGGGTCACTGTAACATCCTGAATTAGGGTCTAGTTGGAACAGTGGTTTCGAGACCACAAATTCAAAATGTAAATAATTATTTTATGATTATTTGATGGTCCATGATAAGATTGCATGTTTGTGTGAAATTTCCATGAAGAAATTCTATGCCTAAGGTGTCCAATTTGACTTTAGGGACTAAATTGAATAAGTTGCAAAACTTGTGTTCTAGAAGCTTCAAGCATGAAATTGCATGGGATTATTAACTAGAGTCCTTAAATAGCAATTAGACCAAGTTCGAAAATTTTGGACAAAAATGGGCATGAATAGGAAAAATTGGAAAGAAATGCCTTAAGGGCATTTTTGTCATTTGGTAAATAAAAGAATAAAAAGGGAAAAATCAAGTCAAAAATTGTGTCCATCTTCCTCCTAGTGTGCTAAAATTCACAAGGGTTCCATAGCTAGGGTTTTCAACTTTTCAAGCTTGATTGTAAGTGCTCCCTAGCCCCGTTTTTAATGTTCTTTATGTTTTTGAGATCCTTGAAGAATGATCTAGCTATTTTTACTATTATTTTAAGCTAGGGTTCATGTTTAAAAACTTACCCATGTGTGACATGTTTTTATTTTGATGACTAAAGGAAGATTATCAAAGTTTGATGTGTGATGAACATCTTTTACTAAGTGATTTTTAGTGAAAACACCTAAAAAGGACTTGTTTGTAAAAGGTGTAAAAATGAGTAGTAAAAATGTGAAATAAAGGAAAACATAGGATGATATGAGCATGGTATAGGTTCGACTAGGCTTGGGTAACCAAGAAAATGCATACATTTTATTTTACGAGCCTAGGGACTAAAGTGTAAATAAGTGAAAAGTTAGGGGTAAAAAGGTAATTTTTACCAAGTATGAATTATGGGTCAATTCAAACAATGTATATATTGAACAAGTTAAATTTGGCATTATAGATCAAGAAAAATGAGATTCGAGTCTTGATTGGGGGAAAAACAAAGTTTACGAGGATTAGGCTTGTTTCTATCATTTTGTACCGAGGTAAGTTCATTTGCAAATTATGCAACATGTACCATACTTTAAATGCTTTAATATTGCAAGTATGGTAAGTATATATATAATTAATGTGATGTTGTACCATGTGTTAATGCTTAAATTTTATTATGAATTATGCATTGATTATTCCATTGGTGCTATGGATATTGAAATCGACATAACGAGTAAGCTCAATAGAAATGTGGTATCGAAGAATCCCATTTGAACCTTAGGAATAGTTTAGGATACAAGTGACATATCACTAGGAACTATGTGATCTTAGTTCATGATTTGTGGTCTGAGTTCATGATATATGTTACACATGTTTTGGCGTTCCAGGTACTGGTCTTGTGTGTTCTACCACTGGCTAGGTAGTCCAACATGTGTTGCGGATACCTGACAGCTTGTGTGAGTAGCCCGTATAGCTACATCTTGACCGTTAGCTTGTGAGAGTAGACCCATAAGTAGCTCGAAAGTCATCAACATGTGATATGTGATATAAGGTAGCGTTGGCTACTTATGGGGCACTTAGGTGCGAGATTCCGATGTATCCAATAGTATTCCAAGTGTTCAACGGGTAGTTCAAAGAGAAGTTCCATGGGTAATCTTAATGAACACGTCAAAGACGAGAAAGTAAGTTTTATGTGCAAGTTGGTACAGGTATGTACATAAACTCATGATTAAAGATCTCGGTATGCTATGAACATGTGGTAATAGTGCATATGAGAAAGTTATGCTTATGAGATTTGATGACATTTATGAAACTTTGCCTTATGTTAATTGTATGATTTATGTTGCTTATTATTTGCATGTGAACTTACTAAGCTTTAAAGTTTACCCCATTCCTTTCTTTTTATAGTGTCGCCAAGCTAGCTCGGGGATCGGAGGACGTTGGAGTTTTCGATCACACTATCAATTGGAAAATTTGGTATAGTTAGATTCAACATTTTGAATATGGCATGTATAGGGACTTGATCTTTTTGTTATGTGTCATATTGATTAGCCAAATGTGTTGGCTCATGATGATGTTATGATTCATTTTGTATATTGCCATAAGAGGTGGCTCATATTGATTATTAGGGTTGTAACCCTAATTAGTTATGCATGCATGCAAATGTGTTTATGCTTGTTGTGGTTGTTTTGATGAGATGTGAGTTATATGCTAAAAGTATGTGTTTAATGAGGCTTGTGATTGTTTGTGATAATGAGTGTGATAGATGAAATTTGATTAATGTGTATGGCAATAAATATGGTAAAAATGTATAACTTGGAAGTAGGATAGCAAAGATGGTTATTCATGAAATTGGTGTAGAATACCTTGGGTAAACCTACTAATTTGAATAAGTTATACATTGACTATTCAAAACATAAAATGTCTATGCTTCATATGATAGAAGTGTTATGTTGTATGCCATGAAGTTGGTTTAAGTGTGTGAGTGCTTAAGGGTGGCAAATGGATTGGAAAATAGCCTAGAAATTGTCCACACGGTCTGCCCCATGGGCATATGGTCTGGCCGTGTATCCCCTACACCCTAATTAATGCAAAGAAGAATGCCCAGTAGTAAACACACGGGCAGAGACACGGTAGTGTGTTTAAGCCGTGTGGAGGACACGACCTTAGGGCATGGGCGTATACCCAGGCCGTGCGAAGTCTACGCTTAATTTCGAGAATTTAATTAGCCATACGACCTAAGCACACGGGTGTCTACTGTGGCTATGTGACCTTATTTTTCTTATGACGTCATAGTCAAAGAGTTACACGGGCTGAGGACACGGGCGTGTCCCAAGCCACACGGGCGTGTGTGACCACACGGCCTACCCATACGGGCGTGTGACTCTTCAAAACAAGAAAATTTTTTAAGTGTTGAAAAGGTTCCAAAAGTTCTCAGTTTAGTCCCAAACCGATTCCGATGTATGTTTTGGGCCTCGTAGACCCTTATAAGGGACAATTTGCATATGATTGGAAAGTTTCAAAGTTGGATGAAATTTTATGACTCGGTTTGTATGTTTGTTTATGTTTAAGTCCGGTAATGCCTCGAGCCCTGTCCCGGCGTCGGGGGTGTTACATTTAGTGGTATATTTGAATGTGATTGAAAAGTTTCAAAGTTGGATGAAATTTTATGGCTTGGTTTGTATGGGTTTTTACGCTTAAGTTCGGTAATGCCTCGAACCCTGTCCCAGAATCGGAGACGAGTAAGGGGTGTTACAGTCACACGGGCGTGTCCCTTAGCCACACGGGCATGTGTCCCCTGCACTTAGGAAAAAAATTTGAAATTTTACAAAAAAATTCCAAA
Organism: Gossypium arboreum; assembly: GCF_025698485.1. Taxonomy (NCBI): domain Eukaryota; kingdom Viridiplantae; phylum Streptophyta; class Magnoliopsida; order Malvales; family Malvaceae; genus Gossypium; species Gossypium arboreum. The sequence continues at coordinate 9,777,406 of NC_069072.1, read as the reverse complement.
GGACTCGAATTAGTCCCGATTTGTTCCTAATATATATTTTGGGCCTCGTGGTCCCATAAAAAGGGATGATATGATTAATTTATGAAGTGTATGTTAAATGATTATGAAAATATTCGTATTTGATCTGAAAAGTCTAGTAATGCTCCGTAACCCTGTTTCGGCGACGGAAATGGTTAAGGGGTGTTACATTTAATAGTATCAGATCTTTGCAGGTTTAGTCGATTCTTGGACTAAATCGAGCTCAAAATTGAGTCTAAAGGTACATGCCATAATTGAGTCAAATTGAGTCAGGATTTGGATGCTAATATACATTGCTTGTTTTTGTTTATAGTTGAATATGTCAGATGAATATATTGATGATACTGATCAAGAAATGTATACTGGAGACAATGAATCCTATGAATTAGATGGAACCGAGTAGGAAAAACTGAGTGTTAACCCAGTGGGTAATCAACCTCCTAATGTTGAAAGAGGAAATGCTAGAGAAACAGATAATTCACAACTACTTAGAGTTATTGCTGATGCTCCTCAACGAGTAGCAAAAACTGCAACTGCAACGACATCTACTCCTACTGTCCGTCAAGCCCCAATTAAAGAATTACGTAAGTATGGTGCAACTGAATTTCTGGGTTTAAAAAGAGTTGATCCTTCTACAGGTGAAAACTGGATTGAAGCTACAAAAAGAATTCTGCAGCAAATTGAGTGTACTCCACGAAAAAGTTTATTATGTATTGTTTCTCTATTGCAAAGAGAAGCATATGTTTGGTGGGAATCGGTAACATGACATGTACCTGCAGAATAGGTAAACTAGGAATTCTTTTAAAGAGAATTTAAAAAGAAGTATGTGGGTGAATTGTATATAGAAGACAAAAAACAAGAGTTTTGATGTTAAAACAAGGAGAAATGACTTTAATTGATTATGAATGATAGTTTTCATGACTCAGTAGATATGTTGTTGAATATGTGCCAATCGAAGCTGACAGTTGCAAGCGATTCCTACAGGGTTTACGTAATGAATTACGAGCGCACCTGGTATCGTTTAGGATAACTAAATTTACAGATTTAGTTGAAAGGGCAAAAATGGTTGAACATGTATTGGGTTTTGATAAAAAAGCTGAAAATCCATGCCCGGTTGGAAAACGTTCTGGAGCTGCTAGTTCAAACCCGTAACCCAAAAGATCAAAAGAATTTTATGTTAGTTGGAAATTGAGTTTTAAATAAGACAAAGGTGATAGAAACCGTGAAAGACAATTGATAGTTTTTATTGGTAATGTAAGAGGTGTAACATCTTCCTCCTAGCGTGTTGAAAATTTCAAGGATCCATAGATAGGGTTTTGTTCACCTTTTCAAGCTTGAAAGTAAGTCAATCCTAGCCCCGTTTTTAATGTTCTTTATGTTCTTGAGATCTTTGAAGCATGATCTAGCTATTTCTACCATTATTTTGAGCTAGGGTTCATGTTCAAAAACTTACCCATGTGCGACATGCTTGTATTTTGGTGTTTAATGGAGGAATATGAAAGTTTGATGCATGATAAACATCTTTTACTAATTGGTTTTTCATGAAAACACCTAAAAAGGACCTTTTTGTAAAAAAGTCTAAAATGAGTGGTAAGATGTATGATTTAATGAGAAATGTGAGCTGTTATGAGTATGTCATAGGTTCAACTAGGCTTGGGTAACAAAGAAAATGAACCCATTTCATTTTACGAGCTAGGGACTAATTTGTAAATATGTAAAAGTTTAAGAGAAAAACTATAATTTTGCCTTAATATAGTTTTTGAACTGATATGAATAATGTGATGATCAAATAAGCTAAAGTTTCTATTATAGATCAAGATAAACGGAGTCCGGACCTAGACCGGGGAAAGAATAAGATTTTAGACTAAATCGAATTAATTGTTCGTATTTTGTACCGAGGTAAGTTCATGTGTAAATAATGCAATGTTGTATCATTTTTTAATGCTTTATTAATGTATGAATTTCTATGTTTAATTGTTATGATGAGTGTATGAATGACATAATGGTCAATGTTTAATCCTGTTTGAACCATAGGAATAATTTAGGATACAATGTGACATGTCACTAGGAATTATGTGATTATGAGCTCATGAGATTATTTGTATATGTGACTATGTGAATCGGGTGCTAGTCTTGTACGTCCTACCGGTGGCTGGGTAGCCTGGCATGTATTGCGGGTACCTGTTAGCTTGTGTGAGCAGCCCGAGTAGTTACGTCCTGACTATTAGCTTGTGTGAACGGGCTCATGATTAGCTCGAGAGTGAGCAATATGTGATTGTGACATGAGGTAGCATGTGGCTACGTTTGAAGCACTATGTGCAAGTCTTCCGTGTATCCGATAGTATTCCGAGTGTTCAACGGGTAAACATGTGAGTTATTCGACAAGTAAGTCATTGATGAGAAAATATGAAAATGTGTTTCGATTTGGTACAGGTATGTATGAAAAAATCATGTGAATGAGCTCGGTATATGATGAGAATTGCTTGTGGATGAGATGTGTGATGAATGGCACATGTGCTAAATAAATGAAGCATGGCTAATAAGTATGACAAAAACTATGGTATAAATGAGTAAATTGGACGTAGGTTTAATAAGATAAATGAATATGAAATTGGTGTGGAATGCCATATGAAAGCATGATGGTTTGGATAGGAGACATGTTGACATTACAAAGGCATGGGTTAATCTTGTTTATGAGTACTTGAGTGTCTAACTATAGTATGTTGCATGCCATCAAAGTTGAATAAGTGAATGAGTATTTAAGGGTGACAAGTGGCTTGGAAAATAGCCTCAAATTAGTCCACACGCGTAGACACATGGGCGTGTACCTAGGCTATGTGTGACACACGGTTTACCTCATAGGCGTGTGATCCGACCGTGTGTCCCCTGCACCCTACTAAATGCAAAACAGAATGCTCAGTAGTAAACACATGGGCAGAGACACTGCCATGTGTCTTAGCCGTGTGAAGGACACGGCCGTAGGACATAGGCATGTGCCCAAGCCATGTGAAGTCTGCATTTAATTTTTGGAATTTAATTCGCCACACGGCCTAATCACACAGGTGTGTGACTTGGCCGTGTGACCCTAATTGCATTGATGATGTCATAAACAGAGAGTTACACGGGCTAAGGACATGGGCGTGTCCCAAGCCACATGGGCTTGTGTGACCACACGGCCTACCCACACGGGCATGTGACCCTGCTTCATGAAAATTTTTCTAAGCTTTCCTAAAGATTTTTAAAGTTCACGGTTTAGTCTTGAACCACTCTTGATGTATGTTTTGGCCCCGTAGGCCCATATAAGGGACAACATGCATATGTATGAACGAATTTAATTTGAACGAAATTTTGTGACTTGGTTTTTGTATGTTTGTTTACGTTTAATGTCTGATAATTCCTCTAACCCTGTCCCGGCGTAGGATACTCATAAGGGGTGTTTCATTTAGTGGTACCAGAGCTACGATTTAGTTAATTTTTAGACTAACGTAGCATGTGTACAAGTCTAGCTATACATGCCATATATATATTACGATAGTGTGACGACTCCTGACGTTTTTGAAATATGTTTTCATTTAGTAAATAGATCCCGACAGAGCAGTGACGGATGGTGTTCAAATTAATGCGCCTACACCCACTGAAGGGGCAGCGCCTTCTGATAGTAGACCCTATATAGTTAGTCTTGAAGAAGGACGCAGGGAAGCCTTTCTCCATATGATGGATGCCTGGTACATGGAGTTCGTTTGAACTAACTCAAACGCTCAACCCCCTCCACCCCCGCCTATTGCTCAACCTAATCCCATAGCACCCCAAGGTATGGACTTCGTGAGACTGAATAGACCTCTAGTTGATAAGATTTGGAAACAAAGAGCCGAAGAGCTCCGAGCTAGTAAAGATGATGAACTTGAGAGGGCAGAGTTCTGGATCAAGAATACCATTAAGGAGTTTGATAAGTTATTATGCACTCCTGAGGAATGCATGAAGTGTGTTGTGTCCCTTTTGAGAGACTCGGCTTACCAGTGGTGGAACACCCTTATGTCGGTGGTACCAAGGGAGAGAGTTAATTGGGGATTCTTCCAAGAAGAATTCCGTAAGAAGTACATTAGCTAGAGATTTATTGATCAAAAAAGGAAGGAATTCCTCGAGTTAGAATAGGGCCGAATGACGGTAACGGGATATGAGCGTGAATTCATGAGGCTGAGCAAATACGCTTGAGAATGTGTATCGACTGAGGCCATTGTAATGCTCGGGTTTGCACAAGTGTACATAGTCGTTATCAAGTAATAAGTAAGTATCGAGTTATTGTCTCCATAGGGATTGTATTTGTACTAGGTTAGTCAATTATAAAAATATTATTAATAACTTGGTAAATAGAAACACAATTTGATTTGGAAGTTTTGATTAAAATTATGTAAAATTAATCTAGATGCAATGATCCTTAATGTGATTTATCCTAACATGCAACCATATGAATGAAATAGATTTTAGCAGAATTAGCACAATAAGCAACAATTATAACATAAATAAGCTAGGACAATTACTTTAATTAAACTCAAATTATTATCAACATGCTTATCAATATTCGGGAAAACATTCCATGGCAACTCGATCTTTCATGAATTTGGAAACCACATTAGGTCCTTTCGGAATCCTTTACTTAGTAAATACACATTTTACTGATCCTTATTTACTAAGGGTTTCTTAGTATTCAAGCAAGGTAACAGGGACGTGTTAGGTTTGAAACAGTTTAATCACACAAATCTAAAAACTATGCAGATAATAGAGTCTGGTTAGGGTTGTTATGTAACCTACAATTTAATTAGGTTAGGATCTATATTGAGCATGCACATTTCAATTATGTGTCCATTAGCCGTCGTCTGGTTGGGAACGCTCAGCTAATTCAGGTGCATTTCAATCACGTATGAACGAAATACAGACTTTATTTTAATTGAAAACATGATCGATTGAGGCAAAAACATTATAAGCATGAATCAAATAATTATTATTTAATCAAAGCAATCATCCTAACTTAAATAAAATTAAGCTATCATTGTTGTAAACAAGAACAGTAAACACATAGCAAATATTCTTGAATGAAGTTAAAGAAAAGTAATATTAAACCCAAATCAAAGTGGCTGTCACCCAAGACTTTGACTGACAAGGGCTCTTCGTTCCTTCGCTTTACTCCTTTGTTAATGGTTCTCTGATGTGGCCAACCAAGGGCTCTTTAAGAGGCTAATTTGCTAAAAATCCTTATGCAAAGATGATGATAGGCGTGAAGGGGAAAGAAAGATAAGAGAGTTGAGAGAGGAGATAATGATGAATAGGTGAGGGATGATGGATAAGTGAGAAATAGGGTCTTATCTATTGGTGAGGCAAGGGAGCTGGTTTGCTAAAAATAGGAGTGTCCATCATTTGAAACTTCATCCAAGAGTGGTCGGCCATGATTTGTGGGAGTGTGGCTGATTTTTGCTTGATTTAAGTGCCACAACATCATCAGGATCAGGACTTGGTCAATTGCAAATCTCTAGGTAAATCTTTGATTTCTTCAACTCTTCAAGGACCTTGTGTAATTAAAATAAAATTTGATTTATGAACATCCACATGCAGCCGAATTTTGGGTTGACTTGGTCCTTCATTTGGAGGTTTTGTAAGCAACATAAAGCTCTCGGACCTGTCCAACAATAGTAGATAATTTAGAGGACCAAATAATATAATTTAACCACTTTAATTAAGCAATTTACTTAATTAATGAAAACCCAATTTATTAATGAAATATATTAAAATAAATTATTAAATATAAATTTATATTTTATTATTTAATTTAATCATGCATGGTGTAACATCCCGAAATAGGGCCTAGTCAGAATAGTAGTTTTGAGACCACAAATTTGACATCAAAAATATTTATTTTATGATTATTATAAGGCCTAGAATATGAGTATATGCATGTGTTAAAGTTTTATGAAGAAATTCTAAGTATAAGGTGTCCAATTGGAAATTAGGGACTAAATTGAATAAATTGTAAAACTTGAATTCTAGAAGCAATTTGTATGAAATTGCTATAGATTATGAATTAGAAGGTCTTGGAGATCAATTTTCCCAAATTCTAAATATTTGGACAAAAAGGGGCTTGCATGGATGAAATTTTAAAGAAAGGGCATAAGGGCATTTTGGTCATTTGTCATTTTAATGAAATAAAAAGGAAAAAATGGAGCAAAAATATGCTCATCTTCTTCCCATAGCTGCCGAAATTTGGAGGACACCATAGCTAGGGTTTCTTCAATTTTCAAGCTCAATAGTAAGTGCTCCCAAGCCCTGTTTTTCATGCTTTTCGTATTTTTGAAATCCCGGTAGCTTGCTCTCTCCATTTCTACCCATATTTCATGCTAGGGTTCATGTTTAAAAATTTACCCATGCATGATTTTCTTGTATTTTGATGGATTATGGAGGAATATGAAAGATGAATGTGTATTAAACATCTTTTCCTAGTTGATTTTCATGAAAAACCCTGTAGGGACTATTTTGCAAAAGATGTAAATGTATGGTAGAAATGAGAAAATAATAGATAATGTGGGCTACCATAAGAAGGAAAAGTGTTCAGCTAGGCTTGGGTAAGATAGAAAGTGCACGTGTTTCATTATACGATCCTAGGGACTAAATCGTAAAAGTGTCAAAGGTTAGGGGCAAAATGGTCATTTGGACCGGGGGTAGATATTAAACTTGAAATGTATAATGTGGGGTATTAATGAGCTAAATTTGTTGTTATAGACCCCGAGAAACAAATTTCGGAGGCTGATTGAGGTAAACGTAAAGTTTCGAAATAACCGAAACATAACTCTGAAACTGTTTCCAGGTAAGTTCGGACAACTTAAAGTAAACCCCTAATATGCATGATTGTATGATTTATGAATGCATGACAATTGCATTATTAATGGCATGAAAATGCATGAAATGCATCTTTGATAATGACTTGATGATAACCGTCTCGGTTGAGGTTAAAAGGGAATTTGATGGATAAACTATGTTTTACATGTGAAAGGAGATCCTGCATGTGTTGCAGTAAGGATTTAGCCCAAAAGAGTAATCCGTGATCTCGAGTATGGAAAGGAATCTAACCCGGACAAGTGTTCCTTGAATGATCAAGCCCCTCGAAGAATATGAGTGCATTGTGGATTTAGCCCGGACGGGTAATCCAATTAGGATATGAATTTAGCCTGGATTGGTAACTCAGATCCTAGCTCATTAAGGGTGTTTTTCGCTATAAGGGATTTATCCCGGACTGGTAATCCCGACATCACCTTATGAGTTCATATAATATGGGGGATTTAGCCTGGACTGGTAATCCCGCCATATGATGTGAGGTTCGCGGGAGTGCATATATGGGAAGATCATTTGAATGAATTGACGGATAATGGGTATTCCATTGAGATTTCCTAGAAACTCAACGAGATTAACGTAGGATACATGTATGAATGAAATGTTGAATGATGAGCTCATCTAGTTAAATTACATGATACATGATTATGTGACTAACTCATTGATTGAGTGCATGTGATTGGAAATCATTTCATATTGGATGATTTCATGATTTAAGTACGGATGTATGCTAATTACTCAGTAAGTTTACTCTTCGATTATTCGAACTTACTAAGCATGAAAATTCTTACCCCTCTCTTTTCCCTGTTATACAGAGCTCGAGGACTCATAAGGATTGGAAGACGATTGGAGAAACAACACGCTACAACTAAACAAGCTTTGGTATAAAGACTCTGTTTATTTTGTTCAATGGCATGTATAATATTTTTGAGTATTTTGTTATATGTGTCATTTGATTTGCCTAACAAATGTATGTAAAAATATGTTAATCTCTCTGTATATGGCTATGAAAAATTGGCTTAATTTAAGTAGGCTATGACCTATGATTTTATGCATGGTTTTAACTACAAATGATGGGTTGTTATTGATTGGCAATTATTCACATGAATGAGCCAATTTCGGATGGATTAATGTAACATGGGAACCCATGACACTAAAGAGGAAATAACTATTTATGTATGAAACCAATGATATGAGGTTTCTATACAACTATTTTCATTAAGATTATTTACCAGCGTAAAATTATGTTTTCTCTCAAACTTGGTAACCACTAGGCACAAGTAGTAGAAATGGGTGACTAAAGGCTTGGAAAATAGCTTATTAAGGTCCACATGGTTAGACACACGGGCGTGTGTCTAGGCCGTGTGTCCATCCCCATGGGCGTGTGGTATGGCTGTGTGTCCCCTGCACCTAAAATTTTAGCTCAAAGTTGTACACGGGTGGGCCACACGAGCGTGCGCCATGGCTATGTTAAAATGATAGTTTCGTCCATGGGCAGGCAGCACAGGTGTGTTCCATGGCCGTGTTGATAAGTCAGTGTTGCCCACGGTTGAAGGGCATGGGCGTGCCCCAAGATACACGGCCCACCTACACAGGCGTGTGTCCTTTTATGTTAAGGGAAATTTTCTGAGGAGCCCAAGGTTAATCGAACATGCCCGTATTTATCCCGCATTGCCTTCCGATATGTAATAAGTCTCGAAGGCCTATACAAGGGATGAGATGTTCATGATTGAAAAGTTTTAAATTCAAATGAAATTTTGTGACCCGAGTTAGTATACTAAAAGTGTAAAGTTCTTGTAATGCCTCGAGCCCTATCCCGGTGTTGGATACGGGTTAGGGGTGCTACACATGACCCACTTTATAGCTTGAAAATATAATATGCTCAAATTAATATAAAAGAAGCCATTTTCTGCATGAAAACTGTATAATAAAGCATAAAATCACATTTTAATAATTTCTATGTCGCAATTTCATATTTTCATAATTTCATTAACTTATTAAACAATTACTTGGTTTTAACAACGAATTTAAGTAAAAAGGTGATAAATTACATGGGAAAAATGCTATATATTTTTCTGTTTACAGCCATCATGTGCAAAAGATTTGAAGATGGATTAAATGAAGACATTCGATTGTTAGTGGGTGTCCTTGAAATTAGAGAATTTGTTGTGATCGTAGATAGAGCTTGTAAAGCCGAGGTGTAACACCCCTTACCCATACTCTAAACCTGGACAAGGTATGAGGCGTTACCAGACATATACTCGGACACTTTCGAAAAATATGGGTTATAAAATTTCATTTTAATTTAAAACCAAACAAGCAACGTCACAGTGCCCCTATTATGGGCCTACGGGACCCAAAACATGCATTAAAAATGGTTCGAGACTAAACTGAGAGCTTAAGAAAATCATAGGAAAATTTGTAGGTTTAATCCTCACACGCCTGTGTGGAGGCAATGCACACGCCCGTTTGCTTAGGACACGCTTGTGTCCCTGACCCGTGTGGAATTAATTGAATTTATTTTCCATTTCGAACCTACAGGGGTTTTCACACGGCCGAACACATGCCCTTGTCCTTGGCCCGTGTCCCTCACACGGCCTAGGCACGCCCGTGTGGTCGCCCATGTCCAAAAACCCAGACATTCTGTTTATAACGTCATCATTCATTTTGAGGCACATGGCCTGTAACAGTCCGATTTTGACCCTAGTTAGAATAGTGGTTTCAGGACCACAAATCTGAGTTAGAAAAATATTTTTATATTTTTTTTCGTGCCTATTGTAAGTGAATTGACATGTGTGAAAATCTCGTGTGAAAATTTAACTGTTTGTGTGCTTAATTTGCAAAAAGGACCTAATCGCATAAAATGTAAAAGTTGAGTGCTAGATGTTAAAGTGCCTATTTGAGTTGGCTTTCTATAGTAAGGGTCCTTATGTTGTTATTTGTCCATTGGGAATGTTAATGGACTAAAACAACCATTCATTAAAAGGTTTTATAATTGTTTATAAATGGGCAAAATGGAAAAATATTTGTTAAGTAATTAAAATAAAACAAAAGCATAAAATTAGCCATTTGTTCATGCTATTCCACCAAAAATACAAAGAAAAAGAAAAGAGAAAGCTCACTTAGGGTTCGACACTTTGAATTATTGAATTAGGTTTGTGTTTTGCTCGATTTTTGATAATTGCTATGTTTTTGTAATCGTTGCTTTGTATACTATCGAACCCATGCTTCAATTTACGATTTTGGTGATGATTTTGAAATGTGCCATTGATGAAAATGTGAGCTTTGTGATGTTAGTTGATAAATTATGGAAGCTTGATGTTGGGTTTAAATGTTTTGTTTTTGGATTTTTGATGAAATTGAGTAATTTGGGCTAAATTGTGAAAATATTATTTTGAGGGACTAAAATGTGAAATAAATGAAATGTGTGGACTAGTATGAGTACAAGGAGAATTCGGCTAAGCTTGTGTATATGCAAATTATGTGTATTTTGTGATTTTGTGAAATAGGGACTAAAGTGTCGAATGTGAAAATGTGAGGGCTAGTTTGCAAAATGTCCTAATTGTGTACATATGGATTGTATTCAATTATTTGGTGAATAAAAGGGTTAATTTTGAATACATTTAGATCAAGAAAAGAGGAATTCAGACTTAAACCGAAGGAAATCGAAGATTGTAGAATAAACAGTCCGAGTCGACAAATTCCAAGTACGAGGTAAGTTCGTACTTAAAATGTGATGTTAAGTAAGTTTTGATGCCTTTATTCTACATGGGTTGTATATACTTGAATTGGATAATATGGTGATGAATCGGAAGCTTTAGCACTAAGTGTGCGATTTAAACTAGCTTTGGCACTAAGTGTGCAATTTAACTAGCTTCGGCTACTTGAGGCACTAAGTGTGCGATACCGACTTAGTCTCGGTTATTTGAGATGGCACTAAGTGTGCGGAAATATTTAGCTTCGGCTAACCTTATAGCACTAAGTGTGCTGATGTGTAAAACACGAATAACTTATGGAAAGTCTTATAACATTCAACATGAGGTAAGTACAAAAGTGAATAAGTACGGGAAGCTTCACGTATGTATAATACCTAGGTGGTAGATGATGTTATGTATATGAATCTCTTTGAGTTGATATAGTTATATGGATTGAAATAATGCAAATCCTCATAGGTTATCATTTTATGTTTATATACTATGAATGTGTTGAGTACGAGCTTACTAAGCTTTTGAAAGCTTACTCTGTGTCATTACTGTCTGTTTTTCAGTTATCGTAGCTACTGAAGGCTCGGGGATAGTCGAGGATCGTCACGACACTATCAATCTCATTTTGGTACTTTTGAAAATGTAAATATTTGAAGTATGACATGTATAGACTAGTAGTTGTTAAGTATGTTTTGTGACATGTATATATTTAGCCATGTGATTTGGCTAATTTGTGTTTGAACTTATGGTTGAGAAAGGTTTATGATATGTGATATTAATTTGCAACTATGGCATGAATGATGTATGTGTTAGCATAAAGAATGGTTGATTGGGTTGAACGTGTATGTTTGTTTCCTTGTTGTGGGTTGACCCATAATGGGTGGCAAGTTGGCTTAAACCAAGCCTGCATTGTGCCACACGGTCAGGGGACACGGGCGTGCCTTGTGGCCGTGTAAGAAAAATAGTATTCTATTAAGAATTACACAGCCTTGACACACGGGGGTGTCATATGACCGTGGGCTAAAGTTAGTAGCTAGCTAAATATCACACGACCTTAGCACACGGGCGTGTCTATTGGCCGTGGGTGAAAGTCAGTATGGTTACCCTGATTTGGCACGGCTGGTTCACATGGGTGTGTCTAATACCCGCGTAAGGCACACGACCTGGTCACACGAGTGTGTGACCTTAACAGAATAGAAAAAATTCCTAAGTGTTGAAAGTTTTGAACATGTTCGGTTTAGTCCCGACCTCTTCCTAATGCATGTTTAAAGTCTCATTGACCTAAGAAAGGGACTTATGTTGATGTTTGACTATGATGCTATGATGTTTGTGAAATGAATGCGAAGTGTTTCGATATGTTTGGTAATGCCATTTAACCCTAGTCCGACGATGGATACGGGTTAGGGGTGTTACATTTGATTGGTATCAGAGCTCTGGTTTAGTCAGTTCTAGGACTACCATAGTGTATGTGAGTCTAGCTATACATGCCATATATTTGAAACTGTGATAGTGTGATGACTCCTGACATTGAAATGTGCTTTTATATAGCAAATGGATCTTGATGAGCTGTAGCTGACGATGTTGAAAGCAATGCACCTGCTCCCGCGCATGGGACGGTGCAAGATGATTCCCGACCGGCTATGAGTAGCAGTGATAGCGAGGCTAAACAAGCCTTCTATCAGATGATGAACGATTGGTTCACCCAATATATTAGAACCAATCCGGCTGTACAACAACCTCCACCCCCAGTTAATCCCCCTCAAACTTCTGATATGCCACGAGTGAATCCAGTACAGTTGGATAGACCACCAGATGACAAGATTAGAAAATATAGAGCTGAAGAATTTCGAGCTACAACAAGTGATGATGCTGAAAAAGCCGAATTCTGGTTAGAAAACACGATAAGAGTGTTTGATGAGTTGTCTTTGAGTTCTGAAGAATGTATAAAATGTGTTGTTTCTCTCTTGAGAGATACGGCGTATCATTGGTGGAAAACTTTGACATCTGTAGTTCCGAGTGAACGAGTTAAGTGGGATTTCTTCCAAGCTAAATTCCGGAAGAAATATATCAGCCAAAGATTCATTGATCAAAAACGCAAAGAGTTTCTTGAACTTAAACAAGACCATATGTCTGTTATAGAATACGAGCGAGAATTTGTAAGGTTGAGTCAGTATGCCCGTGAATGTGTATCTTTGGAAGCAATAATGTGCAAGATTTGAAGACGGCTTGAATGAAGATATTCGCTTGTTAGTTGGGATTCTGGAAATCAAAGAATTCGTGATGCTTGTTGAACGAGCATGTAAAGTTGAGGATCTTAAGAAAGAGAAAAGAAAGGCTGAGTTTGAAGCTAGAGATGTACGAAAGAGATCATCGAGAAAATCATTTCAATCTGGATCCAAGAAGTTTAGAGATGATAGTAGTCATTCAAAGTCTAGTGTGGGATATTCAAACAGAGACCGTGTTAGATTGCAATCGAATTATAAATCTTCAACCACGTCTGTTGCTAGTGCTGATAATGCAAAGAATGAAAGGCCTGAATGTGAGCAATGTGGAAGATGACACTTTGGTGAATGCTGGGGAAAAAGTAATAATCGAGTTTGTTATAGTTGTGGTTTGAGAAACCATTTATTAAAGAATGCCTAGATTGCTAGAAAAGATAATGTTCAGAATTCGAGACAGAGTGGCAATGTTTCTCGAGGTAAACCTCCCAGAAATTCAAGAAATGTAAGTGGTAGTTAGAGAGGGACAAAAGACATAGCTATTAGATCCGAGGCTCGTGCACTTGCTAGAGCGTATGCTATTTGAGCTCATGAGGAAGCTTCATTGCCAGATGTGATTACGGGTACATTTACTCTCTATGATACTTATGTATTACTTTGATAGATCCTAGATCAACACATTCGTATATATGTATGAGCTTAGTGAACAGTAAGACTTTGTCTGTAGAGTCTACTGAATTTGTAATTAGAGTTTCAAACCCCTTAGGCAGATGTGCCTTGGTTGATAAAGTCTGTAGGAATTGCCCGTTAATGTTTCGAGATAATTGTTTTTCGGCTGATTTGATGCTGTTACCTTTTGATGAGTTTGATATTATTCTAGGAATGGATTAGTTAACTTTGCATGATGCTGTGGTAAATTGACAAACAAAAAACTATTGATTTGAGATGCAAGAATGATGAAATAGTCAGAGTTAAATCTAGTGATTTGAATGGGTTACCTGCTGTAATATCTTTGATGAAAGCATTGAGTATGGTGGGAAAGGGTTGTGAAGCCTACTTTGCTTATGTGAGTGATTCGAAAGTGTCAGAAAGGAAAGTTGAATCTATACCAGTTATCTGTAAGTTTCCTGATGTGTTTCCTGAAGAACTTCTGGGATTACCTCCAGTTAGAGAGGTAGAATTTGGCATAGAATTAGTACCTGGTACTACTCCGATTTCAATAGCTCCGTATAGAATGGTTCCGACCGAGTTAAAAGAATTAAAGTCTCAATTGCAAGAATTGACCAATCGAGGATTTGCTAGACCAAGCTTCTCACCTTGGGGTGCTCCTGTTCTGTTTGTGAAAAAGAAAGATATAACGATGAGAATGTGTATAGATTATCATCAGTTGAATAAAGTAACCATCAAAATAAGTATCCTTTGCCCCGAATTGATGATTTGTTTGATCAGTTGAAAGGAGCTATTGTGTTTTTGAAAATAGATTTGAGATCGGGTTATTATCAACTGTGAGTTAAAGATTCTGATATTCTGAAGACTGCTTTCAGAAAGAGGTATGGCCACTATGATTTTTTAGTTATGCCTTTCGGATTGACTAATGCGTCTGCTATCTTTATGGATTTGATGAATAGAATTTTCAGGCCGTATTTAGATCAATTTGTTGTAGTTTTTATTGATGACATATTGATTTATTCACGTAATGATCTGAGCATGCCGAACATCTGAGAATAGTGCTACAAACTTTGCGAGATAAACAGTTGTATGTAAAATTCAGCAAGTGTGAGTTCTGGTTGCGAGAAGTTGGTTTCTTGGGTCATATTGTGTCAACCTCTGGTATCCGAGTTGATCCGAGCAAAATTTTAGCCATTTTGGATTGGAAACCTCCGAGAAATGTTTCTGAAGTCCGTAGTTTTCTTGGACTTGCTGGGTACTATAGAAGATTAGTAAATGGTTTCTCGATGATTGCGACTCCGTTGACAAAATTTCTCCAGAAAGATGTGAAGTTTGAGTGGTCTGAAAAATGTCAAAACTGCTTTGATCAGTTGAAAGCCGTGTTGACTGAAGCTCCGGTATTGGTACAACCTGAATCGGGTAAAGAATTTGTGATTTATAGTGATGCTTTGTTGATTGGTTTGGGATGTGTTTTAAATACAAGAAAGGACCCCTAATTAATAATCCATAGAAATTTCATACTAATTGCTTCTAAAACGCAAGTTTTGCAATTTATTCAATTTGGTCTTAATTTCCAATTGGACATCTTACACACAGAATTTCTTCATGAAACTTTAACACATGCTTATTTCCATATCTTAGACCTCATAATGATCATAAATAATTATTTTAACATCAGATTTGTGGTCCTGAAACCACTATTTTGACTAGGCCCTAATTCAGGATGTTACACGAGGAATTGGCTAAAGAGAAGAGAAAAGCTGAGTTAGAGTCTTGAGATTCAAAGAAGAGATAGATGGGTAAATCATTTCAGTCCTCAACTAAGAAACTGAGAGAGTTTAATACTCGATCAAATGTTTTAGCTAGGTTTTCGATCAAGAACCATGGGAAACAGTATTCGGGTCATAAGGCTTAGATTAACTCGATAGCGAGTGTGGGCAACGCTCGACCTAATATACCTGAGTGTCAAAATTGTGGCAGAAGTCACCTCGGTGAATGTTGGATGAATAGCTGGGCATGTTTCAAGTGTGCATTACACGTTTATTTTATCAAGGATTGTCCTGAAACCGTTGAAAAGGAAAATTTTCAAAGTGCAAGATTGGACAATGCTACTTCTAGAGGGAGATCTCAAAAGAATCTGAAAAATAGAACGAGTAGTAAGAGTGGACCTAGGGAACCAGCTATGAGACCCGAGGGTAGAGCACCTGCGAGGACTTACACGATTCACGCTTGTGAAGAGGCTTTATCCCCTAATGTGATTACGGGTACCTTTTCTTTCTATGATACTTCTATTGTTGCTTTGATTGATCCGTGATCTACCCATTCGTATTTATGTGTGAAATTGGTGTCTAGCATGAATATGCCTGTTGAGTCAACAAGATTTGTGATAAAAGTGTCAAACCCTCTAGGCAAGCATGTGATAGTTGACAAAGTATGTAAGAACTGTCCTTTAATGATTATAGGTCATTGTTTTTTGGATAACCTCATGCTTTTTCTGTTTGATAAATTTGATATAATACTTGGTATGGATTGGTTGACCATACATGATGGAGCCGTAAATTGTGGAAGGAAAATCATTGAATTAAAATGTGAAAGTGGTGACATTATTCGGGTTGAACCAGATGAATCAGATAGCTTGCCTATAGTGATTCCTTCTATTACTGATAAAAAATGTATAAGAAAGGGTTATGAAGCTTGTCTTGCCTTTTTGTTGAATACCAAAGAGTCTGAGTCAAAAATTGAATCAGTGTCGATAGTATGTGAGTATCCGGATGTGTTTCTGGAAGAGCTGCCAAGATTGCCTCTATTAGGGAAGTTGAGTTTGGTAGTGAGTTAGCTCATGGTACTGCGCCTATTTCGATCGCTCCGTATAGAATGGCTCCGACGGAGTGAAAAGCTCAGTTGCAAGATTTGACGGATAAAGGATTCGCGAGACCTAATTATTCACCGTGGAGTGCACCAGTTTTATTTGTAAAAAAGAAAGATGTTCGATAAGGCTAAGTATTGATTACCGACAATTCAACAAGATAATGATAAAGAATAAGTACCCCTTACCAAGAATCGATGATTTTTTTTGATCAATTGAAGGGAGCCACAGTGTTCTCAAGGATAGACTTGAGGTCTGGCTACTACCAGTTGAGAGTTAAGGAGTCCGATGTGCGGAAAACTGCATTTCGGACGAGGTATGCTCACTATGGTTGCCTTTTGGCTTGACGAATGCTCTTATGGTTCTCATGGATTTAATGAACTAAATTTTTTGACCCTATTTGGATAAATTTGTTGTGGTGTTTATCGATGATATCTTGATTTACTCCCGTGATGAGACTGAGTATGTTGAGCATTTGAAAATGGTTGTACAAACTTTGAGAGACAAACAGCTTTATGCTATGTTCAATTTTAAAGTGAATTTTGGCTTCAAGAAGTCGAGTTTTTAGGCCACATTATTTTGGGTGATGGTATTAGAGTTGATCCGAGTAAGATTTCGGCTATTGTTGAATGGAAACCGCCGAAGAATGTAAAGGAGGTCAAAAAATTTCTAGGTTTAGCCGGTTATTACAGACGATTTGTGAAAGGATTATCCATGATTGCTACTCTGATGATGAGGTTCTTAAAGAAAGATGTCAAGTTCGAATGGATAGGAGAATGCCAGCAGAGTTTTGAGAAACTAAAGGATTATTGACTGAGGCATCGGTTTTAGTGCAACCTGAACTGGGAAATGACTTTGTGGTTTATAGTGATGCATCCTTAAATGGATTAGGTTGTGTGCTTATGCAAGAAACAAAAGTGATAGCCTATGCTTCGAGGCAATTGAAACCACGTGAGAAAAATTAACTGACACATGATTTGGAGCTAGCCACCATTGTGTTTACGTTAAAGATTCAGATACATCACTTGTATAGAGAGAAGTGTCGAGTATTCACCTATCAAAAAAGTCTAAAGTACTTGATGACTCAAAAGGATTTGAATTTACGAAAATAGAGGTGGTTAGAGTTGACAAAAGATTACGAGTTGGTGATTGATTATCACCCAGGAAATGCGAACGTGGTCACCAATGTTTTGAGTAAGAAATCCTTGTTTGCATTGAGGGCTATGAACACTCAGTTGGCCTTAGCAGATGATGGTTCGATTCTAGCTGAGTTAAGAGCTAGACCAATGTTTCCTCAAGAGATTTATGAAACCCAGCAAAGTGATGGTGATTTGCGAGCCAAAAGAACTCAATGTGAATCAGGTATGGAATTAGATTTTTGAATTAGTTTCGATGGTTATTTAATGTTCTGAGATAGGATTTGTATTCCTAATAATACCGAGTTGATTTAAAAGATTTTGCTTGAGGCCCATAGTGGTCGTTTGTCTATGCATCCCGGTAGCACAAAAATGTACAATGACTTAAAGAAATTGTATTAGTGGCCAAGTATGAAAAGAGATATTTTTGAGTTCATTTCGAGATGTCTGATTTTTCAACAAGTGAAAGCTGAACACCAAGTACCTTCAGGCTTACTTCAGCCTGTGATGGTTCCCGAGTGGAAATGGGACCGTATTACTATGGATTTTGTAATGGGTTTGCCTTTGACACCAAGAAAGAAATATGCTGTATGGGTTGTTGTTGATCGATTAACAAAGTCAGCTCATTTTATACTAGTACGTTTTGACTATTCACTTGACAAGCTAGCCGCGTTGTATATTTCTGAAATAGTGAGGTTGCACGGAGTGCCTTTATTGATTATATCGGATAGAGATCTGAGGTTTGCCTTGCGATTTTAAAAGAAGTTACAGGAGGCTTTAGGTACAAAATTGAATTTTAGTACCGCTTTCCATCCGCAGACCGATGGTCAATCTGAACGAGTAATTCAAATTGTCGAAGATATGTTGCGGTGTTGTGTCCTTGAGTTCCAAGGTAATTGGGAAAAGTATTTACCGTTGGTAGATTTTGCCTACAACAACATTTTTTAGTTGAGTTTGAAATTGGTGCCTTATGAGGCATTGTATGGGCGTAAGTGTCGAACGTCTTTGTATTGGATCAAACTCAGAGATAATCAGATTCACAGAGTTGATTTAGATAGAGAAATCGAAGAAAAAGTCGAGGTAATACGTGATTTTTTGAAAGCCGCTTCGGATAGACCAAAATCATATGCGAATTTGAAATGGAAAGAGATTGAGTTTCAGTTGGTGATAAGGTATTTTTGAAAGTGTCTCCATGGAAAAAGGTTTTAAGATTTGGTAGGAAAGGAAAACTAAGTCCACGCTTTATTAGACCGTATGAGATCACCGAGAGAGTAAGGCCAGTTGCCTATCATTTAGCCTTACCATCTGAATTGGAAAAGATTCATGATATGTTATATGTATTTATGTTGAGCTGATACCAATCTGATCTTTCGCACGTGATTTCACCGACAGAGGTCAAGATTTGATCGGAAATGACTTATGGCGAAGAGTTGATTAAGATTTTGGCCCGAGAAGTCAAGCAATTGAGAAACAAAAGTATTATCCTTGTGAAAGTTTTATGGCAAAGACATGGCGTTGACGAGGCTACATGGGAGACTGAGGAAAACAAGAGAAATCAATACCCAAACCTTTTCACCGGTAAGATTTTCGAGGATGAAAATCCTCGGGGGGGAGAATTGTAACATCCTGAATTAGGGCCTAATCAGGATAGTGGTTTCAAAACTGCAAATCTGAAGTAGAAATAATTATTTTATGATTCTAATGAGGTCTATGATCTGATTGCATGCTTGTGTTAAAGTTTCATGAAGAAATTCTATCGATAAAGTGTCTAATTTGATATTTAGGACTAAATTGCAAAGATTGCAAAATGTGAGTTCTAAAAGCTTTAGGCATGAAATTGCCATGGATTATTAATTAGAGGTTCTTAAATAGTAATTTGCCCAATTTCTATTTTTATGGACAAAAATGGGCATGAATTAGGAAAATTTTGAAAAAAAAAAGCCTTAAAAGCATTTTGGTCATTTGGTTAATAAAAGAATAAAAACGGAAAAATAAGTCAAAAATCTTGTCCATTTTCCTCCTAGTGTGCCAAAAATTTCAAGGAGCCATAGCTAGGGTTTTGTTCATCTTTTCAAGCTTGAAAGTAAGTCAATCTTAGCCCTATTTTTAATGTTCTTTATGTTTTTGAGATCTTTGAAGCATGATCTAACTATTTATACCATTATTTTGAGCTAGGGTTCATGTTCAAACACTTACCCATGTGTGACATGCACTTGAAAGTAAGTTAATCCTAGCCCCGTTTTTAATGTTCTTTATGTTTTTGAGATCTTTGAAGCATGATCTAGTTATTTATACCATTATTTTGAGCTAGGGTTCATGTTAAAATACTTAACTGTGTGTGACATACAAGTATTTTGGTGTTTAACGGAGGAATGTGAAAGTTTGATGCATGATAAACATCTTTTACTAAGTGGTTTTTCATGAAAACACCTAAAAAGGACCTTTTTGTAAAAAAGTCAAAAATGAGTGGTAAGATGTATGATTTAATGAGAGATGTGGGCTGTTATGAGTATGTCATAGGTTCATCTAGGCTTGGGTAACAAAGAAAATGAACCCATTTCATTTTACGAGCCTAGGGACTAATTTGTAAATATGTGAAAGTTTAGGGGCAAAACTATTATTGTTCCTAAATATAGTTTTTGGACGGATTTGAATAATGTGATGACTAAATGAGCTGAATTTGCTATTATAGATCAAGATAAACGAAGTCCGGACCTAGACCAAAGAAAGAACAAGATTTTGGACAAAATCGAATTAATTGTCCATATTTTGTACCGAGGTAAGTTCATATATAAATAATGCAATGTTGTATCATGTTTTAATACTTTATTAATGTATGAATTTCTATGTTTAATTGTTATGATGAGTGTATAAATGACATAATGGTCAATGAGAACGACTTTGTGAACAAGTTCCACAAAGATGTGACATCAAGAAAATCCCGTTTGAACCTTAGGAATAATTTAGGACACAATGTGACATGCCACTAGGAATTATGTGATTATGAGATCATGAGATCATGTGTATATGTGACTATGTGAATCCGGATGCTAGTCTTTTGAGTCCTACCGGTGGCTGGGTAGCCCGGCATGTGTTGCGAGTACCTGTCAGCTTGTGTGAGCAGCCCGAGTAGTTACATCCTAACTGTCAGCTTGTGTGAGTAGGCCCGTGATTAGCTCGAGAGCGAGTAATACATGATTTTGATATGAGGTAGTATGTGGCTACGTTTAAAGCACTATGTGCAAGTCTTCCGTGTATCCGATAGTATTCTGAGTGCTCAACGGGTAAACATGTGAGTTATTCGACAAGTAAGTCATTGATGAGAAAATATGACAATGTGTTACGAGTTGGTACAGGTATGTACGAAAAAATCTTATGAATGAGTTTGGTATATGATGAACTTTTGGTTAAGATTGAAAACATGTAAGTTAGGTCTTCAAATTTGAGCTATGCCTATGAATTTATGATAACACATAAGTAAAGTATGTTATGTCAATGGTATTTATATATATGATTATTGTTGCTATGTATTTGCATGTGAACTTACTAAGCTTTATGCTTACTCCCTTCTCTTTTTCATTTTCTTATAGTATCGCCAAGTCAGCTCGGAGATTGAAAGACATCGGAGGCTCGATTACATTATCAACTAGACATTGAGTATAGTTAGTCTCAACATTTGGAGTATGGCATGTATAGGGACTTGGTCTTTTTGTTATATGTCATGTTGGTCTAGCCAAATGTGTTGGCTTATGGTAATATTTGATTCATTTTGTATATGTCCATGTGATATGGATCAGATTGATTATTTGGGCTATAACCCTAATCAGTTATGCATGCATGCAATGTATTATGCTTGACGTGAATTGCTAGTGGATGAGATGCGTGATTAATGACACATATGCTAAATAAATGAAGCATGGTTAATAAGTATGACAAAAACTATGGTATAATTGAGTAAATTGGAAGTAGGTTTAATAAGATGAATGAATATGAAATTAGTGTGGAATGCCATATGAAAGCATGATGGTTTGGATAGGAGTTATGTTGACATTACAAAGGCATGGGTTAATCTTGTTTATTAGTACTTGAGTGTCTAACTATACTATGTTTCATGCTATCAAAGTTGAATAAGTGAATTAGTATTTAAGGGTGGCAAGTGGCTTGAAAAATAGCCTCAAAGTAGTCTACACGGGTAGACACACGGGCATGTGCCTAGGCCATGTGTGACACACGGTTTGCCCCATGGGAGAGTGATCCGGCCGTGTGTCCCTTGTACCTTACTAAATGCAAAACAGAATGCTCAGTTGTAAACACATAGGAAGAGACACAATCGTGTGAAGGACACGGCCGCAGAACATGGGTATGTGCCCAGGCCGTTTGAAGTCTGCATTAAATTTTTGGAATTTAATTCACCACATGGCCTAAGCACACTGGCGTGTGACTTGGTCGTGTGACGCTAATTGCATTGATGACGTCATAAACAAAGAGTTACATGGGCTGAGGACACGGGCGTGTCCCAATCCACACAGGCGTGTGTGACCACACGGCCTACCCACACGGGCGTGTGACCCTACTTCATGAAAATTTTTCTAAACTTTCCTAAAGTTTTCTAAAGTTCACGGTTTAGTCCTAAACCACTCTTGATGTATGTTTTGGGCCTCGTAGGCCCATATAAGAGACAACATACATATATATGAACGGATTTAATTTGAACAAAATTTTGTGACCTTTTTTTTACATGTTTGTTTACGTTTAATATCCAGTAATGCCTCAAACCCTGTCCCTGCGTAGGATACGAGTAAGGGGTGTTACAAGAGGTCCATACCGGGATACTGAAATTCCTAATTGTGAACATTGTGGGAAAAAGTATTAGGGCGAGTGTTGGAAATTGACTCGAGGTTGTTTTCGTTGTGGATCTATAAAGCATTTTGTTAGGGATTGTCCGAAGAATGAAAATGCTACACCTGTTACTTCTCAGAGATTTGTGCCTGCTTCTAGAGGTCGTGGATTAGGTCGAAATGGTTCATTTTCTAAGGGTGGTGCTAGAAAAGGAAGTAATATTGCTACTTAAAAATCAGAAGCCAGAGTACTGGCTCGAGTATATGTTGTACGAACCCGTGAAGAGGGTGAAGCAAATGATGTGGTGATAGGTATTTTTTTATTGCATTCGAAACCTGTTTATGCTTTAATAGATCCGAGATCTTCACATTCATATGCTAATACTAAATTAGTTGAATCGAGAAGTTTTAAATCTGAGATGTCTAGAGTATCAATAGTGGTGTCCAGTCTATTGGGGCAATCTGTGCTAGTGGACTAGGTATGTAGGAGATGTCCGCTAATGATACAAAACATAAATCTCTCTGTTGATTTGTTGATAATGCCATTTGGCAATTTTGATGTAATTTTGGAAATGGATTGACTTTTAGAGCACCGGGTGATTTTAGATTGTTGTAAAAAGAAGTTTATTGTTTGAAGTGAAAATGGGGATAAGGTTGAGGTAAATGGCATTCGAACCAGTGGGTCAGCCCGTATTATTTCAACGACTTATTCATTAAGGTTGTGCAACTTTTCTAGCTTATGTTATTAATTCAGATTCTGTTGAAAGTCAATGCAGTAAAATTCAAACTTTTTGTGAGTTTCCTAATTTTTTTCCTGAATAATTACTGGGATCACCACCAGAACGAGAAGTTGAATTTGCGATTGAAGTATATCCTAGTATAGCTCTAGTGTCAATACCTCCATATTGTATGTCACTTACAGAGTTGAAAGAATTATAACTGCAACTGCATGATTTCCTGGATCGTGGTTTTATCCGTCCCAGTACTTAGCTTTAAGGAGCTCCATTACTTTTTGTTAAAAAAAAGAACGGTTCAATTCAACTTTGTATTGATTATCGGCAATTGAATCAGGTAACGATTAAGAATCGATATCCGTTACCCCGTATTGATGAGTTATTTGATCAGTTAAAAGGAGCTTCTTTCTTTTCAATGATTGATTTGAGGTTGGGTTATTATCAGTTGAAAGTGAAAGAAAGTGATATACCGAAGATGGCATTTCGTACACGGTATGGTCATTATGAATTTTTAGTGATGCCTTTTGGATTGACAAATGCTCCGGCAACATTTATGGATATTATGAATTGTATTTTTCAGCCGTATTTGGATCAGTTTGTGGCAGTTTTCATTGATGATATTTTGGTTTATTCGAAGTCTGAATCTAAACATGAGCAACATCATAGAATTGTTTTACAAATATTACAGGAGAAATAGTTATACGGGGAACTTAGCAAATGTGAATTATGGTTATCAAATGTTGTATTTTTGGGACATGTCATTTCAGCAGATGGAATTAGGGTTGATCTGAAGAAGATTGAAGTAATTTTTCAGTGGAAAGCACCGAGAAATGTGTCTGAGGTTCGTAGTTTTCTTAGATTGGCTGGTTACTATCGAAAATTTGTAAATGGATTTTCAAAAATATCTTTGCCAATGATAAAGTTGTTGCAAAAGAATGTTCAGTTTGTTTGGGATGATCAATGTTAGGAAAGTTTTGAGAAACTGAAGAAAATGTTGATTGAAGCGCCAGTTTTAACATTACCTGAATCGGGAAAGGATTTTGTCATATATGGTGATGCTTCCTTGAGCGGTCTTGGTTGTGTATTGATGCAAGATGGAAAAGTAATTGCTTATGCTTCTCGTCAATTGAAACCGCATGAATGCAATTATCTGACACATGATTTGGAGCTAGCTGCAGTGGTTTTTGCTCTAAAGTTATGGAGACATTACTTATATGGTGAGAAATATTATATTTATACTGATCATAAGAGTCTCAAATATCTTCTATCTCAAAAGGAGTTAAATTTAAGACAACATCGTTGGATAGAGCTCCTAAAAGACTATGATTATATTATTGATTATCAATCTAGTAAAGCTAATGTTGTGGTTCATGCGTTGAGTAGAAAAGCAACAATTGAATTGTGAGTAATGTTTGCACAGCTCAGTATCAATAATGATGGAAGCTTATTGCCTGAATTGAGAATTAAACCAGTGATGTTTGATCGAATCAAGTCAGCATAGTCAAAAGATGACAAGTTAGTGAAGAAAAGAGAAATGGTTCAGAATGGCATGTTAGAGAATTTCAACTTCGATGAACATGATTGTTTGAGATATCGTAATTGGATTTGTGTACCAGATCTTCTAGAATTGACAGGGTTGATATTTCATGAAGCTCATGATAGTCCTTTTGCTTTGCATCCTAGAGGAACGAAAATGTATCGAAATTTGTGAGAATCATATTGGTGGCTTGGAATGAAAAGAGATGCGGCTGAATATATGGCTAAATGTTTGACTTTTCAACGAGTTAAGGCAAAGGATCAGGTTCCTTCTGGATTACTTCAGCTATTAATATTCCTTAATGGAAATGGGATTGTATCACGATGGATTTTGTAATGGGGTTACCATTGTTAGCAAGAAAGAAAAATGCTATTTGGGTGATTGTTGATCGGTTTACGAAATCAGCTTATTTTATTGCAGTCAAAACTGATTGGTCACTTCAAAAACTTGTTGAGGTTTACATTCGGGAAATTGTGAGATTGCACGGTATCCCTATGTCGATAATTTTTTACCGGGACTCGCGGTTTAATTCAAGATTCTAGAGACAGTTACATGAATCTCTAGGTACACGACTCAACTTTAGCGCAGCTTTTCATCCACAAACTGATAGAAAATCTGAACAAGTTATTCAGATTTTAAAAGACATGCTTCATGCTTGTGTTATCGATTTTGAATTCGGTTGGCAACGTTATTTACCTTTAGCCGAATTTGTATATAATAATAGTTTCCAATGAGTATTCAAATGGCTCCATATGAAGCTTTATATGGTCGTAGATGTCGATCACCTATGTGTTGGATGGAATTCAATGAAAAAAAGATGATTGAGCCAAAGTTAATTCAAGAAATGTAGGACATTGTTAAGAAAATTTGAGATAGACTGAAAGTAGCTTTCGACAGACAGAAATCGTATGCGGACTTGAAACGTCAGAATATTGAGTATTCTGTCAGGGATAAAGTATTCCTTAAGGTTTCATCGTGGAAGAAAATTTTGAAATTTGGTCGAAAGTGAAAATTAAGTCCTCGTTTTATTGGATCATATGAGATTACTGAAAGAGTGGGACCAGTTATGTATCGTTTCGCCTTGCCTCTGGAATTACAGAAAATTCATAATGTTTTTCATGTTTCAATGCTTAGAAGATATAGATCAGACCCTTCCCATGTTATTTCGATAGAAGATATTGAAATTCGACCAGATTTGTCATATGAAGAAGAGCCGGTTGAGATATTAGCACCAGAGGTAAAAGAGTTACATAATAAGCAAGTTCTGTTAGTAAAAGTGTTGTGGCATAGTCATAGTGTTGAAGAAGCGACTTAAGAACTAGAAGAAACTATGAGATCTCAGTACCCCACCTCTTTTCAGAGAAATTTTAAAGACGAAATTTTTTAAGGGAGGAGAATTGTAATGACCCGATAGTCACGGGTATCGAAAAGTGTATTTTTGAGTCTCCGTTTTCGTAAAACAGATTCGTAAATGTTTATTAAAAATATTTACGAAGTTATTTGTATGGTTAATTAAATTTTGAATAGGTGAATTTATTTAAATTAAGAGTAATTAGGTGTAAAGACTAGATTGCATATAGGGTAAAAGTTGAATTATAGAATAGATAAAAGTTAAGGGACTAAATAAGAATTTTGCCAAAAGTTGACAAATGGATGGTGATGGTGGTGACATGTGGTAAAATAAAATACATATATTAATAATAATTACTTGGTTACTTATAATTTAAGTAATATTATTTTTTATTATTCTACTATATTATACTATTATAATAAAATATAAAAAATTAAATAAAAGAAATAAAAAGAAAAAGAAAGAATAGAAGGTTGAAACGAAAACGGGACAGAAAAAGAAAGGAGAAAAAAAGAGAGGAGAAATTAAGGTTTCAGGGTTCCAAGCTTAATTGGTTAGTCAATTTAGCCCATTTTCTTGAAATTTTTATGTTTCTAGAATCCTAAAACTAAATACTATTTTATTTATATTGAAATTTTAGAAATTATTGAATATTTAGATGTTGTTCATGTTGAATAATTTGAGTAGTAGGGGTCAAGTTGATCGAATTTTAAGCTAAAATTGAGAAAATGATTGAATTGTAAAATAAATTATAAGTTTTAAGTAATTGTAACAGTCCGGTTTAAACCCTAGTGGAATAGTAGTTTCGGGACCACAAATCTGAGTCAAAAAATATTTAAATATTATTTCCTGTGCTTATTATATGTGAATTAGTATGTGTAAAAATTTCGTACGAAAATTTGATTGTTTGTGTACTCAATTTGTTAAAATGACCTAATCGCATAAAATGTAAAAGTTGCTTACTGCTTGTTAAATGGCCTATTTGCTATGTCTTATTAAATGTAAGGTTCTTATGTTGTGAATAGACCATTATTAATTTGAGTGGACTATTATAGGCATGAATTAAATGAGTTTTATGTTTTATCATTAAGGTTCATATGGTAATTAGCACATTATGCTATTATAATTAAAACAAAACATAATAATTAAGCCATTTTGTGTTCATCTTGCCAAAAATTCAAAGAAAAAGAAAGAAAATAGACTTTCTAGGGTCCGACCAAACAAATTGATGATTAAGGTATGGTTTTTTATCCGTTTTTGATAATTTCTACGTTTTTGTGATCGTTGCTTAGTGTTCTATCAAGCCCATTTTTGAATTTTTGAAATTTTTGATGATTTTGAGTTATGCCCTTGTTGATAATATGAGCTTTGTGAAGTTTGATGACAGTATATGAAAGATATGTTTTGGGTTAACATATATTGTCTTTGAATTTTTGATGAATTTGAGTAAAATGGGCTAAATTGTAAGATTTGTAAATTGAGGGACTAAAATGTGAAATAAATTAAACATATGGACTTGTATGAACATTAAGAAGATTTGGCTAGGCATGTGTGCAAATAAATTATGTGTATTTTGTAATTTTGTGAAATAGGGACTAAAGTGTTAAAATGTGAAAATGGTAGGTTAATTTGTAAAATGCACTAAATATGTGTTTTTGGGTTGATTTGAATAATTTGGTAAATAAAAGAGTTAAATTTGAATTTATATAGATCAAGAACTAAAGAAAACAGAATTAGATCGGGGAAAGTCAAAAGTCGTTGAGTAGCCGATTCCGTTTATCCGAATCCGTACAAGGTAAGTCTATATACAAGTAAATGTGTTTTGAATTGAACTACTATCGAATATATGCTATTGTACTATAATGAATGAATATATGAATTGAGAAAAATGGAACATCTGAGAAAGTATCGACAAAGTTTCGACATCCGAAAAGCCCCGTACGAACCCAAGGAATAGTTAGGACAAGACATAGGATCCGATATGTGTTTTCATGTAAGACCACGTCTGGGACGTTGGCATTGTAAGAGTTTTCTGATACGTTTGAATTGTATATCGTGTGTGAGAATGAAAAGCAAGAAAATGTACCTTGATGAATATATGATATAAGTATGAGTTACTATGAGAATGAGTTATGATATGTATATGGGAATTATGGTCAAATGAACTATAAGAGATATATGGTTAAGTGAATGCATTTTGCCTTAAATTTTATGAATGAATTGATGTTATTTGTTAAGTTTATTTGTATATCGCTTACTAAGCTTTTGAAAGCTTACTTTGTGTGTGTTTGCATTGTTTTATAGATATCGAAGCTACTGAGAGCTCGGGGATCATCGATGAACATTACCACACTATCAAACTTTATTTTGGTACATTTTGAAAGTGTAAATTCTGGAAGTATGGAATGTATAGGCTAGAAAGAGTTGATAATGTGTTGTGAAGTGAAGTGTATATATCTAGCCATGTGATTTGGCTTGGTTTTGGTTGTGTATATAAATGAGTTTTTGGTATGAATTATGTGATGCAATATTATCTATGCGAAGTGTTTTGCATGGTCAAGAGAGTTGGTCAATTTGGTAAGTTTTTGGAATGTGCCTAGTATGGAATTTGGTAAGGTTTTTGGCATGAGATTTAATTGTATGATTAGAGATTATGAAACCATATGTTTTGGTATGATTTTGGCTTGTGACTTGATATGATTGAGTATAGTTTATAAGCATGAATTTGGTTGATAATTATATGGAATGAATAATTTATGTTTTGGTATTGAAATTGGCTAAAATTATAATGCAAATCTGCTTGGTTTGATGCTTGTAGGATTGACCCAAATGGGGTGGCAAATTGGCTTTTCAAATGGCCTATTTTTGTCCACACGGGCAGTGACACAGGCGTGTGTCTCAACCGTGTGTGACACAAGGTCATGTTGCACTACCATGTGTCCCCTGGGGTACCCTACGATTTTAAGTCAGCCTTGAACACGGCCAAGGCACACAGGCGTGTGTCTCAGCTGTGTGCGATACATGGTCATATTGCAAGGCCGTGTGTCCCCTGGGGTACCCTACGATTTTAAATCAGTCTTGAACACGGCTAAGGCACACGGGTGTGTGGCTAGCCGTGTGCCCCAATCAGTATGTATTCCCTGTTTTGACACAGCCTAGACACATGGGCATGTCTAAAGCCGTGTGAGGTACACGGCCTATTCACACAAGCGTGTGACCTCTGTAACATTAAAAAAAATGTTTATTTTTTGAAAAATTCTGTATGAGCTCGGTTTAGTCCTGACCCCTTTCTAAAGTATGTTTAAGGTCTCGATGACTTAAATAAGGGACATTATATTGATGTTTGACCTTTGATGTTATGATGTTTGTGAAATGAGTGTTTTATATTCTGATTTGTCTGGTAATGCCTTTAACCTTAGTCCAGCGACAGATACGGGTTAGGAGTGTTACATTTGGTTGGTATCAAAGCTACGGTTTAGTCGATTCTAGGAGTAATGTAGCGTATGTGAGTCTAGCTATACATGCCATATTTATGAACTGCGATAGTGTGATGAATCCTGACAATGAAAATATGTTTTTATATAGCAAATAGATCCTGAACGAGCCTTAGCTGACGATGTGGAGAGTAATGCGCCTGCTCTCGCGCAAGGGACAACTCCATCTAATTTTAGACCGACTACGAGTAACCATGATGGAGAGGCTAGACAAGCCTTCTATCAAATGATGAATGATTGGTTTAGTCAGTACATTAGAACTAATCCCGTTTTACAACAACCTCCAACCTCATCTAATCCTCTGCAAGTCCCGACTATGTCACAAGCTAATCTGAATCAGTTGATTAAGCCTCCAGTTGATAAAATTAGAAAATATGAGGCCGAAGAGTTCCGAGCTACCACTACTGATGATGCTGAGAGAGTCGAGTTCTGGTTAGAGAATACGATACGAGTGTTCGAAGAATTATCATTGACTCCAGACGAATGTTTAAATATGCCGTTTCACTTTTGAGAGATACGGCATATCATTGGTGGAAAACACTAATCTGTGGTTCCGAGGGAACGAGTCACCTGTGATTTCTTCCAAGTTGAATTCTGAAAGAAATACATCAGTCAGAGATTTATCGACCAGAAATGTAAAGAGTTTCTTGAGCTTAAATAAGGTCGTATGTCTATTACAGAACATGAGCGATAATTTATAAGACTGAGTCAGTATGCTCGAGAATCTGTATCTACTGAGGCAATAATGTGCAAAAGATTTAAAGACAGTTTGAATGAGGATATCCGTTTGTTAGTTGGGATTCTTGATATCAAAGAATTTGTTGTGCTTGTTGAACGAGCATGTAAAGCTGAAGAGCTCGCGAAAGAGAAAAGAAAAGCTAATTCAGAAGCTAGAGAAGTGCGAAAGAGATCATCAAGCAAGTTATTTCAATTTGCATCAAAGAAGTTTCGAAATGATTATAGTTGCTCAAAGGCTAATGTGGGATATTCGAGTAGAGATCGTGCTAGATCGTATTCGAGTTTCAAAGCTCCAGCTATATCTGTTGCCAGTGTTGGAAATGTTCGATCTGATCACCCTGAGTGCAAACACTGTGGTAAAAGACATCCTGGCAATTGTAGACTGTATGATCGGGCTTGCTTCAAATATGGATCATTAGACCATTTTATCCGTGATTGCCCCGAATCTATCGAGCAAGAGATTGTGCAAAATTCGAGGCCAAGTGGCAATGCATCTTGTGGTAAACCTCCCAGAAATATGAGAAATGTGAATGG
The DNA here is from genome assembly GCF_025698485.1 of Gossypium arboreum. NCBI lineage: Eukaryota > Viridiplantae > Streptophyta > Magnoliopsida > Malvales > Malvaceae > Gossypium > Gossypium arboreum. The sequence continues at coordinate 9,746,692 of NC_069072.1, read as the reverse complement.
CAGATAGAGGGGAACAAAAAAAACTACTATTAGATCCGAGGCTCGTGCACCTGCTAGAGCCTATGCCATTCAAGCTCGTGAGGAAGCTTCGTCTCCAGATCTGATTACGGGTACTTTCACACTTTATGATACTTCTGTGATTGCTTTGATAGATCCTAGATCAACACATTCTTATATATGCATGAATTTAGTAAATAGTAAGACTTTTCCTGTAGAGTCTACTGAATTCGTAATTAAAGTATCGAACCCCCTAGGCATATGTATTTTGGTTGATAAAGTTTGCAAGAATTGTCCGTTAATGTTTCGAGATATTTTTTTTTTGGTCGATCTGATGTTATTACCTATTGATGAGTTTGATATAATTCTGGGTATGGATTAGTTAACTTTGCATGATGTTGTTGTGAATTGCAAACGGAAAACTATTGATTTGAGATGTAAGAATGATGAAATAGTTCGAATTGAATCCAGTGATTTAAATGGGTTACCAGCTGTGATTTCGTCAATAAAAGCTCTGAGTATTGTGAGAAAAGGTTTTGAAGCCTATTTTTCCTATGTGATTGATTCAAAAATTTCATAAAAGAAAGTTAAATCAGTGCCTGTTGTCTGTGAATTTCCTGATGTGTTTCCTGAAGAACTTTTGGGATTACCTCCAATACGAGAAGTTGAATTTGGCATTGAGTTAGTACAGGGAACTACTCCGATTTCGATAGCTCCATATAGAATGGCTCTGATTGAATTAAAAGAATTAAAGTCTCAGTTGCAAGAGTTGACCGATAGAAGGCTTGCTAGATCGAGTTTTTCACCTTGGGGTGCTCCAGTTCTGTTTGTGAAAAAGAAAAATGGTACGATGAGAATGTGCATAGATTATTGTCAGATGAACAAGGTGACTATCAAGAATAAATACCCTTTGCCCCGAATTGATGATTTGTTTGATCAATTGAAAGGAGCTACTGTATTTTCGAAGATAGATTTGAGATCAGGCTATTATCAGTTGCGAGTGAAAGACTCAGACATTCCGAAAACTGCATTCAAAACGAGGTATGGCCACTATGAATCCTTAGTTATGCCTTTCGGATTAACAAATGCATCTTCTATCTTTATGGATTTGATGAACAGAATTTTCAGACCATATTTAGATCGATTTGTTGTTGTATTCATTGATGACAAATTGATTTATTCACGTGATGAAACCGAGAATGCTGAACATCTGAGAATAGTGCTACGGACTTTGCGTGATAAGCAATTATATTCGAAGTTTAGCAAATGTGAATTCTAGTTACGAGAAGTTAGTTTTCTGGGCCATATTGTATCAGCATCAGGTATCCAAGTTGATCCGAGCAAAGTTTTAGCTATTTTGGATTGGAAGCCTCCAAGAAATGTCACTGAAGTCCGCAGTTTTTTGGAACTTGCTGGTTATTATAGAAGGTTCGTAAAAGGCTTTTCGATGATTGCAACTCCATTAACAAAACTGCTTCAGAAAGATATGAAGTTTGAATGGTCCGAAAAGTGTCAGAAAAGCTTTGATCAATTGAAAGCCCTATTGACTGAAGCTCTAGTGTTAGTACAACACGAATTGGGTAAAGAATTTGTAATTTATAGAGATGCTTCATTGAACGGTCTGAGATGTGTTTTGATGCAGGAAGATAAAGTCATTGCTTATGCTTCGAGATAGTTAAAGTCACATGAAAAGAACTATCTGACGCACGACCTTGAGTTAGCCGCGATTGTATTTGCTTTAAAAATTTGGCATCACTATCTGTTTGGTGAGAAATGTTGCGTATATTCTAATCATAAGAGTTTGAAATATCTTATGACTCAGAAAGATCTAAATCTGCGACAAAGAATATAGTTAGAATTGCTAAAAGACTATTGATTATCATCCGGGACAAGCAAATGTTGTGGCTGATGCTTTGAGTTGGAAATCACTGTTTGCTCTACGTGCGATAAATGCTCATTTGGTTGTGTCTGATGATGGTTCAATTTTAGCTGAATTAAAAGCAAGATTGTTATTCATTCAACAAATTATTGATGGTCAAAAAGTTGATAATGAGATAATAGCAAAACGAGCTCAGTGTAATTTAAATTCTGATTTAGAATTCAGAATTGATAAAGATGATTGTCTGAGATTTCGAGATTGAATTTGTGTTCCGAGAAATTCAGAGTTAATTCAGATGATTTTGAATGAAGCTCACAACAGTAGTTTATCTGTTCATTCAGGTAGTACAAAAATGTATAATGATCTGAAACAACTTTATTGGTGGCATGGTATGAAGTGTGATATCTTTGAATTTGTTACGAAATGCTTAAATTGTAAGCAAGTTAAAGCTGAACATCAAGTATCATCCGGTTTGTTACAACCAATTATGCTTCCGGAATGGAAATGGAATAGAGTGACAATGGACTTTGTTTCGAGATTGCTTCTATCTCCACGAAAGAAAGATGCTATCTGGGTTGTAGTTGACCGATTGATGAAATCAGCTCATTTTATTCCGGTACGATCCATTTACTCACTTGATAAGTTAGCCAAGTTATACATTTCCGATATTGTGAGGCTGCATGGTGTGCCATTGTCTATTGTATCAGATAGAGATCTGAGATTCACTTCGCGATTTTGGAAGAAACTATAAGAGGAATTAGGTACGAAATTGCACTTCAATACTGCTTTTCACCCGTAAATGGATGGTCAATCCAAGCGGATTATTCAAGTTCTCAAGGATATGTAGAGATGTTGCGTTCTTGAGTTTGAAGGTACGTGGGAACAGTATTTACCTTTGATTAAATTCACTTATAACAATAGTTTTCAATCGAGCATTAAAATGGCACCGTACGAAGCCTTATATAGTTGCAAATTCCATACACCTTTGTATTGGACTGAGCTCAACGAGAATAAGATTCATTGGGTTGATTTGATAACAGAGACTGAACAGAAAGTAAAAGTGATCCGAGATAGCCTGAAAGCAGCTTCCGATCGACAAAAATCTTATGTAGATTTGAAATGAAAAGACATTGAATTTGAGACCAGCGACAAAGTGTTTTTAAAAGTATCCCCGTGGAAGAAAGTACTTCGGTTCGGTAGAAAAGGAAAATTGAGCGTATCGGGCCAGTTGCTTATCGTTTGTTATTACCACCTGAACTAGAAAAGATATACAATGTATTTCACGTATCGATGCTTCGACGATATAGATCCAATCCTTTGCATGTAATTCCTTCGTCTGAGATTGAGATTCAGTTCGATATGACTTACGAAGAAGAACGATTCGTATTTTAACTCGCAAGTTAAAGAGCTGCGAAACAAGAAGATTTCGTTAGTAAAAGTATTTTGGCATCAACACGGTGTTGAAAAGGCTACATGGGAGCCTAGAGATGCTATGAGACAGCAATATCCGAATCTTTTCAATGGTAAGATTTTCAGGGACGAAAATCCCTAGGGGGAGAATTGTAACAGTCCGGATTAGACCCTAATTGGAATTGTAGTTTCGGGACCACAAATCTGAGTCAAAAAAATATTTAAATATTATTTTCTGTGTTTATTATATGTGAATTAGTATGTGTAAAAATTTCGTACGAAAATTTGATTGTTTGTGTGCTCAATTTGTTAAAAGGACCTAAACGCATAAAATGTAAAAGTTGCCTACTGCTTGTTAAAGTGCCTATTTGCTATGTCTTATTAAATGTGAGGTCCTTATGTTGTGAATAGACCATTATTAATTTGAGTGGACTATTATGGGCATGAATTAAATGAGTTTTATGTTATATCATTAAGGTTAATATGGTAATTAGCACATTATGTAATATAATTAAAACAAAACATAATAATTAGGCAATTTTATATTCATCTTGCCAAAAATTCAAAGAAAATAGACTTTCTAGGGTTCGGCCAAACAAATTGATGATTAAGGTATGGTTTTTTATCCGTTTTTGATAATTTCTACATTTTTGTGATCCTTGCTTAGTGTTCTATCAAGCCCATTTTTGAATTTTTGAAATTTTTGATGATTTTGAGTTATGTCATTGTTGATAATATGAGCTTTGTGAATTTTGATGATAGTATATGAAAGATATGTTTTGGGTTAACATATATTGTCTTTGAATTTTTGATGAATTTGAGTAAAATGGGATAAATTGTAAGATTTGTAAATTGAGGGACTAAAATGTAAAATAAATGAAACTTACAGACTTGTATGAACATTATGAAGATTCGGCCAAGCATGTGTGCAAAGAAATTATGTGTATTTTGTGATTTTGTTAAATATGGACTAAAGTGTTAAAATGTGAAAATGTGAGGGTTAATTTGTAAAAAGCCCTAAATATGTGTTTTTGGATTGGTTTGAATGATTTGGTAAATAAAAGATTTAAATTTGAATTTATATAGATTAAGAACTAAAGAAAACGGAATTAGATCGGGGAAAGTCAAAAGTCGTTGAGTAGCCGATTTCGTCTATTTAAATTCGTACGAGGTAAGTCTATATATAAGTAAATGTGTTTTGAATTGAACTACTATCGAATATATGCTATTGTATTATGATGAATGAATATATGAATTGAGAAAAATGGGACATCTGAGAAAGTATCGACAAAGTTCCGACATCCGAAAAGCCCCATACGAACCCTAGGAATAGTTAGGATACATATGTCATGACATAGGATCCGATATGTGTTTTCGTGTAAGACCATGCCTGGGACATTGGCATCGACTTATGATTTACGTGTAAGACCCTGTCTGGGACAGTGGCATCGATATTTGATTACATGTAATACCACGTCTGGGACGCTGGCATTGTACGAGCTTTTCGAGCTATCTGCGTATCCTTATGATTCCGAACGGTTCAACGAGCATTCCAAGAAAATAGATGACTATGTGAATTTGTATCTAATTCAGGTACGTTTGAATTGTATATCATGTGTGAGAATGAAAAGTAAGAAAATGTACCTTGATGAATATATGATATAAGTATGAGTTACTATGAAAATGAGTTATGATATGTATATGTGAATTATGTTCAAATGAACTATAAGAGATATATGGTTAAGTGAATGCATTTTGCCTTTAATTTTATGAATGAATTGATGTTATTTGTTAAGTTTATTTATATATGGCTTACTAAGCTTTTGAAAGCTTACTTTGTGTGTGTTTGCATTGTTTTATAGATATCAAAGCTACTGAGAGCTCGGGGATCGTCGATGAACATCACCACACTATCAAACTTTATTTTGATGCATTTTGAAAGTGTAAATTCGGGAAGTATGGCATGTATAGGCTAGAAAGAGTTGATTATGTGTTGTGAAGTGTATATATCTAGCCATGTGATTTGGCTTGATTTTGGTTGTATATATAAATGAGTTTTTGGTATGAATTATGTGATGCAATATTATCTATACAAAGTGTTTTGGATGGTCAAGAGAGTTGGTCAATTTGGTAAGTTTTTGGAATGTGCCTAGTATGGAATTTGGTAAGGTTTTGGCATGAAATTTAATTGTATGATTAGAGATTATGAAACCATATGTTTTGGTATGATTTTGGCTTGTGACTTGATATGATTGAGTATAGTTTATAAGCATGAATTTGGTTGATAATTATATGGCATGAATAATTTATTTTTTGGCATTGAAATTGGCTGAAATTATAGTGCAAATGTGCTTGGTTTGATGCTTGTAGGATTGACCCAAATGGGGTGGCAAATTGGCTTTTCAAATGGCCTATTTTTGTCCACACGGGCAGTGACACAGGCGTGTGTCTCAGCCGTGTGTGACACACGGTCATGTTGCACTACCATGTGTCCCCTAGGGTACCCTACGATTTTAAGTCAGCCTTGAACACGGCCAAGGCACACGGGCATGTGGCTAGCCGTGTGACCCAAGTCAGTTTTGACCACGGCCAAGGGACATTAGCATGTCTTGTGGCCGTGTGATTAAGTCAGTATGTATGCCCTGTTCTGACACGGCCTAGACACATGGGCGTGTCTAAAGTCTTGTGAGGCACACGGCCTGTTCACACGTGCATGTGACCTCTGTAACTTTGAGAAAAATGTTTAATTTTTGAAAAATTCTATATGAGCTCTGTTTAGTCCCAACCCCCTTTCTAAAGTATGTTTAAGGTCTCATTGACTTAAATAAAGGACATTATATTGATTTTTGACCTTTGATGTTATGATGGTTGTGAAATGAATGTTTTATGTTCTGCTTTGTCCGGTAACGCCTTTAACCTTAGTCCGGCGACGAATACGGGTTAGGGGTGTTACAATAATAAGGACTAAATTGAGAAAATTTTGGAATTTAGGGTTTTATGGTGAAATTAAAGAGTTAAATCTAGTTTAAAGTGGGAATTGAATGAAAATATGGAATAAATTGTGAATAAAATAAAGGTAGTCGTGGCTAGAACTAAATTGGAATTTGGGTAAATATCGAATATAAATTGAAATATTCAATGTGAAATTGTGTTGTATTGATTATTTTTAATTGTTTAAATTTCCGCAACTAATGTTGTGCCGAAAACTTTGGCTAAGAAAGGAAAGGAGAAAGTCGACGAGTAGCTAGAAATTCTGGTTTGTATTTCTATAATCCGAATCTAATAATTAATTGTTGCATTTTAATTTAATATTTATGGTAAGTGATTGAGTTGAATAAATAGCATTTTGATATTGAATTGGATTTATATGAAATAGTGAATATTGTGAAATGTGGATATTGAATATTGATTGTTGTAGAATTGTAGAATTGAAACCCTATTAATTGTATCGGGCTGAGTCAGATATAGATGGCATGCCATAGGATTGGAAGAGTTCAGGGATACTTCGACTCCGAGTCGATGAGACAATGGGTGTCAAATTATTACTTTCGATAAATTCGATAAGGTACTGGGTACCAATTAACTTTGGCCTGGCCGATGAGACACTGGGTGTCAACTTATTGTTTCGAAGTATCCAATGAGGCACTGGGTGCCAAATTGCTGTGTTTTGGTAGGATCTGTGAATTCGTCCAAGTCTGAGTCATGTTAATAGGGATAAGTGAGTGAGATGATATTACGAAAATGGAAAGTATTAAATGTGAAATGCAAATGAGCTACATGGATAAGTGAATTGTATTGTGAAAAGCTATTTGGGATAGCAGTTGATCAGAATTGAATGTGTTACAAATGAATTATGTATTAATTGGTTGATTACAAAACTATAGTTATTATATGTCTTAATATGAATGTTATATTAATTTGGACTTTTAAAGCATTCGAATTATAGAAATACCACTGAGTTTATACTCAGCATACAGCTTGTTTTTCGTGTACAGGTTAGGTTAAAGTTGGATCATTGAATCAGCATCCACAACAATCCCGGACTCAAAACGTGGTGATATATGTTTATTTTTGGTAATGACATGTACTTAGGATGTTATGCACGTCATTTTGGAAAGTATATGTAAATGGTATTGTAAAATAGTGTTGGTTGTTGTTAAACAAATTTATGTGATACGTTAAGTGTTAATGCGGAATGTTTAAATTAATGTATAAATGAGTATGAAATAGGCAAAATTTGGGTTAAATTAGCATCATTTTAGAATTTGATTGAATGGAATAATTGTTGAATTGTTTTCATAAAATACGTGAAGTACCTATGAGAGTGCATTGGTTAGGTCATTAGGTTGATTATTTTGAGATGTTTTTGAGGTATTTAATTGTGTTTTGATGTGGTTGAACTATTGGAATTTGAGTTACTTGTTGTTCAAGGTTGCAAGGAATGGTAAACTTGATGTTTAAGGTTCAATTTGAGTCCACATTGCCTGGCACACGGGCTTGTGACCGGACCATGTGAGACACACGGCTAAAACATAGATGTGTGGTTTGGCCGTGTCCCCTGCAACTTTAAAATCTCAAAACAGAATGCCCAGAAAATTTCACACGGGCAGAGACATAGGCGCGTGTCTCAGCTATGTGAGGCACACGGCCTAGCACAGGGGTGTGTGGCTGGCCGTGTGGCCTAAGTCAGAGAGTTACACATGGTCAGACACGGCCTAAGGCACAGGCATGTTCAGGGTCACACGGGCATGTCCCCTGCACATGGGAATTTTTTTTTTCAATTTTACTAAAAATTTCCAAAGGACCCGAATTAGTCTCGATTTGTTCCTAATATATATTTTGGGCCTCGTGGGCCAATAAAATGGATGATATGATTAATTTATGAAGTGTATGTTAAATGATAATGGAAATGTTCGTATTTGATCTGAAAAGTTTGATAATGCTCCGTAACCCTATTCCGACGAAGGATAAGGGTTAGGGAGTGTTACAGAAAAAGAATGATCTATTCTTCCTTTTGTCACTTTCCCAATTTACCTTGTTAGATGTTGCCATCCCCTATAACATCTGAGTGGTTTGATTATTATGAAAGCCTTGAAGTCTATTATCCTGCAAAATAATTTCTTACCTACATATCTCTTTATTCCATGGCATGCCATTTGCCTTTCAGCCATTAAAACATGCTTCCTTGTATCTTCAAGTGTAAATAATCTTTATAGATTAAATCAACTAGTGTTTATTGTATTTTGACCATGGTTTGTAACTTTTACAACTCAAATTGCATGTGTAATAACTATAAGCTTCATAACCATTAAGTGTTAATATGCAAACATAACTTAATTTCATTCAAATGCATTCATAGCGTCCCTTAATTGAGCCCTCGAGGCCCTAAGAATACAATAGAATCAATCTGCGACTAAATCGAAAACATTTGGAAAGTTTATGAAAAAATTTAAAAATTTGGACCACAAGGGTCACAAGCTGAGACACACGCACTTGTCTCAGGCTGTGTAACAATCAAAATAGGGACACACGGTTATGTCCTAGCCCATTTATGTGCTCGTATAACTCTCTGACTTGGGCCATACGCCCGTGTGCCAAGCCGTGTGTTAGGCCATGTAACTGCCTGACTTGTAACCCTTTAAAACCTATGGGGGACACACAGTCGTGTCACATGGCTGTGTGTCACACACAGCTAAGACACACGCTCGTGTTTTGGGCCGTGTGGACAAGAAAATGGCCAAAATCAAGCCATTCCTTTCACCCTTCTCAAGCATAAGCCTAAGTACACTTGCACAAATGACCAAGGCTTCAAAACATGTTTAAAACCTGCATAAAATGACCCATACAATAAGATAATAATACATACAACCAATATGCCATATAGGCACCTTAAACATATACATTAAACATACCTAAACATGAGCATTCTTAACCATTCATTGATTAACTTATTTCCAACCACACCATTCTAAATTCAATACCATACCTTAGTTACACTATAATCAATTCATAGCATACTAATTTGGTCATCTTAACATGCATCACATAAACACTTAATACATATTCTTAAGATATCAAAAGTACCAAAAAGGTGTCATCCAAACAACTTACACAACCAAGTTCATACTTAACTTTTTACATATCCAAAACATGAATACCAACATTCAAACCTATTACATGCCGGATAATCTTAAATAAACGTTCCAAAAACTATTGAATTAAGCTAGATAATGTGACTTGAGTGCTGATTCGTCCAACCTTCCAAGTATTTACAGAATCAAAGGTTAAAACCAGTAAACTCAATAAAGCTTAGTACGTTCGACATATTAAACGATAAATCTTATCGAAGTAAGTTTAAAAATTCAAAAGTAATAACAACCATGAAAGTTTCCTGTCATCTACAATCCCAATTGGTAAATTATAAACGATAAATTCAAAGCTCAAATATATATAGATTTCATCAAAATTACTCAACAAGTTACCTTACTGAGATTTTCAATCTAAAAAATGACTTACGGACAAGAGTACATCGTCAGATCAACCAAAACACACCAGATGCTCACATGAGGCAATCCCTCCAAAACACACCTATGCTCATAAGAGCTAGTCCAACCGAAACACACCAAATAGAAAGTATAACACGAAAGTCCGCAAAAAATGTTGAACCTCAATTTACTTGGGTAATATGAAAATATAACCCTCCAATATCATCTCCATTCCAATCCCCCGTAACTCACCAAATCACAATTGTACTCTATCCTGCGTTCAATCCAAACTGAACATCAAAATCAATAATATATCTCAAATAACCATTCATTATCAACAATAAAATATATATATATATATATATATCCATTCAAAAATTCATACAGATGTTAAATTCTAAACCGTACAAACTTACCTGGACTGAATTGTAGTAATTGTAAAAGTTTAGGGACTATTCTACTATTTTTTACTTTTCCACGAGTATCTACGGGATCTTGATCTAAAATGTAAAATTATTCAATTATTAGCATAAATTTTATATTCCAATCCATTTTTCAATTGATTCCCTTTTATTTTCTAAATTTACACAATTACCACAAACTTTTACAATTTTGCAATTTAGTGCCTTAATCTCAAATTCATCAAATTAACTATTTTTCTCAAGTCAATATTTCATCCAAAAACATTAAGCCTTTAAAAAGACCCCAATGAACCTTAAATTTACTTCCAAACCCTATAATTTTGTCATTTTCACAATTTAATCCTAAAAATCAAAATCTAAAAAAAATCACTTTACAAAATCATCAAACAAAATAATCAAAGGTTCAAATACATGGTATTCAACAAAAATATTCAATATTCATCAATGAAAACTTCCAAAATTTTTAACAGAATAAAAAACAAAGGTACGGGCTAGCCGGACCTAGTTGCAACGATCTTAAAAACATAAAAATTATAAGAAACAGAATTAAAATGGACTTACATGCAAAGAAATAAGCAAAAAAAAGTTTTTCCACTCCTAGCTATGGCTTTCGGCCATTTGAAGAAAAAAATTAAATTGATTTTTGCTTATTCAATCATTAATTTTGTTTAATTTTAATTAAACTTTCATTAATTTACAAATTTGCCATCCATTTCACATTATATTATTATTTTCCATTAATATGCCGTCCAACACTAACCATTAGGGAATAATTATTATATTGGTCCCTCTTCATGTAATTAATAAGCTATTTAGCCATTTAATTAAACTGGTTACTAACCTTTGCATCTTTTTTAGTTTAGTCCTTTTTCCTAAATTCACTATCTAAACATTCAAATTTCATAACCAAATTTTAATACGACTCAAATGACTCTATAAATATTCTAAAAAAATATTTACAAGTCGATTCGATGGAAATTTGTGGCCCTCAAACCACTGTTCCGTCACCACTAAAAATCAGGCTTTTTTAGGAAACCCTTGATATTTGTTGCAGGAAGTAAGACTAGTTCAAGGTCAAGAAATCGAGATAAGGCATGTGGCTACTACAAAAAAGAAAGGCCACATTAAGGAAAATTGTTACAATCTGCAAAATAAGAATATGAGGGATGCTGAGAGCAACGAGGATGAAGTAGATAATACTAATACGACCGAAGACAATGGAGATGATTTGTTATTGGTGTCTACGATCAAGAGGTCTAAGTTTACATCTGAGGGGATCCTGGATTTGAGGTATTCTTTCCACACGTGTCCTAATAGGGATTGGTTCTCTACATATAGTTTAGTTGAAGGAGGAGTTGTGTGTATAAGGAATGAATCACTCTGTAAACTAATCAATATTGGTACCGTTCAGATCAGGATGCATGACGAAATTATAAGACACTGTCAGATTCAAGCATCGTTATCGAGAAAATCCTCATCTTTTTGAGTATGTTGGACTTGAAAAAGTGTAGAATCATTATCGAGTCAAGTGACATTAAGGTATCCCGTGGAGCTCTCGTTTGATGAGAGGTCGAAAGACTAACAGTTTATATGTTCTTTAAGGTTCAACCATGACTGGAGTAGCAGCAATTTCTTCGACAATTACGGAGTCAGAGCTAACTTAACGTCAGTCAAAGAAATTTGACTATTCAGGTTAGGTAGTGGATTTGCAATTAAGAGTTTTTCAATTTTTAAGTCCAAATGTCGGTTTGGACTTGGTGAGTATCCTGCAAAGGTTTAAATAGGCTTGTGATGGGCTCATAAAAGGAGGTATGAGTCAAGGTAGAGATTTGTGGAGTGTGCCTTGTATTTACAAGCTGACATCTCGACGAGAAAGAGCTGACGTCATAGCGAGACGACCACGACGTCCGAAGAGAAGATTGGCCACTTTTCAATGACGAGAAGAATGGTGTCCCAATGAAGTGCATGCGATGTGGCAACGTGTTCACCAATGATGCTATCTCGATCGCATCATGTTTCGATACACCTCGACGACATCAAAATTGGCCCAAGCACGAGGGGCCCAAGTGCAAAATGAAGTTTTTAATTTTAGTTTGTTAATTTGGTTGCTGGAAAATAAGGACTTTGATTCATTTACTTTAGTTACTTTAGTAATTTTAGTTTGTGTCTTTAATTATGTCATAGTTTGAACATCATTAGTATGAGTCTTTAATTATGTCATAGTATGAACATCATTAATATGTGTTTTGCATTTAATAAAGTCATGTATTATGTAACTCTCATGTTAGTTAAAGTTTGCATCATTAAATTAAGTCATGCAATAAGTAACTCATTTGTTCATTTAGTTTACATCTTAAACCATGCATTTAAGCATCTTAGTTGTTAAATATGTTTGAGTTTGTTTATATAAGTATGTTATTTAATTTGGCTGTTACTTTTTACTCATAAATTAAAGTGTGTTTATTTTCATTTTAAATAAGGTGATTTGAACTGCATGTTCATTAATAAATTTGTGTATGAGTGTTTATAGTGTGATGATTCTTATGAGTTATAGTGTGCTGATTCTTATGAGTGTCTTTAATGCTTAATTATCTACCTTGTAGGTGACTATTCATATGGCTAATTGACTTTTCAAGTTTGGACATTTTTCAAGCCTTCAAAGATTATCATGGTGGCTGTTCAAATGGTCCAAGAGTGTCTCTTCAAATCTGTTCAGTTTTAAAACATTCAAAGCTAGTTAAAGAGCCAATTAAAGAGATGAATGCATAAGTCTTTTGACATTCAGTTTAAGGGAGATGAAGGGACACCAAACAACACATTAAGGGTTCATTAAATCATCAATAAAGTGAAGAGACATGACTTTTCATCTACATCAGAATCAAGTGAAGAGACATAACTATTGGCTTCCCTACATGAGTTTAAAACGAAATTAATGTTTGTAATAACCTTAGTTAATTACTGAAGATAAAAGGTCTCACATAGGCATTTGAATAGTCATAACAATGCCTATAAATATTTTGTAAGAAAACATTGTTTTGGAGACAACTTTTGCTCAATTTATGAATTATTTGATACTTGTAAGATTTCAAATCTCCTTGTTTCTCTCTAGGACTGATCTGACTTATCAAGCTAAGTCTTGTGGCATCATTTCCATCTTTTTTTATCGAAATTATCACTTCTAAGTGTGGCGTTCAACATACCTCTGGTTCCTATCTAGCGAGATAGTAGGTCAAGGTTTCTTTGCTATATTCCCAACCATTTTTACCTAAGAGCTGTTTAAGACTAGGGTTAACAATTTCCTTTATTGTTGGTTATATCTTAGCTCTTAGTCGATCCTCATCCATCTTTCATCTAACCATCTTTGTTACCTTTTTTTGAACCTATTTCTCAACCTCTTCCAATTTATTTCGAAAACAATCCAAGCCTTACTTAATTTCATGATCGGGCAATCTAAACGACTCGAATCAACATCGAGCCGAGTTCGTATCACAATTCAACCGAGTTTTCTTCTCCTAGTTAAATTCTGCTATTGTTTCCCAATTAAACTTTGATTAGTCTAGGTTATTTTTTTCATATTTAATCTACAAATTTAACCATTAAAAGGGGTTGTTGTAACCTAGAATAATAATCTTCATTATTCTTGAGATTGAGAGAATTTTGTGAGTTTTCTGAAATTTCGGGTTTTAGACAAAGCCATTTTTTTCTTTAGAGATTTAGGGTTATTTATTAGGATTATCTTCATCTTGTACTTATTCGATTTTTTCTCATTTAGTGAAGTCCTCTTTGCCTGTGGTTTTTTGTCCTCTTCTTTGGAGAAATGTTTCCACGTAAATATTTGTGTGTTTGATCTTCTCTACTTTTACTTTTATTTTCTCGTTGCATATATGAGTCAATCCTCCACATTATGGAAAACATTAATACATGATTAATTGTCTTTAGTTGCTTACTTTCAAAATTCATGAGATTAAATTATTATATATTTTTAGAAGGACCAATTTGCTCATTATCGAAATTGAGAGGGGACAAAGAGGTCTTTTGCCAAATGTTTTATATAAAAAAGTTTTTATTGCGTTTGGTTCGCCAAATGTAATATAACAACCCGTAATATAACATTCTGCAATGAGATTAGGGTGTTTGGATTGCCAACATTCCAACCATCCCGTAATTTTACAATATAGAATAGTGACAAGATGTAGCAAAATAATGTGTAATCTTATTATGACCCATTCCTTAGGTTATCTTAGATTACAGGCGTAATATTAAATTTTGGACCAATTTTCCCTTTGTTTTTACTGTTTTTATCAATTTAATTTTTAAAATAAAGTTTAAGACTAATTTAAAACAATTTTTTCCTTAATAGTGAACTAATAGATGTCATACATTATAATAATAATTATCATATTCTATTAGTAATTTTCTATTAATATATTAATTATGGTTGTAATCATAATTATGGTTGGTGTTGCTATCACTTTTAATGAATTATTATAATTATGATTTATAAATTTATTTCAACATCATATATTTACTTATTAGTATATAAATTGTATCAAAAAGTAAAAATTGTAATAATTTATCATAGTTTTGTGGAAATTGAGACTAAACAATATTAAAGGAACTACACTTGTTAAATAAAACCAAATTCTATAATAAAGACAATGGGGTAAAATGTTCTTTTAGGCAATCTTATATTTCGTCGACCAAACACCTAAATCTTAGGTTACAGCCAAATAAATCAAACAAAGTAATCTCACAATTCACTCGTAATCTTACATCCCCAATCCTATTACGGAGTGTAATATAATATTCAAGTGTGTATTGTTGGTCATAGATGCAATTCATTTGCTTTTGGTTTAGTAGTAGGAATTTTAACTTCATGGTGTTAAGAATAAGCTGCTTGTAGTTGCATTTGAAACACGTTTAACCTGCATTTAGGGGTGAAGTTAGAAAATTACTTTAACAAGATTAGAGATAAATCATAAATTTTTTTAAGATCAAAATGCAAATTTACTAATATACTAATTTATAAACTTTTGAATGTTAAAGGCGCTACAAGGCAATTTTATTATTTTTGGGGCTAAAGGTAGCCCCTACCCCTCATCTACGCCCTTGCTTTTAGTCAATCTCTTTGATTGTTTAAGGGATGGAGAATCAAAATGGATTGGCTGCAATCAAATAATCTGTCAAAGTAGTGTTCGTAGACCATGGATTGAGGGAAATGACTGCACAAGAATATGATAATTAATTTGATAAAAAAATTCTTCTTATACAAACATAGATTGATCAGTTTCCATAACACTAGTGTTTCATTTGTCATGCTTACTGATTATCATGCTCATTCTCCCTTTTGGGGTTGTAATAATTTTCTTTAATTTCCTCTCTTTTTTTAATTTTTCGCCCAATTTTATAATTTTCTTCTCTTGTAGGATGCTTCTGTTAACATTGGTTAACTATTTGAGAAGGTGAAACAGCTCAATTGCAAACCTTAAAACAAAACATTGTAAAGTGGATTAAAACATGAAACGGTAATTTGACACACTAAAAATGGTTTAGCATGTTTTTCAAAAGATGAATTTATAACTTTAAGATATGATAAAGTATTAATTTCTCTATGAAAGTAAACAAATAATCATTTAGAGCTGATCATTAAATGGGGAGGACCAGAAAGGCAATAGTAACCTGGTGTGGAGTTATGCCTCACATTTTTGGACCAAATAATGTGTGATATTTCTACAATGAACTGTTTTTCATCCCCCTCGTCCTGACGAGAAGAGAGCTTTTATTTCGACAACGCGATGCCCCCTCATCCTAACAATGTGGCAACATGTTTATCAAGTTTCTCGATTCTCCTCTCAATTGAACTTTGTTTTAGTTTTCCACTCAAACTCTGATTTTAACCTAGGGTTATTTTAATCATATTTGCTAAAAATTCCAGCCTATAAATAGGTCTTAGTTACTCTAGGTTTCACATAACAAAAATATTTAGATTGAGAGAATTCTGTTCTTTGTTTTAAAGGTTTTTTCTTTTGATTCTCTCCATCTTTTGTACTTTTCTATTATTATAGTGAAATCTTCTTTTGTTCGTGGGTTTTTATCCTCTTTTGAGGAGTTTTTTCATGTAAAATTTGAATATTCAATCTTTTCAGTTTTACTTGATTTACCTGTTCATTGCATACACTAGTTTATCCCTAACAAATTGGTATAAGAGCTAGTTCGATTCCTACATTTAACCTGTTCTAAGATGGCAGCATCAAGGTTTGATATTGATAAGTTCGACGGCATCACAAATTTCAGCCTGTGGCAAGTTCATATGTTAGTAATACTATTTTAGAGCAATTTTAAGAGGATCTTTATAGAGAAGAAGCTCACAAACATAGAACGGTTAGAATGAGATAGGTTAGATAAAAAAAGCTCTATCCAAAATTCAATTATGTCTAAAAAATAATGTGTTACAGGAGGTTTTAAAGTAGAAAACAATGTTTACGTTACGGAAGAAGCTGGAAGCCTTGTATATGATGAAATCCTTGGCCAACATGTTAATGTTAAAACAACGTCTCTACATGTTTAAAATGGTCAAATGTGATTTTATTAATGCTTAAATTAGTGAATTTGTTACCCTTCTAAATGACCTGAAGAATCTCAAAGTAGAGATTAGAGACAAGGATCAAACTATGTTATTGTTATGTTATTTTCCACCTTCTTATAAAACTTTCAGGGAAACTCTGATTTATGGGAGATATCATCTCTAATTTGACGATATGAAAGGGAATCTACTGAACAAGGATAAGCTCGACAACGAGTTAGGCCCAAACAAAAGATTAGACGAGCAAGCCTCAGTTCTAATTGCAAGAGGCAAACAACAATCTAGAAAGCCAGATCGAAATAGGTTTAGGGCGAGATCTAAATTTAGAAACTGAGACAAAGAATGTAGCTATTGAAAGAAGAAGGGCCACATTAAGTTGGAATGCTACAAACTTCAAAATAAGATTAAAAGGGATGCCGAAAATGACGAGAAAGATAAGTAGAAAGTTGAAGTTGTTGATGCTAGTGTAGTTGAAGATAAATGTGATGATTTATTGTTAGTGTCGATGAGCGAAAGCTCCAAGCTAACTTCCGAATAGATCCTAGATTCATGGTGCTCCTATCACATATGTCCCAACAGGGACTAATTCTCCACGTATAGTTCAGTTGAAGGTGGAGTTGTGTTGATAGAGAATAATTCTCCATGTAAGATAATCAGCATAGGAAACATACAAATCAGAATGCACGACAGAATTATTTGGACACTATCAGATGTCAAGTATGTTTCAACTGAAAAAAGATTGCATCTAATTCGGAATTTTTTTATTCTAACAGCTGCAGTATAGTCATTGAGTCAAATGACTTAAAAGTTTTCATGGAACTCTCATGTGTAATAGTCCATGTCTCAGGCCGTGTGTGCTTATAAATGTCTCAAAACATGCTCATTTCACAAACAAATGCTTAAGTACCCAACTATAAACTTACATACATGTTCACAAGACTTTAGAATCCATTTTAAACTCTGCAAATCAAGTTAAACAACCAACCTAGGTGCCTAACCAATGTGTCATCAATAACACACATCCCCAATCACCCAACATTTCACTACTTTAGTTACATTATGCAAGCCACAACACACTCAATTATAACTTACCTTCAATTCCTTTATACCACACCTAATTCAAACCACACTTACCATTTCAAGCTTGTTCATTTATGCTTAAACATGGAATTCAACAAACATACCACATTAACTACTCATACCACAACATCAAAATGCACAGCCCTAACACATTACATGTACTTATGAAACATTACAGAACATGATCAATAGTCCTATTACATGCCATATAAGCCAAATCGAATTCATAATTTACCAAAGAAGCTCAGACAGTGTGATTTCTTTGAGTTGATCCGATCGCCCGATTACCCACAAAATGTTATCTACAAGAAAGCCCAACAAATCACGAGTAAGCTTTTATAAAGCTTAGTAAGTTTATAAATAAACGATAAAGCTTATCGAATTAAACATAATAATTCAAATAACAAGATTAATAAACCGAGTTCCTTTCAGCAAGGTTCTTAACAGAATTTCTGTCAATCACAGCTCACAATAGGTGAGTAATGCTCAAATAATAGTACAAATTAATTTTCCACATGTTAATAACATTCAGTGATCAGTAAAACTATGCCCGATGAATGATATATGGATACAAGTACATGGTTAACCATCCAAGAACACGCCAAACACTTATATGAGCTAATCCAACCGATAACACGCCTCGGCACCAAGTGCCTAGCCCGTAGGCTAACGTCCACCCCCGGTAACATGCTAGAAAACACTGAAATATAACACGATAATCCCCAACAAATGTAGGACTTCGATATTTCAGTAAACAGGAGGTGCACTAAAATCCTCATCACATCCCACTCCAATCCAGTACTGCGCGCAAATAACCTATTGGCATGCCAATCGTACTCTATCCTACATTCACCGGCTTAAAATATCTCAATCAACAGAAAAATAGTATTATCGTGCCAATATATCAGTTCTCATTTGCAAAGTATCATTTGTAGTAACAAATATTCAACAATTGAAACTAATCTATTATTCATTTAAAAACATATTAAAAATTAACCGAACAAACTTACTAGACTAATCTACAACAACGTCAAAGTACAAGGACTATTTTGCAATTTCTCTATGCCTCGATTTCAACACATTCTTGATCTAGAATAATAATTTCACTCAATCCACTAATTCTAATATAAAAATCAACTCATTTAATACAATTAAGTCCTTTTTCAAATTTTTATAAAATTACCCCCAATATTTCACTTTTTATGATTTAGTCCCTAAGCTTAAACTTGCAATTTAACCAATTTTCAACCAAATTCAAGCTTAACCAAATTTTTTGGACCCTAATATAGTCCATATTTATTTTTATTACACAACAAGTACATGTAATTTTTCTATTTCACATTTTAGTCCTTAAACATCAAAATTACTAAAAACTACTTTACAAAATAGTCATATTTGGCAATCAAGTTTAATAATCTACCGTTAAACTTCAAGAACACACTAAAATTATTAATGGAATAATCCAAAATGTTTAAAAATTTTACAATAGTCTCAGAGTTAGCTAAATCAAGCTTATATGAGCCAAAAAACTTAAAAATTACTAAAAACGGGCGAAATTTCACTTGCCAATAGGAGATTAAAGCTTGATTGAAACTTTCCCAACCCTAAAAATGGCTATTTGGGTTTTCTTCCACGAAGAAGAAAAGAAAATGTTCATATTATCATTTAATTTCTTTAATTTTAACTTAAATTTTAACTATTTACTAAATTACCCATTTATTACAACTTATAAAATTACTAAATCATGTCCATATATGTCCATAATATAAGCATATGGTTTAATTACCATCTAAAGAGGGTTTAATTGCATAATTGGTCCTTTAATTTTTTTAAATTATTAGTTAATTAAACTTTATTTTAATTTAACCCTAAACTAATTAAGACTAAATGAGTAAATAGTCCAAAAGTTAGTGGATTAATCATATCCACCACCGCTTGGGCTTTTTTACCATGGTTTAATCACCATTTTGGCCCCTTTACTATTTTAAATCAGTAGCGATTAACTTTTACTTCTTTTACAATTTAATCCTTTTACCTTAATTAAGCAACTAATCGCCAAATTACCAGACCAAACTTCAATGCACCTATAATACAACTCTGTAAATATTTAATAAAAATATTCACGAGCTCGGTTTACAGAAATGGGATCTTGATACCTCATTTTCTAAAACCACTTGACTTCCAGAATAACCACTCATACTAACCATTAATTCAATTAGTTAAAACTCATCAAATCAACATTTAATATAAAATTATTATTCACTTGTATAATTTAAATACTAATTATACGAACTTAGTCGTCAAATTTTTTGTCTTAAAACCACTATTTCATGATTTTCACGATGTTTTTTCTCCTGTTGTGAAACATAAGTCTATTCGGGCGCTTTTGGCTCTTACTACATCAAAAATCTTGAGTTAGAACAGTTAGATGTAAAAGATGTTTTCCTTCATGGTGACCTCAAGGAGGACATATACATGAAGCAACCGGAAGGCTTCAGAATTAATGGTAAGAAAAATCATGTTTGCCTTTTTAAAATATCATTGTACGGTTTGAATTAGTCTCATCGATAATGGTACATAAAGTTTGACTCCCTCATGATAAGTATTGGTTTTTCACGAAGTATGACAGTTGTGTATATACAATGTCTTGATGATGGTTCATTTATATATTTGTTATTTTATGTTGATGATATGTTGATTTCAACTAAAAATCCATCCGAAATTGAAAATTTTAAAATCATGCTTAACTCTAAGTTTAAGATGAAGGAATTAGGTGTAGCAAAGAAAATTTTGGGGATGGAAATTTCGAGGGATAGACATTTTAAATTTTTTTTTTATCACAAAAAAGGTACATCAAAAAGATCCTTGAGCTATTTGAGATGCAAGACTCAAAATCGGTAAGTACTCCCTTAGCTGGACATTTTAAATTGCCAATTTCAGATTCTCCCCACGAGAAAAAAGAAAGGTATATGTCAAAAGTACCTTATTCAAACACAGTTAGAAGTTTGAAGTATACAATGGTATGTATTCGTCCCGATATTTCACATGTTGTTAATGTTGTTGGTAGATATATGGCCAAATCGAGTAAGTTACACTGGCATGCAATTAAGTGGATATTTAGATATTTACTAGGTACTTCTAACATATGCTTAGAGTTCTGAAGAAGCAAAAAGGGTTTAGTCGGATATGTTGATTTAAATAATGTCTAAGACTTGTATCAAATGAGATCTCTCATAGGTTATTTATTCGCTTTTGGAGATTATGCCATCAGTTGAAAGCTATACTTCAAGCTGCAGTAGCCTTATATTCTACTAAAGCAGAATACATGGCAATTACCGAAGCTGTAAAAGAAGCAGTTTGGTTAAAAGACATGTTTAGTGAACCGGTAAGTGAAAAGGGGATAACTGTCATATGTTGTTATTGCCAAAGTGCCATACACCTCGCCAAAGACTAGATGCATCACGAAAGGACAAAACACATAGATATTTGTTATAACTTTGCTCGAGAGATGATCATTCAATGGGATGTTCAGATTAATAAAATTGACACAGAATACAATCCGACCAACATGTTGACAAAGAGTCTTCAAAATTCAAAGTTCGAGCATTGCTCGGACTTAGTGAGTTTCCGATGAAGATCAAATTAGGCCCATAATAGCGCTTGGCAAGGGAGTCAAGTCAAATACAAGTCAATGTGGAGATTTGTAGAGTTATGCCTTGCATTTTTGGACCAAATAGTGTGTGACATCACAACGAGAAAATGTTCTTCGTCCCGACGAACAGCCGACATCACGACGAGAAGAGAGCTTTCGTCTCAATGACGCAAATGCCACATCACAATGTGGCGACTTGTTTCTCTAATTTCTCAGTTCTCTTCTCTCAGTTAAATCATGTTTTAGTTTTTCACTTAAACTCTGATTAACCTAGGGTTATTTTAGTCATATATGCTATGAATTCAGCCTATAAATAGACCTTAGTTACTCTAGGTTTTACATAACAAAAATATTTAGATTATCTGTTTTGTGTTGATTCTCTCTATCTTTTGTACTTTCCTTTTATTATAGTGAAATCTTCTTTTGCTAGCGATTTTTTATCTTTCTTTATTATAGCGAAATCTTCTTTTGCTAGCGATTTTTTATCTTTCTTTTTAAGAATTTTTCCACGTAAAATTTACATATTCGATCTTTTCGATTTTACTTTACTTATTTGTTTGTTGCATACACGAATTTATCTTCAACACTTGACATCATTTTCTTTAAAAAAAAAATCCAACTTAAATTCCTACATTCATCCATTCGTATTTCCAATGATACATCATACATAGACGTATTAACATAGTCAATTAATCAAATTGTGCCCTCTAAATCTTATGAACTCAAAAACTGTAATGAAAGAGGAAAGAATTCTCCCCATGGAGTTGGAACTTGAATTTAAATTGAATATTAGTTTTAGTAACGTGATGAAACACATCTTTCATTATTATTATTTGGCAAACACTCCCATTATTAAAATACTTAATAAATATTTTAAAATTTTAATTTTTATATATTTGTGCAATTGGAAGGTATAATGATTTCGTTCCCACAATTTCAAATTCATAGCACTAGTGAACTGATTTGCTGCAAAAGGAGGCGATAAGTGCATGTCTATATACATAATAATGTTACTAAAAAGGTAAGCTAGTCCATTCTACTTTCTATACCGTAAATTATGAAATCTTCTCAATCAAGAATAACAGTACATGATATCAAAATCAAGCATAATTATTCAGGTGTTGAATTGAATTTAGAGGAGGCCAAATGATGCTTAGGGTGTTTGGCTCTGGGGGAAGCTTGGAGGGGAGCGGGGAACGTAAGATATCCAGGTTGTTGGGTCTCCCAGATTAAAGCCAGGTGGGGAAGGAGGAGCTGGTAGCCAAGTAGTAGGATCTCCTAGATTAAATGCAGGTGGAGGGGGTGGAACAAAATGAGATGGGCTAGGACGGAAGGGAGGGTGAGGGGAGAAAGGGAAAGGCAAAGATGGTGGATTGGGATGTGGAATGGGATAGGGCAAGCGAGGAAAGGGCCATGATGGCAAAGGTGGCAGGGGAGGGAGTGGGAATGATGGAAGGGGAGGTAACGAGGGAAATGGCTAAGGGAATCCAAATTTTGGGAAAGGAAAGGAGTTAAAAGAAGTTGGGGACAGCTCTTCAGGCGTAAATTTACCTAGGAGTTAATTTTTTTTTTTAAATTAAGTAAATATGTTTTGTATATTAGACCAAAAACTGAACTAATTTTTATTAAAATTTTCATATATTTTATTATTAAAATTAATATAATTGACTGAATAATTAATTGAATGTACTTTGACTTATAATAATTAATTTTAATATTAAAATAAATAAAATTATTAACAAAAATTAATTTATTCTTCAATTTAATATATAAAATATAATTTACTTATTTTTAAAAATAAAAATAAAATACGATCTAACTTTAAACAAATAACTTCCATAATATTTTTACCACTGTTTGTGATTTCTACACAAGGTGGCATTTCTCTTGGAAGGCCTGTAACTCAGTGCATTCAAGCTGTAGATGCACAGATTATCTTGTTTTGATTTGACAGTTATCTGATTTGTGGATGTCTTCAAACCTGGTACATCGCATGCTTTGGATTTGCTCCCTACTAAACTTGCCTGGCATAATGACTCAATGGCCAAACCTTCCACACAGTCAACCCCGTCAACATGCGGTATTTCTAGCTTGTACACCCCATATTTATCTGTAGTTCTGTTGACTGAGACGCTCATTTGCTCTGTAGTTTTTGGTGATTGTGCTTTAAACTTGCATTCAATGTTGACTTCAGCACCTAGTAAAATCAAAGGCAACTTTAAATATCACAAATATATTATATGTATGTGTGTGTCTGTTCCTTGATGAATTAGACCAGTGTTTGGGGTTGTATACTAATCTCTTTTACCTGGCAAAAAGTAGCTGTGCCTAGACAAAGTGTTGCTTGAACAGGAATCACAGAAAACAACGCCCACTACTGTGATCCGAGAGATTGGATTTGGGGGTTGAGCTGTTGCGGAAAATAGATGCATGAAAGAGGATGCTAGAAGAAGAAGAAGGCGAATGATTGGATCCATGGCAGCTAGCAAACATGAGAGAAGTGAAAAGAAGCTTCCACTAGGGCTTCTCTAGTTCAACACTTATACCTGTTTGAAGTAGAAAGCATTTCAGTTTACTGTAGCGTAAGACTTAAGAAAATATGGGCAGTATCCAAGTAACTATCAGCCCGTGAGTGGTTGGTGTTAGGACCAGACCAACTGTAAAGCAAGGAGCTGAAAATGTTTTTATTATTATTATTATTATCTAATCACTAAAAACAAAGACATGTGAAGAGCCTTCTTGGCTGGATGTGATAAAATATGGAAAGACAGTGAGGTTGCTACTCTGTAGCAGATTTGACAATCGACAGGACATTGATTTGGGGTTCTGTCTTTTCCTCGATAATTACAGAAAGCTCTAATCCAAGTCATCAACTACACATTAATGTAATGAGAACATTGGACGTTTTTGATGTTCACTTCTGTATCAGTTCCTGCTTTCCTCTGTTTCTACTTGTGGTTGTGAGTAATTTATTACCAGTCGCTCAACCCATACGCAGCAGTCTCTGCCCATTTTTGGGCATATGATTTGTCCGAGCACGAGTAATTGTCCTCAACAACCCCCACAAGCCGGACTGGGATAATATTTCACTTTTCTACCTTCAAATTCTCTTATTTTCAATCATTAAAATCTATGGCCCTTATAAGAATGTTGTTAATTAGGAGGAGACTCTTGGACTTTTTGTGTAAATAACAAGATAAAAAGAGCAACCGGATCATGAAGCTTCGCAATATCTTGGCTAGAACTCGATAGACACTTGTTACAACTTAGGAGCACGCACCAATTGAGTTTATTGCACCAAACGTCCCTGAACTATGGGTCTGATTTTAAATTGGTATTTAAATTTTAAAATGTTTTAAATAAGTCCTCAAACCATCATACCGTTCCAATCAGGTCCATTCGTTAACTTTTATGTTACATCTCTATTAGTGACACACGTTACCATCTAGTAGGCACACATTGTTTTTTTTTTTATCTTTATATTCTTTTGTTGATTACTCCTTTATAAATTAGTTGATGTGTATTACACATGATTTTAGGTATTTATTTTTAAAGTTATTAAATTCTATATTTTATAATTTTTAAAAATATGTGTTTATTAATTAAATGAGAATTGTTTTAATTTATACTAGAACTCTATTAATTTTGAAAAATAAATGAAAGAATAAAACAACATTTTAAAAGTAAAGAAAATAAAAAAATGGAAAACAATGGATAGCCATTACGTTTTTTTAATATAATATTTAGAATTATTTATAGTCGCTCTCCAACTCTTAAATGGAAAGATAATTGAACTTTAGTGTACTCGAACTCATGTCCTCCTATATTGACAACAATATCTATGTCAATCGAGTTAATACTCAATTGATAGCCATTACTTTAATACTTCATTGCCTTTGATATAATATTTCATGGCACAATGATAAACAACATTCATAATTATGTAAACATTATTACCCATAACCCCCTAACCCTTATATATATTGGAGGATAAATGTACTTCAACACACTCAAACCTACATACTCTTGCACTGACCACAATACCAATGTTAACCAAGCTAAGACTCAGTCGACAAAAATATTCTTAAAATTAAATAATAGTAAAACTATCAAATATCAAATAATAATAATAACTAAACACCTCAAATAATAAAAAATATGCAATTTTGTTGATGAAAACAAAATATAATAAATAATGTTAAAATATAATTTCTTTCAATAATTAGATGTTATTTTAAATTAAAATGCCATTGTTAATGCATATATTTATAAGCTAAATATTATTATAATTGGTATATAATTGTAACACTAATTGATTGATAATTAATCAAAAATAATAAGTGCAATTTAATATGGGCCCAAAATTTAATTAAGTGATAATAACTATTACATTGATAATGAAAACACTATTAATAAATAAATAAACTTATACATTATAGATTAGGTAACCAATATATTAATATTATCTTTATATATAATATTAATCTCACATATTTAATTTTTATTATTTATAAAAATTAATTTTAAAACGATTAATTATCATATTTATATATAGAATTTATATTTGTTTAATTAAAAACTTATATTTTTTATTATTTTTAATTTATCTAATTATATTTAATAATTATATAGATTTTAATTTTTTAATTAATAATATATTATCTTAATTTTTAGTACAACTTTTAAAAGATACGATGAAATTAATTACTTTCACATTACTAAACTACCATATTAATTCATATTTAATTCATATTACTTTTATTATTAATATTATCACATAATAATAGTGATATTATTTTAATGTCAATTTAAAAATATAATTAACAATAAAGTGTATTATCATCAATTTAATTTTTTTCAAATTCATGCTTATATATATATATATTATAGATAAAAATAGAAATAAATAATTATTTATGTTAGAATTAAATAACTTTGAAAAATTATAATTAATTATAATTATATTAATTTTATAAAATTAATTTTTCTGCTTTCTTTTATTTACTTTTTTCATTTATGAATAAAATAATTTTGTAAAACTTAAATTATTTATGGAATATAAAATTTTATTTATTTTTGTATTTATGTATATAAAATAAAAATTAAGAGCAATACAATTATAATTAATCATAAATATAAAATTAATTTAATTATGATATAATTTTTATTTTTATTTGTATTCATAAATATAAAAATCGATTTGTCATTCTCTTATTGGAAAAGGATAAAGATGACGTGGAATCACTATTTCATATAATCCTTTTTGTGTGGCATGTATCACTAATAGATATATGATAGAAAAGTTAACAAAATGGTTGATGGAAGGACCTAATTGGAGCAATATTGATAGTTTGGGACTCAATAAGAACATTCTGAACTTTAGAGATTAGTTTGAAATTTAACTATAGTTAAGAGATGTATGATGTAATTAAATAAGTTAATAATATACAACATGTTCAACTCTACCCGAGTGTGGTTGATCTTAGTGTTCCTATTCAAAGTTCAATTTTTGGTACATGGATGAATTCAAAAGTTTGTTTTTGGAGTCAAAAATAAATTTTAAAAGTTTAAAAGGGTCAATATATAATTTTATCTTTATATATGTTTACTATTTTAAAATTTTAATTTTGGAGGATTAAATTGTATATTTATTATTAAATAAATTTATAATTTTAAAATTTTAAAATAACAATTTAAGATTAGAGGCCTAATATCATCCTTGATCATGACACTTCACATTGTTTACCATATACTCCCATAAATTTTATAAAAGCAAACCATCAATCACGTATGAATTCTTAATCTATCACAAATTGTTAACTATGCATTGATAATAATACTCTATCACAAATCATTAATTTTGTATTGATAATAATATTCATACTAATTAAATTAAGACTCAATTAATGAATAACTTATTTTTGAAATACATATTTTATCACCAAAATGATAAATTTTTATTTATATTCAACTGTTTTCTGAATTTGTACAAAAACCACTCAAAAGTCCAACCACCTATCAAAGCCCATATCATTTTTGGTTTCACATTAACAGTTCCGAACATGATCCAATTCAAAAATTGTTTGATAATAAATATATTTTATTTACTTTGAAATTTAGAATATTTTTAGTAACAAATATTATAAAATGAAAGATTTAGGCTTGGTTAGGTTTTAGAAAATGTTCATTTTCGTTTTCATTTTCTTGGAAAAGCGAAAAGAAAAACGTGCTTAAAAATTTTAACGACTTGCGAAAAATAAAATGAAAATATGTAAAAATTAGGAAATAATTAAAAAATATTTTTATTATTTTTAATTAAAAATTTAGTAAAATTAAAATGTTAAAAGCAAGATTTTTAACTTTAAACCCGAGCTTAAAAAGTCCAAGCCTGAGAAAACTAAGCTGCCTCAAAAATACTTTTAGTATAGTGGAGTACTTTGTATAAGGTTTAACAATTTTGACTAATAAATTGGAAAAAAACTTTAGCTATCAAATTAAAAAAAATGTTAAGTTTAGATATCAAACTGAAAAAAATTAATGTTAAATTAAAAAATTATTAATTTTAAATACCAAATATTATATTAAGCCTAATTAATTGATAAATATTTTAAATTAGATAACTTTTGATGGAGTTACAGCTGTGATATTTTGTATTGGTATCATACAACATTACTACTTCGAATAAACGCATCATATTAACACATTTATAAAGAAAAAAAATCCAATTGCATCATGAAAAGCATGTTCTAAAACTTTTGGAAATGAAGCTGCTTGCTTTGGGGGAAAAACAATTTTAATTATATTTAATTTTAAAAAAGGACAACAATAGTATTGTTTTCTCAGCAAATAAAATTTATTGATTAGTTAATATGATTACAGGTAACACAAGCACCCAGAGTCACTTAAGTTACAGCACATCATACAGACGTAAGCTAAACATCTCTTAGAAGGTAATACCTTGTCTGATAACACACTTTCAGAAACTACAACACATCACACAGGCCTCATGTAAACTTCCCAAGTTGCACACCACTGATCTTATTTGTTCAATATTAGCTGAAGCAAGTTAAATGGCGAACATATAAAGCTGTCTTTCAAAATGCGCCGGAACCATAAGAGATGAATACTTCCTGTCGGATGGAACGGATCAAAAAGAATACATGTCTAGTTCTGTCAGCACAAGGAGTAGTACCTGGGGCGCATTGTCACCTTTGATTCCCCGCTCTATCAATGCTACAGGAATCATTAACAAACATAAAATTATTCTAAAGCATTCATTTTAGTTTTTCTAGAAATCTTATTATCAACAGTAGTCATCATAGCTACAAAACTATCGGTTCCAAAACCCCTGATACCATAACAAAAAATGAACACCTGCAGATCAAACATAAGGACACCAGCAAAAACATAACACTGCGGGAAGAAGCCATAACAAAACAATGCACCTGCAGATAAAACATAAACATAGCAGCTAAAACCTAACAATGTAATGTTATATGATAAATGAAATTATTCATAATATTCTGTTATCTAAGAGAGAACTTTGGTATCTCTGTTTAACATTTCTCACCAAAACTTGCAGGTTGATTGAGAACATCGTTGATTGAGAACATCTTAAAACAATTTGTATAGATCACACCCCACAAATGTAGATCCCTTCAATGACTTCTCTAGTTTTGTCAAAACGCTGGGGAGGAGTCCATTGAAGAAAACTACTCTTTGGTTAATATCTTCTACACAGGAAGCTTGTTCAAAAGGTGGCAACTACAGCAGCATGCATGTATCCATGCATCCATGCACGAGCAAACAAGTGACCGAGCATCACAGCTACAGCATGCTATTGTCCAAGGAGTAATTCGAGCAATGAGTCCATGTGATAGTTGACTTTTGTTGTTTCAATGTAGTTTTTGTATTTGCTAAGGATTAGTTAGATACTTAGCTGATTTAGTAGCTTTTAGGTTGTAATTATGCTGATTTTACAGCTTAGACACTTGCACAAGCAAGCTTTGTTTTCTTTCAATGTAATCCTTCCACTTATGTACATGTAATTTGAACTTTTCAAGTAATGAGAGTTGCCAACTTGTTCTCTCAATTTGTTCATCCGTTTTTGCTTCTGTTTTAAGCTTTCAAACACAAAATTTCTTTTCTTTGTTCCATTGATCATTGAAACTTAACAAATGGTATCAAGAGCCGGTTGTCTTTGAGGGCCTTAGTTGTGCACTGTTTTTTGGCTGATTCGTGTTTGAAAGGAAGAAGCAGGAGCTGTTTTTATTGTTTTTTTTAGTTGCTGCAAGGATGAGCTTCTCACCACCACCACCACCACCACCACCACCTGTTTTTGCTGGTGAGAGCTACAATATTTGGGTTGTGAAAATGAGGACATATCTGTAGGCACATGATCTATGAAATGTTGTTCAAAATGACACAGAGCCACCTCCCTTGAGAGTAAATCCGACCATAGCTCAAATCAGGCAGTATAATGAAGACTGTGCCAAGAAGTACAAGGCCATGTCATGCCTTCAAAGTGGAGTTTCAGATGTGACCTTCAGAAGGATAATGGCCTGTGACACTCCAAAGCAGGCCTGGGAAAAACTCAAGGAGGAGTTTCAAGGATCAAAGAAGACCAGACAACAACAACTAATCAGCTTGAGAAGGGACTTCGAGAATCTGAGGATGAAGGAGTTAGAAACCATCAAGCAGTGTGCTGACAGGATCATGGCCACAGTCAACAATATAAGACAGCTTGGGGATGATTTTAATGACCAGAGAGTAGTTGAGAAAGTCATAATAACCCTACCAGAGTAGTATGAATCAAGATATCTTCTTTGGAGACTCGAGGGACCTATCAGCTATCCCCTTGACAGATTTGATAAATACTCTCTATGCACAAGAGTAAAGAAGAGCAAACAAAATGGAGGAGCATTCTAAGAGAGGTTTTCAGGCCAAAGGCAGAGAAAGCTCAAGCTCGAGCTTAAGTTTCAAAGGCAAGAAGCCTTGGACAGAAAAGAAAGAGAAAGGCAAGAAAGAAGCTGCAAAAAAGAAGTTTCCACCTTATGCTCATTGTAAGAAGACTATTCAGCTTGAAAAATATTGCTGGTACAGGCCAGATATTCAGCGTATAGGCTACAAACAGCTAGGACACATTGAAAAAGTGTGCAAAAACAAGTCAAAAGCACAGCCATACCATCAAAATCAAGCTCAGACTGTTGAAGATGTTGAAGCACAGGAAGAGCATGTCTTCACAGCCTCTTGTTTTGCAAGCTCAAGCAAGGTTAGCAAGATGTGGTTGATTGATAGTGGATGTACTCACCACATGGCTTCAAACAAGATCATGTTCAATGAGCTAGACACTACATTTGTGAAAGTCAAAATTGGAAATGGTGAGCTCCTCGAGGCCAAAGGCAAATGCAAGGCTGTGATTGGCACCAAGTCAGGTAACAAAACCATTTCTGAGGTTCTTTATATGCCTGACATTGACCAAAATTTACTGAATGCTGGTCAGTTATTAGAGAAGGGCTACTCTCTCTTCTTTGATGGCAAAACTTGTGTGGTCAAAGATGTTGTTGACCAAGTACTAGCAACAGTAGCCATGAATGATCGAAGCTTCATTTTAGATGTAAATCAACTAGAACCAAAGGCACATATAGCTCAGGCTGATGAGTCAAGTTTGTGGGATAGGAGGCTGGGGCATGTGAACTACAACTCACTTGGTTTGCTGCACAAAATGAGTTTAGTTGAAGACATGTCCAAGATCGAGCCAAAGAGGAATGTGTGTGAGATTTGTCAATTTGGCAAGCAGACCAAACTACCATTTCCTGTCAGCAAAGCTTGAAGAGCTCAAGACAAGCTCCAACTGGTTCATACTGACATCTGTGGACCTATGAAGACCACCTCCTTAAATGGCAGCAGGTATTTTGCACTGTTCATTGATGAGTGCACCAGGTTTTTTCTTCTTGAAAGAAAAGTCAGAAGTGGCTGACTTCTTTTGCAAATTCAGGGTATTGGCTGAGAACTAAACTAGTTGTAAGCTGAAATGCTTAAGGTTAGACAATGAAACTGAGTATGTGTCTTAGAGATTTCAAAAGATATGTGATGATGCTGGGATTCAATACCAATTGACAACCATCTATACACCACAGCAGAATGGTATCTGTGAGAGGAAGAATAGGACAGTCCTCGATATGGCCAGGTGTCTTCTGTTTGAGGCCAAAATGCCTAACAACTTTTGGGCTGAGGCTATAAACACATCTGTTTACTTGCTGAATAGGTTGCCAACTAATGCAGTAAGGAGTAAAACACCCTTTGAAGCCTAGTTTAGACAAAAACCAACTGTCTCACACTTAAAGGTGTTTGGTTGTTTGTGTTATACATTGGTGCCAGCAAAGAAGAGAACTAAGCTGGAAAGGAGGTCCATTCCAGGAGTGTTTGTTGGCTACAACAGTGTCAATAAAGGTTATAGAATCTTTGATCCATCGACCAAGAAGATTGTAGTGAGCAGGGATATGAAGTTTAATGAAGCAAGCTGTTGGAAGTGGGATGGAACTGATGCAAGTAGTTTGAGGTAGATTAGAATAACCTTGACCTGCAGCATGTTGAGATTGAAGTTGAAGCTGAAAATGACTATGATGATGCACCTATCAAAGGCACTAGAACACTAGCAGGCATCTATGAAAGATGTGCTATGACCATGGTTAAACCATCCTGCTATGATGAAGCTGCAAATGAGAGCTACTTGCAAGAAGCTATGGAAGCTGAATTGAGGATGATTCAAAAGAATGACACTTGGGAGCTGGTTAATAGGCCAGCAAATAGAAAGGTTATTGGTGTCAAATGGGTGTTCAGGACCAAGAACGATGCAGATGGGTCATTGAACAAGCACAAGACCAGGTTGGTTGTGAAAGGGTACAGTCAGCAGCAAGGAGTCGATTTCTTTGAAACCTTTGCACCTGTTGCAAGGTCAGACACCATAAGGCTATTGTTTGCCTTGGCAGCTCAGAAATAGTGGAAAGTGCATCAATTAGATGTCAAATCAGCATTTCTAAATGGATTTCTCAAAGAAGAAATCTTCATTGAGCAACCTGAAGGTTTTAAGGTCCCTGGTGAGGAATACAAGGTCTACAGGCTCAAGAAGGCCTTGTATGGCCTAAAACAGGCTCTAAGAGCCTTGTAACACCCTGAATTTAGGCCTAGAAGTTTTGGGCCTTGAGCATGGGAGCGGTTGAAGGCAACTTATAATATTTTGTTGTGCGTGTAAATTTCGTTAATGAAGGCTTGTTTTAGTGGTTAAGTGTGCTGAGAAGTGTTGGAGAAGTCCTGGGTTCAAATCTGGACTCTAGCAAAAATTTTGGTTTAAGGTGAATCAAACCCTAGGTGTAGTAGGTAGGCCTTAAGAATATTGTTGGAGAAATTGTGACACAAAAAGCCTTATGGCTTAGTGGCAAGTAGCGTGTGGAGCATTTAAGGGGAGGCATAGGTTGAATCCCATGGCAAGCAAAGAGCATTTATTTTGCTAACGAGGCGGCAAGAGTTGGTGTTGAATTTAAACTCGATGATGGAGGGATCCCACATCGGAAGCTAACATAAGAGTGGATCTGGTCGGCTTTAAATATAGAGAACCATGAGGAGAGTAAAGGTACCTTTCTTGGCTGATCCCTTTCGCTTTATGGCGTGCTCGTTTGGGTTGGGCGTCGACTAAGAGTGCTCGAAGCGCGGATTAACTCCAGTCTCCTATTAGGTGTGTATTTCTTACTACTCTAACTGTAGGATGGCTACTTCGG
Organism: Gossypium arboreum; assembly: GCF_025698485.1. Taxonomy (NCBI): domain Eukaryota; kingdom Viridiplantae; phylum Streptophyta; class Magnoliopsida; order Malvales; family Malvaceae; genus Gossypium; species Gossypium arboreum. The sequence continues at coordinate 9,713,407 of NC_069072.1, read as the reverse complement.
GCCGCGATGGGTCGAAAGGGGCCATGTGGGCCTAATGGGCCTACGGGCCCAATTGGATTAAGTTGTTTAATTGTGTAGTAAATATTGGACTAGGCTAGGTGAATCTCATATCTGTGGCTAGTTTTGGGCTAAAAGGGCCACACGAGCGTGTGGGCCCATTTAGGCCGAGAAGGGTTTTAGGTCTATTCGTATTGTTATCCCTATTTAGAATACTTTAGTTTACCAAATTACCAAAATACCCTTGGTTTATAAAATCACCAAAATACCCCTGGTTTGTAAAATTACCAAAATACCCTTGGTTTACAAAATTACCAAAATACCCTTGGTTTGTAAAATTACTAAAATACCCTTGGTTTATAAAATTACCAAAATACCCTTGGTTTGTAAAATTATCAAAATACTCTTAGTTTGTAAAATTACCAAAATACCATTAATTTGTGAAATTACTGAAATACCCTCGACCTGTAAAATTATTGAAATACCCTCGACTTGTAAAATTACCAAAGTACCCTTGATTTACAGAATTATCATTTTACCCTCGATTTACAAAATTACCGAAATACCCCTGTAGGGTAGAATTACCAAAATACCCCTGTAGGGTAGAATTATCGAAATACCCTGTAGGTAGAATTCTTGAAATACCCACGTAGGTAGAATTCTTGAAATACCCGTAGGTAGAATTATCGAAATACCCCTATAAGGTAGAATTACCGAAATACCCTTGTAGGGTAGAATTACCGGAATACCCCTGTAGGGTAGAATTACCGGAATACCCCTGTAGGGTAGAATTACCGAAATACCCCTGTAGGGTAGAATTACTAAAATACCCCTGTATGGTGGAATTACCGAAATACCCCTGTAGGGTAGAATTACCGAAATACCTCTGTAGGGTAGAATTACCGAAATACTCCTGTAGGGTAGAATTACTAAAATACCCCTGTAGGGTGGAATTACCGAGATACCTTGTGGGGTAAAATTACCATTTTGCCCCTAAGGTGTTAAATGACTATTTTTCCTTGTGGCCAAGTGACTAACTTGGATTTGTGTGGTTGATTTAATTTGATTGTGAATATATGTTAGTATATGAATGACTTGACTGTGATTGTTTGATTCAAATTTGGGCATGACATTCTGCATACATGACATGTTGCATGGGTTGGGATTTTGTACGGAGGAAGATCTGATCTGTTAGGATCGCATGGTTGCTTGACGACTGTGGATCCACCGAAGGCTTAAGAGCTGTATATTCGTATTGATTTGATAAGGTCGTACGGGTCGCCCAAGACGACTGTGGACCGATCAATGGCTGAGTGCCGATCATATTTACCCGAGGCTGTGTGCTGACTATATTACCGTCGTTGATGGCTATGTGCCTAACATGATACAGCTACCGATGGCTTAAAGCCTTCTGATTATGGCTTTGTGTCAACCTACATATGGCTCTGTGCCAACCTGATTATGGCTGTGTGCCAAACGTATTTGCCTAAGGCTATGTGCCAATATATGGTTATTGACGACTCTATGTCGATCACATTTACCTAGGGCTGTGTGCCGGTTATGTTACTTTAGTTGACGACTATGTGCCTAACATAGTGCAGTTATCGATGGCTTTGTGCCACGTATTCTGTTAAGTGGCTTTGCCACATTATCTGTTTCTGGTGGCTATGCCACAAATATCTATTCTGGTGGCTCTGCCACAATATCTGTATCTGGTGACTCTGTCACAATATCTGATAACTGAGTAGCAATGCTGCAACTGTGGAGTGTAAGGTTGGGTGGGGCTGAGCTATTCCTTACATGGAGTGTAGGGCTGGTACGGGTGGAGTGTAGCGGTTGGTTATAGGCTGGATTGGGTTGGGATTGCATTCACATTCTGATTTTTTATTCATTACACGATCTCGATTACGATTACGATTACATCACGATTCGATTACGATTCTAGTTCTGATAATGTTTCTTATTCTGTAATGGGTTAAAGCCCATCTGGTACTATCTGTTAAAATGGGCTAAAGCCCAATTGATCTGGAAATCGTAAGTAAGGTGGGGGCAGACTTTTAATTCTTTTATATGGTGAATGTTCCTTTTATAGTAGGGATTTCTCGAGTTTTCGTAAACTCACCCGCTTATTAACCTTCGGTAATTTCCACCTTAGACGGATCGGAGATGCGAGGACTCGGAGGAAGCCACACACTTGTTTATGTTATAGTTTTGATTATTGCTTTTAAATGTTTTTATGTGGGTTGTAGTAAAGCCGTTGTAATTTTATGGATTTCAAATTTGGAATTTTATTTATTGTTCTTATAATTGCTAGTATTAGAACACGGTTTTCCAAAGCAACTCTTGTTGTTCAAAACATCACGTATCGACAATTGTTTTTAAATTAAGCTTTCGCAACTACCAAGATTTTTACAAAGTTGTTAAGAATGTTATTTAGCTGAGGTTTTCTAACAAGGTTTAAAAAGGGTATAAGTTTTTAATTATTAAGAAATGTTTTTAATGGAAACATGGTTTTCGAAAAACACTTCAATGTGACACGCCAGATTCGAGCCAAACTTCCAGGCCGGGTTTGGGGTGTTACATTTAGTGGTATCAGAGCCAAGTTGCAACAACTGGGCTGTGGATTGGGTTTTCAAAGGTTGAATTTTAAAAAATTATTTTCAACTACGTGGTCTGTTTGAAGTATTTTGTTTAAAAAGTGTGGCACACCGAGTCTCCGGCGTCGAATCCATAAGTCTTTTGAATACTTTTTTCTGTTTAGAAATTGAAATACTGCAGATTCATTAGATATTGGTCTGAATTTAAATTTGGTATTTATTTTATATGGATGTGATGTTTGAATATAGAAATTGTATATATGCGTGATAAATATGTGGCTGCCTCTGTGAATAAGTGTTGTTTGTATGAGATGTTTCAAGTTCTAGTTGAAGTGTGATAGTGATAGTAGGATCAGAGTGCGCAGCGGTAGCGTAGTGGGGTAGATGTTACACGACTACCCTATTAGACGGAAATTTCGAGGACGAAATTTCTTTAAGGGAGGTAGAGTTGTAACACCCTGAATTTGGGCCGAGAAGTTTTGAGCCTTAAGCATGGGAGCAGTTGAAGGTAGGTTATAATATTTTGTTGTGCGTGTAAATTTCATTAATGAAGGCTTGTTTTAGTGGTTAAGTGTGCTGAGAAGTGTTGGAGAAGTCCTAGGTTCAAATCTGGACTCTAGCAAAAATTTTGGTTTAAGGTGAATCAAACCCTAGGTGTAGTAGGTAGGCCTTAAGAATATTGTTGGAGAAATTGTGACACAAAAAGCCTTATGGATTAGTGGCAAGTAGCATGTGGAGCATTTAAGGTGAGGCATGGGTTCGAATCCCATGGTAAGCAAAGAGCATTTATTTTGCTGACAGGGGGCGACAAGAGTTGGTGTTGAATTTAAACTCTGATGATGGAGGGATCCCACATCGGGAAGCTAACATAAGAGTGGATGGGAAGCTGGCTTTAAATATAGAGAACCATGAGGAGAGTAAAGGTACCTTTCTTGGCTGATCCCTTTCGCTTTATGGCGTGCTCGTTTGGGTTGGGCGTCGACTAAGAGTGCTCGGAGCGCGGATTAACTCCAGTCTCCTGTCAGGTGTGTATTTCTTACTACTCTAACTGTAGGATGGCTACTTCGGGTCGCGATGGGCCGAAAGGGGCCATGTGGGCCTAATGGGCCTACGGGCCCAATTGGATAAGTTGTTTGATTGTGTAGTAAATATTAGACTAGGCTAGGTGAATCTCATATCTGTGGCTAGATTTGGGCTAAAAGGGCCACACGAGCGTGTGGGCCCATTTGGGCCAAGGGTTTTAGGCCCATTCGTATTGTTATCCCTGTTTAGAATACTTTAGTTTACCAAATTACCAAAATACCCTTAGTTTATAAAATCACCAAAATACCCCTGGTTTGTAAAATTACCAAAATACCCTTGGTTTACAAAATTACCAAAATACCCCTGGTTTGTAAAATTACTAAAATACCCTTGGTTTATAAAATTACCAAAATACCCTTGGTTTGTAAAACTACCAAAATACCCTTGATTTGTGAAATTACTGAAATACCCTTGACCTGTAAAATTATTGAAATACCCTCAACTTGTAATATTACCAAAGTACACTTGATTTACAGAATTACCATTTTACCCTCGATTTACAAAATTACCGAAATACCTCTGTAGGGTAGAATTATCGAAATACCCCTGTAAGGTAGAATTACCAAAATACCCCTGTAGGGTAGAATTATCAGAATACCCCTATAGGGTAGAATTACTGAAATACCCCTGTAGGGTAGAATTACTAAAATACCCCTGTATGGTGGAATTACCGAAATACCCCTGTAAGGTAGAATTACTGAAATACCCCTGTAGGGTAGAATTACCGAAATACCCTTGTAGGGTAGAATTACTAAAATACCCTTGTAGGGTGGAATTATCGAGATACCTTGTGGGGTAAAATTACCATTTTGCCCCTAAGGTGTTAAATGACTGTTTTGCCCTTGTGGCCAAGTGACTAACTTGGACTGTGTGGTTGACGAATTTGATTGTGAATATATGTTGGTATATGAATGACTTGACTGTGATTGTTTGATTCAAATTTGGGCATGAAATTCTGCATACATGACATGTTGCATGGGTTGGGATTTTGTACGGAGGAAGATCTGATCTGTTAGGATCGCATGGTTGCTTGACGACTGTGGATCCACAAGAAGGCTTAAGAGCCGTATATTCGATCGATTTGATAAGGTCGCACGGGTCGCCCAAGACGACTGTGGACCGATCAATGGTTGAGTGCCGATCATATTTACCCGAGGCTGTGTGCCGACTATATTACCGTCGCTGATGGCTATGTTCCTAACATGATACAGCTACCGATGGCTTAAAGCCTTCTGATTATGGCTTTGTGTCAACCTACATATGGCTCTGTGCCAACCTGATTATGGCTGTGTATCAAACGTATTTGCCTAAGGCTATGTGCCAATATATGGTTATTGACGACTCTGTGTTGATCACATTTACCTAGGGCTGTGTGCCGGTTATGTTACTCTAGTTGACGGCTATGTGCCTAACATAGTGCAGTTATCGATGGCTTTGTGCCACGTATTCTGTTAAGTGGCTTTGCCACATTATCTGTTTCTGGTGGCTATGCCACAAATATCTGTTTTGATGGCTCTGCTACAATATCTGTATTTGGTGACTCTGTCACAATATCGATAACCGAGCGACAAGAATGCTGCAACTGTGGAGTGTAAGGTTGGGTGGGTTGAGCTATTCCCACATGGAGTGTAGGGTGAAATACGGTGGAGTGTAACGATTGGTTATAGGTTGGATTGGGTTGGGATTGCATTCACATTCGATTTTTGATTCATTACACGATCATCGATTTTAATTCGATTCGTCACCGATTCGATTCGATTCTAGTTCGATAATGTTTTTTATTCGTAATGAGTTAAAGCCCATCTGTATTGTCGTTAAAATGGGCTAAGGCCCAATCGATCATCAAATCGTAAGTAAGGTGGGGCGGACTTTTAATTCTTTTATATGACTGACTGTTCCTTTTTATAGTAAGGGATTTAACACTGATTTCTCGTAAACTCACCCAATTTATTAACCTTTCAGGTAATTTCCAACCTTAGACGGATCGGGGCTGCGAGGGGCTCGGAGGAAGCCACACACACTGTTTATGTTATAGTTTTGATTATTGCTTTTAAATGTTTTTATGTGGGTTGTAGTAAAGCCGTTGTAATTTTATGGATTTCAAATTTGGAATTTTATTTATTGTTCTTATAATTGCTAGTATTAGAACACGGTTTTCCAATGCAACTACTGTTGTTCAAAACATCACGTATCCGTAATTGTTTTTAAATTAAGCTTTCGCAACTACCAAGATTTTTACAAAGTTGTTAAGAATGTTATTTAGCTGAGGTTTTCTAACAAGGTTTAAAAAGGGTATAAGTTTTTAATTATTAAGAAGGGTTTTTAATGGAAACATGGTTTTCGAAAAACACTTCAATGTGACACGCCAGATTCGAGCCTAACTTCCAGGCCGAGTTTGGGGTGTTACATTTAGTGGTATGACAGGATAGATTCCTGTCACAAAGAGCATAAGTGAGCCTACTCTTTATGTCAAGAAGGCTGGAGAGGAGACCTGTAATGCCACCGTACTCGATACCATCTCCAGAGTCGAGCACGAGGTGTTAACGGACTTAATTCATTAATTAAATGGATCAAACTTGAAATTAAGGTCCGTAAATTTTTCCTGAAACTAAACTCATATATCTATCTACTAATTTTTTTCTAGAATTTTTGGTCGGGCCAATTAGTACAGTTTTTTAGTTAAAGTCTCTCCTGTTTCAAGGTTTGGCTACTCTGACCCCTGTTCACTACGAATCAAATTTCTTTCTGTACAGAAATCCAATGACTATGTCGTTTCTTTCACTTAAAAATAGACTCAATAAGGAATCCATACATATAAATTGTGAGTCCTAATTATTTTTACACAAATTATGGTGTATTTCTAAAGTCAGAATAGGGAATCCAGAAATTGCTCTGACCCTGTTTCACCAAAACGTAAATATCTCATAAAATACAACTCTTTTACCTATTTTGTTTCTTCCACATGAAAATAGATTCATTAAGCTTCAATTTCATATTTTATTCATCATCTAATTCTATCTCTACTAGTTTTAGAGATTTTTCAAATTCACGTCCTTCTTCTTTGTGTGATTCATTTTATAGCCAATTTCACCATTTTATGGATTTCCATAGATTAGTTAGCACATAAAGCATACGTGTTATCAAATATAATCTCGATTAGCCACTCCAATAGCTAATCATTCTCAAACATTTCCATGCCATTCATGAGCTATATCATAAGATTATATACACAAAAGGATTATAATGCTATACATGCCATATTCCCAAAATATGCAAGCCACCATACCGAGATGGTCCGTTGATAGTGTGAGCGTGCCTCCGGCCGTCCTGATCTCCAAACCGGCTTGTCAAAACTACAAGGAATGGAATGGAGGACATAAGCATAAATGCTTAGTAAGTTCGCATGCAAATAACAAATAACTTAACAAAGCAATTATACCAACAAACATTAGCATAATATCACCAAAACATATATCACATTTCTATTCATCATTCATCGTCTTACTACATTATTGTTGTCGTATCAAGTCTCAACTTGAGGGTTAAGTACATACCTGTCCAAAGTGCCCATTCCACAACACTTACCAATACGTCACTTGCATCTTGAGTATTCTTCCATTTCACTAGAATTTTACCCGTTGAACACATCGGAATATAACTCGGATACATGGAATGTTTGCACTTAAGTGCCACATATGTAGCCAAGCTACCATGTAACCCGCCCATAAGCGAACTCAGACTCAACTCAATGAGCTCGGGCGTTCGCATCCATAAGTGAACTCGGACTCAACTCAACGAGCTCGGATGCCTAGTTACATCTCACGAACTCGGACTTAACTCAACGAGTTTGGACGTTCGCATCCATAAGTGAACTCGGACTCAACTCAACGAGTTCGGATGCCCAAATATCTGAATCTATTCCTAAAGTTCAATGGGACTTTCCTCGTTCGTATTGCTTTACCATTCTCCTTGGAATACCAATGACGATACTTCGGTAGTCTTTCACATTTTTCACATATTTCATAAAATTTTTGTATGTTGTCCAACAATGACCACAAAGCATAGAATTGCATGATAACAATCATAATATCGTATAAATAGCATTAAATGATTTAAAATAACATTTATATTACAATATTTACATATGAACTTACCTCTTATGCGAAAATGGTCATTTTTACCATTTTGTCCACAACTCGGTATTTTACCGATTTTAGCCTGAATTTTGATTTTCCTTGCTCTATCATTTCAAATATAGCCTAATTAGGACTCATATTATTCAAATCAACCCAAAATCATATTTTGGAAAAATTACAATTTTGCCCCTAAACTTTCACATATTTACACTTTTGCCCCAAATCTCGTAAATTAAACTTCATCCTATTTTCTTATGTTTTATGATATGCTGATCATTTTTCCCTTCTACAGAAACATCCAATTCTCACTCTAACATGTACTTATGAACATTAGGTATTTTTACCGATTATGTCATTTTAGTCGTTTTTACGTAAAATAACTTAGCAAAAGTTGTTTAACACAATCTCAAGCTTCATATTCTACCATAAAACATCAAAATTCATGCATATCATTCATGGGTAAATTTTAAATATAAACCCTAGCTCAAAATATTGGTAGAAACAGTAAACCGAAGCTACGAGGATTTCAAAAATATAAAGAACATTAAAAACGGGCATAGAAATCACTTACAATCAAGGCTGAAAAGTGTTGAAACCCTAGCTATGGTGGAGAGAAAAATTTGGCAGAAACTTATGGAGAAGATGATCATTTTTATGTTATTTTTCCCATTTCATTTCATTTAATATCAAAATGACCAAAATGCCCTTCCTTATTAAACTTTCAAAAATTCCATCCATGTCCAATTTTTGTCCATAAACTTAAAAATTGGTCAAATTTCTATTTAAAACCTTCTAATTAATATTTCAAAGCAATTTCATACTAGAAACTTCTAGAATGCAAGTTTTATAGCTTATTCAATTTAGTCCCTAACTTCAAATTAAGCACTTTATGCATAGAATTTCTTCACGAAATTTTCACACAATCATGCAATCATATCATAGACCTCAAAATAATCATAAAATAATTATTTCTATCTCAGATTTGTGGTCACGAAACCACTATTCCGATTAGGCCCTAATTTGGGATATTACAAGACCCTACTGATTGTGTCTCTATATGTTGATGACTTGCTAGTCACTGGTAACAAAAGTGAGCTGATTGAAGACTTTAAGAAGCACATGCAAGACGTTTTTGAGATAACTGATCTTGGTTTGATGACATACTTCCTTGGTATGGAGGTAAATCAGAACGAACAGGGCATTTTCATAATCCAGCAAGCATTTGCACTAAAAATTCTAAGCAAATTCAGCATGTCAAAGTGCAAGCCTGCTAGCACTCCTGTAGCACTAGGAGAGAAATTGTCAAGCACCAGTGAGCATGATCGAGTGGATGAAAAGGCTTACAGGAGTTTGGTTGGTTGCCCACTCTATTTGACAGCAATAAGGCCAGACATCATATATGTTGTTAGCCTTCTCTCTAGATTCATGCACTGCTGCAATGTTGCACATTTTAAAGCAACAAAAACGGTCCTAAGATATGTCAAATGAACCTTGAATTTTGGTGTGAAGTTTGGAAGAACAGAGGAGCTAAAGCTTGTTCAGACAGTGATTGGGCTGGTTCAGTTGATGACATGAAGAGCACATTAGGCTACTTCTTCACCCTAGGCTCAACTGTTTTTTGTTAGAGCTCAAAGAAGCAATAGACAGTAGCTCAGTCCACTGCAGAAGCTGAATATATTGTAGCTGGTACTGCTGTTAATCAAGCCATTTGGCTTAGAAAGCTATTGGATGACTTGAATTCTGGTCAAGTGGAAGCAACTGAGATCAAGGTTGACAACTAGTCAGCTGTTGCTATTGCCAAGAACCCTGTGTTCCATGGCAAAACAAAGCATTTCAAAATTAGATACCACTTTGTGAGGGAAGTAGAATTGACTAAGGAAATTAGCTTGGTCCCTTGTTGTTCGAGGGAGTAATTTGCTGATATTCTGACCAAGCCATTGGCTGCTACACGATTTGAGTGTTTGAGAAAAGAAATTGGAGTTTGCTGCTTAGTAGCCAAGGAGGAGTGTTCAAGAGGTAACTACAGCAGCATGCATGTATCCATACATCCATGCACAAGCAAACAAGTGACTGAGCATCACAGCTACAGCATGTTATTGTCCAAGGAGTAATTCGAGCAATGAGTCCTTATGATAGTTAACTTTTGTTGTTCCAATGTAGTTTTTGTATTTGCTAAGGATTATTTATGTAACACCCCGAACCCGAGACCGTTGCCGGTGTCGGACACGAGGGGTTAACAAGCCAAAACCACTTATAGCAACGACCAACTTGACATTCCCAGGCAAGCTGGAAAACTGCGTCACTGTTTCCTTAAAAAGCATATCTCGAGTTACAGAACTCGGAAACTTATTCCGTAAATTTTCCCTGAATTTAGACTCATATATCCATCCGTGGATTTTTTTCTAGAATTTTTGGTCGGGCCAATTGGTACAGTTTATTACTTAAATTCACCCATGTTACAGGGGTCGACTACACTGACCTTCGCACGTTACAACTTGAATATCTCTCTGTACAGGGTTTCAATACTGATTCCTTTGTTTCTAATGAAACTAGACTGAAAAAGGAATCTGGAAATATAAGGCATGACTTCTAATTCATTCTGGATGATTTATGGTAAATTTTCAAAGTCGCGACAGGGGACCCAGAAACCGTTCTGGCCCTGTCTCACGAGAACTTTAATATCTCTCAGTATACTGTTCATATGATCGTTTCGTTACTTTCATGTGAAAATAGACTCGTCAAGGTTCGATCACATAATTTATTCACTATTTAACACCATTCCTACAAATTTTGGTGATTTTTCACATCCACGTCACTGCAGCTGGCAGCCTCTGTTTTTAAGGTAGGCTTTACCTATATTGTAGTTCCCATGGACCAACTATAGTCTAGTCATACTTAGGTCCACATATGATCATATTTAGCCATTCCAATGGCTGATCATGTGACCAACACTCTCATTCCAAACCATAATCACATCATGAAACCAAATATAATTACAAACCACATATGGTCAAATTCCATACTCCACTTTTACGAACCATTTTCGCATGGCCGCACACATATACATCACAAAGTACTTAAAACAACCGAGGGTGGTCCTATACATGCCATATCCAAAACTCAACTAAAGGAGTACCAAAAAGGGCTTTGATAGTGTGGTTGACTTCAACTTCTATGATCCCGAATCCGATTGCTAACGAGCAAAATCTATAAACAGAGAAACAAAGAAACGGAGTAAGCAATTTATGCTTAGTAAGTTTGAGCCATAATATACACACAACCAAAGCATAGCATTCAAGTAGCTAAACAATAATTCATATGCACAATTTCTCAAAGACATGCTTACTTCACAATCCCAACTCTTATATTCATACACAAATAACGGCCTAGTTAATGCCGATAGCTCATTTATCATTAGAGCGAATATTCATACGCACTTACTCATAGTGTGCGAAGCACACACAAAACATACCTTGTTGTTGGGAATTTCACAAGTGCATTAACTGAAAATTTTCCAGCAAGTTCAAAGTTCTCGAATCACATACCTTGAGTTTATCCGGATATAGCTACTCATTTAAACGCCGGGACATAGCCGGTTATGGTAACCCGCACAAAGGCCTTTGGGACTTAACCCGGATATCACAATTTGCACAATTGCCTTCGGCTTAGCCCGGATATCATAACTCGCCCAATTGCCTTGGGCTTAGCTTGGATATCATAACTCGACAATTGCCTTGGGCTTAGCCAGATATCACTCGAACATTCATACACATCTTTGTTTCAATTTCATAACACAACTTTTATGCACAATTCACTTAGCAAAATATCATTTCGCTCAATGGCCACATACAAAGGCACAATTTCGATTGCTTATTACTTCATTCAATCGAATCAAAATCTAAGTTTCGATACTCGAAAACTTACCTCGGACGTGGTCGAACGATTTCGACGGCTATTCGACGACTTTTCCTTCCCTTATCGGATTTAGCTCCCTTTGCTCTTGAGCTTAATTTAACAAATAAATTGGTTTTATCATTTGAGCATCGAAGAGGAATTCAAGATACCTAGCCAATATATATGCTCATTAGGCATCAAAGTCGCATATGTACGAAATCACTAATCGAACTCAGCACATTAGTTAATATTCCTCTTAGCGAATTTTCTAAGCCAAGAATAGGCATCAATATGCTTGCCTCTAACCGAATGCATGCACACCAATTTCCCTCATGTGGCCGAATATGCTTGTCCATGTTGAGGCCAATTATGCACTTAATACCACACAAAAACAGCATGCATTTTACTAACTAACGATTACATATTGTAGCTCAATACACATCTCTCATGTACTTCATAACCGAAACATCATCACAAGCAAATATATACCTTGAAATAGTATATATGTCATGCCAATACATCATGTGCAAACATGTATACACATATAGGTGCAAGGTCAATCTCAAGGGGTTCATACCCATCCAAACACAAATTTTACCAATCAAGTAACAAGCATAAATCATGCTCATGAATGCACCATGGCGAATACATCACAACCATACTCTTTCAACTTCGGTCATGGTTAAACAAAGAATTCAATGTCCTACTCAAGAATACTAAAAGAAATTTCAAGAGTAGTCAATCCATCATTACATGCATCATCAACAAGCTTCACATTTAGCATGCAATGGCTTTAACACAATATCAACCTTGGCCAAATACCATTTTTCATGGCATAGCAAGGATTTGAACCATGGCTAACATGCACATCAAGTTAGCAACCAAAACAAGCATGAATCTCATGACACAACCTCAACATACCTTAATCTTGATGCAAGTATAGCCAAATCTCCTTCTAGATCTCTTCTAAACTAAAAATGGAGCAAAATTTCCTTCCTTCTTAGAATTTTCAGCCCAAAGAAAATGAGAATGGATGAACCAAATTTTTTCTTTTCCTTTCTCTCAACTCACGGCCAAGGGGGAAGCATGGATGAGACCATTTTTTTCTTTCTTTGTCCATGCTCTTTATTTTATTATTTCACCCTAATGCACCAACAAAACATGTTTCATGACATGTTTTGCCCATCCACTCTTGCCATGGCCGGCCACTTCATGTTGGGGGAAATTGACATGCAAATCCCTTATTTTTGCATGCATGTTCAACTAGTCATCACACCTTTCCCCATCATACTTTCAAAGTTTACTACTAGGTCCTTTCTAATGAAATTCACATTTATAACTCTAAATCGAAACATCAAAATGTCACACATGAATTAACACATATTATAGGCATCAAAATAAATTATAATTTATTTTTATGCCTCGATTTTGTGGTCCCGAAACCACCTCCCGACTAGGGTCAATTTTGGCTGTCACAACTCTCCCCACTTAAGAAATTTTCGTCCCGAAAATCTTACCGTAAATAGGGTTGGGTATCGCTCTTTCATAGAGTTCTCGGTTTCCCAAGTAGCTTCTTCTATCCCGTGTTTGAGCCATAACACTTTCACTAGCGGAACTCGCTTGTTTCGCAACTCTTTCACTTCACGTGATAGGATACGAATCGGTTCTTCCTCATAACTCATATTGGTTTGAATTTCAACCTCTGATGGACTAATCACGTGCGATGGATCAGATCTATAGCGTCGAAGCATCAAAACATGAAAGACATCGTGAATCTTTTCGAGTTCAGGGGGCAAAATCAAATGATATGCCACTGGACCGACTCGTTCGGATATCTCATATGGCCCAATGAACCTCGGGCTCAACTTGCCCTTACGGCCGAATCTGAGTATCTTTTTCCAAGGTGAAACCTTGAGAAACACTTTATCTCCCACCTGATACTCGATGTCTTTTCGTTTCAGACCCGCGTACGACTTCTGATGATCGGAGGCTATCTTCAGACTTTCACGGATTACTTTCACTTTCTGTTCAGCATCTCTAATTAAATCCACCCCGAAATTTTGCTTTCACCGAGCTCAGTCCAAAACAATTGTGTACGGCATTTACGACCGTACAAAGCCTCGTAGGGTGCCATCTTAATACTTGATTGAAAACTATTGTTGTAGCGAATTCAATCAAAGGCAAATATCGTTCCCATGAACCATCGAACTCGAGGATGCAACATCTTAACATATCCTCAAGTATCTAAATTATCCGCTCGGATTGACCATCGGTTTGGGGGTGAAAGGCGGTGCTGAAATGTAGCTTGGTACCCAAAGCTTCTTGCAACTTCTTCCAAAATCGCGAGGTAAATCTCGGATCTCTATCCGACACGATGGAAATAGGCACCCCGTGTAATCTCACAATCTGAGAAACGTACAATTCGGCTAGTTTGTCCATTGAAAAATCCGTACGTACGGGGATAAAGTGAGCCAACTTAGTCAATCTATCTACCACGACCCAAATCACATCCTTCTTACTTGCTGACAATGGCAGTCCGGATACAAAGTCTATTGTGACTCGATCCCATTTCCGCCGGGTATCGTGGTGGTGAAGTAATCTGAAGGCACTTGATGTTCCGCTTTCACTTGTTGACATATTAAACATCTCAAAACAAAGTCGGAGATGTCTCATTTCATACCATGTCACCAAAACTGACGTTTCAAATCGTTGTACATCTTCGTACTCCCCGGATGGATTGCCATTCGGTTACAATGGGCTTCGTTCAGAATTATCGAAATAAGTTCCGAATTCTTTGGAACACACAGACGACTTTTGAACCTCAAACAATCGTCATCATCGATTTGAAATTCCGAGTCCTTGTTCGGAACACACTCAGCCCGTTTTGCAACCAACTCATCGTCGACTTTCTGAGCTTCACGAATTTGACGTATCAATAATGGTTTGGCTTTCAATTCAGCTACTAACACATTGTCGGGTAGAACAGACAAGTGTACATTCATCACTCGTAAAGCGAATAATGATTTACGACTTAAGGCATCCGCAACCACATTCGCCTTTCCCGGGTGATAGTCAATGACCAGCTCATAATCCTTTAACAACTCGAGCCAACGTCTTTGTCGCAGATTTAAGTCTCTTTGAGTCATCAAATATTTGAGACTTTTGTGATCCGGATACACATGGCACTTCTCACCAAATAAGTAATGTCGCCATATCTTTAAGGCGAATACGATGGCGACCAATTCGAGATCATGGGTCGATAATTTTTCTCGTGTGGCTTTAATTGCCTCGACGATAGGCCACAACTCGACCTTCTTGCATCAATACGCAACCTAACCCGAGTAGGGATGCGTCACTATAAATAACAAACTCTTTGCCCGATTCGGGTTGCACTAGAATTGGGGCTTCATCAAATAAGTTTTCAGTTGATCGAAACTTTTTTTGACATTTCTCCGTCCATTCGAACTTAACATCCTTTTGGAGTAAGCCGTCATTGGCGTGGCTATCATCGAGAAACCTCTTACAAATCGTCGGTAATAACTAAGCAAGCCCCCAAAAGCTCGAACCTCGGTAATATTTCTGAGGCTTCCAGTTAAGTATGGCTGAAATTTTGTTGGTCGACTCGAATACCCGATGCAGATATCACATGCCCCAAGAAGCTAACCTCTCTTAACCGTAACTCACACTTCTTTGAACTTAGCATATAATTGCTTATTCCGTAAAATTTGCAGCACTAACCTCGGTGTTCAAAGATGTTCGGTCTCATTTCTTGAATAGACCAAGATGTCATCAATGAACACGACTACGAACCGATCCAAATATGGTCTGAAGATCCGATTCATTAAATCCATAAATACCGCAGGGGCATTAGTAAGCCCAAACGGCATCACTAGGAACTCGTAGTGACCATATCTCGTTCTGAAGGCAATCTTGGGTACGTCTGAATCTCGAATTCACAACTGATAATAGCCCGATCTCAAATCTATTTTCGAGAACACTGAAGCTCCCTTCAGTTGATCGAACAAATCGTTGATACGCGGTAACGGATATTTGTTCTTTATCGTCGCTTTATTAAGCTGACGATAGTCGATGCACAGCCTCATGGTTCCATCCTTCTTTTTCACAAACAACACTGGTGCACCCCAAGGTGAAAAATTCGAGTGAGCAAAACCTTTATCCACCAATTCTTGCAACTGAGCTTTCAACTCCTTTAATTCGTTGGTGCCATACGATACGGAGCTATCGAAATTGGGGTGGTACCGGTACCAATTCGATGCCAAACTCTATTTCCGAACAGTGGTAATCCGGCAATTCTTCAGGAAAACATCCGGTATTCACAAACCACTAGCATTGCCCATATTTCTAGGTGGCCTACCTCGAGTTGTGGTAGCACCGGGTTCCCACTTTGATTTACGTTTTGTTCAGATAAACTCGGGCAATCCTTAATGAAATGATCGATCGATCCGCACTTGTAACAGAGCGGTCACGAGTCTACAACTCCCGAATGCCATTTGCCACAATATTGGCACTCCTCTCATCTCGACGATCATTGCCAACACTGGCGATCAAGTGACTCGCGTGCCCATAGGGGTCGATCGCGGTCTCATCTAGAAAAGCCCAAGTGTCTCTAGACCGACCTAAGCCATCTCTAAATTTCTTTGATGAGTGTGGGAAGGGCTTCCCAAAGACCTCTTCTGAAACTCCCTTGCTCCCACTTCACTTTTCTTTTCTCCATCTCGAGCTCCTCGGCTTTGCACGCTCGCTCGACAAGAGCCACAAACTCTGATTTCCAAAATGCCAACATACGACTTTATATCATCATTCATCCATCTTGAGCGTTTACACATTACGACTTCGAAGAAATGCATTCGCAGCGTCTGGCTAAGCCTCACAAATTTTCGTTCATAGTCGGTAACCGACATGGAACCTTGTTTAAGTTCAAGAAATTCCTTCCGTTTTTGATCCATAAATCTCTGACTGATATACTTCTTTCGGAACTCGGTTAGAAAGAACTCCCAAGTTACGTGCTCCTAGGCACAATGAAGTCGAGTACTCCACCAATAGTAGGCGGAATCGCGTAGCAAGGAGATAGTACACTTTAAGCATTCATCGGGTGTACATGATAGCTCATCGAGCACCCGGATAGTGTTGTCCAACCAAAATTCAGCTTGCTCGGCATCGTCGCTATCCGTAACTTTAAATTCAGTAGCCCCATGTTTTCGAATTCTGTCGACTGGGGGCTTACTTGACCTTATTTGGTCAGTTACCAGAGGTATTGTAGGTGCGGGGGTTGCATTAGTCGGGAATGGAGGTTGTGGAACAGCCGTGTTAGTTCGAATGTATTGGTTGAACCAATCATTCATCACGCTATAGAAGGCTTGCTTAGCCTCATCATTCGGATTGCTAGCAATAGGTTGAGAGTCCGCCGGCGCTGTCCCTTGCGCGGGAGCAGGCGCCACACTCTCCACATCATCACACTATCAATTATCACTTAATGGCATGTATAGCTCGGTTGGGATCGGGATCCATGGCTATAAACAAACACAAATTTCAAAATGTCAGAAATCACCACACTATCAATTATCACTTAATGGCATGTATAGCTAGACCCCAAACATATCACGGTAGTCCTAGGATCGACTAAACCGTAGCTCGATACCAATAAAATTGTAACACCCGAACCCGAGACCGCTGCGATTGTCGGACACGAGGTTAACAAGCCAAAACCACTTATAGCAACGACCAACTTGACATCCCCAGGCAAGCTGGAAAACTGCGTCACTGTTGCCTTAAAAAGCATATCTCGAGTTACAGAACTCGGAAACTGATTCTGTAAATTTTTCCTAAATTTAGACTCATATATTCATCCCTGGATTTTTTTCTAGAATTTTTGGTCGGGCCAATTGGTACAGTTTATTACTTAAATTCACCCATGTTACAGGGGTCGACTACACTGACCTTTGCGCGTTACAACTTGAATATATCTCTGTACAGGGTTTCAATACTGATACAGTTTGTTTCTAATGAAACTAGACTGAAAAATGAATCTGGAAATATAAGGCATGACTTCTAATTCATTCTGGATAATTTATGGTAAATTTTCAAAGTCGCGACAGGGGACCCAGAAACCGTTCTGGCCCTCTCTCACGAGAACTTTAATATCTCTCAGTATATTGTTCATATGATTGTTTCGTTACTTTCATGTGAAAATAGACTCGTCAAGGTTCGATCACATAATTTATTCACTATTTAACACCATTCCTACAAATTTTGGTGATTTTTCACATCCACGTCACTGCAGCTGGTAGCCTCTGTTTTTAAGGTAGGCTTTACCTATATTGTAGTTCCCATGGACCAACTATAGTCTAGTCATACTTAGGTCCACATATGATCATATTTAGCCATTCCAATGGCTGATCATGTGACCAACACTCTCATTCCAAACCATAATCACATCATGAAACCAAATATAATTACAAACCACATATGGTCAAATTCCATACTCCACTTTTACGAACCATTTTCGCATGGCCGCACACATATACATCACAAAGTACTTAAAAACAACCGAGGGTGGTCCTATACATTCCATATCCAAAACTCAACTAAAGGAGTACCAAAAAGGGCTTTGATAGTGTGGTTGACTTCAACTTCTATGATCCCGAATCCGATCGCTAACGAGCAAAATCTATAAACAAAGAAACAAAGAAACGGAGTAAGCAATTTATGCTTAGTAAGTTTCGAGCCATAATATACACACAACCAAAGCATAGCATTCAAGTAGATAAACAATAATTCATATGCACAATTTCTCAAAGACATGCTTACTTCACAATCCCAACTCTTATATTCATACACAAATAACAGCCTAGTTAATGCCGATAGCTCATTTATCATTAGAGCGAATATTCATACGCACTTACTCATAGTGTACGAAGCACACACAAAACATACCTTGTTGTTGGGAATTTCACAAGTGCATTAACTAAAAATTTTCCAGCAAGTTCAAAGTTCTCGAATCACATACCTTCGGAGTTTATCCGGATATAGCTACTCGTTCAAACGTCTTGGGACATAGCCGGTTATGGTAACCCGCACAAAGGCCTTGGGACTTAACCCGGATATCACAATTTGCACGATTGCCTTGGGCTTAGCCCGGATATCATAACTCGCCTAATTGCCTTGGGCTTAGCCCGATATCATAACTCGCACAATTGCCTTGGGCTTAGCCCAGATATCACTCGAACATTCATACACATCTTTGTTTCAATTTCATAACACAACTTTTATGCACAATTCACTTAGCAAAATATCATTTCGGCTCAATGGCCACATACAAAGGCACAATTTCGATTGCTTATTACTTCATTCAATCGAATCAAAATCTAAGTTTCGATACTCAAAACTTACCTCGGACGTGGTCGAATGATTTCGACGGCTATTCGACGACTTTTTCCTTCCCTTATCGGATTTAGCTCCCTTTGCTCTTGAGCTTAATTTATGAGATAAATTGGTTTTATCATTTGAGCATCGAAGAGGAATTCAAGATACCTAGCCAATATATATGCTCATTAGGCATCAAAGTCGCATATGTACGAAATCACGAATCGAACTCAACACATTAGTTAATATTCCTCTTAGCGAATTTTCTAAGCCAAGAATAGGCATCAATATGCTTGCCTCTAACCGAATGCATGCACACCAATTTCCCTCATGTGGCGAATATGCATGTCCATGTTGAGGCCAATTATGCACTTAATACCACACAAAAACAGCATGCATTTTACTAACTAACGCATTACATATTGTAGCTCAATACACATCTCTCATGTACTTCATAACCGAAACATCATCACAAGCAAATATATACCTTGAAATAGTATATATGTCATGCCAATACATCATGTGCAAACATGTATACACATATAGGTGCAAGGCCGAATCTCAAGGGGTTCATACCCATCCAAACACAAATTTTTACCAATCAAGTAACAAGCATAAATCATGCTCATGAATGCACCATGGCGAATACATCACAACCATACTCTTTCAACTTCAGTCATGGTTAAACAAAGAATTCAATGTCCTACTCAAGAATACTAAAAGAAATTTCAAGAGTAGTCAATCCATCATTACATGCATCATCAACAAGCTTCACATTTAGCATGCAATGGCTTTAACACAATATCAACCTTGGCCAAATACCATTTTTCATGGCATAGCAAGGATTTGAACCATGGCTAACATGCACATCAAGTTAGCAACCAAAACAAGCATGAATCTCATGACACAACCTCAACATACCTTAATCTTGATGCAAGTATAGCCAAATCTCCTTCTAGATCTCTTCTAAACTAAAAATGGAGCAAAATTTCCTTCCTTCTTAGAATTTTCAGCCCAAAGAAAATGAGAATGGATGAACCAAATTTTTTCTTTTCCTTTCTCTCAACTCACGGCCAAGGGGGAAGCATGGATGAGACCATTTTTTTCTTTCTTTGTCCATGCTCTTTATTTTATTATTTCACCCTAATGCACCAACAAAACATGTTTCATGACATGTTTTGCCCATCCACTCTTGCCATGGCCGGCCACTTCATGTTGGGGGGGGAAATTGACATGCAAATCCCTTATTTTTGCATGCATGTTCAACTAGTCATCACACCTTTCCCCATCATACTTTCAGAGTTTACTACTAGGTCCTTTCTAATGAAATTCACATTTATAACTCTAAATCGAAACATCAAAATGTCACACATGAATTAACACATATTATAGGAATCAAAATAAATTATAAATTATTTTTATGCCTCGGTTTTGTGGTCCCGAAACCACCTCCCGACTAGGGTCAATTTTGGGCTGTCACAAGTTAGATACTTAGCTGATTTAGTAGCTTTTAGGTTGTAATTATGCTGATTATACAGCTTAGACACTTGCATAGGAAAGCTTTGTTTTCTTTCAATGTAATCCTTCCACTTATGTACATATAATTTAAACTTTTCAAGTAATGAGAGTTGCCAACTTGTTCTCTCAATTTGTTCATCCATTTTTGCTTCTATTTTGAGCTTTCAAACACAAAATTTCTTTGATTTGTTTCATTGATCATTTGATTGAAACTTAACAAAGCTTGTATTGAGCTTTCTGGTGTGAATATTGACCGGCGCACAGCCTAATGGAGAAACATTATTGACTAGAAATTTCCTTGCTCTCAGTTTATATATTGCTTGCGTGCATGCATGATAATTAGAAATACATAAAACTTTAATGTATATTGATATGTGATATACATGTTTGTTAACCTATTCAACTGCTGAGTTGTGTTAATAGTATTTTGATGAGCTGTTGTTAATAGTTGTTAGAGTTATTAGTAACAGCTACCCAACTGAATAGTTGTGTATATAAGCTGGTGTATACTGTTGTCGATGCTTAAGCATTTGAGTTTTATCTCTCTCATATATTCTTCTTCTTCTTTCTATTTTCTTTGTTTCATTCCATAAATTAGTTCTTAAATCGCCTTCACTTTACTGATTTTCCAACATGGTATCAAAGTTATTGATCCATGGCCGTGTGTTGAATCTTTTATGCTGATTACTGTTCATTTTTTTTATTATCTTTTTACTCATTCTTTTCTCTGGTGCAATAGTGTTGATTGATAGCGCACCTCAAGATGCCAGTCTTGTTCTTGTTGCTGATGGATCCCGCTCAACAATGGTTAATAATGCTAGAGCTGCAACTTTTCTTTCTATGAAGAAGATTGCTCTGCTCATTGATGAAAGCAATTATTTAGCTTGGAGACAACATGTTTTACTCATCCTCAAAACTCATCGCCTACAATTATATATCAAAGGTACAATTACTATTCCACCATGTATAGTGAAAATTGCTGCTGGTAAGCAAATGAAGAATCCTGCGTATATTGCTTTTGAACAACAGGATTTAGCTTTAGCATCCTGGTTAATGTCTTCTGTAAGTCCTATGTTGCATGCACATCTATTTGGTTTAGATTCATCCTATGAAATTTGTCGAAACCATTTTTTTTGAAAACGGGAATTGACTTGGTTTGAAAGCGAAAATTAAAATGGGAGTCGCCACCGATCTTTATTAGGTGTGATCGATCACCTTTGTTTTAATAAATCAATTTTAGTTTACTAAAACAGTGCCTTTGGTCTACGAAACTTGAGAGAATGGGTTCGGGAGTCGGTTACGTGCGAGGAAGGATTAGCACCCTCGACACGCCCAAAAATTGGTACCGAATTGATTAGTTAATGTCTTAATGTCGAAAGTTGAAAATCGAGAATGGATTTTAAAATACAATCCTTTTTATTGACGTCGATTTTAAAAATGCTTGAGTTAGCTTGAATCGATTGTTTAGAGATTTCCTTGTCACGAGATATCAGAGTATCACATCCCGTAAGTTAGGACACAATACCATGAATTCCCAAGCACAAAGTTGTCCCCTAATTTGAATGAGAATTTCATGTGTTTTAAAACTTGAAAAGGATATTTTGCTATTTAGAAACAACGAGAAAATCGAAACCCCGTAAGTTAGGGCACAATTCTTCGATATTTCAAAATGCATGACATTGCCTTATTTGGAAAATTTTGCTTTTGAATAGTAGCGAATGCAATATTCAAGCAACATGTGTTATTTATTTAGGTTAAAATAAGGTGATTTATTGGATAAATACATTGAGGTTTAATTCGCGAGGCAAAGATATGAAATAAAATATGGTACGACATAGAACAATGATCCACGCACAAAATATTCCACAAGCGCATGGCAATAATATGAACGTAAGTAAGCAAATTTACATACATGCAATAGCAATAATCATGCAACATTCAAATAATAGCGTCGATAACTAAAAAGCCAATGGGTTAAATGGAAAAAGATATAAGGCAAACTTAAATGCATAAAATGTAAACAAATTTACGAATAATAACAAACGAATTTAAAATGAATAGCGTGAAAAAGAAATTTACTATAAACAATGTACAAAATAAATTTAAAAATAGAGTATGTGTAAAAGAGATTTTAAAATAGTTAATATCTGAGACATCAAAGAAATAACTAGTATGTATATATATATATATGAAAAATGGATATAATAATTTAAAATTTGATATATATATATATATATATATATATATAAATTTTAAAGTAAATAAATAAACAATTTCAAATGAATAATACATAAAGCGAGTTTAAAATAAATAATGTAGAAGAATTTTAAAATCTATATTATACAAAGCAAATAAAAAAAATTCATATGAATAATTTTAAAATAGATAATATATATATAAATAAAAGTGTAAAATATGGAATAAGTAGAATGGGTCTAAAATAAAGTATATAAAATAATTTTGAAATAAATAATATACAATTTAATTTAAAAGTAATAAATAATAGGTTTAAAATATATAATACGTAAAAGAATTAAAATAGACAATATAAATATATTTTATAATGTTAATAGTTCAAAGGTAATATAAAGAGAGTTATTCAAATACATAATATACAATAACTTAAAATATAAAATAATTTGAAATAAATATATAACAATTTTAAAGAATTATAAATATATAAAAAGCTTGAAATAAACTATATGTATACATGTATATAATAGGTAAGGAATAAAGAAATAAATAATACATATAAAATAGATTAAAGTGACATATATACATAAAGTTAGTTAAAATAAATAATAAGAATTTGAATAAATAGTACATTAAAATAAGTTAGAATAGATGTAAATAAACAACATATAAAATGTTTGACATAACATATAAATGAAACATTAAAAGGTTAATAAATGAATTAAATAGATTTAGGATATTTCCAAAAACAAATTACAATTCGGGGTATAAAAGTATAAATATTGGATAGTTAATTAGGGATCAAAACGAAAACCAAACAAGATCTGAGGGCCAAATTTAAAAAAACAAAAGAAGATAGAAAATGGGGGTTAATTGAACGAGGTTGTGAAAGAGGAGGACTAAACGCATAAATTTCCCTTTTAGGGAAAGTGCACAGACCCCACCCTCCCAAACGACGTCATTTGGAATGATTTAAAACAAAAATTTCCTTCCTTTTCAATCTGTAGGTTCATCATTTAGTTTACAAAACTCCTTCTTCCAAAAAAAACAAAAATCACCCTTCCCTTCTCTTTCAACCCCATGTCCGGCCATGGGCTCCAGTTACCGGCCGTCATGCTGACCGCCGACCACCAGCGACGGCGCCACCGTACTCAGTGGTCGGAGAGTTCAAAACTTCCCCCGTTGAACCCCCTTTTCACGTAGACAAGATTTAGGACTTGAAAAACCAAAAACTAAACCCCAAACTTCTTAAAACCACAAAGATTCTTCAACCTTTGGCTTCCTCCGTCGAAGTTTTAACCGGATCTCTAGAGATCCGCCGGCTTTCGGACTAGAGAAGCGTATGCCCAGGGTACCAACGCCAAATACGGGTAAAAATCTTCCCTTTTTATATATTTGTATATAGATTCGAAATAAATACACAAAATAAATGATAAAGATAGGAAATGAAAAAAATGAAACCTTTTGAAAACGTTTCTTTGATTAATCTCTGTGTTCATAACCCTTTCTTTTTGATTTTTCTCTCTTTCAAAAGTCCCCCTTTACATTCGATTCTTCTCCCCCGTTACAATCAGTTTCATTTCGGCTTTATAGCCGATTCCCATATTAACATATTATTATTTTATTCTCTGCTACTACTTGTGCTTCTTGCTGCCATTTTCCTCTTTTCCAAATGTTTGCAGGTCATGGGTCAGAGGCGTGGAAGGCCGGTGATTGGCGCCCCGAGCAGTGGTGGCGCGCGTGAGAAGGTTGGTGGCTGAAGGAAATTGGGCCTGCTGTTTTTTCTTTTCTTCTTTTTTTGTAAAATAGACTTTGTTTTGGGAATTTTATATTTTGAAATTAATTTGAGTTTTTATTTCTTGTTGGCCAGGCCAAAATTGGCTATAACAGCTGCCCCTCTTTGCTCATTGTCGTGTAACGAGAATACAGCAAAGATCTTAGAAGAGCCAATTTTGCCTAGTCTTACTGAATCTTAACTTCTTTGGAGCTTCTTTTCTTCGAGTAGCCTCATTTCATCCCACTACATCCTCAGGGATATAGGAACCAGTGCTACGATTCGCTCAAATGCAATTTCAGAGAGAAGAGATTTGTAGCTTCAATCTACTCTGCTGGTACTTCAAAGGGAAAAATTTGGTAATTTTAACATGCTCCACTACAACTTCAGGGAGGCAAAATTTGCAATTTGGTCTGTTACCCTACCTCTTAGGGTTTAAGGCCCTTCATCTTCGATCTGTTTCCCCACTACTTAGGGGGGATAAGGTCTGCAATTCAGTCTGTTACCCTACTGCTCAGGGGTTTAAGACCCTTCGTCTTCGATCTGTTTCCCTACTGCTTAGGGGGTTAAGATCTGTAAATCTTCAGCCTATTACCCTACTGCTTAGGGGGTTAAGGCTTGTAAATTCAGCTTGTTACCCTACTGCTTAGGGGGTTAAAGCCCATCATCTTCGATCTATTTCCCTACTGCTTAAGGGGTCAAGATCTGCGAATTCGCCGATGTTGCTACACCATCCTCTAGGGGTATTATCTATAGAATCGGTTCCAGGTAACCATGCTTATGCCAAATAATTAGGATGCTATGATCGAAATGAATCAAATGCTCCTAACTAGACGTGTTATGAATGATATATGAATGAAAATGTCATTATTTTTTAATGCTTGATCTGATATTACTCGTCGTTCATCGAGATTTTATCAATGACGTATTACTCTGCCTTTTCTTCAACCGGTATCTCTGGTAGAAAACCCGACAAATAATCACAATTTGGGCTGTTATTTCACCAACATTTCCAACCTTTGAATGTAGGGTAATTCAAACTAATTAGTCCCATTTCAGGTCCTTGTATCATTTAGAAGAATTTCAGAGTAATATGCAGAACTCTTTTTGAATATTATTAGTCCATTAATCATCAATTTAATGAGAGACGCTTGAAAAAAATTATCGCAATAGGCAAGATGGAATTTTATTGAGAGCGAAGCTCAAGATGAACAAGGTAATTAAGATAGCACATTTGTTAAGATACAAAATGAGAACATATGAATTAATCAAAGTGGCACATTCTGCTAAACAAAATGAATAAGATAAGAATAGGTGCCCTAGATATCGCAGTATGAGCTTCGTTGCACGAACTTCTCGAGGACTTTTTGAACTCGGTATGTGTTTGGAAAACCAAGAGTACTTTGTTGATGCCCCAATATGTAGCATCCCTCCCTCCTATTAATTCAAAGAAGGCAAAACTGGCGCATGCCCCATGTTCGAATCAAAATTTGAATTGCCCATTCCTGGGTTTTCAATTCAAACCCCTTTGGTCTCAAAGCGCCCTTTCACGGGTTTTCACCTTGGCCTCTCCCTTTTTTTTTTAGGTAAAATACCTCTTGACTGAATCCAAATTAACGGGATTAGGTAGGCTCTTACCATCCATCTCGGTCAAAATCAGAGCCCTTCCAGAGAAAGCCTTCTTTACCACATAAGGTCCTTCCCAATTCGGCATCCATTTTCCTCTGAAGTCCTTTTGTATGGGGAGGATCTTTTTCAATACGAGGTCTCCTTCATGGAATTCTCTAGGGCGAACCTTCTTATTATAAGTCCGCATCATTCTCTTTTGATACATTTGACCATGACGGATAGCCTTTAGCCTCTTTTCTTCAATCAAGTTCAACTGGTCGTATCGAGACTGGATCTATTCTACTTCATCTAATTTTAGTTTTGAAAGTACACGTAGAGAGGGAATCTCGATCTCAATAGGCAGAACCGCTTCCATTCCATAAACTAAAGAAAAAGGTGTTGCCCGGTAGAGGTTTCGATTGACGTCCCAGAGGCGTATAGGGCAAATGGTAATTTCGTGCCAATCTTTATAGGTCTCATCATTTTCCTATGATCTTCTTGATGTTCTTATTGGTCGCTTTGATCGCACCATTCATCTTTGGGCGTCTGGTAACGAGTTATGATGTTTGATCTTGAAATGGCTACTGACTTCGCTATCGTGTCGTTGTTCAAGTTCAATGCATTATCGGATATGATTCTTTCGGGCATCCCATATCGACATATAATCTCTTTCTTTAAGAACTTACTAGCTGCCGACTTTGTGGCGTTGGTGTAAGTAGCCTCTACCCACTTGGTGAAGTAATCTATGACCACAAAGATGAATCGGTGTCCATTAGATGCCTTTGGTGAGATCGGCCCAATGACATCCATGCCCCACATGGAGAAAGGCCATGGAGAAGTCATGACATGAAGGGGTGAAGGAGGTACATGTATTTTATCTCCATAAATTTGGCATTTATGGCATTTCTTGGCATAGTTGATACAATCTCCTTCCATGGTGGACCAATAATATCCGAATCTCATAATCTGTCTGGCCATGGTGAAACCATTAGCGTGTGTTCCGCAGACACCCTCATGAACCTCTTCCAGGATTTGCTTAGCCTCGACAGCGTCTACACATCTTAAAAGTACCTGATCCTTCCTTCTCTTGTATAGGATCTCTCCATCCAAGACATAGTCACTAGCCAGCCTTCTTAGTATCCTTTTATCATTCTCAGTCGCTTGGTTTGGGTATTCACGACTCTTCATATATCGTAAAATACCCTGGTACCAAGGATGATCATCTTTCTCTTCTTCGTCTTCAATGTTGCAGCAATGAGCCGGAGCCTTATAAATACTCATTTGGATAGGCTTCATATCCTCTTGTTTATTCACTTTGATTATAGAAGCTAAAGTTGCCAAAGCATCAGCCATCTGGTTTTCGTCTCGTGGAAGGTAGCAGAAAGTAATATCGTCAAACTCCTCGATTAACTCAAGAACCAACCTTCGATAATTGACTAGCTTAGGGTCTCTTGTCTCCCATTCCCCTTTAAGCTGATAGATCACTAATGCAGAATCCCCATATACCTCTAGCACTTTAATCTTACGTTCTATTGCTGCACGGATTCCCATGATACATGCTTCGTATTCGGCCATATTGTTTGTGCAATCAAAATCCAGTTTGCTAGTGAAAGGATAATGATCTCCGTTTGGGGATACCAAGACTGCCCCGATTCCATTACCCACAGCATTTGAAGCTCCGTCAAAATTTAGTTTCCACAGGTGACCTTCTTGAGAGTCTTCTTCCGTGGTCGCAACGTACATTAGGTCTTCATTCGGGAAGTCAAAGCTCAATGGCTCATAATCTTCTAAAGCTCTACTGGCCAAAAAATCTGCTATTGCACTCCCCTTTACAGCCTTTTGGTTTACGTAGACTATGTCAAATTCAGAAAGGAAAATTTGCCAATGAGCCATTCTTCCGTTCAAAGCATTTGACTCCATCACATACTTCAAAGGATCTAGTTTTGAGATAAGCCAAGTTGTGTGGTATAACATGTATTGTCTCAATCTTCGGGTTGTCCAAATGAAAGCACAACACAACTTCTCGATCGACGAATATCTTGTCTCACATTCGGTGAATTTCTTGCTGAGATAGTATATCGCTTTCTCTTTTCTTCCTGACTCATCATATTGGCCCAACACGCATCCCATGGAGTTTTCAAACACTGTCAAGTACAGTATCAGTGGTTTATCCGGGCAAGGTGGCATCAGTACTAGGGCATTGGACAAATAATGTTTGATTTTATCGAAAGTTTTCTCGCACTCCTCATCCCAAACACCTGGATTATGCTTCCTAAGGAGACGAAATATAGGGTCACATTTCTCCGTTAGTTGTGAGATGAAACAGGCGATGTAATTTAATCTTCCTAGGAAACCTCGAACTTCTTTTTGAGTGCGTGGCGAGGGTAATTCTTGTATAGCCTTGACTTTATCTGGGTCAATCTCGATTCCCTTCTCACTGACTACAAACCCCAACAATTTTTCTGACCTAGCCCCAAAGGTGCACTTTGCGGGATTGAGCTTTAGTTGGAACTTTCTTAATCTCAAGAATAGTTTCCTCAGGACTTGCACATGCTCCTTCTCGGTTTTGGATTTTGCAATCATGTCGTCAACGTAAACTTCGATCTCCTTGTGCATCATGTCATGGAACAAAGTTACCATGGCTCTCTGATATGTTGCTCCTGCATTCTTTAATCCGAATGGCATCACTTTATAACAAAACGTTCCCCACATGGTTACAAATGTTGTCTTTTCTATATCTTCAGGATGCATTTTTATTTGGTTATATCCCGAGAAGCCGTCCATGAAGGAGAAAAGTGAGTAACCTGCCGTGTTGTCCACTAGTGTATCAATGTGAGGCAATGGAAAATTATCTTTGGGGCTGGCTTTATTCAGGTCCCGATAGTCCACGCACATCCGTACCTTCCCATCTTTCTTAGGAACTGGGACTATGTTGGCTACCCATTCTGAGTACTTGACCACTTGTAAGAAACCGGCGTCGAATTGCTTTTTGACCACTTCTTTTATCTTTAACAAAACATCAGGTCTCATCCTTCGGAGTTTCTATTGTCTCGGCTCGCATTCTTCCTTTATGGGAGTCGATGTACCACGATATCGAGATTCAATCCGGGCATGTCTTGATATGACCATGCGAAGACATCCTTGAATTCCGGAGTAACTCGATGAGGTTTTGCTTTGTTTCGCAAAGCGATATTAGCTCCAATTTTCACCTCTTTTCCTTCTCCTAAGCTAACAATTTCCACTGACTCCTTATGAGGTAGGATTTGTTTCTCCTCTTGATCTACCATCCTTAACAAATCAGGAGATAGGCTGCAATTTCGGTCATCCTCAAAATTCTCAATGTCCTCCATACACAAATCTTGCTCGAAAGGAATCTCTGGGTCATTGGCAACGTTGCTCACATCATTGATATCTAGAGACCTGTTATGGATGAAGAAAGAAATCCAAATAACAAAAGAAACTAAGAATATTTGATTTGTGGTATGATTATGAATGAAGTAGAAAAAATAAAAGAATATTTGCTCAATATGATACGAAGAATGCATTTTATTGAAATGACGATATTTGGACATATGCCTATTTCATAAAGGGTTCTTATTGCCCTAGGCATAGAGCAATAAGTTTGTTTTGAACATTACTCTGAATTAATTCTAAAAGTTACAGGGATCTCCTCCACGGTCCAATTGTTCAAAACACTTCCAGGAATGTAAGGGCAAATTCCAGATAAATCCCATTCTTCAGCTTTTTCTTCAGATATGGCGTTAATGTTCCAACTTCCCAACATCTCTTCTGCCACTTTCTGCATTGTCATCTCTTGTTTTGGATGGATAGTTCCTCCGGACACGAACGTTCGGGATAAATGAGGGAAAGTCATTGGTTCCCATTTGACCTCCTCACCGCACAGACGTGCTCTTCTCATCTCTTGCCTTTTTTCCAGCTCCTTCTTCTTTTGCTTTGCGTCTGGCTTGAATCCTAAGCCAAAGCGATCTCGTTTTTCTTTTAGTATTGGTATCTCACTCCTTCCTTGGAGGCACCTTCCAAGTCCTCTTCCCGGCAGGGCTCCTTTGCCGACTGTCAATCGCAGGCCCATCCTCGTAGCTTTGGATATTTTGGGCATTGGGATCTTGTTTCCTTCGACAATGAATGTAGCATTGACGAATTCTAGCGATCGAAAGGAACATTCTATCGCTCCATCATCCGTACCTACGTACGGTGCGTTATTGGTGACGGATGCAATAATATCTTCCTCCGCATTTATCGTTACCAACCTGCCCTCAGTTACCAACTTTAACTTTTGGTGTAGGGATGACGGCACTGCCCCCACCGAGTGAATCCACGGTCTCCTCAACAAGCAATTGTATGATCGCTTGATGTCCATTACCAAGAAGTCCACCTCGTATGTATTTGGGCCAATCAAGAGAGGTATCTCGATCCTTCCCATCACTTTTCTTTCCGTACCGTCAAATGCTCTTACGACGTTTTGACATGTCTTCATGTGAGAGTTATCCACTGGCAACCTATTTAACGTGGACAAGGGTATGACATTCAATGTCGATCCATCTACCTGCAATAAAATTGAATGCTCTCCCTCCTGCCCCAATACCGTTACTGGCTTTCTTCGGTTCCTTCTCTGCTTCGGGTGCAGGTTCAACTCCACTGAAATCTTAACTTACAGGTTTACCTAGAAGTCAAAGTCATGATCCCGTCCCTTCAACTATCAGTCCATTGACTAAGAAGTGGACCTGGAACAAAAACTTCACGGAAAGGAAAATCAACCTTCCCTTAAGCCGAAAGCGGCTAGAGCAAGATCGACTGAGTACCAGTACTGCCTTGCCCAAAGCTACCAAAGAAAGTGGAACCCTTGAAAGAGAGACGTAGGCCCGAAAGCAAGAGAAAGAAGGTTTCGTTTACCACTGGAACTGTAGTAGCGGAACTAGCACGACGAACAATGCTCGGCACTCTGTCAAGTGAGCCCCTCTCATTCTCTATAAGCCCTATAGTTGCCATGTATAAGCTTCTTAGCTCAATACCCTTTCACCGCCTTCTCACGCTAATGAAAGCCCTTACAGAACTGCGAGAGCCTTTCCTTCCCCTATACGGAAGGATACTCTATTTGGTCAAAGTCACTTTACAGAAGAGACCAAGTCGTTTACTTCATATTTGTGACTCTTGCCAACAATTGATTCTTTAACTGACACTTGACTCGAACCGCTTGCCATATCTAAACTAGCTACTGGCAAAGAGGGAATTGATTCAAGATCCCCTTGCGCCCTACAGCCCGAAAGTTACTCTCTATCAAAGCACCTGCGGTGGGCTAAGCGCAAGGAGTCTTAGAGTCTCGATACTGGCTAACGGAAAAAGAACGGCAAAGAAGTAGTTGTTCTACAACCCCCAGAACTGTACGCAGCGCTTTTCAAAACAAGAAGTGGTTTGTTTTTTCTAAGTCGCTCCGCGAAAACGGTTTTCTGTCTACGAGCGCCTGTCAAACTTCACTAACGTATAGTAACTCATTAGCCTTAAACCGTAACTGAAACACTCTCTTCTCCAACCAAAGCCGCTATCCAGATTCAGAAGCGGAAGCGGAAAGAGTTTACTGAAGAGGCTTTCATCTACGGCCTCCCTAACTAGAAAGAAAGAGGGGATCAAAAAAGCTTTAAACGAGTAAAGTAAGGCCTTGAATAACAACGGCTAAAGTGAAAAGCCTACCGCCCCTACCTGTTCTCTACCCGGACCTAATCCAAGCACTAAATCGATCAAGTTAGTTGGTTTCCGAGCGGGTTCCGCTTTCATAACAAATAAGGCGTAAAAGAAAGGTCTTTTCTTGAAAGGTATATTCAAAGAAACTTAGCTTACCAAGAGTTCCGGAACTAGAGAGATAAGAGATAGGATTTGTTCTCCATACGAGGGAAAGTACTTTTCGTCTATCTGATCTCCTTGACTTGAGTCTCGGAGTCTCGGTTTTAGCGATATTTCTTTTTTCTCTCAGGCTCAAGCTCTGTCTGGTCTTCCTTCCCCATTCCCCACAGGCTTCCGGGAGTGCCGGCTCTGTACTCTGTTCGGACCATAAGACTTGCAACACTGACTTACCGAAAAGACTGACTGCTTTCCGACTTTTTGGGAGTAGGGGCTTTCACTGGAACTGAAACTCTATCTGCTGTTCAACTCGGCTTCCTTAATTTAAAGGCTTTGAGGGCTTTCCACTCGTGCTACCCGAAAGGAACTAGAAGTAACCTTTTATCTAAGCTAAGCTCGCCAGCCGCCAACCAAGCCAATGCGCCATCCCTATCCCTTTTACCGATGGAGCTTCCTTTGATTTGAATGAATGAGTAACGAAGGCGCATGCAAGAGAAAAGAAAGCCCCTATTTGGGCATGAGCCCTAGTACATTGACCTCTCGCAGACCTGAAACTCAAGTTTTTGGCTATTGAAAAATCAAATAATAGAGACGAACAAAGCCATATAGATTCTCAATAAGGGAGGAACTCGACCTCGGCCAGCCGGCCAGGAATGATGACCAATTGCTGGGGGTCGATTTCCTCTTCCTTCCAGATGAAGGGGAGAGATAACTACTATTGAAAGAACGCGAATCGCTCCTCATGAATAGAATCTTCTACTAAAACAGAATCCACAGCAATCGATGAACTGAGCCTAAGCCCACTTGCTGCTGCTGATGAAAGTCCTCCCACTGAAAGAAGTGGAATAAGCAAGCAAAGAACCCAACCAAGCGATTCTCCTTGACCCGACAAAGAAAGAAAGGAACGAACGGGCTTCGCACCGGGCACAGCAAGCAAGAAGGCATGAGCTTTTTAGACCGAGGCTGGGGGAGATATTTACACAGAAGTATTTACAGAAATCGGAATGAATAAGCCCATTCCCTAAACGGAATAGACAGAGACGACAGAAGTCGAAACTGTCACATTATGACAGCCCAAAAACACGGTATAGATGACATTGGATTCATTCATTCCTATATCTTTGAATCGGTCTCAAGTCTGAGGTCATAGCATCCTTGCTTGAAATAGTTCCTCTCCTCAGGCCCTGGCCTAGTAGCTCGGGTCGGGCATGCCCTTTCTTCTATTCTTTCTCGTCCACGAAGCCGGGTCCTTGAAATACTTCTTTCCTCCCCCCAGTGACGCTCCCAAACCGATCGCTATCGTTTTCTTGCTTTCTTGTTGTCTTGAATTTTTATAGAACGGCTTTATATCAGGTATAGTTGGTAGGATGAAGTGGGATGAAGCCTTAGTGGATATAGCAAGTGTGCCGGGGATGCGGCTCGGGCGTAGTAGGTCTGGACGCCTAGCATGAAACAGCCTTCTCTGGTAGCAGCACTATACCTTAGTATAGTATCTTTATAGATTCCAGTCTATATAAAACGTAATTAGCAGAGGTAAGTCTGTCCGGCGTTCCCTCGCGTAAAGGGCGACTTTGGCATCGGCTCTCTCTCGTTAGGTAATTACCGAGGCGAAAGCAGCTCTCTCGGAAGTCAGTTTCCCCGCCATCTTAGTGGGACTAGTCTAATAAACTTTCACTTGAACTGCCAAGACTCGGATTTTTTTTTGTTGTGGTAACGCTCTTCTAGAATTACGTTTAACGTCCCTTTATGACTTTCCCGATCGGCGCCTCGGGTCGGTAGCCGGGCTCCGGGACATTACTACCACGGCTACTATCGACCCGAGCCAAAAGAGGGAAAAGAACGGACTAAGCGAGGAGTTCATTGGCCATACATAGTGAAGGGGGATGGGGTCAACCTCTTTCATGACCCATGGCCCCAGTGTGTCACTTGGTTAGCATTTCTAGAACAAATTTTGTAGGGTTGGTTTTTCGATAGAAAAACAGGGGAGTTGGCTGTAGTTGAGACACGTTTTTCGGATGGACGATATGGATTTTTTCAAGAGGGTTAACCGCTTTTTTAACCGTGAGAGGGAGGTCATTCAGAACCCGCTGGCTCCAGAACCGGCGGAAGTTCCCCACGCCGATCCCCAGCAAGAACAACGTGAGGCACTTCGAAGTGCCATTCACACTTTGATTCTTGAGCAAGTTCGGGAACATTGTGAGAAGGGGAAAGGGCGGCTGTCCATTCACTTTCCGGAAATGGCAGAAAGAGACTCCAGTGCCGCAGAAAACATTATGTCTCGCGATCTGGAAATATCTGCGGAGATGGATACTGAAACCCTCCGCGGATGGGTGGAGGAGAAAAAGGAGAACCCTAATGAATCCCCTAAAATCCCTCATTAGGGAACACCTGTAAGATTAGTCTGCCGCTTTCTTTCATAACAGAGCCGGGAATAACGGCTGGCATAGAAGTCTCTCGCACGCAAGGAGATGCTGCTGCTGGATGTCACGGTTCTGGGGCGCCATGATCCTTCTCTCTGGAACAATCGAGGGCACTGCCTTCCTTCAGCTTTCAGAGGTGGGGGCTGCATCAATCATCGTTCAGTGAGCTATTTATTGCCGCCAATAGCGCTTCGCTTGCATGCAAGGCGGCACGCCAGGTAGAGCTATCGCTAAGGGCGAAGGAGATGCATTTCTGTACTGGTAGTACTGGACAAGCTCTCAGGGAATAATCTCTTTCTTATTTCTGCCTTTCTTTCCCATGACGACTAGGAACAGGCAAATAAAAAATTTCACTTCGAATTTCGGACCTCAACATCCTGCTGCTCATGGTGTTTCACGATCAGTATTGGAAATGAACGGAGAAGTGGTGGAACGTGCGGAACCACATATTGGATTACTCCAGTGCGGCACGAAGCCGCTGACGCCGAGTCGGCTCCTATGCCGCTAGCTATGCCCTGCTTGGTCCCCCGGCGCGGTGGAGATTCCGTAGCGCGTCATGAGCACCGGGCTAAGGGGCGGTTGAGCAACTCAAGCGAACCGCCCTACCTTACTACAACATAGGGACAGAAGGGAGAAGGTTGTGAAGGTGGCCTCGTTATCCACACTTCCGGTCGGATGAATGGAGGACCGACCGACCTGGGTTTTCATGAGCGTTGGCGGGTCCTGGAGTGCCTGTCAAGGGCGCTAGCGCATACCCCGGGGTGATCATCACCACCTGCACCTCACATCTCGGCGCAGTGGAACGTGTAACCCGCCTGCTGTCTCATTCAACTACATTTGTTCCTGTAATCTATAGCCTAACAGAACGCAGCAGCGAGGGACAACCCGCCCATACAGCCAGCGGGGAGGATGGCACTACTGGCCAAAGACCGTCTGGCGAAAACGCCGCGGGCGCGAAGCGTGGTAGGCCTGCGCCGGGGGAGCATAGCATAGGGAGGAAAGGGAGCCCGGACGGTGGAAGAGCCAGGGGAGGCCGGGTCATTTGACGGAAATAGAAGGCTTTTCCCCTATTATAGAAGGCCCTATGAAGTAAAGGGAAGTGCATTAATTCTTGGAAAAAGAGGGAGCGAACCTATATAAAAAATGTAATAAAGTCAATTCAATGAATAGATAGAGTCAACGGTACGACAAAAAGCGCTGCCTAAACGCGAATTCGCTTCCGAGGTCGAGCAGTCTCAATTTCACTACAGGATTTGCGAATGAATGCTGGGCTGGGCCACCTCGAATGGCGTGAGCCGCATGCGGGGAGACCCGCACGTACGGTTTTTAGGGGGATCTGGTCGAAAGACCGGCCGGCGCCCACCCGACTAGAGGGACTGAGAAATTAATAGAGTACAAAACTTATCTTCAAGCTTTACCTTATTTTGATCGTTTCTTAGTTTTTGAACATACAAAGATAAAGAAGCCATTGCAATTGCTTAAATACTAGGCCTACTAAAGGCACAAAAATAGAGGGAAATCACTGAAAGTTGTCATAAAATGGGTACCTTAATTTAATATTTGTACTGTTATTGTTATATTGTTTAGTTAGAAATATATCTTATAACGATTATATTATAATTAAGTATATTACACTAATTATATCTAAATACTAAGTATATCTAAGCGAATCTATATATCTAATAGATATCTAATAAGTGCAAGGAATATAGAATTAAATAAAAGGACTTGCCCATCTTTTTAAATCAAATAAAATAGATGTATATGATAAGATAATCCACTTTCTTTATTATCTTACTTTATTCTTACTTTTCTTATTATTCTATTGTTCTTGTCTTCTAATTTGCTTTTTGAATTTAATAAAGAAAGAGTTTATTACAAATTGTCGAAAGATTCGATTCGTTAGAATCCGATCCAAGAACGAGGATTATTAGTAAAAATAAAATTTTCGGAGATATAGAAAGATGCAAAACTCTATATTTCTATTCTATTTTTCTCTATTTAAATTCTATATACATACTAATAGAGGAGGATAAAATTCATTTTATTTGTCTCTCCAAATTCAATTTCATTTCACGAAGGAAAAATTCACTTTTTATCTTGTTGCTAGAGGTTTACTCATTAGTAATATCGGATAATGATAATAATAATTATCCACATAATTTGTTTTCCGACAATTCCTTTTTTTGTCACAAAGTCAAAGCCCATTACGCGGGCTTTGACTTTGGTTCGATAAACTAACTAACTACCTTTTCACTACAAATAAAAAACTTCACTTAAGACTCTACTTGATTGAATTTTGATTCAAAGGAAAAACCGTGGAGTTGAACTAACTCACTCGTAACACCTTTTAAAGGATTACGTGGTACGATTGGATCGAATAAACCCTTATGGAATAAATATTCACCTACCGTGAACCTTCGGTATTGTTTTATTCAATGTTTGCTCAATTACTCTTTTACCCGCAAATGCAATATAGGCATTGGGTTCAGAATAATGATATCCCCAACATACCAAAACTCGCAATACTCCACCGGTAGTAGGAGATGTAAGAATTGATACATAAAATAACTTTTATTCTTGCATGCGTGCTCCTCAAGCACACGCTAGAATAAGAGGTAAAAATTATTGGTAGCATATTCGATCAAACGGGTGATTTTCTCGCCTACTACGGATCCCATACTCCCCATAAACGAAAATCCATAACCCCGATTGCTATAGGAATACCGCTTAGTTGACCCGTGCTGCTTGAATAGCCTCGATTAATCCTGTCTTTCTTTGATAAAAATCAATACGATCTTTATAAAGCTCTTCTTCAGATGAAATTCAATGGGATCCGAGAGATCATGTCTTCATCCATAGGACCCCAAGTGCTCGGATCAATCGAAAGTTCGATTCTATCCGAACTCCTCATTTTCAAATGATATCCACATTGTTCACAAATATTCATTTTTGAATTAAGCGATTTCTTATAATTTACTCCATAACAATTTTCGATTCGCATTGAACCCACAAATCCTTGTATAGATCGAGATCATTAGAACTTTCTTTTAGAGTTAAATCATTACCATTTTCACGAGTTATTATATCGAAATTCTTGCCTTCACTACTATTTCCACCTTCGCCG
Organism: Gossypium arboreum; assembly: GCF_025698485.1. Lineage (NCBI taxonomy): Eukaryota > Viridiplantae > Streptophyta > Magnoliopsida > Malvales > Malvaceae > Gossypium > Gossypium arboreum. Next base: position 9,675,824 of record NC_069072.1, on the reverse strand, counting down.
CAAATGTAATTATAAATATAATTATCATTGGAATTGTCACTACCACTTAAAATGGAACTATCAATACGATTTGAGAACGAAGATAAGAGTCAATACAACTATTAATGTGATTATTCCAACCACGATTAGTATCATTATCATACAAGTTAAAATGATAGTGGGGCTCATCATTTTCGATCCATTATTCATATAACTAGAATTATGATAACTATAAAAAACTTTCTAGTTCACTCAAAAAGAATGATCATTGTTAAGCTCAAAATTTGATTTTCACTATCAAAATATATGGAATAACGGTCCCGATTACTATCCCTAATTAAAAGGTGTCATCGTAAATGAAATTAGAATGTCTTTGACGTCAACTAAATGATCAACCTTCTTGTAATAACTAGAGTGTCACTACAATCATGAATGTTTTTATCCGTATCATTTCTAGTCGGGTCTTCGTTTACATGAGTATTGTCAAATGGACCAAGGCGGCTATCCATTGATTTACTTAGCCCACATCGTATTCTAATTCTCCCTTAGACAAGATCAAATTGAACCATGATTTTTCCATAGAGCTTTCTTGCCTCTATTTCCATGAAAGTACAGATAGATGAATAGTCATTCGATGAAAAATCAATTGAATATTTTATTTCCTATCGAATACGCATACTAGATACAATCACTAGGGTTATTAACGAACAATGAGTGAATATTGAAAGAAACGATTCTCTTTTGTGAGAACCTAGAGTAGCGTTCATTATATATGATAGGATAGAGCTCTTTTTCTTTTGAATTAGAAATATCAATTTTCAATTAGAAATAGTGATTTCCCATGTTGTGTAAAATCCGACTGAAAAAATTGAAAAAGAAATTTTCTCCTATCAAGAACCTTTTTCGTAAAATCTCGTCTACTAATACAATAAGTTTCTATTCCAACACGGAGCCAAAAGGACAACATACAGGATGGGTAGAAGAAGTTGTGATGCTTGGCTCGATCCATGATCCGAAACCGTGGTGTATAGGATAGAAAAGAATACACCAATCCTAAGGATCCATACATAGGATTAATTATAATGCCAAAATTTCATGTTCGGTTTTGAATTAGAGACGCTAAAAATAATGAATCAAC